>NC_138761.1:84120241-87045878 GCF_965113315.1 Podarcis vaucheri | reverse complement strand
AAAATGCACACTCAATCATGAATACTTACGATGGTGCAATATCGAGGTGGTTGATGCTGTATCCAGATGTAGAAAAACCCCCTAGTGTTGTGGATATGGTTACAAATGCAACAGCCATTTCATAATCGCAGCCTATGAATCCAGCTGCTACAAGGAATACGGCAGGTCCAATCATTCCTTAATAAAAACAAAGCAGAAACCTTACCTTCATGGGAACCCAAATTTTGTTTATTCTTTGTAAAACATTGCAGTGACTTTTCATTAAAAAATAATACTGGTGGTTCTCAGCTCTTGATCTATAAACAAAGCAACAGTCCTTTGCTGATCCCTGGGCAAGACTGCCTAAAGCAGGGGTCAGCAAACTTTTTCAGCAGTGGGCTGGTCCGCTGTCCCTCAGACCTTGTGGGGGGCCAGACTATATTTTTTTTTGGGGGGGGGGAATGAATGAATTCCTATGCCCCACAAATAACCCAGAGATGCATTTTAAATAAAAGAGCACATTCTACTCATGTAAAAACACACTGATGCCCGGACTGTCCAAGGGCCGGATTGAGAAGGCGATTGGGCTGGATCTGGCCCCCGGGCCTTAGTTTGTCAACCATTGCTGTATCCTAACCACGTCTAAAGAGCCTGTTGCACCAAGGCACAGGAAAGCAAACAGGTTAGAGATGCAGGAGCACCTGGAAACTCAGAAGCTGTAAGGGTAGATGAAAAAAGAGGTAGTGGCCCTGGTAGAGTGCAACGTTGAAGGCACACAATGGTGGAAGAAGACACTTGTAAGGGTATAGGAGTTCCTACTGACACAAGAAGTGCCATTGATCAGTGACAAGAGCAAATGCTCTGCATGTGAATGTTTAGAGCCTGACATCTCCAGTTAGAAGGAATTCTGGAAGCAGAACTCTTCTGGAGCAGACAACGCTGGGCTCGATGGACTAATATACAAGGCAGCTTCATGCATTCATAGGGATTAACACAGGATCGGTTCAAGACATGCAGCACTGCTCTCAAGCATATTACACACACTGAATGAATGCATTCAATCCCCGGGAAAGAGATCATTGCAGTCGCACTCAGAGCCTAGAGTCTGTCCCAAGATCCACATTACTGAAAAATGTCCCACAGTAACATTATGAAATTATTTTGTCTGGCCTACTATAATGTTACAAGACGGGTGGAAAGTAAGCAGCCTAAGTGAGAAATAAGCAACTACTTTTGCATGGAACTTTTAAAGCAGAATCTAGTTTCAAGCTAGCTAAGAAATGTTTTAATCTCTGTGTCTTTTGTGCTGCTGTCTTATGGACTGACCATCATTACAAAAACTGAAAATAAAGAGAGGAAAGGCCTAGTAATTATTCTACATTGTGCTGCCACCTAGTGAACAAACTATATCACTACAGTGGTACCTCTGGATGCAAACGGGATCCGTTCCGGAGCCCCGTTCACATCATGAGCAGAACGCAACTCGCGTCTGTGTGGGTCGCGATTTGCTGCGTCTGCGCATACACGTGACGTCATTCTGAGCGTCTGAACATGCATGAGCGGTGAAACCCGGAAGTAACCCGTTCCGTTACTTCTGGGTCGCCGCAGGACGCAACCTGAAAAGATTTAACTTGAAGCGACTTTAACCTGAGGCATGACTGTATTCAATTTGGAGATGCATTCTTTTGCCTGAGCTACCTTATCCATGACAAAATTGAAGCTATTGGTACTTTAGATGTTCATTAAAACAAACAAACCTGTTGTAGTTGCTTATTAAATAACCCAACTGGGTAATAAAAAAGTCACAAGAATATGGGAAATATCAAACATATCCCGTTCTGATCAAGACTTATTGTTTTATATTACGATGAAATAGCGAAGGGCATTTGGAGATGGAGAAAGAACAGAGCAGAAGAACAGTTGATTAAAATATCTGCATTTTAAATCATTGTTTTTTGTGAAGTTATCTCAGCTTCAGTTTATATAATTGCCATTTCAGGTTGCTTCGAGAGCTTATTCAGAAGTTATTGGCACATGGAAAGGGCAAGCGAGAACATGGGGAGAACATGGAGGATGGATTGAGATGGCACAGCTCAGTAGTGGAACGCCTACTTCAAAAGCAACTCTCCCAGGTTCAGATCCCTGCCATCTCGGGGGGCGGGGGCGGCGGCGCTGAGAAGCACATGGTAAGACACTGCCAATCAGTGTAGACAATACTGAGCTAGATGATGTAACAAAGGGCTGACTCAGTGTCGGTTTATTTCAGAGAAGAGACCAAGCCAGAATGGATGCTTAGCAGCTTCATTGCAAACAAGAAAAACAGCATGACTCACTGCCTCATTTGGACACAGGGCCACCTATAGCGGGAACAGCAGTATAACAGTTAACTCTCCATTACACTCAGTTAAGGCTCCTTCCTATGAACCTACAACCAACCAGTAAGGGATAAGAAACAAGGGCTCTGTCCAAAGCTATTAACATCTGGTCCAATGCTGGTTTCATCTCTCAGCTGTTAGAAGAAGTGTCCAGGCACCGGTTTTCTCCAAAAGCCCAAGGGCACACGAAGAGCATCTCACCAATGTTATTCTTTGGCTCTGCTAGCCACAAAATCCTGGGAGCAGCAGCCAGAAAGGGACTGACCACTCTGCATACCCAGCCAGGGATGCCTACCATTTACTGAGAGCAAAAGCAGCAAAAGTGAAGTGTTTATAAAGTCCTTGGTGGGCCACCATACAAGGCTGAGTTGAGGAGCTGCATTTGGTATTATGGAACACAGGTTGCGCAGGAATGCTCTTGTTACTACTGGGAATATAAGCGTATATAAAATGCACCTGCCAGAAAGAATCCGGCAGGAGAATTGCAGCTTTCTTTACAACAGGAAAGAATTCAAAACTGAGGGAGGGGGCTTATTAAAGCAGGCAAAAACATTGCACAAGCTCGACAAAACCCCATTTAAACTACAAGCCAAATTGAAAACAAGCACATTCTTTCCTTACCTATCAGGGTAAATGTTTTGCGAACACATACGGTGGGCATGTTTTGCTTTTCCCGCAAATAATCAGCAAATTGACCAGATAGAATGATACAAATCCAGCAGCCAAAATAAGGCAGTGCAGATAAAAATCCATTCTGTACAGAAAAAGAAAACCAGATTTAGGATGGGATGGGAACACCGTTTTTGTGCATATATTTATTTACTTTCAAGATGAATACCTAAGTACAGAATAATAAAAATAATAAATGTCTTCAGCAGTACAAATGGGGTTGGGGACAGCTATTTAGAGGCTGTTTTGTACTGTCTGAAACAGCTGTTTTGTTGTAGTGTTTAATGGATACTGTACTGTAAGATAACCAGTGAACATAATTGACAAGTCACACATTTTATGATAAAGGAAACTGACTTCCTTTCTAAGGATATGGCAAAGTGATAAATTCTTGCAAGCTACAGTGGAAACAAATCCTGAGTTATGAGACACGAGTATCTGGTTTAACAACAGCAGCTTTCCACCTATTTTCAGAGATACACCAGAGGTTAACAGCCAAGTTAAAGGAGAAGACATCTGCCTGGTTTGAGGCTGGAGTGGCAGCTAGAACTGCTTGTCAGTCCACCCGTCTTGGCTTAGATTCTTTTTACAGTGAGCGGGAACTGCAACAGCCATGTTCAGGCAAGGTGGCTTATTCTGGAAAAAAAGAGTCTGAGAAACCCTTCAGGTAAGCAAAAGGACAGAGCCAATGTTATGCCTACAGATGTTTGTAGACTCCAACTCCCATCAGCCCCAGCTAGTGTGGCCAATGGTCCAGGATGATGGGAGCTGTCATCCAATATTTGGAGGGGAACCAAGTTGGCTCTCTTTGTTATATATATCAAGACCAATTCTATTTCTACTGAGGTAAACTGCAAAGCGCTGGTATCAGATCAATCTGATTTAAAAGGAGATGCTTAAAGGGCTGGTTCACACTTCAGGGATTTCTCCATTTAATTATGCACCTTGCAGACAAAAGTTAGCGTGCTTTAGGCAGTTCATGAAGAGAAGAGTCAACAGCCAACTCTGTAACTGAAATTTCTGGAAAATTTTACCCAAAGGGTGTGATTACTGTTGAAGATCCACTGTAGGAAAGCCCATGGCAATCAGAAGAACTGATGTTCTGCATAGCATCTGTGTCACACACTGAGGGGACATGTTTATAAATCAGCAGACCCAGACCCACCAAAGGGGATTCAGACTCTGACTTGAAGTGAAGCACTCCCAGTCAGCAACTCTGCCACTCCCAAAGGTTAAGGAACCCAGCTTGATGCTGCACCCAGCAGACTGGGCGACTTATCCGAAGGTTCTCCCAAGAACAGAAGCAGAATGTTCCAGGAGGAAAAGGAACAAGGAGCCAGAGAAACAGCTTCAATTCCTTCCTCCCGGGAAAAAGAACCCTCTGGTGCACATTTGTTTGTCACAGGTGTTCAGTCTCAGAGAGCCTGTTAAATGTGCAGCCAGCAGAACAAAAATTGCAATTGCTCTGAAGGAATTTACATAGCAACCTTTAGAATTGAAGCACAAGGTAAAGGAGTTGGATAGGCTGCTCTTCACAGCTGCTTCAACCTAATTTTAGCAAATGCTCTTGAATGGGCAGCACATTTTTAATTAAGCCGTTAACCTTAAAATGCAAAACGGAACAGCAATGGCACCGTAATGTGTGTGTGTGTGTGTGTGTGTGTGTGTGTGTGTGTGAGAGAGAGAGAGAGAGAGAGAGAGAGAGAGAGAGACAGAATAAAGGACAATTCTCTCTCTTCTGATAGTAAATTGATTTTTAAGTTGCACGTTCAAATTTCAGTATGCTCACTAAAAAGTGGCTAGAGTTTTAAGAGCTGCACTTCCAGAAGTAATATTGCTGGTTAAATTAACAGAATTATTTATGGGCTGCAGGGGTGTGTGGAAGTGTTGGATACCCAAAGCCTCCCCTTCGCTCACTAGAATGGATTTCCCAGGAAAAACACGAACACGTGGCCTTGTGTTCCTGTGACAGGTGACAAAGATGCCATTTGAGATTCTTGTTCCTAAAATCTCTCAGCACTGCCAGATATCCATACAGAGCTGACTTCAAGGCCACATACTGAATACCAGTGTGTGGTATAAGCCATGAACCAGCAATTTGGGATCGCATTTCCACTCAGCCAAGAGGCTAACAGAGAAAGCCTATGCATGTCTACTCAGAAGCAAGTCACATTAGACTCCATGGGACTATTGTATTTTAATATTCTGTTGGAAGCTGCCCAGAGTGGCTGGGGAAACCCAGCTAGATGGGCGGGGTATAAATAATAAATAGACCTATGTAGAGTTGTGCTATAATTGAATGACCCTGTGCAGCCCTGACCGCATGGTCAGGAGGTTATTCCTGTAGCTTCGCCCCACTGGGTGCTTAGGTTCTGACTGTCTTTGTAATTCCTACTGAAAGCCAAGTTTACAATCTAGCCTAGGTCACTTCAGGGTAAATTTTGTAACTGGAAAACACAGGGTATCTTACCTCCTGCACATCAAACCTCAGAATTTCCTTCATGTAAGTAGGCAATAGGGTAAGGAGTGTGTAGAAAGTCCAGTTATAAGAAAAGTGTGCTACGACAATAGCCCAGAGTGGAAGTGACGTCAGTATGGCTCCCCAAGGGATGGATTTCTGAGTAGAAAGCTAAAGAGAAGGAATTAAATTCACATAGATGTTCTTTTAAAAAAAATTGAATCGCACTTCTTAAAACATCAAAGAGGATTTTTTCTAAAGAGCTTCTTCCTGCCAGTCTGCACTCTTAAGCATAATGGTAGATCCCTTAATGCAGACGCTTAAGGAGATCAGGAACAAGCTATGGGATTCATGTTCCTCCTTCAGTCCCTTACCTACTGCATGCAGGTATACCCACACTTAACCATGGTTGGTGCACAGCATGGGTGAACTTTTGTTTAACATTAGGAGGACAAAACATTTGTCTGAGTGGTGACTTTTCAGGGATTCTGCTGCTGGGCATTCTTGTTCCCTTTCTCACCCAAATGTTCTTTTTAGCTGGCTTTTTCGTCTGCTGGAACCACCTCTTTTATACAGTTCTGTTCCATCTGTTTTATGCATTTATAATTGCAACGGTTCTAATTATAATTGCATGTTTTATTGATGTATCCCGCCTTGGGACCTTACGGCGAAGGACGGATAATAAATCTTATAAAACAACAAAATGTTACTGAGCTTTAAAAGCATTTTTCAAGGACCTCTTTGTCCTTTGAATACAATAGTGGATGTATATTACCCCAGTACGTCAACAGAAATGAGCAAAGGCTTGACCAAAAAGTACACACCTGATCTGTAAGGGAGGAGAGGATGTATTCCTTTTCTGCATGAGAAATTCTCTTGTGTGTTTCTGGTGTGTCACTAACTATCAACATCCAGAAGATGAACCACAGCACACCTAGGGCACCTTAAAGTGAAAACAACAACGCTTATGGTCAAGGAAATGGCAGCCATGAGACTTTAAATTTGCAAGCATCGCTACAACCCACCAGGGTGGTGCTGTGTTGCTCTTGCTTGGCTTCCCAATATCTCACATTACTGCCCCTTACCAGGAGGGAGAGGGGCAGAGGATAAGACAGTGGGCAGCTCAGCACACAGTGGACACGGCGGCAGAACCAATCTGACACTCCTTTACCCCTCTCTCTCCTCTTGGCAAGTTATAGTGATGTTTGGTGCTGGGAAACTTGGGAGAACAGGGCTGCCCCACCCACAGTGCCTTGCCAGCTGCTATTACAGAGCATCCGAAGATCACCGTGAAATGTCTCTCAAGCCAGAGCTACTTGTGGATCCCACAGGCATAACCAGCCACTCCCGCCTCCAAAGGTAAATGAAAGAGATCGTTCCAACATAACAAATGTGTGTGCGCATATCCAGAGGATCACTTAAATGTGAAGCCGTGTGTACCAATTGCCGTTGTCTGCTAGGTAAAGGTAAAGGGATCCCTGACCATTAGGTCCAGTCGTGACCAACTCTGGGGTTGCGGCGCTCATCTCGCTTTATTGGCCGAGGGAGCCGGCGTACAGCTTCCGGGTCATGTGGCCAGCATGACTAAGCCGCTTCTGGCGAACCAGAGCAGCGCATGGAAAAGCCGTTTACCTTTCCGCAGGAGCGGTACCTATTTATCTACTTGTATTTTGACGTGCTTTCGAACTGCTAAGTTGGCAGGAGCAGGGACCAAGCAACGGGAGCTCACCCCGTCGCGGGGATTGAAACCGCTGACCTTCTGATCAGCAAGTCCTAGGCTCTGTGGTTTAACCCACAGTGCCACTAAGGATACATCAAATGCATAAAAACTTCTAGATTTGTCAGCTTCCTGTAGCTAAAGAAGGCATAGATGAGGTGGCCGTGGGTGTGATACGAAACAAAATTAATCAGAGATGTTTTGCACAATGGGACTATTTAAGCGAGAGAATTGGGTTGCTGAAAACGAACGAACTCTCCCATAGACAGAAATTCTCTTTGTGGGCAGTCTGTAGATCACATTTCTTGACACACATGCATATATAAGCTTAACAGAAAAATGTCATCAGATCATGACATTCCCCAGGGTGTGACAGGCAAAATAGCTGGGGAAGTATTTTAGGCATTTATTTACAATGATCAGGCACAAAGTGTTCTAGAAATACACACAAAAACTTTACAATAACACCGGAGGACTGAAAAACAATCTTCCAGCTGTATTTTTTTTTTTAATTGTCCTTAGGATTTGTGGTATCTTAATTGTACCTATGACAAATTGGAGTACCACTGGATTCTCCTGAACCATATTTAAAAGTTATATATAATTATTAAAAAGATGGAGGGGAGGCGGAAGAGAGAGAAAAGTGAGTAACCTAATTCACACCTTAATACTGCTGATTAGTTGTATAAAGAGGGGGGTTTGAGAAAGTTTGCTCATTACTATTTTGTTTTGCATATTTTAAAATGAATAATTAAAAAAAATACAATCTTTACTCAACTGAATGGCATTTACAGTGAAAACACTTACCAAATATGTAGAACACATAAATCCAATTCATATAAAAACAGATCAAGCCAGACAATGGAAGAGACACAACAGTTCCTAGCTGCGCACCTAGAAATTAAAGTTTTATTTTAAAATAATAATCACTTTATTATTTTTACCCCGTCCATCTGGCTGGATTGTCCCAGCCACCCTGTCCCCCCCCCATATATATATCTATATATTAAATAGATAGATAGATAGATAGATAGAAAGAGATATAGATATATATATCCTAGCAGTACATAGACTGCTCAAGGATTGAAAATGCTAGGCTTTGAATACACCTAGGTTAGGGATAAACATGGTTTAGTGGCAAGGCATGCACATCAATGAACCATGCTTAATGGGTAGCTGCAGGAGTATGGGGGTGGGGAGCAGAAATGGAATGCATAATCCTGTGGCCTGTTCCCAACCGTTATACCACAGTTAAAAGAGATTAGTGCTGCATCTTCATTGGCTAGCCTTGAGCATTTTTTAAAGCATCTCACCTGCATATGAAATACTAAGAAGTTTACTGCGTTCCAGTGGAGGAGCCCAACAGGACCACATGGCATGCATGGCAGGAAAGGTGACACCCTGGAAAACACATTTGTTTGTAGTACAACATATCTTTCAAGAGTAAAATGACTTGGCCAAAATTCACTTCAATAAAACATCTCCAACGCAGCCTGGAGAAAGTACCAGTTGCCTTAGTACGAAGCTATTTTCTGAACAAAACACACATAGCTCCTGGGCAATTAAGCAGAACTAATTCCTTGCCTGCCTCAATTCTTCAGCTGAATATGCTTTGTGGACATAACAATTATGCTGAACTTTTGGTTTCTGCATAGAAACAGCAGCACAAATAATTTGAAGTGGTGGTTTTCCCTCAGTTTGGATTATTAAATGCCAACATGCATAGGAGGTCGGGCAGCATGGCAGGGAAGAGACCTCATTCTGCAGACAGACCAGGTTAAGAAACAACAACCAGACTCCCCTAAATTAAACCAGAAATCTAATCAAAACTATGTGAACTTTGAATAAAAATGTTCATGAACAATTAAGTTTCAAAGAGGTCACAAGCATATTAAAGCATCATATTAAACCCAGGGAGCTAAGGGAAGGGCTGGATTTATGTTGCAATTCTGCAAGAGCACAGAATGTGGCAATGGGTGGAGAATTCAGCTTCCGGAAAATATTCTTTTCCGCATTTCCTCCCTTTTTAACGAAGCTGTCCTAGGAAGTTCTTTGCCTCTCACAATGATGGGGCAGAAATAAAAACAACAAAAATCGCAGAGTAAATTATGTATAGTCAGAGAAATTAGGGGAAACTGCTCAACTTGCATAATTTATACAGTTGCAGGATTCAGGTTTTTGGTGCAAAATTTGGAATGCCCAAAGATTTATTTATTTTTAACCCAGCTTATGCACAACTGTTTAAGGAAGCATGCAGCAGACATTTTACATAACAAATTTCAGTTAAGTGCCAGGTCCGCCCATCCTGGCACAACTTCCTACTTCCTTCCCCTCTATTCAAGCTCTGCAGATGCCATTTGATCAGTTCCACAGCCACAGAGGAACGACATACCTTTCATATCAGCTCCTCCCGTAGCCCTTAATATACCATTTCCCATTAATGTGGTGCTCTATGATCTTAACAATAGGCTCGTCCTCACAATGAAGTCATAGAAGACATGTTCATTGTAAGGTGGGTGTAAGGAAAACTGGGAAGGAGAAAAGGAACCCTCAATTCTCAGATTCATGCCCATCTATGTCTATCTGCTGGGGAAAAATATAAGAGCACGCAAGAAGCCAGTGGAACTATAACTGAAGCGGCAGCAATGGAAAACCCAAGTGAGAAAAGTGCTATTAAGAACATGAGCAGAACCCAGCTAGATCAGACGAAGGTCCCATCTAGTCCAGCACCCTATTTGCAAAGTCCCCAACCAGATCCCTGTGGAGCTGTTGATCCCAACTTGGTGCCTTCCTTGGTGCCCATTCACATCTGGGCATTGCCCGGCTAGAGCTAGGATTGACTGGAGTTGGAGACCTGAAGCATCTGGAAGATGCCAAGTTGGAAAAGGCTGACCTAATGTAATTTATCAACATTACAGGGGATTGTTAATGTACTTACAAAGTAATTGTTTTGAAACTCTTAACAACAATAACAACAACAATTAAAGGGGGCGGAGAAGGAGAGATTACCTCACCCAGGCCTTCCAAAGCTCTGACAGCTATGAGGTACCCGACTCCCAAATCTGCTGCCAAAGGTGTGAACAAGGTGAAAATGGCAGTGCCCAGGATGCCAAACCCCAACAGCTTCTTTCCGCCAAACTGGCGGGCAAGATATCCACCAGGAACCTGTGTAATGATGTAGCCATAGAAGAAGGAACCAAGGATCCAGCCTTGAGTATTTGCATCCCATGGATACTTTTTCCCCTGAAAGGGAGGGAGAGAAAAAGACATGAAGGTCTGGTTTCCACCCCGCCACTTGCATCACAGGAAGATACAACAAAGGACTGCATGCTTCCCATCCAGCAACGCTGCACACCTATCAGTGACATACATTGCTAACTGCAGAGTGGCTTACAAACTATATTTTCCACATGCCCGTCATGGACATGGGGAACTACGTGCTCATTTTTCATGGGACGCATGGAAAGAACTCCCTATGTACATCCAAAGAGTGACCACATTGTTGGGGTTTTTTTTTAGATCAATGACATTAAAATATACATAGCTGGTTAATATCCTGCTAATTGTTTTCATTCTGTCAACCAGGCTCCTAAAGCAAGCAAAGCCCAGTCACAGTGTCATAAAAAATAATCACATATCAACTGATTTCAAAGCCTTCTCCTCTTCTTTTCTTTATTTAATGTATGAACCACCACACTTGACAGACTTACAAACTTTAAACAACTATAGGCTGTACAATAGGTTTTTTTAAAAAACACCACCCAAATTTACCTCATTTACATTCTTGTGGTAGAGTCCAGGTTGGCCTGTACTATGTACAACATTGGAAGCTGCCCTATGACAAGTCAAACCATTGGTCTATCTAGGTCATTATCGTCTATACTGGCTGACAGCAGTTCTCTAGGGCAGTGTTTCCCAAACGTTTTTGGGCAACGGCACACCTGTTTACCGGAAAAAAATCTCGCGGCACACCACCATTAAAGCCCCGCCCCGTGACGTCAGCGCGCAGCGTCACGCCGGGAGGGACGCACAAAAGTGAACGTTTTTTCCCTTCCCCTTGCCGGGGTGGGAGGAGGCAGCAGAGCGAGGGACTGAGGGACGGCAGCAGCTGAGGCGGCGGCGGCTGTTGTGGTGGTGGCGGCGATAGCGGGCGGAGGAGGAGCCGTCGCCGGGAGTTGCTGCTGCTGCTGTTGCTGCTGCTGCCCGGACATGCCGGCCTCCTCCTCCTCCGCTGTCTCGCGCTCCTCCCTTTTGCGCGCGCTGCCCCGCCGCTCGGCACCACCACCGCGGAGCCGCCCCCGGCTCGACGCGGATCCTCGCCGCCGCCGCCTCTCGCCGCCCGACTCGCCCGCCTCCCTCCCACGGCACACCAGCCGGTGTCTCACGGCACACTAGTGTGCCGCGGAACACCGGTTGGGAAACACTGCTCTAGGGTTGTCAGGGCATTATCCTAGGTTCCAGGGTGTTATCTTTTTATTTTCAGAACAGTAGCATCCATCACATCACACCACACCACACCACACCACACCACACAGGAAGGGAGTGATTCTGCTGTGTATGTGTGATTCTGGAGGCAGAATGGAGGCAGCAAAAATCTATAAAGAGATTTCATAGAATCATAGCACTGTAGAGTTGGAAGATGAGGACTGAATGTTACTCGCCTTAAACAAACGCACTCCTACAAGAATTACTGTAAAGTAGGGTAGCCGTATTTTGAAAAGTGAAATTCTGGACACAAAGGTTGAGCCTTGGGGGGGGGGCAAATATGTTTTTAAGCTATTTTCAAGAAAATTCACCAAAGCCTACACTTCTGACAAGGGTTGCCACATGTCTGGATTTTCCTGGACATTATAGCGATTCCCACCCAGACGCACACCGATTCCAGTGGCCAAATCCCAGCAATTTCCGGGAAATTCCAGATGTATACCAACCCTTTGTAAGGAGTCAGAGTTCAGATTGAGTGATGCAGATAAAATAGTGGCATCATCTGAGCAGAATCTCTGTGATAGGAAGAACTTCAAAGGCTATTTGAAGGCACAGATCATGCAAAAGAATGCTGAGAGATAAGATATAGTCCTCTGAGCATAACTGCTTTTAAAGATCCCTTGGATAATTTCACAAGGGGGTGCTGATTTAAAGTTCTGCATAATCCTTTGCATGTTTATTCAGAACGTAGGAGTATGATTTCAATGGGTCTTACCAAATGAGGCTTAGTCCAAGGTAAGGCTGAAATCCTATACCTACCTAACTGGGAGTAAGACCTATTAAAAATCACCTGGATTTACTTCTGAGTAAATGCCTCAGATTACACTGCAAGAGTATTTAGGTTGTGCCCACTGTTACGTCATACTCTTTGAAATTAGTAGAGTGGGCTCATTGTGGACACTGTCCATTTGGTTTACTCTAAGTAGAACTTAGTTGGATACAACCCTTTATTCACCCCCATCAATACTGGCATTCCGCCAGCTCTTGAAGATAAAATAATTTAATAGACATACCCTTTAAGACAGTTCACATTATCAAAAGTAGATCTGGTAAAACTTACCGTAGTGTTACGAGCAACAACTGGGGTAGAAGAATGTTCTTTGCACACATTTGAAGAAGTATTTTTGGTCAAGCTTGTATTTGATTCTACCATGTCCACCAGGGCAACACTTAAATTGACACGAAGTGCATATAAGAGAAAGAATCCCAAGAAGGCCCAGACCGCTAAGCTGAGGCGAGCAGAGCAGCATATTGGCGCTAAAAGAAAAAGTGATGCACATTAAAAAGTGTTAATGTAAAAAAAAAATCCCCACAACTCTGGCTAGCAACTATCTTTAACTGAAACAAAGGCAGAAGGGCCAGAAGTCTTGGCTTTGCCCCCAGACTCATTCTCACATAAGCCAAAATGCAGACAATGGACTAATTGGGGGACACACCACCAAAACCATACAGCGTGGACTGAGAATATTCAGTAGCCACAAAATGTTGAGTTGTCAGGTCACATCCACACTATACATTTACAGTATGTTGTTTTATGCCACTGTAACAATTATGGTTTGGCCCAAAGAATCCTGGGAACTCTAATTTGTTAAAGGTGCTGGGAATTGTTACGAGACTCCTATCCCCTCTCACAGAACTACAATTCTCAAGAGTTCACTGAGAAGTAGGATTGATCCATTGACTCCATGGTGTGGATGTGCTCTCCTGAAACTGTAGCCCAGGGATGGGAAAACATTTTGGCCTGGGTGGACGGCAGCTTGGTCAGCGCATTTCCCCCAGGTAAGTGTTGGTGAAGCAGCACCAAGCAAGATCAAACACTCTGCTCACCAGTTGATGGGCCAATTTGCTCTATGCAGGGGTCTGCTTCACCAGTGTGTTCTCTGCAGGGGATGTGCTGATGAAGCAGCCCCCAGCAAATTTGAACACCACCCATCAGGAGATGTCAGCCACTGACAGGGAAATGGCCTTGTGGACCAAGGCTGGCCTGCACGTCACGAGGGTCTCCACCCATTTTAGACTTTAACTCCCATCAACCCCCCAAAACTGGAGGGCACAAATTTGGTAAAGGCTGATTTACAATAATCATTGCTTATCTATTAATTCACAAGCAGGAGAGTATGTTTATGTATTGTTCAATTATTTCAGTTAGAATAAACATGAACTTTAACCGTTTGCTAAAGGGATGTAATCTTTCATAAGATCACAGGGTTGATTTATTTATGTAGCCTTATTAGGCACTTCAAGCCTTTACCAAGAAACTCTAAGCTATTGGACACATCTGGTATGACAAAATGTGCCTGAGAAACAGAAGACGATATCCCTCTAAGTCATACTCAGAGTAGACCCACTGAAATCAATGACCATAAATTACTAAAGTTATGGCTCTACTCTGAGTATGACTTAGTGGTGCATTACCCACAATAGTTTCTTAGCTCTGCTAAGGAATCTCAAATGACTGACCCCCAAAAGCTTGCAGGTATGGCCTGAAGGCGTGCCATAAGTAATTATGCCATATTTTTTGATAAATTGTGGTGAGCAAACTATATATGGAGGAGGATTGACTACCAGTGCCCCATTCTCAGCTGTTGTTAGATTCCAACTCCCATTAGTCCCAGCCAACATGGCCAACAACATCTAAAGGGCCACAGTTTCCATATCCCTAGTACAAAGGAAGAAAAATAGTGGGGTAAGACGCTCAAGCAAATGACAAGAGGAGAAGTGCACTCAATACATGCTCACTCATGGATACAACATACATACAAACATGTAAAGCAAAGTGTGCATTCTGGCAGCTACTCAGGAGTGCACACTCCCCCAAATCCAACCCTAAAGGGGAAACAAAACTCACACCCCAGTATTATGTCCACATGTCTTAGCATATACTTTTCAGTCATGAAATGCAAATAAACCACAACATGTTCACCAAAATCTCACTTTAAATATAAAAAAAATATTACTCATATTTGCTTTGCTGCATGATTATTATACTATGGAAAAGATTGTGTGATTCTCTCCCCCCCCCCCAAACATCTTTTTTAAAAAATATAACACGCCACAACACAACTTCAGGTCCACAAGGCACAATATTAAATTCTTACCATTAACATCCCCGGGAGCTACTTCTTTCACAACCAACCTTGTTTTCGAAGACATTTCCCTCTAATTTCCTAGTTACTGTTGTGCTGGATCATTGAAATGCTCCCATGATCTGAACGGAAAACTCCTGCAACATTTTTAGTTTGAGGAAGTTGCCCTGAATATTTATTACTGCAAATGAGGCACAGTAGACGTGGCATGGCAAGTTTATTATCTTGCTGTTCTAGTACCCAACGTTAAACAGCAAAGGAGCCTTCACTGGTGTTAATAACATCCTTAGTCTTCTGCCTTTCTGCAAGACCACCTTAAGCTATTGTTGCTTTCACAAACCACTTCTGGCTTTCTTCCAGATCAACCTCTGCCTGGTAGATGTGGAATATCCTGTTCTGCAGCTCTGCTTCCCTCAGCAACCCGCCTATTCCCATTCACGTCACATCACACTGCTCTCAGTCAATAGCCTCTCTCTAACCCCACTGCCATGTAAACACTAAATGCCAAATTCTGTATTTCAGCCATCGCCATTCGATTTCTTACTTAACTATACACACAGTATTTTTGAATTGAATGTTTAGCATCATATTCATTTATTTACCTTTCTCAGCTGTTAGTGCAAGTTTACTACTTAGAAAACACCACTTTCAACCAACTTTTACTTGTTCCCTGTCCCCCAAGCAAATGAAAACAGGGCTGTACAGATGCAGAGTAGGGGAGAAGAATAGGAAATCCCTTGCTGCTGAGAAAACCACCTTGGTTTTTGGAGGGAGTGGGAATAGGTGTGCTGCTTTAATCTCTCACCATTAAAAAAAACAAACACGTCTGGATGTACACTGTGACAAGTATTTGGGTCTTCGACATGATCTCTGACAACTTCCTATCAAACATGGGGAAGTTAAACTGACAATGCTGTGCTGGGCAGGGAGCAACACACAACCTTAAATTTCAACATGATCAGCCATTGCCAGAAAGGACAGGACTGTAATCTTGCTTTTAATTGCCTTTTTAAACCCATGTTTTATGGAAGGATAAACGAACACCACTGTGACTGAGCTACATATGGTGGGATCACAGATCCTTACAATAATGGTTTTTAATTATTTATTTATACGGATAGCTTCCTTATCACTTTGCTACATTTTTTCTTCTGTGCTGTTTCCTTGTCTAATAACAGACTGTCTTGTTTAGGTGTTGTTGTTTCTTTAAAGGATATTTTATGCAATTGTATAACACTTATGCCACAAGTGCACGCAATTGCAAAAGGAAACCAATTTTAAGATTTCCAATGTGAACATCTAGTGGCAAGTAGAAATGGACAAAGGCAGCTGACTGAAAGGGATTAAGAGCTATCTTGTTTGATTGGATCAAAGTCCAGCATTCTGTTTCCATCCAGATGTCTCTGGAAGCGCAGAAATAAGGCAGGAAGCCAGGTTAGGAACTACGTTGCAACCTGATCAATAAATCATACGAGTTTTAGTTAAATGATCAATCAACTCAATTTTGCAGAATTTCTGAAGCAACATTGTTTGCTTGGCTTTTTTTGTAAAAAAAGAATGCATATGTATTTCCTAGTAGGCATCAACTTGTAAGAAGCATCCAGCCCTCTTGTGTGAGAAAAGGAAGAATACCTCTTTTAACAAGATTTTATATGCATTTGTATTGAAAAGAATATATATTTAAATTTTGCTGCCCAATTAATTTTCAGTTTATCAAACATTTTAAACAGATAAATAAATTAAACAAAGCAGCCCTAGATATGGCCATTCTCTTGCATCTAGTAACTGGATGTATACTGTCTCTCAAGATGCTAGTTCACGTACCTGCATGTACTGTTTTCTAAATTTTATCGTTAGGAACATGTCCTTCTCTTCAAATCAATGTAAATAGATCTATACAAACAGCACTTGCGCTAAGGTTCCAGGTGATTTTTCAGGATAAATACTGCTGGTCAGAAATGAATAAACATCAAGAGGAAGTTTATCTATGGGACAGAGCTTTAGGCTTGGTTCCAGGGCCAATCCTGGCTCCTCAAAGAATGGACTGGGTGATTTTTCAGGATAAATACTGCTGGTCAGAAATGAATAAACACCAAGAGGAAGTTTAATCTATGGGACAGAGCTTTCGGCTTGGTTCCAGGGCCAATCCTGGCTCCTCAAAGAATGGACTGGGTGAGTTTGGATAAGTCATGAGCTCAGTTGGGCCAGCAGGAGAGACACAACGGCAGTATTTGCATGTTTTGGTAGTTTGTTCCTGGCTTAGTGGTTTGAGCAAAACAAACCAAGGTCCCCAGTTTGTATGCAACGCTAAACCAAGGTTTGTGCTTTGTTCCTGCCATGGGCTGGTAGGAAGGAACCAAGCAGACACAGTTTGCTAAATACACCACTGGAGGAGGTGGGAATGAGCTCCACTAATTATATTCTTCAAGCAAAATGCAAAAGAGATTATAGAAGACAGAACATTTATTACAATCTGATGTTTTATTATTTAATTATTTAATTATTTTTGCAAACTATTTTGCTGCTTTACTACTGTGCAGATGTTATTTTCAGTGCTGCGAAAGCAAGTCCCCATGCCGTGCTGTGCCGGTTTAGCGCAGTGTGTGGGGACTCGCCAAGTGGGCGGCTCGGGGGCCGGTTAAACGACTCCCGTGGGCCGCTTGTGGCCCAAGGCCCTTAAGTTGCCAACCCCTGCTCTGATATAACACACTGGCCCTGTAGTGAAATGCAACCATGTAGATAAGGACTTGCCCAATACTTTGCATCTGCATAGCTTATGGTCTCTCTTCCTCACCCCCCCTTGGAAGTGCCTGTTAAAATGTTTATACAACTTTTTTGCAAAGCGTTTACCTCCCCCTTTTCTTTGGATCAGAAACCAGTCCTAGCTTTTCAGGGGTTGCTTACATCATTGGAAAAGTCCCGTCCCCCCAATTCATTAAGAGAGCTTAGTATGGACTTTTAGTGCCCAGGGTAACAACACAATCTGATACACGTCTACTCAGAAGTAAGTTCTATTGAGTTCACTGGGGCTTACTTCTGAGGAGATATGTATAGGACTATCCTCAGTCTAAAACAACTTGCAGCATTCTTCCTCTTCACTTACCAAATATTTGCTCATATTCATTGAGACACCACTTTGTCACCTCAGCTATTGCACTGTCTTGTAATTGGGTCACAGTATTCAACCTAGTATGGTAGCATTTTAGTTTCTTCTGCTGATAATGAATAACTTGCATCAATTAAATAAAATATGATAGATCAGACCAAGTATTTGCATGGTTTACATGGCCGCATTTCCCCCCTACTCACAGTAAATTGTATATTTTGGCATTTTGGGGTTACAGAATTTTGGCTTTCCAATTTGCAGTAAATTAAGTGCTCTGCAAATAGTCAAACCCTTCTCTTTTCCTTATTTACTATGGTTAAACCTGAAAATGATGCACATAGCAATATAAACATACACACTGGAGTTTAAAGTGTATCTTAGGCTCATGCAAGGTGCTTGTGTTAGCCTTGATTTTTTTAAATTTTTTCCTTTTAATTCCTTATTACAATTGACAGTTGAAACTCCCCTCAGTTTTGTCATACAGCATAAGAGGTAAACAATCCTCCATAGCAACTAGTCCATAAGGTAAAGGGACCCCTGACCGCGCCACCCGCGTCCCAAACTAGCCCCTACACAACACTTAACTGATATGCCAAGACATTTTGTTTTCTGGCCAAACCATTCTATTTCTAGTGATCTCTAGGATGCTCTGATAAGAGCAACAACTTAGTAAAACAAAACAAGACTTACTGCCTTTTGTCTTGCAAGCTCTACTGTCAATGAGCACAAAATTCCTGCATTGATAGCATGCACACTATCTAATCAGGGACCACACCATTATTTACAAAACAATGCTGAAAGACATCACACGCAACAATTGCACATGTGTGGATGGTGCTTAATCCATTTATTTATTAAAAATATTTTTTCACCACCATTCAGTGGAGCTTTGCTGCACGGTTTAAACATAAGGAAGCAACAACCAAACACATGTGTAGGGTCATAACATGCTTGTGTGTGACCATCCTGTTCATCAATACCTAAAGAAAAGTTTCTCACGTGTGCAGGCACGTGTCTTCTATAAGGGAAATCTATAACATGCAAGCGCTTGTATTTAAAACATGTTTCTTAAGAATGAAGACCCACTGACTTCAACTGCACTACTTCCTAGGCAGTGTACTTTACATACATGCCCCAGGCAGCAGTTATGTGCTTAACCGAGAGAAATTATTACAGCATCGTAACAGATTTAATGGAGCATAAATTTTGTAGATTAGATCCCATTTAGGGGAGGGTCAATAGCTATGCTTGCAGAAGGACTTGAGTTCAATCTCTGGCATCTCCAGCTTAAAAACTCAAGTAGCAGATAAGAGAAGACCTACAACCTTGAAGACAATACTGGGCAAAATGATATAATGCAGCTTCTTATGTTCGCATCAGATGCATTAAGCATTATCCTTATTTGGTACACACAAAAAGGAATAAGGGGGCAAATTGTAAACAGTGGACTCAACAGTTCACGACAACTACAGTGGTACCTCAGGTTACATACGCTTCAGGTTACAGACTCTGCTAACCCAGAAATAATACCTCGGGTTAAGAACTTTGCTTCAGGATAAGAACAGAAATCGCATGGCAGCGGTGCAGCAGCAGCGGGAGGCCCCATTAGCTAAAGTGGTGTTTCAGGTTAAGAACAGTTTCAGGTTAAGAACGGAGCTTCAGGGAGGAGCAGTATGTAACCAAATTAAGTACGTAACTAGAGGTACCACTGTAATGTATACTGCACATGATAAGCCTGCCCAATCATTCACAACAATCAGTCTGTAATTTCAAGATCTCTGCTCTGGGCTACTATTTGTAGTTGTTGTTGTTTTTTTAAAAAAGTTGTTAAACAACTTGATGTTTCATTGTTTTTATATTTTGTGGAAGCTGCCCACAGTGACTAGAGCTACTCCGTCAGATATATGTATTATTACTACAGTACTGCTGTGTGGTTGTAAATTGCCTTAACACTTCATAGACTCTTGAACCCACACTTTGAGGTTTCTCCCTCGACATCTGCGTATGCATGTGTGTAGCTGGCAAGTGAAGGCAACTGTTCACCCAAATGCAACGTAGCCCACGAAAGTATAATAAACCCGTTAGCTTTCACGCTGCCACAAGACCTCTCCCCGCGTTTGCTGTCGCCGACCACCCCTCTGAAGCTGGTCGCCGTCGTCGATGGTGATACTCATGGCGACAGACGGCAGTCCTGGGAAGTCAGGACTTCCTTCCGAATAAAGGGGGATAATGCTGCGTTTGCTAGCTACTGGCAAACCTGCACAGGACCGGGACTGTTAAGACACCTCTCCACAGGATACTGGAGACGGTGGAGGCACCCCCACAGAAATGTCTCTCTCCCGCCAACCCCCCACAGCTCCTCAAAGCGAGAGGAACTGGCTGCTGGAGACAAAAAGAGGGCGGGAGGTGTGCGCTGGGGGGCAAGCGGTCCCTCCTGCCGCTGCTCTCACCCGCCTTGCCGATGGGCTGGGCTTCTCGCAGCAGGAGCGGGGTACGGTCCTCTTCTTCCTCCGCCTCTTCGGGTTCCGGGGTCTGCATGCTCCCCTTCAGGGCAAAAGCAAACGCGAAACCAGGGCTCCCTAAACGAACCCAGCCCGGCTGTCGGCGGCTTCCCACCAAAGTCAGCTGCCAGAAAAGGCAAGGCAAGCAGCAGGCACGTGACTTGCAGCCGGGCGGAAGTGCCGCCGCTATCATGATTCGGCGGCTCGGCGCCTATGGAACGAGTTTGTTTTCCTTCCCCCGCCCTCCTCCTCGGCCATCTTTGCTGCGGGCAGAAGCCTTTCTGCTGATTGGTTGCTGGGGGGAAAGGCGGTGGCTGAGGATGCCGCTGCCTAAGGCAACCAATGGAAGGAAGCCCCTCCGGCGTCGGCCAAATCGCCGCTGGATTCCTCCCGGCGTTGACTCGTGATGTGCAGGCGGAAGATCAGGACTTTATTTCTGGCTAGCTTGCCGCAGATAAGCAAGGTTTTATGACTCCCCAATCATTTAATAATGGCAGCAGTAAAATACCTTTTCCCTAATTTTTCCTACTGAAATGAAGAAAGCGGGCGGGCGGTAAAGGTGACTGGGAGTGTGGAAGGACGGTGAGCTCAGATGCCAATGCCTGCGTTAAGAATTTCTTAAGTGTATATCGTTTGTAGTTGGCTCAGATTCCTGGATCTCTGGGTCTTACCAAAAAGCAACGTAGATCCCTCAAACCTAAGTTCTGCTCCCCTCCTTGCCGCTATCCTTTGTTTTGTCGAATGGAAAGGACTGAGGTCAGAGGGAAGCAAAATGCAACTTATGCTAAATGTGATAAGTACGCAAAAACGTAATTCCATTTTTTTTTATTATCATGCTACACATGTTAAGGCTGTTAAGCTGCTGATTTCCTGACTTGAGGATTCCTGAACTAACAACTTGTCAGTTCTGAGGGAAGGCAGGCAAGGACCCACATCTCAGCCTGCACACTGGCCAGGCCTGCACTTTCATTTGAACAACTCTAAATCTTTGCCTAAGGTTGGAGTGAGGCATCACTTGTTTGAATTTTTGGACTGCTCTTTTGTTTAAGTGTGGTAGATCACAGAAGTTGTCTGTGCACATGTAAACAAATACCCATGGATCTCTGCTTTCCTGGCTTGGAGCAGCACACACACACAGAGAGAGAGAGAGAGAGAGAGAGAGCTGATATTTTGTGCAAATCTGGTAGATTGATAAATTTATCAAAAAATAATAATTGTGTGTGCTTACAGTTAAACAGATACCAGTGTGCTTGCCCATAATGGCCTCAGGCAAGGCCAGCCCACCCATGAAGTGGTGTGAAGTAGCTACCTCAAGCAGCAGAAGCCCCCAAGGCTTCATGGCACATCTCAGTTTGCCATACGTCAGGAAATTCCTGACATGTCCTGGTTTTTGGGTGTAAAAATTGGCTAAATGTCAGGGGAAATCTGGATGTATGATGAAAAAAGTAGCACAAAACCTTTAAAATCACTATTTTGGGGGGACGTTCCCCCCCAAAAGCTGAACACTGTCACCCACACTGCCTTGTCAATTGCCACTGCAACCATTTTGCTATTATCCAGGGGCAAAACTAGGCTTTATTTCACCCTGGTCAAAGACTCAGTTTGGCATGCATGCGCGCACGCACACACACACACACACACACACACAGCCTCAATGGCACCCCTTTGGAGGCTTCAACCAGGGTAAAAAACCCAGCTCCCCCCCCCCCCACTACAGCTCTGTATTATGCAATTCTCCCTGTCCTTTTTGAATTTTGATTCTCTGACCTCTCCATTCCCCACTTCAACCATGTGTGTTGATCCCTTTCAATCTGGAATTACACTTCATGCATCTGATGCAGTGGACTGTAGTCCCTGAAGGCTTAGTCCTTAAATGTGTTAGTCCTTAAGATGCAACAAAACTCTTTGTCATAATAGCACTGGTGGAGCCAATACAATTTTCAGAAAGCTCAGATAGGGTATTTCCAACAAAGGATGGAAAGCATCACAAAGCCTCACTACCTTCCCCTCTACAAAGGAACGCCCACAGCACCAGCAACCATGGCTTGAGAGGAAGTTTTGGATTGGAAAAGAAAGGGGGGGAGAGACAGAGAGAGACTCTTCATATCTTCCTCCATTGTTCTCTGCAGAACTGGAGTGTAGCCCAGTCCAGCTAATGGCTGTCCTGATAATTCGTTTAGAATGTCCCGTTCTGCTGGAATGCACAAAGGCCTTATTATCATTACGGAAAGAACAATGTGTGCAACATTTGAAATTGTTAGTAAAAGCTAGCATAGTGTAAGAGCTGGTGTGTTGGAGATAGCTGTGTTTTTATAATTGGTTTAATTCTTTTAATTTTGCCATTGGCAATTTTGTTTGTGAACCGCCTTGATATTTCTTCTTGAAATGACAGACAGTATATAAATAAAAATGGTATTTATTTAAAAAAATCTTTTAATAATACTAGTATTTACTGTGTGGCCTTGGACCAGTCACAGTTGCTCAGACTAACTAACTCACAGTGTTGGTGTGAGAATCATATGGAATAATAAGGAATAAGGAATAAAACCATGTATGCCACCTTGAGCTCCTTGGAGGAAAGGTGGGATATAAATGTGATAAATAAATACTACTACTACTAGCCCTGCTCAGCCATGAAGCTGATGGAGCTGACCTTAGGACACTCCCTGTCTCTCAAATTAACCTACCGCACAGGTATGGTTTATTAGGAGGACTCCATAGTACTGATGATCCCAGTCCAAAGAGAACTTTCTGTAAGTGCTGATAGGATCAACACTTCCAGCAAGTCCTACTTGTAGCAAGGCTTGCTGTTAAATGCAAATATCTTTTACATGACTTACTTGAATTCAAGCTGATGATGCAAATGGATTTTTTTTTTACTTTAGGTCACCTGATGTCACTGTGATATCAGGTGACTGACCTAGGTCTTGCGCAGCCCCTAACTCTTGCCATTATGCCACCCCTTCCAGTAACCTATTGCTACGGCTTTACCTCACCAGGCAAGCTGCTCCTGCACAACTATACTTATCATGAAATACAAAACATATTTTAGGTATTATACAGTGGTAATCAGAACAACCCACTGAAATCATTGCTTGTGCTGATTGACTCACCAGTGACATAATATCTGTACAGTGGTACCTCAGGTTAAGTACTTAATTCGTTCTGGAGGTCCGTTCTTAACCTGAAACTGTTCTTAACCCGAAGCACCACTTTAGCTAATGGGGCCTCTTGCTGCTGCTGCCGCGCCGCTGCCATGCGATTTCTGTTCTCATCCTGAAGCAAAGTTTTTAACCCGAGGTACTATTTCTGGGTTAGCGGAGTCTGTAACCTGAAGCGTATGTAACCCGAGGTACCACTGTACTGTATTATCAACCCAACTACTTTTGTGAGTGGCCACTGCTAAATACGTAATTATCACCAATTCTGCTTTTCAGTTCCTTCTGAACTTACTTTTTACAATACTGCCTCTGCCCACAATAATACCATATATACATACTTGCAACTTCATACATCTGATGAAGTAGACTATAGTTCACAAAAGCTTATGCCATAATAAATTTGTTAGTCTTTAAGGTGCCACAAGACTCTTTGTTGTTTTTGCTACAGAGACAAACATACCTCCTTCCCTGGAAATTGTTTTGTACATCATTCGACATATAGAACCACTTCTGGGCTGACAGCATCAAAGATTGGTATAAATTGCTACAGACAACTATACACAACAGCAGGATAGAGGATTAGGAAAATATCTAAGGGATGTGGAATTTAAAAGAAGGAGTTTGTGATGTTCAGGAGTCGATTTGTTCGGGAGCCAAGCCGTTCAAGAACCAAGGTACCCCTGTAATCTGATTAGCCAATCAAGGAAGAGACAAAAGTCATAAAAGTCATTGAGAGTGAATCCACCAGAACAGCACACAAAATGAATAAATAAATGAATAAATGAAGCATATGATAAATCTGACTAAGTCAAAATGTGCTTACAATGTTGTTTCCAGCTGTCTGGAGTTATATCCATGCCAGATGCCTCAGGGTTTGTCATCATCACAGTTTTTGTTCCGCTAGCCCCTAGATCTCAAATGAAAAAGGAGACATGACATGACATGACATAACATAACATCACCTCATCCATTTCCCCATCTCTTTTGCATTTCTTTAGGACATTGTATTCACATAGAGGTTGCCTAATCAAAACTTCACATAGAATGGATGCCTTGAAGTTATAGTACCTGTTCTAGACCAAGAGTGGGCTCCCTTTAGTCTTATTTGATCTACGCTTTCTTTTATTTTTTTAGTGGCATCTCCATGGTCCACCAACCACCCTTCCCTGGTAGTACAAATACAATTGTTGTTGTTGTTGTTACTCAATTTGTTGCCCTTTCATAACAGCCCAAACCAGCTGCCTCAGGCAGCTGCTTCACCCTGCCTTATGTATTTCTGACTGGTGGTGGTATAAATTTCATTTATTACATGTTGCATGTTTTGATTTAAATATGGAGTAATAATTGCTTTTTGTCTCAACTAGATGTGACATTGGAAAATCTGTGACCACATCTTTCACAGATTCCCTTGCTGGGATCAAATCAAGGCTATGATTCTGTGAGAGATTCCTCCAACTCTCTCTCTTGTGCTGGTTTCCTGATCTGAATTGCCACCATATGAGCACCTGAAGTAGTTTTGTATCTGTAGGAGGATTGAGTCTGAGAAAATTTACCAGGAGGAAAAGGTTGACCTGTAAAGCCATGGTGCTATTCTAATTCAGGCCCCATCCCAGCCACTTTTACCATGGGTGCGGGGCCGGGGACTGTGGAAGACCTGATTTCAGATCTTTCTCCACTGTTCTGTGTGTGGCTCTGAGTGGCAAACTTTCATTTATGCATCGCCGCAGCTTGATACTTGAGCCTAGTGCATGTCTGATTCTTTCCAGCAGAGGGCTGTGGTTTCTCGGAAGAGAACAAAAGGAGCTAAGTAATTAAAGGCATTAAAATTAAATTACAGTACTAAGTCTGCACTATTTGATAAACAATAATAATAATCTCCTGCGCCAAGAGAAAATATTTGAAATACAGACTTCTGAACTATTAGCAATCCAACATTCAAGTCCTAAAGATATCACCTGAATATAAGTCCTAATTTCAACAACCTTTCCTTCCAGACAAATTTGCTTAAAAGACTGAGGTTAATTCCTTCAATGGCTCAGAACTGCAATAATTCAGAGACCCTGAGATCATCCTCTGAGGTACCGGTAGTTCTTTGTGTGCCTCTTCCACAAGAGGTCGGAAACACAAAAACAGGCCTTTTCTGCAGTGGCTTCCCGTTTGTGGAATGCTCGCCCGAAGGAGGTTCAGCTGACGCCTTCATTATATACCTCTGGGCATCAGCCAAAAACTTTCCTCTTCCAGTCCTTCGGCTGATTAACATTAGCTGCCCTTTTAAATGTGTTGTGCGAGGGTGGATTATTGGTTTGTGTTTGTTTTTATTATGTACTTTGTGGTTTTTATATTGTAATATTTTGTTGTGAACTACCCTAAGAGGGCACTATACAAATTTAACAAATACAGTAATAGTAATAATACCTCATACCTCAATTTTGAAATGTTTCTGAAATTTACAGGAAATGTGTTTATGATTTGAGCTCCAGGCTCTCAACTTACGCAGATTTACATGGAACAAAGTTCCACTGAAATCCATAAAACTCATTGCCTAGTAAATGTATTTAGAATTGTGGGGCAAGTCAGTGGGAATACAGTGGAGTATATGGTTTACACATGGAGTATATCCACATTCCTACATCCTGACTCAGAAAGCATACCTTGAGCATCGGAGGAGACTCTTGCATGCAGTGTCTTTGTGCTTCTGGAAATTATATGCATAAATTGGGATGGGTGTAGATGCACATCGAGACATAAGGTTTCCAATGTAGTGCTTACTCATACTGAGCGTGTGGTGTGGGGTGCACATTTTCAACTACCGTATTTTTCGCTCTATAAGACGCACCAGACCACAAGACGCACCTGGTTTTTGGAGGAGGAAAACAAGAAAAAAATATTCTGAATCTAAGAAGCCAGAACAGCAAGAAGGATTGCTGCTTTCACTGCACAACTATCCCTCTTGCTGTTCTGGCTTCTGGGATAGCTGCTGGGATAGAATGCAGCCTGCATTCGCTCCATAAGACGCACACACATTTCCCGTTACTTTTTAGGAGGGAAAAAGTGAGTCTTATAGAGCAAAAAATACGGTATTTTGTAATGCATATAGGAAGCTGCTTTGCGATCTGCTCCCTTATTGAAGAACAGAAGTTGAAAACGCATTTGCAAAATGCAATTAACATTGATGCACTAATCAAGAGCCCTGTTTTCATGCTAGCTTCACCCATAACTTGCATGTCTTTAGCAGAAGCTGATAACAGGTTCTGCATGAGTACATTTGCATGTGCCCAGGGGCCTTGGGTAAATCAGAGACAGAAAGATATTGAGTGGAAAGAAGTGACCATTTTAAACAGCAGCAGTGGTTTGAATAAAGCAGGGATGGAATAACAATGTGAGGGGGAAAGTGCTGGTTTAAAACAATGATGGAAGTTTGAGTAGAGCGTAGGGATTGACCTGAGTGGAGAAAACTGGAAGTTTAAAACAAGGTTTCAGTAACGTAAGAAGGGAGTTTGGAAAGGCTATGTTGTGCAATTGGATGCTGTGAGCAAAGGGAACAGACTGAGATAACTTTGTAATGCATCATCCTCTGCTTTATCTTAGTGTGCCCAATTTGAACTGTTTGTCTTTCTTCTTTTCTGAGTCTGCTAGCAATCAGAATCTGTGTATGAGGGAAGCAGAGAGCCTGAGGGCATCGTGATTGGGCTGAGCTGCTATTCATGCTGCCTGCAATAACAATCAGTTACTCATGCTGTTATAGCTCTAGGACAGTATGCCACCCCACTGTGGAGTTTGTTTTGTGGCACCCTTCCCTCCAGATTAAGTTTATGGAGTTCATGTTACTAGTATTCTGAAAAATTGAAGTAAAAATGGCAAGAATACACCGGTGCTAATTTTCACGCGGCCCCTCTACATGTGTGAGCCCTGGGTCAGTTGCCCCAGCTACTCCCTCTTTAAAAAGTGTCTGATCTATGTATTTAAAAGCCCGAAGAAGAGGTTGTTGCAAGGCTCACACTAGATAAATGCCTCATACAAGATTGCGGAAGGAACTGTGGCATCCATTATCCATCTGGTAGGAGCTGGAAGTAGCAGGTAAGCTGCTAGAAGTTGTTCCCAGTCTGCAGAATAATTTTAACTGATACGCATTAAAAATCCCAAAACATTTGTTACTCACAAAATATACCCGGAGAGGTGAAACATGTTTCAGTTTTGGTATACAAGTTCTACTGAAATCACGCAACTAGAAAAGTAATCCAGACATTATTTTGAAAATATTCTCTCTCTTCAGTCACAGTGGGTAAGCCTCCACATTATTTATTAACAGTATTTATAGGGCACCTTATAACATAATTCCCAAACGTAACTAGAAATAAAGCAAACGAGAATGAAAACAAATTAATGTACAATACAGCATAAAAAACACAAGCCTCGAAGGGTACAACCTAAAGTTAAAAGATGTGGGAATATATATACATACAGTAAAGGTATTCATCTGACAGTTAAACAACACCAAAGTCAGTGGCCAGGCAAGCCCCTGTGGAGAGGGCATTAATAACTTATTAAAAGCGATGAGCTGGCACTTTTATGATGCGTAAAGTAAGCAGATGATTTGGGCAACCCACCTGTGACTGATGCATGTGCACATTGTGTGCCCAATACGACATGGGCTATGGAACCTAACTCTTGTTTTGATGGCTAGGCTGCCGTGATGGTGCATTGCAAAAAAAAGGGGGGGGTACTGTGTAAATTTGGCCGAGGGGGGTTGGCAAAATGGAGGGGATCCGTTAACAGGGCATGTAATCCAGAGCCTGAGGTAAGATTTAGAACAGCGCTTCTCTCTTTCTACCTTCCCTGGCACATTCTGTACCACAGACATCACCCTCTGCGAGGGAAACACCCTTCTCTCGCCTATCCAACCTGTGACTCAGCTGAGGCCGTCCTCGGATTTCTTTCCACTGAGCAACCCACCCACAGCTTCGCCCAACTCCTTCCCTCTAGTGCCTGCTTCACAAGGGGGTGGGCCTGTCTGAAACGGTCGCCCTCATAGCCCTCCCCCCCCCAACGTTGCCCGAGGGAGCTCGCGGACAAAAAGACCCTACCCACCCACCGACCCACGCCTCACAAGCTGCCGCGGGGGGTGGCGGCGATGCCCGCACGCGGCCTTGCTCCTGCCCCGCGGCGGCCGAGGGTGGGGATGCCCTGTGGGCGTGAAGGGCGGGCGGGGTGGAGCCAGACGCTCGGGGGAGAGAAGCTGCCGCCTCCGCTTTTCCACAAGGAGCGCCTTTCACTGCCCGAGCAAGGCGCCCTCCTCCCTGCCGCCGCCGCCGCTGAAAGGATAGGCAAACGCTGCGCGGGGAAGGAGGAGGAGAAGACGAGGGAGAAGGCGAAAGAGGCGCGAAGCGGCATCTTCAGGCAAAGCGGCCCATTCCCGCCGCAGGATGCTGCGGTTGCCGGACGCCGCTCCCGCGGCTCGCAGGGGCGCTCGGCTGCCCGCCGCCGTTGGGCTCACTTTGTGCCTCCTCTGGGCAACTTCGTGGGCCGAAGCTGCTGGGTAGGAACTGGAAGTGGGTGGGGAGAAGATGGACGGGGTGGGTGGGAAAGGCTTGCAGAAATAAGGGAAACGGTTACTGCCCGCTCGCCTCCTCCTGCCCTGTCCTGCACAGAAGGCCAGATTTTGCACTCGTGGGGATTTCAGAATCGGGAGCCGAGGCAAATCTTGCAAGAGTGCCGAGTGTCAGACTGCAGATCACCCACAGCCCAGTTGCACACTCAGTAGTGGTTTTTTTTTTCTTGGGGGGGGGGGGTCAAACCACCTATTTTGCCCGCAGCTCCTCAGTTCATAATTGCGGGGGCAATTCTTATGGGGTCCATTGGGGCTTACTCCCAGGTAAGCTAGTATAGGATTCTAGCCTGTCACTACAAGAGCAGAAGATCACTTTGCCTGAATCCACTTTCTATGAAAACTGAAAGGATGCATGTGGAGTCAGAGGTCTGAGAATGATGATGATTAGGGGGTTATTACACTATTTTACCGGTGGGCGGGCAAAGTTTCTTATATTACCATACTTTCCCTTTCTTATATTCCCATACTTTTTGAGCACAGTATTTTTTTCTCCTATACTTATGAGGCTTCCGGAGCTTTATTTAGCAGTAATTTTCCACCAGTTAGGACTTGTATTCTCCCCCCCCCCACCTTGCAACTTGGCTGAATCCACATATGAATCAGGCCAGAGATTATTTAGGAAGCTGGCACATACGGAGTCAGACCACTGGCCCACCTAGTGCAGTATAGTCCATACTGACTGGCAGAGGATCTACAGAGTTTCAGATGGGACACACTACCTGGAGAAGTCATAGATTGAATCAGGAACCATCTACATGCAAAGGAGAAGCTTTGCCACTGAGTTGCAGCCTTGATGTTGGAGTAGTGAAAGGAGTATCAGGCCATGAGTGTAATCTGTTTTGTCCCTTCTTTTAGGCCCACATACCTGTTGGCAGCTCTTAAGAGCATCAGGCCTGGAGCAAATTTGACTATTGGAGTAGCTATGCTGAAAAAGAGCCCACAAAAGGTTACAGTAAAAGCCGAAGTGGTCTATGCAAATAACACTGTACTACGTGGGGAAGCTGTCTTTAAAAGAGGTGAGATAACTTTATTGGCCTAAAAATAATGATGCATATTCTGTCTGTTGTACTTTTTGATTGCAAGAAAGCCCCGAGGGTGGCTATACAGAAGTAAACACTCTGTTAAATGGGGTTTGCTTCCCAGCAAGTGGGTTTAGAATTTTAGCCTTAATAAGGGAATTTAAGACTATCATTGGTGAGCTGAATTCGGAACAGATATATTATCTGCTTTATGCAGAAGTTCCGCAGGGGGGAAATAAGTATGATGAGCTACACAGATTTAAATGTGAGATTATTTGCTGAACTGTGGTTTAAATGTACTGTATAACCATTTATGTGCTCTGTTTGCTTCACCTTTGACTGTGGTTGCCATTTCTCCCCTGAATCTGCCCCTCTGCCACCTCATTTTTAAAATGTAATCCTGAGTGAGATCATTTTTACACTGCTTTGGAGAGACCTATGTACTCATGAAAAGAGTTTTGTTTTAGTTTGTACTGTTTTACTGTTAAGAGAAAGAGCAGGTAGGAGCTCTTCCAATTCTGTCAAGGAAGCGGAAAATAGAGTTGAGGAGCTTGGTCATAAATGATTCAGAATTCACCTTTCTGATGTGGTAGGGAGACTTCATTTTTGTTGGATCTACTTTGGTCCCTCCCCCCCCTAGAATCTCAGGATTATACAGACTATCAGTCAGAGCCAGCTGCAAAATACACATGATTATAATGGAAGAACAAGGTGCCTCTGAGCATATTCTGGGCCTCAAAAATAGTTTTTAGTACCAGAACTGAACTGAGTTCGCAGTCTGCACACACATGCTCTATGTTTATTCTGAGGTAGGAGCCCAGGAATGGTTGCTGTGTTTTTCAGGAGCATTTTTAAGGGCCCTGCAGGTCACTGGGTTAACATCACAAAACATCTGAAATGCTGCCATAGCATGCCTATTGCACTGTTCTTTTCCAAGTTTCTTTCAGTAGCATGATGTATATTTATCACATTTTGTTTTGTCATTGCTTCAGAAAGCTCAGGTTATCCCATTTTTATATTCACAATCTTTAAAGGACACCTTTAAGGTTTAAAAAAACCCTCTCTCAAAACAACTTATAAAAAAGTGCAATATGATACGGCTATGTAAATAAAATCAGTAAGAATAAAAAGTAATAATGCAATAACATATCAGCCCCTAAAATGCTAAAATAAAGTACCTGACTGCAACCAAATAAGTTAATAGAATAAAGTAGCTGTGGAAAACTCATTTGAAAGCTAGTGAACCTTTAGGGCTTTCATGAGCATCTGAAGTGATGGAACTTGTTACGAGTGAATGTAGCAATGTGCCCCAGAGATGTTGGGCCATTGTAGAAAAGGCTCTCTCCCTGAAAAAAGCCAGTTCTGAAAGAAAATTACTATCCTTATAACAATCTTGAGGGATAGTGACTGCCCAAAGGGAACTAGTGAACTAAGCAAGGATTTCAATCCCATAGGCAGGATTCAGTTATTGAGCATTACCAGTGGAAGCTCATGCAAAGACTTTCATTAGTGTAACAGGACTTTCTCCCCTCTCCCACCACATGTGTCCTCTGCACCTCCAATTGGCTCATGGGGGTAGTGTTGGGAAAACCTTTTCCCCATGTCTCTCAAGTCAAAGTCTGGCGCTGTGTCAACAACACTTCAGTGTCTGTCTTCCACATATATTTATTTATTTCATTTCATTTCCAAACCACCTTTCATCTGAAGATCACACAGTGGTTTACAAAATAAAAACACATACAGTGGTGCCCCGCAAGACGAAATTAATTCGTTCCGCAAGTTTTGTCGTCTAGCGAATTTTTCGTCTTGCGAATCACGAAATCCCATAGGAATGCATTGAAATTCAATTAATGCGTTCCTATGGTCAAAAAAAGTCCAAACAAAGCCAAATTTGGTACAACAACAGTTTATTAACTGCTCTTTAAAGTCACACATACTGTAAAGAGCAGTTCAAAAATTGAAGGGAAAATAAATTAACTTTATAAACAAAACATGTCTTTGTTTTTAGACAAAGGAAACAAAGTCGCGAGACGTTTGCGTCTTGCGAAGCAAGCCCATAGGGAAATTCGTCTTGCGAGGCAAATCGAAAACAGAAAAACCTTTCGTCTAGCGAGTTTTTTGTCTTGTGAGGCATTCGTCTTGCGAGGTACCGCTGTACAGTGGTACCTTGGTTTAAGATCAGCTTAGTTTATGAACAATTTGGATTAAGAATGCTGCAAACCCAGACGTACCATAGGTGTTTTGGTTTGTGAACTTTGCCTTGGAATAAGAACATGTTTCGCTTCCTATTGAGTGCGTTCCATTTTTAAATTGATTCCCCCGCTGCTATGGGAAAGCAAGCCTTGGTTTAATAACGGACTTCCAGAATGGATTAAGTTCGTAAACCAAGGTACCACTGTATATAGAATGGAGTGGGATAGCTGTGCTGCTGTTTCCCTTAAAAAGTGCACATTGGTGTGTTCTAGAGAATGAAAGGATGTCTTGTAAGCAAGAAAGGGTGAGTCTTACAGGCTATTTTTTCTCAATAAATCCTGAAGAAAATTGCACTTACAGTGCAATTCTATGCATGCTTACTGAGAAGGACACTAGGTTATGTCCAGTGGGCATTACTACCCATGGTTAGAGACATATGCTGATGCTGGAGTGTGTAAATGCAAGAAGAAGCATAAAGCTAACGAAGTGGTGGGCATTTCTGAAAGGGAAAGCGGATGTCCACTTTTGTGTTGTTTAAGACTAGATAATGGCATAGCAGAAGAGCACTAAGCCTCAAAAGCACTGAAAAATGTGTGTGTGTGAATGTATTGCTAGTTGCAATGTGAAATCAATGTCTGTGCCACTCATACTGTCACCTAGCATTCTGCAATTATGTGTTTTGTTGGGGAAGGTATCACATTTTCCAGATACACAATGTTGTCATCTTGGTGTGGTGAAATGTGATGAAAGAACAACTCTTGAGGAAAGGGGGCATGGGGGCTGTGGACAACAAATGAATAACTATTTTGTGCATTCCTAATAAACCAATACCAAGCATGCAGAAAGGCCCTTATTAGTATTAGTAGCAGCATTCTCTACACAGCCACATTTGGCCACAGGAGGCAACTGCATACCATTTGGGACTTTCTCCTGGGAAATATCCTATATATTTGGATATCAAGTTGGCTTTATAGCAGAGCTGTGTTTTTAAAGTAGATATAAAGCAGATCTTGTGCATGCTAATTTCCTAGCTTTATTGGGCAGGGAAAGCTGGAGCTCAGTGATCTGTTTTGCATGCAGAAGTTCTTACATTCAACCCCTAGTATCTCCAAGGAGAGAGACAGCCAGTCAGTTTAGAAAAAACTAACCTATCGGTAGATGGACCAGTGGTCTGGCTCTGTATGAGTCAGCTTCTTCTGCACTGTAAAAAAATAAGGATTAATTCGCATGTTTACTTGTGACCCTCTTTGCCTAATAGACACCTTCATTTAACATGTGAGACTGATGTTTCAGAGGCCCATCCATGTATAAATCCTATTGTGCAACATTCTCTCTTCCCACCCTTTCCTGAGTGGGTAGAGTCATGTCATTGAGTCTTGGTGAAGCACCATGCTCACACTTTCCCTTAGGTGAATGTTGAAATATGACACTGATTCACTTGCTCTTCTATGAAAAAAAGATAATTAAACAGGACAGTGGATGAATCCTCCCATATATTCAATATGATCTCAGAACTAGTAAAGACACACTGACTAGATTTCAGCTGTTTTTATTAGTTTCTTTGACTGTTTTCAGCAACAAGGGAGCTATATTGTTTTCATTGCTGTTATCCCTCATTTGGAAAGCTGAAGCAATATTGCTCAAATACAGATTGCCAGGAGAAGACACCCTAAGACACTGAAAATAGCTTGTGGATAGCACCTGGGAGACCGGGGTTCAAGTCCCCGCTTGACCATGACTCTCACTGGGTGACTTTGGGCCAGTCACTGTCTCTCAACCTAAGCTACCTCACAGGGTTGTTGTGGGGATTAAATGAGGGAGAGAACCGTGCATAACACATTGAACTCCTTGGAGAAGTAGGTGGGATGTAAGTGCAATAAATAAATAAGTAAATAAATTATGACATGTTCACTTTAGAAGTGAACTGTTTAAATAATTTTGAACTGAGGCCTTCTCATCCTGAATGGCAAGTCAAGTTTTTATTTTTTTGTAAACCTCTGAGAGGTTTTCTTACAATGATTTTTTTTCTTTAGTTTTCCTGGTCACCTCCCTCAAACAGCTTCAATTTCCCTGGTTCTCTGGTAGAATATGGTTTGGCTTGTAGGTGTAGGGTGAGAAAACCACAAGGACAGAAACCATTACTACTAAGCCTTTCTTCTCTAGAAAAGAGACTGAATTGTGTTCTTCCTCCATATCAGACTCTGTAGTATCTCTCCAACAAGCGTTTAGATCTTCAGCTAAACTTTTGATTTTAGCTCATCTAAAAAGCAACTAACCTCATCATACACAAACGAAACTATGCACGATACTTACCAATCAGCTTTGTTGCTCAGCGTTGGCACAGACCCTGTTCCCTTCTTAGCAGAACTCCTTCAGCAATTTGCCCCATAATATCAGCTGCTAGGCTAGATCTTCAGCTCCCCTTAAGATGCAACCTCTGCTGCGATTCCTAGCACTCTTCAGACTTATGAAGCCTCTTCCTAAGTCCTTAATCATTCTACTTCAGCTGACAAGAGCTTCTCTCCTTGGCCAGTATCAAACCAGGCTTTTTATTTACACCAGGCTTTTTATTAATAATCATTTGGGTGATTTTTGATCCCCTTATTGGTCTATAATTATGAGCCAATAAGATGAGGTAGAATGCCCATTAACTGACCAATTACAACTGACCACCCTTTTGATGCATTTGATTCTGAATATGAAGTCAGCAGCCTCCTCAAACATAGCCATCTTCTTGATGATAATAGACTACAATGACAGTCTGCTGCCTGCTAGTCTGTCTTTGGTAATCACTTTGTTTTCAGTTAACCCTTACCTTGCTGGAAATGATATAGCATTATTATCATAAACTTTACCACATAAACAACATGATTACAGGCCCAAAGTTACCTACTGAGTTTCATGACATAGTGGATATTTGGACTCAGGTTTCTCTGGCTCACATGAAACACTTTTGCTAACCTGTACCACTCTGGTTCTCTTATAGCAATCTTCTCAGCAGCACATATCTAAGATTTTTGACTCTTTCATGTCATCTCTTTTTTCTTGGTAGCTAATTTTGACAACATTAGTGTGTTAATCTGAAAAACCACCACCATCATCTTTTAAATGCATTGCAAACACAATGCTATGTGCATGCCTCATCCTTAAATAAATCACATTAATATGTATACCTGATTTTAAATATATGCAGAAGTCAAGAGCTATTACCAGTAATGAACGCCTTAAGACTTAATTTTGAACATTCAGACTTTACATTGGTAATGAAAGTTTTTGCAGATACATGAATTGCTCATCATGCTTTCAAAACTAATATTACATCTGAAATGCTGACATAAAAGATCTTACCTTTACAGAATACATACTACGGTATGTGAAATGATGAGCGCTTCCTGTGTGTGCGTCAGATGTTGTTTTACCAGAATCTGTAGTTTATACTAATAATGTAAAGTCTAAATTGACATGTAACAGTAACAGCTGCTGGGCATTTGGGAGCTACCTGGCTTCTTTATTTTCAGTGATTTTCTTTTATTTTTATAAAAAGGTTGACATATTTTGCTTTGAAATTCAAGACAGTGTTTGGTTTATGCTTTGTAAAAGCTGCAGGCTCTGGACAATTTATTATTAATGATAAGGAATACATGTTTGGGGCTTCTATTTAACTGAATCAATTACTAGGTCTCAAGGATCATAAAGGAAAGACTTTGGTAGTGTTACTCTCATAGCGAGGCCAACAGAATGCAAGCCTATGCTGGCGTGGCCTGCTTGTGCAGTTTATGAGAACAGTTCTCATGACAGAGGTTGGCAGCCTTACATTATTGGTGGCTGCTTTGTAATAGAGATTCAAAATGAAAAAGCCAAGGATGCTACAGCTTGGCAAGATTGTACTTGGCAGAAATTTAAAAAACCTTGCAACGGTTCATATCTTTTTCATCTGATGAATAAGAAAGTAGGATTTAACAAAAATCTCATTCATATAAGATGCATTTTAGGTGTGCACCAAGAAATGTAAAGTATTACAGAGGTACCTTGGGTTACATATGCTTCAGGTTACATACGCTTCAGGTTACAGACTCTGCTAACCCAGAAATAGTGCTTCAGGTTAAGAACTTTTCTTCAGGATGAGAACAGAAATCGTTCTCCGGCGGTGCGGCAGCAGCAGGAGGCCCCATTAGCTAAAGTGGTGCTTCAGGTTAAGAACAGTTTCAGGTTAAGTACTGACCTCTGGAACGAATTAAGTACTTAACCTGAGGTACCACTGTATTGCAACAAAGAAGCACTTAGAAATCCTGCAATATGCTTGGAGCCAAAGACAATCCCAGCTATGTGTTGAGTACTGCACACTCACTGGCAACCCTGGGGCTGTTGCTGTGTAATGTATGAAAAAGGTCTAGATGTAGCCTCTTTAATTCAGTCCTAAGGGGTGAAACTGGCACTTGGCTATATATATTGTTGATGGCTCAATTCGTTTTTATTTTGGAACATTTTCACCTCTTGCCTCTTAAATCTCAACGTTGTACATTCATTGCCAAATAACAAGAATATAATTATGCGATAGTACCCAGAGGTAGGAGAAACTTATAATTTGTGATCTTAAAAAGGGCAAGGCAGTTTTGTTTAGCAGCCATGAAGAGTTGCTGTTGCAAATATATTGGCATAAAAAAGTTATGCAAGAGATTCTCTAAATTTTAAAAGTTTTTCTAAAGTGATAGTAAAGTGTTAAGGTGATGACTTGCATCCGTCTTCAAAGACTCAGAAGTGATATAATTGCTGCTTAATTGAGTGTAGGGAGAAATCTTGATTCTGAGAGTAAGGGAGTTGGGGGGAAAGAAATCCCAGCCAAAAGTTACTAAACAGATAGAGACTATGCAAATAGCTTTCAAGCTCAGACAAGCTGTGATCATATATAAACACTGGAAAAATGTCCATGCCAGCAACTGAGTCCTGCTTGCTTAACAATATAAAGGAGCCAATTTTATATGCCAAGCTAGAAAACACTGATGAATGCTAAGCTGTTAAATAGCAGCACAGCAAGGACAGGGTTTGAGAGTCTATGAATCTTATATTATAACATAAACATGCCATTAAGTTTCCCTTAAAGCTCTGTTTTGCCAAGTGACTCATCAGATATTGCTAGTTTCCAGGGTTAGTCCTGGAAAAGTTGAAGCATAATTCTGAGCTAATACATCTCCAGAAATACTTTCATGCAGTGGATGAATGTAAACCTTTGCATTCCGTTTTCCTTGTTGATCAAAAGAAGAACCAATAGTACAAAACAATAGCAGAGGATTAATCTTCCCAACACTTAAGATAGAATAGGATAAAATCTAATAGTGTTGCTGAATATGCTTAGTTTCCTGATAATGTAAGCACCATTTCTCCTGAAGAAATATAGGAGTGATATTTCTGTGTGGCAGTCCAAATACTACTTACAAATTCAGTAACACCCTACCTTGACCCACTGTCATGACTCTCTGTACTTTGTTTGCACAATGTACCATTTTGCTAACAGTCTGGAATGGGGGAACAATTTTATTCCACTTTTCCCAGAGCAGTGAAAAGGCTTTGATTGTAAAAAATTCTAGTTTTAATAAACTCAGAATAAAATACATTTTAAAAGTCATGTTAATCTGGGGTTTTTTTTGTTTTATATACTTGTAGTTTTAATGGTTGCAAGCTGCTTTGGATGGGCTTTGCTTGAAAAAGCAGCATATAAATATTTTTTAAACAAATAAATAACAAAAAAGGGTTGTGCTAATGCCTCCATATGCATTATTACTATTATTATTCCTGCCCTTCAACAGCAGTTCATAGGGCAGGTTTCAATTTAAAATTCAGTTTTAAAACAGTTAAAACAAATTGCAATCACATGAATAGGGTGGGTCCTGCAATACACAATTCTGGTGTCAAAGGCCAGACATGGAAGTTGAAAAAGATTAATAAAGTGTCTGTGTGTGTGTGTGTATTTCAGCAGCCAACTATTAGCAAAGTTTCTGGGGAAAATAAACATTTTCTTAAGCATGTCTTCGGGTCATTTTGGATGAAATTTTGATTATGTTCGGTAAGATTTCATTGTTATTAAGTAGAAAAATGAGGACATGGGAAAACTCACTTGGGAACAATATTATTTTTCACTTGATGATCAAGATTACTCATTAAAGCTTAAAAAACAAAGCCTCAAAATTGGCCTGCTTGACAAGTTCTTAAGCTCTTAGCTTCTTACAATGTTGCTTTAAAAAAAATCTAAGACTGCTTATCTTTTTGCATGATGATGTTAGGATTTTTTACTTGAATTTTAATTTTGATAGATTATGATGCAGTTTGTTCTACAGTGTTTAAAGAATCAAGTTGAGGACAGATTTATGCGAAGGCCTGGGACTAAACAAAACTGGAGACTCTTATTCCAGACTCGGGTTTAACTATGTGTGAAGATTAAGAACATTTTGGCATGGATATTGATACTGACCTGGGGATCAATTTTTTGTTCAGCAGGAGCCTGTATCCCTGTTCTTGCATGTAGAACAGTAAATTGTTCTTATTGCCACTCACCTGTTTGGGTCTGAGATACTGTTTTGCTCCTATGTAGCAGCCTTTTGCATGTGTGAGACAGATAGAGAAGGCTTATTTCCCCCCCTGTAGAACCTGAATGATAGAAAATAACTAGAGATAAGCACAACATTGGACAGAATAAATATAACAAACCACTTTTGAAATATAAAAAGTTGACATTAAAATGCATTGATGGTGTATGTGGGAGTTGCCATTCAACTTTAAGAACACAGGTTTTTGTTGGCAGGTCCAACATGCTTTATGGCTTTCCTAGTGAGCGTGGTCAGTACAGAATTGGCTTTTCTTTAGTTAGGTTTTGTCCCCTTTAGGGAGAGAGGCTAGTGCACTGATAGTTTCCCATATTTTTGCTTCTCTTTTCTTTCTGTTATTGCATTATTTCTCTATGGTAGGGGAAGAAAAAACAATTGCCTACCATCACTGAGAACAAAAGCTGACTAATAAGGAAATTTAAGGGAAGCACTAAAATGGGCTGAACAGGAAGCTTTTAGTTAGTATTGGAAATGACTTTTAACAGATCTTAGAAAGAATCTCCTAGTGGAACCACTTCAGGCACTAGCCCAGGGGTCAGCAACCTAAGGCCCAGGAGTCACAAGTGGCCCACGAGGGTCGTTTAACTGGCTCACAAGCCACCCCCGAACTGAGCCACCCACTCGGCAAGTCCCCATGCGCTGTGCTAAACCAGCGTGGCGCGGCGACTCGCTTCCGCGGTGCCAGAAATCGCATCTGTGCATGCACAGACACCGAAAATCATGTGTGCATGCGTTTGTGTGATCCAGCCTATGGAGGGATCTCTGCTGGAGTGAACTGGCCCAGGCAAGGTAAACCTTGCCCACCCCTGCACTATCCCTTGAATGCTTTGCTCTCTTGGCCATGAGGGAGGACCCCATCACCAGGTAGTCAGAGGAAGGGGGGGGCATTGATGAGGAGAGGTGGATGGTGTCAAAGGCCATTGAGAGATCCAGTAGAACTAGGAAACAGCTTTCAGCTTTGTCCCTAGCCTGCTGGAGATCATCGGCCAGCGTGACCATCTGGACTGTCTAGAGGTAAAAGCTGGGGCCCCTGTTATACAGTGGTTGCTCCTGTGCCGTGTCCAGAAAGAGGTGCTGGGGGATGTGTGTTCAGACCCCATGGCTCTCACTTGTAGGGTGCCTCAGGGTTCCGTCCTCTCCCCCATGCTTTTTAACATCTATATGAAGCTGCTGGGAGAGATCATCAGGGTTTGGGCTGGGTATGCGGATGATACCCAGCTTTACCTCTCCTTTAAATTGGAACCAGTGAAGGTGGTGAAGATCCTGTGTGAGTGTCTGGATGCAGTTGGAGGATGGATGGCGGCTAACGGATTGAGGTTGAATCCTGACAAGACAGAAGTACTGTTTTGGGGGGACAGGGGATGGGTAGGTGTGGGGGACTCCCTAGTCCTGAATGGGGCAATTGTGCCCCTGAAGGACCAGGTGCACAGCCTGGGAGTCATTTTGAACTCACAGCTGTCCATGGAGTTGCAGGTCAATTTTGTGTCCAGGGCAGCTGTCTGCCAACTCCCATCTGGTACATAGGCTGAGACCCTACCTGCCCGCAGACTGTCTCGCCAAAGTGGTGCATGCTCTGGTTATCTACCACTTGGACTACTGCAATATGCTACCTTTGAAGGTGACTCAGAAACTACAACTAATCCGGAATGTGGCAGCTAAACTGGTGACTGGGAGTGGCCACCGAGACCATATGACAACAGTCCTGAAATACCTACATTGACTCCCAGTGCGTTTTCAAGCACAATTCAAAGTGTTGGTGCTGACCTTTACCAGCCCTAAACGGCCTCGGCCCAGTATACCTGAAGGAGCGTCTCCACCTGCACCATTCAGCCCAGACACTGAGGGCCAGTTCTGAGGGCTTTCTGGTGGTTCCCTCACTGTGAGAAATGAGGTCACAGGGAAGCAGGCAGAGGGCCTTCTCAGTAGTGGCATCCACCCTGTGGAACACCCTCTCATCAGATGTCAAGGGAATAAAAAACTATCTGACTTTTAGAAGACATCTGTATCAGGAAATTTTTAGTGTCTAATGTTTTACAATTTTTATGTGCTGTAAGCTGCCCAGAGTGGCTGGGAAAACCCAGCCAGATGGACGGGGTAGAAATAATAAAAAGATGAGGATGAGACTTTTCACTGAAATACTGATGATTTTTCATTAGGATTTTTTAAAATAAAAAATGGCAGGTTGTGCAAATTTGGAGAACTGAGTTTAAGACTGGAAAAATGAGAACAGAAATTGATAGATTTGCAGAGGACAGGTGTACATCCGTGTACCTTAGTAACGAGATGTTTGTTTAGTGTTTCTGTTTTGACGTATTTTAAAAGTAAAAGCGTAACTCTGGGCAGTTTTGGCAACTGTCACCACAGGAATTAGAACATTGGGAAAGTGTCAGTTGGGGCAGTTAGTTGAGAGAAAGAAGGAGATGGGCTAGTAAGGAAGAAGAGTGTCTTTGCAAAATTCGCCTGATGAGGGGAGACTGTAATCACGTTCTGTGGAGGATAGAGGCGAAAGGAAACAGTGATGTGGGAGCAGAATGGTGCAAGGGGATTCAGCAGCCCACAGAGCCAAGGAGCAGCTTGAGATTGTCTACTCGCAGGGACACCCAGGCAACCCAGTGGCACCATAAGAGACTCAACGGTGGTTAAGGACTGTAGTGTTTGTTCATTTTGCCAGAAAGGATACCGCCTTGTATTCTGTGCTGGAAAAAAGGCATTCCTTTCCTCATTTGTAATAAATGTTTTAACAAAGGTGGATTTTCCAGGTTTCCCAACTCACTTCCCAGAGTGTGTACCTGGGGGGAAAGGCTTTCCATCACTGGTGGGAGCTTAAAGGGAAACTGCTGTTGCAGGCAGGTCCCAAAACAGCAACAAGAGCCCTCAGTATTGCCTCCGGATATGAAGAACTCTTTGTGGAGCCGTATGTTTTAATTTAGGGGCTGAACCAAACATTTTGATTCCCTTGGCAACAGTAAGCCGCAATTCAGTAGAACAAAACCAACATAAACGACATTTAGAACAGTTTGTGGGTCATAATTTAACTGTGCAATATTTCAGCCCTTCTGATTTATTTGAAATTACAGGCAGATGTAATAATTAAAGATTGATGCTGCCAAAGATATGATCTAATCTTACCTGACACAGGAAAGGAAAATCCCACCCGGCTTTTAATCACTGATTAGTTTAATTATGTGCACTCCACTGATAATCCACAAACCTTTTTGATGCTTGCAATCTTTTTTGCAATATTAATTGCAAATATCAAATGGAGGCTTCAAATACAAATACAGTGATGGTGGGTGCTTCCAGACATGGGCAGTTTAGCAGCAGCCAATCATTGATGTTCTACTTTAAACTGGAAATGGAAGGCAACACTGCTTCCAGAAGTCTAACATGCAATAAGAAAGTTGGCATTCCCTGTTTCTCCATCCACATGTTGTAAAGAAGCAATTTTCATTGGGATTGTTGGAATAAAAGGTTTCCTTCCTCACTGCCAAATCAAGATTACCACTCCCTTCTGCAACTTAGGGCGGGAGCCGGAGGAGGAAATGCATATAAACCCTACTTGAAAAGGGTAGGGTTAAAGTAATAGAATTGATTCCTAGAGAGAAGAGAACAGCCAACAGAGAAGGAAATGGCTGAATGGTCTCTCCAAATGACTGTGATAGGCCATTGACAACTGAGGAAATTGTGCAGCAATTACAAAAGTTCAGTTCTGCTGATGTGGCTCACTATCCACATATAAACATTTTTCAGTTTTCAGACTTTTTCTTTTGCATTTTCTTTTATATTGCTAAGGATAGAAAAGGGATAAGTAGGGCGTTTATTTTAAAATGTGTGTTTTTCAGACAGGGCTTTGGAATGTGATTTTTTTTTTTAACCAGCCTGTTTTCACTGATACGTTATTGATGTTTTTCCTGCTATTATTGAAGTAATGTGTGTTTATATTGTACATGTCAGGACTGGCCGTTGTCCTCTTCAGATCACCACACAAATGCTTCTTGTTCTTTTATAACTTTTTATTGCGTATTAACAAAACAATCTTATAAACGGTTCTTAAATATTATTCCTCAGAGTCACTTCTTTCAGCTACCTTCTGAGCTCTGCTTCTCCGTGACCAGCCACTCTCAAAATGGCGAAGGCGCCCTTCCCTTCGCTTTCCCCACTCTTTTTCCTACCCTCCTGGCTAGAGCTGGCTTGTATCTCCCCTCCTCCGAATCTGAGCTAGAACTTAACCCTTGCCTTTCCTGGGAACAGCCGGTCCCTACCTCAGTGTTTCCCAACCTTTTTTGGGCAAAGGCACACTTGTTTCATGAAAAAAATCTCGAGGCACACCACCATTACAGCCCCGTGACGTCAGCGCGCAGCGTCACGCCGGGAGGGACATGAATTGCTAGCAAATTACATAATCACCTCCTTGAGGGCTGGCTCATCTTCTCCAAAGGCAGAACCCCATTAATTAACAGGACAGACTCACACCATAGCCAAGACGAGGAGGGAAAACCTCAGTCATGCACAGTCATGCACATGTGGGGGCTAAATGAGGACGAAGACCGGGCAGAGAGCAGGGTTCAAATCACCCCACCTGGCCAGGACAATCCCTGGGTGCTCCCTTGGGCCACTCGCCTGACCCACCTCGCAGGGCTGTTGTTGCGAGGATAACACAGGGAGAACCACGTGCACCCCCAGGAGCTCCTTGGAGGAGAAAGCGGGCGATGAATGCAATGCACGAAATATATGAGAGGCGACCAGGTTTTGCAGGTGAGGGGCCTCCGCCAGCCTCCGCTTCCAACACCCGGCGCAACGACGCCGAAGTTTCCCCCCGGGCTCGGTTCGGGGAGCAGCGCTGCTCCCCCCCGGCTCCCCTTCGCCCTCCCGGCTCTCTCTGCCGCCCACTGGGGACCCCCTCACCTGCCAAGTCCGGAGCGCCGGTGGAAGTTGAATGCATGCAGGGCACCGCGTTACCATTGCATTGCACTGCACTCCATGCAACGCCTGCACGCATGCATTGCCTTGCACGTCCGATGTGTCCCCTCCGGCGCGGATGCAGCATTGCAAAAATAAAAAAAACCACGACGCAGCCCTACCTGGGGGGCAGCCTCCGCCTCTGCTGCTCCGCCTCCGCGGGGATCCCCGGGCTCCATCCTGCCGCCCGATCTCCGCGGGGGCGCAGGCAGGCTGCGCGGGGTCTGCGCGGAAGAGCCCCTGCCCGCCCGCCCGCCGCCGCGGCGCTCATTCCATGGCCGGGAGAAGAGCGCTTCAAACAAAACGCCCGGCCCGCCAGGCCACGCTGGGAAACGTAGTTTGCGCACCCCGCGCGGGCGCGGAGCCCAAGGGCGAGGGGACTACGGATCCCGGCAGCCCCCGCGCCGGGGACGGAGGGGGAGAGGCCGGGTGCAGGGATGGAGGGACGGGTGGGCGAGCGAGTGAGTGAGTGGCAGCCACCAAGCCTTGGCCGAGAGCCAGGAAGGGCCTCCCCGGAGGAGGAGGAGGAGGGAGGCGCAGAGCGGGAGGGAGGGAGGGAACCCCAGGGGTCATCTAGTGACGGCGCCCCAATCGAAAATTTGACTTTTTTTTAAAAAAATCTTTAGAATTTTTTAATTTTTCCCGTGGCACACCAGGCAACATCTCGCGGCACACTAGTGTGCCGCGGAACAGTGGTTGGGAAACACTGCCCTACCTGTTGCTCTCTTTTCTTCAATTCACTGCTCTCCTCCCCCCCTTGGGGAATGCTTTCTCCCTCTGGGAAACTGGAATCTTCTAACTCTAACTCTTCCCTGACAGTACACCACCTTGTTACATATACTTTTAATGAAAGTGCACTTTATAAATATATAAACAAAACAATTAAAATAAATAGATAAAGAATGTCAGTCCATGAGTGGTTTGTGGGTGATGGCCTCACGGTAAATATGGGGTAGGTTTATTGAGAGAGCAGAAAGAATGGAATTATATCAATCATGATGATGTAAATCATGATAACAATCAGGCCTCCCATTCCATTAAATAATTGATATCTCTAATGAGAGCACTCTGGTTTTGACCTTACTTCTTCTTGCCGACACTGACAGATTTGCTGAAGATACTTTGCACAATACACAGAAGGCAATTTAAGAGTAGCATTTCAAAGTCAATACAAGTTAAGCATTAAAAGCCTGTTGTTACAGGTCTGTAGGAATTAGAATTCAATTAGTGCATGGGAATGAGGCCACTGGGAATTAGGAATAAATTCTTTCTAAATCCTTGCACCCCAGCCTCTAGATTTATATTAGAAGTCTAGAAGAATATTTATTCATTCTGCCACCTCTCCCCTGAGTAGCAGGGCCTTGAGTTGCCATAAGTAGAAATAAGATATGGGTACAGCTTTTCTGTATATCCTGGTCTCAGAAATGAAGTATATCACTTTTTGACTTTATATTTGAATCATACTTCATGACGACTAAAGTGTACAAAAGTAACAGTGCTTCTGCCCTGAGAAACACATCTTTGAATTCTGATACACTGATGGTTAGTATAAATATTTATGCCGTGTCTTTCAATAAAATGATCTCTGAGGCAGCTCTTGGAATATTGTAACAATGCAATACAAACTATTTACTCACCTTTTGGTGGTGGGGACAGACAAGAGAGATCCTGTGAGGTCGGCATGAATTAAAAACACCTCCCCAGCTTCCTGGTGTTCCTGTTGCTGTCCTTACTGAGGTTTGCAGCAAACCACTCCAGGAAGTGTGCTTCCAGGTAGCAATTACTATAACGATCACTAGAGCCCACATCACATGTTACACTCTTGATGGGGTTCCATCTGATGATCGGGAAGTAGACCCCTGAAGTTTGCCTTGCTCCCGTGTTGCACAGATGGGCTAGTCCCACCCTGTGCATTGAGCACAGCTATCTGAAAACAAGCCCCCAGTGTCATGTGCAGTTGTTGTTTTTCAGATATCTGTACTCATTGTGTACTCATGCAGTAGTCGGCATGGGGTAGCACGGCCAGGGCAGTTATTCCCTGGTCATTGCATGGACCCCGCTCACACATGTCATGCCTAAAGAAAGCTTTAGGAGGTGGGGCTCCTCATGCAGGTAGAATGTGGCTCCCACCTCATTGCTTTGTGATGGCTGACTTAGATCCTGGGAAAACATGGAGTTGACGCCTCTTCCTAGGTCTCCAGAAATAACCTCCATCCTCAGGAAGTGTGTTTGCAGGTACCACTGGAGTCCCACTGTGGAAATACAAGAAGAAGGTTCACATTATGCAAGAGACTTGTGCTGCAATGCTGCATTCCAACAAAAGCATTGTAAGGATGGATTTGCTGTACATGGTACAGTACATGGCATGTAGGAAGCAAGAGGTGGATTAATCCCCCCTTTTCTTTTTTAAATGCAGATTCGGTTGGTACACTTGTCCTTCCAGCTGTAAGTATTATTTCCTCCAAGTACTAGAGTTCCATGTGAAATATTTCCTGAATGGATGCTGCCTCTTTCATTTACTTACCTTTATTTCATTTTAATCTTGTATATAGTGTAAGTTCACTATTAGTGAGCAAAGAGCTTCCTTCTGACAAGTGAATCATATACACTGAAATGCAGGCGTTTCATATCTTGTTTTAGGAAACATCATCTGACAATGATGTTAAAACAGACATTGAAACTAGTGTTCCTGGCATGTCTAGATGTAATTGAAACAAACAAGAATGCGGGATTAGCATTCCTTCTAGGTTTTGTTTGCTAACAAAGAGGGTGTAAAAGTATTAAAATTCATAAATAGTAGATAAGATTTTAAAACAGATTTATATCAACATGCATTTTTAGGTGCAAACCACATTGTCATGTAGCACTTGCCTCAAAATAATTAAGAGCCAATGAACAGGAGCGGATGAATCATGATTCTTCTTCTGCACAATCCCTTTTCTTGTAAATTGTAAGCATGGCTGCTGCTTCTGCCTTAGAAGCATGTCTGTGCTTGCTTGTGCCATGTATCTCTGAAACGTGCTTGCAGACTAACTCAGAGAATAAGACTTTCCAGAACACAAATCATGGTTGGGAATTTAGATCAAATGTCCTAGGGGAACCATTTTCTTCTGCAGCCTGATTCTGTTCTGCCAGAGGACAGATTGTTGTCTGCCTGATAGTGCAGGCTCAGAAACCAGGATAATGATCCAGGATCTCATATTGACAGCAGTGTTAGATGCTGAGATATGAAAAGTGGGATCTAAATGGCACCTTAAACCTAGGTTATGGGCACAACAACTGAATGTCTAGGTACACTTTTTTAATAACTAGAATACAAAGCTGAAAATGAATGGACTGCAGCTAAAATATTATGTTCACTTTTCACATGGTCTAGTCCTTCCCTTGCACCCCCCCCCCAATATTCTTAAGAGGGTCTCTTCTCCAGTCTTCAAAGAGGAGCTGGAAGTAGGGAGGCAGAAAAAGGTCGTCCTTTCCTTCCACTCTGCAGTTTTAATCTGAAATCTTTGGTGCAGTACTGCGCCCAGAGCTCAGAAACTGCGCACGCTAATGAAATTCCCTGTTGCAAAAGGCTCCAAGAACAATGGGAGTTTCGAACACTGATTGACAGTAAACCTGGTCCCATTTAGCCAGCACAATACATTTCACTGCTTGAAGCAAAGAACAAGATGGCACCTTTCCATTCCACATAGAGAAGCCAGCCGAATCTATGGCAGCTGAATCTTCTTTTAGCACTGGTGAGGGGATAGTTGCTACAGTAGGCTAACTTAGGGGGTACAGGATGCATAGCTCTGTCCTCCCACACGTCACAGCCTCCAACATCTGCTGCCTCAGTCAGCTGCCACAATCTGCTTAATGGTAGAGATGGTCTTGTTAAGCTGTAATGGGGAACTTTGGCTTAATGCAAGTCACAATCTTTACACTGAAGCTGGCATGCAACAAGCAAACAAAGGGATGAGGCAGGAGTGAACTTCCACATTATTCATTCATAGCTACATAAACCATGGTTTTTGGAGCTGTGGGTGAACATATAAATGGGATTATAGTATGAAAGAATAAATGAAAATTTAGGTGACAGAACACTTTTAGGGAGTGTCATTGTAACTTATTTGTAGATTTTATGTCATAATCTTACTCGTATTTACTTGGATATCTTTAGTAGGGTTTTCTCTTAGGTAAGTTGCATAGGATTGCAGCTTCAATTTTTTTAGTTTTGTGAGTTCTAATTATTCATTGTTTTACTGTTCTGTGTGTCCAGTATTTGTTTTAGAAATAAATAAAGCAATCATGTTTTTTACCCCCAGCTCCCCTTGGGCAGTACTCCGGGTGATTATGATTTACTAGTCAAAGGATATTCAGAAGGTCGTCTGCTATTTTCTAACCACACTGTCCTTGAATTTGAGCACAAGAGCTTATCGGTATTCATCCAAACTGACAAGACTATGTATAAACCAGGCCAAGATGTGAAAATACGGGTTGTTACTCTGTATCCTGACCTCAAGCCGTACAATGCTCCTATGAATATATATATTCATGTAAGTATAAACTTGACATTATTTGGTGAAGCAGGGTTTTCTTTCAGAGTATGGTTATGCAATTTGCAGTGTATTTTCACTAAGACTATTCTTATACATAATGGCAAGGGATTTAATTTTGAATAAATCAGTGGTTCCCAAACTTCTCCCCCATGGGTCACCTGGAAATTGCTAACAGTCTTGGCAAACAAGTTAATGATTTTTCTGCCTGTAGTAGCAATTGTAATGTGCTGTGCTAGAAGCTGTATGATTTTTAATTTTTATTGGGTGGAATTCAACACTGCGCTATCAGGGCAAGTACTTTAGCTTGTCAGAATTAACGATGGTATTTCCCCTCTCCTTCCCCACTGTTCTCTTCTGAGTGTTACTAAACACATGCTTTTGACATTTTTTTAAAAAATAGGATCCTCGACACAATTTGATTCAACAGTGGTTGTCGCAGAATGGAAAACTAGGCAAAATTGCCAAGCAGTTTAAAATATCCAAATATCCTGTCCTGGGTGACTGGTCCATAAAAGTTCAAGTAAAAGTGAGTATTAACATAATGAATTGTTTTAACAGGGATGTAATGTATCTCTGAGTGAAATCAATAATTAAATTCCCATTGATTTTCATGGGGCTAGGTTGCATACTGGAGTTAGTTCATCGTTGCTAGAGATTAAATCTGTCTACAGTTGTGCAGTTTAATTGAAATGTATACTGTCTAAATTGGATGAGCTCAGCAACTGAGAAAGATCTGAGTCTTCAGATACTGATTACTGTGCAAAAAGTATGATGTGGCGAAGGCATTCTATGGTGCTCCATTACTTCAGCATTCAGTTCAAAAGATATATAGAAATCATGTGATACAGCTTTTAATAACTCATTACCAAAACATTTGTACAGTATATTTTCTTAAAAGCTGAAATTCTAAAAAAGAAGTTCAAAGACAGTTTTTAGTAGTTCTTGAGTTGGTTTAGACACTTGAGCAACATAATAGAGGAAAGTGCAATCACATGCAGTCACAGAGAGCAAATTGGGACACCATTAATTGTGACTGGAAATGAGCCAAGAAGCAAATGAGAATGAAGCATTCAATATTAACTGCTTTGGAGGGCTATGCAGATTGAGGAAGTGGAAATCAGAAGAAAAGGGAAGCACAGAAATGTTGTACATTAGAAGTTGGCCTTGAAAGAATTTGTGTAGACTTTGGGACAAATTGACAAGCACAGGGATGTTCTGTTATCCGCTGTAAACAGTGTTATGGTTCAGGTCCTACTTGCAGGTATCTGGTTGGCCTCTTTGAGAACAGGATTCTGGACCAGATGGACCATTGGGCTCTCTTATGAGAGTTGTTGTATGAGGAAGTTGTAACTTTTGAGTTGTGTAAGAGAGTTCAGTTTGTGAGAGAGCAAGTTTTCACTTTGAGATGGTGTGCTGGCTAGTGTTGGCTAGTTGCTGCCTTTTCACCTGAGCTCTTGGTCCCAAAGAACAATGAGTCTATTTAAAGATTTCTTTATTATTTAATTATTCATTTTCTGATTTGGCCTTAGTAGTGGTGTAAGTTGAAAGGAGAAATCAAGTTGTTTGAGAGCATATTGACTCTCTGCTGTGATCCCCACTCACCCCTCGGAATGCAGTAGGGTAGAAAAATGTGTTGATTTGATATTATTTACAACTCTTGAGTTCGTGCTTGCTAGCAGAATGAATTTAAAACTGTCCAGCCTGGCTCCCTGTTACTGTTTAGCCTTGTTAGTTTCTATGGAAACGACTCAGCTTTTCCACAGACACTCTCGGAAGCTGTGCTGAGAAACTATATAGAACAGCCCTTTTGATCACTGCCCTACTTCCTGATGTGCTTGTGGAGATGTGTGATTATGCAGTGTGCATTATTGTGTGTGATGCTCTTTAAACAATGATTAAATAGCTGTGCAAGTATAGGAAACTACTGTGTAGATTGGGGTGGTGTGTAACAGTATTTAAGGTGCCACAGTACATTTAAGTATTGTAAAGTTGTCTTTGGGAAAATGGCAGTTCAGCATGTACCTTATTTATTCATTTGCTTGCTTGCTAGAATTAATTTGGGAAAAGTCCTATCTTAGATACAATACATCATACAAGTTACGCATACCTTTCATAGAATTAATTTTGTTTTTCTATAGGATCAGACACATTATCAGACATTTACAGTGATGGAATATGGTAAGTGATTCCTGCTTGCATGTAAACTTGGATGCAGTTGTTTTTTTTTTTGGAAGACAGAAGGGGTTCAAAAAGTTAAAGGTAGCAACAGTAGAATTATGAACGTTACATTAAAAAAGTCATAATATTGAAAAGCCTTCAAATCGCAGAAGCCCACGAGACTTGGATTATGAGAGCCTTTTACCTCCTATATTTGCCCACATGGAACAGAGTATTCAACTTCATTTGTTATTCTAAAGATGCTTTATATTTTTTTGATGCCATGGGGATGTATTTCACATGTCTGCCCCATTCACATACGTAGCTGAGGATGTGTGTGTCTAACAGTAAAAGCAGTGTGCAGGAAAGAAGTGCTGAACACTTTCCTATCCTGTACATTAAGATTCTGCAGTCTTTTGCTCCAAACAGTTTCTCCCTTACACCTCTATTACTAGAAGTGAGCTGAGAATAAAGAGTATGGAGCAATGGATTGAGATGAAGTAATATTCAGGAGAGGAAGAGGTTCAGTGCCTGTAAGCCCACTTGTTTTAAAGACCTCTCCCATCTGCTTCCATCCGATGACTCGTGTGAACCAATAACTTCAGCTGATTTAAGACCAGACTTTTTTGTGGGGGTGGGCATATTTTGTGGCTCAGTATTTCCCATGTTTCTTAGATTTCCCACTCCTGGTTTGGAGGATTGTACATTTTGAGGGAATCTTCAGCACCCTCACCAAATTAAAAGTACTTTGGGGGAAGCCATAACAATTAACATGGTATAGAACTGAAGTGATATGTGATTTCAGTGTAGATGAGGTACATAAATACATTGTTTGCATTATACTGAGAAAACCACATTACTGAAACATGTATTGAAAAACATAGCTATGGCCATCAAATTAATTATAGCTTCTTCTTTTTTAGTGCTACCAAAGTTTGAAGTCTTTCTAGCAACACCTCTGTTTTATTCTCAGAAAGACATGAATTTCACTGGTACTGTCACAGCAAAGTAGGTAAAAAGTGAATCTTACATCATTTGAGGTCTATATGCATTGTACACCCATGTTAGTCCTTAGCTAGTTCCTAACCTTGCAAAGGTGGGATTTAACTCAATTATTGATTCCTTCTTTGCAGACATAACAGTTGATCATTATTTTTTAAAAGTATATTTTTCTGAGTACAATTTTAAAATACAAAACTAATAATAATAATTTTAAAATGAGAAATTACTGTGGCTATAAAGAGAAAACTGGTAATTTAAGCCCTGCTCCCAGAACATGACAATTAAAGAATGTCATTGACCCCACAAGTGAACTTGAAGAAAGTTATTAGGGCAGACGCTTCAAGAAAGAAGGTGTTAACTGCAGGAACACTTGTGTGGCACTGTTATGGCTGGTGAATTTCATACGAGTTAAAATTCCAATAAATTTCCAGATAACCTGAGGTGTTGCTTATGTCCACTCTGTCTCTGTATGTATAGTAGGGATACTTGTACTTACTGTCGTTAATAAAGTAAAAGATGCATTTTATTAGTGATGGGCAATAATTTCACTGATTCGGTGTGATTTGCAGTATGCCTAGATCCAAAAAGGGTATGATCCCCAGATTTAAAATTACATGCATGGTATGTATGATCAGATTCAAGTGGATACTTGTAGGCTTATGAGATTGATTCAACCTGTCTTCAGAAACTTGTTTTGAAATGATGGGTTTTTTGTTGACTGTTTCAGGTACACATATGGAAAGCCTGTGCAGGGAAAAGTAACTGTTGATTGTTCCCAGTTCTATGGAAGGAAGAAAAATATCACTAAGACATTTGAGGTGAGCTGCAGTTAGCACCTGACATGTGTTTATGTTGGGCGGGCGGATAACACTTCTTCAGCCACCTCAATGATTTCTTTGTGGAAATACAGTGGTGCCTCGGAAGACGAAAATAATCCGTTCCGCGAGTCTCTTCATCTAGCAGTTTTTTCGTCTTGTGAAGCAACCCTATTAGCGGATTAGCGCTATTAGCGGTTTAGCGGCTTAGAAAAAGGGGGGGAGCGAAAAAAAGCGCAAGACTTGCAAGACGTTTTTGTCTTGCGAAGCAAGCCCATAGGGAAATTCGTCTTGCGAAGCGCATCGAAAAATGGAAAACCCTTTCGTCTAGCGGGTTTTTCGTCTTGCGAGGCATTCGTCTTGCGGGGCACCACTGTAATAAAGCTTTAAAATTGCAATCCAGTGCCTTAGCTTTTTTTTACCCAGCTGCCTACCTATGCTACCCTGTGGCTTATGCTTATCACTCTGTCATCGAAATGATTAAGCAATTCTCTAATGATCTGTGCAGTGGGCATTACATAGTAGTCCCCCACTGAAGAAAGCAGTGTGTCATGTAGAGATGTCCCGGTTCCAGCTCCCCTAGAGTTGTCAGCTAAAGACAAAGTTAGAGTAATGTGCAGGTAATCTGTAAGCAGTAATAGCAGATCTCCTGAGCCAGAAACATTCATGGGGTCAGGACATGTCACATGGCCTACTCTTGCTTGTTGGAGTAAGAAGGCAGTAGTGACTGGTATGGTTGATCTGCCTGCAGTTCCCTCCTTTCGCAGGTGGTTCGTGCTGCTTAGGCTCACTATCAGCCCAACTTCTGATGTTTCCAAGATCCACCGCAGGTTCATGTTTTGACAATATTTTGTTTTACTTATCATTTCCATTTCCAAATTGTGCTCTGCTAATGCTACCTTAACCCTTAAGGGAAATGCAGTGATACAAATATGGTCTGGTTCTCTCTCCCCCATGCCTGCTTATTCCTTTCAGAAGATAAAACAAATTGATTAGTTTTTCTTCTTCTTGTTGTTTTCAGATTAATGGATCTGTGAACTTTACGTTCGACATTCTAGAGGTGGAAAATATAACTTACAACAATTGGGGTTATTCTGCGCATCACCAGATGCCGGTGGAAATTACAGCTGTGGTTACAGAAGCACTTACAGGTATGCAGTTTTATATGGGGTTTTCTTTAAGGCAGGTATGGGGTACCTTTGGCCTTTGAGGCTCATAATCAAGTCCTCGTCACTCCCTAGGGCATGCCCCCTTCCCCTTTTTTGCCTTGTAGGAGGAGACTTTCCCCTGCATATCCAGCTCCCTGCAAATCCTTGCTACATGCTGAGAAAGGAGCTGCCTTTCACAGCAGTATAAACTGTTAGTAGTTGGAATCACGAGAAATACGGACTCTGCAAGTGTTATTAGGAAGGAATGATTATGCATGTGACTTTTTTTTTTAAACCCTCCAAATATTCTAACAGGAATCTCCCAAAATGCAAGTGCTACTGTATTTCCAAAGCATCATGACTACATATTAGAATTTTCTGAGTATCCAGCAGTTCTCAAGCCTAATCTGAACTTCATAGCTACGGTGAGTTATTCTACTACTCTTTATATTATCAGTATCATTCTAGAAAAAAGGCAAAAGCAGTATTACGGAGACAAGAGTTGGGTTTTTAAAAATACTGTATATATTGATACAGTCTTTTAAAGAAATTAAATACAATTTATTTTGAGTCTCTTGGTCTATTAGTTATTGGTGGTTGCAAGCTGTCAGCACTAAATGCACTGTTGGCATTCCATATTTAGGATTTGAGTATAAATCTTAGTTGTTGTAAATCATGATTTTGAAAGTTTGGGTTTGATTTATGGACATGCCTTTTACTATTTTCAGCTGAAAGTAACAAAAATTGACAACAGTCTGCTGTCGTCTGATGAGCGAAGGAATGACATTGTGATCACTGCCACATCCATAGGGAATCCTGCTTACTACCCATATGGTGATGGGGGTGAATCACAGGCAAATGAGGCATCTCAGAACCTAATCTACCACGTGCCAGAAAATGGGATTATTGAGATTGAGTTTCCAGTTCAAGTTAATACAACAACACTGCATGTTAAGGTATGCTTTTTCTGTGTTTCCCCCGTCAAAATATGTAAATACTTAATCAGAAGATGAAAAGAATCTTAGTATGGAAACTTGTTCTTATGCCTACCTGAGTATTCAAAGTGCTTCAGATGCATCTCAATATCCCATACAACAGCCCTGCCTAGTAGGCCTATGTTATTATTTTCCTATTAAAGGTGGCGAATCTGACAGATAGATGTGATATCAGTACTATGAAACTCCATGCCAGGGGAGTTCTTCCAGGCTTACCCTCTTGAAATTTTTAGGGAGTCAGTTAAAACATACCTATTCTGCTAGGCTTTTTGTGAAAACTGAGCATATTTATTATTATTCTCTATTTTAGCTACTGTATTTTTTGCTCTATAAGATGCACCAGACCACAAGACACACCTAGTTTTTGGAGGAGGAAAACAAGAAAAAAATATTCTGAATCTCAGAAGCCAGGACAGCAAGAGGGATTGCTGCGCAGTGAAAGCAGCAATCCCTCTTGCTGTTCTGGCTTCTGGGATAGCTGTGCAGCCTGCATTCGCTCCATAAGACGCACACACATTTCCCCTTACTTTTTAGGAGGGAAAAAGTGAGTCTTCTAGAGCAAAAAATACAGTATTTATTTTGATATGCCAGGACCTATCCCTGATGCATCTCTTACCCTGCCTTTATCATCTGTTGGGATGAGCAGTGCTGCATCCTCAGTGTGCTCTCCCCACATTGTCACTTCTGGTCCAAAGGGTTCACCTTTTGGTTGCACTGCCAACACCTCAGTTCACTGGAGAGGTTGCCTCATTGACCTCTACTCACAAAGGCCAAACCCTGCAGGATGCAGGAGGACATTCATTTCAAGTGTATTAATTTATCCTTTTAGACTTCATAGTAGGTGTGCCCACCAGTGGTTCAGGCAACTATTATGAACTATAGTTAAGCTTCTTCTCCACTCATATGTGAATAAGAGGAAGAGAGTGAAATTTTTCGCTTTCAGTTTTTGCTAAACTATTATTTCTCATCACAAAATTCTGGGAATTATTCTACCTCTAGTTAGTTAAAGCAAACCAGGATGAAACCTTGGCTTGATATCCTGGGTTGTTAACTACCTAGAGTTAAGATAAACAACAGTTCCTCAAATTCATATGGGATGAGAAACTGTGGTTTAGTGAAAAATTAAAGCAGAAGCTTCACCACAACTTGTTAGAAATCATCTAACCTAGGGAGGGGCCTAATTTGGCCTGTCAGGCCTCTGAATTCTCTCCTAGTACTTTTCCTAGCTGCGTCCCTTCATCTTTTTGTTCCTCCTCAAATAGCCTGACCCATTTTGCAAAACATTGAGCTGACAAAGTAGATGCTCTGTTCTTCTTTGCCAGCCTGATTGGCTTCCTTACTGGATATAGATAGAAGATTCTTCCTCTGACAGTATGGAGCCACTCTTCAGTCTATCCATGGCTAGGACAGTAGAGTAGACTGACTAAGCAGATGCAGGATGTTCTACTGCATCAGTCCAATTTAGCTGGCAATGGAGAAAGAGAGCGTTTGTCTGTTTCATCACGGGTGTTTGCTATGTTTCATCTCTGGGCACAGAAACGTCTTCTGAGTGGAAAAAGAAAATCAAAAGTTCTGTGATGCTATCTTGAGACTAATTTAAATGATAATTTAAGAAAATTGCTTCAGGAACTATTGGATTTTCCATCTCTACCTTCTTTTTGCATTCTGATGGAGTGCAGCTTTTTCTTTTTCTTTCATTCTAACCATTAAAGGCAGATTGATATCTTCATTTATTTATGTATGTTTCTTCAATTAGGAGAGGCACTAATTATACAATTTGTGAAACATTAATTGAACACATTTCCTCACAATGTGTTGAATGTCCCCCCACCCGTTCCTTTTTTTTTTACAGGCCAAATTTCTAGAGAGCGAAACTTCTATAATCATATATGGTACATTCTACTCTACCACCATGACTTTTCTCCAGATTAAAAAAGCAAGTCAGGACGTAAAGGTAACTTCTGCTTTTCAATAATCGATGAGTTTCAAAATTCACTAATAATACACTACATCATGATAGGGAATTAGCATGTTCATTCAAGTTGTATTTTTTCCCCTAGGTTGGAACTCCTTTTGAGCTGAATCTTCAAAGCAACAAGCCGATGAAAGAGATCAGTTATATGGTATTTTAAAAAATTATTTTATATTTATTGTGTTGAATTTTACCATAAACACGGGAAAGACAGCATAGGCAATAAGGAGGATTTTGCTACTCAAAAATTATAATTTCCAGATAGGACTATGAGCAAGTGTTTAAAAATGCCAATTGTACGTCCTTGTATCATTTGGGTATGCTAATCAGAGAGGTGAGACTGGTTGTAGCTTTCCCACTGAATGTAAATGTGCTGGTATACCTGTGTTTGCTGCAATGTGTGGCATACAAAAATGGATTTTTTTATTAGGCATTTATGCCTGTGGGGCCAGAACTATTCACGTGACACCTGTATAGTTGTTATTATACTGTTATGAGTTTGTGGGTGCTAGACCTCTATTATCCCCAGATCCAGTGGGTGTTAGAATTTAATTAAGGCTTGAAGGTGTTAAAACTGGGTGTCAGACCTGTGTGTTTTAGGTTGTATGCCAAACGCTTCTAATCCCCTTGAATCAACAAGTGTTGAAAGCGAGTTAAGCTAAGCTAAGCTAAGCTTCCTGCGTTAAGTTAATAGGATGGGTAATGGGCCATTAAGATAACAAAGCATCAGAGGAACTTGGTGTGAGACAGTAAGACAGTGGGTCCCCTTTCCCTCAACTGGTAATGCCAGATCTTAGAGGGGTTAGAGCTAGGAGTTATGTGACCTGGAAGTAAAGCAGGAAGCAGAGCAATGTTTTGAGAGCACCATGTTTTATGTCTGTCTGGATCCAAGACTGTGGCTATGGAAGAAGGCTCTTGGGGTGGCTATGCTGCAAACTCCTCTGTCATAGACTTAGGTTGTATATATGTGTAAATAAACTATATACCATAAAGAAACCACAGAAAGTCTCCACTGTGCCTCATTTCCAAAAGGAAACACAGACCTTGGATAAGCGCTCCTGGAACCCTTGGAATCTCGCACCGCATGGAGATTAGGCTGGCGTGCAACAATACTTTAGCTGCTTTTATAAATAACAGATGTTGAATTGTGAGATGTGTTACAATTTCAGCTGGAACTCAGCTGACAGGAAGATCAATTAACTTTCCCCCCTCCTCATATAGGTGGTATCTAAAGAACAAATTGTGGCTGCGGGTAAAGTAAACGTTGCAGAATTCTTTTTAACACCAGAGCATTCTTGGGCTCCTACAGCATGCATAATTGCCTACTATGTGAGTGATGATGGTGAAGTAATTAGTGATGATCTCTGCATTCCTGTTCAACTCGTCTTTAAAAATCAGGTAAGTTTGTGTGCATAGACTTCCTCTCACACAAATGGTGTTCTGTTTTGTTTTGAGACTATACACAAAAAGGGAAGCATAAATAAAGTCAAATAAACATAGTATATAACTGAAGCCCACGTACTGACAGGCATTAGCATAGAGTCATAGTTTACAAACTGTTTCACTAGTTGGTCGGCTTAATTGCTCATTAACATCTTTCAGATTTTAAACTAGGTTTCCTGTATTAGAACCCATTTATAGACCTTGCTGTACTTACCTGCAAAGGATGCTTAGGATTAAATGTATTGGCTGCTAGTGCAAACAGCTTCACAGTGCATGGCCTTATGTCCATGTTGTGCAAAAGAGTATGCATTCTACACACTGCATACATTTATTTACATATTTGCATTTAATTTAAAAGCCATCCTATAAGCATAGTCTCTGGGTGGCATATATGGTTAAACAGTAGCATTAAAAATCAGAGTTACATTAAAATAATTTAAATAAATAAAGATTATTTTTACTTTGCTACAGTTGTTTGATATAAAAATGGAAGATGTTTGGCCCAGTTTGCTTACCTGCCCCCCTCCTCAGCTTTCTATCTCCAGTCCCTTTTAGGTCATGTGCTGTTTATCTCTTCAATCCTGCGTTGTGTTTCCTCTATCTGCTACTTTGACTTATTTTTTCTTCTGGCCTTTCCCCACCTTTAACCTTGCTTCATTCTTCTTTCTCTGTCTTCTAAGGATTGCTCCTGCCTCTTTGGGCCAAAATAGATAGGTTATCAAGAGATCCATGACTGGAGATAACACCATGTTCTGTTTTTGTTTTTTAATGAGGGGATTCACACTCTCTCTCCAGCACTGTGGCTGTAACCCAAACTTCCCTCCCATGGGTACATTTCTTTAAAAATATATATTTAGGAGTCAGCACCTGAAGTAAAATAATTGTTCATTCTCCTTTATCTACTGCATAATGTAAACTAATATGCTTCCCCCCACCCCCAGATCAATATGTATTGGAATAAAAATAGAGCTGGGCCTTCTGAGGAAGTCACTCTCAAGATTAATGTGACGGAACCAAAAGCAACCATTGGTCTTCTGGTTGTTGACAAAAGCACAAAGCTCCTGGGGAAAAGAAGTGATATCACAGAGGATGCTGTAAGTTTCTGAAAGAAAAGAAATGTTTGAAGTGTATTTTAGAACTGTGTAGGAGCAGCTATTAGATTTGATTGTGAACTTTGTCATTATACTGTTAAAGTAAGCCTCCATGAAGTGGGCCTAAGAAGCAAAGAATGGGAAGAATCTGTTTTCACAGCTTGAGAGCATGAATTGGGGAGAATTATATAATCCTTTTGTGGGAAGTAGAATGAGAGACACACAACAATGCTGGTGCTTCCTTCTTCCTCCTGACCCCTATCTACAGTTCTTGCAAACTTGCCAACTTTATCCTTTAGTATGTAGGGGAGGTTTTCAGGGAAGCTGAGCATATAAGTAACATATTATTACAAGAGTGTTACCGTATTTTTTGCTCTATAAGACTCACTTTTTCCCTCCTAAAAAGTAAGGGGAAATGTGTGTGCGTCTTATGGAGTGAATGCAGGCTGTGCAGCTATCCTAGAAGCCAGAACAGCAAGAGGGATTGCTGCTTTCACTGCACAGCGATCCCTCTTGCTGTTCTGGCTTCTGAGATTCAGAATATTTTTTTCCTTGTTTACCTCCTCCAAAAACTAGGAACGTCTTGTGGTCTGGTGCGTCTTGTAGAGCAAAAAATACCGTGCTTCCCAACCTTCCTGAAGCTGTCGGAAGTTCCAGGAGTGGCCTTTTTATAGTATGGGATGGCAAAAAGCATTAGAGAATAAAAGTTTGTACCGTTCTGGTTCCTGCACCTCAAAAAGTGGGAAAGGTGCTGGAAAGGGCACCTGAAATGATCAAGGGTCTAGAGCAACTTCCCCATGAAGAAAGGTTGCAACATTTTAAGCTTTTTAGTTTGGAAATATAGTGAATAAAGTGGGATATGATAGAGATGTATAAAATTATGCATGGTGTAGAAAAAGTGAGAAACTATTGACAAACCTGTGGTAAGTGGTAGAGATACAGGGGAAGTGAGAAAACATTTTTATTGATTCCCATTGTATTTTTGCAAGGATTTTGTTAACAATTCTGTACATACTCAATTTTAAAGTATCATAACAGCTAAGTGGCAGATAACTGTTTTTGTTGACTTTTATTATTGTTGTGTCTTACAATTTTTGTTATTCTTACAGATAAGACTCTTGCTAAGAGAATATTCTTTGTTAAAACAAGATCTATGTGATCATGATTAATTGAATTTATTTTGGTTTCTCCTATGAAAACTAAGTACTATTACTATTATTTTAGATTCATCATGAGCTAAGTTTATATAATAGAGGACTTGATTATGGTGCAGCCAGAAGCTCATATGGTGTCTTTCAGGTACAGTTTTAAAATGCATATGTACTTTTCCATTGTTTTGATGTATTAAAGAAAATAAAAGTTTGGTAAGGGTTACTCAGTAGGCAATTCCATTCATTTGTATGCTTGTGTTTTCAGATGCAATTGAAGAGAAGAAAACTCAGTCCTCTGTAGATACTGACTTTCTTCCACACAAAGCTAGCTTTTATTTTCTAAACTAAAAATGCTGTTTATTTATGCATGCTTTAAAATATGTAAAGTAAAAATGTATGTTAGTAAAAAGAAATAAAATATAGGTTGATAAAAATGGTTCACATGTTGCATATTTTTTAAATTTAAAGTTATTTTTATATATTGTGTTTAGAATTGCAAACTCTGGGTATTGACTGACGCCAGCCTTCCAGAAGATGAAAACTATGAAGGCTGTAAGTAAAAGTAACATCAAGTATAATTCTTTGTTTTTGGCTCATGCAATGTATGTAGAACATAAAGCAAGTGTTCCTTTCTTTTGTTTATTTCAATTAAGCAAATAAACACGTGTGTGTGTGTGTGTGTTGAAAAAAAGTGACACAATTTAGGATGCAGTGTAGATTTTAAACAGTGAAATTATATGAAGAGAATGTTACAGTATTCTCTCTCCCCCCCCCCCCCCAGTTATGGATTATAGCTCAGCTTTAGACTTTCAGCATCATCTGGAGCCCCCAAGAGAGTCTGTTGGTTTTGAAAATCCCCATATAAGGACAAATTTTCCAGAGACATGGATTTGGCGTGAAATCACAACAAGGTAAACAGAAAGGGTTTTCTTTACATATCCATTCTTATTAGAGAACAATTAATGTAATGTATTACCAGCAGAAGGAACTTCTCTGTAGCTTTTAATACTTCTGTTGAAGAGTTTCCCATCAAATGGGCGTCTTTGCCGAGCACCAATATGCAGGACAGCCCATTCTTGAAGAATGTTATAAACAATGTTTTCTAGAGTTACAAATAAGGAAAAGGGCAAAATACTCTTAGAAGCTGGTTCATACTTGAGTGACAAACACCATAAAGTTGAACAGCAACAAGCATTTATTTATATGCCACCCATCTGACTGGGTTTCCCCAGCCACTTTGGGCAGCTTCCAACAAATTAAAACATCAAGCACAGTGTAAAGCAGAAGTGCATATTTGTAGCAAGTAGTGGGCATATGTCAGGGGTATGCTGCCAATCTTGGATCCTTTAGCACGTGTCCTTTCTGCTCCATGCTTATAAACATATATTTTTGCTTACCGCTTCAAAGTGTCTTCCACTCCAAAACACCAATATGTATGTGGCAAGCACCCTTATCTCATAAAATATGAATAGAACCATAGCCCTTATGTAGAAACTGAATGCATAGCCTTCATTTGTACCTTTGCAAATCTTTCCTCAAACCATTAACTTGATTTAGCAAATCATTCATTACTCCACCAGGAAAATCAGCCTAGATTTACTGACCATTGTTGATGTTTATCCTTCTGAAATTATATTTCTGTTTTCTTTTCATTTTTAGATCGACTGAAACAACACTGAATGTCACTGTTCCTGATACCATTAGTACCTGGGTAGCTAGCGCGTTTATAATATCTGAAAACCTTGGACTGGGTGTGATGAAAACGCCTATTGAGGTAACAGAAATTCAAGTGCAAATGCACCTCACCCCTCTGTAGAACCCTGAGCATAGAGGTGTGATTTCATCTGCCAACAATACTATGTCCATGTGGTGGTGAGAAGATGCAGCTCAGAAACTGAGGCCATTCCAAAGGCGAAGGGCATCTTTTTCAGATATTTGGTGCCTTAAACCTTAACATTGCCTCAGCTGCCATTTAAACCACAGGGATGAGGAAAGCTGTGGAGGAGAACAGAGCAAGAGAAGAGAATTAGCACCAGGAAAAGGGCTAGAAGAGCCTTAGTGTTCTAGAGAGAATAAGCCCAGTGGCAAGTTGGGTTTGTAGCCTATCCTTGTCTCCCAAGATAAGCTTTCTTAGGAAACAGGAAAGATCCGGTGAAGGAAAAGTCTGCAGGAAATAATTAGGCACTAGAGGGCACTCTAATCTAAGAAAAATAATAATAGGGGTAGGATGAGTTGAAAGCATCACTATAAAAACAGATTTCAAAATAAATACCACCTTTTGCTACTTTAGTGATGTGTCCTATTCCCTAAGTAATATGGGATATCTCAGAACCCTAACTCCGTAATAGTGACAGAAGACAGCTGTTGGCTTGTGCTCTCAGGGCAGCAGAAGCAGTGGATTGTCACTCAAACATTGGCATTTAGTTTGGCCCAAAAGCAGTTCTGCTTATTGTATTTACTAGATAAGGAGTTGGGAAGCATTATTAGGACTGTGCTCCTATATCTACTCTGAGAAAAAGTCCTGTTGAACTTGCTTTTGTGTAAGGCTTTGTAGGATTGCACCATAAAGATGAATGAACAGAAATGGCCAGTTTCTTCAACCTGGGTGTATTGATCTTCCTTAATCAGGCTACAGGCTGAACCTTTTGCAAACCCTCACATTACTACTGCCACCCCCTCTAAAAGAGCTGGTGAGGTTTCAGGTCCCTGGCAAAAGAATCCACCAGGCACACTAGTGCAAAATTAGGGGAAATCTAGGAAGCTTCAATGATAAGGGGTATGCCAGCCAACTTGGAGGGAAGTCAGAGACCAATGCTGCCATTTTGTCTTGCTAGTGTTGCTCTTGGCCTTCCTACCAGCTTGATGACACCCCCCCCCCAAAAAAAAATATAGACTCAGTGAGAAAGCATTGCAGAGGCATCCCAGGCCTACTGTTATCTTTTTGAGGATCTTCTCTGTGCAGAAGTGGTGATCATGCTTCTGACTTGGCAAGTGCTGGTTTGGGAGAGAGTCATTGGTGAGCCCACAAATGTATTGCATGCCCAGGTGCAGGGAGCCTGTGCCTGGCCAGGGCCCAGAGAATGATGACAAATAAAGAGACAGGACAAAGTATTGGGTTCAAACAGACCACAACTTCATTGATTACAGATGTATGTAGCCTTTGGTGTAATAAGTGGGTATGTGCCCTGAATCAGCCAGCCTGACTGCAGGTAGAATAATGGTTGGGTTGGCCCTGGGTTAAGGGTTGTCCTATGATATACATCAGTTGCAGGCAGTCATACCAGGACTGCCATCTCGGCATCTGGACAGAAGCAGCCCCTCTTGGATCCCTTTAACGGGGTACCCTATTTTTTTTATAGAAGGGGACTGACTCCCAAGCCCTGCCTCCCACCAAGACTAAGGATCCAACCCAATGCCATATCTGCCAACAAGTTCTGTCAATTTTCCAGCTGTTGTTGGACTCTAATCCCTCTCAGCCCCAGACAGCATGGCCAGTGGTCAGGAAGGATGGGAGGTGTAGTCTCATCGACATCTGGAGGACCAAAGGTTCCCTTGTCCTGTTTTAGGATAAGGTAGTACAGTGGCACCTCGGTTTTTGAATGTAATCCGTTCCGGAAGACCATTCGAGTTCCGAAACATTCGAAAACTGAAAACTCAAAACGGAAGCCTCAAAACAGAAATCTCAATATGGAAAACTCAATACGGAAGCCATGTTTCCGGTTCAATTTCAGAGGCACGTTCGAGCTTACAGTGTTCGAGTTCCAAAACGTTCATCAACAGAGACGTTTGAAAACCAAGGTACCACTGTATATAAGTTTATTTTTTCTTCTAAAATAAATTACATTAAAATATACTTATTAGCGAAGCTCTTGAATAATATTCAGTATCAAATCTGATACTATAATCAAATAAGAAGAGTGGTTGAGGTTTGGGGTCTAGGCTTTCCATCTGGCAGTTATATATGAAAACAAAACATTTGATTATGAGAATACCTCATTCATGGATTTGGATCTGGATATTAACTTTTATTTCAAGCTCACTTGAGATTAAGGTCAATATTCCTTTCCCCCCTGAATGTAGTTTGGCAGAGACTGATCAATCCTGGTGATTTCTGACTATGAAAGTGCACGCTTGGCTGAACGTGCCAACAGCTGAGTAGTCTTTAATGAAGCCATAGCCAAGATTCCACTTCACTTCTCACAATGACTTAATTTCCCTCCTGTACATTGTTGGATTGCTCGGTTTCTATTTAAAGTTCCATATGGTGAAAACATGTTATACATTGACACATGCAAATAATATTTTTACAAAAACATATAACTGAGCACAGGCTTTATAGATACAGTGTTAATAAGCTTACAGGGCTTAGGAATGAGCCTTATCTGGTAATAATTAAAAATCTATGATGGATATAAGTTCCTAGTGGGTGCTCCTTGCAAGCACAACATAATTCACAAGTGTGAATTGAGAACTTTGTGTACAGTGAATTTTTCTTCTTTTTCTGAGCATCAGTTTCACCCACCCTCTGCCTCACTCTGCTGACCATATCACAGTCTATTTTTTAATATATTGACTGGTGGGACTGCTGTCTGAAAATATGGGGGAAAGCCATTATTTATTCATGCTATCCCTTACACATGTGCAAAGAGCCCCAGTGGATTACAGGGTGGCCAACTTTTATTTTCAAAATATTAGTGATATGGGGGTAGAGATGGAGTGAAGTTGGGCAGAAACTAGTATATCAGCTTTGGAGCCTAGAATAATATGGATGGGGTGGACTTTGGCAGGATTTGGAGCTCATTGCCTTTTGGATACTAATACTTATTGCCTGATATAACATAGCTCTTCTGGTCAGGCCAATCAAATAATATCTGGTTGGTAACCCTATTTGTATCACAACAGCTACAGTCTTTAACTTACTTTAATCAGAATATGCTCAGTAAATTAGATTTTGCTCTTGAATCAGTGTCTAAAGTTATTCTAATACAGGCAACAGTAAATTCCTTTTTAAGTGTAGGAAACATGCCCCAAGAACTATCTCATACTGTAGCTATGCAAGGTTCAGGGGCTAAATGCTGTCCTGGACATATAAGAGTGCCACAGTTGTGAAAGAGACACATCTTTGTATGTGTGCGAGTTGAGAGATGGGGCAGCTGTGTTTTGGAGCCCCATATTCAATCTGTGCAGCTATACGTCAGCTTCTAGCATGCCGGCTGAGGTACTTCAAGAACTGCACGACCTACAAAATGTGCTATGTGAAAGTTGCACCCCCCATTTCTTAGCATACTGATGTTTGTTTTTAGTCAATTAAATTCTAACTGGCCAATGATCAAGGTCTGTTGTGAAAAGTTCTAATCAAAAACCATTTGCATTTAAATTGTATTCTGCTGAACAACTAACCTATACACCACAAGGGTTCACTGTTGTATTACTTTTTATATTTTTCAGTTAGAAGTCTTCCAGCCCTTTTTTGTTTCCTTAAACCTTCCTCCTAGTGTTACAAGAGGAGAAGAGATTGTTTTGGAAGTAAACCTCTTTAATTATTTGAAAGAAGGCACTGAGGTAAACATTCATTCATTTGTTCATTTTCTAATATTAGGTGGAATCCAATGGTGTCTGTACGTGAGCAGAATGGATTTCTCACACAACAATTCACATTTGTTCTCTGCACCCTTGCCTGCACGCACCCAACCCTCTGGAGCAAATTTGGGTGTGTGTAGGGAGTGTAAGTTGAGAGCAAGAGGAAGTCCTGTTGTGTGAGAGGAAGTCCATGCACACAATTTTGGATTTTGCCCATGATGTCTTGTAGTTGCCTTATCTTTGCTGTTGCCAGCTCTTAGTTAACCTTTGCTGGGGTAGTTCATGGTCTTGCTGGAACATGGATTCAGAGATAAACTGTTTTAAGTCTATCGGTTACTGACCCTAGGGGGTGGGGTGGGGAGTCATTTTGCAATCGGATTTTGTCAGTTTTTTTGTTTTGGCTTAGGCTGTGATCCTACACAGATGTTCTAAGGAGTAAGCTACCTTGAACACAGTAAGAATTGCAGCTGAGTAAACATGCATAGAATCATACTGTATGGATGGGTTTGGACAAAAGCACTGATTGAATTTTGATGCCAAATGGACTGTTTTTGGTACAATACAGAACGTTATAGCTAAGTGTGGCTTTGCCTTAGCAGAAAATTTGCACAAGTTTCACATGTTATTTTGCTTTTGACATTTACTCTGCACTTTCTTCTTTTCTCTGTCCTATCTCCTGGTGTCATATTTGTCTCACTTTCAATTCTCCTAGTTCCCAGTTGCCCACCCCCTTCTTTCTTGTTTGTGTTTTCTTGAGTGTTCCTGGGTACTCTAAGGTTGATGTATCCTGGTGGGCCCACCCACGTTATAATTGGTAGTAGTCACATCTATGTGAAATCCTTTCTGTGTCTCCTGGTAAATGTCACATTAAATGTCTTTGCTAGTAGCACAAAATGTATGTTAATTAGCCACTTTTTTATAGGTTACGGTGACCCTTGATACAAGTGACACCTTTGAAATCCTTATTGTTTCTAATGATATAAATGCCATGGGAAACCAGCGATCAGTATGGGTACCAAGTGAAGCTGCAAAGACTGTTATTTTTCCGATCAAGCCAAAGCAAATTGGAGAGATTCCCATCAGAGTGACGGCCATATCTCCCATTGCTTCTGATGCTCTTTTACAGAAAGTATTAGTGAAGGTAATTTAAATCATTATTTACACAAGCTGTTTGTGGGATGGATGACCCACTTTTAAAAGTTTCACACAATTGATAATTAGTTTTAAGTATTTATGGGAAGTTTCTAAAGGGAGTGATGATCTGAGTGTTGTAAGAACCCAATTTGTGCTTAACTCTGGACCTGTGTCTAGGTTCTGCATAAAACATGGAAGAAACATGGTCTCTATGCGGACAGGACAAAACTGAAGTGGGAAGACAGAATCTGATGAAAGGATTAGCAATATTGAGAAGGATAAACTTATTACTACAGGAAAATAATGATTCTAACAAATCTCATGTTGAAGGTTACATAATTAATATCTCAGCCATAACACATTTGCTGTGAAATAAGTCTCCTTGGTTTCTGAGGAAATTACATTAATGGAACACTGCTTGGTATTGATATATCTAAAACTGGTGATAGTGTTTGTATCTGGGCATAGCTTGAGATCAAATAATCTGTCAATTTTAGATTCTCTCTGTTCCTCATTTTTCCAGTATTAAGTTCCCTTCTCAGCACGGTTTAGCATTATGTCTGAACCAGGCCAGTCACACCACAGCTTCAGGTCGGTTGTTCACTTCCAGACCTTGAGACTTAAAGCACTTATTTCTGCACATAAAGGTGTAATACACATAACAGAACTATTTTGTAAAGTACGTGGCACATTAATTTAGTAGATCATTGTTTATGAAGTCAGGCATGTTTATATCTGAACTGGCCCTTAAGGTATGTTTGGGTTCCACATGAACCAAGACTAACATGGAAGTTGTGCACCACTTACAAACTACAGTGTTAAGCAGTATGTAATTGCAAATTGTTGAAATAAAAATGTGAAGAAGCTTTATGGTTGTTTTCTGCACAAAAATAGGCTTAAATTGTGCTCCTTGAAAACCTTCTATTAATTATTAAGAAGACCCAACTCTGTTGCAGAAAACTTCATGGCAGAAATTTATTAGTCTTGAAAAGAGTTTCTATATTGTCGTAAGATGCAATTTTGATAACTTGTTACTCAAGATTAATACAGCACATCAACTCTTGTGAAGCAAAAATCCATGGGGATATGCATTGTTGCATTTTTGCTTCATTTCCCAATATAAGCACTGCCAATGCAATCCTATACAAATGTCTACTCAGACATTATTTCTATTGAGTTCATTGGTGCTTAATCCCAGCTAAGCAGATACAGGATTGCACTCTGAGATCCGTAGAGGTCCCTGATATTGGGAGAAGTGCACAAAGAATTACCATACCTAATAACTTTTGGACATGCATCTAGTCTTTGTTTATTTTTTCACAGGCTGAGGGATTAGAACAGTCTCACTCAGAGACAGTTCTTTTGGACCTGTCCAAAAGAATAGGATTTGAAACAAAAAGACTGAACTTCACTTTTCCCTCTGATGTAGTACCTGGCAGCGAAAGAGTGCAAGTCACAGTTATTGGTAAGCATTTCACTCCTCTTACATTGTTTCATTTTGATGCCTGCTGGCAAATAAAAAGTAAATATGAAACTGAAATATCAGTAAGAGTGCTCTAATTGATTGCTGAATTATTCAGCATGCAAGTTATTTTGTTACTGGTTTGGTATCATGACTGGTTTTGAATAGATAAATTATCCCTTGCCTGTGAGAATAGGTGGAAGTGTTCCAATGTGCAGGCTATTTCTCATATAACTCATTAATTTCAGCCTCCTTTTTCATTGCTAACATACAGTGTTGGAAACAGAGATATGAAAGCTAGGAGCTAAATGGCACCTTAAACCTAGATTATGGGCGCAACAATGGAATGTCTAGGCACGCTTTTTTATAACAATAATACAAAGCTGAAAATGAATGAACTGCAGCTAAAATATTATGTTCATTTTTCACATGGTCTAATCCTTCCCTTGCCCATCACCCTAATATTCTTAACAGGGTCTCTTGTCCAGTCTTCAGAGAATAGCTGGAAGTGGGGAGGCAGAAAAAGGTCCTCCTTTCCTTCCACACTACAGCTCAGAAACTGCTTGGGCTAATGAAATTCCTTGTTGCAAAATGTGACTAGAACAATGGAAGTTTCAAACACTGCTAACATACTAGCATAGCTCTGTAGAGTATTGTATACCTGCTAGACATTTTTGGGTTTTGTTGTTGTTGGTCGGTCTTCAGTTTTATATGTAATTACCATCAAATTTTTAGAAGACATTGATGTATTATATTTTGTTTTATGTTGAGCTCCTAGTGGTCTCATATCCAGGAGGTTAATCAGGTCTGCACTTGGTGAATTTCAGCAATGCTGCAGCCTCAAATACTCTTGGCCCATTCCCTAGACTCATTATTAGCAGAAGTGATATAGAGTACTGCATATGTATGATAATTTCAGTTATTGTGTGTCTGCTTCATTGAAGTGCATGAGTATATTAGGGTATCCTTTACAAGTGATCCAATGTTTTTTCTTGAGCATAAAAGAAAACTCGTGAAGTGATTAACTCAACCTTCCACATTTCTCTACTGGCATTTCCATTACGTTGTCTTGTGAACTGTATATTTCAGGAGACATCCTTGGCCCCTCTATCAGCGGTTTGGAGTCACTGATCAAGATGCCTTACGGCTGTGGGGAACAGAATATGATCAATTTTGCACCCAATATTTATGTTCTGGACTATCTGGCCAAAGCAGGAGACCTGAAGCCCAGACTTAAATCAAAAGCTATGTCATATATGAGAGAAGGTAAGAATCTGTTTTTGGAGAAGAGCTGCCATTTATTGTGGGTTTCTATTAAGGTTTGATGGGAGAAATCATGCCTCCTGCATGGATTGCTTTCCTTTTTCCCTATACACGCCTCAGATGTGTGATGGATAGATAGAAAGGCAGAATGGGCAGAAAACTGCAAACACTGTCTGAGACAATTTTGTGAGCCCCGAAAGCTTGCCAGTAGCAGCTGTCACAATAAGAAATGACCAGGACTGTTAACACCTCCTGTAACGTGTATAACAAGGTAATTCAAATTCTACATTGCCCACACACATGGTTTAAGCATAGTTTTGCGATAAACTCAGTTTAACTGTACCTTTGGAATCCTAATACAACTGGAAACATAAAAAGATAAAAACTCTGAGAATCGGAGGAAGCTAGTTTTCTCACCCAAAACCATATTATCTGTTTCTTCTTTACTTAAGTAGAGTTGCGACATACATAGTCCTGACTTCCAAACTGCTCTTGCACCACACAGGTTGCATCCTTTTTGAACACAATTGGGCAGATTTAATCTCCAGTGTAGGACTGTTGACTTTGGTACTGTCATGTTACAACTAAATTTGGACTCGCATCCCAGATCAGTCTCCCACAAAGAAGGAACAAAGGCCACCGACAACAGAAACGGATTTGTTTGCTTTGCTGAACTCCATGGGTTGTATTTGGCCTGACAACTGGACTTTGGCCACCCTAAAGTTACACAGTTAGTTTCAAAAATAATGAACATCTGTTTTTTAAGCAACTTCTTTGAAGTTTGCAAGCAATCTGTCACTCCCTGTAGATTGATTTATACTATCATAATGTTTTTAACTTCTCCAAACATTAGTTTCATTAAAGCTATTTTTAAATGAGTCATAACTGTATTGTTACATTTGTCATTCAGTGATACATTGTTTAACTTAAATCATGCTTGGCTTTGGGATTTACAATGTTTCTTTGCATTCTTTTGCAGCCAGAATAAAAGCTATCATGGAATAGCTTTGATTTTAAAATAGAAAAATACTTCTCTCCAAATCGTTTTCTTTTGTTTTGTACAGTTGCTTCTTATGGTCCTTTTGGAAAGGCTTATATTTATACATATTCTTTTATACATTGTGATCATAGTCTACCCAGTGTAGCATAAAATAAACTTTATATCATATGTCTGAATTCCTAAAAAGTATAGGCTCCAAAACAACCTTTACAAATGTTTTTCTATACTTTGCTTGATGATTATGAATAGCTTTTGTTATGCTACGTTGTCAATAAAAATCATGCAGTACACCACCTTTTTAACATTTCTAAGTTGGAAGGTCTTTGAAAACAGTATACAATGTTCCTTTCTAAAGCTCGCCTAAAAGTTCAGTCCTACACACTTTTGTACTGAAGTAACTCCCACTGTACTGGAAGGTGTTTGCACCCTAATGAGTGTGTTTGGGATTGCAGTTGGGATTACAGTTTCTCACCCCTACTCGTAAATGACTCAGTGGCCCTTTCATGCATTACATTTGTAAGGTGTGCTTTTTATTTATGGAAATAACTGCTCTAAAAATGTGAAATGTCAATGCAACAGAGACAGGTATTGTATAGGGACACTCATCAGGAAATAGTGATTGGCAGTAGATATATTTTTTTTTTTTAGTGTATGTTCATTGACTAACCCAGGTTTGCTTCTGTCTAAACTGTGAAATGTCTCTGGTGTGTCCTCTGTAGTTTATAGTAATTGCTTCTTGACTGTCCAGTGGATCCATTGGGTCTCACTTTTCTTTTGGTAGGGTCATAGCATGTAACATGTACTCCTAACACAAAAGTAGTCCCATTAAGGTAAACTTGTGTTTTTCCTACATAGGAGATTATCTCTAGCCAAGTTGATTGTAAAATATGAAGTGACTCTAAATTATTGATTTACACACATTGAGATTATGCGTTGTATTCAACTAAGTTTTACTCTAGAGCAGACCCACCACTTAAAATTAATGAACACAACTAAGTTGGGTCCATTAATTTCAGTGGGTCTGCTCTGAATAAAACACAGTTGAATACCACCTTGTGGTTTTATTCTAACAGCCAAGTTATTCCTTTTTTTTTTTTTTTTTTTTTTAATTGAAAAACTTTATTGCAATCAGGTATACTTTCTCATACAAAAGTGATTGTATCGTAAAAAAAGATACAATACAAATAACACATTAAAACACATGCTTCTAAAAAAGAGGAATAACAAAAAAAGTAGAGAAAGAAAAAGAAAAAAGAAAAGAAAAAAAAAAAAACCAAACATCACAAAGTAAACCACTTTCAATCATTCCCTTACATACAGTTGACTTCCATTAACCTCAGCTTTGGATTAAATATTCTACATTTATCATCTGCAGTTATTTTCAATTATCTTTATATGTCGAAGGAGTTAAGCATCATCTACTGTTAAGTTATTAATTCTCAAATTAATCTCAAGGTAGCTTATAAATTTAGACCATTCTTCTGTCTTTTTTATCGGTTTATCTCGCCTAATATATTGTGTAAGTCTCGCCAATTCCAGGTATTGATATACTTTCTCCTGCCATTCTCTCATTGTAGGTATTTCTGGAGATTTCCAATTCTTTGCTATTAGAATTCTCGCAGCGGTGGTGGCGTATTGGAAGAAAGTCTGATCTGTCTTTCTTATCTCTTCTCCTATCATCCCTAGGAGGAACGCTTCAGGCTTCTTGGGAAAGTTATACTTCAAAATTTTCTTTAACTCCTCATAAACTTGACCCCAGAAACCCTTCACTTCCTCACAGGTCCACCAGATATGGAGGAAAGTCCCCACCTTATCTTTACATCTCCAGCAGGTATTATCTGCTGTTCTATACATTCTCCCTAGTCTTGCTGGGGTCAGATACCAGCGGTACATCATCTTATACATATTCTCACGTAAGTCAGCACATACGGTAAATCTCATCCCTTTTTTCCATAATATTTGCCATTTGTCATATCCTATCTCATATCCTAGATCTTTGTTCCATTTAATCATTACTTCTTTAATTAACACTTCTTTATTTTCACTTTCCAGCAATTGCCTATACATCTTAGACAATAATTTGCTATTACTCTCCATAATCTCGGTTTGGTATCTTGATTTATTTTCTCCCATACCTATTCTCTTATGTTCCCTCCATATTGCACTAACTTGGTGAAGGTGGAACCAATCCTTAATCTTCTCTTTCAATTCATCCTGTGTTCTTAATTTCCACCCTTCTTCTGTTTTAATTAATAGATCCTCATAAGTCCATCTTTTACCGGTCATATTTAGTTTCTTTATTTTAATAATATCCACGGGTGAAAGCCACCAGGGAGTATTTTGTTCAATCACATTTTTCTTCCTGTTCCAAACTTCTATGAGTGATCCCCTAATTATATGGTTAGTAAATCCTCTATGGACCTTGTCCTTTCCCTGCCAAAGGTAGGCATGCCACCCAAATCTTAAATCAAACCCTTCCAGGTCTAATAGATCAGTATCTTTCAGGGAGGCCCAGTCCTTTATCCATAGTAGGCATGCCGCCTCATAATAGAGCCTTAGGTTCGGTACGCCAAAACCCCCTCTTTCCCTAGCATCCATCAAATATTTAAGTTTCACCCTGGGTTTCTTCTCTTGCCAAATGTATTTGGTCAGGGTCTTTTGCCAATTTTTAAAGCAGGTGGTGCCTTTTATGACTGGCAAGTTCTGGAACAGGAATAGCAATCTCGGGAGGATACACATCTTAATCGATTCCATCCTCCCGGTCCAAGATAGATTCAATCTACGCCAGATGTTCATATCTTTCTTAATTTCCTTCCATAATTTATTGTAATTATCCTCAACCAAATTAATATTCTTTGGGGACAACCAAATTCCCAGATATTTCACCTTATTTACTACTTTAATATTCACCTGTTGTTCTAACTGTGTTCTTTCTTGTGCGGTAAGGTTCTTTGTTAGTATTTTAGTTTTCCCCCTATTTAGCTTGAATCCGGATAATTTGCCATACTCTTCCAAAAGTTCTATCGCCTTACTGGTGGTTTCAGATGGGTTCTCGAGGAAAAAGACTAGGTCATCTGCGTAAGCTTTTAATTTGTACTCTTTCTCTCCAATTCTTATACCCTTAATGCTCGGGGTCGTTCTTATTTTATTTGCGACTGTTTCTAACACCAAAATAAACAATAAGGGTGACAAAGGGCAGCCCTGCCTTGTACCTTTCATAATCGGAAAATACTTAGTCAAATTATTATTAACAATCAACCTGGCCTGCTGCTCTTTATAGATTGCCCTGATACCCTTCAGATAGGGGCCTCTTATACCCACCTTGTCGAGTTTTTGTAACAGGAATTCCCAAGACACACAGTCAAAAGCTTTTTCTGCATCGACAAAGATAAGGGCCGCTGGGACATCTGGTCTTGCCTCTAAAAACTCCAAAATATCTAATACATGCCGGACGTTGTCTCTCAATTGTCTACCCGGTAAGAATCCCACTTGGTCTCTATGTATATATCTATTTAGTAATTTTTTGAGTCTGCTTGCCATAATGTCTGCGAAGATCTTATAGTCGCAATTTAATAATGAGATTGGCCTATAATTTTTTAAATCTGTCTTTTCGCTTTCGGTCTTAGGGACTAATGTAATATACGCCTCCTTCCAGGAGCTAGGAATCCTCCCTTCTCGGAGAGTATTATTAATTACCTCCGTTAGTACCGGCACTAATAGATCTATCATTTTTTTATAATATTTTGCCGGTAGGCCATCCGGACCGGGGGACTTCCCGTTCTTCATTTTATTAATAGCGTCCTGGACCTCTTTTACAGACACCGCATTATTTAGATGTATACAGTCCTCTTCCGTAATGAATTTCCTTTCTTCTCGGTTTAGATAGTTCTCTATTTCTACACTGCTCTCTTCTCCTTTTTCATACAGCTTTTCAAAGAAGGCAACAAACCTGTTTTCAATATCCTCTGGATCTTCTATTACCCTTTCATCTATTATAAGTTTATTAATCACATTTTGTTTCCTTCTTTTCCTAAGCTGCCAAGCAAGTAACTTCCCCATTTTATTTGCCGACTCAAAATATTTCTGTCTCGTAAATTTAATTTTCTGTTCTACCTCTAGATTCAGAATAGCTGAGTATTGGGACCGCAGCACCCTCACCGTTTGATTGGTTATTTCGTCCGTCGGATCTAAAGCAAGTCTTCTTTCATAGTCTCTCAATTGTGCTAAAATATCATCCTTCTTTTTCTCCCTTAACTTCTTTCTATAGCTATTTTGTTGTATTAGGAAGCCCCTTAGGACGGCCTTACCAGCATCCCAAACCAGCTCTATTGGGGTATCTCTATTTAGATTCGTCTCCAAATAATCTCTCAAAGTTTTTTTTGCCATATCCAGTACTTCCTCATTTTCAAATAAATATTCGTTCATCCTCCACCTGAGCTGCCCTTTCAATTCGTTTTTAATTTCCAAGGTCAAGGGGCAGTGATCCGACAGGGTCCTGGGTAATATCTCACATCTCTTAACTCTCCATACCATAGCCCTGGTCACCCATATCTGGTCAATCCTACCCCAGCTCTGGTGTGGCTCTGAGTAATGAGTGAACTGTTTTGTTGTGGGGTTCCGATGCCTCCAGATGTCAATTAGATCTAAATTTTCCACTAACTCATTAAATGAGTTAGGGAGCTTCCCCCTGTTTACGTTCCTTTGGTTCTCACTTCTATCTATACTCGGTATTGGGACCCCGTTCCAATCTCCCAACAAAATTAACTTATACGGTTCCAATTCCAACAACATACTTTCTAATTTTCCAAAGAACTCAGTTCTGTTTGTATTTGGTGCATAGACCGACACCACGTTAATTCTTTCCCCTCTAAAATTTAATTGAATACCTAGTATTCTACCTTCTTCATCTTTACAGATTAGTCTTGGTTCCCACCTTTCTTTAGCATAGATTACCACTCCTTTTTTTTTGTTTACCTCCGAGTTTACAAATTCTATTCCTAAGTTTTTATTCACCAAAATATGTTTGTGTCTCTCTGCAATATGGGTTTCCTGAAAACAAATTACATCGTATTTTTTATTTCTCAAAACTTTTTGGATTTTATTCCTTTTAATTTTCTCATTCAACCCATTCACGTTCCATGATAAAAATTTTAAGGTATCCAACATTGTCTTAGTTCTCTAACTACTTTACCTCAAATCAAAATTCAAGTTAAAAACCGATGCCTTTGCTTCCTAGGAACCCCTCCTCTTCAACCGCCCCTTCTCCCACTGCGGCTTCTTCGTCTTCATCTCCAGAGTCTAACCCCCTCTCTCCTTGGCCTTTCACACTTCCCTCCTTCTCTTCCTTCCTCTCTCGCCCATTCCCTCTCACCTCTTCTTTACTTCGTACTCTATATTCTATCCTTCCTAACTCTTTTTCATATCTTCTTAGAAACTTCTCTGTTTCTTGTATGTCCATTAGTTTAAATTTCTTATCTTTATAAAAGAAAGAAATCCCCTCTGGGAACTCCCATCTATATTCTATTCCATTTCTCTTTAGAGCCGCGACCACTTGTCTGTAGCCCTCTCTTTTTCTTAATAATCTAATTGGAATCTCTTTATAAATGATAATGGGCCTCCCTTCAATTCTAAGTTTGTTACGGTAACTCGTCCTTAATATTAAATTTCTCATTTCAAGGGAGTTGAATATCACCAGACAGTCTCCCAAAAATTTGTTAGTTTTTAGATGCTGGGGTCTAGACATTCTAAATGCATTATCGATCGTTAAAGCTACCTCTTCCTCTGCCAAACCCAACCAATTAGAGAGCTCCTTAGTCATTTTCTTTCTTACATCTTCATTTCTTTCTTCTGCCACCCCTCTGAATTTTAAGTGGAGCTGCTTTTGTCGCATGTCGGCCATAGCAAGGTTATCCCAAATCTTGTCCTGTGCCTTATTTATTTCGCCCAACTCCTCCCTCATCCTCCCCGTTTCTCTTTTCTGTTCCCTCATTTCTTTCTGTAATTTCTTATTGGTCTCCTCAATCATTTTGGATTTTACTGACAGATCTTGAATTTTGGATGAGAGTTCTCCTACTGCCTCCTCTATTTTTTTGTCAATCAGGTCTTGCATATCCCCTAGCTTGTTTTCCATATGTGTTTCATTTTGTTTAAATTCTTCCTTTATTTTGATCCATAAGCTATCTAGATCTTTAATCTCCTCCTGACGCGATGCCTTTCTTTCTCCTGGGGTCCCGCCCATTCTCTTAAGGTCCTTCCCCTCCTTCCCCATCATTCTTTATAACACTCCCCCCTCCCAACCCTTCCTCCTTTCCTCTCAAGGAGCGTTCACCCGGGATAACCTATAATAAATCTAATCTGGCTGTACCTTCTGCCCCTGTATATAAACACCTAAGCACATAAACACCTAAGCACATAAACACGTATCAGCACATATGGGCCCTGGCGAGGCCACAATTCCCCGGGATACTCTCTTAACTACAAGAAATGTAGGGATACAAAAGATAAGGGGAGAGAAAAGGGAAACCGTGGAGGAGATGCCAATCCGGAAAATGGCGCTTAGTCACTTAGTCCGCTCCAGGCCTTGACCTTCTCTTTTGCTTCTCTTAGTCCTCTCCAGGTCCTTTACCTGCTCTCACCTGCGTCCCACTCAACATCCAATAAGAGGAGAAGGAGAGAAAGGAGAAAGGGTAGAAGGTCAGGGGAGGGATAGGTTTGCTCTTAAACGCGTAGTTGTCCTGCACCGTTTCTCCCCCAATACATTCAAGCTCAGTCCTGGTTAATATACACCGACGCTTCGAAAGCTTCCGACACTCCTCATTCAGACCCAGTCGCTGAAGAGTGCTCTGTATGGTTGGTTAGGCTCAATGCCTAGTTTCTCCGTTAAAAGCCAGCTTCTTAAAATGGCTTAAAGTAGCTCCCAAATCAGCTGTTGGCGTCACTGCTTGGAATGTCTTTTATATGACTCAGGTCGCAAATCACATATCAAACCCTTGCCGCATCTCCCTTGTCGTGTTCTTACCAACTTATCTGGATATATGTCCACAAGGGAGTCAATAGCATTGAAGAAAAGAAAAGTCAAGAAAAACAACAACGTAACCAAAAGAAGGAGCCTCTCCGGAGGACTTAAAAAAAGCGTTAATCACAGTTTATGTCCCAAGATTAGCGTTGAACTTGTTTAGTATACCTTAGTAGTGTCCGTATAGGCGTTGTATTTATCTAGTGTAGTAGTTTAATATAGTCAATAAAAATCGTTGTGGTCTATATTTATTCTCAGTTCGGTTCTAACTCATTCAGTCAGACTGATTACTAACCTCCTCACTCCTGCGACTCTCTTTCTGCGCCATCTTGACTCCGCTGCTGAGGAAAATCCCGAAATAACAAACAAAAGTTTTAAAAAAAATACCCAGACGTCTCCTAGCTTCTCACCAACTGCGCGCTTAACTAGTAAGCGCTTTGAGCAAAGAAGAACCTTTTCTCACGCTGGAGACCCCGTTCTATCTCAAGAGAATTCCAACGCTTTCGCAGTTGAAGCTCCAGGCGTTTCGCTGTGGAATCGGCACTTCCCAATTTGCGCTGGCGGTCGCCGATCTTTCACGCTCTCTCTGTCTTTGCCAGAAAGGCTAGGACGACCGCGTCCACGCTGCGGGTTGCCTCACCCCCAAGGGTTCCCCCCCTGAGGTTTCGGGGGTGCGCTGCGCCCTTGCGTCTCCCCCACACTTCCACAGCGCCCAGAAAGCCGAGAGCTAGCTTTCTGCGCTTCCTCACTGCTCGCGTCCGGAACCGGAAGTGCCCTAACAGCCAAGTTATTCCTAAAGGCTAATTCATTTGGTCATTTGATCACTTCATACAAGTATTTTTTTTAAACACATTTTGAGATATGAGTTCCTGCCAGGTGGTGTTTATATGGGTTGGTGGTTTCAGTCTGTAAACTGTAGGGATTGACTCTAATCAAAAGGCATTACAAACATCTTAGCTTTAGTGCACAAACATGGTTCTCTTTTGGCCAGTTTGTTTTACATCTGTGTGTGTGTTTGGGGAAGTATAATGGTGGTAATATGTAGTATGGATGATGTAGTTTAAAGTGCAAACTAGGAGAGATTATGCTTCCAAGCCCAGCCCTCTGATTTTATTATTTTCCTGCTGTTTGTTAAAGAGGTGCTAAGTGAATTGCACCCTTTATCTGGGTTGATTGATTTTAATTTTCCTAAATGTTTCCACCTCTGTCTCACTTCCAGAAATGCACTAGGTTTGCTCAGCAGGTGTGTTTTATGCCAGACCAATCTCCCTGCCCCCTCACCCCTCTCTCTCCTGGTACACAACAGTGATCCCCACCCGCCAATTAGACAGTGCAGCTGCTCTGTTCTACTTGGCAAGCTTCTGCCCACTTCTTTCTTCTGCTGATTTTTCACTTTCAGATTGGGAACAGAGCTAGCTTAATATATATGGGATTAAAAAACAAAACAAAACCCAAGACTTAAAGAATATTCAGGAGAGATAGATATATGAGACTATCATGGTTCAGATAACATGGGTTCTGTTAGTAAGATTACACAAGTCATTCACTTTATCTGCTCCCATGCATGCTGAAGAGTAAAATGTGAGTGCAACTCCCTGAATACAGTTTTAAACTAGAAAAGTATATTTCACATTTCACTTTATCATATAAGGTCTCTGGATAAGTGCTTCACAGAATCACTTTGTTAGCAGTGGGAATAATAATTGGGCTTGATGATGAAGGAGTTAAGTACTTTGCCCCTGAAGCTTGCTATCGGACCTTGGGCTAGTTGCCTTCTCTCAGCCTGACCTACCTCACAGAAGTCTTGTGAGGATAAAATGGCAGGTAGCGTGGGATATAAATGTAATAAAAAACATAAATCAGTATTTGAATATTCCAATTCAGCCTCCCATTACATTATGTACATCAATTAGTGCATTAGCTTTTTGATTACCTGAGACTGTAAACCCGCTGTAATAAGGAATTTCTCATAGATCTTGCTTTTTATAAGACACTGTTTTGTAGTTGAGATGCATTATTCAACCAAGCATGAGTAGCAGTTTGGTTCCTATAAGGTTTAGCAATTAGTCTGCAGTGGATGCCTAGCTGGGAGGTGATAAACCTATTGAATAAACTCAGCCCAACTGCCATACAATGCTGTTCTTATATTTCATTTCTCCAGGATACCAAAGAGAGCTTCTGTATCAAAGAGATGATGGTTCATTCAGTGCTTTTGGAAACAAAGACAACTCTGGCAGCACGTGGTAAGTGTTCAGTAAACAACGTGCATCTTTAATAGTCTTGAAGTTAGCAAGATGCATCAATTATGTTTTGGTACAGCAACCAACTGCCAAAACCAGAGTCATGTACTAGTCTTAAGTTATTATAATTCTTAGAGCTGGATGTGTACACCCGTGACTCACATCGTAGGTCCTCATATGTAGTTCTTGCATATTACCCAGAAAATGTATAAAATGTAGTTGATGTCTGCAGATTCCCCAAGGATGAAGATTACAAGTTTTAATAGCTGCACAGCAAGTACTAGGCATAAAATGCACATACAAAGTCAGTAAGGCAAATGGGAATGGCTGCACCTACAGGCTAGTATAGCTTTTCTTCTCCCAACACCAGGCCATGTTGATGCTAAGTTTGCTGCTGCTGTATTTGCAACTAGATCATTCATCAGCCTTCCCATCTTTCACCTAGGGGCATTTGCAGGTGTTCACATGCAATACTGCTGCTCCTTTGACAACCCAATTGTTGTTGGTGGCAAGGGGAAAAAATAGAGAATTTCTGGATGCCAAGTTCTAGGTTTGGGTCAAGTAATCTTTGGTGAGAGAACCCCACCAGAGATTTAAAATTATGCAGCAAAGCAAAGCATAGGAATATAGGCTGTTAGACCTTTAAAATATGCTCTGCTGAGTTCCTTCCAAAGTCCCCCTGTTCCCTTAGCATAGAAAAAGACCACATGTTTGGTAAGATAATGCTTTACTTACAAACTCTCCAAAAGTCAGATTCATGTGCTTTTCCATAGTTAGAAAACACAAGCAGTCATTGCCTTAGCTACAGTGGTGAAAGTTCCTAAATTATTGAGATAGGGACACAAGAAAGGCTTGTTAGAGCCATGCAGTGTTAGCTGCAGCAGCCAGTTCAGACATCACACGTTGAGCTTCTAAGGTAGACAGTGGGACAAAAATAGGCTTGATTACCTTCTTCCTGAGGTGAAGGGAAGTGACCTAGCTAAGCCTGGCAGGACAGCTTATTCTGTGGCATCAACTCCTTCATGCATTAATTAGAGTTATATGAGGCTGGTTATCCCTCAAATGTGTGGGTCTGGGTGAGTGTCGTGGGTCACTAAATAATTTCAGGAGAGGGGTGGAAATTGAATGATATGGCTTTAAAGGTTGAAATGCTTGGTTGCCATCTGCTATGAACTCTTGGAGGATAAAGCATTTATTCCGACTTTGCACTGTAGTTCTTGCATTGTAATTTGGCATATCCGTGCTCTCTCAATAGAAAAAGCTGCTGGCTATTTCCAAGTATTTCTTTTTAAGAGCTGCTTTGCATGTTTCACACTTGAGAATTTTTTCATAATGTTGTAGAATATGCCCTAAATACTTTTATTTATTTATCTGCACTCAGAGTTTGCATTTCCACTAAAGAGCACAGAGGAGCTTACATATGGTTCCCATATGGTCTCCTATTCAGACAGTTTACAAGGCCAGACATGTTCATGAAAATATGTAATAAACAAATTGTTCCAATTGTATGCAATTAGCACATGCAAAGCTTGTTTTAAGCCTTCCAGTGCATATATTTGTGATATTTTCTTAAACACATTGTGCAACAAGTTAAATTAAAGAATGGGATCTGTGGAAGTGTTTAATTCCTACATATTTATTCTTCACTTCTCCCTAGGCTATCGGCTTTTGTGTTAAGGAGTTTTATTCAAGCTCAGCCATTCATAGATATTGATTCATCTATCCTGGAGACAACAGCTGCTTGGATTGTTAGACATCAGAAGCACAATGGGGAATTCCAGGAGCCTGGGAGAGTGCTGCATACTGAACTGCAAGGAGGAACTAACAGCTCTGTCTCTCTTACTGCTTATATTATGACTGCACTATTAGAGTACCAAACAGATAAGGTAGCTATAACCATAGAAGCCAACTCCTAGGAGCCGAGGTTCCTTTGGTGCCCCTAATAAAATACAGTGGTACCTCGGGTTAAGTATTTAATTCGTTCCGGAGTTCCGTTCTTAACCTGAAACTGTTCTTAACCTTAAGCACCACTTTAGCTAATGGGGCCTCCTGCTGCTGCCGCGCCGTCGGAGCACGATTTCTGTTCTCATCCTGAAGCAAAGTTCTTAACCTGAGGTACTATTTCTGGGTTAGCAGAGTCTGTAACCTGAAGCGTGTGTAACCTGAAGCGTATGTAACCCGAGGTACCACTGTATTTGAAGGGGCCAAGCCTCCCCAAAGTTGACGGGCATTGGTGAATGTGTCCATCAGACCAAAAAAGGTTGGTCAGTCCTGATTAAAGGAACAGCTAGACGAGGTCTTATCCACACTTACTTTTCCTTTGCTCTTTCCAGGCAGCGGTTTGCAATATAAAATAGCTCTGAGATTGAGCACCTCCTTTTTTTGTTCTGGAGCTTTCCCTGAGAAACCTGCTCTTTGAAGCTGAATTGGAGCAAGTGTTAATCTGCGGAAAACCTGAATTGATGATGCTCTAATTAAGCTTTAAAGAGGAGGCTTTTGTTGAGAAACCCCACTTGAAGGCAAAAGGTAAGTGTGGATAAGCCCAAACTCTGTCCAACTTGGGCTTGCATGTTAAGAAGGATCTATTATATTTCTTCCAGTAGCACCTTAAAGACCAACTAAGTTAGTTGGTCTTTAAGGTGCTACTGGAAGGAATTTTTTTATTTTGACTATGGCAGACCAACACGGCTACCTATCTGTAACTATTATATTTCTGTTAGACCAGGAATGGGTTTCTCTTCATTTTTATTTTCATTTATCTTCAAAATGCAATTTGCATTTCCCCTTTCATTGCATATTTTCTGTTGTGTGGTTTGCATGATCTGTGCTGGAGGTGGGCAAGGAGCTATACGAGGCACTGAAATCTCCCACTAATCTCCACTAAGCATCATCTGGATCCTGAGATTTCAGGTCTTGCCCATACCCTTTCAAGCATCCTTTCAGCCATAAAGGCTAGAAACTTGCTGTTTTTAAAAAGAAAGCTAAGATTCTCAGGCCGCTGGATTATGTGATCAAGCCAACATTCTGTTTTTTTGTGGAATAACAACATACACACAACCCTGACATTAATGTATGAAGATTGCAATTTAACATTTGCTTGGTTAAAGGGAGTTCATAGCTTATTTCATATTTTTCTTTCTGCAGTATGATTATGCTATAAGAAAAGCACTGGACTTTCTGGAATTTAAATTAAGTGAAGGCATATCAGATAATCATACGCTTGCCCTTGTGACTTATGCTTTATCGCTGGCAAAGAGTGCGGAAGCAAAGCGAGCTCTGGACCTATTGAATGAGAGATCAGAACATCAAGGTAGTGTAAGACAGCTGAATTTACAATTGCAGATGGTACAACCACTATGGTAGTACAGGGTTCTCACACTTTCTAGCCCCAGGATCCATGTGACATAACTGAGGTCCACCAGTCACAAAATGGTGGTGCAGGGGCCAAACCAGTCACAAAATGGTGGCAGATGGAAGCAGAATTTGGCATGGGTATTTTTCCCTCACTTTTTAATTTCCTTCAACAGATTCTCTTCCTCTTTCCCGTCAGAGGAGGGAGATCTCCCTTCCCTTCCCTTACCCTAAACGTGTCTATCTTCCAGCCATGGCACTTATTGTGGGGTGAGGCAGGCAAGTGAGGAGGCACTGGCCAGGCTGAGGCCCACCTAAAAGTGGCTTGTGGTCCACTGGTGGATCCCAACCCACTGTCTGAGAAACACTGTGTTAGTATAAAGAAAGTGTCAATCAAACCTATAGAACCTGAGATACAGCATTATTTATAACCCTCACCAAGAAATCCCTAGTTTTAAAGGTGGTCACTGTTTTTAATTTTGAGAATATTAGGAATGCTTCTGGAACTTAATTTGAGCTTTGTAGGCTTCTCCTTGAATATAACAAAAAGTGGATTACCACCTTTCTTTTATTTGATAAGTCAATAAGTTTTTATTAATTTGCCCATGCATGCATCATACTCATTTTCAAGTGGCACCTGCAACAAAATGTTGCCGTGTGGAGTGTTCCTGTTCAGGATTCTAGCTAGGCAGCCATGCTCTTTTCAAAATAATTGATATTTGAAATGGTTGACTGTATGTGGACTTCAGACTATTATAGTTTCTTAGTTGTGAAAGGATTATTATTATTATTATTATTATTATTATTATTTTGTTGCTGCTATGTGAAAAGTTTATTCTTCTTTTTCCAGAAGAACTCAGATTCTGGATATCACAAGCTTCTCAACTGTCTGATTCCTGGCAGCCTCAGTCTGTAGATATTGAGGTTGCAGGCTATGCTGTTTTGTCTCATGCTAAACAACAGAGATTATTAGAGGGGATCCCTATTATGAAGTGGTTAAGCCAGCAAAGAAACCACCTGGGAGGCTATTCTTCTACACAGGTTAGAGGTCATCTTTACAAAATTTACTGTTGTTGTCTTTTCATAATTAATATTAGTCTTTTTTGTGGCTCCAGCCATGGAGTTTCTCTTTTAAACCTTAGACAGGAAACTTTGAAAAGCACTGTTTTGAACTTGTGATAAATTAACTGCTTGGTAATTGGTTTCTAAATTGCAAGGAGTTCATTTGTTTTTGAGGATGAAAGGAAGAAATGCTTGATTCTTCAAGGGAGCCTGTCAGTACCTTCTACAAAATGCATGCCAAAGCCACAGCCTGATTGCTAACAGGCCCAGAGCATTGTCTGTGGACAAATGTTGCAGCAAAGTAGGGTTTGATGTGACCAACACATGAATGGAGAATCCCACCTAGAGTTCTGTGACGAAAGAAAGGTGGGATAGAAGTGAAGTGAAATGAATTCATTACTGATGGGTATTTGCTACTTGGAAAAACCATTTATCAAATCATTAAAACCTAAGAAAACACTTAACAGATTGCTCTTTGATAATTAGAAGGCTTTCCAATTGGTCTCTTCCAGATCTCTTGGGAGTCTTCCATAAAAATGAGTGTGAGCAAGTGTGGCATAGTAGATAGAAAACTGAATTTGGATTGAATTCAAAACTGAGGTTAGGTCTGAGTGTACTCCATAAGGATGTTTGACCAATTACTTTATCTAGGATCATAGAATTGTAGAGTTGGAAGAGACCATAAGGGCCATCTAGTCCAGTCCTCTTTTACTCAACTGGGGCTTGAACTTACAACCCTGAGATTAAGAGTTTCATGCTCTACCAACTGAACCATCAATATTAGCAACAAACTGGCACAGCCCATTCCATGTTCCATGATTGTTCAGTGTTAGCATTCCAATTCCAGCAATTATTTTTATGCAGCAGTTTCGTTTCTCATGCTGGCCGTTGCCCTCCCTGTCCCTTTTCCTTATTAGAACTTTAAACTTTTGTATAAAGGTTACTTGTCAAGCTTTTGTCATGCAACCATTATAGTTTTAAAAGATCAGGGCAAATACTGCCTGGTGCTCTGCCTAGCTTTTTTGGGCAGCAAGCAGAACGCACAAGGAAGTCCACCACCCTGTTCAAGTATTCAGTCTGGGTGCCAGTGCATATGTGAAGAAGGGAGAAGGAAGATTGCATCTGCCAGCCTCATCTCCCATTCCTTGTGTCCATGGGTCCTATGAATAGGCTGGAACACAACGCTGGCCGGCTGTAGCATTGGTCCAAGCTACATGTTTGGAGACTCAGAGACTCCTGTGTGTCTCAGCTCAAAGAGCAAAACAATCCAACTGTTAAGGCAGGCTGGAACCTACTTACTTTAGAGGCATCTGTATTAAACAATAATTTGTTCTTGCTTCTCTATACAGGACACTATAGTGGCCCTGCAGGCTTTGAGTGCCTGTGCAATGCTTACTACTGGCATTGAAACAGAAATGGATGTAACAGTTAGTCCATCTAGCGAAAACGATCCAGTTGTGTTCAGAATTAATAATGAAAACCGCTTACTTCTCAAGACCAAAGAGGTACTGTAGTAAAGAAGCCCTTCTGTTTTCAGTACAGTGCATTCAGTTCATTGTGCTTTTTTGAACATGCTAATACTCACCATTGTTTTTAGGTTGCAGCTACACAGCCAGTGGGAGTTACAGTTTTTGCAAGCGGCCGTGGCTTGGGACTCTTCCAGGTATGTGATGTTGCTTTTGTGGAACTTCCTTTTCAGAAGGCTATTTGAACTAGAAACTACGTTCTGAGGTGGATTTAGGGGTGTGTGATTGGCTCACCCGCACTGGTCGCTGAGCTAACAGGGCGCCACAACAGTGATTTAGAACAGAAGGTGGGTGGGGGGTGCCAGATTTTGGCATTGCACAGGATGCCACTGAAATTTGAAAGCCCTAAGTCCACCACTGCTACTTTTTAGGTTGATTACATTTTCATTTTCAAACGTGGACTCAATATTATGTGATCTAGGCCACTTACTAGAGTTCCTGTGACTTAATTAACTTGGATTTTTCCAGTGTGTTTTATCTGCCCCTTGTACTGGACTCTCTTAAAGCGCTCTATCATTCAATTATAACAGTCATATGGTAACTAGTAAGGCCGTCCATAACATAAAGAATTTATGGTTTGGTTTTTAATTCCTGTGGGCAGATGACCTTCACCCAATGGAAGTTTTCCATCCCTTCCCTCTTACGAGAGTATTTGTGTTTGGCTACATTTATGTTTGGTATCTGCCACCATTTGTAGATGCTTCCAGAAGAGATAATGTTGTTTGTAGTTTGAAGGTGGCAAGAGTGCAGAATATAGGTTAGCGTAGAAATCCAATACCTTTATTGCATACTTTTGTCTTTAATTCCCATAGAAAGTATTAAACTGAGTGCATAAATTACATGAACCACTTTCCATGATGACTTGAATTCTGTGCAACAAACAAACTAATCTGCAGCAGATAAACAGTAATCAGCCATTCATCAGCTGTAATTCAACAATGGCGGAAGTCGAAGAGTAAACTATATGTTATTCCTGTAAAATCTCAGTAAGAGACCAGAGCATTGTAAATTGGAATTATTCTGGTGTGTGCATTTTCATAAATGCTGTTTCTGATTACCATAAAGTTCAAATGTGTTTGAGAATAATTTCAGTTCCAGCAGTGGAGGCCAAGAATTCTGTCGGTATCACAGAAGGCAATTGCTTGCTCATCCATCATATTTGAAGGTAGTGGAGTTAGCAGGAATTGTTTCCAACAACAGTCAGACTGCTAAAAGTTAACAACAAATGCAAAATATCACAAGCTTCTTTTTAAATAATGAACCTATCAGACTAATTTTAAATCTAGAATTAATCAAGCATAAGCATTCTGTTATGGGTTTAAATTTATTGCAACAATAAATTGACTTCAAGCACTAAGTACATAAGGGAAGCGGGTGGCGCTGTGGGTTAAACCACAGAACCTAGGGCTTGCCGATCAGAAGGTCGGTGGTTTGAATCCCCGCAACGGGATGAGCTCCCGTTGCTCGGTCTTTGCTCCTGCCAACCTAGCAGTTCGAAAGCACTAGCTGTTCGAAAGCGCAAGTAGATAAATAGGTACCGCTCTGGCGGGAAGGTAAACAGTGTTTCCGTGCACTGCTCTGGTTCGCCAGAAGCGGCTTAGTCATGCTGACCACACGACCCAGAAGCTGTACACCGGCTCCCTCCACCAGTAAAGTGAGATGAGTGCCACAACCCCAGAGCCATCTGCGACTGGACCTAATGGTCAGGGGTCCCTTTACCCTTTACTAAGTACATATTTACTTGTTTCCTAACAGTAACATTGATCCTATGCATATTTCCCCTTAAGATTATTCCACTTGAACGAATGGAGTTTACACATAATTAAGAGTGCATAGGATTGTCTTGTTACTTTTTAAGTGGCATTGGCTAGCATCACAAGTGGTAGCCTTATGCTATTAGTGGGGCTTGACCCTTCCAGGCCTACAGGGCTCACCCTTACCACTAGGTCATTGGAGACTCAGGAAATCTGCTACAGCTTGGCACTAATTTTTCCTTGATGAAGTAGGGGATTCCTGTAGTTGGGGGGCAGAACAAGGCAGAAGGCTGGAAAGCCATTATTTCCACGACTATAGCAAAAACAGATTTAAAGCACGGGTCTTCCGTGATACAGTTCCAAGACCCTGCACTTTCTCGTCTGTAGTTTGGCAGAGCAAAAGAAATAAAGACTTCTGGAATAATTTCATCCAATACAGTTTGGGTTTGCTGGAACCACCTCCTTTCTTTCCTTTTACTTGGCAGGAATCTTGCCGAACGAAAAAGAACTGTGATACCCTTCAAAGGGTTATTTCCCCCCGCCACTTCAGCCCATAAGCTAGATCTGCTTTTCATCTGCGATATGAAATCGCATGTGATTATTACCATCTTTCTTTCTTTTTGCTATATTAATTCCCTTATCCTGTGAGCCATTGCTGCAAAGCAGCAGCTCATATGTTCTGGCATGCGCATCCCAACCCTGGTGTGGCAGAACAATTTGTCCCCTCCTGTCGAAGCTCAGGCCAAGCGCTACCACAGCTGCTCCCAATGGCACTTCTATCCCGATGCCCTTGCATGGCAAAGCTGTTCTGCACAAGAAGCTTGTGGAAGGTTGGCTGGGGCTTGGCAGAGGGCTTGGTGATACTCCTCCAGAGGCATCCTGCAGATTGCTCTTCACTTCCAGAGCCCTAAAACGTGACACAGCCTAGTTTTCTTCTTTAAATAACAGCAAAATGAATAATAGGAGGACATCTTTGTCCTACTCACCACATGCAGGAAACATTTCTATCCTGTTAAAAGGCTCTGGGTTGTAAAAACTCTTTTTTGTACTTAAGGCTGTGCAGCTGTGCAGCAGCTAACCAAAGGAGTCGTCTGATAGCAAATAAGAGTTTGATGAGGAAGCACGATAGTGGCCAGCCACATTTGGTAACTGGTGCAGGTCCTCTGTTGGCAGGTCTTCACAAGATGCTGCTCACCAACGAAATGCAGATTGCCAACCATGTGTAGACGACTTGTTAAAGGGATCAATATTTTTTTTCCCTGATGTTGTGCCTGTTTGGAACTGCAGAAACAGTGGGACTGGGTTGGGAGGTACCTGGGAGGCCCCATTACAAGTTTTTCCCCTCCATTCAGTTCTGTGGAGACCTTCTGGTGATTGATTATTGCCTCTCTCTTTGCAATTCTAACAACACAGGCCGGATTTTTAGGAGATCTGTCTATTCCTAAGTATCTTATATCCATCTGAGTATTATTATTTTTTTCCGTACCAGGTGTCCCAGCATCTTTATTGCCTTCTGGTCAGCCTGTTTGAAACTTTATTTATCTTGGATTTAAAAAAAAAATCAAAATCAAAGGCATAGTTGTTATGCTCTTTGTGTCTACTGTTGATAAACTTACGCAGCAAGCTTTCCTGTTGGCTGGAAGAAAGCATCCTTAATTAAACTCTTCACTGTGAAATGGGCTGATCTAGCTGAAACCTCTGGCAATGTCATGCCTGACTTCCAGAAGCCCTTTCTTTTGTTTTGGATACTAACATCTATTCCATGCATATACCTGCAGCAAAGTGAGGGATCCAAATTGGTTTTAATTAATGTGCCTTGTTGTTTTAGTCAAGATAGACATGCTTATTTGGGGTTGCATCCAACAAAGCTGTCCAGTTTACGTAAGAACATCTGCTTGTGCAGCAAAACTTCTCCCCCCTCTTCTCTCCTTTCTTCCATGTGCCCCCCAAATCGGTTCTGGGGATTCCCCCGACCTGCAGCTGACTTGTGCTTTCACAAGCAGAAGTTTTTGCATTAACAGAACAGCCTTGTTGGATGCAACTCCATGAAATTAGGGTTTTAACTCTGCTTAACCAAATAAAATATATTTTGGACTTCTTAACACACTGGACATTGACAGGGCTCCCTTGAGATAATACCCATCTGGTTTTATGAGGTTGTTTATGACCCATTTTTACAGGTGCTTGCATTTGTTGTTTTTTTATGCAAGTTAGGCTGCATGCACAGTTACCTGAGACTTAGCCCCATTAGTCTTACTTTTGAGTAGACACGTGCTGGATTGTGCTGTTGGTTTAACATTCCATTTCCTTCCTCAACACTCAATTTAACAGCCAAATAAAATACTTTGGAGAAGAAACTCCTGCTGAAGATAACCCTTTAGCATATACCTCCATCCAGACATCTGTTTGCTATGATCAGAGGCTTAAGAATAAACATAGGAAAGCAAAGGATTCCTGGACTGGTAGGAGATTTTTCCAAATACTTGACACATTTCAGATGGAATATTGCAGGGACTGCCGCCAGATTTTTTTTAAAAAAAAGCTTAATAAGGCTGCCAGTGACTGGCGTTGAAGATTTCTCTGTTGCTGTCGGTAGTTGCTGGAGTGCAGTTTGTCCTGCTATTTCATTAGTGTGCTAGGAGCTGCTGTGCTTCCTGGAAGAAACAGGAGCCTCTTTGGGGTCAGAAGTTGGTAAGCTTAGTTACACTAAGTGTTACAAACACTGAATTCCAGCTATCTGTTCCTGGATAGTCCCTTTCAGTGTGCTGTTTTGCCACAGCAACTTCCTATTTATTTTTGCAATTTTTATTTTATTTTAGCTAAACCAGTGGTGTGGATCTAGAGATGATCCAGGAGTCTAGAATGTATTTTGCCCCACAGCCAGAATATGACTTTTGCCAAGCAAGACTGCTGGCCTTTCTACACAATTAAACAAAAGTGTCCCTAGCCATCCTGAACCAGCTACAGTTTGCAATGTCCCCCATCTGTATATAAAGATATGAGGAACTTTGCTTCAGACCACGCTGCTCGTTCTCCGCCTTCTTAAACCTAGTGGGTTGTGTGCTCTGGCACAGGGGATAGAGAACACCCAACCTTAAAGATTAAAAAATCCCCAAAAACCTAAAGTTTCCATAAAGAGGGAGAAGGGCCAATTTGGGTTTTGCCACTTAAAGAAAAGTGTCAGGATGAGCACGCCAGTGTTCAGGTTAGGCAGCTGGAAACACTCAACAGTCCAATCATTTCAAACAAATAAAAACCTTAACTAGGAAGATCACAAAATAGTACAGACATGAATTCAGTTATTGAGACGTGAGCATTATCTAGTAAATGCCCAGACACTCACACTTACATCCAGTTACAAAAAAACAATGCCTGCACAATCTGGGGAAACTATCACATTTTCCCAGATACAAAACATTGTATATTTAAGTGATTGTAAAATACATTTGCCCTAGAACAGAAGTGCAATCTTAAGGGAAGATGGTTTGTTCCCAGAAAATGTGTAGCAAATGTTCGCATATTGTACAAAAGGTCTGCAAGACCTGAATTAGTTTTGCCGTCCTCACAAACCCCAGTGTTGGCAGCTGTGGGTACCAGCCTAGGTGTAAGTCACTTGTGTGTGTGAATTGTGAAGGGCTGGCTGTACACTGGATGCATCTCTGTATTCTATACGACTATACAGATGTGCCCTACAAAATGAGTCAGTAAATGCTCTTTGCGTGTGGTATGAAATCTTGCTTTGCACCGTATGCAGCAGAGAAGGAAGGAGTTTTTCCATTCCTGAGTGGATACTGTAGTCAGGTAAAGCATATTCAGTCACTCCTTTGTGAGCCTTTCTTTCTCTGTGCGCTTTTCTTTGTCCAGTACCAAGAAGGAATGGAAGATTAAACATGAAGTTTCTTTCAATTAAATGTGTTCTTAAGGGGTCATTCAGTATATTGTTTCAGATGTTCCTTTGCTGCTGGTAAATTCTTCCCCGTTTGCTTCTCTTGGCAAATACTAAAACAACAGCTTTTGGGTGTTGACAAATTGCTGATTTGCTTCCAGCTTGATTTGACCAAATTCACAACGTGCCTCCAATAAGGAGAAAGCATGTTCAACTTTTTTTTTTTTTTTGATCCTGATGGGCTTCTTTGGAGGCCTTAGGAGTGGATGTTTTCATTCAGAAACAGTGATGTGTTTTACCTTCCTTACTTTTTTGGGGGGTGGGTCTTTTTATATTACAGCAGTTCTGTATTTAGTTTCCTAAATAAGCATATGCCTAGGGATTCATACAAATTACACCCCTATCTGTCCTTTATGGCAGCATAATGTTAATGGCAGCATACTCATGGGATTTCATAATTTGCTTGCATTAGCCTGGCAGTTTTGCTCCTCTTACATTCTGGATTGACTCAAATTATTCTATGGTGAATGTTGATGCTGAAACTATATCACAACTATAAAGTTTTCAGGATCTAGAATTTAGACTGCCCTATTCTTACCTCTCTTCAAGAGTTCTTTCATAGTCCTGCAGCTTGATCTCAGATGTTTGTATTATATCACTTATATACACACCAGTAATTTCACCAATGTTTGATGTTTCCACTCTTGTAGCTCAATATTATGTACAACGTGAAAAATTCACATACCAGTAGGCGGCGTAGATCTGCACAAAGTCAGGAAGCCTTTGACTTGGATGTTGTCGTAAAGGATGACAAAAAAGATATAAATCACTTAACGCTGAACGTTTGCACCAAGTAAGTAAATATGTGAAGCTACCACTCCTCCCCTTTTATTTACAGAATTCTAATAATATTTGGACAGGGCATTTTTTTTTTTACACATACATGAATAGCTCAAGGGAGCAAAGATTGCATGTATATAAAGCAAAAATATCAGGAATAGCAGATTTGAACAGATGATCCTTTTTAAAGAACAGTTCTGAGTAAACATGCTTTGTGTCAGGTTTCAAGTCTTCACAATGCCAGTAAAATTTGTTTCCTTTTTAACATAGCAATTCATTAGCTTGCTTTCCTTCCATTGAGGCTTGTGCATTTAAATTAGCTGATTTTAAATGCTTGCTCCCCGTTTTGCTTTGCTTCCACAAGGGCATCCCCAGCGATCTCCCTACTTAGGTTGCTAGCCAGCTAGCCAAGTCATTTTTCAGGATACCCCATTCCACCCTCCACTCCCCCAAGTTTTCTGCTTTTCTTTTTCAACTGATCTTCAACATCCTGTGGTTACTGATCCTATTCAGATTTCATCGAACTCTTTGTGGTTGTATTCTTTGCCCCCCCCTTTAGTTTTTTTTTAATTAAAAAAACATATTTATTGTACTTATTTAAACCTTGGGGTTCCTCCTAGCATTCTGATGCATTCCTCTTGGACTTTATTTTTCTACAATAGTTCTGTAGAAAACAATTATACCTTGATGGCAATGACCAGAGCTCTCTTCCTATTTGCAGTTACAACACAGACATAATTACATCCAGTTCCAATTCAGTTATTTGTTTTCAATAGCAGCTACTTTGGCCTGGCGACTCATCCCACAGATGGTTTTGTTTCCTTTTAATCTCACGAGCCAGCCTCAGCCAGCAGTTGTACTGAATTTCTTTCAAAGCCATATCTGTATTTAATCATCCCTGCTGCCAGGCCTGAGAGCATTGCTTTGAAAAGTGAGTCTTCCTCTCTTGCAAATTGTCCCCATATAAAAAGAAATACAGTTTTATTAAATTACTTTTAACTACTGTCAGGCATTCAAAATACAGATTGGAGACACACTCTTTTTCCAAGAGAACAGTGGTGGTTTACTGTCTCTGCCAAGCAAAATCCTTCTGCCACCTATTTGAAGAACTCCCCTCATGAAAAGGTACTTAAGTGTTACCTCATATAAATTAAAAAGCCACAAACATGTTTTCATAGCCTAGCTGAGAGTTAGCATTATTATGTGACTTGCAGGCATCTACTATATTGTGTGATTATCTGGATGAAGGTGCTTTCATGAGCACTTCTGGGAGGCAAAAAGAGAAAGGATGGTTATCCCAGAGGCTCCATTACATAAATTAGTTATATAGGCTGCAATCCTATATCTACATACCTGGAAATAAGCTCCATTGAACTCAGTCAAATGACTTATGACATGTAGTGAATTGTGTTGTTATTTAAATTCCATACATTATTTTAGGTGCTACAGACCATCAACTAGTTAAGTGTTCTGCAGATTTACCTATGCTTGAATAGCAGGTTAATCAACTAGAAACTTAATACTACAAAATGTTGGAAAGCATCCAGACAATCAGCAAGCTCTTTATTTTCCCATCACATTTGTGGTGAATGAAGTGGAAGTCAGGTGACAGAAGGGGTCCATCGGTCAGAAGACTCTCCAGCTACTGCTTGCTTAGACGAGCTAGATTAGTTTGGTTTTGCAGCAGTCAGTTTTCCAATAACTTTATTCTGCTTGATTCTAACTGCCAAGTGGACACAATCCATCAAAAGGTTGTGACTAGGCCCATTGAATGCAAAGGAATGGGACTTACTAACTTTGCCATGTTTTATTTTAGTGGGAGTTTGTTGTATTTTGCTGCACTGCTGTCAGTTCTTGCTGGAAAAAAACTGATTCCCTTCTTGTTCACTCCCAGGGTGTTCTTGTCTCCACATCATATCTTTTACTGGCCTATGTGCTTCTTAAAACCATCTTCTTGCCATTTCCACCTCTCCTCAGTTACATCCCCGCTTCTTAGGGTGATTCCAAGAAGCAGCAGACAGCAAAGGAAATAGTTATTTCCAAGTTGTGGCTGGGGAGCTATCTGGATCATATTAATTAACTGACGAATGCATGTCCTTAATAATATTTTCCAAATTGAGAAAGATGAATTTTACATACAAGTGCTTAGCAATTTTCTTTGTAAATTATTGCCATTCTGTGACCAAGAATTGGGCATTAAATCCCCAATGTAATCTAACTGGAAAGTTTTAAAAATGCATTTCACTTTTGGTTGTTCTAATTATCCTAACCCTTAATTAAAATCCAGGGGTATTTACAATAGAATGTTTGAGTAAGTTTATATCTATGTAAACTATTCTGTTCCCTTTTTTGTTTGTTAGGTATTTGGGTGTTGGCTCATCTTCAAGGAGTGGCATGGCCCTCATAGAGGTTGGATTACTGAGCGGCTTCTCTCTGTCACCCAGTTTCGTGTCATTAGATGATCCAGTTAAGAAAGTGGAGAAGGCGGAAGGCAAAGTCCATTTATATCTGGACTCCGTAAGTCAAAATACTGGATGAGGGTTTAATTAATAAAATAAAAAAATTTACTACCCCCTGCCCTTTAAATTCAGATATCACATTTTTACGAAGTTTAAACAAAAAATAAATAAATTAAACTTTCTGGAACTAATAAAACAGGGCAATATTCTCATAGGGCATGCACTACTTTCTCCACAGTAGGGTTTTGGTTAAAGCTGTATACTTGGAATACTATTTTGTTTTAAAGACATGTTTGTTGTATATGACCTTTTAGTGTTCAGTGAAACAAGTATTAAGCACATGAAATATGGATTCATACGGTGTTCCTAGTGTGCACTCTTTACACAAGGTGTGGAAGGAGCAGCAGTTAATGGGGATGTGTGTCTCTGCCCCCAAATATGGAACTTTTTTTCCTGGACTAGCACTAATGTTTGTATATGAGTTCATATATGAGTCTGCTCCAGCAGTCTAATCTGCCCACTCCTACTGGCGGATGAAAGATCCACACTGCCAGGATGTGTTCAGCTATATGTGTTGGTTAATGCAAAGTGTTCTGTGTACAAAGAGGAATGCATTGCACATTGGAGCAAAAGAACCTATACTTTCACATTTACGTTTATGTGGTTTGATCTGGAGGTGACTGGTCAGGAAAGAGATGTAGGCATCATGGTGGATAGTTTGATAGAAATGTTGACCTAGTGTGTGGCTGCTTTGGAAAAAAGTGAATTTCATGTTAGACGGATCATTAGGAAAGGGGCTGAAAATAAAACTATATATTTTTACTCTTGGAATTCTGAGTTCAGTTCTGGTTGCTACATCTTAAAAAGAGTATTGTAGGGTTGGGGGGGGGTCATAAAAGTGTAACCAAAATGATAATGAAGCGGGAACAATTCTGCTATGAGGAAAGGCTTTTGAGTTCAGATATGTAAGATGGGACATGATAGTTGTATATACAATTATGTGTGTTTTGGATAAAGCGAATAGAGAGAAATCCCTCCCCCACTTCTCATAATGAAGCTGAATGTTGGAAGGTTTAGGACAGGCAAGCAGGAAGTGCTTCTATGCAAACCACACCTGTAGCCACTGAGAGAACAGGATGCTGCACTAAAGGAGTCTTCATTCTGATCCAGCAGAACCAGTTCATGTTGGTATATTTTAGTAACAAGAAGTTAGGACATTAATTCATCTGGTCAGCTACATGCCTTTACCCTAGGAGTATATAAAAAGTCTTTGAAAGTTTTCTTTCTTTTTACTTTTTAGTTAAATGAAACACAGGTTTGTGTAGACATTCCAGCTGTGAGAGACTTCAAAGTGGCAAATACCCAGGATGCCTCTGTGACTGTGGTGGATTATTATGAACCCAGTAAGTGCCAATTGTTTTTGACATATCTCATATTCAGTGCTGAAGTAAGCAGTTGTAGTTAGTTAAAGTGAAGAATTGACTCCTTTAAGCTTGAAAAGAACCATATTAAATAGAAAATACCCTAGTATCAAATACCACAGGGGAAAAAAAATGAACAAACAAATTCTTCCAGAATGTAGTTTGGTGAATTTCTTACAGGATAAACACCGTGAGGTGAGGTGGGCAGGAACAATTGCTCTTGGATCCTTAGTTAAATTATCCTTTAGGAATTTAAGGGAAGAAAGTTTCCCGTCCCCTCCTCCCACAGCACCTGCTGAAAATCTTATTGGGAGGGCCCTCCAAAACAGTGGGGCATGGGGAGCTGCTGAGAAAAGGATGATAAACTTCATTTCCATGAACCTCCTTAAGTTAACTTACATTTGGATCAAGGCCTAATTTTGAGCAATTGCCCCAGGACTGCTGCTGTTTGGAAAGTCCTAACCCCACAGAGAAACACTTTGGACATTTGGAGGGACACACATAGTTGGGATGGGATAGGAAACCCTCCTTCTGTGAACTTCTTTAAGTTAACATATCTTAGGATGCATGCCAGTGTTTTGCTTCTGCTTAGTTCTGTAGCCTGAATTAGTGCCATAGCAAAATATTTCGAACTTCATTACAGAATACACATCATTTAGGGCCCCTTGGCTTTCTCAAGACAAAGTCAAATGGATTCACTTCACATTGTGGATTTCAGTGGTCTGATTTCCATGAAAGCTGTGTAGCTTTTCAGACATTCTCTTCAGCTTTATGCAAATATATCTCACCAAAATGTCTTAAGTATGATTTGTAGTGAATGGTACTCCTCCAATCTCGCACAATAGGGAGAAGAGCAGTGAGAAGCTACAACTCCGAAGTGATGCAGAGTTTGTCACCATGCACCTTCTGTGAAAAGGATGAATGTGATCTTTGTTCAGCGGATGGCTCTTCATTAATTTACCTCTCTTGTGAACTGTTAATAGTACATGTAAGCCTGTTGTATAGTTGGTTGCTCTAATGTGGGCATCTTACTCATGTTGCACTTCTAAGAGTATTATTGATCTCGCCATCCTACACAAGGGAAATCAGGATGGGGAAGTTCCTCACTTCCACTCATTGGAGGCAGAGACCTGATAGGAAAAGGGGATGAGTTCTAATTTGGAGAACTGAGATTGGGCCCTGTGACAGCTATCAGTTTATTTTACTTTATTTTTAAAAACACACTGATAGGTCTAGAATTCTTGCAGGAACTTGCCATCTCCAAATGATTATCAGGAAGAGCCAGACTTCTCCCCAGAGAGTCTGTCTGAAATGATTATTCCACGTCAGAGCCAAATGTTCTCCTGCACCCATTAAAGTTCAGGGATTAACTGCACATTCCTATCAATGTAAACTTAGAAATAATTCCCATTGAGTTCAATGGGGGTTACTTCTAGGGAAGTTTGTATAGTATTGCAGTCCAGACTTCTGTATCCAGGGACAGAAGGATCAAATATAAGTGCTAAATTTCTGGATGTGGTTCAGTAACATTAAGAACTTAAAACATGTAAACGTTAATGTTCATTTTCTAAATAAATATTTAAATGAGATCAGATTTATTTGGAGGAAAAAAATTAGGAGTATATCGTTCTTTATTTGTACATTAAAAATAAGATGTGTTTTTTTTAAAAAAAGTTTTAGAAAATATATCATTATCTAAAGCCTTACATTCCTTTTAGTTTAGCTTTTGCAAACCTGGTACCCTCCAGATGTTATGGATTACAATTCCCATCAGATCCAGACGGCACAGGCATGCTGGCTAGGACTAGTAGGAGTTGTGGTCCAAAACATCTGGAAAGCACTGGATTGACAAAAACCAGTTTAGATTATGACACATTTTATTCTAACATTTAATTTGCAAGTATTGCTGACTTTAATGGCACAGGGTCAAGTCCTAGCTACGGATGCAAGAGCCCTATTCTCTTTAGCACCTTTTAAACAGTTGCGTAGAAGGGAGAATTTCCAGCAGATGGGGGCACAACAAGCCAGGCTTGCCGAAATCCCCTCTTCTACACAATACTGAATAATGGCACCAACAAAGCAAACTGAGGTGGTTTCTAAACAGCTACACTCACGCAGTCACAAAATGAAAAATGCTAAATTTTATTCAAGACAACTTGTACCAGAAAAAGGTATCTGGTTATTGCTATTATTATTATTATTATTAAATGCAAGTGTGTGAAAAGCAGGCATCTTAAAGTTGAAGGCATCTGTTTTTCTCATGCACCTCGGTCTGAAATGTGATGTTGAGTTTACAGTAGAAAATAAATTACTTGCCCTATTTCTTGCTGGGCAGTAAAACAGGAGCTGAATTGGCTGCCTCCCAACTTAAGACAGCATGAAGCATCAGCTTACCCACACAGTGCCATGGGGAAGAGGCATTAGGATCTGTTGAATTGCATGGCGGGCTCTTCTGGCCCATAGGAATTTGAATACCTCAGTGGTAGGAATGCTACCATAGTTTTTAAAGCAACAGTAACAGAACCCCCCTGCAGTGGCTGGTCAGAGAAAAACGCCTTGCAAAGCAAGAGAAGATCCTCAGAAAGGAAGGAAACATGGTATAGGCTAAGATGGAGCCTAGAGTAGGCCTTTTTTCACTCAAGGTCAGGGTGGACAAGAAAAGCCAGATGAGAGGTTAAAAGTAGCAGTGTTCTTCATAATCTGGCTCTTATCTAAACTGCAATCATTGCAATTTGCAAAAAGGTATAGGACAAACTACAACTAGTACCTAGTCCTAGATGAATATCACCAATATTCACAATTTTGCAAAAATTCAAATTTTTGCCCAGTTTCCAGAGTGAAATTGAGTTTGAAATTTGAATTTACATTTACATTTTGAATGTTAAATCTTACCTCAACACTTAAGTGCTCTAGTCTTGTTGGCATATACTGGTTGTTTAGACTTTGGCAGCCATCAACTATGAAATCTGATAAGTTGTAAACTATATAATACTCCATACCATGGCATGTCATTTATAAAATGTCAAATATATTGTACACCAACTATCAAAAATTCTTAGATAGCATTTGCCAACAAAATAACTAGCATTCAAATTATATTTTGTGACAAATAATCCTATGCATATTTACATGGAAGCAAGTGTCATTGAGTTCATTGGGGCATGTTTCCAGGTAAATGCATAGGGTTGCAGCCTTAAAAACCTTTTTATTTGAGCGAGACAGGTAAGCGCATGTTTAATGAAGTGTTTAAGTCTTTGTTCATTTGAAAGGGAGAGCTTTAAACAGATGCTTAACTTTGGCTGATTGCTAATTGTTAATGCTGCCGTTTCTCTTTCATTTAGATAACTAATTCTTATTCCCTACGCATGTATGTTTTGTCCAAACTTTGCAATGTCTTGATTATATATTTTTCTACTATGCAATGATGTATACATTTTAAGATTCTTAGTTTGTGGTACTGCTGCAGTTTTCTTTGCTGGGATTTGTAAAATATTTTACTGACTTTTCAAGTGAAAATGCAAAACAACCATATGGTGTTAAATTTCTGGCTGGGCCATCTTATATAGCCTACCTGTACTTTCCACAGAATCTAGAAGTCATTGCAATTACTTCATTAAATGGCAACATTTTTCTGTTTTGGATTAGATGGTTCTCGATTTACTAATGGACAGTAGCGGGTGAGGTTTCAATAATCCAGCAAAAGCAATGTTTGTATTGAAGCAACGTCACAAATTTGGGGACAATTTGTCAATCTGGCAAAGGCAATGTATGCATGGGAACAAGCTTCTGTGTTTCATCTTTTGCTACTGTGAGCCCAGCATTCAGAACTGTGTGTGCGGATTTTGGATTCAGAATTTGGTTCTGCCAAATAGCCAGACAGTACTATCACTGTGTTGAAAAGAAAAGTTATATAAAGTTTTCAAATATAAAGCTACTATATTTGTTGATTACGGGAAAGTCTTTGTCTGTAGTAAAAATCACGGAATAGCACATTGTACATGGAAGCTAGATTTTAAGTACCTGAACTGAGAATCACTCTCCTTGGTCGCAGAAGCTTTAGCAAACTGCCCATAGCTTTAGGTCACTCTTAAGGTTATAAGCCCACTTTGTCATAAAAGCCTGATGCAAACATTCATGGAAAACTATTGTTTCAAGCAAACCACTTAAGAAAAAAGTTATGCTCTTGAGGAACAGTCCATCATCACCTTTCCAATGCAATTTTCAAGACAGTTTATAACACAGATTAAAATAGGAAATACTCAGAATAAAATTGCAAGATAAAATACTGGCAAGAGATCATAAGACAGTAGATGGAAACCAAGAAGTTTAAAATGACAACAGTTTGGCAGGCCAGTTCTTGCAAAATGGCAAACATTTTTGTGAGGTGGCGCAAGGCCATTGTGCAGGTCTCCTTCAGAACCGAGTTCCACAGCCCTCAGTGTGGCTACAGGACAACTCCCTTCTGCATCCCAGCTAAGCACTCTTCAGATGGAAAGAAAGCAGAGTCTCTCCAGTAGATCTTAATGAGTGAGCAGGTTCACATGGGAGAAGACAATCCTTTAGATATCCCAATCCTAGGTGGATTAGGGTCTTAAATCCTATCTGCTGCTTCACCTGCTACTCATATTAGTTGCTCAAAACTGAGCAGGTAATGAGAGATATATGCAAGTGAATTCTTTGAACTGAACAAGAGACTACAGGCCCAATTTGCAACTAAGCACAGAATATAATGAGCATCCATCTGGCTATTGCAGAAAAGCTGTGTCGTGTGGATGTATAAAATAATATGTTTAAAATAATATGGATGCATATTATTGATGGGGGGATGCACACCATTGCTGTATATTTTGGTTATCATTGATTTGTTTCAAGTGAAAATTGTGGATAGTTTACATCAAATTAAAATAGCCCATTAATATTTTGCTAAGTTTTTAAAACTTTTAAAAAACCTGTGCGTGTACAAACACACACTCACACTCTCACACACACTCTATACTGAAGAAGAGTATTTCTATTGAGAGCAATGGCTACACTGCACTATAGCAGTAGGATTCAGCTTTTTTGGAATATTAGCCAAAGTTGAATGGATGCACTTCTATGAGAGGAAGTGCTTCTCTGAAACGAGCACTACCCATTGTTTTCATAAAACACACATTCAGAAAGCTTCTGCATGGGCAAAATTCTGCATCCACATGAGATCTGCTCAATTTTGGCCCCTGTGTTTTATTTATTCTTTTTCATGTCCTGAGTAGGCTATGCTATCTTCCAAGTCACTTCTAAATTGTCACATCTACAAACTTGGAAGCATTAACTGCCATGGTTTTCACCAAGGGATTCAGAGAACTAGCTTGGTGAGATGCTATGTTTTCTGTTAGACACCCTTCTCCAAAGAACTATGCACCCCAGGGTCTCCCAAGAATAGGTTATGACTGTTTACCCAGTTTTATGTATGTAGGTTTCGTGTGCCCTCAACTAAACCTCTATCTGGCTTTGCAGACACCATGATTGCTGGATTTTATATCTGCTGACAGAATTCAGATTTAAGAATAAAACACCAGAGCATTGATTCATGTCAGCTATTGTGCTCACTGAACATTTTGAAAATGCAAACAATTTTTTATGGGCAAATGTGTGCGTAGGCTGGGGTTTACTCACAACAGCTCCACTCTACAAAAAGCAAAATGCAATGCGATAATGGTGTTGGAGGCAGGCATTTTGGACTGCCAATTATTTTATTTATTCTCTTTTTGGAAACTCTGGATTTGACAGATGCACATCTAAGATGTGTGCTTTAAGAGGCAGTTAGAAATGCCATGTACGACTGGTTGGGTGTGAGTTTAGTTCATTGCCAAGACACGTGTGCTCCTGTGATTTTTTTTTTAAACTCATGTTTCAGTCAGCAGTAAAGTAAATAATGGGGCTGATGGAATAATGGGCTGGATGACATTTAGCAAGGGATCCCAAATGAAGTCTGTTGAGTATATTTCAAAGAAATTATAGCCAATGACTTATGCAAAAGTGGTGTGCTTCAAAGAAGGCCAGTTATGAGCTAATAGCTTTATTGATTTATAAAAAAAGAGGAGTCCTGATTTACGAATCAGTTTAACTCCTCTATCAAAGAACTAATTAAACCAAGTCATGAACCATTTTATTTTGTACACGTTGCCTAACTCAAATGTTTCAGTGTGAGTACAAGGAACAAATCACGCTAACCCAGTCTCCTCATTTGATTAAATGAGTGTTTGGGAAAAGTACCCTGGAAAGTTTAATGAAATCCCCACTGAAATTAATTGGAACAGTAGAAGAACATTGTTCACCAGCACGCAAATCAGGCTGTCTTCAAGAAACATTGCCAAGGCCCTTTCAGGTTCTCTTTATCTTAGCTAGGTTACTCAATAATAAAAGAAAAGTGGCAGTGTGGGTTTTGGAATGCCCTCTCTAAAGACGTGGGTGGGTTAAACCACAGAGCTTAGGACTTGCCGATCAGAAGGTTGGCTGTTCGAATCCCTGCGATGGGGTGAGCTCCCATTGCTCGGTCACTGCTCCTGCCAACCTAGCAGTTCGAAAGCATGTCAAAGTGCAAGTAGATAAATAGGTACCACTTCAGCGGGAAGGTAAACGGCGTTTCCATGCGCTGCTCTGGTTCTCCAGAAGCAGCTTAGTCATGCTGGCCACATGACCCGGAAGCTGTACGCCGGCTCCCTCGGCCAATAAAGCGAGATGAGCGCCTCAACCCCAGAGTCGTCTGCGACTGGACCTAATGGTCAGGGGTCCCTTTACCTTTACCTCTAAAGACACTTGCCTGGCACGTACTCTTCTTTACTCAGAAATTTCAACTTGAGATTCTAAGTTGTTTTAAGGGTTGTATCTATTTTTTATTATTGTATTTGTACTGTGATGAAAAGGTCACACCATCCTGAAATCCTACTGTCACCATTAATATAGTAATATATTATCTTTCTTCCTGCAGTAGCCCAGGGCACCGCACAACTTAATGAAAATGTGACGTTTTCCACAAATGGGAATTCACAGCACTGTATCAACAGATGTTTTTTGGGGTGGTAGATCTTAGAAGTTCCCAACAGTGACTCTTGTCATAGAGCAGGAGAAACCTGTACAATGCTATCTTTGGACTGGCAATCACATAACCTTGGTTAAAGTCACAAACTAGTGCAATATGTCTCTTAAAAATAAAAATAAAAACACCTTTGTTTGCTAGCTGCAATCTCCACCTGTTGCTTGTATGCCGTATGTCATGTCAATGGTATTGCTGAAACCCCCTCAAGATTAGTATGGAAAAGCTTTTCCCAACCTGAGGTTCTCCAGCACATGCCAGCTGGGGCTGATGGGAGCTTTGGTCCAACACAGCTGGAGGGCACCTCGTCCCCTTAATCCTGCTTGCACAGACATAGCTTGGCAAAGTTCTCTTCCATCGCCTCTATTGCAACTCAGTAAGCCCTCGGGGGATTCTGTGATCCCGTATTAACTTCAAATAATGTGGAGACCTAGCCTACAAGCAAGCTGATCAGCAGCCTCAGCCCAGCCAGATGTGGGATATATTGGTTAAGGGCTCGGCACGTGCGGATTTCAAGAAGGGTAATCTTCTATCTGTGTGGGCTGCAGAAGTATTGACCACAGATATTTTTCCTAGTACCAGATATGTTTTTCCTGGCACCAAATGTGTAATACAGTGTGACAGAACATACAACAGAATTCATGGAGGTAAATGGTTATATAGCATGAAATTAGCTCTTCCTGTGGTTGTCTCTCCATGAGCAAATAAATGCTATATCAGTATTACATTGTGTAAATATTATATGGAAGCCAAGAGTTGAAAGGGGTCAGAAGGTAGGGGAAGATCAGCTGGGGAAGAGGGTTAGTGTTAGGGGGAAAGCAGCAGACAGAGAAAGGTTAATCATCCCCTTGACCCCACCACTTTCCCCCCACTTCAAATTGCCTTCTGCTTATAATGCTTTGCAGAGCAAGCCTCTAAGGCTTTCTTCCATGCACTTGCATATTGGTTCTAAGTATACCAGATGATACCAGAAAGAGACGATTCAAGTGGTCGGCTGCTTGAGCCCAGCACATACTTTTAGTAGTAGAATGAGCTATGCATAAATGCTTAAGTAAATAATCCCCAAATTTTCAATTAAGTGCAGGTGTGAAGTTTGTTCCTTCCCTGGACCTAAGAAGTGTTATGCAGCTGTACAAGGAGTAAATATTCTGCAGTTGCAGAAATCCAGAATCTAATAGTTTTAAGATTGTTTCTCATTTCCTCTTAAGTTCACGCAACATAGTGGGATAAGCCCTGTCAAACTGAGTTACTAAAGCTTGTGTAAGATGATCCAGAAGTTAGAAATAATTCTAATTAAATGCACTAAATAAATTTATCCCAGATGTTTCTAAGACAGCCATTGTAGAGATGCTACATAACTTCATGGCAGGAGAAAGTGCATATAAAGTTTCAGACCTCCTTTATTCCAAAGTTCAAGACGTGTATCTGGGCAGTTATTTATTTCGTTTACCAACAAGTATAAATAGTAAAGTAAACAAATAACCTAGATATGCTTCTGTCCCCAATGGTATGGTGTGATTTACAGCTGATTAGAAGTACAATCAACTGTTCCATGAGGATGAAACTTAAAATGATATAGATCTTTAGGAAGTAAAAAATATTCTCCCTTTGTATATCACTTCAAAGTAGGTATCTAAGCAGTTTATGGAAAACAATAACATATAGCAATTCAATTACAAAGTAAGAGCACAAATACATAACTGAGTAAACACTGTGTGTGAACAAAATACAGCCAAATCTTTGTCAAGGAAGACCTGGGCAAAAAGGAAAGCTTCCAGTAAACACTGTAAGCTGTACAAATGATGCACAAAGTTCCTAATTGTGGGGAAACTAAAGACATAACTGGTGAGTAAAATATGTACTTATAAAATAAAGACATTGCAATAAATAAGGAGTCACATGTGTTTAAGTGGCACTACACTGATTGAAGGAGCAATTCATGCAATTCAGGACACACACAGCAAAATATAAGCAGGGTCCTAACTCTGCATTTGTCCTTCCAACTACCTCAAGTTGAGGGCCAGGTCCCCATCCGTTTGGTATCTTCACAGAGCACCTTCCTTTGTTCCCTTAATGACCCATTATCTCAACAAGAAGCTAGCCGGGCTATTCCAAGAATTAGAAGAGCCACTAGGCTTTCAGCTTAACCTCCACAACTCATAATCCTATTTTAGTCTGTTATGATAGGTCTGGGTTGCGTACCACTTTAAACCAGTTAAAATAGTTAAAATAAATCATGGTTAAATAAATCATGAATGAGCATCTTGGTGATACCAGGAGCTGAAATCACAGGTGCTGCATTCCTACCTTACTCCTGCCACAGAGGCAGGGTGCAAATAATCAAATTAGTAGGAGGCGTATGGTATGGTTTAGTGTTATGACAGATGTCAGCTCATGGTTCGTCTTCTTCAAACACACACCATTGCAGGACATTTGTGAAGATAATATGCACATAGAAACTGATACAATGGCAGTCATATTGGCACATGGGAGCGATATCCAAGACAGGCCATTAAGTGGTGTGGAGGAGTGTAGAGCAGGTAGCTTAGAAATAAGATGTAAGGGGAACAACCCCCAAAATCTGGCTCGTACACAGCTGGTTTCATACTTTAGTGTTCAAAGGAGGCCCTTGTGACTTGCCAGATGTGAGAGGGACCATCAGTCACCATGCAAGAAAATAGGCATTTATCTCTTAGAAGAATGCTTTTAAAAATTCTGATCCAAGTGGGAAGGAAATAGTATTATGTACACATGTGGAATTAATGTTCTGCAGTTTTCACATACAGCAAAAGTGGCCAGCTTTGTAGGATGTCAATTAAATTCATAGGTTTGATTGTACAATGTGTTCTTAGCTACAGTATCGGAATGTGCATTAAAAAAAAAAGAAATACCACATTACTTTCATTTATAATGGAGTTCTTCAACACAGGTATGTGTCCGACATCATTAAAACATCTTGTTGCTTGACCAAGTCACCAGTGCATCAGTGATGCCAGTTTTTGGCTACGCTATTTCAGGTTGTGATTATACAAGGGGTTTTCAGTTGTGTGTGAAAACAAACAGTGGATGCAGACATGCCTCAACGTCTCCCTCTGTCTCAAACATGGTTCTGAGCTTTGCCCTTGTTGGATTTTGCAACCAAGAAGATTCAGCTAAATCTATTTTTTAAAACATGTTGAGTTCAATGGGATAGGTAAGCATATGCTCAGCTTTCACCTTTTGAAATGAATGGGGCTTAAACGTGTTTAAATTGGCTGCCCTAAAGCAGTGATAGTCTTCTGTATGAGGGATGGGGAATGCATGACCTCCACCCAAAATGTACTCAAACATCACCTCCCATCATCTCTGATCATTGGCTGTGCTGACTGGAGCTGATGGGAACTGGACTCCCAACAACATCTAGAGAGCCACAGGTTCCCAGTCTGTGCCCTAAGCAGTTCCTACAGAGAAGAGGCATTTGGGGGGCCTTTCTTGCAAGTGAAAAGTTGCAAATTCTTCAAACAAAGCCAATTGCCTTAATTCCCTCTTAGCTTTCCAGCGGCATCTCTCCTGCCCCGTCCAGAGCAAACTTCCAGGTACTTGGAGCATTATTATAGAAAACTCATGTCCTTGCAAAACAACATTGTTGTCACTCTTGGGTCAATTTATACTCATTCAACAGAAAATAAATGTCTGTTTCTTGTTGAAGTATGGGAGCATTGCTCTAATTTACTTGTATCGGTTTGAATCCTATTATTCCCCAATGCGAAATGGGTGTTTTGACATGTGTGCAACCAAACAGGAAGAACATGGAAACAGCTGTGAGGACAGGCTTGGAAGGCAGAATGTTTTTACTGAGTTATGAGGACTGTGTCTAAGCACCATGAATAAAACCCAGCAGTCACAAATGTGATGCATTAAAACGAGGATAGGGTAGGGGGAAGCTTTACTGACTCATGATTCACTAGACTCCACATATTTATGCTGCTAGACACTTCAGTTCTGTGCACCACCTTCTTAGGTTAGGCTAGACTAATGCTTCCTCTGCTGCTGCTCAAACCCTTTCCTCTGCCTGAGATTTATATATGACACCTTAGTAACGTGGAACATAGGGTTAGGAAATATTTGAGAAATTCCAGAAGGACATCAACAACTACCACTTCACCACCAACTTCAGCCTGGACCAGTCCATGCAACAATTCACTTTTTGGACATCAATGTGCATCTGCACATTGGACTGATAAGCAGCACCTTATGCACAATGAATATAGAATCAGCACCATATACACAGTGAGATGCCTCTATCATTCTAGAAAGTATAACAAGAGCCGTTGCCTATGGCCAAACCCTAAGATACAACTGTTTATTCTAGTTTCTTGGACAGGGCCTCACATGCAAGAATTTCATCAGGCATTCCTTAAATGTCAATGCCACTCAACGAAGTAAAAAGGCAACAATCAACAAGGTCTGACTGGTATGTAGGAATAATCTCCTATGGATGTGACAGAATATACCCCTTGTGTCACCTATAACTTTCAGTGAATACAATTCCAATGTATTATCAACGATCCATAGCTGATCCTGCACCATTATATTTCCTTTCTGGTCTTGAGTGGTAGTTCTGTCCCTGCTTACAAACCGCCCCTAATGTAAAACAGCAGTGCACTAGCAGCAACAACTGGCCATACAACAGAGACATAACACAACACAACACAGGGACCAGGCTCCGCAACAAATCCAGATGTCTGTAGCTACATCTACCCAGGCAAAGCTGTTGCAGGATTTGTTTACTCATATTTAACAAAATCTATTTATCTCTTGATCGTAAGAAAACTTCCCAAGTGGTTTGCAAAAACATACAACAAAACATTGAAATTCTCCATTAAAAAACACACATAAAAGTAGGTATTTAAAAACATTCCAAAGCTCATCAAAATCAACAGCAGCTAAAAAGAAATAAAACACATGAAACTTCCAGATGTCTGGATAGGCCCTCCTATTTTTAAAAAGCTGGTCCTGAAAAGAATAACACCACCTTTAACTTCAGAGACTCATTCACCTGCTCACCTACAAATGGGAACTATACCACCTGCAAGTGATTCCCTTCTGCTTCCTTCATAGGACAAGCAGGTGAATTCTATGGAAAATAATGAATGGATACAAATCTGACCACAGAAATGGCAATGCTGAGAAACCAGGAGGGAGAACATGGCAGTATCCCAGGACATTCCACTGCTGAGCTACTGCTCTAAAGGTACCGATGCTAAAATTATACTATGACCCAATATAATTTTTCAAGTTTGTTGCTAGGCTAAAGCTGAGGATATTTAGGAAAGGGAAAACAACAACAATAGCATAGGACAGTTGCAAGTGGCAGATTAAAAAAAAATCCTGCTTGTGAATGCCTATATTTTGATGTGCATACCATTCCATAAAGTATGTGTGCAATTAACAATGCAAAGTAGACTCCTGCATGCAGAAGAGATTAGTCTTCCTTATACATGAACTGTTTGTAGAAGAGAGGCTGTTGCACCAGCTATCTGAGAGAACTAGTCCTAAGAGATGGAGGAAATCATAAAAACACATTGATGTGGAGTGCATAACCTCTGGGATTTTACAGAATAGGTTGGATAAACATCTGCCACTTAGCAGTTATTTAATCTTGAGCTTTACTACATCTTTCCTGACTCAGGGGGTTGTGATGAACCTTGAAAGCCTATCACAATTTTAGTATCCTGTGACATAACCTAAATTGTCTAATGTCAGTTGACCTTAAGAACCTGGCATTCTTCTGAGTTCCAGAGTCTTTATCAACGCTCCCTCGAGCCCAGTCCAGCAGATGAAGCAGCTCTAGCTTTGAGCTGTAAAAGCTGTATTCCTGGTTCTATCTAGCATGGATATCAGGGTTAAATTCTTACATAAGCTGGGACATATGGAAACATTAGCACTGATGAGAAATGAGGCAAGTCAGCTCATGGGCTCTGTTTCTCCGTTATGGCTTACAGCTGAGTAAATGAAGCTGGAATGCTGGAATGTTTTGTGGACAACGTAACAAAAGCAAATGTCTCATCCATGTCTTGCAGTAGCTTTCCCATGAGCTTGATACACATATCCATAGAGGCTCAATTTTCACCTACAGTCATGGCTTATTTTGAGGCAGGACCTATTTCAATGTCATGCTAGAGTTGGGGCCAAATCAAAGGTGACATGGGAGAGCATGATTGGATTGCCTGGATTTGGGTCACAGTACCGAAGGAGAGGAGGTTATCCCTATCCTTGCCATTTCCTTAACTTACATAAGTTGCCTGTGCCACATAAGGTTAGCTGTGAAAGAGGAAAAAACAGGAAGACTAGGTGTACCTATCTCCCTCCAGCCCAGGGATTAATAGCAACTATGAGTTAGCCTGGAAAAGAGGAGACTGCAAGGAGATACGGTAGCCATTTTCAAATATCTCAAGGGCTGTCAAATGAAAGCAGGAACAAGCTTGTTTTCTCCTGCTCTGGAGGGTAGGACTTGGACCAGTGGCTTCACATTACAAGAAAGGAGATTCTGGCTAAACACTTTCTGACAGATAGCATGAGGAACCAACCCCTGTTCCTCCAGCACTGCAGCCCCAATCCAGTCCCCAGGGGGCTGTTTAAACAGAAGAAAGGAGGTCAGGATATCTGATCATGGACCTTTGATTTTGCATCTAGTCTGGCTTTTAGTGGCTTGGGAGCCACTGCAGTCCTTCCTATGCTGCTCTGAAAACATTCTTAAAAAATCTTCCATTTATAACTAACAACCAACCAACCAACCAACCAACCAACCAAGCTGCTATTAAATATGAGTCACCATAGTCACATCCTCAGGTAAAATCTTGCCCTACATAAACCCCAAGAAGACCACCAGCAGACCTAGGTGGAATCTACACACATATAAAAAAGGCTGTGAAAATGCTTTTTTAAGAAACGTTTTGAAAAATACATTGAATTTCACCATCTAGTGTCACATTTGTACATTGCGCTTTACAGCACATTTAAAATGTTTTATTTACAGCTGAGACCCAAAATTGCTTAATTTCGGAGCATTATCAATGTGTTATATGTTATCTCTAATGGAGGTATACCTCCAGCATCTCTTTACCAGGTGAGAACTATTTGACTCAGCCTTTGCAGACTCAAAATACCATCAAAAGATCAGTCTTCCTTTTTCTTATAATAAAGAGTTGATTGCAAGATATACACCCACAATCCAGCCCATGGATTATGCGAGATTACTTTTCTAAAATCAGTTTCCCATTTGATCTAAATTATTGGAGGATTCCAGATGTGCCAATATTCTTTAGATCTTAACTATGGTTGACTGGATTTTTAGACATCAACTTTCAAATCTGGTACATTCTCTTAACAAGATGTATCTAACTGTAAATGTTAGAATTATAACTTGCAGGTGCTGAGGAACTGCAACACTCTAGTTGCCCATCTTCCTCATAATTTCATTATAGGTGGTTTTTTTAGGTCACTGCCCATTAATCTTACACATTCTATTACACCACAAACTTCTCATATTCTCGGTATTTGCCAGCCATCTTTTCTCTTTCATTTTTTCATTATAACAAATTATAGGAACTGGTGAGAGACTTGAGCTCATCTTACGTCTGCATCTATGCCAGACTTCAAAAAGACTTTTGCTTTGAATAGCTCTCGGGTCCCTTTGGTCCAATGCCACAATGCATTTTTTAAAACTCCATTGTCAATTCCATCTGTTCTGTCTTTATCTGATATGGAACCATGATTTTAAATGAGATAACCTGGTTGTGTGGTAGTACCAATTAAAGCATGGGAAAGCAATGTCTCTTTCAAGTGGTTTGTATAATATCTTAGCAGCAATCTTGCCTTTCTTCCCATAGGAAAACTAACGCTAACCTTTGCCGCTTAGTTATAATTTCATGTTTAATTCTTAATGGTATATTTTGAAAGAAAAATAGTACTTGGGGAAACATAGTAATATTAATAGCTGACATCTTTCCCATCTCAAAAAGCCTATCAATGTTTTTTCTTAATTTCATGATATAGCTTATTGTCTGATTTTGTAGATTTATGATGTTCTAATGATTTTATTTTACACTACCATGAAATTTTTAATGAGTTGGCAGTTTAGAAACACTCGTATAAACAAAAGCTAAAATATAAATGCATGCCTTTCAGAAAAGTTTACAATATGCAGCTCAAAGCACCGGCAGCAACATTCCTGCCAGTAATTCATATAGCAGTTTTAGGATGGCACATATGACAACTGACATTATGGTAGTTTACCACAGGGTGCATGTGGCAGTAAATGGTTGCCTGTGACATTATGATAAGTGGGGAGAATTTTATGTTTAGTTGGTACAGAGGACATAATCTATTATCCTGGCCTAAAACTCCAGGGTTCCTTGGAAGTTTATCACGGACTCTTCGGTAACAGCAGACAAGATTTTCCATTATGGGAGCAGTGACTCTGCACTGTTGAACATGCCCCACTGTCTTCTGCAGTCCCCAAGAGCTCCAAGGGAAATCCTGAGGGTTTGCTTATCAGAAACAAGTTTGAAAGTTTTTGGGGCTCAGTAGATCAGGCCCTTAAAAAATGTCTGTACTAGTTGGCCTACACTAGCCTATTTTGCAAGAAGCTAACAAAACAAACTCCAAAACCCCTGAAAAAGCCCTACCTGTTATGAGAGGAAGAAATGTACAGTGGTACCTTGGGTTAAGTACTTAATTCGTTCCGGAGGTCCGTTCTTGACCTGAAACTGTTCTTAACCTGAAGCACCACTTTAGCTAATGGGGCCTCCTGCTGCTGCCGCACTACCGGAACACAATTTCTGTTCTCATCCTGAAGCAAAGTTCTTAACCTGAAGCACTATTTCTGGGTTAGCAGAGTCTGTAACCTGACGCGTATGTAACCTGAAGCATATGTAACCAGAGGTACCACTGTATAGGTTCAGAAAACTCACAGCATGCCACAGAGAGAGCATCAAGGGAAAAGAAGCTAAAATAGACAACAGCTTCTGATTCACTCATGATGCCTCATTATCACAGTTACTCATCTCTTGTTGGTTTGTGGCCAAATGTGCAATCTGACTCCACAGAAACCCAGAAAGGTGCTTCAGAAAACACAAGTCTTAATGTGATGGTGCAGTCACTGAGCATAGGCATGTGTGAACCCAGCCTTCATCTGCTCTGCCTAGAAAAGAACCTTGCAAGTTGAGACTCTTTAAGCATGCTAGAATCTGCCTTAAACATTATGTTTTAATCAGTTATTAATCTGTTTTTGATTAGAAGTTGTTTCTAAGCTGTTTGCGGAATGGCGAGTGTTTGGTGTTGTCTTGCAGCTTAAATATTTCAAAATTATACTTTTCCTCTGTTTTATTGCTTGTCAATGTAACTGAACTGTGATTATGGAAATAAGTTTGCAAAGGAATGTGGCACAGAGATTGTTTCATTGTCCTATTTGGTCTTTATTACGAAAAATAATGTGTTTTAATCAAAACAGCTGGTAACGAGTTGCCTCTGCATCTGCAGTGTCTTTAAATATTATGATTTAAAAAATAATAAAATACAAGCCATTTCTTTCCACTCCGCTCCTTGTCTGGCTGCTCCACCTTCTGCCGGGAGAGCAGCAAGTGGAAGAGACACAAATTAAACTAAACTAAAAACAACCTAACACAATTGTTGGCTTGCTTTTCGTTTTTCAACAAATGCTGTGTGTGCTGTTCAGAAATATAATGGGCTCACTTTTAGATTTGCCCTGGCCTGCCATTCAGAAACAGACAGGAGCCAGAAGACAGCTATTTGGGGCAAAGAAGAGAGGATTCCTGGCTTAATTACACTGCGGCATTTGAAGCAAAGCTGGACTTAATTAGAGCGTCTATTTTTCCACCCTCAAACCTGGGAATACAGGAATTACAGAAGCCCACTGGGGGACCGATAGTTTGCTTTGCAGCTTGCAGATGGGTGGTGGTCAGTTCTCAGGGTTTTGCTGCTTCTTCTTCTTAGCACCTGTGTGGCAACAGTAATGCTCTCCGGCCAGCTGTGTTATATACCTCCAAAAAGGCCCAGTTCTGATGTAATTTTTAGCCTCTAAATACATTTTTCCATGTGGGAGAAAGCATCAGAGGTTGTATCTACACTTCTTCCCAAGCACATAAATTTTAAAAGTATGTTCTAGGGCAGTGTTTCCCAACCGGTGTTCCGCGGCACACGAGTGTGCCGTGAGACATCGGCTGGTGTGCCGCGAGATACCTGGAGGGAGGCGGGCGAGTCGGGCGGCGAGAGGCGGGGCGGCGGCGACGAGGAGAGGTCGCGCCTCCTGCTGCTGCCTGGCGCTCCTCCTCGCAGCCAGCAGCGCTGCCTGGGCGCCTCCGCGCGACTCTGCCTCGCTGGGTTTGGTCTCCCAGCAGAGACGGGTCACACGCGCCCCTCCCTCCCTCCCTCAGCCTGCGCGGAGGGAGAGCCAGAGAGAGGCATCGCTCCTGCGCTCCGAGGCGGATTGAGCGCAGCTGAGAGGAGCTGCCGAGGGAAAAAACTTTCACTTTTGTGCGTCCCTCCCGGCGTGACGCTGCGCGCTGACGTCACGGGGCGGGGCTTTAATGGTGGTGTGCCGCGAGATTTTTTTTCAGTAAACAGGTGTGCCGTTGCCCAAAAACGTTTGGGAAACACTGTTCTAGGGGTTCAGACCATTAGATGAATTCATAATATTTTATTGCTACACATTTTTAGAGAAAACGGGTTTGTGAACATTGAATGGCCATGTTCAGCGGTGGGTTGGGTGAAGATGTGGCAGGGATAAAGTCGCTCTTTTTTATTCTGTGAGAACATATGTAGAGCAAAAGGTTCTGAAAACTGGTGGTCACAGATACCATTATGCTACAAGTATCATTTGCCTTAACAAAATGAACTTTTTAACTGCATTTTCCCATTTATTAATGTAATTCATTGGTTTTTCAGTGGTTTAACATTGGTGTTGATTATTTTGTACCAGTGAGCTTGTTTTTAACTGTTTTAATTTTGCACTTTTTGACCAGTTGTATATTACTGTGGACCTGCTTGTTTCATTGTTGGTATTTTAGAAGGAGGGCAACAGGGAAAACACAACACACTTGTAGAAGTGCTGGATCTGGACCCTGACACCACTGAGCCTGAGCCTAGCAACTTGGGATCTACTGAACCCAAGACCCCTGAACTAGGGCTTCACTGATTGCAGATCAGGTCACCAATTTCCCGCATTACCTGCTTTGACAGTCATACAATGTATAATTTTATTAAGTATTACAGAGTTTATTCCATACATAGAACTGGAATGATTCGTTGTGAACATGTGACATTGCTTTGTTTGGGTCACCATAGAATGTTTTTAATAAGAATGATTTCATTCTGAAAATATTGCTAAATGTTGTTAAATTAGGGGAAATAGTCATTTCCATGAAAAAGGGGGGTCTTGAAACCTCGATATTTCTCGCTTATGAGGCAGACATTTGGAAACCATAATGGAATTTGATTCAGATGTTCCACACTTGCTTACTTGGGAATGCTTTAGTAAATGAATTTCCTGGACTCTTTCAACCAATCATGTTTTCAGTTTGAAGGCATCTGATGGAAGTTGCAATGGCTTTTTTGGTCCCCCTACTTTCCAGAAGAGATTTTTATCAATCATTCTTTCTTTTGTAGCACGCAGGTGAATGCACTTCTTGAACTTTTTGCAATCAGGCATACTCACAGCTTGAATACGAGGAACTGCACATTCATGGTTGTTATGCTGAATGGTGAATCAGCACTCCACATCAGACATAGAGAGCACAGTTATGGTTGAGCAATAATCTTGCAGATTCTTGGAATGATATAATTGGTATTGTGGTCTGTTTGCAGAGATTTGAACTCTGTCCTAGTCTGACACTCTAACCACTACACTGTACTGGTCAGTACAAAAAGCTGGTACAGTCTTATTGTACCAGCTGTGATCATACAGAGAGCATAAAAAGGTAAAGGACCCTTGATGGTTAAGTCCAGTCGCAGACAACTCTGGGGTTGTGGCACTCATCTCACTTTACAGGCCAAAGGAGCAGGCGTTTGTCCGCAGACAGTTTTTCTGGGTCATGTGGCCAGCATGACTAAGCCGTTTCTGGTAGAACGGAACACCAAAACCAGAGTAGCGCACAGAAATGCTGTTTACCTTCCCACTGGAGTGGTATCTATTTATCTACTCGCACTTTTGGTGTGCTTTTGAACTGCTAGGTTGGCAGGAGCTGGGACCGAGCAACAGGACCTCACCCCGTCGTGGGGATTCGAACCGCCAACCTTCTGATTGGCAAGCCCAAGAGGCTCAGTGGTTTAGACCACAGTGCCACCCGCGTCCCTATAGCTCAATCTCGGGGTCGTGGGTTCAAGTCCCACATTGGGCAAAAGATTCCTGTATTGCAGGGGGTTGGACTTGATGACCCTTGTGGTCCCTTTCAACTGTACAGTTCTATGATTCTATGTGCATGCAACATTATGCAGAATTGTTACAAGTGCTGCATAGTAAAACTTTGAAGGAGGCATCCTGTGACCACTGCCTGAATTGACCTACATGCAGGGAACATATCAAGGCTTCCTTTTGAAACATGAGTAATGTAAACAACTTGATGCATTAGAGTATCTTGGGCTCAGGGGTCTCTATAAATGCACTTTCTCTTTTCCAAAACAAGAATATTTGCAAACAATGGGAATTCACAACAAGCAACTGGGGGTGCCTGCAGATGAATTGCTTTATTTGTCATTGTTCTTTGTGGTCACGAGTCCATTGGGTTTTCTCAGTCAATGCAAGAGCCCTTTTGCAATGTGAGACTAAAAATAAACCAAGTGAACTCTTTTCCCAGTTAAAACAGTGCTTTGTATTTTAAAAATATGTTTTACATAAACATGATTATTAAGAAATATAAGCCACAAATTGAGACCATAAGACATTTCTTGAGAGTGGCTACAGCCCACCCAACTCACTGTTTTTATATTTAAGTTCTCTGGAATGGGCTCAGGTTGCAGTCAATAATTTTCACCAAACTCACTTCTAGGATGACAAGATGTAACGGAGAACAGAACCCTCTGCATGTGCTACTTGTGTGAAGTGTGCCCATGTGTAGAACCACAAGCAAGACCACACCACTGGCCTCGCCTACAACATCATGTGGAGGAGCTAGCCTCCCCCAAATATACACCAGAAGGCCTCTGGATCACAACTGCATGGGTGTCCTCCTGTTCCTTTGGAGCAGCTACAGATTAGCAACCGCTCCATGAACTCACTCGCAGAAGTTCCTCTTCGGATGTTTGCACTCAACATGAGGACATCAGCAGGGGCTGCCAGCTTGAATAAAATATTGGGGGGCCCACGTAAGCCCCACCCTGCATAATCAATCGCCAGATGCTGTGCACTCACACCATTTGAGTGGCCATGCCTGTTATGTACTGAAGTTCTCACCCTGGGCCAGCAAGGAGATACTGTAGTTATGCAAATAAGGGATTGAAAGTGACGTTCAGTGATTGGATAGTTTTAGAAAGTTGTTACAGTAACGTTGTACTGGAGCTCTATATAAACAGGTTGACTGAACCCTTCAGTTCAGTTCTGTCCTGGCCTGTGAATAAACAAGAGCTGTTTGAAGAATCGCTGTGTCGTCTGATATGTTCACCCACAACTAAACAATGCCCATCAACATTTAGGGCCCCTGGCCGCCTCAAATATTTTACTAGGGGAACGACAAAGACCCCATGGCCCCTAGGAGTTGGCTCCTATGGACTTATGGTGGTGTGGTTAGCTTGGTTGCTTGATGTCAGGAGAAGGGCCAGCAGTGTGGTCCCCACTCTTCCTTCTACATGTGAGCACCTGCCACACAAATTATGCGTGGCAGTGTCCAGGAATCTATTTCTGTAGAAAATGGGGTTCTTGTAAGTACCATTTCCCGATCTATGCATTGCAAATTGCACCACACAATAATTAAAACCTGAATCCCCCTTCTTTAAACATACTTAGACTCAAGGTGTCACTTGTGGATAGTGTTGCCATGTTTTTCTTTCTGTCAGGGCTCCTGTGCCTTCTGACAAGACTACTTCCAGTATGTGAGGAGAACATTTGGCTCTGCCTTAACGTAGGTGCAGTGATGGAGAAAGTTTTCATTTGCAGAACTTCCTTGACCAGGCAGGTTTTAAATACAGGGAGACTGTGCAAGTCAAAGAGCAGTTCAAAAACGTCAGTTCTGAAAATTTGGAAGAATTTCTCCAGGAGGAGGTTTTTCCAAAGCCTTCTGCATAGGAACCTGTCCTCTTATGCTCTCTAAAGTGCCCTGAACACTAATAGCATTATATTAAAAATACATCATAAAAATAATTTATATTGCGGTACAAGATTTCATAATATACAGAAAGATGCCCAACAGTTGTATAAAACAGAAAAACCACACTGTGATGATTTGCCCTGAGCAAAATAAAGAACAAATAGTTTTTTAAAGACATTTTTGGGCCTCAAAATTCATCCACAAATAAGATCCTGTTTGTGCTGTTTTGACTATGCAGCTGTGTTTAATTCAGTGGAAAATAATAAAAAAGCATTTCTTCTTTGTTTTGGATTTTCAGTGCACAATTTCTGCTTATTTCCCCCTTTCCTTTGGTTGACACTCATCCAGTACCTCAAGTTCCACATTGATCCAGCTGCAATGTTTGCAAATGGACCTCACCATATTAATTTACTGTTTCTGGCCTATAATAACAGGCATAGCCTCCAACATTCCTCAGATGAAAATAGGGAAAGGTTCAGCCATGGCAGCGGCCCTTGCAGGCAGGACCCACCCCCTTTGCTCCAACCATGAGGTGTTTTCCTGAGGTGCAGGAAAACAGCAAAAAACTTTCCTAGGGGCATTCAAGTGACTTGGACCTTGTCTTCATAAAAACAGGAAGGAGCATCCTACTGAGTGGCGGGAAGCGAGCGGGAGGCATAGATCTAAGCACAGCTGTCAACTTTTCCCTTTTCTTGCGAGGAATCCTATTCGGAATAAGGGAATTTCCCTTTAAAAAAGGGAAACGTCGACAGCTATGGATCTAAGACATGTTTTAGAGGGACGCACGGACCTGAACTTCCATGTTGAAATGCTATACTGAAGTGAAGGCCCCCTTGGGAATTCGGGATTCTGCCTGAAAATGTGAGAAGCCGCAATAGCTTAAGGGTTTTCGTGACGGCTCCAGTTAATGTGCACCAACGTTTTTGTTTACACTCCCTGATTGGGATATAGTAGATAAAATGCATTTTTATAAAATGCTTTGATTTATGTGAGGAATATAGGCAGCTGCTTTATATCAAGTCAGGCCATTGGTTCATTTAGCACAGTAAAGTCAACACTGACTGGTGGTGTCTCTCCAGGGTTTCAAGCACATTTTCCGCCCTGCTTGGAGATGCTGGAATTTTCTGCATGCAAGGTAAAAGCTGCACCACTAAGCTACAGCCTTCCCCAAAGGAGCATTGTTGTGTACTTGTTGCGTGTCATGGGCTGGATCCCTAACAATGGCATCCCAGGAGATAATTCAATAGCTGACGTTCCCCCAGCTCTAGGATTACAGAGCGTTAAGTTAGAGAAAGGCTCTGTGACCTCTCTGAGTGGTTGTGCTGCCCTGACTTGGTAAGAATCTAGAAATAGAAGATGGACAATTACTCTCAAGTGAGTGAGCTGTTCCAACTGCCTTATTGCAGTCGAGATTCGTTCCCCCTGAAAAATCCAGAGACTGAAATGTATTGAGAAGAAAGACAATTACTGCTGGTAATTTCAGATTTTCCCCTGTAATATTTCCAGCATCACTAATGTGGACGAAAGCCATGAAATTTACTTTGGGATGACTCTGTGGGATAACATATTTTGCCTTCTCTATTTAATAAGTTCATGAATATGAAGATATTAAAATGATTGCACTCAGAGTGAAATAACACGGCTGTATGTTCTCAAGCACACATTAAGAATGAACAAAAACTTATTCTTCATTATTCTTATGTGTATATATATATATTATTTTATTAGATATAGTTGTTACCCACCCTTCAACAAAAGTCCCAGGGTGCATTACATCATAATAAAACAGTAAAGCACAACAGATGAATAATGAATCGCTAAAAAAATAAGTCAAATAATTATCAAAAGGTGAAGAGTAATTAAATGTTTCCAAAAGGGCAAAAATGGCCACCTTTGCATGTCTTCTGAATAACCCAAAGTTGAAGCTGGGTGCACAGCCAGTGGCAGGAAATTCCATAGTCTCAGAGCCACCACTGAGAAGGCACTCTCATCACATGCTGCTGTATCAGAGACCTCTGAGGGTAGCAGAATCACCAACAAAATCAAATCTAATTCCCAGGCTGGTTTACAAATGTGGGGTGGTGGTGCAATTTTTCAGGTACACGGGACTCAAGTCACTAATGGCTTTATATGTCCAAGACAAGACCTTGAACTGAGCGCAGAATCAAAAAGTGCAATTCTCTCAGAAATGCTGTAATAGGAGTTCTTCCTATCATATGTCATATGTCAATCTGCTACATTATGCACTGGTTGCTGCTTCTAAGTCCTTTTAAAGTATTTTTAGTCACAAAACAGCCTATGCTGGATCACATCAAGGGATTATTTAATCCAATGCTCTTCCTCCAAGATGCCCCCTACCTTGTGAAGGTCACAACTAGAGCAAAATCTAGCCACTCACTGCTGCTACCCTCCAGTAATAGATTACCTTTGAAATTGAATATTAGCAGTTACAGCCAAGAGGTACAGTCGGAGTCTTATTTCTAAATAAGGATGCATAGGCTTGTACTACCAGAACTTGTTATATAAATCTTATACCTACTCATCATTTATATGTTTTGTTTCCTGACCTTTTCATCCGACTCTTCTTTCAAGTAACTAAAGGTTTCCTGTGTGGAAAGATTTAAGGGGAGTGATATTGCTGGTCCAAGGTCTCCTGGTGAGCTTCATAGTTGAGCAGGGATTTAGAGACTCATTGCCTTAGCTTAGTCTAACATTCTAACCGCTAACTCTTAAATCCTGCCCATCTACAATGTATGCCAAGTACATGATATCTGTGTGTGCACCCAAGTTTGACATTCTGGCATCCGGATACTTGCCTGGTGCAAATATAAATCCAGACTAGCTCTTTGTTGTCTGTCGTGACAATGGTAGCAGCTAAGCATGCATTTGAAGCAGCCAATAGATTATCGCCAATCGGTTCCCAAAAAGTTAAGATGTTGCAAAAAACAAAAGTTGCATTATTTTAAGTATGCTTCCTTGTTACTGATCCTTACTGCTCATTGACATTCTGGTTGAGTTCAGTGGGATATATTCCCTAGCAAGCATGTTTAGGATTGCAGCATTTTTAGAGGAGTAACAGGAAGCACCTGTTCTTTCTTTTTTATTTTACCTCAAACCACTTTAATCATGTGTGTTAAAAGGCTAATTGAAAGCTGTTTTGACAAGTAGCTAATCTGTTTTACATGGTCTGTTGTGACAACCATTTTAGGCTCCTGGTCTGTAAATCTTTGAAGACAACACTATAACGCAGTTCGCTCTTGGAGCAAAAACGCCTTTGGACGGCAGACCTAAAACGAAACAAAACAAAAAGAATGCCAAGCTTCCACTGCAATAGAAAATAAAACGGAGCCAAGAGAGCATCTTAACCCAACCTGCGCAACCGCCCATCTTCTCTGTCGGTTTCTAATCAGGCTGTTGGCTGCAGAAAAAGTATCTGCAGGAATAATTAGGAAGTTCTGCTTTTGTAGGTGCTTCAGCCAAGCATTGCAGACAAAATGTCTTTCAATGCATCAGTCTTCCCACTCTGTAGGCCTCAGTGACATTCCTTAGCTGACAATTCAAGTGCTAATCCAATGCCTAAGGCCGCGGGTGGCCTGGAGGCCCAGAGGACTTTTCCAGTTTGGAATGATCAGTTTCAGGCACACAAGATGTTTATGCAAGAGAAAAGGTGGGAGGTATAGCAAGGAAAGGACATCCTCTCCCACCCCCTTCACAACACTGGGTTTGTCAGTTGGCAAATGCAGGCAGCTTTAAGCAGCAATAACAACTGGTATTTTGGGGAATTTTTGAACAAAAATGTTAGGGGAAAAAAATCTCTTGTGCATAAACACATACCACACAAACACTGTCCGATTGCAAACTTTTAGTTAATTGCTCAATTAAAATAACACGCCAATCCCATGTGAACTGACTTGGGACTGATTTCCACTATACAGAGGGTCAGGCTACAAGTTACACTAATAACCTATGGGCCTCATTTTACAGTAATAGCCTGACAGAGTGTATTTTGTGTCTGCTTAGTTCTCATTATCATCTGGGCTAGTGAGAAGCCCTTTTTTGGCCCAAGAGTGGCGTTACCTCTGTGGTAATGCCACTCTTACAGATCAGCAGAGAAGAAGGAGGGCATTTTCCTCCCCATCATGACGCCAGGTTGGGCAAGTACCGGTAAGTTTAAACTTCTTCAGTCAGCCCAATGCTGTGATGAGGAGGCAAATTATGTCCTCTCCTGTCTTCAGATGATGGATCTGAAGAGTGGATAGGGTGCAAGATTCCTCCCTATAGTGACACTGGGCTCCAGGGAGAGATTCAAACCTCTTTGCTCAGCAGTGATCATTAGAACTAAACTATACCTACCCTTGTGCTAAGGCAGGGGTCTGCAACCCGCGGCTCCGGAGCCGCATGTGGCTCTTTTACACCTTTGCCGCGGCTCCGGGGCGGATACTAGCGAGGGGAGGAGGCGCATTGTGCGCCCCGACACTCCTCACTGTGGCGGGCACTGTACTGGCTGTGACGTCGCATGGGGGCGGTGCGTGCGTTAGTCACGCACCGTCCTGCCGTCACCTTCCCGCCCGCCCGCTACATTGTAAGGGGCATGTACGCTGGTCACTGCATTGAAAGGGGGCATGTACGCTGGTCACTGTTTTGAAGGGGAGTGAAGAACACACACACACAAAAAGGTAACTTGTTAATTTAACGTTTATTTCTATGAGGAGGAGTAATTCTGAGGGGTCAAACAAAGAAATAATAAAAAAGTTATTTTTATAATGACTAGTTTTGCGGCTCCCAGTTTTTTTTCCTTCGGAAACGGGTCCAAGTGGCTCTTTTTGTCTTAAAGGTTGCAGACCCCTGTGCTAAGGGAACCTGAGACACTTGAATTTCAAATATATGGAGTCGCCTACATGCGGCCATTAGCTGTAAGCTGGAGTAGCAAGACCTTGCTGACATCATTCTTGGGAGTTTGGTTGTGGTCTGGCATTAAAGCGATGGAGTGAATCGCTGGATTTTGTTTCCAATTGCCTGAGTAGGGAAGTTGCAGCTGGGACCAGTGCTTTGTTGAGCAGATGTATTAAATCACACCCAGTGATGGGAATCTGTAGCTTTCATAGGGCAGAGCAAAGAGAAAAAGATGCCTTTAATTATGAATGGATATATTAAATCATTGCTCAAAGGGGAAAGAAGATGCTTGGGAAGGAACTGTGCAGCTGTGTAGGAAGAAGGAAGGGGAGATGGGAATGTTTGGTTCACTTTTTTTAAAAGAGGGATTAAAAGAATGACTGAAGTGGCATGGGGGCAGTAAATGGATATGAGAGGTCTTATGGCTGCCAGACTGGACATCTTGAACACTTTTTAAATTGGATGTTGCAATGAGTAGAAAGGAATAGTTTGGAGTGTCCTTTTCAAAAGCAGCATCTTGAGTGGGAAGGGAATATGGGAGAGCCAGGCCTTCTGATCATAGGCGAAAAGTGAAGAAGAGCCGGCATTTAATCCCCAGTGAAGCTGAATTGTGAGTTTTTCCATCAGCATTTGCAGTTATTCTTTCAACAGTAATTCTACATGGAGAAATTAGGAGGTGAAGCTTTTCACCACAGGGAGGCGCTATCACTTGCTACCTGCTTCTGTCAAATTATACTTAAAGGGGCAAACTACATGTTATTTTAGTCACACTTGTAAAGAAAGCATGCTTAAAACTGGATCAAGGCCCCTCACCAGTTTCCTGCTGAAAATATCCTTCTGGGTATTATTTGTTCTCACAGATGTTATTTTCTGCAAGTAGCAGCAGGGAACTGGTGTGGGCCTCTGGTCTGGATTGGGGTCCCACAGCTGCCTTTAAAAAACAAACAAACAAACAAACAAACAAACAAACAAACAAACACTAGAAGCAGCCACTTTAAAATAAAATTTGAAATATGTAACCTGTAGTTTGGCCAAAATTCACAGTACACACAAGCCCAGGGTCAGCATCCATCATACCCGGGGAACTGCTGGGACTCCCTTGGGTTGATGCCTACCCAGTTTGGGTTTTTTGGGCATTGTTGCCATCATGATTTGTACCCTGCCTGATCCTGGCACTGATGCTGGTGCTTCTTCAGCCATCAGTCATTCCCCTACTCCTTAACAGGCTTGCCGAGTGGCAGCCCAGTGACTGCTTGACTGCAGCTGACACTAGTTGCCTGCCATATTCTATTTCTTATGGCACAGTGTCTGGTGCCTGTCATCTATACATCTGAGCACTGCATTCTGGGAGATATAACATGCCTGCTGCCTAGTGACACTTGACTCCCATCTACTGGCAATGGCCCTATCTAGGTGAAGGGGTATTTCATGTTTGCAATCTCAGAAATGCTGCTGGTTCTGGTGAGAATGCTTGGTTATAGTGATGGCAGCCCAGACAGGGTATGTGGTGAAGGGAGCCCCCATCAGTCAGTGCCACTATGCCTGGCACTTCTTAGTGCTGGCCTGGAGAGAAGAGCCATAGCTCAGTAGCAGAGCATCTAATCTGCATGTAGGCACTCCCAGGTTCAATCCCTGGCAAGTCAAGGTAGGACTGGGAATGTCGCTTGCCTGCAGTGCTGGAGAGCAGCTGCTGTTCAGTATAGACACTATTAAGCCAGGCAGACCAATGGTCTCATTCATTAGAAGGCCGCTTCCTGTGTTCCTAGCACCAGAGCCAGTTGAAATACTGGCAATCTGAATTTCAAATAGCACCATGAATTATATGGAATAATAAAAATAATTGAAAAGTTTTGTGTTTATAATCCCATCTATGAACTGCCAAGGGGAAATATTTCCCTAAACTGCTGAGTAATGAATGACCTGATGAAACTGAGATATTTTTCCTTTGAACCACCAAGAGAATAAATACAAATAATTCCGCAAAAGCCCCAAAACTGAGATGGATAGTCACTGAGGAATGTTACGGGGTGCCATTTGCTGTGACCAACAAGTTTCTATATTGACTATAATGTCAGCTTTGTAGAAATTTGACCTCGGAAACTGAAATTTTATTTGTCTAAAGGCATTGTGACAACCTTTGACTGACCAATAAAGATATGGAAGAATGCAAGTGCGGAAGATAACGGGGGAAGTAAACAACTGCAATTTTAAAAGCCCAGTGCCAAAGGCAGCCAAAGAATTACTAATGGATGCATCCAGACATTGCAATGTTTTTCTGACCCAGAACTGAATTTCTGGTACAAAAGATCAAACTATTAGTCAGTTATCCTGTTAAACGGATGTTTTCCAATGTGTTTTTGCTTTCTCCTCCAGCACTGAGGTGTAGTGACTCTAGTGCAAATTCAAGAGTGCAGTCAACCAGGCTGATGGTAATAATGGAACAGTCCTAAAGGCAATTGCTGCTGAGCAGGGATGGGGAACCTGTAGCCATCCAGATATTGCTGGACTCCACCTCCACCTCCCTTAGCCCCAGCCTCATCCTCAGTAGTCAAGGGAGGATGGGAGTTGTAGTCCAGCAACATCTGGAGTGCCATATGTCTCTCATATTTGCTACAGAGCTCTCTAGTATCCATAATGAAACCATGGGCCACATAGGATAATCTGCTGTGGCCCCATAGTACTGAGTACTATAGATTGCTTGTGTCTATGTTGAACCTTAACTGGGAAGACCATATATTTCTGTGTCAACCTTTTTTGCTTTGCCTGAAGAACAACCCACAACCAAATTGTCCCTCCACAGATACCTCACACAGCACCTCTCATCACCTGCTGTATGTTTCTGATCCCCATCCCAGACTTGTTTCCATTTATCCCCACGCTTTGGAACGGATCCTGCAAAGACCACTCTCATCACAGTGGTTCCCTCCATTAGCCAAAATGACATTAGTCAAAGCAACTTCTAGGAGTTTCTGTTCTGGGATCATTGTTTATTTATTATGTTTCTATACCACTTTTTTCTTCCAAGGAGTTCATGTGCCCCTCCTCCCCATGGTATCTTCACAGCAACACTCTGAGGTACAGGTCGGTTAGGCTGAGAGCGACTGGCCCAAGGTCACCCAGCGAGCTTCATGGCTGAGTAGAGATTTGAACCGTGATCTCCTGGGTCATAGTGCAACACTCTAACCACCACACCACACTAGTTCTCCAATCCAATTTGCCTGATCCAATTTGCTTCCTTCCATGGTTGCTTGAAAAAAGATGTGAGGAGAACTGATGCTGAATCTTCCCCATTACATTTAGTTTGGCTCTAAAGGGATGAGCCAAGGACAACACAGAAGGGCTGCATTTTAGAGAAGGAAGGAAGGAAGGAAGGAAGGAAGGAAGGAAGGAAGGAAGGAAGGAAGGAAGAAAGAGTTGTCAGCACTACATTTGTATCTTGACAGATTCAATGAAGGGAGCAAGAGGTGGTTCGGCCTAAGGAGTAAAGGCCACTATATGAGCTGTTTCAAGCAATGTTGAGAAGATCTGAAAGCTCTAGATCTATTTTCAGACTCTACTAAATGCATGAAATGCTCATCCTTGCAAATATCTTTCCACTTATGGGTAGGGATGGGCAAGGACCCTTTATCGGCATAATTTATAGCAGCAGCCACAGGAAGAAATGTTTTGGAAGAGATCTGCACGAAGCATTAAACAAGTCAAATCCAAGCTAGCACTAGCAAAATGAAATAAATAAACATTGCAGCTTGGAACCCTGCTACATTTTTAATGTTCATCTGGGAATGCCTATAAAAGGGAGCTATCGCACCAGGAACAACCTCATTGTTGTTGTCGTTGTTGTTGTTACAATTTATTATCTGCCTTTCACCCTAAGGTCCCATGGTGGGTTACAACAATTAAAGCACAACACCAATACTACACAGTATCACAAAATATTAAAGTTAGGTAGGTCCTAAAAATATACATCTCAAGCTCAAGGGTTGCATAATAGGATGTTAGTGTCCTGTTGCTTGTGATGGGCTGACATTTTCTAGGTGAGCCTTTGGTTCAGCTTTCTTCCTGCTCAACTCACCTTTCCCTTTCCCTTTGTAGCTCTGTGGGGCATCACACCAGCTGATGCGTCCCAGACAGGGATGCCCTTCTAATGCAAAAGAGGACTGGGCTCCCACACCTCTAATAGTTGTGCAGAAGAAGAGATATCCATGGGTGTAACTTGCGTGATAAGCCACAGCTCCCTTCTGCTCTCCAGGGCCATTAGAGTGCTTCATTATCTTGGATGGTCTTACACTTTCCTGAAAGAAAAATGGCCCTATAAAAAACTTGACTCTAGTGGCTGCATGAAGACCTCTTTGGAGAGGATGTGCCAGATAAGGATGCTGAAACCCTTCTGTTCCTGGCCGACAAAGCATACAGTTGTAACAGGATGATAGAAACCCTGTTCCTGTTCCATACTGCTGTAAGCACCACTTGTAGCATTCGTACCCCGGGATGGAATACCAATACACTGAATGTAAAAGGAAGGCATGCTGAATTAAGAAACCTCCCAGTTTTGTAACGGGTAGGCTTGCACTGGATTCTGGGCAGTGTGACCCCAGACTTCAGTCCTTTGTCATTCAGGTGTCCATTTTTCACTTTAACAGTTACTTCTGGCACAGAACAGAGAAGATGAGGTTTGTTGATATAAAGTCATAAGAACAGCTTTGCTGGATGAGATCAAAGGCCCATCTAGTCCAGCATTGTGTTCTCACCAGCCAGATGCCTGTGGGAAGCTGGCAAGCAGGACCTGAGTACAACAGCACTCTCCCAACTTAGGGAATTCAGAGACAGCACCTAGCCACCATGACTAGAAGCCATTGAAAGGCTTATCCTCCATGAATTTGCCTAATCCCCCTTTAGAGCCATTCAAGTTAATGGTCATCCAAGGTAACAAATTTCATATTTTAACAATGTATAAAAGTACTCAGGTTCTAGCACTTTGAAAGAGGAAAACCTCTATCCACTTTCTCTACGCCATGCCCAATTTTATATGCCTCTGTTATGTCCCCGCTTACTGTTTTTCTAAAATAAAAGGTCCCAAGTGTTGCAACCGTTGTTCCACCCCCTTGGTCATTTTGGCAGATCATTGCATCCATTTGCTTGGTTTCTTCATATCTACCTGAAGTGAGAAGCTAGAATGCTGATTTGCTCTTGCGCTCTCTCTCTCTCGCTCTGTACAAAGCATAAATTTGCAGGAAGCACTTTGGCAGGTAGCTAGAATGAATTGCTAAGAGATTTCTGGAGAGAAGCTGGGAGGTTTTGCGGAGTGCTGATGTTGTGAATTTGACATTGCCTTTTGCTGACTCTGCATCGTTAGAATGTCTGCCTTTTCTGTATAAATGTGAATATACATGTTAGCATTAAGGCACCCACAGTTTCCAGTGCTCAAACTCTTCCAAAAGTAAAATAAATGCGTACAAGTTCTGGACACATTTCACATTTCTTGGAAGGGAGAGCACAAAACACCAAGACTTAATTGCTTTCTTCTTTCCTTTTCCTTGTCCACTAGATGTCAGTATATTGCCACAGAATCCAAATCAACAACAAAACTTTCACAAGTTTTTGAGAATGGAGATATTTCCACTGAGCTGTCTTCAGTTCCAGATGCTGGCAGTAGCTCCTTAATTTCTATAAAATCCTTAGGCTTTAGGTTTCAAGAAATTTTCAAAGACATTGCAAATACATTCCATGGAATGTGCCAGCCAGATATTTTTCCACTACTACACATAACCTTAGACTGACCTTCATTCTCACGAAAAATTGAACAATGCATAAGTGATCTACTGGGGTCTTTCTTTCTTTCTTTCTTTCTTTCTTTCTTTCTTTCTTTCTTTCTTTCTTTTGCAAATCAGTTAAAAGTGCCCTGATGTACAGAAAAGGGTTGAAGGACTGCAAATTCTAATTTATGGAACAAAACTTTAAGAAAGAAAACACAAAGTTGTGTTAAACCTCATTTGGGCCTACGTTTGGCTTCTTTGATGGGACACGGGTGGCGCTGTGGGTTAAACCACAGAGCCTAGGACTTGCCGATCAGAAGGTCGGTGGTTCGAATCCCCTTGACGGGGTGAGCTCCTGTTGCTTGGTCCCTGCTCCTGCCAACCTAGCAGCTTGAAAACACGAAGTGCAAGTAGATAAATACCAGCGGGAAGGTAAACGGTGTTTCCGTGCACTGCTCTGGTTTGCCAGAAGCAGCTTAGTCATGCTGGCCACATGACCCGAAAGCTGTACGCCGGCTCCCTCGGCCAATAAAGCTAGATGAGCGCTGCAACCCCAGAGTCGGTCATGAGAGGACCTAATGGTCAAAGGTCCCTTTACCTTTACCACAGTACATTCTTTGAATAGGCGGGGAAAGGCATATTTCCCACTTTTTAACCATACTAGTTGTGTGCAGGGCTTTTTCCCAGTCAGAACTTTCCGGAACCTCTCAGGTGGGCACCATTGCCATTCTCAGAGAACGAGGGAGGCGTTCATGGTGAGTTCCGGCACCTCTTTTTCTAGAAAAATAGCACTGGTTGTGTGGGGCCTTCTGTATGTGAGAAGATGTGCTTAAAGAGGAAGCGTGAGGAAGTCATGGCGAGGCAAGGAACCTGCCCCTTCTCTAGCACTGCCACCTGTGACCCCCTCCTAGACAGGGATTATCCATAGACAAAAGTTATCCACATCCTAATAACTTCCTGCCTTGGGCTACTGAAGTGTGTCACATGTGTGGCTGCCTTGTAAACAGTTTGAAATCTTCAGTTAGCGCAGAATACCAGTGCCAGAATTTGAACTGGTACTGCTCATTTGAAACTAGTTTTTTAAAAGAACTTCAGTGGCTGAATGTTAATTTCAGATTTTTATTTTTTCCCTATTATTCTGAAGTCATGGAATCCATTTTTTTTAAAAAAATAAGGGTGTTATATAAATATTTCAAATAAATAAATGGAACTCTGTTGCATCTGAAGGAATAGAGTGCTATCTGGAATCGTTGCAGCACTGGAGAACTGGGCTGAATGGTTTTAACCAGCACAAAGGCTTGTGAAATCCCCAAGGCATGGCCTAATGTTTAAAACATCTATCCAGGTCTGGAAAGGGAGCGAGTGTCTGGTCCTTCAATCACCAGGCATTGAGACGCTATTCACTGTAGCAATGATTCTGGGAAAAGGAGTGTGCAGGCTACAGGGAACAGTATATGCCCAGTCATCCAGGAATATAGGTGGGTTAGAATTATCGAAGGCCACACGGACCAACAAACAAACAAACAAACAAATGGCTTTGAGTTCTTGGTGCAGTCTTTAAGCTGCTCCATTGGCACAGGAGAAAGGGTGTTAAAGAGGCAGGCCCTACAATTCCCCGCCACCAAGCCAGTCCCTAAAAGAGGAACTTTCCTGTGTAAATCTGCAAGTGATTGCCAAGAAGCTTTTTTCGCAATGAAAACTCAGGATGTTTTTGAAAAGGAATCGCAAAAGAAGCTGCAGAAATGGCTTGGTGGAAAAAGCTGAGCCAAGCATATGTCTTGTAGGCACGAACGCCAATTCCAGACGCATTTCGTCTTTGCTTTTTTGTGTTTCTGCCTCATAGGTATGTGGAGAACAAAAGCAACTAGAGAAATTTGCTCTTTGAGGCCAAACACTTGAGAAGCCAGTGGAAGATATTGCTTTGAGTTTGTGGGCACCAGACCCCTATAATCCTAGCAAGTAATAAAAGCTAATCAAGCCAGGCTAGCTTCCTGAGGAGGTAATCGCCTGGGTGAAGGGCCATTAAGTTCACAAAGGAAAGGGGGTTCTGTGCCAGATGATGAACAGGTGGGAGTTCCTCTTCTAATTCTTAGATAGTTAGAAGGACAAATCCTGAGTTTGAGGAAAGAGTTTATCTAAAGCTGCATGCTGGAAAAGCAGAGAGAAAGAGCCATGACTGTAAATTAGCTTTCTTTCAATTTATTCTAATAAAACAATTAATGTTTAAACCAAAACACACAAAACAGAAATATCCATCTCCAGTCATCCCTCCCCCCCATCTGCTCATTCCCTTCCCCACATGCCTCTCGACACATGGATTGTAAGAAAGCCACATGCAGGGATTCAGTGTTGTTAGTTAATAGTCCCAGGAATGTTCATCTGTCTGCTGCACCCCCAGTGGAATGATCAGGAAGCTTGCAGTGTGTTCTTCTGAGAGCAGGGAACGCAACCCGAAGGTATATTTGGAGCTATCTGCTGTTGCCTGATCATTTGCCCAAAGGAGAAACAGTATGCTTTTGCCGTTTTTACCTAGGGGATCGGTCTTCAATAAAGTGAAGACTTTTTTTGGCCTAGGAAATTTGGCCCGAGAAGTTTCTATGACATCTGGAAGGCAAGTTTCCTTTTAGCCAGCCAGGTTAGGCCTTGAAAGCGCAGTCCGCTGGGATACGACTTCCTTGACATAAGTGCAGGGGCTGTCTCCTCCAGCCAAAAATACATTGCTACCATCTAAATCATTTTTAACGGGCTTGGCTCTTCAGTGGAGAATGGGGTGGGGGGTGGGGAGAGTCACAGCCTAGTCTAAAAAAGCTTTTACAATTGTGCTTGAATATGTTTGTCAAAATGGTGCGCGGAAAGAATGTATTTCCTGTGCAGAATTGCTTAGCAGGCATGATTTAAAAGAGTAACCTCATTAAGCTTTTACTCTCCCACTATAGAAGCTTGCAGACTGAGGAGGACTTTCAAGGCTCTTGTTACTTGAGGTCCCATTCACATACTGCAATTCAAAGTGACCAATCATGTCAAAAGTAGATTGTTACTCCCTTAAGTGGACTTGTCACTAGCTGGGAATTTCTCTGGGCCCTCCATGTGTGTGCTGTGTGGGCAATTAGCTTGTAATTCCAGCTGGAAGTCACAGCTTTACTTGGGGGGGGGAATCTTATATTTTCCCCATCACACAAAAAAGGAAATGCTAATAAAATTGTAAGGGAGAAACAGGACTTTCCACAGCAGGCACATATAACAATATATTGAAATCTCTCCACCCTCCTTTTCTTTAAAGATGTGCTGGGTGCTTCCAAACTCTCACTATGCTCAGCTGGGATTCAATCACATATCAGCGAATTCAGGCAGAGCAGCAAAAACTGATTTATTGCTGCTGTGAAACAAACCTGCTTTCCCAAAATTTCAGCCGTCTTGCAATAACAAAAGCGGTTGGGGGAAATCCACTGGACAGTGTGGGATAGTGATAATCATCTAATCTCCCCACAAACAAATCAGGATGAATGCTCACTAAATAGCTGACATCCTCTCATCTCATCAAACAGGTCATCTGGGGGGAGAGATTGCTCAACCATTTTCCCCACAGAATCTCCCTCATACTGCTTTTGTATACATGGCAGGGAGAGATTCAGGTGTCTGGATCTGAAGGAACGAGCAGCTGAGGGTGTGATTTTGAGCAGAACAATAGATGGAAGGGAAAGAGTTAAGCAGCCACCTGCTGTTATTCTCCTTCTACCCTGTGTCTCACAGTGACCAGGCTGAGCAGTTCCCAGCAAAATATGCCCTTGCTGATGTCTTCCTAGCATGGATGCTGCTGGCAGATTGTTTGCAACAGGCAAGAGACACCTTTGGCTGCAGCATTAGTCTTTGTGCAGTAGCACCCACTGGCTGCCTTTTGTCACCCATCTTTTCCTGCTGTCTCACAGAAGAAGGTAAGCCAAATAAAGCCCATGAGCCACGTAAGGTACATTCCTGGTTTTGGAGATGGAAGCAGGCACCAAAACCCGTAACTCAACTCAGCTCATTAAAAGACCCAAGCATCTGGCTGGTGGCTTTTCTTTAGCTTGGTGGATTGCAACTCGAGAAGTCTGGAGATAATTCTAATTCTAGGGCAGGCAAAAAGACACGCAGAGAAGGGGGAAATGTAGATGCATTGTCAATGAGCTACCTTTTTGCTGGACGTCATTTGCACAATTAAGCTGTTTTGTGCCAAGGGTGCTTTGGCTTAGGTCTGATTCATACAAACAAGCAACACATACTTTCTCCATGCAGTCATGTGTGTCCTGTGGTGCTGGGAATTTAACATGTGAACACTACATGAGGAATCAATCATGTTATTGTTGGCTTTGGCTTTCCCACATCACAGGGAATTTTAGCCATTCTGTTACTCATAATAAGGACCCCAGGCCTCTCCAGTCTGTTGGAAAGCACTGCAATGCTAGCTATGATGTGTAATGTTTCTTTAGCTGTACATAACATTACTTTTTATGGCACTGTTCATCAAGTGTAATTTATAAAACCTATCTACAAAGTTGGATGCATAACATAAGAATTAAGGCACTATGTGAAATAATGTATGTGCACTACTTGCTATATTGCAAAGAACCAAAATAAAATGAAAAATGTTCCTAACATCAGAAGTAAAAAAGTACTAGCACATTTTTTTCTGTGCTGCTTTTCTCTGAGAAGAGGGATACCAGCTGTGAATACCCTTCCCTAAGCATTGTCTGGGCTGAGAGTTTTAAGTTCCCATCACCATGTGATACAAATACAACTATTTTCTCAATGGATAGGATTGCATGTGTGCACATTGGAACTCCCACAAGGAATCACTGGATCAGTGTACGGAGCGTTCTTTTTTCTTTAGTTTCACAGTTTACAGGTTAAAAAAGCCACATGTTTGTTGAAGTTTGCAAAATAGATCATAATATCAAGAGCAAAGTTATTCCATGGACTAGGAAACGCTTCTGGTTTCTTGGGTGTGTGTGGTACAACAACTGTGGAAGGTCACCTTTGAAAAAGAAATGGTTCCTTGTGGCAAATCACAGCAAGGGCATGGACTGTGGATCTTTTAATGAAAAAATGGTCCAGATCTCCTCTACAAAACTCTTCATTACGCAGCCAGTAGGTGCCACTGTTGACTCAATTTTCAACAGCCAAAGCAGATGTTCTCTGGCAGCAGAGAATATATTTCTCCTTCAAGGTTCATTTTTGTCTGACTTAGACATATGTACATACTATCAGTCTTTCCATATGAAGTTTGGCAGAATGCTGGGTTTACAAAATTACTCCAGTTTTAGTCAAATGAACGGAGCCTGCTCTTTCCCAAGAGCACTAAGTTAAACAATAGCAAAACTATAGCACTCCAAGTTCTACTGTGCCAAAACATATGGAGAAGTGTCTTCTGATGTTAACTAACCAACACACACACACACACACACACACACACACACACACACACACACAGACTGCTGTAAATATGGTATTCCTTGGTTTAGTCCCGAATTGAATGCTGCAGTGATAAACATTCCATCTTTTGTTACCCACCTTGTAAGCTACCTAAGAATTGCTGTCAAATATAGTAAACTTCCAGGCAAGACCCTGACCATTTATGTGGCGTATCAGGTGGCCAGCCACAACTGGTGATGGTCCAAGAGGCTGCAGGTATGGATTCTTAAGGGAATCCTTCTGAGGTTGTTGCCCCCAACAAAGTTGGCTTTATTTCACTGCATAACAAGGACACGCAGAATTGGAAATACAGCAATCAAAGTCACAAGCAACATCCCCTCCACGATTTTCCTCCTCTTTTTTTTACTTGGTTGCTGTCCTGGTGATTAAAAACCAACACTTGTTCCAAATGTAAAGGAGAAGATGGGCATTGGGTCACAGTGTGAGTGTGCTGGCAGAAATATTAGAACTCTGTAGGCTCTTCTTTTCTACTAAGTACATACTCTCTTGCCCACATGTCTTCAATCCATGATGAGGGATGGGTAAGTAAGATTATGCTGTAGCATTTGCCACCTACTGCAACCCACCCTGGGACCTTATGGTAAGAAATCATTGTCACCATCTTTGCAGAATGGGAATGAGTAGACTAGATGAATGAAGTTGTGGAGGAAAGGGTTATTTGACATCCAGGAATTAATGTATATGGATCTAGGGCACTGGGGACATATTGGGGAGGGGGAGGGAGGAAGACTGACTGGGAAGCTTGCTTATCATGCCTGAAGAAGGACACATATATTTTTTTTTTTTGCTCGATCAGACCAAAGGTCCATTCATTCCAGTTTCCTGTTTGCAACAGTTGCTAGCCAGATGCCTCCAGGAAGGCCTTCAGTATATAAGCATCTTTTGAACAGATGCAGCTCAGCAAGTGCCATCCATTAGCATCCTGCCTCTTACATGTAACCTTGTCCCCACTCATTCAAAAATGACTAAGTAAATAGCCAGTAACCATTACAGGAATGCTAACATCATCTGTGCGAATCGGTATGAATCTATCAGGCATAAAAACCAAACCATAGTATGTCATTAGAAGAAAGAGAAGGTGAAAGTCTTGGGTTCACATGGTCATCCCCTTCCTTGCTCCTTCATGCAGGAGGGAAGGAGACAAGAAGCTGCCATTCCCTTTAACTGGAATGCAGTGGTTTTCAGAAACCATATTTTGTTCACAAACCATGATACCAAAATGGAATCTAAGCAAACTCTCCTGCTCATTCCCACAACTACAAGCCATGGTTTGTTGAAATATGGTATAAAGTGCTATACAAGTTAAATAAATAATGGTTTGTTATTACGTCTGAATTGGACTATTGTTAGTGTGGTCTACATATGCTCCAACTGAAATTTGAATCTCCTGAAAGTCCTGAGAGCCAATGTGGTGTAGTGGTTAAAAGCAGTAGATTTGTAATCTGGGGAATCGGGTTCGTGTCTCCGCTCCTCCACCTGCAGCTGCTGGGTGACCTTGGGCCAGTCACACTCCTTTGAAGTCTCTCAGCCCCACTCACCTCACAGAGTGTTTCTTGTGGGGCAGGAAGGGAAAGGAGAATGTTAGCCGCATTGAGACTCCTGAAGGGGAGTGAAAGGCGGGATATCAAATCCAAACTCTTCTCTTCTTCTTATCATGCCTCACAAGGTTATTGTGAGGCTGAAGCAGAGGAGAGGGAGAATCATATATGCCAATCTAAATATAAATGAAATTAGAAATTGATGAGGAAAGTTGCTCTAAATTAGGAATATATCATATACCAGGCATAGGCAAACTCGGCCCTCCAGATGTTTTGGGACTGCAACTCCCATCCTCCCTAGCTAATGGGACCAGTGGTCAGGGATGATGGGAATTGTAGTCCCAAAACATCTGGAGGGCCGAGTTTGCCTATGCCTGTCATATACCATATGTTGTTGGATTTCAGCTCTCAGGACCCTTGGCCACATTGGCTGAAGCTGATGGGATCTGAGTCCACAACATCTGGAGGGCACCTCGTGGACCGCCCCTGCTCTAAAATGTTTAGTGATCACGATTAGCATTAGTCATGCAAGAGTTGTTTTCTTAATGGGCCATATATGGTAGCTGTAACATTTAGTCTAGCCCCAAATTGTGGCCATAGGTTTCTCCATGGGTAACTGAGCAACAGTTAAGCTCATTGTGCTACACTTCTGAATCGTCAGCAGTTAAAGTTCCTTGCCATTTAGCTGTAATTAGCTGTATATTCATTTCAAGTCATGCTCTCCCTTATATTATGTAAGGACTGTGACAAATTATGTAACACACGGCGGAAAAGGGGGATGTGGTGAAACATAAGAGGTCTGTGGTCCATAAAAAGCCAAATGAGTACAATACCCTGTCTCTATATATGTTCTCATTCCTGCTATGGAAAAAGGAGTAAAACTGCTGATTCAGTGACTTTCCCCTCACTCACTGGGCAAAATACACCACAAAGAGTCTGATATATATAGTGTGAGACATCTGGACTGAAGAGTCTGACAGATGTGGAGGGCTTTTAAAACTGCATGTGGTGTTTCTTTTTATCATTTGTTCTTACATTAAAAGAAATACAGCTGTCTCCTGTGGTATCTGCTCAAATATTTAATTGTTGTCTAGAATTAACGTGGCCCGTGACAGAAATGTTTTTGAATTGCCTTTTAATTTAATTCTTTGTTGAGCTATTTCAGTCTGACAGGAAAGAATATGCTTGAAGAATAGTTTTGTGTAAAAGGAGATGCAAAGCATGATTAATGGGTTTAAGGAATTTTTTTAAAAAATAAAAATGATTTCTTACAGACTGAACTGTTCATGCAGCTAGATGTTTTATACATATCAGGCCTGAGGAACCTTTGGCCTTCCATACATTGCTGAACTACAATTCCCATCAGCCTTAGGAAACATGGCCAATGGACATGGAAGATGGGACTCTGAGTTCAGCAACTGAAGCGCCACAGGTTCCCCCAACATGTTTTATATTAACAATCTCAGTTCTCACTCTTTAATAATGTTATGGTTTGCTAACTGTCCTATTAGCTGAAGCAATGTTGACTTGATCAGCTTGATGGAGCAGGCAGCTACCTAGGTGGCACAGTTCAAGGTGTGCTCTTCATACCACATAGAGGAAATGGACAGTGCTTGTAACTGAAGAGAGTAGACAATAGTGCCTCTAGTTGTAGCTTGGCACCTGTGAACTTTAACCAAATGATGTGCATAGTCAATAGATTATTCTTCAGCAGAGTTGTGGCATTGCTGTCTCTGGATTCTCTGTCATTCCTAAGTGCACAGATGTGCTTTGTTTTACAATTCCAGAATCCTCTTTTGTTTCATGACTTTTTAAAAAAAGCACTACTCAATTTCAAGATCTTGAAGATGACTCTTAAGATAAAGGTGAAGGATCCCTGGATGGTTAAGTCCAGTCAAAGGTGATTATGGGGTGCAGCGCTCATCTCACTTTTCAGGCTGAGGGAGTCAGTGTTTGTCCACAGACAGCTTTCTGGGTCATGTGGCCAGCATGACTAAAATGCTTCTGGTGTGACAGAACACTGTGATGGAAGCCAGAGCGCATGGAAATGCCATTTAGCTTTCCACCACAGCTGTACCTATTTATCTATTTCCACTGGTATGCTTTCGAACTGCTAGGTTGGCAGGAGCTGGGACAGAGCAACGGGAGCTCATCCCCTCCACGGGGTTTCAAACCACCAACTATCCATTTAGCAAGCCCAAGAGGCTCAGTGATTTAGACCACAGGGTCACTCGGATCCCTACTTTTACCTTAAAATGACTCTTACAGGAAACCTATGTGTGAAGAACTCAGTTTGGGCATCAGTGCTCTCGTGTCCACCAACTCAGGAGCAAGGAGTAGGGACATGCCATGCAGTCCTGCCTCCTAGTCTTCACATGAAGTGAAAGAGCTGGGGTGCATACAGTTTGTATGCTCAGGCTTTCTCACAACTAAGGACACAAATTCTGGTCTGCATGCATGCCTGCCTATGTGCATACAGTTAAAAGTGGGAAGGCTCCAGGCGGTTGTGCTCTTTGGACAAAGCCGAGGGATGTGGCTTCATGGCACAGTCCCACTGTGATCTGGATGAATGTGGAAGCATTAACACACAAATAGGGCTGGTAGTTTCTAAATATGATGGCCATTGCGGCATGGTACTATTGTCACCCTACTACTGCCATTAGGTTTTCATTAGAACATTGATATGTCTGTGGAACTTGAGATGTTTGGGGAATGTGACAGAAGAAGAAGAAAATGACTCTATCGATGACAGTGTATTTGTGTGGACCTGATGTGGTTGTGTCTTTGAATTCATGAATCATGGAGTGGCTTTGGACAAGGCAAAATGTAGTTTCCTTATTTCCATGTTTGGAAATACTGGTGATGCACAATGCAGTTATTCTGAAGGTGAGTAAGAGAAAAATAATAAACTGCTTTCTGGCTAAAAAGAATGCTGGATGTAAAACCAACAAATATATTCAGGTTGTGAAAAAATTGTCCTGGTGCTGTATTCCTCCTCTCTTCTCTCTGGCAAGTACTGTAGAAATTTCCACACATATCTTCAGACACATGAAAGCTATCTGGAGCTGTGGATTCAAGCAAGTGTGCGGGCCTCGTGTGCTGAACAGATTAGTTGTGCTACCTTGTCTTGGAATTGCTTACTGTCTAGAAATAGGTTTATGGATGATGTCATAAAATGTGGTTTGACTGGAGCAAGTTAAATGATTTTCCAAAGTGGTATGGGTAGCTTTTCTAAGCTAGGCAAAGTTTTAAGATTATCAAGATATGAAATTATGTGCAATGGACATTATAGTTATTGCAGTGTCGACACTGGAGTGTCAAGGAACAAATAACATAAGAAAAGACTGATATATTTCTGAACCCGCTCCTGAAAGAGAAAGCTGTGATGCAAAGGAGCACTGACTGTTTTGCAGCCCTGTGGTGTGTTTATGTTGGGGCTGGGCTGTGTGCAGCAGTGTGAGTTAACCTGAGAAGCCAATTGTTGTTCTTTAGTCGTTTAGTGGTATCCGACTCTTCGTGACCCCATGGACCAGAGCACGCCAGGCACTTCTGTCTTCCACTGCCTCCTGCAGTTTGGTCAAACTCATGTTGGTAGCTTCGAGAACACTGTCCAACCATCTCGTCCCCCGCCGTCCCCTTCTCCTTGTGCCCTCCATCTTTCCCAACATCAGGGTCTTTTCCAGGGAGTCTTCTCTTCTCATGAAGTGGCCAAAGTATTGGAGCCTCAGCTTCAGGACCTGTCCTTCCAGTGAGCACTCAGGGCTAATTTCCTTAAGAATGGAGAAGTTTGATCTTCTTGCAGTCCATGGGACTCTCAAGAGTCTCCTCCAGCACCATAATTCAAAAGCATCAATTCTTTGGCGATCAGCCTTCTTTATGGTCCAGCTCTCACTTCCATACATCACTACTGGGAAAACCATGGCTTTAACTATACGGACCTTTGTTGGCAAGGTGATGTCTCTGCTTTTTAAGATGCTGTCTAGGTTTGCCATTGCCTTTCTCCCAAGGAGCAGGCGTCTTTTAATTTCGTGACTGCTGTCACCATCTGCAGTGATCATGGAAGCCAATAGTGAGGACCAAAGAGCAAATGGGAACGGAAGGACAAAGCTGGAGGCAGAAGTCAAGACTAAAGAGCAAGATGTAGCAATGGCCACCAACCTGGATGGCTTCAAAAGAGGATTGGACAAATCCATGGAGGATAAGGCTATCAATGGCTACCAAACACAACGTCTGTGTTCTGCCTCCCGTGTTGGAGGCAGCATGCCTCTGAATGCCAGTTGCTGGGAACCACAAATGGGGAAAGCATTTGTTTGCACTGAGGTCCTGCTTGCAATCTTCCCATAGGCATCTGTTTGGCCAGTGTGAGAACAGGATCCTGGACTAGATGGGCCCTTGGCCTGACCCAAGTCGGGCTTTCTCATGTTCTTATAGCGGAGTCAGGACCAAAGGGTACAGAAACAACCTAACATTTCAGAAAACCTTTTTTGCTTGTGCAATGCTTAACTGGGACAGGCAAGTCCTCTTTTTGTTTATTTAAATGTACAGCTCATTCGCCTGTTCCTTTTCTGGCAAGGAGGATCCTAGTTTGGCCAGGTCAGTCCAGAATCTGAGGATACTAAGCTGCCTAGGTAGATGATGTAATGAGAAGTTCAATGGCTCACTATGTATCGTAGCTGCACAGACAGAAGGTTTCTGAGTTTGAGATCTGGCAGCTCTTGATAAGTCTCCCAGGGAGACTTAGCAAGTGCTGAGGTTGTCATTTTTCTGGCACCATGCAAAGTCTTTTTTATTCCCATGGGCATTTGGACAGCATTGATAGCTAGACTTTTGGTGAATGTCGGTATTCATCCTGTGAGGAGGGAGTGGATATTTTGTGCTGTTTTAGGTGACTTTCCCCCTTCTTTGGAAGAACTATTTTAATATTATATGTTGTACTGCAGGAAACACACACACACACACACACACACACACACACACACACTCCTCCATCCCCAATCTGGAGTGGTACAGTCCAGCAGCATCTGCAATGTGTGATGCTGATAATTAGAACTTGTCTCTCAAGAAACATGCACACATTCTGTACTGTGGGGTGGCAGGTGTGCTTGAACTGCAACGAGTGGGTTTGGTTTCTGGAGCGTTGCCAAACACAATTCTTTACTGCGAGAGGAAGGCACATTTCCTCCCATGCTCATTACAGCACAAAATTTGTCCCCATGATGCCTACCAATGTTTCCTTTGCACTATGTGACTGGATACGGGCTGAACTGTGTAATATAGTAGCTCTTCTGGCCTTTTGTAAACAATTTCCCCTGTCTTAGCACAGAGCAGTTTTGGAATGTTTAGCTGTTCCTCTAAGTAATTGGCATTATGTCAACTGTCCTGGTCAGCTCTCAAAAATGAAAGGGAGCAAACCTAACTTATATCCAGTGCCAGGAGGAACACAGACAGCACCCTCTTTTCTCAGCAGTTGTTCATATGTGATACAGTCTGGCTTCAAATCCTTACAACCAGAGTTGTTTGGGCAAACAAACAGAATGTTGTCATTTGCGTAGGAATAGCACAAAGGTTGGTAGGTGGGTTGTGAGATTTTGAAGGACTATTTCTTCTATACAAGAGACTGTTGGGATATCTTGGACAATCAAGGAAACTGAAACAGGGATGAAGATGCCAGGAGCCAAATGTGGCCCTCAATCTGTGAATTATGGTTCATTCTGGGGTGTCAAAGAAGGCCTTCATGGGCACCACAGCACCTGCAAATACCAGGCTGGCAACCCCTGGACGCTGGCGGAGGAAGAGGAGTGCGGGGGGAACGCACTGTTCCCGGCAGCGTGATACTGGCAGGGTGCCATTATGGCTGCCCCCCCACCTGCCCTGGGCGCCATGCCCCTGCAGGTGGTGCGCCCCACCCCCGCCTGCTCTCTGCCCCCTCGGTGCCGGAGCATGAAGCTCTGCCACTGCCCCTGGACTAGGTCCTGAGAGACCAGGGTTCAAAACCCCACTTAGTTGTTGAGGCTCACTGAGTGATCTTGGGCCAGTCACTGTCTCTCAGCCTAAGTTACTTCACAGGGTTGTTGTGAGGATAAATGGGGATGGAGAGAACCATGTTTATCACCTTTAGCAACTTGGAGGAAAGGTCCAATCATATCAACCCTGTCTCTGTACATACAGCAGGCTTCCTTTATAGATGCTCCTTCCAACAAATGGGCAGTGGGGGAGCAAATGCAGGGGTGGGGTAAGTGGGTGCAGCCCCACTCCCCCCCATAACTATAATCATGTGGAAGAGAATAGTGAAAGTAGATAAATAGGTACCACTCCGGCGGGAAGGTAAACGGCGTTTCCGTGCACTGCTCTGGTTCACCATAAGCGGCTTAGTCATGCTGGCCACATGACCCGGAAGCTGTACGCCGGCTGCCTCAGCCAGTAAAGCGATATGAGTGCCACAACCCCAGAGTCGGTCATGACTGGACCTAATGTTCGGAGGTCTCTTTACCTTTTAACATAGAATGGGGTGGGGGTGTCTATTTGGCCTTCCTATGTCTTCAGATGTGGGATGTTCAAGTGATAGAAGGTTTTCATTTGACATGCTGTAACAAGAACTAGGAATTTTGGAGAAATAGTATTCATGAAGTATGAATGTGTTATAACATGAAAGTGTTGAAGAGCGTTGTTGAATCTCCTAAAAACTGAGTAACGTATATAGTTAAACGATGCTGGATTAGATCAGTTTATGTATACTGTTTTAGATGGTTGCTTTATAGCTTGATATTGTGATCGTGTGTTAACTTTTTGACATTATTTTACTTGCACCTTAAGTGACAGTAATAGTGACTTAAGTGACTTCAGAAGAAACCTCAGGCTACATACGTGCTCTTTCAGAATAAGTGTAAGCCCATCCAGAACAGACCATGGCTGGATCTAGACACATCAAAAAAGCGTTTCAGGAAAATGCGTTGTAAATCTCACAGTGGGAAATCACGTTGGTGAAAGACGGGACTCCACAGTGCCACCTGGTGTCACAGTGTCATAACACATAGAAAACACTTTTTCTTTACTAATGTAGCCAAGTCCCATGTCCCACTTATGCAATCTAGAGAACTACCCACTATTGGTACCTCAGTCTTTTCTGAATTCAGCTTCAGTTCATTGGCTCTCATCCAGTCCACAACTGAGGCCAGACATTAGTCAAGTATATCCAGTGCCACTACTGCAAATACAAAGGAGAAATAGAACTATACATCATCAGCATATTGCTGACAGTGCATTCCAAAACTCCTGATGACCACCATCAGCAGTTTCATGTAGTTGCGTGGCAAGACCCTCAAGCTGACCCTCCATTAGGATAAATAAATTCACACGGACATGGATATTTTGTTTAAGGTTTTTGGGGAAAAAATTGGCCACAACTTTATTGATTACAGGAATGAGAGCAGTATTGGCTTAGGTATTGGCAAGACTATATCTGACTCCTGTCCCCTTTGCAGGAAGTCTGTATGGGTAAACCACCCAAAGGGAAATTGCTTCGGGGGAACCCGCCTGCATCTCCCCTGGTGTTCCCGGAGGCCTGGCATGGCCCTCACCCTTCAAGCGGACTTCAGACAGGAACTAGGCCCCGGCTTCCTTTAATGGAATACCCTTGAAACTGGAGAGGCAGGTGATGTTCAGCAGCGCGAAGCAGGAGCCTGGCACACGTCACGCTGTTGCTTTTATACTTCCCCCCACTATACCCTTTGACATGATTGGGCAATAGCCCTGGGTAATTGTGGTGCCACCCTGGCGTGAGTGCAATAGCTCCACCCACGCCCGGGTGGGGGGAACCAGGTAGAGAGCCTGCCCGCAACCAGGACCATCTGTTAAGATGATCCCATATGTTAAACAGCATGGAGGTAAGCAGGACAATAAGCAAATATTAAGACAATCATAGGATGATGCAGGAATTAAGGTTTGCCACAGTTTATAATACTGCTATGTTATAATTACTGTGTAGTCAATAGAATTTGTTGTTGAAGTCCTCTCGTGCCATAGAAATTATCAATATATTGCACAAGGAAGCCCTAATATTTTTGCCTTTCCGCTGGGTCTGCATTTGATAAACAGTTGGGAACTCAGATGCTGCGCACTGATTTTGTTTTTGAAAGGAAACACCAGCTTTTATTTTTTAAAGTTTATTGAAAGCTTCAAAGGAGCAAAATATTTTACTGCAATTGAAAACAGGCTTATGAATGGGTAAAATCAGAACAAGATAGCAATGGGGATGATTTGAAGGCCAAAACTGATTTTAATATTCTGATTACTATGGAAAGGCCAAGTTCCAAGGGCCTCATCAAACAAATCACCCTCGGTTCAGCTACCCTTCCAACCTAGTTTGCCTGGCGAAACTTCAGTGGAATTGAACAGTGAGTGACGGGTCCACTGTGTACAGGTACTGCACACAGGGCCATGTATACACACTTTAGGGAACATAGAAACAAACAGATGGTGATGTTAAGAAGGGAAAATGAGGAATTTGCAGCTAAACTCACATCTTTGAAAAGCTAGTGTGTAACCTGTATGGGGAGCAAACACGCATAATGCAAAGCTAATTAAACAGCTGTTGTTTATTAATGTAATATAGCAACTCTTGAATAGCATTACATAAAGTTGTCATATCCTTTCCATGACCTTTAAAGGACTCTGTAAACCCAACAATCTTTGGTCTTTTCTTCTCTCGAAGATGTATGGTAAACCTTCCCAGGTTAAGGAGCCCCATCTGCCCCTCATTTCCTCAAGAGCACATGCAGAAAGCACATTATTGACCACTGGACCCACAATTTGTCTCAATCTGCTGCAGTGGCGTAGCGTGGTTTGTCAGCATCCGGGGCAAGGCAAGTAATTTGCGCCCCCTAACCCGTGGATTTGCACCCCCTAACCCTAACCCCCAGATGTTGCGCCCGGTGCGGCCGGCCCCCCCCCTGCACCCCCCACGCTACGCCACTGCTGCTGGAGCCTGTATTCACATGCAGGGGATAAACATGTCCCTAACTCATTGAGATTTTGAAATCCATTGGCTACCTTCATCTGGTTTAGAAGGTTGTGATATCCCTTGTATATTTGCACTCGTTATTTTACTGAACACCCCTTTTGTCTGTGCTTATATATATATGGTGTGGTGTGTTTTTTTTACTTTATACAGTACAAAAGAAAAAACAAAACATGAACTCACTAAACTAGATGGATGCATATGTTGATTAAATAAGGACGTGTTTGTCTCCATTTGGGGCCAGTTGTGTGTGGCAAATTGGGCCGATGGAATTAGATCAGGATCAAAGAGGATTGGAAAGAGGCATCCTTGGTTATATACGTAGATCAAAATAGGATTTAGGGTTGCATTCAATGCTTGTCCTATTCAGAGTGGACGAATTGAAATGAATGAATCTAAGTTAGGCCCATTAACTTCACTGGGTCTACTCTAGTAAGACTAGTATTGGATACAACCCATAAACATCAATAGAAGTACAGGCTTTCCTTTACATTGCTGCAACAATTTAGTAGGTTAGCTTCACTCCCCACACCCCTTTATGGCAGTGGTGGGACGTTGGAACTGGCCTATCCTCTATGGATCACTTTTGATAGGTGTCTGGGGCCACTTACCTATCAGTCACTACTTGATGTCATCACAAGTGTGCTGTGAATTATTTTCCTCCCCCACCCCCCCGCATTGGCTTAAATGAAGGCTTCAGCTGCAAAGATTCCTGCTGAAAGCAGAACTTACATTTAAGTGCCAAAGGCAGGCCAAATTGTTGGCAGGGATCAACTCCACATGGGAGCTCTGATCTCAGTGGGGCTTTCTGTTGGAGAGAGAGGTTTGGAAGAGAGAGATAAGCACAATGGTGATTGCTCCAAGCGCTTAAAAACTTGGTTAGATTTACATCTGCCCTCATCCACCGTTAAACAAACATTCCCTACAAAAATACTTAGGCTAGAATAAATCACAGACAGATAGCTTTCCAAATAAGTGGATATTTCACTCACAGTTTTCAGAAGTTACAGTAAACAAGTCTCCATCTGTTGGAAGTAAAATGAAGATGAAAAAAATTCAAAATTACTTAAAAAGAAAAGTACTTTTTTGCCTTACTAAAGGATGACACAGTCTTTGGGTTAGCAAAGATGTAGTCTATAAAGATGTCTGGAAAGATGTTAACTTAGTTTTTACTTGCAGCTAGGACCCATTGGCCACATGGCTCCTTGCTTTTTCCAGGAAGCACAAAGAGAAAAAAGGCTGCTGAGAGCCTGCTAAGCCACACCCACACTGGTAACTTGATCTCAGGTTAATCCATTCATGCATGCACTCGTAAATCAGTAACTGTATATTAAAATACTTTTGGCAGGGATTTGCTCCACTAAGGAGTGCCGACTGGGAGCAGCAGGGCTTGCATTTAGTACCAAATTTAAGAGCTGCTGCCAAATTCAACCCTGCTTGCAAAGGAAAAATATCTAAATCTCTTAGCTGATCCTTTGCAACTATGCCTTTATCTGCCCTATACCTGATGTCCTATGATGGCAGATATGGGGCTGTTGGGAGTGGCTAGGGAAAAGATAGCTTCACAAGCCAAATTAGGACCTCTGGGGAGTCTAATTTGGCCTGGGGGTTCCCTATGCCAGCTTTGCAGGAGTTGTGAAGCCATGTTTTTCAACAGTAGCTCTTTTGACTCAAATTCCCCTTAATGAAGAGCATTATTCAGAATGTTTGTCCAATGATTAAATCATGAGGAGTGAGCTTTAGTTCATAATCTCTGATTTTAAATGATTTGTTATCTGGCAGTATGTTGGAGCCTTACAGCTGGGAGAGATCTTGGAGCATGCTTGGCAATTATTCTCTTTTTGGTTCCCCTCATAAAACCAAAATGTTTTTTTAAGTGGATAGTGGAAGACTTTAAGAGTCACTTGATGGGCTGCTGTTCATGTGCTTAGTCATGTAGCTCAAATAGATCGGAATGTCATGCACACAGCTGAAGTTTCCTAAACTTTTGAGAAAAGGACATTCCATGGCCTACAACATTTTGGGTTCCAGAATGTATACAACACGGCCAAGAGGTCACCAGTGACATTAAGCAGCTGGGCTAGTTGTTTGGGATGTTTGTGGTCAGTAAACCCATTCATAAAAGTAGCTCAACGGAGCTCTCTGAGAACTAAATAGGGAAGTATATTGAATCCCAGACAAGTTTAGGGGGAGAGAGCCTGTGGTCTCCGAGCTGCATGCAGTCCTTGCCCCAATTTCATGCTGGTGGCAAGAGTGGCTGGGGGAAACAAGGAGACCATCACTACCCCTCAGTGTTCTCTCTGGTCACATCCATGCCATACATTTTAAGCACTATCAACACTTCGACATTCCCCCAAATAATTATGGGGGCTGAAGTTTGTTAACAGTGCTTAGATCTGTTAAAAAGGTAAAGGTACCCTGACTGTTAGCTCCAGTCGTGGATGACTCTGAGGTTGCAGCGCTCATCTTGCTCTACTGGCCGAGGGAGCCGGCGTAGAGCTTCCGGGTCATGTGGCCAGCATGACTAAGCTGCTTTCTGGTGAACCAGAGCAGTGCACGGAAACGCCGTTTACCTTCCCGCTGGAGCGGTACCTATTTATCTACTTGCACTTTGACGTGGTTTTGAACTGCTAGGTTAGGAATCCTCTATTCTCTCCACAGAGCTATAGTTCCCTAGGTAGAAGGATTGACTGTTAAACCACTCTGGGATTTGTAGCTCTGTGAGGGGAATAGGAGTTATTTTAAGAGACAAAGTGTGTGTGTGTGTGTGTGTGTGTGTGTGTGTGTGTTTTGACTCCAGCCCAGTACAGTGCTGGCTCTAACTCACTCTTCAATGCTGACACTCATTCCCTGGTGACTTCTGAGGGAATGTGGTCCACGATGAGGAAAAGGTCATCCACCCCCATTCTAGTTCAATAAGTTAAACTCTCCAGAAGTCCTTTATTTGTGAGGAAATAGTTTAAACCCCACATGGGAATCATTATTCAGATTAGGGATGGCTTTGGGGAAGCCCATAGAAGGCAGAAATACCACTTGTCATATTTATGACCATTTCTCTTCCTTTCCCTTTAAATGAAGCATTCTAGTTTCAGCCCAACCTTAGGCTTGACGTCCATACTTTATTTTCTCTTTTGTTAATTTTTTAAATTTCCCTATGGAATAATAAAAAGGAACCTAGATGGTTTCAAATGACTATTTGCACAGCATTTGGAAAGGTGAGTGAACAAGAGACTCACAACAGATTACTTGTTGAAAAGAAATTGCAGGCTTTTTGTGGCAAGTGCCTTTGACCAAAACAGGTGGGCTAGCAGCTTTTCTGACAGAAAATTATAGTTGAAACGGGAACCATCTTTCTACAAATCAATCTGAGCGAGACAATGTGAATTCAAGCTAGCCTCTCCATCCAGATGTGTTGAGACCTAAGATTTTCTCCAGTCAAGAAGACTTGAGCTTTTGATGGACCTCCAAGGTGTGGTCATTTAAAATGTCACCAAGTCTTGATGCTCTCAGATTTTAGCCATATACCAATTAAATCCAACCAAATTGAAGAGTTTGGATTTGATATCCCGCTTTATCACTACCTGAAGGAGTCTCCAAGCGGCTAACATTCTCCTTTCCCTTCCTCCCCCACAACAAACACTCTGTGAGGTGAGTGGGGCTGAGAGACTTCAGAGAAGTGTGACTAGCCCAAGGTCACCCAGCAGCTGCATGTGGAGGAGCGGGGAATCAAACCCAGTTCACCAGATTACGAGTCCACTGCTCTTAACCACTCCACCACACTGGCCTAATTGAAGTCTAAGTACCTGCAACTGATTTTATTCAAGTTCATCTCTTCTTAACCTTGCCTCTTCCACTCTTCTTTCTCTTTCTCTATTATTTTGAAATCATGAGTAATAATAAACTTAAGAATAATAGTTTCAAAATGGTTGGCAACAGTATGTGTCAGGTGTGGAGAACCTTTGCACCTCACGATTTTGCTGCAGGCATGCTATACCTTTAAAGCATATTTGAAGCACATTTCTTTCCCTCCAAGAATTCTGGGTCCTGCAGTTTACCACTCACAGTGGTATAATTCCCACTAATCATTTATGAAGTACAGTACCCAGAATAGCTTGAAAGAGTGAAATGTGCTTCAAATGTGCTTTAAAGATATAGTGTGTATGCAGCCTGAATTGAACATTGGTTTGACTGTACTTTTTGACTTGGTTTTGGAGCTCTGAAGTGATGTCCGCAGACTATTTCCAGATATAAAAGCGTGTGTGTGTGTTGTATTTGAGTTGCTGACATAATTATGTCAGACCTATCGGCTAAGGATTATACATCTGCCTTCCTGTGAAGAGAGTTGTTACCAGGAAAGAGTGACATCACGCTGAGGTCCTTGGTTAGCCCACTTACTCTTGCTTTGCACTAGTGTCACTGAGAACAAACATTTGGTTTGTTTCTCTGTTTTAAAACACAGCCTGATAAGATCAACTGTGCTGTGATTTTATTGTACAAGGAAACTTTTTGAGGCCTTCCAAATGTCCTTGAAAGTGCAATTTATGATAAACAATCCCAGGAACCTAAACCCACCCCCCATATTCTAAAGAGGATAAGTTCCACAGTTTATAAGACAGTTATGGCAAATTTGCTAAGTATTGGTTATTTACTTCATGTCTTGTTTATTTTTCTTTGCTCCATGGAGACAAGACCTACCTCAGCTAATACACGTGTGCTTGTCTGCATGTACACATTGCAACGTTTTTCTGCATAGCAGTTGTTATGGATAGTAAGGGAAAATATAAGTTTAATGCAGATATATATATTTTTTGTCTGCCCCAACTGATTCTTATAATTTTTCACCTAGTGAACTTGTGACTTATTCAGCCCTGTCCTTTGAGCAATCTCTTCACTTTCTGACTTACTATGCTTGAAGTCAACCACATGAATGGGTACCAAAGAAGACTGCGGTGAACCCAACGCAATGTTCTGACGTCACATGGCATTCTGACCTCACACACGTGACATCATGAGGAGCCAGGAGGTGGAACCAAACACCCTCTGAACACTGAGGGGGCCCGGCTCCCTCAAGAAAACACATGGGGGTGGGAAGAAAGTGCTTTGGCCCCTAGGAGTATGAAGGGAAGCTGTGCTGCTTTGTTGCAACCCAAGCAGCAGAGAGTCTTGTATATCCTGAATGCAGTTGCAGTGCCAATTCAGTGCTCCTTGGCCTGTGCCTGCACTGCACTGACCCTTCCACCATCTCATCCCTTCCCCTCCTGGTAAGCACAGCAACGTGCTAACTGGAGCCTGTTTTATACTACACTGGAAAATGAAGAGGTGAATGCAGCCTTGATGCAGCCCACAGCATTAAGCCTCTGTAATAGTGTCAAACAAGTAGAGTTTGAGCTGGCAGAGGAAGAAGAAGAAGAAGAGTTTGGATTTGATATCCCACTTTATCACTACCCTAAGGAGTCTCAAAGTGACTAATAATCTCCTTTCCCTTCCTCCCCCCCCCAAACAAACACTGTGAGGTGAATGAGGCTGAGAGACTTCAGAGAGGTGTGACTAGCCCAAGGTCACCCAGCAGCTGCATGTGGAGGAGCGGGGACGCAAACCCAGTTCACCAGATTACGAGTCTACCGCTCTTAACCACTACACCACACTGGCAGAGCTGTTTCAGGGTCTTGTGTCTGTATGTCTGTGTCTGTGACCTGTTGGTGAGCATCTGTTTTGGGATGGCGGACTGCCTGTAAGCTTGCAGAGGCCTACCACCCAAGGTCAGTCAGAAGGAAGTGCTACCATCCAGGATGGATTGTAGATAATTGAGTGGTTTTAGTTGGGAGTCAGTGACAAGAAGTTGTGTTATGTCACTTACTCTTCCAGACCCATCCTGTAGCAGATTAGATGAATTTTGGGAAGCAGTCTGGCCTTGTTGTTCTGCTTTTCAATGTCATTGGGTGAGTACTGTGATCTAAGAAATGTCTGTGGTAAATCCCTAAGTTGTGAATTGCTGTCTGATGACTCAGAGCAGATGTGGTTGGATCTCAGGGCTTGGCTGTAGACAACAGATTTTATGTTGTGTGTTGCATGGGGAACATATTAGTATGTGCAGCAGTTACTAGGTTTCTGAAATATGGTGGTGCTTATGTGTCCATTAGGTTGCTGCATGACAGTCTGGAAAGTGAACCTACTGCATGGGCTGCTCCTGGTTCAGGACGATGGTGAGGTGAAAGTTGAAACCCCAGGTAACCCTTCAAAGAACACTGGCATAAATGAGAAGAGGTCAGCAGGTTGTTAACTAGATAGGAACACAGTGGTACCTTGGGTTACAAACACCTCAGGTTACAAACACTTCGGGTTATAGACTCTGCTAACGCAGAAGTAGTACCTCGGGTTAAAAACTTTGCCCCAGGCTGAGAACAGAAATCGCATGGTGGCGGCGCAGCGGCAGCGGGAGGCCCCGTTAGCTAAAGTGGTACCTCAGGTTAAGAACGGTTTCAGGTTAAGAACGGACCTCCAGAAGAATTAAGTTCGTAACCAGAGGTACCACTGTAATCTTTGTTGTTCAAAGAGTGTTATCGTAAAGTGAAGATGAAGAATTCTGAAATCTCTCCTTCCCTCTCCCTTCCTCCTCAGCCAGGTATTCTGATCTGCATCTTATTTCTTTCATTTTCCTACCTAGTGGAACTCCTGCTGTTAGGCCCATCCCAACCATTAGGCAGAATGAGGTTGTAGCCTGACTCATGAGTTGCACACTCAGTCAGTTCCACAGTGAGTTTATGATAACAGAGATATAAGCCAGGCTTGTTGGAACATATATCTAGTCCCATGGATCTCTCCCAGTGTTTGAAAATGGTAACATAAATTGGCCTTGGGTGAATGTTGCTAAATGTTGCTAAAACATTTTTTGAGGCTTTGCCCTCTAAATCCAAATGATATATCTCAGAAAACTTGCACATTCTTCCCAAGGATTTGATTTCTGCCTGAGATCATGACTGTAAATTGACTTAAACACTTTTGCTAAGACCCTCCACTGATGAGCCCAGTCTGTTTCTTCTTTGTACTTAGAGCTTTAATCTAAGCTATAAAGGATTCTTAAAAGGAGGCTTTTGTAATATCACTTTGGTAATAAATATAGTGACCAAATCCTTTTGGGGGAGATTAATATATTCTGGACTCTGGATGCGTTTTTTGGGGTGGGGTGGATAATCAACTTTTGGAAAAGGTTTAAGCATTTTGAAAAGTGCATTTCTTGTTTGTATCCGCAAAAAAGACACATTTATTGGGTCGAAAAGATGGCCCTTCTAGCCTAACATCCTGTCCCCACTGTCCCCAGGCCAATTTTGGGTGATTCTGAAGAAAATGAAAGGTTGTAACGCTAAGATCCCATACAGACTTCTTTTAGCACTGTGTTTCTGGGCACAGATCCATTCTTTAAAGCTATGTTGTCTGAACACTACTTCTTCTTCTTTTAGGCCCTGGCACTTTACCCATAAAACCCTGCTCTTTACTGCTGGAAGCAAATTCTGTGGGAAATCCTGAATTGCTGTTGTTTTTTTCTGATCCAGGGTTAAAAAGTGGGTTTTCCTGGGGAAAGTGGGGCAGGAGAGGCTTGGACACAGATTGGGAAAGTGCAGACCTGAGTCTAGAAGGCATGGGCAAAAGGTGTATGTGTGTGGATGAGCCCAGAGTCTCTCTAAAATCCCATTTAAAGGCTATTTATGGGCTCCTGGGCTGGATCAAGAAACATCAAAGAAGCATTTCAGTTCAAAACGTTGTAAATTTAAACAGGAAAAACAGGTAGAGAGAAACAGGGACTCCACCTCGCCATCTGGTGGGACAATGTTGTATCACATATACAACACATATAAATCTTTTTCCTTTTCCAGTCTAACTGAGTCCCTGTGCAGGAGGTCATTGTTAGGTCTTCTCCTTTGCCAAAAGCATCTGTGGAGCTTAAGGAATGGGCAGCAGCAGTCCTTCTCCCCATGCATGATCTGAACTGTAAAAATGCTTCTACTTCAATTTTTTATTTTTTTTTTACTATTTCAGAACTATGTTTCATCTCACTATATATATATATATACTATTATACATGGCGGTTCCCTATCTTTTCTTTTCTTTTTTGGAGGGGGTGATGGTGGTGCCAGTGGGATATCTGTAACAATGGGGGAATAAAAAATTAGGGTTCTGCACTTGGAAGAGTAATGGTTACAGTGCAAATTCAAACTAATGAAAAATTCAGAGATGTTATTAGAAGAAAGTATGCATAAAACAAATATATTGTTGAATATAACATTTCTATCCTTTTCATTAATTTGAATTTGCACTGTAAGTTAACACTTACCTATGTTGCATTGGTTTGACCAAACTTACCAGCATGAGTTTGACCAAATTGCGGGAGGCAGTGGAAGACAGAAGTGCCTGGTGTGCTCTGGTCCATGGGGTCACGAAGAGTCGGATACGACTAAATGACTAAACAGCAACAACATGTTGCATAAGCATGGTTGCCTGGAGAACTTAATCTCAAAGTTTGGATAGGGGTGAATTTCAAAGGATAGCTGTATTTCAGTTTCCATATCATTTCAGAAAGTGTGATTTTGATCGATTCTGCTTTTTTAATAGATTCTACTTTAAATGCACACTGACTCAAATGTCTCCTTCATCCCTAGTGGGTACGAGTAGACTGAAAACACCTGGGCAACTGCAGCCTGTGATGGAGCTTGTCCTGAAATGCTCCTGCTACATACATACATGAAAATTTTAATTACCCTACTTTTAACTAATTAAGTCATCTCCGTAATCCTAGTACTTAACATTGGCTTCAGCATATAAAGCTATGAAATCATTGTGAAGTAGTTACAGGGATTTTGTAAACCATTGGGAATAAAATCCTGCGAGATAATTCATAAAAGGGCCAGGGCTTACTTCTGCTTTCCCCATGTGCTAGAAATCATTTGGCATTTGATGAAAATCAAATCTCAAATGGGAAAAGCCATAGGTCAGTGGCTGATGATGCAGTCAATCCTGGGATCATTCCCTGAAATTTCCTGCTAAAAGGGTCTTAGGGTGAGAAAGAGTTTTTCCTGAGACATAGTTAGGTAAAGGTAAAGGGACCCCTGACCATTAGGTCCAGTCGTGACCGACTCTGGGGTTGCGGCACTCATCTCGCTTTATTGGCCAAGGGAGCCAGCGAACAGCTTCCGGGTCATGTGGCCAGCATGACTAAGCCGCTTCTGGCGAACCAGAGCAGCGCACGGAAATGCCGTTTACCTTCCCGCCGGAGCAGTACCTATTTATCTACTTGCACTTTGACGTGCTTTCGAACTGCTAGGTTGGCAGGAGCTGGGAGTGAGCAACGGGAGCTCACCCCGTCGTGGGGATTCGCACCGCTGACCTTCTGATCAGCAAGTCCTAGGCTCTGTGGTTTAACCCACAGCGCCACCCGCGTCCCCAAGACATAGATTGAGGTAAATACCGTAGATTTTTTCTTCTTCTAATTTTTACTTGTAGCCATTTCAGGTCATATCATTAGTTGCATCAATAAGCAGAAACCACTGAATTTTAGATCTCCATATAATTGGAAAAGCCCAAGTTTCATTATGCGGATTATTTATGCATCTTCAAAGTGGCTCTCAAGAAATTCATTAAAAAAACAACAACCTACAATACCACAAGAAACCAGACAAATCTTCTAAGGATGCATAATGTTCTGATTCATGAATTTGAATGACATTACTTTGCAGAGAGATCCAATAACATTCCTTTCATTCTTTGGGATGTGGATGTGGTAATTTGAAGCAAATGGTTTTTTTGCAAAATGCTTAGTGGTTCGACCTACTGCCATTTGGTCCAATGACAATTTAGAACTGGGACCAAGTTATTGTTAATATTTCTCAAGACAGAGAAACAATCTCTCTGTGTATACTAACCTTACACTTCTCTGTTCACTGATATCACCAACATGTTTAATTTAGATGTTAATAGTTTCCATTTAAAAGGAGGTGGCCACATATGTGATCTTGATTAATGGAGGCATGCTGAGTTTATCAAACACTTTGTCACATTAGAGAAACAACTCATTAACCGAGCCGTGTGCCATGTAATATTTATTTTATTGCTATGGAAGGAACCCTAGCATTGAAGGAGCTTCAAGAAAATGCTACTCCAAATACGCTCAATTTCTTGGGATAGAATAAAACTTTTAGTTCTGGAACAATCCTGCTGGTGGTAGAATTTAACATTTAAAATACTGTTTAATGTTTAACGTTGTCCCTTGCATTCAAGCTGTGCTCTGGATTTGTTGGGGTCTTAGACGGGGTAAGACTGGGTCCTTATCTTCAACAAGCTTTCCAGGGCAGCCACCCAGGTTACAATATCATTGTCTCCTTCTGTTATTGTCACTTCTATCAGTTTCAAAGCCTGTCCTAGGATGATGGACCTCTTATGGTGGTAGTAGTAAGAACTGGACAAACAAAGTGCGATTAGTTGCTTAGCAATGAATTATGGTCCCTCCTTTTGCTGGACGTTTGTTTATGTTAAAGTATAGGCTTTGCTGCTGAGAAAATGCTTTATTTTCAAGTAGCAAATGGCTACTTCATAAACCATAGTTGGCCTAACTATGAACATTTCTTGCATTTAAAAAGCCCTGAAAAACTTGGTCCAGGATACCTTAAGGCCTGCCTGAACCCCTATATCCCAGCCGGATCACTGAGATCAACTAGAAGAGCACTGTTCATTGTTTCCCATCTTACAGTGGCCCAATCAGCCTTGGCTAGAAGTCGAGCATTTAGTTTCACTGATCCCATGCTGTGGAGCACTCTTCCAGCAGAGATTTGGCAGGAATAGTTGCTTCTGACTTCCAGGCATCTCTTGAAGACTCTTTTTGTTTTGTTTTGTTTTGTTATATGCCAAAAGGCTTATGTAGTTGTTTAACATTTTCTTGAGTGGCCAGTCATTTTAATAGTTCTTTTGTACTTTTTTTTTAAAAGAGAGTGCTTTATTGTATACACATTGTTGTATACCACCCAGATACTTTATGAAATGGCGTTAGAAAAATACCTTTCATAAGCAAACAAACAATACAAACATGTGGTGTACATAGAATTCAGGATCCACACACGTGTTGATAATTTAACTGGCTTGTTAAACAGGGCTTTATACAGCTCCCCGTGTGAGGGCTCTTCAAGCAAAACTGCAGCAGTGTTTCTCAATGGCCAAGGGCAGAGAGAGAGGTGGGAAGGTGAGGTGTGCTTAAGAGGACCTGAATACAACACAAGCAGGAACACCAAGGGATGACTTCAGTTTGCCAACTACCAGCTGAATCTTCTGGGAAAGAAATGTAACATTAGCCCACTTTGTATGTTTGGGTTCTCCTCTGTACATGACATTAATGAACATATAGCAGGTGGTAGAAACTGGCCCCTCAATGCATATATTCATTCAAAGTGCATGGAAACCAAACATGTGTGAAAATGTTACTGTTACTTGCCGTGTCGTTTAGTAAATGAGAGGCAAAATCATCCCAAAAATGACCGGAGAGCTACACATGCACAGTAGTGGTCACTGAAGCAGCAGTGTCTTATAACTTGGATTTGACTTCTGGCACACTTGCTAAAAACCTGGAGAGGTTACTGGCCTGAGGTAACCAATGCCTCAACTGGGTTTCCAAAAGCAAATCCAACTGCTTGAAAACCAAAGAGCAACAATTGCTTGTTGTGATTTCTCGAAAGTCACAAAATCTTCTTAAGAAGCTATAGCATTTAACACCTACGCTTTTACAGCATCTGAAACTCTTGTCTATCAGCAGCCATGAGGAGAGGTGGGCCTGACATAACCTTGCATTTATTCATGATTGGTACCTGTGAAATTGGTGACCGTCCTCTTGGGCCCACCACAGAAACATTACTTACATTCCATGTCATTTTCTTACCCTGGTGTGCTCTTTCCTTCCTTGGCATTGCCAGGAAGGATGGGAATGGCAAGGATGGATTATGATAAGTGAACAATGTCTTCCTTATAAGTCAGGGCTAAGGAAACTTCACAGTATCAGTTACAGAAGACTCCTCCATACTATTAAACGAGAGGTAGTTTTTGGCCTTACAAATAGCGGGGGAGAGAAGGCAGGCAAAATGCGAGGGAGATAGTGAAAGATACAGGAAATTGAATGCAAATTTCCAAAAAATAGCAAGGAGAGACAAGAAGGCCTTCTTAAACGAGCAATGCAAAGAAATAGAGGAAAACAATAGAATGGGAAAAACCAAAGATCTGTTCAAGAAAATTGGAGATATGAAAGGAACATTTCGTACAAAGATTACCATAATAAAAGACAAAAGTGGAAAGGACCTAACAGAAGCAGAAGACATCAAGAAGAGGTGGCAAGAATACACAGAGGAATTATACCAAAAAGATATGGATGTCCTGTACACCCCAGGTAGTGTGGTTGCTGACCTTGAGCCAGACATCCTGGAGAGTGAAGTCAAATGGGCCTTAGAAAGCACTGCTAATAACAAGGCCAGTGGAAGCGATGATATTCCAGCTGAACTATTTAAAATTTTAAACGATGATGCTGTTAAGGTGCTACACTCAATATGCCAGCAAATTTGGAAAACTCAGCAGTGGCCAGAGGATTGGAGAAGATCAGTCTACATCCCAATCCCAAAGAAGGGCAGTGCCAAAGAATGCTCCAACTACCGCACAATTGCACTCATTTCACACGCTAGCAAGGTTATGTTTAAAATTCTACAAGGCAGGCTTAAGCAGTATGTGGACCGAGAACTGGATTTCGAAGGGGCAGAGGAACCAGAGACCAAATTGCAAACATGCGCTGGATTATGGAGAAAGCTAGAGAGTTCCAGAAAGACATCTACTTCTGCTTCATTGACTATGCAAAAGCCTTTGACTGTGTTGACCACAGCAAACTATGGCAAGTTCTTAAAGAAAAGGGAGTGCCTGGTCTCCTCATCTGTCTCCTGAGAAATCTCTGTGTGGGACAAGAAGCTACATTTAGAACTGGATATGGAACAACTGACTGGTTCAAAATTGGGAAAGGAGTACGGCAAGGCTGTATATTGTCTCCCTGCTTATTTAACTTATATGCAGAATTCATCATGCGAAAGGCTGGGCTGGATGAATCCTAAGCCGGAATTAAGATCACCGGAAGAAATATCAACAACCTCTGATATGCAGATGACACAACCTTGATGGCAGAAAGTGAGGAGGAATTAAAGAACCTTTTAATGAGAGTGAAAGAGGAGAGCGCAAAATATGGTCTGAAGCTCAACATCAAAAAAACGAAGATCATGGCCACTGGGCCCATCACCTCCTGGCAAATAGAAGGGGAAGTAATGGAGGCAGTGAGAGATTTTACTTTCTTGGGCTCCATGATCACTGCAGACGGTGACAGCAGTCACGAAATTAAAAGACGCCTGCTCCTTGGGAGAAAGGCGATGGCAAACCTAGACAGCATCTTGAAAAGCAGAGATATCACCTTACCAACAAAGGTCTGTATAGTTAGTGGTTTTCCCGGTAGTGATGTATGGAAGTGAGAGCTGGACCATAAAGAAGGCTGATCGCCGAAGAATTGATGCTTTTGAATTATGGTGCTGGAGGAGACTCTTGAGAGTCCCATGGACTGCAAGAAGATCAAACTTCTCCATTCTGAAGGAAATTAGCCCATAGTGCTCGCTGGAAGGACAGATCGTGAAGCTGAGGCTCCAATACTTTGGCCACCTCATGAGAAGAGAAGACTCCCTGGAAAAGACCCTGATGTTGGGAAAGATGGAGGGCACAAGGAGAAGGGGACGACAGGGGACAAGATGGTTGGACAGTGTTCTCGAAGCTACCAGCATGAGTTTGACCAAACTGCGGGAGGCAGTGGAAGACAGAAGTGCCTGGCGTGCTCTGTTCCATGGGGTCACAAAGAGTCGGACATGACTAAACAACAACAATGGGCTTCTCAGGTTAACTCACACTGCTGCACACAGCCCAGCCCCAACATAAAGACACCACAGGGCTGCAAAACAGTCAGTGCTCCTTAGCATCACAGCTTTCTCTTTCAGGAGGGGGTTCAGAAATATATCAGTCTTTTCTTATGTTATTTGTTCCTTGACACTCCAGTAAGCACCACTGGGTTCAGCAGGGTCTGTTTCCCAGTGAGCAGCATAGTTGCCTCTTGAAGTTCCCACATTTTAAAAATCCAGACAAGCAAAGATGTGATCTGTAAGGCATTTAAGATAAATGGTCTTGTCTCTAGGGAATTACGTTTTTAAAATATGCGTGATTCAGGCGACTCTGGATTTTGCAATCAAAACTGGCAAAACATTGTATTTACTTTCATCACCAATAAGGGATGCAATAAAAATGATTACCTGATGCACTGTTTGGTTTGGGGTCCCTCTTGTATCCTGAGACTTATATGGCTACAACAATAGACCATAAATATAGTTGTCACATAAAATATTAGGGTGCAGTAATCAAGTTAATATTCCAAATGTGTTTTTGATACATTGGGAGTCTGGACAATGTCTTCCTTTTGCCTTCATAGCTCTTGGATCTAGACTTTAAATATTGCAATAAACCGCATGACTGCTCAGTATTGTTGTTGATGTTCCATTCATTATGTACAATTCTTGCACTGGGTAGTCATCGTAAGGATAAGGAGACAATAAATGGAAAAATCTATTTCTAGCAATTCTTCTTCATTTCTTTATTAGAAAAATATTGAAATTCTGGCATTGTGCAATGGTTGCTGCATTTTTTCTTGAAAAGTGTATGATTGACAAAGGACTTAAACTCTAGCCTATAATATTCAGAATATTTTGCATACTAATGAATTAGAGCTGTTGCCTTATCATTATAAGTCAATATTGTTGAGCAATAGTTCAAAGTTGGAGCAGTACACAAAGGGCTTATTGTGATTGCTGAACAAACACTCAGGTGTGATAAAAGAATGGACAATAAAGTTATTAAAACATTTATGCAGAGCAGTATTTCAATGTTCTGTTTGGGGTACATTTCAGGGAGATGTATGTGCATTTAAGGCTTTGCTGACAAAGAAACACCCAAAGCTAATGCTATTCCCTGTATCATTTCACAGTATGGCTTGGTGGCCAACTTGCAGTTTATTAGCACCTATATTGAGCTACTGGGAAGCTCTTGTCACAACCTTGTTAATGCAAGCAGACCTCCATTTAATATAATAAGCATTGGTGATGCTGGAGTGCTGGAAGCAATTTTTATGTAACATATTTAGGGCATCACCCACTGAAGTTAAGCACTTTATAAAAGTTAGTGCTATTTTCAAATGTATATATGATTTAAAAATGCAAAAGTTCAGGAACCAACAATTTTTTAAAATAAAAATTATTATTATATGTTTGAATATCTAATCTGTATCATCCATGGAATCAAGAAATTGCTCATTGTTTACCCCTTCTTATTTTGGATAGCTATAAATCTCACCACTTTCAATGGGAGAGAAGGTAGAGCACAATGAGCTTAACCCTCTCATTAAAATTAACAGCTGTGAAATATGTTTAACTTTGGCTGGATCATTTCCCTTAGATTGTAAGTGTGCGTGTGACCATATACTGTGAAAAAGGAGTGCTGGAATTGAGTTGTGCATCACTGTCTGGCAGTTATTGGCAGTTAGCCATTACTTGTGACAAATGACACAACTCCTCCTACCAAATCCTGTATAATTTTTTTAAGTAGCACTGCACTGTAAGAAATATTTTGCTTTTTAGCAGTGTTCATTGAGCTCCAGTGTCTTGCTAATTTTTTTTTGACCTGCTTTAGTAGATAAGAGAGATAGTTGGCGAAGTTTAAATAGCACAAGCCTATACATGTTTAATAAGAATCAAGTTGCACTTACTCTCTAGTAACCCTATACATATTTACATGGGAGTAAGTGCCGCTGAGCTCAGTGAAACTTACTTCTGAGAAAACATGCATAGTTTTGGGCTCATGAACATGATCCCCCAATCCTAAAATTTAACAATCCCCGTCATCCCATTATCCCAAGATGCACTCCTTTAAAAGGAATTAAGTTGTGAGACAACTCAACCCCAGGAGGACTAGGCAGAAACTGTGAGTGACTGCACATTTTTGCAATTCAGAATCCTTGAATCAATTGTGCATTGGATAGGCAGTTGACCCACAATGCCAGTTGGATGTGCCATTGCACTTCTGATGTGTACCTGCCCCCTGGATTTGCACTAGTGTGGATGCAATGCTAGAACATGTTCTGATTAAGCACACCAAAACAGCCTTTCCCGTTCTAAGTTCCACAGCATATAAATCCTCTGGCATGTGCTTTTAACATTTAACTCTGACTAATGCAGTATACTACATAATTTATTTGTACAAGATCCGAGGTTCGATCCCTGGTGTTTCCACTTGGTAGCATGGATGAGAAGGACCTCAGCAAGTGAGAACAGACAATTCTAAGGTAGACAAACTAGTGGCATCACTCTTTCCTTCCTTATGTGTTTCAGGCCACTATCAGCAGCAACTGGAGAAACTCATGCATACTCCCACCTGAACTGAGCTGGAAGGCTTTCCTTGAGGCACTATGTAGTGCTGTAGGCCACCTGCATGTCAACAGTAAATACCCAGTAAATAGCAACACACCAAATAACTTCCAATACTGGTGGATGTGCCACAAATTTATTCAGAGATATTCAGGTGCCTCCACTGAACAATTTGGAACCATACTATGTGTTCATAACAAAAAGACGATAGTACTTGGTGAAATGCTAAACCAACCTTAACCACCGTCCAGTCAACGTTAAGCACTTTTATGCCTTATTGATTGAAATGTGAGATTTAGGCTGTAATTCTATAGTAATTTACTTGCGAGTAAGCCACACTGAACTCAGTAGGATTTATTTCTAAATAGGCATGCATACTGTTGTGCTGCTAAACATGTGCTTAACTTACCCACCTCAATCACTGGTACTTATAGATGCTTTCTGCCCTGTGTTTATATTCTTCCGATATTCTGACGGCATACTTACATTGGTTGTAGCCATGGAACACTGTTGGAACTCTGAGTCAGAGTAAATAATGGATGTTGGTTGAAAAGAAATGTCTCTTGATGCTGATTATTATAGGCCAGAGTCCAGATGTTGTTGGACAGCAACTGCTATCATCACTGACCATTGGCCCTATGGGCTGGGGCTGTCCCAACAACATCTGGATGGTCACAGCTTAGTTGACCCTCTTTTAGGCATTCATATGTATCAGTGTGTATGTGTGAGCATATCCTGGAGGCCTAAAATTAACACTCTCTAGGCAGTTGTTTCATTGGCTTGAACAACTGGAGAAAGACCAAAATCTTGACTCTCAGTTTGGAAGTAAATACAGGTAATCTTGGATGCAAGTGGAAACAGATGGTTATTAAGAATGAACTACATCCAGCTCGCTCCCGCAACGGTTCAAATAATTATCAAAAGCAGAAATGGACTCCACACTTAATCCTCTGAGCCTGCCTTTTGCTTTTGTTAATACAGAGGTAAGAAAATTTTAGTTCAAAACTGCAAACATGTGTATTCCTCTCGACTAAGTCTTTTCTGCAATTGAAGTAAACAGTCACTCTTCACAAGAGAATCCTAGGCTTCTCTCTCCATAAAAGTCAAACCTTATGCCCTGTGGTTGAAATTTAGCTTAGCAGAGCATAGTTGATCAACAAAACATTTGAAATCGTTTTTCTGTAAATATGGCAGACCCTAGGCGGAATGATGCTCCAGGTGAGGCACAAATTCTTAAACTTTTTAATGTGCTGCGATAAATGTTGACCTACCATTCCTCTCATGGGGGGGTGGGGCGCTTCTATAAACAGAGGATTAAACTTGGATCCACCCAATTCATTATTTATCATGTTTGTAGCCTATTTTATGACTTGCGCTGTTTATCCATGTGTGTCTTGTTTATCCCTGTCAAATAAGATGATAAACTTGTATACAATGGATCTGATCAGCAGCACATTAATTTGTTGAGTGGGGACTGATGTTGTAAATTTTTCTGCAAACGAGAACAGCAACAACAACAGAATGTTACTCCAATGTGGCCACACAGGCCATTGCTGCCAGCTTTGTAAGTAAAGACAGACTGTTCGAGCTGTTTGCTGTTTGCTTTGAGTGCCTTAGGTTGCAGCCCAGAGGTTTTCATACCTTTAAAACTGCTAATTTGAGTGCCAGGCCTTCTTCTCTCCATTCTCTCCCCAGTTCTCTTGTCTAACACACACCCTGCCCATCCTGAAAGAGGAATAAAAAAGCTGGGAAAGGAATGGGTGGGAAAAAGCTGATATGTGTGTTGCATACGGGTCCATCCTATGAGGATAGTAAAAGGAGGAGATAAAGGCTGCTTCCACATGGGGATTTAGACCTTCATCCCTAGCCAGTAGTGATGGGGCTTGATGGAGTTGCACAGCCAGCTGCTTGCTTGCTTTACAGCAGCAGGGCTTGTTCTGTGCTAGGCAGAGCAGAAGATGGACAGAAAAAAATGTCCCTTTGGTGTGCAAGCTGCAAGGCTGGTGCAGTAAAGAGCCCAGAACCATAATATGAAGGCAGCAGGGTCTGCACCAGATCCTGTGAATCATGTGTCACCCCACCCAAGAAACACCCTGGGGATACCGGCATCTGTAGCTTCTATTCACCTGCCTTTTAGGTGGTCGTATTGGGGCATTCCTCAGCACTGAGGCTTCCCCACCAAGGGCGGGGCTCTGCTGCTGGCAGAGCCAGCAGAACTAGGTGGAGGGATGCAAGCCTCCTCCAGCCCTGCTAATCAAGGGGTTGGATTGCTTTGTTAAGATCACAGTCATTCAGATAAGGGAAACAGGTAATTGGCAACATTAAAAACACACACACAATGTATTGGGCTTTCTCTGGAAAGTGTAAGTCTGGGGTTAAATGGGCAGAAAACTACTGGCTGGCATTTTGATGCCAACAGCATTGTCTGGATACTATGAAAACCTTGCACACAAGCATAACTCCAATCCCACAAACACCCATCTGGAGCCATCCACAAAGGCTTTTTTGGAGCTGGATGCAAAAATCAAATTAAGCTCTTGTAAACATCAGTATAACCCAACTGGTTTATTGCACTGGAGTTCATCACATCTTGTATCCCCATCTCACTCCCTTTCTTTCTTCTAAAGGGCTAAAATGTTACAACACCTAATAAAGCTCTGAGATGGGTATGTGTGTGTGTGTGTGGGGGGGTTCTGCTTCTGTTCTTCCTGCTGTCACTTCCAGAGTTCGATTGTACAGCACAATCATTGATGCATGCTGCTGGAATGGAGGGGATCCTACGCAAATAGCCAGATTTTCTTTCTTTGCAGTAGAATGCACAACAGAAACCACAACTTGAACTTCCTTTTGTGTCTGATGGAAAGAGACACACATGCAGAGGGGATGCCAGCTGCGGATGCAGAAGTGGCAAGCATACATGTTTCCAAAAGTTAGAGACAGTTGAAAGCCATTGGCTTATTAGTGAAAGAACTGGATTAAACTCTTTCTCCCCCTTGAAAGATTGTTCTTTGGGTCCAGGCTCCCTGTCTCCTTGGCAAAGCAACACAGCTGCGATATGGGTGCAGCCAGCCACCTACACTTTTGTTGTTATGCTTTTTACTGCTTTTCTGTTTTGCCACAGCAACCAGTTGGAATGGTGGCCAATCACATATGATGGCAAATGAAAGGCTTGGGCTATCTCCGCTGCCCTTTAATTTTGAAGTCATTGCTTTTACAGGCCTAATGCACTGACTCGCATAAATAGGAATTCTCCCGTTTCTTATTCCTGACAGTGGTTATGATTTCACCTGTTAACACCCATTTTTATTTTTCTTATGTGCCTCTCAGTGTGAATTATGTTTAAGGAATTATGATCTAATACTGTACGTATTTTATATATACAAGGGTTTGGTATTTTATATCTAAGGGTTTGGCTGACTCCTTAGTTTATTTGGTAGGTAAGGCTGCAATCTTGCAATCCTAGTCCTGCTTATCTGAGAGTAAGACCTACTGACTTCAGTAGGACTTCTGAGTAGACATGGTTTGGATTGCACTGCAAGGAAGAAACTATAGTGTGGAACAATTGGTTCCTTAAAAATGCAGCCATACTCAGAAGCAAACCCTGTTAAGTGGAACCTACTCCTAGGGAAGTGCATAGACCTGAACAAGTCTAAATAACACAGGGAATTTTTAAAAATAGAACTATATGGGTGGACCTTTGCCCCAGTATAAGCATTCTATGATCTATTTTCAGTGGTTGCTTGGAATGCAACCATATAGAGGCTGCTCCATGTGGCCAGTTGTTGTTAACCACACAGAATGGAAAAAAATGAAAAACAACAACATGCAGTTATCCAACTGAGAACAAACAGTAGTAAGTGACAAAATTAATTAAGTCAGCATGTCATTCAATCAAGCAATAATGCAGCTCAGTCAATGAACAATTTTAAAACAAAGGCTGGAATGCTACATGCAGTTTGATCAAGCTAATATGCATTGCATTTATTGGATTAAAGCAGCCTTCCTGTGCATAGGATTGCAGGCCAATTTTTGGCAAACCAATTTGGGGAACCAATTTTTGGCAAACCTTTTAGAAATCCAGATTTTTAGATAACAGAAGCTCAGTTTTTTTTTCTTTTGAAAAGAAGAAGAAGAAGAGTTTGGATTTGATATCCCGCCTTTCACTCCCCTTCAGGAGTCTCAAAGCGGCTAACATTCTCCTTTCCCTTCCTCCCCCACAACAAACACTCTGTGAGGTGAGTGGGGCTGAGAGACTTCAGAGAAGTGTGACTGGCCCAAGGTCACCCAACAGCTGCATGTGGAGGAGCGGAGACGCGAACCCGGTTCCCCAGATTACGTGACTACCGCTCTTAACCACTACACCACACTGGCTCTCGAAGGAAAGATGGAGGAATTAAAGATCGATACCACAGTAGAAGTTGTTTAAAGTCATTTATTATTAATTTTATTATTAATTTTAATTGACTTTTCCTGGCATTTTAACAAAATGAAAACTGCTACATTAATTAGCCCTCTTTATACAATGAGCTGCCACGTAAGAAAACGGCATAACCTGGTTTCAGAATTTTGCCACATCTGGGTTTTCTTGTGTGTGATGGAGGTAAATTAATGTAGACAGGGTACCACAGCTGTTGACTTCTCTTTAGACTGCACTGCCTTATCTGATGACTTGGTACATATCTTGCATGTCATTCAATTTCCTGATTCGGTATTGCAAAGGTGATTCCTCTCAAATGTTATCACATCATGTCGGTCAGTCACGTAATGCATGCTGCCTACACCCCAGCTGTTCTCACATTTCACTGAATTTCAACAAGGCTCTTAATCACTATTGCATATAGCAGGTCCTTTATGAGTATTCCGTTGCTGTAATCCAATTTCCAAATTTAGCAAGTTGTCAAATATGGTAACTAAAATACGTTTTGATCTACTAGAACTTGTCAGCTACTATGTATGCAGCTTCATACCACAACAAACCAGCTGGCGTCTGAGGCACATCTTTTGTCTGCTCCTGAATTGGTTATATATTGTGCACCTGGATATTGTACGATTCTGGGACTTTTGGGGGGTGGGAAGGTAATGACAGCCATTACCAAAAATGAAGCCCCTGGCTGGTGTCCACTGTTTTATCAGAAAATGCCCAGGAACTAGGCAACATATTGGGCATTCTAGACTTTTCTGGCTTCTCTTCCATGCTGTAGCTCCTGCACTCATCAAAATCCATTCGTGAGTTTTAAGGGACCCTCTGAAGCAGTATGGAATGAGGCATTGGGGAAAGGTGCTGAAGTGGGATGGAAAAGTCAGATGGATTAGGGGAAGTAGCCTTGTGTGAGTGGAAGTGAATTTCGGCTTGCGCAAGAAAACCTTTGCACTCAAGCCAATAACAATGACAATCTCTGCTGTTAGTACGGCTGTGCAACTGCTTATACCATACAGCTTAATCCATGTAGCTGAGAACACATTCTTATTTCCATCAGTCTGCAATGAGCTAAACCTGGCATATAATGTGAAACACACATTGTGATGATGTCAAGGTTTCAGTTGGTGTGAGAGAAGCCCATGAAATGAAACTAGTTTCTCATAAGTCACAGTAGGTAATATGATGCCCTCTAGATGTTGATGCCAGCATCCTTGCCCATTGGCCATGCTGACTGGGGCTGATGGAAGCTTTAGTCCAGCAACACCCAGACAGCCTGTCATTGGTTATGAACCAACAAATTGATTATTATTCAAATATGCTTGTGAAAAATGGATGGAAAGCAAAAATCCATTGCATTCATATCTTGTTAAATGTTTCTTTGGACATGGTTCTGAGAGGCCAGGGTTCAGATCCAGCTGATGCAGGGTTAGCCAACATGCTGCCCTCTCAGTATTTTGGACTACAACTCCTATCATGCCTAACTATTGGCCATGCTGGATGAAGCTGATGAGAACTGTCAATCAGCAACATCAGGAGAGCACCATATTGACTACCTCTGAGGTAAATATGATCCCAGGCAAGTAATCTCAATCTCAGTTCTCTGCCTATAACATGCGGTGCTGTGAAGGAATGAACTACACAAATGGGATGTTTCTAATCTTTTTCTCAGCCATCCATATAAGTCCCATATAAATGTTATCCTGAGAAAATAAATACAGTTGGCAGTGTTTTAACTTAGTCACATTAAATAGGATCATTTCAGACTGGGCACCATTATAATAATACTTCTAACAACAACAACAACAACAACAACAACTACAACAACAATTTATTATTTATACCCCGCCCATCTGGCTGGGTTTCCCCAGCCACTCTGGGCGGCTTCCAAAAGAATATTAAAATACAGTGGTACCTCGCAAGACGAATGCCCCGCAAGACAAAAAACTCGCTAGACGAAAGGTTTTTCCATTTGCGATTTGCCTCGCAAGACGAATTTCCCTATGGGCTTGCTTCGCAAGATGAAAACGTCTTGCGACTTTGTTAAACCGTTAAAACCGTGCTTCGCCAGACGAAAAATTCGCTAGACGGCAAAACTTGCGGAACGAATTAATTTCGTCTTGTGAGGCACCACTGTACTGTGATACATCAAACATTAAAAGCTTCCCTAAACAGGGCTGCCTTCAGATGTCTTCTAAAAGTCTGGTAGTTGTTGTTCTCTTTGACATCTGGTGGGAGGGCGTTCCACAGGGAGGGCGCCACTACCAAGAAGGCCCTCTGCCTGGTTCCCTGTAATTTGGCTTCTCGCAGTGAGGGAACTGCCAGAAGGCCCTCGGTGCTGGACCTCAGTGTCCGGGTAGAACGATGGGGGTGGAGACGCTCCTTCAGGTATACTGGACCGAGGCCGTTTAGGGCTTTAAAGGTCAGCACCAACACTTTGAATTGTGCTCGGAAACGTACTGGGAGCCAATGTAGGTCTTTCAAGACCGGTGTTATATGGTCTCAGCGGCCGCTCCCAGTCACCAGTCTGGCTGCTGCATTCTGGATTAGTTGTAGTTTCCGGGTCACCTTCAAAGGTAGCCCCACGTAGAGCGCATTGCAGTAGTCCAAGCGGGAGATAACCAGAGCATGCACCACTCTGGCGAGGCAGTCCGCGGGCAGATAGGGTCTCAGCCTACATACCAGATGGAGCTGGTACACAGCTGCCCTGGACACGGATTTAACCTGTGCCTCCATGGACAGCTGTGAGTCCAAAATGACTCCCAGGCTGCGCACCTGGTCCTTCAGGGGCACAGTTACCCCATTCAGGACCAGGGAATCCTCCACACCTGCCCGCCTCCTGTCCCCCAGAAACAGTACTTCTGTCTTGTCAGGATTCAATCTCAATCTGTTTGCCGTCATCCATCCTCCAACCACCTCCAGACACTCACACAGGACCGTCACCGCCTTCACTGGTTCTGATTTGAAAGAGAGGTAGAGCTGGGTATCATCCGCATACTGATGAACACCCAGCCCAAACCCCCTGATGATCTCTCCCAGTGGCTGCATGTAGATGTTGAAAAGCATGGGGGAGAGGACAGAACCCTGAGGCACCCCACAAGTGAGAGCCCAGGGGTCTGAACACTCATCCCCCACCACCATTTTCTGAACACGGCCCAGGAGGAAGGAGCGGAACCACTGTATGACAGTACCCCCAGCTCCCAGCCCCTCAAGATGGTCCAGAAGGATGTTATGGTCGATGGTATCAAACACCGCTGAGAGATCCAGCAGAACTAGGAAACAGCTCTCACCTTTGTCCCTAGCCCACCGGAGATCATCAACCAGTGCGACCAAGGCAGTTTCAGTCCCGTGATGAGGCCTGAATCCCGACTGGAAGGGATCCAAATGGTCCGCTTCTTCCAGGCATGCCTGGAGTTGTTCAGCAACCACTTGCTCAATCACCTTGCCCAAGAATGGAAGATTTGAGACTGGGCGATAGTTGGCCATCGTGACCGCATCTAAAGATGGTTTTTTAAGAAGCGGTTTAATAACCGCCTCTTTCAGAGGGTCTGGGAAGGCTCCCTCACGGAGGGAAGCATTCACCACCCCACGAAGCCCATCGCCCAGCCCTTCCTGGCTAGCTTTTATAAGCCAGGATGGGCAAGGATCAAGGAGACAGGTGGTTGGTTTCACTCGTCCAAGCAGCCTGTCCACATCCTCAGAGGTAACAGATTGGAATTGATCCCACGCAATTTGACTAGACAGGACTCTAGCACTCTCCCGCCCCGGCCCTGCTCCCACGGTGGCGTCTACCTCTTCCCGAATCTGAGCGACTTTATCTGCAAAAAACTTTGCAAAGTCATTGCAGGAGATCATGTGGCCCGTACTGGGCCCCGATGTAGCAGGGCCATATACATATACACACATATATATAACATCTCATTTAGAAAGTACCTAACATAAAGTAGTCCATTACCTCTTGTATTTATGCCTTAGTTATCTGTCCCTCTTGGTTTCATCTTGAAATAAATTTATCTCTATTATTAAAAACACACAAACATCAATTTCATATAAGTGCTGGAAAGCAATCAAGTTTTCCTTGATCTGGGAAACAATTCTCTCTTTTGTATAGTCTAGGACAGTCAACATTTAGCTGTTGGATAAAACTCGCTTATAATGAAAACCAAAAATTGCTGGCAATTTATTTTGTTTCAAGTATGTCTTAAGGCCAATAACCATCTACAGAATAAATTGGGGGGAAACGATCTGAAAAGATTTTAAAAGCAAAAGATCTGAGAGAAATTGATCATAAAAAATAATAAATATGTTGCAAATGAGCCCCAACAGCTGCCACAGTAGTGGGGAAAGATGGATAGAGTCCATTGACAATATGTGGTTTTCCATTGTATATGGTGCATCCCATAACTGGATCAACATGCAGTTGTATTGTCTTCATGGTTCGTGTGTGTGTGTGTGTGTGTGTGTGTGTATATATATATAATTTGCCTCCCAAAAATCTTATGGACTGCAATTAAAAAAGTAATTGTAGCCCTATTCAGATTTTCAAAGAACACAAAGGGGATATGAAGCATGTAGGAGGCATGGGACTATGGGTACCACCCCCTACCTGTTTTTAATTTTTATCTGTGTTGTTTTAAATGAGACCATCTTGGCTATGAGCCCTGGAAGACCTGCACCCTGCCTTACTGGCCTTTCCCCATCTGGCCTGGGAGAGTGGAGTGCGGACTGACTCCACCTACAAAAACTGAGGCTGTTGTACAGATTCTTGGGCTGGAGTATTGTTTATGGGGGGTGGGGGTTGAGAGAGCTATTTGCTGCTCCTGATATTATTGTTGTATCCTTAGTTTTAGATCTTATGATTTACGTGGAAATTGCTTCCTTTTGGTTGTGTATGTTTTGATGTGTTTTATTTATTGTTTATGACTTATGTTTGTAATTATGTAAATCTTGTCATGTCATAAGCCACCTTGAGCATACTTGCAGCTATGGAAAGGTGGCATGCAACAAAATGATAATGATGATTGTTATGTAGTGAGTTGAATAGGATCCAAACTGCAGCAGTCTGATTGGTCCTAGAACAATAGGATCCAAAATGCAGCAGTCTGATTGGTCCTAGAACAATGCAGCAGTATGATTGGTTGACAGGAACTACCCAATCATGCTCCAGATAGAAGTCAATCCACAACCTGATTGGCTTACAGTAGAATTCCGGAATTAGCCAATCATGTGCAGCCCATTGTGTAAATAATGTATATAAAGCAGATACTTTGAGGGGACATTCATTCATTCTTCCTCACCACTATGAGCTGAATAAAGAGCATGAAATCACTTTGCGACTCTGAGTCTATTTCAATGATGATGATGAGCATGATATTGGACTGTTGTGATGATACAATGTGGTATGGGAGGGGATGAGTCATGCATGCTCCCTTACATTTACTCTCTAGAAACCAGACCATTCTTAACCCAGAACCAAGAAAACTAGGCATTTGTATAGTTCATGGAAAGCAAGCGTTTCGCTGGAAGGAGGGCTAAATTAAGAGGACCACCAGAGGAGTTAGCTATAGTGGTCTTTGACGAAGGATTGCAGAGATAGGAGACATATTGAGATTCAGAAACAGTGGACTCGCCCAGATTGGTAAATCTCTTTTATTTCCTGTCATTGGGGTAACATTCCATCTTTGCTGAGTTAGAATTAGTACACTTGAACATCTGCCAAAGGGGAAAGGAGACAGATTTTATTGCGAGAATATTTGCTCTTGTCCAAGTTGTGTTCCAGCTCTTGGTATGGACTTTGCACTCTTGAGCTTTTCAAATGAAATATTTAAGCATTTGGGATATTTATACTTTCCCCACCTGAACATGAAAATGCACAGGTACAGTTGGTTTTACACATTCCTCTTCAGAATTAAGAGAATTACTGATATCCGCTTGACATTGTGCCACACACCTCTACTTGTGACCAGATATGTTACAATTTTACTTCTGTTTGGTTATATGTATCATAAAAGTAACTTCGACTATCCCCACGTAAACCATAGGCTGTTCAGACTTCAATATTAGATGTTACATTTCCAGACAGCTTCTGTGCTGAGAGGCAAGTCAATTCAGGAAAATTCAGCCAGAGGGGAATGTGGAGAATGAGATGTTTTGCAATAAGGGTTGTTTTTTTCCTCTTCAGATGAAGAATGAAGACTACTTAGGTAGCTGTTTCTCAACCTCAGGTTGTGTGAGGCATCCTTCATGCACCAATCTCTCTTCTGTGGCATTTTCTGAACAAGAGAAGCAAGTGTTTCAACTTCCATCTGGACCCAATTCTCTTATATGTCACAGATGACAAATACCAGACATTTGATGCAAATGGGATTAGCAGAGCTTTCTCTCTCTCTCTTTTTGCAATCACATACAAGTTCTCTTACTCAACTGAGGACATATAACCTAATATAACCCATCATAATGCATACCATCTGTTTCATTGTGCCTCCACATGCAAAGGTATCAAAATGCTTGCTAATAGGTAAATAACTGCTAATGTTTGTATTGGCGCATAAGCAACAACCTCTTATTCTGAAGCTTTCATTAAGTGGTAATTTCAGGAATGATTTTACAGCAACCATTTGTGCCAGACACATTATGTACACTCCTTAAAAGTAAAATGATATCAGTTAAATTAAACAATATTTACCAAGAATGCTGTTATCTTACTTGATGGGTCTCATATGTTAATTTTGTCCATTTGTTGTTCTCCACTGGAAATAAAAGGTGGGTAGATCTGTCAATTTTGGATCCTCTCAGTTCCTCATTTTTCCAAGCTTAATTTTAGTTCTCATTTCTACATCAGTTTGCAAATCACTATTTTTTTTATAATGGAAATCTGCCAGCATTTTAGTGTGGGTTTTCCTTAATATATACATTTTTTCCAAGCAATTTCCCCTCATATAATGCACTTTTGAATGCTATTTGCACTAATATATGCATCTTTATGCATACATTACTTAGTGGATGTATTTTAGAATGCATTATTTGGGACTCAGCTATACAACTACAAATAAAACATTTTGAATGTGTTGTAATGTACAGTATACAATTGTGACACTAGATGATGACTGTGAGCTATAGCAAATTCAATGCGTTTTTCAACACAATTTTTTAAAAAAAGCATTTTCACAACGTTTTTCAAGTGTGTGGATTCCACCTTGGCTGGATAACTGCATTGCAAAATTTGGGCATGTGCAAATTTTGAAGGATGCCTGTGTTTTGGTTTACAGGAAGTGTGAATTACCGGTAGGTGGACTCACCTTTTGATTGCAAACTGAACTGAATCCCCCCCCCATCCTTGATTGCAATGAGAGAGAGAGATTACTCTAACATTTCCAGAAGGGAGTTGTCACTTACTTTACTGGGTCTTGACAGGAAGTGTGGCTGGAGTGAAGAGAGCCTCATGCTGCCCTCTCCTGCCCCCACACTTCCCAGAAGACCTTGAGATGTGGCATCACTTCCAAGGCATTCCAGGAATTGTAGCCAGTGGGGTGCTGAGGAGGAAATTTTGTGTCGCTGTGAGCAGTGTGTGGCTTATTTATAAAGTTAAAAAAGTAAGCCGTAATATTAAGTAAGGGAGATGGCTTTCCTATTGAGTCCCATGTGTGCACTAGGGTTACCATTATTTTTATCTACACTTCCTAAGCCAATAACTGGAAAGTTCTGCTCTGCGTCATGGTAATTCATATCATTCCTTACTAACGTTGTTTTCCTGATGAGAAATGGGCTGAACTGAAATTACATATATCAAGTCAATTTTGTTTTTTATTTCCATGAGAAAGAATCTTCTTTTTCCCCCTGTTGGTTTTCAGAACTCTTCACATTTCCCGCCCAGCACATGGGGCAGGATCCAACTATCTAGTCTTGCTAGCAGAAGCCCACACAAGGACTTTGAGTAGTGAAAAAAGACATTTCCCCCTTTCTACACCCCCCGTGTGTTCCCATGTGCTCCAAACTTGATTTGGGGTAGTGGTGGTTCTGCATAACCCCCTAGAACAGAGACAAGTTGGGAGGAGAGGGGGAATCATTCCCTTAAAGGTAAAGGTAAAGGTACCCCTGCCCGAACGGGCCAGTCTTGACAGACTGTGGGGTTTGTGCGCCCATCTCACATTTATTGGCCGGGGGCCAGCGCTGTCCGGGGACACTTCCGGGTCACGTGGCCAGTGTGACATCGCTGCTCTGGCGAGCCAGAGCCGCACACGGAACGCCGTTTACCTTCCCGCTGGTAAGCGGTACCTATTTATCTACTTGCACCCGGAGGTGCTTTCGAACTGCTAGGTGGGCAGGCGCTGGGACCGAACAGCGGGAGCGCACCCCGCCGCGGGGATTCGAACCGCCGACCTTTCGATCGGCAAGCCCTAGGCGTTGAGGCTTTAGCCCACAGCGCCACCCGCGTCCCTAGGCAAGCTGAAAACCTTGTGCTGATGGAACGATTGCCATAGCTCTACAATGAATTCCTCCCTTTGCTTTTAATCGTTGCACGCTTAATCTATTTGCCATGCAGTATCTGATTTACTGTGTAGACTCTCAATAGTGACCAGAGGGGTGATACAGGTGAGGTAGTGTTGCTCACCTGTCTTCCCAACACAGCATGTCCCTGCTGGTCACTGAGAGGGGGACCTCAGCATGACATAGGAGCAGCAACAGAGCCAATAGTATTCTCCAGACACTGTAGGCACATTGCAGCAATTGCCCCACTGTCTTGGCCCTCCCTTTATCAGTAACTGGCAGCATTGGGAAGCCAGTGGGTAATGCCACCCCGCTGCACTGCTCTGCCAGCTGCTACTAGCTACTGCACCGCAAACAAGATAATCTTGTATAGTTGTACTCTGACTGAACATCAGAAATCAGAATCAAGTTAGCTCACATCAGAGTCAGATTTATTTACTAATGTTAGACGTACCAGTGCCACGCAGTGTGCTAAGTGGGCAACGTTATACCGCGGAGTCTACGCTGTACGCCCCCAGAATTTTATTGACTGACAGTATTTTACATCTATTGCACAGATATGCCAGACAGGAGTGGGGGTCCCAGAATATCATGAAGCACAGAGACTCATTGCCCTCTGATCCTGTAAGGTAGGATGCGACTTGCTATGATTTCTTTGCCATGCGCACAATCCGACTTGCCAAATGTGTCGTGGTGCAATGGGAAAAGGGAAATCAATATATACAGTAAGTGAAGAATATAAACAGTTACTTGGGAAATGACAGGGATGGAAATATTTAAATTATAAGGGTGTTTTTCAATCTATTACTTTTATTATCACATTCTAATTCAACTTGCCAGCACTAATTTCTTTCTTTCTTTCTTTCTTTCTTTCTTTCTTTCTTTCTTTCTTTCTTTCTTTCTTTCGATGTGGAAAGCCTTTATGTAGACTGGAATAAAATAATTTGTATTCTAGACAAAGTCATCTGGATATAACATACTGTCAGTCCAAAGGCTTTTCTGTTTTCTTCTGTTGGTCTCGTGTGTAGAGGGGCAGAAAGCTGCAATCTTAAAAAAAATTTTAAAGCTTCATTTTTTTAAAAAAATAAAAATTAATGTGAGCTTTTACAATTACAGTGTTTATTTAGCCAGTATGATCTTATTTGGTACAGCGCTTTGCTGAAAGCCAAGAAAAATTGAGTTTTCAGAAGTACAATGAATTTGAGTTTGGTGAGGCTTCTTCTCACATAGGTGCATAAGTCGTCCCTACAGCCGAGAACGGAGGATCCTCCATTCACGGCTGCTGCCACAAGCAGAGGATCCCGGCACCGTCCGCATGACGCCGGAGCAGTGCTGGCTGCAAACCGCTATACAGCACACCTGTGGCGTCGCTATGTACAGCGCATGCGTGCGATGCCGCACATGCACTGTACTTAGCGGTTTGCCGCTGGCACCGGGATCCTCTGCTCACGGCTGCAGCCACGAATAGAGGATACTCCACATGCGGCTGCTCGTGCCGCTGTGAGCCCCCGCGGGGTGACTTCTTGTTATCCCTGCAGACATGGAACCCGGGGTGCACCGCCCCCCCGCTCCCCCATTGCAATGCCACTGCCTATCAGCCTCAGACAGAATAGCCATTGACCAGGGATGATGAGAATTGTGGTTCAGCAACAATTGGAGGGCCACAGGTTGGCCATCCTTGGTGTACATTATTGCAACATCAGTGTCATAAACTGTGAGGCGAAACATGCAAAATTATTTCCCCCGTTGCTGTCCTATCTATTGACTTAACTATGATAAAAATGACATATTTCCATGGGCCAGGCTGGCCAATTTCATACAGCAATGGCCCATAACACGAGGATCGTGATGGTTGTTCAGATCCTAGTTTCATGCATGCGTGCTTTGGAGTGAGATTGATTCAACCCGATAATGGCTTATGTCAAAACATCAGATAATTTAAGATTCAGTATAAGGCCACAGTAAAAAAAAAACCAAAAAAAAAAAAAAAAATCTCACAAAGGTCCAAAGCTAAAATTTCAGCAATGCAAATCCTAGTGCTTTGGATGACAGAGAAAATAAAACAGGCTTAATAAATGGGGAATGAGTCAGTCATTTCAAGCTTCATCAAAGGCCACAGCTGCCCTTAACTTTTTACAGCAGACTTCTGCTGCCTTTCAACTTTACATTGTTTTATTTACATCATTTAGCAGCTGTTTTATTATTGTTTAACTGTTGTTTCTTTTGTTTGCAAGGACTTAGTTATTTTAATAGAAAGCTGGGGTGGAAAGCAAGCAAGCAACCAGACACGCAAAATAATTTGCCGTCTATGGAATGCATTGTATTTTTATAGTTCAGCCAGTTATTTCCAGATATCAATAATAATCTGAAGGTCCAGGAAGTCAGGAGATGGGATAGAAGGAGGGATGAGAGTTGCAGTCTTTTATCCAGTGCAACTTACCTATTTCTCTCCCGCATATGGTGAGATGGGCCTGGCCTTCTTTTTCAGACCTAACTACTTCCAAAATAAACATGGCTCCCACATCCTGAAGAAGAGGCAGTGACACTGTCTCCTTCTTCCCTTTCTCCTCTCAAATCTCCCATGTCAGGCACTGGAAACAACGTTAGCAAAATAATTTAAATCCCCTGGAGAGAAAATAAAGCCTGATAACACTCACTGAGGAAGCTGAGCCGAAACAGTGTATAATAAACATGTTGGACAGAGGTGAAGAAAGATCTAGAAATATGGTCAAGATTGAAACTCTCCTTGTTAGGCCGAATGGCTGTCATTAAGATGAATGTATTGCCTAGGATGTTGTTTTTATTCCAGACACTCCAGATCTTGGACAAGATGGATTGTTTCAAGAGGTGGCAAAAAGACATATCAAAATTTGTCTGGCAGGGCAAAAAGCCCAGAATAAACTTTAAGATTTTAACTGATGCAAAAGATAGAGGGGGTTTTGCCCTGCCGGACTTGAGACTTTATTATGAATCGGCAGCTTTTTGCTGGCTGAAACAATGGCTACTTCTTGAGAATACAGACATTTTGGATCTAGAAGGGTATGATAATAGATTTGGCTGGCATGCATATATATGGTATGACAAGGTAAAACTGCATAAAGGCTTTAAAAACCATATTGTGAGGAAAGCACTGTACAATGTTTGGATAAGATATAAAGATTTGCTGGAAAGTAAAACCCCTAGGTGGTTGTCACCAATGGAGGCTAAAGAGGTAAAAAAACTAAATATGGAATCCAACTGGCCAAAATATTCTGAAATTTTAGAACAAGATGGTGAAAGAGTTAAATTGCAGAGTTTTGACAAATTAAAGTCTAAGGTGCGAAATTGGTTGCATTACCATCAGATAAATGAGGTATTTAAACAGGACAGGAAAATAGGTTTCCAGAGGGAGAGGTCGAAATTAGAAACAGAACTGTTAGAACCCAATACTAAGAACCTGTCGAGAATGTATAATTTGCTGCTGAAGTGGAATACACAAGATCAAGTAGTAAAACCAGCCATGATTAAATGGGCACAAGACATAGGTCATGACATAATGATTGATGACTGGGAACAGTTATGGAACACAGGTATTAAGTTTACAGCTTGTAATGTATTAAGAGAGAATATAATGAAAATGATCTATAGGTGGTACATGACCCCAGTCAAACTTGCAAAAATTTATCATCTGCCCAGTAATAAATGTTGGAAATGTAATGAGACGGAAGGTACCTTCTATCACCTTTGGTGGACCTGCCCGAAGGTAAAGGCCTACTGGGAAATGATCTATAATGAAATAAAAAAGGTCCTTAAATGGACATTTTTGAAAAAGCCAGAGGCCTTTCTTCTGGGTATGGTAGGCCAATTGGTGCCAAGGAAGGACAAAACATTTTTTATGTATGCTACCACGGCGGCAAGAATTCTTCTGGCAAAGTATTGGAAGATGCAGCAGCTACCTACTCTGGAAGAATGGCAAGCGAAGGTGATCGAATATATGGGAATGGCAGAAATGACCGGCAGAGTTCGCGACCAGGGGAGAGAGACGGTGGAAGAAGACTGGAAGAAATTTAAAAAATATCTTAAAGACTGTTGTAAAATTGATGATGCTTGAGATGTTATGGTTACAAGAAATAGAGAATTGCAGCTGTAAACTATAAACTTAAAGAATGTACAAAGAAAATGAGCGAATTAACTGAACGAAGGGTTGCTGAGAAAGGGTTAATATAAGGATGCAGAAAAAGGGAGGTATGGGGAAGTCCGGGAAAGAAGGTTTTAAAAATAAGTTTAAGAAATTATACATGTTTATTTGTTTGTATGTCTTGTAGGGTTTGCTTTGTTATTTGTTATTTGTTTTATTATATGTTTGGAAAATTAATAAAAATTATTAAAAAAAAAATAATATAATAAACAGAGAGATTTTGCATTTTCTAATTCAGGCCTTGTATATAGCAAGGAGATATTTAACCAAACGACAGAGGAAAACTCCCTCAGAACTGTGCTACCAATCAGGGCGCGTGCTGCCTCAGCAAACACCAGGCCGTTCTGTTTAGTTGCTGAGTAACACCGCCACCTGTCTCTCCCTTTGCCACATTAACGGAATTAAACTTTTAGTTGCACACACAATGGTCTGTGCTCTTGCCTTCCAACAACTGAATGGCCCTCCCCTGAAATTTTGGATAGCTCCGCTTCAGAGGTTGAATGAAGCAGCTGCGTTGGGCAGGAGAATGCCATATGGTTGCGCTAGGTCTTGTGCTGTTTCCGGGGGCCACTCAGCCTCGCAGCCTCGCAACCTCTCGTGTGCAGGAAGCCGAAGACAGCAAGGTAAGAGAAGGGAAGGAAAGAGGGGGCGAGTGTCCTCTTTTTTTTTGCTCTTCGGAATATGGAAACCCTATTTTTGTTATAATCCCTGATGTATGTTCCTTCACTGCTTCCCACCCCCAGATACAAGGCTAGTTAAGGTGAAATTGAACAGCTCATAGCCTAGGTTTATGAGAGACGTATTGAAGGCTCTCACACAGACAAGGTTGTGTTTGAAGTTGCTTTTAATGTTTTGTTCATGTTTGGTAGAAATGATTAAATATCACCACATCAATGGGTAGGGTGCCAAGATATGTAGGATGCATGTGCGAGAATTGTAACATACATGTCAAAGTGGCTGCTCAGAGAAGCAGAGAAAGGCACTGGTACACTATGAAAAGGAAATGGTTTGGAGAAAAGTGATAAGTGGTTGACTACAGAAGAAGCTTCTGTGAATGAAAAGCATACAGGTGTTTTTGTGTGCATGTGTGCTTGTATTCTTTTTTTAAAAGAAGGGCTTTCTGGTGCCAAGAGAAAATTAAATAGTATTATACAGCTGGAGAAAGCTGGTGCTACACAATTTACCAGGGTATATGGAATGCACGTAAAAATGTTGTGGAAATGTAAATTTACAGTCATAACAGAATAAAGTAGAGGCAATAGCACTGAATTTAAAAAATAGATTTGTGCATAGGTAGGGTTGTATTCAGCCAACTAATACTGAGAATAGACCCATTTAAAGTAAAAGACCTAAATTAGTCAAGGTGATCCTTCTTATTCTCCCCACCTCATATTTTTGGTGATGGAAAAATAATACAGATTTTATTCACACTGATGTAAATATATATGTGACACAATATGTTGTATACTGCCCCATCATGGTTACACGTTTGTAACCTGGCACTTTCCCCAACAGATTCCCCCCCCCCATGCAAAATAAATGATACAGCAGCAGTGGCTGTAGTTCTGTAAGTAGCACAGACAACATATTCACATTTTGTCTTCCATGTTCTTCTTGGGGGCCAACCAAGCTACAGTCTGTGTCAGATGTGACATTTTGGTTTCCTCTGGCATGGCTATCAATGGGCAACTCTGAGTCAAGCAATAGCTGGTTCAAATCCAAGGGAAGCACTGGCGTGCAACTTTTCTAAAGGGCACCTAGTTATTAAAAGGCATTTCCCAAGTTTAGTCATATGAAAATCATTGGGTAGCTTGACCTGCTCACCCCACTGAGTCCAAAAATAATACGGAATTTATTATTTTCAGTTGCCCAAGTCTTATGAGCATCTGAGAAATGTGGAAACTGGAAGTCAATGTAACGTAATCTCGACAGGAAATTTTTCTGAAGTTGTTAAGTTAACACCTTTTGGGTGGAAATGCCCTGCCTGTTGGGTTATGGAACTAACAACACACTCTCAATGCTACCTATTAAAACATACTGCCTATGATGATACTAATTCAGATCCCAGACTTCTGCAATTTCTTTTTAAGAACCTCCTTTTTTGCCCCCCAGACAAATATTTCCTTATTAAACACACATTCCTTTGGAAAGTATCCCATGAATGCCTGCTAGAAAAGGCTTGCAACGGAAGCCGCTGTGTTCCAGTATCAATACACGCAGGTGATATATAAACAATGAACTGTTCTAAATGTTGTGCAGCTTGCATGAGCACAGACATGCCACTAGGATTCAATATGCCACTATGATTTGCAGGCACTGAATGTATTTAAAAAGGATGTGTTTCTTGGAACAAAAAGTCCTGGGATTTTTACACATGGAGACGGGGAGACTTCATTGTTCATTCATAAATATGGATTGAAGGGTAATAACGTTCTGCTTTAGAATAACTGAAATTGGGATGTGGTGGTGGTTAGGATCATATCAATGGCCCACCTGATAAATGGAGGTTGCCACTTTTAAAAGGGTTATGTAACATACATGCCAAAGTGGCTGCTCAGAGAAGCAGAGAAAGGCTTTTTTAAAAGGCTTTTTTGAAAAAGCCTTTGCCGTATTTGCAGGCTGTGAAATTGGAAAAGGATGGATTTCGCCAAATGTGTTTGTGGGATGAAGGCAGAATTTGCCCGCAGTTGAGGAGGCTGGAAGAGAAGCTAATAATACATTTCTCTTCTTTTCTGGGAAAAAAAAATTCTGCTCAGTTGAAACTAAATGAAACGACGTTGTTAGTTTATAACTGGTGAATGAGGGAAACAATGAGCTTTGAGAGGAGGGTTGGAAGGAGCAGAGGCGAAAGTCATTGCTCCCGTCTACAATATTAAAATAATTTTGGAACTGATACACTGCTGTGCTTGAGATTCTTTACTCCACTTGTGGGTGGTGAAATTGGTGGCACCATTTCCCAAATGTTCTCCACGCTGCTCCTGAAATATTCCAGCTGATCAGGGGAGCCCAAGAGAGAAAATTGCTCAGGATATTCTTTTCTGAGAATCTTCAGATCAACTCTAGTTCTCATTCTGAGAAGAGGCTTCTGTTTATGGCAGCAAAATGTGAATTAAGGGAGATGGGGGAAGGGAGGGTGACCAAGGAGAAAGAAGAACATAGGTTACTGTGCTCAAGCATTGCATCCCAGGAGGATGGTTGTGCCCAACCACACCAGTAGCTATGGACGTGCAGACTGCTCAGGTATAGTACATGAATGCAGGAAACTGGCCTTTCTCCTTCAGTTCTTCTGGACTCAACTCTATTTCAAATAAAAATTCCACTGCCGCTAAAATATTACAGAATACGAGGTTCTCTCCCTGCCCCCATAGTGATGCTAATCTCTCCCCCCACCCCAATAGCACATGTGAGACGTAGACACCAAGTCTTTTGGCTAAAACTAATGCTAAGTTGCTGAAGCTGGGTAGTATGATAAAACAATTATGAAAGAACTTTGAATACACCCAATCAGGAAGTCCTGAAGGACAAGCCCTGCCCAGTTCAATGTGGCTTGTGGCGGCTTGTGGCCATTGTTCCTTCAGATGGTGTCTCTGTTCCCTATGCCAGAAGGAGAAAATGGCCAAGCTTCATTAGGAAATACTTGCAGCATGCTATTAATTAGATTGAAAGTTCAGCAGAGAAACAGTAAAAAGATTTAAAAACCAAGAAGTTCCATGCATGACTTATTTGCCTTAGGATTTACATCTTGGCTCCCTTGCAGAGTTTCCAGTCGCTCAGTTTATATGTTCTTGCCTATGAGCCTCTTTTTTAAAAAAAGTTAACTCTGGGAAGACAGCAAAGGCAAACTGTTGAGCTGCTGGTGATTGCTATAATTACTGCATATGTGACATAATTACTTCACAAGAAATCTCCAGCCACTTACCAAAATGCATCTGCATTTGGCAAGAGGAAAAGGTAAAGATAAGATCATTCAGACAGATTGCCAGAGTGCTGGAATTAGACAATTTATTAGATTTTAGTCTCACCCTTTCCTGAAACTTTGGGTAGGCAGCAGTTAAAAGAAAAGAAAAGAAAAACAAATCAAAGGCAGTCTTGAAAATAAGAATAGAGTTCTGTAATCACTCCTGACTTCCAGTACCAGTTTGCCACAACCACCGAAAGCTAGTTCAGGTTCAGACCTTTGAGAAGGAAACTTCTTTTACATGCTCTTCTCCAGTTAAGAAGGTTTGATCCAATAGGGCAAGTCTTGTGCAGAGTTTATTTATTTTCATGTAAATGTGTAGCCCACTTTCCAACTATATACTCTTCCAATTGGCTGTTAATAGGAAAAAAAATCATAGGGCCTCTCCTGCCTTGGTCTCTACAGTCACAGCAGGAGCTGCAACCATCCAACAGCTTGACCCCACCCTCAAAAATGCATTCTTCCATTGTCCCCCAAGACAGACGGATACCAACAATGGACCCAACTAAGCCATATGCAGAGTGAATCCACTGAAGTCACTGGACATAACTAAGAACAGCTATACTCTTAACTAACCACCTGAAAATTGCAGTGGCATAAACCTCATGGATTTCTCCTGTTTCCTATGAAAGGCAGCTAGAGTGGTGGTGCCACCTGAAGCAACATCTCAGCAGCTGATCTTAACTCATAGACACAGGACTATGGGAGAAAACTCTCCATACAATTTCTTGGAACTAAGCTGTTTAGATGATTAAAGATCAAAACCAGCATCTTGAGTTGGAACAAAATGGTGGGCAGTGAAGTTCACAAAAAATTAATAGGTTCTATATCATCCCTAGCTAACAGGACCAGTGGTCAGGGATGATGGGAGTTGTAGTCCCAAAACATCTGGAGGGCTGAATTTGCCTATGCCTGTTCTGTATAGTCCCTATGAGTAGCTTCAGATAAAAACTTGGCTGCCCTCTTCTTCTGGAGTAGTTGCAGTTTCTGGACTACTTTCAAGGGTAGCCCTGCTTACACTATATCACAGTAGTCAATGCAGTAGTGAGCAGAACACAGAAGCAGATCTGTAGTCTCTGTGGCAGCTTCAGGTGGCAAAAACAGCACTCTGGGCCAGAGCTGTCCCTTGGAGTTTGGTCCAGAAGCGCTGGAAAAACTGCAAGCCTGATCCTTTTGAAGGCTCAGCAACTGAATTTATGGTGCCTGAAAAACCCTGGTCATGGAGTATTGAAAGAACATAATGGAGTTTAAAAGGCTAAAATAGGAACATTTAATACTACAGGGAGATTGCGTTAAGCACACTGAAAGCCCCTTCTCCCCTCTTAACAGTTACTGTAATGAATTTACATCCTCTAAATGAGTTCATTAAAATTACACAGGATCAATTGGCACAAGCGTCTATAAAATTATTATGAGTTTCAGACTGAAGTATTATACACTATTTTCCTGGACTGTGGCCATCTCCTTCTATAACTTGAAGAAAGAATTAAAAAAGAAAAGACTGTAAATGTCAGCCCATGTATGTTGTTGGGTTATGGAGAATTGTGTCAGGTTCTAGAGTTTCATATGATGCAACCTGCAAATGTCCAAGTTGGCATTGTGCACAATAAAATGGGGAAAATGTTTCTCTTGAAACAAAAAGCAAGTTCAGAACTGCTGAGAGCCAAAATACAATGTTTGCTTTAGCCCTAGATAGCCAGGTAGCTCATGTCCTTTCCAGCTCAGATTCTTATGTTAGAGCAGAAGTTGGAAACTGGTGGCTCTCCAGATCCAATTGGACTACAACACCCATCATCCTTAACCATTGCCCATTCTGGCTGGGGCTGATGGGAGCTGGAGTACAACAGCATCTGGAAGGCCTCAGATTCCCCATCCTGTCTTAGACAAACAAAGAAATTATGACCCCCTAGGAACATTGCCCAGCAACTTTCTGAAAGGTAGCATTCAGCTGAGAATAATGCAAGGCCTCTTAGTTCCAAGGCCAAAACATCTGCTTAGCTCACTCTCCTAGGTAAAGTCTAAATATCAATGCATACTTAAATAGTCTCAAAGCACCAAACTCTCTATAGGAAATTCTGAAAACTTTTGCCCACTTTGTGTTTCACCCCCAAAGCTCCCTCCCCACCTAACCTTCAACCCCTTCTGTGCTTTTGCTTTTTACTCCCTCCAAACATCTCATCTTTACTGCATTAAACAGGAATGAAGAGTTTTCTTTGTGTGCAGAATTTTATGTTTGCCTTTATACCACCAGTGCTCTTATAGCTAGGAGAAAAACCTTGAGAGTATGGAAACTTGGGAAAAGTCTAACACTGCCATTCCAAGAAAGGTAACTGCTAGTACTTGTGTGGACAAGTTACAAGAAGCCACGGGTTCCGCAGAACTTGAAAGTTGTGCCAAAACCAACAGTGACTCGGGTGGCAAAAATGCAGCTTGTAAATTTCTGGACCTGAAACTCCTGTATATAAATTAAGTATTGTTTAAATGCATGTAGGCTGGTGATGTCAACACACGTCGTATATCTGATGCAAAACATTTCTTCCTGCTTGAGAAAAATAGAGGCTTGACTATGCCAGCTTGCAGAGGCCTATCCAAATCCATCATTTGTTTGCAGTGGTATCAGCCAGATGTCAGAAAAGGAACAGTTTAGTACCTTGTAAGGTTTTTGGGTTTTGCAGGGAGGAGTTTGTTGCATTGGACTGCTGCGGTGTCCCCTGCATGGGCACATAGTTTTAGAACATCTTGGAAAATGAAAACATTTAGGACTGCATGCAGTTTAGGAAAGCCAGCACAGTGTTTCTTTTAAGACCAGGATTTTCAGCTTTAGAGCAGAGTTGTGACTCGTGTATGTGTAGGTTGTCTCCAATGTGTTGGAGACCAAAGGTAGCAGCCCTAAACCTGGGTATAGTAAATGGTAGTTACATCTGAGCAGAAATTAAGGACATTTGATTTGGACAAATCCTGAATCCTGAGCTGATGTAGGCCACATGGGAAAGATTCAGAGTTCATCTGAAATGAAGTGACATCTTTCCAATGCACCCTGAATTGAAGCAGGGACCTCTGAAGCAATTTGGGGCAGTGCAGACAGCATGTCTGCCAACAGTGAAACATTTCTCTCCAAGCTTCCCATGCAAGGTGTTAAGTTGTGGGTAAACATATCAGACGACACAGCGATTCTTCAAGCAGCTCTTGTTTATTCACAGGCCAGAACAGAACAGAACTGAACTGAACTGTTCTGCCAACCTGCTTATATAGAGCTCCACTACAATGCAACTGTAACAACTTTCTGTAACTATCCAATCACTGAACGTCACTTTCAATCCCTTATTTGCATATGTGGACCTGAGTGAAAACTATCTACAGTATCCCCCTGCTGGCCCAGGGTGAGAACTTCAGTACATAACACAGGGGACATGCTAGGGTGGGGAGAGGAGAGGAGAGGAGAGGAGAGGAGAGAACTCTTTTGTGACTGATAGGTCTAGCTACTAAACAGAAACAATGATTTTACCTGGGCTGTCTAACTGCAGTGCCTTGGAGGAGGGATGCAGAAACAACATATAACCTTGCTCTTGTTTGTTTTCCTAGTTCTACTAGTGGTGCTTGCTTGGAAAATGCTGGATATTCAAGTCACCCTCCCTCTGCCAGATGCAGAAAATGCTGAATATTCAAGTCATCCTCCCTCTGCCAGATGCCCACACAATCCTCACTGTCAAATCACCGTTGCACTTTGTTTCTGCAACATTTGGTGCCAACTGGGCAGAAGGCAAGCCTGAAGCTGCCCTGCCCCTCTTTCATAATAGTTTCTTAGCCTCTGCACCCATCCCTCTGAACTTTTGCCTCTGCTATGTACATTACTTTCAAACAAAAATTATTTCCTTAAAAACACGGTGAGGGAAGCAAATCCCTTTTAGTTATTCTACACCCCCCCACAAGCTTTAAAAGTGCCTAGTACACACCTGCTTGCACCTAATGAAATTTGGCTGATTACTTACCCATGGGCATCTATATGAAGCATTCTATATTTTGTTCAGATTGCCCACAAAACAATACGGGATATTATGCAAGTCCTCACATAAACCTATGGTGCTCAGTGCTGAAATTGAGAGATAAAACCCTCTGCTTGCTCTCTGGAGAGAAGGCAGAGTGCATTATTTCCTAAAATCAGTGTTGTGGTGCTCAGCATAAAGAGTTTAATGGGTAATAAGGTCCTGGGGGCAGGGCAGGCGGAGCAGGACAGGTAAAAACACACAAAGCCATTGCCCTTAGATGGTCCAGCACACTTTCTCCCTGCAGCAATGTCTCTCAGGCAGAAGCTGTTCCTTATATGGGTGCCAGGTGGGGTTCTGGCACTTACCGGACCTCATGTCACTAATATTGGAGCATCCTACCAGGAAGGAGATGGGCAAGTTGGTGTCAGATTGGTTTCCCCAGTGTGTCCAAACCAAGTGTATTGCACCTCCTCATATGCCACTGGTGATGGGAGGTCAGGTAAGTGCTGTCAGTGGCACTGCCATTGTACTGTAAATCACCTATCTTAGAGCCAAGAAATGGTACAGAAATGCTTTAATAAATTTGCCCCATAGTGAGGCAATGTTTTTCATTTCTTATAACTGTTGGAAACCATATTTGCATCAGCATTAAGCTATATTCATCCCCAATCAAGCACCTAACATATTTCTATTATTAACATTTCATGGTTGCCAAAAACTGGATGATAAATTATCTTAAAGTCTTTGGACAGAATTATTCACTCTTAGTTCAAAGCATTTTCCACTAAAGCAGAAATGTGTCTGAATTACAATGAGGATCAAGTTATGCAGTGAGGAAAATATGTTGGCTTATATTTACAAGCTATCTTCGTTTTGATTCTATAGATGGATTTGGATGCCCATGACATTGTGGATAACAATCTTCTAAGAAAGGAAATCATTTTTGCTGTTCAGTCAAAAGCAGCAAGATTGGAGCTTAAATTGTGGTTTTATATTTCAGAAATGGTGAAGATAGACAATTGCTCTGGCCAATAATTCATGTCAGTAACATCTTTGACTACACTGAAGGATACAGTGGTGCCTCGCAAGACGAAATTAATTCGTTCCGCGAGTTTTTTCGTCTAGCGAATTTTTCGTCTTGCGAAGCACGGTGTCGGAAAAGTTTTGAAAAAGCTTCAAAAATCACCAAAAACCTCAAAAAAGGCTACCACACCGCGTTCTATGAGTTGCTCCTCGAAGTCAAGTCGCAACTGTATTAACGGTGTTAAGAAAAAGGAAACAAACTTGCAAAAAAGTTGCAAGCCCATAGGGAAATTCGTCTTGCGAAGCAGCTCAAAAACCGCAAAACCCTTTCGTCTAGCGAGTTATCCGTCTTGTGAGGCATTCGTCTTGCAGGGCACCACTGTAAAGGCACCATTAGGTGACATGCTCATGCCCATCTCGTTGTGTTGCCCCAGCCACTCTGGGCATCTTGCAACACATATAAAAACATAATCCAACATTGCACATTCCTGATACAGGGCTCCCTTCAGATGTCTTCTAAAAGCTGTGTAGTTTTTTATCTCCTTGACATCTGATGGAAGGGCATTCCACAGGGAGGAGGTCACTGCTGAGGTCACACGCCTTTTTTGTCCACATGATTGTGTACCCAAGGATAGTTGAGGCTGCTTGTGTGGAGAAAACAAGCGACTTTGTGAACCAACTGCAAAGCTCATCTAAATGAGAAGTTGCTTTACATTTTTTGACGAGTGTAAATGTCAATTGTGCAAAGAAGCTGAATTTTAAAAAGTCGAAACAGAAATAAATCAATTCTGTTTATCTCTTACAAAAGGAAAGCATGGGCTGTAAACAGAAGGGACCCATAATAAAAGAGGATATTGATTTTGTGTGGGATATTATTTGCTTATCTCTCATTCTTGTAGTTTTAAGTCTTGCCATTAATGAGATACAAATTGCTGTTTAAATGGGTGTTGCAGCATTTTAGAGCGATCCTACAGCAAAATAACTGAAAGAAGAGAAGACTAGAAAAATGAGAAAAGAGAGAAAGTGGTAGATGAGCATTAATAATCAGTGGTTTAGTATAAAAACTAGCAGAGCTGACAGATTTGCTCCACTGAGGCAGAGCAGCCGTGTTTGATTTAATTCAATCCGACAATTTGAGTGTTGGCAGGCTCAGGTTTTTTTTTCTTTATTAATGACTAGCTAAACACTTTCCTGTTAAATCTTATTCCCTTCTTTGAATTTCATATATATCAGCATAATTACAGGAAACGTTCTAAAATGACTATGTTCCATTCAATTGGCTAATTGTTCAATTAAAGAGAAAGAGATGCAATGCGGTAAGTGCCTATATTATTTTTTTAGAAAAACACACACAGAGAGAAATATATGAACTTAAGGGCAAAGCTACAAACAAAATAGACATCTATCAAGATGACTAAATGTAAGAAATGAGTTAAGAAAAACATGTAAAAATCTTGGAGAAGCTCTTCTGAGGTTGTTCTATCTGCCTCCAGGCTTGGTCCCAACAGACTGCAGGTGGAATTATGGACTTCCAAATCTCAATGGACTCCTACTTTCCCCCTGTGGCCTTTCATACAGCTGGGTCTCATTAGGGAAGCAGACTTTTAACAGAGACACTATCCCTGTCTGTTGACCATGCTATCTGGAGCTGATGGAAGCTGATGGAGTCCAGCAACATCTGGGTTCCTGCAGTATAGAGACATCTGATGGATCCATGCATGGGTGGGTCATGATCATGCCTGTTGACCCTACCACCTCAGTGTGCCTAATACCCACGTATAGCAAGTGTCCACTAGGACCTACATATGTAGATGAGAACCATGTGAATGTTTAGAAACCAAGACATGGCTTCTGATTGGCTGCAGGAAGCTCCTGCAGCCAATCGGAAGCCACAGAAACCACGTTGGACATTGGGGTTGCAAAGAATGTCCACATATCGGAACACTCACTTCTAGGTTTGTGGCATTCAGGAGCCAAAATGTTCGACTCGCAAGGTTTTCAACTTCTGAGGTACAACTGTATTATACAAAATTTGGCTAGAGAATTGTAAAAATGCATACTGGGAACACAAACAACTTGTCAAAATAGTAGATAAAACAACCAATGTAAGCCTAAGTTTCAAGTTTGCAGTTATTACAAATCATTAACAAGAGCATGGTAAACAAGCCGTTTTTTGACAGAATTACAAGCCTGGTAGATGAAGGGAACACAGTGGATGTAGCCTACCTTGATTTCAGCAAGGCATTTGACAAGGTGCCCCATGATATTCTTGTAAAGAAGCTGGTAAAATGCGGTCTTGACTATGCTACCACTCAGTGGATTTGTAACTGGCTGACTGACCGAACCCAAAGGGTGCTCATCAATGGTTCCTCTTTATCCTGGAGAAGAGTGACTAGTGGGGTGCCACAGGGTTCTGTCTTGGGCCCGGTCTTATTCAACATCTTTATCAACGACTTGGATGATGGACTCAAGAGCATCCTGATCAAATTTGCAGATGACACCAAACTGGAAGGGGTGGCTAACACCCCAGAGGACAGGATCACACTTCAAAAAGACCTTGACAGATTAGAGAACTGGGCCAAAACAAACAAGATGAACTTTAACAGGGAGAAATGTAAAGTATTGCACTTGGGCAAACAAAATGAGAGGCACAAATACAAGATGGGGGACACCTGGCTTGAGAGCAGTACATGTGAAAAGGATCTAGGAGTCTTGGTTGACCACAAACTTGACATGAGCCAACAGTGTGACGCGGCAGCTAAAAAAGCCAATGCAATTCTGGGCTGCATCAATAGGAGTATAGCATCTAGATCAAGGGAAGTAATAGTGCCACTGTATTCTGCTCTGGTCAGACCTCACCTGGAGTACTGTGTCTAGTTCTGGGCACCACAGTTCAAAAAGGACACTGACAAAGTGGAACGTGTCCAGAGGAGGGCAACCAAAATGGTCAAAGGTCTGGAAACGATGCCTTATGAGGAATGGCTAAGGGAGCTGGGCATGTTTAGCCTGGAGAAGAGGAGGTTAAGGGGTGATATGATAGCCATGTTCAAATATATAAAAGGATGTCATATAGAGGAGGGAGAAAGGTTGTTTTCTGCTGGTCCAGAGAAGTGGACACGGAGCAATGGATCCAAACTACAAGAAAGAAGATTCCACCTAAACATTAGGAAGAACTTCCTGACAGTAAGAGCTGTTCGACAGTGGAATTTGCTGCCAAGGAGTGTGGTGGAGTCTCCTACTTTGGAGGTCTTTAAGCAGAGGCTTGACAACCATATGTCAGGAGTGCTCTGATGGTGTTTCCTGCTTGGCAGGGGGTTGGACTCGATGGCCCTTGTGGTCTCTTCTAACTCTATGATTCTATGATTCTATTCTATGATTCTAAGCATCACATTTAGGAATGCTACCATCCGTTACAAAAGGTCCCAAGTGAGTTTTGGGAAGTTGGAGATGACATCTCTTTTATAGGAGTGTTGGCAAGCCTTAACGAAGGGAAACAAACCTCATAATAATGTTGTGGGTCACACCAATCTCTGAGCAGTGCGAGATTCCAGGGATTCCAGTTGCTTACACACGGTTTGTGTTTCCAACTCATCAGTTTTCAGTGAGGGTAGGCAAATGCACCATGCAATGATGTCACAGGACACATTGTGCTATACTAGATAGATATTACCATTACTGAGAGGAGAAAGAAATACAGAGCTGTACCAACTCCTTATCTCTAAGAGAGCTTTTCATGATCATTTTGATTTAGACTGAATGTTCTCATGTGCTGAAGTGTAGGAACCTCTACTTCCACTTTCCACATAGTATTACCATTTCGCTCAGCCATTGCCATCTCTCTTCCTTGCTTTTTATAACCTCGTTGTTCACTGAATGTTCCATGTGCTTCCCCTTCTGGTATGCTTGCAATGACCTTCCATCACCAGTACAACTGTCTCCTTTTCTCTCTTCAAAAGACCTCTCTTATCCACCCCTCTTATCTTTCCTTCACAACTGCTCTTGCATTTCCTCCAATTTCCCTTCCACTCGTGTTATGTCTTATCAGATTGTAAGCCTGTGGGCAGAGCCATGTCTTTTTAATTTTTTGTATGGTGTCTAGTTTCGTAATAGGTGTGGTACAAATTATGATGATGACGAATTATGACCACAAAAAGACTGTGGTATATGAATTTCTACTCTATCCATTATAAACAATCCAGATGTTGGACTTTATAATGAACTTGGCAGTTCAACATTATGAAAGTTTATTCAGGAGTAAGCCTTGCTGTGGTTCAGTGTGGCTTACTCTGCATAGTATGCATACAGTTTTAACCAGAAATGATTAAAATTAGAATTTTAATAGGATTTTTAGACTGCATTGCAAGTATAGTCAATTACTAACATACCGGTAGTTGGAGAAAGCTCATTTCAGCATTTATTTGAGATGTGGAAAACGGATGCCTACAGCCAGGAAAACGTCAACTGCTTTAGCTTCTTTCATATCTCAGCTTCTGCCTTCGAAAGTATTTATCGACCAGCCTTTATCATAAAAAACATCAGCAGGTGAAGTGAGGGAGACGTCATGAAATCAGATAACGCTATAAAGTTGTTGTTTTTTATGGGGGATAAAGCACACATGGAAGAACTATTTTGGAGTTTTCTCTTCTCTGCTACTAATTTTTGACTGCATGCCAGAACAAAGACTATGTCATATTATATTATCAGAATTGAAATGAAGGAAGTAGAAGTGTAGGGTTTTTCATTTTGTTTTGCATACCTTGGGGAATTGCGGTGAGGCAGCCCATGGTGGGAAAGAAACACCTGGCCTGTTCCTCAGGGTTGCCTTATAGGAGCTGTGAGTCCTGGTTTGGAAGGTTTGACAGCTGGGCCCCATTAGGGAAGCAGACCTTTAATAGAGATATGTTTAGAACATCAGACGGAACCCTTGCTTCCAATTAGCTCTGGGATAAGTTGTCGTCTGACCATGAGCCAAGATTTCTTTTGTCTACAAGGCCTACAAAAGAACTATATTGTGTGTTTTGTCTGGTTCCCAACTCCCAGGGCTCTTGCCTTTTTTATTCACTTCCAGCCATGCCCAATACGTTGAAACCAAGTCGTGAATCTGAATGCAAAGAAAAGTAAATAGGAGCATACTTGTATCACTCTCTTTTTCTCTATATATTCTCTCTCTCTCTACTGGATATATTCTCTCTCTATTTCAATGTATGTTCTGATTTTATGCCAAGAAAGCCCCCAAAGCAGCTTACAACAACAAAAGTAAAACAGAACAATAAAATTCAGATGAAAATCTACAAAGTGCAGTTCGTAAAAGATAGCGGCAGCATTCTAAAGAACACCCCATCAGATTACAAGATTGTGGAGAAATGGGTGGAAAGGGAAGGTTTTCATTAGGTGCCAATTGGCAGATCTCTCTTGAGAGAGAATTCCACAATATAGCTGTAAACCAGGAGTGGTTTGCGGGTGGAGCAGAACCTCAGCCATAGCCTGCCTGGAGAGATGTTGTGGTCACGAACCAGGAAGGGAAGAAAAAGGAAGAGGGGCAGTGACAAGGCTTGGGCTGCACTGGCAGAAAGGTCTACTTTTGGAATGGGCATATAAACTGGGGGAGGCATTCCTAAGGAAACCTGGAACCAGGCCAATTTAAGTTTTAAACATTAAAACCAGCACCTTGAATTATCTCCCTTCTTCTCTCAGTTGGGTACCAGGGGTTAGTGGTGAAGCTTCATGCTCCGCTACCGGGGGCGGAAAGCAGGCGGGGGTGTGGCTGTCGCCCCAGGGGGCGTGACACGTGCTCTGGGGGGTGTGGCACACCACCCACGGGTGGTGGCGGCGTGCATCCTGGGGGCGTGGTGTGTGTTCTGGGGGTGTGGCGCGTCTCCGGGGGCCCCGCTGCGATAGCACCCTACCGGAATAGTGGTGCTGGGGGTGGTCCGCTCCCTCCGCACCCCTGTTTGTCCGCCAGTGCCAGGGGTACTCATTCCACAAGTGGATCTCTGCTCCTAGGATTTTAGAACCCAACCCAATGTATGTTACACAAATACAAAACGGCATGTACTTTCATGTACACATCCTAAGGCTAGGTTCACATTAGTGGCTTAGAACTCAGCAAGTTCATTTCTGCTCCACTGCATTTCAAGGGCACGTTGCTGTACACAAACACATCAGAGATGGCGAGGGGATGTCTTCACCCTGTGTGCATGGCCTGCTTGGTTCCTCTGTGCCCGCATCCTCCCCTCCTATTCATGTGCATGTGCACGATCATCTGTGGGTGTGCAATGGCTGTCTCAAACGTACAAACCTCAGCTTAGCTGCAAGTGGAATGTGGCTTCAGTTTTCAATTTTAATGGCAGTTGGTTTGAGGGAAAACATACCATACAGCAGTATTTCTCAAGAAACTACACAATAGATATGGATTGTAACCTACGTCATTTGTACTTGGCTGTGTACTTATACTGCCCAAATAGTATGTGTTGCCTATGTTTGTAAAACTATAAAAACAAGAGTAGCAAATGGAAATCCTTGAAAATGCAGATGTGCTGCCAATACGTGGTCTGCAGCAGTCGCTCTGTTGGAGCCTTCTCAGCCCCTTCCAATGGGTTTTGTGAAGCAGGGAGAGTTTTCTCACATAAATCCATAAAACTGCCTGACAAACCTTACATAAAAATGTTTTGTGGTTACTAGATCTATATTGTTCGGTATTTCTTCAAACATAAAAATCTTGCTAATCTCCATAGAGCTTTTAGATACTCAAATACTCCAAAAGTAGAGAACTTTTCAGATGTTCAGTGAAGGGTCTCTGTCCTTGCATCCAAAGCTCTAACTGTTGATTCCATTGTCTCTACAGAATCGGCATGCTTACAAATTGTGTAGGAAGAGGGTTCTGTACAGATACTAGGAGCAGAAACAGAATTCTCAGTCCTGATTCCCAAACCCTCCCCAGTCTACATGTTCACTGAACGTCTGAAAAAAAAAAGAGTCTTTTCTGCATCTCACTTTCTTCTGGCCTCACTGTTTCCAATCCCACTCCAGAATCATATATGTACCTGCAGTTCAGGTTAACACTTTGATAGTCTGATGAAATGGATTGTAATCCACAAAAGCTCCTGCCATAATTTAAGGTGCAGAAAAACTGATGTTTCTGCTGCAAGAGACTAACAGGGCTACTCCTTTAGAATGTGTTTAATTCTTTGATGTTTAGCATTTTGTTATTTTTGTTGATTCTGAAGTAGCTAGAACTTCTGTCTGAGCTCTATCATTTCTGCAGGTCTGGAGAGAAAGTCAGACCTCGTCAAAAGAATAGAATTTGAAATCTGGTAGGCTAACTATAGTATATATAATATCTAAGAGGGTACCAAAGCAGTTCTTTTCTTAGACCAGCATGGGGCAGCATTATCAAAGGTAAGGCATATTTGCAAAACTTCTGGTGGTAGAGCTATGGGTTAACAGGCTATAGGCATCACAGAAGAGATTAACAGGGAGCTAAAACGTCTGAGAAAATGCATGAAGATACTGAATTCTCAGAGGAACATCATAGCTTGCAGGTCTTCTCTTTAGAAAAGTCTCAAGCAAAAGGGACAACTGTATAGCACTGAATGAGGATGGAAGAGATTTATTTGACTGATAAAAAAGAAGTTAGTGAGAGGGAGAAATGCTTACTTCTAAAAGTTTTAAAAATGTGCCCTATACTTAATATGCAATTATTTCCAGAAGCCTTTTTCATGGTGCTGGTGGTTGTCAGGATGACTGGATGTTTAAAATGTTATTCTTGCCATTATTTTTGTTGAAAGAGGGACATTTTCTATTTGAAAGCCTGCCCCCAACCCAAGAAATCAACAGCATTAGAAGTTCAAAGATACTTAAGGAAATGTGTGCTTTTATAGTATCTGTCATGATATTTATTTTCATTTGTAAGAGGCCTTGAGATTGATTTCATCATAGAAAGGTGAAATAGAAAATTTAGAAATTAATTAATTCATAGGACTTGGCCACTTCATCTAGATCAACAACCTTTCTCAGGCAATCGTGTGATTTTTTGGCTTACCTGATGTCTTTGTAGTTACTGCTACCATTTTTTATGATAATGATATAAGAATATTCAGATGGCTCTAAGAATAACTAGGTTATTTAAAATGACAACAATAGTGTTGTCTCCAGGCACAATATACAGCATGGTATTGGTTCTGATCTATAGCATCTCACTTCTTATGTATGAAATAGTCTTAGCCATGTATTCCCATTTCCTTCATGGATCTCTTTTTTTGAATTCCCTTATACTGGAGAGATTTATCACTTTGGATATTCTTATACTGTGGAACTATGGCTTTTTTCATAGAAGAAGGATATCTGGCTTATCATGATGGAGCAGGACCCAGTGAAGACATTTTGCTGCCTGAAGTGAAGGACAAGATGTTGATGCCCCACAATCTGAAATTTGAAACAAGTCAGCATCTTCTACCAAAGCTGAAGGTAGCCAGCTTGTTTTGTCTTCCAGCAGTACCCTTCTGTCCTCTGCTCCTCAGCTTCTTCTTCCTGAGGCAGTCACCTCACTCTATCTAATGGTAGGGCTGACACTGCTGAACAACTTGAGGATGCTAATTATCCATTTTTGGATAAAGGAAAAAAAAATAGCAGAGGATTATTTTCAACTTAACGCTTCAATGTATTTGCTTTTGATGAATAAATGACTATAGCTCTGCACCCAGAGTTAGCAAACCTTCTGATTCTCATAAATGTTCACATGAAGGTGTAATATAAAATATGTTAAGCCTTTAAAATAGTTAGAGGCCAAATTCTATAGATGATACTCCTACTACTAGTGCCACTATTACTACAGCTATAAAGTTACAGCGCCAGAACTAAAGTGCTTCCCACTTTAGGAGCCCAGATACTCTTCATGGAAAAAAAATATATATAGCCAGAACAGAAACGACAAAATAAAAACCAATTCTGCCCTGAGACCCTGAGGAACCAGTCCCTGACAGAATTACATTTGTGGTTTGAACACAAGTTTATGGAACTCAAATGTCCTCTCATCCTCCAGAAACACACACACACACTTTAATGGAGCCAAAGAAGAGTAAAGAATGAGACAGAGGAAACAAGGCTGTGCTGTGTCAGGAAGGAAAATTTGTGGCCCAAAGACTTGGGGTAGAAACATTTTGTCACATGCTTGTGGTACATATTTTCAACTCGGTCTGAATTGCTTTTGCAGAATTACCCTGGTCTATCCATTTATTTTAAGGCACATTTTTTGGTTAAGCTGAAGTCTTACAGATTCTTTGGAAGAGCGAGCAGACCAGTGTGGAGGAATGCAATTTATTATAAGTGCATTTGGCCAACTTATGCGGAGAATGATTCTACAGTCATTCACTTTGTGCAATGTTAAACCACAGGCGTAGGATTGTGACAATTGGGGGGGGGGACATAACATAATCATATGAAGAGCACCAGAGAAGAGCTTGGACTTCCATCTTTCGTCTACAACAGAGTTACTTATTCTAGTCTATTTACTGTACAGAATTAAAAACATCCTCCCCATTCTCTTCAAATTCCCAAATGAATTTGGTCCTTCGTAGCACTAATGGGAATGGATCCGAACCCCTTCAGAATGTATCAGAAGATGTTCCACTCCTTTCTGGCTCAGCTCTTAAATCAAGCCGGGTTTTTCTGCAGGAGTTAGAGGAACAGCCAAGGATATCTGGTTCATAGTTTCTTAACATGCCACCAACAGAATCCCAGGACACTGCATTATGTCTAGATACTTTGTCTCATAATGGATGACAAATGTAAATCTTGCTGTTTTATTTGCAGAAGCAAAATTGGACTTCATTTCCAGGGTAATACGAAGAGTGCTGAGATCTGAGTTCAGATGAAGCAGCAGAGGTCACAGTCGCAGCAGATTGCACATAGCTGCTGCTACTACTTTAGCCAATGAAATTATGATAAGGAAGATGTCAAAGAAGGAAGCAAAAACACTGATACTGACAGTTACTACAGAACGTTTTACAAAATTAACCCAGATTAGTCTTGAACTACATGCCTTTCTCAGTATGTTTAGTCAGAAAGACGATCTACCTGGATTTGCAGGGAGTGGTGTAGGAATCAATATTTTGATGATATGAGTAGCTCATGGGTCTTGTACATGCATGTGTATTTACTTTTCCCCTTGAATATTAAGAGATGGAATTCTGCACACACAGTACAGAGCCTACATGTAGAGGGAGAACAGAAACATATATCCAAGAAGGGCCTTGCTGGATCAGACCAAAGCCAATCTAGCTAACCATCCCGTTTCGCGGTTAGCAACGAGAGCACTACAGACCTCTTCCACTGTTGTTTCCAGTGAGTGGTATTCAGAGGCATGCTTGATCTGCTCCTAGGCTTGATTGCCTTCTCCTCCATTAATTGAATTAATCTAATCCTCATGAGAGGATTAGCCACCTCATGAGAAGACCCTCCCCGGAAAAGAGCCTGATGTTGGGAAAGATTGAGGGTACAAGGAGAAGGGGATGACAGAGGATGAGATGGTTGGACAGTGTTCTCGAAGCTACTAACATGAGTTTTACCAAACTGCGGGAGGCAGTGGAAGACAGGGGTGCCTGGCGTGCTCTGGTCCATGGGGTCATGAAGAGTCAGACATGACTAAATGTCTAAAAAACAACAAATCCTCATCTCAAGTGGCCATCACATCATGTGGCTGTGAAGAGTATGATGACCTGGCATACCGAGTGCTTGTGCATGGCACTAAAGGGGGAGGATGGAAAGCAGTGTCCTGTTGTCTTTTATGGAGATGTCTTAGCACATAAATGCTGCACCCATTGCACACCAAATACGAGTGCTGCACTCCTATCGATCATGATGAATAGGAATAAATAAGAAAAGGACTATTCCTTTAAATGGTTTCCCTATGCAAAAGCCCAACATAGGCTGGATAAAGTAACTAAGGGCATATCCATTTTCATAAAAAATTCTACATTTATGTGAATTGTTGTGAATATAAATGCACCCCACTTTTATACATCTCCAGGGGAAAAGCTGATCATGTAAGGTTCCAGCTTCCATTAAATTATATGCATGTAGAAGTTTACACCATAGTCTTCCCGCTGCAGACCGTATGCATGAGTGCGAGGAGGTACGGCAAGGAAGCCCTATGACTTTGGCAGGAGTACGGATGTATTGATTTGATTTGATTATAACGTGTAGAGGAGGTTCACTTGCTTCTCAGAAGCCTGCAGAAAGATGTGTCGCCTGATCCTCCAAGTAGTAGTTCAGTTGGTAGAGCATGAGGCTCTTAATCTCAGGGTTGTGAGTTTGAGCCCCGTGTTGGGCAACAGATTCCTGCATTGCAGGGGACTGGACTAATGGTCCTTCCAGCTCTACGATTCTCTGACTCATGTTGGTTTCACAGAAGTGCTTTGCAATGTTTCTCATAAATGATATATGCATGAAAAGTGTGCAGTCAGAATGGGAGATCCACAGGGAGTTTGCAGAGCATTAGTGGTACCTGTTCATGGATCTTTCTTTTGAATCAATATAGATTTCCCATCCTAAAGAAATATTTTCCATTTGTCATTTTACCTAGTGTAACCAACTTGGTTACCCTTGAAGATTTTATTCTGTGCATTGTTCCTCCATTTTATGTTTCTGCATCATTCCTCTGGAAGATTTTCATTTATAATAAGGCTGTGAGTCAGATATTTCAGACAAAGACTGGGAACTGCAATTGCAATAATCTGGGGGTGGGGGCTGAAACCACAGCTCAGTGGTGGAACACAGGCTTCACGTATATAGTACAGTGGTACCTCTGGTTATGTACTTAATTCGTTCCAGAGGTCTGTTTTTAACCTGAAACTGTTCTTAACCTGAGGTACCACTTTAGCTAATGGGGCCTCCCACTGCTGCCGCGCCACTGCTGCCGCGCCACTGCTGCCGCGCCACTGCTGCGCAATTTCTGTTCTCATCCTGAAGCAAAGTTCTTAACCTGAGGTACTATTTCTGGGTTAGCGGAGTCTGTAACCTGAAGCATATGTAACCTGAAGCGTATGTAACCCGAGGTCCCACTGTATTTGTGATATTCTCCTGGTGCCCCTAGATAGAGGCAGTTTAATTTGTTTTGATATGTGAAACTTAAATTTCTTTTTATTCTACATGCCCTGCTTCCCTTTGTAATTTTTCCTAGTCAATGAGAAAAATAAGTAGAAGGAATCAACATTGTGGCCAGTGTATATACAGCATTGAGTTTACAAATCAATTGAAGCAAGAATCTTAGCAGTACAATTTTAGACATGCCTACTCATAACTAATCAGGGTGGGCTATGGCCATTTCCTACAACTTTATTCTACACTAAAGACCAAATATCTTCCCTAAAATTGATATTTGGCAGAGGCAACTGATACAAACAGTGCTATTTCATCAACTTTATTTATCTTATTTACCTGAACAGAATAACCAAACTGGTTAAAAGTGCACATTATTGAAGGGTGAAAGGAAGAACTGTAATCACAAGATTTTGCTTGCAAACCATAAAACAAAACAAAAAACTTGCTAACATCTGCTTGGACGATTAAAATCTATCATATGAAATGCAGACATTCTTGGCTTTTTCCTCATTTGAGATAATTGGTTAAGCCAAACGGATGTAGCCTTTGCCTAACAAAAGAGCATTCAGAGAGAGAAATGTAGATGCTGCCTTTAGATATATGTATTTTGCAAGCTCTGGATAAAGTAAGAATGGAAAAGAACAAATCCACTGGGATGCAAAATCAGCAGAAAACCTAACTGAATAAACCAAAGAGAAGGAAGTGGTCAGGAATGAGATCTCAGAGAGGACTATGGAAATGAGAACAGCTTGTAAATATAATTCATGTTCATTAAATGTTTTGAGCAAGTATCTTAGAGCATTACAATGTCGGGAGTCAATTTTATTTGAATCCTTAAAGAGTGGCTGTAGAGTTAACACTTCTGACTGTATTAGTTTGTAGAAGCCAGAGATCAGTGTTTTTAATTTAAAGCCTTGAAGCATGATTTTCAAATAATATATAAATATTCTGTGACCTTTTGGAAGCCACAGAATGTGTGAGAGAACCAATCCTGTAGAAGACTAGAAACTAGAATGTTTTTTAAAAAAAGGAAATGAATAACTTTTTTTTAAAAAATGGCCCTGTTTTCACAGAATATTTGAGGGAGAGGGAAGAATCTTTATGTAATACCAGCAGGCTAATATTGAGAATGTTTCCCAGAGCATGAAGGGGAATGTTAAGGAATCTTCTCAGGAGTGGCTTGTACGTTATGGATATTACTTACTTAATTTAAAATGTTTGGTACCCCTTCTCTCAGTTACTCAGCACTCGGGGTTGGTTATGGTCCAAAATTAAAGCACTACTTCAATCAATAAAACCAGCAGATGCTGTAAAATAAAAGAAGACCAATGACTAAAATGTAAACCAAAATTATAAACAGCATGCTTACAATGCAGTGGTTGCTTTAAATGGTTATATGCGCTTTGGTTTGTGGTGTCGTGGAGAAAATTGCCTGATTTGCCACCCATGAATGGTTCGTCACAAGGCAACAATTGCCATATTGTTATTGCCCAGGGATGGGGATGCCCTCCAGCTGCTCTTGGGCTGCCATCACCAATCAGCCCCTGCCAACATACATTGGTGGAGGAAGAGGAGTGGGGGGGGGAGCGCACCGCCCCCAGCAGCATGATCCCGGCGGGGTGCCATGGTGGCTGCCCCCCCATGCTGGGCACCACGCCCCTGCAGGCGGTGCACCATGCCCCTGTGGGCGGGGCTCCCTGCCCCTGCCTGCTCTCCGCCCCCCAGTGCCGGAGCATGAAGTTCTGCCACTGCCAACATAGCCAATGGTTAAGGATGATGGGAGCTGTAGCTTGCAACTTCTGGAAGGCAAAAGGCTCACAATTTCTATTCTAACCATCTTTCAGATAGTGGTCACATTCAGAAGATCCTTCAAATTATGGAATGGAGGCTATGAAATGAGCATTGGCAATCCTTGGGCTCAAGTTCACCCTTCTCCCTTTCACCCTTGCATGTGGGAGGAGAAGATGAGCTTCTGCTCTCAATGTGATAATTTGCCATTTTGACTAAATGTGGTTGTGACAAACTGTGGTTTGAACAAACCATTGTTTTCACTTAAGGATCCTAAATCATGATCAAACTACAATTTGGATCCTGGTTTAAGATCAATTGATCACTTGTATAAAACTAGTTTACTACTCAAACAGCAAATGATGGCAGCGTGTGGTAGGGAAGAATCAGCCTAGTCTTAGAAGTGTGAAATTTACAATACTGTTCTAAGATTCAAGATTTTTTAAGGAGGGGAAGGAGTATTCCTATGAATAGAGTTTCCTTGTTCGTCAGTTCTGTATGAATCTCCTCATAATTCTGTCAGCAGGACTCAATTTTTTCTAAGCATTATTGGCAGCTGTTATATTGTTTTAAAGCGGAGAATACATTTTAATCCCTGAAATGTTTGGTTTTCTAGTGGCTAACTATAGTGGCCTGCCAGCATCGTTTGATTGATTGAACTACTTTAAGTGATGAGTCTGGCGGAGATCAAAATCCATTGCGTGTGGGACTATTTCAGGAGCATACATTAGTAGCTTAATAGACACACCGCATGGGCAGAACAAATCCAAATTCAACTGGATTTGGGTTTCTTTCAGAGTGTGTTTATACACAGGAAGTACATTGCCACGCTTCAGATTTCGTCTTTACTAAAAAGAGAAAAATCAAAGCACCACAGCTACGCTGGATTTAGGCCTCCTTTGGAAATCAGAGTAAGAAAGCAGTAACAGCGTAGTTTTATGATCTGGGAGGATTGTGTTTCTGATATTGTAGCCGTTGAGTTTATTATTTTCTAAACCTGACTTTAGTGGATACAGATGTTGCTAGGATTCTTTTAAAAGGAATAGAGTTCCTCGCCAATAACAAAGAGGTATCATATTTATTCTCTCCTGCACATAGATTTTAGACTTCACATTATTTGAAATAGTAGATATAGGGTGATCCATCTCATGGTGGGGGAAACACTTGGAAATGACCCTTAGATGCAAATAATGATGTAGATGCTCCTTACATTTCAAACTGATTTGCGCATCACCCTCTTTTATTATTATTAAAATGGGCTCCTGTGGGACATCCCATCCCAGGTCCTGCAAGAATGTCTTTTGCTTCCTTTTTTTGTAGCTGACACTGGCAAACTGCTAGGAGGCGGATAAGGGCCAAACCACATTTTATGCTTAATGCATATCACACAGCAACCCATCCCATTTTACTTTTATAAATTACAGGTTCATGGAGGGGGAAGTTCTTACTGGGGATGCAACATGCAGGAAGGTGAGGCTTATCTCTTTTCTCTGCAGCATGATCAAAACTAAGACTCCCACCCCCTATCGCTGGGCATAGCTAGGACACTTGTGGCAGGGAACTGTTGTCACCAATGGGAATATTTTTCCTAAGTATTCCTCCCAAGTTGGGAGGAGGCAGCTTTAGGTCTGATTGCACAGTGGAAGGAAGGGGTAGCTTGCCCTCCCCACGCACGGCCTTTCTTCTAAGGAACGCACCCCAACCTTTAATTAATAAAAAGGAAAAAAGGAGAGGTACCTGAGATGACGAATCAGAGGTAGCCTAGGTGGTTCCCTCCAGATGTTTTAGACTACCGCTCCCATCGGATGCAGTCAGTATAGTCAATGGCCCGGAATGATAGGAAGTGTGGCCTGCAACATCTAGAGAGCACCATATTTGCTACCCTCTGAGCTGCACATTAAGCCCAACGTGTACTTTGGCCATGAAAGGTTCAACGGAAATGGAACTCTACTTCCCCAGATTCGAAGCAGATCTGCAGAAGTACCAGAAATCTGTGCCAGCACAAGATGTGATTTTTGCCAAAGTTTGCCTTTCCATATTCACAGAAACAGTGAAATGAGGAAAGAAAAGATCAGCTTCACCCTACACCTAATAGAAATTAAGGAACAGATCTTATGAAATGCGAAAAAAAATTATTGCCAGCTGTTAGATATTCAAGAGTAGTTAAAATTAAGGGAAAGGCTGGGAACAAAAGAGGATACTATGAACAGAACAAGGATGAAAAACTAGGGTACCTAATTTTTTATGGCGGGGGGCAGAATCTATTGAATCAATGTTTTCGCAGTCACATCTGCATATTGCTTACATATACATAAGTTATTGATATGTTTTTATTCAGAAAGATTTATATACTACTTAATCAAAGAAATATCTCCAAAGTGATTTGCATCAAATAGTATAAAAAGCACTGTATCTATCTCTGTATCACATACCAGTGCTATTTTTTTCTAGAAAAAAAGGTGCTAGTGCTGCGTACCCTTGAGTACCTCCAGAAAAACAACCACACTTTTAAAAATTTTGAATTGGGTGAGGGAGCTGTGGAAAAGTTTGAAACATTTACATTACGTGGACAGGCGGAGTCCCCAGATCCCGAGCGGTCCCCCCCGTCATGTGGAATAACGACTCAAGACAACGTGCTATGGGATTAAATTGGCCACAACTATATTAAATTTCAAATGTGGGTAGACCTTGGCTCCCCCCAGTCCCCAGCCAGGGACCTAGGGAGCTTCAGGGTTATCCAGTGTGTGTGTGGGGGATGGGCTGGCTCTGGAGAACATATGTTGAAGCAGAGATAGCCGCCCCCGTTACGCCGCCGCCGCAGGGGAGAGCAATGACGACCTTTCGGCGTACGGTCAAAGCCTCCCTTCAGAAACCCCTTTAACGGGGAACCCTGGTATCGCTGCCGCAAAGAGGAAGATGGACTAAAGAATTCCGCCCAAGGCCTGGTACCGCCAAAGTTGTGACATTTTGCTACGGGAAAGGCGAAACCTGCCAATGCAGGGAAATTCCTTTCCGGCCCTTTAACAGTGACCTTAACGTAGCAGCGCCCGCATACCTGTGAAGAAAAGTTAACCTGCAAAACCTGTGAAGAAAAGTTAACCTGCAAATAAGACATTAACTGAGGGTGGGTAGGGTGGGAGAAGCTCTGGAGCCAAGTGAGGATTCCCAGGTAAGATCCTCCCTCTATTGTGTGGGCAGGTAATCCCTCCCCTACCTGGCCTGGTCTCCTTGGCAATGCTTCCCCCAGGTGGGATTGGACAACTGACTGAGGTAGGCGGAGACCTCCAGGTATCCCACCTGAGGGAAGGCAAAGCCAAGCTATGCTGTTGGAGCCGCTCCAGATCTAGGGGCTACGTGCGTCCACGCAAAGGGCGCCCCCCGTTTTAAGCGGGGAGCAGTCATTATTGCAGATTATGGTTGTTTTCACACTCTCTAGCCATACTGATATTTTCAGCACCAGAGGGTTTCATCTCGTGATCAAAACTTTTGCCTGAAATGTACACTTTCATAAGAGTTGAAAATGAGCCACAAATATTACATTTCTTTTTATGCTGATTTCTCTTGCTAATAAGATCCATAAGGGCTTTCACACCTATTAACTACTGGACCACATTCCCAACATTTACGTAGCTGAACCAACATTCTTTTCTTGCTGGAGAGAGACATAGTGTTCCCCAAATGAAACTATATTGGTACATTTCCTTTCTTCTGGCTGCTGTACATAGTTGGCTGCATTTTCAGGTCATATAGATTTTAAAGGAGAGGTTGTGTAAAGCCTCAGGAAAAGGACAAAGTGTATCTCAGATACACTTGGTTTGCATGTGTGCTGTGCAGAGATCCAGTTCTAGTTACGCTTTTTGTGTTCTCCAATAAATGACAGAAAATAGTTCTTTGATTATTAGGTTTAACAGTAAAGGAGAATGACTTGCATTTTTGGAATTTAGGAGAAATTAGTTGATTCAGTAGGCAGATCTAGATATAGATGATATAGATATATGTATGTATTTGTATTACTTGGTGTATGCCAGCCATGTCAAATGCTACCTGATGTACAGTGGTACCTCAGGTTAAGTACTTAATTCGTTCCGGAGGTCCGTACTTAACCTGAAACTGTTCTTAACCTGAAGCACCACTTTAGCTAATGGGGCCTCCTGCTGCTGCCACGCCGCCGGAGCACGATTTCTGTTCTCATCCTGAAGCAAAGTTGTTAACCTGAAGCACTATTTTTGGGTTAGCGGAGTCTGTAACCTGAAGCGTATGTAACCTGAAGCGTATGTAACCCGAGGTACCACTGTATTTGTGATATTCTCCTGGTGTCCCTAGATAGAGGCTGTTTAATTTAATCTTGTCCTGCATAGGTGGTGTTGTGATTGGTCACAAGGAAAGTCCATCTGACCTATCTTCTGCCTGCCTGATGCCTCTAGCAAGTGAAAATTGGGGTAGGATGGAAATGAGAAGCTGTTGTTTGTTCAGAGTGATGTTCACACATAACACGAAGCCAAGGCGTGTGACTTGCTTAAACCATAATATGCACAAACTGTTTGCTAGCATATGGAAATCGAGCACTCCGCATTTAATTCCTCCCTTCATCTAGCTAGGACTGACCAGCCTGATTGAGCAAGATGCTTATAGTCTGATCTAGTGCTTGTAGTTTGTTTCTCTCCAAGCAAACCACAATTGGGAACCCAAAGGTTTGCTCTTGGCTTCCTCACCAGTTTGTTTGGGAGCAGGAGAGAAACAGGAGCACTGGTTTAGGCGTTGTGGTTTGTTGCTCCTGGATGGACAGAGTCGGGAGTGAAATAGGAACACTTGAGCTGCATGCACCAGCTCACAGCTCATGCACTTTATGGTTTAAACTAGGGATGGGGAGCTTCAGGCAAAGGGGCCCAATGCAGCCCTCCAAGACTTTCTGTCCAGCCACCAAGACTCTTCACAGGCCATGTCTCCTCCCCAGATCACACACTATCTTTCCAGGCCAAATCCATCGCCAGCCCTATTCCATGCGCTCCTTGACTGGTTTTCTCTGGCTAGAATGTGCCCTCGAGAGATGCTAATGTCTCTTGCTTGCATGGATGAAGATGAAGTCAGCTATACTTGTAGGAATCACAGCATCCTTTGGCAAAGAATTTCCAGAGTCCACTGTTGGTTGTTGGGTGAAGAGTGCTAGTTCGCTGCATTTTAATCTGATGTTGTTTTGTGGAATATTTCTGATACTTATTTTCTTCGTGAGAAAGTTGCTGTATGATTCTCCCTGATCTGTTTAAATTTACAATAGGCTTTCTAAAAATTAGACACATTTATTTACCTAGGAGACCCAAGATAACAAAAATTAGCTTTATGCATTGAACACTGCAGATTAGAGGCCCCTTGCTGCTGCTCCTTCCAATGTATCTTGAAGTAAGTTCAATAGCATTTGTTGATGGTAAAAGGGATTAGGGTTATAGGGATGTACCAGATGGCATGCGACCACTTGGCACAAGTGCTCCAGTAGCACTCAATTCACATTTGCCCAAGAATTTATACACTAGAAACCAAGATATCCTGATGGTATAAATTAGGGCTGCCCTTATTACTTCAAGCAGAGAACTTGGCAGACTACGGCACAAGGATCTGATTTTCTAACTTGTCCTATTCTGCCAGTGTATCACTTTTAAAGTCTTCAGATCTTCTTGGGCTGCTGCTGAAAGAGTGGAGAAAAATGCATCAAAAATGGTTTAAATTAGCTGTTGAAAATGGGGAGGAATTTCAGATCTTGGTTTGGCAGCAGCATTAGTTCAGTTTTGGAAGCTACACACCCACTTATTAAGCAGATGTCAGACAAATAAACTATTAAAAAGAATTGCACTGTCCCTTGCAATAAAATGTTCTTTCTTATGTTCTTGTTAAAGACTTTAAAATATAAGCATAATTTTGGGGGCATCTGCATACAATAACTTTGTTTAACTCAGTATGCTATTCTGATTTAAAAATAACTCCAGAACTGCAGTGCTTTTTTAAACTTACATTTTATGAGTTTGAAAAGTTCTTCCTCCTCACTCACTGCTTTATTTTTCATTCATGGATCATTAAAAAAAAAGAAATACAGAAAAAATGACAAAGAAAATAACTAGGCGAAGAAAACAACCAGTATAACGCCAACAGAAGGGATGCTGTTATGATCAGCTTTCCCTGCTTAAAAACAAAGAAAAAATGAATGAGTACTCCTTTGGCATTCAACATAGTACAATATTTAGATAAGGTGAAGTGAGGCTTTCAGCACAATCATACACCTAATCTACCCAGAACAAAATGAAGTAAATCATTTTGAGTCCAGTGAGACTTACTCCATGATTAGAGTGTATAAGATTGCTTATTTGTTTAATTCGTTTTCGCTTTCTTCTACCCTGCCTTTCTTCCATCATGGATCCTCAAGCAATCACCCATTTCACCATTTCAGATTTAATGCCCTTCTGTGCCCACAAGTGCCAGTAGTGGCCTGTATGGTGGGGAAGAGCCACAGAACTGCCCTCTTGACACTGGCATTGCTGCTGCTTGCTTAGATGGGTGGGGCAGACTTGAGGCTGGTGCAGTTTGGTGCTTCTGTTGATGAGTCTGTGTGGCCTTAACCTCCCTGGTGCCCCATCCAGGTTAAACAGAGTCAATAGCTTGCTCTCCTCCACCATGTGCGCCACCAATGGCAATCAGAATGAGTCTGACACTTGGTATCTTTATGGAGCAAGAAAACTTTATTTTAGAAAATGACATTTATTTTTCAAAATTGTTTGTAGGCCACCAGTCATCCATAAAAAGAATGCAGTCTATGGATTTTTTACAAGACTGTATTATGAATGTTTGCATGCAAAGAGACTAGCTATAGAGTCTCTATTTATATGTAAACATTCTTAAAGATTAGCACATATCAGCTGGATTTTAGTGCAAAACAGATGGAGAGCAAGAATAGATTTAGGGATGTCTAACCAGATGGCTAACCAGGCAGAGGGTACTAAGTCCAATTGACTTGAAGGGGAATTAGATCTGGGATCGAAGACCAGGATTCAATGTACTGTACTCCTGAAAAAGCTCTGGACTCCTATAAGAATCTCCCAAGCTATTTTTGAGTGACATTTCAAATGTGTGTGGCTATGTAACTGGGATGGATGCTGGTAGGCACTGTTTGGGGGGGGGGCGAAATCCTATCTTGTACTAGGTATGGTACAAAACATTGGACTTGTCTTTGGTTATCAGCTTAAATTCTTCATTGCACTCCTTAGGTGTCAGGGAACCGACATCGGAGCTAGAGGCGGAGGGAAGGCTCTCAAATGATGCTGGAGAAGGGCCCAGCAGGGAGAGAGGCAGCTCCGCAGATGGGGAAGCAAATCAGCGCAACACCAGGGATATAGAGGGGCTGATGGGGGAATCGGCGAGAGGGCTCCAGGACTCTTCACCGGACACCAGCGGGGAGAGCACGGGTCCTCCGCTACCCACGCCCACCCTGCGCAGAAGACTTCCGCGCAGAGAGAGTAGGAGGAGACTGGGTGTCAAACAACTTTTATGTTGGAAAGATTTAAGAAACGCCCACTGACAGATTCTGCTAGCGACTGAGGCAGCCACGAAGTGAAGGGCTGCCCAGACTGAAAGGTTTAGCAAGGCAACAAAGCCTGGAGAGGCGGCAACTTACGCACGAGCAACCCATACATTAGGTATTTAAAGCAAGTGGAGCAAATCTTCATAAAATTACATGGCAGGGTAGCAAGTGTGTGTGTGTGTGTATGGGGAGAATTGCATTTAAGATTGGAAAAATGAGAAAGAGAGAGAACCAACTCTGGGTCTGGTCAGTGCCTGGATGGGAAAACGCATTGGTGCTTGAATCCAATTTTATTTTTCTTGCTATATCCATAAAACTGTATGGCTGTTATTGCACAGACACCCTCCCCCCAATTTGGAAGATTTGTAGTGCATATGAAATATGTTTTGTAAGATGTTTTAATTAAGTATTTGTTGTTTTGTTGCTTGTTACTTGTCTGGATTCTTTGGAAGGAAGGAAGGGAAATAAATAATACTAATAATTAACCTGCTACCACTTTTCATACTATTGCATCAGAGGTTGTAAGGAATAATTAGCAGAGGAAAATAATGACCTTGAAGTTGTTCCTTCATTTTTGTTGCTGCCAGGAGACAGTTTCAGTGTTCAGCATACTTGTTTAGAGCTCGTGACATATTTGTGCTTTCCAAGCCAATATAAACAAGCAATTGCGGGATAAATAGAGAACCGAAAGGTACAAGAATGTAAGGGGTTGCAAAGGTTAGCTGTAACTAAATGGTCATAAGAATGTTCTAATAAATACTGCTAGTATGATTTATCACTACTAATACAATCACTTCTTTATTTTAAAAGTGGATGTCTTGTATGTACACATACTCAGCGATGAATAGACAGAAGTGATAGGAAAGGGATGACCGATGGATGAGACCCCCATCCCAAAATACACATGAGACTTCAGAAGTTTTATTTTTCTTAAGCTATATATCTCCCAAACTGGAGGGACCAAAGACTGTGCATGTGCCAATTGACAAGGGCAGCAGAAAGCAGCATGCTTTCATTGGAGCTGGAATTAGACTGCACGGAAACAGTGCATTTTAAAAAGGAACTAGTTCAAATTCAGCTACTTCCTGTTCAGACTTGTAGAAAATGAACTAATTCAGGTGAAATTTTGGTTTACTAGAGGGACACTGGCCCCTACTCTGCAACCCCTCCCCTGACAATTAACCTGGAGCTTCCCCTTCCCACATCATGCAAACACTTAACCCTGATTTCACCTTCCCAACCCTATTTTCCCTATTCTGCAGGCCCAGTTGGCATCCATTTTACTTTCACCTCCATGTCCATGCCTCCCCTGCATTTTCCTTTTATGTAACCCTCCTCCCCTGCACACAGACCAGCCCCATGTTAACCTCTTGTATCTTCTCCCACACAATTGAAACTACTAAGCACTCTTTTTACCTTTCACCCAGTTATGAAGCCACCATCCTTCCTTTCCTATTCTGCAGCCCATTTTGTACCCCCATTTCATCATACACCCCACCCATTCCCATGCCTCCTCCTCCTTTTTTGCAACCAACTTTGAACCACCTTCTTCCCCTTTGTCTCCTCCTCCTCCTCCTCCTCCTCCCTTTTCTTAACTTCTGTTTCCACACAGGTAAAACATGGGTCCTGCTGCTAATAAGTGGTACATATCTCACTGCAAATGCAAAAGTTATTGTGCAGGTACGCCAAGAATCAAGAAGAGGTAAAATTAATATGGTGGAATCAAAGGGGAATAACTTGGAACAGCAAAAGTGAAATTTTAAACGAATTACTTAGTATAACCTTACATAGTATAAGATTTATTCTTAGCCTGTAGGATTAATCTCTCACAGAAAGCGGAGGAAACCTTGTCATTTTGGCACATATAAGCTTACAAGGATCAAATGCAATCACATGTACAAAATGGAGTCCTCTCATATTGGCAGGGTAACCAACTAAATAACCTCATTATTTCCATCTCTGGCTTTTATGGACTAGATTTACTACTTGTGGATGTCCAGCTTAGCAGTTAATATCCCTCTTGTCATTCCACCTTAGGTTATAAGTGATGCATTTCATGATCATGAGCAAAACTCAAGTAGCTCAGTCAAGGCAAAAATAGATCTTTTTTCAGACAGGCATCAAGGAATTGCATTTGGGGCAGATTATAGCTGATGTCATTCAGGGATATGGAGACCTCAAGAGTATAGTTAATTCCAGAAAATAGAGATCAAGATACATTAGACATGGTAATTGTACATATGGAAGACAATTTTCAAGTACAGTTTTAGATCATTGCATGTTAATACATTTTCTGTGATTATGATTAGCACTTCTACTCTCTCTCATACAAACACACAATGGATTTATTCAACTGAGTCATACTCAGAGCAGATGAACTGAAATTAATGAACATAACTGTCAGGGCTGCCCTAGGTCCCAGCTCACAAAGGACCAACGCAACCGTTGTTATGTACAAAAGTCTTTATTGAAGTTCATTTCCGTTTCCACAGCCGCAGCGCGCAGCCCTACGTCTGAAACTCTAGACCGCTGAAGCTCCGTCTGAGTCCCCTCCCCGCTGACACCAGTTTAAGATCCTAGCCTTGCTCCACCTCTTCCTCTGCTCTCTCTTCCTCTGGGTCCTCCTGCCCGCTGGGGTTTCGCCCTTCCTAGATTCTTCTGACGCTGAATCCCCTGAGTCTTCCCCCTGCCTCCGGCGGGCTTTAGGACCTGGTTCCCAATCCGGGCTTTCTGCTGTCCCGCGCGCCTGTACATTTGAACTTGGCGCGCGCGCACAGCCCCCAACCTTCCTTCTGACCGTTACACTGCTCCTGTCACTGCTTTCCTCCTCTTCGGGGAGATTGGCTGGCTCTGACCTCCCCTCCATTCCCCCTCTCTCCGATGGAGGCGTGGTCAGCCCTGACTCATCTCCTCTCCCTGCTGGAGGAGACGCTGGCCCTGACACACGGGAACCTTCCCCCCCGCTACGCTCTGGTGGGGAAGCTGGTCCTGATCTCCAGCTGCTGCTTTGGGAGTCCCCGCTGGCCCCTTGCTTCTGGTGCGTCCCCCCTGGGACCCCCCTTGCCCTGACCATCGGCGCCTCCTTCTGGGAATCTTCTGATTTGCTGGAGAGGCTCATGGAATCTCTCGGGTCACTGTCATTCTCCCCTACGCTGCCCTCAGATTCTTCCCATTCGCTCTCCGTCTCCTGTCTCCCCTGTGTCTCTGTCCCTGAACCCCTGACAATAACTAACTCAAGTCTATCAATTTCAATTGGTTCACTCTGAGCATGACTTAACCCAGCGGTGTGGGGAATCTGCTCCTTGGGTTCAAGGTTGCATCCAGCATCAGTTGGAGATGGGCCATCAGTGGACAGATGCATGCTACATCTGATGCTGTCTGGGGGTAGTGGATCTTAGATGGGCTATTTACAGGCCAAAACAGAAGGCAGACCAGGCTGGGAGATGAAGGCAGCACAGGAATGAGGCTGAGGGCCACTGGTCTCACAGATTCAATGTATTTGAGGTAGTAGTATGCTCAAGGCTCGCAAGTCTAAGCAGCCTGTTTGTGCTATCAAGCAGTTACACCACTGTTGGAGCTTAGCTGCAATGTATAGCTCCCAGTTGTACACCATTACCAGCAATGCAGCTCTAGCAGCTGTCACAAAAAGCGCCCCTCGTGCATGTGCTTTCCCTTCCAAGGTGAGGCCCAGTTCCACATAAGGGGAGGGTATGGAGATAACGAAGCAGCATGACAGCAAAGGACTGGGTCTTCCAAGTCTGGCCTGAGTTGAGGGGTGTCCATCATACTGCAAAATGTAAATTTTAAAAAGAAATGGCAAATAAAAATAAAGGGGAAGAAGAGAGTCTCTGTCTGGCACCAAGGAAATGGCAAGCATCCCATAATGGCAGTGCTTTTTTCCAAAAAACAAAATAAAAAAATGTTTAGAGGTACTCTCATTTTCCTACTCATATTGAGCTACTGCCCCTCAATGAGGCCAGACTTAGATTCACAAAATGTTTAGGTGTATGCGTGTAATTTGGTTATTCTATTTGGTTATTCTACCACTTTTGTTCTTGATCAGAGTAGCTGATCACCTAAGCAACACCTTTCACAAGATCTAGAATGAGCGCATTCAGACAAATGAATTTCCTGGTTGCAGTGGAGTGATATTGTTATTTGGGTGTGGTAAGGAAAATGATTTCACATTTCATTTATGAGAATTCCCATTTTAAGCTTTTTGTTTTTGACTAATAGTGAGTAGTAATGATTATTTTTACATCTATTAAAAAAAAAGTAAACGAACCAAACTGGAATATTTTAAGTATTATTCATATATTACATACATTACTAATTCTTTCAGTATTTATATACCAGCCGAATAACAAAAGTTGTCTGGGCAGCTTACAGGTGGAAAAAGAAGATTAAAGAAAGATGCAGCATAAAAAGAAAATATAAAACCAGCAACAGAATAAAACCAGTATGGTTCAGTAAAACAAAGTAGGAAAATAATGAAAATCAGGTCATTTGTTTCTAGAGAATTCAACATTGTTAGATACTGAAAAAAGCAAACAAAAACAAAGTACAACAAAAGCCCACTTCCATGGTAATGCAGGTTTAAAGGAGAACATGCAATTATATGATGATGGTAACAATTAATTATGAAGCAAATATGAAATAAAACATTAGTGGCAGGCCAAGTCCAATAATCTTACAGTCAAACCAATATATATTGTGCAGTCTCATTTTTTCCTCTTGCAATTGTAGCTTTCCAGGCCTATCTGTTTAGCAATAGGAAACTACACAAAAAACATGGGAAAGGACAACTGAAGCAAGGAGATTTCCCACCACCCTGCTTTGAAACAATATAGCTGGTTGTATGTATCCTCTGTAAGGGACATGGGTGGCGCTGTGGTCTAAACCACAGAGCCTAGGACTTGCTAATCAGAAGGTCGGCGGTTTGAATCCCCGCAACGGGGTGAGCTCCTGTTGCTTGGACCCTGCTCCTGCCAACCTAGCAGTTCGAAAGCACATCAAAGTGCAATTAGATAAATAGGTACCACTCCGGTGGGAAGGTAAACGCCGTTTCCGTGTGCTGCTCTGGTTTGCCAGAAGCCACTTAGTCATGCTGGCCACATGACCCGGAAGCTGTACGCCGGCTCCCTTGGCCAAAAAAGCGAGATGAGTGCTGCAACCCCAGAGTTGGTCACAACTGGACCTAATGGTCAGGGGTCCCTTTACCTTTATGTATCCTCTGTACAGTGGTACCTCAGGTTACATATGCTTCAGGTTACATACACTTCAGGTTACAGACTCTGCTAACCCAGAAATATTACCTCGGGTTAAGAACTTTCCTTCAGGATGAGAACAGAAATCATGCTCTGGCGGAGTGGTGGCAGCAGGAAGCCCCATTAGCTAAAGTGGTGCTTCAGGTTAAGAACAGACCTCCAGAACGAATTAAGTACTTAGCCCGAGGTACCACTGTACTGTGGACTATCAAGATGAACAGGTAGAAGGCCAGTATAGTGCTAGCATCTTCTTTCCTGTGCAATTCAGAGTTTGGTCCTTTAGTAGTAGTTTTCTACACTCCCTTGCAGATATTCTTTGTGCCCCTGATTCTGGGGAAAGTGCAACTTTCCAAAAGTTCTCTATCTGCTCCCCATTCCTGGTAGATTCTAAGATGATACTGCAGATATACAGACACCATAGATTCTTAGAATTGTAGAGTTGGAAGGGACCCTGAGGATCATCTACTCCAAGCCCCTGCAATGAAGGGATATGCATTTGCCCCTAAAGGAGATCGAACCTGCAAGCTTGGCATTATCAGCATCACACTCTAACCAACTGAGCTATGCAAATACTTTTTGTATCATGGTGGTGTCCAGTGTTTTGAAAATGCTTTCAAATTTCTCTGATTTTTCTGACTTTCACGAGACAAGTACTTGATGCATCAAGGGACTAGGGATATATATTAGTGATTTACTGCTGTAGAATGAATGTGCTCATAATCGCTCATCTAAGTGAGCGAGGGGTTTTTTTGTGCTACTGTGACACCACAGAAAAAAAAGGAAGAGCCAAAAGCCAATGTCATTGTGAAATAACTAGTAAATGCTTTGGGAACATCATAAACATTAATTTTGTGTTACCTTTCATCCAAATATAGGATTAGTTTGATCCAAAACAGATGAACGAGGAAAACAGCTACTGTTTTAAATAGTCTGCATGTCTATTTTCCAGGCAAACACACACACAAACTAGCTGTAAATCATGCTTGCTTTAGTTCAGTGTGTCTTTCTTAGTTCCATCAGATTAAAGCTAGACTCTGGAATTTGAGGAGGTAACATTTTCCATGGAGGTTGGTGGTAACTCAATCAAGTGGACAGATGAACACACGCACAGTACTCCCTTCAATTCACTTCTTTAGAAGAATTTGAAAGGCCTCCAGACTCCAAAAGCAATAACAGTGATCTCTTACTCAAATCGAAATTAATTTTTAAGATTCATTAAAAAATATTTTAATGTCATTACAATGACATGGTCTAGTGTTGTTTGTGTAGCTAAAGAGAACTGGGATTTGGCCTAGGGCGAGGTAGCCAATGTAGTGCCTACCAGATGTTGGGCTACAACTTGCATCAGGTCCAGACAGCTGGTCTAGGTTGGAGCAACAGGTCAGGGATGATGGCAGGAGGCGGAGGGAGAAAGTCCAGCATCTGGAGGACACCATACTGACTACCCCAGCCCTGGGGTCTTGTGGGACTCAAGCAAAAGATGGAAATAGACTTTAGATACAGTAATGCCAATATATTTAATGAGAATAACAAAATGCAAGGGACGGAAGAGAAAGATGAGGACCCTTAACTGTGCCAACTCAATTTATAGGTCAAGTTGTTGTTGTTTAGTTGTTTAGTCGTGTCCGACTCTTTGTGACCCCATGGACCAGAGCACACCAGGCAATCCTGTCTTCCACTGCCTCCCACAGTTTGGTCAAACTCATGTTGGTAGCTTCGAGAACACTGTCCAACCATCTCGTCCTCTGTCGTCCCCTTCTCCTTGTGCCCTCAATCTTTCCCAACATCAGGGTCTTTTCCAGGGAGTCTTCTCTTCTCATGAGGTGGCCAAAGTATTGGAGCCTCAGCTTCAGGATCTGTCCTTCCAGTGAGCACTCAGGGCTGATTTCCTTAAGAATGGAGAGGTTTGATCTTCTTGCAGTCCATGGGACTCTCAAGAGTCTCCTCCAGCACCATAATTCAAAAGCATCAATTCTTCAGCGATCAGCCTTCTTTATGGTCCAGCTCTCACTTCCATACATCACTACTGGGGAAACCATGGCTTTAACTATGCCTATATAGGTCATAGGCAGTCTCAAAGAGCTGCAGTCTTCCTTGCAATCTGCCGTGCTCATGCTTCAGGCCATGCTGACACAGATGAGCCTAGCTAGTAATAGAAGAGGGCATCTAGGCAAGCAACACATCTAAGATGCTGGGCTTACACTCCTGCAATTCTCCCCCACCTGTCCTCCTCATGTGTAGTAGAAATGACTTTCCCAATTTGCAGTTGCAACCCGTAAACTGATTTGTCAGATGCGGTGAGCTTATACATTGTAAATATGCTACACTAGCATACCAGTTCTTGGAGTTACTCGGGAATTCTAAGAATCAGTGAAGTTTTGAACTCCGATTCAAAATGGCAGCCAACTGTATCCAAACTTAGATGAAAATCTTTTCCTTGATGTTAGGAACCTCATGCAAAATTTGGTTATGATATCTTAAGATGTGTCCAGATGCATAGCAAACAGAAAATTTCCCAAAGTGTATGGTAGATTTTGATACAAAAATCCATCTCCAGTTGGGAAAAGATAATTGTACGTTAAAAAAACCCATTGCCCATGGATCAGATGCTCACCCCATCCACATTAAAAATGCATCCATTCTGTTCAGGGCCTGAATGAATGTTGCAGTGTGAGAAACAATATTCACGCAAATCCATCTGCATTGACTATACATGGAAGGTTACATCTGCACGTGAATCAATTGAAGCAAATATCCTGCTGCAAAACCATCACTGAAATGAATGTAAACTTTGTTGAATTGTACATTTAAGGGCTGAATCACCAGGGAATGAATCACCAGTGGTACTTTGGCTGGTGAAGTGGATATCTGAAGAGAAATTGAATTTACACGAAGGCTGTGAATATTAGACTGTCAAATATTCAGGAATGCACTCAAACTGTTGCACTAAATTAACCATGCAGAATGTCTACTAAAAGCATGTACTAATTCATTTCACCCAGAATATGATTAATAATGATGTCTTGATTTTGTACATGGTAAAGATTCGTTTTTTATACTTGTAACGGGAACATTCTGTGCAAGTGATGACACCTCCTTGTTAGTTAAAATAGAAAATAAAAAGCAGACATTTTCACAAAGTGCCTCCTTTATCTAAAAGGCTCAGAAATAATTAAATGATGCTGTGCAGTATGTTCTCTCTAGTAGCATATTCAGCACTTTCTTAACAAAAGAAAGAAAAACAAGGGTCCTTCTGGTAATTTGACTGTAGGATATCTGATACCATTCTGATCTGACACTCACTTACACATCACTCTTTTATATGTAGCATTGCCCGCTGATTGGTAAGGAAACATGACGTGGCCTGTTCTTGTGTCCATAACAGTAGTTTGATGTTGAAAAATCAGCATATTTTCACCTGCTAATAAACATTTCCAGGTGGCAGTCCAGAGTGAATACTTCTCCACTCCAGTCCATACCCCATCTTGCTCCTGATAGGGCAATTCAAATTTGTGAATGGCAGGTTATCCCACCACCCATAGCAGCTGGCCAGGGGATGTCCCATTGGCTGACCGCCACAAGCAGCCTTTTTGCTCCTCAGGGGGTGAGAGGGGTAGCCATGAACGACCAAACCATAGACCACCCTGGGACCTGGTAAGTTGCCATTTTCACCTGCTAATAAGCATTTCTTGTATATCTCTCTATATGTCAAGCAGCTGTTCAAGATCCAGCTACAGCAGCTACAGTGGTGCCCCGCAAGACGAATGCCTCACAAGACGGAAAATCTGCTAGATGAAATCATGCACTTGCCAGTTCGGCCCATGCTCCCATGCACACTCCCCCCAAAGCAAACCCATAAAAAATTATTCTGTTTTCCTGAATATTGAGAGCAGTTGCTAGACTGACATGGTTAAATGTAAAAGGAAACTCCAGCCATAGTTGATTCCAGAACAGTTTATTATGCCCACAGGAATGCAAAATCCATTTAGTTTATGCAAGTGGAAAATAAGTTCATTTTTAACACATGAATTCCAAGTAAAAAGCAAAAACATCTAGCTTGTTTATACAAACTTGCAGTCAAGTGTCAGATACTTTCAGTACAGTATAATGTATTTATTTTCTAGGAAGAGGACCTCTTAATCAGAAAGCATGCTTTGAGTAAGGATTGGTTTTGCAATTCTGAGGAAACTTACTTTATCTAAATAATGTAAGAAGCCTTAGGCCCAGATTGGAAGCTAAAGTAATTATGCAGCTGCTGTTGTTGAAAACAGCTGCATCTAATTTCCCGCTACTTCTCTATAATATCTACTTGAACGTGCTTTATGTTGTGATGTCGCAACATCCTGTTTCCTATCCCACTCCATGTCATTGGCTGCTGATGTTGCAGTGAGTGGGCAGTAGGCAGAGATATATGGAAACATGGTGATGTCACAAGATGAAATATGATCTGCTAGATGCTCTGAAGAAGGAGGGAGGAAACAAAATGTGTGGTAGCTATTTTTTGTTTCGTTCCTGTTGTTGTAAGTATGTTTGCTATAATATCAAACTTATTTGATCCTGAGAGATAATTCACCAATATTCCAGCATTTAAGAATTGTTAAAAGTACAGGGGTAACAGTGGTGGTGATGTCATCAGTGCAGGATGACACTAGAACGAGCTAGCCAAGGGTGTCTTTGCTGAACTTATGTTGAACATTAAACTGTAAAGTGGAAGACTTGGAGAAGTGCAACTGCTTTTTGAACCTCCAGGACCATAGGATGCTAGAATCAAAAGAAGGAATCAATAACCCATACCACAATAACCCATACCACAATAACCCATACCACAATAACCCATACCACAATAACCCATACCACAATAAATTATCTTAAAAGGGGTTTTGGGGACCTTCTGTCTGAGTTTACCACCGGAGTGGCAGACTTTGAATGGCTAACAAATACAGACTAGAGTACTTTGGTCCCAAAGAATCCTGGTTTCACTGTTTCACTTTGTGGGACATGGAAGAATATACAAAATAGAATGTACAATTTTGTGGCGTTTGTGCCTCTTATTAGCTGTGCCACCCATCCTAGCTCTCCTGTCCTCCTTGCCATGTGGACCAGAGACCAGAAGAGACGGCTTTGTGGACGGTATGTGCTAAATCAGTACATCTTAGCTCCTATCCCCACATACGCTTAGGAAATTTCCTAAGGTTATGCGTTCTGTTGGCTACTTTGGCTCACTGATGTTTGGAATTGCCCAAGTCTGATGAGCAGAAAATGTAAAAAACTATTTCTCCCTTTGGTAGAGCACTCAGAGTGGCACAGCTGGAGCCCATTAATCAGTTAGGAGCTCTTAAATTGAATGCTCATTTTTCACATTTTCAAGAGAACACCCAACACAAATAAACATCTTTATTGGTTCCTCCAAGTGACCCAAATAGACATTTAACTCCACACTTACCTTTATTGTTTTTTTGAAATATGTTCAGAACATTTTAGGAAATGTCAACATAATGCAAGTACACGTGCTATAATCAATGGCAAAGTGTTCAACTCAGCAGGAGACACCCTTTCCTCCACTCTTTACAAACCATCTGCTTCTCCATATGTATTATGCAGGGTTTTCCCATTCTGCAGGTCCGGTCCCCTTCCCCCCCATGGAATCCTATGTCTAGGCTTCAGGGAATGGATCGTGACACTTATTTAAAAAATTATTTTAAACCCCCCGATGCTTCATAAAACTATTATTTAAAAATAAAAATCTATTTCTCCCTGTATCCCAAGTCATTTTTCTCAAACTTAGCACCTTCATTACACACCTTACACAAAAGTAAAAGATCAATGTCTGTCTAGGCATCTGGAGAGCCGAGTTTGCCTATGCCTGGTCTAGGCAGTTCACAACCAGTTCCTGCTTCTCAGAGAAAAGTGTTATATAGAGCTGAGATGTAATTTCTCAGAAAATGTTCTCCAGTGCAGGCTTTGGAGTAGTTGTCAGTGGAGTGATGGCCATTCACACCAGCTGATAATTTGGTCTGCGAATGAATGGGGAAAAGCTTTGAATGCAGCTTCAATAGCATGTGGGCATTCAGCCCAAGGTGAATATATATCATTTCAGAATCAAGAGAATAATTTTGCAATCCTTTAGAACAAGTAGATGGCTGCCTTCTATGGTTTGGGCTCATTTTGAGTTTGCCTGGGGTATTTTTTGTATATAGCCATTCTTGGGAAGATTTTTGTCCACTTCAAAAGCTCTCTTTGTCCTTACTTAAGAATATGCTCATTTGAACCCTTCTGATCAGCATTGTATTAAACTCATAAGTTAAATATCAATCAAAATATTTTCATTTATTGTTTTGTTTAATACAATCGCACACACATGAAAATTCATACCTCATTACCAGAAGGTTTCAAAGCAGACAATTTATTTGGAAACAGACAATGCTGGGAAGAATGGCTATCTCCTTTCCCTGCAACCCAAAATGTAAGCCAAAAATCTGCTTCAGAGGATCAGGGGACGCTCTGGAGCAGATCTAAGGGGCATGGGACATGCAGGGGGAATCCCATTGTGGTAGTAGAAGGCTGATAGTGAAATCAATTCTTCCTTAGAAATATTACCCCACCCCTGCAGATAACACACAAGTACTTTCCAAAGTTACCACAACTTCACCACAAAACCAATTTGGTGAGCAGAATGGATGGCTCAATTACATTTTCATTTAAAATGCCTGAAAGACTAGAAATGTTTTTACCTGGTGCATGAAGGACAACATATGTGGACACCAGACAAACTTCAGCGGTCAGTACATTCCATAGCTATGGCACCACCAATGGAAAATCCCTTTCTCTTGTTAGGCAACAGTAATGCTCCTTTCCAAGTTCATTCTAGTTGTATTATATTTCTGTCATGCTATTCCTCTTAAGAAATCCCTCTTGTTGGCAGCATCAAAATAATATAGTTATATGCTTTCACCGTATTGTAATGCCTTTATAAGCATTCTGTGATAGGACATTGGAGGAAAACCACACGGATTATAATTTGCATTTGGAACTTTTAACACATTGGGTGTTGTAATTGTTACATAAAAATTCATGAAGTGGCAAGTTGAAACACATTTACTTGACCCGACAGTCATTTCTTCCTGTGGGATGGATCCAAAGGAGTGATAAGCCCATGTTGTGGAGAACCAAATACAGTGGTACCTCATGTTAAGAACGTAATTTGTTCTGGAGCTCTGTTCTTAACCTGAAACTGTTCTTATCCTGAAGCACCACTTTAGCTAATGGGGCCTCCTGCTGCCGCTGCACCGCCAGAGCACGATTTCTGTTCTCATCCTGAAGCAAAGTTCTTAACCCAAGGTACTATTTCTGGGTTAGCGGAGTCCGTAACCTGAAGCGTCTGTAACCTGAAGTCTCTGTAACGCAAGTTACCACTGTATGCAGACAGAACTGCATTACAGTACTTGTTTGTAGTACAGCAATTGACACTCCTGAAGAGAGAAGCCAGTGGTACATTTTAAAAGTGAATTGTCCCTTTGGCAGTAAAGTACCAAGATGCCATAAAAATTCCTGTGTTACACTTCTGAGCAACAGAGGGGCTCTTTAGAAGCTGCAGCACCAGCAGCATAAAGCTGTGGGTTCATCCCATGGCAGCTGTGATGTTAAAGGCCGAGGACAATAATGCTGTCATGCAAACCCTCACAATTTGAACCTAACCTTTGATCCTGATTGGCTGAAAGGAACCTGCGCAGCTTACTTGATCTATGTGATGCTAGGCCTTTAAACTTTGCAGCAGCACCATGAAATGAACTTATGAAAAAGTAGCTGCTGTAAAGCTGTTGGGGAGTCTGTAGACACCAGAAGCAAACAAGAATACTGTATTTGTGATGATTCCCATGATCTGGGGTTTATTTTCAGTCCTTAGTGATCTGCCAATCTGGTGGAACTGTCGCTTGTCCTCTTTTGCACGTGCCCAAAGCACAATTTAGTTTCCCAAAATGAGGGGTTTGGGGAAACCTGTGCAGTGACTTCTTAAATTGTGAACATATAGCTTTATGTCAGGGGTTCAGGAGCAGAGGCACAGGAAAGGGAGGAAACAGAGAGCGAGGGGGAGGAATCCGAAGGAAATATGAGCGATGACAGCGGCCCGAGATCTCAGAGTCTTTCCAGTGAATCGGAAGATTCACAGAAAGGAGCGCCAGTGTTCAGAGCAAGGGGGGGGGGCCTAGGGGGACACCCCAGGAAGAAGGGACCAGAGGGGACTCAGAGAGCAGCAGTTGGAAATCGGGGCCAGCTTCCCCACCAGAGCGCAGTGGTGAGGAAGGGTCCCAGGTATCGGGATCCGGCGGCTCGCCGCAGGCGGGAGGGCATGAGTCAGGATTGGCCACACCTCCATCGGGGAGCGAGGAAACGGTCAAAAGGAAGGTGGAAGGTTGGGCGCGCGCGCCAAGTTCAAATGCACAGGAAGGCGGCACAGTAAGCAGCCTGGATAGGGAGCCAGGTCCTAAAGCCCGCCGCAAGGAGGGAGAAGGGTCCGGGGGGTCAGCGTCAGAAGAGTCCAGGAAGGAAGAGACCACGGGGGGCAGAGGGACCCAGAGAAGGAAGGAAAGACGGAAGAGGTGGAGGAAGGCTAGAGTATTAAGTTGGTGTACAGGAGGCAGAGACTCAGACGGAGCTTCGCCGGTCTAGCTTCTAAGACGTAGAGCTGCGCGCTGTGGCTTGAAAATGGAAACTGTAACTCAATAAAGACTTTTATACAGTGTTGCCGGCTAGCGTGGTCCTCTGTGAGCTGGGATCTGGAAGCAGCTCTGACACTTTACTATGTACATTTCTATTCAGCCTTGACAATAAAAGAACAAAAACCAACCCTTGCTAAAAATGACCACCATATTCATGCGAGCCAGTCCAAAGTATGTGGAGTTCAAAAAATGTGGACTGCAAATATCAAGTGAGGTGGAAGAGCAGCACACTTTTCTTATTTCAATGAAAATTATTATGTACGGTGCTATATATTATGTAATATGAAAGCAATGTTAGGATTTTATGGTAAACTTTGTGGTTACAATAATTACTTAGGTAGTCATAATCTATTTCATACTTTCTCTGAGTTCTAGCTACTGAATTTTGCTTGATTTGGCCAGTGCAAATACTAAAATCTCCTGGGCAGCCACATTTTTTCAATGCACAGTCCAATTCTTCATTGCTGTTTCTTACATGTCCACACATCCGTTGTGTGCAGATGTGCTATAATTGCTTCCAGAACCCTTAAGGGCAAAATGTGCTTTATTGTTTAATAAGAAGATGGCACAGAGATGTGAAACAATAATTTGGGTTCAGTATGGAAAAAAAGATTCTTTAAGCTACATTGCTTTTCTGCGTAGCAAATAATCCTCCAGAGTGGCTTTTTTTATTATTACCACAATAACTGGCTAACCCGCACACCCCATCCCAACTCCCTGATTTTTGGTTCATGTTGGTTCATTAAAATGTTTACAGTTGGTGGTGGTATAGTGGTGTCAGCTCAAAGCAGAGCATTACTCTCCAGTTTTCAAAGTACATTTATATTGCTTCCTTTAATAGAAAAGTAGTGTTGGCAGCGAATCCCAAAATTAGTGGGTCTAGTTCTCATATTTGATAGCCTTCCTATTTCTCTCCAGTCCAGTGCTTGGATGAAATGCCCAGTTTAAGAAATGAGGCCTTAAAAGTGTTGAACATGTGACAGTTCTGAACTCATAACCGGAGACTTGAATGGCGAGCGCTGAGCCCATTATAAGCAGAGACCAAAACCCATTGGAGTTGAGGCCCAATTTGGTGTCACCCAAATGTACCCTGGGATTGTGAAGTGGAAACATAATACTGGGGAACTTGAGAGCAGCATTTACTGACCCCTTGGAATTGTAGCTTTCCATTCCTCCTGGCTGAAATAGTAAGTCTGAGTACCATATTTTTCGCTCTATAAGACGCACCTTTTCCGTCCTAAAAAGTAAGGGGAAATGTGTGTGCATCTTATGGAGCAAATGCAGGCTGCACAGCTATCCCAGAAGCTAGAACAGCAAGAGGGATTGCTGTGCAGTGAAAGCAGCAATCCCTATTGCTGTTCTGACTTTTGGGATAGCCACACGAAGCCTCTTCAGAGCAGGGGGAGGAACGCAAAGAGGCGCTGCACAGAGAGGGAAAGCTGCGCAGCGCCCCTTCTGTGAAGCGGGAGGAGAAATGGAAGGGGCTCCGTTTCTCCTGCCGCTTCGCTGAAGGGGTGCTGCGCAGAGAGGAAGAGAATTTTTTTTTTCTTGTTCTCCTCCTCTAAAACTTATGGTCTTATGGTCGGGTGCATCTGTATTTCTGGACCGTTTATACTTGAAAACAACATTTTTTTCACTCAGCATAATTGCACAATATCTATACCTTTGTGACACAATGCTCTGAATTTGTAATTACTGCTGAAAGGGGGACAACTGGTAGTATGAAGGAATCAAGAGATTGCTTTCTTTGGAAAGAGAAAACTACAAATCCTTTGACTGCAGCAGGTTACAACTCTTCTGCACATGCTCAAAAAGTGTTATTTTAATGTCTGGAGCAGTATTATTATTTTTCTCTCTTGGTTTATTTCATAGGGTACCCTCTCTCACCCCCATACCTTATTTCTTTTTGAATAAGTTTTCAGACTGTTTGAAAAATACTTACCGAATATAGTTACCAAACCTCTTACTTGGTAGAGGTTTCCAGAATTAAATGGGTGGTAGAAAATTACAAAGAAGGGGATATGCTGAAATACATTAACTATTTCATCATTCAAAAAGAAAGAAAAGCAAGTCAAAATTTGTTTAAGAAGTGCTGTGTAAATTCCATGCAAATTCTTCTGCCCCAAGACCAATATGAATTTGGTAACTTTTGTTTCTGATTGTCCAACTAATAGAAATAAAGTTTTTCGGTATTTGTGGCAGTAATACTTAATGAGCAGAGAGGTAATTAATAGTTAGATAAGCCACCAAATGCATGGCCACACAAAAAAGTTACAGTTTTTGTTGAACTGAATATGAATCCTGTCTAAATAGCAGCTCTCTGTGCCAACTGGAGTTAGCATGGAGCAATTATTTGTCAGTTGAGGGCCAACTTGATGTTAAATCAATTTAAAAGAAGCATGGTTGGATCCTGGTGATGATCGAGGCAGGTGGAGCCAACTGGAAGCACAGCAGCCATGTCAATTACACCATGCTAATTAAATATGTACTAACCAATAATGTTTTCACTCCTGAAATGCATTTGTAATCTTTCAGAGCAATCTAATTCTTATTATCTTATTATCTTCGATGATGAGGCCATGTGTCTTAGATGAAGCAGTTTGGCAATATTAATGACACCCAGATATTTCTTTCCAAATTAAGTCTACAATAGCATTTGCTAAGATTTCAAAGACTTGAGAAAGATTCCCTATTTTTTATAATAAGCTGGCTAATGAGAATCAGGTCATGTTTCTGTTTAGGAATAATAGCAACATCCTCTTTCACAGGATACATATTAGTGGTTAAAATAATGAGCCTTGAATTTCTCCATTATTTGAAAAAACCCAAACCCGTTTTGTAAAATGAGCACATGTGAATGTTTTATGAATTACAGCTTACTAAAATGTTTCCCTAACCATATTAACAGAACTATGATCTCAGTTTTAATTCTACTTTATTGTTACTGCATCGGTGCTGATTAAAATAGACAGTATCTTATTGTAAAGTTATTTCCAGCAATAAGATACTGTCTATTTTAATCTCAATGGATGCTGACCACCAGCTTTGCAGCCACAGTTATGTACCTTCCCTGAAACTCCCAAAGAACAATATAAATAACAAAATCTAGAAAACATACTTCATAGAATCATCAGATTAACAACACCGCCTATCTAAACGTCACCTAAAACTGTTTTAACAGTTGCCCAAAGTCATATTGGAATATGGAGTCCCAAATGCCAACAGGCCAGAAGTTCCAGAGGTGTTTTGATGGGAAAGGGTGCAAATGCCCTCTTTTCAGATTTTTATAATAATTGGAGTTTCTTGGAATACATGCGTACCAAATTTCAGGACTGTGTTGCCATATTGCAGAAGACCATTTTTATTTCAATGAGATTTTGGGTGGATTGCAACAATGCTCCTTGCATGCCCAGAAATCCTGTGGGCCTTTAAGTAGCTAATTCTGTTCATTTCATACAATATTAGCTTTTCAAAGCCAGTTATTGGTTGGGAGGGATCCGTACAATCCTACACTGGCAAAGGATAGCACAGGGTAGGAGTGTTAGTTGTTAAGATAGGAGTATCTATTAGCCTAGGAGTTGCCTATTGACTTCCTGCCAAATACTAAACTACTTCCTCTTCACAAAAACAAAACAAAACCCCTATGTGGGTTCTGCAATCAGTCCTGGTAAATACTCAAAAAACCTTGAAGTGTGTTGGGGAGGAAAAGCCTTACTGTTTCAAGGGGCACAACTGGCAGCATGAAGGAATCAAGAGAGTTATTACTTTCTTTGAAAAGAGAAAACTACAAATCATTTGACCACATGGAACAACTCCTCTGCGCATGCTCAAAAAAGGGTCCTTTCAGCTTTTGGAGTTTACACTGCTGGCCACCCAGCCTGTTAGTGAGCCAGGCTTCCTCCTCCTGCTAATTATACCTCCCCCTTTGGCATGGTAAAGTTTAAGCTGGCGTGGTTGCTTGCAAAAGAGATTAGCTGGGGGAGGGAGGGTATCCCCATAAAGTCCCATAACTCCCCCCCCTAAATTCCAACCTATTTCACCTTTGAGCAAGGTGATGAGTATAGATCAATGTGAAATGGATGCCAAGTTGTTGGGGTTTTTTTGTGGGGGTGGTTTTTTACATTTCAAATCCCTTCCTCATTTCAGATGCTTGCCAAATCCCTGTAGAAAAATATGTAAGCATGGAGAAGTCTAGGAAAGAATGCTTGCTGGTGGCATTTACTTCGCTACATTTGAAGTGGTATAGTCCATATTTAGGTTTACCACCTTGTCTGATGTCTGTAAGAACTAAACCTCACTCAAGCCTGAGTGTCTTTATATGTATAACCTTCTTTTTTATAACATTAAGTGCCTTGCTACTGTATGTTTAGTTCTACTGTTTGATGTGTTTAATTTAAATTCCTCTCATTTATTTTTTTAAATCACTCATTTATTTTTTAAAAATCCTCTGCTGTATAAACATATCCTTTCAGCTTTGGGGCTCAAATTTCGTGACACTCTATTACTGTAATTGGATCCTTAAAACACAAACACAAAGCTTTTTCAGTATGTATGCTCATGCGTCCTGGAAATGCATGGGAAGGGTCATAGCTTAGTGGTAGAGCATCAGTTGCCATTACATTCTCATTTCCCAATCCTAAATTCAGTTCTCCACATTTTATCATCAGTTTGCATTTTTTTAAAAAAATCCTCATGGAAATTGCAGCAGCTTTTTCCTAATATGTACATGCTCATATGCAATATTGTGTGATATATACGTTTTTTTGCAAAGCAATGATCCCCAATATAATGCATTTTTGTTTTATTTTCACTAATATATTTATTTTTATGCACACTTTCCCCTGGTATATGCATTTTGGACACATTACTTATGAGAAATGCATTGCAAAACTTCCACTAAAATTAGTATAAATTTCAAAGGATGGCTGTGCTTTGGTTTGTGTATTGTTTTGAAAAGTGAGAATCTGGCGAATTTGCCTTCAAATTTGAACTGAATTGAATTCTCCCTCATCCCTATTGCTGATTTTCACGAAGCTTATGCATGGGATTGCAACCTCATTGGACAAGATTGCAAAATTTGAAGTGATTTTGGCAAAAGCAGTTTTTATTCACTGGTCCTGGAAGTGATGATACTGACTGAGCATGCGGAAAGACTAATGATATGTCTGAAAAGTATTTGGCATAGACCGTACCAAAAGTGCCTCTCAAGTGCATGTGTTTTAGAATGTTGGCACTGTTAATCATAAAAGCTTTGAAGACTGATTTATAGCACCCAATTGCATAGCAGTGTAATGATCAGTAAAGAGCAAGCACTCTTTATTGAAAACAAACCTAGAGTGACATTACATACTGAAAAGACTTTGCAATACTGTCTATAAACATGTCTGACCATGTGTTTTTACTTCCTTGAGTCACATCCCTAATTTAAGATTTCACTTAGGTAATATTCTGTGAATGTTCAGAGGCAACCCCCTTCATTTTCAGTACCTTTATAACAATGTTCTGGTCTTACCTCCCCAGGCAATTCTAATCCCTGCAATCCTACTGCTACCATGCTTCTTCAGAGTATCTATCTATATACATGTATAAAACCTTCTTGTAATAAACAAAGGAAATGAAAAGGGAAGAAGCCATTTTAGAGCACAGATAATTGGGGCAAATTGCTCTAGTGCTGGGGAGCCTCTTACATATGCAGTCCTGGGCTGATTCTGCTGCTGCTTGACCAGTTGAGCTAGCTTAGAAATCAACATCTATAGCTATCTATTTGTCTGTCATCACACAGTAGTTCACATGTCTGCCAACAGATGGTGCTGTGAGCCACAGTGTGATAAGAGTCACTTACCATGAAGAGCAGCAGGAGCAATTCAGGGACGAAGAAGATGCCCAGAAGTGGTGGCCCTTCTGCCTGCAAATATGCAGCAGTGGTGATAACGGTGCCATGAAGCAGAAAAGGGCAAAGGTGCTGTTTCAGAATGTTAAAAGTTCCTAAATAAGTCTCCTAACATTTACATCCACACCCAAAATAAAAAGAAAGTTGAATTAGTTCAGAGATTCCAAACGATTATCAAGATTGGCAGATATTAAAAGAATTTTTAAAATTTAATTTGTGACTTCTCGTGTGACTTCATTTTATCAAGTTCTCTTGCTTTCTTTTTACTAAGCTGGATTTACTTTCAACAAATTAATGCCCGTAAACCCCACGGGAGGATCTTTCCTCCTTAATTAAGAGTCATGGAGAAACATTTGATCATTGAGTACCAGTAACAGCAATGACCACTCCCCTTTTGCGTAGTTGCGCGCAGCCCCCCGGATTCCAGTGCGGCTCCTGGTAGTTTGGGCTGGCTTCAGTCTCCCCAGGCTGGATACCTGGAGGTCTCTGCCTACCTCAGCCAATTGCCTGGGGAGGCGTTGCCAGGGGATTGGCCAGGTAAGGGGAGGGACCGCCCTGCCCACACAACAGAAGGTGTACCTTACCTCGAAGCGTCAGTTGGCTCCAGAGCTTCTCCCACCTGCCCTCCTTCACTTAAGTCTTTTTTTGTAGGTTAACCTCTTCTCCACAGGTACACAGGCGCTGCTACGTCATGGTCGCTGTTGAAGGGCTGGAAAGGAATTTTCCTGCATTGGCAGGTTTTGCCTTTCCTGTAGCAAAGCGTCACAACTTTGGCGGTTTCAGGCCTTGGGCAGAATCCTTTAGTCTATCTTCCTAAATGGGGGGAGGCATGAAGCAGTGCCCCACGCCCCCCTTGCAGCAGAGAGCCCAGTGTTCCCAGTTAAAGGGATCTTGGGGGGAGGCATTGGCCATACGCCAAGAGGTTTTCATTGCTCTTCCCTGCGACCGTGGCGAAACGGGGGGCAGGCTCTCTGCTTGAACAAATGTTCTCCAGAACCAGCCCAATCCCCACACATTCTGGATGACCCTGATGTCTCCCAGATCCCTGGCTGGGGACTGGGAAGGATAAACACCCAGTGCCTGAACCAAGGTCTCCCTACACCTGAAACTTAATAAAGTTGTGGCCAATTTTAATCCAATAGCACTTTAATTTGAGTCATTATTCCACTCGGGGGTCGCCTGGGGTTGGGGGGGCTCCGCCTGTCCACGCAATAGTAATGGACTGATTACTGTCAAAGTTAATAGCGCTTCAGCTGTTGGGGAAACATGATAGGCATGTATAAAATTATGCATTGCGCAGAAAAAAATGCATAGGGTTATGTTTCTCTCCCTCTTTCACAATATTAGAACTCAGGTCCATCCAATAAGAAATTACTTAGTTAAATTATAGTTTAATAGTTAACCTATGGAATTTGCTGTCACAAGTTGCAGTGATGCTCACCAACTTGGATGGCTTTAAAGGAGGATCAGAGAAATTCATGGAGGAAATGGCCATCAATGGCTACCAGTCATGATGGTAATGTTCTACCTAGACTGTTGGAGGCAGTATGCCTCTGAATACCACTGAATACCATCACAAGTAGAGAAAGGGCTGTTGCTGTCATATCCTCCTTGTCAGCATCTCGTTGGCCACTCTGAGAACAGGATTCTGGACTAGATGCACCTCTGACCAGAATCCACAGGGCTTTTCTTATGTTCTTATGCTGCTGGTACTGAGAGCATGAGTAACCTCTCATGGTAAGAGGCAGATCTGCTCGCAAGAGCCAGCAATGTGGGTTGAGGCAGGGAAATGTACAACATGGTAGATCTGCCTAAGAGTTGTAGGGAAAGGAGAGAGAACTTGCCCCAAGGCTGGTGAACTTGGAGACAGCCCCATGCTGAGCATCACGTCGAGTTCTGCTCTAGTTCATTGTGTTACAAAAACAAAGCAGAAAAAAAAGTTCTTTGAAATATTTCTGTAAACCAGATGCAACAAACCTGTCTGTGGAGCTTGAGCCCAGTTTTGTGTTGAATCTGAACCTAAAAATGCATCTCTTCCAAGACTGGGACTGTATGAGGCCCACTAGTGGAAAAACAGATACAAAATGGGAGCACTGTCTTAATTCATGATCATTCTAGCAATGAGCAGAGACTGTTAGTAGTTACCTCACAATCTCTGCTTTATGTAATGAAGGGGGAAAGTGGCGTGAGCTATTGGAAGGAAGCAAAGGGACCTGCCCAACTCAGTTTACTGTATACAGTGTTAAAGCCACTTTGACAACTTCTGGTGGCAAAGAAGATTGCCACAGTCAGCTATACACCTGGTTTAGATTTTTCAATCCATTTTGGAAGTAAACTCTGAAACCCTCAGGTTGTGATAAGTGTTCCATTACTTAGACAAAGTATCTGTGAAAGGAGAAGGCAGGTTTCAAGTTCCCTCCCTGAGGAATATGTTTCTTGGGCTTAAACATTCCAGTTCAATGATCCTCTGTTTTAAAATGTGGGACATAATTCTGCATCAGCATGAAGTCTTTATTTCTGACATTACATTCAAGAAGGATGTGTCTACACACAAAAAAAGGCAGGGGAACCAAATTCTGTTCCAAGGAGAGCTGAATTTGGTGGCTTAAATAAATTATATAAAATAATTTATTGCTTCTTTTTTGCAGTTTATTTCGCTTCTTTGAACCTAGAGGGTGGAAGCAATGGAAATCAGTAAAGTCTGACCCCTTGGCTAAGGAAGTTGTGACTTTTCCACTGGAGAATGTGCACTATTTCTCAAGCTTATTTCTGCAGCCACAAAGGCTGTAATTTCCTTTTAAAGATGAAAGTAGGGGTCCTCAGGCTTCTGAATTCTGCACCAGATGCCAAAACCTGAATTCTACAGCAGCTACCAAATCTTGCCCCTCATTGTGGGCATGATACAAAAATAAGGCTGCAGTTCAGGTTATAGTTATACACTTCCATTAATATGTATTGATTATAACCAATTAAATTGGAAGACAAGTCCGTACTTGAAAGAGCAAAAATAGAAGTTATCTAGGGACCAAACTAGATGCAATGTGGATTAAGTCTTCACTTCCATTTCCCTAGCTTAAATCCTTTTGGAAGTAGTTAGCCACTGAGGGAAAGGGTGAGAGAAAGTACAGTACCAATATTTATATACCTCTCCCTCTGTTTATATACCTTTCCCTCTGTCTCTAATAGCAGCTTTGGGGTGTGTGTTGATTTGTCATGGAAACATCACTGGGGACAAGTTTATTTCTCCTTTCTCCAGGGTCACAGCTCTGAACTCAAGCAACATGATCGAACCTAAGACATTATGAAATTAGGTTGTGATTCAACCAAAATTAGGCACTTTTTGTGATTTCAGGGGGGAAAGTTGAGTACATCTATATGCTTAACTTCATGGCTTGTAAGTTTCTTTCAGCTTGGTGGCTTACAAACTACTTGGACTTGTTTTCAAGAGAATTCGTGTTTGAATGAAAAAAATATGCTTTCAAGGGGTGGGGTTTTTTTTGTTCTTTAAAATCTAGTTCTGTAGCATAAAGATAAATAGGATTCAAAGAAAATGTTTGATAACAAAACTTGATTATTTTTTAAATCAAAGGGAACGAAAGAAATTGCATGTAATGCTCACAATTTGTTTTCAATATAAAATCCTATGATCTGGTGTTGTATGAACAGAGAACACTTTATCTGTCCTACACATAAGGAATGACAAGCAAATAAAAACCAATCTGGAGTAAAACCGCAAATAAAGTCTTGTTTTTGCAAAACAAAGAACCTCAAAATTCCTGGAGGCAGGATGATATTACAAAGAGATAAAGATGGAAATCTGGCTGTGATGTCCTCAAATAAGTCAACAGTGGCTTTAGGGCTTGGACATCCCTTTTAAGTCCTAGCACTCATCCTGACTGGGCTTAGGTGTGCCTAGCTCTGCATACAACTGCAGCCTGAGGCTAGTTTTCTTGAAAAAAAAAAGGTGACTGGATACAGTGCGTAATAGCAACACACGTCTTACCATCTGAACATGTCTTACATCCCATTCATTTTGAACTGCAACCTCACGACAAGAGAAAGAAAGTTCTCATTATGTAGCTTTTTGTTGCCTAGTACCCCAATATAGTGGAGAAACGGTTTCTTACAGACATTTGTGGTTATGTGGTATAGGAAATTGTTTAAATAATAACAACAATAATATGGAAAGCAATTTACAGGGGTCATTGAGCGGGCAGGAAGGCAGCGAGAAGGCATTAATGTAGGGTGGCAAAAAGTATCATGCACCACCAAAAGCACATATGTGGCTTCTCTATTATGGCATACCTTCCAAGTGTCCTGATATTCCAGGGTCAGTCCTGGAATTACAAAAATCACCCTGGCTTCTGATTTGAACCCGAATGTCCCTGTTTTCCCTGCTAGCACAGCTGCTGCTGAGCTTGGTGAGGAGGATGAGCAGAGGACAGGGCCGCCCTGGGCGGGGGAAAATGGGGAGCGGAGTGCAAGGAGTCTTGATTTTTTTTTGAAAAAAGTGCTTCATGCATCTGCATCTAATCTTGCCCCTTTCTAAAATTTATTTATTGGTGTATGTTTTTCTTTTTGTAAATCTACCAAAGAATAAAATAAAATCAGGATTAAGGGGTTTTCTCAGGGTGGTGGAGGGTGTCTGTGCTGTGTCCCATTTATTGTGGTGGTAGCACTCGCCCTTCTTCTGATGGGAAATGCTATGGGGTGGGGGACAAAATTGGGCGGGGGGGCGTTGAGGAGGGTCAGTTTGTATGGGCACACAACTTCTTTAAGTAGATTCTAATGTAGTTTATTTATTTATTATTATTTTTTACTGTTCACTTTCTGGAGAATCAATTAAGCAAAGGCAAACACAGAGGCCAGAATAAGAACAATAGGTCTATAAAATGTTATACAACGTGCCATCTTTTTGTCTGCAGTACTACTTTGTAATTTCACTGCTATCATGTGTATTGCTTGCTGGCCCACATAGCCTAGACATATGGAACGGATTTTCCTTAAATGGCTTGCAAACACCCCCCTCCCCATTTATTTTAATGCCCTATGTGATTTCCACAGCATAATCTGCATCTTTGACAAAGAATCTCATTCTTATGTTTGACCAGCAACTCGTCTCCCTCACCTAGTTATTTCCCCTCGTCTAGAATTTGGTGTGACATTTTTTGGGCAAAGGGACTTCCTCTTCATGGAAATACACTTTGCTTTAGGTTGCCTGGTAGAACATAAACATGAAAATTCCAAACTTTTGTTGGGGGGGGGAGCCTTGGGATTTCTGTAAATGCTATATATCTATATTTATCTCACTCACCCAACAATTGTCAGCAACTTGCTCTGTGATATATTTCTCAAGAGCTTGTTGTTGACAATTGTTGTGACCGGTTACCTATGATGGAAACTAGAGGCCCAGTGACCACAATTCCCTGGAAACTGGATGCTAGGGACATACAAAGGCTCAACCTGACATTATTCACACACCTGACACCTGTAGGTGACAAGGAATTGCATGCAAGCAATTCATGAAGCCCCATGCAGATGAGTGAGCAGGCTGGAGGGCTCTGTTTGCCCTCCTCTGTGCCCAGCAAAAAATCAAAGCAGATTCCTGCAGAAGGATAGATGTCTTCTAATCATCTCTGCCAGCCCCAGAAGGCTATTTGTGTGTGTGTGTGTGTGTGTGTGTGTGTGTGCCTGTGCAGGCAAGTAACCTTTGTGGTCTTAATTACAAGGCTGTATTAGCTTCGTGTTTTGCTTGTGAGTGTCTGCTCTTGGAAACATCATGCGGCATTAGGACGTATTTATATCATATACAGTGGTACCTCAGGCTACATACTCTTCAGGTTACATACAATTCAGATTACAGACTCCGCGACCCCAGAAATAGTGCTTCAGGTTAAGAACTTTGCTTTAGGATGTGAACAGAAATCATGCTCCGGCAGTGCGGCGGTAGCAGGAGGCCCCATTAGCTAAAGTGGTGCTTCAGGTTAAGAACAGTTTCAGGACCTCCGGAACGAATTAAGTACTTAACCTGAGGTACCACTGTATGTTTAAAGCATTATGATACCACTTTAAACTGTCAGTTTCTTAAAGATTTTGAGAGTTGTTGGGAAACCCCTTCTCCCCTCACAGAGTTACAATGTCTAGTGTGGTTTAACAATCAGTTCATCTTTACAGGGAACTCTGGGAATCGTAGCTCTGAAGGGAAGAGGGATCTCCTAACAACTCCCAGTGCCCTTAACAAACTACAGTTCCTAAGATTCTTTATGGGAATCCATAATTGTGAAAAGAGGTGTTTGGGTCTACCTGAGTAAACACTGTAACATCAGAGGTTGGAATTCATAGATCGTGTCATCTGTGGTTGGAAAATATATATATATATATTAATTGATTGGTAGAGGTCTGTACCGGTCCTTAAGACAAAAGGATGAAAGAACATCTGTGAAATGTAGCCTCTGTTACCATTTTGCAAAGAGGAATATGCAGCTGTGACATTAATGGCTGGAAAGGAATAGGTTTGCCAGATAACATGACCCCTGCTTTTGGATGATATCGGTATCCCTGATGGCTCCGTTTGGCAATTCTAGAATCTTAGTTGCTGGCTTCTTTCTTTTACAGATTTTGCCAAGGATTTAAACAAAAATAGAGGAATAAATTTACTAACACTGCACGATAAACTAACTCTTCTTAAACTTTCTGTTGCATGGGTACGCATGTAAACAATGCTTTAAAATGTGTAAATAGCTATGGTGCTCATTATAGCCCACCCTCTTTCTGTAGATTTTGGTAAGTGGAGATCCATCACACTGGGAGGAAATGTGTACATAAACAATGTATAACCTTCATTCTGGCTAATTCAACAATCTATGGCCTTTTAATCTCTCTCTCACTCTCTCTGTGTGTGCTTATTGTTTTTCTTTGTTACTATGCTATGCATTTTTCTGTTTCTGTATTGTAATCTTTGGTATAGAAATTTAATAAATAAAATAAAATAAAATTTACAGTGAAAGATGGTTTCCAACAATAAAAATAGTCTTCCCGTGTACAGTCAAAATATTTTGTTGCATTCATATATTTGCACACTGTGCAATTGGCCTCAGCTCAGTGCAACACGGGTGAAGTGAAGGACAGAGCAAAGTCCAAAATTCAGCATGGCACAATAGATAATGTTGGACTGAGACCAGTTTATCAACGTATTATTTGTTTGCTTGTTTGTTTGTTTAGAGACTCCTGATACCCAGTAGTGACCCAAGTGGCAGCGCAGGTGGGGCATCATTGCTCTCCTGCCTTCACACACCTTTTAGTTGTAAGTTGTTGTTTTTCCTAGCACTACACAGACAAATGTCTACCCTTGTTCAAATAAGGTTCTCAAGCTGTGTTTCTGATGTTAGACTATATATATATATTCAATGAAGTTCTCAGGAGTTTATGGGTACTTAAGTTCAGCCAGGATTCATGGCCGAAATCAGTATATTAGCTCATTTACATTTAATTTCATAGCTTGCTTATTGAAATTCTTACGGAATATGAAAGGTCTTTGTCTGGCAGGAACAGAGGTGATCACACTCCACCTTTCCTTTGAAGATCTTGGCTTAACTGACTTCCCCAAAGCTTTTGATTCTTGGATTACTCTCACATTCCTCCCCTCCTCCCCCAAGTGAAAGACTGAAATACATTTCAGTCTTTCACTCAGGAAACACTTAGTAATAGAATCATAGAATTGTAGAGTTGGAAGTGACCACAAGGATCATCTAACTGAAGCCCCGCAATGCAGGAATCTTTTGCCCAATGTGGGGCTCAAACCCTCAGCCCTGAGATTAAGAGTTGCATGTTCTACCAGCTGAGCTATCCAAAAGGTCTACACCCAGGGTCTCGGTCACCACTGTGAGTCTTAAAACCCACCCCCGTATATTTCCCCTCCGGTCTATTATCTTCCCAACTGATTAACTTACTTTGTAAGCTGCTTGGGACATAACTGTCTTGTTCGCTTATGTCACTTCAATGCTGTATAGATCTACGATCTATAAATAGTCGTTAGAATAACAAATAGTTTTACAGGAGCTGAGGTCCACCCCTATGCATTGTCCCATTTCTAGCTGTAGCAGTCAATGATGTCATCTTTTCCTTTGGAGATAAATTTGGGGGAAATTCCTGTATGACCTCAGTAGGCCTCCACAACTGAAACGTTGCCTTAAGGTTAAACAATGCAACACATTACTGAGTCTTATCTTGACTTTCTTACTTTTTCACAAGTTAAAAAAGAAAAAGTCATTGGGCTTATGTGCACATTAAAAGATCAGTGAGGAGATCAGTGAGAAGTAAGGTGCCCCCACTCACAACCATGGGATGTCTTTAAAAAAGGCCTAATGGACCTGATATGATACTGTTTGTTGGATAGGATTCCAAACAGTGGTTTAGCAAAATACTTAATGGGGCCAAGCTTCTGTCATTGCCTTCTATGATTTACTGCCTAGAAATCCAGAGAAATACCACATATTTTATTATACGTATGTTGGACAAATGGAATAAAATGAGTAGTGTGATTCAAGTCTCTTCTAGGCACTGTGTGGGGCCAAGTCTTGCATTTATGTCACCGATGTGCTGTAGTGTCCGAGCTAAAAATGTCTGGGAAAGAGGGGAATGGTTGCTGAGGAACAAGGCAAGGTTTGCACTGTTCTACATCTTGACCATCATTTGAACATAAACAGTGGCGTAGCGTGGGGGGTGCAGGGGGGCCCGGCCGCACCGGGCACAACATCTGGGGGTTAGGGTTAGGGGGCGCAAATCCACGGGTTAGGGGGCGCAAATTACTTGCCTTGCCCCGGGTGCTGACAATCCACGCTACGCCACTGAACATAAATAAAACCTCTTCTGCAGCTGGAATGTGACACACTACAAAACTGAAAGAGACTACAGTGGTACCTCAGGTTAAGTACTTAATTCATTCCGGAGATCCGTACTTAACCTGAAACTGTTCTTGACCTGAAGCACCACTTTAGCTAGTGAGGCCTCCTGCTGCTGCTGCGCCGCCGGAGCACGATTTCTGTTCTTATCCTGAAGCAAAGTTCTTAACCTGAAGCACTATTTCTGGGTTAGCGGAGTCTGTAACCTGAATCGTATGTAACCTGAGGTACCACTGTATTTCAGTCAAGGAAACATCCAGGTTTGGTCCAGGACATTTTGCTGCCTTGGATAAATAATACCCAAGGTCAGTCAAGTGATGGTGTATGTGTGTTCACATGCTGTTTTGCTCAGCATCAGACAGCAAAATATCATGGGCTGCTATGGGTTGGTTCCAGGATGCTTTAGGTCTTTGTGAAAGCTCCCATGAGTTAGCTGCCCTTTACTTAGGGCTCATTCACACTTTCCTTTGCCCCACTCTTTCCAGGCACAAGTCTGCAATTTAAAGCTCTGTGTCTAAGCATATATATTTTGTTGCCACACAGCTTTCCCCATGAAAACCTGCTCTTTAAAGCTGAAGTGCAACAAATGGCAATTCAGGTTTTCCATGGATTGCTGTTTGCTCTAATTTAGCTTTGAAGAGCAAAGAGAGAGAGACAGAGAGAAAGCACTTTGACACAGAGCTTTAATGTGTGGACGGTGCCTGGAAAGTGCAGAGGAAAGGCAAATGTGGACAAGCCCTTAGGTGGACTGCTCTATCAGGCCTTTGAGTCACTCACTAACCCAGCATAAGACTGGGACATGACAGACTGTGAAGCAGTCTACTTTTAGAAGAAGAAGAAGAAGAAGAGTTTGGATTTGATATCCCGCCTTTCACTCCCTTTAAGGAGTCTCAAAGCGGCTAACATTCTCCTTTCCCTTCCTCCCCCACAACAAACACTCTGTGAGGTGAGTGGGGCTGAGAGACTTAGAGAGTGCAGTTCTTTACAGATCAATGTCAACCCATTGAAATGTGCTTAGGTGGGTTTAGAAAACTATTCAGACATCTCAAAGTACACCTTAGGAAATGGTGTGAGAGTTAAAGGAAAACAAGCCTTTGAACTAATATTAAATCATGAGGGATTCTGCGATGAAAGGCCATCTGTCTGTAATGACCACATGAGTCAAGGCTGAAGCATTCAATATCACATTAAAGGAAACTCTCTTTTTTCCATTTCTCTGACTTACATCATCCATCTGCTCCAGCATTTTGCCTGCATGACCACTTGTTTCCAGAACTAAATTATGCTAATGGCGAGATGCACAAAGGTATTGAAGGTAACTCAATTTGTCTCACAGCATCCCATTAGCGAAGGCTCCACATGTGGAGCTGGAAAAGTGAGAAGAGCAAAACATTTGAGAGTGGAAAACATTCTGACAGCAGTCAGATGTGCAAGTGTCTCCTCTTGAGTTAATTGGTGTGATGCAATGCATGTCTGAAGCCAGAAGGTCTGCATTCAATGCTGGGAGAAATGGGGAAAACATCATGCCCTCGCCATGTAATTATTCAACCAGAACTACAATGTAAACTGCTCAATGTATGCAATCAGACAGGAATTTGCTGCTCTCCATCAGGACAGCTTAAACACTAGTGGATTTTCGACAAGGTGTCCTGGAAAAAAACAGGTTCCTTTAGGTATCGGTTCACAAATCAGTTAACACTGGTTGAAGGGAGGTGGGCAAACTTGCAACTTCTGCTCCTGCCAATTGATTAAGAAGACCTACCGGTATGTGGAATACTGTAGGGAAGTGACTGTGACAGTGACTCTTTCTGCATGGGAGCAATCTCCACTGGAAGCTCTTTCCTTGCACTGAGCACATGATCAGTGTACACTGTTCTCACCACACTGATAATCTGCTTAAGGCTAGAACAGAATGCAGGCACTTCTGTCTGCCCCACTCCAGCCCCCTTGGTGATCAGGAAGGCCTGTGCCAATCATAATTGGGGACTGTGGAAATGTCATATTTAGGGACTGTGGAAAGTGCATGAAGCATTTAACATTTTAAATGGGAGCCACAAGGGAGGGACCTTGGTGTGTGGGGTGGGGCTTTGATTTCCTCCCTTGTTCTGTGTTCCTGATGAACATTCTTTTGGAGCTGCTGTTCTGCCCAGAGGTAAAATCTTCCACTGATGCCAATATGAGCTTCCGTCTTATGTTAACTAGCAGCTTGGGGGAGGGATTTTTGTCAAGTTCATAGCCTAGAGGGAAAGAATTAAATCTGTCTCCCAATGTGCCGTAGTCCTAGTCCTGCTTGCCCTACCTCATGCGACTGATGTTTAAAGTTTGGCAAAGAATCACACATCACCAAATGACATAGTCATAAAACTTTGCCAGTGCAGTGGGTCATTGAATTTCACTGTGTCTAATTGTGGGCTATGTTAAATACTGTTATTGCAGAAGGGTGCATAAACTTCACCTATCTGGCTTAGAAGGGCAGCTTTATGAACAGAAGCATTACTCCAGTTTCGGCCTTCTATGATACGATATCTTTATTGTCATTGTCCCATACAGAACAATGCAATTGGAAATCTCCATAAAACATTCAAAAACCCCTAAAAACTCTGAAACCCCATTTTAAAATACAATATACTATAGAGATTCCTTATGCTGCGTTTAGAACCAGAATTGCATTTGCCTTTCTCAGGCGGCTAGTCCTGGTCTTTATAACCCTATACCTTCTTCCAGAAGGCAGAAGCTGAAAGAGATCATTTCCGGGGTGCGTACTATCCTGCGCTATCTCTGCCGCTTTCTTATGGCACCTGACAGCATAGATTTGATCTAAGGTGGGAAGAGTGCACCCAGTTATTCTCTCTGCAGTCTTTACAACCCTGGACAGCATTGTTTTCCCCCTGGCCGTGCAGCTCCCAAACCACACACACAGATCATAAGTTAATACACTCTCCACAGTAACAATGGTAAAATGCCACCAACAGGTCCTTTGAGAGATTGTTTTTCTGGAGGATTCTCAGAAAATATAACCTCTGCTGTGCTCACTACAAGGGCTCCCACAAAGTTGGCTGGCTTTGGACTACTGGAATCAGTGCAGAACCTTAGTGTCTCTTTCAGTAACCTGGTGCCTTCTAAGATTTTGGAGCACAAGCCCTCTCAGCCCCATGCAGCAGCCCTCCAAAAGATATGGAGGGCACCAGGTTGGCAAAAGCTGCCTTGGTGATTCAGTCTGGAGCACAGAGGTATTGAGACAGGCCTCTCTAGAGTTTTCTCTAAATGGCTTTTCCACCATTGAATTTCCACCATGCCCTGTGTACTAGGCCAACAAAAGCAAACATAAATCAAAAGTGATTGTAGTCTCATGACGACAAACACTTTGCTAGTTCTTAGCAATAAGACTCCTGGTAAAAGACTCTACAAAATCACAAAAAAAATGAATGTTCTGTCAGCAGGAGGAAAGGAGCATCCAGAAACCAAAGCCAAATGTGTGCATGAGAGATGCGAAGAAATTACATATCCCCCGACTTCTACCTTTAAAGGCGATTGTTCAGTTTTGGTTGTTATTGGGGATTTGAGGTAGATTGATTTTACTTCATGGGTTAATTGCTAACGACATCCTTGTTTCTCCCCAAGACAGGAAACGGCTGGATCACAAGGGTGTCTTTTGAGTGTGCAGTGAGAGAGAATATGTCGTGAAAGGGGGCCTGTTACCATAATTAATGAATTGATGTGTTTTCCACATGTACGTGCTCTGTGGCTACAATCCAACAGATTTAAGTGTGTTTAACTCCATTTAAAACCATGGCTTTATGTGCACACCTACAGCCTGTAGTTACCGATTTCCACATCAGCATCTGATGTCTATTTTCTCCCTATTCTGCTGTGGGTTCTTCAATTTCATCCGAAAAGTTTAGACAAAATACCATTTCACTTGTGGACCTGGAGACACTCATATATTTGTCTTTGAGGTCAGGCATTAAAAGAAACTGTGCTACCCAGCTCTACTTATTCCTGCCTATAGTATGCTTTCCCAATCACAGAAATGTTCAGGATGTGGGTGGCGGAATTTCAAAGCTGGTGATTTACGACCAAGAAGACATCTCTATGGGCTGCCCTAAAGAAATGTCATTATTCTGCACCTTAACCTAGAAATGTTTCTCACTCTCAGTGCTGATTGGCTTCATTATTTTGTTGTGTTTTTCCTATTAAAGCCAAAGGGACATCAGTTCTGGATGACTTATGCACTATTGATTTTAATGGGAATTGTGTGTTATAAAGGCTGCAATCCTATGCTAGGGATGAAGCTCATTTGAACCCAGTGAGGCTTATTTTGCAGTGCACACACATCTTCACTCTGGCATTTAACACTTGAAATGCACATTTTTCTGATCCACCTTATTTCTGCGCTTTTGTTTTGAGCTGTTGTTTTTGTTAAAATTTCTATACAGTACCGCCCTTTGAGGATCACAGGGTGGTTTACAGAATAAACACACATACATAATATAAGAACAAACTAAACAGTTTAAAAGGCTATAGATTATTTAATGAGCCAAAGGCCTGGGAGAAGTGTAATCTGTTACTATATCTGTATATATGCTGTAAGCCGCCCAGCCTGGGTGAGGTATAAATACTACTACTACTACTAAATGTTTTCGCATGGCACCTACAGATATGCAATGAAGGCACCAGGCGAACCTCCCTGGGGAGAGCAGGGAGCCACTGCAAAAAAGGTCAGTTCTCATGCTGCCAGCTTCCAAACCTCTTGTGGAGGAGGCACATGATGAAGGGCCTCAGATGATGATTGCAGGGTCTGGTCAGTTCTTAATACAGTGGTACCTCTGGTTACGTGCTTAATTCGTTCCAGAGGTCCATTATTAACCTGAAACTGTTCTTAACCTGAAGCACCACTTTAGCTAATGGGGCCTCCCGCTGCTGCCGCCGCGCCGCTGCCATGCGATTTCTGTTCTCATCCTGAAGCAAAGTTCTTAACCCGAGGTACTATTTCTGGGTTAGCGGAGTCTGTAACCAGAAGCGTATGTAACCTGAAGCGTATGTAACCCGAGGTACCACTGTATTGTGTTTTAATGGTTGTAACCCACCCTGGGACTTTAGAGTGAAGGGCAGGTTAATTCATAATATTTAGCATTGTGTTTTAACTTACTTTATCTGGCTCCGGTTACAATATGTATAAAATCTACTTGGCTTTCTAAGTCTTGAAAAATAGGAAAGGAGAAGCTTCAGTCTATCTCAGATACCCTGTGGTTAAGACAGGGTAGAAGTTCAAAATGGCTTGTGCAGGTCAGGATCGAGCAGCTGGGAGGTATCTGGCTGCTAATAAAAGCACACTAGCCTCTTTTTCTTTTTTGCACAGTGCATATGTCTACCCCACTATTAGCCTAGATTGGACAGATCTCTACCATTTTTACTACCCTCTCGTATTCCGTTTGCAGAGTGTGCCAATGCAACTATACTAAGGCATCAGTCAAATAATTGACTGATAGAGCAATTCTGTGCTTAACAGGGAAGACCAAAGTTGGGGGACCCTGCAGCACTTTTCCATCTCGTACATCAACCCAGAGGGTGAACGAAGTAACCTTCCCACTTGCCACAGTGCAATGAATCATTTAAGTATAGCTGTGGGAACAATACTGCCTAGCTTTCCACTTAAAGAGCTCAGAATTGCTCCCACTGCTGTGGAGTGTCAGGCTTGTTTTTCAAGAGGACTGTTGTAATGGAAACAAAATAAGAATTAGGTATTCCTTAGGCTCCCTCCTTTTTAAAATCTGGAACATGGAAAGGAAGCAAAGGGGGATACCTGTAAAATCCTATTGGAAAGAGTTCATTGGATAATACACAGCTGTCTCCTTTTTACGTTGCTTTCCAAGTTGTGTTCCCTGTGCTGCAGATCTGGGATGATATATAAATGAAATCATTTGTCCTCAGCCTCCATTTTGAGAAAAACAACTGCCCGGGAGCTTGAAATGATACACAGCATGTGTCATCTGTGGGATCAATTGCATGCCCAGGCTTGGGAATTTTAGGTGACAATATTAAATTATTGTTGCACAGGAATGTTCATTTGAGATTTATAGTGTGGTGACGAACGTTTGCTGGAGAACAGTTTCAGGATTATTATTTACAGCAGGAGTATGACGTTAAGTGGACTTTATTCTCTTCTCCAGGCCTACATAGATTCATTTCTCCTGAATTCTTGCCATGTGGTTTGAAGCCAGCTTAATCACCCAACTGGGAGTCCTGCCTCATGTCACAAAACCCTTGAGAAAATTTGATTCAATGTTTTCTCTGCATGTGTGTTTGTGTGTGCCTGTGAAAACAGCAGGGGAAGTACTGTGGCCAAAGACGTTACCATATCAACATGTCATTGCTTTATATATATATATTCCTTGTCAACACTGTTTCATACTAAAATGTCTGCCTGTCCTACTTTTCCATCTCTGTGACACATCTGTGTGAGAACCTGCAAAGAAGATGCTCCGTAATTCATACTCCCTATCTTGTATTTATGAAAGGCTCTTGTGAGATTTGGAGCTAGCAAACAGATAAGCACTTTCGGGCAGAAAGAAAAAATCCAAACCAAACCAGTGTGATTCATAGCCAGGTGAACTGAATGTCGGTCAGAACCATGATTTCTTCAAAACAGTTGAATGGCACAGATGTGAATTGTTTGCAGAATGTCAAAAAATGTGAGGATAAATCAGGATACATGATGCTGGCACTTACATGGGGTTGAGCAGGTATCGTTCTGTTGGATGGGAAACACCGAATGTGGACAGCCATAAGCTCTCAATACTGGAGATGACAGGTGTAATATATTAGGGGATCTTTCAAAATATATTGGAAGGAGCTAAGCAAGATACAGTGGTTTTAATTAGGATTCCTGCACTCCTTCCCTTGCTCCCTAGAATTGTTAAGACTTCCAGTACACCTCACTAATGACTTTCACAAACTTTGGATGATATCCAATGTTTGTCAGAGTCCCATTAAAATCCCATTAAAATCATGGGCAGTGAGATTATTGTGCTGGTTTTCCTGGTTATAATGCTTGTACTTCTGCCCAAATTTCTAATTCTCCTTTTATGCTGTATTATACATTGCATTATAGAATTGTAGTTTTTCGGTTGACACACTAACCAGTGGGTGTAGTGTGACACAGCAACAGACGTCATTGGAGATGTTGCCCCTCCCCTTTATTTGCATGTGCACGTCTCTTCCCTGTGAAAATGGTAGGAAAGAATTGCCTGTCAGCATATGCCCCAAATTGGGCTAATAGGATTTAAAATGGATTTTTTTTTTCTGGAAAGAATTAACATGGAAATGTTCACTAAACTTCCACTACATTCTGCTAGATTTCCAGAAGTGGCTTTTACGTCATGTTAAAGATCACATAAAATGTGAGAATTATCAGGAAAGGAAATACTGTATTGGGAAAACAGCATGACCAATCAGCAAGGCCAGGATTTGTTAGCAAGCAAAAGAGCCTTCCACAACGAAAGAGTGAGTGAAATAGGCTCAAAGGGGTGGATATTTAGATCCATTTGATTTGTTCAAAGGAGATAAATCCTCGCCTTTCTCAATTATCAAAGAACAGTATGAGTGCATTCCACAAAATATCCAACTTCATGAAATGATTTGATAAACGATGTGCCCAATTTATATAATTGCAGCTTCCACAGTAATTTTGATTAAACATAGTTTGTTGTCATCCAAGCAAAATAACTTTAGCAGCATCTAATAAAACTACACCAAATACAAACAACTGCTATTTTTTCAAAACCCTAGAAGTCACGCTGACATGTTATCAAAGCTTAAATTCTACAAGAATGTGTTTGGCTCAAATCTGAGCATACTAAAAAGATCCATGTTAAAAATAGCATTTGCTATGAACTTGTTTAACTAATTTGCAAAGGTGGCTGGATTAAGTCAGGCCAGTTCTAGGTGTCCTTTTTTCTGATAGGAGACATAAGCATATTGGTTCACGATAGGAAATGAGGAGTAGTGATGTACTAGTCTGGTATGCAGATCTGGCCTGTCTCCGAAGGATGTTACAAAAATAGAAAAATGTCTTTCATTCCCATTTAAATGAGTTTAATTGTGTTGCATTTGGTTAAGGAAAATCAGCTGTAGGGTGTATTCTGATGTCTCCGGAAGCACTGAGTCTCTTGGTCTTCCTGGTTGGAATGTCGTTGGTTCAAATCCGTGTGATGGGGTGAGCTCCCATTGCTCTGTCCGAAACTAGCAGTTTGGCAAGTAGATAAATAGGTACTGCTGTGACGGGAAGGTAAGTGGCATTTCCGTGCGCTCTGGCTTCCATCACAGCGCCAGAAGCAGTTTAGTCATGCTGGCCACATGACCCGGAAAGCTGTCTGAGGACAAATGCCAGCTCTCCTAGGCCTGAAAAGCGAGATGAGCACAACACCCCATAGTCGCCTTTGACTGGACTTAACTGGACTTTACCTATTTGTCACACTATCTATATTGTATAATTACAGTGTGACTGCTGCCTTGCTACAAACAGTGGATTTCCTTCGCTTCCTTGATTTCCTTTAGATGAGGGAAACCAAAGTTCAACTCTATCAATCTAGTCCAGCTCACACGGTTGTTGTGAGACCTCAGTGCTCTTCTGAACTACATGGAGAAAGACAGGAATACAGATACATTGCTTTTATTTATTTCTTCCTTGGGTCATTAGCAGTTCTCAAACATCAGGACCCATTGCAGTGTTGACAGATTTTTTTTTTTAAAGCAGAAATTGCTTTTGGATGCACTCTTATATATGTCATAGCATTTGTAGTTAAATTGCATTTAAATAGCAAATACTCCCTGGTGTTTGACAGAGTCTGGACTATGGTTGTACATTAAGTTCACATTTGGCAACACAACAGTGGTGAATTCATATGGGCAGGTTTAGATCAGTGTATAGTTCAAGATTCTGAAATCTCACATTGCCTTGCATTATCAAAGCATGTCGTTTATTGCAGTCTGGGAAAAGTCTTTCTCAGAGAATTCATATCCAACTCCTTCTCTCCAAAACATGTTCCACGAGTCACTATCTGCATAAGTTAAATCCTCAATGTCCATTTTAGAGCAGACATTTTTCATTCACTTATTAACTGTCATAATAGTTTGGAAAGCCAGTTAGCAGTAATGGTGTATTTGGCAGCTTGAGTCAGTTGCATAATCAGCTTTCTTTCCATTGTCCTATGGCCCTAAAAGAACGAGGAGCAAAGATTTCCAAGTTCCCACTTCTTCTTGTTAAATAAATCTTGTTACCAGTTGCAAGTTGCTTATCTATTCAAAATAATTCTAGGTGAAAAAATAGGTGAGTTGTCTTATGCATCTGCCAGGGCCTTTGCACCCCTTTGTTCACATTGCAGTTTTGAAATTCTTAAAATACAAGAAAGGCACTGCTGGATCAGACCACAGGCTCATATAGTCCAGCATTTTGTTTTTTACAGTGGCCAGCCAGATGCCTCTAGGAAAATGCACAAGCAGGACCTGACGGCTGCAGCTGGTGTAACATATTGCCTATAAACCTGGGGGTGGTGTATAGCCATCATCATTGATAGACTTCTCTTCCATGAATTGTCCAGTCCTCTCTCATATAACATAACCAGGTAATCTAGTGGCCATTACCACAATATATCAAGAACGAAGTGTAAAACATCACAACTAATATGCACAATTCACAACCTAATCTTCTTTGCACACAGATCCCCATCAGCTTTAACAACCCCAATAAACAACATAAAACATAGGCTGATAAAAAATAATGCTAAGGTGGTTTAAAATGCATGAAATCATTAAAAGGCCTGGGAGAAAAGAAAGGTCTTAGTCTGGCAATTGAAATATTGTAAAGTGGGCAATAGGTAACCTTTCCTGGGGAGCGTGTTGCACAAGTGGGGAGCCACTACTGAAAAGGCCCTCTCTCTTGTCACCATGTACCTGTTGTGCTTTTAGAAATTGTGGGAGGAGAAGGCTAGCAGGTCACTCACCATTCAGTTCAGCAACATGTACACTTCTCTTGTAAATTACAAAGCCAGGAGGAAGCCAGGCTCAGCCTCACACCATGAATGAAGAACATGCAGTGACTTCTCATTAAATATTGCATCTGTCTTCACACATTACACATACCCTCCAACATTTCTCAAAGAAAATAGAGACATCCTATCCAATGATGGTGGTGGTGATGATATTTACACCCAACCCATCTGATTGGGTTGCCCCAGCCAATCATGTATAAAACACAATAAAACATTAAACATTTTTTAAAAACCTTCCCTATACAGGGCTGTCTTCAGGTGTCTTCTAAAGGTTGTATAGTTATGTATCTCCTTGGCTCACGGTGTTAGCAATTCACTCCTCCCGTTGCTGATATGTCACATGTCACTGTTTACTTTCCTAGGCTTGGGAAAGTCTGAGGAGGGAAGTTACCTCTTATCTCTTCCATTATGTTGTGCTGTTGCACTCTTGCACATATTTTGGTTCTGATATGTGGATTCAGAAGCCACAGAGCGATACGCTCGGCAAACATAGTTTGCAAGGCCTTTTTCTGGGTTATGACAAAGGCTAGTACATAGTACTGATGTGCCAAACCAAGATGGTTGAACTCACTAGGAATGTTGAGTGCAGTGCAAAGTGGAGAGGGAATGTGTGCATTTGCCAAAGCTACCCCATTGCTGAAGGCTTAGATACTATACTGAGTCTGACACTGACACTGACAGTGAGAGAGCTATGAAGGGTAAGCTGCCCACCAGGTATGCTCGAGAGTTTGCTAACACAGCTGTTGTGAATATAGCTGTGGCTAGTAGCTCATAGGGACACGGGTTGCGCTGTGGTCTAAACCACAGAGCCTAGGGCTTGCCGATCAGAAGGTCGGTGGTTTGAATCCCCGCGATGGGGTGAGCTCCCATTGCTCTGTCCCTGCTCCTGCCAACCTAGCAGTTTGAAAGCACGCCAAAGTGCAAGTAGATAAATAGGTACCACTCCAGCGGGAAGGTAAACAGTGTTTCCGTGCACTGCTCTGGTTTGACAGAAGTGGCATAGTCATGCTGGCCACATGACCCGGAAGCTGTCTGCAGACAAATGCCGGCTCCCTCGGCCAGTAAAGCGAGATGAGCGCCGCAACCCCAGAGTCATCTGCGACTGGACCTAATGGTCAGGAGTCCCTTTACCTTTACCTTAGTAGCTCGAAACAGGTATGAAACCTGAGGTCTTACAAGGGATACAGGGATTGTCCTCGAAGGAAGCTGAACCACGTCCAAAGGCCGTGTGGACCAAAACTGATTCCTCAGAGAGGAACAAAGCTAGGGTTCAAGTCCCAACAAAGCCAGGTGTGAAACTTCTTGATAGTCAGAAGAGCTATGACTCCAAGACTAACCAGAAGAGCAAAATGGTTAGGCACAAGGCCAAAACAGTTGCAGGTAATCCCAAATATGGGAAAGGAACTACAAGGGTCTGTTGTGTGTATGACAACTGTATGTTTACTTCCGGGGAGGCTGTTTGGGTGTTTGCAGCAATGGTTATCTGAATTGGGGGGAGGATGTTAGCAATTCACTCCTCCCATTGATGATATGTGGCTGGAGAGTCACATGTCACTGTTTACTTTCCTAGGCTTGTGAAAGTCTGAGGACGGAAGTTACGTCTTATCACTTCCGTTATGTTGTGCTGTAGCACTGTGTTTCTTTCTCTCTCTGTCTGCTGCTGAAGAAGAGAGCAGACTCCATTATAATCTGTTGTATAAATATTGGTTGATAAATCCTTAGGATGCTCACATTCATGCTTCCAATCGTTACTGCTATCTCTGCTGATTAATAGTGTGCACAGGATCAGCCAACCCGTGTCGCTGGGAGCACTGTGATGAAGATTGATGGCCATCCCGGTGGAGCGCAACACCGGAGGATGCCCGGAGAAGTTTGTCTCATACCAGGGGCTGCGGGGCCCCCCAGGGCGTATTCGGACACACGGGTCACATAACTCCATACCTTTCAACATTTCTCCAATGAAAACAGGGACATCCTAAGAAAAAGTGGTACATTCGTGGATCAAATCAGAAACCAGGATGGCTTCTGTAAATCTGGGAGTGTCTCTGGAAAATAGGGGCACTTGGAAGAGCTACGTGGTGAGATGTGAGCTACTACACAAGTGCTGAGTGGTGAATCTGCCTAGTGACATAATTTATATGATTGTTTTTCCATCTGTCTCCAGTGAAGCTTGCTTCGCAAGCACCTAACCCACATTTGGAAAGTGTGCGGTTGTTTGGGTTACCCACAATTTGGGGGCCTGGTGATGCACCACTTTGCCATGGGATTAACGCTCACCACTTGGCTGCGAGTCCTTTAATTCTGAGTTGGCACAGATGTATATGAAATGGATACAAGCCTGGGAAAAATGTACAGAGGGCAGTTACTTGTCATAAAAAAGAGTTTTATGGTGGGAAATGGGGGGGGGGAGAGTGGTGGGAAGAGATATGGAAGAAACAGGACAAAGTGAATTTCTTTATTTGAAGGAAAAGCCCTGCATGAAGTGGGAGAGTGGGGGTCATGCTCATGACCCCTGTGGCTTCTGTCTTGCTCCCAGCAGACCAGTCCCACAACCCCTCATCTTGTGGAAGCTGAACTTCTGCAGCAGGGAGGCAGCTTCATTCATGGGCACCATGATGGATCATGGAAAAATAAATAAATATCGAGTCAGTCAACAAGGGGAAAGCAGCATGGCAGAAAAAGAGAAAACAAATAGCATTTGCAGGGCACATGGGCAGCAGATGGGAACCATTAAAAGGTAGTCATAAACTAAGAATAAAGCACGAAAATATTTAAAGTATTTTTCTTGGCCGAAAGAGGGCACTATATGTTATACCTATTAGCTGTGATGAAAAGTGTTATATAACCCAGGAAGTAAGTGAATTTGGCTCAAATGAACCCAGTCCAATAAAGTAAAGGAAGGAGAGAAGCTTGACTTCTTTGATTATCCCAACTCTTCCACCCCCAGTTCCACATTCCCCTTGAATCCTGAACATGCAGAGTAGAGCAAGTGCACCGTTTGCCCTTTGGCTCTCGCTCATGAAAAGTCCTTTGTGGCAGGAACTCTTTTGGCCTGAGCCTATTACTGTCCATCATGTTGCCCCTTTTCTTTTTTTGGAATGACATTGTGCTCAGTGATTATTACTCATAATAAAACAGTTATGCAATTGTGCTCAGGGATCAGAAACACTGCCAATTGTGGGAGCTTACAGCCCTTTAAAACAATGCCAATCACTTGCTTTTCAATTGGACCTACCAGACTGTCAGATGTAGTAACTGCACAAGCAAATGGTTATAACAGGGTTATAGTAATGAATCTTTGTCATGGCAGTCACAAACACCCATGTCTTTCTGCTGCAGTTTTTACAAGTCTCCTTAAGTAGTCAGAGGCTGCCATGCTGCCAAGAAAACCCCAAACCTTACATATTCTGCATAGAATGGAAAAAAAGTGTTTACTATGCACCTATGAAGTTTCAGAGCTCTGCATTCGCCTTGGAAAGCTTCAAGCAAGCAGGGGGCACTCCTCAAGGTTCAATAAGAAACAACAACAGGAATTCCTATGAGGTGTCTGCTGTTCTCAATGGAAGGGAAGCAGTGAGCCAAAGTGTCAGGATTAGACCTCTGGTTGATTTGTTGTTGTTGTTGACAGTGAAGAGGCTTCTGGAGGCTATGTGTTTCCGTTCCGTCACATTTTTCTAGGAAAAGGCAGAAGTCGATGAACATTCCCCAGTAGCATCTGTGCATACTTTTAAAGAGGTTTTATAGGTTTCTTAGAGTTTTATTAATGATACGTGGAAGAAAATTGAGTGTTTTATTATTGTGGTGAATTATTGTTATGGGTGGAAAATCAAGGAGACACGCGCACAGAAAGAAGCCCCTAGCACACACTGTTTTCCATTCGAGATCCAGCTTTGGCTAATGGAAAAAGAGTGATTAGTATAGAGTTTACTTATTCTTTTATTTATTAAATTTCTACACCGCCCTTCATCTGAGGATCACAGGGCAATTTGCAACAGAAAAACGCAAAAATACATAACAAACAGAAACAACACGCCCACTATTATCTATTTATTTATTATTTCACAAGATCAAATAGAAACTCCCAAAAACAGCCCTTATGGGTTACTTACGATAGGAATAACATTTTCTTCAAGGTTAATTGGTATAAAATCCACAAATAACAAATGTGATAAGAAAGGTGTATGATTGGAATGTTTAAGAAAACCATTTGGAGAAAAAAAAGATTTTGCATAGTACAGTGGTACCTCGGCTTACATACGCTTCAGGTTACACACTCCGCTAACCTAGAAATAGTGCTTCAGGTTAAGAACTTTGCTTCAGGATAAGAACAGAAATCAGGCTCTGGCGGCGCGGCAGCAGCAGGAGGCCCCATTAGCTAAAGTGGTGTTTCAGGTTAAGAACAGTTTCAGGTTAAGTACGGACCTCCGGAACGAATTAAGTACTTAACCCAAGGTACCACTGTATACATTTGTTAAAGTGCCTGGTGCTTAATGAGCCTGAGATAAAATGAGTTTCAGCTGCATTGCTACAGCCTAGTTTTTGTCATTTGGCTTTGCCATGCTCTTCAGATGCGGAGTCCACAGTGGCTTCCTACTCTGCTTGAGGAACTGCTTCTAGTGGGGATTGCCCACATCTGCAATGTTAATGGTCCACCCAGTGGAGACAGATTTGATCTCATGTATTGCAAAAAGGACAGTTTGATTGGGCATGTTCTGCTGGGTGGTCTTGAGGTAGTGGGTCTTTATCCATATGTAAGAGAGCAACCCAGATGGCAGAAAGTAGAAAGGTTTATGTTAATCCATGATAATCTCTGCCATCCCATAGTGTAGTGGGATGGGGAGAGAAGGGCTGCTGAATCACTCCTTTGGTGCAGCTGAGAGACCAGCAATGTTTGGTTCCTCTCCTCCTCAAACTGTTTTCATCTAAGCTGGTCATTTGAAGAACCTGCAACAAAAGAAATAGTACTTAGGAATTAATATCTGAGTTTGCACATTTCCTTGCTTTTCCCAATTTGTTTTCCTTCTGTGTAGATCTTACTAGATTATTAGCCCAAGGCTGCCATGTTTTTATTGATCCACAAGCTACTCTGATAGCCTTTTTTGACTGAAGATTGGGGTAAAATACTTTAAGTAAAAGACTGACAAACGAACAAGAAATCAGTTCTAAAGAGGTACATTTAATTATTTAAAACATTCATATACTGTTGTTTCCTCAATACAGTGGTACCTCAGGTTAAGTACTTAATTTGTTCCGGAGGTCTGTACTTTACCTGAAACTGTTCTTAACCTGAAGCACCACTTTAGCTAATGGGGCCTCCTGCTGCCGCCGCGCTGCTGGAGCACGATTACTGTTCTTATCCTGAAGCAAAGTTCTTAACCTGAAGCACTATTTCTGGGTTAGCGGAGTCTGTAACCTGAAGCGTATATAACCTAAAGTGTATGTAACCTGAGATACCACTGTATATTTCTAAAAATGGAATCATCATCATCATCAAAACAAAAGGATGCTGGCACCATCCATCCCAAGCATTTGTATAACCATGTTGTAAAGGATACGTGCATGTATGTGTGCAAACAGTAATATCTGATTCCCTGTTGGAATGATTTGTTAATAATATTTTAGTGTTATGTTTTTACTGATGCTTGTTGCATCGTGTTTATATATTCATTGTACATTGACCTGAGCTCCTTTGGAGGCAGCACCACTTATAAATCCTCCCAGATAAATAAAATAACTATCTATCTATCTATCTATCTATCTATCTGTATGTATGTGCGCATGTGTGCATATTCTATCCCTTTGTGCCATAAACACTTACCACAAAATGAACTGAAGTCAATGAGAGAGGAATAGAAATGTGTTTAGGCCATAACCATAACATTCAAGTCTTTTGATGCTTGGCCAGAGCCCACTGCAAGTTTTAATTTAATCCATTCTTTGTGAAAAAAACACAAAACACTTCCATGGAAACTAAGTAGGATGTTACAAACAGACTGGTGATGACTTCAGGTGGGGAGCAAAACACCACAGACTCCTAGGCCACAATCCACCCTAGAGGTAGGCACCATTAACTGTGGTGTTATGTGCACTTGGCTCTTGGTTGCATTGTGGCCTAAGTTATTGTTGTTGTTGTTTTTATTAAATAGCAACACTAGAGAAAAAACAATAAGTAAAATAAAAGACCCGAAGGGAGAATTGTCTGCGAAGAAATGATTTTCTGTTTTCTGTGTGTTGAGCATTCGTTACTGTTGCATAGGAATAGGTATTGTTTTTAGTGAACAATGCCTGAAGGTTGAGGCAAAAGATAAGATCATCCTTTCTCCTCATTTTGTTCTTGGATAAAATATTTTCTTCTGCCTGCTTTCTTCTCTCCACAGCCTAGTTAATGTAATAAATAGCCAACACATGGCTGTCCACAACTTTGTTTTTGTAACAAGTAAAATGAAAAAGATAGTATCTTGCATGCTTGAATTAGTGGGCACTAATGCTTGACAGCTAACATAGCTGAGAGGCATCTAGGAAGATGCCTTTATTGTCTAAGTTTATGGAAAGTAAAAATTAAAAAAACAGTGGCTGTATGATTTTTTTATTTTTTGGCAGTTTGTGGTCTGACAATGACTCTTGTTTTTAAATTCCATGACTTAAAAGCACCAAATTCCATTTTGGGGTAATTTGATGCTTGAAAATATCCATTCCTACTCCATAAGTATAGTCTGCTTCCCTTTCCTACCCAATTTACACTGATGGGTAAAAGTTTCCCATTTATTTTACACACAAGAGCAGGGGTAAACAACAGCTTGCAAGATCTACCAGTCTGATTCTGGCGCAAAGACAAATGCTTAGAATGGAAAGCTTTTTATGAAAGAGAGAGACAAAACATTCTGTCACCAATTTCACATGACATATCCACAGCTGAGCTGCACCATTTCAGCCCCCACATAGAGGGGTACTGAATGTTTAAATGTTTTCCTGAGTTTTAAACTTGTCATGTTAAAGGTTAGGCTATTCAGTTTGCATAAAAGAATCTATTTTTTAAATATCATCCTTTAAAATCATTATCATTACGTCTTCTATCACCTTTTCAGCTATTTGTACTCTAAAAATCAATAAAAAAATCAAACTATTCTGCAGACTATTCCTGTCTCATTACATATGCTAATCATCTGCATACTGTTGTTGTTGTTGTTGTTTAGTCGTTTAGTCGTGTCTGACTCTTCGTGACCCCATGGACCAGAGCACGCCAGGCACTTCTGTCCTCCACTGCCTCCCGCAGTTTGATCAAACTCATGCTAGTAGCTTCAAGAACACCATCCAACCATCTCATTCTCTGTCGTCCCCTTCTCCTTGTGCCCTCCATCTTTCCCAACATCAGGGTCTTTTCCAGGGAGTCCTCTCTTCTCATGAGGTGGCCAAAGTATTGGAGCCTCAGCTTCACGATCTGTCCTTCCAGTGAGCACTCAGGGCTGATTTCCTTCAGAATGGAGAGGTTTGATCTTCTTGCAGTCCATGGGACTCTCAAGAGTCTCCTCCAGCACCATAATTCAAAAGCATCAATTCTTCGGCGATCAGCCTTCTTTATGGTCCAGCTCTCACTTCCATACATCACTACTGGGAAAACCATGGCTTTTACTATACGGACCTTTGTTGGCAAGGTGATGTCTCTGCTTTTTAAGATGTTGTCTAGGTTTGCCATCGCCTTTCTCCCAAGGAGCAGGCGTCTTTTAATTTCGTGACTGCTGTCACCATCTGCAGTGATCATGGAGCCCAAGAAAGTAAAATCTCTCACTGCCTCCATTTCTTCCCCATCTATTTGCCAGGAGGTGATGGGCCCAGTGGCCATGATCTTCGTTTTTTTGATGTTGAGCTTCAGACCATATTTTGCGCTCTCCTCTTTCACCCTCATTAAAAGGTTCTTTAATTCCTCTTCACTTTCTGCCATCAAGGTTGTGTCATCTGCATATCTGAGGTTGTTGATATTTCTTCCGGCAATCTTAATTCCGGCTTGGGATTCATCCAGCCCAGCCTTTCGCATGATGAATTCTGCATATAAGTTAAATAAGCAGGGAGACAATATACAGCCTTGCCGTACTCCTTTCCCAATTTGGAACCAATCAGTTGTTCCATATCCAGTTCTAACTGTAGCTTCTTGTCCCACATAGAGATTTCGCAGGAGACAGATGAGGTGATCAGGCACTCCCATTTCTTTAAGAACTTGCCATAGTTTGCTGTGGTCAACACAGTCAAAGGCTTTTGCATAGTCAATGAAGCAGAAGTAGATGTCTTTCTGGAACTCTCTGGCTTTCTCCATAATCCAGCGCATGTTTGCAATTTGGTCTCTGGTTCCTCTGCCTCTTCTAAATCCAGCTTGCACTTCTGGGAGTTCTCGGTCCACATACTGCTTGAGCCTTCCTTGTAGAATTTTAAGCATAACCTTGCTAGCATGTGAAATGAGTGAAATTATCCCTTGCTTTTTCCTGTAGGACTAATTGCAGTTGTTAACAGTTGTCAACAGATTTACCATACTCATTGAGTCAATCACCCAGTCAATCATTAGCCTCCTGAGAAAAACCCCACCCCACCCTCCCACTATATATAAGGGTCTGGTGACTTCTGTTTCAGTGTATCTGAAGAAGTGTGCATGCACACGAAAGCTTATACCAAGAACAAACTATGTTACTGTTTCTAAGTTACAGAGTTGTTTGGCTTTCTCCCCAAGATTACTTCAGTGCTGATGAAATGGTTGGAATTGTCTAATCTGCAGAGCTACATTCTTATATTTTGGCATTTTGGTTCTGAGAAGAATATGGATGGTAATGATTTCTGTGCATTGGACTTAGGGGAACCATTTTATTGAATTTCACTCCTGCTTACGGGTCAACTCCAGACAGCCTTTGCTTACTATTATGTGGCATTTTGATTGACTTGACAAATATATTGTCCTCCCATGGATTCTGGGATTTTTCTTGCGGACCAACATGGCTGCCTTTTGCTTTTTGTACAAATTACAGTGCAACATAACACCTTCCTCTGGTTAGTCATTCCCACGATTTTGGTTAAACATATGGCTGATGGCTGTCTGAGAAGGCCCAGTGCAGACTTGCCCCGACTCTCACATGACATAAAAGTGCAGGAAGCGTTGATTTAATTGCAGTGTTGTGTGGAACTTAAAACTGAATGGAGCCAACAGCATGTCAAAAACAGCCCCAAGATGTTTTTGCTGCTATTTGAAAGCCAGAAATAAAAAGGAAATGAGGGGCACATTGTGCAACCATTTATGTAAAATATTGTCTCGTGCTATGCATTGAAAGTCTGACATCTCTTGAGGAGAAGCTGGAAAATCAGTTAGATTGGCTTGTTTATAGTGGTTATGTGATATAAACTGTAATACCATCCATGGAGACCGCAAAAATATTGCACTTAGGATGTTAAAACTGGGTTTCTTTTGTGGTTATAAAGATGGCATGTTTTTCTGCTCAAGTCAAGGTGAAGTGGCTTTGGTGATCTCATCTGAGTTCCCAGTACACATTTATCTATATTATAAAAACCCCTCACTATGTAGTTTTTGGAATCTTTTTGAAAACCACTTTTAAACAGAAGCCCAGTAGTCAGATAGAGGTAAAGAAAAGCTAGAATTAAGCTGGTCCAATTACAGCCATGTATGCAAAGTGTACTGTGCTGACTATGTGACAGAAACCTATATTTTTACTCTGCTGCCTATGAAATCCTGTTCTATGTGACATTAATTGCTTAAACTGCTATAAATCAATGTTGTGCTACTGACTTTTTTTTAAAAAAAAACACTTCAAAAACTGGGTTGGGTGGGAAATTGGCTCAGTGTTGTGTCTAATAATATAATGCAAAGGAAACTATTATAACTGAAATAATATAAAATAAATAAAATAAAATAATCCGTTTAAGGTAATTTATGTATCTAGGGCATGGTCTTGGACTTCAGTTGTCCCTGGGAGCCAGCCATTAATTTCTGTGGTATTAGGATCAATGTGTGTGAGGAAAAAATTCCTTTAAAATCCAACAGGCGTAGAAAGGAAATGCCTTTGTGTCAGTGTGTAGGGAAAGAAGACTTATCTGCCCCAGATTCCTTAAAGAAGGGTGTTGGTAAAATCCATAAAACAGAATAATTTTTAACCAAAAGTGTTGAGGGGTTTCAGGTCTTGTTCCAACTAAACCATCTTGATCCTTTCCATACATCCCTTATGGCCCTTCATCTCCCCAGTATGAATCATATGTCACATTCAGGCCCATCCTTCATGTATTCTACACTTATTTTACTATCTCCCTGCAGCGAAGTAACTGCACTAGGACACTTTATCTCTGGGATTAACAATGTCACCATTGCCAAAACTGGGAAGTTAGGAGTTTGACTCAGAAATCAATAGAGTTAGGTGAGCATTCTAAAGCTTCCCTCAATTAACTCAGAAATTACCTGTCTACCTAAAAATTGAGGGGAGAAACTTGGATAAATTTCCAAACCACCCTGAGGTCTTTGTGGGGAAAGGTCCCTAAGATCCCTCAGTATGCCCAACTTCCCTTCACATGCTGCTGCTGCTGCTGCTGCTGCTGCTTCTTCTTCTTCTTCTTCTTCTTCTTCTTCTTCTTCTTCTTCTTCTTCTTCTTCTTCTTCTTCTTTTCTTCTTCTTCTTCTTCTTCTTCTTCTTCTTCTTCTTCTTCTTCTTCTTCTTCTTCTTTGGATTGCTTTGTAAGTTTTGTTTTTTAAAAAAGGACTTAGCCTTCTCACTGGAAACAGCAGTATCAATCCAATTCAGAGTTTACTTTGCTTAAGTCCATTGAAATAAACAGGTTTAATGTGTTTAACTCTATTTTTAATTGTTAGCAGGTTCTAGGCCTGGTCCTCCCTGAGCTTAACTCACAGTCAACTCTGGTTTCTTACTGGTGCCTGGCTATCAGTGCTCTGCTTTGTTTAATTACATTGGCACCCTTCATATTGTAGCGTGATCATGGTTGGCAACCGTGCTATGGGTGTCTCAGCAACTTTGCAAAGCCAAATGCAGGTCTGACTGACTGCTTTGTGGAAGATGTAGCTTGGAGTGCCAACAGAAGATTCCTCTGTTTTGAGAACAAATGTGCAATCTCTAGGCCTGTTCCCAGAGTAGCAACATTCATATGGTGGCAGACTTGATGAGCTAAGCAAGCCGCACTATCCCATGTCTAGGACAGAGGTCTAGAAATGATCTATCAAACTATTTCTGGACAACTAGGAATATCGAACCTCAGTCATGTACCTTTCTTCATAAGTTATGAGTGGGGCTCTGGAATGGGCCATAGCTCAGTGGTAGAGAATACCATTATATGCTTTGTTTGCCAGAAAGTCCCAGGTTCAATCCTTGTCATTTCCAGTTAAAAGGGTCAGGGTGCAGTTGATGTAGCATATATCTGTCTGAGATCCCAGAGAAGCACTGCTAGTTACTGCAGATAACAATGATTTTCACTCAGTGAAGGGCAGCTTCCTATGTTCCATGTTACAATCTGGTAAATGTATGTGTGTATTTAATGGCATATCTTCTAAGAGTTAAGAAGTGTGCCCTGGCTAGAAATACCAAATCAAGTTTAATCATATAGCTAAAAAGACTCTGTGAGGCTTAGCATGGGTAAGAACAAAATTAAGAATTTGCTAACCCTATGTCTTCATGACACAGCTGTAGCCAGCTACACTGCTGTGTATACTTTCTGCACAAATAAAAAACTATGAACTGATTTATTCTCTGACCTTAAAGCCCTTAAAATCTCCAATAAAATCTTATAACCGTATGCTTTTCTCTGTTTTGCTCAAACACTCTTCTCTCCCCTGAATATTTCATATAAGAACTGCAATGTTCATTTTTAGAGGCATTAAGTTGAATTGTTAAACTCTTCAAGGAAAATGTCTTTCCCCCCTTTTTACAATCTATGTACCTATAAAAGTATTCACTGGGGAGAGAAAGACAAATAATCACTGGCAGGGTTCTAAATTATAGTCAAAGAGCAGTGACACTCGAGTAGAAATAATAAAAAAGGCATCTTGTTAAATATTGCAGCTTCTGCAAGCATGTGTGCATATGGTTAGCTGCTGTTGGGTATGCTCATAGTCCCCCTGCCTAATAAGGTAAATGTCATAATGAAATGCTGGAAAGGTTATTTTCTTAGGCACGTGACACTAACCGCATCCTTAATCTCTCATCAATCAATAATGTACTGCAGATCCAAGAAGAAAAGGGATGTTCTCATAGGCCCTAAAGGAAAATGTTATGTCACTTTTAAAAGAGCCTTTATCTCCACAGCTGTCAAGTGCCTTCCAAGATTCCCCCAAATCCACAGCTGTAAAGACAACCATCAGCTACAAACGGTGTTTCTTTTTATCTGCTGGGAGAACAATCAAACATTTGCCTAAATTTATTCAAGGGTGCAGTGACTGTGTTTACTCACATTGTTTTAGCCTTGTGTGTGTGGTTAAATGGTACTCTGTTGCTTCTGGAAACAAGGCAATGGCACTTTGCTGTGTAGCAATCATAACAATAATATGGGGTTTGCCATTTACTGGGTATTAAAATCTATTTTTCTTAGTGGATTTTGAGGAGATTTCACCCCTCCCATATCCAAGAATCTCCTGAGGAGTCTGCTGATTCTCCAGAGAGGAGGAGGCATGTTCTGCTCTCTACTTATTCTGCTCCAGCACCACATCAAAGAGTCAGTCAGTGTGTCGGAGAGAGAGAGTGTTAGAGAGAGATTGTGTGTTTAGATAAGGTTGCTGCTAAGAGCAGCTGCAGACACTCAGTGCGGTTCAGCATTCATTTATGCTTAGTCCTATTTAGCTCTGTATATAGGTGTATTATAGTCGTAGTTATAGAATAAACAAGATATTCTACAGAGCTGCTCTCCGTGTTGTTTATATACTCTGCTGTACTCTGCTATCCTCTGCTGTGCGACGACTGTCTACTTGTGGAAGTGAATCTGGTGCTCACAACTCTAAGCTGTGAGTCCACAGCACTTTGACCTGTTCCTGTGAAGAAGGTGGTCTCTGGAAGTGCTACCCAGCTCGCCTATCCCAGTCGGGGCTGAAGTGGATGAGTCCAGTTAGTGGCACTGGCTCAAGGGCAATGCTGACAAAAGTGCAAAAGTGGCAGAGACTGGCCTCCATTTTTGTCTAGGACAACAAAGTGTGTATCAATAGTCACCTTAAAGCAGAAAACTAAAATTCACAACTGGATCTGCAGAACCGAATGTCCAGAGACTGGAGATTGCCCCTCAATGGGGAAAGGCTGTAAAGGGATAAAGGTTGGCGCAAGTTCATTTGTGGACCAAAAAATGATGGCAGAGACCAATGACTCTGGCTGAATACTTCAGCAAATATAAATATCATCTAGATAAGCTGTGCTGGCTGGGGCTGATGGGTGTTATAGACCAAAACAGCTGGAGGGTATCAGGTTGGCAATATGGACTACTGTGGCCTGGATTCAGTTAACCTGGCATGGCAGGAGAAGCCAGCAGAATGGAGAAGAAGGGGGATTGTTCTTTCCGGCAAGCAAAAATGCAATTAATATAGTTTCCATAGGCAGGATTTTGGTTCCACCTCTCCTTTAGCAAAACAAAGATGCAAACCATATGATCAGACCGATGAATCACTAAATGACTAATCAGGAAATATTTCCTTTGACATATTATTAATTGCCAATTGATTTGCAGCTGCTCAAAACAATTTAAATCAGATGCTAGCAGACTCAAATAGCTGTGATAATTCCTAAGCTGCCCTAGAAAATGTAGCTTTTCAACACCATATTCATAGCCTCTAACATTTCACAGGGACATGCTTGTAACACCCCTTTCATCCTACCAAGGATTAGTGATTGAGTCACCTCTCCTGTTGCACATTGTGGGGCCCTCACCTACATGCTGAATTTTCTTATTTTGCAATAGTCTGTTCTCTACAGATTTAAAAGTCAGTAGATTACTGTTCCTGGATTTAAAGAAATACATTCTGCTAAAGTGCAGAATGACAGGTTTGTATGGTGCCTTAGTGTCAATGAACATGCCTTTATTATTTATCTATTATTTTTATTTATACTGTGCTCTTCAAGACTTTAAAGCAGTAGGGCATGTTGAATTTTTCAGCTTTCAAATTCCAAAAATGAAGACTGCTGAAAAGTTGTAAAATGACTTGGGAATTCGAAAGATAATTTGGCAAAATTAATATAGTTTTGCTTGGTAAGTAAAATGTGTGTAAAATTGCATAGAAATCATTAAAAATGACTGCCAAATATTATTTTTATTTATTTATTATTTAGTATTACCTGGCATTTTCAGAAGGCAAAATTAAAATTCTTTGGTTTTCTGAAAGCAGTTTATGTGCTTCTTCATCAAATGTAGATTTACCAAGTTAAATGTTGTCCAATCACAAAAATAATAGCAGATTTGGTCTCTCCACATCTATATTTTTAAGACCCCTCACTGAAGAATTTTGCAAAAATTAAGTTTCACCTTGTAAAATGACAAGTCCTACTAAAGCAGTGCACAGTGCAGGATCCTATAAAATACAGCACTCAGTGAAATACAGCAATAACAGGGGCATCCACACACATAACCCCTTATTCCAGGCTGTGGCTGGATCAAGTGATGTCCCACTGTTCAGCTCTTGCAGCTGAGCCAGCCTCCTGCTGAGTGCCTAATGTGTGCATGGGCAGCGGGACAAAGGGTGGTATTCCCACTAACAAACCTGGCGAAAAGCCCCGAAATGTGGTGTTCCAAGTGTGGGTCATGGCTGAGCCAACCCAGGATCTGCTGGATCCTGAGCTGGTCTCACCGCTATCCCTGGTGGCATTGGGCTTGATCCAGAACCAGCTGCTATGCTAGCCTGGAAGTGGTACAAGGGCTGACCCCATTTGTCCTGCTCCTGCAGTGGTTGCTGTGAGTGTCCGGGCTGCAAATGCTCTGATGGCTCCATTACTCGGCAAAGCCCCATGGGCAGGCTAGGATTGCAGTCTAAAATTTCCAAAACCATCCCTAAAACTTGGGGCTCCCATCAACTGTGGCTGGCAGGCGAATCCTGCCGGTTGTTTTTCTCTTTGCCTCTGTGTATTGAATCACTAATGCTGCTTTTTGTCACTTCCTGCATCAAATATGCACTTCAGCCATTTGTACAGCTGTTGTTGTTGTTTTCAAAAAAGAAATCAGCAGCAGAGCTTCATTGAGCAACATATTTTATCTTTTGTATTCATTTAAAAATATTTACAGGCTGCCTTTCTGAGTGCAACTCTGTCAGCATATTTCAACTATCTGCACCACCACTGTGATCTGCTTACATGAACTCTTGAGCACTTACTTGGAACCCAAATGTGGCTTTTAAAAATATACTTCTTGTTGTAACCAGTTCAGCGTAGGGGATGCCACTTTGACTTGAGCCCTTTTCAGCTGTTATCCAAACACATGGAGGGAGGAGAAAGAGTAGGAGGGGGTGGAAGAAAAAGGAAAAGAAAATGGGTGACCATGTCCACTTTGGGCTGTGGTCCTGCTTGCTATTAGAGTTGGTCTTACTTGCAGTTGGTATGTGGCTACTGACAGATTAGCCCCAAGGAGATGCAGCTTCTGAGAGAAAAATGGCGGGCCACTTCCTGCCGTAGGTGAAATAATAAAAGACTCTGCATTGTTCCCTGAAATGATTTTAATTCATCTGCCATTGAGCCTGCAGAATTTGAGAGCCGTAAAAGTAGACTCAACCCACCAGCCTATCAGGGACTTGATCCTAGGACTGCAAAATAGAGGCGAGGGGTTCTCAAACAAGTAGCAGACCATCTTACTAGTGATTGTAGTTAAGCTTGGTGGTTTGCTGGGCTGCCTTATGAATTAAAAGTAATAAGAAATTTCAATGCAGAGGATGCTCTGGGGCTTTTTCAGATTAATATGTTGGCTCTCTGCTAGATGCAGAATGAGATCATTTATATATGCTATTTTTTTGGAAGCATGCCTTTTGTGTCTTTAAATGTCATTGGGTTGCATCTTTGTGGTATTAATGATGGAAAAAATATATCAGATTTCTAGAGAATTCCCCCCTCTTAATACGTTGCAAAACCCTAAATATGGCGTTAATGTCACAGTGCAGTAGCTATTCCACGAGTAAGCATGTTTTCCATACGCTTTTCATTATAAACTTAATAAATGCCCCCTCTTCTGAGCCCATGTGTGTGGTCCATGTCCAGGGAATGTTCTCTTTTGTTACATTGTCTTTATTTTTTAAACCAAAACAGAGTTTATTCAAGAAAGCTGTTTCAGAAAAGTCAAACTACAAGTCTACCAAAAATGCATGATCTGAAATTTTGTCTATTTCATAATTTTTGCCATTGCACCTCCTATAAACTTAGCTCATTATCCGGGCAAACCTAAACTTGCTTAGGCTCCACAGATTTCAAAAAATTAAGCATATGCCATTAAGTACAGCCACCACGGGCTGTTGGACTTTGAGAATCCTTAGCCTTAGATGACCTGAGATCCTTCTCTATGCCAAAAATAATCCAAGTTGAACCAGTATGCTTTCCAAAGCACTGAAGTGGGGTTCGAACCAAATCTGTCTTCCTAAACAGTTGTACCTTGGGTTACATATGCTTCAGGTTACATATGCTTCAGGTTACAGACTCCGCTAGCCCAGAAATAGTACCTCGGGTTAAGAACTTTGCTTCAGGATGAGAACAGAAATCGTGGTCCGGCGGTGCGGCGGCAGCGGGAGGCCCCATTAGCTAAAGTGGTGCTTCAGGTTAAGAACAGTTTCAGGTTAAGAACGGACCTCCGGAACAAATTAAGTACTTAACCAGAGGTACCACTGTACTTAACCCAGGGTACCACTGTATATGCTTCTCCATCCAGGGAGAGCTAATTACATGGAGCAATGCCCTGTTACAATGTCCTATATAATAGCACATTTGAGACATCAAATGCCAGGGGGAGCTGCAATTGCTTGACATTTCCCATGAATGTTAATAATGGGGGAATGTAGACACACTTCACCAGGGAAGGCATCCCATAAATGGTGAGCTGCTATTGAGAAAGCCCTATGGCACTGACCTGCAGCAGGATCTTCTTAGTAATAGCTCTTTTTTGTACTATCATTTAGGAGGGCATTTTGAGTGGCTGAAATATTCTGTTCCTGGCAAGCTTTGATATTTCCTTGGTAAGAACAGAATCAGTGGAGCACTTTCCAAAGGCTGTATTGAGTAGCAAAGTGTACTATGGCCCACTTATTTGCATATATATATAAAATTCTGTCCTACTGTTCCTCCCAAAGCAGCCCAGGCACACATTTCTTAAAGGATCACAGTGTGAACTTTTTGAAGAAGTTCAAAAAGCCCTGCCAGCTTGCTGAGATTGCAATATATCAGTTTCAAGAGTAAGTAATGCTGAGCACTTTAACAGTGTTTGAGCAAGGATCAGTGCAAATTCTGGATGGCAAAGATTTACAGTGCTGTTCCAGCTGGTGAGGCAACTTTCATGAAGATTCTAGAAGCTAGAGAGAGAGAGAGAGAGAGAGAGAGAGAGATGTGCACTATCTGATGTACTTACACATAATGTACTGGTGCATTATCTTTCTTGTACAGGCATTGCAGGAAGTTAGACAGCATAAACATGACAGTTTAAAAATGTTCCGAAATGCCATTTGTCCCTTTCTAAAATACAAATTCTCCAAGAGAATAATTATTTTGCTATTCTTTTGCCACTTTTAACCAAAAGATACTAAATTCTGTGAAGAATAATACAATGCATAAATAAAATAACAAACAAAGGGGACAAGTATAACAATATTAAAATCAAGCCAGTACAACAAAAACAATGTAGCAGAAAATGTAAGTCAGATACTGCAAATCCAAACAACAATGAGATTACCCCACCCCCTAAAGAAAATGCACTAGCAGAAAATTAAAGTTAACTATTTTTGTATAATCACAAAAGGCCATTGTTAGAAGGACTCTTGAGGAAGCATATTACACAACTGAAGTACCACAACAGAGAAGGCATTGTTATGCACAACTACCAACCAAACCTTCTGTGGCACATCACTGCAGTCAGACTAACAAGTTATGCTTTGACAGATGGGCACATGAAGGGGCTGAGGCTCACAGATGTTTCCTGAAAAATTTGCTAGAGAGAACTCTGTGAGATCACTTCCTTTGTCTGCCTTGGCCAGAAGCTGTAACACTACATACTTCCTTCCTGCCTGGGCTTCTTTCTCTTTCTTCTTCATGCTTACTGTTGTGGAGCTGTTCTGGTTCATGGAACCTTGCCTGAAAACAAACCCAATAAGTAACTATGTTACTGGCCTAGGGAAGTTGCTTCATATTGTCTTAAAGGTGCAACAAGTAGTTTAAATAGTTAATGAAACAGGTCTGAGACATGACCATGTTGAGTGAGGACTGACCTGTCTTGTGAAGTATGGTGGCTGAAACACTGCATGCTCTGTGCCCTTAACCTCTGTGCAAAAGCACAAAAAGTTAGGAAAGTTCTTCCATACCTCTAGTGCTTTCAAATAATACTGTGACAAATAGCCAAAGGTTGGGGGCTGGGAAATCCCCTCAACACATAGCTCCGAGGCCCTAAATGCAGAAAAACAAAGCAATCAATCCATGCCTGAGCTCAAAGGTTAGACATCTACTCTAAGGATAACTATGCACTTGACACGATAAACCTTGTTTTCTGGGAAATTGTAGAGCTCAAACAAATAGTTTCAATCAGCCCAGAAAGTGATTAGGGTTGCCTTGTCTTTTCCCTGCCTTCTTCCTTCTAGCAGGAAGTAATTCCATGAGTTCTTTGGAAATAAGTTAAGTGATGGAGAAGTCAGAATAAACAGCAAGGCAGGAATTTTGACTGCAAAGAAGGAAAATCATGTTTCATCTGGCAGTGCTCACATTTCCAACAGTTTACATAATCCAATCTAAATTATATGTCACAACATAAAACTGCATTATAAAAACTGCATAGGTCTGGCTGGAAATCCATTGACTGTCCAAGGAAAAAACAAAGGAAAAATTGAGCCACAACAGTTTCCATTGTGCCTGGGAAGGCCCAATAGATATTGTTGACCCGTTAAATACTAGTGTGTGGACAGCCATATGTGTGCTTCCCCCACTTATGGTCAAACTCACACTAGGGCCAGGGAAGGAACTGGGCGCAATTTGGAACAGGGAAATGGGAGGCAGGAAATGGACGCTTACTGCTTCCCTGGTGGGTGTTGGTTGTGGGCCTTCTCTCTCTGCCTCCTTCCTGGCCAGCCGGAACTGTATGGTTGTTGGCCAACTCTAGTTGCTGGGGGGAGGGAGGATGGATCTGCAATTGAGCCTGCAAAAGGATGTGCATCTTCTCATTATTCATCACTTCTTGGCTCCCTGTCTCTCCCTCTAGCCCTAACTGCATTTCTATGTAGCCTATGGTTTAGTTCTTAAACAAATTAACAAGAGGACACCAGTATGTTTGGTTAAATTTGTATAAAATAAATGCTATAATTTAAATAAAAACACAATACTTCTGGCCGTAGTAGGGAAGACTGTGACTAGGTGACCTGTGTGCTTGCCTGCTCAGTATGCTATCCAGATGTTAATGACATATGGCCATTTCACGGCCTTTGCTTTCTCTTCTTAGGCTTCCTTATCTTTAAACTAAACTTGAACTGGAGAGTCTTTCATGCAAAGCACTGTGCTCTGTAATGTAGGGCGCATGATAACCCTCAGCCTGATCCAATAAAGGAATTTGAGATGCAATCCCAATCCTAGAGAGCCAGTGTGGTGTAGTGGTTAAGAGTGGTTGACTCGTAATCTGGTGAACCGGGTTCGCGTCCCCGCTCCTCCACATGCAGCTGCTGGGTGACCTTGGGCTAGTCACCCTTCTCTGAAGTCTCTCAGCCTCACTCACCTCACAGAGTGTTTGTTGTGGGGGAGGAAGGGAAAGGAGAATGTTAGATGCTTTGAGACTCCTTCGGGTAGTGGTAAAGCGGGATATCAAGTCCAAACTCTTCTTCTATTGTGTTGTAGGAGCATCAGCTCCCTACTGATCAAGTTACGCATTACAAGCAAAAAGCAGGTGCATTGGAGAAAGATGCTTGCAGAGCAAATGCTGTTGCGTTATGCAAGCAAACCAAGCCACAGTGAAGAGGAAGGGGACATCATTTCCAACAGTTAAAAAAAGCAACCTCATACAGACATGGGAAGAGCTCTATTGAATCAGACTAGAAGCCTATCTGGTCCAGCATTCTGTCCTTACAATGACTATCTGAATGCCCATGAGAGGCCTGCAAGCTGGAGCTAAATGCAACTGCGCTCTCTCCACTTGTGATTCTCAGCAACAGGTATACAAGGGCACACTGCCTTTTCCTTGCCTGCAGCAATTTTTCCTAAAGGCCTCTTGAGGAGTGCAAAATAACAGATGCAGTGCTTGGCTTAGTAGCAAATGCCATAAAATCTAAACTGGATGGAGGGAAAAGAATGCAACAGAAAGAAGCAAACCCAGGGGGCAGGAACAGGAAGTTATTCATGATCTGGCTTCAGCCCATTTTTTTCTACTGCAGAAATCCTCCTTAGCCATGACAACTGCACCCTGCACATGAGCAGATTCCTACAGATTCTTAGAGCTTTTTACACGGGATAGTATTGCTGACAAAGTATTGCACAGCAGCTTTCCAGCCTGTAGACAAGTCTGGTATTTGGCAACCTCAAGATAAAAACTCCAGAGTAACTTCCTCTTTGGGCACTCGCTACCAAAAGAGGCACGAGAGGCAGTTTACCTAATGGAAAATATAAATCTGCCCTCAAAGATTTAGAGATGGCGTTCCACCGGTATGAAATTTACTGCATGTAATGCTTTGAAAGAAAACATTATGAAGATGGTATACAGGTGGTACATGACCCCGGTTAAGCTAGCTAAGATTTACCATTTGTCCGATAACAAATGTTGGAAATGCAAGGAAGCTGAGGGGACATTCTTTCACCTCTGGTGGACTTGCCCAAGACTGAAGGCCTTCTGGGAAATGATCTACAATGAGTTAAAAAAGGTGTTTAAGTACACCTTTCCCAAGAAACCAGAGGCCTTCCTTCTGGGCATTGTCGGCCAGAAGGTGTTTAAAAAGGATAGAACCTTTTTTATGTACGCTACAACAGCAGCAAGAATTCTTATCGCCAAGCATTGGAAGACCCAAGATTTGCCCACACTGGAGGACTGGCACTCGCAATTGATGAACTACATGGAACTAGCCGAGATGACTGCAAGGATCCGGGACTTGGGAGAAGAAGCAATGGAGGAGGACTGGAAAAAATTTAAAGACTATTTGCAAAAGTATTATAAGTTATATGAAACATAAGATGTCGTATGATTGGGAACTTAGCTCCAGTAATGAAACTTGAATATTTAAGAAATTTGATAAGATTTATGAAAGAACCAAGATTTAAATGGGTAAAAACGATATTATGGTATATTTTTAGAGTATATGGTGACCAAGAGATTTAAATCTAAATTGCAATTGAAAATATAAAGAAATACACGAAATAAGGGTATAATTTGCTGATAAATTTATTGTTAAGAATGCATTGTGCGGGGGACGGGGGAAGTCCAATGGAAATTTGAAATAAGTCATTGAAGTGGTCGTGTTTCTTTTCTTTTTTATTTCCTTTCTTCTTGTCTTTTCTTTTTATTCTTTGATTGTTCTGTTATTTCTGTAAAAAATGTAATAAAAATTATTATTAAAAAAAAAAAAGATTTAGAGATGGCGTTAACCTTATCACAAAGCAGCACGGGCTCAGTACAGTTTACCATGGTCACTTTCTGTTTGTCCCCTCTCCCCACCTGCCTCATTCCAGTGTTGTACAGCAGAACAGTATTCCTTCAGTTCTGATAACTTTAGAGGACTGCCTTCTGTGGTGAACAGTGAACCCACCTGGTGTCTAATCATAGAATCATAGAATTGTAGAGCGGGAAGGGACTATTGTGTGCTTCGTCTTGAAGTGAAGTGTCATGCATTCAAAATGGCACCCCTGATCTATTTATTTTTTACTGTGCATTTAGTACTATGCAAGTTTACTCAGAAGTAAATTGCACTGTGTTCAGTGGGGCTTACTCATTGTTAAACATGTATAGGATTGCAGCCTGACTTTTAGTGGGGGACTTCATGTATCAGTCTGGGAGAAATAGACAGTCTTCTGAGATGACTGCTTGCACAGCTTATAATAATTCAAGCACTGTTGGGATTCTCCATGTAGGCGGCAGAATAGAAGAATGGGCAGGGCTTTCCCCTTTCTCTGAACTACATCATTCAGAAGCCTCCATCCAAACAACCTCTGCATTAAAAAAAATATGATTCAGGGTTTTCCTAGGGTTTGAGTCAGAATAAGCAGATAAGGTCAAACAACAACTATGGTATGAGCATGACATTATAAATGGAGAGAAAATTGCATTTTTCTCTCCTGAGAAAAGGCAAAGCTGTTACTTCATACAATGAGATAATCAAAGACAGAAAGGCAGCAAAATCATCCGAGAATGAAAACACAAAACGATAAACTATTTGCTAATCGGACAGGAATTCAAATAAAAATGGCTATGTGTTATCTTTTCCTACACATGTCAATGCTTTCCAGTGAGTGGGATTTTTCAAGGAATGGCTTTGGAGGATAAATTATAGCATGGTGTTTAATAATGTTTAGAAAGTGAGGATGAACATAAGTGAATGCATTTGAAGTACTCTAAACCTCACAAAGTCTCTTGCGAGAGAAATGTATACAAATTTAGGCTTTGTTTGGAAGCAGAGATCTTGAGATCTGGCCAGTGAAAACTCTTGGAGCCAAACATTTCCAAAATGTGAGTTCAGCTAAGTCAAGGGTAAAGTGGTACCTTCTGGATGTTGTTGTGTTGACCACTGGTCATGCTGCCTGAGGCTGATGGGAGCTGGTACCACACTGACTACCCCGACTTAAGTTCAGATGTCATTGCAACCAGTGTGCCATATTTTCTTTTGGCGTCAGTATTAAATTGAAAGCCATGAGAGAGAATGAGAAGCAGTGTAGTCACATTAGTTGGCTACTTGTACCATGCCCAGAATGATAAATATGGTTTCAAAGACTTTTGAGGAATGACATCATAACAATAGTCCATCTGTTGCCTCTGGCATGGTTTCAGGAGACAGAACAGTAGTAGGTATTTTATCGAGAATCAGTAAGATTTTGCTCCAAGCCAAGAACTGAGTTAATTTCCCTTCTGCTTGATGTGGACATGGATTTAACTTCCAATTACTTCACTGAGCTGTGTCACAGCTGACAAGATTCCTCCTAATGCTATGGTAAAAACAAAACAAAAACCAAAAACTTTAAAAAAAAAACTTGAGGCAAATTCCTCAGATATTCACACCTGCAAAACAACCATGTAAAGAAGTACTTTATTCTTCTCATTTCACAAGTGGAAAACTGAAGTTTGGGTCTAGTTACTAGAAGAGGTGAGAGCCACGGTTGTCAGATTATCACAATAGCAATGGAATCCTCACTTAAGAGCTTCAACATTCTCTTTGTGATAGTTCGGAACCTCAATCCTCCGATATCCATATTTTGCATGTGGATGTCCAAATAGCAGACGCCTACAAAGTGTGGATTATATACATAGGCTTCCATAAGATCTGTAACCCCAACTGCGCAGGGTTTCAATCATACAATAGTCTATGTGCATAGGCTTCCCCAACCATATATCCATACACAACACATGAACAGCTGGAGTGGCCAGTGATGTGCTCCTGCTGTTTGAGCCTTGTTCATGGGACAATGTCTGAAGAGGGCTTTAGTCAACTATATTAAAAACAAACAAACCACAGTACACACTTTTGAGCAAGCGGTCTAAAATTGAAGTTAAAACTGTGTAAGCAGAGTTGCCACAAATTGTATATGAGCTTGATTACTATTGCTATTAGGGAATTTGCTTTCAAATTCCTCTGTTATTTTTTGCCATTTTAAATTTACATTTTAAGTGAATGGACCATTGTGAACTCGGGTTACTTGTTTATGAGTAGTTGCAGAAAAGAGTGATAAACTCAAGAAATGAGATGGAAGGATCTGTCTGTTTTAATTCTCTCATTTTTCCAATTCGAAATGCAATTCTCCACATTACTGTCACAATTTGTGAATTTTGTTTTTTAAAAATCATAATGAAAATTCTTCAGCATTAAGTGTAAATTTCTGCTAAATAACAAAAATAAACACATTTTGTGTGTTGTTTGGACTAGCGTACATATTTTTGCAAGCATTTTCTTTTATTATGATGTGTTTTTGTATGTTATTTTCACATATACATTTAGTTCAATACATGCTTTCCCCCATTACATGATTTTTTGTAAAGATTGGTTGGAAAACTGCAAAGAGCAACACAAAATTCAGATAAATGTTTGTGTACCAAACAAGAAGTGTGGGGGCACCCCAGAATACTGTGAAAAAATTTTAAGGGATGGAAAACAACTAGAAATCGCCTTAAGTGCAAATTCCTAAATATTGCAACACTGCTATAATTGTCTCTGCAACGTACACTATTTCAAGGAATGTTGCAGTATGGGCTTTTTAACTATTGTGTGAACACCAATGTCACTTTGGTTCTGATTTGGGGGAGAGTCACTCAGGCTGCAGATGTTGCAAGTCACTTAGATGGGAGAGGTAGCCACTAGAAAGAAAATGTAAGTGAATAAACCCATGTTATGACTTACTTACTGGGTCACCAATACTGTAGACACCTTTTGTGGCACCCACAGGGACCCTGTAGCTCTTCTCCTGCCCCCATTTCCGCCACAGAAATCAGGTGTGAAAATAGCATTGCATTGTAGTAAATAAAATAGGTTGTGGAATTAATAATAATAATACTACCCCGCCCCTCTGGCTGGGTTTCCCCAGACACTTTGGTGTATGTGTGGTGACCACAACAGTTTTTCTGGTTTTCAGATGGACCCATGGACCCCAAAAGTTGGTTACCTCTGTGTCTGGAGGTCCTTTAAATAGATTATTGGCTTCATGCCCAGAGGGATTACCGCATACAGAGCACCATAGATAATAGCAGGTATTCAGTGGTAACAGATCTAGATAGTATAATCAACTAAGACTTCTTGTTAATGTTTATTTGTGTTTACAGAGCTGTGAAATAGATTTAATAAGTCTGCTTACCTTGCTTGGTGGGCAGTGTTGCGGCTGGGCATCGGGCCCTGCAATGATCTGGCTGGGGCAGAGATTGGTGCCCTCCTCGTTGCTGTTCGGCTACGTCGTCGGTGCTGCGTGGGGCCCTGCCCAGGGGCAGCCCTCACTGTCCAGTCGGTGCCAGTGGGGACGGACATGGCCAAGGGAAATTTAAACCATGGCACGGCCGGGAGACCATCCTCTTGTGCCCTTCGCCAGATCTCCTCATTAAGAGTATCCTGTTAAAGGGATCTGCGGTGTGTGGATTCGGTCCGATGCCTGGATATGGGCTAGGGCCGGACCACTACCCAATAGTGACCCCTCGGGTGCCCCTATTTGATGTAAGTTATAGGGCTCCCCCTATTGGTGGTTTACCCTTAGTTGGACTCCCTGCAGACAGGCAGGAGTCAAGATATAGCTTGGCTTCACCCAATTCATAAGCCAAACAGCTCACATCTGTAACCAGTAAAGTTGTGGCCTATTCAAACCCATAAACCAAAATCCACTTTTCTCTGTGTTGCTTTATTCACCAGGGAACTGCGGGTCACGGGGCCTTGGCACACAATACATGTTTATTAAAGCATAAGTAAAGTGTTTGCTGACCCTCTGTATCTCTCTGATTCCCCCCACGTTTGGATTTGGAAGAGAAGTGAAATTAACTAATCTTAATGAAGTGGGTTACAGGACATGAATTGTCCTACCTCACCACTGGAACATTTTAGTATCGTCTCCAGTTCCATAAGGTCCAAACAGTGGCTGATTTAGCAGGAATCTTTATTTTATTAAGGAAAAGCTTCACCAAATAAATATTCCAGACATGAAATGAATACGGGAAGTAATCAGTATAGGTAAAATTGTCTTTCATTTACAATTGTCTGAATAAATTGGAATATATTTAGTTACATACTTTGTATTTTATCTTTGCAGTCTTTTAATTTAAATACCTAGTTATTTACAGATTGCCATCTTGGATATAACATATTGTGTAGTGAGTGTTTGAAATATTAACAGGAGCACCAGATTGTCTGGAGATCATTTTCATGCTTTTTATTTCAACCCAATTTAGATGTTGCATTCTGGAGTGTCAAAGTACATAGAGTATGGGAACTCTTTGTACCCTGTTAAAATGTATTTTTGCAAGAATGTACAGAACTTTATTTTCTATTAATCCATTATGACAAAAGGTAACTGAATACATATGGGCAAAAGGATTAATTTAAAGTTTGAAATTGGGTGCAATATTTAAAGAAATAATAGCATATGGATAGCAAACAAAGATGAAAATGGACTATTGTGCATGTGAGTCTGTAGCTGAATAAAGGACCATATGCACACCTGCATTTCTTCTGAAATTTATTAACAGATGTGAAAGTGGTCTACAGTCCCTTTATCAAAAGAGTTGGAAACTATGAGAATTGTGCCTATGTTATAGTGACATCATGGTTGTGGCTGCATGAGTTTCTGAGGCTCACACTTCTTCCCCAGTACACAGAGGGCTATCCCAACAGCCTGAATGTCTGAATCCACATTATGGCAGTCACAGCCTACAGCCACAAAGCATACTTTAACATGATACAGTTCAATAGTTCCTATTTGTGCCCGGTTTAATTCATACATACAGTTTGACTCCTTACTTCATAACACATATGCATTAGTTCTAAGTTTGAACACCCACATAAATGTATATGTAAGCGTTTAACCATTGTAGCTTGCATAGTGCATGCGTCAAGATTTCATAACATGGATGATTTAGATTAAATTTGATAGCAGCATTTTGCTATGGAGCAGTCCGTCTAGGTTATGAAGACTAGAACAGAGGACTGAAATATCCTGCCATAATGTGGATTCAGGCTGTTGGGATAGCTCTCTGTGTATTGGGGAAGAAGCCTCAGAAACTCATGCAGCCACAACCATGATGTCATTACAGTGGTACCTTGGGTTACAGATGCTTCAGGTTATGAGTTTTTGGGTTGCGCACCGCGCTGAACCTGGAAGTACTGGAACGGGTTTTGGCGTTCGCGCATGCGCAGAGGTGCTAAATTACGCTTTGCGCATGTGCAGAAGCGCTGAATTGTGACACGTGCGTGCCTCCAGCATGGATCACGTTCGCAACCCAAGGTTCCACTGTATAACATAGAAACAATTCTCATAGTTCCCAACTCTTAAGGGAAGGGATTGCAAATATTGAGTGACTCACATCTATGGCTGTTTGCATGATTACCCTTCACATAGAAAAAAATCCTGTGGGCCAAGTTTCTGAAAAGGGGATTAGAATTTTATAGCCCTTTTCATATATTCAATGAACGCATAGGGTGGGGGAAGAAGATCACATCCACTGTCGACAACCTTGCAGTCAAGCTGGAGGTGCAACTAGAGCCTATGTGTATGTGCAAGTTGTCTTCAAAAAGTGTGGCCCCCTCAATCATTCAGCCATAGCCTCTGCACATGTAGTTGTGTATGTCCTGAATGTCTGGAAATTGGGACAGAATCAACTGGAGTGATTCTGTTCTCCGCTTGATCTGTTTTGTCTACATGATATTGTTGTTTGGCTAAGGCTTACAACTTTAAGTTAAGCAATGTTTTGTTCATAATTACCTTCTCTATGTGCAAAGAAGCAGTAAATAAGAAACATTTTATACACTTGGGTTTGTTAGAATATCAAGTTGAATGTGCCTTTAAGAACTGCTTACATCACATCCTTGCATGGAGATCAAAGCATTTCATGTTCAAATTTGTTAAGAAAAAAAATTCCCTGTAGGGTTCAAGGCCCACTATTTATAAACTTTTCAACTTACCCTTAGCCAACGTTTTATCTTCTATGGCTGAGTAGCTTAAGAGATTGTTTTAATTTTAAAATTATCAGCATCCGTCATTTCCATATGTGACAAAGAATCTTTTAATATTTTTTTTCTATCACACTAATGTAGATTCAGTGATAATAAATGAAGGCTGCATGTTATGTTCCATTATGTTTTGGGTTTTCTCTGAATAGTAATGCATAAATCCCAACAAAGTTCAAGATGAGTTCACATAGTCTAAACATAAGAACTTCAGAAATGTGCTTGGAATATTCCCCCCCCCCAAGTCTTTGTTGCAGATCTACTGATAACGATCTCAATTCATCCATTTTCTATTTGGTACAAATCAACAGTTTTTGAACTAGATCCTTTCCCCCAGTTGCATTGATTTTTACTTTCTTCATGCTACTTGTTTTTCTTTGTTGAACAGGAATGAGAAGAACTGTTTCAATCTGTGGCTCTGTCACATAAAGAACTCAGTCTAACTCAGTCTGAGTATTAGGATAACACAAGCGGCGCCCTGCTAAGGAGGGGTGAGATATTCTGTTCAATTCACATTTAAGGGCTAATCTACCTGATCCATCCTTCCCAAAACAGTATGTGAACCAAAGCACACTTATCCTTTGATCTGTGCTCTTCCCTGAATTTTGCAATGCATTTCTCCAACCAAGTAATGGATGAAAAAAAAATGCATGTACTAGGGTAGTGTGCATAAAAATGCCTGCATTAGTGAAAATGATATATAAAAATGCACATTGCTTGCAAAAATGTGCATATTAGACAAAAACAAATACAAAAAATGTGTTGATTAGGAGAAATTCACACTAAAAGGCTGACAAACTTCCAGGTCAATTTTTCCCTTTTAGTTTGCAATCAGACCCAGAAATGTGGAGCACTCAACTTTAGACTGTAAAAATAATATACTGAAAGTAACCAAGATTGACACAGTTGCCCATCCCTAGGTGCAGCAACAATATGGTGCCATGTGGGGTGGCTCTGTTTAAAACTTCGGTCACCCCACCCCATGCTCCCTAATATTCTTCCTCCATCACAAGGTCAGCCAGTATTCTGTGCTCAGAATGCTCAGCCCTCATTGGACACATTTAAGGGTGTTCTGCTTTTGTGCTCCATTTGGTCTTTCTTTCTGTTTTGGAGTGGGTGGACAATCAATGGATGCCTATAAGCAGCTTGTCAGTCCCTCTGAGGGGACACAAGAAAACAGCTGTGAACTAGGCGCTGTGGGTAAAACCTCAGCGCCTAGGACTTGCCAATCGCATGGTCGGCGGTTCTAATTCCCATGGCGGGGTGAGCTCCTGTCATTCGGTCCCAGCTCCTGCCCACCTAGCAGTTCGAAAGCATGTCAAAGTGCAAGTAGATAAATAGGTACCGCTTTCTAGTGGGAAGGTAAACGGCGTTTCCGTGTGCTGCGCTGGTGCTGGCTCGCCAGAGCAGCTTTGTCACGCTGGCCACGTGACCTGGAAGTGTCTTCAGATGGCGCCGGCTCCCGGCCTCTAGAGTGAGATGAGCGCACAACCCTAGAGTCTGTCAAGACTGACCTGTACGGACAGGGGTACCTTTACCTTTACCTTCGGAGTGATCTATCCGAACAATGAGATGGTACTTTCTACCCTTTATGTCAGGGGTAGGGTACCAGATGTTGCTAAATTAGGACTTCTCTCAGTCCCAGCAAGCATGACCAATGGCAAGGAATGATGACGGTTGTAATTCATTAACATCTGGAGGGGCGATGGATCCTCACACCTGCTTTATTCATAAGTCTTTGGCTGAAATCCTATACCCACTCACCCTTGAGAAGTAAGCCACCTTGAACTCATGTAGAAGCAGATATCTGCAGGATTACACTGGACGTTACTTTATCCCCGCTGTTCTGCCCACTCCATGCTATTCCTTCTCCCACCCCGATCAGTTCTTTCCTGCAAATTCTCTCACTGTTCCATGCCACTGAGATCTTGTGATGTTGGTTTGGAATTTCCCCCCTTGCATATATACTTTTAGCTCTTGTGTGTCTCAGGGTTATCCTGAGTCTGCCAGAACTTCTCTATTCTGTGTCATTGTTGACTACTTGAACACAAGCAAAAGAAGACTTTAATCACTATTAGTATGCCGACAAGCTTTCATCAAAACCAGGTCCAACAAAGGGTCCAAACAAAGTGTAAAGAAATAAATGTAGCCATTTTTGGAATGCAGATTAGGCCTTCCTCTGCCATCTGGCATTAGGTTAGACAGATTTGGCCAACCAAAAAACAACAGAAGTAGAACATGAACATTAAATGTTGATGCCCAAACTCAAAATATTTAGGGAGGAAATCCTTGTAGATTTCATTTTCAAAATTTGTACCAGATTTCTATCATCTCTGAATGTGTCATGGCATTGTAGCCCTTCATATTGCATCATTTAACTTTGAAGTTTGGTTCTTAGGAGGCCTCATCTGAGACAATTTATTTGACAATCATGTATTAGCAGTTGCTCATTGGCAGAACTGAGGTATGAAAGAATTTTCACTGAGCTTTATAATGAATGATGGGTCTTGCAGAATTAGCTGTAGAGACAAAACACAGACATGCTCAAAATAAAGGATAGCGAGGAAATAAACATGGTGTAGGCCTTCTGTTACACAGACAAATGTTTAAGTAACCTTTGGTTTTTTTCCAAGACTGTTACCCTTCAACTACAATTTGCAAGGCTTCCAACGCAATCCAAACCCCTGACTGTCAACAGTAGGGCTTGATGGTGCAGCATAGCCACCACATCTACAGACCCATCATATAAGCATAAAAGAGCCTGCTGGATCAGGCCAATGACCCAACCTCCTCCAGCAAACTCTTCTCAAAGTGCCACCAATTATGCTAGCCTGGGTGAAAGGGGGGCAGTATGGGAAAATGTCTGCTTGCTACACTAGCTCCCAGGCTGCTGCAGGTCTGGACCAGACCTGCTGCCATCATCTGACCGTAGCAAGGCTGGCTCAGGATGCAGTCAGAAGTGGCTCATTGGTTGGGGTAGACTGCTATGCTAGCTTCCTGGTAGGTGGGTCTCTGTTGCTTATCAAGAGAGAGATGTGGAGGGAAGAGGTGGCAGGGAAATCAGTGTGGTGAAAATACACGAGTAGAGCCAATCTACTCATAGAATCATAGAATCATAGAGTTGGAATAGACCACAAGGGCCATCGAGTCCAACCCCCTGCCAAGCAGGAAACACCATCAGAGCACTCCTGACATATGGTTGTCAAGCCTCTGCTTAAAGACCTCCAAAGTAGGAGACTCCACCACACTCCTTGGCAGCAAATTCCACTGTCGAACAGCTCTTACTGTCAGGAAGTTCTTCCTAATGTTTAGGTGGAATCTTCTTTCTTGTAGTTTGGATCCATTGCTCCGTGTCCGCTTCTCTGGAGCAGCAGAAAACAACCTTTCTCCCTCCTCTATATGACATCCTTTTATATATTTGAACATGGCTATCATATCACCCCTTAACCTCCTCTTCTCCAGGCTAAACATGCCCAGCTCCCTTAGCTGTTCCTCATAAGGCATCGTTTCCAGGCCTTTGACCATTTTGGTTGCCCTCCTCTGGACACGTTCCAGTTTGTCAGTGTCCTTCTTGAACTGTGGTGCCCAGAACTGGACACAGTACTCCAGGTGAGGTCTGACCAGAGCAGAATACAGTGGCACTATTACTTCCCTTGATCTAGATGCTATACTCCTATTGATGCATCCCAGAATTGCATTGGCTTTTTTAGCTGCCGCGTCACACTGTTGGCTCATGTCAAGTTTGTGGTCAACCAAGACTCCTAGATCCTTTTCACATGTACTGCTCTGCCAGTATGTTTGCACCATGCCAACCCCTACTCCTTGTAGCAACAATAACCCACCTGGTGGGAAGCTAGCATGGTGGGATCCCTTCTGAATATAGCATAGCCTGTGCCAGACTTCTTCTGGCTGCTTCTGGTAGGGATACAGCCAGCATGAGCATCTATTTGCCCACCATTCATGCAGGTGTACTGAAGAACTCAGGGGCAGAGCTCCCTGACTGAGGGTGGTGGACCTGGGCAGGGTGAAGTGGTGGCACACTTCTTGCTCATCCAAACCCCACAAAGCACAGCAGATAGGGGTTTGGATTGCTCTGCCTCTACCTTCTTCATTAAACTTAAACCTCCTATGCACCTGTATTTCTATTATTATTATTAAAATTATTATACACACACACACACACATATACATGGATTGCCAAGATATCATTTTATGGAAATGTCTAGCATGATCTTGCGAGATCAGGCCCCAGTTTAGTTGGGAGACTTGGAGCCTGAGCCACCTTTGCCTCAGCCAGTAACTGAAATAAAGGGACTGTCAGTATTGCCTACCTCTAATGTTTTCCCCAACCATCTCCACTCCTGCTGCCAGGGGGAACACAATTCTTCCCTGCCACTTAGCAGTGGTGGCCTGGGAAGATGCCCACAATACTTGATTGTTGACACTGGGCATTGGTCTTGCAACTCTACACATCCCACTTTCCTTTTCAAAAGCACTCCTGCTATTGTTCCTTTCGTAACAGTTTATCCTGTCAGGTCAAGCTAATAAAAATCCAGGGCAGCTTTTTTATCCCTTATGAAGCACACAGACAATGGAAAGCAGAAGCTTTAGTAAATGCCACTAAATAGTTTGTTGGGTTTTGCCAAAGATCTTGTCTCGATTTTGTCAGACCACATCTTGTGTCTTGCAGCCAGATGTTCGGGAGGGGTGATAGTTCAGTAGCAGAGCACATACTTCGCATGTGTAATGCTTCACATTCAGTTCTTGGCATCTCTACTTGCAGGTTTTCAGTGGGCAAAGCTGAGGCTGTGGAGAGCTGGTGACAGTCTGAGTAAATAGATGTGGGATAAATGGAACAAATGATCTGGCTAGATTAAGTAGATCCTTTTATGTAGCTTAAAACACCACACAGAGATTTTTTAGCAACAGTGGTTAACCATCTAGAGTGGACAATAACACCATAGTAGGCAATGAGATAAATAGCATTTTATGGTGCACAATGACCTCTCCCCACATCAAATGGGGGTGCCTTTTGCGTGGTTGCATGCAGCCCCCCTGGATCCCAGTGCGGCTCCCGGTAGTACCGGCTGGCTTCGCCCTCCCCAGGCTGGATATCTGGAGGTCTCCGCCTACCTCAGCCAATTGCTTGGGGAGTCATTGCCAGGGGATCGGCCAGGTAAGGGGAGGGACCATCCTGCCCACGCAACAGAAGGTGAATCTTACCTGCGAAGCGTCAGTGGGCTCCAGAGCTTCTCCCACCCTGCTCTCCCTCAGCTAAGTCTTCTTTTGCAGGTTAACCTCTTCTCCACAGGTACACAGGCACTGCTACGTCATGGTTACTGTTGAAGGGCTGGAAAGGAATTTTCCTGCATTAGCAGGTTTTGCCGTTCCCGTAGCAAAATGTCACAACTTTGGCGGTTTCAGGCCTTGGGCAGAATCCTTTAGTCTATCTTCCTAAATGGGGTGGGTGAAGTGGTGACCCATGCCTCCCTTGCGGCGGTGATCCCAGGGTTCCCCGTTAAAAGGGTCTTGAGGGGAGGCATTGGCCATACACTGAGAGGTTGTCATTGCACTCCCCTACAACAGCGGCAAAACGGGGTGGGCTCTCTGCTTGAACAAATGTTCTCCAGAGCCAGCCCAATCCCCACACATTCTGGATAACCCTAATGTCTCCCAGGTCCCTGGCTGGGGACTGGGAAGGATAAACGCCCAGTGCCTGAGCCAAGGTCTCCCTACATCTGAAACTTAATAAAGTTGTGGCCAATTTTAATCCCATTGCACGTTGTCTTGAGTCATTATTCTGCTCGGGGGTCGCCTGGGGTTGGGTGGGGGGCTCCGCCTGTCCACGCAAACTGAACTGCAGCAGAATGGAATCATCTCAGGTTACAATGAATAAAAGTTGGGATGGACATTCCTAACTTCAGACATCCCCAATCATGATGTAACAGCCTACAGTATAACTTTCTAAACTTCAAGCTGGAAGGAGAGACTCATATTGTTCATATTGTACTTGCCATTGAAGCTGCTTAGTTGTAGTATGCTGCTTTGTGATATCTGTCAAACACAGTATGCATTCAGGAGTTACACAGGGTAGGGTCATGGAAAAAATTGCGCACATAAACCTGATCTGGTTATCTGTGTGCCCCATTCATTTGAATGCTGTGTGCTTATTCATACAATTGGTCCTCCCCCCACTCTCTCTTTCTCTGGTCTTTCCACCTGAGTTCTTTGTGCACACACAGAATCCCTTGGACTAAGCTAATGAAGCCCTCTTTCAGTGCTGATTCCAAAAATCCTGGCTTGTTTGTTTATTTCTTCAGTGGAATTATGCACTGGAGCATTTAAAATGCACATGAATGTCTCTTGGTCTTCTTTTTTAGTCTTCTATCTGGTATACATATCCTTAAATATTTGTTTTCTGAAGATACTGTGAGCGAAAACTGTCTTCTGCGGCTTTATAGGGCTTTCCCTTGTAAATAAGAACATCCTGTTCTTTGAAGCCTGAAAGATCTCATTCTCAGCCAGCTCTATCTTCTCCACTGTTTTCTTCTTCTTTTGATTTGTCTGACACACCCTAAGAGGAATTTTAAGGTAATAAAGTTATTTACTATTGGCAAGCTGTTTTTCTGCACTGTACATGTTGCCTTCATAAATGAACTGAGGTCCCCCCCGACTCGCCCACATGTGTGCTTGTGTTTTTTTCTCCTTTTTTAAAAAAACACCCAAAGCTTAGATCTTTGAAAATCTGCAGCCTATTAGGCCCTTTTATTGCATTTTATTGGATGTCAACTTAACAAAATACAGCAGAAGTAAAAACAAAAAAACAAAAAAAAGGCGGGGGAGAGAATCTGGGGATTTTGTGTCTATTTTTCTGTGTGGTGTCCTTATTTCTGTGTAAGTTTAAAAATGGCTTGGAAAATTATTGTAGGATCAAAGTTTGTGTGTTTCTGTACAGATACCACAGGAAAAAATACACATGCCTCCCATTAGTTGTGAATGAGACATGCACATTTAAATTATTGCAAAATGCAGTGCAACAGGACCCTGATCCTTTTTCATTCACCACCTCAGATTCTTTCCTATTTATTTTTGTACGGCAAAGGCTGGAGAGTCATTTGGTTGCTTCCATATTATTTTTACTTCAACCGTTTAGTAGTTCAAAGTTGCTGTCAAAAGGTCCAGTATTGCAGTTTAAAGTTCATATCCAGAAATAAGGCCAGCGTCACTTGAGACACATCTGTTTTTATTTTATTTTTTAAAATAGTTTTAAATTATTGATGTTGATTCTTCTTATTGGTTACTTAATTGGTTCAGCTTTTTGTGAACTGCTTTAAGGGTGTGTTTTTGTTTATTTTTTAAAAAATTGAGCAGTGGATAAATGCTATGAAATAAATAAAATAAAGAATTAGCCATGTTTTGTGGTTTGCTAACTGAAGGAGACAGCAAAAATTAGAAGCCTTTGAAGCTTTTGGTAACCTGCTGTTTAGGGCTAAATGGCTGATGGGCTTTGCTTAGTTTGATGGGTCCAAAGTTGTACTATAAGAAATCAAGGTATTCAAGTGTTTAAGGATATAAGGAAGGATCTATATTTTGCAGTCTTTGTGTAAAGACTACTGATTTGAGGATATGCAGTGGCTTCCCTCTTAATGAAGTATATCAAAGTCCATATTTAAACATACCTCTGCCCCAAAGTTCACCTTTGAATATTTTAGAAATGAAATACAGGAAACTCATCTTAACAATTTATATCACTATACGTTTTCAGGCTCTGAGAAATCTCATTTGTATATGGCTATAAGGAGAGCAGGATCATATTCAATCACATTACCTTGACCCTTCAGTTTAGGGCATTTCATAGGATCAACCATTCAAGAGAACACATATATTCCAGATGTTACAAAGGACACAGTGCAGCTGCCAAAACTGAGTACTTTTAAATCCCACTGATCGCCTTGAAAGAAGGCTTAGAAATGTCCAGCTCCTGCGTGGAAATAAAAGGGGCTTAAAGTGCTTAACCTTGACTTGATTTGATTGCAAAAAAATTGGTGCAATCTATAAAGTAAATTTAAGGATTTGGGGGGGTAGAAGCTCATCCACCTTTATTAGTTATAACAGGCTGGCGATGGACAAGTGAACCAAAGACAGAAGTGTGCAGAGCAAAATGTTCTAAGTGGCTGAAAACATTTTAAAATGGAATGTTCTTCCATTTTCTTAAAAAATTAAAGAAGTTAAATTTAATGCAATCAGCAATTCCAAGTTTTATAATAGTAAGGTAGCTTCTGTGAATCAAATATGACTACCTGAGGGATATTTGAAGGAAATTTTAGGGTTACTTCATAAGCAAAATAAGAAAATCTGAGGGCTAACAAAGGGATTTGATAAAGGTTGCAAAATTTATGAGGAAGATATCATACAAACAACCTTACATGCAGGTGGATCAAATGAAATGTTGTAATTCCTAAGAACCTGAATGGCTACTTGAACCCCAGTAAAGTACCTAATATACTTCAAATAGCTTAACCTGTACACAGGACAGCATCCCAAATGATGCTTGCTGTCTGTGTCAGTTGTCCTTTCGTATTTGAACAAATAATTAATCTGCCTTTTCCTCTATTTATTATGAGCACTCTACATCCTAAGTGTATGTTGGTATAAGGAGATAGAAAAGAATGATCAGTATAGAAAAAGAAATGAAATAGGAAAAGTCCACATATTTTTGACAGAAATACTGAGCCAGAAAATGCTTATTAATCAAAAACAAGGATTTCCAAAGGCGCAAATGCTGCTTTTGATTAAGCAAATCCTTCCTGGCACAGAGCTGGTGGAACCACAATGGATCGTTGTAATTTGCCAGGAAGTTAGCCCCATTGTTTCCCAATGGAACTTTTCATTAGTCAGCCACATCTCCCATGATTCTCTACCACCCATCGTGCAATAGACAAGGGATGAATTGTGTGTATTTTTTTTCTGGCAGGAGATAGTAGCTTGATTTAAAATTAAAATTATGCTGTTTGTTTTTTGGGTAACAACGGCCCCACCCCTAATCGTTGTAAGTGGGTTTTTTTTTGGGGGGGGGAAATGAAGTAAAAATCACTTTCCACATATGAAACTTTCCCCTGAAAAGGGAATTCTGGTCCAGGAGAAACTTGAGTATTAAACTCGAACATCTCTTAGGTGTGAACATGTGTTTTTCCCCTGGTGGTCTTGGTTTTCCTTAAAGTTTCCTTTTTTTATCATTGATGCTTACCTTCCACGATTTTTCATGGTAGCAGCTGTATCCAATGTATAGCAATATATATTGACTGCTATAGTAACTTGGTTACTGACTAGAGTTAAGTTTGGATGAGGGAAACCTAGGTTTAAATCATTTCTCAACTCCGTGGCTTAATGGATAGCCTTGGACAAACCACTATCTCTCAGGCTAAAATATCACTTTAAGCTTTTTGAAGGAAGTGCAGGATACAATTTGATATGCACGGAGAGAGAGTGAATAAAAAGAGGGAGCTCTGCTTTTGCTAACTCCTTCAGGACCTGCTGCTATTTGTTGTTGTTTGTTGTTGTTGCTGTTGTCTTCATCATCTGGGATTAAAGTGCACTCTGAAGCATGCTTTCTCTGGTAGAAGTTCCACTGAACTCAATGGGAATTTACTTAATTTTTTTCCATAACAATTTATACACGGGTTAGCTACAATTGTTTCTAAAAGGTGTACAAGAAATACATTACAGAAAAGGTAAAAATTGGTTAAAAGGATAAAATAAGACTTCAATTAAAATGCCTACTGGAACTTTTGTTTTGGTTATTATTTAAAAAACTCATTAGTAGGTGCTGGGAGTTCAACAGGAGGGGACTTGTCTGACCTCAGCTGACCTTAGCTTCAAAGTAAACATGCATATGAATGTGCTGCATCAATGGTGCTCTCTTTCAGTAGGTGCCCTTTGTCTGATAGGCCATCATATTCCCCACCCTCTCTCTTTGTAGAACCAATGGTCATTGCAAACTAGAGGGTACAAAGCTGAGATTTCAAAGCTGAGAAAGCAGCCCCATTGCTATATTTCACCTAAAACACCTGGCTTCAATCTATTGATAGTCAATTCCCTTAACCGAGTATCAGTTTTTTTGTCAGGAAATCAACATTTGGCAAAGGCCAACGATTTGCTACAAGGTGGCTGACCTTGGCTATTAACCAACGGTCACTTAAGTGCAGAATAGAGAGCTGCTGCTGTCATGAGGTGTTTGTTTTTAAGATATGCTGTTGATGGACTGCTGTTTTAAAACTTCAAATCTTGTAAGCCAGTTTGTGTGTCCATGGAAAGGAAAGCAGGGTGAAAATAACAAATGAAGTCAAGTCAAGAAATTGGGTATGGGCAAAGCAGAATTGGGAACAGAAAATAGTATTCCTAGAGCAATTCCCCAAATAGGAAAATTGTGCCATTAGTCAGAATTGGGAACAGAATTGGGAACAGAAAATAGTATTCCTAGAGCAACTCCCCCAAATAGGAAAATTGTGCCATTAGTCATTATGACTAGCTTCCTTATAGCGTGGCTTATAGCAAATGTTACTTGGTTGCTTATCTGATTTGTTTTACCCCTGGTTGCTTGCTGCATAAAGTCTGTCATTGGCAGGGACTCAAGAAATTATGTAAATTCATGAAGTGTGTTCAGGATATTTGCTTTTAAAGAAAACAATGGTGTACATCACACATCATGTGCATCACCCATATCTGTTAATAATTCCTATGAAACCAGCCATCTTTGTGGGTTATCTGTTCACTTTCACAGGGCATACACAAACGATATACCCATGAAATAACTGAGAAAAAAGAAGTTGTCAAACTTCTCTGCAATGATTTTATGGAGTTACGGATAGAGTGAACTTTAGCTGGAAACTGCTGACAGCTACAGAAAATATGCTTTTCCATTTTACTCAAAACTGTCTAGGTGGCCAGCACATTTTCCTTTGTACGTTTCACTGATGCATACCTGACTGTAGCCTCAGGCTCATTAAAATGTGTAAAAATCCTCAAAGTGAGATTAAAAAGAATGAGAAGGAATAGACTCAACAGACACAGGGCTCCAGAACACCCATTATGTATTGTGAGGTGGAAGAAAGGAGGGTTAAAGGGGAAATGAAAACAGAAGGAAATTGTGCCTGTTTAATGAGAGAAAGCAGATTTGCTTAAAACAAACTGTTGGAGATCTTGACCAGATGACTTGATTTTTCACTCCAACATCAATTTCAAGAAAACTATGCATTCTAGACTGGGCACAATCCACAAGCTAGTCTATTTCTCACAGGAGGTTTTTTAGAATGCTATAGAGCTATGATCCTTAGAGATTTTCCTGGAGGAGCTACTGCTCATAATTAGTGATGAGTGAACCAACCTTGACTTAATTCAGCTTAGAGTTAGGAGAAAGAGAAGGAAGGGGGGGATGTTAAGCTCTCTCTCTCTCTCTCTCTCTCTCTCTCTGTGTGTGTGTGTGTGTGACTGTACAAGCCCCAGTTTGCAGGTAAATCAGCAAGTTTGATGTGCTTTGAAATGCCTCCCCCCAAAAAAAAATTTGATAGATTTTTAAAATAAGTACATTATTGTTTATCCTTCATATGTCTGAAGAGACAATGGAAGAATGCACCTTTGGGAGTAAAGTCAATCGTTGGAGAGTTACAGTACTTTCTGCAGCTGTAGAGACTGATATGGGAGATACATGTTTTATTGCAGGCGAAGCTGATGATGATGTCTGGTTTTGCTGCTACAGGTGCACCATGGCATTTCTCTCTCTCTGTGCTCCTCCCAGCAGTCATTCCTCCTCTGGTCACTGCTGTGGATACACAACCTGAATGTCTGTCTCCAAGCACTGTGGTTGTCTACAGAGGATTCCCATATGGCGGGGTTAATGATGCCAGCTTTGGTGTCACGTTTGAAGACATCTTCATTATGCAAAGTTCATCTGCCCACAGGCCTAGTGTCCTGATACAGCATGTCTTTGGGGATTCTGCCATCTTCAAGACTGCTACATGATGAAAACAGCATAGATGTCATTGAGACAGAAGTGTGAACAGGCTAGGAATGTTGGCTAGGGAGATGTTTTGTGTGAAATTCTGTCCTGTCATGTGATGCCCAAAATCTTCCTGACAAAGCACATATAGAAGGTTTTGAGATGTCGCTCCTGTGGCTGTAAGTTGCCCATGACTCCCACAAAGCAGCATGCACAACATGCAAGCCTGATAGACCTTCACCTTAGTATTGCTCATCAGCATCACATTCTTCTGTACCCTTTTGGAGAGGCGAGCCATTGCCTTACCAATACATTTGTCCAGCTCAACATCCATGGAAAGGTTGCTGGTTATGGTGGAGCCCAGGTAGTACATTATACAACTAGGGAGAAGTTAGGAAAATTCCATTCCCCTTAAACTGCAAAATGGGTTTTGGAAACTAGAAAGGATTCCACAGTTCATTCCAACCATGTACAAAGAGGCACCGCTCCTGTGCTGTGCCAACACTGCTCAGTTGTTGTGCCAGAGACCCTGGAGCATATGAGATGGACATAGCAAAGCCTGGTGGTGTTACGGAAATACGTCTGCCCCAATCAGAACATAGGAATCTAGCCAGGATATTGCTTTGAGCAGAACTCTTCTCGATCCCTGTTTACAATGTTGACTTAAAAAAGGCAATAAGAGCAACGATTTATTTTAGCACTATAAAGTTGCCTTTGGATTGCTTCTTCCCCCAGTTGCACAGAAAGTGGTGTGTGTGTGTGTGCGCGCGCACACACACACACACACACTTCTTAGTAGGAGTGCCAACTAATCCATTTTGACTAGCCGTGATCAGCTCAGAAACTTACATGTTCCCTTGTGGGTTGTGAGTATCAATAAAGTTGGTAGCATATCCAACTGAAATTATTTCCATGTTAAGAAATAATAATCTTCATGGAAATTATTTCAGAAATAACCAAGGGCAACGAAACATGTCAGATGTTTATGATATAGTCATGGTATGGTATGTTAAAAATATCTCCAGGACAGTATGCTAAAACAAACGCAAGTGAAGTTAACATATAATGCAGAAGTATTTAGATCCATTACCTCATTGATGCATCCCACTGGCCATGGGTGAGTATTCTAAAATTACTTTCAGTCAAAAAGAAGAAGTTCTAAAGTTACTTCTCCCTAGGGAAGTAATGGAAACGCCATTATTTAATATTTTTCAAAACATAGATGGCTAAAATGCTAGGAAATATAGTGTGGGATAAAATCATGTGTTGGAAGAATATTCATTTTCCATAAACCATTATCTGGTTCTTAACCTTCAGCAGCCATGACGTTAGGTTCTATTTCAGGGAACACTAGTGGAATTAAGCAAGTCCACACTAGCATAGTTCCTTAATGCACACTCATATTTTTATACATATACCTTTTACACCTAATCATCAAGGATCCCAGGGTCAGGCAAATTGAAATCACCTTCAGCAGTAACAAGATGTGTGTTACAGAAGGTTACTTTGACTTTTTTCTTCCCGAGGACAAGAGGAAGCAACTATGTGATCTATTATTTGCTGAGAATTCAATTTGCTGTTCCACCACACATATTTGTACAGTAGTAGTGCAGTAAAGGGACGCGGGTGGCGCTGTGGGCTAAATCACAGAGCCTAGGACTTGCCGATCAGAAGGTCGGCAGTTCGAATCCCCGCGACGGGGTGAGCTCCCATTGCTTAGTCCCTGTTCCTGTCCACCTAGCAATTCGAAAGCACGTCAAAGTGCAAGTAGATAAATAGGTAGTGCTCCAGCAGGAAGGTAAACGGCGTTTCCGTGTGCTGCTCTGGTTCGCCAGAAGCGGCTTAGTCATGCTGGCCACATGACCTGGAAGCTGTACGCCGGCTCCCTCGGCCAATAAAGCGAGATGAGCGCCGCAACCCCGGAGTCGGCCGCGACTGGACCTAATGGTCAGGGGTTCCTTTATTTTTACCTTAGTGCAGTAAAACTGGGAAATGAGGAATTCATGCTTTGCCAGTTCTGATAAAAACTGATCTGATGCTCATCTTCAGACTAATAGTGTATGCAATTATCCTCTGAATTTTACACTTCTGGAAATTTTGCAGTGCAGTTCTTGGATAAAAAGATGTACCAAAAAGGCATCTAATAATGTGTATTATTTTAGGGTTAAATGTGTTATATTATTTTATTTGTTGTTGTTGTTTTACTTAGTAGTTGTCACTTCCTACAAAAAAATTAGGAACTGTGTAGCCTAGTGCAGTTCCTTTATATACCGTACTTTCTGTAAGCCACCCCTCTGATTTGTGTAAGCCCGCCCTGTGTATTTTTGCTTGTTGCTGTTGTAAGCAAGTTTCATGGTTGACCCCCACTGTGATGTAAGCCTCTCTCTTCTGCCTCAATCTGGAAAGGAGAAAGCTTTCAAGCAGCTCCATGCCATCATGTTGTGCAAGTGAAGTGAACTGTAATGTTTTTGATTTGGAATCACACACACACACACTTTTCTGTTATTTATTTAACAAGACAGATATACAAAACACCTGTAAGTGGTTTACAATGAACAGTCTAAAAATACCATTAATCATACAAATAAATATAATAATTCAAATCAAGTAACATCAAGACTATGTGTTGAAACTACATGAATCCATAGACTTGTTGGAACCAATAGTGGTTTGTTTGTTTTTTGCAGATGTCAGAAACAATACAGTAAAAGTATCTGCCTAATATCAATATGGAGGGAGTTCCAAAGTGCAGATGCTGCCACTCTAAAGGACCAATTTCTCGAAAGTGCAGACAAACATTATGTGGCACTTGTAAAAGTGCCAGTTGCCCAACCACATATCTAAGTGGTTGAGTCGCCAGACTAAAGTGTTGGGTAGTTGGAAGTATAGAGTAATCATGTTATTTATAGATCTTCATTCCAATCAGAAAATGGAAGCATCCATGTGTATTCATTCTAGGGAGCAACCATAAGATGACAAGTCTAACAACGTATTAGTTTCCTGGTAGCAGTGAAATAACACCAGGAGAAAGACACCAACAGCTTATACAGTGGTACCTTGGGTTAAGAACTTAATTTGTTCTGGAGGTCTGTTCTTAACTTGAAACCGTTCTTAACCTGAGGTACCACTTTAGCTAATGGGGCCTCCCGCTGCCGCCACACGATTTCTGTTCTCATCCTGAAGCAAAGTTCTTAACCCGAGGTACTATTTCTGGGTTAGAGGAGTCTGTAACCTGAAGCGTCTGCAGCCTGAGGTACCACTGTATGTACTAATGTTAAGTACAGCTTATATGTACTAATTTTAAGAACCTGGAAAAAAACTATCAGGGAGAAAAAGAGCTCTCTTTGAACACTCGCCAAGGAAGCTCAGAAAGCTTGAGCCTGTCACAAACTAAAGCAGGGGGAGCTCGCACATCACAAGAAAAAATATATCGTCAAATACTCAACAACCACAGTCTTTACATTGAGAAATTGAAGAGAGACAGGTTAGCTTGCCAGGGGTAATATTTGAGCAATCAGAGGAGTAAAAAACATAGTCCCTTTCCAGTTTATGCTAGAAAGGTTCTCTCATCTAAATTACAGATTTTAAAGCAATACTCTGAATCCCCCTGCTGTGGAATCACAGGGCACTGAAGCTATTTCACAAATATCACACTGCAGTCTGACATGTTGCTCTACCTGTGTGAAGTCCAACATAATTTTTGTTTCAGGTGTGGCCTTCTGCCTACACACAAGCTACAGGGACTCTTGTGTTCATGTTCCCAAATGTTAGCCAGCTTCTTCTTTTTCACTCCTGTGGACATTGCCGCCACCCTCCCACCATTTGGAGTCAACAAGCTTTGGGGATATGCTTTGATTCCTTCAAAATCTTGCCAAGGTTGTACTGTTTTTTTACTGCACAATATTTCAAAATCTCTTGCTGTTCCCTTTCTGTTCAAACACCTAAACACATCTGCGAAAGTTATCTCCCATGTTCTATCCCAGGCTATCATGATATCACTGCTGAGTGAATACCCATTATTCACCTTGTTAAAACTAGCTCTTTATCCCTGTCTTCAATATTTTGGATCTCACCTCCCCCCTACCCCACATCAAACTGGACATGTGTGGTTTGGAAACTGCAAAAGCAATGTGGTGAAGAGAGCAGCGTATCTGTGAGGCCCAAGGAAGACAGATTGTTAGAACAATTTCCTCCTTCTTTTTAGTAGAATATTTAATAGCAAAATGTGCAGGGGCTGTACAATTTAAAGCAAAGAAGGCCCTCAACAGCTTGGTAGCAGGTCTGGCAGAATAAGTAGCTGCCTAGAATGACCCAATTCACTGCCCCTGCTGTTTGTTCATTGCTGTACAGGAAAGTACAGTGAGGTACAGCTATGTTAATTTAACATCTTTAGTGTAAAAGAAACTCAGAGCCCTCGCTGAGTCCTAATTGAATGCAATCTTACTTGCTGAAAAACTCTAGTTTTGCAATTAAGCTTCTCATTGAAGTCTTTTTGCTGAAACATATTGCATATGCTTGTACTTCTGATCTCTTATTAGGTGTTGTACAAGGCAAAAATAATAATGAGACTAGCCATATGCAAGTCATACTGAAACCTTGAGGCAACTCATGAATATAGATATGTACTGTATTTCTATAGATCTTCAGGAACGGAATGGGTATTGAGGGAAAAGCAGGCACTGGAAAAGGTCAAATGGTGTAGCATGAGCAGAAACAGTGGTGACAAAGGCCTGTTTCATGTGCTTATTAATTCCTTATGTGGTTGCATGTAGATCTGTCACTGGGATCATGAACCAATTTGGATGATGTGAAACCTTCAGTTGTGCGAGCCAGTGCTCCTACATGTGAAGGACCACATCTCTCCATGTGAACCTACCTGGCCCCTGAGACCATCCTCTAAGGCCCCTCCATGAGAGGCCCAGAGGGTGGTAACACAATGACAGGCCTTTTCTGCAGTGGCTTCCCATTTGTGGGATGCTGTCCCCAAGGAGGTTCATGTGGCACCTTCATTATTACCTTCAGGCACCAGGCAAAAACATTCCTCTTCAACCAGGCCTTTGACTGATTAACATCTTTTAAATGTGTTTATGGGAGAGGTGGGGGAGAGGGAGGTTTTTTACTTTGTGGTTTTTGTTCTTGTTTTTATCATGTATTTTGTGTTTTTATATTGCATTTTAATGTTGAGAACTGTCCTGAGATCTACGGATGAGGGATGGCATACAAGTTAAATAAATAAAGTATAAGAGGTGGTTGAGTAGCTAAGCAACACTCCATCACTACAGCATTTTATATGAATTTGAAGATTATGTACCGATCCTCACCAAATTTGCAGTGTTGCAAGTTTGCAAATGTCAGAAATGCGGTTAAAGCCACTTGTCCCTTGTTACATAATTTTACTACAGTTCTAGAATTCTGGAAAAAAACAACCTGTAAAATAAAAAGCTGCGTCTAAAATGTGGATTCAATTGACACGGGGAACATTTGTCTGGAGATGTGACTGGCAACTACCACGATAAAGACTTTAAGTTAATGAAAGCCTGATTTTATGAAAACAGAATATGGAACTTTTGTCCCTTATTGTGAAATGTTTGGTAGTTAATTTGTTTTGATTTGCTACCTTTCCCATGCCTGAAGATCCTAGGTGATCAACTAAATCAGGATAAATAGGATCACTTTAACAGCTATGGTTAAATACTTTTCAACAGAGCAATCCTATGTCAATGTAAGGGATAGTTACAGGTAGGTCTGCCGTAGTCGAAACAAAATAAAACAATTCCTTCCAGTAGCACCTTAGAGACCAACTAAGTTTGCTATTGGTATGAGCTGTTGGAATACTGCCAGGGAGACAAAAGCCATCATGGACCCCGTGTCGTCTCCGGACGATCCATCGACCTCCCGTAGAAATGCAGTATCAATCAATTAGCGACACAAAGCCTCAGAAATAGCTTTCCACATTCCAAGGACTAGTGCACGCTCTATCAGCAGAGTTCGTACAGCGAAAGATGCACTCAGGAGAGCATTATTTACAACTTTATTCAGCATTGGTCAGAACAAAGAAAAAACATGACTGCCTGCTTCGATGTTCAGGCACAGAGAGAGAGAAACGAAAGCAATAGATAAACAGAAACTTCCTGTGAGCAGGAAATACGTAGGCTGTGACTCACAACAGCCTGTCCCCTTTTTAAGGTGGAACGGAAATATCCTAACATGAGCTTCCGTGTGCATGCACACTTCTTCAGATACTCAGTATGCCCTGCTCTTTGGAATATGGCTTCTGTCCGATCAGCAAGTGTCCTGGTGCGAACGTTGTGTCTCTGGGAACCTACGCCAGAACAAGAAAATAGTTTTCCATAGCTGAAGCAATATATTGTCTAAGGTTTGGAGGGATATAGGTATTGGCACATTCCTGAAGGAACCTGAATAGCCCACAAGTTCACTTACCAGCACATCCTTATTTTGTGCGGTGACAGTATCAAGGCACAGTCAGCTGTTACCAGCACTTGCACAGTGCAGAATGAACATGTTGTCCGAGACCAGGGAGAAGAGTCGGTGGAAGAAGCCTCGAAAAAGTTTAAAGACTATTTACAGAAATACTGTAAAATTAAAGAATGTTAGAAAGATGTTGGAATGAAGCTATATGGCTTTAGTAGAAATGTTATAAGGAATTAAGTATAAACAGATTATTAGAGTATTAAAGGAAAAATAAGGTTAGAATGTGTTAAGACAATTACAGGATAGAAAACAGGAAGATGGAAAGGAATTGCTGAAACAATCAATAGAAGTGGAATACAAAAAGGGAGGTGTGAGGAGGTCGTGGAAATTAGTGAAAGAAAGATAAGATATTGAAACTGGACTGTGTTTTAAATGGTTTTTGTTGTGTTTTGTTAGTTGTATGTTAATGTTTTGCAGTTTTTTTCTTTTTCTCTTTTCTTCTTCTTCTTTTTTGTATTGTATTGTATTATTGTATGTTTTTTCTTCTGTAGTTTTTTGTAACGTTGTGTTCAATTTGTTGGAAAACTAATAAATATTATTATAAAAAAAGAAAGAAACCCAGAATGAACACGTTGATGTTACACACTGAAAATGACATTTGAAATATGTTCTAGGCATCCATCCCAAAGGTATAAATCCCCTTACCTGAACAAACGGGTGGCTGTTTGATTTGTGCTGATACTATATGGTTGTTATTAGATATCAAAGGCTAACAAATGCTTTTAAAGTACACTGGATTTGTTTTTGCACTTGGATTACTTCATCCAAGACTGAACCTTTAAAGCTTGATTAAAATCTTCCCCACACATCTTTATCCCCAACTGCTGGTGTGGGGAACTTGTAACCTTCTAGATACTGTGAACTACAACTCCTATCAGCCCCAGCAAGCATGGTCAATGACCAGAGATGTGGCAGTTGTAGTTCAGCAACATCGGGCAGGCCAGAGTTTTCCTCCAAATACTAAAATGTGAAATGATGTTCCCTCAAAACATACATCTTTTTGCTTAGCTAAAGCAGTGTGTATTAGGCCTTATGTCTTCAGAAGGATTGCTGGCACGTAACATGGGCCAGGTCTCTTTTTATTAGTTGTCACCATTCATATCCATCAATGGATGTATCATATTGCACCCAGACCATCTTTTAAGAAGCTCTGATGTTCCCAGGTGATCATCTAAATTAGTCCCGGACTCGCTGAGCTATCTGATAACATAACTTCATCTGATACTACAACACAGATTTTTTCAGACATGGTTATAATACAGTTCAAATGAATCGCAAAGCATTTTGCCTGCCACTCAGCTGAAAGGTGAGAAAATCCAGCAGTGCTAATAGGAGCTATTTAAGGTTTTCCTAGCACTTAGCTGGGTAAGCAAAATCACAGCTATCAACAGAACTTCAGAATACATGTGACAGACATATTCTTTTTTGAAACACAAAGATCCCAGAAAATCAAAGTTGATTGTTTACTGAAATCTTGCATGACCTCAACTTGGAAGAATGGATTGCTTCACTTTCTAGGTAACTCTGTGATACGCAACTTCACTAAATACAATGGCTTTAAAGCAACCGTTAATCTTTTGTGGAAAAAGTACACTATGAGCTGTGGAATGCATTGAATCTGTTCTCTTTGAAACCTCATCTTTGTTCCTAGCAATTACCATCTGGTTCTGATTTTGAACCGGCTGATTCAGTGACGGAGGCTATCCGAGCTTCTGTACACAGGATGGTGTTGAGGTTGTTTATTCCCCCCCCCCAATAGATCAAGAGCTCTTTTTATTTTTTTATTTTTAAAGAAGTAAATAGAACTTAGTCAATTAAAGAGGATATAAGGCAATCTGTCAAATGCCAACAGAAGCAGAAATAGAATCAAAGCAATCTTTTATAAAGTCCCAGTCAATGAGTGCACACATTTTACTTCTCTAATTCATGTGGCCCAAAATCACAAGAAGTTCCTACATGGTAAATTTTGTTAATTTTTGTAAAAAAATAAATAAATCAGATGGCTCTCAGTCAATTCAGTTAGCATTTCAGAGTAAAGAGAAGAGTTTTGATTTCAAAACTGCACTGGAAGGTTAAACACACATTCAGATATTGGAAGAGTTGCCCACATCAGTGATCTCCAAATCTTTAAGCCAGCTGGCCCTTCTTTCAGACTTCATATTGGCCTGCGTTGGATGGCTAAAAGACAAGACTTCAGTGATTCCTTCACAAATTATAATTTCTTCATTGGTTTGGCTTAAGCTTCTCCTCTCCATCCACAAATTTATATTGTTTCAAAGGTTTCCCCACAAGGTTGTAACAGATTGATCTGCAGGTGGCCTTTGCTTGTGGATTTATTGTTCTGTTGAAATGTCTACTTGATTGGTTTTAGCTAAATTTGAAACTGCCAAAAAATAAATAAATGCATTCCATAATTTTTATGGTTTCCTTTCTTTTGCCTTCGGCACTGTTCTGCCCAAGGATGAAAGCAGATTCTTTAAGTACTGTTTAAACACAGTAGTAGACTTTAAAATCCCATGATCAGCAGTTACTAAACTATATGGCAGGAGGAGGGGCTCAAGAGCCTTTTGGGAAGGAAATCACACCACCATGTTGAAATCATTTGGATGTAATACTAAACCATGGTTGAGCATGATGTGTACAAGACAGGAGATTGGAAGCATCTACCTCCCATGTTTAAAGTAGTCAGAGTTTGTTTTTATGTCTTTAAACTAGGATGGAGGACAGATCAGTCTGTTCCCAGTCCTTGTCAGTTTTTTATATGTCCTTTCACAAGCACATTCCCTCCTCTTCCTGCATTAATCTGTCAGTTTTTACAAAATAAATCTATATATTTAAATACATATTTTAAAATACTTTCTTGAAAAAATTGTACTTCTGAACATACTTTGAGAAGAGAGCATGTATTTCCACATATTTAAATAGGCATTTTGACACATTTTCCAATAACTAGAATGCAAAATTCATAGAAATGTGAAATCTGCAGGATTACCACTTTATGAGCCTCACATTGGTCCAACAGCTGTGGATCAGGTCAGTTCATAACAGAATTCACAGAGCATCCTTTCACCCTCAAGCATCCTTACTTTGGCTTATGGGGAAAAACACAATGGTTTTAAGTGTATTCTTTCAAACTATTCCTCTGGTGTCTGTTCCTGGCTTGTACCAATATACCAAAGTTGAAACTAACTGCAGTTCCCAAACTGTGGCTAGTTTTAAGTGGGAAGTATATTCTTCCAAACTATTCCTCTGACAAGCACTAGAGGGAGAAAGGAGGCTAAACTTCGGCTTACTGTTATCTCTAAACTAGGCCTATGCTCCTCAGAGCAGGCATTCCTCATGTGCCATTAAATCTTTCTCTCTGCCAAGATATAAGAAGTGGTACCATCATATGGAAGGAAGGAAGGCAGATGCACTGAATTTTTCTGATCCAGTTTGAGCTACAGGGGTGTGGGTGGGTGGGTGCACTTGGAGGATCCCAGAAACACCACCATTGCCCAGAAAGTATGACCGACTCCTGTGTATATCTGTTTTAGTCCTAATGAGTACCTTGAATATCAGTCCAGAAAACAAAAGTGCCCTAAATACCAAAATTTGGGATATACTGCCCTAGAGCCAGTGGTTTTTTTCTTAAAAAATGATTAAGGATACTCATATTCCTACTCATATTGAAATATTGCCCCTCAGTGAGGCCAAAGTTAGATTCACAAAATGTTTAGGAGTATGTGTACCCCCACGTACCCCAGAAAAAAAGCACTGCCTAGATCTACCTATCTATCATCTATCATCTTATCTATCTTTCCATCTAGAAGCTCAGTAGTGATTTTGTCTTTGTGGTGGTTCCTTCTCCTCTCTCTTTATGTAGAGTTATATTTTTTACTCAAGACTATAAAGATCTCCAGATTGAAATTACCTCCCTTATCATGCTTGTTTGAAAATACTGCCGCTCTGGCACATGTGTCAGCTTGGGAGACACTCCAAAGCCCACAGAGGTGAATGGAAATACTCCATTTGACTGCAGTGGGCTCCACTAGATATTGCCATTGGTGAAGTCGTCCAACTGGCTTGTCTACCACACAGAGATCCCAAAGCTGTTATTAATCCTAAACTTGGTTGAAAAATAAACTAGTCAATAGCTGCATTCAAAAGCTATTTTAGGGAAGTTTGGACAGCAGCTATGAATTCACTTATTGGACAGGGAAGAATTCCATATAGAGGGCTTTATTCCTCTAGAAGAGGAAAGCAAACTGAGGGGGGAACTCTTTGTGCCAACAGAAAGTATACAGTGGTACCTCAGGTTACATACGCTTCAGGTTACATACACTTCAGGTTACATATGCTTCAGGTTACATACGCTTCAGGTTACAGACTCCGCTAACCCAGAAAGAGTACCTCGGGTTAAGAACTTTGCTTCAGGATGAGAACAGAAATCGCGCAGCGGTGGCGTGGCGGCAGCGGGAGGCCCCATTAGCTAAAGTGGTGCTTCAGGTTAAGAACAGTTTCAGGTTAAGAACGGACCTCCGGAACGAATTAAGCACGTAACCAGAGGTACCACTGTATCTGCAATTCCCCCCCCCCCCTGCCAGGTAGTGATGTGCGAGTTACCCTCAGTTCAGTTTTTAGAAGGATTGCAAATTTTGAGCAGCGACATTGGCTGTTTGGAGAAAAGTGAAGTTTGTTTCCCTGTCCAAGAGTTCTAAATTGGCTGGCGATGTTTTGTGCATACACGTGGAAGTTGTAGCAGAAAGTGGTGGAAGGTGGTGTGTTTTCTGCCTCAGCCTGTGAGAACAGCTTCTGAAGGCCTAGTCAATGTTATGTAGTGAAGTTCTCATCCTGGGCCAGCAGAGGGATGCTGTAGATAGTTTTCACTCAGGTCCACATATGCAAATAAGGGATTGAAAGTGATGTCCAGTGATTGGATAGTTACAGAAAATGGTTACAGTTGCGTTGTAGTGGGGGGTTCAGGCTTGCTGAACCCTTCAGTTCTGTTCTCTTCTGGCCTGTGAATAAGCAAGAGCTGTTTGAAGAATTGCTGTGTCGTCTGATATGTTCACCCACAACTTAACAGTAAACCTGTTAAGAATTCTAGCCTAGCATGGGCAAAGTTTTCTTTTATTCTGAGTCTTGTGTGAAGCTTTGTCTTCATGCTTGCAGCTCATAAAAATAAAGAGCTGGGTGGCTTAATATTTCAAAAATCTAAATTCATACTAGGTGACATGGGGTTCTAGGAAAGCAGATTAATACTGGGACTTTTGTTCCATATTTTAGGGAGTCTTAGGGGACAATCCAAACCCAAGATCCACAACAAATAACAATAAAACAGGAAAAGCAATATAAAATCCTCAGATATTACAACTAGTATCAGTGGCCTGACACAGCAGAGGCCTACATCGTATAATAAATTACAATAATTAAAAATGGAATAAACATTTCAGGGCAATGGAGTTTGACTTATAATGAAATGAAGTTTTGCCATATGGGGGAAATTTGCAACCCAGTCCTCTTGTAATACAGTGGTACCTCGGGTTACATACGCTTCAGGTTACAGACTCCGCTAACCCAGAAATAGTACCTCGGGTTAAGAACTTTGCTTCAGAATGAGAACAGAAATCGTGCGGCGGCACAGCAGCAGCGGGAGGCCCCATTAGCTCAAGTGGAACCTCAGGTTAAGAACTGTTTCAGGTTAAGAACGGACCTCCGGAACGAATTAAGTACGTAACCGGAGGTACCACTGTACATTATTCACACTTTAGCAGCATTGCTGGGTCCCTGCATCTTTAACAGATAACTGACAAGCAGAATTTCAGCTGGTCTCCTTTTTTGCAGCATGCTGTGATTGTGAAATGCAGGCCCTTTGGAATTCCTGCTTGTCCCACAGCTGTGAGTTGCTAACTTAGCACAGTGAGACTGGGCAATCCAACCCTGCAAAAGGTGTCCCGCAAAACACACTAATTTGTTTCTTTTTTTGTTTACCTTTACCCGAACCCTTTTTTAAAAAAATGTAACTGAGCTCGAATACAGCTAGCCCTTTCTTTTTCCACATTCCCATTAGTGAGCATTGTAAGAAATAATGTTCCTTTGCCTTGCTTCTAGAATTACCAGCTTTGGTGTTTTGGCTCTAGTTCAGTGCCTCAAATGGCATCATGACATGCAAAAATAAAGCAAGTGAAGCGTTTTCAAGGACTTCCTCTCCATGCCAAGAAAAAGTGGCTTCATTTATCAACAAGCTGCTGTTAAGAGCATAGGAGCAGGGCCATTAACTTGTCGGTTCTGCCTGTACCACTGTTCAACCTTGTGAGACAATACCAAGCCTTTTTCTGTATGCATGCTTTTTGCAGAAATAGTCCCAGAGATAAAAACAGCTGGAGTCCCACAAGATAAGAGTGGACCAGACCTCAGTCCTTGCTTGCTCTGCATGGAAAAGATCCCTCTCATTCTTCCATTGTAGGACAGCCTTTCCCAACCTTCAGATCTTGCTAGACAACAATTCCCGTCATCCCTGACTATTGGCCATGCTGGCTGGGCCTGATGGCAGCTGCAGAGAAGCAACAGGATGGGGAAGGGTGCTCTGCAAAGTGGAAAAACCCTAGCTGTTGGCATTCAGAATGTTTTTTTTACCGGAATGCACAAGACCGACATCTTCAAGATTCTCTGTGAAAAAGGCATTGATGAAGTCGAAACACTTTTTCCCCCTTCCAAATCAGGGCTCTCTCTGACATTTAAATCATGGGATTGGTAAAGCCAAAGCTCTGTAAATAAATAAGCCAAGCTTGATGTATTCCCCCTACACGCAGCATTTTCACAGGCAAGAATGTCAGAAAATGTGCCTAACTGGCTTATTCTGTTGGTAGTTCATGGAAAAATGATATGTAGATGGTTAGCATTCAATGCCAGGATCAACATGCTTTCTTTTCCTAGAAGCTAGAGATTTAAAGATTTTTTTCCATCAAATGGATTTTTGCAAGGATTTATATATCCTGCAAAACTTGGCTTGACCTATATTATTCCTTACCCCACTTTGGAAAATTATTTTTTTTAACCCCCCCCCAATCTGTCATAAAAACAGAAAAGATGGGCCTGCTTAATGAAATGCAAAGAATTCATTGCGGGCATTTCTTCTTCCCACCTTTTATTTGCAGAATATTTAATTAGAATAATTAGCCGATGTTTCATAATGCTGCTTAATGTAAGGCCACCCAAACTTTGCCCAGCAGGCCCTTTTATGAACACAAATGACCTCTTAAAAAGAAGAAGCAAAAATACATATTGCCTCTGCAAAACCTGCAGGTGTTAAGGGGAGGAAGTGTTTGTAGGAAGAAAACAGCTGGTGAACAAATTAAGCTGCTGTATACTGCCTGAAGCTATTGGTCCACCTAGCTTAGGGATGAGGAGCCTGGTACCCCTCCAGATGTTGTTGAAGTCCTCATCCCATCAGGCACAGCTAACATGGCCATTGGACAAGGTTGATGAGAGTTGTAGTCCAGCAACATCTGGTTCCCCATCCCTGCTCTAGGCCATTGCTCTCTGTGAGAAGCAGCCACTCCTGACATAGCCGACAGTGAGGTAGGACTCACCTGACCTCCCGCTGAGTTGCTATTGCATACTAGGGAGGGATGGTTCACACCTGCTGGTGGAGTGAATCCGGTGAACCTGCTATTATGTTCACACCATACCAACCTCATGGGTGCCTCCCTCTCTTTGCCCTGGTATGCCTCAGTGACTCATCCAGAAGGAGGTCAGGTGAGCGGTTCAGCCCCATCATGGTGTCTGCCAGTGCTTGATGGTGTGAAGCGGAGGTCTTCCCCAGTCCTGTAAATACATCTCCCATTAGCAATATGAGCCAAATGGAGTTGGAAATCCAATGTGCTTAATGCCTTAGGTAAAAAATGAGAATAGGTTCACACCACAAAAATTACTCAAGTTGCACAGTAGAAAAACAATGTACTTTCCTGCTTCCTACTTTCATTAATTTAGAATCAATTTAGTGCATCTCATTTTAGCTGAGTTAGTTTCATTATAGGTAAAAATCACAAAAGATATTGGAGGACAGAGCTGCCCTGTGCTTCCTAAGCTAGCCTACTGCTCTCAGGGGCAGTAGAAGACATAATCCCTTTGCTGGTGTTCAAGATAGGTTGATTCAGATTCAATAAAGATTCAGCTGACACTAAAGTCTGTTTTCTGCTCATGGAACTGAAGGGAAGGGTGCCATCTTGTACTTTGCCTCAGGCAGCAAGCTGACTGTGCTGGTCGTGACTGTGGTTGCTGGAATCGCTGAACTATCTCTCCCACTTTTGGTTCCTGTTTTGACAGGAAAGTGTGTGGTGCATTTTGAAATAAATAAATAAATATGTCTCCTCACCCGCAAACCATTTGGATGGTTTCTGAGACTGACAGAAAAGCACGTTATAAATAATAAACACAAGATAGTTTAATCTTTAGGAAACGCCTAAGGAGTATAAACAACCGGCCAGCCATGTCAACAGATTGTCTCCCAACAAGTTTTTGTGGTAGGGGTTGTCACTGCATTTAACTGTAGAGAGGCAATCTAGTTATGAAGTCTGTGTTTGTGTGACTACATTGTGGTTGGGAGTGCTTGTGTGAGTATTCTGGGTGTGACAAAAATCAGCTCTGAGTTCACTGATGCTATAGCACCAAGTCCCATTAGAAGTTAGGAAACGAGGAAGCAATATAAGAGAATAACAGAGTTAGAGAGGGTCTAGCTGGAGCAAGCTAAGTGGATTTATTTTTCTAGTCAGCTTTTGGAGGAGAGGGAGAATTGGCAAGCACTCTGCTGTTGCCCATGCTGTTGATGGGTGCCTCCTCTTCCACCCCTTCCAGAAAAGTTGCTTTCTATTAGCAAAACCCATCTCCGCCCCTTTGTTATTTTTTAGCCGATTATTGAGTACACTGGTTAAAGTCCCAGATACTGAAAGAAGAATAAAAGTGCCCTAACAGGCACTGATTTGTTGTTTTTGGTGACTACATGAGAAATGAAAACAAATAAAGCTACTTGCTTTTCTAAAAGTAGCTCCCTTGTGGTGCTTGCGGTGGTTATTCCCCTTGTCCAGTTTCACTGAATTCATGGTCTTTGCAGCAAGCAGTTCCAAACCCCTCCCCGCAATTCGCACTCAGGGGAGGAAGACTGCACAACTCATCTTGTATATTATCCTCTCAGACTTAAAAACAAAACAAAACCCAGAGAGAAACGCAATGTTCCCAAACTCAAGACTACAGTACATAGTTTGGTTACTTTGTCCATTAGGAATGATTGTTTCCCATTAGAGTCTATTACATTACAGTTGGTAATGGGTGACCACAACCTGTGGGCATTTCTTAGCTCTCCTTAACAACAACAGCACAGCTGTGTCCTCTGAAGCAATCTTTGAGCAGCAGGAATAGTTGAGAACTGGTATAAATTATGAATGCTTTTGGCTCAACACCCAGGCCCTTTCCCCAATATAAGTCTTTAAAAAAACCAAAAACCAGCCCCTTTTATAGTCACCTCAGAAATACTGCTATGTGCCATACGAATGTTCGTGTTTAATGTGCTTTCCTTTGTTTTAATATGGTTTTGCTAAAGTCCATAATGAAACACAGAGCAGCTGTTTACAGAAGGATACATTAGAGCCTCCATCCCAGGATGACTGCCACTGGCATTTCCATTTTGGCACGAATCTGCGAAGAACTGTATTTAGGAAATTTTAATTTAATAATTGATTCAATTAGGTTTCAAATTAGAATGGGGGCAGTGGTTGTTTTCCTTTTTTCCTCGAAATAGAACACACCTCTCCTGCCAGTTGGGCAAGCACCGAATAGAAGCCAGGCTTCATTCGACGTACAGGCTTGAATCCATTACAAAGATGACCCAGGAGATTTCTGTTCAAGCCTTACCTCTTCCACAGAGCTGTTGTTCAGCACTGGGCAAGTCACTATCTCTTAGCTTCAGCTCATCTATAGATTGCACTCTACATCACAGAGAGAACACAACAAGTGACAGAAAGCACACAGTGGCAGCTACAGTCCTCAACACACATATCCCCATTGGACTCAGTAGGGCTGGGCACTTTCTGCTAAGCACACGGAGAGCTGGAATCTTATACAGTGGTACCTCAGGTTAAGTACTTAATTCGTTCTGGAAGTCCGTTCTTAACCTGAAACTGTTCTTAACCTGAAGCACCACTTTAGCTAATGGGGCCTCCTGATGCCGCCGCGCTGTCAGAGCACAATATCTGTTCTCATCCTGAAGCAAAGTTCTTAACCTGAGGTAATATTTCTGGGTTAGCGGAGTCTGTAACCTGAAGCGTATGTAACCTGAGGTACCACTGTAGTCCTACAAGAATCAGATGAGATGGGATAGGGCTGCAACTCAGATATGCCGCAACCTGAGATTTGCTCATTGAGGGATGTTCATCACATTTCATACACATGACAAAGAAATCCCATGACGGCTCTTTGTCTGTTGCTACTGTTATTGTTGTTGTTTGCTACTTGACAAAATCTCTATTCTCATGATCAACTCCCTGATCTTTACAGAGCTGCTCTCTAGACGGCAGTGTTGCTGCAGACATTCATTACTGGAAAATGGAAAAATGAGCAACTATTTACAGGAATCTCAACTGTGTAATTTTGGCTTTTACTGAGGTATTGGTATTTTCACATGGCCTTCTTTGATGGTGTAATCCAGATTAATGCTTTTCTCTGTTAATATAAATGTGGTCATCCCCAAATATTTTAGCTCTGGTGTGGCCATACCAGCATTTCCCTTTCAAAACCAACTTCTATGGCACATTAAGACATAAATGAACATTATTTTCCATGTTCCATGCAATAAGAGCAAGACTAGAGCGTTTTCAGAAATCCTTTTTCTTGCTGAACTGCTAAATAACTGAAGCAAGACAGGGAGCAGCGTGTCTCGGGGTTGCTTTAGGGTAACCAATGAGGTGGTCTGCCACCACAACCACTTTATATTTTATATAACATTTTGAATTTGCAATAGATTTGCTTTCCTTCATTCTGTTTCTCACTGAAAAATGTCACAAGGTGACATCCACATCCACATAGACTACAATCCTGTGCATGCCTCCTCAGGGCCTAAGTCCACATGATGCTAAGTGCATCACTGATGTGGTTAAAAATAATAATGCACCTGAGGGCAATTTTAATTGGGGTACACAGCATGCAGGCCAGGGATGTTTACTGCTCCCACATCACAATAAGAATATTCCCCACTGGTTCCAAGGGCACTACCTGCAACATGGTAGGGGTTTTTCATTGAAATTGGAGTGATGGCACCTCCCCCTTGCTGCACTCCTAAATAAAATCACCTCATGCCCATAGTTAAAAACAAGCAACAATGTGATTTGGCATGATTCAATTAGCATCACAGGTAGGTAATTCCAATTTTATTATTATTATTATTATTATTATTATTATTATTATTATTAATAATAATAATACCCCGTCCTCCCCAGCCAAGGCCGGGCTCAGGGCAGCTAACAAGCAATAATAAAAACAAGTTGAATGAATACAACTTAAAAACAAGATTAAAATACAACATTAAAATATTGAAACATTAAAATATTAAAATGCAGCGTCATCACAGGAGGAGAAAGGAAAAAGAAAAAAGAGAGGGGGAGGGAATCAAATTGGCTCCAAGCCAAAGGCCAGGCGGAACAACTCTGTCTTACAGGCCCTGCGGAAAGAAATCAGATCCTGCAGGGCCCTGGTCTCATGAGGCAGAGCGTTCCACCAAGCCGGATCCAGAGTTGAAAAGGCCCTGGCTCTGGTTGAAGCCAGTCTAACTTCCTTAGGCCCCGGGACCACTAGGGTGTTGCTATTTATGGACCTTGAGGCTCTCTGTGGGGCATACCAGGAGAGGCAGTCCCATAGGTACAAGGGTCCTAGGCCGTGAAAGGCTTTAAAGGTCAAAACTAGCACCTTAAATCTGACCCTGTACTCCACCAGGAGCCAGTGCAGCTGGAAAAGGAGCCTCGCTGCTGCATTCTGCATCCGCTGGAGTTTCTGGGACAGCTTCAAGGGCAGCCCCGCGTAGAGCGAATTACAGTAGTCAAGCCTGGAGGTGACCATTGCATGGATCACTGTGGCGATGGATAGGATGTATCCTCACTCACAATGTAAGTGAGGATTGGATTGTATCCTTACAGTGGAATCCTACACGCATGTTTTCTCATAAGTCCTACTGAGTCGCATGCAATTATTACTTGCAGGTAAGTGTGCTTAGGATTTTAGCCTTAATCTTCTCAGCTGCCAGCTCCTCACTTCATCTGAGTTGACCCCATAGCAGAAGAAGGAACTAAGTTCTCTCAACCAGACTGTGATGCACCTCTTGTTGCACTCTAGCTTTTCTGTTTCTAGCAGTGCTTATAACTTGTCTTTCGCTATAAAGTGGGTAGGGATTGTGCTGTAGGGAAGGGCTGAATATATTCAAGGCGGCTACATTCCAGCTCAGAATCCACCATGTCGGGTTACTGTTGCAGCTGTCTTGAATCAATACTCAATATACCACCACTCTGTGCATTTACAAGTAACGCGTCACTGAAGTTCCTTCACACCTTTGACTGGTAGTGATGTGTCATTAGCATTGGCTGCAATTTACCAGAAGAGCTGCTGCTTTTCAAAATGTCAGCCCAGTCTGTGGTGGGAGCTTTTTTTTTTTTTTTTTTAAATTGTGCCTCGAGAAAGCTGAACTAAAAGAAATGCAGCTGTCGCTAACTCTGCAGACATAGTGCAATATCCCAAAGGAACACAAACATATATTTCATAGGGGCCTGAGGTGTTTAAGAAAGCATCTTGTAAAATGGGAAGGTAGTTTCCAATCCATTATAAATTACTGGCCATCATTCACTAACCACAACATACAGTAGTTGTGTACATAAGACCAAGATTCTGTTCTCCGTCTCCTATCCACAAGAATCCAGACAGCCACAAAAATTACTGAAATACTTAACGAGTCTTTTACTTGCATCACAACTGACTGGCCTGCCTCCTGTAAGTTTTTCGTCTAAGTTCTGTGGTGGATTTGCTGGTCAGATATTGAATGTCTTATCTGCTTGCATTGTCTCAGTGGCAACCCTTTTGAAAAAGGGCAGATGTACAGTAGACACAGCAAGAAACCTGTATTAATCCCAGATTCTCTTTGACTTGCTGTCTGAAAGCATATACAGGCATCCTCCAACTTGTGTGGGGGTTACGTTCTGAGTCCCTGCACACATAAGTGAAATTGCGTAAAGTGGGGATAAGAATAAAAAACAAACAAACAGCTGGATAACTTATTAGATCCACCAGTCTTATGCCCATGTATCCCATAGTGCCATAGAATGAAGGTTACCCTCCCAAATGTGCTTTGGTGTCTCTTAGGTTTCATTCCTAGAACTGTGCATGTTCCTGCCATCAGACTTGCGATTTTCAATCCATGGTGTTTGAACCTTTTCCATTTATCTTTCTTTTCCTACTAGAAAGGTGGAATTATTCAGTCTTTCATTTAAGTGAGATTTATGCATAGTTTTCAAATAAGGTTCTGCCCCTGAACCTTATATAGGCATCCCTATAGACAACACCCGTGGGATGCGGGTGGCACTGTGGGTAAAACCTCAGTGCCTAGGACTTGCCAATCGTATGGTCGGCGGTTTGAATCCCCGTGACGGGGTGAGCTCCCGTCGTTCGGTCTCAGCTCCTGCCCACCTAGCAGTTTGAAAGCACCCCTAAGTGCAAGTAGATAAATAGGTACCGCTTTATAGCGGGAAGGTAAATGGCGTTTCCGTGTGCGGCACTGGTGCTGACTCGCCAGAGCAGCTTTGTCACGCTGGCCACGTGACCCGGAAGTATCTTCGGACAGCGCTGGCTCCCGGCCTCTTAAGCGAGATGAGCACGCAACCCCAGAGTCGGTCACGACTGGCCCGTACGGGCTGGGGTACCTTTACCTTTTTACCTTATAGACAACACCAGGTCCTGGAAATCAGGGGAAACCTGGCTGCACTTGATCACCAGTGCATGATGGATACAATTTCTGTTTTTCACCTATCCATCGTTAGTGGTATTTAAAATATTAGGTAAAGTTTACAGACACGTTGCTGTCTGAAAGCATATACAAGTGTTTTCCAGTTAGCATGGGGGTTACGTTCTGAGCCCCTTCCAGGACTCAATAAAGTAAATATGGAGCAATATGGAGAGTTAGCAATTCATTTTTAATGCTATTATAGTTGCTTTTCAGAAGCTGTCACACGTTCATTGCTACTCTTTGTTAAGATCGTTTTAAGCTTCTTCTTTTGATGGATCTTGAATTGAGTTTCACATTATGAAGTAGTGGTAGCAGTAGTCCAGACTTGATGATTAGCATCTTGTGGAAAATCCTTCATGTATAGTATATTAACTTAGTCCAACCCTACGCAAAATAATTTCCATTGAGTTCAATGGGGTCTCCTAGTATAGGACTGCAGCCTTAATTATGAAACTTTTGGGCAGTTCAACTTCTTTAGTGAACAAATGCAGGTTTGGACCATGAGAATGATGTATGTGCTGCTCAACCTTTGGAACAAAATGTACGCCAGCCAAATGCTGTATGTTTTCATTGTTTGCTTGACTCTCTCCTCTGCCCGCCTCATGGATTAATATATTTTTCCTTCAAGTCATCTCTGGCTGTATCTTCTAAACTTGGTCAAGTCTATAGATTGGGAAAAGAACCAACTTTCTGTTCCCTTCATCAGTCTGATGTCTACATTAAGCAGGTGTTTCAAAGGATTGTATTTACTGTGTGTGAATACAAGCAGTTGGCTAAAAACCTGGGCTGTGTTTCAATATGAATTAAGCTCCAAACCCTTTGTTCAGTTCTGTTCTAGGTTTTCATCCTGAAGGTCTTCACAAAGCTTGCTAACAAAACAGTTCTCATTTTGCCCCTTGAGAATAAGCAGTTCCTACTGTTCTTTACCCACTAGATACCAAGGACTCAGCTACATTAGTAAAAAAACAGTGAGTTGAATGTGCTATAAACATGCAACACCAGATGGTGCCTGAGCAGGAAATTTTAAAATACAGTTTTCCATAGAGATTTTTTTCTTTTGTTAAAGAGATCTAATTTCTGACTTATTTATAGTGGTCCCCCCCCCGTGTGTTTAGATCTACCTCAAGTGAGATGCTTCTTGTGTTTAATAAGGAATTGTGCATTGCTGATCCGTCCAGTAGAGCTGTGCTGTTAGCAATAGCATTTTCTTTCATTTGTGCTGTTGCTAGGCTTTGTAAGAGCATAGCTGTATTGATCAGAACAGGATATAGAAACAGATATGAAAATGCTATGCTTTTCTTTTATGGAGTTCCCTATATTTCATGTATACTGTATGCAGCTTTATAGACACAAATAGATTGTGGTGGTTTGTTGGTATTGATTTTTAATGAAGCAATTGGCTCTTGCCAGGAATTGAACTTATAACTATGTCCAGATAGCATATCATCTGATTGGTCATTTTCCACTTTGAACCTAAGGTCATTTGATCATTTTGAACCTTAAGGTCATGAGAGCTTCTCCGCTTTCTTTGGCTCCCGCCTCCCAGCAGCCCTTAGAAAAAACAGAAAGGGGATGCAGCTACTGCTAAGCTGCTCAGCTGCTCCAGTAAGATCCTATTCCTTGAACATGTCCTGCCTGCTGCCTCGTTTGACTTGCTCTGCACCAACCCTTTCTTTCCTGAACCTAATCAGTAACTATTCTGCTCAGTTGTTACCAGTCTGCTTGTCCTGATCTCATTCTGCTTGAGCCTATTCATTTGTCTCCTGATCCAACTTTGCCACTGATTACTCGCCTTGTCCCCTAAATAATTGACTGGCCTTTTCACTGCTATCATTCCAAAATGAAGAGTAAGGGTGGCACATGGCACAGAAAGATTCTTCTCCAGACAGTTCACACCAGGCAGGTTGGCACAGTGATTGAACTGTGTGTGATCAGATGGTATCTCAGAACTGCTACATAGTGCAAAACTAACTGGTCATCCAAGCGCACTGTTTTCCTCTCCATCCATGGCCAGGAAGTGCCCTGGAGAAGTTCCTATGCAGGGCAAGATATTGGTAGCCATCTTTTGTTTCTAGCACCTGGGTATTTGGGACCATGGGCTTAGTGCTCCTAGAGGGGCACTCCCTCTTTAGACGGCAATGTGTATTACAGTACAGTGGTACCTCGGGTTACAGACGCTTCAGGTTACAGAATCTGCTAACCTTGGGTTAAGAACTTTGCTTCAGGATGAGAAGAGAAATCGTGTGGTGGTGGCGGCAGCAGCAGCAGGAGGCCCCATTGACTAAAGTGGTGTATCAGGTTAAGAACAGTTTCAGGTTAAGAATGGACCTCTGGAACGAATTAAGTTCTTAAACTGAGGTACCACTGTACTTGACTTCAAAATCTGATGAGCCAGTCCTGGTGTGCTTAGGGATCCTATTGCTCATTCTGTCAGGGTGATATCTGCCCTCAGGTCCTGTCCTGACAGCAAGTGTGGTACCCCCAAGTGTGGCAATTCTATTCCTGCTCATCCGACAATATTGAAAGCCAGACCCCAGAATGAGAAAGTAATAGTCCCATTAGTACAAGGTACAGTATTCTTGCCTTCATAGAAACACCAGCAAGGTAAAGAGGGAAGGAGAGACAAAATTTGCTTCAGATTTTTGAATTAAAAAAAGTCAAAAGATAGTGCTGTGCCTTTTTTTTTAAAAAAAAGCATAAACCTCTAACATTTGAGCCTGCAAAGCCAACCACAGTGTGTCAAAGGGATTGCCAGCCCTGCTCATATAGGCTTCCTTTTTCTCCCTCATCCATGTGGTCCTAATTAACCCTTTGGCACTAAGTCTTCCTAAACTAGTTGTAGCATTTGCAGACTTTTACTCATCCACTAAGTTTTTAGATGGAAACTCTGTCTTTGTGCTTAAAAAAAAATGTGTGAAAACAAAAGGACATTGCTGAGGCTATTTTCAGCGCTTACGGCAGACACTTTCCTATTGCATTCTCTTTTATTAGATATCATGGAGGGGCCAAGTTTACTTCTTGATTATGGACACACTGCTGTATCAAGTCTGGGCTCCTGACCAAGCAGCTGATGGAAATCCAATTATTACCTTGAATAGAATATAGGGGCCATGAGTAGCGCATGCTGGGAATGTAATTAGAAACTTCCAGGCCATTGGCTGAATGCTATTTACTCTGTAAGCACAGTTCTTCACCCCTCTACTACTTCATTTACAGCAGGGATGGCGGACCTGTCACTTTCCATATGTTTGTTAGACTACAACCCCCATCAGCCCTGGCCAGCATAGCCAATGGTCAGGGATGATGGGAGTTGTAGTCCAACAAAGGAAGGTTTCAGGTTCCCCTTCCTTGATTTACAATGAAATCCTACGCATTGGAAGTAAATCCCTCAGTGTTCAATGGGGCTTACTCCCTTGTAATTGCATTTAGGTCTGCAGCTTTCCTGCCTAGTATTGTGCTTCATTTTGCTGTGAGAGATCAGGAAATAACCTACAGTAATACAGCTCATCAGATATATAATTACAATATGGAGACTATATAAAACTTGAGTTTGTATTCATGGTATGTAATCTGAGCCTGGATAGTTAATTCCATTCAGCTGCTCTAAATAAATGGAACAGTTTAAAGGCCTACCTGGTCTGTGTCTTAAATCTCACACATTTCCTGTGCCAGTTGTTAGGGAGAAGCTTAGTTCAAATGTGCATACCCTAGGGCTATATATGTAATCTAGCTTTGCTCTGAGCAATGAGAGTATTACTGTGGTGAATGGGGAAAGCCCTTATTGGATGAGTCAGCAATAATCCCAGCACATGCCATTCATAAACAGGAGGATGCACCTTGCCCCAGCTTATTTCCAAAGTTAGCACCACATCTGAGGCAAGCAATAAATCAGCCAGTCAACTGCATAATAATATAGGAACTGGAATTTTATTGTTGTGGCACCTATCCTTTAGAATTCTGCCCCGTTACATCTTAGAAAGGTGCCGCCAGTCTGAATCTGTATTGGAATTGTTTTAAAGATGTTTTCATTGTTGTATCACTTGTGTTTTTGCTGCCCTGGACTCCATTGGGAAGAAAGGGGAATACAGAAATTTAATACGTGCGTGAGGACATAATGAGTTGCTAGGCTGGCAAACATTGCAGCACAGACTTTTCTTGAAGCCACTATGCATTGAAAGGACAATAGGGAGGCTCTGAGAAGGACAGGCCTTGCCATGAGGTAGAAGAAGACCTCAGGCAGCAGGTATGCAGAGTGGATGGAGTTGAGTGGGCCATTTGGCCTGCCCTGTGCCCCTGACCTAGGCGTCAACTCTGTGGGGCACCCACAAATTTTCAATGAAGGGAGCCGTCCTGCCCCCCAAGGTTCTACTTGGTGGCACACACATGCTTTAAAGCACATACCACTGTGCCTTGAAAGGTAAGTTGGATTAGCTGAATTTTAGTATGTGAGGCCAGTTAAAAGGTTTTTAGAAGAATTCTGCTCTGTATTCTTCCAGGCCAAGAGTTATATGTTGCACTGGCTTCATTAATTATCACTTCTGAAAGTTGGCCTGTACTAAACTCACAGTGATGATACCTTCGTTGAGTGCAATTTCCTGCATGCCTTTCCTCTGAAAGGGAGACAGCTAAGTCTGGAGTTGCATTCACCCATCTGGACCTGTACTGACGGAGTAACAAGATACTGTAGCTTTCTCTTTTAAGTCAGTGCGGAAAGTGCTTCCCGTGTCAAAAATACTTAAGACATAACAATAATTAAAAGTCCAAACTCTGTTAAAGGAAAGGTTACCCTAGGAGTAATCCAACACTTTTCAGTGTTTGCTTATATGCTGTCGTCATTGGAAAAAAGGAAAGCGCTGCTGTGGACTCAAAGGTCCCACAGAATAACAGTGTGTTGCACCGTCCATAGGAAAACATTGGCTGAAGTGTGCCTACAAGTATTTACAATAGCCTAATATGGAATTGATTCAATGTGGCTTCTGATACAGCGCTCTACAGATGTTCCAATGAATACATGTGGGTCTGGGGTGTATTTCCTCTCTCGTGTTCCAGGCATGTCATGGGAAGCTGGAAGGAGAAAGGAGGAGGGTGGGAGGCGAGGAAGAGGAGAAATGGAGTTGGGTAGGTCAAATGGCACAATATCTTGTGCTAGTTCTGAGCTTTTCAACCCATGGCTGTGCACAGATAGCTGCACAGATACACCCATAGCTATCTATGTGATTGCTATGTTTGGCCACATGAGCATCAGGCTTCAGATGCCACATGTTGAGGTATCAGACTGTATGAACCAATTCTTGGTCTGCATGCTTGAGCTGCCTTGGCTTGGCATGTCGGCATGTCAGACCAGTCACACTATAAAACCTGAGTAAAGCTGAGTACAAGTTGTCCCTTAGGCAGCTAATGAAATTAATGGTGTACATTTTTCTTCCTCATTTTATAGTGTGAATATAATCCTTAACAGACACATTATGAATTCAGCTGGCTTGCTTCATGGAACCCAGGAATGTTTTTGTAAAAATTTTCAAAGGTGTGTGAGTGTGGCGGGGAGTATTTTCTCATTTCAATGATTACTTTTGACAGCGCCATCATGATGCTATGACTTTGACAGGGATCCATGTTCTTAATGGCTAATCCCCTGTTCAGTCCTGGGATACAAAACGTGTACAATGTAGTGTGCAACACTTTTCTCTCTCTTCAAATTGCAGCACTCCCTAAAACCGCAAATGAAATTGCCAAAATGTGGTGTGCCTCATCACATTGAGGGTGTTATTCTACAGAAGCACACAGGTTTGGGCTGTGAAGGCCCATGGCAGAACATCAGCTCATTTCTCCTTACTATTGGGTTTCAGGTGGAAATTTTGTGAGCCAAGAGAAGCCATTAAAGAAGATTATTTTAGAAGCACATTGTGGCCTTTGATGTTCCAAAAATGGCACATTTGGGTTTTTAAGTAGTATCTCTTTTTTTGTTTACATCAATACAACAATAACAACAACAAAGAGAATATTATGAGCGAGGTAGAAGCAAAAGGGGGACAGAGATTGGTCAGTCTTCATAGATTTTGCTAATTTAAATTTGTATCTAATTTCTGTAGTTTGCCATATGGAGCTAGTTCATGTGTGGCAAGTGAGGATAGGTCATCGGTTAGTTGGTCAATTGCAAAGTTTATTTTCTAAGCATTTGTCCTCCAGTTGTATGCTAGTCATTTTAAATGTAAGCAATTTTAAAAATCTCTTGAAGTTATATATTTTGTCACAGATCCTTCTCTTTCTCTCTGTCCCTTCAGCCCCCCATAAAATATTTGAAGGGGCCAGCCCCTCCCCAGTTGATGAGCATTGCCATCTTGTGGTTGATTATATGGGGCAGGACTTACCTGGACCCCCCCCCCAATATTTTATTCAAGTTGGCACCCCTGACCTAAATGCTGGCCGTGCCTAACATGTGCAGCGTTGAAAAGAGTGTTGGAATGATTTTAGGTCTGTACTTACTTTTCTTTCTCAGAATATTCTCATGGCAGTTATATTCTTTCTCATGGAGAATATTGGGAAGGGTGTTAGCAGTCTCAGTGACATGGTTTATTCCATGAGTGGAAAGAGGAGATTGAAGGGGAAATAGCTTTAGAGAGCAAAGGGTGGTGTTTTCCTAACTCATCCTCTTAGTGCAAGGATTACCACAAGCACAATGAGACTTTGCCCCTCTCCTGCCACCCTGTGCACTGCTCCAGAGAATTGAGGAAGCACCTGGAACAGATTTAGGGGGCACATGTGGAGGGAAGAGGGTGGAAGTCCTTAAGCTGAAGAACTGAGACTAACTGCTACATTGAATACAACCGAAAGTGTTTTATCTGATCACCAGATCCAGAGGTCTACCAGTGCTCAGTGGTACATGAACACATGTGGTACATGTGGTAAATCAACCCAAGGCGTTCACATTCAGTAGAATTTGAAAAGAAAGTATGTCCATACATTATGAAAATACATGAAGCCAGGTTCCCCCCCCAACAGGAACTCATTGGAACTCAGTTCCAGCAGCTGTCAGGTGGGCGCCATTGCCATTCTAAGACAGGGGTCTGCAACCTGCGGCTCCGGAGCCGCATGTGGCTCTTTTACACCTTTGCCGTGGCTCTGGGGCGGATACTAGCGAGGGGAGGAGGCGCATTGTGCACCCCGACACTCCCCACTGTGGCGGGCGCTGTACTGGCTGTGACGTTGCATGGGGGCAGTGCATGTGTTAGTCACGCACCATCCCAACGTCACCTTCCCGCCCGCTGTCAGATTGGAGGGCAGCGGCGCGCATGCAGGTCTATATTTGTTTTAAATGTCACAATGGTTTTGCGGCTCCCAGTTTTTTTTCCTTCAGAAACGGGTCCAAATGGCTCTTTTTGTCTTAAAGGTTGCAGACCCCTGTTCTAAGAGAACGAGGGGGGTGTTCATGGGGAGTTCCGGCATCTCTTTTTCTAGAAAAATTAGCATTGCATGAAGCGATCCCTGAGATATACCACATGGATTGAAAACCCTTCTCATGCACAATGTTTTAACAGGAGAACCATGTGCGCAACAGAGGTCCTGCACATGGAAGAACCCTTTTAACTGGGGCTAGTGAGAGCAAGTATTTGTTCAACGTGCTAGACAAGATTCTTTATTATTATTATTATGCAACATTTTGTCTCTTTGTAAAACTCTCAAAGAGTCACGTAAGTTATCATGCGAAGAGGAAGGGAAAATCTGCTTGCTGGAAGATGTACAGCATATTTCTTTAAACTTATGCCAACTCAGTCTTTGCGCTTAATGCTTATGTAGCCATTATGGATCTGGTCTTGGTGGAAGCAGTGACAAAGTTTAGCTTCACTGGTTACATTTATGAGATGAATTTAAGAAAGATATTGCGAGACCCTTGCTAATCGAAAAGGTCTGAACAATTACACTTTTCTGCAAATGTTTCTGTTTTATGTCTAAGTATGTAATTAAGGTCCTGCTGTTCTTGTATATTTGTATGGCTTCAGGGTATCTGAGCACCATTTCTAGAGTAATTCCTGAAAAACATGATAGCTGTCACTGATTTTTTTTTAAAAGCAGTACTGAAATTAAATATGCCAGTAATTCAAGTTTCTGTTCAGTGAAAATCATGAGAATTCCAAAGTAATCTTCTTGCATTAATTAAGGCAATATCAATTTGCTCCACCCAGTGTTATTTTACTAGAAAAAGAGGTGCCGGAACTCACCATTAACCTTGTTCTCTTATTATGGCAATGGCGCCCACTCAGGGCTGGAGGAAGGGGGTGCCGTGGGGGCAGGCTGTCCTGGGTGTCACCACTGAGGGGGGTGACAAAATGCCGGGCGGCACTCACCGCAGGGCCTGCAGCACGCCCAAGCGTGGAAGTGACGCAGTAGCTTGGGTACCTACAGGCTCCGCTGTGCCCCAAATGGTTCGCCCACCGCCTCCCCCTCAGCTGTAGGGTGGCTGAGTGGGAGGAGCAGGCAGACTCCTCAGAGGCCCCACAGAGCATCCTGCCCTGGCTTGCCCTGCCCCAAGGGCAGCTGACCCTGACCCTGGGTGAAGGGGGAGCATGCTGCCCCAGGGGCCCCATCGGCTTGCTCTGCCACTGCGCCCACCTGAGAGGTGCCAGAACTGAGTTCTGGTGAGTTCCAGCTGAAAAAAAGCCTGCCTCCATTGCCAGCAAATATGGCCCTAATAAAAGACCCTAGTAAAAGAAAGAAAGAAGCAAAGAAGCTTCAAAATGAAAGTAGATTCTAGTAAAAGACCCTATAAATGACTCTAGAGCAGGCATGTCCAACAGGTAGATCATGATCTACCGGTAGATCACTGGACGTCTGCGGTAGATCACTGGTAGATCATTGGCTCCCCCCAAAGAAGCTGAACAACTGTGGCTCACCTAAAAAAAAGCTCAACATTTTACCTCCTCCCTGAAAAAACTCAACAACTTTGACTCGAACCCCTCCCCCAAAATGGGCTTTCCTCCTCCCTAAAGAAAGCTCAACAAATTTGACCTGAACCCCCCAAAGGGGGGAGATCACTGTCAGTTTTTAATTCTGTGAGTAGATCGCAGTCTCTTGGGAGCTGGTCACCCCTGCTGTAGAGGGAGGAAGGAAGGCAAACAGGCAGGCAGGCAGGCAGGCAGGCAGTGAAATAAAAGAAATATATATATTTGGAACTTTTGATAAGGTGTTGTAGGGGCATTATGTAAGTAGAATGGATGCACTGGACCAGGGTAGATGAAAAGATCAGGAAACATATGGTTTCAATTATTTCACTTGTGTTGCACTTATTTTATTTCTTAAAACTATATCTATACTGCCTTTCCTTCCAAAAAGGATCAAAGCAGTTTGCAAACAGTAAAATAGCAGAGATAATATAATCATAAATCATATCCATAAAACATATCAATAAAACACACCATTAAAATATTAACATCAGTGACAGTATTCAGGGTGCTAAAAACTGGCATGAATGGCCTGGGATTGCTTGAGCACAACAGATAACAGAAATTATATTCATTTGTGAAATGGCCTAATGCTTTTGAAGCTACCAAGTGGAAATCTAAAAATATATTCTAGTTGAACAGTGCACTCAGGAATAGTTTCTAACTTCCCAGGCATATCTAAAAATAGAGAGGAAATGCATATTCTAAAGTTCAAGCGTGACTTTATGTCTAGTCGTGTAATTTTTAAGAGAAATAAACACAGATTAATCTTTTCCTTCAGCTACATGTTTGAGGTTTATATGAGCAAATTAAGCTATAAATATACCTTATTTAACCTCCATATCTTCTCCAGTGGAAAGTTGGTTGCTGCCACAACTGTTCTTGCCACATTGTTCTGAAACTTTTTAAATTATAAGATTCCCTCCATTATTATTCCCTCTGTTATTGCACAGGGATTCCATTTTGTAGCTCTCGTGCATTAATAAGTCTATAAAAAGTTGCAGCAGAGATGGAAAAGCAGTTACATATGCACTTTGATTTTCCTCTTTGTATAAGGCATGTTGGACTGCTTGTACTTCTCAAAAAGAATTCTTCTCCCAGTGGACAGTGTGCTTGTGTTGTCATAAAAATACAATAGAAAAGTGAGCACTCATGGAAAGCTCCACAGTGGCATTCTACACTCTTTAAGAAATAATAAAAAAGTTTCATTTGGCATGATTTACAGATTTTCTAAAAATTGGCTATAATTTTTGTGACTAATAGGTTTGGAACCAGCTTTGCTCCCACAGGTGAAGGGGAGAAGAGAACTTTTGCCGATATTTATTCCTATTATAGCTTCCAGCAATACCTCTTGCTCTGCGTGGGAAGTACTGTTGGGAGTTGGAAGAGGAGGAATCAGCAAATACTGCTGCTTCCTTCCTCCACCAGCGAGACCCCTCCACTGGCTCAAAAGCCTTTTGTAAACAGAATGACATCTTCTGTCTGTGTTCTGAATGTAATCAATTCCCATAATGCTTTCATAACAGGTAACTCAGTCTTTTGGGTACATTAACATATTTATTATGGCACAAGCTTTCATTGACCAGAGTCCAGCTGCATAAAGCGTTACCCTTAGTTGGGAGGTGTTTGTGTTTGTTTGTGTGTGTGTGATCCATTCTGGGCAAGAGAATGGAAATGTGGCCAAAATGGCTGTGAAATGCAATAAGGGATGTCTGTGGACTTAACTGCATGTTACGTTAATAGTGTGCAAGGTAATCATGTTGCGGTTTTCTTAAAAATTAAATATGAGGCCTAAAGGGGAAATAATCATCAGCACTGAAACCCATGGGAAGGTTTAAGACTTCCTTTCCCAGCCATGAGCCGAGTAAAAATCCTTCCCCAATTAGTCTTGAGGAAGAGGGGGCTTCCCATTGGTGTCACTGAGAGTTTTCTTTCTCCTTTAATGCTAATTAATGCAGTTTTTTTAAAAAAAACACACACACCCTGATATTGTGACTGTTTTTATGCAGTGTGGGCATAGATTTTTATAACGAAGAATAGCACAGGTGTGGGATGAGGGAGAAATTCAATTTGGTTCACATTTTAATGCAAAACTCCCTAATGTATGTTAGCAAGTCACTAAAAGAACACAGATGGAGTCCAGAGAGATGAGAAATCCCAAGAAGTGGTGGGAACTGAATGAAAATAGTGCATAGTTCTCTGCTGTGATTGCATCTTGGTTTTCTTCCTTGAATGTGTGGGGATAGGCAAAACATGTAAAATTGTGTGTAACTCAAAGAAATTCCACAGCAAAGGTGCTTCTTAATCTGTAGCCGTCTTCAAATGTTTAGCCTAGACATGTGAGGCCAAAAGTGTTTAAAGGGATTGGTGCATGTATGTCAGACTCAACCTCTGAATGTATGGGAAATGTTTGGTTTTTGGTAAGTCCATTGACACTTGCCAAGATCAATTTTAAATGCTGCATAGATGTAAACCAGATCATTTTATTAGCACCATACTCAACACTAAACACTAGATGGGGAGCCAACACACTGGAAGTTGTGACATCAGTTCATCGGCTGTCTTCCAAGAGATGTTCTTTTAAATCTTAGTATAAATCAGAAGATAGATCACTAGGCCCTTTATATTGGCAAATGGACTTACTGCTGAATGAGATAAATGAACAGAGAAGGAAAGGTAAGCCAAAAGCCATCTTCACATTGCAGACCTTTTCTTCCTGATCTGGAATTTCCTGACCTGACAATGATTAGGGGAGATGCAAGAAAGGCAGCAAGTCTCTGCTCATCTCCAACATTATTTGTCAGCTGGTTTCCAATTTTTATATTTGTTCGTTTAATAAATGTAGGCTCAACAGCTTCCGGCAGACATGCATTCGTTTTCAGTTCCTTCCCCTTCCCCACAATTTCCAGTTGTGTTGTCTTAGGCATAGTCTTCCTCTAATATCTCTTCCCACCTATAATACTGCACAGAGGGTTCTCTCTTCCCCTTGTGTACCTTCCTGTTTCCCACAGCTGAATGTTGAAGATCCATCTAGGCATTTGCAACGTAAGAGGTAAAAGTTTCGGCTGTTCCTCTAAACAACCAGCACCCTGGACAACTTCCCAGAAATACTGGGTGGTATCATTAAACCTCCTCACTCCCTGCCCTACTAGATAGAAGTGATGGATTGCTGCTGTTAGCAAGGAGGGTGAAGAGAAAACATAAAATTCCTTAAAGAGGTGAGACATTGATCTCTTCCATAGAATTGTGTTCTATTTTACAGTGGTTGCCAGTGGAATCTGGTGGGAATAACCATAGGTAATTGTGCTTTGCCCAAATCCATTGCAGTATGGTTCTATAAGTTTATGTTGCATGACACACAATAATAATGCTGTCCAGCTGTAGCATTTCCGAGCACAATTCAAAGTGTTGGTGCCGACCTTTAAAGCCCTAAATGACCTCAGCCCAGCATACCTGAAAGGGCGTCTCCACCCCCATCGCTTAGCCCGGACACTGAGGTCCTCCGCTGAGGGTCTTTTGATGGTTCCCTCACTGTGAGAAGCAAAGTTACAGGGAACCAGGCCTTCTCGGTGGTGGTGCCCTCCCTGTGGAATGCCCTCCCTTCAGATGTCAAGGAAATAAAACAACTATCTGACTTTTAGAAGACATCTGAAGGCAGCCCGGTTCAGGGAAGTTTTTAAGGACTGGTTTTTTTATCATGTTTTTAGATATGTTGTAAGCCGTCTCTGAGAGGGAACAATCAAACCACCCAACTTTGTCTGAAGGGGTGGCAATCACTTCTACTTACCTAGTGATCTCATTCTTCTCTGGAACTTTCAGGTTCCACATGTCATGAAGTAGTGATCCTGTGAGCAAGTATCACTGGGTGGGGCCCCTCAGGCAGGCAGTAACAATTAGTCCCCAAAGTGGGAGCATGTGATGGGGCTGGCTGGTTGCCAGCACTCTCCAGCCGCTATAAATCTTTGAGTTAACCTGCTGAGGGAGGGAGAGAACATGCCATGTTTTAGACTTGCTGTTTGATGTTCTATAACTGGTGCCAGAGAAGAAGCCAATAAAGCCTGGTAACCTGGTCGGTGCCTGTGTGTGTGTGTGTGTGTGTGTGTGTGTGTGAGTGATTAATAGCTTGGAAGGAGGACTCAGGAAAGCAACCCCCCTCCCTGACACTACATGTCCTGTAAGTGGTCTGTGTGTGTCCCATCAGTATTAGAGACAATTACAATATTCAAGTGGTAAATGTACACATAGTTTGGATCCAAAGAAGCATGCATAATACTCTGTTCACACAATGGGGCTTTCTGGCATTTCTCTCTCTGTCTCTCTGTCTCTCTCTCTCTCATTGCAGCCTTCAAAAGCTATTCCTGAAGACTGAGGGAGTCTCTGGAGCAACTTGGGTTGGGGCCTGAGGGACCAGCAGCAGAACTGGGGAATAACAAAATGGAGGGGGGGCTGGTTTGCGAAAACAGAAGTGACTTTCTGCTCATGCAAGGCATTTGGATCCAAGCCCACATATATACAATATTGGTTAACCCTGAAGATGTAGTATTTACAGTAAGAACATCACTTGAGAACCTGCTGTGAATTAACTGATGTCCTGTGAACAGTGTAAGGTTATAAAACAAGAACATGGAGCAATTTTAGGCAGCAGTTTGCAAACAGAAGAAAGGTAAAAATGGCTGACCCTTTGAAATTTCATTTGGTCAATGGCCAAGATAGATACTTGGGGTTAATATATTTCTAATCACTGAAGAGCTGACAAATTAATGGAGGATAAAGCTGTCAATGGCCGCTATGGGGGAACCATCTGGGCCAAATATTAAAACCTGTTCCATATTGTCTGAAGGCTTGGAATAATAGATAGAATCTGATCCTGTATATCTTTCCAGTTTCATCAATCAAAGTTCAATTCCTATTATATGGGGTTTTGAGTATTACAATTTTGAAATATTTTTAAAATGATTCATTATCTTTTTACTCTTTATGTTTCTATTGCAGGTAAAGTGGATGTTGCGCAAGAGGTTGTGCCCAGGATTCAGACTAGAAGGGAAGAAGACTTAGAGGCAAGTAAAGCAAATCAGCACATTTATATTGCTAATCAATAAATAATAGTATTTTGATGCCTGGGCCTGTTGCAAGAGCACACAATGGAAAAGCTCAGACTCATATAAGCCAAGCTTTGAAGTTTCCCAAGTGCATTGCGTCAGCTGAGTCAATCTCTGAACTACTTCCTTGGTCTTTAGGGACAGCATTTCCTGATCTCTGTGGCTTCCCAAGTCACATAGCTGGGCAAAGCACATATAACCACAATTGTTGTAGCCAAACAAGAAAGCTTAACTGACTGACTATTCTACTGTGCTTATTTTGTGGTGCTTTTCTTCTTTGAATCTGCATCCTGTCTGGAACATTTACTTAGCCCTGGGATTGTCATTCTCCCCCCCACCCAAACTTTCCTTTCTGAACAAATATCTGAAGCTTTTTCATACAGAGGGACATAGGAAGCTGCATAATACTGAGTCAGACCATTAGTCCATCTAGCTCAGTATTGTCTGCACTGACCAGTGTGCTGTAGTGGTTAAGAGCGATAGACTCGTAATCTGGTGAACCGGGTTCGCGTCTCCACTCTTCCACATGCAGCTGCTGGGTGACCTTGGGCTAGTCACACTTCTCTGAAGTCTCTCAGCCCCATTCACCTCGCAGAGTGTTTGTTGTGGGGGAGGAAGGGAAAGGAGAATGTTAGCCGCTTTGAGACTCCTTTGGGTAGTGATAAAGCGGGGTATCAAATCCAAACTCTTCTTCTTCTGTCCAGGATTTCAGAGAGAGTTCACTCCCACTGTACCTTAGATGCTGGGGATTGGACCAGGGTCCTTCTGCATAGACACAAGATGCTCTGCTGCTGAGCTATGGACAAAGCAAGACCACTGATTCATCTAAGTCCAGTACTTCCTCCAACTGGCAGTGGCAGCTCTCCAAGAACTGAGCAGAGATCTCCCCAGAAATACTGTGTAGTGAATCTGGCTTCCAAAAATGCAGAAGTTGGCCTCCCCCAATATATTTCAAACAAAACCAGGAACCGAAAGATAGATATACTAGTGAGCAGGAGTGACTGGCACAGTGGACCAGTGCCTCACTCCTGATCCTAATGTCACTGTGACTTACCTGGACGGTATGGGGGTAAGCAGAGTTTGTGAGGGGCAGTACCTGCTGAGCCAGTTCTCACTTGCTATTCCTGCTCATAAGGTTTTCCCTGCCCTGACTTCGAGACATCTCTGATCACCGTTAACAGCTCAGATGTTTTGATGTACCAGACAAATCAAGTGTAACTTGAAAGAAGTACAAAATGTCCTCCCCCTTTTTTAGAATCTTACTCAAAAGAAGTGAGTGGAGGAAATGTATGAGTTCACCATCAGACAGCAGAGAAGGGGTAGCCATCTGGAAGCAGAAATGGTTGGTGGTGTTTCACCGTCACCCGTGAAGCCCATCTCAGAGGTTAGTTATGCATGGCCCTGTAGATGTTCGCTGTACAGATGGTACATGACGCACTGAAAAAAACTAACACAAAGCAGCTGCCTGAGCATAAACAGACTCTTTGAGTGATTGTTCCTTTTCCCTGGGGAAAGGGCATGTTTGTCCTTGTTGGCATGGTCACAGTCTTCTCAGGGGCAATACCAATAGGACTGAGCAGCACATGTTCTGGCCTGCCATTGGCCCTATCTCTTCCCCTTCCTTTGCTGCTGCTGAATTGTGTCAGAAGGAGAAGTAGTGTGGATTGAGGGATGCAGACAAGGTATGTGGAATCTGTGGGCACATTCCAGCTAAACACTATGTATTGATTTCAATGGGAGAGCAAGGCACCTACTTCATGGTTTCTCATTGAAATTGTGCTGAATTGTGTGCCCTTACATGCAAATCTAAAGGCTCCGGTGTATGGGGAACATAACAATTCTGAGTATAACATCATTGGTGGAATTTGTATTTGAATCACCTGCATTGGAATATTATTTATGAGAAAATGAAAGCGCAGCGAAAATGTCTCCTGCCTGCTGTTACCCAGAAGGTGTAGGGAGATGGGAACAAAAATGAGAAAACAAACCACCTCAGTAAATGGGTTTGGAGATTCAGAACCTGAAACGAAAAAACCAAATTGATGGCAGTTTGTAGATGCTCCAGCTATAACTGAACATCAACAGGAACACTTGGCTGCACATGTAGCACTATACCCCTGGGAAAATGTGGCTGTGAGTATCGTGTCAAAGAATGGTATATACTGTATTGCCTTCTGGGTAATATGCTCCTGGCAGGATTTCTCTTCCTCTGTGAAGGGAAATCATGTTACCAAAAGTTCAAAGCTGCCAGCTATGAAAATGTCAACACGGTTCACAACTGGCACATGACAGATTTCAAGCTCTTAAAATAAACGTACAGGCTATATTATGAACTCTGAAAAGACATATGAACAGTAAAAGTACTGCTGCAGCAAACATATGATAGGTACTGACCTAGGAAAAATGTCTGCTCTAATGCTTTAACTACAGAATTTAAATGTGCAAAAGTCATTAAACTATTTGGTTTTTTAAAAATCTATTTTAGGACGAATTCTCAGTTCTTATATCTATCATATAGTTTCTTATGGTTCCATTCAGAGAATTCCCAGATTGGTCTCTATCCAAAAGCATATTTAATACTCAGACTGTACTGAATTCTGTCCCATGTGGATCTTTTGGGCAAAAATAGCCATTTCTCTCTCTCTCTCTTTCTCTCTTTCTCTCTCTCTCTCCCTCTCTCTCTGTGCACACATGCTAACATATATCCAGAAAGTCCTTTGGTTGCAAGAATATTTACTTTTAAAAAATCTTATCTGGTGTTCCAGTTGCTGCTGCATTATTCCCCATCTTCCAGATACTGTTTCTATTGGCTTCCTGGCTGTAGCCACTGGCAGGTGGCAGTGTTCGTCTCCTACCTTCACAATTAGTCACATGACAGGTGACTAGCCAATAGGCAACACTACATCACTAAGTAGCCAACCAGGTTTGGTTAATATGATGACATGACAAAAGATAAAGGCAAGGCTTTTGCCTTAATGCAGAGCTTTCCAAACTTTTCATGTTGGTGACATACTTTTTAGACATGCGTCATTTTGTGACACAGTAATTCAGTTTTACTGACAAACCAGAGGTTAAACTAACCCCTTTCCAGTCCCGGGAGGAGCGTGGAGAATGTTCACACAACACGCCTACACACTGCAGCCAACACACTAACGTGTCACGACACAGAGTTTGGAAAGCTTTGCCTTAATGTGTAAGGGCAATGATTTATGGATCCATAGGATCAGTTCCAAACCAGTCAGACCCACTCAGGCTGCATATGCAGAATACATTTAAAGGACCCCCTTCCAATAATCCTGGAAAATGTAGTTTGTGAAGGGTACTGGGAATTGGAGTGCTGTGGGGGTAGACTATTGTTGTTTAGTCATTTAGTCGTGTCCGACTCTTCATGACCCCATAGACCAGAGCACGCCAGGCACTTCTGTCTTCCACTGCCTCCCGCAGTTTGGTCAAATTCATGCTGGTAGCTTCGAGAACACTATCCAGCCATCTCGTCCTCTGTCATCCCCTTCTCCTTGTGCCCTCTATATTTCCCAACATCAGGGTCTTTTCCAGGGAGTCTTCTCTTCTCATGAGGTGGCCAAAGTATTGGAGTCTCAGCTTCAGTATAGTTCCCAGAAATTGGGGGTTTGTGCTTTTAATGTATGGTGTGTACACAGCTACCATGAATGAGTGAGAGCTACACTTCATTTTATTCTTCATTTCGAAAGACTCTGTCCTGATTAGGTGTTTTTTTTAAAAAAAAAACACCCCCAAGCATTTATTAATATAAATTAATTTTGTACTTTTTGTGTTGGTTTTAGTGATGGAGTAAGAATGTCTCCCGATATTTCAGGGCATACAGTCAGATCATTAGTGCCCCAACAGATATCTTGTCTGGATTAAGATTCAATTTATTTACATTGGCATTTGTTGTATAAATTTCCTAGGCTCCCTGGGAATAGAAGATAGAAATGAGAGATAAGAGCTAGGTATCATCATCGGGATGATGCCATCCCATCCCAAATCACTGAATGACTTCAACCACTTGTTAGATGGGAGGTAAAAAAGGGAGTCTTTCTGAGGTACCTCATAAATCAGAAGGCTAGCAGATAATATTGATCTTTCAGTGTCTGATAAACGGAGAATTTTTCCCCATCAAAATTTTTTGAAAGAGTATTTTCTTAGCGTTTGCACAAAATTCACAGGTTTTCACTCCTCTAAAACAGGTCAGACTGACATTTTAAACATTAGATTAATGGTCTATTCCCAGTGGTGTGGTATAAAGTGTTTCCTTCTCCTATCATTCCGATAACTAATACATTGATACATCACAACACACCCGTACTTAATACTGCAACACGGTTTCTTTTGCTGCCCCTTCTTTATTCTCCATTCTCTCTTCCTTAATTTCTTTTTTGGTTATGGTACAGGCCCAAGTCCTACATCTCAGTCGTATGCTTTCCACAAAGATCCTGTTCATCACTGCTAACTTCATGACCTGGGCAAGATGTCTTCAACCCTGACCTCTGATTCACACTGTAACCTTGAGACTCTCTGATTACCAAACTGATCTTCCTCCCATGTTCCTTACATGATCCCTATGGCGATCCTCCTGTCCCAGTTTAGACATCCAAAACTCTAACCTTATTGGACCTTTCTGGTTGAGTTGGATTCCATCTCTACTTGCCTCTACACCAGTAGTTCTCAACATTTCCTGATCCATGACCTACTTTTAAGCCCAAATAGGAGCCGCTTCATTTTTCGTCACCCTAAGCTTATTTTTCTGTACTTTTTTGGGCCCCACATTGGCCACTGTTACACATCCACATTCCTTATTCCCTCTGTGATTTTAAATGAAATGGGGGAGAAGTTAGATTAGTGAAATGGAATGAAAGATATATCAAAGCATCTTTTGGATAATATCCCATCCATGCATTTCAGACAAAGATGTCAAAATCGGGAAGAAGGGTTGTGCTGGGTTGAGAACCAATGAAATAAAAGATTATGAGGCTGTTTCATGCAGTATTAAAACTGATTCTTCAAGTAAATTCTTCAATAATTGCCTTCGAAGAGTTCTTATCCAGATGTAATAAATTTGCGCACTCCTTGTATCTCATAAAATCTCTGGACTGTGTTGACAACAATTCTAATATGGCTTAACAGAAAGAAGGGAACAGAATAAAAATTGCCACATTGAAAGTTTATTCCTAGCTAATGAACTAGTGGATGGATTTAACCATTAAAAACTATTTGAACTGTTAACAAATTATGAAAACATGGGTTATTTTTTTATTTATTTCACATGAGTCATTTATGTTGCCTCAAGGCAGGTAGAGATAAACTTTTTAATGCAATTCTATTAAAGTTCAGTCTTTTTCTCTCTTGAGTCTCATAATTTCCATTTGCTCTAATAAAAACCTTTATTTGCTTCATCTGCCTTTCTAGTTGCAATCTTATGCTCCCTGAGAGGGGTTCCCAGAGACCATAAGGGTTTTTTGGAACTCCTGCTCTCCAAGGTCAGTGAGAAATCCAGCCTAGGATAAAGAGATCTGACCTTATACCTCTTTGAGGTTGTAGAAAGGTATGCAGACAGTGCTCTTCTGATGGTGGAGGCACCCATGGGGGTATGCTGGGAGATTCTGTGGATCCATAGGATCCCAAACTTTCCTGTTCTCTAGGCACCACCATTCCCATGAGAATTGGGAACAACCTTACTAGCCCTGGAATTGGCATATTTTATCTCTTTTTGAAATCAGTGGGAAATAAGCTTTTTTTTAAAGTAAAAGCCCCCTGAACAATGAACGAGGGGAGGCCTCACCACATCCTCTGTCCTGCCAGCATAAGCTGGCATGGCTCCTCCACCTTTGCTTCTCCCTCCTGCTCCAGAACTCCATGGGATCACTCTTGTCCAATAAGTAATTTGGATTCTTCCAGTTCAACACTCAAGAAACCGTGGTACTCCAGTTTTTGCTGGATTACAACTCCCATCACCCCAATCAATTTTTGTGCTGGCTGGGGCTGATGGGCGTTGGAATCCAACAACGTCTGGTCTTTTACCTTCTCATGGTAAAAACATTATTATTATTTTTGTTTATCATAACATTTCACTAAGAAGCTTAGGGTGGCATGCATAGGGTAAATAGAGAGTGGTCGGCAACAGCCAGCAGGGATCAATCTTCTTCTATTTTTTTATTATTATTTTTAAATTAATTTTCTTTTCTCTCATTACAAATATACTTATAACATACAGCTTACATCACATCTCTCCCTCCCCCCTTTTGGACTTCCCTCAACTTCCGTTTTTGATTTATTAACCTCATTCGTATATTCTGCTGTTTTCTACAAATACCATATTTTTCCTTTTATTGCATTATCTGTTTCCTATCCATAAAGTTGTGAATATTTATTTAGATCCTACCATCAGGTAAATATTCTTTCTTTGTTTCTGCAAATATAATATAAAAGGTTCCCACTCTTTTTCAAACCCCCTATTGTCCTTTTCCCGAAGTCTGTGTGTCAGCTTTACCAATTCCACATACCGGTAACTCATCAGTTTTTCTTGCCATTGTTCTTTTATTGGAATTTCTCCAGTCTTCCAATTCTGTGCTAACAGTATTCTCACCGCCACCACCACCACTTACATAAATAGTGTCCTTTTCTCTTTTGGCAGGTCTTGCCCTAGGGATCAATCTTCTTCTAGTCTAAGTTCCTCAATAAATGGGGGCAGAGGGCCATCCATCTATATGTCACCTGGCTAGTCTTAGGGGAATGGCAGGATAATCCGATCAATCAGCCGTTCATTTCTTATCTATCAATTTCAAAGAGATGTGTAAATATAAACGCAAAAACACAGAAATAATAGGTTGGTATTTTTGCTGGGATCAGCAATTAAGAATGGCAAAACCATATGACCGCAAGTGGATTCCAAGAACAGAAATCTGTGTTTATGTGAAATTCATCAGGAAATGAACAAAGAGACAAAAGCTTTTCTTATAATATTGGCTGTCTTGAAACACAGTGAAGTGCAATTCCAGATTACCCTTCATACCCTTTATTTAACCCTTGTGAATTAGATTTAAAAAGAGGGAGGGGTGGATTATTTGTCAAGTGGGTTGTTTTAACTTTGCAGACTGGCTTCTTTTGCAAGTCAATAAAATAAACTTGCATCTTCCTTCTAGAGGGGAAATTCCCTTTTTCCTCAGACTGTCATACCTTTACCAAATGTGTGTAGATTTATACCTATCTTGCATTCTTAGTAGGGCAAGTAGTGACCAGTAATCTAATTAAAATGTCAAAGTGAGCAGTCCATTGCGTATATTCAGCTGGGTTGTGAAGAGAAGGGAATTCTGTTTGTTCCCTTATGAGGAGCTTTCATCACATACTTCCTTCCAAAGTAATTCCATTTGTTGGCTAGTAACCTTGAGGAAGAGAAAACAATTACAACCAAAGAATCACTTCTGTGTCCTGGCTGGTCTATTTATCTCTTTGTAACAGGGTTATTCATCTGTCATTTCATCAGATAGTTTCCCTCATAGTTGGACCTTCTTGATAGACATGTTTTATGCATGTGTCCTTCTAAACTGCACCCTTTACACACACACTCCATTCCACTCTACTCCACCAGATTATCACCGCCATGTGGGAAACATTTTATCGGTGTGTTCCTCAAAGTATCCAGCAAGAGATGAGTAGTAAAAACATATGAAAAATAATATTTCAAGTACTTTTGGAATTCAAGCAGTGCATTGCAGCCTGAGGCTGGGACTCGCATGGTCAGTCACTAGTTGTCAGATGTGGGTGGGTAATCAAGTTACAAGAAAACATACTGCGTGCATATCTGTGAAAATTAGCCTTTCGATTGCAGCTCATCCTCAGGGAAGTTTCTAACTAGAAAATGGTGAGGGCTGGGCCTATAAGCACCAAAAGTGTGTTCAATCAGATTTTTACAATTAATAGATACTAACATCCATTCAGTCTCCCTTTTGTTTTATCTCATAAAGGCTCATTCACAAATAAGGATGAGAGAGCCCATCAATTGTGGCTTCTCTCAGCTTCTCATTTATACATTTATCTCATTTATGCATTTCCACATCAGTTTACATTTTTTTAAAGAAAGAAACCTAATAAATATTAATCAGCATTTTAGTGTGAATTTATTCTAGCAAACATGCTTTTGAAAAGCAATTTTCCCTACCCCAATGCATTTTTGTTATTTTCACCAGTGCACACCTTACCACAGTATATGCATTTTTGTGCACATTACTTGGGTGGGGAATGGCACTGCAATTTTGGAGAAGTGTGAATTTTGAAAGATGGCCGTGTTTCGGTTTGCATATTGTTTCAGAACTGAATGTGAACTGAATGGAGTATCCCCTCTGTCCCTGCATCCCTGTTCACAAAGGCCTGCAGATCACTTGATTTACATTCATTAGTGAGGCTGCTGGTTCACAATTGTCAGGTTCAGGATACACATTTGTCCAGTTGATAATGCTCAGCTATATTATGAATCAAGCATCATTTCCTTTAGAAGGTCTTTTCTAGCTTGAAATGTAAAATGAGGTATGGTGCTGATGCAGCCAGAATTCAGCAGACCAGGTGTCCAAGACAGTTGGTCTGTAGGCAGAAGTACAAAAGCACTTCAACATTCACCCCCTTACAAATTCCTGTGAAACTATAGTACATTTTACACCGGCTTCTCTAAACACTCAATGCATGGAGGAGGGAGCAATATTGCACCACTGGCCACACTAACAATGTTGTCATTCCTGCTGTGCCCACTCCAATATAATACTGATGTTCATGATTTGATTATTGGGTTAGGCAGATGTGGAGTGTCAGGAGTAAACACAAAATCATAGAATTGTAGAGTTGGAAGGGACTCTGAGAATCATCTAGTTCAACCCCCTGCAATGCAGAAATATGCAGGTGTCCCATACGTGGATTTAACCTGTGACATTGGTGTTAACAGCACCACACGCTAACCAACTGAGCTAACATGCCACCTTGTGCAAGGTCATTATTTGATGCCTTTCCCCCAGCCTTTGCAGCATGGCTGCGGGCTTTGCGAAGAAAGTGCAAGGCTCTGGCAAGATCCTAGAGCCCTTCCTCCCCCCCTCCTCCTCCCCAAAGCCTGATAAGTGCTTGCCTGGCTTTGGGAAGGGGGCAGGAGAACTCTAGGACCTTGTCAGTGTCCTCACACCTCTTTCGTAAAGCCAGGCTTTGAGAAGCCCCCCCCCCGGCTGTGCACCCAGTGCTGCTGCACCACTCGCACTGCCATAAATCCTCCTCAGGGTGCGTGCAAAGCTGAATTAGGGCACTTCCAGATTGCCTGTTTATCGAGTATATGTTTGAGAGGACATGCATCATGGTGCATCAAAGCAGGTGGCATTCCATTCTCCTCTGTGCATTTACTCATCACTTTCCTTCTTGCAAAAAGGAACAGCATGATTGGGGACAGCATGATTATTGCCCATAGCTCCTAAACCAACCATAATCACGCAGCTTGATTTTGTTAGTAGGTGGTTGAATTCCCCCCCCCCCAAAAAAATAGCAAAACTCTGGAAGTGTCCTGTTCATACTTGGAAATGACACCTGTAACGCCTTTTGATTTTGCTGTCTTAAAATGGCCTAGCATCCTGCAAAGCTTTCTTTCTTCCCCTCCACTCCCCTCTTAACCAACGGGGTGTATTTGGTTTTTTTAAAATATTTTTTACTGTATCACATCTTTCCCCCATATGTTTATTTAAACAATTGCATTGAAGCATGGCTTTCATACTTTGATCCCAGCTTCCTTGCAGTCTTTTATTAGATTTTTTTAAGGAGGCTTGAATGTAGGCTTCAATTTTGTTATTGTTAATCACCAAGGGAATACATGTACCTCTATGCAGTGTAGACTGTCAAAGGTTCAAGTCACTTAGTAACATTTATGCAGCTCATCATTAGCCCTGTGACTTCCTGAAGGAGCTCATAGTTTAAAAACTACAGTTAACACCACAGTGTCATGTTCAGAACTGTTGCGAGATCCCACGGGAAAAGCAGCAGAGCTGGAGACATGAGGTGAGGCTGAGATCAAAGTTGCTGAACCAAGTCAGCAACCATTGTTTAAGTAAAAATGTTCAGACCATCTTAACCAAATAAAGCAGAAATGGCATAGGATACGTATGAATGGGTACATGCAAAATTGAGTTAGATTGGCTATAGACTGACCTGTCCATCCCTTGTGTGGCCTTGCAAATTGAAGTTGTATAGTGAGGGGAGTTTGCTACTTCAGTGAAAACTTGGCCATAGTTAAAAATAGGTTAATGGAGAGCCTTTTGCAGATTTTGTGAATGCACAAAGGACAAAAGTATGTTTGCATTCTTTGCATTCATTTTGTGGCTTGACATTTAAGCATAATCCTTGAATCAGGGTGACTGGAATCTGGTGCATAACAATTTCATTTCCTTCCTGCACTGATTTTTCCCAGGACATAAGGTTGAAACTCTGTGTAGGTTTGAGATGCCTCTGTGTTGCTGAAGAGATAATCAGATATTATCCATCGCTAGTACGATTTATTTTATGAACTTTGATCTTTTATTACAACATTGTTTCTTCAAAGGCATTGTTTGCTCAATTGGATTTCCCCACAAAATCATAACAAATACTCAGTCAAATAAGAGCACTTGTAATGGTGTTAAAAATACAGGGTATATAATGCCTTTTATTGGGTTCATTAATGTCCAAAATGCTGATGGTGTGAGCTTTGGAGTCACATAAAACTCTATCAGATTTAAGTGTTCAAAGCAACAGTAATGAAAGTATAAATAAATAAATTGAAATTCTATAAAAGAAATCAGCATGAACTTTTTCATTATTCAGTAAGAAGCAATCAATTGTTCAACTTGCCTGCTAATGTGTCCAATTTTATTTTACCTATAACAAATGCTAATTATATCCTGTTAACATTTGCAAAAGCACAGCCATAACATTTTGAACCGGTGTAGCTTCTGTTTTAAATGCAGTACAATGAACACAGACATCCCTTGAAATTTGCAGTTCTCTCATTTTGGAAATGTAGTTCTTCAGCTAAGTAATCGATACCAAAGTGCATATGCTAGAATAAAGTGTGGACAAAAATGCATTCATATGAGAAAATAACATAATTTTGCAAAATTGTATATATTTGGGCATAATTGCATACAAAAATGCATACGCTAGGCAACATTCACATGCAAATGCTGATGAACTTTCATGAGCACCTTTTTAAAAAATAATAACAATAACCACAGACTAATATGGGCACACGGAGAACTGAATTTAAACTTGGAAAAATGAGAAACAGAGAGCAACAAAAAATGACAGATTTGCCCTTCCCTCCTAGTGGGGATCTTTCTAAATCAAGGTGGGTGAAAGGGATGAGGCAGAGGAAAGGAAATTGCCTTCCTCCATTTTTCAGGTACTGCAAATGGCTGCAGCTCTTTTCAGCCTTTGCAATACTAGGAAACATCCATAGAACTGTGAATAGAGTTCCACATATGCAACAGGGCTACCCTGCATTCTCCTTTGTACTGCAGCTTTTTGCATTGCTTCAGAAGTCATTCCTGATTATTGAGGGACCCTCCAGAATGTTGTGGGATATGGCATGGGAAGCACAGCAGGAGAAAGAGGAATTGCCAGAAATCAGAGATCCCGTCTTGTACAAACTAGGGTGTCTCCGGTATTAATAAGTTTAAGGCTGCCGTCCTATAGCCACTCACCTTAGCATAAGTTGTCTTCTTCGGCGATCACTCATAGCCGAGTAAAATTGTCTTCCATGAACACAGTCTTAACAGTGTGTCCATAGGCGACTGTGGAGGCGAATTCACGACCTTCCACGGTGGGGACTTAGGTTTCTGGGTGGGAGTTGATCAAACGTGCCTTCCTCTTAGCTTGTTTCTCTCTTTCATCCTGAGTTTGAGGGTCTTCAAAGTCCATGACACCTTTGGTAAAGGCTCTTCTCTAACTGGAGCACTCGCAGGCCAGTGTTTCCCAATTGTCAGTTTTTATACTACAATTTTTTTTTAGATTTTCATTGAGAGAGTCTTTAAACCTCTTTTGTTGACCACCAGCATCACACTTTCCATTTTTAAGTTCAGAATAGAGTAGTTGCTTTGGAAGATGATAAACATGCATCCGAACAACATGACCAGTTCAACAAAGTTGATGTTGAAGAATCATTGCTTCAGCAATGGTGATCTTTGCTTCTTCCAGTACACTGACATTAGTTCATATATAATGTATTTTTTTCTGGAGACACTGTTGATGGAATCTTTTGAGGAGTTGGAGATAGTGTTTATAAGTGGTCCGTGTTTCACAAGTGTACAGTAAGATTGATAGTACAATAGCTTTGTAAACAAGCCTTTTGGTTTCCCTGTGAATAAGTAAGCCTCACTGGACTCAATAAAGGACTGTAGCTCAGTATTAGAGCGCTAGGACTTTGCATGTGAAATCTGCTGGGTTCAGTTTCTGGCATCTCTGGATAGGGCTTAATGATAACTCTGAACTCGGTGTGAAATCTTGTTCTGAAAGGTAACGCAGAACTCCTTTTGAAATCCTGGAGAATTGCTGCCACCCAATGTTGATAACACTACCCTAGATAGACCAAAGACCTCACTTGAGATAACACCTGTTCCAAATAGACATGTATAGGACTGCATTGTAAAGCTTTTGTGACATGCTAACGGTTTGCCTGTAATGCACCTTTGAGCATAGCTCAAAACATGACAATAAAATTCGGGAGTCACAAGGTTTAAGAAAGAGTGCAAATGCCCTGGTTGCTGATGGAATTTTCATTTCATTTCATTTCATATGTTTTTTAAAAAGACACCTCTACTGTAGGTGAGGGGATATTTCACTGAAGCTGGGCCTGTCTTTTCTACTGAATGCCTTTACAAATATATTTTAGTTATCAAGACCTAACCCGCTGCTCACTCAGATTTGGCATGCTGGAGAAAACTTGCAAACAAGGATTCAGACTTCAGTGTAGACATGGGGCAGTCAAGATGCTAAAGATTTTTAGGAGGTCAAATGATTTGATTAGGAAGTGGCACAGTAAGCAACAATTTAGGCTAAAATAATTTTGTCTGGGTAGCAATATTCATATCAAATTAGTAGTCATGGGAATTACACGTCCAATTTCCCCAGAGGCCTTTGAAATTGCAGCCTTAATTTTTATTGGTCTAAGGAATAAGTTGAAACTTATTGAGCAGATGACTATTTAAAAAGAAGATGCTTTAGCCGCACAAAGCAGACCTCCATTGTAAATCCATCCAGAAATAGTTACCATACAAGTCCCCAGTGTGTCATTTTCTTGCCGGCATGTGCTTTTTCAGACAATTACTGTTTGCATGCTATTCTGGAACACCAAAAGTTTACGAGCTGTGGCTAAATATGTCATCAAACTCGTTTGTTAAAGTGCCATTAATGGGGTTTGCTTTGAACAATGCAGTTCTGAAGCTTGCTCTTGGTGCATGTCAATGACCAGGATCTGCTTCGTTAATGCAACATAATCAAGCATGAAGCGGAGCCAGCAGAATTATGTGGCCATGTGTTGTCAATGCAGCACTGATGCTATGGCAGTGTGACATGCTGATAAAACAATGGCTTGGATCTAGACTTTGCTCCTGCTGATGGAAGCATGGAAGTGACTTGTTCCAAATTCCCTTCCTCACTGCCTCTCCTTGCACCCCACAAAATTCTGCTCCAGAGGGATGGGGGACTCTCCAAAAGCATGCAGGGGATTGCACTAGGTTGTAGGGGGGTAAAGGAGAATCTGCCAAAGTCCCCCACCCCACTTGCTGCCCGTGGAACCTCCTGATTGGATCAATAACATTTTGTAGATGTAAGGAGCAGTTCCATTTGTGGAATGCCAAGTTTGGATCTAATCCATTTATGGCACATTATTATGCACATCTGTGCAGAAGGAAGGTGAGAATATAGAGTTCCACAGGGCTTTTTTTTTCAGCCAGAGCTCAGCTCTGGCACCTTTCAGGTGGGCACCATTGCTATTCTAAGAGAACAAGGGGGAAGTTCATGGGGAGCTTCGGCACTTCTTTTTCTAGAAACATAGCACAGTGGTACCTCAAGTTAAGTACTTAATTCGTTCCGGAGATCTGTTCTTAACCTGAAACTGTTCTTAACCTGAAGCACCACTTTAGCTAATGGGGCCTCCCGCTGCCGCTGGAGCATCTGTTCTCATCCTGAAGCAAGGTTCTTAACCCGAGGTACTATTTCTGGGTTAGCGGAATCTGTAACTTGAAGCGTCTGTAACCTGAAGCATCTGTAACCCGAGATACCACTGTACTGGGATTCCAGCATAAAAGGATTATGACTCTGATCAGCATTTCAGAGGGTATTTTGTGCACTTTTTTTGGTTCCAGGGCTGTAGGGAGAAAGGTCAGTTTTGAAGTTTAGCTGTGTTTTGGTTCAGGTACTGCTTTGAGAAGTTAATTAGGAAGTTTCTCATTAAAATGTTAACCAAACTGAAGTTCTACTCCATCCGTGTGAGAACCAGCATGATTAACACTCAGGACTTGTGCTGTGAGCCTTCCACAGAGGCACCAGCAGCTTCCCAGAAGAGATTGCAGTAGGTGAAAATGACTTAGAACAGCCATGTGAAACACTACCAGGAGACTGCCATGTGGTTTTGTCCCCAGGGACAAAAGGTAATAGTGTAAATGTTGCTATTCTAAAATATGTAAATCTGCCCAAGGTGGACAGAAATGTCCTGACAAGCTGTCCAAGCCTTAAGAAAGTGGGCTTATAACAATGAACAAACCCTGCCAATGTTAAGCCCTTCTCCCTGAGAAGCTGCACTGAGTTTAATAAGATACATATATGTGGATTAAGATCCCGAGTGACTAGTTTTCTGTCTTGTTGCATTTTATTGAGTTGCTCCGTAATTCAATCTCAACAAGGCAATTGTCCAGTGGGTGGCGAACAGCATGTTAACCTTTCCACAAGTAAAATATACCCCAAGTCTCTTGCCTGTTATAAAGGCAGTTGATCTGGCTTGGTTCATTTTCCACTCAGCAGAATGTCATACATGGTTGAACTATAAGAAGCTGTGGAGGGGAGGGTGAAGAATGAGGAAAGCAGCCAATAAAAATCAAGTGAGGTTTACTCATTTTCCCAAAGAGATACTGCTGACCTGCCCTATTCAACTCAACAAGTCTCCTTTACATTCCCCATCTGATTTCAGTACTGCATATGAATGAACAAATGTGTTATATCTTGCCACTAGAACGTTCATTTAAATAAACATGCAAGGGAGAGATAAATACTGGGCAATTGATTGCATACCATAAACTCACTGTTAAGTCATTTAACTGTTGTTTTGATAGGATGGTGTTCTGTCAAACCCTTGTGTTTATTCTTGGAAGAAATTTCATAGACTTTTCAAAATGGAGACATATTTGATAGGAACATTACCATTCTTCCTAGCCTACAAAAACAAGAATTACAAGGAAGGATGCATACTTTGTTCCAGCCTTCCATTTCTTCAGCTGCTTTGCATCCCTTATTACCCAAGTGCATGGGTGCATGGATAAAACACTGCAAAACAGTCATCTTAAGGTGATAACACACTGCAAAAAACATTAAAATCTTTACATGCGATTACATAAGTTTATTTGCGTGTGTGTTTTACAGATGCACTTATGTGCTCCACAGTATAGGTAAGCCACCATTCATGAAATACCTTGATATAATTGTACATACATATTTGTTTTGTGGTGTTTTAATGCACACACAAACATTGGTGAAGCAGCGCAAAAAATAATAATCTTGTAATCACGTGTACAATCAAATAAATTCTACTAACGCCTCCCCTCCCATCTGCCTCCCATCTCCCCTCCCCCATCCTCCTTCATGCATGTCCTTCCCCAAATTTGCTCCAGAGGGTAGAGGGACCCCTAGAACATATTTGGCACCAGAATTTTTAGTTTCCCAGGATTTTCAGTCTTTTGGTTTTAAAGTTGTGACTTAGTGGCCCTTTGGATATTTCTGGAATTTTAAGACCTGTGAATCTTTGGTGCTGCTGTGGGTTTGATTTATTGATGTTATCTTCTGTTGCTGGCTTGATGCGGTATTAGATTTCATAGTTTTAGTTTTGTGCACAACGGTTTTTAACTTTTGCTGTCAGTTGTCCAGAGAACTTTAGTTATGGGTGGCATATAAATAGTGTAAATAAAGAAATACGCCATGCAGAATCCTCTTCAGAATTCATATTCCTGAACATATAATAGGAAGAATACTGTAATGGACTTCCTTTGCACCCCCATGCTGGTAATTGGAAATGGAACCGCATAATATTGTGCCATCCCTTCTTTGGATGGAGGCACAGTAATTCTATGGTTATTCACATAATGGGGCCTATAGAAAGGCAACAAGAGTGATACTCACCATATAATCTCAACACCATATTCTCTTCCTCCAAAATGCTGGAGTGGAATCCTAAGCTTCTCAAAAATAAATAAATGTTACTTTGTTTTTCTCTTCTGCAGGTCATAAACAATGGGAACACTTGCAGTCAGTTAATTAATAGTTACCCTATATATCTACTGTTGCAGGGGAGGGGGAAGCACTCTCTTTACTTGTGCCATTTTAGTAATATATTCAATGTGATCGGACTCTAACCAAACGAAACCTCCATGGTGTAAAGTGCTTTCCAACCTTTGCAGGGTTTTTACCAAATTCACTTTAACTTTAAGGCAAGAATGAACTACACTCATTTCCACCTTCATTTTCTTATCTTCCTTCTGTTATCATATATTGTTCACTCCCTAAGCAGGTATTGAAAGTATGCAAAGCCATTAGAGAACTTTTCAGAATATTAATGGCTTGTCAACACAGGGCCAAAATAAATGTACTGCTATCCATTATAAGTAATGAACACTGATCAAGAACAATCCTAGACGGCCAGAGATCAAAAACTGTAGCTAATAAACATAACCAAAGAACAGGCTTGTGTGTATTCAAGCCTAGAGACACACACAGCCTATGGTGAACCATAGTTCAGGGCTGCTTGTCTGCTTTTGGTTTTTATTTACTTAGTAGCAGCCTCTTGAGACAGAGCATCATCTCTAACAGTTCAGATGTTTGACGCCAAGCCACTGTTAGCACAAATCATTGTTTGTATATCCACTTAAAACCATTGCTCCCTATGCTGGTTTCCTGGTCCTTTGCAAATCATGGTTTGTCAGTACAGTGGTACCTCGGGTTACAGACGCTTCAGGTTACAGACTCCACTAACCCAGAAATAGTACCTTTGGTTAAGAACTTTACCTCAGGATAAGAACAGAAATTGCATGGCGGTGGCGTGGTAGCAGTGGGAGGCCCCATTAGCTAAAGTGGTACCTCAGGTTAAGAACAGTTTCAGGTTAAGAACGGACCTCCGGAACAAATTAAGTTCTTAACCCGAGGTACCACTGTACAGACCTCACAGTGAACCATAGTTAAGGTTCCTTAACAATGAAGTGATGTGATGTCTGAACTGGGTCTGTTCTCATGACTCAACCATGCTCAATTACTTATTTGTACATTGAGGAGAATAAAGACATATATTGGCACTGGGGAACACCCCCCCCCCCCGGAGATAAATGAACAATTTAGGATTGCCCTAATATATAACAGACACATACAATTAGGTTTGTCAATGTGGAGGGCAGATAGGAAAAGGGCAGTGATCAAAATTATTTTAGGTATGAATCACCAAACCTTTATATCGGCCATACTGATATTACTGGAAATTTCCACATGACTGGTGGAAATTATTTATTATTTACTTATGCAAGTGGATGTATTTCCTGCTGTATCCCAAGGGTTAGAGGTTTGGCTACAACACTAAGATTAAAATTTGATTTTAAAAACCCTAACTACAATGCCTTTTGAAATACCAAAATACAATATGAGACTTACAATTACTTGCCTTTAAAAGCCAACTGTAAAGGAAATGTCTTGTAATGTTTCTTGACAATGCTAATTAAGTCCCACAGTTGGACAAGTTCCCTAAGAAAAAGAGGCTTCAGCACGGAGAATATCTCTTGTCATGCTCTTGTGGAACAGATGACCTGTGGCAAATGACATCACCTAGAGGTTTTTACAGATTGATCTTTATCACGCTAAAGTAGACCATTAGAAGGAAAAAATGCCTATAGCTTGGAGAAACACTTAACAACTTTACAGTTTATTGGACCAAAAATATTTTTCTCTTTGTTCATGATTTTGGGAGTACTGTTTATGTTGATTTAAAGTTTCAAAAAACTGATGGATGTAATTTAATGCTTAATGTCGGTTTAATGTTGCAGTGTTCATTTTACTACAGATGACCTGTGTATTCTCTCTTAAGGGCAAGATTCAACTAAATAGTTCTGCTAGCAGAAGCCAGTGCAATGAGTCCCACTAGCATTATAGCCCCCCCCTTTCTCCTTTGACCACCCAAAAATTGACTCAGGGTTTTGGGATAACCCTCATGGGAAGGAAGAGGGGAGATCGTTCTGCAGTGGAATGATAGTAATAGTGCAATGTTGAATTGCACCCTAAGTCCCCGTCCCCCCCGGTATTTGGAAGAACCATTTGTGCTACTGATATTATCATTATATACTAAGGAATGCACAGCACCATGCATGAGGATTAATCAAAATACCAGGACATTGGTTTCAGTGTGAGATGCACACTAGACTTTTCTCTACAACATGTGTTCTTCAGAGCTAGTATCCTGATGACTTGAAAATGTATATGACCCACTCTGAGCCTTTAGCCTTTAGAACAGGGCAGGTTATAAATCTAAAAAAAGAATTGCAGTACTGCTGGTAAATGAGGCCAGAGAAATCCCTTTCATGAAACATGCCAATGGAAAAAAAGCCTGCCAAATATCCTATATAGCACAGAGTTTCTACCTCCTTAAAGACATTGTGCAGGACATTGATGAACACAAGCAGTGAGATGTCTTTTAAAGACATGCACAATTAGCATTAGTGGCATGAAAAACTGGATTAAGACTGTGAAGATATGTATCATCCTACTTCCCTCTGTGGCCTGAATCCATAGAACTTGCACTTTCAAGCCAAGTGGCTGACATCATTACTCTGTCATTAATCCCTGGCTTGTGTTACAGACTTACAATGGAAAGAAAACATTGTTCCAGAAAATAGTTGAGCATGCAGTGATCTAACCTTGAAGTTGTTTACCAATTAGACAGCTTTCCAATACTCAAGTACATGTGTGATTTAAATATCCCAGAAAGGAAGGCAAAAATGTAATAGTCATGAACAGAACTTAATACAGGAATGGGGGAAAGGGAACTATTGAATTGGATCATGGCCATGACATGGAAGGTGGCTGGGGCAACCCTGTCAGCTGGGTGGGGTATTATTATTATTATTATTATTATTATTATTATTATTATTATTATTATTGTTATTATTATTATTAAATAATCTTTCTGAGAATGACACCAAGCAAGTTGAGGAGAAAAGAGAATGTGGCCTAGTTTCCTAACCCCTCCCTGCATATCTATATCTATATCTATATCTATATCTATATCTATATCTATATCTCTATATCTATCATATTAATAAACTAGAGACTCTTGTCTTAAACATCAAATATAAGAGTATATGTTTGATATACACATTTTAAAGGGGGGGACAACTAACCTCCCTTTACCCATATGCAGTTGTCATTTTCGTCAGTCTCCCCCCAATGGATCCAAGGGTGCCTCTGTCTCCCTTGCTGTTTAATCTAGTATAATACCACTTTTGTTGACCTCTGTCCTCAGCTAGCAGCCTCTCATAGAGTAGGGATATGGAACCTCAGTCCTGGAGGTCAAATGCAGCCCTCAGGACCATTCCAGGTCATGCCTGACCTGCACCACACACCCCTCACCTGCTCTGCTTCCTCCTCGAGTGCTGTTGCTTGCCTGGAATGTGTACCTCAATCGAGATAATGCCTCTTGCTTGTCTGGATTGAGAGGTGTGCATGTAGAAACCTCCGAGTTACTGTAGTAGAACCTGCTGTGCAGAGGTAAGAGTCACATCCATTGCTACACCCACCTTTGCCTCTGGCTGCACCCACTACTGGCATGTGGACCCTGGAAGGAATGCAGCTTTTGTACTGCAAAGGGTTCCCCAGCCCTGCCCTAGAGACTCCAGTATTAAAGGATTGCTTGTCTCTTTCCCAAGCGTTATGAGATGAACTGCTTAGGAACTATGAGCACGATCCAGTGCAAAGTCCTGCCTTTTGCATAACTCCCACCCAGAGCATGCATAGAACACCTTCCTGGTGGATTGTGCTTCTAAAAACCCATACATCTGTTTAAATGGGCCTAAGAAGACATTCAGCTTCACTCTGCAAATCTTTGCACCCCATAATTGTCCTGGTTTTAAAGATATTGACCTTGGGTGCATTTTTTTTAAAAAAAACAAACTCTCCAGGATGTTCTTTGAAAACCAAACAATGGTTTGCTTTCATATCTGGAATCAGGATGTGATAATGGGGTTGATGGTGTATTGCTTCTGCTGTTATATAATTCAGTCAGATGGAACATCCAGTTGGTCTGTGAAAGGATAACCTGGTCCAAGGATAAAATCATAGTGCAGGAAAATATCTTTAAGATTGTTGAGTTCAGTGCTTGTCATTATTGACAGAATTCACCTTATCTAAAGCATACCAACAAAATATGGTCTGAAGCTCAGCATCAAAAAAACTAAGATCATGGCCACTGGGCCCATCACCTGCTGGCAAATAGAAGGGGAAGAAATGGAGGCAGTGAGAGATTTTACTTTCTTGGGCTCCATGATCACTGAAAATGGTGACAGCAGTCACGAAATTAAAAGACGCCTGCTTCTTGGGAGAAAAGTGATGACAAACCTAAACGGCATCTTAAAAAGCAGAGACATCACCTTGCCAGCAAAGGGCCGTATAGTTAAAGCTATGGTTTTCCTAGTAGTGATGTATGGAAGTGAGAGCTGGACCATAAAGAAGGCTGATCACCGAAGAATTGATGCTTTTGAATTATGGTGCTGGAGGAGACTCTTGAGAGTCCCATGGGCTGCAAGAAGATCAAACCTATCCATTCTTCAGGAAATCAGCCCTGAGTGCTCACTGGAAGGACAGATCCTGAAGCTGAGGCTCCAATACTTTGGCCACCTCATGAGAAGAGAAGACTCCCTGGAAAAGACCCTGATGTTGGGAAAGATGGAGGGCACAAGGAGAAGGGGACAACAGAGGATGAGATGGTTGGACAGTGTTCTTGAAGCTACTAACATGAGTTTGACCAAACTGCGGGAGGCAGTGGAAGACAGGAGTGCCTGGCGTGCTCTGGTCCATGGGGTGACGAAGAGTCAGATACAACTAAATGACTAAACAACAACAACAAAGCATACCAAAGAGATGGATGTTTAATTTCCTTTTTTAAACATCCCACAGAAAGCTGAGTAAAAATATGTTCCTTTTCCAGTTATTGCATTGTGTATAGTTAAGCTGCTGAGCATTTCCATAGCTGCCCCCCCCGCCTCAATTACTGCACAGTAGTGTATATTATCACGTTATTTGTTTCTGCTGCTTATTTGTCTGGAAATTGTATTATGTTAGCGAAACAGGTTATGCATCCTCCTACTGAATGTATTTTGTAAGCAAAGCAAGGGTTTTTTTTTAAAAAAAGAAACTAGGGTTGTTGTTTTCTTAGTGCCTTTGGACAAGAAAAGTAAAATCGAGTTATTTCTCAATCATGATGTTCGCAAAATAGCCCCCTGCTGAGTTTGTGGAACTGATTTTTCCATCCAAAAAGATCATCAGAAGTCATTTATCTTGTGTCATAAGTTGACTAGGCTAGAGTGATTGTGCTTAGGCAAATGAAGAGACAGATGTGCATTTACCTAGATTCAAACCTTCTGGTGAATTTCTGCAACAGGTTGTTTTGGCCTCTTCTTTCACATAAATCCAAATCAGCAAAGGACAAAAATGGGAGGGTCTGAGCTAATAGACTGCCAGGCCTCTTGCGCTGAAGTCTTTATGATTTGTAATATTTTATGAGCCAAATCCAGATGGACTTAATTAAAAATTATTTCCACTGGTTTTATGAAAATGAGTCTGAAGAAGGATCAGAGAGAGAGAAAGGGAACAGCATAGTGGTCTTGAGGCAATGTATGCTCATAATTGGGTCAACTTTCATGAACTTCCAAATTTCAGTGCATTGCCTCTTGATATGGTGTAGATTTTCTAACCAATGTCCTAGCTCTGCAAAGCAGGATTGGACTCCATTCTGAAACTCCAACCCAATAATTGTTTTCTCCTGCTTGTAGCCATAGGCCATTGAAAAATTCTGCTGCCATTTTAAAAAAGATGAAGTGTATGTTGCTAAAAAAAAACACTTAGGAGAGAAATCAGTAGATAGATAGATGATGGATACATACATACATACATACATACATACATACATTTTGAGCACTGTGCATCACAGGGACCACCTGTCTATCACTTATGTACTGCAGGTACTAAACACGTGAATGAGGATAAGATCACACGGAAATGAAAAAGTTAAAAGTTAAAAGTTAAAAGGAGAGCCAAGCATTCAGGAGCTTAGGACTTGTACAAGTTGAGATGAACTCTTCATCTTCTTTAACTTGGACAACATTGTGGGGACAGAGTGCCAAGATACAGGCAAACAAAATAATGAATGGTTTTCTCTTTCACACAAGGCAACCAAGTGTACCCAATGAATTTAAACCCATGCATTAAACACGAATCCACACCTAGGAAAAGGGTAGGAACCCAACCCAGCCATTTCAAGGTTGCCACACGCCCAGGTTGCTTGTGGGGCCCACAGAAGCAATCTGCAGCATGGTGGACTTGAGAACCACTAATGGTAGCCCAGTATGGGGAGAGAGGCATTAGTCAGTAGGTGGGCTACTGATGGTGAGACACTTACCGCATGCCATGGCCAACTCTGGCTGTAACCAGAAGACGCTGTGACCATTTTCAACCCATGATGGACTGTGTGTGTTCATTGCTCCCACACAATGCATCACTTGTTGCTTGGGGCACAATCAGAGCATACAGGTGTGTTACTTTTATTTCTTACTGAATAAGTGCATTCTGTCCAGAGTTCAAGCTCAGCAAACTATCAAAAAATTTAATGTTGTTAATTTGAAATGTGGCCATGTTCATTTCGAACGTCTATCACAGATTCCCATTCTTCCCAGTTCACTTTTCAAATATTATGACACCTTCTGAACTTGAAAGGAATTAACTTCCATTTCCTATTGCAAACTTTCTGCTTCCAGCTCAGCACACTTTAATTTGAGAGCGGGGGATGTATTGGCTAGAAGCAGCTTCTGAATCTGACACAGTAATTTCCTTTTTTTTTCTTTTTCCTTCACTCAAATGTCCACGTCTATCCAAGTTTTCATTAAAAGCATTCTTTCTGTTTACAGCGCGGTACCATGACATTTAAATTTGTGTATGCGCGATGCCATTGAGACTGTTTTTCATTGCAAGTTTATTTACTCTCTCCAAGAGTTTGACATTTGAAGTGTTGACTTTTGTCAGTGGAAAAAAAATTAAAGGAAAATTGCTTGCAGGGTACCCACTGCTGCCTTTTAGTCATAGAAAACAGGCAGGAGCTGCTGCGATAATATGAAGTGGAATAAAACCCATTTTGTGGTTCAAAGGCACAAATTAGACCTTCCCCCCCTGATGTTCTGACATATGCTGAGAAAGACAAGCATCGTGTCATCTTGTCCCGACCACTTTCTGTACTCTTAGAATTGAGCAACTTCAGTGACGAGCTGCCTCAGTGGCACAACACAGCACATGTTCTCAAGCTAGAATGAATCACCAGTCAAAATGATACATGAGGCCAACTGAAATTAATCTGGCCTGTTCTTCCAGCAAGCATGACTGTTTCTGCAAAGTGTTCCATGGCGAATACCCTTAAGTTTTCAGTAAATAGGGAAATCCTATTTACTGAAAGTCATGGCACAATAGCGAAGCTCCGTTCATTCATTGTAAAAAAGGGAAAAGGAAAAAAGAAACATTTTATTAATAACTAGATTTTCAAAAGCAGAAAAGGTAACACTCTCTGAGGATAAATGTTACACAATTCTTAATAATAATAATAATAATAATAATAATAATAATAATAATAATAATAAATATATTTATATCCTGCCCATCTGGCCAGGCCTCCCCAGCCACTCTAGGTGGCTTTTAACAAAATATGAAAATACAGTAGTCCACCAAACATTAAAAGCTTCCCTAAACAGGGCTGTCTTCAGATTTCTTCAAATATTTATAAGATGCCTTCAGATTTTTATTCAATTTTGATTCCTTCTTTCAAAAGGAGCCCAGGGCAGCAAACACATCAATAGTAAAAGGCATCATAAAAACAGTCTAAAAATTTATCTCAGCTAGTGATTTCAGGGTTGTCAGGAACAGAATATCTCAGTTATCAAATGCCTGGATCATCCAGAATGTTTATAAATCACTCCTGCATTTAATAGTGAGGGATGAACCTGGCTAGGAAGGGCATTACACAAACAGAAGCAAGTTGATACTCCTGCGACATGTTGGAGTCCAGGAGTACCCCCAGATTATGAGCCTGTTCTTTCAGGGGGAGTGCAACCCCTCCCAGAACAGGTCATGCACCTAATCCCCAGACATGGGAACTACCTACCCATAACATCTCCATCTTATAAGGATTCAGCCTCAGTTGATTGGTCCCCATCTAGTCTATCACTGCTTCCAGAGACCCATCCAACACCTTCACATCCTCTTCTGATTCAGATGGAATTGAGAGATTGATCAGCATGTTACCAGCATACTGATTGCACCATGCTCCATATGTTCGGATGACAGCCACCAGCAGCTTTATATAGAAGTTAAAAAGCATAGGGAGCACAATGCACAGCCCAAAAACTATGAAGCCAAGCAAGTGTCTCCTAGTACTACTTTCTGGTAGCAATCCTGCCGGTAGGAGCAGAAGACCAGTCAACATAATGCAGAGGAATTATGTGGTATGGGAGATTCCGTTCACTTCTGTATGTCTGCTTTTCAGTATGTGGACCACATTTCCCCTTTGATCATTCCTTCTGTGTTTGACAATTTTTAAGATGCTCCCAGTAAATTTCTGCCAGTTGCTTTGCTCATCTGATTCATCCATTGTTTTATCATCTTTCTTCCAGAGAAAATATGTTTGTCCCAACATCTCAGTCTAATTCTTTCCCCAGCTCCCATTTACAGCCAGTTATTTTTAAGCTTCAAAAGCAACTGATTGCATCCACATCCTTTAATGTTACTGAAAAAGTGGTCAGGAGACAGCTTTCATAACGTTCAGGCATCTGAATCCACTTTATGAGGCACAACTGTGGAAGCTGATGAAAGTTAATACGTCACTTAACGAAAAAGTTACTAGGGCATGGAGGAGTGTGGGAATTTTTCCCAGTACAACTAAGATTTAGGAATAAACAGCATAACTAAAATAATCTATGATTATTTGCACCTTTCCATCTAGCGCACACGTAAGGGACAGGAGGGGGGATGTCTTTTTGAGTCTTTTTAAGTGTCTGTGTGTGTCTGGTTGGTACTTCTGCATAATCGTGGAGCATGCTGATATGCTAATACCTCCCTATTGTGCCTCAGTGGCTCCATTTTGGATCCAGTCTAGTTGGTACATGGGCACTAAGGATTGTATTCAAGTAAATGCTACTCCTGCCAACCTAGCAGTTCGAAAGAACGTCAAAGTGCAAGTAGATAAATAGGTAACGCTCCAGCGGGAAGGTAAACAGCGTTTCCGTGTGCTGCTCTGGTTCACCAGAAGCGGCTTAGTCATGCTGGCCACATGACCCAGAAGCTGTACACCGGCCCCCTCAGCCAATAAAGCAAGATGAGCACCGCAACCCCAGAGTCGGTCATGACTGGACCTAATGGTCAGGGGTCCCTTTACCTTTACCTTTAAATGCTACCCAGGGTAGGATTAAATTAATGACTCCGTTTGCTCTTAGAAGGAATTAGATCTGATTCAGTTCTTTTGAAGAAAGAACAAAACTGTATTCCATACTATTTAAAGACAGTTACGTTGTGTGTGGAAGATAGCTTTTATTTCTCTTTTATCTAATTGAACTATATTTGCTAACGTTATGTCAGAGAGAACCTAAACTGTCTCCCACTCTCTCTCCAGGCAGTTTCTGTGCATATGTGGAAAGCAATTTTGTTTTTTCTTTGACAGAATGTTATCAGATATTGTTAACTTAAATATAATTAATGTTGTGCCCAAAAAACTTCTCCTACCACTTTTCACCTTCCATAAAAGTAGTGGGGCAGGGACTTGCTTGTTTACAAAGGGGAGGCAAATTTTTCAGCAATGTCTTTTTGGGTGTTGGCTTACTTTAATTTAAGGTAGGTGGTTTAGCAATGGGTGTTGTTTATTTCTTAACATTTATAAAAACAGTTTGTGGCTACTCACAATTGCAGCATAGTTCCCTGGGTCCAAATGCCACAGGAATGATGCTACATCACGATGTAGTGTCACCTCTAGAGCACTATTGGGTAAAAAAGATAGCTTCCTCATGAACTGCCAATGGGACAGCCATTTTTCTTTCTTTTTTATTCTTTTGGCCTAGAAATGCCCATAGAAAGGGCCCAACTCAATGGCATCCCCTTGCTGGTGTAACAAGTTGTGGGGAATCATTTTCTTAGTGTAGAAAATGGGGGAAGCAAACCTAAGCTATGTCTTTAAATTTTCTCTGTGAATTTCCCACCCAACGCCATGGGGTATTTTCTTTTTGCTCCATGCACACATGCCTTCATGCCATGAGGTTTGACACAGACTGAAATTTAATACAAAACTTTTTTCAAGATAATTTAGCTCTTTGAGTTTTTGAACATTTTTTTTTTAGTTCCCTCTGAGGGAAAAATAATAATACTCAAAACAGTCTGGGAAACTATATTTAATTATTCAATCAAGAGAACTCTAGAACATATAATTGTTTTCCAAAACAGGTGTTGCCTTTGAAATTTTATCTCAACCGAAAGTTGAAGTGCATTGGAAGTTCCTTCTTGAGGGGGGTGGATCTGGGATTTTTTGTGGAATCCAAGGGAGTTTCGGTACACTGAGCAAAATGAGGCCTCCGTGAATGTGTTGGAAATGAATTTTCCATGACCATGTTGGTAAGGCCTAATGCATACCGGCGACATCTGGTTAAAGTAGATTTTAGTGGCTAGAACCCATGAACACAAATAGCAAATGTGAGAGGTCAAAACTGTCTAAACAAGGATTGCAGCCATGGGATGTAAACCAGAGAAACACCATAAGCTCAGTGTCTTGAAAAATGAGGAGCCAGTGTAAATTTTATGACACAGTAATGATATGATTCTTGGATTCAATAAATTTCAGAGTGCATCAAGTTTTCATTAACTGCCAAATAGCCAACAGAGTAAACCAACTTTTCAGAGGGAAATATGCGTTAGCATGTTTCAGGTATAACAACCAAGAGTCTTGTACCTTGTGCCTTAGAAGCAAACCAATTTTGCTATGGCATAAGCTTTTGTGGACCTATAATCCTCATTTAAACGTATGTATATACATGAGGGATGGGGATTGTAACAAGCAAAGCTAGAGGGAAGTAAAATGCAAAAATTACAAATCATGACAGTTCCATTAGAGCAGGCATCCCCAAACTCAGCCCTCCAGATGTTTTGGGACTACAGTTCCCATCATCCCTGACCACTGGTACTGTTAGCTAGGGATGGTGGGAGTTGTAGTCCCAAAACATCTGGAGGGCTGAGTTTGGGGATGCCTGCGTTAGAGCTAGAATGCCTGCCAAATGAACACAGTGATCCCGCACAACAACTGGGATAGCTGATAATTAACTCAGCATTGCCAATTTGATTAACCCCAGAAATGTGAAAGGGATTACGCTTCATGCATGTGATGTAATGAACTGTTCACAAAATATCATGCCAGGCGTTTCCAACCTTTTTTTGAGGGGGGGGGGCAGCAGGCACATTTGGAAATTTGAGAAAGTCTTGTGAGCACTAGTCACAAAATGGCAGCCATGGCGTGTGGCATGACACAAAATGGGTGTCACACCTGAAACTAATAATAATAATAATAATAATAATAATTATTATTATTATTATTATTATTATTATTATTATTATTATTTATTTATTTATACCCCGCCCATCTGGCTGGGCTTCCCCAGCCACTCTGGGCGGCTTCCAAAAGAATATTAAAATACTATAATACATCAAACATTAAAAGCTTCCCGAAACAGGGCTGCCTTCAAATGTCTTCTGAAAGCCTGGTAGTAGTTGTTCTCTTTTACTTCTGGTGGGAGGGTGTTCCACAGGGAAGGTGCCACTACCGAGAAGGCCCTCTGCCTGGTTTCCTGTAACTTGGCTTCTCGCAGTGAGGGAACCACCAGAAGGCCCTTGGTGCTGGATCTCAGTGTCCAGGTAGAACAATGGGGGTGGAGACGCTCCTTCAGATATACTGGGCCAAGGCCGTTTAGGGCTTTAAAGGTCAGCACTAACACTTTGAATTGTGCTCGGAAACGTACTGGGAGCCAATGTATAGTGGTGCCCCGCAAGACGAATGCCTCGCAAGACGGAAAACTCGCTAGACGAAAGAGTTTTCCGTTTTGGAGGTGCTTCGCAAAACGAATTTCCTATGGGCTTGCTTCGCAAGATGACAATGTCTTGCGAGTTCCTGCTGTTTTTTTTCCTCCCCCCCTTTTCTAAGCCGCTAAGCCGCTTATCAGCTGATCCGATCAGCAGATAAGCCGCTAATATCGCTAATCCACTAATCCGTCAATGGGCTTGCTTCGCACGACAAAAAAACCGCTAGACGAAGAGAATCACAGAACGGATTCTTTTCGTCTTGTGAGGCACCACTGTAGGTCTTTCAAGACCGGTGTTATGTGGTCTCGGAGGCCGCCCCCAGTCACCAGTCTAGCTGCCGCATTCTGGATTAGCTGTAGTTTCCGGGTCACCTTCAAAGGTAGCCCCACGTAGAGCGCATTGCAGTAGTCCAAGCGGGAGATAACTAGAGCATGCACCACTCTGGCGAGACAGTCTGCAGGCAGATAGGGTCTCAGCCTGCGTACCAGATGGAGCTGGTAAACAGCTGCCCTGGACACAGATTTGACCTGTGCCTCCATGGACAGCTGTGAGTCCAAAATGACTCCCAGGCTGCGCACCTGGTCCTTCAGGGGCACAGTTACCCCATTCAGGACCAGGGAATCCTCCACACCTGCCCGCCTCCTGTCCCCCAGAAACAGTACTTCTGTCTTGTCAGGATTCAATCTCAATCTGTTTGCCGCCATCCATCCTCCAACCGCCTCCAGACACTCACACAGGACCGTCACCGCCTTCACTGGTTCTGATTTGACAGAGAGGTAGAGCTGGGTATCATCCGCATACTGATGAACACCCAGCCCAAACCCCCTGATGATCTCTCCCAGCGGCTGCATGTAGATGTTGAAAAGCATGGGGGAGAGGACAGAACCCTGAGGCACCCCACAAGTGAGAGCCCAGGGGTCTAAACACTCATCCCCCCCACCACTTTCTGAACACGGCCCAGGAGGAAGGAGCGGAACCACTTTATAACAGTGCCCCCAGCTCCCAGCCCCTCAAGACGGTCCAGAAGGATGTTATGGTCGATGGTATCAAACACCGCTGAGAGATCCAGCAGAACTAGGAAACAGCTCTCACCTTTGTCCCTAGCCCGCCGGAGATCATCAACCAGTGCGACCAAGGCAGTTTCAGTCCCATGATGAGGCCTGAATCCCGACTGGAAGGGATCCAAATGGTCCGCTTCTTCCAGGCGTGCCTGGAGTTGTTCAGCAACCACTCGCTCAATCACCTTGCCCAAGAATGGAAGATTTGAGACTGGGTGATAGTTGGCTATCGTGGCCGCATCTAAAGATGGTTTTTTAAGAAGCGATTTAATAACCGCCTCTTTCAGCGGGTCTGGGAAGGCTCCCTCACAGAGGGAAGCCTTCACCACCCCACGAAGCCCATCGCCCAGTCCTTCCCGGCTAGCTTTTATAAGCCAGGATGGGCAAGGATCAAGGAGACAAGTGGTTGGTTTCACTCGTCCAAACAGCCTGTCCACATCCTCGGGGGTAACAGATTGGAATTGATCCCACACAACTTGACTAGACAGGACTCTAGCACTCTCCCACCCCGGCCCTGCTCCCACGGTGGAGTCTACCCCTTCTCGAATCTGAGCGACTTTATCTGCAAAAAACTTTGCAAAGTCATTGCAGGAGATCATGTGGCCCCTACTGGGCCCTGATGGAGCAGGTGGTTCCACTAAATTGCGAACCACCTGAAAGAGTCTCCTGCTGCTGTTTTCCACAGATGCAATAGAAGCGGTGAAGAAAGTCTTCTTCGCCGTCGCTATTGCCACTTGGTAGGCTCGACATTGAGCTCTAACCCGTGTCCGGTCAGATTCAGAATGGGTTATCCGCCACCGGTGCTCTAGCCGTCTCAACGATTGTTTCATTGCCCTCAGATCCATGGAAAACCACAGCGCTGTCCGGGCTCCATGCAATCGGAGAGGGTGCTTTGGAGCTAAACAGTCAATAGCCCTGGTTAACTCCACATTCCAGCGGGCCACCAGGGAAAGAGAGATGGGACCACAAAGTGGTGCAGCCATACCTCCCATCAATGAAAAGGAAAATATGTGTATCAGCCACTGCTATGGTCACTTCCAGAGAAGCTATTTCCCCCTCTCCAGAACAGAAGGGAGGGTGAGTGTGGGCATATTTAAGGGGATATTTTCAATGTTGGAGATGGTGAGGCAGTGTGAACAAGAACTGTGCAGGATGAGGACATTTCTCATGAAATGTGAGTTTTTGAGGGGTGAGACCTTTTGTAGATGCCATAGGAGATACTGATGCTCATACAGGTGTCCATAAGTGCCACCTTGGTGATCCCTAGCTTATGCCATAATAAAGCTTGTGAGCATTTAAGGTGCCACAAGACTCTTTGTTGTTTTTTTTGTTGTTTTTATTTATATAAAAGCATAAAAATGAATTTATTCTGAATAAAGTCACGTCTAACTGAACATGGCCATCTAGAAAAGACTGGGCAAAGTGACTTGAATATAAATAGTGGGAGTGATAAATCAATACATTTTTATTCAGGAAACCAAGGGAGAAAAATCCCCATTCCTCTTTGTAACATATGGACTTTGGTTTTCTAGGAAAGGAATGATGCTATTGATGCTATTAATTACATCACACTCAAAGGCATGGTTCTGACAGATCTTAGTTTAGGCCAGTCTTTGAAGTAGGCCTTTGAATTAGGCCTTTCAGGATTGAAAAGAAAATATTTAATTCAGCATATGATTGTGTTTATTCAATTAGTAAATTCTGTCCTCAGAGTCAATCAGCAAAACGGCTTGGTAAAAACATTACATTAAAACCTTGCACACCACAAGTTCCAATGTACCTTTAAGTTTGGGTCATTCAACTATATTCGTTTGGCGCCAGAATCTGACTATATGTTGCCCAGTGGCACCTGCTGTACTCCTATTAGTTTTGGAAAACTTTCCATTTTGGTTCATCATTAGTAAGCTTCAGGGGGACTATATTCTCATTTTCTGAGCATCTCCCTAGCCCAGACAACTATCCCCAAACACAGTAAAGATGTTCAGTGTGGAAGGTTTCATAGCTCTGCCATGCACCCCGTTTATTCCAGCCATTCCTTTTATGAAAATCATGACTTGCTTTGGACGCAGTGGGAATCATCTAGTGACAAACACTGACCATTGCTCTGCTGCATGCATGCTCAGCTAGTGTAGCACAGAGACTGAACTATGAATCACTTGAATCAGGAAACACCTGATTCAGTTCGCATCTGTGCTATGAACTAGACGATCTTATAGGCAAGACACTCTCACTTAAACTTCAAAATCCCCAGTTCTGGGATAATCTAACGAGAATAATAAAAACTTACCTTACAAGGCTGCTGTAGGAATTACAATATGATCATGTTTGTGAAGCTAATGATTATTGTTCATTAAAATGCATGTTTGCTTGCAGTTGCATAGTGTGTGAAGGAGCCCTAAGATAGGTTTGGGTGCATGTGTGCCACTTATGGCAAGTTCACTAGCAAAGACTCTGTGTCGTGAGCAATGTTTGGTCCCCCACACAGAAGAACGAATGCCTAGAGTGACTTCAGCTTGTGGAACACCATCAAACATCACCGCAGGGTTGCAGAGTGTTGCGAGCCAAAATAAAAAAAGTAAATAACAAAACTCGCAAACATGCAGAGCTTAACCACGCATAATTTTGATAGTGTAAAGCCAAGGAACACATCAGCTATTGGCACCTTATGTGTTGTTCACATCCAGATGCTACTGAAAGCACCTGCTAAGCACATATTTGTTTCAGGGTCCATGGCCTGATTTATTTCTGATTGATGCACTGCACTAACTACAGCAGGGGTAGTTAACCTGTAGACCTCCAAATGTTGTGCAATAAACCCCATCATCCCTGAACAGGCTGATGGGAGTCCCATAACATCTGGAAGGCCACATGCGTGCCAACTCTGAGCTACAGATTCATTTAACACCCATACAGTGTCACATTTCTCAGAAAACAAACTCTAAAACCAATACTGAATTTGAACATGCAAAATTAAATTGAAAAATAAAAAAGAATACTGAAAGTTGTGGAGCACTGGCCAACTGTCATCTATCCAAAATATTGGGAATTGTTCTATAGCTTCTGTTTTATCAAGCATATTCTTTTGAGTTATGGCTTGTGTTACAAAAAGGGCCTTACAGATAAGTGTGGATTACAGCTATTTAGAGTTACAATATAGAGTTATGGAAATTCCTCATGATGGTGAGAAACTTGTCCTTCCCTTTACTGGAAAAGGTGGGGAACTTTAGGCCCATGGGCCAAATGCAGCTTTCTTATAAACCTCAGGACTATCCCCAGACCTTACCTGTCCCTGGCCACTCCCTTTCTTCCCAGGTCACATCTCCCCTCAGCCTTTCTGGCTTAGCATTGCACCCTCCATGAGTGTTTATCCCTAGCTAGTGTTGGCACATCCCATCAGAGGTGGCTTTAGGACAGTGTGGCCGGTTCCCCCACACTGGGTGCAAAGCAGAAAGGGCACCCGGTAAGCATTTGCCCGGCTACAGAAAGAAGGCACAAGGCCTCTGACAGGGTCATAGAACCCTCCTGCCTCTTTCCCAAAGCCTAGTTAGCACATGCACAGCTTTGAGAAGGAGGTAGAAGGCTCTAGGACCCTGTCAGAGTCCTCATGGCATGAGGACTGGATGGAGGGGGAATTTTGGCCTAGCTCAGTGCGCCATAGTACCAAAGTCTGTCCCTGGTCCCATTTTGCCGCTTGAGGTGAAACAGGAATTGCTGCTCTGTGCTGCCTGCTGTGCCACCACCAATTTTGGGTGAGGTCAAAATTTCACAAGATCTCATCAGAAATTGGTGCTGATGCTGGTGCCACTTCTCTGCCAGCTGGGGTGCAGTGGATGGTACAGCACAGGAGGTGCTGCCTCAGGGGCTTCCTCCAGCTGAGGCGGCGGCTTCAACCCACCACATGGCTGGGATGGGCCTGTCCCTAGTGTGAATGTGTACTTTAATTCTGAGAATGCTTCTTGCTTTCTTGGATGGAGAATAAAGTGTGTGTGGGTGTAGAAACAAGCCTACTGTCTAGAGGTAAAATTAACATTTGTTGCTGCTTCTTCTGACCCTGTCCACCCCTGATATGTGGTCCCTGGAGGTTTGTTTAGAAGGGAATGTGTCCCTCAGGCTGAAAAATATTTTCCTCCGCTTGCTTTGCTGCCATGGTGCTTATCTAAAGACGATTTCAAACTGTAAACAAGGATGGTTGTGTTAGATTTTTATTCCCACCCTTCCTCCCAAAAGTGTCCGGGGTGACCATACAACATCTTAGTTTAACAACAGCAACAAAAGCAGCTCATACTTCTTGAGTAATGTGAGGAGGAAGAACTCAAGCACCTTGCCTACTTTGAGAGAAGCACACTTCGTGTACATAACTGAAGCTTATGCATCTCACCTAGGATGCAAAGAAGTGATTTCCTTATTTCACTTGTTTGAATGTCCCCACATGTCTGGATGTCTGAAGCTGTCCAAAGTTCACTCCTGAAATTGCACTCTATCCATTTCTGTTCATTATAATCCAGAGAGCTTTTTTCCTGTCAAGTTTTGCCAATTATCCCTGTGAAGGCGTCCCCAGATAGGAAAACAGCAAGAGAAACTTTGGTGGTGAAACAAAAGTATATTGTTGTAAAAAGAAAGAAGGGGAAAGAAGATCAAATGCCCCAACAACTCTGTACTTAAGACAACACTTTTGAAGCCAAAGGGAATGCGTTAGGTCACTTGTTTCATCCAGCCTCACTCCCCAGTTCTGCCTAGGCCAACTCCTTTTCAACACTCCTTTTGGCCAGTTCCTCACAAAAAAATCTCTTTAGAAGGTGCAAAGCCCGTGAAATTCTCTGGATCATGTCCTCTGGCTCTTATACTTCTCAGCTCACACAAGCAACATACACATTAGCAGCTTAAAACAGAGCATGGTAGTTTGCCACCCCCCCCCCCCGCATTTCAAGTCACATTTGCATTTTGCTGTAAACACCAGAGAGGGGGCAGGGATGTTATCACCTAATGCATATTACTTGCTTGGTTTCCCCATCCCTTGACACCCCTCCAACTCAAATTTATGTGTGATGGCTGCCTCAGGTGTTAATATCTCTATTTAACTGAGAAGTGAATGTGGCTTGTGTATTCCTTTTCATTGAAGCTGGTCTGAGGATAAACGCACCACGCAGCAGCATTTCTCAAGAAACTGCACAAAACTTTGCATCGTGGCAACATCATTTGTACACAGATTCAAAAGCCAGTGGTAGGAGCACACTGGAGCCAGCGTAAACAGTAATGTGTACACAGCTTTAATTCACTTTTCAATGACTTCCAAGTTTTACATTTACCTTACTTATGGGCAGCTTTGAACTGCTTCTTAGAGAATAAATGGAGAGAGCCTCTGTTATTTGAGAGGCTAGTTTTGTCCAGATACAAGTGTAGCCATACAATTGCTGCCTCTAAAAAGCCTGATTCATACAACCGGTTTACCAAGCCAGTTGATGGTAGTGTCAGAAACGCCCATTAAGTGTATGTAAGTTCTTGACCTCCTTTGACTTCACTAACAACAAACGATATACACCAAACTCTGTTGTTATCAGGTCTTTGTAACACTGGGACTACAAAGCCCTCAGCTGGGTATATCTTTCCTTGGGAAAAGACAGTTAGCAGGCAATACAATAACTCTATTCAACAATTTGAAGATATGTCATTTCAATGAGGGAGCAAAGGTGATTTCTGCTACTCTAGAGGGTCGGACCTGAACCAATAGATTCGAATTACAAGACCAAAAAAAATTAGACTAAACACTGAATGAATTTCCTGGTGGTATGAGCTGTTTAACAGTGGAACAGACTGCCTTGGAAGATAGCATTAGAGATTTTTAAGCAGAGGCTGGATGGCCAACTCTCAGGGATGCTTTAATAGTCAATTTCTATGGTGGCAGGAGATCTGACTTGATGGGTTTTAAGGTCATCTCTATGATTAAAGATACAGTGGTACCACAGGTCATAGCTTGGAGTTGGGAGGTTACATTATGTGTAATGCCTAGTTGTCTCCAATTTATTCCCAAACCATTCTCAGAAGACACTGAATTTTGTTTCCATGACATATTAACCTCTCTGTGAATAATGCATTTCAACACCCATGATTAAGGTAGTAAAAATGGTGGTTTTGGCATAAGAACTCCCAATGAGCTAAGCAAAAATTGAATTTTCAGTAAATCAAATTAGAGAGACCTGTTAGTGTGCTGCAAGATTTCCATGTAATATCAAATCAGTCCCTTTGGTGCCATCATTTCAAGAATATTTTCACATGACTATAAATTTCCTGGGCATGCCCCTTAAAGCCCGTTCTAGCCAGCATGTTTGCCAAACTAAGCACTTCTCCTCCACAGCCCACAAGCTTCAAATGATACAGGATAAAATAAGCCAACTCTCCTTTCCTGGCTTAAAAATAATCCACAAAAATCCTTCTGACAAACATTCTAGAACAGCAAGTGTCAGCCATCATTTCTCTCCAAGATTCTAAAGCCAAGTCAGAAGCAATGGAAAAAGTTGTTCCTTGTACTATGCTGATTAAACAGGCCCATTATGTTCCATCAGCAGCCCTAATAGAGATAAGACATATCTGAAGTCAATGGGGAGCTGTTAGTTTTGACCTCACCACGCAGGTATGCTATTGACTGCAAAATTATTTAAACAGCCATTTTTTTAACCAAAGAATATCAGGACTCCTGATTACAACAATCTTGGCAAAAATAAGGTGAAAGATAATGTAGTTCTCAGGCTTGAGTTACCTCGGTAGTAAATAAGAGCTACGTGTGAATGGCAAAAGTGTGGCTATTGAGAAGGCCATATATGCAGCACTAGTTGAGGGTGGCGAGGAAATATCACTGCAGTTTTATTCACTGAATGCAAGGCATATAGGTCAGACAGAACAAAGCCACAGATCCAGGTAAGGATCAGTCTGTACTCTAACTGACATATAGGCAGAGGTTGCATGCCTACACCAACATCTGAGGATGCTGTTTATTCTAAGGTTACCAGACGTCCTGGTTTCCCAGGGACAGTCTCCAGATTTACAAATCAGTCCCCATACAAAATCCATTGAAGTTGAAAAGTGTCCCCTGATTCATCGAAAAAGCTCTGGTAACCTTAGTTTATTCTTTCAAGCTATGAAGTCATTCAGAATCCCGCAAAGCTGCCCCACAAGTGCACCAACCCACTTGTCCCAGCTACACTAGAATCCATGTCCAATTATAATTATGGTGCAAAATTTCCATGTGCATCTGGGAGACATTCAGAATCCATCAAACCCGCACCATTTAAGGTGCTTCTTAAAGTCTTCCCTTAATCTGGATAGGATGGCTAAGTTTCGGGTTGTTTATTGTTTCAGAAAGTACAAATCCGGTAGATTCGCCTTTAAATGCCGAATCCAACTTACATTGGGGTTAGATAGCCTGGGATAATTCTATGTTCAGCTCCATTGTTTTGCAAGTTTCCCTGACACTTTAGTGTAAGGCAACAAAATAAGCCAGATAGATAGATAGGTAGATAGATAGGTAAATAGATAGATAGATAGATAGATAGATAGATAGATAGATAGATAGATAGATAGATAGATAGACAGACAGACAGACAGACACACACAGAGAGAGAGAGAGAGAGAGAGAGAGAGAGAGAGAGAGAGAGAGAGAGAGATGTTTTGGGGAAGGGAAAGATATATATGTAATGCTTAGGATGGAATAGCTCTTGAGTTAGAGGATCAAATCTCTGCCTGTGATTTGTAAATGGCAATTTATGCATGCAGATCAGTGCCTCTAGTTGGATCCAATGGTGCCCTATATAAACAGAAATCCTATGGGAGTTGATATGTTTCATAGAGACAGCTTGTGTGGTGAGAGACTCACTAGAGATCTAACTGATAAAGTCTCTACTTTATCTAGCCCTTCAGGAGTTTACAGAAGGATCAGAAACTGTTTGAATTATCTGTGCTTTACATTCACTTCTGGTCTCTTATAAAATATATTTCACAGTCCAAAATATCTAGCCAGATTCAAATAGTTTTGGATTAGTTTAACAGAAGGGGCTATCTGGAACAATTCTGGCAAGCTCCCCGCAAGTAAGCATTATGATGTATTTCTTTAATTAAGAGGCTGTGGCCAACAGCTGTTGTAATCTTATTGGATTGGTAGTGTGGACATGCTTCACTGCCACCGCATGCTCTGCTGCTCTTCCTTCAAGCCATTTGCTTTCAGTAGATGCTGAGTTTTGTTCTCAGCACTTGCTACATAACCCGCAGGATATTGGCAATAAGCACTCCCGTTACTCACAGCCCTCGTTAGCCCTCATTAGCATGGTGTAAAAGATAAAATGCTTTCATTCCACCCACGGCAAAACCAGATTAGAATTTTGAGCTTGCAGCTTGAGGCCACGCAATTCACTTTTGCTAGTTATCTGACATACAGGTCATTCACTGGTGAATACTGCATGAAGAATTTACAACATTTCTAAAATAGCTCCAGAAGCATTGCAGAAATATCCCCATGTCGACAAAGCAATGGAATCTTGGAAATTGTGACATTAAAACAAGACCGAATATAATCTTTGCTACAGAAAGCTGACTTCTCAACCACTCCACCCACTCCTTAATGGCCAGAAAACCCCTCATGGATAGAAAAGTGTATGAGTTTTTCCTACATTCTTCATGGAAAATGCCAGGAAAATTTATACCTTCCACTCTCAAACCACTGTATTCACTTAGGCATGTGTATAAAATCCTAGGAAAGGGATAACTGCGTGTACATGCTTCTTTGAAAAGATGGTTCTTTTAATATCAAATGTGCTATGAAACCAATTCAGGGAGATGGTAACTCCAACAAGAAGTCAATGCAGGACTGAACACATGTTGATGAGGGGAATGAAGCTTTATTAAAAAATTGAAGCGATGGACTGCTGCGACCTTTTGCTACTGCTAAACAAGGGTTTTGATGATGTTGCTGCACTAAACCATTTTTATTGAAGACATCTTGCTCTTGGTTCAGATTCATCTGTCTCCTAATGTGCAAGGTGCATTGTGACTTTTTCAAGTAAGCTGCCTCCCCCTCCTCAAGTAGGAGCATTATATAAAGGGGAATTTCATTTGAGATCAGTTGCTGCTCCTGGCTGCTTTCTTTTGTTTATGAGAACAGAGTATGGAGAGCAAGGGGAAGTCTATTTCTTAGCTGAAGTGAAAATGAGGAAAAGGTGAAAAATTCCAGTTCCATGGTCCGTATGCAATACATGACCTCAAACAAGGAAGCCCAAATTTCAGTCCTCTAACTTGAGGTGTCATTTCATTAATAGGCAATCTTTTTCACTCCAGGGTATCAAACACCCAATGTGGTACTTTCCAGATGTTGTCAGACGCACCAACCCCTGTCAGCATGAACAATGGTCAAGGACGATAGGAGTCACAGTCCAGCAACATCTTGAGGGCACCACATTTACCATTCCTGATCTAATGCAAAAGCTGAAGCCTGGATAACTGTGCACAGCTTTTAATAAAACTGAGTGTTATCCTAAACAACATGCTTCAGCCTAATTTACTCCCTCTCTTTATTTTGGATATGAATACAACTTTCCCCCAAAGGCTGGCCAATTTCAACAAACATGTTTCAGCTCAGGGAGATGAAATGCTTTTAGCTATTCCTTTCAAGTTGGGGTTACTGCTATGAGCTTCAAACACACTTGCCTGATTTCTTCACATTAGAGCCAGTGACCCAGAGTGAAATTTTAAATTTTTAAAAAATTACTCAAAGACATGTTTTAGATTTTGGAACACAGAAATTGCCAGAAGAAAAATGCTCGGCACCAACAATGGATGCAAACTCATCACGGTAATAATGTAGGCCGCTATATTTTATAGGGAAGGTGTGTATATCCGTGTGTGAAATAAACCTTCATTCTGCTGTTTGCTTATGAGAAGTGGAAGTAGTTGAGTGCAAAGAGACATTGAGGAAATGAAGTACCTCGTGTTGGTGTCAACAAAGCCACAATCTCAAGTCATACACAAATCATTAGAGGACACAATCAACAATTAATCTTTTCCTCATTCCGTACCCTGCCAGCATGACAGCATCTGGTGACACTTTGTTAGGTATAGTTAAGCCAAATACAGAAAACATAACTGTGGATTGTGGGACATTATTGGAATTTCTAGATTGTCCCTAACACCCATGAATTAGATGCAAAATATCCACTCGATAGCACCATCCCAAAATAGAACCATTTCTCAAAGCCAGTCTAAATGTCATTTCCACTGTGGGACTCAACATTCTCTTGATGATAACCTGCCTGCCAACTGGAAGCAGAAATCTTTGTTGGAAACACAATGCAATGTTTTCCCAGGTAAGTGTTGAGGGTGAGGAAACTCGTTGTTCAGTTCACATAGACAGTTTTGCACTATGATGATACAACCTGGGAGTGGGAAATCTACCATAGAATTATCGTGGCAGTCTATGCTGCTTTGTATGGTATTTCTGTAGAACGGTAATGAAAAACCTATTTCAACTTAGGTTATTATACTATTTTCACGGTTTCAGTTTAAAGTATCCTTAAGTCACAAGAGTGCTGATATTTATTTAAAACACTTAGATCCCATCTTTTCTCAGTGAGCCCAAGGTGGCTGCTGTGAGGGGCTGACTATAGTTCCTAGGACCCTTTGGGGGAAGTCATGTGCTTTATATGTCCCTTAAATGTATGGTGTGGATGTGATCCCACAGTTTCTCTTTGGTGGTGTATTTAGCAGTAATTCATTTATATAGTAGGGCAAATTCCATTTTCAAATTGCAACTCAGAGCCATAAAAATGAATCCTTGGCTCCCACAAACTATAAACATCCCTAAACTACTGTGTTAAGTCCTGTTGCCATTATTAATGTTAGTGAAATATTAGAAATGATGCAAACAATTTATTTGTTGAATAAAATAGTGTTTCCAAAATCTTTAGAACATTTAGCCACGAGAACAGTATCTGGATTGCATATATATTAATTCTAATGATCAGTTGTGGTTGACATATGACAAGAGATAGTAACCTGTTGATGGGAATTCAAAAGGAGCAGAATCAATAGAGGCTAAAGGGATTTATTAATAAATGAAACCCCAATGCTTTTCAAGGTGTTCTCTTCATTGGGGTGGACTTGCTTTTTAACAAAGCTGCCAATAACCAGTTCTTCTAAATGTATTTTAAGAGAATGGTAAAGGATCACACTGTAAGGAGTTGATTATCCATATGCTAACTGTGACCAAAGCCACAGCAGCTCCATTTTGGAGGGATCTAGCTGGAGCAGTTATTTCTTATTGATACATATAACCTGAGAACCTCTAGAGGTCAAAAAGCAATGATAAATTTATTTCTGCTTGGTATTATTTTATTGCTTATGTTAATAATGCAGAACATAACCACACAAACTCAGCTTATAAATGGCTGTGGATAACAAACTAAGGACAGGAAATGCAGCTTGTCCCCTTGGAAAATAAGGGATATCCATGTCAATTGTGTTTTTATTTTATTAGTCTTGTTATAATTTCTATTATATCAAATGTTTGGAATGCATTCTGGATGTCTCTCATGACTCTCTGCTTTGATATTTTATACCTGCTTTCTGTGGTGATTTTGTTTTATGTGGTGAGCCCTATTGGCTCAAGTGGTGGTAGGCACTGGGGTAAACCTTTGCCTTGGATGGTGGGGAGGTTGTTGCCTCTGCCTGCCCTTCCATGGGAAAGGCTATCCTGTTAAGAGGATCCGTGAGGAGTTGCTTCTGTCCGGATGCCCAGGCAGGGGCTAGGGGCATAGCACTCCAGAGACAGCTTGTAAGTCATAGGACCCCCTCCTACCAGGTTGGGTTGACCCTAGAATACACTTCAAACAGATGGGCTGGAGCTAATATGCCTAAGCCAAAACCTTCACATCTCTAATCAATAGAGTTGTGACCTATTGGATCCATTCAATACACTCATTGTACTGTTTGGTTATTTTATTATATTGGGGATGAGTGGGGTCACAGGTCCTTGGCATGCAAGGATATTGACAAGCTGGAACCTGTGCAGAGGAGGGTGACCAAGATGAGAAATGTTATGAAAACCAAGCCTTTGGAGGAACAGTTGATGAAGTTGGGAATGCTTAGCCTGGATAAGAGGAGACTGAGATGCAGTATGATAGCCATCTTCAAATATCTAAAGGGTTGTCACATGGAAGATGGAGCAAGCTTGTTTTCTCTTGCTCCTGAGGGTAGAACATGAACCAATGGATGCAAGTTACCAGAAAGGAGATTCCAACATCAGTAAGAACTTTCTGGTGATAAGAGCTGTTTGACAGATGAACCGCCTCTCTCGCAAGATGGTGGACTCTCCTTCCTTGGATGTTTTTAAGCAGAGGTTGGATGGCCATCTGTCATGGATGCTTCAGTTGAGATCCCTGCATTTCAGGGGGTTTGGCTAGATGACCTCAGGGTACATTCCAGCTCTACAATTCTAGGATTCACTGGAATTTAATCCCAAGTAAAGGGCATAAGGTTTATGCTGGAGTCCTAAAAGTTGCCTTGGAGTAATCCCCACTGAACACAACGATATACCCAAATAAATATACACAGAATTGCACTATTAGGCTGCAATCTGATGCACACTTACATGGAAATAAATCCCGTGGCACACAGGAAGACTTACTTCTGAGTAAACGTGCCTAGGATTACACTGTCTTTCTCTTGGTTATACTAATCTCTTTCTCTCATGTTTTACTGGTTTCTGAAGCGGTCAAGTTTTGCAGTAAAGCAAAGCCAGCTCGGAAAAGTAGCATGAGGAAAATGAAGGCAAAAGTTGTGACCATTTCATTATTTGGGTAACTTGAAACAGAAGAGAAAATAGCGGAAGGATGAAAGGCTTTCATTTTGTTTCCTTCTGTTCGGTTTAGATCTTCAGCTCTAAGTATTAAAAGTCCAGGAGGAAAATATTAAGGGGAATCTAAACGTTGGCTAAAAACCTGACACAGAATCACACTACAATGCATTCAAATTAGATTTCCGTGTAGCTGGAGAGAAGTATGTATTCTGAGATTTGAATAGGTTGGACTCCACTCTCCCCTTGATCAAAGACTGCACATTTGCCAAATAGTTGAAGCACTACTTGAAAGCTCCATCCAAGAGGCACATCATAAGCCCCTTCCAAGAGGCACTTCATAACTGGTGATGTGTATATAAGTGTGTGTGTGTGTCCATTGTATCCATATTTTACTCAATTGCATATCACAGACTGGCTGGACATAGAGGAATGGTGTAAGGCACCAGCTGGGTAGAGCAACTCACAGAGGAGTGTAATAATAATAATAATAATAATAATAATAATAATAATAATAATAATAATTTTTTATTTGTACCCTTCCCTCCCCGGCCGGAGCCGGGCTCAGAGCATCTAACATCTTATAAATAATACAACATGCATAAAAACAATCAATCGATTAAAATGCATCCCAAAATTAATTCAAATAAATTAAAGTTAAAGTTAAAACTGGATAAATGACAATCCTTAGGTTAAAATTGAAAGCGGTTAATACTCGCCAGGACCAACTGTTTCCACTTATATTATAAGGACCTGTGAGCGGGCTGGGAATAAGAATGGGAGAAGAGGCATTAAAATGCTGGTGAATTTTTATGAGGACTTTGAAAAATGAAAAAAGAAAAAAGAATGATGCAGAAATGTGGAGAACTTAACTTAGAAATTGAGAAAATGAGAAACCATATCTGACACGTTGGCCCATTTATCCTCATTCCTCTTGTACTTCTAATTGTGTGTGGGGGAATGGGATGGGTTTAAAATGCCTGAGTAGAATTCCTTTGTTCTCGTGTTTGAATATCAGAGGGAGAACCTAGGGCAAAAACAGGGACAATAGCTATACATTATCTATCTATCATCTATCTATCATCTATCTATCTATCATCTATCTATCATCTATCTATCTATCTATCTATCTATCTATCTATCTATCTATCTATCATCTATCTATCTATCATCTATCTACCTATCATCTATCTACCTATCTCCAGGGAAGCATGAGGGTTTAACTATAAACTAGCCTTGAGTTCCACATAGACCTGATTATGAAAACATTCAGAATAGTTTAACCCCACCCCCACCCCATTCTAGGCAACATTTTTCTGGGTTTGTTGGATATCCTCTTACAGTGTAAAGATGCCATTGTCTAACTATCCAATATATATCCTGTATGATTTAACCCAGACAAAAATGTTTTCGAATAATATTCCTCAGAGGGGAAATTGCCTCACTGAACTCTACAGGGAGGATGGGGTGCCTGGCTCCGTAAAATTCTTGCAATAAGCTGCTTCCTTTGATGCCACTGAGCTTGTTCCACAAGGCCCTCTAAATGGCACTGGGGTCCCCTTGGAGGTTCACACAGCCAGCTCAGACACACTGAATAGAAAGATAGTTGTTAGCAAAAGCCACCTGGAGAAGGTAACTTGCAAAACATATTATTGGACTGAATATTGTACTTCTGACCCTGCCACACTGTTTGGGGGAATGCTTCCTGCTCTCTTTGTTTTGTCTGGCTTGTGGAATTCCCATGTAGTTATTGCTTCAGTTTCTGACAGCTTCAAATGCTTTGAATACATAATAGAGCAACGTTCTGTGGATGGGAGGGGTCCAATATTCAGCAATATCATATGAAGTACGACTTGGCTTATATCAGTAAACCAACACGGACACTGTACATTTTGAGGGCTATATCCAATGTTAGCCATGAAACCAAAGGAGTCAAGTTTCGTGATTTCAATGGCTCTACTCTAAGTATGGCTTAGCTGTCTCCATGACGCTGTAAATGTTATCCGGCCTGCTCAAACCATTTCCTTGCTATCCAAACTCATATTCTAATTCCCTGCCTCCCAAACCAGCATTTTTGTTTTGAACAATGGCAGCTCTCTGTCTCTAGCCATCATGTGGATACATGTGTGCACATTATTTAATAAATAAATATGGAAGCACCACCAAATTTCTGTGTCCAAGTCTCTCCCCCCCCCCCGGTTTCCCATAAAAAAGAGCAGCCAATGTAAATCCCCTTTTCATAGTACCAAACAAGTGAGTGACCGTGGCTCAGTGGACTGACACTTGCCCTGGCCTATGACACCTGAGATATGTGTTTTCAGGATCCACCCTATTCTTGTGACTGTAATCTGTTTTAGCTATTGTTAATTCAGAATTTTAAACTGTTGTAATCTGCCCTTTGAGCTGCTAGTGAAGGGCAGGTAATACCTGTAACAACAATTTTTTTTTTTTATTATTATTCATTTCATAAAATTTGTTAACCACTTGGCTGTAAAAAAACAAAACCCTCAAAGTGGTTTATGCTGCTGCTGCTGCTGCTAAATGTTTGCATGCAAGAGAATGCATATTGAAAACTGAAATGCTGACATTTTCAGGATGGGACCTAAGTAAACAGAACTAGGGGAAATCTCCAAACCCTGGGGAAGCAATGCCAGGTGGAGCAGGGAAGAATCTGACAATTTTGGTTCTATTCGTTTCTCATTTTCCAGTCTTAAATTCAGTTCTACAGGTTTCTGCAGCAATATGCTAATGTCATTTTTAAAAAATCCACTTGGGAATTCATCAGAATTTTAATACAAATTTCTCCAAATAAACACATTTTTGTCCACAATTTTGGCTAAGGTATAAAATTTTGCAATTTCTCCTATTAGAATACATTATGGCATGTTATTTCCACTGATATGTTCATTTCTATACACATTTCCCCCCTAATATAGACCTTTTTGTAACCTCTGTTTAGTTGGAGAACTGCAGTGCAAAATTCAGATTAGTGCACATTTTGAAAGATGGCTGTTTCAGACCAGGCAAATTTGATAAACATGGCTTTAAATGCAAAGTGAATTGAATTTGTCTCCCATCTCTAAGTCATAGTAAAGGATTCTGAGCCAGACAGACCAGTCCTATGACTAATGATGAAGGCACCCTCATATGTTCATAATCATTTTGCCATCCCTTTAGATGTCTAGCAAAATGGGTGAATGCTCTGTTGTGAATATATCTGCTTCTGAAATGCTGTCTAAAATCCATGAGGCTTACTCCCAAGTAAATGTGGTTAGTCCAAAAATGCAACCCACTTTGACAAAGATTAAACCCATAATTTCACAGCTGTCATCACCCCAAACCAAGGGGTGGCAGTGGAAGGGGACACACAGCAAAGCAAATATATCATATTCTCTGTCACTTTTTCTAACATACTGAGAGTGAACATCTTGTTCAGAACTTCTTCCCCTTATACTACCCGGTCCCCAGCACATACTGTGCTCACAGTAAAAGAACAGACAAAAAGGGCACTTATATTGATGCACAGAATTTGCAAGGAAAGCCCGGGTGTTTATTTTATTTTAGGAAGGGTTATACAAAAGGAAACTTTGAATTGTTTTTCCACCCTGACTTCAAATGTGTGCTCTTTTGGAATGTTTTTTGAAAGTCCTAAGTGCAAGGTGCCAGATATTTCCATTTTCCTTTAACATAATCTCGTAAAATCAGACCAGCCACGTCCTTCTCTGTATTTCCAATAAAAATTCCACAAAAATTCACCGTTTTCAAAACTTTCACATTTATTTCCCATGCTAAACCTTGGAGAGAAGTTTTAATTGAGGGTCATCATCATAACAGTAGTTCATGAGGGGGTAACAGTAGGGAGCGGTTGTAGTGGAGTGAAGGAAGACCCAAGACTGGGGTTGATCATCATGTGAGCTGCGCACAGGTGGGCTGAAGCAAGCTGCTGCCAGTCCTGTGGAGCCTCCTTTTATTGAGACAAGTATGCAAGCTAGGCAGATACATTTTGGGCTGTGACCTTTACACATCTTCCGTCCCGAGATCATGGGGTGGTGCAAAGTTATTTTGGCACCTGTTCCACAGCGTCATTTCCCCCTTGCACAGTGTATGACGAAGGAGACAAAAGGTCTCAGAGACAAAGGTTACAGACAGGACACCACCGACTACTGAGACCGCAAAAGGTTAGACAGAGGGGACGATGTTCCGACAGCCGTGGCTTGTCTGAGGGGGAGTTTGCCCTGCACCCCAAGGTCACGCGTGCAGGCAGACTGTGGCTCCCTGCTGGTGGGGAGTGTGCTCCCTCCGGACCTCACTGCCCACTCCGCAGTATCCCTACAGTGGAGAAACAGTCTTCATTGTTATATAACCCCCCAACAAATGCCTATCCCTAGATCCATGCCTTTAAAATGCTGAGATCACACTCTGTACCTAAACAAAGATATTCTGACCTATAAAGTAAACAAAGATACTCTAACCTATGTTCACTGAACTTAGCTAGACAGCTAGGCTATATCTAACAAGGACTCTTAAATCAAATTTACATGTTTTAAAATCACAGTTTGGTGGGTGGGAGTATATGCCAAGGATGGGTAGAAAATCCAAAGCTGCCTTTCTTGGCCAATGTCCAAGATATCTCGCAACCCTGATGTTCCCTCATATGTGAAGCATATGAAGTCCACAAAAATCAAACCGCAAACTACAGAATGTGACCTCTACATGGGACAATAGGAAGTTCCACGCTGAGTCAGACCTGTAATCCAGTAAGTTCATCATGACTTCTTGACGGCAGTGATCCTCTACACCATCCTGTTAGAGGAGATGAAAGGCATTCCCCTCTCTGCCAGTAAACAGATTTTGAGTAATCTGCTCCATGAGTAGCTATCCTGATGCGAAGCACAAGCCCAAACCCTTTCCAGATAGGGTGGCATCGAGTACATAGATCTAAGGTGCAATCCATTGAACATTATGGTACTGTAATTAACATAATTAAGGCTGCAATACTGTACCCACTTACTTTGAAGCAAACTCCATTGAATTAAATGGCACATCTAAGTTGGGCTTGCCACTGTTTTGGCTTGTTTATCTTTGTTTAGTAGCATTTTTGGTAAATGGTATTTTTCATTTCACTGTTTATGGAAACTGTCCACAGAACCTGATTAGGTGGATAAGAAAGAAAGAAAGAAAGAAAGAAAGAAAGAAAGAAAGAAAGAAAGAAAGACAGTCTAGGATTGCACTGCAAAACATTAGTAGTGAGATAAAATCATGACAGTCCTGGATTTTTTAGTGCCCTTCAGTTTTAGAAGGAAACACTGTATTTGTTTAGGCTTATAGACCACCGGACAGATAAGCCTCTGCATCTGTTTATTTACCTATGAAGGAAGCTTTTGCTGAATCAACAGGATGTATTACTATCCAAATAGAGCAAACTTTGTTTTATCAATTGGGTAAAGTAATTAAATTGTGATGTGCAAACATGTGCAGCGGCGTAGCGTGGGTTATCAGCACCTGGGGCAAGGCAAGTAATTTGCGCCCCCTAACCCGGGGCAAGGCAAGTACAGTAATTTACTCTCCCAAGCAGCAGCAGCAGTGAGGCTTCTCTTTCCCCCGCGCTCTCCTGGAGCTGCCTCTTTTCTTTCCTTTTTTCCCTTTCTCCAAGGCTTTTCGCTTTCTCTCCTTAATTGATTCCTCCTCCACACCGCAGCGTTTCCTGGCTGCTCCCCCCTTCCCCTCTCTCTCCTCCTCGCTCTGCTTGCCTTGCCCTGCCCTGCCCTGCCTGAGGGCGCCCTGAGGAGACTCCGCTCTCCTTTTTGACCAGGCGAGGTGGAAAAGTCTCTTCCCGCCCCCTCGCCAGACTCCCGGCTCGGCTCGGCTCGGCTCACTACCCAGGCGGCCAGTGGAGAGAGAGCCGCAATTACCATAAAGCTCCTCTCCCTCCGCTTCGCCAAGCTGTCAAAGCCCGGCAGCAGCGGCAACGGCAGCAGCAGGCGCAGCCAGACCCCCGCCAGCCCGCCCGCCCGCCCGCCCGGCTTCCTCTCCTTTTTTTGCCTGCGGCAGAAGGCTTCGCTCTCCCCCTTCCGCGACCTCCTCGCCAAGCCGAGCGAGCGCGGGCTCCCTAACCCGTGGATTTTAGTAGGGGCAGAGAGCTGCTAGTGCGAGCGCGCCCCCCGCCCATGTTGCGCCCGGTGCGGCCGGCACCCCTGGCACCCCCCACGCTACGCCACTGAATATGTGTTTCTCCTCTTGGGGGGCTGCTTGCAGGCCTATATAGTAACCAGGGCTTTCTTTCTGCTGGAACTCACTGGAACTCAGTTCTGGCACCTCTTAGGTGGGTGCCATTATGAGAGAACAAGGGAGGTGTTCGTGGTGAGTTCTGGCACCCCTTTTTCTAGTAAAATAGCACTGTTCATAGCCTATATGAATGAGGGGGAAGGAAGCAGGGGGGGGTATCCCTTGTACCTCTACAAAGAGCTTGTGGGTTGGCAGCTTCATGTCTGCCAGCAGTAAGAATTGGGCCTAATGAGTGCTGACTGTGTAATACGTATTTGGAAAAGCTGATACTTTGTTTGGAGACAGCAGTCAACATTGTCCTAATACCAGACAAAGACCTAAATTCTTGGTGCTTTTAATTTGGTTGCATAAAAATAAAGGGGAGATTCCTCATTTAATTTGTTCCATTATAGTCTGTTTCACCACTGAAATCCTAGCCAGAAAATAAAGGCAATTTAAAGGCCACCAGGCTATAAAATATATTAGTAACTGAGTCATGTAATCAGTTAGTGGCCTGGCATTTTCATGACCATATTCCAGGCAGATGTTTCTACTATGCAACAGATCAGATAAAGTCTGACGTATCACTCTTTCTTAATGAGCTGTTGTGCAATTAAAGCCTAAGAATCTAATACCTAATAAAAAAAGGAGCAGCATGGAAAAAGATGTCTTGTTTCAAAATGTTATGGTCCGCTCAAATGAAGAATTGTACTGATAACAAGGGGAACAAGCACTAAAGACAGTGGATAATAGTCTTTGAAACTGATACCCAATCTATATGTGATTCTTGTGTGAGATTCTGTGTGTGCTCAGAGGATTTCTTGATCCCTTTGATCTTACCCACGTCATTTCAACCACTGAGAATGCCTAAATTTCAGCAAAGTGCTAACTTGGCCCAGTGAAAGGACTCGCCCTGCCTGGGAGCTGTTTGTTTTCCCCTCAAACCTGGAAATGCAAGGAAAACTTGGAGATGTGAGTAATCTTCAAATGGAAGCATGTGGAGGTGCAGCTGGCCCTGTCCTACCTGTGAGCCACCACCTCTTTTACCACACCAGATGACATCCTGTGGGGCTCTGTGTTCAAAGCATATGTAATACCTCCTTTGAATTTTAGAGACTTAAACCTTTATCTAACTGGGCTATCTCTTCCAAATCTGTGCATTGCCTGTGCATTGAAAACCCACACAGGGCAATTTGCAGTGATAGGCAGAGAAAGGGTTCTCCTTTTTTTTTAATTAAAAAGCCTAAGTTAGAGATTCCTCCAATGCCTCCCCACTCTGGAAACAACAGCAAGTGGTGTTGTGGAAAATAATCCTGTTTATCTATCAAATTTCACTCAGGATATTGCATAGCTGAATTCAGAATCCTTATAACTGTGGGGAACTTCCAACAAAGAAGCTTATTTGTCTCTGTGTGATCACTTACATGACCTCACGGAGAACCTTGAGTGTAACTTAGCCATTTCATCATGCAGATCTTCAGTCACCAGCAGTTTGGTGGGGGAAAGCAGCCTTGCTCATAGAAATATAAGCAAGCCTTTTGCACGGTTTCTCCAGCCATATGTATCACCATTAAAAAAATAAATAGTGTATTTTGTTTGTGGGAACTTGCCCTTTGAGTTGTTCATGGAAATGGTCATTTTCATTAACTGAGCAATTATAACAGCATTCTCATACGTACTTCCTCTTTGGTTTAGTTGTTTTCAATCTCTGAGTTCAGCCTCAGTCACCTTTGGCCCGTTAGGCCATTCTAAACAGTTTTCTCTTTGAATCTGTTTACATCTTGAAGTCTGCTTTGAATTTACAATTGAATCTGTGCAGACTGTGCTTTCGTCTGCTCAGATTAAAATAATAATGAGAAGAAGCTTTACCTGCAACATTTTAAGGCGTACTTTTCTGACAGTTTAATTCCTTCCAACTCTTTTTCTCTCTCTCTAAACAGATTTATTTTAGTAGTACTGAATGCCAGAAATCATCTCAAGGAAGTAATCGTCAGTATCTTAACAAGAAGAAGGGTGAACTAATTTATGCAAGGTATGTTTTGTTTTAAATTATATTGAAAAAGAACTTACTGGAGGAGCTCATGTTTTTAATTATTATTTTTTTTTTAGATGTAAGCAAGCATTATTTACTGTGGGTTGTTGGGAAAATATTGGTATGATTGTGGTAGCAAAAGTACCAATGTCTCATTACATGATGGTGGTGATGTGACATCATTTCTGGGCATGTGTCAGGGACTGACAAAGCTCTGACGAGAATGTGGGAGAGGCAATAGGTCAGGGGGCTGACCCAAGAGAATTGATACCAAGTCCTGTGAGGCAGGAGTCAAGGCAGGGCATAAGAGGAATGGTCAGAGCCATCAGAGATGGGGTTGGGTGTGTAGGATACATCGGAGGAAGAGGCTGTTCAGGTGAGGGACAGGCCAGTTGAATCCCCATCATCCCCTGCTCCTCTATCTCCTAGCACCAGGAGGGGCTTGAAGAGGGAAAAACAATGACGATTTCTCGGACACTCATTGGACTAAACCGATATCCTTGGCCTATTTAATGATGTATTCTTTAAATGATTCAGAGCCATATTTCATGAATAGTGTAGAGATCTTTGAGGGTATATGTCTGCCATTCTTCGTAATTAATTTCTCAAACTCTGCTAAACCTCCTGTTTTCTAGTGCCCACTAAGATACTCCCATAAAAGTGATCTACTCTGGAAATATTCGAACAAAGGTAGATTTCCCCCTCAAAATATGTTAACACGATGTTCTCTCCTAGACATTTAGACCCCTAGACTAGACCCCATTTGTTCTTCTTTTAAACTCAAAACATGTTCTGTCCTAGACATATTTACCCAGGACTAACTCCCATTGAATTCTTCTGACGAGATGTACAGTATATGAGCTGGTGCTCTTAGATTCAAATTGTTGCTGGTAACAGGAATAAGGTTGCAGTCCAAAGGATACATACTAGGGGCTTATGTTTAGACTCGGGCCGCATGTCCCCTAAAAATGAAAGAAGCCAGGGGCATACCTAGGGGCTTGGCCAAGGGCACAGGCACAGGGGACCACAAAAATCATGAAGAAAGAGGGAGAGAGCCTGTGATTGCCAAGAGCGGAAGGGGGCACAGATACAGCTCTTGGCCAAGGGTGCAAGGGAGCCTAGGTATGCCTCTGAAAGAAGCGCAGCATAACTAGGTTGTAGTATTATACTTGAACTCTGAAATAATGAGTTAATACAGTGGCTAAAACTTTGCTGGGGTTACATGTAGAACCCTTTTACAGACTGACTCTCAAACACCTGGGGGGAAAGAAAGCAGCTGTAAAGTAGCTAAAGTTATTGAACGATCAAACTGATAGCTGAGGCTTGACTGGGGGAGCAGAGCATAAAAAGAGAAGCTGAGAGGATGGGAGGGCCTTTCGCTCTTTTCCAGGAGCTGCAGGCAGCTGGGAAGGCACCTCATACTGCTTTGAATTAAGAGAGACCTAGAAAGGTCAGGGGCTGTTTCTACTTTATTAATTTCCCGAGATTAAAACAGGAGTTTATTTTTCTTCCATCTTAAGAAAACTCTCGCCCTGTTTCCCTTTAGGGTGGTAGTCCTGTCAGAATGAGCATCATTAAACAGTTCAAGGAGGGGGAAAGACCTCGAAGCTTTAAGTAAACTAGGAACATAAGCTCATCAGCTTCCCCTAGCAATTTTCTTCTCTCTTTAGCAGCACAATTATATGCACGCCTACTCTGATGTAATACTCACTAGGAATTCACGAGGGATTAGGTGGGGAGGGGACAGAAATTCAATTCAGTTCACATTTAAAAGCAAACCTGTCGAATCTGCGCTTGCTTTGCAAAACAAGACCCAAGGGATTCCTATACAGTGGGTTGATGTTGCCAGCCTTCATGTCCCATTTGTGCATAAAAAATGCATAGGTAGGTGAAAATAACATACAAAATTTCACTAAATTAGGGGAAATTGCTTTGAAAAAATGTGTGTTGGGGAAAATCCCATACAAAAATATTCATATTAAGTTTTTGATTTGGAAATGTGGAGAACTGATCTTAAGACTGATAAAATGAGGGAAACAGATTCGGCTCCCCGCTCCTGAGTAAATCTGTTTAGGATTGCAGCCTTCAATAACTAGGGTTGCCATATTTTGAAGAGTCAAAAACTTGCCGACTTCTGCTTTTAACTATGGATCGCTATGACGACTCTCGCTTTACATACCCATGAAAATGTGGCTGTGTCCTGGAAAAAGAGGACGTATGGTAACCCTACTTTTTTTCATTGTTCAGTCTTTCTGTCAGTTTTATCTGGGGTGTAGTCACTAGGACATCACATAGAAGAGAAGTGTCAGCCAGAAAAAGAGGATGAAAAAAACTGGCACAGATTTGCATATATATAATATATATATGAATTCATATAGAAGTGCAATATATGCCACCACAGTGTGGAAGCTTGTGATCAGGTCACCTGTTTGTCTGCTCAGTCAGCTGTTCACGTATGAATTACGTAGGAGCAACTTCAAGATTGCTGCTCCCCATCCTATGGCTTCTGTCTTTAAACCAGACTTGAGCCAGGCAGCCATTCAAATGCAGGACCCCTTTCAATACAGAACTATCCTATGGAAGCCCTTCAAAAGACAGGTGCATTGAATGTTTCTGCTCCACTTTTACCAAACCAGACTCCACTAACAACAAAGTAGTCATACCCGGCTCCAGACCATTGATGGTTTCATCCTTTATCAGCTTCCCAAATGCAAACAGACTGAATTAGTCCTTCTATATGTGCCCTCCCCAGCTATATAATGGGCTGAACCTCTTAGTATAGGGCAACCACCACAAACCATATCAGTGTCAGCTGATCTTCTCCAGAGTACATTGTAGACTGGCATGTCCAGTGCTCCAAAGGTGGTCTTCTCTACATATTACATTCATCCTCAAAGGGGGAGAATCCTCACAGGACCGGCCTTCAATTGAGTGTTTGTAATGAAGAAATGGCAAATAGAGAAGACACAAGAAGGCGTTTGTAATCTATATGTATTGTTAGCATCCGGTCTCAGGTTTTGAGAAACTTTCATAAAAAAGAAGGGTAAAGAAAGGATTCTGTAAGCATGCAGAAAGCAACAGGAATGAACCACTAGCTAGGACCAAGAAACAAAAGCATCACAGACATAGATGAGGTTAAGAATAGCTGTGTTACATCATTTATTATACAATGCAGTAGTAGGAAATGAGAGGAAATGAGGCCTTGGGAGAGAGATAAATCACAGCCAGATTTGGTAGGAAATTCCTAGACAAGTAGCTTCTTAGAGAAAGTCTAGGAGAAGTCAGAGTTGTGTTCTGGTTTCAGTTTAAATTTAGGTGAAGAAAGAATAGAAGATAAAATGACAAAAGACATACTGTTAAGTGTGAATACAGCATAAACACAGGCAGGTATTAAGGAACTTAAAATGAAGCAAAAACGATTGCCTCTTAGGTTTTTTAAGTGAAACACAGATACTCGTGTTTCTATCACACTATGGAAGCCATGGCAATGGAAGAGGCACCGACCATTCAAACTCTGTAGACTTTGCCTTAGAAAATTTTAGATGCTTACTTTAATTGCAGAATGAAATTGTGTAAAACAAGAGGGATTATGTGGCTAATTCTGAAATCCATACTATGGGAAACACCTGTATTAGACCACCCAAGTTGTGACAAAACAGTGGGCAGCTTTCAAGCTCTCCAGAACTTTTCATCTGGCACATGAAAATTTGTAGTCCAACCATCTCTGGAGGGCACCAGCTTGGTGAAGGCTGGAATAGATGCTAAACGAAGTGGGGGAAGCAGGAAAAGAGCCGTCTGATCTTGAAGCCCATGGGAGTAATTCAGTCTAGTGCTAACTAAGTCTCTCTATCAGCACAAAAATTTCTGCTTGCCTTATGGAAATTTCCCCCCTCTCCTGTCCTTCAGGAGGTTCTTCCAGCCAGTTTAGGGGGACATGAGAAGAGGAGAGCAGGGAAAGCCCTGTTGTGCAATCAGACATCCATGTGCAGGCTTCCATTAGGAGGATCAGTTACTTGAATCTGGCCCATGGAATCTGCACTAAATCATAGTCTAAAACTGGAACGTGGAAAAAGCAAGCAGATGACTGGATTAGGTGCCAGACTTAGGCTGCCATTCTAATCCCACCCACCTGCGAGTAAGGCCCATTAAATCCAATTGGACTTACTTCTAAGCAGACATGGGGTACCTCCAGACTTTGAGGAAGAAATGCAAGTGCATACCAGGCAATTTAGTATTGCACAATTAAAATGGCTTAAACCACTCTGTTGCCATAGTACAATATATCCACTAAAAAAGAGAAACCAAAGTAAAACATTGACTCTTCACAGTTAAAAAATTGAAGGAGAAAAACACTGAACAAGTTATTAATGGGAATACACATAAACACCCCATAAGCAAGTCAGGTTGGATGTTCATTGTCATATAATTGCCCTACAAACAAATCAGAATGAAACTGTAATAAAAACCAGGCATAGTCCGAAGGTACTCGCATTACATAGGATTCCTGCTTAATGTGTGATGGCATGAAGATGTAGTTTGTGTCCCAAGGAAAGAAGCTATTTATCTGAGGAAATAATTTGGACGAATATAAGCAGACAGAAACAGCTTATCTTGATAATGGCTGTATATCAAATAACATTAAAGGGTAACTCAGGTATTTGCCTGGCTTTACTTGCCAGTACTTGATCCTCAGATTCACATGTTTACAGTTTCTTCATCATTCTCTGTTTTCTCTGTTTCTCTGTGTGGGAGCCAAAACCAACAACAGAAATGAGTGATCTTACAGAGGACACAATAATTTTCTGTCAAATGTGAAGTACCTGGAAGGATTAGGGGAAAGTGTATTTGTCACAATCATTTTCATTTGGAATAATAAGAAAACCTTTTGGCAGTCTGTTACTTATAGAGATATCTAGAAATAACATATATTGAAGCATCTTAGTTCCCTTGACAGCTAATTGCATAAACTATATAAGGTAAAACAAACTAAATACATATGTGTGTTTCTGCACATATATTTACTTAAGGCAAAAACAAAATCGTGGTTTGTATTCCAGATTTTAATTTATCAGGATAGTGAGAAGAGGAACTCATGAAGCTGAAATAAAGCTATCAATGGCTATTAGCCACGATGGTTGCATTTCCCACCCAAACGCAGAGGAACTATGCCTCCTGCTATATATTTTTATTTCTTACCCACCCTTTGGCATAAGGTCCCAGTGTGGGTAACAACAACCATCACAGCCATAACAAAAAAAAGTGTAAAATCAGCTCAAAACAGTTCAATATCTATCTGTCTATCATCTATCTATCTATCATCTATCTATCTATCTATCTATCTATCTATCTATCTATCTATCATCTATCATCTATCTATCTATATCTATCTATCATCTATCTATCTATCTATCTATCTATCTATCTATCTATCTATCTATCTATCTATCATCTATCTCTATCTCACAATCTGTCAACTACTTGAAGTCTTCCCATATGTATCTGGTTGGCCACAGCACAAAGTAGGACCAGAGTGTGAGTGGGTGCTCTGGGGACAAGATGTGCAGCCTGTGGAGAGTTCGAAGGGTCAAATAGAAAGGGCCGCATTTACTCCCCAGACTTGAGGTTCCCCACCCATGAAGCACAGCGTCTCTGACAGATGGCAGTTCAGGCTGTGCTTTGATCCCTCCAGCATCCCACTGACTGCTGCTCCCAAGAGGGTGCTGGGTGTGATCCCCTTCCTCTGACAGGGCTTGTCTTACGTTCTGATTGTTGACATGACATGAAATGCTCAGGTCAAGCAGACAGAAAAAGCAAATGGAAAGCAAATGAGTATCCATAATGTGTCTGCAGGAGGACTCCTCATCGACAAGGGGGACTGACAGTTTGAGAATGGTTTGATTGCCCCCAGAGCTTGTGCAATCCTTTGAGTATATTGAAAGATGATGAAGCAGTGAGAACAAAGCCAGAGCTGCTCCGCTTCTGATAGGTCTAGAGGCTACCACCTCCCTCCCTGCCGAAAGGCATCCATTGCACCAGCTGGAACCTCACCCCACTTAGCCTGCCCAGAGATAAGGAGTGGTGCTAACCACAAGCCCATGGAACATGGAACAGGGTGTGTAGTTAGTTACTCCTGCAAGCCAGCTGTGATTTAGACATAGGCACCTGCTGCTTCGGATGGAGAGAATCCAAGTAGTAGCCGATATTCACCCTTCCCTTCAGGGCGATTCCCCTTGACCTAAAGACAGCAAATTCTTGGGATTAATGTTTCAGACTTTTTAGGCATGCGAGTCCCAATTGTAATCAGCAATATCTCTCTTTTCATCAAGCGGAGTATTAATTTCCTAAGAGTTTAACTTCCCAAGTGGCCTAGGTTGAGCACATTGTTAACATTTTGTATTTCAGTATCAGTTTGCAATCAAAGCTCTGGGTTTTCTTCTCCATGCTTTAACTAACACCAGATTTGCACACTGTGCACCGCTAGCCACCCACTTAGAAAGAAAAGGAAACCCAAGACTAAACGGCACTGTTGCCGGGTGTTGACCATAAGCCACTAGTCACTGATGGAAAACTAGGTCAAGTGGTGGAGCACCTGACTTGCATACAGAAGGTCCCCGGTTCAATGCCTGGCATATCCAGTTCAAAAGGGTCAGGTAGTAAGATGGTATGAGATGTGCCTGAAATCCTGATGAGCCACGCAGGCACTCAAAGTGGATAATGTTGGGCTAGATCAGAAGTAAAGGTAAAGGTAAAGGGACCCCTGACCATTAGGTCCAGTCGTGGCCGACTCTGGGGTTGTGGTGCTCATCTTGCTTTATTGGCCGAGGGAGCCGGCGTACAGCTTCCGGGTCATGTGGCCAGCATGGCGAACCAGAGCAGCAAACGGAAACTCCATTTACCTTCCCACCGGAGTGGTGCCTATTTATCTACTTGCACTTTGACGTGTTTTCGAACTGCTAGGTTGGCAGGAGCAGGGACCGAGCAACAGGAGCTCACCCCGTCATGGGGATTCGAACCACTGACCTTCTGATCAGCAAGTCCTAGGCTCTGTGGTTTAACCCACAGCGCCATCCGCGTCCCCAGATCAGAAGTAGGAAACCTTTTTCAGTCAGAGGACCATATTCCATTTGGGGAAACTTTCCAGGAACCACATGGCAGTGGTGACACTAGTTTCTACACTCTTACACACACAAATGGACTAGGTGGACACAGAGGAATGGTGGGAGGAACCAGTTGAGAAACCACCAAGGGAAGAAGGCTCAGAGCCCAGGGAGTAGTGGTAGTGGAACAATGATGAGTGGTCAGAGGGAGAAGACTGGAAAGAGGAGGTGTCAGAAGCTTAGGAGGTGACAGGGCTTAGCGAGCAAGAAGAGGCTGTGGCAGAGGGAAATCCAGAATCAGAGGTGGGAGGGTGTGAGGAGGGAGGCCAAGAAGCAGAGATGAGTCTGGGTGATGAAGAGTCACAGGTGTCTCCTGCTCCTGCTGCAGCAAGCTCCCTGCCTCCTGATCGCTCAGGCCTGATACTCCTGTGCAGAACTTGTTAATAAAGAGTTAATGCCAACTTGCACAGTGTGCTTTACTGCTAACTTGCTCCTGACAACACCTCTCTATGCTGCTGACCAGGCAAGCAAAGGACATTCTCAGTGTTTAAGAATATATTTCAGCCTAGCAAAAGATGCAAAGCTGGTGAGGGATATTGCCTGGGGAGAAGGGGTATGGCCTTAGGAAAGTCCTGAAGGCCAGACAGAGAGACTTGGAGGGCTGCATTGGACCCCAGCCTTCAGGTTTCCAACCCCAGGCAGATGAATACATAGTGTGACATGCTATAGGAACAAGTCATCTTCCTATGTTAACCTATGGTGGTGGGGTTAAGAGAATTGTAGCAATAAGGTGCCACTAATGAAAGCTTCTCCAGCATTTAATCCAAAAGGAACTGAGTTCTGCATCTTCCTGAACAGAGAAGTGTGCCTGCTCGGTGCCAGATGGGTGGCTGCATCTGGCTAGAGCAGCGTTTAATTGTACAGACGGGCAGCTGAGACTGAATGTCCATGATTCACACTCAAGGCCTTCGAGTGAATCCAGAATTTAAACTCAATCACCCTGATTGCAAGACAGCCAAGTGGAATTTGGAAATGCCTAGGCACTCTTCTTCATCGTAAAGGAAAAGGAAAAGGGGGAGGTTTTTGGTTTTGGCCAGAGTAGCAGTAATAACATTCCATGAACGTGCTTCATACTTGCACCTCGGTTTGGGGATGCTCCTGAACATTATGAACCAAAATAAAGTGTGGCATGGCATATGTTAGCTCTCATTTCCCTCCTCTGAAATCACTACAATTGATTCATTTTTATTTTACATATTATGTTTTGTACATTCCATCTAATGAGGCGGGGGGAGGAAGGTAATCTAAACCACAATTAAAATCTGGGTGGCTCATCGGCTCACTGTTCTTTCATCTATGTGCTCTGTGCATGGGGAAGGGGAAGATGTATCAGAACTTAAAACGATTAAAACTTCATTGCGCAATAAGTACAGAGGCAATTGCAAATCAGTGCTTGCTTGCTGGCATCTGCGTAGCAACATGGTGAAGATGAAATCCCCCAGGAGGCAAAATACTAATGGATTTTGTATTATACCTGGGTTCACCTAATCTCCCCTTCTTATGTAAGATGCACTTTTTCGAAAGTGGCTCTATGGCTAGTCCTGTAAGCATAGGAAATGGCTTTATATTGAGCTAATTATTAGCCCTGTGTTATCGCTGTCTGGCAGCCACTATCCATGGTCTCTGGCAGAGGCCCATCTACCTGAGAACCTTTAACTGGAGATTATAGGGACTGAATTTTCAACCTTCTGCATGAGAAGTATGGTCTGCCCTACCACTCAGTTAGGGTCACCTGTTCCCAGTCAGGATGGTGGCAAATGAAGACACAATTAAGCTGGGCACACACACAACATCCAGCACCTTATTTTTAGTTAAAGTGTGAAAGTTAAGGGCAGCACTCTCTCTCTCTCTTTAACCAAAACAGTATTTGCTGTCAAGGGAATTATTTCAATTTAAATTGTTTTGGGAACAATGCTACAATCATAGGTTTTGACAAGCTGCATTTCTGAAAATAGACGTGTTTAATTTACTCTAGAATTTTCCCCCCTGTGAGTTCTATTTCAATGGCCATTGACCACAAAAAAATAACTGACTACATAGGAATAGGAGAATGAGCATTCTAGCAATTAATAATCAATGGAGCCATTTCAAAGACCCACTAAAAGAAAATTGTTAATGAAAAGGACCAATGTTGTGTTTGGCTTCAAACACTGCTGTGCTCTATTTACAGGGTTCAGAAAACAGGTCTGTGACCTAAATTATCCTATTGAATGCATCTGCTGTATATGTTCTGTTGCAAGGCAATCATAAAGACATGATGTTCTTTCCATTTCCTTCAAAATCACATTGTACTAAATAAGAACCCTAGATAGCTTTCTGTCTCTGGTGAGAAGCAGTAAGTCACCTTTTAAGCTGTCAAGCAGAAGTGTTTGAAAACAATAAAAGCAGGAAGGACACCACTGAGAAACAGCTACGATTCCAGTTCAGCCCTGCTCTCACCAAATACTTTTAAACATTGGAGTGCTAGGGAGATCAGATTTACTCAATATTTATCAAATAAATCATTTCACCAGACACAGAACACTGGAGTCTTATTCACCATCCAATTTTTGCTATAGAATTGTATGATATATTGTTGCCATTAAATTGGCATTGGATGAACTGTCTGTATGCTTTCCCAAGACTTCTGGAACGGGGGAAAAGACCACCCCAATTTGTTCTAAATCATGCCTACATAAATCTATCTAAGAACAAGTGTGAGTACAGTTTGTACCAGTGCAAAGATACCCAATGACACAACCTCACGGGACTTCCTATATCTTCCAAAGCCAAACACGTAGCTGTCAATTTAATACGATCCTGTGCATGTATGCTCATTAAAGAAGAGTGTGTGTATAGAATCACACCCCAAGTACAGTGGTAACTTGGTTCTCGAATGTAATCCATTCTAGAAGCCCATTTGGCTTCCAAACGTTCAAAAACTGAGGCGCGGCTTCCCATTGGTTGCAAGAGCTTCTTTCATTCAACAGAAGCCGCGTCACATGTTCGGGTTCTGAAAAATGTTCAAAAATGAAAGCATTTACTCCCAGGTTTTTGGTGTTTGAGAACTGAAACATACAACAATGGAGGCACTCAGGAACCGAGGTACCACTGTATCTCAGAACTGGGAAAAGTAGCTGTGTTTTGGTTCAGATATTGTTTCCGGAAGTGCCGACCAGTAGATCCCGAGTTGTGTGGCCCCAGAAGTGGATTCTGAAAATCCTTTCAATACACCTTAAGAGTGCAGCTCAGATAGAGGGACTATGGCAGGGCAGGTTGGAGGGCTGTGTACGACAGGCCTTCTGACCAGGGCAAGGATGACTTGTCAAAGGCAGATTGCATTTAGATTTCCCTTGTGCTGTTCTTTCCTGTTACTGAGATCTGTAACAATAAATGTGGATCTAATTTGATCGATAGTTCTGTGCCTTGCCTCTTTCCCATTCCAGAAGGAGGAAAAAAGGGAATCCCAGCTATCTGTGTTTTCATCCTCTGTCCTATCAGCACTAGTACAAATGTAGCGCGCGCACACACACACACACACAAATCTTAATGGATTAGGTACAAAATGTTCCTTCAGAAAAGAATGAGAAGAAGCCAGAAACAGAGGAAGAATGTATAGAAAGTAGTCAAGGGGGGAAAAGAGAGGGAAATTTAATTTAAAAACCAAAGGTACCATGATAGAACAATATAAACTACTTGGCACTGAAGGATCTGGAACATACATGTATACTGTGGGGGTAAAAACAACAACACAATGGAGCATTTTTGGGATGCAAATCCAACAAAATTTGAGGAGGGGGGTTCTTGTTTTTGAGGGAAATATGCTCAATTTCCCCCTTCTGTGAATTCTTCATAAGCTATTGAACTATCAGACAATAGTAGTAGGGACACTTTCAAATGACTCACAGATATACATTTCTGACCTATGAGTCAGCTATTTGTTACTGGAATAAGTATTGATTCTGTGCCTAGCTGGGTTTTAGGAAGCCACTTACAATTCATTAGAACAGATATCATTGCTCTGTTTATGGGTCATCATGGTTTTTCACTTGGAAAAAAAATTATCCCCCAAGTGAAGACTCTGATTAGGTCAAGGAATTGGAGTAGAATCTGTTCCCTTGACTTCAGCTGATCCAGCCACATTCTTGAGATTCAGCAACCTTTAATTGTTATTTTCAAAAAAGCATTTCGTACTTGTATTTCTCATGACTGGCTGCGTAACAAGTTCTTGTGCATTCTTTCCAATAGGTTATTATCAATCTCTGGGACCAGGCACATTCGTTCTCTCCACGGTTGAGTGAGCCTTGGTTGGAACATTGGCTAAAGGTTACAAAATCACTGCTTTAGTATAACATCTTTGAGGAATTAAGGTCGCTTTCATGGATTTGTCAGCTGCCCTGGTTTTCTGCTTGTTTCTTTCATGTGACCAAACAAAGGTGTCTTCAGAAAGTTCTTGTTTTTAAGCGGTAACCACATGAAACAAACGTTTGGGACAAATTGTCCACTCAATTCATGTGTCCAAAAGATGAAATTTCATTTCATTGCCCAGTCAGAATGGTGTGGGAGAAAGAAGATATAATAGCCTCCTTACAGTGTAGTGTAGACTTAACATGCTTGTAGAAATGATTGTGGTGAATTCATTGGGGGGTTTTAAAGCAAAAAATGGAGTGCACCTTTAGAAGGTTCTACACAGTCTCATGAGCAGCACCAGGTGATTACAACCAGCCCTTTACTTTTATTGTTACTGGTCATGATGGCATATATATTACCTCCAGTGCCGAAGAGGGCATGCCAGTCGCTGAGAGTCACGAGTAGAAGATCCAGGAGTGGCTCATCCGGTGGGACAGAGCTGCAGCAGTAGCCTTCCAGCAAGAGCATCACTGCCAATTACTGGGAGAGGCAAAATGGCAGTGAGGTTGGAGCTGTATGGGTGCTGCAGCTCTACCCACTAGGCAGTGGCGTAGCGTGGGGGGTGCCAGGGGTGCCGGCCGCACCGGGCGCAACATCTGGGGGGGGGGCACGAGTCCAGAGGGAAGGGACAAGTTCCTTCCTCCGCCGGGCTCCCCGCCGCCACCGGCAGCCTTGCGTCCTAGCGTGCGCGCGCCCCCTGCCGCCGCTGCGGCTGCGCTCCACTCACTGCTCGCAGGAGGAGCAGCCGCTGCAGCAGCGCTGACGCCGCCACCGACGCCTGGCCGGGCACGGGCAGCCTCTGCACCCCGGCGCCGACGCCATCCCCTCGGCCCAGCCACAGACGGCGGCTGCTTCTGCCGACTGGGAGGGAGGAGAGCTCCGAGGGGCCTCGCCGCGCCCTGCGCTCCCCAAAACCCTCCGAGAGGAAGCCAGCGGGCGGGCGAGGGTCTCCCGGCAAAAGGGGGCGCCGCTGGCTCCGGCTCTCAGCGCAAGTCTGGGGGGGGGGCGAGGACAGAGCACGGCTGGAAGCCCCCGGACCCGGCCTGGAGGAGGAGAGGCGCTCGCCAAGCCCGGATCTGGAGCTCCACCTACAGCCCAAGGAGAGGAGGGGGCTCCACAAATAATAAATTTAATAAATTCCTGATGAGCCTTTGGGGGGGGTCCTTGGCTCCTTCGCTCCCCCCCAGCCCCAGTGGCGTAGTGTGGGGGGTGCAGGGGGGCCGGGCGCAACATCTGGGGGGCGCTTGCTCGCACTCGAGTGCTAAAATCCACGGGTTAGGGGGCGCAAATTACTTGCCTTGCCCCGGGTGCTGACAACCCACGCTACGCCACTGCCACTAGGCAAGCTGTTCCTGTGTTGCCCTCATGTCCTGTTGGTGGTCTTCCTAAAACAGTGGTGGGAGTCTCAGGACTGGAGACCAAATCTAATCCCTCCCCACCTCAGGCCTTGCTATTTGACCCCTGGAACTCTCCCAAGGTCACATTTGCCTGTCTGGAATGTGTCCACTTGCTTGACTGGATGGAAAATAGAGAGGGGTGCATGAGTGTGCATAGCAACTACATTACTGTATAAAGATGTTTTTTTTAAATATATATATATGTTCCATACAGTTTTGCTTCTGGTCCCACCTGCCATTGTCATGTGGCCTCCAAAAGATTGCTCAGAAGGGGCAACCCAATTAGATGGACAGCATATAAATAATAATAATAAATATAATAATAATATTGTGGCAATCTGACTGAACATAAAAAGAGCTTGCTGGATCAGGCCAAAGACCCATCTAGTCCAGCATCCTGTTCCCACAGTGCCCAACCGTATGCTTGTACGAAAGCAGTGAGCAGAACATGAGCACTACAGCACTCTCCCCTCCTGTGGTTTCCAGCAACCGGTATTCAGGGACACGGGTGGCGCTTTGGTCTAAACCACTGAGCCTCTTGGGCTTGCCAATCAGAAGGTCAGTAGTTCGAATTCGCACAACCAGGTGAGCTCCCGTTGCTCTGTCCCAGCTCCTGCCAACCTAGCAGTTCAAAAGCATGCCAGTGCAAGTAGATAAATAGGTACCACTGTGGTGGGAAGGTAAATGGTGTTTCCGTGCACTCTGGCTTCTGTCACAGTGTTCTGTTGCACCAGAAGCGGTTTAGTCATGCTGGCCACATGACCTGGAAAGCTGTCTGTGGACAAATGCCAGCTCCCTCGGCCTGAAAACGAGATGAGCACTGCAACCCCATAGTTGCCTTTGACTGGACTTAACCGTCCAGGGGTCCTTTACCTTTTTTTACCTATTCAGAAAGCATGGTTGCCTCCGACTGTGGCCATACAGCATTAGCCATGATGGCTGGTAGCCTTGGTGGTCCTCTCCTCCATGGATTTGTCAAATCCTCTTTTAAAGCCATCCAAGCTGGTGGCCATCACCGCCTCTTGGTGAAGCAAGTTCCAAAGCTTGACTGTGCTGTACTTTCTCAAAGAAAGAAGAAGTACTTTCTGAAATGCTTCAGGACCCCTGTCCTCACCCATGTGGGAACAGAATTCTAAACAAGATCCAGCACTGGAAGCCTTTACTCCTTGCTGGAGAAGACAACTATTGTGAAATTCCTTTGCGCATGACATCTCTGCCCCCTTTTCATATAATCCAAGCCTTATGTTTCTGGATGAGAACAGTTACGTGGAAAGCCAACACATCCCCTCGACAGCAAATGAATCATGTTCCTTCCAGACTCACTAGGTGGCAGTCTTCACAGGGCTAAGAAAGCGCCTTACAACATAAAGGGAATCCGTAACCAACCAGGAGGCAGACAAGAGTCTTTGCCGAACAATCTTTATATTATAGTGGATAGCTCCAATTTCCAATATAAATCCCAACACTTGGAACATTGCGCAGATACTCTGCTTCATCAGCAACTTTCAAGTTTCTACAGTCTTCCAAATGAACACTTTTCACCACAATCCCTCATTCCTCCAAGAAAACATTCAACACCGTTTCTTCCAGTACACTAGTATCTACAAAACATGCCTAGTTTGGAGGAGGAAAATTTATGGGGAATTACTTGGGAGACTCTAATGGCAATGCATACATTGGACTTTTTTGTTTTAAAATTAATACAGTTTTTATTATGCTTGTGTAAGCATTAAAAGAAAAATAGGTAAAAAACAAATGAGAGTTGATATACTCTCCTCCCCCCCCCCCCAAAAAAGCAGAAGCTTCCATTCTGCCCGTTGTGAAACATGATATCTCTTTGGATAAGGCTGGTAACATTTGCTCTTGTGTTCTTAAGAATAATAGAATTGTAGAGTTGGAAGTGACCATGAGGCTCATCTAGTCCAATCCCCTGCAATTCAGAATCTCAGCTAAAGCATCCAGGACAGATGGCAATTGCTATGTACTGAGTTGAATAGGATCCAGACTGCAGCAGTCTGATTGGTCCTAGAACAATAGGATCCAAATTGCAGCAGTCTGATTGGTCCTAGAACAATAGGATTCAGAATGCAGCAGTCTGATTGGTCCTAGAACAATGCAGCAGTATGATTGGTTGGCAGGAACCACCCAATCCTGCTCCAGATTGAAGTGAATCCACAACCTGATTGGCTTACAGTAGAATTCCGGAATTAGCCAATCGTGCAGCCCATTGTGTAAATAATGTATATAAAGCAGATACTGTGAGGGGGCTTTCATTCATTCCTCCTCACCACTATGAGCTGAATAAAGAGCATGAAATCACTTTGCGACTCTGAGTATATTTCAGCAATCCAACCTCTGCTTAAAAACCTACAATGAAGGTGAGTCCACCACCTTCTAAGGGACTCTATCCCACTGTCAAACAGCTCTTCCATCAGAAAGTTCTCCCTGACTTACAAACTAAACAGGGACATGAATAGCTGTGTGTATGCCAAGAATGGAAATACGTAGTGGAGGCCGATGAGGAGTGACGAGAGGGGAGAGAAAACACAGCCCCCGGAGATGTTCCCTCAAGCTCCACCTACTAGTGTGAATTCCTGGCAGTGGAATAGCATTGTGTATTATGTTTGAAAATGGGGGGGGGGGGATATGTGAAAGCTAACTTGCCAAACACAAACACAGAAAATTCAGGTCTGAATTATGCATTTGCAGTATAAAGACTCGCATCTGGAAGTACTCCATATCTCGGTGAAATGACCTTGCAGATGGCAGCATACACCCAGTCTCGTACTAGTTGCTCATCATGCATAGTGCTTATCAGAGAATAAAAGGTTTTGGAGTTCTATGAGACAGCTCTCAAACTCCCCCCTGCCCTGCAAATCTTATATATCTTTGCTCATGGTGTGTGGGTATGTATGCGAGAGAGAGTTTGATTTAAAAAGGGGGGGGGGGAGAGAAGCACCATAAAAATCAAGAGGCCTTTAAGGAAAATAATTTACAGCTGCTGACAACTCTGTGAGATTAGCTTATCCTCAACAAGTGAGAAATTTTCCAAACATTATCAGAATGAAAGAAGCTGTGAAATAGCAGCCTTGTGTTTTCTGTAACATTAGCTAAACAGAGGCTGGCATGTTCAGATTCTGTTGGGTGCTCCTTCTTTCCTAATTAATCAATCATGTTTCAACAGTTTGGACAGACATTCTGGCTTTGCTTCTCTACTATAGGAAGCATGAGCTTGTGGCAGACACTAGAAGGCAGGGAGCCCCTAAGAAAGGCTGCTCCTCCCAAGGTGTGCTTTCTACTTGGCAATGTTAAAGCTTTAACCGCCAGTCCAGCTGGATTCTATATATAGCAGGGATGGGGAACTTGTGGGCCTTCAGATGTTGGACTGCAACTCCCATCAGCCCCAGCCAGCATGGCCAACGGTCAGAAATGATGGAGGCTCATAGCAGCACCATCTGGAGGGTACCACACTGACTACCCCTGATTTATCTGAACGTAAACGCAAATACGTTTATTGCTTTGAAGCTCAGCACCTGCCTCTTTCTTCAGCAGGCAAAGATATAGGCATTGATACAGATGCATGCACACACTTTAGTTATACTCATCAGCATGTGGCTACGTTTTGAGAATATACATGTCTGCTCACTAGAACAGAGAGTTAATTTGAATACTTGGTCATACTATTTAAGTTTGCTCTGAAACTGTTTATCTGCTTCATTGCAGTAGCAACAGAACATCTTGATCCACAGTAATTAATTGCTGCAATGAATATTTGGGGTGGGTTTTTTTGGCTTCAGAAACTCTCTTCTTCAACTAAAACCATGGTTCCTTGTCAGTGAATAATTGCTCTCATATGTTATTATGGAAACAAGGCTCTTCTTCAAAGGCCGCATGAGTGTTCCACAGAAGCATGAAAGATCACCAGAGTTGAGCATTACCTTGTGCTCTGTTGATGACATACCAGCATTTCAGCGAACAGTTTATTCTTTCTCTCTTTTTCTTCTTCATTAATGTCATCTCTTTGGCCCTGCCTTCCCTAAGCCTCTCCTGCTTGGCCTTCGCATATTTATGTACCGGAGAACATGTTGGGGAAAGAATGCCGGGGATGTGCAGCGTGCTCGGAACAAATCCAGAGAAACTGAAAATGGGAAAGGTTCAGTCAAGTCATCTGTCTACAAGAGGCAGGTTGTTCTGGATGATGCAGAAAGGAACTTCATTGAGAACACATGTCTTGTCAAAATACATGTGATGGGGTGGGAAGGACTGAATGCAGGCACTCCACGAAAGGGCAAGTCATGGCAGGCAAACTGCAGGGATCATCTAAGGAACAAAGGATACCGGGAAAGAGAAAACATGAGGTGTGCACATGTATTAGGGTGGGATATTCCACTAGTGCCGTTGTGTTTGAGGAGCTTCCAAATGAATCACAGGTGGGCCAGTAGTACATCTGAAGAGAGGAATCTGATGCAAGCAAACTGGTATCTGACTGTTTAGTCTTTCCATTAACCTGGACTGCCTGTTTTGTCACTTTGGACATAAATAAGATAATGATATTTGAAAGTTAAGGCTGTCTTCACAAGTGAGGTTTAAATATTCAGCAACTTTGATTTCTGCTGCTCCAGAGGGTGCCACTCAAGCCAATGGAATGAAATTACAAAAGAAAGGATTTAGCCCAGCTATTGCTAACCTGGTGCCTTCCAGATGTTTTGGACTACAGCTCCCATAAGCCCCCCACCAGCACAGCATCCGGAGGCTGCCAGGCTGGCAAACGTTGATTTGGATTAAACATTATGAGGAACTTCCTGATAGTACAAGCTGTTCAATGGTTGAACATTCTGCCTCAGAAATTGGTGGGTTGTCCTTCATTAGAGCAATAGGTGGATCATCACCAGATGCTGTGCTAGTGGATTTCCCACATCAGAAGGTTCAACGGAGAGAAAGTCCAGTAGCATTCACTGGCTGATTTGCAGTAGATTGCTAAGAGTTTCTGATAACAAATAGTAAGGGGGGAAAGTTTCCCATCTAAATAAGGCTGCTGAAATGACGTCTCCACCCTGTTTTTAAAGCACATGACTTCCCTCAAAGAACCCTGGGAACTGTAGCTTACCCTCAGACAGCTACAATTCCCAGCACTCTTAACAAACTACAGTTCCCAGGATTTGTTTGTGCTTTAAATGCACAGAGTGGATGTGATGGGCATTTGATTGCAAGGACTCTGGACTCTGTTCAGCTACAATCCTGAAAACAAGTTCTGAGGCTCAGAATGGGCTCAGATACACCCTGTCCTTTAATGCTAACTGTAAGTTAGGATTTCACTTACAGCTAAGTTTGGTAGACTCTGGGGTTCTAGATCTGATGAGCCTAAAGTTTGTGCACTCCTGAACCACATGGCCTTTGAAGTGCTGTGCTGTGGATTTATAATCTGTGAGCTCTTATGTTGATGCATAATTGTTGCACAGGCAGGAGAATGCCCATACGCCTCTTTGGGAGTGAAAACAAACAAGATGGACACTATTTTTGCTGAATACAAAGAAACTAGAGGAAGCACAGGGTGGTTTTTGTTTATTAGCACATGGAAATGAAATGTAGTATTTTTAACTGAGTCAGTGTTGCCACCATAATCTTTTTCTTCTTTTTTTAAAACCATAAAAGTCAGCACATTTTAGGAGCACGAGCAGGGAGGCCATAGAATATAATTATTTGTTATTTTATTTTATGTAAATATTTGTAGAGTGTAATGTTGCATGAAATTTGACTGAGACAGAGTAACCTAATATCTGTTCGCCTGCATTTCTTGGTTAAAAAGTAGACCTATGCCAACACTCAAAATGTAATATGCAAACTGGGTCAACCATATTTGGAGGATGGCGGCATACTGTGAAGTCCTGATTTCAACCTGCCGCTGCCTTTTGGTTACAGTGGTACCTCGGGTTACAGATGCTTCAGGTTACAGACTTCGTTAACCCAGAAATAGTACCTCGGGTTAAGAACTTTGCTTCAGGATGAGAACAGAAATTGTGCAGCAGCAGTGGCAGGAGGCCCCATTAGCTAAGGTTAATGGGGTTAGCTAAGGTTAACATGTTAAGAACAGTTTCAGCTTAAGAACGGACCTCCAGAACGAATTAAGTTCTTAACCCGAGGTACCACTGTGCAGTGAATATGGTAGGAGTGTCTTTCTGTTCAAACCAAGTTTTTTGAGTGTGAATAGACTGCTTCTCATTTGTTGGGTATGGTAGTCATTGTTTGAAAATTAGTTTTAACTTGCTTATATGAATATGTCTGTTTGTGGCCAAAACCACAAATATATTAACCAACAGAAACTGGGCTTTTGGAATATCAGAAAACAGAAAACATCCTGTTAGCCACTCAAATTGGGCAGTTAAACTGTCCAAGGAAGAGAACAAATGCCTATTTTGCTCCTGACTTATATTCATGGACTTTGCTCAGCATCCCCTGACTTCCTGCTAACTGTTTCTCTTTATCAGTACCAAACCCATTTAACAGCAGTGATAATAGACACATGGGATTCATTAAATGAGTAATACACTTTGCTTATGTGCCATTTCAGCCCTTTGGGAGGTCTATTTTTCATTCCTGGGAAGGACTTCCTTTATTGGATAGGATTTCTCCATATCTAAAGAACACCACCACATTATTTGAATTTATCGGAACACACAAGTATTGCCACTAGAACAATTTCCATTTTCAAGTTCCTTCAACTCAAGAGGTGGCTGAAATGCATTGAAATGAACAAACATGACCACCCAGCAAGACAGTGACAGTCTTCATCCAGTAACTCTTAGGTAACGTATAGGGTACAGTCATAGATAAGGACAATGACCCTCTAGATATAGATAAGGGCAAGCTTATTGGCTGCATGATGGAAGCCCATCTCTTTAATCAATTGTTGTTGTTGTTTAGTCATTTAGTCGTGTCTGACTCTTCGTGACCCCATGGACCAGAGCACGCCAGGCACTCCTGTCTTCCACTGCCTCCTGCAGTTTGGTCAGACTCATGTTTGTAGCTTCGAGAACACCGTCCAACCATCTCGTCCTCTGTCGTCCCCTTCTCCTTGTGCCCTCCATCTTTCCCAACATCAGGGTGTTTAATCAATACACGGCAGCAAATGATTTGTTGTTTGCACCTATGTCACAGCTCAGGGCCGCAATAACTCAATGGCTGCCCCTGTTCTCCACACACCCACCACACCACACTATTGGTAAGGAGAAGTCGACCAGATATAGCTTCCTATGAGCATCTGGTTGAGCACTGACCAGATGACTCATCTGGCTCTTCTTAGTTCTTTTGCTAGAATGTCAGATAAGGCACTGCATAATATACAGTTGATTGATGTTCCTCTGTTTTCTCAAATTGCAGCACTTCAGTATGAAATGCAACTTACAGCTGTCCTATGAGGGGGGAAATGAACATGGAAACACACTCTCCTAATGGCAAGAGGAAGCATAGTTCCTCTGAAGTGAACTGCATTGATTTCAGTGAGGCCTATTTTCACATAAATTTGTTTAGGATTCTGCCTACTAAAAGACTGCAAATAGTTAAAAACCATGTAGTTATGTCACATGCTAATTTCTGCTGTTCCCAAGAAACCTGTAGCAAAATAAACGTACAAAGCCAAAGCAGAAGGCATGGTTTTTCCAACATACCAGGTCCCTGAAAGTGAGACGTTGGTTCTTATTCTGCTATAGAAACTGCTGACCCTCTTGTCAGCAACTCATAGGTTCATTGGCAGACAATTTTGAGAAGGCTGTGAAGTCCAAGTACACAAAGCTTCTTGCCAGTTGGCTATTTTTCCAGCATCACCCTTCCCTATATCTCTCCTGCCTTTCTCTTCCCTCCTGCTGTTGCTTGCAATATGAAGGTGTGTTGAAGAACTATAGAATGTGAGGACATGATTTACCAGCAAGTTGTTAGCAACAACCATGTGTATCCCCCGTTTCACACAGGCTTTGCATGAAATCTTTGGAGTAACTTAAGGAAGAATATTGTATCTGGAGTTCGAGAAAGAGTTGTATAATGTCTGGACCTCAGTGTCTCTCGGTTGTTGATTCATACTGAAGGCATGACAGCTGGAGAAAAGGTTGCTCCATTGCATTTTAGATGTCAGAACAGATCGGTTTGAGCTTGTGGGTAGATTTATTCCTGCTAGATGTAGTTACGTCAAGCAATAATGCACAAATTATCGATAGCATTGTTTGTTTCTATCCTGCTTTTTCTCCCAAACAAACCCAGGGTATTACATGAATACAATTAAAACAAAATAAAATACTTTAATCGTTTAAAAATGTTAAGAACATCTAAAAATATGTAGTGCTTGTATGTTCTGCAGAACATTATTGCCCCAAGCAATCTCAGATATATCCAAGACATGTAATACATTGACTACAGTCTCCTCTCCGGGAGCTTGCATGCTCACACATTCATGCTAAGCCATGATTTGGCTTCATGTGACATCTGAATCAGGTCACAGCCAAAGAATCTTCCTCTAGATGAAGAATTTCTCCTCACAGTTGAAAGAAACTGGCGCTGTGTGCATCACTTCAGATGCTTAAAACCTTTCTATTTTTGCAGGTTTTCTCAGAAGGAGTTATCCAAAGGCAGTATTTGTGTTGGCAATTTTTGAGCACTGCATTTTATCTATTTTATTTTCTTCTACGTTTATGATGTTGTTCAAAGCTTAGTGGTTAAAAAATATTTCTAATAAATAATATTCCGGGGTGTGGGGAATAGGCTCTGGAGATGCATGCCTGTATTTCTTTTGCTTCTTTTCTTTAAGCCCCAGGCTGAAACAAAAATGTTGATCGTTATCTATTTTATAATTTTATGATATCCACTTGCTTTTAATGCCAATTTTACTGGTACCTTCTTACAAATATTTTATACTGTTTTATGTAAACTGCTTATAGGCTGCTTTTTTATTTATTAAGCGGTATATCAATCATGCTAAATGAAAGAAAGAAATGGCCAGTGTTTTCAAATGCACTCTTCATGGGGAATATATACACTTATACAGGGTGAATCTTTTAAAAGAGACCCCGTGGAACGTGTGTACTCTGTATCCACGGAGCCTCTTTTAAAGGACTCTCCCTGTACATACAGTGTGTCCTACCCCCCCCCCCACATTACATAGGTAGCTCAACTGGTGGGAAAGAGAATTCTCATAGTGTGGTTCTTTCTTCTTTCCACTGTAATACATAAGTATACTAGAGTAATAGGGAGTAACCAGGAGCGGAATACCACAGGTGATATAATTCAGCAATGATGGTCAGTGACTGGCTTTCTGTGAATGCTGTTTTCCATCCCACTGGTTACAGTTGACATGTAAATGATTGTGGAAGGAGTGACCACACTGCTTCGTTCCACCACTAATAGCTGTTGTACCACTTGAACCTACTACTCACATCTTCAATGGTCGTTATTAGCTAATAACTACACTGCTGGAATTCCTGCAGTGCTGTAATTACCTCAAAACCAGCAGATGCGGCTGACATTACTTTCTCTTTTTCTTAACGCTCATATATTCCTAAGAGACTCAGCAAGGACTTTCACCTTTAGAAGGTGTTTAGTACTTAAAAAGATTGATGAGCTGCAGAAGATCAGATTTTCTTTCTCCGCAAAAGGCCATTGTAGCCTATGGACAAGACTGAATGGAGGAATAGGCCCTGATGAAGTCAGGAACAGGGATGTAGCGGAGGGAAGATGGAGGCAGGGGAACACAGCTCCAGGGCTTTTGTCAGAGCAGAAACAAAGACATCATCTGCTGGAGCGCTAGAGGAACCGACTGACCCTCCTTTCTCTGGAAGTAATAATGAGGATTTTGGGTTTGTTTGTCACAGATTGGCATAAAAAGGTGACACAAGGCTGGACTTAACATGAGGTAGAAGGTGGCAGCCACTTTTGGCAGCAGACACCGGCAGGTACAGAGCAATGATGAGGTGCTGGAGGTAGGGCTGTGCATGCCATATAGCCTGCTCTGGAGCCCTGAGCAAGCCTGCTGTTCTCAAAAGCAGTGGAGAATCATAGAATTGTAGAGCTGGAAGGGACCACAAGGGTCATCTAGTCCAACCCCCTGCAATGCAGGAATCTTTTGTCCTATGTGGGGCTCAAACCCACGACTCTGAGATTAAGATTCTTGTGCTTTACGGACATCACTGGCAATCAAGTAAGAAGATTCTGTTCCCATCTGACCAACCTATGTTTGTGGAATGTGGAGAGACATCTAGTCCTTTGCATCAGTCTCCAAAATGCTCAATCAAACAATTTGAAAACACCATGAAAACATTTTAAAATAGTTATAAAGACAGGAAAAGAAAAGAGCTGAAGAATAGGGCACAAAACCAATACAAAATGAAGACCAAAGGTTGAGTCTTGCGGATTCTTTGTTAAAATGTATTTCACAAGTTGAATCTGTGCAGCCGTAAGCAAGCAGCACTGTTAGTGAATCTCCCTCACAATAAACTATGCATAAGACTGAAACCATGCTGATGGCAATAACCTGGGTATTATGCCATATACGGCTGTTCTTTGGTCTTCATGTGTGTAATAATGGATCAGCATGAATGTATGCATCATTTACTCCTTGGAAGCATGGTTCTGGGGGCTTTCATGGTGCACTTATTGGAAAGAACCTAGTTCTGCAAATGCACCCAAATGCAGTGCTGTGTCATCATGGCTCGTTGCTCATCCAGCCATCTCCAGTGGTAATTTCTTAAGACCACTTCATAGATTGCACTTTCTGAAGATGAATCTTCATGTCACAAAAGGGCCATGCAACTATCCACCCATGTACAAGGCCCTTCGAATACTACAGGCTTTTCCTTTCATGTCCATGACAGGAAAAGGGATGTGTTACCAGCCCGCAAGTCAGAATAAAAGCACTGAATACATGAGACCAGCTGCCAACAATATCAACTTGTACTTTTATTTGTGGTGGAAAAAGACATGGGACACAGAACTCTTTATTCCTGAGTTGTAAAAATACAGGCTCTGATCCAGCTCCAGTTCCCTGGAACAAAGTCTTGCTGAACACTATAGAATTTAAGTTAGCTATAACTAATGTTTTCCATTGGTTTCAATGGAGTTTAGTAAAGACTAGCTTTAGGTGGTTCATGGAAATATTCACATCCTTGACACAATTAGAATTTCTAGGATCAAAACAAGGTCTAACTCCGATTCATGATTTTGAAATCAATCATTACCTGTGTGGTGTAGTGGTTAAGAGTGGTAGAATCGTAATCTGGTGAACCGGGTTCGCATCCCCACTCGTCCATATGCAGCTGCTGGGTGACCTTAGGCTAGTCACACTTCTCTGAAGTCTCTCAGCCTTACTCACCTCACAGAGTGTTTGTTGTGGGGGAGGAAGGGAAAGGAGATTGTTAGCCACTTTGAGACTCCTTCAGGTAGTGATAAAGCGGGATATCAAATCCAAACTACTACTACTACTACTACTACTACTATTCTTCTTCTTCTTCTTCTTCTTCTTCTTCTTCTTCTTCTTCTTCTTCTTCTTCTTCTTCCTCCTCCTTCGCGTCCTCCTCCTTCTCGTCCTCCTCCTCCTCCTCTTGGTTGAGTCTTACAATATGGTCTAAAAATCAGAGGTAGGGAACTTTTTCTTTCTGAGAGTAACCTTCCTTTCTGGGCAATATTCTGAGAGGGCCACATGCCAGTAGTAGGTGGGGCCTGAGGCAAAAATGAGTGGAGCAGCTTATGTCAATGTTACCTCTGTACGGTAGGCCAGTTTCTACTCACTTTTACACACCCCTCTCTTGTGGGAATGGTGCATCCAAAATCTATTTTTAAAAAAGGTCAAACGACCCGGGGCAGCTTCCGCACATACAGTTACCATATCTCTCTCCTGCATCCAGAAAAGCAAGAGTCATTATTGTATAAGAGTTCTAGTCAGGCAGAAACATCCACGGAGTAACAGCGAAGCAGGACCAATGAAGTATGTGGCCCAGGCAGATGGCTGTTTAGTGGAGTCACTCAGATTGAGTCTGTGTAGCTCAGAGACTGCTTACATTTCCTCTCTGTTCCCCCCCCCCACACTCCCACCACCCAAAATCCTTCACTCTACAGGCAAGGAGTGGATCGTTTAGCTTGCGCTAAAGCTCTGAACTATAGTCCTTTTAAAACAGCTGCCCTAAGCAAAATCGGAGTTTCCTAGGTTACCTGGGTCAAATTTATTAAAACTGTATTTACTTTCTGCTGTCCAGCCTGGAGTAATCAGCTTCCGATGTATTTGTTTTGCTAGGTACTGTGATTCCAAGAGCCAGGAAAACATCAACGAACACTGTGGAAAAGGGAGATCCAAAGGGTTTCAAACAAGTTCACTTAACCAGGTATATATATACACACAAAATGTCATCTGAACAGAAAGGAGTACAGTGGTACCTCGGGTTACATACGCTTCAGGTTACAGACTCCGCTAATCCAGAAATAGTGCTTCAGGTTAAGAACTTTGCTTCAGGATGAGAACAGAAATCGTGCTCTGGCAGCACAGCGGCAGTGGGAGGCTCCATCAGCTAAAGTGGTGCTTCAGGTTAAGAACAGCTTCAGGTTAAGAACGGAATTAAGTACTTAACCCGAGGTACCACTGTATAGCAAGTGAGCAAAGGAGCTTGCAAATTAGGACAGTTCCAGCCTGTCCTGCCAAACATTTGCTACAAGAATTGTGTTGCAATATAGCCCCCCCAACTTTGTTTTGCCTCAAAGCATTCTTAGAGTAACAGAAAATCCTTTGTAGAATCTATCACCAGCTGTCTAGCTACCACTGAATAAAACTGCACAAGTTCTCATTGGCACATACAGACTTCATTTTTCAAATAAGTTTTTTTTTAAAAAAAACCCAAACCAAATAGCTGTGTTGGTTCTGTATTTTATTTTTTAGAACATGTGAGGGCTTTGAAATGTAGCTTCCCATAGTAGCGATTAACCCTGTGCATCTAGCGATATCTGTTGAGAGTTTATTGAAAAACTGAAGTACAGTCTCTGGGGACCTGCTACCAGTTATATGTTTACTTCCACTAGGTATATTTGTAAATTATGAAGATATTAAAAATATGTCGTAAGTTTCAAGTGTTCTATTCTGCAAAGGAAAATAAATCTTATTTCATTTGGCACTCCTAGCTGAACTCACAATAGTATGATAATAAATCCTCAGAATCCTAGGATGACGGGGGGAATAGTTGCTGCTACACAAAAAAAGAGCAAAGTGAATGTATCATCTTTAGATTTAGATCTCAGTGAGACTCCTTCTGCTGAAGCAAATCTATATAGCCCAAACACATACCCATCTTTTGTAGGTGATACATTTTCTGCACTCCTCTTATACCCCTTTTTACCTTCCACCTAATTCCAAGTATGTGCCTATCAATGCTTATCAAGATGTGTTGCAAAAATGTCTGTGAAATAACTTCTGCAATGCAGCATTTGGAGTTGGTTAGAGGCTCATTAGAACTTTGAATGATTTTGCACGCGTCAACAAGTATATCTAGGTTCCAACTCTTAGATGACTTGTTTTCACTTAGTCAGATTCTTGGTTGCCTCTGCACTTCTAGTAACTAGCCATAACCAAAAGATAAGATGCCAGACAACAAACATTATTCTTACATCTTCCCAAACAAGAAGGAAACAGCATCAAATCATGGAAGTTTGTTGTTATGAACTGGCAGGACAATGGGGACGAGGAAGAGGATACTGGCGAGGGGTGTGGTTGGGACTGGGACACACTAAGGCAAGCTGGGGTTGGGGAAGCAGAGGTTGGTGTAGGAAGTTCTCGTGGGATAATGAAGGATGGTAAGGGGGTGGGGGTCAGTGTACAGGAACCAGAGCCAGAGGGACCCATAACTCCATGAACACGGTATGCTCTGAGGTGTAGGGAGCCGTGGGCAGGGTGCCCCAGGAGGCTGAGGCAAGCAAGGGCCCACAGCCCAGCTCCCTAGCTGGCCAGGTGGGGCTCGCTAGCTCTGGGAGGAGGTCTCTGATTCCTCATCTAGAGTAGGTTCAGAACAGGTGAGGATCTAATGCCTCGTCAAGCCCAGCTGCTGCAATCAGCATGCAAAGTACAAAAGGGAAGCAGAGCTGTGGTGCTTTGTCTGCTCAACTGCTCCAGGATATCTTTGGGACTATGCTTTGGTTTGAACATGTGGACTGACTCTGGACTGGGGACTTGACATACTGACTTGCTGCCAGGTAGGCCAGGGGACATTTGTCCTAATTAGCCTGCTATTCCCTTGGTATTTCTATGCTAATTTTTATGCTATTTTTTCAGACTGCAAAGATTCCCAGTGACATAAAGCTTTTGACAAGCACTTCACTCAATGAGATTTGTCAGTGTTTCGACAATACTTACAACATACAAGATTAATGAAAGATTAAGGGAGAGAAACTTTCAAAGTTGATAAATATCATTAGTGGACCCCACCTTTTGTGAAATACTCGCCCCAAAGAGGCTTGCCTGGAATCTACTGTATATTTAGTGCTAGGCACCTGGGTCTTTTAATGTGTTCTTAACATTTCTAATTTTAACCTCTGTTTAATCAGATGTTGATGAGTTTTAGCTTGCATTTGGGGGTTGAGTTTGTGTGTTGATGCTGAAACCTGTCTGCATCTAAACATTTGTCCTTTTCTCTCATTCTACCATGGAATAATTGATAGCAGGATTATGCTATCAATTATGCTCATCTCTAATTGACAACCTGGAGTTTCCTTTGAAATATCCAGCCACTGAGCTATTACTTTTAGATGTGTAACTTTATAATACACTGTTATATAAGAATGTGGTTATCTTCAAATATAGTATATTTTAACTTCTATTAATTCTGCTTGCTTTCATCAGATTTTATTAAGTCATATATTTTCAGATTTTAGTGGGTTTATTTTATAGCCAGGCAATTTTGGTACATATTTTAAAGGATTAGTTAATGAAAGCATTGCATCATCAGTGTTTAAATGAATTTTGTAAGGGGTAGATTTAGAATTTAGGCCAGTTACATCTTCTGTTGATGGTCATAATGGTTCAATGCATATAACAAAAAACAGTGCTGCTAGGAGAAATCCTGTCTTGTTCCTCTATTTACTTGAAAATAATTTGAGTACTGGCTGTTTATACATAATACAACATAGAGATCATTATAGAAAGTTTTAACATAATCCTGAAACTGTTTACCAGTATCTAATTTCTATAACGGGGAATATGAATACATTCATTCTATATGATCAAATGCTTTTTCAGAAGGATGGGGGTGGAGACGCTCCTTCAGGTATACAGGACCGAGGCCGTTTAGGGCTTTAAAGGTGAGCACCAATACTTTGAACTGTGCTCGAAAATGTACTGGGAGCCAATGTAGGTCTTTCAGGACTGGTGTTATTTGAACAACAGAGCAACTACTATGTAGCAAATGCTACATATGTAAAACTAAGGTTCTAACTACTTCTTACAGTGCTATGGAGGGAACCACACTCAGGCTGGGCTGTGGAGTTTCTATTATAGACCTGACATGCTTCTTAAAGAGACAGGCCACACCCACGACACAGCACTGCTAAACACCTCAGAATTTTGTGCTCCTTGCTTCTTTTAGGAACACCAACTGCACTCATTTTTAAGTATTTTCCTTGCCTTTTTTCATTTATAATCTCTTACCCTTTCTGGAAAACAGCATGCTGGCTTCTAAAAATAACCATTGCAATTCTCTATAAACACAATGGTCTACCCACAGCTGTATTCATGGTTGACAAGTTCACTCCTCAAATACGTCATTACTTTTTGTTTAGCTTCTTGGTGGGCTGGACTTCAGCCCACTAATATGCAGGAGATTTTCCAGTTATGATTGCATCCAGTCTGCAATCAAGTGGACTGGTGAACAGTAAATTAAATGGGAACCAAAACAATTAAAGTAAATTAAATGGGAACCAGGCTCTCTCCATTTTTTCAAAAGGAAGTGTTCCAGATGGTCATTGATGCATGGGGTTAGTTGCTTAGTTTGTTAACTCTGGTTTGAGAATTACTGCTAACATTATCATATGGCAAAAGCAGTGGTGTGTAATTTCCTGATTGTTGCAGTACATCCCAGTATGTTTCCGAGCACAATTCAGAGTGTTGGTGTTGACCTTTAAAGCCCTAAACAGCCTCGGCCCAGTATACCTGAAGAAGCATCTCCACCCCCATGGTTCAACCCGGACGCTGAGGTCCAGCGCCAAGGGCCTTCTGGCGGTTCCCTCATTGTGAAAATCAAAGCTACAGGCAGAGGGCATTCTTGGTGGTGGCGCCCTCCCTGTGGAATGCCCTCCCACCAGATGTCAAAGAGAACAACAACTACCAGACTTTTATAAGACATCTGAAGGCAGCCCTATTCAGGGAAGTTTTTAATGTCTGACATTTTAATGTATTTTTAATCTTTGTTGGAAGCCGCCCAGAGTGGCTGGGAAAACCCAGCCAGATGGGTGGGGTAGAAATAATAAATTATTATTATAGTATTGCAGATTTACACATACTAACTTGGGTCACATCCACATCCATACATTCAAAGCACAAGGCTTCCCTTCTGGGAACTATAGTTTGGTATGGGTGCTGAGTATTTTAAAGAGAGTAAACTGTAGTTCCCTGGATTTAAAGCCAAGTTTTTCGTTTTTTGTTTAACTGTGCTTTAAAGTTATGGTGTAGATGTGACTGTAGTTCTGCAGAGTGCCAAGGGGGTGTGCATTCCATTTCTCCTACATGGACTCAGCCAGGGCTTAAATGATGTCCATTCAGCTTCAAGAATGCTGATTGGGCATCACTGTAATTGAGATAACTAAAGCACAAATCTGAGTAGCACTGGCACCTACAATAAATTGTGCAGGGGGAAAGTAATAAAGGTGTATGAGCAGCCATTGCTTTCCTTGTAAGATATATAGTTGTATATTTGTATTGCAAATTATTTTGAAGGACCAAAGAGTCAGTCCCTTAGGGAAGGAATAAGTGGTACACACTGCTTATTAGTTCATAACCTAAAATATCTGTTTGAAAGGAAACGACGACTTTTTTTTTTGCCAGTGTCTGTTTCATATGAGTACAGGATCTAATTCTAGACGCCAAAGTGTCAAATATCCAGTCAAGTGAACGGAGGTCCACAGCCACTCCAACTTTCTAGTACATTTGTTCATAAAGCTGTATTCTATAAACACACACACACATATATATCCCATACCCTATACAGTGGTTTGTTGTTTAGTCGTTTAGTTATGTCCGACTCTTTGTGACCCCATGGACCAGAGCATGCCAGGCACTCCTGTCTTCCACTGCCTCCCACAGTTTGGTCAAACTCATGCTGGTAGCTTCGAGAACACTGTCCAACCATCTCGTCCTCTGTCGTTCCCTTCTTGTGCCCTCCATCTTTCCCAACATCAGGGTCTTTTCCAGGGAATCTTTCCTTCGGAATTGATAGGTTTGATCTTCTTGCAGTCCATGAAGATCAAACCTATCCATTCTTAAGGAAATCAGCCCTGAGTGCTGACAGATCGTGAAGCTGAGGCTCCAATACTTTGGCCACCTCACGAGAAGAGAAGACTCCCTGGAAAAGACCCTGATGTTGGGAAAGATGGAGGGCACAAGGAGAAGGGGACGACAGAGGACGAGATGGTTGGACAGTGTACAACTGCCCACAGTGGTACCTCGGGTTAAGTGGTACCTCGTGTTAAGTACTTAATTTGTTCTGGAGGTCCGTTCTTAACCTGAAACTGTTCTTAACCTGAAGCACCACTTTAGCTAATGGGGCCTCCTGCTGCTGCTGCGCCACTGGAGCACGATTTCTGTTCTCATCCTGAAGCAAAGTTCTTAACCCGAGGTATTATTTCTGGGTTAGCAGAGTCTGTAACCTGAAGCGTATGTAACCCAAAGTGCCACTGTACTGAGGGGATGGGAATGTGTCAGGGGTTGTACTTTGGGCCCCGAGAGTGTCTGAATGAAAGAGACCACACAAACCAAGAGTTCCATAACACTAAAAAAAAAATGGTTCCAGTTACAGGTAGGTAGCCGTGTTGGTCTGCCATAGTTGTATATTTGTAGTGCAAATTTCTGAAGAAGTGTGCATGCACACGAAAGCTCATACCAAGAACTAACTTAGTTGGTCTTTAAGGTGCTACTGGAAGGAATTTTTTTATTTTGACTAAAAAAAATGTTGTAGCTTTGGTTTCGTTTGCTCCCTAGTGGCTCAAACATGTGTCAGAAAGGACCGTTTGGTACAGCACAGGATATAATTTTGCCTCTGGCATTTTCACTACACCACAAAAACGTTTTGTTTTTTTTATGCTGAGCCAGGAAAAGACAAACCAAACAAAAGGAATACCATGTAGCTGAAGATGTATTTTCCTGTCTATATAAGGATTGCACGGTAATTGAGGAATCAAGACAATCTCTGAAAATGAACCTTTAGGAGCATGGCTTATCAATTTACCTTACCATCAAAGTATCATAGAATATAAATGGCAAAGCAATGTTATGTGCTGTGATTATGCTTAGCATCAAAGAAAATGTTAGTTAGCAAAAGGTTGATGCTAAGTGGACTTATATACACATGACATTAGTGTGCCAATGTAATTTTTATGTAGCCTCTGCAAAAAAGAATGAAAATGTGTTGATAACTGATCGGCGGTTGTCTAAAGACTCAATCAAGTCTTTCTGAGCCCAGTTACTCAAAACCCTTTAATACAAAACCTGTGGCCATTCTGATGGCATGCTGTACTACAACACCCATTATCCTTGATCATTGGCCATGCTGGCTGGAGCTGATGAGAACTATAACCAAACCACATCTGGAGGGTCACAGCACAGGTTCTCTACCTCTGCTTTAACAGGAGATGCAGAAGAACAGGTTGCAAATAAAAACACCCACTGCAGTTTAGAAGCAAAGGTATTTTTTAAAAAGAAGTAATAAAGCTCCTTTACATTTGCCAAGGCAAAGTGTCCCTCCTCTTTTCCCCTAAAATGACTTTTTCAACATTTAGTCACCACAGTACCACATGACTATTTATAGCCCTTTCCATCTCAGAACTGCTGATTTCAGTGATACCACTACACCACTAAGTTTCCCCGGCATTGATTTCTTTGCTTTCTACTTTCTCCAATAATAAAAGCTGTCTGTTATTCTGAGTCTGTATGCGTAGAGATGCCCTGCTTTTTTTCTGGGAAAGGAAATGCTTCCTAGGAAAATGAGGGTTATCAGCTCTGGACATATTCATTTTATTCTATATAGAAGGGTTCTATCCCACCCTCGGGTCAAATGATTCTCAGGGAAGCTTGCAACAGACAGCAATTAAGACAGGTATATAAACATGTGCTTAATAATAATTTTATTATTTATACCCAGCTCATCTAGCTGGATTGCCCCAGCCACTCTGAGTGACTTGTTCAAGTGTTTCGCAGAACAGAGGTACAAGTTGTCTCTACTCATGTACAAGTGTTTGTGTGTAAGAGTGTGCACAGGTTGATGTGAATAGCTCAGCTATTGCATATTTCTTGAACGCAATGCGTGAACACCCCATTGCAAATCCACTCAATCCCACAGTCCCTTGTTGGATCATAGAGGCCATTTTTTCTTCCATTCTGCAGTCTTGGAGCAACTGCAAGATGAGAGCGGAGTATTCGTTATCGTAGAGGAACAAGCTCCTTGTAGCTGCTCCTTCTCAGATTGATGGATGAGGCTAGACTGCTGCTCCTTTTGCCATGGCCTGGCAATCAGATTGCACAGCTGCCCAGTAGCTTTTGTTCCCTTGACCAATGGTAGCGGCCAGAGTGCGCTTCCCTCCAGCTCTGCAGTCCCAGGTCAACATAGCAAACCTGCATGTGCCAAACACCAGGCATGCAGTGAGCCATGGGATCTTTGCCCATTGTCTGCAAAACTGATTCCGATTTGATGGGGTCATATCTGAGCCAAGGAAGACTGGCACAATGTCAGCAAAACAGCATCACGGCCTTAAGTACATATAAATAGGAGATCAAAAGGAAAATTCCTATTGATAAACCCTTCCTGGCAGGAATATGACTCGGGCACCCAAGAATATAGAAAGCAACCTCTTAAAGGCATGTGTAGGTTGCAGTACTTGGGAATGCAAAGAGCATTCAAACTAGGGACTCAGCTCTACAGCTGCAAACAAAATGTTTTAAGCATGTTTTGAGTGCAATCTACAATGTGACACTAGATGGCGATGGTGAGCCTTATGGAAAATTCAGTGTATTTTTTAAAACTCTTTTTTAAAAAAGCATTTTCAGAACGGTTTTTGTGTGTTGATTCCACCCGAGTCATCCATACCACAAACTCACTAGAAGAATCTTGAGGAATATTCCCTGAGCAGAAATCAAGCTTGCTTTAGGAACTGAGTTTCATGATACCCAGAACAAATTTTGTGCATATTTGGAATAATCCAGAATGTGTGTGTTGTTTTAAGATGGACTGTTTTCATTATTCACCAGGTTTGTTGCTACAATATGGCCGCACTTGATAATTATTCAGAACAGGGTGATGCTGCAGGTAAAGGTAAAGGGACCCCTGACGATTAGGTCCAGTCATGGACGACTCTGGACTCATGCCATTACATTATAAGTACAGTGGTACCTTGGTTTAAGAACAGCTTAGTTTATGAACAACTTGGATTAAGAACGCTGCAAACCCGGAAGTATGTGCTTTGGTTTGTGAACTTTGCCTTGGAAGCAGAACATGTTCCGCTTCCGGTTGAATGTGTTCCGTTTGTAAATTGAGTCCCCTGCTGCTATGGGAAAGCACGACTTGGTTTAAGAATGCTTTGGTTTAAGAACGGACTTCTGGAACGGATCAAGTTCGTAACCCAAGGTACCACTGTATCGGATAAGGGCGTAATCTCTCTTGGGAGATATTTTAAAATGATTGATCTAAGAGAGTAGCTAGGAAACATACAAATCACATTAGTACAGCAATGAAAAATCGTGAAAGAGGACAGATCCAACCCTCCAACATTCCTCTGGTGAAAATAGGGACAGTTCTTACTCCCACAAGTGTTCGCATGCCAGGCCCCACCAAAGTTGGGCTGAACCCAGTGCATGTGTAGCAAACTACAGTTCCCAGGATTCTTTGAGCCGAAGCCATGACTGTTAAAGTTGTATAATAGGGCTTTAAATGTTTGGTGTGAATGTGGCCTAAGATTCATTTGCTAATATGACAGGGAGGGGAGGCTCCAGCTTCTCCTTTGCCTCAAGCAGCCAAATATCTGGAGCCAGCCCTACTCTTACAGCAATGCTGTGCTGTAGCAAAGGCCGGGAGGCAGTGATTTGTCCAAGGTCGTACAATAAGCTTTCTGGCTGGAGTATTTAGTCTTTGGAAGCTCATGAAGAGCTATTTATGTCTAGGTATCTCACAACTGTATGTTCTTACGCAAAGAATCCAACAGCAGCCATTTAAACTCATTTGTGTGTGTGTTTCACTTTAAAAAAAGCATTTTCTGTGGATTACTTTTTGAGCCCTCACATGCCTTCTGACTGATTTGATGGGAGCCTAAGAAAGCTGTATGACTCATGTCAGAACTTTTGAAAACCTAGGAGAATATTCATGCAATTTCTTTCTCTCCTTTTTTACGAGTTTACTATAAAAGGTGTGAGAACTCACTTGACTGGCAAGGTGTCAGATGTTGGAGGAGCCCATCTATTTTTTTTTAATAAAACCTCCATGCACTTGAAAGGGCTTGAAAGCTTGACAAACTGTAGTATGGGCTAGTGCAGTTCTGCAGAAAAGACGTTGTGTAAGATTATAGGAGTCAATTTTGTGTTTCCTGAAGGGACTGCCAATGCAAAAGGGAGAAATGGTGTAGGCTCGTGTTTTAAAAGATATGCTTACAATGTTTTTCTGCGCCAATACACCAAGAGAGTGATGAGTGAATGAAAAATTAATCACTTTGTGTGTAATAAACTGGGTGACACTTCCACTAACACTTGGCTACCTTCTCCTTTTCCATTGAGTCATCACTGGCTAGAAAACTCGACTGAAACTCGAGAATTATACAGCACACCAGGAAACTAGAAGAAGATGAGCGGTTTTAAGGACCCTTGTTCTGCTAAATCTAGTCCGTGGGGGCAAGAGAACCATATGACCACCTGTGCCATTTTCTTGCATTTCTAGTCTTTAATTAAGATCTCGATCTCTCACACAAAGTGTACAGTGTTGAGGTATTCCACTACGTGTTGGAGTATGCCAGCTTCACTACAACAAAATCTACACCCATACCTCGGTGTGTACAAAAGAAACCATCTCAGGTGCTTTGTTTATTTACACACGACATAATAGCATGCCTCCATAGGAATCTTCAGAGACCAGTGTAAAACAAAGATGTGATCCATTCGTGTTCGCATTAGTGTCTTAAAATTGCTTCTCAGGACCACCTAACCTTATCTGAATTATTATTCATACAGTGGTACCTTGGGTTAAGTACTTAATTTGTTCTGGAGGTCTGTTCTTAACCTGAAGCACCACTTTGGGGGCGGGGCTGAACTTTTTGGGGGGGGCCAGGGCTCCTCAATGTTCAAAGCCCCCCCCCCCCAATGTCAGGATGTTGCAGGATGTCATTAGTGTAATGGCAGGACATTGTGTCCAGCCCCTCTGACTTCAAGAGTCCCTTTTTACCAGGGACAGTCAATGTTCCCTGATGCATCACTGCTCCAATCTCTCTCTCTCTCTCTCTCTCTCTCTCTCTCTGTGTGTGTGTGTGTGTGTGTGAGAGAGAGAGAGAGAGAGAGAGAGAGAGAGAGACACCTTTTTCCTGCTTTGTTTGGGGAGATAGATGGCTTGTTACATTTTTTGTTAATCTGTTTCTCCAGCATTTTCATTCTTCAGTGTTTACTTGCTTTCCAGGGTCTCTAGAAGTTAAACTAGGGATGGAGGATAGATTTTATTCAGTTTACATTTCAAGATGAATCTAATTTTCACTTTCCAAAACAATAAATGAAGCAAAACACAGCTTTGAAATTTGTATGTATCCAAATTTTACAGTGCAGTTCATCAGCCAAGCAATCTGTACAAAAAAAATATCATACAGTAGGGTATAATGTGCATATAAAAGCACGTGTTAGTGAAAATAACATAAAAATGCATTATGTTAGAGGAACCAGTTTTGCAAAAATGAATGTATGGGGGGGGTGCATACAAAAAGGTGTCTTATTAGGATAAATTCACACAAAAATGCTGGTGAATTTTTATAAAATAGTTGCAGATTGATGGGGAACTGAAATTAAGATTGGAAAAATGAGAAACAAAAACTGACATGTTCACCCATCCCTGTCTAGCACAAATGTAGGCAAAATGCATGTTATGTAGTGTTCAGCCTACCATTTCACATACAATGTCTGCTTACTAAGATAAAAATGGCCTCTTATAGCTTTCCTGGGTGGGCAGTAGTTGCGTCCCCTCACGTTTGGCCAGCAACCTGAGCACGTGAGTTTAGCCAGCTCTTGGGAATTTTCGTGGCTGGTCCACAAGGCAGGACTGCCCACCAGAGTTAAATGGGCCAATTGAAAACATACAGCCAGATCTGGATTAGAACAAAGATCCATCTCGTGCTGTCTTGTGTTTCCACGGTGGTCACCAAGGCCAGGGAGGTGACTTGTAAGCATTTAAATAAGCCAACAATGTGTACTAACAAAGTGTACTAATTGATCTGTGGTATTGTGTGTTTCAAGCATTCGTTTTATTTATTTAATAATTTATTATTTATACCTCGCCCATCTGGCTGGGCTTCCCCAGCCACTCTGGGCGGCTTCCAACAAAATATTAAAATACAGTAATGCATCAGACATTAAAAGCTTCCCTAAACAAGGCTGCCTTCAGATGTCTTCTGAAGGTTTATATATAAATAAGGTTTATATGTCCCTCAATTTTAAAAGCAACCATTAAGCAGTTTCCATAAAGCATGAAATATATATTTGAAAATGATAAAATCAACTGACTTTAAAAAGTAGGTAATAAAATATTTCTAATTCCATCTGTGAGATGCTGGAAGATACCCACCAATATGGACCCAGGCCCCCTTCCCTGCACACAGACACTAATGTGCATACATATATCAAGTTTGCAGCCAAAAGCCTTTCCTCTCAAACAGGAGTGAAATCTTAGGTCTGGTCATAAGTGTAGAGCAGTTTCAGGGTGTGGGGAGGTAGGCTTGTTGGCAGTATATAAAGCCAAATATAGCTCAAGTTTTGAAAAGTGTTCAGTGGGTAAAAGAATAAAGGCAACTGATCTGGTTTTTTTTTTTTAATGTGGTCATGGTAGGAATTACCTCATGAGTAAGTTTCTTTAACTCTGGGGACTGTCTTTTGTATAATTGCTCTAAAAGCTGGGTTTGTCTGTGCTGCAAGTGAAATCAAAGTGCAGATGAGTCTATCACATCCCAAAGTACCATGGATAAGATTAGGCACAGTGACACTCCAGTGTATACAAATGAGAAGAGAAATTAGGGGTATGGGTTCAGTTTGCCCAAGATGAATTGATTCAAGCTGTTTGAGATATCCATATCATTTGGAACTCTCTTACGTAGACTGTGCTCCTGAAAAACAGATATGCAAAACTGACTCACTGGAGAGCTTCAAATTGGCACTTCAGGCGGAAGTGCCATACAAAATAAAAATAAAACTCATCTCATCTCATGAAAGGGCTGGCCATGGAATTACTGCCCTTTGAGTAAGGGTGTAATATATTCATCATGTAATAAATAAGGAATAAACACGTGAATTTATGACTGAAAGGGAAAGGGGCTCAGTCTTCTATTTTTATTTTTTTTTAATCATTTCAGTGACGTTGAGCAAAATCTTCTTCCATTGCAAATGGTGTAGAAATAGGATGCCTCTTATTGGCAAGGAAAGGTTGGCCATTCTTCGGCAATCCTCTTTTGAAAGTCACATAAATCATTTTAGGCCCATAAAAAGCTGTATTCCATGCCCAAAAGACATTCCTGTGGAAAGAATCACAACATTTTATGCCATCAGGAAGGAGGATGACTCTGTTATTGTCCTGACTACATGGATTCTTTTGGATTAAGGGAGTTTTCCTGGTGCAGCCCTTTGAGTTGAATATATGGAGTAATAAGTCAGGCTTCAGAGGTGGGAATGGAAGAACACAATGGTTTAGAGTGAGATGATCAAAATATGAGTAATATAATCATATTAGATTAAAGAAGAGACACCGCATCATATACCCAGTGAGTCACCATTTCAGAACAGAAGGCTCTCTGTATAAATCATTATATTTATGCAAGGAACTTTGTAGTAGCACCATAAGCACAGCTGGGATTACCATTTTCACTGGGCGATCCTTTTGTGACAGGGTGAGCCACTTCAAAGAATCCAGTGTTTAAGAACACCCCTAGTTTAAGCCTCAATTCCAAACAAATTTGCGGGAAGCAATTGTGTTACCAACAGATATCTGCACCGCAGATTTATTACCTATTCACGATTACTCATTCTTGGTGATTTAGACAAAAGTACCGCACTGAATTAATGAATTCTGAGTCAAATGCAACCGCCAGACCAAGATGCAGCATCTATGTGCGTGCAATTACCTGTCTGAAACAGGATCTGTTTTCATTTCATGTAATGTTTGGCTTGCTATTTAAGTAGGCTGCCCTGTTTTATGTTATCTAAGAAGATAATTTAAATTCCGTGCAGTTCAGTTCTGTCCTGATGGGAACACTTATTGTATCCTTGGAAGTTGCAATTATTTTCAGAACTAAATTGGAAACTTGAATGCATATCCCCTCCCCACCAACCCCCATATATCAGCCCCGGGTTCCATGACTCTCACACCAACAACAAAATCAGCTGGTAAAACATTGTCTGGATGGTTCCACTTCAGTCTGCAGAATGATGTGTTGTCTGAATGCTCCCACTGAGGATGCAATCAAGTGCATTTACCTGAGAAGAAGCCCCTTTGAATATAATAGAGATTGATGCTGAGCACTTTATTTATTTAAAAGTTCAAATTCTGCCCTGCACTTTCAGTGCTCCTGTACCACTCAGAGCAGCTAAACTGGTTAGGACTGCACTGTTACAAATGCTTAACATTTCCTGGATCGAGCTGCATTAAGTCTGCTTGAGGGTAAAAGTGTGTCAACGGTGGTTCATAAACAACAGTAAGCCTCCGTATGCCCATTGCTAGGAATTGGAAGTGGTGAGTGTGTCACTGAATTCATGTCCTGCTTGCAAGCTTCCTATGGGCATCTGGCTGGCACTTTGGGAGAACAGGATTGCTGGACTAAGGGCCTTTAGCTGGATCCAGCAGGGCTTTTCTTAAACTTAATGAAAAGCTGAGCAGCAACTGCCTCTCATCCATCCCATGCCTTTGTTTTGCAGAATCCCATCTTCTCCTGTTTCAGCAACAGAGAAGTACAGGAGCAAACAAACATAAGTTCAGCATAGTTACCACACCTGCAAATCTGATGAAGCTCCCACCATTTCCAACTATTATTTGGAGAAAAATTGATGTAGACAAATCCTTCTCCCCTCCTGCAAATCATCCTTTGGGTAAGACCTGCAAGCTCTTACTAGTATCTGGATTGGGGCAATTATATCTGGCAAGAAACACAGTAGATAATCCTCTTGTTTAGATGTGACAAAACTTGACTGTGTTCGCACCCGCTGCATTTCCATTGTTGGGTTTTTAATGTTTGCTTACAGAACCAAAATGTATATGTAGTCTCTACTTTAATGCATTGTTTCTCAAACCAGTTTCACACCAATTGGAGTCCTAAAGGGATAAAGACATTCCAGTCAACCACCACGCCACCCCGATGTGTGCATGTGTTGATATGAACAGCTGGCCGGGGGGGGGGGGCAGCAGCAAAAAGGAAGAGCTATGGAAGAAAAAGAATTTTTACTATGCTTAAAACCAATAATATGAACACGCCCTCTGTCTTGAGCCGATCGTGCTGCATTTTGCAAAGGTTGGATAGGGTGAGCAACTGACAGATTAATACCACCTTCCATAAATAAGCAGGCAGGAATTGGGGTGGAGCTTTGCTCCTCCTCTTAATGCACTGGGAAAACGAGTGATTACTTAACATGCTCATATTGACCAAAGGGGTGGGAAGGGAATGTTCTGCACCTGGAAAAAGGACTGCAGCCTGCAGCCCGGAAGCAAGCTGAAGCAACCTTGGACTTCGTTTTTGTAGAGATGCACCACCCTTCTCATCAAAGTGCCGGAGTGCCCTGAGCACTTGACTGCTCTATATCTCTTTCTCTCTGACAGGAAAGAGCCCTAGAGCCCTAGGGAAGAATTGTCAAATCACACTTGAATCAAATTGCTGCATCCTATGGTTGATGGAGCTGTTTATAGTTTAATCATAGTTTCTTTTATGGAAGTGAAACTCTCTTTAAGAAATATAGCCGGTGGGTACTTCTGTTTCTGCAGCTGAGCTGTCTGGCAATGGGAGAAGAGAGAACATTTAAAAAGGTAAAGGTAAAGGGACCCCTGACCATTATGTCCAGTCGTGGCCGACTCTGGGGTTGCAGTGCTCATCTCACTTTATTGGCCGAGGGAGCCGGCGTACAGCTTCCGGGTCATGTGGCCAGCAGGACTAAGCCGCTTCTGGCGAACCAGAGCAGTGCACGGAAACGCAGTTTACCTTCCTGCCGGAGCGGTACCTATTTATCTACTTGCACTTTGACATGCTTTTGAACTGCTAGGTTGGCAGGAGCAGGGACCGAGCAATGGGAGCTCACCTCGTCACAGGGATTTGAACCGTCGACCTTCTGATCGGCAAGTCCTAGGCTCTGTGGTTTAACCCACAGTGCCACCCGTGTCCCTAGAGAACATTTAGTCTGGTATAAAAGAGCACTGAGCAGTGCTCTCTCTATACTTATAGTGCATGGAGGCAGGGGGATGAGCTGGAGATCCAGCTGCCCATCAGCTTATTTTCTCATGTAGCCATGAGTTGCCATCCTTGACAGGGATAACATGTTGCTTCTTTCCTGTTGTTGCATCTTCTGTAGCCACCCAACAGATCTAAATGCAACAGGTAAAGCTTTTGATGGAAGACAGTGAAATAGTTACGCTGCTAGATTTCTATGTGCACAGCTGCACATAGAATGCAGGAGCAGTTTGGTTTTCTGAAGTGACAACCATAAATAGAATGGATTCCTCATGCACCGGCCTGCGTGGTGTCAGGAGCAGCAGTGGAGCTAGTTGCTTGGTCACCTTGTCACATGCTGGCCACTCAGGGGGCAGGGCGAGCCACCCAGGGGGATTTTGTAACTCCCGTCAGGGATGACACCCAGGTCGCCCCCCCACTGCCCCCCTTCCTAGGCCCCTGGTCAGGAGACACAGCAGGGACTGGCGTGAGGTCACATCAGCCTGCACAGCACTGGCAGATGCTGCTAGGTTAGGGCAGCCAAGCACTGCAGACATTCTTCTGGAAGTGCTGTGACAGAAGTAGGAAGAAGAGTGGCGACACATGGAGTTTTCCTTCTGTTTTTTGGTCCTGTTTATGAGCACCTGACTCATGCTACAGCGTGGAACCAAAAAACACCCGTCTTTTGGTCCTGCACTCTGGCATGGAAAGAGCACAGGAGTCAAAACGGAACATCCGGCATTGGAATCAGACTTCTGATTCTGACAATCTGTGGTGTCACGCTTAAAACGGGACACTTGGAGGGTATGAGTTCATCTGGTGAGATTTCCCCATGCATGCAAGGAGATAAGGGACTATGACTGTATACAGAAAGTTTCACATGAACTTTTCTGTATACAGAGGCAGCTGCCAGCACTAGGCTCATGCATCATTTGTTTCATGCTGCCCTAATCATAGGAATAATTCCATCTATATGTGCATGTACAGAGCTCGGCTTAGATTCAAGCCAATGTTTCCCTGTGCAATTGTGTGGCTGAGAAGGCCAAGAAAGGACTGTAGCCCAGTGGAAGAACATCTGCTTTGCAAACAGAAGGTGACATGTTCAGTCTCCAACATTTCCAGGTAGGGTTTGAAAATACTCCTGCCTGACACTATGGAGAGCTGCTGCTGGTGTAGACTATACCAAGCCTGAGGACAGGGTTGAATGGGCCCTTTAGTACCCAGAATAGCATTGCAGTACCATGAGAAGAGTGGTGGATACTCTAAAGGCAACATGATGAGTAGGGAGGAAAATCTGCAAAGCTAGGAATTTAAGTGTAACATGACTCCACATGCCAAGATGAATCTAAAGAAATAGGTTAAATATTTCTTATGATGAGAAGAATTAGGAATGGGTGGGGCATACCAGAAACTATTAACTTTACGCCCAAAAGTAATTTCACTGTTACAATTTAATTTCAAGAATATTTGGGAGTTCAGCACTTGCTATGTTGGTGAGCATTTGGTGTGAGACGGAGTGGAAGATCTTGGCCCCAATCCAGAGATCTTCATAGGCTGCTTGCACAAAAGGGTCTCTTTCCTAATATTTGGAAGAGAACCAGTTTCATGGCCTACAGCTAAGGTGTAATTTGGCATGAAGCTCTCAGGTGTAGCTGCGGGCTTTGATCACTACAAGATGAAACAAGAGCAGCAATCATATTGGAGGAAACTGAGCAACAAGCCTTTCATAATTATGATTCAGTCAAGTGCATAATCTAGTGACTCTGGCTAAAACGAAAGGCTACTAGTCTCAGCCTGGATAGCTCAGTTGGTTAGAGCATGGTGCTGATAACAGCAAGGTTGCAGGTTCGATCCCTGTATGGGACAGCTGCATATTTCTGCATTGTAGAGGGTTAGACTAGATGATCCTTGGGATCACTTGCAACTCTGATTCTATGAGGGTTCCTTCTGCTTCACTATTCAAAGGCAGTATGCTGCTGAATACCCGTTGCTGAAAACCACAGGAGGGGAGAATGCTCTTGGACTTCAGTCCTGCTTGAGGGTTTCTCATAGACATCTTGGTTGGCCATTGTGAGAACAGGATTGGTCTGATTCAGAAACATCTTCTTATATTCTTATGTACCCAATCCAGCAGGAGCCAGCACTCTCACATCTGACAGCTTCAACCATCAGCTGCAGGGCTAGGGATGATCAAGGAAACCTGCATGTCTCTGGAGCAGTGCCCTGCTCAGATTCATGGCTGCAGTACAAGGCATGCTAAGTTTCAATAGGACACTTTGTCTTCATGCCCTTCTTCCTTTGGATAGGTGAAGTGTGGGCTGGGAAAATGGCACATGTAAGATGCAGTCACTTAGGGCAGGAGTGTTGTTGATAGCAAGTGTTGCTTGATATTATTTTCCTGATATTATTGATAGAAGTCATTTGTACTTAGTCTTCCCAAACCCCAGCCCTGCGTAGCATCCAAAGCAACTCCATGATAGCTGGGCAACCTCTCTCAGATAAGTTTTCCTTTGTTAGTAAAAGAACTGTGGGTGATAACTAACTCATATTCAACATAAGCCTGTGTATGTCCATTAATTGTAATGCCTGTACTCCAAGTAAGATGAACTTTGGATTTCACTCCATAATTGGGAAAAACAGTAGTTATGTTCCCATATGACTACTGTACATATGTATCTGCTCTGCAGATACACACACACTTTCATTTATAATTCACCTTTCCTCTAATAAGCTCCCATCTCTCAATTTCACCCATCAAAGGATAGCTGCATTTTGGGTTGTGTATTGGTTCAGGAACCAAGGACGCGGGTGGCGCTGTGGTCTAAACCACTGAGCCTAGGGCTTGCCGATTGGAAGATCGGCGGTTTGAATCCCCGCAATGGGGCGAGCTCCCGTTGCTCAGTCCCTACTCCTGCCAACCTAGCGGTTTGAAAGCACATCAAAGTGCAAGTAGATAATTAGGTACCGCTCTGGTGGGAAGGTAAACAGCGTTTCCATGTGCTGCTCTGAATTTGCCAGAAGTGGCTTAGTCATGCTGGCCACATGACCTGGAAAAACTGTCGGCGGACAAACATCGGCTCCCTCGGTCAGTAAAGCGCAATGAGTAGTGCCACAACCCCAGAGTCATTCGCAACTGGACTTAACTGTCAGGGGTCCTTTACGTTGTTGTTGTTTTTTATGGTTCAGGAAGTGTAACTTAGGTGGGTTTGCATGAAAATGAAAAGTGAAACAAATTTGCCCTCCATGCCTATCAGAGAGACGCAATTTTTTTACTTGGAGATTCCATTTGTCTGTTGTCGCTAATAGCCAATGGCAGATCTCTTCTCTGTTTAATATTTGTCTATTCCCATTTAAAACTAGTCTCGGAGTGTAACGGAAAAGTGTAACCATTAAGGAAAAGCAGCTTCAAAGTGGGTAATTTTCAATGGTGATACAATCAAGAAAGGGGGGAAAGTTCAATCATTTACATGCTTGCCAGTTTTGTTTTTCACTTTTCACCTGCATGGGATTCTTTTCTAAAGACTAATGTCTTGGAAATCCTGGCTGCAGAAGTGGCAATGTGAGAGCTATTATTCTTGTATAGAGGCCATGGGTTCATAGATTATGTGAAAAATGTACATGGCCTGAGTTTGGAACCACTATCTTAATTCTATCATGGTTGGGGCCTCCATGGAGCAGGGAAATGAAGTATTATACCATCAGAGTATGGAAACTACTGCCTGATATATAATGCTGACCTCAGCCTGTAACACAATCTAGTATTCATTGTTCACCATTCTAAACTGCAATGTGCTGCAAGTTTTATATGTAAAAAGGTTATTCTGAAAGTAGTTTAATGTTTCTGTTGATTTATTTCCCATGACAATAAAACCTCTGAAGGTTGGAAGCCTCCCAGCAATAATACGCACAGCCTATATAAATTTTCAGTAGTTTTATTGAAAAATGCCTCTTTTGTTTCAGAAATAAATAATATAAGGCAGTGAAATTCACAATTTGCAGTTAAAATATAAAAGCAGCAATTCTATATCCATAGTCTTGCAAACAATTTCCAACTGCTTTTTTTTTGATAACTACGAAACATTATATTCTGGGGGGGGGAGGGGAATCATACTAAATATACAACACAAACATGCAATTCCATCTCTGCAGGATTGACTGCAATTTGGCATAAATGTTAATGTCTCTAAAAGCCATTTTTAAGCCATTATTTCTTTTTTTAAAAAAAACCTGTATCCAGTTGATACAATGATGTCAGCTACATTATTTAAGATTTGTGGTTGTTAAAGAGATGTATAAGAGCAGTATATGCCCGGCAAGATATGAGCAAGGATAGGAGAAACTGAACACATCAAAAGCAGAGTTTTTTGTTTCACTAGACTGCAGATTTGTCATGTGACTGAACTGTGTGAGTTAAGTAATGGATGAGGTGAAAAAGCATAAAGCAAGCTCCATTGCTGAAGCATCCAGCCTTTAGATCGCTGGCAGCAACTGTGTAGGGTTTTCTTTCTTTTAATTTACTTAAAGATAATGCAGCCCTGTGGTAATTTTAATGCACTTGTTAAAGTTCTATGAAGCTGCTGCAAGCTCAGGTATTTTACAAGCATTGTAAGAGCAAGAATGAAATCTATGGTAACGTTTTATTGCTATTCCCACATAAGCATGATACCCTCAGAAGAAGCAATAGAAACGGTGGTGGAGAAATAGGCACATCCAACCAATTCCCGATGAATCTACATATGTAAGAATAGCAACAACAAAAACCACCAGCCAAAGAGAGGGGAAAGGTAAGGAAGTCAATCATTTATGGTTTTGTTTTTGCTTTTCTTGATAACGATCTTTTCCAGCGCATATGCTCGGGGTATCCAGGTGAATGCATATCTGCTCCATAGTCCTCATATTCATCATCTCTTCTTTCTGATTCCACTGGTACTATGTAGGGGTCACTTTCAGGCGGATAAGGTCCACTTTCAGGTGCATATGGCTCTGGTTGAAAATAGTCGTCCGATTGAACATTATAGTTATCAAATGCCTTTGAATCCACATATTTTTTAAAAAAATTAAATATTTTCATTTTAGTGATTCTGGGGTGTAAATCTATATGACCCTAAGTACATTTACTTGCAAACTGAGTTTTCATAAAAAGCAACTTATTTCCAAGTAAATGATACTAAGCCAATGATTACTGCAGGAATTCTAATACACATAAAGATTTTCCCTTCAGAAAAAGGGAGCTGTTTGTGCAACTGCTCCTTGCCCTTGAAGTGAATGAGAAGGGCTTCTTGTGCAAGATCACCCTAACTGTACACCAGAGCTCAGATATAGCCTAACCCCATCATATTTACTCAAAAGTAAGTCTCCCTGAGTTCAAAGGAACTTCAATCCCAAGCAAGCAAGCACAAGACTGCCACTTAGTCTCTAACATTAATTGTACACAGAGTACATACAACAATTATTTTTAGTTTCTTTGGGGGTAAGGGGAAAAGGTATAAAACAAACTTGGTGTAAAATGTAATGAGAGTTTCAAAAATACAATGCTATAAAAAGAAAACTAATAGTGGGTCATAGTCAACTAACTTTTGTTCAGATTAGACCCATTACAATTAATTAGTTAACACCATTAATTTCAGTGGGTCTACTTTGGATAAAAATTAGTTAATATGATGCCTTGAAATTTGGGTAACTTTATAAAGAAGCATTTAGGCTTTAGTACTAATGTAACTAAGTCACATTAAAGCAATGGGAAAAGTTAATCACAACCAACTTCTTGTTGCAATGAAACCTCAACACTTAACATCAGTTGAATCAGACCTTGGTGCACAATTTATTAATCCTTTACATTAGAACTTAACCTGCCAACTTCTTTAATTAGCTTTCAGTTGAGTCAAGAAGGGAAAACTCACATGTCTTCATTGTTTTTGTTTCTTAAAAATAGTTTTCTACTATGGCAGGCATCTACAAAAAGTATGACTAGTGGTGATCATATTCAGTAAATATTATTTCATGACAGTGTTCCTTATATTGGACTGAGTAATAGCTGTGCTGGAGAAATACCTAACACTGCAGGAGGACCAGAAGCAAAAGTAATTGTGTTTTTGAGTTCTTTAAAGAAGATTACATATACAAAAAAACCCATGCCCTGAATCAGATAGGAAGATGATGATGAGAATGATGAAGACAAGCACCAGAGAGAGAGAGAGGTTTCAACAAGTTTCAGAGTGGTTATGGCAGCACACAGTAAAAAGCAGCAGCAGCAGGCTTAAATGCAAAAGCATGATGGTAATGTTAACTAATTTTAGCAGACATGATCCCATACAAATCATTTACAAGCCACAATTAGTTTACTATTTACATTAAGTCATTTCTCTTTCATGAAGTTAAATGTATCATGGTCTTAAATTCACTAGTTAGTAGTTTTATAAGTCTCCAATGCAACTGAGTCTTTTAGGGACTTTTTAGGTACGGGGTTGGAGAAAAAAGTAAGGATAGGAAGATGGACTTTTCCCCTCTGGCATTACCAACATCTTTGTCCTTTATCATGTTCAAGAAGACTTGTTAGTAAGTGTATAAAAAAAGAATCTCCCCATCTTATGGTGTTCAGTTAGCCATTATCTATGTGAAATATCCATACAGATTCACTTCCTAATAAGCACGTGCGCAAACATCTCAGAAACAGGATTTTCATTGTTTTCAAACTGTAAGCAGCACTGGCGACTTAGAAAATGTGTTAGCCGGAACCTGAAACAGGTCAAAGAGGATGTTAGTTTTCCAAGGTCAAACAGCTGTGCAATATATATATATTCATTCAGCTAAATCCATCTATGGAGGGTTAAATTATATGCATATATCTATATATGTATACAAGGCTTCTCTTGGGAAGGAGAGCACTGCAATATTGTTTCCCATTTATTTTTAATTCATGTAAATTGTTGATCTTGTGCAAGTTCTGCATGATTACTCTATAAAATTTGTTTCATTCATTAGCTCAAAGTCCATGAATTTGTGTGTACATATATATATATATATATTCATTCATGTATACATGCACATTATGATAGTGGCAAACAACATATCAAGTTTATGAATTATAAGGTGCTACAGTGCACACAACAAACTATTGATACCGTGAGCCTGAACTCCTTTCTTGAGAGATGCCCTAGATTTATATGGCACACACAATTTTGGGACTCATCCCCTTCCCAGTTTACAGTGACTTTGGCTGCAATCCAATACAGTTATCTGGGAGTAAGCACCAATGAGCTCAGTGGGGCTTACTTCAGAGTAGACACGTATAGGATTGCTTCATTGGTGCCCCAGTGACCACAGCTATCCAGCATTTTTGTTCCTTTGGCAGTTCACTGTCTGAAACTGCTTCTTCTCAGAAGAAATGTGTGCCATTGAGTAATATAATCATAGATGCCATGGAATTTAACCCAACACAAAGTTGTGCTATGATGACTTTTTTCAGTTGTCTGCACTGTACCAAAGAATAGCATTTGTTCTCAGGATATTAGATTTCAGGTACTAATTTTGTATAGATAATCCCAACATTAATCAGAAAGACACAAAATGGCAAACAACTGTGTTCTTTTTACTTTAGATGGAGAGGTCAACCTTGTTCAGAAGAAGTAGTTTGATGGGAGGAGGAGCACAAGGAGAAGAAGAAGAAGAAATTTGTCATTTAAATCCTTAAGCAAAGATAATACTTTTCTAACACTATATTTATTAGAAATAAACTGCTTCTGAAAGGTAATATTTTCCCCTTAACACAAAACACATATCAAACTGGGGTAGTTCAGTAAATACCAAAAAAGTACTTTTAATAGCACCTGAATTATTAGTTCTAGGCTGGCTCAGTTATGACTACTGAACAGCTGAGCTGGATTCATTTCATTATACTAGAAGGTCTCCTTCCACAAAGCAATTCAGACGGAACTGGCATATCAATGAGGTACAAAATTAAGTTTAAGTTCTCAGTAACCTACCTGGATATCCTTGACCATTGTAAGCAATGCTAGCACACTGGGATGAATCACAGTATCCAGGAGGCCCAGGGGGACCTCTGATACCTGAGTTACCAGGACGGCCAGGTGGCCCAGGTGGTCCCCGTGAGCCTGTAGAACCTGGAGGGCCAACTCTGGATTCTCCTTGTGGACCTAATTATAGAAGGAAAAGGAAGATAATATATCTATATAATTCAACATGCAGCAGTCTGATAAAGTGACTGTCAAAACTGAAGTCTAGACTCAGACATATGGTTAAGAAATGTTTCCACTTGGGTTCTACATATGGTGTCAATGAAGCGACCGCAGGGAACCCAAGATGTAACTCATCATTAGTTGCTTCCCTAATTTTAAGGTCTTTATGCACAGAAAACTGCTGTGGCAAGATTTGAGCTTAGTGGTTTATATCCATCCTGTGTATGGTACAGGGATCTCATGGGGCACTTCTGCATTAGACAAGCACACTAAATTTCAATTAAAGTGTAGGGCTGCTTCAGTTCTGCTACCCTGCAGCTTTAGAATGGATGAGATCATGGGGTGTTTTTTTTGGAACAAGTTATATTCATGGTTAACAGAAATGTTGAGAGCTTTAACAAAGTGGAGCTAAAATTTGTTGCAAAATTCTTATGGATCTTGTAATGAAGAAAGGTATGCTTCAACTAGTAAATTGAAGACAGAAGCGCCAAGACAGTCTGACTACTCTTGCCAGGACATCGGTAAATGATCAAAATTGTACTGATAGAAAAAGTAACTGTGAAGGCCCTACATTCTATCCTAAATTGTAACTATACTATAGAGTAATTTACAACTGAAAGAGAGCACAACAGTTGCAAATAAAACCTAATTGTGAGTCAAAAGGCTAACATAACATTTTATTTCCCATCAAATAGGAGGGGGGAAATATAAAATGTCTGGCTAGATACAAGCTAAACAGACTTGATGCTCATTTTGATCAAATTTTACTTGCATACACAATAAAGCCTGTCAATATTATCTTTTACGGTTTTTTGCTGCCATGTGATGCAGAAAACTCACCTGGTGACCCAGGCAAACCTCGTGGTCCTTGTGATCCAATCCCTCTTTCACCTTTCTCTCCAGGTAGCCCTAAAGCACACATAAAAAGAAAAGGGAAGCAACCCACGTAATTGTGAAAGTGATGCTGAAGAAATAATTTTCCGTGCTTGTGAAGCATATAATTAACAGCACATTTTAAAATATTGCTCTTATTCATCTAATGAACCACTTAGCATATGCAGGCCATTTTTATACTAAAACATTCTGTTTGGTTTAAAGGCTGTCCTGTGGATGTTATTAGATGGAAGGATTAGCAAAGGATTGACAGCGGCTGACCTAGGATGACGAAACACACACACCCATTTTCTACATCTATAGTACAACTCACCTCTTTCTCCAGCTGGCCCTTGCATGCCAGGTGTGCCTGGGAAGCCTGGCCTGCCCCCAGCCCCTGGTTCTCCTGGTGGCCCAGCAGGTCCAGGGGGCCCTGGTGGTCCTGATGGTCCTGGCTGGTTACGGTTTGAATAGTAATCATTTGGTATTTGGTTCAGCCTCTGGTTAAACTGGGCCATATTGGCTTTGGAGAAATAAAACAGGATAATATAAGAATGCACAATACCATTTTCTGTAAAGTGAAAAACAAAACAGAATACTGCTCCCTGGTGCCACAATGCACCTTCCTGACTACTATTGGTTAATCTGGTACATGACTTTAGGCTAAGATTAACAAACAGTATAAACTCGTAAATAAATAAATTCAACTAAATGCCACTCTTAGTAGACTGAAATTAATGAGCCTGAGTAAATCATGCCCATTAACCTCAGTGGGTCTACTCTGAGTAGGATTAGCATTTAATACCCACAGGGTTAGATTCATTTGCGGAAGTGAGTCAGAGCCAGTGTAGGCACCTGCTCTGCAAACTGGGTGCTTCCATGGACAGAACATGATTTTCTCCCATACCAACTCTGGCCTGCAGCCTCAACACACTCAGCCCCTCACGCTGTTCTGGAGGATCCGAAAGCTTCCAGAATAGTGTGGGTTTATTTTAAGAGAGACACAGATGGTTGGAGGTGGGGGTGGGGAGGCCCAATCAGCCAAAATCTCTTCCACTCTTTTCTACCCATGGAGGCATAGAGCTTGTGAGGTTCCACTCTATGGAACTGTAGATCCAATAAATACAACGAAAGGAGAAATGTTGGCAGCAAGATGGTATTATAAAAAAGCTGAAACCAGTACAACTTAGCTCCCCAGAAGAACACATATTTTATCAATAAGGTCTTGCCTAAGAATGTAAAGCACAGAATGTAAGGCAGAGTTATGGGTGTCATGTTCCTGCCTCCCAGCCCCCATAATGGCCTGATGTACTGAGTGTACACAACAGAAGGCAAGTTTCAAGACAAGCTCTAATGTCCTATAAATGATACCTCTATGTATGGGTAGTGTGCCTGTAGTGGGCTTGACCATGCCCCTACTTTTAAGCATAACCATTTATTTTTATTTCTGTATGCTCTAGAAGACCATGTATGACAAACACCAGAAGGAGCACCAAAATATATTCAGTATTTGCCAGCATTTGGAGAACGGAACCTGAACGTGTCATCACTGCTACTGCCACTGAAGAGCACAAAGTGGCAACAGCATAAGGTGGGATCAGACCTAGCGTTCATTAAGCATTATCAGTACTGCTACAAAGGCAGCAGCTGACAGCAAAGCAAGGAATCAAACTCAAACCCATATTTCAATCCAGAATATCAACCACTGACTAATTTTGTGTTGATTTGGTACAATGAAGTTCTTGTTTGCCACAGTGAATATGCCAATGGGAAAAGTGGCAAATAAACCTAGGCTTGTTGTGACAGCCACTGGTTTGTACCCACCTGTGGTAACTCAGAGTTGCTTCCAGCTGATCAGACTCTGCTGGATTTGGTGATCGAGCTAGCAAGAGGCCAAACATTTGCAATTTCACCCACCAGCCTAGGCTCTGCCTAATTTGAGAAACACTGAACCCATGTGACTTTAAGCTTTAAGTTCACAACAGAGTCTGACAATATGGTACACGGAAAAATGCGTTTGGTTGCACATATTTCAAAGCATTGTTTACCATTCATCATTTGTTCACAGACTTGTCTTGCCACAGCGCGCATCATATTCTGGGAAGCAATGTCTCCCTTCATAAAATAAACAGAACATGTATTAGACATGATGTCCTCTTTTGTAGGAGGCATTAGAAAATGCAAACAAATTCATTTTAAGGGTGCACTTACTCTGTCACCTTTCTCGCCTTTTATTCCAGCTGGCCCCTGTAACAAATTAAACTCCATCAGAGTGCATCACAGAAAGAGGGAGGATTAACAGGAGTGACTGCAAAAGTGTTTGCCAGGCACTCCAGGGCCTGAACGTGGAAGGTCAGCCCATGAAAGTCAAGTGTCTGCCTTATACTGAATCAGACCACTGGTCCATCTAGCTCAGCGTCATCTAAGCAGACTGGCAGTAAATCTACAGGGTTTCAGGCAAGAGTCTCTTAGTCTTTCCTGGAAATGCCAGAACCTGGGCACTTCTACATGCACTACATTTCATGTACCAATAAGCTACAACTGCCTATCTCTAAGTTGCTACGGTGATTATTTTCATTTACTAGAATACATAGTCTTCATTTAACCACCCCACCAACACTTTGGGTGATTATCTATCCTTTTTAGATAACAGTGCTAAGGAAGGAAACAGGCAGTATTAATGTTTCAGTGAGTATGAACATCAGTCTGCAAAAAAATTGTCTCCTTGGGACCATCAATAATAGCTTTCCAAGGATATCATAATATAACCCCACAAACAAGAACAACATAACCTATATTAATATTTTTTTTGTATTCCTTACTGAAACATCTTCCAGCATGGCTTCTTAAGGGGGAAAAAACATGACTTGATAATAAGTTGCCCTTATAATTATTTTCATTAATTAGAATATGTAGCCATGGGGGGTAGGGGAGAGACATAAATAATTAAAAATTAAATTATCTCCTGGTTAATTTCAATAAACATAGTCAGTGCATTTAAGCTGTATATTTGCAGATATTCAAAAATGTATGACAATTGTCACACAAATATATTTATTACCTATTTGAAACCAGTTAACATTGTTTCATCTGTCAACAACATGTTTCAAATCATCCAAAAAGGAGACAGTGTTGCCTGAACCCTTGGACTGTTATCAGAAAAATATTAATCCACGCTAGTAAATCTTAGTCATCTGAACAAGTTCTGTAGTCTTTCCAGAGGCACTTAGTAAACATCTCAAGCCAGAGATGTTTCACCCTATACCTCTAGTGCCCCATCCACAGTAATGTCCTCCACTTTTGTTGTACTAAGTGATTTGATGACGACAGCAGATTAGCATCAGTAATACCAGAACCTCAACTGCTGAATTTCCTTTAAATTCCCTCCCTTCTCCTTTCTGTGGGGACTCCAATTTTTGAAATAAATGATCAGAAATGTGTGAAAATTCTGGGCATTCAAATGAACAAACAAAAGAGAAATTGCTATTAAACCAAACACATTTTCACTGGTAAGCTCCCAGAGGTGAATCGTTAGTTATTATTTAATCATGCTTAATATTCTGTTGTCAGCAAAAGTAATCACCAAACCTGGCCACAAGTGGTTTCTTTAAAAAGCTCCTTTAGTGACACACCAATAAATTACTCTGCAGGACTAGAGCATAACTGAATATGGCAACATTTCAACAATCTTGCACTGAGATCATGAGCATTTAATTTGTGAAAGTGAGAAGTTTACACCAGGGATGATTTCAGATGTGCAGAATTTAGGGTCATGGTGACCCTGGGTACTGCTGCCAAACATGCAAAAGTCTGTTTGTTTACATATGGCTCAGATTATTTGTTACCCTCCAGGCTGCTTTCAGTGGAGCAACATCAACCACTCTTCTTGCAAATTAAACTCTTTACCTGAGTTGTCAAAGCAAGTGTGTGAAAGAAAAGGACTCTTCTAATTCACTAAACCATCTACATCTCTTTGGGAGAGCAACATTGCTAGCAGCTGTACAGAGCTGCCACATGCCCAGATCAGGAAAGTAATTTATGTCTTCTCTCGTCATTTTGACCAGCCTTACACAGAATATGATGTGTCGATTGTCTTAGCCTGAGGCAGCATTTATTTTCTAGAAGTAATGTCAACCACATGTGAGAAATGGATCCAATGGGAGTCCCTGGGAAGGCTGTTTAACTAATGTTTGTGTCTATGAAGTATAGTTACATTATTTGTTCTTGTTCATTCTAAATACTTAAGAGGCACCATTGTTTGCTTAGATACTTCCTCCTTATTGAATTAATTAGTCTACTATCTTTGTTATAGCTATCTTTGTCTAAAGAATAGGCTTTTCTTTTTGTAGGGTAATTAATTAGCAAATTATCAAGTTTGTCCCCATGGAAAGCAAAAGCTCAAAGCAAGCAGGATATTGCTGCTGCTTCCTGTATGTCTGTATGTCTTCTAAACATGCATACAAATCATTTTTCTCTTATCACCCACTTAGAACTTTTTCTTCTCACCAACTTAGAATTCTCAAGAGATACTTAAAATGCACTGATAGGCCAATGAACTCAGGAAAGCTCTCTGTTCACTATGGCCCAGAATTATCTAAACTTTTTTGGTGACATACTCATGTTGAAATGATTTCATAGTATCTATGACCATGATATTATTCTCCCATGCTTGGCTTAAAAGTGCATGATTTAGATCTTTGTTACCACTGCTAGCAAAGATTCTTAGATGGTTACATTATACAAGAAATATGTAAAGCTGTGTGAGGAAATGCTGCTTTGGAACACAGCCATGTAGCTACAGGAAAAGTCTGGATGACCTTTAAAACTCTGCAGGCTACATTTGGCCCACCACTTGCACACATGGGCTTAGGTTGCCACTTTGGCATTTCTTGATAGCATACATATAGGTGCTGAAAGCCCATCTGCCACTTGAGTCTGACAAAACATCTGCACAGACTTTATGCCAGATTCCTGCTGGGATCTGATCTGAAAAGCTGAGAAACAGTATGTGGGAGAGTGGGACAACCAAAGCAAAACACTGCACTCTGAAAACATTATATTTGGATAAAGGGAAGCATATATATGTATGTATGTATGCGTATATATGTATGTGTGTATATATATATATATATATATATATATATATATATATATATATATGAATGAAGTTACAGGGAACCAGGCAGAGGGCCTTCTCGGCAGTAGCACCCGCTCTGTGGAATGCCCTCCCATCAGATGTCAAGGAAATAAAGAACTACACAACTTTCAGAAGACATCTGGAGGCAGCCCTGTATCAGGAAGTTTTGAATGTCTGATGTTTTATTATTTTTTCATATTCTGCTGGAAGCTGCCCAGAGTGACTGGGGAAACCTAGCCAGATGGGCAGGGTATAAATACCAGTACATTTATTTATTTATTTATTTATTTATTTTCCATTATTATGAAGAAGCCTTGAAGTTATCATTACATACAGAGCTCCTAAGCTGAATGTAGCCAACTTGTTACTAGTCACTGCTCTTCTGCCTCTTAACAGCAGCTTGATGTGCAGCAGTAGCAGGTGGTGTAGTAGGGCTGTGCCACTTGGTGAACTTCTTTCTAGGTGAGTCACTGCTGCATGTTGGTAGCAAGGTTGGTGTGGTGCAAATGTGCTGGTGGAGCCAGTGCAGCACTTCTGCTGACTCAATTGCACTGCACTGACCTTGTTGCCACCTCAGTGACTTAGCTGGAGGGAGTTCAGGCATGCAGCGCAGCTCCAACATACCATCCATTACTGATACACAGAAATTTGAAGCAATGATGCCTCTCCAGGTGTGCAGAGGTTTACCTGTTTATGACTTCAGATATAACTACTATTAGACAATTAATCAGGCCAAGCCCTGTTGTTGTTGATGATGATGATGATGGTGGTGGCCAGTTGGTAACCCAACCTGTTCCCTTACTAAGACAGCACTCATAATAAGTGCTAATGTGAGACCTTAAGCACAGAAAATTAGTCACAATTAAGATCTACGGAAATCAGTGGGACAAGCTAGTGTGACCAATTGACTCCAAATATGAGACTGTGTAATCTCATAGAAACTAGATGCAAACATTTGCATGGCATTCTAAAGGGGGGGGGGCAGAAAAACCTTGATGCAACTTATCTGAGGCAATATAGAAAATTCCCCTTTCTCCTTTTCAAGACTATTTTATTATTACTATTATTATTTTAAAAAGATCACAGGGTGGTAGACAATATAAAAACAAAAAAATACACAACAAAGTAACAAACATAAATAATACCCCTCCCCCACTTTAAAAGGCCTTAGATTGTGTAATTGGCCAAAGGCTTGGGAGAATAGGACTGTTTTTGCCTGCAGCTTAAAACTGTGTGGCAAAGGTGGCAGGCGAGCCACCCTGGGGAGAGCATTCTACAAATGGGAAGCCACTGCAGAAAAGGTCCGTTCTCATGTTGCCACCCTCTTGACCTCTTGCTTAGGAGGCACACAAAGAAGGGCTTAAGATGATGAACACAGGGTCTGAGTTGGTTCATATGGAGTAAGGCAGTCATTGGGGTATGATGATTCTGAGCTATTTAAGGCTTTATAGGTCAAAACCAGCACTTTGAATTAGGCCCAGAAGCTAACTGGCAGCCACTGCAGTCAGGTTAGGATTGGCATTATATGCTCAAACTGCCTTGCCCTGGAGAGAAACCTAACCATTGAATGAAGTTCCAAACCATCTTCAGAGGTAGCCCCATGTATGGCAGATTGTAGTAATCTAACCTAGAAGTTACCAGAGCACAGACAATAGTAGTTAGGCTATCCCTGTCCAGATACAGGTGCAGTTGGGCCATGTATCTGATGGAAAGCACTCTGCACCACCAAGGCCACTTGAGCCTCAAGCGACAGCAATGGATCCAGTAGTACTTCTAAACTATGTACCCACTCGTTCAGAGGAAGTATAACCTTTCATTGCCTCAAAGGTACTGATACAAGTTAAGATAATGAGAGAGCGCCTTCCCATGCTGACCAGTGTAGTAGATGCAAACGTTGCAACCTTTGGTACCAAATGCATAACTTTCTAATAGCAGCCTTGACAAAATCAGACAGATTGGCTCTGGCAATGCTGCTGGGACAATCTCTTGATCCCTCATCTGGTATCAGATTCTAGACAGAACCCACAACACAACACCGAGGCTCCACTGTAAACATTCAAACTTTTTCAAACCAACAAGCTCCCAGAATGCTACATATAAAAATTTCCACCTTAGGGAAGCACATCATACTTGACTGTGCTTAAAAAAGAATAATTCCAGTAATTCTGCTGATTTTGCTCTGAAATGTTTACATAGTGCAGAAATATAAGCCTTGGCATGTGCAGCTTCTGCTCTCTTTTTAGTGGAAAGCCCTGACCACAATTTCCAGACCTGACTTAAATTGCAAAAAAAGATGTGCTGTAAGGAGTGAAGTTGCTGAAAATTAGACTTAACATCTTAACTTTCAGATATTAGCTAGTTGTGCTGATAGACTTTTCTCAGACTCACATTACACAATGGCTCTCTCAACATTTGATGGTATCTTTAACAACAGATGCACTAAATGCCAATCATTGATTATCTTACCGGAGAGCCACGATCTCCTGGTTTTCCTGGTTTTCCAGTTGGGCCAGCAACTCCAGGAACTCCTGGGGCACCCTGCAAAAATGTACATTGAAAAGGTATACTAAGGAGGACATAATAATAGTCTGTTAAATCCAACAAACATGATACTCACCAAATGCAGGGAATGCATGTGAAAACTTTTCCTACTACTATTTGTTTTCATTTCCTCATAATCTGACACATCTTGTAACATAAACAGTGAGTCTCTGTTTTATTTCTTTAATGCTCTTTGAACAAGTCAAGCTTGCATCTGGCAATAAAATTCTATTTTTCTGGTCATCTCAACCCCCATCCCACCACCGCCACCTGCCCAATCTGCACTGGTGAGGAACTGCTGAACTGGCTCTAGGTCCCAACAGATGTGGAAAGGTGAGACCAGGCTTCTCCAACCTCGGCTCTCCAGATGTTTTTTGGCCTACAACTCCCATGATCCCTAGCTAGCAGGACCAGTGGTCAGGGATGATGGGAACTGTAGTCTCAAAACATCTGGAGGGCTGAGGTTGAGGAAGCTTGGGTGAGACACTCAGTTGCTATAAAAAAGGAAGGAAATATCCAGGTATACAAAAAAAAGTTAATTAAGCCCAGTGTGTTTTGAACTAAGTTCAAAACCAATTTCAGTCTTGCTCTCTGAAATGTTTTGCAACAGTGTGAATTGGTTGATCGAAGGTTCATCTGAGGAGTCTTAAATGCTTTGAGCTCAATATATCATGTATATGTATATGTATATGTATATGTGTATGTGTATGTGTATGTGTATGTGTATGTGTATGTATATGTATGGTTTATTTCCACGCAGAACTCACTGGAACTCAGTTTCAGCACCTCTCTGGTGGACACCATTGCTATTATAAGAGAACAAGGGAGGCATTCCTTGTGAGTTCCAGCACCTCTTTTTCTAGAAAAATAGCACTGGATATGTCTATGACTATATTTTGCACCTGGAAGTTGGCATCCTTGGCCATCTCTCTCTGCCCACTACCATTTTCTCTGTCAGTGCAGAGGGAGTCTCACAGTATCCCATAAGTTACCCTCCCAGGGAGCAAAGGATTGGTCTCTCACTTACTTAATTAACAATTAGTATGGAAGTAATTAAATAGCATCTTAAAAGAAAATAATTTTTAATGCTTAGCCTATTGATTTTTCATGAAAAGGCATTGTCCTAGCAACTAGCAGGCTTTCTTTTAACAGATTTTCCAAGCAGCAGCAAAACACTCACATCTTTCTAATCACATCAAAGGAACAAATTCCATAAGAGAAATTTTCAAGCCTCATAAAACATTATGAAGCTTCTAGTATTCCCAAAGCTTAACTGTACTCGAAACGATTTCCTTTTGACTATTTTCCAGCATAATGAACATGTGCAGACCACATTAGACACAGCCAGATCTTTTTCTTAATAAAACCTCCTGCATAACTATCTGTAGTCATCAAATGTTCTAACTGGATAACAAACAATACAGGATTGATAGGAATAGGATTTAGAATGCAAGAGGGGAGTCAAAAGGGTGCACATTTTGCCAGAGTGACATTACAGCAAAATTTGGCACTGAATAATATGCAAAATTATATCAAACCAATTAGGCCTGCAACAAAATGAAGTGTGCCAGCCAGGACCTTTTCCATGATACTCCTTTATATTACCCCTCCCCTTGTTTTTTCTGTCCTCCCTCCCCTTCAAGAATCAGTCGGCATTCCATAGCCACTGAGCATGCTCAATCATCATTGGGCTAGGGGGCAGAGTTTCACCTAAGTTTTGTTTCCTGAGGTTTTTTGTATATGTACAAGCCCTACAGTTCATCCAAGCCTGTTGATACCACCCCCACCCACCCCCCACACACACCCCTTGTGTGTGTGTGTGTATGTGCATGCATGGTTGATGCTTCTTTTGGCTACATAAGAGTATGTTGTGAATGCTGCGAGCAGTGATTCCTCTGTTGCTCCATCTGCCCAGAAGGTAAGGCAGGCAGAGTGGAAGGGTTGGGTCAAGCCAATGTCATGGGAAAGACAGAAATGCCCAACCAGCTGCATGATAAAAGTTGCAGGGGGGAAAGGAGATGGTGTCAAGAGGAGTATAATTGGAGCTGACCAGGGTGAAAAGGAGATGGGGGTCAAGACAAGGACATGAGGGATATTGGATATAGAGACAAGGGGAAAAGTAAAGGTAGCAGGGAAACAGAAAAACAAACAAGGAAGGAAAAGGCAGCACAGAAGTAAGTAGCTGAGAAGCATTGCCTCAAATGAGCATCACCCAACATGGTGGAGAGTTCTGGGCAAGCTAAAAAGTTGTGTGTGTGTGTGTGTGTGTGTGTGTGTGTAAAAGGGTCCTTATACTACAGATCCATAAGCATTACTGTCCAGATAAACTACTGTACCAAACCCACAGAGAGGCATGTTGACAAGAGCCCTGAACTTAGAATGAGTACAGGGCTCACCAAATGGTTTTAAGATCCTTGGAACCTTTAGGGTTTGGGGCAAAAGAGGTTACATAGTTGTATGATTTAACCTGCTCAGGTAGTTATTTTATGAAACTAACAATGAGGAGGTAGAGGGAGAACCATGACAGCAAACTGACTTTTACAAAGCTAATCCCTCCCCAATGTCAAAACCCCCCAGTTAGTCCACAAACAGTCAAGCTAACACTTACTAATGGTCCAGGGGGTCCTCTTGGTCCAGTTGGGCCATCTTTTCCAGTGAACCCCTAGTTGAAAAGTGAAAGTTTATTGTTTTGTTTCTTTAAAAGGATACGCTAATTCCATGATGACTGGTTTAGGCTAATGTCCATTAACTATTCATATATATGTTTAAAAGATATTGCCAGCCTAGGTGTGATTTAGTTCTGTGCTTCAGTTACGCTAACATCAACTAGTTATCATGTGAATATATCAAGGCTTTTCTCTGATTGAGAATTCATGCTGAATACTAATGCTCAATTACTTGTGAGGAAGTTCCAACATCATCATCTTCTAATGTGTTACACCTAAGACTCTGTTTCCCTCTTTCTCCTGTTGTTTGCTTTCTCACACCCAGCCTTTTTTGTTAGTTGGCGGGATTCACCTAACCAGCCTTTTCAACGTAAGCTCTCTGCAAGGACATCTTCTAGCACAATGGAGCTTTCCCCACTCTTCACATCATGCGCCCCTTCACCCCACCCCCCAAAATGGCTGAGAATAATGAGCACTCATCCAAAAAGTCACTCAAGAAAGAAAAACATTAACTAATCAAGAGTAGTGGTCATAGCTGTCATATTAATTTCAAAGAGAAAGCACTATGCGATTTAGATAACCAGACAATATCAAGAGAGTAGTTTATTTCTAATTCTAAAACTTTACTGTTCCTCTCTCAATCTAAACTTAGCCAGAGTCTTTACTCTGATGGTCTGCACACTTTGACTTTTCACATACAATCAAAACCAACCTTAAGCATTTGGGTGATGGTAATTATTGTTTTTTAACTGCTGCCTCCCACCCATCCATTAGGGATTCTTTTGGTAGGTTCGGCAGGCTTTCTTCATTCATTCACCCTGACCCTGTGAAGTCCTGCTGAGGAAGTTCTACCCTGTGGTATTCCTAAAGTCAAGCCAGGTGGCTTCTCCTTACACAATGTTCTATGATGTTCTCCCGTCAAAGGGAGCAGTGTCATCCATATATTTATTTTGCCATGAGTACATAAAGAAGAAACACAATGTAAGTTAAAACACAGTTCATGTACAAGCATTGAAATGGTGCCCCTCACCAGCTCACCTCCTTTTGGTACTCAAAAAGGATGTCCTACTCAAAACTAGTAAAAACAATTTCCATGTAGGAAATTGTTGTGTAACTAGGAATCTTTGTCCAACAATGGCACAGCCCTAGACCTACTGTGATCATCAACAAATATAAAACAAAAATGCTTACCCTATCACCTGGAGGTCCCATTGGGCCAGGGGGCCCAGGTAAGCCTGGAGATCCCTACAGAAGAAGAAAACTATTAATCAGAGAGGGTTATTGAGTTATGCAATACAAGACACACACTTGAGAGTACCAACAAGCATAGAGACAGAGGTGATCTGGTTGACACAGTTGACTTGGACTTTCAAAAAGCTTTTGACAAGGTACATCACCAAAGACTCCTGAGTAAGCCTAGCAGCCCTATTCTGGAGCAGGAATAGGTTAAGTAGAAAGAAGCAGAGAGTAGGAATTAAGGAACAGTTCTCCAAATGAAGGGATGTAAAAAGTGGATAGTGAGGCCTCTGAGCTTGAGAGTCTTTTTTCTTGTGTTGTTGCCCAGTTTTTCTGGAACTTTGATGCCTTCTTTGTTTCCTTAAAACCTAGTCCCATTTCTCAGTACCAATTCACAGCTGATACATGATGTGGTTTTGCACCTGTGTGGTCTTGTTTTATTACTTTGTACTTCAATAGCATTTTGTCTCATCTGTTGAAGAACAAGTGGAACTGCCGCATTTTTTGCTCTATAAGACTCACTTTTTCCCTCCTAAAAAGTAAGGGGAAATGTTTGTGCGTCTTATGGAGCGAATGCAGGCTGCGCAGCTATCCCAGAAGCCAGAACAGCAAGAGGGATTGCTGCTTTCACTGCGCAGTGATCCCTCTTGCTGTTCTGGCTTCTGAGATTCAGAATATTTTTTTTCTTGTTTTCCTCCTCCAAAAACTAGGTGCGTCTTGTGGTCTGGTGTGTCTTATAGAGCGAAAAATATGGTAAACAGAAACTTATTCATACCAGACTACAAGGGAGAACTTAATATATGTTAGCACTTATGGGACATGTGCAGCATAAGTAGCATGACCATATTATTTTTTTAAAAAGCAAACTTACTGAGCGACCAGGTAGTCCTGGCTCTCCAGCATCACCTTTCATCCCTTGACGACCCTAGGAGGAAGAAATACTGCAAGTTTTAGAAGGTGCCATTCATCATGCAAACTGGGCTGGGAAGACTTGGAGTGATTATCCCTTGAATCCCAGCCCCACAGTGTACAGCCCATCCCATTCACCAGACCGGGGGGGGGGGGGTTCTGGGGAAGACTGGACTGCTTCTTCCAGCCCCTTTGTCATTCTTTCCTCTGGTTTACCTACACAGCCTACAACACATGATTTAGTTTCTCAGAATACAGTGACATGATTAACTATCAGAAAATAGTTCAGAGTATGCCAGATAATTGCCTAATCTTTTTAAAGCATAAGTATTTATCTGAAAATGCAGAAAGGCATGTTCCTTCTAAATCACCACAACAATAGTATGGCTATTATTTTTGTGTGTAATCTGCCAGTATTGCAATGCTTGTAAATATGATGTCATGTGTTAAAGCACTTTATTCCCAGTATTTTCTACTATGTGACGAACAATGTCAAAACGCAATAGTTAAAGAGTATCTGAGAGCACTAAATATGCTGTGCAGGCTATCTTGCTCTCTCCAAAAAGAGAATGCCTGTTTACTCACTGGTTCTCCTGTAATGGAAAGTCCATTTGGCCCCTGCGGTCCTGGTGGTCCTTGAGGGCCTCTAGGTCCTACATCTCCGTGAGCACCAGGTGGCCCCTGAAAGTAGAAAAAGAGAGAAACCCATTTGCTAGCTAGCCTTTTATTCTTCCAAAGTGGTTATCTTAAAGAACATACGTAAAAGATGGATTCACATAATATGTTTTCACAAGGTGACAGCATTTATAAAAGGCCTGTCTAGAAATCTGAGGGTTCTACTGTGTTTCGGCCCTCTGCCGAAACACTTTTTTTAGTGCATTTAGAAACACTGGTAGCCATCAGCTGAGGTAAAACTTTGCCTTGCTGGTGAGCTTGTCACATTGTAGCAGCTTTATTAAAATATTATGTAGTTTAAAGGTGTGAAAGATGATAAGCCAAGAGTGTCGCCATTATTACTTGGTGGCATTATTTGATACAAATATTGGTGCCTCCATTGTGATGTTGGCAAATATTGCCTCAGGTTCCTCCACAAAATACATATGATGAATCAACCCCACATAACTTGCTGGGACAGGGAAGAACAATGCAGCAGAACTGACATCCTTTCTCTTATATCTTCCTCACATGTGTATTAATGATAGAAACTGAAGGCAATTGAAGTGAGATACAGATATTATAATTTCACATGAATGAGGTTGATTTCAGAGGGAAAACTGTCACAGAGTGAATTCTCAGTAAGATTACTTCTCCCTGGTGTGTGTGTCTATATGGTACAGATATTTGCAAAGATATTTCTTGAATTCACAGTAGACTAAAAATGTAGCATACGATGTGGTTCTAATATATGGAACTAAATACTGATACTTTAACTTTAAATAACTACTTGGTTAAAAGTCTTTTTTTAAAAAACCCAAGGGAGGAGACAAAGCAGTTACCAAACAATCTTGTGTACGTCTGCTCAGGAGTAAGCCCTACCGAGTTCAATAGGACTTACATCCACTTAAGTGTGTATTTTAGGCAGATACTCACAGAGGGCCCAGTTAAGCCTCTTTCGCCTCTTGGTCCCTTAGCACCTGGGCCTCCCTAAAACAAAAACAAGCAAATAATGAGTATAGATAGATGGATAGATAGATAGACGTGGAAGTCCAAGATCATATATGCATGCAAATATTACTTTTTTCAAGTAGCTATATTACTTCTTGCAAGTAGCTGAATGGTGAAGCAGAAGGTTCAGTATGGGCTCATTCAAAGCACAAATAGAGACTAGCAAACTTTAGAACAACATATTGTGGGGCTGTGGGGTTCAAACTGCTCACTACAAGTCTATGATAAAAATACTAAAAACAACAAAGAAAGCTATGAAGTCTAGCTGTGCTTAGATGTGGTTTTTTCACCAGACTTGGCAGTGATATTGTTGCCCAATGTACACACAGTGATTATTGCCAGTGTATCAATACTGCTGTAAAGGTTTCAGTAACACTTTAAGCGGTACCTAGAAAAACCGATTTTAGCTCCCAATAGTACAACAAGCATTGCTGCCATAGTCATGTGTACAGTTATTGTTGTAGGAATGTGTTGGGTAGTGACATCATCATGGTGACAAGAAGCACTCCCCCACTGCACAAAAACAAAAGAAAACCCACATGCACGCCTGGGCTGTTTTTAAACATTTGCTAATAATTTTTAATACAGTAAAGAAATTGTGAATATATACCTCTTCATGCTGCAGGTCTATTATTGTATAACTCTCTACAAATATAGTGTGGAAGGATACCTGCTCCCACACAGTAATGTCTCACTATTTCAAGAAAAAGATCTCACTTTTTAAAATACACTTTTACTCTGAATGGTGCTCACTTCCCCTTCTGCAGCACATTCAACAACAAATTTCTCTTTGCCCTTCCTTAAATTACCTCTTAGGAGTGAAATTAATCTGATCAGAAGTCTGATGATACAATCCTGTCAGTTTCACCACTTCATTGACTGGCATGATAGTCGTAGAAGTCACTGTGGTTAGGAAATAGAGGGAAATGGCTCCCCCACCCCCACAACACTTCTTCTACCCACCTCCCCCAATACTTTTGTATAATTATCAACCACCAGGCCTCCTCAGTTGGCTCACTAGCCCATTTTGACCATATGCAGTGCTTCAGACTTGCCACCAATCCAAATGCCGGGCTTCTGAAGTGCCAATGGTCAGGAGGGCTTCAAAGTCCCATACAGGGCTGTTTGCAAGGGATCCATTTCCTTACTCCTGTGCTAGAGCATCAACAACCAAAAGCTGATGCTATACTAATTCTGGTGCTGCAGCTAATTTGGCTCCCTGTGCTAGTGTGAACAGAGAGGTTGTTGCCGTCATCATTGACCTCTGCTTCCTGAAGTCACTGGAGTTCTATGGATTCCAGTTTGTTAATCTGAGGTACTCTACAGAGTCACATGTCTGGTAATCACAATGCAATAATTTTGCTTACAGCAGGTCCTGGAGGTCCTGGAGGTCCCACGCTGTCTTGTGTGCATGTGCAAGCATTTGGTAACGATGGGCATTTTGCTTCATCCCTCTGAAAATTAAAGGACAAACATCTGTCATTTCCCTTGAATATTTTTTTAAAGGATGATCACCAAGAGAATGGTTTCAAATATGTTTTTTATTGTCTGTAGCATGTTTAAATTATATTTTTAAGGGCAGGCAGACAGACAGGAGAGAGAACTGAGACTCAAGGTTGCCTGGGAACCATGATGGCTGGTGTGGAAGTCTTGCTGCTTAGTCCCAAATGCACATTGCTCATGGACGGAGCAAAATACTCAGCAGATGTTTTGCTACACTTTTTATGACTTCCTATATTGTAGGACTTATCCTTAGGACTAAAAACAGATTCAGATAAATCAATTTACCCATACACATAGTAATAAACACATACGAATTAAAGGAATTCATGTTGCTTATGTGTGCCATAGGGGTTTTCTCTAAAGGTCATCCAGAGTTACTGCTTCCATATAATCTGTGACCGATATGAGGGAAAATTCAATGCTGTCATCCTGCTTCTGAAACAGTTAATAATCCAACAGAAGTGTCTGATAGCAGAAGAGGAGGGGAAACAATATTCTCCTATCATTCTTTCCCCTAGAAGTCCCCTGTGCCACTTTCTGAAGTGTTCCCAACCTCTGTAACAGATTTTCAGGGCTGCTTGGGTTTCAGAAGGAAGGTGTATCAGAAAACCATTCTGAAGAACAAAAAAGAGGACACTTTTGCCGACTTTTACTTTTAACTATGGATTGCTATGATGACTCTACCAATGAAAAAGAGGATGTGTCCTGGAAAAAGAGGACATGTGTCTACTCAGAGTAGACACTGTTTGCACTCATTTGGGAAGAGGGATACTGTATTGAGTTTTCTTAAACAAACACAAACTTTGGGGCAGAAGTCGATAAGAAGTTGCAAGTCTCAAAATGGTACTGAAACAAAAAACATGGAGAACTTTAATAAGATAGTAAATTGCCCAGCATATTTTAGTAGAAGCATTTCTTCAGGGCACAAGGGTTCAATTTGTTATTCTTGTAAGACTACATCTCTTTTTCATCTTTTCTCCTCTCTCTGGGCAGAAGCCACACAGTGTCCTCCACTTGACCATCGCTCAACCATTCTGCCTTCCTTATCTGAACTTTTCTTCCACCTTTAGCCCATTACAGATTAGTGCAAATTCACCCTTTTGAGTTTTGCCTGCTAATTTACACTAGCAGTAACTAAAACATGACTATTTCATCATCCCATAGCCCAACTACCCCATTATTCCATCTCTAATTCGACTCACACATACTCAATTAAAAAACCCCAACAGCATTTATGAGGATATGTATGAGTAGAATAGGGCAAATATATTGCTTATTTTAAAAATAAACCCTCAAATCTTGACATACGTATGGGAAATGTATCTGTAAGGGATAAAATTGGACTGAAATGTGGCCTGACTGTACCTAAGTTCAAAATAGCAGCATTTATAATATGGTTCTGGTAAAGTATCTGCATTCTTGCCCTCTGAGTCTCAGGATGATTCAGAGTCACATAAGCAATTTGTCATTCCCAACAGGGACCTTTCAATCATTATTCCGCATTGTCCTCTGTGTAGGACTGGCTCAGATTGTTAACATGAGGCTCTAAAAATTATATTTACCCTAGAAGGAATGTCACAGCACCTATCTCTGCTAGTCCAAACAGCATTACATACGATGTCAAAGCTCTGGATCTCTAACTGTAAGACAAAAACACAAATGTCTTCAATGTTACATCTGCAGAAAATTAAAAAAAAATAGTAATGCAGAGTGATATTATGCAATAATCATTTTTGCCATTCAGCCAAGGCAGTAAAATGCTATTCAGCAACACAGCATAGGACAACATTGAATAAATGGTCACTTAATTGTTTACTTTGGATCACAGACATTTTTAACAAAGCACACATAAGATTTGTTTAATGCAATAAATGTCTTGCAGCTTTATATATTAGTACATAAAAATAGCAGTGGGAGAAAGTTGTTCAGATAATAGAAATATTTTCCCAGCCAAAGACTATGTGACTCAAGCCCTTTCATGACTGAGTTATGCTACTGTTGACTCATATGTTGAGGCTACTAGATCAGAAGGCCAACTTCTATTCTATGACAAATGCCATGGGGATATCTTGATTAAGCACACAGATGCATTGTGGGATTTTTTGATGGAGGTCAGAAAACTCTAACTTGTTCATTTACATTTATATTTTGGTCTGAGAATACTCCAGTCAACTTCTCAGAGCTACAGCTTTTGGTTCATATGGTAATTTTGACTAAAAATTACCATTTACATTGTAACAAGGAGCAACCAAGTTCATCCATCTTGGACTGAACATTTATCCTAAGTCAATATAAAAGGAACTGACTTCATGGCATAAAATTGGTCCAGAGCTGGGCAGATGAGTAGTTTTTGTGATATGTGATAGTGTCTTGTGTGTAATCCAAAGAGCATTATTTGGTGAAGTAGGGTATCACTATGAAAACTCCTGCCACAATATATTTGTTTTTAAGATGCCATTTGAGTCTTGTTGGCCATTAGGTATACCCTAAACGTTGTAAGTAGACTCTTAATAAGGATTTCAAAATACATTTTGCAAGTGCTTGGAACGGATATAAAGTAAAGCTTGTTACTTACTGTTGCTGTTTTCCTGTCACCTTTCTGTAGTTTACCCAGTATTTCATAGCCATCAGTTGTGATATTTCCACCCTCTTTAATTGGTTTTTCCATTATTTCAAGGCAGTCAATGTAAATTTTAACATTTGTGGGAGTTACAACAATATGAACCTGTAGAAAAATTATTAGAAACATAACTAAATGCATGTATGTTTTTTATACACCTTAGATTTGCTGTTTAAAGTTGTTAACTGTTTTAAAGGTATAGGGGCACTGATCTATGCATGGGTCCTCCACATGCAAGGGCTTCTTTACTAAGAAAGGCAACAGCTCCATATAAAGTTGTTCTTGGGACTTAAAAGTGGGTGCCCAAGTAAGTTGGTGAGCATTGGTTCGGGCACTAAGGTCTGGATCAAGGTATGTAATTATTTATACAAATGGTTGAGGTGGCTAAGACCAACTATGACCATATGAGTAAAACATTCTCGCAAGATATAGTGTAGATAGAAGAATTTAAGAGAGGGTGGGTTTGTTTTGTTCTTTCTTGTCCCAGAACTTTATTTTTCCATTTTTCCTTTCCACACAACAGTGGTTGTATTTGAACAAAATGGTCTCACACGCTCCCCCCACCCCTCTCCTCCTCTGGCATGACCACAAGGAGATCAAAAGCTTCCACTTCTGTTCTGAGATTAACCACAGTTTAGTGTGTTGTCCAAACCCCAGACTGTAGTTAAATTTAACTATGGCTAATAAAAATAAGACTAGCTCATCAACTCCTTCGCCATGGTTTGAAGTCAGCATGTTTCCTTAACTATAGTTAATAATAATCAGTTGTCTAGATTTGGGCAACATGACAAAACTACAGTTAATCAAAAGTGGATGGGAAGGCTTCCAGATTCCTTCTCACAGCAAAGGTGCAGAAGCAGGGAGAGCACACAGGCCTGGACAAAAGCTAAGCTCATTCTTGTAATGTTAAATGTTTTTGTGGTCCCTAAAATATGGTTTAGCATTATTTCTGCAGCTGTCCAATGTCTTGGATTTAGCCACAGCCAGTAGAAGTTGCAATGCACAAGAGTTCCTAACATCTCTCCCATTCATAGAAACTGGGTGGAATAGATGGGATGGGGTAGAGAGGATAATGTTCCTCATTTTTACAAGACTAGACTGAGAATTTGAAACATTAGATTTACTTATTCATATTTTTTTTGGGGGGAGACTGTGCTACCACCACATACTAGCATTTCACAAAAGGTATACTAAGAGTTCCATTTTGCATCTTTCTTATCCAATGTAAATAAATTTTTTTTAAAAAAAATACTATACTTCTGCTAGCCTTGTTACAGTTACATTTTCCATACTGTTTGCTTTATACACTTTGGAATGAAAGAGTATCTAGCAGAGGCCTTGCTTGGATAAAAGGGATATGCTTCTGTTGGAATACATCTATAACAAAATATCACAGGACAGTGCCAAAAGCTGAGTAATACATTTGGACCACAAATCCATGAGAAATGGAAAGACATTCCAGCACTGATCAGCTTTCAAACAGAAGTTTATTAAAGTTCCCTCCTCAATTGCTTGAAAGCTCATCAAGGCTTTCCTGCCATTTTACCACTTCAAGATCTGACTGTATTTCAGTGCACTTTCTGATAGTTGATTTGTAATTATAATGTCATTTCTATAGCTGCATTAAGTCATGTTTAGCAGGAAGGAAAACTGTATATCATAGATGTTTATATTTATGATTTCTTAAACGTTCTTGACAATTTAAAATAAAAAGTGAAACGTCTGTTTATCCAGAATTAAATCCCATAATTATTTGTTATTATATTATGTGGCACTAAATTGCTGCAAAAATGTGTGTGGATGCAACTAAATAGCTCTCCGTGGTGTTATAGCTATATAGATCTGTCCATGTTTGTAGTTGGTTTATATAAAATATTTATAGCCTGCCCTTTATCAATGAAAGTGAGTATACGTTTCTTCTGCTGGAAAGCTAAGGCAAAGGCTGAGGGGCCAACCTACAGATTAGAGGCTAATTTCTTCTTCCATATTTTTTAAGCAGCTGTGAGAAACTGAGGACTGGCTGAAGGGAGAAGCTACATGACCATTCCTGCTTCTGCTGTTCTGTGCAAAGTAACCCCATCCCAATACTTTTCTCCTGGGAAGGGAATAGATATGAGGACCTTATATCTCTTCCCCTGGTGATGGGACAGTAGCTGCAGGGGGCAATTTTCAGCATGTAAAGAGCAGAAAGCAAAAGCATTTAGGAGCTCTTCCCTTCTGTCAGCCATCTGCCCCCAGTTCCAGCTTCCTGTGTCAGCTTTTTTTTTAAAAAAATTAAGTGCTGCAAGGGAGAGTAATGGAACTTCTATCACATGTAGTTTGGTTCATAATGGCGAGGCACAGAATAAAAACCATATGGTTCTATAAGAGTTCTTTGATACTGCTTTAATTACTGAATTACTAAGCCAACACTTTCCCAAAGAGTCTTGCTGGATTCATCCACTATCACTACAGCAATGCTACTCAACATCCAAAGAACTGTGCCAAAGCAAATTTTCCACAAGTAGCCAATATTAAGTTAGCTATTTTTCATTGAGTGAACGTATAACTCGTTGAATGAACACCACAAAAATGTTTCATATTTTGGAAGGGTTCAATCCAATTTTTAAAAGTTTGGCATATTCTTAATACTGGATAATTTTTAACATGAAAATTACCATACAAAATATGTTGCAATTTTTTTTCTCTTTTGCTAAAGCTAGGTCACTTATTTCATGTGCACACACACACACAAACATGATAATTCATTGCATAATTATCCAAACTCATGTGCTGAGTTGTGCTACACATAATAAGCAGATGACAGAAAATATGGGGTGCTGGATGTTGTGACGCGCCCTAAGATCTGTGGTTATAAACTTTGTTATACAAATTTTAATCATCATCATTATCTATGCAGGAAGTGCAATTGTAGACCAGCTCTGAAGGTTCCTTCTCTTTAGCTTTGAAACATTCTTTCTAATGAATTACCTAATCTCCTACTGATGACAAACAATGCAATGGCATTCAGAAATCATAGCAGGCCCATATTATAGTATTTACCACCTTTTAGCTGTGATTCTGAACTCAATTACTTGCAATCAAGCCCCATTGAACTGGACATATTCAATATGTTAACCTATCATAAATATTCAATCTACGTTAACGGTAAAAGCTCAAGAATATTTGCTTGAATTGACTTATAAATTATTAAATCTATCTATATCTACTAACTAGCAAGTATGGTTTTTGTTCTCAAGAAAAATGCTTTTGTTCATAACAATTTGCACACAATTGTCAGCATTTACCTTGTGGAAACTTCCATAAAAGAGTTTCTTAACTTCATCACCTTCAAATGTTACTGTCTGAACCTCTCCTCTTGTGTCCTTGTTAAAGAATGATAATACTTTGCTGGATGCTGGGGGAGGAAAAAAAATTATTGACTATATGCATGGTTAATTAGTTACAGTTTTATAACACTCCATGCCCCCAGTAACATATGCAGCCTAATTTGATTAAACTTGTCAGAAGCAGCAAAGAATGTATTACTAGGGCCAAATCATGAATGTTTATTATCCACTTGTCTCAGGTTTACTAATAAAAAATAAACAGAAATAATACCAGATTCATGGTCATTACACATTGTAAAGTACATTATTTGATGTCTCGGGGCCCAAATAAATATCAACCTATCATAAAACTTTAAATGGATAGGACACAACAAAGCTCACTGGCACAGAATGCAAGCCAATTACTGGAGCACTTTGGATAAGTACGCTTTGAGATAAGCCAAACACTGTGTTAAAACACCTGGTGCCAATGCTTGCTGCAGGTGGCTGAGAGATGAATGGCTTCTTGCAGTTCCCAACTTGCCAGTTTCCCTCCCTCAAAACTCAGACACCACATAGAAGTAGCATGATTTATGGCAGTTTAACTCTGAAGGAAGATTATTTCAGTATAAAGATGAAAGCAAAACTTCCTGGTATTTACTTATTCTTTTAACATGCCACCAGAATATGATGAACTAGAGAAACATCTGGCTTAGTTGACTGCTCACAAATGCTGACCAATAAACAATATATCTACTGCTGGAACTCTGCCTGGCCTTTGATTATGCCGATATAGGAGCACTGAATTAACATCCTTCTAGTTGGTGTACTTTGGTGAGCAGTATGTTCATTTCTAGAGTTTGCAAAGTATAATTTCAGATAATAAAAATGGCAAGATCTTTCTCAGTTAGTGGCTGATCCATTCCTAAGTGCTTCTATTTTTAAACCTCAGGTTAAAGCATTTCCTGGATGATTTCATCCAAATAGAAGATTTCACAATCAGCTGTGGTTTTGCAAACACAGGGTCCAGGCAAATATTATGCAAATTGCACATAACTGTGCAAATTAGTTTCAGTCTACCTCAGAATTTTCTTCCCTGTTGATCTCTGGTGCTGAACAAATATTGGATTGCAACAATAAATATTTCAATAACATTCTGAGCTTGACAGATTGAGGAAAAAAGGATGGAAATTTAGCCATAAAGTTCCATTTAGAGATTCTATTCATACTATAAGCAGGTGAAATCATTCTTACAATCAAGAACAACTCCAACTTGTGGTTTGTAATCTTTGTCTGTTATCTGCCAAATTGCGAATGGTTCAGTGGGGGTGTCCGGGAGAAGGCGGAATAACAATATGATAGTGTAAGCCTTTGGTAATCCATCTGGATGAATCTCCCTATTAAAGAAATCATAGATTACTGCTCATTGAAAATGCATGAAAAAGGCTAAAGAACTCCATAATGTTTCATCTGAAACACAGAAAAGACTGTAGGAAAATGTCAACACGCAGACATCTGCATCACAAATTTCACAACAAAATTGTGGTTCACTCAAGATCCAGAACACACAGACCTTTGCTCAGCAGTTGATCACTCGCTCCACTCAAACCTCACAAAGACTGATGTACTGAAGAAGATTCAAAAAGAAATTCTGAGAGGGCTACATTGTATTTAAGACTGAAAGAAGCTCTTGCCAGAAAGGGAGGAAAGGCTTGTTTAAACTTCCCAATATTCTTCAGTTTGCCTATTTGACTGCTTTTCCTTCTCACTGTAATGAAAAGCATTATGAATCTGAACTGTTTAGGGTGGGTACATAATTTGATTCTTAATCATTCACTAGAACTGTACTAAATTCTAATTTTTCGATAACCAAATGAGATAGCTATCCAGACCATAGACTGAGCCTGTAAGGCAGGTGTGGGGAACTTTTGGCTCTTCAGATGTTGCTAAACTGCAACTCCCATCAGCCCCAGCCCAGTTTCCCCATGCCTGCTGTAAGGGGTAAGAGGCAATGGTGACAGAAACTGCAGTGCAATCTTCAGGGTCATTAAGCAACAGGACCCTTAGAATTTGCCTGGAGAGGAGAAAGAGTAGCAGCAGAAATATTTTGGGGAACTAGCTAGGAATAAGAGGCCAATGACGACTTCTGGGAGGCAATTCAGGGAGGGGGGAATCAGATGAAAATAAAGCTATGAATTCCTTTCACTTAGTACAATTTGCTCCCCTCAAAAACTGGCTTTGTCTTGGCTATATACAGAGCACTGGCATGTTTCTGTAGGGCTTAGGAGCTGCACCCTCTCCAAACTATGGAACTGTTTTATTCTAATAAACCTTCAGAATTCCTCTCCTATTGGCAAATGAGCTGGTGAGTCTGGGTGAAGAATATCTAGCAGCTAGCAATATACTGTATGGAACAACATGGAACAACTACCATCATGCATCTATAGCTAAAATTTTCCCCACCACTAACCACTAATAGCTGAGTTTGAAACTGAATAATTGCAAAAGATTTCAATTGCCATGTCAATAAAAGCCTGTATAGGGAATGAAGAAACAAACAAACAAACAAACAAACAAACAAACAAAGCCTGTATAGGGAATGAAGAAACTAAACATTTTAAGCAATAAGAAAAGTGGTACATTGTTTAAGAAAGTTGCTGCAGTTCCTTTTGAGCATATTTCTTAATGTTGCAGACTAAGCAAAATATATCACCCATCATTCCAGAAAGTTATGTGTTCCATGTAACCACACACAGTCAACTTTCCCCAGTTAAAAAAAGAAAAGAAGAAAGGTAGCACAGCTTACATTGTGGGTTGGCTAACAAAGGCGTTTTTATTAAGCCTGTATGCCACATAACTGGGGTAGGATCCTGACTGCAAGGAAATGCCTGGTACTGAAGCAAAATACTTCTCCGTTAAGTTGTAAGCTTCCAGCATCCTGAAGCCTGTATCATAAAGGAGAACAAGTTTTTCATCATTATTATTATGTTCAAAGGGAAAGAGACTTGTGGAATTTAGAAAATGTGAAGACACTTTACTAGGCTGGGAAACTGGTGTATAAATTCTTACCAGGAGAAGTGTACCCATCCAAGTACATGAGAGGGCAAGCTGAAACAGAAAAAGAAACATGTCAAATGAAATAATGAATGAGCCAGCAGCCTTGTTGTTGGAAGGTGTGCAGGGTTACTGCAGAATCTCCTCCTTTGGAAGTTTTCAGAGTGAGACCAGACAAGCTTATATATCGCAGATGCTTTGCCTGGTATTCTAAGAGTTTCAGCATGCACCTAATAAGCTGTTGTGTGTACATGGGGCTTTCTGTTGATATTCCCTTTGCAGCGTAGCCCATCTCACGGCATCAGAGGACAATCTGGACACCCCTCTTCATTAAGAGCAGATTTCTGCGGAGGAGGCATGAGGGAATGTGCTAGAAAGGATGGTACTGAAAAGAATGCATACAGTTGTATCTAATTGTGTCCCTCCACTCATGGAAGGCTCTTTGATCACTAGAATCCAATAGGTAAATTTATTCTTCAGAAGATTACAGAGAAGAGTGGCATTTGACTTACTTGAGGTAGCTGTCTCACAAACAAAGGTGATGAGGTTATCCTCAATCTTTTCAAAAGCATCAAAGTCATCAACTATAAAGACATGGCGTTCACTGGGTTTGCTGGCGATCTTGGCCAGTTCATGGTAATCAACATCAGCCACACCAATAACAAAGACACTGAAACCTGCAAATGTAGTATCGAATGAGTTAGTGTTGTTACAAGTATATTTCTACATGTTCTTCTCAAAGATAACATCTAAGCAATCTGTTATGAGGGGATGACGTACAACTCAAGGGAGACGTGTAAAGTGTGTACGTTTATCGTTTCCTTTAAAAAAAAGAAAACATCATATCCTGAAGAGGGTAAGTGACTAAATCTGTGGTGCAGGTAGATATTTCTATAAATAAATGTTCAAATAAAAATCTTACACGTACAACAGAGTTTACCCAGGGTGAAATCCAAAACTGCTTGAACAGATTTCCACTTGCACTACATGGCTTCCCCTTCCTCCCAAATCTTCTTCAAAGGATCCCCTGATGTGCAAGTGGAAATCTGCCCTCCTTGTACATGAACAGCACTGGATTCAGTCCACTGCAAAGTGATACTGGATAAATTGGTTTACAGATATCAGACTCTCAAATGTTCACTGATTATTTGAACTGTGTATATTACAGCCTTCCTAACAATACAGAATCTGACATTTGATGAAGTTAGTGGAATTATAGTTGTACGAAGTTATGGTACATAAAAGCAACTTACCAGAATGTTGTATGACAGCTGCAGCTTTCCTCACTTCATCCTGTGACCGGCCATCAGTTACAACAACAAGTACCTTGGGAACTCCTTTCCTCATACCACTTTCCCATGTCAAGACCTTATCTTTGATAAATGTAAGTGCTTTGCCTGCAGATGGTGAAACGAAATTCATTGCGGTGATCGAACAAAAATGATAATCTTAGCAGCACACACATTAACATTGGAATGAAATTAAAACATTGTATCCAACTAAGTTATACTCAAAGCAGACTGACAGAAATTAATGTGCCTAAGTTAGTCATGTCCATTATTTTCAATGGCTGAACTTTGGACTCAGCTATACAGCTGCAAATAACATGTTTTAAGTGTGTTGTAAAGTGCATTATACAAATGTGGCACTAGATGGTGATGGTGAGCTATGGCAAATTCAATATATTTTTCAAAACTTTTTTTAAAAACAGCATTTTCACTTCTTTTTCTATGTGTCTAGATTCCACATCTGAGTAGGACTGACAATGGATACAATCCCAAGTCTGTGAAGCATAGAGGCCATGTTTATTTTTTAAAAAAAACTGAACTTAAATCCTCCCACAAGTACCTGTTTTTGTGTTCCCTCCTCTATACCGAATATTCTGAATTGCTCCTAGTGCTTGTGCCTTATCATCATATGTATTCAAATGGAACTCAGACTTTGGATCATCACTGTATTGCACCAAAGAAACCTGAAACAGAAAATTAAATCTGGCATTAATGGAATGAATGCTCCAACAATGCAATTTTGTTCAATACCACGGGGGGAGGGGAGTGGGGGTACCGGAAATATTAATGAAGGATTTGGCACATATAAGAATGATTTAGTCTATGATTTGGAAGATGTGGGTGTGGTTGTCAGTTAAACAGTCTGCATCACATACAGGCTTACCTGCTTACTGGCAGTTATTCCATGCATGTGATGAAAGGGTTTTTCAAACAGCCAAGCTGTCATTTGCAAGGTCTGGTTTCTACAGTCTAACAAGCATTTCACCATACTACAAAGTAAAGGAAGCACACACATACACCCCACACTGCTGAAAATCAGGCCACCCAAACTTTGAATGGCTTGCAAGTAGGAAAAACGATAAGACCCAACCCACCAAGGACAGAGTGGCAATTTGTCCAGGGTAGAAGGGTATAAAGGGCAAAATGTAGCAAAATATTGTGCACCTGTGCTACTCTTTTAAAGAATATTCAATCCTATGAGGGTCAGAATCAGTTTTGCCTCAAGCTAGCCAGTTTTGCCATTTGTTGAGGGTGGGGAAACTGAAGGTCTAGTGAATTGACTAATGCAAGGATAACAAATGTGGTACCCTGCAGATGCTGAGGACTGCAACTCCCATCATCTCAGACTACTGGCAATGGTGACTGGGGCTTATGGCCATTAGGGAAGTATAAGTGTCTCCCTCTTACTGTATCTTCATCCCCGGAATCAGCAAAATGCCCATCCATGAGCTGGAGAACACCTATGATCCACACTCTTATGGTCATGGAAAGGGGATGATGCAATCCATAGTGCAAGCATGAAGACAGAATCTGGAAACATGGGCTACAGACTGAATCACTTTTCTAGCTTTGGTTGAAATTTAAATCTAGCAGCTTCTTTTAAGAATCTTTAGAGTCTTGGCTTCTCTTGTTTATTACTGGACAGGAAGAATAGACAAACCTGAATTCCAGCAGGGTTGATTCGGTCAAAGGCTCCAACTGTATTAAAAACGAATTTCAGCACTTTGTGGAAATTGTCATCTCCAATACTCCAGGAAGCATCAGTCAAGAAGACTATATCTGCTTTGGCTCCCTTGCATACTGAAAAGTTCATTGGATTCAGTTAAGTCATCTGACACATACAGAATAATTAAGGACACTGAGATGATAATTTGAAGAACAGCATGTGCCAAGCTTTTCAATGTAACATATAGAATACATCTAAAAAACCATTCCCCCCCCCATTGGAATTTATGAAAAATACATTCAAAGGCTCAAATGCACCAAACATGTTTATAGAACTCAGACTAAGAACGCAAACATGAACGCTCTGGAAACGTAAAAGACAAGGGAATATATGGGAAGAGTCAAATACAGTTTTAAGCAGAACTTACTTCTCTGTTCACAAGCTAATATGAGCGCCCTAAATTATAGTAACATCAGAGCCTTTAGTCAACAGTACTCTCAAAGTCCTGCTTTCATAGACATGGCAGAAATAAGATAAATGCTTTTGCAAGCACTTACCATCCCGAGCAGGTGGGATTGTTGGAGGAGGAGGGGGAGTTGGTGGCTGAGTTGGTGGTTCTGTTGGCTTGATCACTAAAACAAAAATATTGAATTAAAATATTTTACATATTCAATATTCTTAACTTTGTGAGTTGAAATTAGTAATATCCACTGCAGAGAAATACAACTGATAGATGTTCATTTGGTTGCAACTTAACTGACACGTCCATCTTTAAGAAAATAAACTTCTATTGTTCTTCGTATGCACACAAAGAGATAAGAGAGGCAGTGTGTTAAAATCATTTGTAGTTCACCTTTTGTACCCAAAGCACTCTAATCATCCCACCTGGGACTGCAAAATCCTGGCAGGAGGTCAAGAAGTGCCAAGCACCTGGCTGGCAACAATACATGATTGGTGAAAGATTTTCAGACAAGAGAAGGTTAGAATCCAAAAGTTTTAGGATCCCACCCCCATGAAAAATATATCTGTTGCCCAATTCATGCATGAAATCTCACAAATAGGAAACAAAGGAAAACTAGATTCTGCCTGATAGCTCAGTCAATAGAACATGAGACTCTTAATTTCAGGGTCTTGGGATCAAACCCCAAGTTGGGCAAAAGATTTCTATAGGGGGACTAGATGACTCTCGGGGTCCCTCCCAATTCTACAATTCTAGGATTCCATGATTCCTTAAAAATACTACAGTGTTTTTACAAACTCAAGAATGATAATACTGTATCTCCAAGCACAATTACTTTGACCACATTCATCCAATGTACTTTAAATCAACATTACCACCACTACTACTCTTATTGTTATCTGCCACCTACATGTTCGTTCTCTTGTAGACACCGGAGGCCCCTCAAGGTTTGGAGTCTGAACAAACACAGTAGCATCATACTCTGTGTCTGGTGAAAGGCCAGTGAAACAGTGACTGGTTTCTGTTCCACGCACTGTAATTTCTTGCCCTCTGGATCCTGCAAATAAGTAAAATAATGACTTTTAAATGCTTAGAACATAGAAGCTTATGAATGCTTGCTGAATGGCTGAAAGCAGAAAACTAAAGTACATATAGCAAAGAAGGGAATGGTTGCGTCAATGGAGTGTTCTGCTTAGCTTCCAGAACTTTTGGAAGAAAGTTTGGAGCATATGGATTGCAGGCGGGTACATAACAGTGCCAGGATACGAAAAGGGAAAGGTGTGAAACAACTGATCTCCATAACAACAGAGGAGAAGGATGCTTAGTTGGCCTTTGATCTGCCCTAGTGTTTCTTAATGCCCACATGTACCACATTTGTGAAAAATACTTTTCTTGTTTTGTAGTAGAGATACTGTGGGAGTAGCTGTGCTATAAAATTATATATTCATACCCTGCAACAAACAGGAGGGGCATATGTAATAATGGGAAAGAGATATTATCCATACTACTCAGCTACTAAACTCTCGAGGAGCAAAAATTATTTAAATGAAGGACAACTATGGAATAGCCTGAGGCAGAATATGTTGAAAGGAGGGGAACAAGAGGAGCATAACACTTCCTATAAGCAATCAAACACTGGTACTGTTTTACGGAGAGCTACAGGTATTTGCCCCAAGTGTTCCTGCTGCCTCCAGCCTTTCAATGATCAAGATCTCTAATGAGATCATCTGCCATATCCCTGGTTGGGGACACAACCCATTTGTTAAAGTTATCCATCTTCAGAGGAACCCAGGAATGCAAGAAATGACAGTAGGGGTCTGTGAGAGGCACACTGATGGGAGATTCCTTGCTCTTCAAGGTTTAGGTGGAAATGTGTTACAGTCTTCACATTAGTTGCATGCAAAACCCAATATATATGTTTACCATCAGCTGGATTTAGCTTCAGTCTGTAAGAAGTAGCTGCCCGATGAGCTGTCCATTTGATGCAGAAAGTGTCCCATCCCACATTATAACTTGTTAGGTCAGTGACATTTAAATACACTGCAAAGCATGAAAGAAAAATTTCCATGAACTACAAGATGAAAGCTAAAAGCAAATTATGAAACTATGATGAATGTCTTTATTCTTAAAATATCACTTATTCTACCACAAGTAATAGGATATTGAACTCACACTGCAACTAATAGGTACTGTATGTATACTGAGGGGAGGCAAGAATCACATTTTCTCAGCAACAGCAAGTTGCAGTTTTAGTAACTGGGGTATGTGATTTTATGATAATGAAAAATGTATTTGCATCCCTAACATAAAGCACAAGATAGCAGAATGGTATTAGGTTCCTACACAGTAACCAAGAACTGCACATTTCCTGAACAATGCCATGTTTCTCTGAAAGCCCATCATAATCCTCTAACACTACCTGTCCCATGGGGTAGGCATGCTCTAACTAATGGAATCTCCCATCTGAGGTTATTTTTCTCCCAGAAAAGGCTCCTCTGTGTTAATATACAGTGAAACCAAAAGCATGAAAAGTAGTCTTACATGTAGTGCCTTGATCGACCAGAGGTGCACTGAGTCCAGAATCATACTGAGCATAAACATTTACATCATAGGAAGTACTAGGAGACAGGTTGTGCAATGTATATGAAGTCACATCTCCAACAAACACCTCCATGGGCTCATTGGTACCTTAAAAGAAAAAATGAATTTTCATTTGCCTTAATGAGAGCAGATCTCCAAGAGGCTCAGAGAGAAGACTCATTTTCACATTTATATCAGTCACATTCTCATAGTGTTTAAGTCTTGAAATGAACCAATATTAAATAATGTCAAGTGTACTTGAATATCTTAAGCTTATCCTTACCAACAGGTTTGTAGACAATTTTGTACCCAAGAACAGGAGATGGTGAAGGATCCCAGGCAACTCTGAACCGTGTGTACCATTCATCTGAAATGCGTATGTTCTGAGGTGAAAGCAACCCAACTGAAGAAGACAAAAATAGAGTATAAAGTTAGAATGCAGAATGGTAGCATAAAATGTTATTTCTATGCCTGTATGACATCTAGCAGAGGAATGGATTGGGCAGTGATAGTGATTAAATAACCCAAGGTGTTCACAGAGATCCAGGTTATGGTTGTAATTCTGCCATGTCTCTGTGTTGGGACATTCTATCTTTCCCTATGCAGACACACAGCATTTCATGTCGCATGTGCAAATATTTGAGGAACGCTGAGATAGGATCTCAAACGAAGGTCAATTTGGCAAATATCAACAATGGCAGCAACTCCTCTACCACTACTTCTGGGGGGCGGGACAGTTAAGGACCATTTGCACCTCAGTTGTTGCATATTATTTAACAGCACCTCAGATGTACCTGTTTTTCCATTTCCTGTCAACTGTCCACCATCTCCATCTTCATAAACTGCCACAACGGTAATTTTGTAGGGTGTATCTGACTGCAAAGGCTGTAGCAACACATTATTTCTTCTGCCAGGCACTGTTGTCTGGAACATAATGGGAATCGAGTAAATGCTGTAGAACTGTAAATTGCTCAAAGCTGTAGTAGTACAACTTGGAGTTCTACTCCACACTGAACAAGCAGCTATGCTTTTATTCATAGGTTCCATAAAGCCCATTAGCAAGGTTCCATTCACATAAAACACTCCTGCTGAGGGAAGGGGTACATGGCATTCTTTTATTCCCCATATCTCTTGAAGCTCCTTGTACAGTGCATATGGGGAGCTTCTGGAACAATTTGGAAGGTGGCACAGGGGAAAATGGAGAGCATCATTTCTGTCATCTCCAGCCTTCACTAGCAGAAGGATCTGATCCTACTATGAATGAAGGGCAGTTCTGGATCCAAACCAATGCATGGGAAGGGGGGATAGGAAATATTTTCACTGTAATATTTATATAGGGTGTGTGTGTGTGTGTGTGATTATTTTCATTTCTATTTCTTTTCTAAAGTAAAAAGAACACAAAAGGAAAAGGATGATGAGCACATGGATTTGTATAATAAAGATACATTTTTTAAATAATAATTTTAGCCCCATCAAAATTAGTCTGCCTAGGGTAATAGATAGGACATTAATTTATGATATTTATATTTTAAAATGCCATTGTAATGTGGATAAAGTGATGTTTGTTACCAATGGGAATTTTTTTAGAGCAGCATCTGGCAACACTCAAGCATATTGCCAAACATGTCTGGCACACGTCCAGGAAACCGAAGCCTTTCTTTCAAGGATAGCCCAACATCCATTTATATGAACAAACTGCATGTGGGGGAAGGTACTACTGTTGTACATGCACATTTAGAGAAAGAATGGCAAAACAGCAACTAGTAGAGAGTGGCGGCAGACCAGAACACCCTTTGGGATGGTGCAGTGAGCCTCCAATGTATGTAACAACTACAGTTTCTTTTGGCATGTGAAAATAACAGGACTGTGTAGAAAAATCAGTATACAGTCTGCAACCAGGGGCTGATGCAGGAAGAGAATGCAGAAGTACAGTAGAACCAACTAGTTCTGTCCTGTATACATGTGACTAAGCCCTACTTATTTCCATACTCAGATCACTTTTCTAGATCTGCACCTTTGTTAGAAAAACAGCAGATGTGGGAGGAAAATGCATGTTTTAAGGACTGGGGAGTTGTGACAGTAAACTATTCACCAGTTTGGAATGCAAAGTGGAAGGGGGGATTGAATTCACAATTCAATCATCCTTCATCCCTGTTCCTTCATCCCTCTCAACCAGATAATCACACTACCATGGCTGTACTGTACTGTCTTAACTGGCAGCAGGGAAGGGTAGCAGACAAGCAGTTGATGAGACTATCTGTGGACCAAGTCTAGTAACTGCATTTTGTAAATTGTTCCCTTCAAAATATATTTAAGACAATGGTTTGAAGAAGAAGTGACAACTCTTGTCCTTAGCTGTTTGTCTGAGTGGAAACAGAATGGCAGAGAATGTGAGGACCATATTTCTGCTTCTGGTGAGAAACTGGTGGTCTGGAATAACTCCATCCAATTCAGTAGAACAAGCATTACACAAGCATTTGATCTAAAATGTGTAAGACAGAGACAGCCCTGGAAGAAAGTAGGGCTGTATACATACTCCCATTAGTTCTGCATTCTCTGTACTCCCAATAGTAGTCTGGGAAGCATTGTACACGATAGCCAAAGTCCATATATATCCTAGATCTATCCTGTTGTTTCTTATGTAATACTGAGGTTTGATACACTCTGCTCCAAATCAGCTTTTATTGGAACTAAGAACAAGACCCAGCCTAGCTACATTTTAAGACAGTAATAAGTACATAGCCCAGATGAAAAAAGATGAGAATTGTGGAGGGTAAGGGGTGGGAACCATCATAAGTAATATTTAAATGTGATGGTTAAAATGTCCTCTGGATAGTTCATATTTATTTCTTCAATGTTTCTAGGAAGATTTGCCTATAATTCCCCTCCCCCAAGTGAATGAAATTCCAATGGTGAAATGGAGAGCACCATTTCTTTATTGCATGAGCACCATTTTCAGTACAATGTGCTTTCCGTATAATGCCGTTGTAGCAGAATATATTATCATTCAGAAGTAAGTAACCATCACGAACAATTAGGTGGTGTTTTTATGGGCTGAACTAAGTTTCCACAGAAGTCAGAAGTCATGCCATCAACCTCCCTATGGGGAAATAATTTGGCTGCGCTGTGCATCTCTAAGAAAATTCCGCAGGCATTCACCGAAGTTGTGCTGCCAAATAAGGAGAAGGAAGTTCACTTGCAAATTATAAAAATCTTGGCAGAACTCCAAAAAAAGGGAAAAAAGATCAAAGCTGCAGACTGCCAATACCGCTCATAATAGTCAGATACATGATGGTCATTAGACACAGATGACAATTAAGGTTGCTCTCTGTTGATCTCCCCAACTGCATAGAGCAGGCTCACAGAAATATATAGCTCCACAAAAGAGGAATGTGTACTGTAAGGCCAGTTAGAAATTGTCAAAGGGAACCAAGGTTGTACTTAAGATACAATCCAACACAGAGTTCAGCAAACTTAAGTCCATTAGTATCAATGATCTTAAACATGTCAAAAGACCTTGTGTATGCTTAAATCTGCACTGGATTGTACCAAAAAGCTCTGTACAGACAAATGTTGCTCAGAATAAAGTTTACCACTTGCTGCTAAGGAAGTACTAATTCCATTTCAGTAGTCTGGTATCTATGCAAAATACGGAAAGAAGAGGGAGGAGCTTTGCTACACCATAAGAAACCTGTGCATTTATTTTTCTAACTAATGAGGAAATGTTTAGATAGAGGAAAGAGTGTACTCTGTCCAAAGGAGGACACATTCTGGGAGAGGGGAATATTCTTGAAAGGGTGTGCCTTTACTGTGGGTGGGCAAGGACTACTGAGCTCAGGCCTGGTGCTCAAAACAAACTCAAAGGTTTGGAATTCTTGAATTCTTTTTCACATCGCTCTGGTGGGTGGATCTTATGGCTTCAGTAAAAAAACAAAAAACAAAGTAAATCCCCCCTAGTTTTGCTTTTGTAGCACCACTAAAGCATGCCAAATATCAGAGATATCCCTGGGGGGGAAATGAAATAATGAATGTGTACACTGAAGGGTAAAGGAAACACCTCCATAGATAACTATTGTCTGTACACAGACTATACACACTATGGTTTGGCTAATTGCACATGCTCATATTTTTGCAAACAGCAGACAAGTAATGTATTTTTCAATCCATCAATACCTATGGGACAGGAAAATGCAAGCTTACAAAGTAGAACAAAATGATTCAATAGGAATGTAAACATGCAGAATCCCTGATAAACTGACTTCCTCTGGAAGCTAAAGCCAAAAATACTTAAACTGAAGTAAATAAGCTGTGATATATTTCTAACATGCCTTCATGAGAACACTTACATATTCATCTATGGGATCTCCAACCGTGGGAGAATATATGATTCTGTATTGCTGCACAGGCCCATCAGCATGTTCCCATTGGACGGAAAGGCTGTTTGTAGTAGGATTAAAGACTCTTATGTTCCTGGGCCCACTGCGAGGCACTAAAAGAAAAAGAAGAGATAAATAAGCGCACAAAATGAAGTGGAATTTGGAAAACTGAAGTCTAGAAAGTAACCCTTTTTCACTGTATGAAGCCGTGCAATAGCTTATCTGCAAGTAAGACCTAATGCAGAAAAGTGACAACTGAACAATACCGGCAGAGCTTGGAGAGAATAATAATTCATAACATACAACTATATCCTAGCAATAAAACGTGTTTTCTGCTTACATGTCCTTCCCTGTCCAGGACTTGGATCTCCTTCTCCATCAGCATACAAAGCAACAACATTGACAGAATAGGGCATATCAGGAATCAGACGCTCTAGTAAAATATTGCGGGTGTTGCTTGGTACCACAACCTAAAAAGAAAGCAACACTGAAGTTTAAACTGCTGTTTTCTTTTAAATTTAAAAAATCTGAGCTTGATAGTTTGAGAAGAAAGCTTCTTGAGCTCTTCACAAACAATCTTGCTCTTAGACAACTTTCCTTACACTTGAATGCTTTTTTTTGATGTTGCTGTAATTTTTGAATGAACTAGAAGGGATATTTTTTTAAATGAAATCCGTCCCTTAATTTCTCAGACTAAATTAACCAGGGCCAGATTTGAAGTAGCGCCCTGGCAAAGTGCCCTCTGGCTGTCCTCTTCAGAAACCAGTGCCCACCCACCGGTGGATTTAATTTGCTGCCTGTTGACAGCAGCAACAAGCAGAGCTGTAATCTGCTTGCCACTTAATTTTCCACAGTACCATAGGCCACCACTATGTCGGGGACTTTGTGGCAGGTGCCAGTCTACACAGTAACCTGTTTTTACACACTATGGTTCCATCATGCAAAAGCATTTCTCGCCATCCTTTATGAGGCAGCTATAATGTATGAAGTTGCCCATTCATAAATCATAGAATCAAAGAGTTGAAGAGTTGGAAGTGACAATGAAAATCATCTAATCCAAGCCCCTACAATGCAAGAATCTTTTCCCCAACATGGGGCTTTAACCACAACCCTGATATTAAGAGTCTTATGCTCTATGGACTGAGCTATCCCAGCTGTCATCTATCCCTAACCTGATGACCTCCAGATGTTTTGGACTCCAACTCCCTTCAGCTCCAGAAACAACTGGAAGGCACCAGGTTGGCAAAAAGCAATACAACAGGGTATCTGCTGAATACTGAGAATCTGTAGCATTTTAAGAGGGAAAATGTATTCTTTAATCATAAATTCATATAAGAGAAAGTTACCCCCAATCATGCAGCAAGTTCAGTGCATGCTATAGTTTGGGGTGCAGCCAAGCAGTCATCTGAGAGAGTTATTAGGTGGCGAAATTGGTCTGCTTCCCAAAATAAGCTGACTAACTTTCTTCCCATATTTCAACAAAGTTTGAAAATGAAACTGGCAGTTAGAAATTTAATGTTTTATAACAAATGATCCTGACATTTACCTTCTCTGATTTTGGTCTACCGATGTTTACAGTTAAATTAAAATATGTGCAGCAAATATAGAATGACATTCAGAGAAGTAGGATGGAATAGGACACTTTATATAGATATTTATGTTTTCACCAGAAATAAATCACCGTAGTATGCCTTTATACCCAATAATTCATATATGGAAAGGCCCAGGAGGTTAAATTACTTACAGATTCTGATGGCCGTGTGCCAATCAATGGAGCATAGACAACTCTGTATTGCTGCACTGGTCCTGGTGCAGGTTCCCATTGGACATTAAGGCTGTTTGGTGTTGGGTTGTAAACTTGGATGCCTCTTGCTGTTCCTCTCATTACTGAATCAAAAATAATGTCAGATAGTTTTGGACTAAATAATAACTCCTTAGTTGCAGAGCCAGATAGCAGGAGAGAGTGGTTATAAAATGAATGGACTATTCTAAGAATGCTGTTGCCAAGGGGTGGGGAATCAGTGGACTTCAGATGTTGTTGGGATTCCAACTACTATCAGCTCAAACTAGCATGGCCAATGTTCAGGGATGATGGAATCTTGAGTCCAGCAACATCTGGAGGGCTAGAAGTTCTCCAACCCTGTATTTTCTCTTTAACACCACAGTTAATTGGAAATAAGTTCCATCAAATAAAATTGCATTTACTTCCAAGTAAACATGGATAGGGTTGGGATGTAAAATAGTGTAATCCTATAGATATTTAACCTGGCAGTACTTCCCACTGAACTACACAGAGACAAATAAGATTGCATTGAAAGCTCAAAACATGGTGGCAGAGACCTTATCGCTCAGAGGCATCTATATTCATGTTCTTATCCTACTCTGCATTAGAGAATTGGAAAATACCCTTTCACACATCCCTGTCCATAGAGGGAAGTGTGTGCAAAAGGGCCTCAAAGGGTTTTATCTTAACTATCTGTACAATAGTATAATATGGTGCGGTTAACTAAGTTAACTAAAATAAGTGGGTTTAAGTTGCTCAGCACTGAATTGTGGCTCAAAGTCCAATGCCTCAATATTTTATGAAGAAAAAACAACATAGTGTTACTTACAAGTTTTCCCATTGTCAGACGCTCGCCCTCCATCACCTTCTGGGTAAACAGGAATCACAGTTACTTTGTACTGTGTGTCAGGCTGGAGATTTCTTAGAACTGCATAATTTGTGTTGCCTGGAACAGTTGCCTGTTGGGTTACAAAAGGAAAAAAGGAAGAGGGAATGGTTTTATTGGGATATTTTCCACCATATAAGGACTGATCTTCATGTTCAAAGGACAACAAGATGAGCCAGCTTAGCCCAGCAGTTCCATCAACCAACGCATAGCTTGGATCGTGCAAATCAGCGGTTCCACCGGCCAACACATTGCTTGGATCCTGCAATCGACAACAGTGGTTTGAAACCCGTGGGTGCTGCCTGGTGGTGGTGGTTGTTGTTGTTGCTGCTGCTGCTGCTGCTGTTTAAGGACAACAAGACACCTTCCTAGAATTATGAAAGTTCAGCATGCAACAGCAGCAACTCGCCAGGTGAGGCGGAATTCGCTACCTGGCAGGTGGGTCACTGTTGCTTATTGGAAGGGAGAGGGGCATGGTATTGGGGAGTCTGGTGTGGTGCAAATGCTCCAGCAGAGCAAATCTAACCTTTCCCATCTCCTTGCTGATAAGCAAAAGAAATTTACCCACCAGGAGGCCAGGAGTAGTAGCTCTGCCCACTCCAGCAAGCTGTTTCCTGCATGCAGGGAAAGGGTTGCTGCATGTTCTAATCTGCCCAGCCAGATGTCAACAGTAAGGATTGTGCCCTAGCTTTCTCCCTGGTTTGCCATTGCTCTATGCTCATAGAGTAGGAGTCAAACATATGAACTCCTCACCTGTACACTTAAGTAATACAGTCCCAAGAGGGTTGTACCATACACAATTTTCTGAATGGAAAATTCAGCTCTAAGTTGTGCCCCTGCCTAATTCTGAAACCACCTCTAGCAAAAAACAGTTGCAAGTACAGGGCAAGTATGAAGTATACAAAAGTAAAAAGGAATACCAGTTCATCTGCACCTCCCGCCACTGGTGCATAAAGCAACTTGTACTGACGAGGGTTCCCTTCAGCATGATCCCATCGAACATTCAATGTGCTGGTAGTTGGATCATAGACTCTGAGGTTCTTCACAGTGTTGAGAGGTTCTGAGATAAACAGAATGCATTTTCAGACTCAGAGGATCTTACTATTGTGCATCATGTTGCATCATGTGAGTGGCTGTGCCTAGCCTTGGTCAGTGACAAGTAACACTTTGCCCCAAAACACTTGCAAGATGAATCTAGTCTGCCATACTTGAGCACAAAGGGAGTTTAAAAATAGGAGATGCAGTTCCTTGCAAGGAGGCTTAGGAAGGAAAGAACAGCTATTCATCCTTCCAACCCAACAGTTAGCCTGGCATGCTGCTCATGGCATGACTGAGTTGCCACTTGTCTTGTGTCTTCACACTCAACGGATGGGGCAAATGTGAATTGTAGACTTGGAAGGAACCCTGAGGATCATCTACTCTAACTGTCCCATATGGGAATCGAACCTGTGACCTTGGCGTTATCAGCACCACGCTCTAACCAACTGAGATATCCAGTTGTAAAATACTGATGTAGCTCCATAATGCAGATATGGGGATAGAGAGGGAAGGATTTGTCAGTTTCAGTTCTCTGTTTCTCACTTTTCCCAACTTAAATTCCACATTTTGCAGAAATTTGTGTTCATTTGTTTGTTAAAAAAAAACCACCCTCATGAAATTCATCAATGTTTTAGTTAAAAATTCTCTTTATAAATACATTTCATATGCATTTTGATTAATGTACACATTTTTGCAAACAATTATCCCTACTGCATTTTTGTAAGTTTTTTTCACTAATGCATTTATTTTTATTCACACTTTCCACAATATATGCATTTTGGTAAAACAAAAACATTGGTCAGAGAACTGCAATGCAAAATTTGGATATATGTGAATTTCAAAGGATGGCTGTTCTCATATTGTTTTGGAAAGGGCCAGTTTGATAGTTTAGCCTTTAAATGACAACTGATTTAAATTTCTCCCCCATCCATAGATGGGGGATTTATTTTCAGGGCCAAGTGCCACTTTCCCTTGTGGGGAACTTTCCAGTAACAGGCAGGGCTAGAGGCAAAAGTGCAGAAGCAATGGATTTGTGTCTAGTGAGCTACATTCCAGCCATGCAAAAATCAGAGGCTTCAATACACTAGACACACAAATCTCTATCCCTCCGTTCAGGCAAACGAGAGGAATTAGCACAGGCAAGGACATTTAAGGAAAGCATATAGCAGAGCCAGTAAGGTACATGGCTTGGGGAATGGCCTAGGGAGAGCCTGAAGGGCTAGATAGAATGCCTGGGGGCCACATTTGTCCCCAAGGCCTGTGGTCATAGTGAAAAGACAGGATTAAAATATGACTAATAAATATTCTTCCCCACTCTCAACAATACAGTGTCCCTTATGACACATAACCCTTGAACTATTCCTACCATTTTGCCTTCCACTCTTTGGACTAGTGTACTTATCTACTTGTCTTCCACTGTTAAGAAAAAAAGTTATTTCTATTCTAGATAACTACGAAGTATAATTTGTCTTAATAAAATTCATCTCTCTTGTTCTAGCCAACCATGTCAACCATGTCAGAACATTCAGAATGTTCCTCTTTCGCATAAAACTAAAGTTTGAAAATTTCAAAAGATAATTGTGGCAAATTAATCAAGAGCACGGTTTTTGGAGAACATGTACACATACTGGCTGCAGTTTTTAAAAAAAATCCGGGGTTTATTATCCTTGAGTGAAATCCATTGAGTAGTAATGATAAGGATCCAAAAGAATGTTGACACCAAGGGTCTTTCCAGAATGTGGAATAAAAGGAGCACATGTCTTTGAAAGAACTAAATTTAAATAGAGGGGAAAGAAGAAAATGTGACATATTCATATAAAAGGGCCAGGCACTACAGCAGTGGGAGCAGGTAGCCTAGCTGGTAGATATTTGTTGCTTCTTTTTGTTGGATTTAACAGGCTCCATGTGTGCTCCCAGTTTGAGTGATATAGCTGACAGACATTCATCCTTAAGCTAAATGTATTACTTACTTAAACAAAAATAGCAGAGTATTGGGATGTGAACTCTGCCACCTATTACCAGTGACAACAAGGTCACTGACTAACAGGTTTCCCTGAAAATTGTGTAAATGCATTCAGCAGTCCAAACCTGGAAAAATAAGTCTGGAAGGTTGCACCACAGATGAGTAAGAATTGTGTGATGATTGTGCAATAAAAAAAAATTATCCAGAAAGTCTCCCTCTCACTCTCTTTTATACACAAACAAAAAGAAAAGCTGCCAAACCTCCAAGATAAAGATTACAGATATTTTCAATATGAAATTATATATAATTATCAATATAAAATCAGACGTGAAAAAAGAAGAAGGTATTTTCACTTTCAGAGCAAGTTTTGGTATTTCTCAAAAAAAGGGGGTGTTTCACACAAAGAAATGAATATCTATGGGGACTTCAACAAAGGAAAAGCCAAGCCTGCCAACTTTATAAGTGATTTAGCATTACTCTTGCATAATTCTTCACAAATGAGAAAACCAAAGTTGTTTTACTTACTGGTTTTGCCACTGCCTGTCATTCGTCCCCCTTCACCTTCTGCATATATGGATGAAACCGTAACACTATAACGTGTCTCAGGTTGCAGCTTCTGTAGTACAACACTGTTCTGCCTCCCTCCTACTGTGGTCTAAAAAACAATGGAATGAAATGTAAATTGAAGAAGCAGGCAGCTAAATTCCAAAGATGCTGAAAGGATACAGTTTGTATATACTACAAGTATACAAGTTTCTGTTTTCCAGACAATACTGTCTGCCTAAGTCAATATACATTGTTTGACTTTTTCCTTCAGTGGATTAAAGAAAAAATACCAGAACTGCATTAGTCATTTGTTAAACCCATGTGAATAAAATATTAAATGTTGAATGATCTGAGCTCTTTATGGATCATCTTTCTTATTTCTACATATTAGTTAGTGAGTACAGATCTCCAGGTCCTCAATCTACAGCTAAAGGGCATATAAGGCCAATTCTGCTACCCAAAGAAAATTAAGCTTTATGTTTATTGGAACAGCAAAACATGATGATTCCCACATTGTCTCATGATCTAAATGCTTTGCCTATGGGCTCCAAAGAAATATCTTTGGCTTCTGTTGTGGCCAGTTGAACAGATATTGTCAGCATTTACAAAGACCAGACGCAACAAAGTTCCTACATAAAAAGCATTTCCATAAAGAGAAAAGCATGTACAAGTAATAAATGAACAAGTAATATAAACACACTAGGAAGATGTGAATACATACAGCAAAATAAGAATACAAGAGTCCTGTTGGAGCAGAACAAATGCCTCTCTAGTCAGCATTCTGCTCCCACAGTGACCAACCATATTGCATACAACTGTGACACATGACAATTTAAAATAATCTGCATGCTTTTTCACCATGGTATGTCAGAAATCTGCAGTGTTTGAAAGAGCCTTTGGACAGAACACCCCAGTAAAAAGCAATCCCTGGCAACTGTTTGTTCTGCAGGCTCTGAGAAACTGATATTTGCCAGATTACATCTGAAAGACCACCATGAGTCATCTTGTGGGTTCTACTTATACAGGAAACAAATCCACTTTCTTTGATTTTGTAATATAAATACTTTTCTGCAGAACTGTAGAACATGAAAACAAAACAATCTGACAAGCTCATGTTTTCAAAAGCAGATATTTGTTCAGGAGCACAATGCTGCTTTCCCCCATTAGAGAATAGTTTCAGAGTTGGTTACCGATTGTTCAGCACCATCGCCAGTTGTAGGTCGATAGGTGATCCTGTACCGCTGCACTCGTCCAATGGCAGGATCCCATTTGACAGTCAGGCTATTGGACGTTGCATTGTATACCTGAAGGTTTCTTGGGGGACCTGTTGGAGCTGAAATGAATTTATTAAAGGGTTGTTTAGCAAAGAGATATAATAAACAACATATATTGAGTCATTCTACATGACATTACTGAAAATCAGCAGCAGCAGCAGCACCTTGGAATAACAATACACATATAGGGGCCTGCTGAGAACAACAAAATCCACCCAACTGCAGAATTTGGGCAAGATTATATCAGAATGACTTATATAAGAAGGGGCAAAGGAGAACTGAATGGAAATGTTGCGTGGAGCTAAACATGATTAATGGGGAGTAGAACATCACCAAATATACAAAAGTTGCTATTAATTCACCAAATTGTCACTTTTTTTTAAAGCCACCCTATCTTTTGTATGGATGGAAAGTACTTCAGTGGACATAGGGTAATGGCTTTTTTCTTCTGTCTGCATCACCTCAAACCACACACCCTCTGAAAAGCCTGCTGAAAATCAGGCAAACCTCCAGAGCAACACCCCACAACGCATGAGAGAAACTCAAGAAGGGACAAAGCCTGTGTACACACAGGAGTACTTTCAGCGGTAGAGATTAAGGCAGTGGTATCTTCCCAGTAGTGATGGTGAACTCGGGGCAGGGGTGAGGGAACAAAGTGGCAGTGATGAATTGAGGGAACTCTAGGATGGCAGAAGCTCTATAGGTGTATGCACTGCCACCAACCCAGAGGTCACTTGACCTCATCTCCACCTCACCCTGACTAGCTAAGTGCTGCCACTGCCAGAATGACACCATTGACTCTGCCTCTCTCCCCTTTTATGAGTCACCACTAAGTATGCTGTATAGAAACATTGGCTTCTCTGCATCCTGGCTTGGTTTGGACTAGATCTGTCTTTTGGTATCTGTATAATCCTCATATATAAAATGTTATTAATGAATTCAGGCTCTTACCTGCTGTTGTCAGAGGCACCTCGGGCACTATAGGAGGGGGAGAAACACAAACAGAGCAAGTTTGCATTAAAAACATGTCTTTCATTTGAATACTATTGTTACAAATTGTAATCCATGTATGAATGCATTTCAGAATTTCTTACATGTGGTCTCACTGCCAATCAGTTCATCACTCTCTGATTCATCGGGATAAATTGCAGTAACTCCAATCTCATAGAGTGTGTCTGGGTTCAAATTTTCAAAAACTAGAGTATTTTCATCACCATTAAGAATTGTCTTTGGAAGTGACAGGGGATGGGGGGAAAGAAAGAAAGTTACTCACTCATTGAGGCAATATATTTAACAATTAACATTTTTCATGGACTAGAACAGATCTTTAAATACAGAAATCCATCTACAGTTCTTTAAATACAGAAATCCATCTACAGTTCTTTAAATACAGAAATCCATCTACAGACAATTGATCAACAGTGATTTATACACTGTGCGCTACAGGAAGAGGTTGTTATGTCCTTGAAAAATTAAGCCAACATGTTGGATAAATCTACAACCCTATGTCTTTCAGAGCAAGGAGACCATCATCCTATGAAGTATTAGTCTCCCCCACCTCTGCCATTGGCCACTTTATGACAGAAAGCTTTTCATAAACTACACTGAAGGAAATTAGGATGTGTATGAACATACCCAAGCTTCTGCTTCCAGTTTATTCATAAAGAAACCACAAGCTCTGATTCACACATAACACTAGGCCAGCCACTCTGTCATTTGTTTCCCCATTATCGAAAGACAGTGAGTAATTTGGGGAGTGTTTGAGCTGCATGCACCAGCACATAGCTTGTCCACAGGCTAATTATCCAACCATGATTTTATGGTCAGCTTTATGTGATAATGAACCATTTTATATGGGCAGTGGCAACTGTGGGATAAACTAGCTTCATATAGCCATCATGCTTAACACTAAGTAATGCATGAAGGATTAAGAAGAGTAAGCTGTTCTGCCAGGCTTAGCTAAGTCACACCTCTTCACCCTTGAAGGAAAGGTTACCAAACTCTTTGTTCTTTTCTTCTTCCACCAAGTGAACTCTACTAAGGATGTTGAAGCTAGATGCTCCAAGCTTAGACCACATGGCTTTAGCAAGCCATCTTTGTGTTTCTATACAAATAATTTATAAACATTTTACTACTTTTTCAAACTAAGTTGTATTGCCTGTCTCTTCTTGCTATTGCATGAAAAAGCACATGAATCTGACCTTTGAAGAGTTCTTAAGTAAACCATTTTGACTTACCAAACATGTGGTCTCTTTCTATAGTAAAGGAAATGGGTAACTTTGGAAGCCATTTAGAAGGGGATATTTTAAAGATCTAACCGCCTATACTTCCATGCTTTACTTTGCTGCATGTTCTGCGATTTTAAATCTCTGCTGGGGATCATTCACTTTACCTCCCTCCAAGTGAGTTCCTTGGAGAGCATGAGGGAAGAGGGAAGATCAGCACACAGCAGCAACTCAGGCAGAGGGTGGTTAAGTGAGCAGTGCAACCCAACCATAAAAAAGGAAAAGGGACCCCTGACCGTTAGGTCCAGTCACAGACGACTCTGGGGTTGCAGCGCTCATCTCGCTTTACGGGCCGAGGGAGCCGGCGTACAGCTTCTGGGTCATGTGGCCAGCATGACTAAGCTGCTTCTGGCGAACCAGAGCAGCACACAGAAACGCCGTTTACCTTCCCGCTGGAGCGGTACCTATTTATCTACCTGCACTTTGACATGCTTTCAAACTGCTAGGTTGGTAGGAGCAGGGACCGAGCAACGGGAGCTCACCCCGTCGCAGGGATTCATACCACCAACCTTCTGATCAGCAAGCCCTAGGCTCTGTGGTTTATACCACAGTGCCACCACACTATGGGGTGCCAGGAGGAAATATTAACTGAGCTAATCTATAGTTCCAAGGGGGAGAACACATACAGTCACTTTTGTATTCAAAAGGATTCAATGTGTCTCCAGACTTAATGAAGAAACTGGTTCCCTAGGTATCAAAAATTTAGAAAACACAGTGGCCAGTTTAACATTTCCAGCAAACAGCATTAAACACACAAAAAGGGTTTAAAGTGATTGATTTGGGGGTTATTGAAAAATTCTTACCTGTAGCTTCTCTTCACCAGGTGGTCCCCATTCTACTCTGTAGAGAGCTACATCAGGTGCTCCATGGTCCCAAGTACCTCTGAAACTTGTCTTGGTTACTTGATCAGTTCTTAGATTTTGTGGTGCTGGTACTGGTACTGTCAGGAAGGAAAAAGGAAGTGAGAAATTGTCTCACAAGAGGAAAAACCCTACAAACTAAACATTTCTAGAAATGCAAGGTTATGTGCAGAGACTAATCCACCACATAAGACGTTTGGAGTTTGGACACAAACCACATGGGGAATGTACAGAACAGTTTACATGCCATATACTCATAGGGTGAAATCCTTAAACAGCACAGATTATTTTACTACAGTAGGATTGTCAGGCTGTCTTTTGGCTCCACAGTCTCCACATTGCAGAATGCCACTGCATCTGCCATGCCCAGAATCAGAATATGGCAAGACCGGATATCTGCCTGGGGCCTATGGGTAGTTGAGGAGCTCAACAAGCCCATTTTAACTCAAACAACAATACTGTACATGGAAACAGGAGTTTTAAAACCTCTTCTTTATCCTCCATAGTGCACTTCTCTATCTGTTCAACATCCTTCCCCCACCCCCACCCACCCAATGTTTGTGCCAGTGATGAAGTCTCTATTCACATCTTAAGTGCTTCTAGTCAGGGGTGGTCACAGAAATGCCATCATAGTGATTTTTATCTATAAAGGTTGTGTGTGGATATAAGCTGTTTCAACAACATGCTTCCTTTATAAACTTAGTGGTGCTCTGCAGAACAATCCTACCCCAGTGAACTCTGTTAAGGTGGGTGTGCAGGGGCATGGTGTACATGGACTGACAGTGTCCACAGTGTTCTGGCTGGGATATGGCCAGTTCTATGTTGTCCCCTTTGGCCCTTTTCTCTGCCTTTATGAAACCTCTTCAGGTTTCTGGTCCTCGTCTATGTTATGGTCATTATTTGTGTTGATGCTTTTCCCATACGGCACATCCAACTTCGTGTTTTCTTTCCCTGTGTTCCTCATGAGTCCTAAATACCAGACCACCAAGTGATCTGGGGTGCAAAATTTCATGCCAGGTGTGCCCTACAAAGTGTCCTCCCACTGTTATGTGAGTCTGCCATGCCTGAGGGCAAATGAAAAAGCTGATCCTTTGCAGCTTTCTCCTTGAGAACCAAAGGCACTATTCACAACAATATACCTGAGGAAAGCTGTACCAAAGACACTGTTTAATCACCACAGTGGGCGTTATGCCAATCCTGATGCTGTGCCAGAGAGCTAATTAATCACTTCTACAATGCAATTTCTGGCAGCATGCCTGATAGGAGCTATTGCCAGGGATACTGTCTGGATTTGAATCCATGATCTCATTGGTGAATACAGTTCCTATGTTAATGGCAGCATGCTTGTTGCTGCCCAATTTGTGATTGCTACATATACTGTAGAGGTAGGAGCTGCTGCTTCATCTTTTCATGTTTTCCTTCTGGCACCTCCCACCTAGGATGATGATTAGGAGAACAACCTAAGTCTCCTCCTCTAGAGTCATTCTGGTCTAGGCCATTACTCTTTACAAAACTCAACATTTTAAACCCTACATTTCTTTAAGAAACTGACACAGCTACGGGCAATCTTTTGTACTCCAGATGTTGCCGAACTACTATTCCAATCATCCTTGGCCATGCTTGCTGGGACTGGTGGGAGTTCTAGTTCAGTGACATTTGGTGGGCCAAAGGTTCTCCACATCTGATCTAAGAAAACCTATTAAGCAATAGAGTTGACTTACAAGTGGTGCCTTCTGCAGCTACTGGCATAGACGGTCCTTCGTCATATACTGCAACAAGCTCAACATTATAGAGTGTTTTTGAAAAAAGATCAGGGAGAACTGTGCTGGTCTGAGAGGGATCCAATTCCAACTAGACATAAACAAGAGAGATTTATTAAATGCTGCTTTCCTCCTTACAACATCACTTTCATACTTTTGTTTTCCATGTTGTAGACAGTTTAGGACTATCTTCACAAAGCTATTCCTGGTGGATAGATATCACTGAAGACTTGTGGTGAACTTTGTACTAATCTGTTTATTTACAAATGAACGGCATCAAAGTGTGTTAACCTGAATATATTTTCTTTGATCCTTCTCCGTGTTCTAGGGCCATCGTCCCCAATGGCTGAAGCTAACAGGAGTTATGGTCCAAAAACATATGGAGGGACCAAGCTGGGGAAGGCTGCTATAAGGAAAAAGCCCTGAACTTTTCCTAGCCTTCAATTTAATGAGTGCTCGTGATGGTGCTTTTTGCCAAGCTGCTTCACCAGTCCTGCTGTGGTACAATATTCACAGCTGTTCAGCCCTGTACAGTGGCATCTCAGGTTACATACTTAATTTGTCCAGAGATCTGTTCTTAACCTGAAACTGTTCTTAACCTGAAGCAACACTTTAGGTAATGGGGCCTCCCACTGCTGCTGAACTGCCCTCGCATGATTTCTGTTCTCATCCTGAAGCAAAGTTCTTAACCCGAGGTACTATTTCTGGGTTAGCGGAGTCTGTAACCTGAAGTGTATGTAACCCAAGGTACCACTGTATCCTCATACTGGCTTGCTTCACATAGCTTTTTTCTATATTCCTTGGCCACTTTTTATTTTTTTAAAAATTATTCCTTTTTGCAAGCAAAGTACACATGCTAGCCATTGTCACTCTTCTACCACTTGTATTTATAACATAAGAATCCTGTGGCTTAGCAATGCTAACTTCTAAGAGAAGAACAATCCATATATGTTGGTTCAGTACCACTGAAACCAAAGAATCTAAATTTGTTTAAGAGGAGAAATAATTTTACATATCAGGAACTCAGGCATCTGATTGCTCCTTAATAACACTGCTGCAGGTAGTCATGCTGTAATACTCCACTTAAGCTATCTTCACATATTAGCTAAAATTCACCTACCTCTTTCACGTCATCTTCCCCAGCTGCTTTGTATCTCAATATGTATTTCCGAACTTTCCCTGGAGCACGTTCCCAAATGACTCGCATGCTGCTGTGAGTAATATCTCTTATCATTAGGCTTTTTGCTCCACTTAAAGGTACTGTGGAATAATCAGACATATTGGCAAGAATATTAAATGCCATCCCCCAAACAGGTTTATATTTTAGCAAATAATTATCTTTAAATCTCCTAGTCCATGTAACTTTTACATTCATATTAAAAAATTAACTGAAGTGAGAATGCCACCTTTCAAACAGATTTTACAAGGTACTGAAATAATATGTAAACCAGAAAAACATGCTTATGGGAGGTACTGTATTTTTCGCTCTATAAGACACACCAGACCATAAGACGCACCTCATTTTTGGAGGAGAAAAACAAGAAAAAAATATTCTGAATCTCAGAAGCCAGAACAACAAGAGGGATCGCTGCACAGCGAAAGCAGCGATCCCTCTTGCTGTTCTGGCTTCTGGGATAGCTGTGCAGCCTGCATTCACTCCATAAGACGCACACACATTTCCCCTTACTTTTTAGGTGGGAAAAAGTGAGTCTTATAGAGCAAAAAATACGGTAAATAGCTGCAAGTATATATACAATAAGAAATGGTTATTCTAATAAAAACCTTCAATTCTTCAGATGGGGAAAAAGCTATCATCTATTCCTAATACGCCTTGTGCCTGTGCTATATGAACAGCCATATCTAAAGGCTTCCCATTGAGAATAACATGGGAACATCTTTCAGAACATCTTTGGAGAGTGATTGTCTTTTTGCAGCCAAGTTTCAAGCGCTGTATGGGTACAGTAGCACTATCACATTTTAAGTATTAGTGGATGGGTTTAGTGACAATAATCCAAGCCCGTAGAATGTGTCTAAGTAACTGAGTAATGGTATAACTATGCAGTGGTGGAGCTTCATGCTCCGGCACCGGGGGGCGGGGAGCAGGAGGGGTGGGGCTGGCATGCATCCTGGGGGCGTGACAAGCATCCTGGGGGCATGGCATGTCGCCTGTGGGGGCGTGGCGCCCAGTGCAGGCGGGGGAGCAGCAGCAATGGCACCCCAATGGGATCGCACTGCCGGGGCAATGCGCTCCCCCCCCCCCCGCACTCCTGTTCCTTCGCCAGTGTGACTATGTACAGGCAACACCTCACTTACCCAGGGGTAATGTTCTGGCCCTCCACATCCATAAGTGAAATGTGCATAAGTGGGGAGAACCCTGTAGAGTCCTCATGGCTCATGAGGAGACCCTCCCCAGAGCCCAACAATGACATCCTCTTTGGGCTCTGTTGGGAGTCTCCTCATGAGTCAGAGGAACAGCAGGCTTTGTTGAGAGTGCTGACCCTTCCCGCCTAACTGAGGTGTGACAAAGCAGCTCTTTCCTGCGTGTCAGCTTTTAGGTGGGGAGCCTCAGCAAAGCCCTGCTGCACCCTCCAGCTCATGAGTAGACCCTCCCCAGAGCCCAGAGGGCATCCTCGTTGGGCTCCAGGGAGGGCCCCTCATGAGCTGGAGGGGACTGCTGAGCCTCCCCTCCTAATGGCTAGTACACAGAAAAGTGGCTGTTGCTGTTCCTGCTGCGCTACCCCACAAGCCAGCTATTAGGCAGGGACACTCAGCAGCCTCAACAAAGTCACACAGCACATCCAGTTCATGAGAGCTGTGCATGTGCACAGTTGTGCGCAAGTGGCAAGTGAAACGTTGCCTGTACACAAATCACAGTATACCCTTAATATACTGAGGCATGGCATTGCCAAACCAAGAGGGGGTAAATATAAGACAAGCAAGATATTATTCCTACAGGTGACTTCCTGCGTGGTGAGTGGATCACTGATGAGGTCACCAAAAGCTGAATGAATTGTTAAAGTGTATTCAGTGTTAGGAATCAGGTCAAGCAGCTGTACATCATTCACTGATGCTCCAACACGCATCTGGAAAAAGAGAAAAAGAAACAAGGAAGTTTAGAAGAAGCCACTAGAAAGAAAAACAAAATGCTTGGGCCTTTACATTGTTTTTTTAAAAAAATTCAGTTTCCATGTTTAATAATGTATTTACAACTTCCTGACTCATACATTATTGTGTATATAACTTTCCAATCAAGCTGTTTTATTTTATAATCTATACACTCACAAAATAAATGTCTCACTGCTTTGGCATATGGAAGCAAATTCAGGTTCTCACTGTCTGTCTGCCTCTCTTTCTTAAATTTGTTGTTACCTGTTTCTCTGTTGCTGGTATTGTGGCATTGACAGGTTCATACAGCAGCACATAGCCAGTAGCTCCACTGACAGGTTCCCATCGCACGCGCATTGTTGTTGAGGTGATGTCATACGCATTCAAGTTTCTGACTGAAGGGATTGGCACTGCAGAACCATAAATGTAATTCAGTTATTTGTGTCCATAAACATATTTTACGTCTTCATTTTTGAAAACATGTTTGAACTTTCAGCTTTCAGATGGGGAGTAGCTTTTAGTTATTGTATTTTTTTTTGCAGTAAACCAGGCCCGCACAACTTATAACCAACTAGTTTGAACACAGTCCACCAGCTGTACATACTGACTCAAAAGGGCTTAAGAAACCTCCTGTTTTTGCAGTCTCCCAGGGTTTGTAAGAACAGGGGAGATGTTAGGTACTTGGCAGGTTCTGATGCATAGCTAATAGTCTGAAGTTAGTTTAGTGGGTCACAAACTGTACATGACTTTCGGTGAACAGTGTTTTAATCCTATGAGAGCATAATACACATAACTGTCTGGGATAGTTTCTCTCATCTGTTCTGGACTTAATCTACACAGCCACAATCCCAAATTGCTAAATCTGAAATGTATACTGACAAAGCTGAATCACACTCTCAGGGTCACCCAGCTTGATTGGCACTCATCCTTTTCATAACTCTACCCTCTGGACTGAAGAACCAAAAGTCTCCTGTCATATTGCTTATAATATCATAGAATATTAAATACCCAATGTTCTCTTTCTCATCGTAGGCTCCTTCAATATACGTTTAAAGTAGTGTCATACCACTTTAATCAGTCATGGTCCCCCCCCCAAAGAATCCTGGGGACAGTACTTTGTTAAGGGTGCTGAGACTTGTTAGGAGACCCCCTATTCCCCTCACAGAGCTACAGTTCCCAGAGTGAATCATTTTGTTGTTCAGTAAGGTAATGTCTATCTACAAGGAGGTTGCAATTTTTAAAAATATCCATAGAGGTTTTTTATATGCTTGGAGTTCTCATCTCCACTCCATATTCCCACAAACATTCTATGCAGAACTTTGTTGTAAAAACAGTTTGGAAGTTTTATGAATTATCACATATCTTAATTGAATTTGAATTGACACTTACAAGTCGTATCAACGCCCTCTAGAGGTACGCTACTGGTACCTTCTACCACAGAATATACATTCACAATATACTTTGTTTCGGGCTTGAGGCCAGTCAGAACTGTAGTCGTCTCTGAACGACTTACAAAGACCTGCATGAAAACAAGAAACGGGAGACATAATTGTGCATAAATCTATCTACTGCTATTTTTATCTCTGCTCTTGGCCCTGATAGAACAAAAGCAACTTCTAGTAAAGACACTCACACAGGACATTCACTGCCTTCACTAGTTCCAATTTAAAAGAGGTAGAGCTGGGTATCATCCGCATACTGGTGAACACCCAGTCCAAACACCCCCCCCCCCCGATGATCTCTCCCAGTGGCTTCATATAGATATTGAAAAGCATGGGGGAGAAGACAGAGCCCTGAGGCACCCCACAAGTGAGAGCCCAGGGATCTGAACATTCATCTCCCAGCACTACTTTCTGGACATGGTCCAGGAGGAAGGAGCGGAGCCACTGCAAAATCAGTGGTATACATAAACATAAATAAAAATAATAAAATTGGATGTCCAGTGCTGACCTCCTTTCGTGGGCCTCCATCTGCAGGATAATATTCAACCCTGTATCTATCAACGCTCTCAGCAGGTGGCGTCCATGATACTCTGAAGGAATAAGGTGTCTCCTCAGAGGTTCTTAGATTGGTTGGTGGAAGTGCCAAATCAGCTGTGATGCAAAAAAAAGGAACAATACTATAAAATCTTCATTAGGAGGGTTACCAAAGAAGGAAATGCAAAACAATAATATACATCAACTCAACTTGTTTTTACTTAAGTATTGGATCTATTTACTTACTGAACTGAAATGTATATGATTAATATGCATAAAATAATTTATAGTAAAATATGATGCATTCTTTAATCTGTGATAATCACACTTGAGATGTTATGGCAAAGCTAAGTCCATGCACTGAGAAGCTGCAGCCAGTAAAAACTTCAGAGCAAAAAAACCAATTGATATGCAAAAATCACAAATGACATGCTGAGGGCATGTTATTTCATATATTTTCTTCTGTGCAGGACTCGTTGTAACATTTGAATTTGCCCTTTTATCTTGTTAAATAATATGCCAACAGTTGCTCATGAGTATCTCTGTCTTAAAACGGCTATAGAATATATTTTCCTCCCAAGGAACTTTTCTCTTATTACTCTGTGATGGAGTCACTAGTGTAGTACAACTCCTTCCTGGACTGTGAAACTAAACATTGGCGACTTGGGTCATGTGGGAGAAGTCCATCCTATGACTTGTTCTCACTCAGCATTTCCCCATTCACAGAAAATGTGGTAATGCTGGCATGTGTGAAGGCTGCCACCCTGCTACTTCTCACATGATCCAGAGCTTCAGATGCTACCTGAGAGCTCAGAAAGCAGATGGGCTTTAACAGCTAGCACACCATGGGGGTAATGCAAAAACAAAGTTCCAAGTAAGTAATTTAGGAAAAATTCAGCAGGCATCATATAAAAGGTAAAAAGAAGTTGAAAACGAAACTAGAAAGAGAAACATACCTGGACCTCTGACACTATTGCACAAATTATTAGTGAGGTCATCAATAATCGTAACAAGGAGGCCAAAATCGCCAACATTGTAAACATGAATGTTATCGGGGTCTGTTGCGATCTGCTTCAGTTCATTTTCATCAGCATTTTTGATACCTTAAAAAGGTCACAAAAATAAAACATTTTAAAATAACCTAGGCATGTTCATTAGACTGTTTCCCAATTCATATAAAGGAGAAAGTGATTTAGTTTTCCAACCAACTTCTATATTTCCCACCTCTCCACGTAATACTCACCAACAGCATACAGCTCCACTCCCAAATCTCTCAGTGACTGAGATGGCACAACTATATCATCTTGTGATTTGCCATCTGTGATGAGGACACCAATTTTGCGAGCCCCAGGCCTCATGCCAGATTCTATCTTAAAGTTGTTGTTTAAGATGAACTTCAGAGCATCTCCTGAAATCACAGCACACACAGGTACCCATTATTCATTAGCCATAGATTCCAGCATAGAGAGTAGACGTCCCTAAAGTAGGATAGGTACCTTCATTAAGAGACACATAAGCTTTGCCCTAAGTACTTACTTCATTCCAGCTGTTACGGTTACCACTCATAGGTAAAGGACCCCTGGATGGTTAAGTCCAGTTAAACTTGACTATAGGGTGTGGTGCTCATCTCATTTCAGGCTGAGGGAGCCAGCATTTGTCCACAGCTTTCCAAGTCATGTGGCCAGCATGACATTGAGCTTCTGGCGCAATGGGACACTATGACGAGTGTCGGAGCACACAGAAACGTTGTTTATTTTCCTGCAGCAGTTTATCTACTTGCACTGGCAAGACAACTTGCACTGGCAAGACAACTTTCTGCCTGGTAACCATAGACTACCCTCCTAGTTTGGAGATCACTTATACAGAGTAAGATTGCGCAGTGATGCTCCCTGTGAGATATCTGTAGCACAGACTTTGTTGTTGTTGTTGTTGTTCCTTAAGGGCTACTATAAGGGACTGAAGGTCTTGGCTGAGGAAATTGGGGAAGCGTTCTGAAGAGATTCTGTGGAGTGTTGTTTGAAGAGACTGAGTGGCAGCAGATAAACAGAGGAGATTAAAGAACCACTTCTTTGTCCACTCTATAAAGTCAGTATAATATATTCAAAACAAAAAATCTTTTCAGACCATATAACATTGTATTAATTTCCCCAGTGTACCTTATGATGAATTCAGCAGCAGAATGTTACCTGTGAGGGTGTTCCCTCCTTTATAAGGCAAGTTGGCAACAGCATCCATCAAACTCTGTTTGGTTTTGTGTGCATTGAGGTTCCATTCTGTTCTAGGAGATCCACTATACTGTGCAAGAGCTGGGAGAGAAATATAACTTAGTTGCAAAAGGTCCCAAAACAACAACACCCCCAAATTATTTCAGGACATTCAAGGCTTACCAATCTGCACTTTGTCGGGACCAATGTCAAATACTTCAACAATGCGACCAATGAAGCTTCTGATTGTTTTAAAATTTTGCCGACCAATGCTCCATGAGCCATCCACCAGCAACACAATATCTGCTTCTACTTTGGTTTTGCATTCCAGGCCTGTCACAGCAATCAAAATACAAGTGTGTTAGTTGCAGCAAATGAACAGCTGTTTTCTATCCTATCCTCTTTTACATTGTCCAGCATGCATGGCTTAAGTAACTGACTAGTGTTCTTCTATATAAATTGGAACTTAAAGTCGTTAGGAGCATTCCATAGTGCTACCAATAACACTTCTGAGATTATGTATTAGTAATATTTGCTTTAAAAGGTGTGCTGTGAAGCATATTCTGGTGAGCACTGCCCGTAACACTGACATGATCTATTAGACTATTACTTAGCCAGGGCCCAAGTGCAGTGAGAATCAACACAGCTAAATTATTGAACAACTAAATAAACTTAAGTTAGGTAGCCAATGACAACGACTACTTCAAAATTGCGCATCTTCTCCAGTTAAATATGTGTGAGAATTGATAAAATCTGAGGAGTGTTAAACAAGAATCTTTAGAAATTAGTCCATATGCTTAATATGTGGAGATAAATGATAAAATTAATTTTATACTGTTTTGTGGTCTGTTAATGAAGATGGTGCAGACTTTTACACATTTAACACAACAAGAGAAAGAATACAACACATATAAGATACAGAAACACACATAAACACAAAAGAATCAGAAGTGACAAAAACAAACATTTATACAAAGTTTTAAATGCTTCAGAGAGAAAGTAAATAAAATATTGGGGACCGTCCATTTGTAGGATAAAAATAAGAACTGCTTTCTACATGCTGAAAATCACAGTGTGTTTATACAAAGCAGAAAGACACAAGGCTTTAAAATATGATCCTTTCATTAGCCATTTGAATGGGTGTATGTGTGCTCTTCCTCCTTTTTTCCTCTGGAGATCATGTTACCAGCAGCAAAACCTTCTGGCTTCATGCCATCATAGCTTCTGGTCTTTACATGGAAGAAATCCCATTGAGTAAAATCAGGCACACTCATCAGAGTGATTTCATCTATGTTCCACATAATTGATCCAAAACTGTAGATTCATGAATAGAACTATTCCAGGTACCTGAGGATTTAAAAGCATGATCCTCTTCTGCATAGAAAATACAACACTAGTCTTTAATCAACACAATCATAAATCATGAAATAGGGTATATATTAAAGTTCATGCACTTGCTAACATTGTTGAGGATTCAAAGAGCCTTGTGTTAGAGGAGGGGACCAGAAAAGCCCTGATAATTGTGAATGCAAAGCAACACACACGAGTGTCTGGAGTCTGGCCTTAATTTTAAACATTGGAAATATCAATGCCATCAAATCTTTTGTAAATTTAGTCTCCAACCAGAAAGCCATGGCAGAAAGTCTATATGTTTTAATGCAGCATATGGATTTTTATGAGCACAATTTTCCACATAGGCTGCCACTTCACTTCATTTATTTAAAAAAGAAAGAAAGAAAAGCATCTTAGGTTGTAAGGAATAACTGCAGGAATAAAGGGCAATTGCAATGATATAAACGGGGTATTATCCTGCCAACATTAGGAACTTTTTAAGGTGCACTTATTTCAGTGGGAGAGAGTTAAGTATGGGTAGTGCTCAACTACATTTTACTCAAAGCAAACCCACTGAGATTGACGTAAGTCATGTTCATTCATTCCAATTAGCCTAGTCTAAGTAAATCTTAGTCAAATAGCAGCCCATGTGCTTAACTGTCCCCTAAAAATAAATAAGACTGAAAAATACCTAATTTTAGCCAGACTGTACCTACTGAGTTGGCTCCAAGGGTTCCCTCCTGTGAAGGATGGACTTTTCCATCCTCAAAACTATTCTTTCCTCCATAAGAATGGAACACAGTATAACTCAGTATAAGTGATTTTGGTGGAATTATTTTATAGTGCTGTACTGAACCCTGCATTTCCTTCACTCCCTTCAAAGGAGGAATTCATTTTTCTGCCTCTTTTGCAGGGAGCAAGAGAACTTTGCAAAAAAATAAAATAAATCATAGGATGGAGGATTTAGCTTATCATGTCAGTCAAGTGACCAATGGGTGTTATCTGTTGTTGTTGTTGCCCTTGCTGCTTTGCATTGAAAGGCTTTAAGAAAGTCCTACACTCACTTGCAGTGGTATTGCAGTGGGCTTTAAAAAAATGCCTTCCAGCCTATAATGTAACCATGCAACAGCACACAGTCAGATTTTGATATTATATATATATATATGTGTGTGTGTGTGTGTGTGTGTGTGTTCACTTTATTTTACTTATATACCACTTAATGCCAGAATGGGCTTCTAAGTTGTTTACAAAGTACTCTCTCTCTCTCTCTCTCTCTCTCTCTCTCTCTCTCTCTCACACACACACACACACACACACACAGACAAGCAAAAGCTGCTGGGCTGAAAGACTGCTTGCAAAAAGCCCTGCAAGTGAGCGGGGGCGGGGGCCTTTCTTAACACTGCTAGATGCAATCCCCGCTGCCACACACACATACAGTGGTACCTCGGGTTACCTGAAGCGTATTTAACCTGAAGCTTATGTAACCTGAGGTACCACTGTACAAGCCTGTCCTGTGGATTTTGTTCAAGTTTCACTTTTTGAAAATACATTCATGCCCACCCACACCCTCTTGAGGGGAGGCACTGTGAAGTTTCAGAACACTGCTCATTTTCTATATGGAGGAGTTAACTACTACAGTATTTCCCATTTCACTTGCAACATTATATACCTCCTGACAGTGTTTCAGTTTAGGCCAGTGAACTATTGCACAGTGAATTATATGCACGCTTACTCAGAAGCTGCACTGTGTGCACTGGGGCTTACTGCCTAGTAAATGTATTTAAGATTGCACTATCAAGCAGAAACAGTGCAGAAACAGTCCTGGATCCAAAGAACTGAAGAAAGTAATTCCAGATGTCCGTGTTTGCTTGGAGTTTTTCAAACACTTGCCACAGAGTAAACCTCTTGAAAATTTGGGGAATGTTCAAACATGGTATGTTATTCACCACAGGGTTCAAAGAAAAATGTTTTTAAAAATTCAATGGGTAAAGTCATTGGACACATATAAAATAGCTGTTTGGATCCTGGCCAAATTTTATTCACCCTAAATCAGGCATAGGCAAACTTGGCCCTCCAGATGTTTTGGGGCTACAACTCCCATCATCCCAGACCACTGGCCCTGTTAGCTAGGGATGATGGGAGTTGTAGTCCCAAAACATCTGGAGGGCCAAGTTTGCCTATGCCTGCCCTAAATTCTCTGAAAGGTTTCAAAATCCTTCCTGCAGCATTTTCAAATTTCCAGAGAGAAGGACAGTGGTGGCACCATATGGGCTGTTTATTGACTCCATATAGTGCTGTATGGGGTGTGTGTGTGTGTGTGTGTCTGTAAATCGTGTATTTGACAATGCATGAGTAACTGTATAAGTCTGCATAGCTATAATGTGAAATGGGGCAATAATCATTAAAGTCTTCACAAACAAGAAAGAGCCTTTTTATAAAGATGGAAACTAACGGAGAGGGAAGTTATCTTTAAAAATGGTCACTAAAGACCAAGGAGTGGTCTTCATGAAAAGTAGCCTTTTCTTTTTGCAATTACTCCTGCAAGTAAATAACTGTATCAGTTAATTATGTTGAAAACAGTTCACTTTACCAGTTTTCTAAAAGTAAAGATCTACAGCTAGAATATCCAAATAAGAAATGGGCTTCTCATTAAAATCATATTTACCTTCAGGTAAAAAGGGCACCTCAGCAGTATCTGAAAGGGTAGTCATTTCTTCTCCAATCAGTGGTGCACTTTCACCTCCTTCAAACATTCCAAAAACATTGACTTTGTAGGAAGTGCCTGCCCTGCGTGATTTCAATGCATATAGGAAGCAAATTAGACTGGGAATGGATGGATCACTTTGACACCTTTAGAGATTTATTCACTCTGTTTTTAATCCCGCCATTTCTCAAAGGAGCTCAGGACAGAATACATGGCTCTCTCCCCACTGATTTTATCCTAAGAAGGATATGGGGTGGGTTAGGCTGGCCCAACAAGATCTTCAAAAAAGCTTTGTGGCCAAGTGTGGATTGGAACCTGGGTCTTCTTGATCAGAGTTCATAAACACTAACCACTAAACTACAATGATTCTCCCTGTCATTTTTACGGCAGGGTAAGTCTTTAGGAGCTGAAATCTAAAGCTTTCTTTTTCACAGGGAACTCGCAGGAACTCTTTTCCGGCACCTCTCAGGTGAGCGCCATTGCCATTCTAAGAGAACAAGGGAGGTGTTCATTGTGAGTTCCGGCACCTCTTTTTCTAGAAAAATAGCACTGAGCAAGAAACTATTACTGAAGCAAGAGATTGGTCCTTACAACTGAACATCTATAGCTGTATTGTCTGTATCTCCTAGCTTTGAGCCAAGCTTGGCCATCAAGACAGCTAACAACTACTACAGACCCAGCAGAAGGGTTTTACAAGCTTTCTTGAGGGTCATATTTTAATTCATTTATTTGAATAGTATATTTACCATGCCTTTCTGCCTTTGGCATCTAATGAAATAGACTTTAAAAAATAAACATAGGATGATAGAATTGAAATTATATGCTGAAAGAGATGCAGTTGACTGAAAAATACCTATGGGGGGGAAATACTGATAAGGAAGGAAATTATGAGTGGCAATACCTGAGCTCCTCCAATACAACCGTGTTGTCATATGGGCCAACTATTAATTCTCCAAGGCGCCTGCTTTCTCCAGTTGGATGGAAAGTTACTTTATAACCCGTCACTTCACCGGGGGCTGGCTCCCAGGTTACACGGAAACTTGACATCGTAGAATCAGAAGTGTGCAGATTTCTGGGAGGTTTAAATGGGGAAGCTGCAACAATCAAACAACACCCAAGAAATTAAGTGTTTGCTATATTCAACCATAAAACCCTCATTTCAGTTTTTAAAAAGTGAATGCATTATAGCACCTGTATGCTTTGCCCTAACAGCCCAAGAAAATTGGTTCAAAGGAGTTGAGGGATCCTCCAGAACAGGGTAGAATGTGGCATAGGAGGAAGGAGATATGGTAAAAACAACAACCCTCCCTTCCTCTTCTATTACCAGATCCCTCTACTGGATCAAAAGCCCTTGCATATGCACAATATTACCAAATCCACCATAAGTTCCACCCTGTGCGCCCCCCCCCATTATGATTGTTAAATGAGCAAATCTATGAAGGTGGTGCTATCACTCATTATAGCTGCTATAAGTGATTTCTTTAAAAGTTGTATACATTTTAGGTTTTTCTTGAAATGTCACAGACTGTAACTCTTACATTCTATGCTTCAGATGAAGGGGGCTCTAATCTGTAAACTCTTATGTTTTCTATTCACCTGTAAGGTGCTACAAAACTCTCAACCATTCTCATTTTTGAAGCAATTCAGATGACCTAATCATTGCCATGCCAAGAGGAACAGGAGCAGAGAACTAGTCTCTAAAGCTCCAAACCATTTAGAGCACCTTAAAGCTAGTTAACACTCATCATTAATTTTGCACTGTATCTGGAAACTGGCAAGCAGTGCAGGCAATGCAGATTAAAGAACACTGGAATAATATACTACTGGTTTAACAAGCAATAGATTCCTTCCTGAGCCAATTTTTCCTAGTGGGTTGAATGCTATCTCATTTGCAGTTTGTTTGTTTGTTTGTTTGTTTGTTTGTTTGTTTTTTAGCTAAAAGGACAGCAATCTAATCTCAAAGAGCAAAAGCCAAGGATTCTAGTAGGGGATGAAACAGACACCTTCTTGCTTTTTAAACTCGCTAAACTCAGAATTTTAGGGGAGAAGATAATGTGAGCCCACTTCCTGGATCACTGATAGCAAGACATAATTATAACATCCTTTCAAACCACTGTTACTGCAAAAGGCTGCTCTATTAATAGCTCCTATGATTATTCATAATCAGAGCCTCTGAAAGAAGAGCATCAAACCTAGCACTCTAGTGGAAAGCCATTTAAAAATATTTATTCTACTTTGGCTTAAGCAGCCTCAATAGAAGTTTAACATAAACACCGCTTAATTTCTAAGATCAGAGGTGTGAGGATTCAAGACCCTGTGGAAGTTGCTCTATAAAATACTTTCTACAGGTGTGTGTTAAGGGCTGGTTACCAGGAGAATCTGCTCAAGTTATCTGTCCTTTATTCATAATTTATACATATTCCATTGTGGAGCCCTGGAATTGAAAATGTTCCTAAAATTAAGTTTTACCGAATAATTCTGGCTCAGATTGAAAGCTTTGAGCACCACTAAAACTCCATACAAAACAGTTAGAAATGCAAGTAGGTAATGTCTAATTGCCCCGCAGTCAAGCAGCTTCCCATACTGCTAAACAAGGCATGCAGGAAGCAGTACTTTAACAAGAGGTATAAAGCTGCTTGAAAATGTGTGCCAAAAGAATCCCATATAAATTCCCTGTTTGCTCTTTGTGCCACTTTGCTAATCTCCCTTTCTGTCACTGGGCTTAACCAAGAATTAACACAGAGATCAGCAGAATCCTTGTGTGGTTTGCAGGAGACAAGCGGCTTATACCACATCTGACGAGCTTGGCCCTCCCATGTCACCTTGGGAGCAGATAGGGAGCATGTGTAAAAATAGCTAGAATAATATTGTAAACACACACATAGATGACAAAATATGACATCTTAAACTAACATTTACAGTCTTTGGCAGCCTTGCTAAAGCTCTTACAGGGTGAGTCCTTTAAAAGAGGCTCCATGGATACAGAGTACACATGTTGCAAGGGGCATTTTAAAAGACTCACCCTGTACATGTTTGCAGGAATGAATTTCCACACACATACCCCTCTCTACATCCATGTAGCGTAGAAATCAATGTACCTGTTGTTCCTTCGCCTTGTCTGTGTTTTCCTTCACCAGTTCTATACATTGGAATGACAGAGATGTCGTAAGTAGTCAGTGGCTGGAGCCGTTTCAGGATGGTGGTGGTGGAGGAAGGCGGCACTTTTGCAACCATCTGTCTTCCTCCTCTACGGGGCCGGTAAACTACACGGTAGCTGACAACTTTCCCAGGTGCAGGCTGCCAGGTAACTCTCATGGTGGTCTCTTTCTCTTCATCCACTCTCACGGTCCTAGAGCTAGGAGACACTTTTCAGTGTAAAATAAAATGAAAGCAAACATATTGGGGTGGGTTGTTTTTGTTTTTTTGTGAAACTTAACTTGTTGACATATAAACTGCAGCTACAACCCTCTGTAATATTGCAAGTATGCACACGTCCAGCTTCTCTCCCACAAAGTTTGGGATTCTGAACTTTTGGAAAACTGCAAACTTCCTTCCAGATTAGCACTGGTTTATACTGCCTCAGTAGCTCAGTCGGTAGAGCATGAGACTCTTAACCTTAGGGTTGTGGGTTCAAGCCCTACATTGGACAAAAGATTCCTGCGTTGCAGGGGATTGGATTAAATGACCCTTGTTGTCCCTTCCAACTCTACAATGCTATGATTCTATGCCATGCTTCTATACTATCTCCCCATGTGAAAGTTCGTAAATATCCCTTTAAGAGCAAAAATTTCTCAAATTTGGGAAATGTGCTCTCAGTATTTAGAAAATCAAACTGCTCCTCCATATTTGCATTTGGCTCTGGAAAGACCAGGCCTTCTTGGCTTCTCACAACCACAGAATCTTCACCCATATATTATTAAAATGTTGCAACAATGGCTTTCAGTGCTTTGAACAAACAGTTCCAGGTTCACACAGGGTATACTGTTTCCCTGCAACTTTGGAATTTCTGCTTTTATGCCACACTAAACACTGTTTCCCATTTCCTGTTGGTTCATTCAGCACAATAAAAGAAGCCATAGCAGGTGGCTCTGTTCACTGCTGGGCAAGTCAACTCCTCCTGCATGACTTTAATGTTTGATGGTGCAGCAGCAAAGTTGGCATAAACTTGAACTTTCCAACCCATAGCTTCTGGCATGGGATGAATGGAAGCAAGCAAAAGAAACAATTCTTTGCTGTCATGAATGCAAGGACTGTCTGATAAAAGAAGGGGGTAGCCTACCTACACTCCATCTGCTAATCTCATTGAACTACACCCACAACCAAACCTCAGTTCAAGTTTTAAGACAAAAATCTATGGAAACACTTCTGAGATGCTAATGTCCTTTTCGTTGAATCCTTGAATTGGAACTCAACTAGGCAACATGGATTGCTTCATATTCCAAACTTGGGTGCAAATTCTCCAGGATTCAGAATTATAGTATAACTAATAATTAGGAATTTAAGAACTAAATAGACAGGGCGCAATTCCAGCAGGTCCTGCCTTTTTTAATCCTAGTATGGTCCCTACCAATATTAGGTGCGTTGAGTAACATCACTATTGCAAGCTTACCTGTACAATGTACATGCTCTATTTCTCTTCCCCATGCTTTCCCCAAAATCTGCTCTGTGGGTTTGGGGGAACCAAACATCACAGATTGGGAGATGCAGAGTACAAGGAGGACATCTCCTTGTGTGTCTTCTGGCACTACACTAGATATTTCCCATTAATGTTAAATTATAAATTATAATAAAATGAGAAGTTTTGAATCTTTGTTACCAGTGTTTCTATATTCTATCTACCTTCAGTTGTAGCTTCTCCCTCTAAAGGAGCTCCTTCTCCACTTCTGTAAGAAGCCAAGACTGAAATTTTATATCTGGTTTCAGGCTGAAGGTTTTCCAGTACAGTGTTTATTACATTTCCAGGAACGGTTTTCTCTCCAGACTGATCATCATAAAGTGATTTCCATATAATTCTGTACTGATTAACTGATCCTGGAGCTGCTGTCCACGACACTCCAATAGTAGTATCAGTTATGTCTCTGGTAACCAAGTCACGAGGGGAGCCACGCTCTGCAAGGGAGAAATTCAAGAAATATAGATTAAAATGCAGTAAATAAATGCTGCAATAAACCAAGAACATTAAAGGCCATGAAATAAAACACAGCAAAACTGATGCATATTAAATTCATTCATTTAGAAGTCGAATTCCAGGTGCCTGAAGTCAAGAGAAAACTTTTGCACACACTAAATGAATATACATAATGTAATTTAGCTATACATTGGGCCCAATTCCATTTTAACTACTTTCCTGATCTCAAAGCAGTTTTGCTTCAGAATGGGGGTGTAAATCTAGTGACTCTCACAGATACTGCAATAAATTATTGTTCTGAAATAAAACATACAAACTGTCTGAATTACAAATAATTTGGCACATCTCTATTATGAAGATCATAGACTTTGAAACTCCATTGCCATTTTCAAAAATAGCAGATAGTTCAGTTCACATTGGGTGGTATCAAATAAACAACAATTCTATTATTTATACCCCGCCAACATGGCTGGGGTTTCCCAGCTGCTCTGGGAGGCCTCCAGCACATGCAAAAACAAAGTAAGACGTCAAACATTAAAAACTTCCTGATACAAGGCTGACTTCAGATGTCTATGAAAAGTTGTGTATATGTTTTGTGAGTGGACGTCTCCCCTGCAGATCCCAATACATCCTCAAAATCTGCTCCAGGTGGTCTGCAGTGGGGAGGAGCATATGCGGAAGTCCTGTTACACTAACAGAAATCCAATCCACTGATGTAAGGCCAGAATTGGATTCAATCCATTTTATTTTAATTTTTACTTAACCTGACTGTGCGAACCTGCTGTCAGTTATGGGGATAGCTACTTATTACCATTAGCCATTTCCTATGCTTCACTTCCAACAAGGGCAGATTTAGGGCTGTGTGTGAGTGATGTGCACTCACTGGGCACTGAGTTGAGGGGACATTGGGGACATCTTCTCAAAACCCAGTAAGCAAGGTGCTGGGGCTTTGGGAAAGAGGAGTGAGGCTCTGACAGGGTCCTAGAGTCCTCCCAACTCCTTCACAAAGCCTAGTTAGTGCTTTTCCAGCTTTGCCTGACTACAACCCCAGGAGAACAACCTTCCTGGAAGAGTGAAAGGTGCTGGATTTCAAAAGAAACACACAAATTTTTTTGTATTATTTTTTTTTACTTTCTTCTGTAAAGCTTCAGCTCTCGAAATATGGCTTTTTCATACATTCAAAAAATGACTTCAATCCAAATGGAAAAATATGGAAAAATTGTGTTGATATAATGTACAGATGTCTCAAAATAAATGGCTTTTCTTTCCATATTTTAATGTAATATGAATACATAGGCCACTTTACATTGGCTACTTTACTTCAAGCCTCTGCCATAGTGTGCCTTCAGGATTAAACTATCTGCAGTTATAATAATATTTCAACAATTAACTATGGAAATCTGGATGACTACATCTGTACACTGGACATACTGCAAAAATAATTGTATGTTTGAAACAGTTGTCAACTGAACTAGGATATGTACCATTAGATAGAAGAAGAAAGTGATTTATTTCCAATGAAGTATAATATATGTCAATTAAAATATTATTATTATTATTATTATTATTATTATTATTATTATTATTATTCAGGAGTCCTAAGATGTTCTGTGGTTTTAAAAATATCATGTTTTGAACTATTACTGTGAGTTTCCAAGCAAGCCACAAGGGCTAAGTGGAAAATGCTGGCCTCAGATAACTGGGAACTGCTGACCAGACACCTTTCCTAAGAAAGTTGACTTGCTTTGCAAGTCAAATGATACATTTAGGAAAAACATTGAATAGCAGCCTGATGCTAAACACATTTTACATGGAAATAAATATCCCCCTAAATTCCAGCTAAATAAAACCTGTGGCATTGTGCAACAGGACTCCCCCCATCTCCTCCCCTGAACACAGTCCCAAATTTGCTCCTGGAGGCAGGGACATAGTGTGGGGAGGGTCAGGAGGCATAGTCCCAGGCGCTTCCACTCAGGGATCCCCACCCTGCCTACCACTGGGGGTCTCTGGGCCCCAGAGCCTGGCCCATCTTTTATTCCCCCATTCATCATAACTCCCTAGCCGCTTCACCTATGCTTCTGACATTTTGCAGGTTACTTTCCTAGGGGCACTTCTGTGGTGCATATTGGCTAGGACTGATGGAAAGTGGAGTCCAACAACATAAGGCAGGTCACATATTCCCCACCCTGAAGTACATCATTTTCATATTAACATTGCTACCCATAAAATCACAGGAAGGGAAGTAAATCTCTTTTAATCTTCTACCAGAAAAAGAACAACTTCAAAGGTACCTATCAAAAAAAAATAATACAAAACCCTGGATCTATTTCTTTGTAACTTGGCAAGTTTCTGACCAAGGGGTACTGCTGTGGTGTGGGTTATTTACACATACAAAATGCCCGTAAAACAAGAATGGGGAGGGTAAATGAATCCTTTTTTAACTATCTCAAAATTGTAATGGTTGATCCTTGCAGTAAAACCACAGAAGCCATCATTCTGAAATGTGACAGAATTCAGAACTTCAAAAGAGGCCACGGTGCCTGCAAATTTTATTCAATTCTACCAAAAAATTAAAAAGGTTTTTAAAAATGTTCTTTAAACAAAAGCATAGGTCCAGCATAAAATTCCCTGAACCTATTTGTCTCTACTTTAGCTGACTTTCTCCAATCAGGAGGGTCTACTATGCCTGTAAATTTCACCCAATTCTGTCAAAATGAAAAAAAAAAGCCTGTAGCCTTTCTTTCAATTCCCCATAGGAGTGAATGGTAGCAGCATGAAGTTTCAATTTTCCAAACTGGGATTCAGTTGCAGATCATCAGCTAAACTGAATCTAGCAGCTTTATGAAACCTCAACTTGAGGTCCGAACCAAGTCTTGTGGTCAGCACACACTAATGTATTCACCAGTATTCTTTTCTTCTGAAGGGTTCTTATTCCTTAGAAACATGCCAGATGTTTCCATCCTTGCCATTAGTGTCCCAAGGAAATCTGAGATACACTGTGAAACTGAGGCAAAGACATATCAGAATTTGCTCCAGAATGAGACAGTTCAGTTATAGGCAGGCATCAACCAATGAGAGCATATTACATTGATTCTGAAGCAGTTCCAGTGGATCCCAGTTAGATTCCCATATGTGAAGATCATCAAATGAAGGTCTGCTCTTACTGCCACAACCTTCAGAGGTGAAGTTGCTAAATTTGGGGAGCAGGGCTGTTTAAGTTGCACAACTCATTGTTTTGAATGCACAACTTACAATGTTTTATCAAGCTCACTCTTTCATTGTTTTTGTTTTGTTTTATGAAGATCACAAAAACCTTTCTGTTTCAGGGGACTTTTGATCCAACTGACTGGTTTTCTCCCATTATGTTGTTGATTTTCAGGCTAAGACACAATGGTGTCAGTTCACTGCAGAATAGAATTCACTAGTACAATTACCTCCTTCCTCACCACCCCCACCCCCAGTCTTCTCTGGAGGTCCATTAAGGCAAAATTGCCATGGGGAGAGGTCTATCTTGACTGAAACACTAGCATATACTTTTGAAAAATAGATAAGTGATCAAATTTACAAGCATTATCAACATGACAAGCTATTCCATTGTGATGCAGGCAAAAAGGCTAAGACCTACTATTAGCATTGAGTCAATGTGTCAAATCACTCCAGGAGCAGTCAAAGTCTCCATCATTCATGCACTAGAAATCATTAACATTTCATCTGTGTCACAGCATGGGTACATTAAAATATGGAAAATATTTGAAGCACTTCATAAAGGCCTGGCTGCAGCTAGATGCAAATGTTTCCAAAATTCCATATCCACAGTTTCCACCTTACCCAGCCACAAACAATAACTTTAAGTAGTTTCCCTATTCTAGGTTCCCATCTTCCTATCACTAGATGGGCAGTATCTGTATCCATACAAGCCTCAGAAACCACAAAAAGTTACAAGTGAATCTTCTAACAGGGCTTCCTCTGTTCTCCCTGCACAACTCCGTGCCTCTTCTCCCAGAGATCGTTCTCTTACTATGTACATTCCATACATTTAAAGTACACCCACCCAAAGAATCCTTGGATCAGTAGTTTACCCCTCACAGAGCTGCAATTCTCAGCACCCTTACCAAACCACAGTTCCCAGGATGTGAGTGCTTTTAATGTGTTTTAAATGTATGGTTTGTAATATGCAGCCAGTATCCCTTCCAGTCCCACCTGGCTCACACTTCCCTTTTGTTCAAGGCACAATCCCTGAGGGTAAGCCACATTAAATATAGTGGGATTTACGGTATGTCTGAGTAGACATGCCTAAGAATTGGACTGTTAATCTCCATATGAACATCATTTCTGGTAACATCACAAAATGGGGTGATTGGAATGAATTGGGCAAATTAATTTACTGCAAATCCGTTTTTATATATTAGCTTCCCTGGCACTGCAGCCTGTAACTGGCTAACCAGGGAAACCAATGGAAATGACTAACTTAAGTCCATTAATTTCAGTTTGGCAAATGCAATGCTTTGTCTTGGTGAACCTGCTTCAACCACAAATGCAATGATCAACGTTATCTCCTATGCAGGACTGTAACAAGACAAGGAGGAACTGTATACCTGGTGCCTCTGGCTGATGCCCTCAATCTAGGAACAAGGAAGTTAAAATAGAAAGGGATGCGGAGTATCCACAAGAAGCTATGGGGAAAAGGAAGGAGCAATACAACATTGATTCCTAGCACTGGCAAATGGATCGGAGGCACTATGCCTTCTGGTCCAAGCAAACTGCTTGCTGGAAAGGTGCCAGGGAGGATGTTCTGCATCCTCTGGAAACAATGTGTACCTTTCATGGTGAGTAGAGGCTGCCTATAATATATAATTTGTGGAATTAAGACAGAAGAGAAGTCTGGCCCAGAAACCTCAATTTCTTCATTATCATTCTGCTGGCTGGGATCATTTAGGTTACATGGAAATGCCTCCATTTCCTTACCACATAAAATTCCAGCAGTTATGCAACGTGCCTTTCTATTCTAGAGGCATTTGTAAGAAGCCAGTCACACTTTTATTGCAGAATGGATCACTTCCTCTAGGCCGATTTGTTTTTTCCTAGAAATATGGCATTCCCACAGAAAGGACAAGTGACGTGATTGTTTGACAATTGGCAAAAGTCTCTTGAAAATGTCAGAATCCAAAAAACTAAGTACGCAAAATTTAAATAATGCATGAGACAGCACTAAATCTCCTCAGCAGACACAGAGTCTCTTTGTGTGGTGCAAGCCCTTTGTGACTCAAAACATGTACGTAACGTTCCTATGTTATGCTAAAAACTTCATTGTAAAGAAATGTCACTTGTGCTGGTACCAATTCAGTCTGTAGGAGGTCCACAATCTCTAGAACATTTTTAATTAACTGTTAGAATATCAGAAGAATAGAGAATATCTAGAGATTGATAACTCTCTACAATTAAAAAGGCATGCTGCAAAAAAATCTGTAACTAAACCATAAAATATGATGAGCTCTTTTGCAAAAGAGTAAGTCTTTGAGCGTTGCAGTTCTCAGAGTTTGAAAAGAAGGGTGCTATTTCCTTCAGCATTTCCTTCCTTCCTTCAGTTTCCTTCCTTCAGTTTTATGGGGGGAAAGGAAAAATTATCCAATATTTACAGAGAGATGCACTGGACTCTTATAATTTTGTTAAACTGAGTTTTGTAACTTCAGAAGGCTAAATGCATTTGCAAAAGGTAGGCTACATCATCTCCTGGAATAAACTGGCCCAAAATACATCAACGTTTATCTACAAAAACTATACTGTACATTAATTTAAATTCAAAACATAATGCGGTTGTTCACAAAGCAAGTATAAAATGTTTGAGTGCTTGTTCTGCTGACTTGCTTTAAATGACATGGAGTACTTTAAATGGTAAATTAGTTCCTCTGCTTTGATCAGTTATTCTGAGGCCCTGATATCCAATATTTGTAACATCTTTAAGACAATGATGGAATATTATTTTCAGACATAGGTCATTTGACAATTTTTCAAAGAATGGTTATGCAAATTACAGTTAATAGTATACTTTCTGTCAGAAGTTTTTCTCCCAGAATTGCAGTAATAATAATAATAATAATAATAATAATAATAATAATAATAATCCTATATTCTGTTTAAATTAATCTATTTAACAGATATAGTATACAGCATGTTCTTGTCATTTGACATTAATACCTCAAGGCAAACAAGTTAGCTCTTGCCAGAACTGCTCTTACCACCTCCTCTCCATGGGAAAAACAGATTAGAAAAACAGTAGCTCTCAGAAAAAGTTGATTGTTAGCCATCTACTGGGTTTCCATTCATTACAATTGCTGTGTTTATCATTATGTTTTATTTCTAGTGTATGACCCATGGTTTTGGCTCAGGCTATTAAAAAAAGGGGGGGGGAATGGAAAACTCCAAGGGGGGTTGGGGCATAGGAAGGAGAATGATGAGGTGAAATATTCCAATTCATTTTTTAAGCTAACTATGCCAAAATGTGAAATTGATCCAGCACCAACAATTGCAAGGAAAAGCAGTAAGTAGCTTTGTAGAAAACCAATATGTTATTATATGACAGTGCATCTGCCATATAATAACAACAATACTATGTTCCATTTCAGGATGAACTCTTAGTATTGGTTACATGAAGGATGTGTGTCAGGTACAATGTAGTCCTCTGGTGGACCATTGGCCAATTTCTGGTAGACCAGGGTGTCCCAAAATTGGGTCTCCAGCTGTTTTTGGACTACAACTCCCATCATTCCTAGCTAGCAGGACCAGTGGTTGGGGATGATAGGAATTGTGGTCCAAAAACAGCTGGAGACCGAACTTTGGGAAACCCTTTGGTAGAGCTTCTAGCTAGCACCTGCTGGTTACTGGGATTTCTGCAAAGAGAGTTGAACTCTATGAACTTTAATCAGATTTCCAGCATGAGGCATCCCTTACGTTAGTGGTTTTCATCCAGTGTGCCATGGCACCCTGGGGTGCCTTTAATGATGGTCAGGGGTGCTGTGGGCAACACTGGCCTCTGTCCCTCTTTCTTTCTTTCTTTCTTTCTTTCTTTCTTTCTTTCTTTCTTTCCTTCCCTCCCTCCTCTGATGCCCTCTTGCCTCCCAAAGGTTTACACAACTGTTGGTTGCAGCAGCTCAGGCTACAAGCTCCCCAGGTGAATGGCGCCTCTGAATGGGCTGAGTAGGTGGTGCTTCCCAGGTCCCTGTGGGGCAGTGTAAGGAGGCACCTCTCTTTGGGGCATTGGGGGCAGCTCAGAGACCAGGGGCAGCAGCAGCAGCTGTCTGGAGGACTCCCAAGGGGAGAGGAGAGGTGGCTGGGGGAACACTCCACAAAGGAGAGTGTTTGATAAAGGGTGAGGCTGCCAGCTCTTCAGGCAAGGGGTGATATAACTGGGCTCCTGAGCCCCACAGGGTTGCCACAAAAAGAATGTAGTTGGTCAAGGGAGCCACAGACTCAAAAAGTTAGAAAACCTCTGCCTTACATTATTAAGCAAGAATGTACACTCAGGATCACTTAACATAGTTATGCCTTAACTATTAACAGGCCCTGAGAACACACTCTTTATACATTTAAAACACATTACTTTTAGCAGCTTCTAACTCCTAGACAGTGAGCAGCTTCCAGGAAGCAGAATATTCTTGGGCTGGGGAACAAAGTTATATTAGGGCCTAGGTGGGTAGACAAAGAACGCAGACATACACACCAAGTCCCATACTATGGGGTGAATTTAGAAGCGCTATAAAGTAAGTTTGTGTGTGACTCTGTGGGGTCAGTACAGAGATCTAAAAGTTCATCTGCTGTAACACGGATCACTCTTACAAAGTTATGCATCGTTTGTCCATGAAGCCAGACAGCCAGGGACACCATTTCAGGTTTCAATAGTGAAGAGTTTTCAGTGTTGGGAAAGACAAGATGCATAGCTAGTTAGGAACATAAGCAACTAGATAGCTAGAAATGTGACGTTGTGCAACAATGGCCTCTGGGCAGTTACGGCATTCCAAGCAGTCACCTTCCATTAAACTAAACTTTATGTTAAATGAATTATGGCAGTGGGAGGTGTCCAACAAACCAATTCCATTAGCACACAGACTTCTGACTGCACAATGGATCATCCTTTCCTTCCCACATTCCCTAAACAGAGGGAGGGAAAGTAGTGTTGCGCAAACAGAAATCCTTGCACTAACAGAACTGGTTCACTGGATACCACCCAGTGTTTTCCACCAGTTGGGCTTGAGCCACTTTCAGGTGGGCCTCAGTGGCACAGCCCACAAAGTGTCTCCTCATAGGCCTCGCCTGCCCTCTAGCCATGTCATAGCTTTCCAGCTGGACCAATGCCAGCGCCAATAACTCCTTGCTTGCTGAGAAAAGATGACTGAGAGACAGTTAAGTTTGATGGCAGGAGGAAAAAAGGCCACGGCAGGTATTGAAGGAAAATTAAAAAGTGAAAGGTTGATATTTATTAATAATAAATAATTAAGCAAGCGAAGTGGAGATATAAAGGAAGGTGATAAGACTCTGCATCTCTTATTCATGGGCTGGACATTTCCAGATCACCATTTGAAAAAAGGAACTGCATTGTCAAAAAAAAGAGAGAGAGAGAGAATTCTTTCATCCCACCCCTTGAAGGCAGCTTGCTCTAAGAGTATACAGGATGGGCTGGGGAGAAAACTAGCTCTGTTTCTGTGCTGTTAATTGTAATCATCATGCCCAGTTCAAAACGTCGCCGTGTCTCCTCTGGCACTCCAATTTAATCATATATATTTTTTGACATTTTGCTTTTTATGTGCTTAGCCAGAGCTCTGTTCACTTTCATCATAAAACAATCCAGAAGCAAAAACTTCTCAAGAGCTCCAAAAATTCAGCTACAACATGTTTGCATAGCTTTCTTATCCAGCTGAAGAATAAACACATTCCAGAGGAGGAACATTCTAAAAACTCTTCATATAAGTTAAGGAAGTCATCATCATCCGCCACCGAAAGAGGCAAGTGGGATTTCCAAGTTATATTTCGATAATGGAGAAGTTCGCACAACACGTGATATTTAAGTCTGGAAGATGGAAGCCAGGCCATCTACAGACCCAAATATATGTAGGATGTATACTTCATTATGCCTTATCAATAAAGCTGAATAGTTATGTTAAACATGCGTATAAACAGAGATAAAAAAAGATTGGAGGACTGGAGGGAGAAAGGAGGGTTTTGATTAGGGTCATATTAATGTTTATATTAAAAAGCTAACATGTAGCAGCTGGGTGTTTATTTTAATCAGTATTTAGGGAATAAATGATTAGGGCATCGAGGATGCATTCCCTTGAGCTCTTGGCCTGACTCTTCTGTTTAAATCAGTGTGTTGTTTTAATCGGATTTCTTTGTCTGATATTTTAGTGGGATTGTTTTATTGTGTGTTTTAAAAGAGCTACTCCCAGAAAAGAAAATCAGAAATTATGCACCCTAGACATGGCATTGTGCATGTGCAAAGGCCTCTTAGGATTCCAACTTATGAATATATTAGGAGTAAATAAGTTTGTTCACTACCTTCTTTGATATGGGGGTGGGGGGAGGAGTCTGGAAATAAAACTCAGTTTTATATAGCCTGGGATGTGCTTCCTTGTTTCATTTTATTGTGCTTGAATCTTTTGACATGTTATGTCAGATTTTTATTGGCACTCTTAATCCCCCAATAATACAAAGTTTATCCTTATTTCTCGATACTGCTGCAATTCCTGTTTCTCTGCATTCCTCTCCCTGGTTGGGGGGGTGGGGGGCATGTGGAAGCATCTGTAGGGGAGTGTCTGCATAGCACTTCACCCCATAAAATGGGATTGTAAAAAACAGCCATTCATAAGCAGTGCATAGTTAAACTATGGAATTCGCCCCAGAAGAAGTAGTGATAGCCACCAACTGGGGTGCTTCTAAAGGAGGATTAGGCAAATTCTTGGAGGATAAGGCTATGAACAGCTGCTAGCTTGGATGGGTATGTTCTACCTCCATTGTGGAAGCAGCACTGCTTGCGAGGAAACACAAGTAGGGAGAGAGCTGTTGCACTCAGGTCCTGCTTGTGGGCTTCCTGTATACATATGGTTGGCCATTATTAAAGGAGGATGCTGGGTTACATAGGCCTTTGGCTTGATCCAGCATGTAACGCTGTATGTAAAGAATTGCATAATCTTTACCATGTAAATGGCCGCACCCCTGTGCAAGATAGTGAGAACCCAAGAACTTCAGAAGAGGAGCCAGCTGTCTGCCGTTGCCTGCTTCCCAGTGGGATGCCTGAACTATTCTTCTCTCCTTGCAGGATTGAAGCCCTTGCTGAACAGTCCCTCCTGCTCCAGCCCCAGCTGAACTGGGTTGATGACATAAAAGCCAGGCTGCAGTGGGGGCAGGCACACCATTGGCAGGGGGTTAACCACAAAGGGAAGTTTCCTGTTGCCTTGGCAGGCGATTCTGCTGAAGCATTGGCGGATCTGTATAATGGAGAAATGACCAGGGCGGTGGACACAATCGCTCCTTAGTACCCCCTCTCATGGGGTGGAACCAAACCAGCCCCTTAGTTCTCTAGGGAGCTGGTAACAATGAAACATTTTAGGCAGTGACTACAGCGAAGTTGGTGGAAAACTCAGGATGGGTACGACCAGGGCTTTTTTAGAGCTGGAACTCAATTCTGGCCCCTCTCAGGTGGGCACCATTGCCATTCTATGAGAATAAGGGAAGTGTTCGTGGTGAGTTCCGGCACCTCTTTTTCTAGAAAAATAGCACTGCATACGACGAAGACAAGCTAGAGCCTCTTTGAAGACCTACTCTGCGGCACTGTGAGCAGTAAATATATATATATATCAACCCTCCAGAGCATATTTGGGAAAGGCATAGGGCATGCATAGTGGGAGGAGGGGTGGAAACCCCATTTTGCAAGCGTGTGTGCATTTTTGTAAGTATTATTTGGTTGGAGAAGTGCATCACAAAATTTGGACAAGCGTGAATTTTGAAGGATGGATGCGTTTTGGTTTTCCTGTTGTTTCAGAATGTGTGAATTTGATAGATTTATCTCTAAATGCAAACTGAATCAAATTTCTCCTCCATCCTTAGTGGGGATACAAAGAGAGATAGGATATTGCTCATGATTTCTGATGGAATAAAAAATAATAATTGTATAAATACAGTGGTACCTCAGGTTACAGCTGCTTCAGGTTAAAGACTCTGCTAACCCAGAAAAAGTATCTCGGGTTAAGAACTTTGCTTCAGGATGAGAACAGAAATCACGCCACGGTGGTGCGGCGGCAGTGGGAGGCCACATTTGCAAAAGTGGTACCTCAGGTTAAGAACAGTTTCAGGTTAAGAACAGACCTCCAGAACAAATTAAGTTCTCAACCCAAGGTACCCCTGTAGCCTGGAAAATGTCTGGGATCACTATGGGATAGTACTTCTCTTTGCACACCAGGCTATATCCTTCACAAGCAGAAACATTTCATTTTGAAAGGGAACTGCAAACAAAGCCTCCCTCTTGCTGGCATAGGATCACGGAGGAAAGGATTCTAACTCACTTAACCAATCTATGGCACACTTCTGATTTGAAAAGCTCCATATGTTTTGTTTTTAAAATTTCGACATGATTAATGTGCCCATGCACTACCTTGACATTGCACATATCATTAGCAATGAAAATATTATCACTGAGAACTCACATCCTGTATGATGTGATTCATTATCATTTTATTTCTGACACCTTACTAACAAAAACAAAAACACACACAGATTCAGAGTACCACTGCAAAGCTGTGCTGGCAAACAGTGGAAGCAAAGAGAAATAAAGTTGTTCATTATGTTGCACAATGACAAGCAGAGCCACACACCCTGATCCACAAACACCCCACTGTGGGGTAAGCATGGCAATATAAACATAGGAAACTGCCTTTATGTCTTAGCATGGTTTCATCTGGCCCAATCTTGTACACTCTGCCTGGCAGCCCTCCACCAGGTTAATCCATTTCTCCTCCAGGTCTTTTAGGGGACATATGCATACAACAGCCAGGGGAGATGAAGGGGACCTTATACATCTAAAACACACTCTGTTTTTTAGCTATGGCCCCTTCCCCCAACTGTGCCCCTGCTTTTCCCCAGAAACATAGCCTTGCCTTGGAAACAGACCCAGGGCCAATTCACAATCAGGGGAAGAATCATATATCCAGACAGTGAAATGCTAAGAATGTGTCCAATATCAGTACAGTCGTACCTTGGAAGTCAAACGAAATCTGTTCTATAAGTCCATTCGACTTCCAAAATGTTCGGAAACCAAAGCACAGCTTTTGATTGGCTGCAGGAAGCTCCTGCAGCCAATCGGAAGCCACGGAAGCCCCATCAGACATTCGGGTTCCAACGAACGTTCGCAAACCGAAACACTCACTTCTGGGTTTGCGGGGTTCAGGAGCCAAAACGTCTGAGTTCCAGGGGGTTCGGGATCCAAGGTGTCTTTCAGTCATATGTCTACATTAATGGTTATACAAAGAAAGGTTGCAGAGAAACAACTGAAAATGACTATGGCAAAAAAATAAAAAATAAAATCCTAGGTCTCCACATGTCATAATCCAAGAGGGATATCTGTTCACAAGTATATCTGCAGTACCAACTACCAGCATCAGCAGCAAGGTATGTGATTCAGCTGTTTTTACCTTCCAGAGTGACTCCTTGTCCAGGGAGAGCATCGCCTGCTCCAGATGCATACAAGGCAGCCACAGACAAATCGTATCTTGTTCCTGGCTCCAGGTCTCTGAGAACTGTACTGGTGGTAGTTCCGCTTACGGTCGCTTCCTTAGTTTCACCTCCTGTTGCTGGAGTATACGTCACAAAGTATCGCTGTACTTTGCCAGGTGCTGGACTCCAAGATAATCTCAACGAGGATGTCGTAGCATCAGAAACCTTCAAGTCTCTTGGTCTTCCCAAAACTGCACAATTAAAAGAAGAAGACCATTAGAAACAGACAAAGAATTTCCTTGCAATAATAATTAGCTATCTTTAAGGTCTCCTGTGAATTATCTGTGATGTAAACTATTAATCACAGCTAACATTTAGGAAAGCAATCAATCGACACAGGGTAGCATATAAATATGGCAGCCAAGTCAGGACAACAACCTCCTGAAGCAGCCTGATAATGCAAGCTGTCACTTTTTAGCTGAGCGAAAGCAGAGCAATATGTGCATTTTTGACAGGAGTGAAATGCAAATGAAACTGAATGAAATCTGAGAGACGGGGGGAAATGTGGCTCATACGGCTAGACAGGGATGGGGAACCTGTGGCCCTCCAGATGTTCACAACTCCCATCAGCCCCAGAAAGCATGGTCCACGTCAGAGATCATGGGAGTTGGGAGTCCAAACAAACCTGGAGGACTACAGATTCCCCACCCCTGCCCTAGACAAAGCACATAGTCAGTTGAGGCTTTGCTGCCGTGGTAAGAATTGCTAGACACACTCTTTTTCAATGCAGGGGGGTCAGCTTCAGCCCACTTCACACACTGAAGTTTTAAATACAATGGTCTAATATATACCAAGTGCCAAAACACCCTGAATCACAGAGATACATGCACAAGGGAGCCAGCTGGGTTTATTATTGCTTCCTATCATATTTAAATGTCACAGCAACTCTTCTGCTGTTGAGTTTTGTGTGGAGTCCCAAAAACCATTACATTGATGGCTTACCTTCCTCGGTTTTTCCATGTCCATTGAGTGGCTTTCCAGCCCCAGACTGGTACTCAGCAGTAACAGAGACTTCATATCTTGTATCTGGTTTCAGATTCTGTAGTGTCGTTGCTCTTTCATTTGCTGGGACTGTCACTTGTCTTCTCTCACCACCAGCGACTGGCCTATAAGCAAGCCTGTATCTGAGAACACTGCCTGGAGCAGGTGACCACCCAACCTTGAAACTATCCGTTGTCTCATCTGTTACTCTTAAGTTTCGTGGTGATCCCCTGACTATAAAAGAAATATAAAATATAAAAGCACAAATGAAATGGTTTTAACTGGTTGTTTTTATTGTTTTTCATAAAATTTTATCTGTCTTGGTTTTTATGATTTTTTACTTATATTTTATTGCTGTTTTATTGAATTGCATCTGGTTAGATTTAATATTTATACCCTGCTTTCCTGTTAAAATAATGCTCAAAGCAGATTACACAATACAAAGCAACAAAAATGTAACACACAACATTTTTTATATTATCTGCTTTGAACACCAGTGGAAAGGTAGGGTCCAAATTTTACCAATAAATTTAATTTTAAATCAGTTTATCTCATTGGGTGATGGGGGAATAGAACTATATTAAGTTATGCCTTTCAACCAGAACTGGGATACAGAGGACTCTGCACATACTGTTCCTCGACATCATTTGAGATTCCACCCAAAAAATAGCACAAAAAACCCACTACTTTCTACATCAATAGTATTATCAAATAGTATTATCAATATGTAGGAGGAATGAGAAAGAAAGGGCATTGGCAGGAAAGTGGGATTTCCCATAAATATGAAATTTAATCCATTTGAAGTGCTGAAAAATCAGCTTCAATATGGAGTTATCCGTCTTTGTTCTACCACCTCAGGAACGCCAAATTGGTTTGTGATACAGGACTTTCCAAATAAGAAAGATACAATGTATAGCCTCTCTCTAGAAAACACAGGGAAGTGGACCCAAGAAACTCAAATGACCAAAGGGTTTTAATGTATCTGTTAGATTAGTAAATACACCTTGCAGCCTTGTACCTTTTCTCATTTACCAATGGTAAATCTCTTGGTATGTTCCTCGTATACAGTTCTGCCTTAGACAGCTGTTATCTGAACACAATACATACTGATTCATATTCAACCATGACTACTTGGTGTGTGCCAAAGCCTAGAGCTAATTTTGGTGGGGCAGGGGCAGCAAACACATACATAGGGCCCCTATCTTGGTTTTCAGGAAGGAGAATTGATGCAGGACAATAGGAACAATACCTTCTAAAGTTGTTTCTTCCCCATTCAAAGGAGGTCCATCGCCATCTTCATATTCTGCAATCACACTGACGGTGTATGTGGTTTGTGGTAGTAAATTGGTAAGAACTGTACTAGTAAGCGGAGCTGGTACAGAAACAAAGTATTCGTCTTCGCCAATAGCCACCTTGTACTTGACAAGGTAAGATAAAACACCAGGTCCTGCTGGAGACCAGCTCGTTTTGAAGCTGTTAGATGTCACTTCTGAAAACTTCAGATCCCTTGCTCCCAAGTGAATTGCTGGGGGGGAAAGCACATAGTGAACAAATGAAAGCTTTAGAAAATTCTTTTCAATTTCCAGTAAGGTGTATAAACACAATTGGTTGCTATATATACAGAAACATCTTGATTTAACAAGCTGTTACAGAGGAACCTGTGGCCTCCATATGTTTCTGGATAATCACTCCCATTATTCCTCTTAATTGGCCATGACAGGTGTGGCTGATGGAAACTACAGCCAAACACTTAGAAACCCACAGGTTCCCCACTCCTAGCCTAAAAGCCTACTGGGGGAGGGGGCAGAGCTGGGGAGAGGAGAAAGCTATCATTGGCTAAAGCTATCATTAGCCATGAGGGCTATGCTTTGCATCCACAGCTGGAGGCTATAATGCTTCTGAATAAGTGGAATTGAGAGTATGGAGTGGTGTGCTATGCATAAGGGGAGTGTGATTGTTGAGTTGGGTGTGTGTGGTTTTGTGTACATTGTTAATTATCACGATTGCATTATAGCGGGCACTTCTGCAATATACATGGGATTTTCTAATGATATTTTGATGCTGTATTTTTACTTTTTTGCATGATTTCCTTTAATGGTTCTTATTTTACTTACTAGCATTGTTTTGAGATATTTATCATTGCATAATTATGTTTCACTAAATTAGTAGTATCAGTGTCTAGTTCAGAATTAGTACTGTGTTTTCTATATTCAGTTTTAAAGTTTTCTGTTTAAACTTGCATACCATTTCATATTTCATCAACCAATATTAAATTAAAAATTCTGCACAGCAAGAGCGACTCACCTTTCTTCCTAATTGCCTCAAGTTCCTGTTCAATTCGTAAGCAGATAGCCCGTGTAAGCTCAAACGATATCCTTTGAAAAGCGTCAAAATCTTCCACTGTGTAGACATGGGTTTCTGTAGGCTCTGAAGCAATTGCTTCCAACTCTGATCGTACTGCATCTTTAACACCAACTGCAAATATTTCTACATCTGAATTTCTTAGTCTGTCAGCAGGATCTTTAAAGGCATCTGACGATTTCCCATCAGTAATAAGAATCATGACCCTTGGGACATTTGGTCTTGCACCTCTGCTTTGAACAAAGACTTTCTCCCTTACAAAGGTCATTGCTTTGCCTGTGTTTGTAGATCCACCTCTGTAGGGGAAGGTGTTAATAGCATGAAGTACATCTTCAATTCTAGTGTATCTGTTCAGAGTGAATTCTGTATGAGGATCCCGGCTGTACTGAACAAGGCTGATTTGGACTTTGGCTGGCGAAACATCAAAGCTTTTAACCAGCACTTCCAAAAATGCTCTTACTTTAACAAAATTGGCGATGCCAATACTGTAGGAGCCATCAACCAGAAGCACAATATCAGCTTTTATATCCACGCCTTCTGAGCACTCTGTGTAAAGAAAAAGGGGAGGGGGGAGAACACTTAGTATTTATATTTAGCACTTCAGAGTGTTCAAAGCATTACATATCACCATCATGAATTATTCCTATATTTCAGGGGTGGTGATGAGGCAGAGAGACAGCAGTTTGTCTCTTGTGTTCACAGGGGTGGCAAGATTTGAAGAGAGATTCATATTCTCTTAGCTACTATGCTAACTACATGAGCTCCGATATCACCTACTAAATAGGCAGTCATACAGCTTTGGGGGGGTGTACACTTTGGGGTAGAGATTCCTGGTATGAATAATAGTCTAGTACATAGGCTTTATTTCCCATGCCATTTCTGCAACAAGTTAGATGATGGCAAACAGAAGTTAGATTTCTAATATTCCATGGTGGGGAAGCCGAGAGGCTGAACTGGTCCAGGATCTGCTAAATCCCAAGCCAGCACCACTGCCATCAGTTGACAGCATCAGGCCCAACCATATCTTATTAGGCATTGAGAGCCAGTGTGGTGTTGTGGTTAAGAGCGATAGACTCGCAATCTGGGGAACTGGGTTCGCATCTCTGCTCCTCCACATGCAGCTGCTGGGTGAACTTAGGCCAGTCACACTTCTTTGAAGTCTCTCAGCCCCACTCACCTCACAGAGTGTTTTTGTGGGGGAGGAAGGGAAAGGAGAATGTTAGCCGCTTTGAGACTCCTTCAGGTAGTGATAAAGCGGGATATCAAACTCTCTCTCTCTCTGATATCATGTAAAATATGTACGCAGCATATTGTTGCAATCCTATTGTTGAGTGGAACTTATGCTTAAGTAAGTATGTATAGGATATGAACCTTTGTCCTCCATTTATTTCTCTCTGTGCATTTTAGATAAATTAATAGAAGCCCGTTTTTTTGCCTTGCAACACCAGTCCCCAAAGCTTTTCTAAAATACAGTTAAAAAGAAAAATATGAAATTATATTTTATGTCTTTTACATCAACTATCTATTCCCAAGAATGCTTTGTTTTTATGCAATTCAAACACGATTCTGCAATCTTAGTATCCAATAACTTACCCACTTGAACTTTTACTGCCTGAGTTTTTTCCATAATAGTCACTGCCTCACTGGGAGTCAGTCCTTTCATTGCATACACATTGATTTGGTATTCAGTGTCTGGTGAAAGGTCTTTTACATTAAAAGCAGTAGTCTGAGGTCCTACGCTCAATGAATGTTGCTTGGCACCAGCTATCATTGGAATGAGGTCCACCTTGTAGCCAGTTATTTCACTAGGAGATGGATGCCAAGTGATTCTAATGGATCGTGATGAGACTTGTGTAGCTACCAGGTTTGAAGCAGGCTCTATAGCTGAAAAAAATAAAAACAAAGATCCAGTTGGATCTCAAGAACAAGGAGATGAAATGCTTGATTATGTACACAAGTAGTCTAGTTCTTGTGAAACTTTAAAATGTCCCTTACCTTCTTCTCCACTGACCAATTCACCCAATTGTTCATCAACACCTGAGCACACCTGCGAGATTATTTCATTCTGTATAGTCACAATGCCATCAAAGTTGGCCACATTAAAAACATGAGTCAGTGAGGGCTGAGAGGCAATTAACTTCAGCTCTTTGGCGACCGCAGCTTTGATTCCTTCAAAAGAAGAAAGTAACAATATGTGAATATGTTTGCCAGTGATACACCAATGCTCCAGATAGCATTTTACCTACCCAGGCCCCAACATCACCAGCTAATGTTTAGTGTCCCCACAACATGAGATTCAGAGGGCCTTTTCAGCAGAGAACCCCACTCCTGGTTGTGGGACAACCTCCCTAGAGAGCTTCACATGGTGACTTCTTTTATATCCTTTAATTGGCAGGCATACATTTTTCCAAACTACTCCCCAGGTCTTTTAACACAATTTTAATATAATTCCATAATATTTGTACTAATACTTTAATTGTTGCAGAAATCTGACATACCCAAAGAAAACACTTCAACTCCTATGCCCTGAAGTTCTCTTGCAGGGATTTCTACTTCATCTTGAGATTTTCCGTCGGTTATGACGATTGCCACTTTAGGAAAGCCTTTTCTTGCTCCAGCAGATTCAATGAATGTATTCTTAATCAGATAATCTATTGCTTCTCCTGAAATTTGGAAAATGGGTTGTGATTTAAAAATCCACAGATGTTCCAAGTTTAGATGAAATTCAAAATTTGTAAAATCAAGAAGGCAGCACAATCAATGAAGAAAAATTATAAGCTCTTGAAACTCATCCATGTTTTCAGCTCTGTGTCCAGCCCAAAATGACAAGGCAAACTGAGTTGATTCTGATGAGGTTTTCATATGTCCACATTGGATTGCACCATTAATAATGCATCTTGAGCTGGATCAGACTCCCTAAAGCTCTGACACCGCATTTTGCTGTAAAATTAAAGCAATCACTGCATTTGTTTTAAAAAGCTGACTAGGGAAACACCCTGAATGTGGAGGAAGTGTAGAGTGCAGTGCATGGGTAGAGAGGTCACGGGATATTTTCATGTTGAAGGGCAAGTCCTGGTTTTAATCAAAGTGATTATTTCTCCAGGGCACTCAAACCACAATAATTTGGGGGAGGAGTGTTAGCATCCTTTCTGTTTTCTAACAAAATTTAAAAGAAACACTACAATAAAATTGTTTTCATTCTTCTGTTTTTCTACACTCACACAAGTGATTTCTATTTTACCCACCTACCAAATGATAATGGGAGAACCACTGCAGCTATCATTATGATAATTCTCAGGCTTCATCCCCTCAGAAGGGGAAACTATGCCTACCAACTGTCTCTAATTCTGGCAGAAAAAAAGAAAAAATGTAGTTTTTAAAATAACAAAATATATTTTAAGGGTTCCCTGCATACAAAAAAACCTGGTTGGGTCTGCCTATCGCTTGGCAGATCTATTGCCTGCAATTTTCATCCATCAGTTTCTAGATTCCTCTTATAGTCAATTGGAGGGAATGTGAGCTTCAGATTTAACAGAACTAATTTGGACCCAAATAACAAGTCAAATCAGAAAAACAATGAGAGCATCCAAAACAGATCAGGTTGCTTTCCAACATTACTGATACAAGGTGAATTTTGAGAATGGTGCACATCCCTGATTACTATAATATTTAAAAGTCCATACCTGTCATTGTATTGCCTCCTTTGTATGGTATTCCTTTTATTGCCTCAATGAGATCTCTCTTTTTGAAATACTGATTTAAGTTGAACTCAGTCCTTGTATCAGAGCTGTACTGAACTATTCCAACTCTTGTCTTATCTTCTCCAATATCAAAGGCCGACACAAGGGTAACGATGAAATCCAAGATGTATTTAAAGTTATGTCTGCCCACACTCCAAGAGCCATCCACAAGAAAAACTAGATCTGTAACAGCACTGAGGGAACATCCTGAAATATAATTTTATAAAAATTAATGACCATTGCCATACACCCACACAAGTAATGTAGCATAAGTAATGCACTACAAAGAAATATGAGACAATTTTCATTGACTCCTGCTCCACCTCCCACACTGGCTAGAAGGGATAGATTTTCAGAGGAAGAATCCACATATTTCCTCTCCTTCCACAAGCAGGAGATTCCATAAGTGAAACTCCACCCACAGGATCTCTGGATCCAACCTATAATATGTATAAATCCCCTTACTATACAGGCAATATATGACTAAAAATAGTTTGTTGGCACTTCACAGTTAGAATCAGATTCTTGTTCATTTACAGCAGGCATCCCCAAACTCGGCCCTCCAGCTGTTTAGGACTACAACTCCCATCATCCCTAGCTAACAGGACCAATGGTCAGGGATGATGAGAACTGTAGTCCCAAAACAGCTGGAGAGCCGAGTTTGGAGGTGCCTGATTTACAGGAACCATAATGAGGTCCTCTGTGTGGAATGTTAGCATCCAAAATGTATATGTAAAGGGTTAATTGCAAGAGCTGTAGAACTCTATGACATCATACACTCTGTGGCAGTTATGGCAGTTGGTACAGTTATGGCAGTTAGTAGAGCAATCTTAACAGTTAGAGCAGCAGGTATGAACTGTTCTGCTGCTGTCTGCCTCAGAGTTAGTTAGTCTGTAACAGTTTAATCCAGTGATGGCCAAACTTGGCCCTCCAGCTGTTTTGGGACTACAATTCCCATCATCCCTGACCACTGGTCTTGTTAGCTAGGGATAATGGGAGTTGTAGTCCCAAAACAGCTGGAGGGCCAAGTTTGGCCATCACTGGTTTAATCTATATAAAATGTTTTAGCAACTTAAGTATCATTCATCTGCATTGTATATTTTGATCTGCAACTGCAACTACACTAAGTAAAAGCTACGTGTTATTTAAACGTAAACACTCTCTTTCTTTAAAGAGAGTGTCTTGTGTAGTTCTTATAGGAGGGGGGAAAGAAAATTAATTAAAAGGTTCAAACGACCCAGGACTGTCTTCCACATACTCTGCAAATGGGAACTAGAGTCGAATTCCCACACTCTGAACCAAAATTTAAATGGTTGGAAAGCTTGAGGAATAAAACAAAGGCTGATAGCTCACCAGGCTAAATTAACTTTTAAATGGAGAAAGGAAGATCAAAAGAGAAAAGGAAAATGGAGACTTTAAGGTGTCTAGAGGACAGGAAACAAAAGCTTGCAAAAATAAGTAAATAAGTAAGTAAGTAAGTAAGTAAATAAATAAATGTTTTCCTCCTTAGCTACCAGACCTAGCAGTCAGCACAAGGAGTGATACAGACTAGTGTCTGTAATACAATGATTGGGACAGGGTGTAACTAAACACTCTTTTCCCTGTCCAGTAGACATACCTATTGAGAAAAGGGAAAGGAAGAATTTGCACAGCTCAATGGGCAACTGGCGGTGCTGACTTAAAAAGAACTGTCTCACGTTCCTAATGTGATTTTAAGTGATTTTAAATGGGCAAAGTCACTTACTTTGTAACTGAACTTCTTCGGTTTTCTTTTCTGTTGTTACTAAACCACCTGTTTGAACTGGAACAACAAAATAACATAGGATTAAGAAGTATCCCATATCACCCTGATAAATTGTCAGAATCTAAGGATGTGCTGGGAGAGTATGTAAATAGGGCCAAAAAACATTTGGGCTTCTCCAGTGATTCACATCCCATTATTCTCCTTCAAATTCAGAACAGATGGGGGCACATTTACTACAAAAGTCAACATGTGGAGAAAGCCTAGCAAAGTCATAGCAAGGGTGGGTTCAGCCAACATACTGATAACCCCATTTATCTGATAACCTCATTGCAAGTGACAGTTTTCTTGCATGCCTTCAGGTTTTTGAAATATTATTATGAAGGCGGGGGGAATGATGGATGCTTCAGGTGAATGTTGCTCATTACATGACAGAAGCATATGGGGACAGGAAACTGTGCCCAAATAATACCAGGGTCATAGAACCATAGAACTGTAGAGCTGGAAGGACTCAAGGGTCATCAAGTCTAACTCCTTGCAATGCAGGTATCTCAGCTAAAGCATCCATGACAGATGGACATCCAACCTCTGCTTAAAAAGCTCCAAGGAAGGAGAGTCCACTACCTCCCGAGGGAGACCTTTGTGACTCTCTGGATAAATCTAAATCAATAATGCGAACTTACTTGTAAGTTGTCCAGAGACAGATATGCTCTCTTCTCTGTCATCATATGAACTTATCGTTACAACGTATTCAGTATCAGGTGTAAGGTCTGTTAATAAAGTTTGGGTAGCGCTATGTGCTAGGGTAAATTCTCTAGTAGGTCCATCTGCAACACAATATATGTAGAACAATAAACACGTCATAGTTGCAAAGTTTCATTCAAAACAGTAAAAGAGAGCTTTTACCTATTTAACAATGAAAGAAATGTAGAAACTTCACGGTTACTTCTTTTCCTGAAATAGGTATAGTAGCATGTCCATAGTACAGTGGCCCAGCAGAAAGTGGCTGAATTGCACTGATATCAGAGTGTGGCCATAGAGGCAAAGCTGTCATGGCCCTTCTGCCTACTACCCAGCTACTCTAATGGCAGTTACCCCTGCCACGTTCTATCGCATTCAGCAGGGTTTCCCAAACTGGGGACTGGCGCTGCCACGGTGGGAACATGATCAGGAGGAGGCCTTGCCCAGCGCCTCACAGCTTCAATAGCTGCTGCTCCCCTTTTCTCATGCTTAGGAGGAGCCTGCCTTTGATCCTGCACTTGTCTAGGTGATTTCGCTAGTGGGGGCTTAGGCTTGTGCTAAGGAATGCGGGTGGCGATGTGGGTTAAACCACAGAGCCTAGGGCTTGCCGATCAGAAGGTCAGCAGTTCGAATCCCCGTGACGGGGTGAGCTCCCATTGCTCGGTCCCTGCTCCTAGCAGTTCGAAAGCACGTCAAAGTGCAAGTAGATCAATAGGTCTACTTCCACCTTCCAGCGGGAAGGTAAAGGCGTTTCCGTGTGCTGCTCTGGTTCGCCAGAAGCGGCTTAGTCATGCTGGCCACATGACCCGGAAGCTGTATGCTGGCTCCCTTGGCCAATAAAGCGAGATGAGCGCCGCAACCCCATAGTCAGTCACAACTGGACCTAATGGTCAAGGGTCTCTTTACCTTTAAGGAATATTAAGAGGGCAGATGACGCCTCCGCCCTCTAGAATTAGTGCACCTGCCAGGAAACCATTCTGAACATGATTACCAGGCATCATTTAGGACAAATTACAGCTGTCCCTGGTATGTATTTTCATATTGTATTTGGACATACCCCCCCAAAAAAAAGATCAGCTAGGAAAAATGAATGAAATAGAGCAAGACTGCATTATTTGAGGTTTCAGCTTATTAGAACGCCAAAACTTACCAGCTTCAGGTGTCACTGTTATCCTGTAACCTTCTATTGCATCAGATGGTCTTGTCCATGACATTTGAACAGTGTGTTCATCTATAATTTTAAAATTCAAGTCTGACGGCGGATTAACTGCAAAAGATTTACACCAAGCAAGAGTGTGTTTTAATGTTGAACAAATGAACATTTTGTTAAATTTTTAAAAAATGTATGTTAAGCAAAGCTTGCTAAGATATGTCTTTGCATAAATTTGTTTCCAACACATATAAGGATATGCTGTTGGCAAAGGGAGGATACAAGCTGATGGAATATGACAAAACACATCAAAGAGAATACACATTACAGAGGACAGCACAGAACATTTGTTTCTTGAATTGCCAAGTCATTCAAGAATGGCCAGCAAAATCAAGCACAATAGAAAACACATTTGGATACATGTACAATGAGTTCACAGATAATAACCACATATGCAAACATTTCACATAACAATTAAAAGAATGTTTTTAACATGCTGGGTGCAATTCGTAGAAGCATGCCAAATCACAACCTGCTTACAACACCATGAGATCACTTGACATTAACACAATAATCCCTTTCAATAAGACATCAAAGAATTTATTGGTCTTTTTAAAAATGGTCTCTGCACATTTGAAACTTTTTTTTATAAAATAAAAGCTTGGCAGAGAAAAAGAGAAATATGTATTTTGGAATGTGGTAAAGATTTGAGCGGTTCAGAGCTCAATTTATACCATACACATATATATATGCATATATTTGTTCTTGGAGTTTAACCCCTCAGTTCCAAAAAGCTGCCCGAGTGGCTTATCTTGAATCTGCTTATACATAAAATTGGGAATGAAGGGGTTAACAAATTAGAAATTATTACCTATCACATTTGAACTATTATGTATAACTTTTTTAAAAAAACCACACATTTTCTGTTTACACCACCTTTGCTATACTATTCCTGAGGTGTAAACTTTTTGTTTATCTTTTATCATGTCCCCTTTGCAGCAGGTGTATCCATACTAAAGAATGGCATTTTAACACAAAATGCCAGTATGGCGTGTACACAACAATGGTTAATTATGGAAAGACAACATCAAGGTATATTTATAGACATTTATTTACAGAATGTATGGGGGGGACAAGGAAAAGGTCATCAGTGATCCAAACGAATGACTGCAAATAAATTTGTGGGAGCTAATGAGACGATGAACGGAACAGTACAGAAAGGAATAGTTTACATACGCTATCTTGCAGCATCATGCATGTATGTATATGAAAAGTCAATTTTTTAATTTTGGTTTAGCTTCCCACAATGGACGGAAGCTTCCATGTACAAGGATCATTACGCAAAGACGTTTCATAGTAATATTTTATAATGATATTCTCGTGGTTAAACTGTTCATGCTGAGTCATGCAGGATTTTACTGATTCACTGTCAGTGCATGGTAGGCGTTCTATAAATAACTATTTAAACAAGTCTAACAAAGGCAGATGAAATTCAGCTGTGCTTTCCTTTAATACCTCAGATTGTTTGGCAAGCATTGTGAATGAGCCATATCTTGTGGTTTTCTTGGAAGATGTCCATTTTTACTTAATTTGGCCTTTTTAAATTTAAAAAAACCCAACTTACTGAAAAGTGGGCCTCTGAGCAATCAATGACAAAATGTTAACTACTTCCAGGGAGATAATTCACTCATCGCCTATGACACTGCAGTTCCATTGACCACAGAAGCACTTCATCGGTGTGCATTCCAAATGATTCACAGCTTTAAAAATGCATAACAAAATTTCATACAATTATATGTGGGGGAGCTTGAGGTCTTGAATAAATAGTGAATGTTTTTTTAACATATGGTCATTTCCAATGAAAATGGGATAATATGGCTTTGTGCTGTTGCTGTAGTAGATATAGTAGTAACTAGAATACATGTTATTTTTCCTATTGTCCATACACAGGCAGTGAGATTAGAATATTAATCTGCATGTACAATTGACTCTTCATTCTGTTTAAGCCAGTCACACTTCTGCAGTCAAAACTTAAAGCATACATTTATATACTGTACCAAAGTCATGCAATAGATGTTAATAGTAGGATGCACAACAATTTAAAGAATACCATTATAAAATATTGTTTCCATAGCAATGGCTCAGGACAAATTTAATGCAAAGGCAGAGACAACTGACCTGAGCATGCTCTTTTTAAAATAATCAGTACATGGGGAAAAAATAGCACCACCAACCTTGAAGGTAAATTGACCTGAAGCAGCAGAGGTCTTAGGCTGTAACTGCTGAGGGACAGCAGCAGCCCACCTTGATGATATCCAAATGACCGGATTCCAGATAAACTGAAAAAACTAACTGTGGGGAAAAGTCTTTAACATTTCAAAAGACTGTAATTTGCTTTGTGAAAACTCAGATGTGGCACTTGGCATATATATATATATATAGTGTGAACATCACTTTTAACTCTCATATGAGATCATCTGTTTGTTTGTAGCAAATTCAACGGCGCAATTATTATTTACTTCCATAGGAGTATGGATCATACATGAGTTTATTCCGAACTTGATCATACATGAGTTTATTCCAAAGAAATTCAAAGTTCAATAACCAAGCTCAATAGGGCTTACTTGCAAGTGAAGTGCGATGGGATTGCAATCTATACTTCTGCTAGATTTGGACAAAGGGCACACTTTAAAAAAAAGAATTACTTCTCAATGAATGTGTCAATGAATCTAGAACCTATCGGTTTCTCACAAAAAGGCAGGCTTGCAGCCTCTGGCTAGGATCCAAAGTACCATGCAACTATTTCTGTGCAACTAAAATATCTTCTATTTCTCAAACAGCATTCCCCTCTGCATCATACCAAGCCACTTTTGAAACAGAGTGGTGTTTCTAAAGCAGTTTCTGATGCGGCACAGGTAGTCTGCTTCTGTTTCTCAGAAGCCCACTAGACGTGCACAAGCCCTTCATCATGCATAAAGTGATTGGTTGGATCCAAACCTGTCTTTTAACTTCACTACTATGGATGACTGAGGAAATCAGACTTCAAAATAGCGAAAGCAAGTAATATACTAATAAAATACAGTATTCTATGAGCCAATTTAATTACTTTTTTATTACATTGTGAAGAGTCTTCTGAGTGCTTCCTGACTGTGTGATTGTTTCTAGTCAAATAACTGCACCAGTGTATAAAATACACTGAAAAAAGGAGCCCACAATGCAATGCTGCACGTGTCTACTCTGAAACAAGTCCCACAGAAATCAAGGAAACATTCCCAGGTTCAGTTCTCTCACAAATTATTCTATACCACTGAAAGTATTGTGGTAAAGCCAAGAACAGGGGTATGGTTTATATTGTTTTCTGCATATTTCTCTCACTAAAATAAACATAAGCAATAAGTAATCATTATATTGATCAAGTTCACACAACTGTTAGCATTGTAAACATACGCTGACTAGTTAAGATGAGGAACACAAGCCCTTCATGAGGTTGTCTATCTCTCACATTGGTTTGGGTATCAAATGCAATAAAAATTAATCAAAAGACAGCATTTTTACAGGTGACACTATCTGGCTACTCCCTGTGAATATCTAACGAGATAGGAAAGCAATATTTAAAAGAAGGCTAGACACAAGCTACCAAGCCATGACAGAAATGTATAGTGGACTATGCCCATGTCGTGTGTGTATGTGTGTGTTTTTATTTAATATTTAAGGAATAAGGAAGAGGTAATTTGCTATATAGCTGCTAAGCAGTTGCATACTGGCTTACTTCTTAACATGGCCCCAGTAACGCAATGGGTCCTTGTCTCTAGCTGTTAATCAGAAAGTTGGTGGTTCTAGACCACACAGGGACACCTATAGGCAGTATTCCTGCACTGTAGGGGGTGGGACTAAATGACCATTGGGGGGGGGGTCCCTTCCAACACTGCAATGCTATAATTCCCTCAGCAGGTGAGTTGCTGCTACTTACCAGGAGGAAGAGGGGAAGGCATCAAGAAAGGTAATGTACTATCTTGGTGGTTCAGCCAGCACCATCTGCCCTTCCCCAACGTCACCACCATCTTGCCCCACCCCCACCCCAGGTAAGCAGCAGCAACTCACCTGCTGGGAAGTCAGGTAAGTGCCTCCACCTTCTGGTTCTATACTCCACATGATCAGAGCTCTAAATCAAGGAGGAAACAACCTACACATGAAGAGCACAGCTTTAGACATGCTCCCCTAAAGCATAGACAGCTGGGGAGGTGGGGGGGCAGCAGTCAGAGACCCACTCATGGAGCCTTACCTTAAATTTATCACCTCTCTGAAAGTCTGTTCAGTGCCTGAGCTGTGACAAGTCATATTTCAGGTGAAAACTGACACGGTGGAATACTCCCCCCATGGAGGAAAAAAGAATATTCCAATATACAGAAACCAAACCCTGGCAGAGACGCCGCACTGATAATCATCAGATTTGAGGGGGATAATGGCACCTATTGTTGCCCCACTCTCCCAAATTGGGAACTGCATAGAAGTATATTGTCATGCTCGCCTGAATAACCGAGGGGTTGGTTCTGTATTGGGGGTAGAAAGGACTGTAATTCTAGAACAGGGGGTGAGGGTGCTGCAAACATTTCAAAATTAATTACTGACTTGTAGAAACAAGTAAACCAGTCTGGATTTAGCTGGGAGGGTTTACACCTTTTTAACAAATCACAGCATTTTGGGCTTCTAGGAGATACATCTAAAACAGCAAGCTTCTTTCAGTTTTTATACCCATTTAACAGACACGGTCCCTCCCCACCAAGAATTACAGTTTCTAGGGTTCCTTTGGGGGAAAGAACTGCTTTAAAACCAGTCTGTGGCAGGGCAAAAAACCCAATGTCTGTGTTGTTTTATGAGATACCAATATTTTGGTTTTGTTGCAACCTATAATAAAAACAGGAGCCAGCTAGAAGCTGAAAAGCAGTAATCATTTCAGATCTGCATGCAAAAAACAAAAAAAAATCAAAGCACCTACACTGGACTAGTCTCAATGACTTCTGTGGTCAGTGATTTGGGAATTGTGGCCTTAGGTTAGACCCAACCATAAGTACAAGTCAGACATTTGAGGTCATGTATGGATTGGAATGTTGCTTTCGATTCCGACACATTCAGTTAAACCACATCTTATCCTTCAACACAGATTTCCAAAGGCTCCCAAGCAACTTGAACGAGATAGATAAACATTACCCTCATACATACTTGATGCATATCCCATCAGAGCAGCACACGCTACTCCCAAGTTGCACGCATTCAGTTTGTACTTTTGCATGCTGTGACAGCATCATGGTGCTATGTTCACAAGAAGTCCTTTACTTTGTGTCTTCGGCTGTAGCCAGGATAATGTTATGGAGCTGAAGTCTCCAGCAGGACCTCCCGCAACAGATCCAATGGGGAAGTGGCACAGCACGACTGCCACCCTCCTCCATGGAATATCAAGAAAGAATGGAGCACGCAAAAGGTCTGAAATCTGCTCCAGTGTATCAAAGGCATATCTTGAAACACATCCACAATGAGGAGCCACATGTGCCCCTCACCAGGATTTGTAAACATATTGCCTAAATGCAGTTTACCCTAAGTCTTTTCTTAACCTAATGTATTTTTTTCTTTAAACACTATTTATGGGCACTGCCAGGATAAATATGCTGCACATAGATTGCTAGAGGCTGCATCCTGGTACTTCATAGCATAAGCACAGAAAAGAAAAGGATAGGTCCAGGCCCCAGGGTGTATGCGGGGGGCGGAATCTAATAGTAGGGAGAAAACAGAAGCAGCAGAATTTTGGATAGTGGTGATGGCACCAAGATGTGACAAGGCAAGGCTAGAGAGAAGGGTGCAGTTGTCAACAAGAGAGGTGACCAAAGTTTAAGCAGACTTGAAGCTTCCAAAACTGGATGCAGCAAATTACAATCTGTACAGAATAAGATCCTGGAAAAGTCCCATCCGCACAAATCCACAGTGCTGGCACTATTAGCTACTACCTCCCTCTGGATGCAGCAGCAACAGTACAGTACATAGGGGTTTTCCCCCTCAGCTGTGCAGATTAAGAACAGATATGCAAAAATTCTCATATATGTGTAAGAATCAAGAGGGTCCATTCAAGTTACCAGATTACATTTCTACTCTTGTATGAAAATTTATGAGCATTCAGTGCTGCTCAGTACAATGCTAACTGTGTGGTTAACAAATCTCAAGGAAGAGTTTTGAGTGGAAGAATGTGATGGATGAGTGCATGGATAAAGGAGAGGTTTTCTTTGCTCTTTTTCTATTTCCCCAGCCAGCAATGGTTTGCTGTCCCCTCCTTCACAGCAGCAAAGCATGGGGAAAGGGCTTTCCCTCCTCTCCACTCCTCTGGGCCAAAGGTGGGGAACCTGTTACCTTCCAGCTGTTGTTGGATTACAACTCCCATCATCTTTGACCATTGGCCATGTAGCTTGGGCTGTTGGGAGTTGGAAATCCAGCAATATCTGAAGGGCTCTAAGTTCCCTATCCCAGCTCTTCACCACTGGTGTTGCCACTCAATAATAATAATAATAATAATCTAAGAGGTTGAAAGGAGAGAAGGGAAAACCCTTCACCTATTTAAAGTATGTTATGTGTGATGTTATGTGTGATGGCACCATGGGGATGAGGAACCTATTGCACTCCAGATGTTGCTGGACTTCCACCATATGGAGAGCCAGAGGTTAGTCCCACCCCCGGGACAGTGGATATATATGCCAGGGGTCATTCAGCACTGCTTGAGATGAGAAAGGGAAATCCCAGGTTAGAGATTTCCTTCCTCCCTTATGAGCACACATTCTAAACCAGGACTGAGAACTCTGAGGCTCTGGCATGAAGATTCCAAGTTACTAAACACTTACTGTGAGGACCACAACCAGCCTTGCCCTTAGCCTCAAGGAGCCACTTGCCTCAGGTGGCAGTGTGAGAGAGACATCAGAACGACATGCACACCCCCTCCCTCATATGCCCAAGGCCCTCCCGGGCCACCAAAATGAGTGTGACTATTTGCATGCTTTCTGAGTTCCTGGCACCAGCAGCTGCCTGGCCAGGCACTTTGGCATGACCTCAAGAGCCTTGGGATCGATTCTCTGCAGCACCTGCAGCAAACAGCCATTACCGGCACTGGGGAACAATAGTCCAGAGTTTCCCAAACTTGGGTCTCCAGCTGTTTTTGGATTACAATTCCCATCATCCCTAACCACTGGTCCTGCTGGCTAGGGATGACAGGCGTTGGGTCACCAGCTGTTGATGGACTGACTACAAGTTTGGAAAAACCTGCAATAGCTTTATCCCAGGGAGCAAACCAGCTTTGAGGTGCTTTGCTGAAAGCCGGTCTCCTCTGTGTGAGAAAGAATGGCAGGAACGTCATGTTAATTCTAGGGATCTGGTTATTGCTCCCTACACAGGAGCAAGTGTGGTGCCCCAAATGTTTGATTCATTAGGAAAGACTTCCCACCTTCCTCACCCATCTACCCCCCCCCCGCCATTTCAGACAAAGATGCACAGGTAGCCAGATTCTGTTGGAGTATTTTATTTTATAAAGGGTTTGTTTTTTAAGAAAAGAAAGGGGGGAACTGTGCATGTGTCTATTATGTATTCACAGTACAAAGCAAAGCAATTAAGCATCAGGAGGGCGTGTGCGAACGCTCCAGGGTTTCTCTGGCTTATTAAGGAGAAGGTTCAAGTTTGTACAGGTGTCCTCCTTCTCCCGGGAGGGAGGGAAAGAGGAAAGGAGGCCACGGGAGGGCAGAGGCCAGCTTCTGGTTGCAAGGAGACATCCAGTGTGGACAGCACACTGGAAAGACAACAAAGAAGAGGAAGGAGAGTGGAGCTACTCAGCTGGAGTTGCTCTCTGGAAGTAAACAAACCACAGAAAGGAAGGAAAGGGACGGAGGGAGGGAGAGAGAGAGGGGAAAGGGGGTTTGGTGAAGCACTCACACGTAGAGAGAAATTGTTTCCTTCTTTAATTCTGCACCATCACTTTTCCCAAGGAATGAAGGAAGGGATGACTTACCTTCAGCCTCTGTCACACAGAGGAGAAGAGCACACAGGGCAGCAACTGCTGCAGGAAGCCTCGTCTTCATTGCTGTCGGTTTGGATCACAACCACATGAATGAATCTATTGGAAGAAAAAGAAGGAAGAGAATCAGCACACATTTCTTTCAGTCGTTTAAATGGATGAAGAGAAGAAATCACATAGCAGCAGAAGGGAAGCTGCTGAGCACTGAGCAGCTAGTATACACCTCTGCTCCCTCTTAGCTCTCTTTTTTTAGCCCAGTGTTATAATAAGATATGGATCACATCTCTATTTGAAAGTGCTTTGATGATCAGATGGGGTTTTCCCTCTGCTTCATGCACACTGCCACCATACATACTATGTTCCCTTTAAATATCCATAATGCCTTGCCAGCTAGAGCCAAACTAGAAGATATATTAGCTATGTATCCATGCCCATAAGCGCAGCAAATTTTCACTAGAACTGGGGGCAGGGGAAACAATCCAAGATGGCTATGTATGCCTTTGAATACCAGCTCTGGGAATCACTATTGAGGAGAGTGCTGTTGCCCTTGGGTCCTCCATCTTCCTATAGACATCTGGTTGGCCACTGTGAAAACAAGACGTTGGACTAGAAGGGCCTTTGGCATGATGTCGCAGGGCTCTGGAGGGAGTAGGTAGCCCCTCTATCCCCAAGCTTCACTTCCCATCTAGATTAGGATGCCATATCTTCAATTTGCATTGGCAGTGGGGTGGGGTGGGGAAAATTCCTGTCCTTCCAATTTGCCTGTTCATCCCATCTGATCTACTACTGGCAGTGCAAAACCATCATGCATGTCAATTTCACACAGTATTTTGTAAAAATAAGTATTTGAAGTGACCAGAAAGTGGCAGAAGGGAGAAGATCTGCTGAAAGTTACATGAATTGGTTTCCAGCTATGCAGTGATGGATTTAGGGGAGCACAACTGGTTTGGGGAGCCTCAGGGGAGCCTCAGTAGCACTGCAATGGATGCTGCAGGGGACCCCAGAACGATTATTTAAAATGGAGCGTGAGAAGAGAAGGGGCCACTGAATTCTGGTGTCACACAGGGTGCCGATGAAATTTGAGTCCCCAAAGTGTGCCACTGAGCTACGTGATGAATGATTAATAGATAAACTCCTGGACAGATCAGAGGCCAGCAATGTATGGCTCAAGAGCCAGATTTCATGCAGGTGGGGAGAGCCAGGAAGGGGAGGAGGAGGGAAATATGGAGTGAAGCTGAAACAGACTGAGCGAGGAAAGAAAGTCTTATTTAAGTAGTAAGTTCACGCTTTTTGGCAAGAGCAACCTGTCCCTCCCTGGCAGCCTTGTAGGTGGTAGGAAGATGGAGAGACAGAGAGAGAAGGAAGTATCAGAAAGAAAGAGAAGGAATGAGACAAAAAGGAGAGAAAGGTAGGCCCCACCCAGTTTTGGCTCTGGCCATGCCCACCTCTGGTTTTTCCCACCACAACCCCAAGCCTCCTGACAAATTATCTCCAGAGCAATGCAGCCCTTGGCAGGAAGAGGATCTGTAGCCCTCAGTGTTGAGAAAGACAGGCATCCTTTAGGGAGTGGTATAGAAGGGCTGGAGCATATCCTTAGGAGGCAAGAGAGTCTGAAAGCAGGATTTGGTGCTTGTTTGTTTTTCCATTTCCATTCCACTTCCCTTCTCTTTCAAAAGCTTTGCCCACTAGAATGGTTGGAGGGTAATTCATTCTTAGGGAGGCAGAAGTGTGTGGGCAAAAATGTCTAGCTCATAAAATGCAACGCCTGTTAAAAGAAGTGACCAAAGAGGCTATTAAATAGAAGACACATCCTCCCAAGCATACACAACTTCTGTTTTTTAAAAGAAGTGCTTTGCAACTGAAACCAATATCCCAGAAAAACTGGCATGCAACTTCCTGGCACGGTCATCTATCGATTTTCTAAAAAACAGACACGAGGGCATTTAAAGAAGCATTTTTTGCCCTTCACACATGCACACCAACAACAGGAGAGATAACCGAAAGCACTTCAACTGGCATGCATGAAATCCGTGGTCTTGGAAGTGGTGGGGGATTCCATCTGCATCCTCCTTCCTAGCCCTGACCCAGAGCAAATGCAGAGGACAGCCTTGAGTTCCAGCAACTGCTAACTCAGAAGTTTCTTCTCTCTCCCAGCCTTCCCCTTCACTGGCTCCAATTCAGCTGGGGATTTTATTTGGCTCCTTTTTTGTAACTGTTGAAGCACTTAAGGATGATTTTAGAAGTCTAGGGTAATTTGGAAACTGCAATAAAAACACTCTGCCTGCAAATATGCAGCTCCTTGATCCTGTCCCCCTCGCCTGCCTGCAGTAAGGTCTGAAACAAATTATACACAAGGGGATGTAACATACCAATGAAACCCAATGCCTAGGTCTAGCACCCCTCTGACGCAGCAGCTTGATTGGGGGTTTTTTGTTCACACAGATGCAGAGAAAGGAAGAGAACTCTAAAAACACAGGATGGAGGTGAGCAACAGAAGATGTATTTGGTCTAGAAATATGCAGTTGGCTGCAAATCTACAAACCACTTAACTCTACTTATTCCTTTGAACAGTTCTGAAAGAACTCATTAACCAGTCCTACTTATTGTTAACGGAGCATTCTGTGTATATTCCAAGCAAGCAAGAGAAATGTGCGGAATTCAGCAAAGGGCGTGGAATTCAGAAGCTTTACAAATCTCAGATTTCACTTTTAACCAAAAGAAAAAAGTGGTTGGCGGGGTGTTTTTTTGGCTGAAAGCACAGACACAAAACTGTGGGTCTCGTGGTCTGATAAAATCTCCTAAGGAGAAGGGAGAGAAAGCCTTAAGAGGATGTCTAGTAGCCAAGGTACACTGCATTGCTCTGCCCTGCATCCAGCAAAACATATTTTCAAAGTAAGAAAATCTATGAAAATATTACATTTGTTGCAGAACTCAGAATTTTGCACTGAGGCAGAACATACTGTATACTAAGAAGGGGGTTTTTTGGGGGGGTGTATGGGGGAGTTAAGTGATGCTTTTCCCTGTCAATATTTGATTTATCGATCTATTGTAGGCTGGGTGGTACCCGCAACACATTTACCACACTATAAATGTTTAAAAGCAGCAGTAAAATATATATTTTAGCATCAAGGAGATTTTTGTATTTCCTCTCTGGAAAAAGGCTATATGGGTGGTTTTAAAAAATCTACTTGCTTTAGACCTGGGAGATTGGAAGATCCAGCACAGACTCTAAATCCACAGTGATCAATGCTGCAGTCCAGTGCACACTTACTTGGGAGTAAGTCCCATCCATAGGATCAGGTTGGCAGTGTGCCTAATTCTGCATTTAACTGTAGCCTTCCTACTGGGCCTTGAGCCAAAGTTCATTGTCCTGATAGGCAAATCTAGTCAAGTTTAATGGTCTTGCAGAGTTTTCAGAGCATCCTTGTCTTCACTCTGAAGCAATACAAGGGAGCCAATAAGGGCGGTGGGGTGTTGAGTGGTATAAACCCCTGAAACTTTCGCACACAAGTCTAGACTAAAAGGCTCTTACATAGCCCAAAATGAGAAGCGGAGACGTTTGTAACCCGTATAAACGAAGCATCCGAGATCTGGTGTATTTTTTAAAAAAGAGGAAATACCCAACAGCAACTTTTAGCTTCAGCTTTTCGTTTACCCATTCCCGCGAGAAGGCAAGGCGCGAGTAATTAAGCAATAGACTTGAATCACTTATAGCGCTGCCAAGACCAAACCACAAAGCAAAACAGTTGGCGTAAATCATTAGGCGATTAACAGCTCAGGAGGAAGAAATAGTTTCTGGGCTATGGAAAGAGATGTTTTGTTTTGTTCTCTTAAACACACACAGCCAGAAGGTACGTTTAATCGCTCTGCGAAACTGACAAGACTCGACAATACCTTCCCAGTTCCTGCCCGAGACCTGACGCTCAACAGAAGCGCACAGGCAGCAGAAGCGCCTGCTCAACGGATGCTTTTAAATATATATAAATATACCCCCACCCCAATATACACACACGCGGTGCTAATGCAACCGAGAATCTCTCGCTTCTGTAGCAGCCAGCCAACGTGAGCGATCTTCCTCGTTGCTCTTCTCGCTGCCTACCTGCATACATGCACGCGCACGCTCTCCTCTCCAGCGCTCCACTCGTGAGCGCGTCTGCTCCTCGGCCGGTGCGCACCCAGGAGGCATTTAAAGCAGCGAGGAGGACGCGGCTTCTGTCCGGGGTGTGTTTTCTGAGCTTCCAGCGCCACCTGCCGGGGCAGAAGCAGCAACGCAGCTACTCGCCCCCCAAAGAACCCGAGCGGAGCCAAAGCATTATAAGGAGATATATTCCCAGCGCCCCCAACCCGCCCCGGCCGCTCCTTCCAGACTGGAGTTCCCACCACCAGCACCCTTCGAAAACGTTTCTCTTTTTAGTTTGGCCAAAACGCTGATCCGATCGCTTAGCAACAGTTTCGCTGACTTTTCTGCTTTCCACTGCACAATTTATGAGCTGCCTTTCTTGAGTTGGCAGCAGCCAAGAAACGCCGCCGCTCTCAATTTATTTCAGTTTATTTGCAGTCACCCGGACCTTGAGAAAAAAGAAGCAGCAGAAGCAGATCTCTTTCAGACGTGTCGATCCCCGGCCAGAGAATCATTTCTCACACAATGAAAACAAAATGCAATCTTGCACACAGCAAACGTGAGTAATCGCCCCCAGAACAAAACTACCGACTGGAAAGGAGAAACTTACATATAAGGAGCTGTTGCACAGCCAGAGAAGGCGCGGGATGAGGGCGAGAGAGAGAAAGAGCTTCCGACGTGTGAAGCAGTTGCAACCAGGGATTTCCCTTGCCCACGTCGAGGGGGATTCCTTGCCCACCCCCAACTCCCACTCAGCTTGATAAAAATGGGGCGCAGGAACTAAAGATCCCCAGGGACAAACGATGCGCGCCTTTCTTTTTAAGCGCCACTATTTTATCTAAGCAATCGCCAACGGAGAGAAAAAGGCAGCAAACCAGTAACTATTTGCGTGTGCAGCCTTTTCAGAGCCCAGAACTGCAGAAGCAAGAGCTGATGAGAAGCCGTCGGATGCCAGGCTCGTCTTCGATTCCCTCCCTCCTGAATCATCTGCCCTTTAGGGGGAAAGCTGGCCGGAGACCCTCGACGACCTCCTGCCATCAAATCCGAGGACATCGCCCCCCCGCGCGCGCGCGCCCTATAAAATCCACGCTTCCACCGCAGGGAGCCCGCGCGCTCCGGCTCGCCCGCGCCGCCAGCCCCGGCGCACCAGCAGCGCCTCTCGCCTGGGGCGCCTTCGCGCGCGGGCTGCTGCTGCTGCTGCTGCTGCAAGGGCTCGGCCGGCACGAGGCGAGAAAGGGCTCCCTCTCCGCCGCGCGCGCACAGACCTGGGCTGGCAGGGCTGGCGGGGAGGGCGGCGGCGACGGAGCCGGCTTCAGGAAGGAGGCAGCGGCAGCGGCAGCGGAGGGGAAAGGTCCTGGGCACCTGGAGGCAGGGCGCGGCCAGAGGCAGGAGCGGTGGCGGCGTCGAGAGGAGCGGCGGCTGCTGGGCTGCGAGGGGTCGCTCCGTCCGGCAAGCCTCGCCTTCTCCGAGTGGGAAGAGCCTCTCGCCAAGCGCGCTCCTTAAGAGAGGGCTGCTCCCAACTCCGCGCTCGCCTCTCGTAAGCGGTTACGAAACGGCGGCGGGAAAAGGTGGACGGCTGCCACGGGATGAGCTAGGCGCTCCTCTCCTCTCCCCTCTCCTCGCTAGTAGGGGAAGAGCGAGCAGCGCCCGCTCGCCGGCTTGGAAAGGGGCGCATACCTCGCCGCATTCCTGAGGCATGAGGAGTCCCGCGCGAGCGCAGCCCCAGCCCCCGCCGCGGAAGGGCTCGCGGGGAGGGGGGCAAGGAGGGGGGAGGCAGGCAGGCAGGCGCGGGGGGCGGGGGCGGGGAGGGGGCAGCGGCCGCCCAGCCAAGAACACACGTAGCTGCTGCTGCTCTCCGGGCTCCTCCGCGCCCGAGCCAAGCAGCAGTGGCTTCTGGCTGAGGCGGGGGCCGGATGGGAGCCCAGGAGAGAGACGCAGCCAGCCGCTGGGGACCTCCGGCGCTTAGCTCGCACCCGGGAGGCTGGCGGGGGGTGGTGTCCCTGAATCCCCAAGAGGAAAGATGTGGTCTTCACTGAGAGAAGTTTGAAGTGGAAATACTTGCGGGAAATTGAAGGGACCCTGAATTTCTTGGGAGCATTTATTATTATTATTATTATTATTTTGCGCGAGGGGGTTATTTCGTGTGGGGAGCTCACGCATTCGGGAGTCAAGGGGTGTGAGGCACGCGCCTTTCTAGAAAGTCCAAAGTCTCCTTGGGCATTCAAAAGTTCTGCAGACTCGCGGGTGCGAAACTGAGTGAAATTGGTGAGCGGGCCGTCCCAAGCGCACAGGATTGCATTCCCTGGTATCGGGGAGAGAGGGGGAAGAAACCCTCACTCGAGTGTGAAATGTGGTGGGAACCCGGAGAAGGCTGTTCTCATGCGGGGCAATTAAAATTAAAACGTTGAGGGACGCCCTGAGGAGAGACCAAAACGCACCGGGTTTTCTCATCTCCGGTTTTGACGCCGCCCTCTTTCACACGTTGCTCACCCATTTCTAACCAGTGTATACTAATCCTTCTACTGCAAGGTCGCCCCTCACTCACCCACCCTTGAAGTCATCACCTATAAAAAATAAATAAGCACAACTCAGGAAGCGGCTGCTGCCCAGTGCATTTCTTTGGCTGAAACGGGCGCGCTTCGCAACCCAGCTCCAGCTGCAGGACTTGGATTCCTGTCGACTGGCAAGTCCCACTGGGGAGGGAGCAGGGCTTAAATCTTCATTTTGTTTAGTTTGAGGCGGAAGAAGAAGGAAGGAGTAGCAGGAATGCAACGTCCAAGTTTGACCATCATTTCCTCAGACCCTGGAACGTGGCGCCTCGTCTCCCGCGCCTTTCTCTCCTCCCAGGGAGAGCGCGCTTCTGCTCGCCGGCACGTGGGCCGGCCGGGCAGCCCGGGATTTGGGGCGGGAAAGGCGGGACAGAGCCTGACGAGAGAAGCTGCGCGAAGCCCGACATTCGTGGAAATGTGGAAGCCTTCTAGTCATCAGCTCAGCAAAGCCCACTGGGCCACCCAGTCAGATGGGCGGGGTACAAATAATAAAATCACGTCTACTTGACAGCCCTGCCTGCGATTTTTACAGCCCATTGGGGGAGGGGGTCTTTCCTTCCACAGCAAAGCATTAGAAAAACCAAAGAAGTCTCGTCGTCAAAAAAAAAGAGCTGCCTCACACCGAATCAGTCCGTCTAACTAACTGGCAGCTGCTCTCTGTGGGTTCCGACAGGGGACGTTTCCCGGGCCGACCTGGAAATGCTGGGGATTGAATCTGGGTCCTGCAGAACAGATGCTCTGCTGCTGAGCTACGACCCTTCCGCATTGTGAAGCCTCCAGAGGGGCGCCATTGAGCCTCCCGGCCCGTGCGAGCTGCCAAAACTGGGTCTTTGACCCGGGTGAAATAAAGCCTAGTTCGGCCCCCGCCCAAAGTATCCCTAGACATATACAGTGTGCCACTGAAAGGAAAGGTTGGAGAGAAGCTGTGCTTCAGCGCCGGGGAGAGAAGAAAGGTTGCCGCTGTGTCCCCCTGCAGGACCTGTCCCGCTGAGAGGGGAAAGTGGTGAGAAAGGAAGAACCCAAGCCAGTCGAGCGGGGCTTTGGGAACTCCATGGCTTCCGCCCGCTTGTGCCCGTAGAGGCAACCGGGAAAGTGGACAGTATCAACCACCTCCTACTCCCACCAACAGGACGCCTAGGCAGGCCTGCGGTTAGGCTGCTCCACTGAAGAACCTTTAACGCAGCCCCTCTTCGCTTGCGAGGTAGAAAAGCCACGGTTAGGACCGCACGGGAAGAGGGAGCGGCAGCAGTTGCCGCCAGTGGCGTAGCGTGGGTTGTCAGCACCCGGGGCAAGTAATTTGCGCCCCCTAACCCGTGGATTTGCGCCCCCTAACCCGTGGATTTGCGCCCCCTAACCCGTGGATTTGCGCCCCCTAACCCGTGGATTTGCGCCCCCTAACCCTAACCCCCAGATGTTGCGACTGGCCCCCTGCACCCCCCACGCTACGCCACTGGTTGCCGCGTCGGCCTCTGAAAAAACCAACGTGAGCAGCTATACTTTTTGAGAACGCTGCCGAACAGTCATCTACAAGTTGGTCTACGGGCCTTCTCTGAAGCCAAGGTCTAGCTCTCCTGGCTTTTTCCAGACTGCGAGCTGAGGGCACATTCGCGCATGCTCCCTGCTCACAGAAAACGAGGGCGTAAGGGAGCGGGGAACACTAGACCCCTTCTCCCTGCCCTCTAGCGTTCTGTGCGCAGGGATCCATCCATTGACTTGATGGTGGACAAGCATTCCATCAGTTATGCCTCCACCTGGTGCAGCCCAGACCCGAGTCTACCCCCTCAGCCCTGGAAAGATGGGAAAGGCACGCGTTTAGCTTCCTCACACTCCTTAGGCTAAAAACAGAGAAGCCCAGCAAAGAGTGTCGCTCCTCTCAGCGGCAGATCCCTTCCACACCATATAGTTAAAGCACATTCGATGCACGTGTAAAGCGCATGGCCTCGCCCCCAAAACAACCATGGAAGCGCTTTCAATGTATTTGCACTAAATCCCAGAGAAGGCAGGGTATTTATAATCCTCGCAGCAACTCCCCCAAAAATAAAATAATCCCCGTCCGTGAGATTTAGGCGCAACTCATCTTGGCCAAGCTCGTGTCCAGAATCTACCCGAGAAGCGAAAGAGTTCTGTATGCCTCTGGTGGCGCAGCGCACACCTTAGAACGAGTCCACCTTGATACCCGGGAGCGCACCGGCCGAGTCCTGAACCACAACGTGCATCCAGCTGCAGGAAAGGGAAAGTGGGCAAGAAAGGGAGAGAGATCCTGGAAGAAAAAGGATAGGTGGACTCAAAGGCTCTGACGTGCATACCAGCACCTCACCTCGCGGTGCTGCTGCCCTTTGCCTACCTATACCCAGTCGCTTTTGAATTATGATGTTGGAGGAGACTTTTGAGAGTCCCATGGACTGGAAGAAGATCAAACCTCTCCAGCCTTAGGGAAATTAGCCCTGCGTGCTCACTGGAAGGACAGATTGTGAAGCTGAGGCTCCAATACTTTGGCCACCTCACGAGAAGGGAAGACTCCCTGGAAAAGACCCTGATGTTGGGAAAGATGGAGGGCACAAGGAGAAGGGGACGACAGAGGGCGAAATGGTTGGATGGTGTTCTCGAAGCTACCAGCATGAGTTTGACCAAACTGCGGGAGGCAGTGGAAGACAGGAGTGCCTGGCGTGCTCTGGTCCATGGGGTCACGAAGAGTCGGACACGACTAAACGACTAAACAACAACAACAAAAGCCAGTCGCGCAGGATGGTGTAGATACGCCTCCCTCGTACCTGGGAGAAACGAGGCCCGTTTCCCGCTGCCCTGCCCGTGCTTTCTCTCGGTCCCAACGACGCATCAGGCGAGGCTCCTTCTCCCAAGCCAGTGCCCCCCCCCCACCTTACCTGGCTTTGGGAAGAAGACGAGGGGCGCGGGGCGCGCAGGAAAAAGTGGCCCCGGAGGCTCCGCTGCGCGTCTCCCTCCGCCCCCGCGCAGGTGTGCCTTATTCTGATTAGCCAAGCGCCGGGCCGCGCCGCAGTCCTACAGGCAGCGCCAAGGCGAAGAGGCGCAGCATCAAAAGAGACGCCTTTCTTCGCGCGCAGGGGTGCAGCGGGCAGGGCGAGACCCGGGCGGGGGAAAGAAGGGAAGCAACGCAAAAGGAGGAGAACCCGGGCCGAGCAAGCCTCGTCTCCTGGCGCAGACTCCCCGATCCTTCCGACTCCCGCCTGGACATTCAAAGCAAGCACGTACGCGCTGCTCGCCGGCGTCGGTCCTTCGCTCCGCGCGGGTTAGGGCTCCAGATTATCTCCAGTATTTCTGCTGCCGCCGCTGCATCTGCTGCGCCCACCGCGCTCTGCTGGCCGAGGGAAAGATAAGCCGCCCTTGCGAGATCGAGAGGTCCCAGCTGCCCAGAACTGCCACATCCAGAGAGCTCCCACTCAGGCACCAGAAATGGGCTTCCTTTTTGTCAGGGACCGTTTAGAAGGGCTTCCCTTTAACCCTCCTCTGCGCGGAATTCTGCGTAGGAGGGGGAAAACGGAGCAAGGTCCATTTGTTGTCCAATAGCCCTCCCTAGTGGCCGTTGTTGTTATTGCAATAAGCAGGAAATCTTGCCATATCCATCCACCTTTCCATCTGGCAATAACGGGTTGCTATCACCTCCTGGCAAATAGAAGGGAAAGAAATGGAGGCAGTGAGAGATTTTACTTTCTTGGGCTCCTTCATCACTGCAGATGGGGACAGCAGTCACGAAATTAAAAGACGCCTGCTTCTTGGGAGAAAAGCAGTGACAAACCTAGACAGCATCTTAAAAAGCAGAGACATCACCTTGCCAACAAAGGTCCATATTGTTAAAGCTATGGTTTTCCCAGTAGTGATGTATGGAAGTGAGAGCTGGACCATAAAGAAGGCAGATCACCGAAGAATTGATGCTTTTGAATTATGGTGCTGGAGGAGACTCTTGAGAGTCCCATGGACTGCAAGAAGATCAAACCTCTCCATTCTTCAGGAAATCAGCCCTGAGTGCTCACTGGAAGGACAGATCGTGAAGTACTCCAATACTCTGGCCACCTCATGAGAAGAGAAGACTCCCTGGAAAAGACCCTGATGCTGGGAAAGATGGAGGGCACAAGGAGAAGGGGACGACAGAGGATGAGATGGTTGGACAGTGTTCTTGAAGCTACCAGCATGAGTTTGACCAAACTGCGGGAGGCAGTGGAAGACAGGAGTGCCTGGCGTGCTCTGGTCCATGGGGTCAAAAAGAGTCAGACACAACTAAACAACAACAACAACAACAGCTAGGTTTGGGGTGTTGTTGCCTGGCGCAACAGCATCAAAGCCGCATTTCCTTCCACCACCACCCTCACTACACGGCAAGAACTTTAAGAAAAGTTGGTAGAATTGGATGGCATTGACACGTACCATAGACTCCTGTGAGGGCATGAACTATCATGCCAAATCTCATAAGGATTGTTGCAGTATCTTCTCGTACATTGGCAGCTTTTACAGCTTGGGGGTGGGTAAAAAAAGACAAATCACACAATCTCCCTGTATGTTCTGTGGGCAATTGGTCTGAAAATAGCAGGCGTGAGAGATATATACCCCAAACAGGTCCAGAGGCAACTTTGTACTAAGCACCTTTAAATTTTATGATTTAAACTAAAAGGGGTTCGGTTTCTTTCCTTTGTTTTTGCTTGTGGGCACAAATTCAGTGTCATTGTCTTGGGTGACGTTGCAAACAGAAGCTGCAAGAAAAGTGCTTTTTATTTGAGGAGCGGGCTGGTTGGGACATTGGGACATTGGATACAACCCACTGATTCATTTCTATGCATGAATTTTACTTAATAAGTTACAGAGAAATAAAATAATGCAACTTTTGAATGACAGGCTTACAAATTTCTGATGACACTTTCGGGGGTGCTTTTATTCTAGGACCACATTCTGCTGTCTGCCAAAATAACCTTTACACTTTCCAGAACCTACCTTTCCCTCGGCAATAAATTACTAAAGACATTTGAACAACTAAATTTGTGTAAATAGCACAAGTAATTAAGCAGCAATAGATTCCATTCCCCCTCAAACACTAATAGACACTTTGAGTAATGTTAGTGCTACACCAAAACAAATCAGAGAAAATTAATCATTCACCTCTCTTGCTCTCAGACACTGAACTGCTGTTCTAGCGAATGCTCTGTGTGCCTATTTTCCAGGTTGTCACACTATATTCCTAACTATATTACTGAGGGCACCAACTTAGTAGAATGGTGTTTTTGTTTGGAACTTACCTACAGATTGGAGCCCCTAAGGCGGTTGGTGTCTTGTATGCCTCTTTCCAGCAACTCCTGCAGCCACGCTGGTGCCAAATGTATAATTCTGCTTTCCTTTGGACCACATCAGCGAGGCCAAGAGGGTGGGATGGGTCTTGTTGTCTGCTTTGACTTCACCCCCAGAGGTGCACTCCATTGTCTCTCGAGACAGATGGATGCCAATGAGCTACTGATTCAAGATCCTGAGCTCCAGGGGACACCCCCCCAAAAAAAATCATCTACCTCATTATTCACAACAGCCTATATATCTATTTGCAAGGCAACCTGAGTTATTTCATTGACCTGGAATCTGAGCTTGCTCCAACAATTTTGAGCTTACCCAAAGACCTTGTACTAATTAGGGGTCAGCAAACTTTTTCAGCAGGGGGCCGGTCCACTGTCCCTCACACCTTGGGGGGCAGATTATTTTTTTGGGGGGGATGAACGAATTCCTATGCCCCACAAATAACCCAGAGATGCATTTTAAATAAAAGAGCACATTCTACTCATGTAAAAACACGCTGATTCCTGGACCATCCATGGGCCAGATTTAGAAGGCGATTGGGCTGGATCCGGCCCCTGGGCCTTAGTTTGTCTACCCATGAATTAGCCCATGGACCCACCAAACAACCCTGTTTGCCTTTCAACTGATTGGTGGTGACTGCAAAGCCCTGTGGAAAACAACTTCACAAGACTTGACCATCACCTGATTGTCAATCATTGCGTAGCCCTTTGCAAAGCACTCTGCAGACTACCTTGCTGTTCTGTAGTCATTCCTATACTTGCCATTGCTATTGCTATGATTTACCAATACCATGCTTTATGGGTGGTTCGCACAACTATTCTCCCCCACCCACCCACCCAAGTCAACCCAAGAAAATTATTTCAGTGCATTTCTGTGTGCTGAACCAGTCTTCAGAATGCTTAAAATACCTTGTCTAGATCACTGCGCAATGTGTCACAATCTGAAGATACATTGATAACAATGGGTGGACACATGTAGAGCTGCATTGCACAACCAGCGCACAGGCCTTTAGCCTGAAATAAACCAGCATGTTAATCCCAAAGCATTGATGGTTGCTTTGGACATTATTAGTTGGGAGAAGGAAGCAGCACTCTTAAGTGAGGAAAGAGCTCCAGAAAGAAAAACACAAGACTGTGGTAGTCTGACTACATTTCAGAAGTCTTAAAGCACAGGGATCTAGGTACCTTCTCAAACATGTGTTTCTGATATGCAGCATTTGAATGGATTTTCCCTGGCTATTAAAAGAACAAATGAATGAACCATATTGTCACGCTTTGCCTAAGATCTACACCACACTGTTTTACAAGAGGCATGTTCAGTGTGAAAGTGTGTTAGAGGTTAATATGATTTATAAATGATTCACAAGCACTTTCACTTTCATGATAAGGAAAAATCACAACTTTTTAGCTGCTTATGTTTCTCTGTAAAACACTGCATACATTGGCAGTGCTAAGTAAACATTGATATGTACCTAATACAAAATATATATATATATTTCAGAGGACTTTGTTTAGACTTTCAATTGGGTCTGTCCCAAGTAGGTAAAGGGTAAAGGATAAAGAGACCCCTGACCATTAGGTCCAGTCGTGGCTGACTCTGGGGTTGTGGCGCTCATCTCGCTTTATTGGCTGAGGGAGCCGGCGTACAGCTTCCGGGTCATGTGGCCAGCATGACTGAGCTGCTTCTGGTGAACCAGAGCAGTGCACGGAAACGCCATTTACCTTCAAACCGGAGCAGTACCTATTTCTCTACTTGCACATTGATGTGCTTTCGAACCGCTAGGTGGGCAGGAACAGGGACCGAGCTACGGGAGCTCACCCCGTCGTGGGGATTCGAACCGCCGACCTTCTGATCGGCAAGTCCTAGGCTCTGTGGTTTAACCCACAGCGCCACCCGTGTCCCTGTTCCAAGTAGGTAGAGTCAGCTAAATCCATCTGTCAGCAAAGCCCTTGCCTGAGTATAGCTGCCTTGTTGCATGAGTAAAAGTGGGGAACAGAAAATTCTGAATGTGCTGTGTATTTTACCAGGCTGTTACTGTGCGTTTGCTGCTAATCCCAAACTCGGTCTTTCTATGTATGTCCTAGGAGCCCATCATTATCCTGGGTCCCATTCTTTTCATTTCCCACATCCTTTATCCACTTGACTAGGTAAACCCACCTGTGGCTATTTTAGCATAACCAAGTGTGCAACGAAGGCTATTTGTAGCAAAACATTGGTTTTTTGCAGTTAATATGCTGAAATTCTAGTCTGATGAAACATATTTGATGTTACTGAAAACTGTTCTGTTCTGTTTACTGTGTGCCTACGTGCTGAGTACACAATGTGCTATTCAGAAGGCATTCCTGAAATGCGCAAACATTTACCAGCATATTCTGATCTGCCTGAATCTTGGATAATGATGTTAGTTTGCAATCTTAATCCACCTATGCAGAAGTCATTTGCTTAAACTCTATGCGTCTTACTTCCAAATAAATGCATTTATAAAGCATTGTAAGATTCTCTAGGAAGTAACATGTGGCTCCAACATTTTCCTTCTTATTCAGTAAACAAGACAGGCAGAGAACTTTTATCTAAATGTAACATCTAACATATTCACATGCTTAATTTTCTATTTTGATAAACTTAAAAGAATGTTTTTCTTCACGGAGGAAAAAGCCTCTGGAATTGAATCCAGCGAAAGATAGTTATTCTCACAGCATCTTTTCCAATGTTTCTTAAAAACTTTTTTTCAGGGTGACATGTGCAAGTTGGCCGTGTAGCTTGGAACCATGGGTATTTTCTCATCTGTCAGGCCTGAGCAATGTGTGATCTCCCCTATGGAGCGGAATGTAGCCAGAGGCAGTGTCCAGCAGCTGATCAGGAGCTCGATAAGCCTTCTGTTTGTGATTCCTGCCTGGAAAGACAAAAACAGGGGTGGGGGCAGGATTGTTCCTGGCAGGCCACCGTCCACGATGAGTGGAGTGTTTGGCTTGGCAGGCCAACATATAGGCATGCCGATTGGGAATATTCACACCAACACAAATTCTGTGCCTTCTCATAGTGGAATACCAGGGGGCACGGGAGGCTGGTCTCCTAGAGAGCAAACAGAGCACTGCTGCACCTCAGTTTCCCCACAACCAGCTCTCACTGGCCTGCCTTCCTACAAGATGCCCAGAGAGTGGCAGTGACTGTCAGCTCCTTCCTCCTCCTCATTGTCTTTATAGAACTCAACAATGAGGAAGATGGGGACGAAAATAAAATTAGCTGAATCTACCTGCCATTGTCTCTGGCTTTACTTACTACTGGTTTCCTTGTCTTCAGTGTGGTGTAGTGGTTAAGAGTGGTAGATTTGTAATCTGGGGAACCGGCTTCGCGTCCCCGCTCCTCCACATGCAGCTGTTGGGTGACCTTGGGCCAGTCAAACTTCTTTGAAGTCTCTCAGCCCCACTCACCTCACAGAGTGTTTGTTGTGGGGGAGGAAGGGAAAGGAGAATGTTAGCCACTTTGAGACTCCTTAAAGGGAGTGAAAGGCAGGATATCAAATCCAAACCCTTCTTCTTCTTCCACCCTACCAGTCCCAGTCTGGTGGGTAGTGTCCTTCTGATCATGATTTTTCCTCCCCCCTGATCCAAGTTTACTATGATTTTGTAGGTGATGTCCTGGAAAGGTGTAGCATGTTATGCGATCACAAACATTTTATCACTCTACGTATCTCAGATAAGGAGAGAAGCCCAGCTTTTCCATGGCTGCCATGTTCAGGTCTTTTTAATGGACAACATATCCATTCCTTCCAGACATTTTCATGCAATACAAAAAAGGAATGAAACAAACTATGATTTTTGGTGCTTTTTTTAGCAGCTTAAAAAAGCAAGCAGGACAACTGTATCGTGGGCCATTTAGATATTTACATTTTATTCCTATAAGGCAGAGTTAGCCAACTCCCAAGAGACTGTGATCTACTTGCAGAGTTAAAAACTGGCAGTGATCTACCCCCTTTTTGGGGGTTCAGGTCAAAGTTGTCGAGCTTCTTTTTATGGGCTGCAGGGCTGAAATGTTTAGATTTTTTTAGGGGAGCCAAAGTTACTGGGCTTCTTTGCAGGGAGCCAGTGATCTACCACAGACATCCAGTGATCTACCGGTAGATCATGATCTACCTGTTGGACGTGCCTGCTATAAGGTGTCAGCACTCTTTACCCTATTTGCATAAAATAACTAATGTGAATTGATGATGATGATGTATTACTTATGTCCCACCCATCTGATTGAGTTGCCCTAGCTACTCTGGGTGACTTCCAATGGAATACAAAAACATAATGAAACATCAAACATTAAAAACTTCCAGATAGAGGGCTGCCTTCAGATGTCTCTTGAATATCATATAGCTGTTTGTCTCTTTGACGTCTGATGGGAAGGTGTTCCACAGGGAGGGTGCCACTGCCAAAAAGGCCCTCTGCCTGGTTCCCAGTAACTTCACTTCTCGCAGTGAGGAAACCGCACAAGGCCTTCGGCACTGGATCTCAGTGTCCAAGCTGAACGGTGGGGGTGGAGACGCTCCTTCAGATATACATGCTGAATAATGAAGTTCAAACTTCCAGCATTAGCCTAATCTTTTAAACAGGATGCTGGAACACTAACAGACTAACAGTCATGGGGGTGGTAGATTTTCTCTCTTCTTTTTCTTTTAAAGTGGAAAATTATTTCCCTGAGTGACAATTTATTATACCATTCTGGCTTTTTAATCTGATCTTTCCTTTACATAATGCTCTGAAAGGAATACGCCAATGTACTAATAAATCAAAAGCCTGGGAAACAAAACATGACAAAACGGTTCCACTAATAGAAAAGACAATGTTCCCGAATACTTACTTTTCTGTAGGTGAACATTTGTTTTCATGTAATTAAATAACTTGCATTGGCTCTGACTTACCTTTCTGAGTCTTCTAAAATGAACACAATGGTTTAAGAAAATAGGCTTAAAATTTAAAGTTGGGTATATGTGTCAATGAAACACGCAGTTAACACTTAATTAACTTCGCAGCATGCCCAGAATGAAAAATGTATGAAAATCTATATATAGCCCTTTTACAAAATCAGTCTGCCTAGAAGGTTTGCCAGTTACTTCAGACTTTGGCTTCAATCCTTTACTCACTTACCTAGAAGCAAGTCTGATTCAACTCAGTGGTGCTTCCTTACTTACGGTATTCAGTGCAATTACCTTAGGAATTTGATCTCCATCATTTAGCTACCTATAGTTGGAAAGTCATTTTGGATAAACACACTGGACCTGAGCTGCATTTAGGGCCACGCAAGTTGTTTCCCCAAACAGGGCGCTGAGTGAAGGAGGCACAAAACTGAGAAGATCCCTCATTGGGCGGGGTACAAATAAGCAATCTGTTGTTGTTGTTGTTGTTGTTCCAGCCCTCTGGAGCTGCTATGGGTGCATGTGGAGAGATGGTTTTAGGGTAGTGAATCCGGTTCGGCCGCATTGGGTGCTCTGCTGTAGGGGGTGCCACGACAATGCTGTAGAGCAAAGCAAGAGAGGCAGGGGGCATATAATTTTAGCATTGTGCTGGGCGCTGTTAAAATGTGAGAGCACCAGGGGTGGAGGGTGGAGTTCCATTGCCCAAGCAGAAGTTATTTCCCTCACACAATTTCACTGAATGCAACCCATGCTATTTTCCCACTGAAGCCGAACAGAACACCATGGATTCAGCTCCTGGTTTGCTCTCCTTCTCCCCACCCCCACCCCCACCTCCCAGTTAAGTATGACCAGCAACTTGCTCTGCATTAAATTACTGTAATGGGAATTGGGGTTGCTTGTGCGTAAACTGCAAACTGCTCCAAGCTGGTTGTATAGCTAAACCTTTCCCTGGTTTGACAGCCCTTACAACGCGACTGTCTCAGTCACTGGCAGAATCCGTCAGTGGGCGTTTCCTAAACTTCTTCCAACATAAAAATTCCTTGACTCCAAGTCTCCTCCTAGATTCTCGGCGCGGAAGCTTTCTGCGCAGCGTGGGCGTGCCAAGCGGAGGTCCTGTGCTCTCTCCGCTGATTTCGCTGGAAGAGTCTCGGAGCCTCCCCTCCGCAGTACTCTCAGCCTCCCCTTTCTCCCTGGTGTCCCCGGGATTTCCTTCCCCAGCGGAAGCTCTCTCTCTCTCCTTGCTAGTTCCCTCCCCTGCATTATTGGAGAGTCTTACCTCTCCTCTTGCCTCTGATGGCAGTTCCCTGACATCCACGTTTAAGTTTGGAACCTCCTGGAGAATGGGTTCGTCAACACGGCATGCTGCCTAGAGAACCTCCGTTATCGTAGTGCCAACATTCATGCACATGCTCTAGTGTCCTCCGTTTTCCAAGATAGTTCCAGTCAATAGTGCAATGCTGCTACCCCTGCCTTCACCACCACGAAATGTAATCTGTGGTGCGTCTGGATGGGTTGTGGTCTCTAGCCAAGAAAAGAGATTGGTGGAGGGATCCAGGCTGGGGAGAATCTTGAACAGAGGTCTGGGGGACAAATCATATAACCCCAAAGTAGCTAAGTGGGTCATTGCAAAAGGGAAGAAGGCCAAAGCGGCTCAACTCCCCTTTCCTGTAATTTGAGAACTGCAGCAGCAGCTGCTGCTTTTTTGGGGGGGAGGGTTTGGGGACAAGATACAGTGGTACCTTGGGTTACAGACTCCGCTAACCCAGAAATAGTTACCTCGGGTTAAGAACTTTACCTCAGGATGAGAACAGAAATCTTGTGGTGGCAGCGCGGCGGCAGTGGGAGGCCCCATTAGCTAAAGTGGTACCTCAGGTTAAGAACAGTTTCAGGTTAAGAACGTACCTCTGGAACAAATTAAGTCCGTAACCAGAGGTACCACTGTATATCATTTAAGTACCTTTGCATTTTATGTCAAGAACTCAGGCCAAGCCACCCGGTTCTCCCACCCTGCTGACAGGCCAGTTACACTAGCATAAAGCCCCTATATCCCTGACATCAACACTGGGGAGTATCTCAAGATATACGGCTGCTGGTGGCTTCTGCAAAATCCAATAGCTCCCCAACCAGCACATTTGGAGCATAGGATGGCATTCTAAGGACGGCTTTGCGAAAGGCTGCTGCCAGGTGAATGGAAGAGTGTGAACTTAGCACACAATAGGGGAGAGCTTTTTATTAATTTATACACCCAAATATGCCATGAAAGCTTCTAAGCTTAGATTCTTGCTGCTGCAACCCTATCTTTGCTACGTGATTACAGCACCGTGTAAATTTAGGTTCATGATGTCACATTTTTGAAGCCACAAGGGAGCCTTCAAATTGGCCAAGGGGATGAGCTATGCAGGAGCCATGGAGAGTTGTGCAGCAGTTCCTTCATCAAAAGCATTGACTTCCCGTTGAGCTAGATTGTATCTTTTATAAAGATAAGAACATCCGTACTATGGAGATGAGATGACTTCAAACAATATTTTGCAGTGTGTCCAATTCATGACATTAAATGAGAGAGAGAGCACTGAGAAAAATGACAGCCGCCAGCATGGCTCCTCCAATACTCATTTTTTCCATTGAGCACAGATCAGTAAAATATTTTAGTCATGCATTTCCATTTATAAATAAAACAGCTATAGATAAGATGAAATACAAAGTCAATCTTTCCATTTAAAAAAGAGCAACATTTCCAATGCTTAAATTATAACAGGAGGGGCAGAAATCACAACATGAGTCAACTTGACAGGGAAGCATTAGGGAGTTTTAAACAATTTTGAAAATGAACTTAAATTGGATTGGATCCAGAGTTTCATGAACTCCTTCAATATGTATATGCTCCTACTGGACAATGGTGAGGGGTAGACAATTACCTATTCCTAATCAACCTTCACATTACCTCTTACACTGATCTGGAGAGTCTTGCAACCCCCTGGAACAGCTTTTGGGGATGCACACTGACCTGCTGGAGAAAGGGCAAAGAATCTCATTCCCCATCTTCCTCTAGTGGGAGCATCCCATAAAGAAAGTTCCACTATAGAAACTCTGTATCTAAGCAAAGGCGCAGCGTGAGGGGGGCTACAGGGTGGTTGCCCTGGTGCAAAATTGTTAGGGGCAAAAAAATTCAACACCCAGTGCTGCCTCAATACAGCTGTGCGCTTCTGTTGCTGGGCTCCGTTGAAAACAGTTTCTCCATGCAAACCAGGAAGTGACCTCTCCAAACAACGGATCAACTATCTCCGCAGCTGTGATCTCCTGGGTCACGCAGGTGCAGTTAGGCAGCTGAATGCACATGCGTACTCCATCTCTCATGTCCTGTTCCAAACACTATACCACACTGGAACCACCATTTTGTTTTTGGATGTTGTTTTTTAAAAAAGTCACATGCCTTGACTGCTGCTCTTTCTCAGTTTCATACCCTAGAAAAAGTTTGGATTTTCTGAGGCAGGACATGGGAATTAAACACTGCTGTTGCTGCGACAGAAGAAGTCGTCCAATTTTTCACCCTATGGATTTCAGTATCAAACTGGATTTATGGGCTAGGATCCAAAGAACTATGAAACTAGTATGATGAGTCCAAATTGACTTTAAATTTGCTTTTCTCAAAACCTTAACCCCCTCCCCCTGCCACACGGCAAATGGACTTCTGAAACTGACGTGAGTTTCAAAAACAGACAATAATGTGACATATGGGGAGGCACAAAAAAGGAAAACATTTTACTGGGCCTTTGTATGAACCTAAGTAGTTCTTTGGATACCGTCCACAACATTCCGAAACTATATATAGCTTTTGTAACATCTGCCTTTTGAGTCACACCTACCTGGATTAGTTGCGGCTATGCAGTGTATGCTCCATTTTCTAACGTGCTCCTAAATATTATGCTTTTTAAAAAGAGTTTCTTAGCTCATTGCACGGAGAGTGACAACTGCTAACAACACGCCAGTCTGTAGTCTGTGCAGAAGCAGGGGTGGGGAACTGCAGGTGCTGTTGGACTGCAACTCTCCTCAGCCCTAGCCAGCATGGCTGATGGTCAGGGGTGATGGAAGTTGTAATCCAACAGGATCTGGCTGTAATCTTACAGGTTCTCCATCCTAAAGCTCAACAGCTGAAAGAAAGCCCAGAAGGAAAAGAGAATATGTCACAGACATGTGGTGTAGTGGTTAAGAGCGGTAGTCACGTAATCTGGGGAACCGGGTTCGCGTCTCCGCTCCTCCACATGCAGCTGCTGGGTGACCTTGGGCCAGTCACACTTCTCTGAAGTCTCTCAGCCCCACTCACCTCACAGAGTATTTGTTGTGGGGGAGGAAGGGAAAGGAGAATGTTAGCCGCTTTGAGACTCCTTAAAGGGAGTGAAAGGCAGGATATCAAATCCAAACCCTTCTTCTTCTTCTTCTTCTTCTAGCTACAGCACTTTTCAGAAGAATTTTAAGTGCCTGCTTAAGATGGCCTTTGGCGGAAAGTCTTCGAATTAGATGAAATCTTATTATTTTGCTGATACTGGTCTTTGTCCCCCATGACATGCTTGCAGAGAGGCTGGTGAAATGTGGTCTGGATGAGATAACTGTTAGGATTGAGGGGTCTTAGTAGATCACAAGCTTAACATGAGTCAATAGTGTGATGCAGCAGCAAAAAAAAGCTAATGCTATTCTAGGCTGCATCAACAAAAGTATAGTGTCCTGATCAAGGGAAGCAGCAGTACTGCTCTCTTCTGCCTTGGTCAGACCACACCTGGAATACTGTGTCCTGTTTGGGTGCCACAATTTAAGGATTTTGCCAAGCTGGAGCATGTGCAGAGGAGGATAACCAAGAGTCTGGAAAACAAGTTTTATGAGGAATGGTTGAGGGAGTTGGATATTTTTAGCCTGGAAAAGATGAGACCAAGATATGATAGCCATCTTCAAACATCTCAAGGGCTGTCACATGGAGCAAGCTTGTTTTCTCCTGCTCCGGAGGATAGGATTCGATCCAATGGCTTCAAGTTACAAGAAAGAAGATTTCGACAGGAAGAACTTTCTGACAGTTAGAGCTGTTCAACAGTGAAATGGGCTCCCGCGGGAAATTATGGAGTCTTCTTCCTTGGAGGTTTTTAAGCAAAGGTTGGATGGCCATTTGTCATGGATGCTTTAGTTCAGATTCCTGCTTTGCAGACAATTGGATTAGACGACTCTCTGGGTCCCTTCAACTTTACATTCTAGGATTTGTGATCCACTGAGTCTTTGGGGTGGGACAGGCCACACATCTAAATAGCATAAATAGTGCTAGTGACACCATTTACTCTTTTGTGCAACCTCTACTTATTCCATACTGAGATATATATTTTTTGTAATGGGAGGGGCATTTTCCACTTCACTTAATATGCTAAGTACACAGTTTTCTCTCTTTTCCCATCACACTTAAACTAAAGCTGTATTTCTATAGCTTTCACAGTGCAAGAGTTCTTATGTATTTGTGTAAGAACGCAGTCTGTTATACAAGTAAAACTGGATGTACATACCTTAACTCACAACTGCTTGGCATCCATAAAGTTTAAATGACCATGACTTTTGTCTGAGTGAGTTAGCTATACCCATAGATGTTCCACCCATAATTCTTTACTCCTCTATTTCCAACTTCAAACACCCATGCTCCCCATAAAAAAATCTCTCTGATCACCTTACACATAATCTCTGAACAACCTTGATCTTATTTCACATAAAGAACACGTTCTTACCTGTTTCTTCCTTGTCATCTGGTTTTTGTGTCCTCCAAACATGTTGAGGTTTTAACACACACGGAGATCTGACCTGACTTGATGTGCTGGCAGATTTGCTCCATCAGCAAAAATAAATAAATAAAATTAAAAAATCCACCAGTGGAATTCCAAAGCTGTGAATATTCAAAACCATATTGCTAAACAAGTATTTTTGAACCAAAAACAAAATTCCAGGCATCGTAGAGACAAGACAGCACAGCATCTTGTGATGAGACAGTCAAAAGATAACACTTTTCTGAAGAATCAGACAGACCATGGAACTTGAAGAAAGGGAAAACTCAGGTCAGCTCAAACTCTTTTTCCATCTAGTTTCCTAATTTGATTTAAGCAGGTGGTACCCTAACAAGCAATAATAGTCATTTGTGCTGCAACATATTTGCCTGCAATGCCATTCTAGTGTTGCTTCAACGTCTCAATTTTAAAAGGTGCACTTTTTATGGTTTAGTCTGATCCACTGCATTCAATGAACTGGGCAGTGCAATCCTATGAATATTTCTACAGAATTAAATCCCGCTGTGCCCAGTGGAGTATACCTCCAGGTAAGTGTGCAGAAGAATGTCACCTTAACCCTAACTTACTCACATGAGGAAAGGATAAATGTATTGGGGGAATTTAGTAAAAAAACAAAGGGCCCACCCACACTTTCGTTTGACCCATGTCATCATCATATTCTGTGTCAATCTCTTATGCCAGGTCTGAGAGCTTTCCCCCTCACACTTCTTGCCCCAGTTAAAACCTGATGTTTACCACTGAATTGGGTTTGACGAGATCCCCGCTTCCTAAACTGCTATGAAAATACGATTCCTCATACTTTCCCTGGAACTGTGTTTGGAGGCCATTTGATCTCACCTCCTTTATTTGCTGCCTACCCCTCAAGGATCATTTCCAGTTTCTGAGAATTGCACTTCCAGTTCTCAGCATGGCTGACCTGACCCGCATTCTTGCAGGTTCCATCTTTTTTTCTAAATCCCCTCTAGTTTAGTGCTCACATGAAATTATTGATTGTATGATATATGCACAAAACACACCTGCCCATCTTCACAATTTGCTGACTCTCTGCCATGGGTGGGTGGAGCTGAAGGTGGAGACAACACCAAAAGCAGACCTCTTGCTTACAAGAAGAATGACCTGGAAAACATGGGGTTTCAGGGGTTTCTCTCAGAGTAAAACCCAAGGCAAAAATCACCCGGTCCCAGACCAAACTGAAAACAAGGCAAGGAGATGCGGACTTAAGTGGGTGGAACCCAAGAAGCTTCTTGAAAAATTGGTGATTTTGAATTTCACTTGTTATTTTCGTTAGTGTTATGCAAAGGCATACTAATGTCACAAGCAGACAGAGAGACAGAAGTACTTTCCTGTTATCAGACCAGAACCTGCTGCCAACCAGATTTGGCTGGTCCTGAATTCTAGTATTATGAGAGGGGGAGAAAAACACTTATCAGCATTGGGCTACCAGTTAAAAAGCTGGTGGCCTTTGCTATAGAGACCACCATGGACAAAGATGGCTCCTAAGCTGCATAACTGTTCCTTCAGTTGATATGTACAAGAATATTTGCTCCATTTATTGCTTTAGGCCCTAATTCAGGCCTTCATTTTCCCCTATTCCATATTAGGAAATCTAAAAATGGCTATACCTTTCCCCACCTTTGACAGAAATGGATATATTATGGGCAAATAGGTCCAGGATTGTTTTTGGTTTGGCTTCATTCAGCTTGGGACTGGGCATCTTTAAAATGTATTCTTTAAAACATAACCACATATAGCTTTTAATTTTGCGGGAAGTACTTAATGAAATTTGCAAGCATATTAGACCCACCTGAAGGGGGTGAATCCTGCCAAAATTCAGGAGGGCGGCTGTAGTGATTTTCCTGCATGGGCAGCCTGTACTGTTTTGGACTGGAGAAAAAAATGAACCCCACTTGAAATTGATAGGACTTAAGTTACAGCACAATCCTAACTGTATCTAGTGAGAAATAAGTTCTATTGCATGCAAGGGAACTTACTCTCAGGCAGGGGTGCTAACTTGCATGGGGCGGGGGGGGGGAGCGCCACCCTGCATAATTGCTCACACGATGTGGGGCATGGACACCATTTGAATGACAATGCTCATCAACTTTGGGGGGGGCAAACATTTTATTCATGGGGACTGAAAAGACCTCAGCCCCTAGGAGTTGGCTCCTATGCTCTCAGGTAAGCAGTGCTGCCTTAGACCAGTGTTTCCCAACCGGTGTTCCGCGGCACACTAGTGTGCCGCGAGACGTTGCCTGGTGTGCTCTGGGAGGGAGGCGGGCGAGTTGGGCGGTGAGAGGCAGGGCGGTGGCGGCGAGGAGAGGCCGCCCAGCGCGGGGCTCTCGCCGTCTGCCTGCTTGGCTGCCTGCGTGGCGCTGACGTCACGGGGCTGTAACGTGCCCCACATAGGCACACGCAGGGCAGCGAGCGAGCTCCCTCCCACATCCCATCGCCGCTCGCTTCGGCTGGCCTACTGGGCTGTCGCAGGCGGAAGGCCTGCGCATGCGCGAGGTTTTCGCGCCTTCGGGATTCCCTTCACGCCTTCCTCCTCCCGGGTCCTTGAGAGCACGGGAAGCGGCAGCGCGAGACCGGCGTTGAGCCTGGTAGGTATTGCGCTTGCCAAGGCAGTCATTTGGGAAATGAAAACTTGCAAAGCAAGCAACCAGTTCAGTCTGAAGTACGTGTATGCTTAATATCCTGTATCTGAAACCTGTTCTGCCCCCTCCCCCACACTTGGTGCCATTTTCATCTACACATGCAGCAGAGTAAGTTGACCCAGAATAGTACCAATTCAGATGGCAGATGGGAGAATGACAGTGCTGAATGCTTTCCCATGTAGAACAGTCCCTGCAAATAAAAACCTAGCATATTTGGAAGAGGGATGCTAGCCTAACCATTACCTTCTATGCTGTTACTATTTATTTATTTATTTATTTTTTACATAAGTAAAAAAAGGCATGGTGGTGTGCCTCGAGATTTTTTTCATGAAACAAGTGTGCCTTTGCCCAAAAAAGGTTGGGAAACACTGCCTTAGACAATGATTTAAATCACATTGGTTTCAGTGGCTCTGCTGTATTGTATGAGACTAAGGCTGCAAACTTCTTAGCTGGGAGTAAGCCCCATTGAATTTCACAGGACCTACTTCTGAACAGATATGAACAGGACTGAGTTCTAAGCCTGGATTCAAGTCATTCTTCTCCCCATGGCCCTCGACCGCACAAGGCATCTACAATTTGAAGTGCTCATGCATTAGACTCTCTCCTCTGCAAAAGAAAAAAAAAATCAGACTAGCTTAACAAAAGCAAGAGACTTTCTAGAAAACTGTGTACAAGCATACACACGAAATGATGTGTAACACAGGAGAGAGACTTTCGACTGAGTCATAAAGGAGTCTCACCACAACAATTATTTATGTACTGTCTGATTTCATGGCCAGTGATGTGTTTGAGCATAATTTCAGGTATCTGACTCAGTAGGAGTTATGCAGGCGAAATCCATTCTCTTGTATATGTCACACATGAAGGAAAATAATAACAGGACTATTAAAGCAGCTGGAAAAACAGACGAATACAGAAAACATTTGCTCAATTAGGCTTCATAACAATTACCCAATTTTATAGCTTATTAGAAAACATTATTTGGCATGGTCCCATTGCAGGTGAGAAAACAGGACCTTTAAACATGACTGTATCATTTAAGAAAATGTATTTAGAGGGATGGTATTTAAACAGAAATTCAACAGTGACATCATGTGGTGATACTTCAGTTGATTGTGACACAGGGAAAGTATCTTCCTCCTACTAACTGTAGCTTCCATGCTCTTCTAAAGGCAGTTAATAAGCACTGCCAAGTTCCTGCAGAACCCTTACTCGAGAGTAAGGCTCACTGAACATAGCAAGACTTCTGATTAAAGGCACATATAGCTAGGTTGCATTTTGCCTCAAAATTGGCTCACAGCGTGATTAGAAATAATTTATATAGACCACCTTTCATTGCAAAAGTAATGGTCTGTAGAAAGAATCCAAGTGCTTAGCTTAGACATTGCTTTATGCAAATCACATCATAGTGCGAGTACTCAGGGAAATAAGTGAGTCTTTATTGATGAAATAAACTTCAATTGGCTAAACTGTGAAGAGCTATAGATGAATTTTGTTCCATGATATTAAGACTGTGTTTATAGTATGACATTTACCTAATCCATGTTTAGCTATTTTTGATCCTGAAGATAAAAAGGATGGCAAATTAGCAAGCCCTACAAATTCAAACTTGAGCCTATTATTTCTGCTTGAGATTAAACTGCAGGCTTCACAAAAAACACATTAAATTCAGCAAATAAACTTTCAACAGATTCGAGCACACAGGAATGTAAAACTACTTTATTGGTCACAGCATAGAACATTTCAACTCAATAAATATTGATCCCCAACACAGACATCATTTATGACAAGGACAAAGTAGGTCCCTGAAGAGTGTTTTGGAATGGTGTGGAGAGGTGTTACGCCAAGATGCATCCTGTAAACTGGGGTCAATTGTTTTTCTTGGGCATTGCTGCATTGAAGAGCACATAAAGGAGATAGCCTGTTCCTGAAGAGAAGACACACAACATTAGGTCAGATCAAGCACAAATGCTTTAGATGATGGCAATTTATTAGCATAAGCTCTCTTTTAAAAAAAGTATTCATGCCACTCTTTTGCTCTAATCTTATTAGACTGACAGAAAATAACACACTATATATGTTAAGTTTCTTCAGGCTAAAAGGAGTCCATTTTCCCATTCCTTTTATATCGCCAGACCAATTAAGTACATAAAGGGAGGATTATAACATTTCTGAGCACAACTCAAAGTGTTGCTGATGACCTTTAAAGCCCTAAATGACCTTGGCCCTGTATACCTGAAGGAGCATCTTCAACCCCAGCGTTCAGCCCGGACACAGAGATCCAGCACTGAGGGTTCCTTCACTTAGAGAAGTGAAGCTACAGAGAACCAGGCAGAGGGCCTTCTCTGTAGTAACATCCATCCTGCAGAACACACTCCCATCAGATGTCAGAGATGAATAACTTTATGTATAACCTTCATAAAACATCTGAAGGCAGCCCTGTACAGGGAAGTTTCTTAAGGTTTAATGCTTTATTATGTTGTCATATATGTTGGAAACCGCCCAAATGGCTTGGGCAACCCAGTCAGATGGGTGAGGTACAAATAAATTATTATTATTATTAGGCAAAACTCTAAAAATGCTGAAAGTTTTATGATAAAAACTGCCATCTTAAATTCTTGAGCTTTCAGAAATTCTGGTAAATTAAAGTGCTTCCAGCATGCTGTTTTCAATACAGGGGTCAGGAACCTGCAGCTCTCCATATATCACTGTGCTCTAGGCCCCATCAGTTCTGGCCAAGGTCAATGATTACTGAAGCTGTGGTCCAACAACATATGGAGGGGCACAGGTCCCCCATCATTTTCCTGGCAGCTGCATTTTAACCTGAGATTCCATTCAGAAGTTTCTGCCTCATGTTTTTGGGCTTTAAAAAGGTTCCCAACAAACGATTGTAAAGACTGCATTCTCAAAGGTGTCAGAAACCCACTCAGTCAAATAGCTAAGTAAAGTAGGCGTTATGGGAAAGTGGCATAGGAAAACCTGCAAGCTTGAATGTAAACGCTCATCCAAATTTGCCTACTGAGCAGAGTGGGGATCTGGGTTCCTTTAAGACAGAGCTCTTATAGACTCAAGTGATGTTCACAACAGAAAGAGGAGAAAATAATGTGGAGAATATTCACAAACAGCAGTCTGGTTTCTCTTGTGCTTTTATACAGGTTTTCCTAAGCATGTTTTTAATAACACGGTAATATACAGCACAGAATTTCCAAGTTCCCAAGTTCCTGTTTTAGATTTATGCAGAGGAGGGGTACTTTCTCTCTTAGAAATATGAATACATAACCAGAGACATCTATGACAGCTCTGCTGCTTCTCTGTTAAAGTCTTACCAAAAACGGAAAGGATCATGGTGGTTCGATACAGTATTGCATCCATTGTTCCACCTTTTAGGTACACTGGAATGCCATTATCTTCCTAATAACAACGACAAAGATGCAGAATTCATGAGTTAAGACTCTTCTCTTTTAGGATTTATTTTTTAAAATTGAAACCTATTCTGCTAGAGTTACAATGTTAGAAAGCTAACAACTGCTCTGTTTACTCAAGTCCAGGCAAAAAGTACAAAAAGTTATTTCCTGCATCGTTGCCAGTTATTCAAGGCTAAATACTGTAATTTGGAACATCTACCTGATATTGAAAGTTCACCAATACTGAAACAGCCCTCTGTTGAAAGCATGCTACCATATACTGTAAAAAGAGACTCTACTGCTCAGCTATATATGTCATATGAGCAGTAGGGCTGGGCGATAACTGGTTTTCAGCATCACAGAATATAACCAGCTCAACATCACAATAAACCAATATATAATGATGTCTGAAATAAGGATAGAACCATGTGAAGCAAATGGGCTAAGGTCCTGGGAACTGCTACCTAGAAAGAGAAAGGTGGGGAGGAAGAGGCAGCCAAACCTTGTGTTGATTCCTGAATGGGGTGGAGTGGAGGTGGAAAGCAGAAGAGGGGAACCCCCACATCCGTATTCTCCTAAGGATAAGCCTTATACCCTAAATATTTCTGGGGGTGGGGAGAGATACATTACTTCCTCAGCCCAGGCAGGCTAAGATGAGCTGCAAGGAAGCAACCAGAGAGGAAAGGCAAGGAGTGGAAGAATAAATCAACCAGCTCTAAGGAGCAGCCTATTTGCAGCCCATTCCTATGCTTGTTTACTTAAACATCCCACCAAGTTCAATAAAACTCAAGTCCCAAGTATGCATACACAGGACTGCAGCCTAAATTTAGAGTGTATTGGGACACCGTTCAACTGATTAGTTACAATATTCTTTTTATTGACCCTAGTCAAATATGATCAAACTTTCTAAAGGGTCAAGAATGCTCTTATGTAAGTGGCAATACATTGAGTGCAGAACTGGTTAATCAACCAGCAACCGTGAAAGCAAGGAACTATTCCCTCCTCAACCCTTATCAGAGCTTGTGTCACTCACAGATCTCTCATTCAGCCACGATGAGGGTATGCTCCAGTCAAACTGTCCCTTCCCCATCTACTCTGCGGAAAATGTTTGGTGCTGGCTCCTGCTCAGTGGGGTTGGTTGTTTTGTGAGCATGTGAGTTTAGGTGCACCTACTGTGTTTCATAAATGCTATTAACTGTTGTAAGAACTCCAATCAGAAAACAGGCTATAAATCTACTGAATAAATTTTAGGAGCAGGTATCACCTGCATTCTCTCTATAAAGAATTTTTGTCCTCATCCTTTCCGGTTAAGCAACATGTCCTGGTTCTCTGGCCATTTGCTAAACTGCTGGCATCTCTAAATGGGAGCACAACAGTAAAGAGGAAACACAAAGCATGTGCATACATAATCATAAATTAGGGTCAGCAAATTAGCTAGAGTCAATAAGGAATGAGTCAGCAGCCTACATAGTGCAGGAAATGTGAGCACTGTAGCACAGGACAGCAGCTGTGCAGTGAACGTCAGCACTGTGGACGAAGGCATGTATGCACACTGCAATATACTGCTTTAAAGGGTCTTGGAAGACATCATTTCATAGACAATGGTGACACTACTTACTTGTGGTTCTGATTTTCCAGTTAACACACAGATCAGCCAGCAAGATTAGAGACTAACTTTCTCCCTCTCAGTTAAATGACCACCTGTCACTGCCCAAGGCCACTTTTCAGGCAGTGCAAAGTCTGTGGGGCCACTGCCAGCCTCAGGGAGCAAGTAAAGAAATCAGCCAGCAGATTCCACAATGGCCACAAGGAAACGAAGAACCTGTTTTATCAAGGCATACCACTCTTTGCTTAATCCTTCTGCAAAAGTTTAGCCACATTTCACATGCCAAGGGAGATGACATTCAGTGTGAAATTTGCTGTTATTTTGCAAAGAAAGAGAGAGGGACTAGACTCTGAAGTCTTCTAAAATAAAATAATGAAGGAAAATACTTTTTTGTAATTAGCATGCTTTGCTAGGGTTTTACTGGTTAGGGGGGTTGATCAAATAACTTATTCCTTTAAAATTCTTGATCAATTTTTGACTGGTCAAATGCCAACACAATGTACCCACCACTTTTGAAAAGATGTCCCATTTTGAACTACTCGACTTAGATGGGCTGATGCTTTAGTGGGCATGGCTTGGGATGCAGGGGGGAGGGGGCCAAGAAAAACTATTTTATGAAAAGTATTTGATTATTAACATTAAGGACAACACAGCTGAAATCACAACTTTGGAAAAACCAAGTCATGAATCAGACTACCTAGATCAGGGGGGTCAAACTCAAATTCATCGGGGGCCGCATCAGCAGTTTGGTCACCCTCAAAGGGCCGGTTGTATCGGCCTAAAATATTTGAGCAGGCTGAGACCCCCGAAGTTGATGGGCTTTGACATTTACCGTATTTTTCGCCCCATAAGACGCACTTTTCCCCCTCCAAAAATGAAGGGGAAATGTGCCTGCGTCTTATGGGGCGAATGCAGGCTTTCGCTGAAGCCTGGAGAGCGAGGGGGGTCGGTGCGCACCAACCCCTCTCCAGGCTTTAGGAAGCTCTCCGCAACCCTCGGGAGACCGGCTCCAAGGGTTGCGCAGAGCTGCCTGCAGTCCCGGGACCAACGCAGCTCTGCCCGGCCACCGGGAGCCAGGGGAGAAGCTCCGCCCCGCTCCCGGTGGCCGTGCAGAGCTGCCTGCGGTCCCGGGACCAGCGCAGCTCTGCCCGGCCACCGGGAGCTGGGGGAGAAGCTCCGCCCCGCTCCCGGTGGCCGTGCAGAGCTGCCTGTGGTCCCGGGACCATTGCAGCTCTGCCCGGCCACCGGGAGCCGGGGGAGAAGCTCCGCCCCGCTCCCGGTGGCCGTGCAGAGCTGCCTGCGGTCCCGGGACCATCGCAGCTCTGCCCGGCCACCGGGAGCCGGGGGAGAAGCTCCGCCCCGCTCCCGGTGGCCGTGCAGAGCTGCCTGCGGTCCTGGGACCATCGCAGCTCTGCCCTGCCACCGGGAGCCGGGGGAGAAGCTCCGCCCCGCTCCCGGTGGCCATGCAGAGCTGCCTGCGGTCCTGGGACCATCGCAGCTCTGCCCTGCCACCGGGAGCCGGGGGAGAAGCTCCGCCCCGCTCCCGGTGGCCGTGCAGAGCTGCCTGCGGTCCTGGGACCAGCGCAGCTCTGCCCTGCCACCGGGAGCCGGGGGAGAAGCTCCGCCCCGCTCCCGGTGGCCGTGCAGAGCTGCCTGCGGTCCTGGGACCAGCGCAGCTCGAAATGGCGGCACAGAGCTGCCTGCCGTCGCGGGACTGCAGGCGGGTCTACGCCGCCATCCCGAGCGGTGCGCTAAGTCCCGCCCCAGCGAGAACAGCAGCGACAACGGCGGCTACACGGGCCACCTGATGAGCTCTGGTGGGCCGGATTTGGCCCGCGGGCCTTGTGTTTGACACCCGTGACCTAGATGATAAAACAAACTATCAAGTAAAAATATTACAGCACATTTTTTACTCATAGCAAGCAGAATAGTGTCTTCTTACATTAGGGATAGAAATCTGTAGCCATTCAGATTCCTGCCCACCCTGACCATCAGTCATGCCATCTGGAGGGCTGCAGGTTCCCCACCTCTACCCTGTACTGTTCAGCATGACAACCGAGAATGATCAAAGACTGTTAGTACAGCTGTCTATAGAACACACAAAAAGGTTTGAGTTCTAACTTATGATACCCAGCACCACATAGATTATTTATTAACTAGTCACAATTTGCTAGCCAGGTAGGACATTGCCTATATTTTTTAAGATACTCCCAGAAGCTAAAATTCTGATTTGTCTTTAACAGCTATTGCTGTATCTTTCACATGTAACTTAATTGCATTCGTAAGCATAAATTCATTCATACAAGCATGCTATTGGATTTCAGATAATTTAGCACTGAGAAAATAAGCAGCTATCACACAGCAATCAGACTGTGTCGTCTTAAAAGATCAAAAAAAGAAAGATGGCTTGGACGCTAAATGCCATTAGTGGTGCTACGTAAAGTATATTCATCGTAAATATATAGATAGATAGATAGATAGATAGATAGGATAGATAAAAACAATATTAAGAGGTTCCATTACATTGTCATTTGTTCTCAAAGTATGCATGCAACCATACCTGGAAATGTTTCTGTAATTCCGGAACCTTATTTGTAACCTGCCTGCGGGAGGCAGTGCTTATGGATTTCTGAGAAATTTGCCGAAGAGTCTGCAAAACAACAACAAAAAAAATTTCTTTTAAAATTATTATTAGAAGTAGTGCTTCTTTTGTTAAGGGTACACTCATATGCACAATTACTTGGGAAGCAAGTAAACTAAACACTAGTGGTTTAGACCAAATGTAGTTAGTGACCGCACTAGTGTACACAGAATGATAATCAGAGTTTTCTCTGAAACGAAAATGTTAGATATAGCTTAATGAGGCAAGCCTACTTCAGACTATGGCTAACAACCCTAGCTAGTTTTAATAAACCATACTTAACACTATAATTTTTGTTCTGAACCTACCAAACTGTAGTTAGTTAAGAATCAAAGGAAGTGTTTGATCTTATATGTCTGTGCTGGATGTGGGGAGTGTATTGTTCAAGGGCTTGCTTACATAAAGCTTAATCATGTTTTGCTATTATGTGTAAAAACAGCTATTCTTGTATATATTTAACCTGTGCTGACCATTGCTGCCTCTTTCATTGCATGGCCATTAGGCCCCACTGTTTCACCCCACATTTCTACCAACTGAAAATACAGTAAATCTACATAAATCTGATGAAAGGCACACAAGCTTGTGTCACATGCCTCTTTAAGATACCAACAAAAAACCTGTTGCTTCTGCCAAAAGCTAACAGCTACTTTGTTGAAATCCTGCTTTTCCCAACCCAATTTCCCCTTCTTAATCTGCACCATGTAAAAAAGGAAGTGAACAATACCCAAACCACCAAACTGGGAGACCATTACCAACCAATGAAAATATAAAGTAAAATACATTGGCTTGGATCCCAATATGTGAACTTAAGACCCATGGAAATAAAATGCCTCATCTCCTTCTGGAAGCCACCTTAGCCCACCAACGCCTCCCCAGATGCCCTCTCCTCCATTAATGTGTGACAGCCACCGTGGAGGAAATAACTGCCCCAAATTGGGCAGACTTCTGAAACCTGATATCGGCAAATTTCCCCTTCAATCCATCCTCCATGGCACCCTCCTCAGCCTTGTTAAAAGAGGTTTTCCAGATCCCGCCCCCCCTGACCATTTACAAGGCCCAAACCAGTCACAATATGACCCCCCCCCCAAACCCCGATACCTTAACTCAAGTATGGTTCCTTTTTAAACAGGCGTAGTTTAGTTTTAAGCAGCCATTTCGACAAACAAAAATACTATTTTATTATAGCTGTTTTTGTGGGAGTTGCTGAGGGTGCGGGGTTCACCTTTGCTGCATATTTGCTGCGCTGTGTTTTCATTTTTCGCTTTTAACACTGCGTGGAATTTGCAGTTCACAACCGCAGGAAATGCAACAAAAGGGGCCTCCCTCCACTCGTCCATCTCGCTGCTTCCGCGGCTACCCTCCCAACAGCAAAAGCCACCCAAGTCACAGGCCAGACCCTCCTCCTCCTCCTCCTCCGGCCATACCAAAAGGTTCCGAAGCATCTTGGCAGCTCTTCCTCTTCACCTTCCTCCTCGTCTACGCCGTCGCCTTCCACGCAGGAACAAGGGCACCGGAAACAGGAAGCGAGACGCCGCTCGACGCCGCCTGACGTCACAATCCCTAGGCGACCATGGCGACCGGCGCGCGCATCCAAAGCGAGAGCTTCCGGTATTAATCAACGAGCCGTCGTTCCGGTCTTTCTAGCCGTTGGCACCTCTATGGTTAAATATATTTTTTTTTTTAAAAAAAAAATCTCCATAGCGGCGAAAGGCAGGTCAGTTTGAGATCGGAAGTATCGTATATAACCAGGACGGGTGCCGTCTTTATTTGTAAAGTCTATGAACCCCCCTTGTCATTGAGAGACAGAGAGAGCGGGGCTTCCTCTTAGGCTGCGGAGTCGTGAGCCAGAGGGAAACCTAGAGCGCCACAAGCGGGCTGGCGGGTGAACTGCAGCGTCCCGCCGCTTTGCTTGATTTACCCGGCTCCTAAGCGCATCCCTGGGCAGGGCGGCCAAGTTCTCCCGAAGCCGGGAGGGAGGCGCTTTGGAAGAGAAGGGTCAGGTTCAACTGCAAAAAGATGCCGGCCCAACTCTCCTCCCCTCCCGGCCCCTTCTTCTCCAGGACTTGGCCAGAAAATGGCTATGCCCCCCTTTCCCCTCTTGAGTAGCTGCTTTACAGGGACAGGGTGGCTATAGCGTTCTTCCCTAGCACGTTTGTTAAAGAGAGGTTTTGCTTTCCTTTTACAAACACCGCACAGAAGTTGCAACCTTTCAAGGGCGGTTATTATAATTCCCATAAATGCAAGAAAAGGGCCACCGCCCCTTACACTTTCCGCAGCATCCCCACCCGCAAGCGCCGCTTGACTGCTGGAAACTGACGAGGCGAAGGTCTTGCTTTGTAGCTGCTGCCGCTGCGGGCTCCTCTGCTGATTTGCTGCCTGGCGGGCAACTTTTAAGGGTGCAAGAAGAGCCCCGAGAAGGAGGTGGATGGTCAGAATTCAGCTGGATCATTTGCAGTTTGGGGACAAATTGTGAAATCCTTCTGGCCTGCCACAGGTCCAGCTGCAGGGAGATTGCTCCAGGCAAGCCAAGCAGCTACCTGGCTGGCTCCGATGCAGGCGATTGCTCCCAAGAAGAGGACATTGAACACACAGAACTTCCACTTCAGACTACTGGATAGTTCCAGTGCACCCTCACTGGAAAATTTCTAAGCCCAGAGTGTTTTTCAATAAGCAACTAGAGAGGGCAATTGTTTGAGGCACTTCACATTATCTCAGTAATTGTTAGCAACCCCTTATTCTACTTTTGCCATTGCCCACACCAGAGTCACGTAACTTTCCATCCTTATTTGGTTTGTGGAATCCTACAGCCTAAGACGGTGAAGGGGAACTAGCAACTTTCCAGCAATTGGGAAACTGTTGTTTCCTATTTATGATCTGTACACCACCCACCTTACAATGGGGCCTGGGCAGTTAACAATACAGTGGTACCTCGGGTTAAGAACTTAATTCGTTCCAGAGGTCCATCTTAACCTGCAACTGTTCTTAACCTGAAGCACCACTTTAGCTAATGGGGCCTCCCGTGCTGCCGCCGCGCGATTTCTGTTCTCATCCTGAAGCAAAGTTCTTAACCTGAGGTACTGTTTCTGGGTTAGCGGAGTCTGTAATCTGAAGCGTATGTAGCCCGAGGTAACACAGTAAAGGATAAATAAAAAACAATAAACAAGGGCACTAAAATGAAAGTGTAAAATAACCAAAGTATAAAAACCAATAATTGAGATTTTGCTGCAGCTGGCTTTAACAAAGAAAACATTAGCACACTAAAGACTACAGCACCTATCATCCCTGGCCATGCTAGCTGGGACAGATGGGAGTTGAAATTCAACATCTGGAGAACCACAGTCTCCTTTAGCCTAGAAGAATGATATTGTTTGACTTAGTTTGAGCAATTTCTTGTATGGAACTTTAGATAAAAGTGTTTCCTTGTTCTAGCTTCTTTCCTCTGGGGTTTTCCCAAATGACCTACTAGTAGATGCAACATCTGACCAGCTCTCAGTCTTCAGAAGAGTCTACTTTTGCACCTGACCTGGTGCCAGTGGTTTGGCACTGCCTGAGAGCCCCAAGCTTGGCAGCAATGGCAGTGGTTGGCTGCCATTTTAAATGATCCAAAATGCAATGCCCCATTTCATATCTATATTAAATTAAAACAGTGGGCAGCCACCGCAGATGAGATACATACTTGGCTCCTATTCAAAAGCAACACTGATGTGCACCTATCACTAAAGAGCCTACAAAAGAGGGCAGCAAGTTGCCACTGCTGTCATGTCAAAAGGTAAGTGTAGTCACGTTAGAAGGGTTATGTATTGGGGCCCATAATTCCTAGGCAAGTTGGAGATGCATTATTAGGTAGACTTGGAACATGAGGGCTTAGAGCCATATTTGTGTGAGTAGGTACAACTCTCACTTCAACTTACTCATTGGAAGAATGTCCAAATCCATCCATCTTTCTTTCTTTCTTTACTTGCTTACTTACTCACTCGCTTATTTAGGATTGTCTCTCCCGAGCCTGAGGGGGAGAAAGTGGGGAGGCTGTAGTGGGATGAAGAAAAGAGGCAGCCACCATCATGTTGGACCCATATAATCAGGGCTATTTGTTATATCTTTGTCATCATGCAAGTTTGACAAGGTTTGTTGCTGTTTAATTTTAGTTCAGCAATGCTCAAAGAAGAGGCCTTACAATGGCATAGTTTCCTGGAACTTACTACTAATTATTTGCATGACAAATTGTCCCTAATTACTGTTAACAAGCATCATTACTAACACAACTTGAAATACATTTTGAATGTTGTGACATTACACTACCATTAGTGTAAACAAAACAGGTGATATGATCCTTTTACTGGGGTTAAACTCCCGCCAATAAAAATATATAACCTCATTGGTGGGTTTATTTTCCCATATCCTGTTATATGAATATGCTAGTTACTGTTATGAATCTCTTTTCATATTACTATTTTCCTAAGTAATGCTTGGTATGAAGAAATTAGTAGACTTTTAAAAACTGACTTCTCCCAGCAAATGCAAATTGCTTCTAGTTATCACTCACATGCTGTCTGATGTGCTATTCAACATAATAAATTCATCTTTGTACTTTTATTTTTTTGCTCTGACCATTAAATTATTTCTGATATAAAAATGAAAACTACTTTTGTAGGTCTGGTAGTTTTATTTTGACTTCACAGAACATTTTAGGGTTTCAATGGATGTTAATTTAGAATGAAATGGAAAGGAAACTGATTCTCTGAAGAGAATCCAGGAACACTTGCTATAATGATTATCTTCATGATTTGAAGACAACAGCCTGCCTCTCATTAGGGCATAAGCAGTGCCTTTAGGACCCATGTGCTGACTGTACAGTTCTCATGAGTAACACATTTATGCACAACGGTAGCTAAGAACACCTGGAGTTGTGGTTAGTACCAACTGCAGACATGGTGAAAAATTCACAGCATAGAAATAGGAAGAAGAAACCAGGGCTAATCATTTGTTAGCAAGAACATTGTACACCTCAGGGGGAGGGGGGCAGCCACATGCAGTTGAAGATAGGCAACTCTTAATTGTATTTTTCCTTCTAAGGTACTTGCTTAAAAACAGCCAAACAATGGAGCCAATTAGATCAGCAGCCAATTAGAACTCTTAAAAATCTTTACTTAACAGTTGACTCTAATTACAAAGAACAAAATCAACTAGTACCTTAGTCTCTAAAATAATCATATCTCACATTGCTTCATTCAAGCCTTTTGTCTTGATTTCCATCCACTAAAATCCCAAAACCTTTCAGATGAAAGTATGAGGAACTTACCAATTCAAGCAGCTGCGTCTGTTTCAAATGAACAAAGGTAATCCTAAATTAACCTCAGTCTCTCTTAAAACTAGAGCAGGGAACTTGTTATTCATCTTTTCTACAGAAGGTACAACAAATTAGAATGACAGCTCTTATGTAATTTGCTGCTTTAAAGACACCAGTGCCACAACACTAACAGACTTTTGAGCTTAAATGTTAATTAAGCCCATAGTCTGCAACAGAGTTACTGGAAGTTGGGTTTCTGGATTGTCTTCTAAGTTTTTTCTTCCCCATATGTGAAGCAAACACAAGACTCGGAAAGAAGTAAGTATTATACTGCAGTTACTTGCCATGAACAGCAATGCTTTGTGTTGGAGCAAGATTAAATGCTGGATAGCAGGAAATTTGGAAAGAAATCATTTGACTAACTGCTGAGCAATATTTCTGTGACAAGAACAATAACCTGCTTGTGCAACACACAGTAATTCTGCTCTGTAAAAGACTAACTGGATAACCCAAGTTAAATCTGCTTTAACAGTGGCATGTTGTTAAACAGGAAACAAGTGACAAAGTACACCAGTCATGGAGAAACAGATGCCAAATCACCGTACCTGTTTAACCAAGCCCTGTTCTTGTTGGACAGGTGACAGCAGAAGAACCCTAACCCTTCCCAGCTTTGTCTAGGAATAACTCTCAGGAGGTGGCTGTAGTCAGATGTAGTCAACGTGAAATAGGAAAGTCAGCTGCTAGCAAATTCGTTCCAGTGAGGTTTTTCTTTGCCAAATTTAGCAGTTCATCTTACAGCCTTGTTCTAGAGCTAAAAAGCTCTTGATCTATATTCCAAACCACTTTATGTATAATATGTCTCAGAATTTGCCTTCCTGGAACTGTAGAGTTGGAAGGGACCATAAGGATCATCTAGTCCACCCCCAACACAGGAATCTTTTTGCCCAACGTGGGACTAAACCCACAGCCCTGAGATTAAGCATCTCCTGCACTACCAACTGAGCTACCCCAGGTGAGCTTTGCCATTGCTATTATTACTGGGTTAAGCCAGCCAGTAGCTTTTCAGTAGGGATGTTTGAGACAGCTGCAGATTTTGGCAGGTACAGAAAAGGATCACTGGAGTTAGGCATGATCCAACACTGAAGCTGAGATTATATTAACATGACAGCAAGTTTTAAGGCACTGGGGTAAACTGGTGCAAACTGGGTAGACACGCTCTGTCTACATCACTGTTTTCAAGGAGAACAGACCTGAGATACAGCTTAGTCAGGTTTTCTGAAGGATTGTCTTTCATACATACCTCTCTGGACCTTCAGATGTTTACCAGAGGCCCTTCTCCAGCACCTCCCATCAAATGAGGTGAGGCAGGAATCTACCAAGAAGATACCCTTTTGGGTGGTGGCAGCCCCAGTTATGGAATGCTCTCACTAGCAAGGTTTGTCTAATGCCTACACCAAATTATTTGCAGTGCCAGATGACCTTTTTATTTTCCCAGGCTTTTTAGGACTATGTTTGTTCCAAGGGCTAAAATAAACCAATTGTCAGCTGTTTTTAAAACTCATTTTTAGAAGGAATTATGCTGCTTGCATTGATTTTTAAGTGGTAATTTGTATTGATCTCACTGTTCTAACTTTGGATTGTTAAATGTTTTTAATGGGCAGAGGGTAAACAATGTTGAGGAGATGGTTGATGGGCAAGTAGCAAATGCTTAAATAAATAAAATAGGTATCTCATTAAGGAGTGTTGAGTTTGGAACAGGGAAAACCCCTCTGGTTAAAAAAGTCTCAGATAGCTTTTCATAATGTGATCTAAATCAACGGAATTCAAGGGTGTTTTAGTTCTACTGGTTCAGATTAAACCAATTCCTATTAAATCCCTACAGTAATTGGAATGCATGTTCTAGACAATTAAGTTCATAGGCAGCCACTGCCAAGTATTTACAGCAAATCTGGCATTCAATTTACACATTATAGCAAACATACAAGTCTGGTGTATGTAAGATTCAATTTGGCAAGGAAGTGTGTGTATTTAAGGAAAGAAGTAGTGTAAACTAACACAACTGACTACATATTTGTGAATCACTTGGTTTTCTAGGAAATGAATTCTACTGTGCCTCCAACTGAGTGATCTCAGCTTTCAAAATCCTTCTACAGAATTATTTCTGCACTTAACGTTCCTGTATTTTTCTGGTTCCAAAAAGGATCAAAGGCATGAGGTTTTTGCATTATCCCTTTTCAAGTCCTCTTGAAAGTTTTCATGACTGCCACCCAAAACTGAGACACTTCTGCTAAAGGATTGTTTCATAAAACAAATGACAGCATTTATTCAATAGCAAATATTCAGATTGACAAATCAGTTTCACGTAAAACAACTTCCATATACATAGCAATTTAATAATTTAAGATCAACGGGCTGGGTTCTTACAATCTGGAAAGACTTCAGTGAAAATTTGCAAGAAGGGGACGTCCCCCACACCCCACCGCAAGCAAGCTGTAACAGACTTGCAGGACACTTCAAGTTTCTTTCGCTGACCCTCAAGTACTTGAATTAAGGAGCTCAAGCACCTTCTGAATTAAATTTAATGCTTCTTCCCCCATTAGGAATGTTAAACGGGGTCGAACCCTTGCTTTTAACCAGAGATGAACATTTCTGTACCGATACAGGCAGCTGTTCCTGCCTTTGAGACAGAAGCTCTTCATTTCTGTAGGAGCCACGCTAAGAGTTTTGGACCACACTAGGTGCTGGGCACAGAACAGAGCTGCACGCGGAAGAATTTAAAGCAAGACTTGCACAGGCAGCGGTTGTTTCCGTGTGGGGGAAAAGCGGCTTTAATGTAATGAAGAAGCCTTTTGCTGCTGCACACGTTCACATGGCAAGCACACCTGTTGGAACATACGGTGAAGCTTGAACATGAAGCTGGGCTCAGAGAACAAATTGCACAGGTTGAATACAGCAAACATTTCAGCCGCGAACACAAAAGCCCATGCGCACCATGCGTGACAAAAAAAACCAAACAACAAACCAGGCAGGCCTCTTCTCCTTCCAAAAGCACCAGCACACCTGACATCCTTGAAACGTGAAGCTACTCTATCCTAAACACGTTCTCGCCAGGCAGTCTATACACGGTATGGACATGTTACAAAGCACACAAGCAGCAGATGCATTAGGTGAGGAAAGACTAAATGCGCATCATGGCACCTGTCCAGCCAGAGGCCAAGCCTCAAAAAGTCCTCTAGGCAGCACTGTTTTACACAGGTAACTTTTTATAGCCATTATCTTCAAGTTAATCCACCGTAAGGGAAAACAAAAGGCTTCATATATACTTATGCATTCTGTGTCAGAAGCAACTTTTTTATATATATACCAGGGATAGAGCTTTCCAAAGCTGTGTCCGCTCTGGACTGGCCTTGATGCACATGCAGTACATGTGGTTTGGAGAGGCGGGATTAATTGGGAATGTCTGCGCTGTTGTTCCGGTTCCCGTACTTGTGATGAATGATTAGCAGCACTACTCCAAGGAAAAAGCAAATGGAGCCGACGGTGATGTAGGCGATTCCCAGAAACGGATTCTTGCCCCCCATCCACGAAATGGTGCTCAAGATCATCCGTTTTCGCCCGTCAAAGCTATGCACAGGATAATCTGATTCGGGTATAGGAAAAACATTCGCCAACAATGACTGGCGTCACAGTGCTAACAAGAAAGCTTCATATTGGCACAAAGGAAGGAGATTGCATTACTTAAAAACAAACAGCAAGTGTTCTGAAGAACATGCTGTATCGTAGTCAAGGCTTGATAGCCAGGGGACACTTTATTACTTGAAATATGAGCCAACAAAAAAATCACACCTGGGAAGCAAATAACTCAGAGACAAGGCTACTGGCTGAAGAAGTTTCAAGACAAGGAAACCAACGGGCAGAGGGGGCTACCAAAGATGTAGATAATATCCGAACCATGACTATTGTTAAAGCAGCAATGAAGCTATGTGTCTCTTTACTTTTGAAGGTTTTTTATTGCTGTTGTTTTTTGCATGAAGATAGATGGCCAGACCTCCTATTCCAAAAGCCACATGCAGAATTTATCAAAGAAAACCCCCATGGGTTTTGACTTGGTAGGAAACCAGCACAAGAACCAGTAATTAGCCCCAAAAGGACCTTATGTTTGACCTAATTCTTGGTAAATATCACAAGGTGTGAGAATTATACACAGCAACTGCATTCTATTTGGGGTGTGTAGAAAACTATATTCCCTTGGGGGGGGGATGGGACCAGAAGTAAAAAAAGTGAGTGCAGGGGGCACATCCTTCTCTCCCCTCTCCACGCAGGATGCCAAGGGAGGGACAGGTGCTTCTGGCCAGAGGTTTGAACTGATTACTTGCAGGGGATGTCTGACATGAAGGCAAGGGCCACAGATCAGCCAACCCAACAGTCAATGCACCTTTTAAAAATAATAATAAGCAGACTGAGACAATTTTGTGCATGCTCCTGTGACCTTTGCAGATTTTTCATTCAGCCCTAAAATGATTCTTATCAGCCTGCTATGCTACCAACAGTCACCTATTTAATGACTTCAAGGTTTACAAGAAAATTCAATAAAAGACGATTACAGTGGTACCTCACTGCACGTCTGCGCAGGTTGTGATTTGCCGCTTCCGCGCGTGACGTCATTTTGAGCTTCCGCGCGTTCCGTTACTTCCGGGTCGCTGCGGAGCGTAACCCAAAAGCACTCAACCTGAAGCAACTTCAACCTGAGATATGACTGTACAAGGTTTACTGACTGCAATTTCTTAGACCTTTTAATAAAAGGATACTGTATTCTATTTCCAAGGAATAATTCCCAGCTGGTAGAGTAGGCCGTAAGTTATCTGGTCTCTCTATAAGGCGATATAGCTTCCGAAATGTAGGCAGCGCTGCAGTACGCATCCACACAATGAAGTCTTCATTGATGAATCCATTGTTGTCTGCATCCTTGTCTAGCTCATACACTGGTTTGGGCCAGTTGACAGGTTTTGCTGTGCCTTAAAAACAAAAATGCAAAGCACTAATATGAGATTATGATTTTTATTAGAAAACATGCATCTTGGGGAACACAGCCAAGCAATCAAACGCAAGCATAGTTGCTAAGAAATAATTTGGGAGTGGGGTTGAGAGAGACAAGAGGCATGAATATATTAGCAGAACAAGAAGAAAGCTAGTAAGAAACTGTTTGAATAGAAATTTTGGACATTTGGAAGGAGAGAGAATCAAGCAAAGCAAACCCGTAAATGAGCTAGCACACAAGAATGTACATCTAACTTTTGTTTACAGTTTCCCCAACAACTTGTACTAATCAATACAGTGTATCCCATTCAAAACATTACAGATAACTCACAACTTAGATGCATTTAATTTGCGTGCCTTCAGCTTTATGAGCTCAGGAAATTTTCTTTTAAAAATTAAGAAGGGGGCAGAAAGGGGACCATCACCTGGAGGAAAAAAGACTTTGGCAATCCCACCCACAACTGAACCTAATATGTTTTGACTATATGCAATTTTGGCTTTATGCTCTATTCTTGGATTGTAACCCCCACATAAACTGAGAATTGGCTCGTTTATTATTTTTCTGGAAAAATAATTCAATTTCTACTTCAGCCTCCACAATACCTTCCCAGGAAGGTCTTGATCCAGATCGGAGTCTTTATGTTCTCTCGTACATGGGTCAGTTCATTGTGTTATCATTTTACCTTGGAAAAGTATTGCCAGATCCTTTGTAGGTCCAGTAGGATTCCTGAATTTCACATTTTTGTCTGTCCACCAGGCAATGCCTTGTTTAGTCAAAGGAATACGTATATATTTGGTTTCATTACGGTCAATACGAAACAGTGTCAATGTATCTAGAAGGAAACACAAATAGACGTGCATCACTTTCAAGGTTCATTTTCACATTCCATGCCTGCTGTATCCAAAAGCTTCAATGCATCATATACAAGACCTAAGTGTTCAGATAAGACATCAAATTCTGCATGTAGATGCTATTTCAAGGTGCATAAGCACAGAATATACAACTTTGTAAAACAACAACAACAAGCAATGGCATGTCTTTATTTACACATACGCACACACTCATAACTTAAAGCTAATATAGACTGTCAGCCCAGTCTAAAGGCCCTCCCTCATCATGGGCTACTGGCATGTCCCAGAAGCCTCAGTGTGACACATAACTGAGCCAACTGGTTTACTGAAATTAGCATGGCAGCCATTTTTAGGAAGCTGCCTTCTAGCAAGTCAGAGCATTGGTCCCGCTAGCTCAGCACTGTCTGCGGTGATTGGCAGCAGCACTCTAGGGCTTCGGTCAGGAGCCTTACCCAACCCAACCTGGAGGGGTCAGGCACTGGACCTGGGATAAGGCGCATGGAGCTATGACCGCTCCTGCCATAAGATGTGTAAACGCTTAAGAAATCTAACTGCTGTGGACAAGGCTTCTAGGTGTACTACTGGATTGGGGGAATGTACAGTGCTCCCTTCAGGTGCATCTATGTGCATACAATGTTGATAGAAAGTGTGACAGCTTAATAGATATCTCCTTGCTTTTATTCAAAATCCAACACAAAATCATACCATTAAACATGCTGTTGGCAATAGCGCCACAAGGAGCAATAGGCTTGTCCCCACTGGTGCGGTAAGGCTCACATTCCTTACTGGGGTGCTAATTGGTAAAAAAGAAAAGAAAAGTCAGTCTTGATTACACACTAGTCAGAACTATAATTGACACATCAGGCTGCCTAACCGATACCACAACAAGCCTTCCTCCTACTTTCCATTGCAAAAAAATAAAATAAAAAATACGGTTTCAAGTTACGGGACGAAATGCTTTGGCAAACACGCCAACAACTATAAAGCATTCAGTCAGCAGTTGCCTGCAATTAACGCTACAAGTCCCAGTTCTGCAAGATAAATAAAGTTACAAAAGAGAAAGCCAATGTGGTGCAATAGGGTTTCATCGTTGGTGATTTAAGGATAGATCTGGAAGGAAGACTAGGAAGGGTATTGCAATTGGGAAGGCAAGTTTTTTGTGTTTTTATATTGTAAACTGCCCTGTGATTCTTGGATGCAAGGTGGAAAGAAATTAATGTAACCACAAGTTACAGAGAAAGCAGTTGGACACACTAATAGTATATCAAACACTGTAAAAGCTGAACAATGTTTACACTTTCAGGGAATTCACATCTTGCTGCTTGACTACAAGTAACCAAAATAATGATTACAGAGGTAATGATCAATTTTAATTTGAGCTATTTGTTTCTAGTAAATAAGAGAAAACAGGCATTTATCTTCTAATCTGAGAATGTAATCTCTCTGAATTGTGGCTGTAACATGACATCTTAAAAGAGGGTGCTCCACTTCTAAACACACCCAAAGCACACACAGCCCACATCAGCTTCAGTCTGCATGGCAGAATGAGGTTATGCAAGTGCATTGTTCCCCCTTTGCCTAATCTTTTTATAGCTATCTAATCACACGTAATTCTTGCTCTGTGAAGGACACATTGAGTAGCCTACAATCTCATCACAGTTAGAGAGAGAGAGAGAGAGAGAGAGAGAGAGAGAGTTGACACTCTCCCAAGTGTCCTTTGCTGTAGCTACTCATTACCAAGAAGGGAGAATAGCATCTGGATACTCATTAAAAAATAGCACTATTTCCTGCCCACACCCAGCAAGCAATTTCTTTATTTGGACATTTGTATCTTCCCTAGCTATGATAAACATCAATCACAAGACAATATATAAATAAAACTTTAAAAACTAACATTCAAACGGTAGTAAAACAAACTATCCACTCCGAAAATCTTTAAAGTAGATATAAAATTGTTATAGCCAACTGCTTCTATAAATCTATCATCAGCTTATTGAATAAAATAACAGCTTGGACAGTCAGTGAGGCTTAGAATGCTCCCGTTTCCTTTTCATCAGATGCCAAAGGAACCAAGGAGTTACAGTAGCAGCCAAGCTTAGCACCCAGCGGTAAGAGGTTCTCTCAAGCACACTCCAAGAAAGAGTGCATGGAAATACTTTCAAAGACCAATAAGGAAGAGTTTGCCCAATAAGAAGCTAACAGGGTATGCCTTAAGATAGAGGGAGTCTGGACTGCTGTAATTAATGTAAAAGCAAGCGTTATGAAGTAGTTTCTACACATCAGGTATAGTATACTAGGCAACAGACAGATACAGCGCCCCAAAACAGCCTAACTTGTTATTTAAGGTCAACTGAAAATGATTTAAAAAACCCCTCAAGGGATCAATTGAACACACAGGATGGTTCCCATCATATGGATTCTCAGTGGAAGGGGGCTCTTCGCCCACTACAGTTCAAGATTTCACTGGAGAGCACAGGAGTGAATGACAATGTTGCCTTCCATCAGGTTTTTCCCCACCTGCAGCTCTTAAGCTTTCTCAGTGATATAAGTGGGACCTTGTGCAGGCTTATTTAGCACAGAGAGAGGGAATGGATGGTGGACAGGAGTCAAATAGCGAAGCCTACGTAGCGTTCAATTATGACTACATAAAAAAGACACCAAATGACAATCTGTGCATTTTCCCTTTAATATTTGAAAAGCTATTGTGTTTTAAGTATCAGAATCCAGAAACGATGTCATTCTATGCAAAGAGTTTCACTTACATGTAAAGAATTGTTATCTCCATTTAGCTGGCTGTCATCCCGAGACTTCACATAGCGACGATGGTTTTGGTAAAAGTTGGACAGTCCATAGTACATAAACACGTTGCTCTGCAATACACAAATTAAGATGCTTCACCAATGTGCACAGTTAATGGTGGCTTCAGATGAAACAAAAAGCCTTTTTCAAATGCTACAACGAATATCTGGTTGCGGGAGGAGATTGTGGGACAGGATTACACCTTCAATCTCTTAGAGCAGAGGTTTTCCACCTTTCTGAGTCCACAGCTCCCTTAACCAACTACTTGCTTTCTGCGGCACCCCCTGTGGGGCACAGGAACCGAGTTATGTCACCCCTTGCCTGCAGAGCTGGCAGCTTCTCACACTTTTTTCAAACACCTTCGCTTGTGGAGTGTTCCCTCAGCCTCCTCTCCTCTCTCCTCTCTTTGGGAGTCCTCTGGGCAGCAGCTGCTGCTGTCCCTGGTCTCTGAGCTGCCCCCACCCAAAAAGTGGTGCTTCCCAGAGGCACCATTTGCCTGCAGAGCTTATAGCCAGGGCTGCTGCACTAAACGGCTGTGCAAGCCTTTGGGAGGCAGAGACGTGAGAGGGCATCAGAGGAGGCAGGGAAAGAAAGAATGACAGAGGCCAGTGTTGCCTGACCATCATTCAAGGCACCCCAGGGTGCCACAGCACATTGGCTGAAAACCACTGTCTTACAGCAAGTTTTGTTAATAATGCTGTATCCTGTACATTCCAGTACCACTGCAGTATGTCCACTAGTTTATTTGATTTTGAATTTCTTCTTACTACTAAACCAGCTGTTGAGATTTTTTCCAAACCATTCTCATTTACCATGAATAGTATTTAACTAAGTTTTACTCAGCGCAGAAAGTGAAATTAAGGAACCTAACTTAGTCATGGTCATCAAATTCAATGGGACTACCGTGAGTAAAACTTAGCTGAATACCACCCAAAACCTTTAGGATGTCCCATATAAATATCGTATTGCAGAAAGTCTGCAATGTGGAAAGAGGCCGGTATGAAAGAATTCCAATTAAGAGTTTTACATGAGCACAGACAGTCAAACAGTTATTTTGTCATATATACACACATTTAAGGTAACATACCTCAAATGGCTGATCCAGTGTAAAGTGTATGGTGCACGTGCAAGAAGGTGTATTGTTCCAGGACACATTTAAACACTTGTTGCAGGGACTACCTGGCTCTGTTCCTGTATAATCAATCTGCAGAGAAAGGACAGATAAAAAAAAAGGAAAAAAAAAGTTTACTATAAAATACAAGAGCACCAAACCACAAACATAAAGAAAGCTGATTCACTGCTGAAGCCAAAGTTGTTGACTACAGTAATCAGATAATACATCAAATGTGGATTATGTTTTGAGGGCTGGCTATGCAGACATTTTATGGTGGTGGCATCCAGGCCGTAGCACACTTGAAGGCACTACAAGAAATCTAAGTTTCTACATGACCAAACTGCAGATGTCCAGAAAGATACCTGCTTTGAGCCAACCCCACTCTTTAGATTTCTATGAGAAAGCAAGGTTTATATGCTGTAAAATAAATAAGAAAATGTAGGTGTTCTATCTATCTATCTATCTATCTATCTATCTATCTGGTCCTGGGAATGCCACAAAATTATTGGCAGGAACTTCAATAGCTGCCCAGTTTGGGGAAGACAGTTTAGCTGGCACTTCATAATGGGATGATCTCTGGTGCAGTTCACTGCCTCTTGTCTAAATCTTCAAAACAGTTTCTCATTTTAAGTGGAGTAACTCCCAGACCTCATGACTTTACAGGAGCATCTGAGCTTGAGGGAAAAGATGTGGAACAAGTTGCCCACTCCTGGCTTAAAGAAGTTTCATTTTCACACTTATCCCAAGATGCTTCTCTCTGGGAAGCCGACACACCTGCAGTCTTGGAAGTACTGACAAAAATCTCACCATTTCATAATTTATTTAAAATGAAAGCTTCACTTTTGTTTTCTGGTGTGGATATTAGGGCTACATTATTAGTGGAAAATAAGGAACTACACAAACAAGTTTTACCAAAAGAGGACAATATGCAACAGCAAGTCAGTGGTACTTCCTCGTTTTGTCCTTAACACCTTAAACTCTTAAAATATTTGCAGTGGGTATTTTCAGAAACATTGACGGATATTCTGCTTAAATGATGATACTAAGAGTGGGGAGAGAACCTGTGCTGTACTGGACACAAGATTATGGTCCATTATATTTTTGTCCTAAAGCAAATCTAAAACAAGCTCTCATTTTAGTAACCGTACTGGAGCTAGCAACATCTCAGTATTGACAGATTTGCTTTGTATCCTTAAACATGGAAACAAAGGTGCTTATTTTTAGAAAGCTATTAACAGCGCACAGTGAGTAAGGGAGGACATTAAGTACATGTCAACCTTGTCTTTGGTTTTAAAGAAGTTCAGAGTTTAAAGACGAATATCTCCCTTAATTAGAGACCAATAAAGAGTATTTGTTCAGGATTACCATTATGAACTTACATCACATGAGATCTGTCCCCTATTTGTTTTCTATATATGTATTCAGTTTGAAGCAAAACAACTGTGTATTTAGTCCTAAAGAATGGTTAATTTACAAAAAAGAATTTTGAGACTGTTGTTCCATAGTCTCTCTTAACACACAAACCATCAATGTATACCATAGCAATGCTCCCCCTTTAAATGTTTGTTTGCCACAGCAATAATGTATGCTTGCTGCAGCAACAACAAAAAAAGCACATTTAGCAATGTATCCAGGTTTAGGCCCAAGCTATAAAGACTGGATTAATTACAATACTTGAAGTCTGCACTGACAGAAAACTACCACTACATCTGTATATCTTTTCTTCAACTTTGGCATATTCATTATGGGCTGTATCATGTACTGCACATGTCAACTACCCTTTCCTATCCCTGTGCACAGCTCAGATCTGCTCCAGAAGGTCTCTCGGCCTTCAGAAGCAGATTTTGAGGATACTTGGAGTGGGGTGGGGGTGGGGAGCTTGCAGAGAAGAATGCCATTATACAAGCAAGCATGTCTAGAATCATACCTGAACTGCCCCTCACACCAAAGGAATTTTGTTTAAACCCCCTTCCCCATCTTACGATAAAGGATTATTTTTGGGGGGAGTCACTTGAAAGCAAACCACCTTTTTTGTGTGGCAACAATCCAATCGAAAACAGAACCAATAGTACCTACACCCCACCCTCCTCCGGACCATGTATTTTTAGCTCATGAGGCATTCTCCATCATCCATTTTTTTCAAGCAATATGCCAAGTTTGGTTTTAAGAGTCTTGCTTCCCTTTCCTGAACACTTCTTGCATTTCAAGTCACCTTCGCAATTCTAAAAGTAGAAGCTTTGGTGCCCGTTTTGCGGCAAGGCCACTTCCCCTAAGCTCTACATTTTCCCATGAATTGCTACAGGCAGGAAATACTGGAGATGGGATGAAATGCATCCAAATCAAGAGCCACTGCAAGATGCTAAGCAAGCCGCTGGGCAGAGTGAAGTTTGCCCAAGGGCTAATTTCTCAAGACACTGCTGTCCATTTGAGGCTCACAACAAGACTCTCAAATCAGAATATCAGAGAACTACTGTATTTTTTGCACCATAACACTTACTTTTTTCCTCCTAAAAAGTAAGGGGAAATGTCTGTGCATGTTATGGAGGGAATGCCTACGGGTGGCATGCCTACAGATTTTCCTCCTCTAAAAACTACGTGCGTGTTATGGTCGGGTGCGTGTTATAGAGCGAAAAATATGGTAATTAACATTATTGTGTGCAGCCAGCAAAGTATGTACCTGTCAATGCCTTTCTCAGGCTGCAATTATGTCAATGTGCAGAAATAACGCTGGGTGCATAGGGGCTACCTGCCTAATAGTAACACACACAGAAAACTAGGGGTGGAAGAAGTAGGAAGAACTGCAACCATTTGTGAGTTCTTGAGATAATCAAACAGAATGATGTAGTTGTTGTTACTATACACTGATCAGCTACGTCCAAGACAAAATAAGACTCCTATAGGTTTCTAAGTCTGTCGAATAGAATCAGGAGGTATTTGCCAAGACATTCACTGTGCATTTCTCCCTCAATTATACCTACACACACACCCCAAATAAAAAGGTGGGGAAGCCCTGCACCCATTATCGTAATATGTAAAAGGTTTTATGCGGGTCTAGGACACAGTTCTGGTCAGCTGTCTGCATCTGGCCCACAATACTTCAGCTTTATTGGGGCCAAAGGTGTGGCTTTTGTGGCTTGGACAGGAACATGAATAGTCCTGCTGGATCAGGCCAAAGGCCCATCTAGTCCAACACCCTCTTTTCATAATGGTCAACTAGATGCCTACAAGAAGTCCAAAAGCAGGACATGACTACAACAGTATACTACCTCCGACAGTGGAGGGAGAACATAGCCAAAGTTGCTAGTAGCAACTATCCTCCATGATTTTGTTGAATCTTCTCTTCAAGCCATCACTACATCTTGTGGGAGCACTACATCCCATATCTTGTGGGAGCAAATTCCATAGTTTAACTTTGCACTCTTGGGTGTCTATTTGTGGGGGGCAAACCTTCCTTCTCAACTTGCATCAAAATACAAAGAGGATTTGTCTTAAGTGGCCCTTAAAGTGGCTTTAATTCTTCTTAATTGTATCCCCCCCCCCTTATTTCAAAGAGTGCACTCTCCTGACATCAGTGCTTTTGCACTGTTGGTTTTACCCACTCACCCACTTTGTCCTCTCACAGCCAGGCCCATCATCCCTGGCCACTGGTCATGCTTCCTAGGGCTGATCATAGCTGTAGTTCAGCAGAAGTTCAGCAACTTCTGCAAGATCAAAGATTCCCCTGTCTGGGGAAAAGGCAGAGGGGAAAACTGCTCCTTTATAAAAAGTTATGATCCAATTGCAGAAGCAGTTTTTATTTTCTCTTGTTTTGCATTCTATTTAATACATCAGTTATGTACACTGTTGCTCATTTCTATTTGTATGCATTTTGTCCATCTTCAATATGCGCTTTATGGAAACACTTCTGTTCTTTTGCATCCCTTGGATCAATTACATTTTGGAAATAATCTCTGAAACGCCACCAATATGTTTCCTTAAACCAGAACTGCAAACAATGGTTACAAACTATCCAACTTAACCCTCAAAGACCCATTTTCCTTTGAAACTCTTCTTCAGAGTAACAGCGGGGGCGGGGGCAGTACAACCATAACAGTTTTTATGGAATTTTATGGAGGTTCCCTGTTCCACAGGAAGTTGCTATAGTTGACAGTTCCTATACACCTCACACACTTCTCAAATCAATAAAACAACTAGGAGCCATGAATTATACAGGCCTTAGGTTGTTAGTAAAGGCTTTACAGTGGTGCCCCGCAAGACGAAAAACCCGCTAGACGAAAGGGTTTTCCGTTTTTCGATGTGCTTTGCAAGATGAATTTCCCTATGGGCTTGCTTCGCAAGACGAAAACGTCTTGCGAGTCTTGCGATTTTTTTCGCTCCCCCCCCCCCTTTTTCTAAGCCGCTAATAGCCTTTTAGCCGCTAAGCCTTTAATAGCCGCTAAACCGCTAATAGCGCTAATCCGCTAATAGGGTTGCTGCGCAAGACGAAAAAACCGCTAGACGAAGAGACTCGCGGAACGGATTTTTTCGTCTTGCGAGGAACCACTGTATTTGTGTAAGTGTTCCCCACACGTCTCTTTGTGTTTAGTGTACACGTGCACTGACCCATGCCCATGTAATATAAAACTCATCAGTGCCCAAGGTGCTTGCACTGCTAGTGTGCCAACACATCACAGGTGTGGAACAGAACACATGATATGCCTGCCCAGGTAACGGCTTTACCTACACCCTGGACAAGTCAGCCCAAAATGACAGAAAACGTGAATCGGGCCCAAGTTCCCACAGACACTGCAGCCACAAATCAGGCACCACCCGTAGGTTCTTGTCTACAATATTTGGGCGCTGACAGAAGCTGTATCCCAACACTACCCAGAGACCACCAGGTTGGAGACAGATGCGCTACCTGGTGCCCTCGCCATCCTCAAATTCTCTGCATCATCACCACAAGTGCTTATTATTTCTTTCAAGGTGCTTGACGGTGCCAGACCTGTGATGATGAAAAAAACTGCCCTATCCAGTTGGGCGGCATATTTCTTCCACGTCGAAAGGGATAAAGTTGAAAAACATTTAAAGGATTTCTTTTTCTTTTTAAGGCTTCTATATAAGCCCAAATCAAAGTGTGTTCGTTTCCTTGTTGCCATGCCACTCACTGGCTTATAATATTCCACCCACGGCGCTTGCTCCGAAGAAGTGGGGGGCTGCCCCCTTCCCCCTCTGACAAGGGGGGGGCGTGCCCCCAAAAGTGGGGTAACCCCCCTCATTGCCTGCCCCCCCGCCCCCGCCTACCTCGTACTCGCGGATGTTGTTGGAGGTGACGAAGATGCCGATGCCGATGGGGATGAAGATGAGGCCGATGACGAAGAAGGCGGGCAGGACGGTGCCGGCCGTGAGGATGGGCTGCCAGGCCGGCAGGCGCTGCTGCTTGAAGGCGGTGTTGTCGGGCTTTCGGCTCTTGACTCCGGCCCCACCGGCCACGCTGACCCCGACCCCGGCTCCCCCCACGCCGCTGCTCCCGGGGACCTGCCCGTCCACCTCCTCCTTCGCGTTGAAGTTCATCGCCATGGAGAGTCCGGGCTTCTGGGTCGAGCGCTAAAGGGAGGCGAGGAGGCGGCGGCGGCAGGAACTGGCACTACGGAACCTCCACTCGCTCGGTATAAGAGCAGCTCGGACTGCGCTTGCGCAAGCACGCCGACGACGACGTCAAAACAAAGTGGGGAGGGGTGGAATTCCGAACGCCGCCGCCGCCGCCGCCAGCGACTCCTTCTGGGCATGCCCTCTCCCGCATCGCCCGCACGAAGGCTCCCTGCGCATGCGCCGAGCGATGACGCGAACTTGCCGCGTAACTCTCGACTCCGGAACGAAGTCTGGTTCCAGCTCCTCCTCCGCCCGGGTCTTAAAGAACCAGTGGGAGCGGCTTAACAAGTCGGACGGCCGGGAGCGATGCCGGAGACGCGCCTGCGTAGTAAGTATCGACTGAGTGGAAAAAAGGAGCGGACCCGCATGGAGCATAATTGTGCTTGAGGATCGTAGTGCGCAAGCAGAAACGCCTTGTTTGCATCAATAGTGTTGTTTGCAGTTTGCTTTTAACTATTTTTGGATAGTTTTACATTATTTTACCTACTGTTTTTCAAATTGAATAAAAGCATGATTACTGTGTCGTGTAAGTGATCTATGTAGGAAGCATATATTAATAATAACATATTGGAAATATAAAATGAAGCCTTCTGGGGTTAGGAGGGAATAGTGAGTGTGGCGAAGCCATCTTGTCAATCATCTTGTCGCTAGCCGGTAGCTGTCACCTTTTAAATTTCACTAACTTTTGGCGAGCGGAGATCAGTGTAGCAGATTTCAAAAAGCCACGGGATAAAACAAAACAGCTGCATAAACAGAAAGGCATGGCAAAACCCCATAAAAGAGGGGAGTGAATGGCCCTTCCAAACATAGCGTTGGGGCGGTCACAGAAAAGGACCTGATTGTAGAAACAATTGACTTGTAAGATTTTGGAAACATAGGGCTGATGATGCAAAACAAGCTGTCAGACGGTATACACTCCACAGATGTAGAAATGTATGAAGAACCTGGTATTTTAGCCAGGATAGCTCAGTTGGTTAGAGTGTGGTGCTGATAACGCCAAGGTTGTAGCTTCGATCCCCATCTTATTTATACTCCGCACATCTGGTTGGGTTTCCCCAGCCACTCTGGGCGGCTGCATATTCTGGCATTGCAGGGTCCCTTCCAAGACTGCAGTTCTGTGATCCTATGCTTATCACTTTGGGATGAACTGAAGTTAGGCAAAATTTGTCAGGACAGATTTATGGCTCCTATGGAAGGCTGGATTAGTCTTGGTTATGAAGCATGAATTGGTGCAGAACATACTGTAATACAGTTCTTTTTTAATCAATGCTGCCGATACATCTTAATGGCAGATAAAATAATGTGATGAAGAGCAGCCTTTCCCAGCAAACCACTCAACATTTGAGAAACCTCCCTTTATGCTTGACTGTGTTTGTAGATTGAAATATATTACTCTAGGATTATCTCACACCAGAATATATCTGGTACATAAAACAACCATTTAGACACAACTCCAAATGAATCAATTTGTTAACATGCAGCCATTCAATAAAGAACAGGAAATGTTTCTACTCGAACTAGTGACTCAACAGACCTATCTACTTCCTCTGTCTTGACCACCAGTCTTTCTTTTTCAACCGCGTCCATTCCCTCTAACTCCTCTCAACTCCTCTCTCTAATTCAGGGGTGGGAAACCTATGGCATTCAGATATTGTTGGACTACAACTTCCATTACTCCTGACCATTGGCCTTCCTGGCTGGGGCTGAGAGGAGCTAGAGTCCCATAGGCCACCCCAACCCCAACCCCAACCCCTCTCTCATTCTAATTTCTGTCCTCTTCTCTTAATTTACTGTGTTACAGTGAGTTTGCTTTTCTATCATGCTGAATTTTGCAGAGAGAAAGAACAAAGGTGCTCCCCACCCCAAGTCTGCTTTGTCTATTTTCATCTCCCCCACTACAGGTGAAGCACATGCAGTTTAACTGATGCAGGCAAGGAAAGCATTCCTCCTCAATTTCCTTTGTATCTTATTTCTAAAGTGGATTCAGAGGCACTTTATTGGAAATCAGTAAAGCCATAACACCAGCTTTTTGAAAGGATGGAAAGTTACACTGGCCTTCTACATCTGATTAGAGTCTTCAACTATCTTGCATCATACCGTATAAAATTAGGGCTGTTTCCAACGCGAGACGTGATAGATAACTCCAAGCCTCCCTCGCTGTAAGATGCTGGTCCTCGTCACCAAATAATAACCAGATAGGAATCTGTTTCACTAACAACTCGCACAGCCTGAAGAAAAAACGCTCATCTTGGTGATGAAATAGGCATGCACGTGTCCTTGTTAAAGTGACCCTTATCAGCATCTTAGGGCACAGGTGCCTTAAGGCACACTATGGGGAGAAAGACCAGCACAGTATAGCCGCTGTCCATGAGCTAAGTTGGGATATACAGCTCAGTCCACATCCTCCCTCAGCATTATAGTTCAGGGAATGGCACTAGCTCATTGGCTCCAGGTGTAAACACACTGCTGTTAGAATATTCGTGCTTTGTTATCTTTTCAGGAAAATATTGTGGGACAAGAAGAAGAAATCATTAATAAAAATCCAAAGCAACTGAATGTGTGGACAAGAATAGCAGTTATTGCCTCAGCATCAAAAGATTACTGGAAAACAAAGTGTACACGCAAAGAGATTGTTTTTAATGTTTATGATTTTCAAAGGAACAGAAAATTACAAACAACTCGTTATATACAAATCCAAACACTTCTGAAGTCTACCTGGAACCTGAAGTAGGAATTTCAAGGCAGGCAGGTTGGATTATTTATCTCACTAGAAAGTTGAATTCTACAACAAACTTGCCTGTTGTCCTCCTCCTAGCTTGTCCTTTTTCTTTAGGGGAACTAAGTCTTCCTCGTTTCATTGGCATTTACTTTCACAGACGTTAACTACAGGGCCACTGACTTCACATATTATATATCTAAAAACATTTTAGGTGTACACGTAAGAATGTGAAGTGTGAATCATATTGTCACACAGCTACACTCAAGCAGCCAATCATGATTGGCTGCAGCTCCTTTTCAAATGTACACTTGCTGGCAAACCTGGGTTTCCTGCTGCTTAAATATTACCTGTTGGGTACTTTGCAGAAATATCCTGGCAACGTACTTGTACCGCAATTCAATTCCATCTCTTTGTATGATCTAACGTACAGTACACTTCAGTGTCTGCCCTCATACCATTTCTCCATGTCTGGAACTTTTTGTTCATCGTGGTGAGCTCCTTTCCCTTTCCCTGCATTTTATAAATGAACAAAAGTCCTTCTTCGCCACAAACTTCCTCCTACTTCCTTTTCCCCCTCATGTCATCACAGCTTCTATCCCTTGATGTCAACAGGTAACCTTTCTTTACCCTCATTCGCTACTGCTTTTATCAAAATCTTTCCCTCCCCTTTTGCTTACACCCTCTCTCCCTTGTTAACACAGTGTCTAGCTCTCTATGCTGGCTGGTACCAAAAGCATGAGAGGGGTAATGGTTGCTAAATATGAATTATACCAACTGCCCTCACCTTGCTAGTGCATCTGGAGTAGCATTGATTAGCACACAATGGAGGAATACCCCCCTAGCTGTTTGTGAGTACCACATGCACCAATTCAATGTGCCTTACACTACCCAAGCTGTTCTGTCTAGAAGCCCCTAAATCACACGTCTTCGGTGTTCTGAACAGTACAGGTGCAAATTAGTATTGATACCCATCTGTTCAAACATTCTTTCTATCAACACACTCCTTATTGCAGCTATATACAATTTCACATTCATTATACAGCATCATAGAAAGTCTGCAAATATGGGAACAATTTGAAACCAGAACTATTTTTAGAAGTAGTTTAATAATGTAGGGTTTATATCTCGGTGGAAAGGCATGTTTAAAAATGGATCATTAAAAAAAATATATGCAGATATCACAGGATCTCCATGCAATTCCCACAATGTTTCACCAGTGTTGTTGACTCAGAAAAACTGTACTAATTTTGTGTTCCATCTAGAATATAGTATTGAGGTATAGAGGAGCACAGTCAAACAAGGCTAGGTTTTATGCTCCCAAATTGTGTGCTGCAAACTTGTGATTCAACTGGTGAAGCAGTTGGTAAATGATCTGCAGCCTGATACAATGCAGAGTTAGGTGTGCTTGAGCGCAGTGAAATTAAAAGGCTTTGGGTGCACAGGATTAACCGGATCAGTGTTTGGTTCACAAGGAAACAAGCATAAAAACCAATGTGAATGGATCAGTAAGTTTCAGCATTAGCACCCTTTTCTAACACTAGGGTTAGAATTGGAACACCATATTACTGTTGCACACTTGTGAAAATTTATTTGTTACAGTGTAATTAAAAACGAACCTTTTTGGTACAGACATATGTAAAAACACACAGTATATGAGCATGGCATAATAGAAATCAGCGTACAACATTTTAAAACAATTCTTCAGTCTAATACTGTTTCAAGGCTTTGGTTTGTTCGTGTTCACTTTTGTATTAAAACCACAGCACAGTGCAAAAACAAAAACAAAAAATTACTATAATACTATCCCACAGAGCAGTCTTTAGGGCACTTAATCTCACAGTCACATTATGGCTAGGAAACGTGGCAAAGTTTTCTAAAAGGTGCCATTATTGAGGTCAAGTCAACATCTTTATAAACTCCAATAAAAAATATACAAACCGGCACTCTGAAATCTTTGACAGTGTATTCTACTACCAAATGTGCCGCAGACCACCAAAGTCAGATTTGGCAAAAAAACAAAAAACAACCACAAAATGTCTTTCATTACAAATTGTATTATAAAAATAAATTACGTAGGAAACACCAAACAAAAAGCACACATGATTCAAAGGCTTTGCAAAATTAAAGAGTAAAATTGGCACAGAAGACGTTCTCTTTCCACCTAATTTCCAAAGGTCAAACATTTTTTAATGGATCTGCACACACAAAAAGCCAGATTCTGATGGAAGGAATAAAATACTTCCACAAGCAATCAGTAGCAGGGAAGATTGAATGAGGTGGCGCTTCAGCAGTGATCCAACCAAGTGATGTGGAGGAGAAGTGCAAGTATATAGGATGGAGCTTGCATGGCATCTCATCTTGAGTTCATGCGTAACTGATGGATGATGATGCTCTCTAAAGGGGAAAAGAAACATAGCAAAGCATAGGCTGTTACCATGAGAATACATGAAAGGTCTATGAGGACCCACACTGTTAAATCTTTAATCCCATCAACAGCTTAGCTACATTACAGAAACTTCAAAGTGCCACTTCAAACAAGAAAGACAGAACAGAACTACTCATATCAAGATGGCCAAAGAAGAGATTAGAATTAGCAGTATAACTGAGGGCACTCTATCCCCATCTACAATACATTTTGGAAAGCTGTTTCCTTGCCATGCTGTCGGATGCCTCTTAAGATATCGCAAATAAATTTTGCACGATGTTCCTTGAGATCAAGGAACAGGTTTTTGCCTATGTTTGGATTCAACTGGACGCCATTTTGAATCAAGATGACGGGACTGAACCTTTCAAAACTGCATGGCTTTCAACCACTAATTTCAAAGCCACACTGATTTCATTGGTTTCTTAGAATTCCTGCGCACTGCTGGGTATGAGGCTGTAATAGGAATTTTATGGTCTTAGATATATGGCAATGTTCATAACCACACGTACATAGATCAGCACAGGAAAGCCAACCTGGAACCATTTTGATTCCTAAACTGAGCAAATGTTTCTCTGCAATGTCAAACTGGAAAAGTCTCCCCATTGTCTCTTTCCTCACAAATCCTGTCTTAAGGACACATTTAAGATATGAATAAGGTGTGAGCCTGTGACCTGGCCCAGGAAATAAGTATTTTACCACTACAAAAGAATAGCCGGGCTCCCCAGGCCATCCAATCAAGTAACTTGCCAGACAGGAGATAAACTGGGACAGGAGAAAAACAACATGCAAATGTTCTGTTTCAGACCGCCTTTTCTGGGATGTATCTGAGGGGTGGTCTTAGGTTACACCCCTTCTGTGATGAATGCATAATATTTCTGGAGGTGGGCTTGATCTAGAGAATGGGAATTTCAAAAGTCTTTATAAGCCCTTGCACGGCATTTTGGGGGGTCCTCTTCCTCTCCTGCGTGTGAGGGGAGCACCCTGTTGCAACAGATCAATAAAGATCAGGCTTACTAGCTGCTTTGCTTCTCAATATTCTCTGGTTGGCCTCTGTTATTCTCTCCTACCAATAGGGAACCTATGTAAGGACTCTATATGGGCTCTTGGATACCCCATAAGGGAAAAGGGCATATTTTTATTTACAACAAGGCTGCTTGTCATATGTAAACGGAAGGAGCATAATCCAGCCCACTCATTCTCAAGAGTATCTCTGCAGAGCACTGTACAGCTCTCCCTCCTCTCTCCACCATCTGTGCACTCAACCAGTGAGGGAGCCAATTAATATGAACTGAAGGTTCCCATATCCCCAGCCATCTGTTCCCTTTACTCAGCATAAGTTCCTCATGGTCACATGTAAATTGTATTGGGCAAAGGACAAACCTCCCATCCTTCCAATGGTCCCTTGTACCAGTTTTACCACATAGGAAATGGGAGTAGGAAACATCTCTACTGAGACTTAACTGGGATCCTCCATATTTAGGCACCACACCTAGAGAGGATGGGATCATATCTTTAGCTTTTAAAATAATTTTTAATTCAGAAATTCATACAATTTCAGATCTTATTTACATCACAGATATAAAGCCCCCTTTCTCACATTAAAGTGAAAACACTTTCTGTTGTGGACATCTTGAAAGCAGAGTCCAATCCATTAACACATCAATTTTCTTCGAAATCATTTATTGTGATGCTCCAAAATGCCAATAACTGCCATCCACTCTTGAGCTTCAGAAATCATCTTTTGCCACCAGCAGGCTAATATTACTTGTAGTGGGAGTTGCATAAAAAGGAAACACTTCCTTTTCCTTAGGAAAAGAAACAGTCCTGTATCTAAAAGTAGTTATTAAAAAAAAAAAATCTTATGCATTCTCTTTTCCCATTATGCTTCCACTTCGAGACCTCCTCACTTATCTTTTTAAAAGATAATGTTTTAATGCTGTATTTTAATCTTGTTTTTAAGTTGTATTCAATCAACTCATTTTTATTATTGGTTGTTAGCCGCCCTAGGGAGGGCTGGGTATAAATCAAATTTATTATTATTATTATTATTATTATTATTATTATTATTATTATTAAAAAGCAAACAAACCTCTGCTTCAAATACTTCCAGCACTTATTTACATATCTTTAGTTGGAAGTATACTATCCCTATATCATAACATTTCTTTTAATTACACTTAGGTCCTACTGATATTTAACATGAAAGATTAGCTGTGACCAACATGAAGTCCCATTGAAATAAATGAGAACTACCGTATTTTTCGCCCTGTAAGACACACTTTTTCCCCTCCAAAAATGAAGGGGAAATGTGTGTGCGTCCTATGGGGCGAATGCAGGCAACCCCCCTCGCTCTCCAGGCTTCTTGAAGTTATCAGCTAGCCGTGGGAGACCCAGCTCTCCCAGGGCTAGCGGAGACCTTGCCAGCACCCAGAAGCTTGGGGCGCACTGAGCTCCGCACGCCCCAAGCTTCGGGCTTAGCACAGCGCAGCTGGGGGGGAAATAAAAAAGTTTTTCCTTTATTTCCCCCCCCCCAAAAAAAACTAGGTGCGTCCTATGGGCCGGTGCGTCCTATGGGGCGAAAAATACGGTAATATTGGGTGCAATCTTGTATCCACTTACCTGGTCGTAAGCTCCCTTAAATTCAGTGGTACTTATTTCTGAGTGATGAAAACTGCATTGTCCATCTGGTTCCAACCCATATACCAGTAGTTTTCTTTTTAAAAACTGAGCAGGGACTGAGAGTTTGGTCCTTTCTGCAGTTCCAAACTGCAGTTGGTAATAGCAAATTTAAGGTTTTCCAACTTGTGTCTTTCTACAAGATAATTAGCTTTATCATGATGCTATATACAGTTTAAATTGGGGGAGGGGGTTTAGTTCTCTATATGGCAAATTTTCTTCTATATAACGTTTTTAAAAAGCTAATTCGAATATATTAAGTCATCTGTGCATTCTAGTGTAGGTCTCTCTCCATAAGAAGGGAGATATTTTGTTGGATGCAAAGATGACTATAAAAGGGATGATAGAAATTGACTGCTTCAAAACAGTGAATAAGCCAAAAACTAATTTCAAGTTCTACGAGCCTTCTACAGAAAAAACTATTTAGTACCAAATATAGCCACAGGGTACGGATATTTGAACAGGCACGACAGATTCTGATCCTTAAGTACTAGGAAAGTAAGCCCCGTTAAACAGAGGAGACTTCCGAATAAACATGCAGAGTTTTGGTTCTTTAGATCAAAATCAAGAAGCTTCATAAAACCGGACACATGTATCTGAATATTTCTCCTTTTCAGGTAGCTACATTTGATGCTAAATATTCCACTGAACAAAGGCTCTATAACCTGAAATACTCAAGGAATCAAATTACAGGGATGCATTGATAGTCCCCATTCTGTTCATTGTTTCTCCTAGTTTGAGAACTTATTAAACTAATTTGCAAATGTCTAAATTTGCAGCCATTTTTGGCTTGCATATAATCCCCAATCCTACCCTGGCTATACTTCTTCTTATTTACTTATTTTTTAAAAAATAAGCTACCTATGTGCACAAGCCAAAACTTAAATCACAGCAGCAACAGAAATAAATAAACAAACCAATCATGGTCTTTAAAGGAGTGAGCTATTCTAGAATACTATCACTAGATGGCACTACTCTAATTTAACTTAAACAGCAATTGGTCCCTAGCATGTTTGGAAACAGCCATCAAAAATCATGAAGGTTATTTACCAGGTTGCCATTACTGAGTGTTTTGAAAAAAGGAACCTACAATTTACACCCGTATTTGCTCTTTTATAACAGATACAATAGCACACAATTCTTCAGTATCCAATTATAATAAGTAATAGCCTTGAGATCACACACAATAAGGCTCATACTGAACAGTTTGCATAAGGCTTAAGTATCATTAAATCCTAGTGATTAAATTATAATTTTAAATTAGTTCTCTTTACAACTGAGATTACTGCGTGCAAAAGGCGATATCTTTGTAGGGCCCTGTGACAAAATGCATAATATTTTGGCTACCACTCAGTTTGTTTAACTAAAATCCTTATCTGACTAGAACCTTTGTAGAGCATTTCTCCCTCCACCCTTCCTGTAAACAGGCGAAATTAAATCCAAATGAACTGCTGTTTGGCTTTGTAAATTGTTGACTACTACTCATTTGGAAATTTTATGTATCCCCAAAACTGAACATAGATAAAATAATAAGATGATTTTAAAATGAAGTCAACTTTTACAAGTGCAAACTATTAACTCAAGCTCCTCTTAAAGATCAGTCAAGATTAAGGGACTCACACTGATCTGGGAAAGAAAGAACATTATTCCCAATGAAAATAAGCCCCAAAAGAAGATCCAGCTGCCAGCAAATGACAGCTCCAATCAAACCCAGGAACATCAGCAGCAGATAAGCAATAAAAAGCATGTAAGAGGTCTTTTTAAAATAACCCTTACTGTAGTAGCCTGTGCTACAAGCCAGTTAAAACACAGGAGCGTGTTAGTTTACAATGAAAGTGTGATGTCCTTACATTGTAATCAAAATGACCCCAAACTCTGATAATCTCAAAAGAGTACCTCAGCGGATGAGCAATGTATTTAGTCCATCAAGCCTCAAGTTAATATAAGGCACTAAGAGTACTGAAGTAACAGCAATAGCTACAAAAATGATCTAGGCTACTGCAGCAGCAGCAAGAAGTTTAATTGCATCAATGGACAGTGTCCGGTGACCAAATTTCCATTTAAAGCCGTCTGATTTTGCTCAGATGGCTCTTGCACACACGTACCAGTTTATGTAATCCTGAAAGCAGAAATAATATGCATTGTTTTGGCACCCAGTGAAATATTTAGTGACTGCATGCTCAGTTTCCTCCTCCTTATGTGGGCAGGCTTTTCTCTACATGAAATCATGCAATCTTCCCTCCTCAAAGCAGGAGAATAGCTTTCTCCTATTTGCACAGCACCACCATAGGCTGTGCAGGAGCAGTGAATATAGGTGGTTAAGAAGCAAAGTCATGGGAGAATAGTGTTCAGGCTTCTCAGCCTGGCACGATCTGGTCCTTTATAATCAGCACCACTCTTTCTCTAACAGGGATGGGGAACCTGCAAACTGCCAGATATTATTGGACTACAACTCCCATCACCTCGACCGCTGGCCATGCTAGCTGGGGCTGATGGGGAGTCCAACAACATCTGGTGGGCCACAAGCTCCCTGCTCTTGCTTCATGAAAAGTCACCTCCCACACTGTGTCAACATGCAAGCCAGAAATAGATCCTAGGAGCGGCGACACGGATAGAAACTTTTCAAATGACTGGGTGTACGAAGCAGGGTTTAGTCACCACCTGAATGCACTTCCTTCCTATTTCCCATGCAAGTGAATGGCTGCCATTCACTCCTATGGATAAAGAAAAGCTTTGCTTGAGCTTGACACTGGCTGGGACCGGATGTGTCACTGTAATGTACAAGCCACATATACCTGACTCGTTCTAATAAGGGGCATTTTGCTGCTGGTGTAGGTAAAAGCCCGTTCCTTGATTTTTTCACTCTGTCACACTTTTTTCTGACCCAGAAACAAACATGAAGGTGGGAGGAGAGGGGAAGATGGAGGTAGAAGTGAGTTATCCCCTCCCCCTTTTTTTTGAGGAGGAGGAAGAATTGCATTAATCATTTGTACACACTTTGTCATTCCTTCCATTCATTGCATTAAGAAAATTCTGGCATAAAGCAGCATTCTCTCTGCTCCTGGCTGGAGAGACAGAAAAGGAGCTGGCTCTGCCACAGCCTTACCACAGAAGGGAAAAGTGGAAAGCATTGTTAAGTCAGCTATTGTGTGCACCCGTGAGGAGGGAAGGCAGAGAAAATAGAGAGAAAACCCCCTCCAAGCTTGGCACTTGGTTGGTGCTGGCTAGGACAAGTTGTGTCATTGTAATATACAAGCCTCACATCCCTCACTCCTTCTCATAACGGGCATTTGCTATTGATGTAGGTAAAGGCTAGACGAGTAAACCAAAATGTCAGCGAAGATCTGTGGCACCTCAAAGACAAAAAAAACCACCCCAAACATTTATTGTGGCATAAGCTTTTTGTAGGTCAGAGCACAATTTGATGAAGTAGTGTCTGCCTGGCCCCATGAAAGCGTCCGCCATAGATAAAGGTGCCTCGGGGCTGCAACAAACTAATCCAGCTGCCCACCTGGAATCTGAAATGCCAGCAAAACACTGCAGCCCATAAACACACTAGTGAAGAAGAAGAAAATTCTGTTCCACTAGATAGGGATGAGGGACCTGCAGCCTTCCAGATGTTGTCAGACTACAACTGCCATAACCTTGGCCTATTCTCCCATGCTGGTTGGGGAGCGGGGAGTTCACCAACATCTGGAGAGGAGAGCCTTGCACTGTCCTTGCACTAGAGTTGTTGTTGTTTAAAAAAATCAATACTTGTGGCTCTTAGCAGACCAAGGTATAGTTAATTCCCAAACTCAGGCATTCATATTTTACTTACAGCCATTGATGGCAGTCTTCCTTTTATAGACTTCTACCTCAGACTACTTTTAAACTACACAATCTCTCTGCAGTTCAGTTTCGTCTCCTAATGGACAAATCCATTCACTCTGCTTTAAGCACTTCACCCTTTTGATTGTCACTGATTGCACAGAGGTCCTTTTTGGTACTGTGCATACTTTCCCCCTTTCCTCCAGAATGGAGCCATTGAGGAATTTGTTGCTGAATTTCCGCAGGTCATTCAACTAGATCGTTACAAAACAAAAAGGAAGAAAAGAAAGGGGAAAGTGCAGCTTGGCAGAAGATTTTGCATGTCAAGTCACCTCTGCCAGAGGTTAAAGGTTTTGGTTGTAGCTGTTTACTTCCTTCAACAGAAATGCTCATAAACAGTTGGGATTCTAATAGACAAACACAGTTATAATGGCAGCCAGTCATATTCACACAAAATTCCACTCTCAAAGCATGCTTTCAGAAATAAAAGCAAAGCACTGCAATGCAGGCAGAAGACACACAGTTTGGCCAGATGTTCCTAAGTCCAGGTGTTGACAAGATAAATACAGGTGTGATCTTGTGGCACCAACATATTCATTGTTTTAGATATCATCTCTCTTTCTAACTAAAGTCTGCCAGCAGGACCTCTCTCTCACTCCTGCCAACATGCTTTCATTAGGACCATCCCAGATCAAAAGGTAGATGGCATAAATATAAGGTTGTTCACTTGCTGCAGATTTTAACCATTGGCATGAACAAGAATGATTTAATTGAGTTTGTTGAGCCTTCAGTTAGGTCCAACCTGAGTTTGGGAATAAAAAGATCTGCAAGATCAAAAACCCTAATGATCTACACCTAGAATACACTCCTAACCCTTCCTGCAGTGCAGGAATGATACCTGTTGTATTTAAATGAGGAACTTGTATATTGCCTGTTGCTATCTCAGAACAGTTCGAACTAGATAGATGTGGTTTGAAAAGGAGCAGCAGTAAAGTGCTCAACTTTACTGGCAAACTACTGACTAAAATGATCATGTGCAGCAAAATAAGGGGGACTTGAAAGAGGTAAATCTAAACAGCAGCCCCATTTTAGAACTTGCTGAACTAGACCATTTTTAAAAAAAGAAAGGGGGGTTTCTTTTTTACTCAGCAGAGAGGAAAGGAAGAAGGGATTATTACAGTCAATAGGTAAGACATGCATGCATTAGTATAAGTGACAGCTTCAGCAGACTTAATTAGTATGTGCAAACACTAACAACTAAACAGGACAGGGGGCTTATTTCCATGGTAGCAGTAAAACCTGCAGAACATACCCCCTTAGCCACTGCCCTCAGCCCTTCCCCCCACCAAGGGAGGCAGAGCTACTGGCTGAAGACTTCTTCAGTTCTATTTTCATAGACTGAGTCTCGGCTCGAGGCTCGAATTTGGTCTGATTTCCTGATCCTGGGGCTGTCACTACTGGCTTCCCGGCTTTCATACCTTTAGATACAGGGATTCGGGTGGGTGTAGGTCTCTGGGATAACCCATCCTGTCCCGTCTGCAAGACAAGGAAGAAAAAACATAGCAGTGGAATAAAGACAGATTTTGGTCAAGTTTCCTGTTTGTGCCCCCGGTGTCATCTGAGATGCCTTCTGTGAGGAAAAGGAGAGAACAGTAATCCTCCTAGTATCTCTTTTTTTAAAAAATAAATATAATTTTTATTAAGTTTTCTATATTTCATTACATATAAAAAAAATTAAAATCCATAACTTAAAGCATTGCTTAAATAAAGCATCAACTTCCTTCCCTCCCTGATAGACTTCCACACACCATTACCAATTTCTTCGCATACCTATATCCACTTTTTTACCCTACATCAATCTTTTAGCAATCACCTTCTTATATGTAAATCAGCTCCTTAATTTCCCATTGCCAAACATTTCAACTCAAACCTACAAGCGTTTTCAACTGTTTACAGTTTTCTTTCATATAAAGTAAAAATTTGCCCCCGTCTTTTTATAATCCTCCTAGTATCTCAGTGCTCGAAGGACAGGAAGAAACATGTGGACTCACCACCCACTGTCAGGGCTGGAGTCAGATGCACATCAGCATGAAGAAGCAGAGTAAGTTGCCAGAGTGTTAACTCTTTATTCAAGGAAATGGCATACAACTCAGCAACCCTTGCCCCTACAGAGCAGTTGCCAGGACTGAAGGTCCCTGCCATCCACCCTTTCTATGGCTCCTCCTCTCCCAGATGTTTCCCAAGGAGTCTCAGAATAGGCAACAGTGTGTGTGTGTGTGTGTGTGTGTGTGTGTGTGTGTGAAGATTAGAGTTTTAAAGGGATATATGCTAAGTGCTATGCCCTAAAAAGCAAGCATAGGAAATCTCTGGCCCATCAGTTCTTTTTATATAGCCCCACAGTGCTTCCCCTAAGGCAGGTATCCCCAAATTCAGCCCCCCAGCTGTTTTGGGACTACAACTCCCATCATCCATAGCTAACAGGACCAGTGATCAGGGATGATGAGAATTGTAGTCCCAAAAGAGCCGGAGGGCTGAGTTTGGGGATGCCTGCCCTAAAACATCCCTTTCCCCACCCCATTCTTTGGGAGCTTGTGCCCCCATGACTTTTCCCAAAGGGAATTTGGCCCTTAGGGAGGAGAAAGATTCTCCAACCCTGCCCAAAACACTCAACAAAGGTACTTCTAATCTCTCCCTCTGGCATGAGAAAGAGGAGGTGAAGGAGGAGAGTGACGTCAAGATTTGCTGCAGCCATTCATTAAAAAAAGCAACAGCGGTTTTCCATGTCATCTTGAGTCAGGCCACCAAATTCCTAAGCCAAGTTGAGGATGAGCCCAGATCTCTCAGATCCAAGGCCAACTCTCAAAAATCATATTTCCCCCTACCATATTGCATGCAAACATATTCCACAAGATTCCCTATTGCTTACCATGGATTGTGTTCCTCGGGTGGATGACGTAGTAACTGGAGTTATAGTGATGGTACTTGTCACTTTGCTTGCTCCAGGCCTTGAGGATATGTTATTCCTGGGGGAACGGAGGACAGTCCCAGTCATCACCTCCTTCTCTGCTGCTACATTCATAGGCCTGACCGTTATCACAGGGCTTGCTCCTTCTTGAGAACTGCCAGGTGAGCGTTTAAACTGAGACCCTAAGTGGATGTGAATTTTGTTGTCCTCGGTCGTTATAATGTTCGTGTTGGCATTGTACTTTCGGACGGGAGTTGGGACAGTTTGTTTTTCCGGCGTCACTCTAAACACAGCCCTCCCCATGGTCATGTCCTGTGATTCTGGAGACATGGTAATGTCTGCAGGTGCTGCCGAGGTAGACACTGTCATTATCTGAATTGGTGATACGGGTCTTTCCATGAATGGAGACTTTGGGCTCTCAGAAGATTTCTCTCTGGAGAAAGTAGTTATAGTTACTGGAGACATGGCTCGCTCTGGGCCCGCTGGGCTCTCACCCCCTTTTCCTTTTTGGGACATGACGTTAGGAGAGGGAATGATGGTAATCCGTGGTTTCTGATTCCCCAAGGTTGGGATAACGGTGGTGCTGGAGAAGAAATCTTCAGCTGTTGGACTAGTAATCTCCAGAGTAGCTGTGCTGTTCTCGTGATCTGGAGTTACCCGAATGTGGAGAGGCTGCCCTTGCTTTGGAGAAAGGACAACCTCCCCAGGACGCTCTGGGCTGGTTTGTATTCTGGCTCCTTTTTCTGGAGTCACCTGAGAGCCATTTTCTCTTTTTTTCATCCATGGGATCCAGGATTTTCTCATGGTAAGGTCATTTGCCGCGGGAGGATATCTGTCAAGCACAGATGACCTCTCGCTGGGCTTTTTGAGCCCAACCTGTCGAAGATTGCTCATAATGTGGTTCTCCTCCTGGAAGGATTTCCTTATGAACACAGCGGGTGTCTCCTCTTCTGCTGTTTCGCTGTTTACTGCATCAGTTTGTACTCCGGTGGATGTAACAGGCACATCTACCATCCTTCTCCCATTCATACTGGGTCTCAGGGCACGGCTGTAGCGTTTAGACAGCTCAAGCTCTTTCGTCAGATTCAGCACCTCCTGGCCCATGGCTTTGTTCTTATTTTCTTCTTCCAGAAACCTTTGCTGAAGGACTGAGTAATCCACTTGGAGCTGAGAAAGCTGGTCTTCTTTGTTCATCAGCTCATGAATTTTCTCTTTGAGAGCCTGCACTTCTGCTTTTAAGTCTCTGCTTTTCGCCTCTTCCAGTCGAAACCTTTGCCTCAGCTCTGCCTCCTGAGTCACTGCCTCTCCCTTCTCTATTGCTTTGTTTTTTGCAATCTGGAGCTTCATTTCTTCCAGCTGCTGAGAAAGACAGTTAGCTTTATCCTGCTCAGTCCTAAATTTTTGCTCCAGCTGATCATATTCATCCTCCGTCTTCATCAAGTCTCCTTCAACAACTTCCAATTGCTTGAGACGCTTCTTCAGTCTTTCAATTTCAACTGTTAGCTCTTTAATTTTGTTGTCCTCTTGTCCAGAAAGCCCAGTCCCTTTTTTAACGCGGCCTCTGGCTATTTCCCTTTCTACCTCCTCTATGCCATCAATCCTTTTCTTCAGCAGATCCACTTTGCAGTTCAGCTCAGCGGACTTTTCTTCCTCGCTCTTCAGCTTGCCAATTAACTCATCCCTTTCCTTTGTCAAGCTGGATACTTTCTCCTCCATTTCAGATTTCAACTTCAACAGTTTTTTGCTCTCATCTATTAGTTTCTCAGTCACTTCCATAACTTTGCCTTGCTCCACCTTGAAGTTCTTATTCAAGCTTTCAACTTTTCTCTCTTCCTGCTTTATCTTATCCACCATGTTCTTTCTCTCATCAACCAGCATGACAGTAAAAGACTTCAGCTTTGTCAGGTCATCTTTCAAGTTTAATTCAGCTTTCTCCAACTTACTCTCTGAAGACTCAAGATCCTTCACTCGCGTCTTCACCACTTCCAACTCATTGATCAAGTCTTTGGTTAAGTTCTTTTCTTTCTCCAGGTTCAAATGCAGGTGAGTGCATTCGGATTTGCTTTTGTTGAAAGCCTCCTCCAACCTTTCCAGTTCAGACATTCTCTTCTGCAGTTTCTCCACCTCAAGCCTCAGTTCTTTGCTGTGATGCTCCTCTTCTTGTAGTTTCTTTTTAAGCTCCTTACACTGAGATTCAGTCTTTGTGATCTCCTCGTCTTTGCCTTCCATCTCAAGCACCCGCTTGCGGAGGTTTTCCACCTCAGCCATCAAGCTGGAGTTCCCGCATTCCCCTTTGGCTATTTTGTCTCTCAATTCCCGAAGCTCTTCTTCAGTCTTCTGAAGGTTTTTGTTGGTTTCTTCCAGCTCCTCAATTCTCCGGGTTAAACCAGCCAGTTTCAGCCTGAGCTGTTTATTGTGCGACTCTTGGCTAGCCAGTTTGGCAGTCATCTCCTCATGCTCTTGGGAAAAGGAGGATGTCTTGTGTTCAAGTTCTGCCTCTAGCTTCATTAGCTTCTGCCCATCCTCTTTTCCTTTGGTACCCAGAATCTTAAGTTTCTCTTCTTCTTCCCTTAGTTTTTGAGTTAGATCTTGTATTTTCTGGGTTTGCTGATCCAGTTGTTCAATGTGCATCTGTCTTTCATCCACAAGCATGAGTGCAAATGACTTGAGTTTGACCAATTCTTCTCTTAGCTTGTTGAGCCTTTTTGCATGCTCTTTTTCCTTTCGGGCTTGGTAGATCTTTTCCTGTTCAAGAAGCTTCTTTAGTCTGAGGAAGGGGAAAACACACAGTGTTATAAGCTTCTTTTAAAAAGAACACAATAATAATTCCTACTACCTAAACTATGCATATCTCTAAGCAAGGGGGGGGTACATGTAGGGCTTCAGATGTTGCTGGATTCCAACTCCCATCAGCACCAGGCAGCATGGCCAATGGTCAGGGATGATGGGAGTTGGAGTCAAGCAACAATTGGATGGCTATAGGTTCCCCATCCCTACAAGTTCCCCATCCCTTCTCTAGGTGCTTGTACATATGAGTACACCCAAAATTACCAAAATGTGCAGCATGCTATTCCTTTAAGGGGTGAGTACATTAAGGGTTCTTTTAAAAGTACATTCCTTGGGAGCTGTTGTGCATAATGTTGCACAACTTTTAACAAGAAAGGGCAGGAAGGAAATTCTCCTTTTGATCCTCTCTTTCCCCAGCCACCAGATCTTTTTCACCAGAAAATTTCTCAACTAATGTACATACAGTCATTGAAACATGTACTACCTTCCCTATAGATGGCATCTATCTGTACTATATGTAAGTCATTGGTCTAGTCCAACCAGGATCCTCTTCTGTTCTAATGTTATCCAAAGCTTGGGTAACATTAGAGCATAAAATCTCTTATGGATCAGACCAAAGGTTTACATTTACCCTTTTCCATCACTGTAAAGTTGAAACATTTTCTATGCCTCTCTGCCTCTTCAGAGACATCTTGTACCAATGATTACATGACTACACATCTGATGCCTGGTCTTCTATGTATTGAAAGCCAAGGCTTAAACTACAAAAAAACTGGGGTTGGGTTAGAGTTCATGTTCATTAGCAGGCAGTTGTGTGTGTATATATAAGTGAAAACTCTGGCTTAGTTCCAGTTCAGACACTAACGTGGATCAGTAACTTCAAACCCAAAGAATACAAATTATTATCTCACTCTTACTATTATTATCTCACTCTTACTAAATAATTTTTTAAAATTCTAATATGCCAGTTGCCCAAACTTCATCTATAACTATAAGTCATATTTGCTCACTACAACAGAATGAATTTCAGTCCCCAAATGTTCTTTCCACATTGATGAGCATAGTAGGAACAGTGGACAGAGGCTTAGCTCATCCTGCCCCCAGCTGTAAGAAACAGAGAAGTATAATCCCATTATACAAATCTGTGCCCAGATTTAGAATACTGTGTGCAATTCTGGTTACCCAAACAGAATGCTGTAGAGCTGGAAAAGGCACAGAAAAAAACTACAATGGTCAAAAGCTTGGAACAGTTTCCATGGAAAGGCTCAAGAACATGGAGCTTCAGAGAGTGTGTGCTAAGAGGGAACATCACAGAGATTTATAAAAGTATGCATGATTAGAACAGGAATGGGAACCTGTGGCTCCCAGGGGTTGCTGGACTACAACTCCCATTATCTGTCACTACTACTGGTCATGTAGGCTGGGGCTGATGGGAGCCTGAGTCCAACATCATCTGAAGGGCTATCTCATGGACGTTCCCCATCCTTGAACTAGGAAGAACACATTTAGAGATGCTTGTGCAGCTGACAAACCATTGGGTTATCCCTCCTGGCGATCCTTAGCCAATCATGGCAGGGAGGAGAAATGGCCAATCAGGAGAGAGTGAGGATGGTAAAGGGATAATTTGACGGTTTAAGCAGCAGAAAAGGGCATGGCAATGGAAGCAGCTTGTGGTGCAAAGGGGTTTATCAGGAAGGATAAACCTGATTAATTTCCTCAGGGGAAGGGGGGGCTTACAAAGGGGCTGGGGTGTTTTACAGGCAGAGTAAAAGCAGATAGCCATTCTGGGATGAAATAAGATTTCATAGAAGCAGCTCTCTTGCTGGGAATTTTTAAAAAATCTTGTTTAATAGTGAAACTATCAAGCTTTATCTTCCATTGAGTGTTTATTCATAAAAATATAGTTTTCGTTTCCATTGTGCCCCAGCTTTAATTTATGCGCAGTAAACTGTCACGGGAACCCCAATATTGATAGTTCTTGCTGCATATTTATATTGTATGCTGCCACATTTTGAGAATTTCTGAATTCTCAGTTGTTAATAGACATGGAGTGACCGAGGTTAAGAAACAGACTCTGTCACCTTGCCCTGCTCCCCTCTTCCCTGAGGTAGTTTGTCACAATCTGTTCTCCTACCTGAGACTCAAGAGACATGCTATGGGGTTGATTGGCAGTAGGTTCAGGAAGCACATCATTATTTTGAAGAAGCAGAATAAGTGCCATTAGTAACAACCTTAAATGGGGTTTTAAGAGGGTTAGGCAAATTCATGGAGGATGTCTTCAATTTCACATGCAGCATTGGCACATCAGGCATCTCTGGCCCAGGATAATGTTGCACTGGCTTGCTAATGCTGTTCAATGGCTGAGAGCATAGCTTAAAGTAGAAGTCAGTGTATCAAATCCACATAGGCCAGTTATTTGTGCCTTGGTCATATTGTGACCTTGTGACAGTGGCAAAGACTGTCTAGGGAGGTAGAATGCTCTCCTTCACTGAAGGTATTAAGCTGAGATCAGCACCAGTTAGTGGAGTGGGGCAGGGAGTGTAGCTTTGCTCACTTAATAATAATAATAATAATAAATTTTATTTGTATCCCGCCCTCCCCAGCCGAAGCTGGGCTCAGGGCGGCTAACAACAACTTGCCTTCTAAACACTGAGCATCACTGCTAGTTCCTGTGACAGAGAGAGTGCGGTGCAACTCAGTGGTGAAGAAAATCTGGCACTCCTGCCATCACACCTGCCCCATGCTAAACGCAACCTTTCTCAAGAACCACCAGGGATGCTCAGTGTTCAGAAGGCCGGTGACAAACACCACCCTACTAGCAACTACTGGTTCAGACTAAAATATTTGTAAGCCTGGCTTAATCAAAGTGTTCCTTGCTTCTGGAATTCTAACACTCAGCGGTTATCTCAAGCTCAAAGTCTCAACTAGCCAGACCTTGTCATTTACCGTAATTAGAAGAATATAAAAAACCAAAAGAATCACACTTAATTTGGAATATTCAGAAATTTCCAGATTAGCCCAGAGTTTATCGCTTCTCTGAAATGAACTATAGATCGATATTTCTCTAGAGATCAGAGTTCCTTTTACCATGCTTTGAGTTGGTCAAGAATAAGGGTTCTGAAAAGGAGAACCCAAACGTAAAGCAATATTTTAACTAGTATAAACCTATATTATTGCAGGAAGAGAGCAGAATCAGTGCTATTATTACTGTTCTGCTTGTATTAACTGCCATCAGTGGGTACATCACTGCAGGCTTTAGAACATTCCAGATTCAATGAAGTTTTCTCCTTAAACAGCCAATTTTACTACTCTTTAGAGTAGAAGCAAATACTTCTCTATAAAGCTATTTAAAGTTCAAGTTCACATAATATTTTCATGTTTCCTCTTACCAGAAATATTTAAAGAAATTTCCAGAAAGTAATAAGATGTTTTTATAACTCTGCTTTTACAACCTACAAACCAAGCAGTCATGGATTTAAAAATAATAATAATTGACACATATCTAAGCATGTGTAAAACTATTGCCTAAAGAATCACTGAGGAAACTGTTCAGCCGGTCCCCTTATTAAGAATTACACAAAGGTTACTATGAATTTTCAGACATGGAAAGCACTTTCATGGAGGCTAAGCCCAAAATAATCTACTTCTGGATTGTATGTATTTTCTTACAATGAAGTAAGGAACTCCTAGCTGCACAAGCACCCAGCCTCTGGGTCCCCTCCTCAGCAACAGCTGCTCCCCAATGAACAGCTGAGAGGAGAAAGGGCTCTGATGTTGTGAAAAGTGTACAATTGCAGCTCTTTCCTCTGCAATTATCTGCTACAAGGAGATGAAAGCAGAGGGGAAAGTGTCTGTGCAAAGAGAGATTGGATTTCCTGCAGATATGCAAAAAGCCATCCATGCATTTTTGCACCTGAATGCCTGCAAGTTTGGGGGCTGCAGTTGGATTTTGAAGATGGAGGCACTGAATAGCAATGTGGCATAGCTTGCAATACAGCTGTGGTTTGGCATTATTTGCATTCTTCTGTTGGGATTACAGAGTTCTTTTTGCCCCCCCCCCCCGACAAGGCAGTTCTATTGAATAGCAGTCTTATCAATCAATCAATTTTAAAACTTTTCTCTCTCTTTTCTTTTCCCAAAAAGTCAATAGAGAAAATGAAACAATACTGAGTAGAGTTTCCTCTTGGGAATCTGTTGTGAGGGGTTGTGGTGGATCTAGCCCGCTCACTACTGGAATACAGCCTCCAACAACTTTCAGAGTGATAATGCAGCCCTCACCTTGTCCCATATGGAAGAGTTCTCCATTTAAGAAAAACATGATGGCCCTCAACTCAGCCAGCCTTAAAGTAAACTTCCTCAGGGAGCTATCCAGCATTTGCTCTTAAGGGCTGTCTTGCTGAATGTAAATATATTTCAACAGCTTATTGTGAAATGCACAACAAACCCTGGTTGTGTCCTAGTTGCCTCTTGTTTCTGTGCAAAAGCTATCATATTTAGTAGCTGTGCATCATCAACATCATCTGTTACTTCAAGAGCTTTTAAGCAGTCGACCGTAAATAGGAATTCACAATCCTTGCTCATATGCTTATAATCTATGAAAAGGTTCAGGCCCACATTGTGTTTTTACAAAGGTGTACATTTCTTCTCCCCACGCAAGGATAGTGTGGATTCCCTGAAAAACCACAATCTGGGATGAGGGCTCCACAAGAAAACAAGGGCTTGCATGATCTGCACACATGACTATGTGAACAAGTTTATTTCTGACACCATATGTAGGGGGGAACTCAGGTGCTCTGATCCAGCCATTGTCACGCTTTAAATAAGATAATGTTTGCATGACTATCTGTACCATAATGTGGACAGAGCTGCGCATCCAGCTGAAAGCAGCCTGGTGTGGATAGACTGCAGCCATACAAAGAAAAATGCACATTCTAACATGCATGAGACCTTTGAGGAGACATGTTTGAGACTGCACAGCAAGTAAATGAAATGCACATAAGTATGAGAAATGGCAGTGGTGGGAAACCTGTGGCCCTCCAGATAATGATGAACTTCAGCTGCCATCCTCTCTGGCCATTGGCTATTCTAGCTGGGGCTGATGGAAATTGTAGCCCAAAAACAAGGCTAAGGCATGCTGTTTTAGGCTAGCCCTCAACCTGAGCCCCCAGTAATCTATAACATGGAAATAATTGTATTGCTCTAACTTATGTAGTTGCTGTAAAGATTAAGATGGCTTATGTGACATCCTGTGACATACGACATGCTACCTCTATCACGTGTGTGTGTGCATACGTGTGTGTCTATACACACACACACACGCTAGGTAAGCAAGCATGATGTGCCCAATTCACCACTCAGGTTTTTTGACTGGTCAGATAAAGAAGGTAGCATTGAAAATAACCTTGTTTGTTAAAGTCTAAACCACAGAGCCTAGGGCTTGCTGATTGGAAGGTCGGCGTTTTGAATCCCCGCGGCAGGATGAGCTGCTGTTGTTTGGTCCCAGCTCCTGCCCACCTAGGAGTTCAAAAGCATGTCAAAGTGCAAGTAGATAAATAGGTACCACTCTGGCGGGAAGGTGAACAGCGTTTCCGTGCGCTGCTCTGATTCGCCAGAAGCGGCTTAGTCATGCTGGCCACATGACCCGGAAGCTGTACACCGGCTCCCTCAGCCAGTAAAGCGAGATGAGCGCTGCAACCCCAGAGTCGGCCACGATTGGACTTAACGCTCAGAGGTCCCTTTACCTTTACTTATATGTCACCTTTCTTCCATTAATAAACTCAAGATGCAATAATGAGGTTCCAAGGTGGACTCTTATCCAGGCTATTGACCTTTTTAAGGTGGCTGCCACCACGTGCTTTCAGAACATGCCTTGGGATTTGCCCTATTAAAAATTATGCCAAATAAATAAACAATTCCAATTCACTGGAACTAGAAAATCATTTTACAAAGTAGTTAAAGATTAATCCAGCATGAACACCAACTGCTTTTGTTGAATACAGTGCAAGACAAATTCCCCCTGTTTTAGAGCAGTGGCATATCTCACTTGTTTCAAATGCCCTGATGGCTTTCCCAACACACTGTTTTGTAGCAATCACATTAACAGCACAAGCCTACTCAGAAGTAAGACCCACTGAGCTCAGTGGGCCCTAATCTGAGGTAAGTAAACACAGGATTACAACCTAAAGAGTACTCACAACACAGAATGCTTATAGGACCAAACAATTCAATGTCTTGGTTACATAATAAGCAATTATCAGTACAGAGTTCAACAAAAAAAGATCTATGCCAATGTGAAGCAAAAGATTTAAAGCTCTGCCAAGGCTGTATTTGGTCTAGGTTATCCTTCCCTTAAGAACTTGTGAATTGTCTTCTGCACAATGAAATGAAAACCGAACCACAAAGTAACTCCAAGAAAAGATTCAGTTTCATAGCATCTCTCTATTTACAAGGTCAGAACATGCCATACCTTGAAAGTCAGGCTGTGTTTTGATGCAAGGTAGAGCTTTCCCTCCCCAAGTCAGTCAACAGGGAGATCCGAACTATTCTAGTTTTAAAAGCTTCAGTTAATTTGCCGCTGTAACGAAGCACATGTCTGTACTTCCCTGTTACATGCAACAGGCTCTTAGCAGAGTCTTCTTGCCAAGCAAATCCATTAGCGCAAGTACTGAAAAATGTGCATACACAAGAAGCAACATTTTGGAAACAAACAAAACAGCAGAGTGTGGTTTTCTTACCTTCTCCTAATGAGGAGCACTTTCGATTCCCCCTCCCTGCCTCTCTTTGCAAGAGTTTGCTAGTCTGCAGGCCCTGCTTAGCCCCTGCTCTACAGGGAATTAGCCATCACATTCCAGCCATGTCATCAGAACAATGAAAGGTGAATGTTGTGCAAAACAGCTTGGGACCACTCACTGATGATGTCATCCCTCCCTTATATGGTTCATTATTGTGCAGATTTAACTTTGGGCAGTGAGGGGGGGTGGAGCCTCACTACTTCAGAAAGCAAAGGAAAACAGTGGCTAGAGAAAGGCTTGGGGGGAAGTAGGGGGGAAGGTAGGTACAATAGAAGTGTATTCTCATCCTCCCCCCCCAATCCCCCCCTCTTCCAAACTAATTGAACTCCAGCCAGTTCCATTCAAACATGTGTTCAAGCTGCAACTGCAATCCTTTCAGAATCAGCCTAAGGAGCTGAAATCACACAGCATGAAAGTAAAGTAAAACCATTATTTATCTATTATGGATTCCCATCCTAAATGCAGCACAAAGGACAATGGAAGCTGAAATGACCCCCTCCACCTAAAAATTACAGGAAGGGTATGCTCTCTTCTAGAGACTGTTTATTATAGTTGCTATACATCTCCTAAATAGACACTAGGTTAACTTAGGAATTTACATGCCCAAAGTCTGCTTGTAACTCAGAAAAAAACTGGGTTGCAATTTTAAAAAACAACACTGAAAATCCAGTCTGCAATTGTTGTGTATTTAAGAGACAGCTGTGACATAATGCTTGAGGGTATGAGATTGCTGTTGGACTAACAGCATCACTCTACAAACAAGTCCTGATTTATATAGAATCAGCCACTTTATGAGTCCCCAGGGGGTCATCCTACGGCAGCTAAATCTGGGTTACACTGTCATTGAATTAAATGTCATTTGGTGTACATTCACATGACCAGTGAAGAAAGACATGCTGATATGCATTTTCCCCAAGCTAGGCTGAAGGTGGGTGTGCTACCTTTCTGGAAGTTTGGTAGCATCATCTGAAATCAAACTTTTCCACACACCCTTATTTATAACAGCTGCAGTTTAGAAGACGAATCAGGTCAGCGCTCCCCCCCCCATCAATGCATCTTCATGCTAGCAAAAACTTCACAGAATCATAGAATCGTAGCGTTGGAAGGGACCACAAGGGTCATCTAGTCCAACTCCCTGCAATGCAGGAATCTTTTGCCCAACATGGGACTCGAACCCACAACCTCGAGATCAAGAGTCCTGTGGTCTACTGAGTTATCAGTTTTCATCTGTTTAATTTCCGCCAGAGGTATTTTTCTTGACAGATTTGATTCTTTATTTTCCCCCTACCTTCCTGTGAGAACGCTAAGCAAATTGCAGTAGTAAAAACAAATCACAAATTACTTTATAAACAATAATTAAATAATTAAGAACTAGATCAGTAGCAACCAAACACCTATTTATCCTCCTAAGCTGTATTTCATGCTGCTCAAAAGCGCAGACTTGGTTGGCCAAACCCCAAGGACTTGCTACTGCAACACTTAGGGCTTGTCCCCACTTCCACTTGTCCCATGACTAAAAAAGAGTGAGTCCAAGCAGTTTTCCCCTTGACCCACTCCTTTCCCAGGGATAACCCATTCTTCAATGCTAAATTAGAGCAAATGTCAATCTGGAAGATTGCTGTTTGCTCCGACTGAGCGCTAAAAAGTGGTTTTGTAATTCCCAGTTCTGCTAACTCTCAGCACCCTTAACAAACTACAGTTTCCATAATTCTTTGAGGGAAACCATGGCTGTTGAATTAGCATCTGAATACAGTGGTGCCCCGCAAGACGAATGCCTCGCAAGACGAAAAACTCGCTAGACGAAAGGGTTTTCCGGTTTTGCATTGCTTCGCTAGACGAATTTCCCTATGGGCTTGCTTCGCAAGATGAAAACGTCTTGCGCTTTTTAAAAAAAGCCGCTTGAAGAGGCGCAGTTGCAACGGACCGTGCTTCACAAGACGAAAAACATCGCAAGACGAAAAGACTCGCGGAACGAATTCTTTTCGTCTTGCGAGGCACCACTGTACTTCAAATGTATGGTGTGGCTGTGATCTTGATAAGATCTTTTCAACTGTGCTTGACTGAGGCCAGGTGTTTTAGATCCACCCTCTCCATAAAACTACCTTGGTATCATAAATGCCGTATGTTGCATTGTGCCTTATGGTCTGCATTAATTAAATGAGGAGATGACGGCCACCAGTTTTGGGTTCCATACTCAGAAGCAGTAGCTTCTTCTTGCAACCATGCTGCTTAAGTTCCAGGAATCAGCCCCCTTTTAAACATAGATTTCAGGACTGTGCTTTTGCATCAATTAAACCCTGCTTTGGCTTCTCTCTTCATGCTTCTTATCTCATGCGATGGAACTCATGCAATGTAGTAAAGGTAACACCCACAGAACTCCTAGATTCCTTGGCTACATTGCTTAAATCCTCTACAAACAAAGCCAGATGCTTGTTGCAAAAGAACAAACAACTATTCCCCAGGATTCCCGTTTACTTGCTGCCATGAAAAGTGCACTGCAAACAAGGAATCACCATCCTTAAAGAAGCCGTATCTTAATGACGCTCCAGGTTACTGTATGCTCAGAGGTGAGGCTTCTAGAAAATGATCATATTTCTATGCAAACCTGCAGATTTCCACCTGTGCAGTGCTTAATGCATGTTAATGAGTTCCTAGAACCTATTTGGTGGAGGGAAGGGTGGGTTTTTTTAATCATGGGAAAAAGGAAAGCTGGCTGTTTTTAATATAAATATATTGCATTACTCATGTTGTGCCTCTTGGGAAAGTATTAAATAAAGAGAAATAAAACATATCCTTGAAAAAAGAATGCTGGAAGAGGGAAGAGGATTGCAAGCTGTGCTGATTCTGGGCTATACATTTTATATTACTTACATCATATTCCCTAAAAACCCCTCACTTAGTAAACTTAAGCTGAACAACTGGCCGTAGTCACCAGCCGTGCTTTTATTTAAAACAGGTCATTCCAGGCAGATGTTATAAAACATTATATTATTCTCTTGAGGCTTTTTTCTCCCTCTGAATTGATGGGCTGAGGCGCTGTTTTTTCTTCTTCTTTAAATCACGCCGTGAATTGTTCTATATCTCCCTGTTATGCATTTATTGCCTTTTATGGAGTATGATTCATGAACTAAACATAATTTATTTAAAAGCATTTCTGTTTGACTGGGGAGAATTCAGGCTTTTCTCAAAGCATATGACCAGATGGTGGGGTGGAAAGCCCTGGGGTTGATCCTGTCCCATTCCTCTTCCTCCATCAATGCATGGCTTCCATTTGCTTGAATGATACAGTGCCGGTCTCTTTGAAAGCATAAGTTGCAATACCAAACTCTACACAGTTACCTGGGAATACCTCACACTGAACCCAGTTGGGCTTACTTCTGTTTAGAGAACTGCACTGTCACTCACATGCCTGACTCAAAACTTCAGTTTCAAAAAGAGCAAACCATAAACTATAGCTTATGGCACACATTTCATAGAATTGTAGAATTGGAAGGGACCCGGAGCTTCAAGCTCCAGTGGGGGGTGGGGCGGAGAGCAGGTGGGGGCGGGGCTGGCGTGCATCCCGGGGGAGTGTCCTGTGTCCTGGGGGTGTGACCTGCAGGGCATGGTGCCCAGCGCAAGGGGGGGCGCTACCGCAATGGTACCCAACCAGGATTGTGCTGCTGGGGGCAGTGTGCTTCCCCCCGCACCCCTGTTCCTCCACCAGTGTGAGGGTCATTTAGTTTAGCCCCCTGCAATGTCCACAGCTGCCCCTGTTAGTTACAAATCATAATATGACAGAACCCTACCAATGTATTTATTTATTTTTGTAAGCTGTATGATCTGTCTGGTTCTAGATAAAATCAAAGCTGTTTTACCTTTTCAAATGTCAGCCACGCTGCATGTGCTTTTATGTTACTTGGCACTAAATCAATCCTTATGCTAAACACACAGAGAAATAATTGTGGTGTTCTGAAACTGCCTAAATCCATTTCCTTTCTATACTTATTTTGCAAAATCATACATCACACTCTTACCAGGCAATCTTAGTCATGTTTACTCAGAAGTATCGGTAAGTCATATTGAGGTCAATGGAACTTGTAGTGCAATATCCTTGGGCTACTCTCAGCTCCTGTTAAAGCCATCAACTCACTCTCCACTAGGTAAGTGTTCACAACATTCACAATATTAGATGAATCGGCTGTAATTTATAACCCAAAGAAAGCTCAATAGATTTTATTTTCAGCATGAGGACAGTATCAGGCAGGCCATAATTCTCACTACACAAGAAGCTGACTTATACCAAATCAGACTATTTCTCCACCTAGACTAATATTGTATTCTCTGACTGGCAGCAGCTCTCCAAGTTCTTAGATGGGAGTATTTCCCATCACTTTATCCTTTTATCTGAAGATGTTTCATATTGAACCTGGCAACTGCAAATTCTTAATACAAAGAATGTGCTATCCTGCTAAGTTGTGGTCCCCTCCTGCAAAACTATTTTGAGGCGGTGTCCTGACATCTTCCTTTCTCCCTGTCTAGTTATCATGTGGCTACAATTATCTAGTTATCCCTCCTTAATCTTAAAAGCTGTTCAACCCATACAGAAGCTCGAAACCCTTTCCATCCAGTCTTAGTAGCGTCTATAAACTGCTGTCTTAAAGATCAGCTGGAAGTAAGAACAACTGGATCAGGAGTTGTTGTTTTCCTTTCATTTACCAGTTTCTAAATATTCATTATGGAAATTAGAAAACATTTGAATGAAATTAGTGGGTGTCTTTTCCAAGATCATCCCTTTCATTTAAATTATTGTCTTTGAATTCAAGAAATTCAACATATCAACGGTATCCCTGAGAAAAGTAGAAATATATGTATCAGTGTTGTAGATATAACAGTGATATGCAGCAGTTATGAAAGAGGGTTTGTTATGCCAGAACTCTCAGAATATTACACTGATTCTCCTTCTCTTTTGTTCTTGCAGATTTTAATCACTGTACAGTGAGAGGAGTAATAATTGCAATGCTATAAATTCCCACAACACCCAATAGTGCTGTCCTGCTCACCCTCACCCCCCACCGCTGCTCTGGACCATAGCTTTAGAATCAAGGGAGAAAAACTAACGAACAGAACGTATGAAACCTTCAGAAGATACGGGCAGAAAATGTATCTGAACATTAAAAAAACACCACCTTGCACAATTAAAGTGACAGATTTTATGTTTACATATAATCTATTATGTTGTATGAGATGAAAATTCTGGATTGTATCCAAATTACTAGGTTGTACTCAGAGTAAGGTAAAGGTACCCCTGCCCGTACGGGCCAGTCTTGACAGACTCTAGGGTTGTGCGCTCATCTCACTCTAGAGGCCGGGAGCCAACGCTGTCCGCAGACACTTCCGGGTCACGTGGCCAGCGTAACGAAGCTGCTCTGGTGAACCGGCACCAGAGCAACACACGGAAACGCCGTTTACCTTCCCGCTATAAAGCGGTACCTATTTATCTACTTGCACTTAAGGGTGCTTTCGAACTGCTAGGTGGGCAGGAGCTGGGACCGAACAACGGAAGCTCACCCCGCCGCGGGAATTCGAACCGCCGACCATGCAATCGGCAAGTCCTAGGCGCTGAGGTTTTACCCACAGCGCCACCCGCATCCCGTACTCAGAGTAGACCACTGAAATAAATGGACCCAAGTTAGTCACATCCATTAAAGCCAATGGGTTTACTCTGAGTAGGCCTAATATAAGAAACCACCTTCTGGCTTTTGGTCTTCAAATATTGTTATAGGTGTATTGCTATTAGAAATTACCAGTTATGATCAGAGTACAAAGAACCATAAAATTAGCTTCTTGGGCCCAAGGGGACTCTATACTTGTTTTTCTTGAAGAACAGCACCTTCTGCCTCTATTGCCTCCCAGCAATGCTTTTAAAAAGCAGTGGAGACACTAGAAAAAAGGGGGCAACAGAAAGGGGCAAGTGTATTATGTGAAGGTGAATTTTGCCCCACTTTAGGTTTCTCTAAAGTAAATCCAGTTGGTTTGACTCACAGGCCAGGTGTGTAGTTCCTGCAACAGAGAAGGGGTGTAGGTCAAGGTGGAAGCCCCCCAAAATGGGCTACAAGGTGAGAGCCAAAGACAAGTGTTAGGGAGGAACTGCTACAGAACCCTCCCCAGAAAAGGAGGAGAGAGCTGAACTCCAGTGGCCTGGAAGGAAGCCTTCAGCCCACACATTTCTCTATCTGTATGAAACAATCCTATGAAAAATGCCTTTCTGTCAAAAAGCAACATGAGTTCGGCAATGGGGTGTGGGGAGCTGTTTGTATGGGGAGCTACCTCCCCCCCCCCCGGCACTGCCTATACGGAACCAAGCTTTCAAAACAGCTTGTGCTACAACATCAGGGTCAGCTACTGTTGGCCGCGCTGTCTGGGGCTGATGGGAGTTGGCACCCTCCTCCATCTGGGCTAACACACAATCTGTCTCTATTCCTGGGTTAACACACTTGTGGGAGTCTAAGCAGCGGTTTAAATTTCGGCCTACATGCTCTGACAAAGCTTCAGCTGGTCGACAGCAAAATGATGCTAGTGTAGCCCTTTCTTTCCCTGTTGCTGTAATTTTTTTAAAGCAACCGTTCTGTTTAACACACAAACCCAGAGAGAGAAGTCTGCAGATTTTAAGCCCATCATAGGAGAAGGCCTTTCTCTGAATTTAGACCTCCACAGTCGCTCTGTATCTCATGTATATGAAATAAAGTGGAGCAAAATGAAAACATTTTGGGAAGAAAGGCTTGGGGCTGGCTTCTCATGGGAAAGGGAAGAGAAGGAAACCTGAATAACAAAAGCACAAAGGGGGGGTGGGGGCTCCGAGAGAGATGTTTGAAATCCGCTAACATCAGTGCTCCCGTTTCTGATTCAAGAGGCCTGCGCTCTTTATTAGATGCAGATCAGTTTCCTTTGCAGGTGATGCGGTCCCAGCATTACATCACCAGAAGAGCAGCCAAGGAGCATCTCAGTGCCAGGATGACTGAAGCAGAGAGGAATGTATTATCACAGGCTACTGAGAAACTCGCCAGTTCTTTCTTTGCTGGGGGTGCTGGGATGGAGAGCAGAAAATGTCATTAGAAGAGCGAAAGTTTTCATAGGAGGAAGATCCGGGGGTCCGAGGATCCCCTGCGTGTATCTACAATTATAGCCGTGCATTTTCAGAGGGGGTGGAACCAGGAGCATTGACAAAGACCATATTTGTGACGCTAGCACTGAAGCAGGATAACGTGTGTGTGTGTGTGTGTGTGTGTGTGTGTGTGTATACACTCTGTATTGGAATAAATTAATCAGAGTTTCTCTATACCTGGGCCCTGCTGTTTCAACTGGAGAAGAGAACTTCGAGGACAATGAGCTACGAAAATTCCAACATCCAATCACTATCAGCGGTTTAACCTACAAAGAAGTCTTATGTAAAAGCCAACTGTTTATGCTAGGCTAAATAACTCCAGCAGTTTGTATACAGGGAAATATAAGGAAGAGTGTTGCTCCATTGATTTTGTTTTCCAAGGCCTCCGAAACAGTGGCTCCAAAAACTGCAAGCCAGTGTTTCCACTTTCAGGCCCTTTGGGGACATTCTCTCATAGTTGCGAGGCTGAAGAATGAGCATTGTGCATTTGATCCTCCCTAGCCATCACATCCTCACTGGCCCTGCACATTTAAAGCACATGACTTCCCTTGAAGAATTATGGGAACTGTAGTTTACACAGGAAAACTGATGTCATATATTTCGTCAATTGCCTGTATTTTCAGTGATTTGCTTTAACCAATCAGGACAGTCCCTCTGTAAGAGACTATGAAAAAATCAAAATCAAACGTTGAATATGTGAACACAGAGAAAGACTTGCTAGCTTAGTTCCACTTGAACTCTGCACGTACTTTGGAATTATGTGTCTGTTTTTGCTTTGTCCCCGACCCATAATCTTGGTGCCACTGCAAAGCAATTAGAGAAAGCCGTGGTAGTTCAAGCTAAGTAGACTCCCATCAGGGGAGACTCTAATGGAAACTGATATAAAAGCACTGCTATTTGGAATTGGGAGAGATAAAAGCAATAGAGACGGTTCCTAGAGAGGAGAGACAGATATCAGAGGAGAGAATCTCTAGAACAATTTATACAGGCTACAACCAACACAAACATGTGGACAGCTGTCTGATTGGTCATCTATGCCTGGGGAAAGTGTGCAGCTGTCCTATTGTCTTCAAAAAAGTAAAATCTTCTGAGCTATGGATGGGGAATAGAAACTGAACAGGGAAAACATAGGAGAAGGATGTTTTTCCCATGATGTCATGAAGATGCCCCATAAAATGTTCAGTAGTTCATCGCAATACAATTCTCAGCATTCTTTCGGTGAAACCATGACTGACTGTGCTATAAAACTGATATAAGTCCATTGGGTTATATATTCCCTATGGAGTACCATCACCACTACCAAAACAGCAGATAAACTAGGATAAACCAGTCAGTTTCTTTTACTGGTTATCCTAGAGATTATTCAGATTGCTGCTCTTTATATATTGAAATTGACATTGCTTGATGTTTCCAGTGTGCATCCTGAACTATTTTTTTCAATGACCAAACATATGTCCAGATCATGATTTAGCACATACCAATCCAAACTATTTCTCCAAGAGTATCTTTGCATGTTGAAACATTCACACTGAAATCACAGAGCGAATCAGTGAGGCTTGGATTCATTATATAAAAATATGTGTAGGGCCGGTCCTAATATTAGGCCAGGGGTCTGCAACCCGCGGCTCCGGAGCCTCATGTGGCTCTTTTACACCTTTGCCGCGGCTCCGGGGTGGATACTAGCGAGGGGAGGAGGCGCATTGTGCGCCCCGACACTCCCCACTGTGGCGGGTGCTGTACTGGCTGTGACGTCGCATGGGGGCGGTGCGTGCGTTAGTCACGCACCGTCCCGACGTCACCTTCCCGCCTGCTGTCAGATCGCGGCTCCAGAGATATATTTGTTTTAAATGTCACAATGGTTTTGCGGCTCCCAGTTTTTTTTTCTTCGAAAACGGGTCCAAGTGGCTCTTTTTGTCTTAAAGGTTGCAGACCCCTGTATTAGGCAAAGTGAGGCAGCTGCTTCAGGCATCTGATTTTAGGTGTCATGAAAGGGCACCCAGTTGTTAGTTCTTTAATTTATTATTGTATTTTTATTGTTAGGGGGGGTGGGGAAGAGGCATATGTGGGATTTTCTTTTCTTGGGTGCCAAAATAATTTGGCTGGCTGTGGAAACTATTGAAGAAGTAGGGGGTGCCACTTACCACTCTGCCTCAGACGTGAAAAAGTGTTGGACTATGTGGTCCACTTTTATTTCATTTGAAACAAAGAAAGAACATTAATATAGACCACCCCAGACCCACAGGAAACTGGTACACTTCTTAAATGAGCAGTGGTTGAATTAATGGTTGTTTTTTATTACTATTGTACTAATACAGCTGGACATAGGGTTTGTGTGGCAGCAACAGAGAGGAACTCTAAATGATTGTATATTTGTTCCCAAATTTTTATTTATTTATTTTTTAAAGTCTTGGACTAGCTCTGCAGCCTCGAACGAATTATTCCCATATTTGTAATATGGATTCAACAGTACAAGAGAGCTGACAACAGGTTTTGGTTGGGCAGAAAAGTTCAAGAAGTGGTGAGAAACAGTATATGGGAGGCTAGGATTAAAAATGTTAATTTCCCCTCTACAATATCTCTAATATCTGGAATTCTGCAGTTCTACTGAAAAATGTCTTTGAAAAACCCATTGTTTCCCATCAGAATAACCCCTGAAATGCAGAGTTTATTCAACAGGCTGTCTCTTAATACTCACCTTTCACGCTCCTGCTCCAAGAGATTGGTAAAGTCATCGCTCTTATTCATGTAATCTGTATGTTTATGCTTCTCATTTTCCAGCTCGTAAACTGTGCGCCGATGGCATTTCTCTGCCAGGAGGAGCTGCTCGAGCATGCGCCGGTATGTTTCCTTCTGCTTCTCTTCCAGTCTGTCCAGCTGGTTGGTTGAAATATAAAATGGACTGTGTTAACTACATTGTTGGCTGACATTGGTACATCTGCTGAACAAGGATGTTGCATTACTGTAAACGTGGCATGGCCTCTTTCATTGCCTATAAGCAGTTACTAGTAATAAACACCACTGATTCCCATTAGCTTTGCCCACGACAGATCAAATGTAGAGGAGGACAACAGTTAAAATTGTAACCATACCAAACTGCTTCAGCAATGAGCTACTGACATTTTGATTTTGATGAGAGCTTAGACTGAAGGAAGGGACTGATTATTCGGCTCACTATTTCAGATTTCGTTGGAAGGAGAAAAGAAATTTCAGTGTGAAGGAAGGGAAGATTCTCAGTGAGGTTTAAAGGCTCACTCTTAAATCTCTTCAGAATTAAACTGTACAGAACAGTTTAAGAAGATTAGTTGTGATTGCCCTTTTATACTTCATGATCACTATAGCAATGTTCTCAATGACAGCTAACAGTTACTCCTCTCTTTTTTTAAAAAAAATGGGAAAGTCTTCCTTTGGCATCTATGCCTAGCACAGAGACCCATTCTGTAATAATAGTCATCCATTATATAGAGTCAACAAGTTAATCAGAAGTCTAGAAGTTTCTGTGGAATAACTAAATGGGATTTGGAACACAGGGTGATTCACACACCCCAAACCCCACAGTATCCCTGGGGCTTATGCTTTCAAGACCAACAGGCCACATTTGGCTCCTGGGCTTGGTGTTCTCCATCCCTGTTTGAGAGAAAACACAGTCAACTTCACAGGACTACATAGAGATATCACAGTGGCTTGGTCACTGGTGTGTTATGCTGCTGTGGAAATTTGCAAATGGTAACATACTGTTGCCCTTGGTTCCACATTCAGAACATGCATGTTTCCTCAGAGGTAATTCTCACAGTGTTCCCTTACTCAAAGGCATGTGTTTCTCCAATCACAGTCTCAAAGTCTGCTTTCTAGAATTTTAATTCTCGGAAACTTTGCAAACATGCAATGTGTTGTGCGCTAACACACTATCACTGTAGAGGATCAGATTAGGTATCTATGTACGCAAGTGTTGCCACTGCCACATGTTGTGCAAGAGATGAAAACAGAGACATGCAAGGTTGGGGGTGTGCCCATGCCTTCAGTCATGGTATTTTGTAAAACAAATTGCAAATGCAAGTCAAAATGAAAAGGACATCCTGACTCAAGGTTCCTAAAGTAATTTGAAAGGTGCTTACCTCTGAAATTGGCTTCTCATATACATCTTCCCCTGTTGATTTCTCATGGGCAAGGGTAGCATCCCTGTGCAATATCCTGAGAACATTCTCTGGAGCTGAAGAGCCATAGTGCGCCTCCAGAATTTCAGGCTTTATTTTCTCTGTTTTCAGCATATGGATCACGTCTTCTCGAGCCTGCAAATTGACAATATTATTAATATTATTACTACTACTATTATTTAATTACTAAAACAATGAAATAGCAGCATTCTCGACTGCTGACGTACTATGGGCTGTATCCAATGGTGTCCATCTGTAAGCTGGGCACTTTGGGGGCAGTTCTGAATTCCTCATCTGAGGCCCTGTGGGTGGTAGGCAGGCATCTGAGTGCCCTCTAGGAACCAAGGCAGCTGCTGTTGGGACCTCCAGTGGTGGGGCAGGGATGTCCAGTTCCAATAGGATCATTAGTGTGGGAAGGGTCCCACTCCTTTCATTCATTCATTTTATTTCAACAATTTGTATAAAGCTTAATGACAGCAGCCTCGAAGCAGTTTACACAGGAGAGCGCATACAATGAGCCACCTCCCATTCTTGCTCCTCATCTGAGAAGCCTGCAGACCCAAGGGCTGATCACTGATGCCAGCTTCAAGGCTTTGAAAAACGGGATTTAACATATTTGTAGTGGTCATATCTACTGACTGTCATAATAGATGTATGAAACCTCCATTTTTGGGTGTAGTTTACCTCAGAAAACCAGAAGCTGGGAACAAGCAACAAGGAATGGCTATCACCATTTTGCCATGCTGTGGGAAAGAAGCTGTTAAACCCATGGCTTACTCATGAGTAGCCCTGTCAGCCAGGATTGGTTTCAGCTAAGTAAGGGTGGGGCTTGGACGATGTTTCAAGCCTCCAGACTCAGGCTGATGTCTTTTAAGCCTCAGAAGGCCCCAGAGAAAGAGGAAGCTTAGGGGAGATCAGCAACCAGTAGAGCTCACAAAAGAACTGAAATTATATGTAGCTATTTATCCAGCTGCTGCATTCTGAACTAATTGTGCCTTCCAAACAGCTTCCAAGAGCAGCCCCACACTGAACACATGATAGTAGTCTAGTTGAAAGAACCTGGGCGTGCTGGGCTTCCAGAGAAGGTTTACTGATTGTTGCTAGAAAGAGAATGTTGGGTTAGATGGGCCTCTGGTCTGATCCAGGAAAGCAAATACTTCTGGGGCATTCATAGTCCCTAGCATGTTGTCTTCAAAGCTCTGGCATACCTGCTTTGCATAGGATGCTGCTGTAGTAATTATTTGGGTTAAAAGTACTGATTCGCAACACATCCAGAATTGTTTAACCACCAGCAATCTGAGCATTCCCTGGGTGGAAGCAACACCCCATTAGCTAGTTAATTTTAGGTTCAGTATAAGATGCCCATGAAGCCCAACTGTTTCTTTGCTTTAAAGCATCATTGCCTCTTAGCCACCAACAACTTTGTTTCCTAGCTGATTGATGTGCCGTGTAAGATAATAATTGAACTCTGCTGTTAAAAGAGATCTGTTACTTCAATTATATAATGACCATTGCACATGGAAGGAGCTTAGCAATGCTAAAGACAAATAGCACCACTCGTAAATAAAGTTCTTCACGAAATCTTTTGAGATTTATTGGACATTATTAACTTCCCAAGAAGGCTCTTCGATCCTTTATGGTGCACAGCTTGGGGTACATGACTACAGGCACCATGAAACGGGGGATCAAAGTTTACTAAGTCCAGACTTTTTCTTCTGATTATGCTACACCCGTAACTGTCAAACTCTGGACATGAGCACTCTGTATTCCTCATTCAGTTTATTAATAGTGTAACAGCTGCTGCGTACTAGGATCAGAAATAAGATAAGGTCATGGATCCCCAGTGCAGTGTTGTGGTCATACCAGTGGTACATTTTCTAAATTTTAAAGGACTCTGTGCACTGGGCCTGACAAAGAACATAAATAAAAACTCACAAGGTAGCCCATTAAAGAATTTCAGGTGCCTGTTCTCAGGCAGCTGCAAAAGTTATCTCTCACAGCCAAAAGAAATGTTCTCTTCAGTTTCCGGCAATTTAGGATAGTACGGCATGTGTCTTTCAGACGTTCATCATCCTGGTTGACAACATATCTACATGCAATACAGGCCCAGCATCAGCATCCTGGGGCAGCTGCTAGGGCCTCTGGACTCCCCACAGGGTTGTCCACCACCACCCCCCACCACCAAAACCTGTCCTACACACTTCACAATGGGAAACTGGGACCATGAGTCTCCATTTTAATTTCTCACAATACACTAGAATGACAATATTTTGGGGATCCGAGGGCTTTGTGGGAAATTTAAGTGGCGGCTTCCACCTTTGGAGTGCTGCTGCCACCAAGAAAATCCGAGGAGCCCATCAACACAACAGAAGGCACACTAGATTCTGCTTTGCCCAGGCAAAGACCTGGGGTCTGCCAGAAGCAAATGCAGGCTGAGAAAAACATGCAAATGTTTCTTTTCTACAGTATGTGAGTTTCCACACACACTCACAAACGCCGCTTTCCGTCCTCCATCTAGTCATGGGGCATTATAAGGCCTCAAGGACATATTCCAGCCAGTCACAAACATTCTGGGCATAGAGCAAGGCCTGTGAGGGATGTGACCTGGGGAGAGTTTCAAGGGCCAGATGAAGAGGTCTCGAGGCTCACATTCAGCCCCTAGGCTCGAGGTTCTCCACTTGCATCTACAGTGGTACCTCAGGTTAAGTACTATACTATAAATTTGGAAAGTGGTTTGCTTGTCTGTCCACGAGATGACAATGCCAAGTTTGGCACCAAGGTTTCTGCGGCGGGGGTGGCAGACTTTGTCACTGTTTGGTTTCTGGGTGCCATTTTGAATCAAGATAGTGGACAAAAAAGTGACTTTGTCCATTTGGTGGGTGCCTCTCAAGATATTGTCACCAAACTCAGCATGAGGGTTCACAAGGTGCGGGGGGCATAGTCTTCATCAAAGTTTGGGTGCTGGGCACCATTTTTAATCAAGATGGAGGACCTAACTGTGTTGTGACTTTGCCCGGTTTTTGGTGTGACATATCCAAACTCACGAATTACACAATCCATTTAAAAAAAATAGTTTCTACAGATTCCCAGGCAGCACCAGGCACACCCCACTACTTAGATATCTTTTTAAAAGATAAAATATACAGTTAAAACTTTTTCCCATGTATCAGCAACACAACAACATCCCTTATTCAGGAGAGACAAATGAATAGCCCAGTGAAGTACCAGTTATACCAATTCAATGAATGGACTAACTCTGTTACATAATAATGCTGTGCTGGCTTGCACACACCCTCAAGCAACTAATAAAGTCTGATGTCAAAGGCAGGATATTGGGCCAGACAGACCTCTGATCTAAACCAGTGTGTGTGTGTGTGCATGTGCATGCAACTATATATATAAACTGCACTTCCAATGGGGCTGGGGGCTTTGCCTCCAAATGTTCAGAAGACAAAATGAAGAGGCGAGAACTGCGGCGCTGCAGCAGAGCCCCACTTTGTTACTTCTTACATCAGGCTTTGAAACAGATCAAATGCGCCCTGGAAGACATCTGTCTGTTATTTCCTGCCATATAGCTTTTGGTTCGGCTTTATTGCCAGAGAGCTGCACAGATGATGTCACTTTTTCTGTGAAAAGAACCGGCCACCAGAGCCTTTTCACTGACATAATTCATTATCTGTAGTCTGGCCTGGGGACAGCAAATTCCCATGACCAGGAATTAACTATATACACTGCTTGATGTTGTCAGACTTTTTAAGGGCTGAAAGATATCATTTCTTGTTTTGTTGACACTGAAAGGGAGCCTTGTTCTGTATTATCGCACCAAAGGGGAAGGTTAGTCGCAAGCCTACGGTTCCGTGATCCTTGGCATTACAAGAAGCAAAATCAAAAGGTCAATGTAGATTATGTACACAGATCAAAGTGTGTTGCGATATGTCTTACATGCTTCAGGAATTAAGGCATCACAATGGACAAACCAGCTGACTCGCGGTTTGCCCTCGCCGGTTATTATAAATGCTCTCATGGCCAAATTTAGCCATCTGCAGATATTGTGTCCATCAGGTTTATCAGTGGCTGGAGTTGCTGAGGGGAACCAGAGCAGTGTTATTCTCTTTTCCAGCGATTGCTGGAGGCTCTCATGAAGACAAAAGGACACCCATGGGCATCTGTTGGTTGTGCTCAAGTCGAGTAACTGTGTTATGATGCTGAGTAAAGCCTGCAGCCATTTGACCAAGACCAAAGAAAGAAGGAGGAGGAAAGAAGAACAAGGCTCTGGGGCAATCCTCTAATCCTGAGTTTCCAATCCCAGGGAACTAGCATTGTTAAAAGAAAAAAACACTACACATTGAAAGCTTAATATATTGCCTGTTTTGTCCTTCAGATTATTCAGCTTCCTGCAGCAGTGCAGCTTCTTTGCCATCCCATTGGGTTGGGGGGAGGACACAATTCCCACAGTGAACACGGAAAACTGGTGGGGGAACAGCTGTGAAGTTCAGGAGGTGTGGATAGAGCAAGGATGGGGAAGATTCTGCAGCTTGAGGGCCACCTTCCCTTCTGAGCAACCTGACTTCCATGTATGAATCCCTTGAATTTCTGTTTTAATTGCTTCTATGTGTTGTTACACTGTTTCCTTGGTTTTAAGCTGTACTGTGGTTTTAAAAGGCATTGTTTTTATAATGTACATAGAACTTACTATTTAGAAATTTAGAAATATTAAGTGGTTTGGAAATGTTTTAAACAAAATAAATTTGCAATGGGAGAAAAGCTCCCATTGGCACCAGGAGCTTTCCTCCCTTTGTGACCTGCAAGTGTGTGTGTTGATTCCAACCAGGACTGCAGCAGGGGCAAAGGGTTAAAGCCCCCCTCCTCCACACTCTGGTCGCGTTTCAGCTGAGGGCCCCTTGTGTTGGGATGGTGGAAAAAATCGATTCATCTCTCACTGAAAGGTGAATCTACCAAACTCATACTTCCCAAAAGCGCATGGGAACCAAAATGCAACCTTCCGTTCAAAATTTGCACACCACTGAATTTTGCAATACATTTCTGCAGCCAAGTCGTGTTCAAAAAAGCATGTGCTGGGGGTAAAGTATACATTTTTAAAAAATCATATATTACTGAAAATAAGATACACATTTTTTGCAATGAATTTTTCTATTAGGGGAAACTGAGTGCAAATGTGTTTATAAGGAGAAATTTGCGCTAAAATGCTGGTGAATTTTCACAAAGATATTAAAATAAAAAGAGGTGGATAAAGGAACTTAAGACTGAGAAACTGAGAGAAACTGAAATTGACAGAGTCACCATCCCTGCTTACATTTTTGCTAACCAAAAATCACAGACATGCCTTGTCAAACTGATCACATCTAGCATAGTCGGGTCTAGCTTTGCCCTTAGATTAAGAATCAAATTTCTCACAGAGAGGTGTAGAGCCTGGGAACTGTGAGTTCTGCTCTGCTCATGGAAAGAGGCTTTCCTGCAGCCTCATCCCCTCCCCGCCACCCGAAAAAGAAGCTTCTCTTGAGAGTTAGGGACATACTCGAGAATAGCATTTGATGTGGCCTGGGGGCTGCAGCTGTGTGGAGGAAACGGCAGAAATCCAAGACCACCACCCCTTTGTGCAAGTGAAAGCGCCATCCACTCAAATGCTTCCTTGGGTCCAAGCCAGTGTTACCTAAATGAATCACTGAATAAACACACACAGGAGACAGGGAAAAAGGCAAGCTTTGGGTGGTCCATGTCTTTCTTGGATACAGATACCAGAGTAGAAGACACAAATAGTGTACAAGTACCAAGAGGTCATACTGAGTTGCAAAAAAGTAGTAACCAGAAAAGGATTGGGCCTGTTGTATTTTGAAACATAGAACTGTAGAGTTGGAAAAGACCATGAGGGTCATCTAGCCCAACCCCCTGCAACACAGAACTCTTTTGCCCAACGTGGGGCTCAAACCATGACCCTGAGATTAAGAGTCTCATGCTGTACCAACTGAGTTATTCCACTGTTTATATGTGCAAGGAGCGTTCACAAGTCATAGCGCAGAGAAGCCCACTTCAAGGTACTTGTATTGGTTTAATAAGGCCTAGCTCCCCATAAAACTGGCTGTGCTTTCTTGGATCGACAACCTCTGGCTGTGGCTTGCTGCTCGCAATATGGTGTCATGTGAGAGAGCCTTCCCAGTGGGGGAGCCTTCCCCTTTGTAAAATCTCTCCCCTCCACACCATCCAGGCCTAGTTTCATCTACAGCAGGAATGGCAAATTGTGGTCCTCCAGATGTTGTTAATTTACAGGTCCCATTATTCCGGATTATTGCCCGTGCTGGTTGGGGCTGACAGGAATTGGGAGATCAAGAACATCCAGAGGCTTACAGGTTTCCTATGCCTGAGCTATTGTAAAGTCCTGACTAATCACTTAAGAAGAGCAGCACAAGGGTCTATTTTGCAGTAAACAGATGGATCAATAAAATGGGTTTCGCACTTAAGTTAGTTCCCGCATAATTTTGGTGGCAGTCTCATAACTAAGAATGCAAATTGCCCCTCATTCTTTATTGTCACATACTGTATTTAATTTGCAAAGTTCTTTGCAAAGTGTTGATATCTGATGCCCAACGACACACTTGTTTGATATTTTGGCAAGAATCTAATGGCATTTTTTAAGATGTCAATTGTTCAGGCACCTGGTATTATTTTATTTTTTAAAAAGAAAGTCAAGTTAAATGCCTACTGAGCAAAAGACAGGAACACCAATACTTTGATGTGCAGCACTTGTTCCATTTGAGCTGGCCAACAGGTGGAGCCTTTAAACCAGATACACACAAAACTAGAAAGGCAAACCCTTTTGAAGTTGGCTGTTTTGCATTTGTTCTCATTAAGAAGGCATATATTTTGCACAAGCAGTGTGGCCTGCACCTGAAAAGAAGACCAAGAGATCCCAGTCTATTGATAATCTATTGATATCTATTGATAATCTAGGCAATGCAAGAACACAGAGGTATGTGATGAATGGCATTATTGTGTCAGACTTCCTTTATTCTGAGCATGCACAGACACGCGTTCCCTCACACAGCAAAGGAAGCAGAGGTCTCCACTATGCCATAGCGATTATACCGTAGGAAAGGGCCATAGGCCAATGGAACAGTGTTAAATCATTGGCATTACCAGGTAGGGCTGCGAGAAACCACCACAGAACTTTGAAGGGGCCTTGCCCCTTCATTTAAAATATTTGGGGGCTGTCCCCTGCCCCCCTTACCAGGCACCCCTGATTATGACTAAATCAGTCACATTGTGTGCATTGCCCTAGCAAGTGCTTCTGTTGTGACATGATGGCTGTTTAATGCAAAACTATCCTTCCATTTGTAGCTGCTAGCAAAGAAAAATCCCTGCTGTCGATTAGCCTGGTTTCATTTATTTTGGAAGGGGAATGAGGTAGCTAGTTCAACCAGATGCTGCTGGACTACTATTGGTTCTGCTGGCTGGGGCTGATGGGAATTGGAGCCCTATGATATCTGAAGAGGTATCTGGGTGGCGCTAGTGTTGTTAACAGGAGGTTCCTCTCCTATCTCCTGCCTCATGTGTTCAAAAGGTCCTTTCCTTATCTATTTTGGTCAGGTGGTGCTTCTTCCTGCCTCCTACCTCCCCTCACCCAGTCTGTCAAGCATTTCAGTGAATTTTTCAACCACGTTATAAAAATCCAGCTGCCTTCTTCCACAACAGGATAAACTCTGATAGCAAAGCTAGCCCCTCCCTGTTTCATCACCACAAAATATATAAAGATTTGTTTGCAGATGCCTGGCATTAGTGTAACACTAAAAACAGCTGCAGGGCTAGTCAGCCGTTGGCTCTTCATATAGGAAGACCCAGAGAGAGAAGACTATGGTTAAAGCTCCATGATTCAAAACACCGAGCAAGGAGTTGACTGCATACAGCAAAGGAAAAGAAAAGCATATATAACATGCTACAATGTACAGTGGTACCTTGGGTTACAAACGCTTCAGGGTATAAACACTTCGGGTTACAGACTCCGCTAACCTGGAAGTAGTACCTCGGGTTAAGAACTTTACCTCAGGATGAGAACAGAAATTGCTTGCCGGCGGTGCAGCGGCAGCAGGAGGCCCCATTAGCTCAACTGGTACCCCAGGTTAAGAATGGTTTCAGGTTAAGAACGGACCTCTGGAACGAATTAAGTTTGTAACCCGATGTACCACTGTATTAGGTCACTGTAATAGCTGGGCAGTCCTGCCAGACTCTCCACCTTTAGCTTATTATCATCTGGGCCACTCTATCCATTGATTTGACATCATGGAGTCATCAAGGGGGGAAAGGAAGGTTTGGGGGGGCAATAGTTTCTTTAAAACAGACACACAACCACCCTGTGGATCATTCAGTCTATTCATTTCAATAGCTTCAACAAATGCTGGTATAATAGGTGCTGAGTTTCAGTACTGCTTTTGTTGGGCGGAGAAGTATTATATGTTTCTGTGTGTTTTCTGGCAAAAGCCTTCCCTGTTCTGTTTGTGTGATGCTGTCTTGTACAATGGGATTTTTTCTTTCTTTCCTAATTAGTGATTTTTGGATGCTGTTATGAGACAGATGGAGTCATACAGACTTAGATGCTGACTAACTGGGCTCTCATTTCCTTTACAGAGATCACAGGGATGTAGTTTGGCCTTCAATCTTTCTTGACCTCAGAGAGGAGACTCAGCTTCTCCTTTCTTCCAAGTCAACTGGGACTTTATGCCTTTGAAGGAGAGTCCAAGTGTTCTCCCCAAGATCACTCATTCATTCATTATTGATTTTTTATAAGGCCTTCCTCCCAAAGGAGCCCAGGCATATGTCTTCAAAATGGTTGGATTATATGGCACATGTACACAGGAACTCTGCGTTATATATGTCAAGGCACAAATGTCTTCTATAGCACAGAAGCAAAAAATATTTCAAAAAAATAGAGGGGAAGAGAATTTCTGATATACCTGCAGTTCTCCTTCCATTATACTAAGGAGACGAATCAGATCCTCTTTAGATAGATCTATTGATTTCTTGCTTTTCCGCTCACTAGGACCTGGCAGTCTGCTGTGTTGCTTGACGTTGCTTGAGCCTGAGCCTTCATCCTCTTTCCGGTTAGATTTGTTCTTTTTCTTTGCATCTTCCGGAAGGTTTTGGTTTTCTGTGTTGCTTATAATGGTCTTTGACTTGGAGAAATGCCCGTTGGATGAGCTTTCTCCACCTTGATTTCGGGATCTCATCCTGACCTGGATAAAACAAAAACAAAAATAAAATGAAATTGAAAGCTAGGGTTTTTAGTTTTATTTGAAAATTTGAAAACATGTGGGAAAATATTTGTTTATTTTTATGCCATCTGCATAGGAACTTCCAAACCAGTAACAATGTATTATTATTTTTTTTAAGTAAGATACTTTCATAATAATTATAAACAACACCTTTTTCGATGAAATTCGGCAGAAAATACTTTGGTATCTCATTTAAGCATCCAGGCAGCTTCACTGCAGTTGTCAGTCAGCCATACACAATAAAACAGAACTTTGGCAAACTTTATGAGAGGCAACCATTTTAAAAGTGAAGGAGGAAGATGGCAAAACTATTGCTGCAGTCCTAAGTCTACTCAGATGTAAGCCGCATTAAGTTTGGTGTAACTTCCTCCCAGGTAAGTTGGTACCAGATTGCAGCCTCCAGTAACAGGGCCATATTCAGTTTTGGCAACAATTGGTAAATGCTTAGCTCTTCAACAAGTTCCTCAGTCACTAAAAGGACTTGGCAAGACCATATAAAACTGTAGCTTCCCCCCAAGTTTCTCACAGCAGAATATTTAGTATTTTTGTCCATACAAATATTTTCAGTTTCTGGCTTTCATTCTCACATGCAACATTTGTCACAATTTCATACTTCTCTCCTTCCCTCCCTTCATAGTTTCCATTATTTTCCTATGTAGCTTTCCTGCCCTCAGAAAAGGCTTTCATCCACCTAATCATTACCAGTTTCTCTCCAACTGCACCTCTCAGCCTCTCCTAAACTATTGTAAGATGTAGAAGCTCCTCTCTTGAACTAATCAGTAAAGACCATTATCCTCTGTGGCTTAAAATCTCGCCATATTATCCTCTTCTGTCTCTGTTCTTGCAATGTTTTTCGCAAAGGAAAAACAACAACCTCTGTCTGTAATATTAATTAGGCACTTAATCTAATTACAGTGATTATGAAGACAAAAAAACATGCAAATGCATAGTGAAAATAATATTATTTTGATCTTTTCTTAATAACCTCTTCCTCTGAATTTAATGTTCGATTTGATGCTTGGAATCTTATCTGACTTGTCAACCATACACAGGACAACGTGGTTTGGTGCAACTGACCATCTAGTCTCCATTCATGAGGAATTTAATAAGGCCAGATTAATAGTGACATTGTAAATCCTAAGGCACTTTAGCAAATCTGTTTGGGGGAAACTACAGAGCAGAGAAGGGCTTGCAGTTAGCGAGTGCTATGCTTGTCTCCTAAACATAGGTCTTATTACTTCTCAAATTTCCATCACTATCACAGTGCTGTAGTTTCAATGAATTCAGTAAGCTTTCCCCAGTAGAAGTAGCTGTGAACCACAGAACAGCATTCTTTCTCCATCCCGAGCCTCACACCTGCAATACAAGGCTAATGCTGTTGTCTTTCCTAACAGAGTTGTTTGAATAAGGATTACGGATATAAAGCATGAGCATAGCACTTTGAGCTCTCAGTATGTGCCATGCAACTGTGAAGCATTATTGCTGGAAGGGCTTTAACTCATGCAGATGCTTTGCATGCAGAAGGTTCTGGATCAATCCCCACCCTGCATCTCCAGAAGCAGCTAAAAAAGACCTCACCTGAAACTAGTTTGTGGCCATTCATTATACACAATACTGAGATAGCCTGGATGAACCAAGGTCTATCTTGTGTTAAGGCAGCTTGCTATGTACTACTGTAGTTTCCAATACCCTGGTTCCTTCTCCATTGCCACCCTTAAGCTCTTTCACCATTTTATTTGCCCCAGTTGAAGGAGAAAAATCAAGCACAGAGTTCTTCTTTGTAGCCTTATTTCTATTAGGAAAATGATCATATGAAGATTTATGGGTTCAGACTAAGTTGGTCCCACTGAAATCCAACCCACTGGCTTCTAGGCTCTTGAATACCTAAACAGAATATTCTCACTCAACCAGTGGCATTTTTCTCTCTTAGAAGGTCTGTGCCCCCACTCTAAAAATAAATATCTATTATGAACGTGGACAATACCTGTGGGGTTTAGGAAACACTTGGTGTCTCAGGATTGTGGTGGAAAAATAAACATTGGCCAATGTTTCCTTTCAGGCCAATTCAATTTGCTACTGAACTGTAATAGGTCATGAGCATTTCAGTCTACTTCCTTTTCAGGAAAAAGTACTTAGCTCTCATGGTGACTCAGATGTTTTGTTGGGTCTCATTCCACCCCATCAGTAAGTGACATGAACATCACATAATAATAACCTATTTGGAGATTTCACATAGTTTAAGGGTGGGTCGGCCAATTACTTAATGATTGTAGAACATGCTTTTTATTGATGAGCAGTACATTTTTATTGGTGAGCTGTTCTTGGGGAAAGGCTAAGCAGGATCTCCTAGTACAAAGATTGCCAACTTGCTGGGGCCTGATGGCACATTTGCAAACAGGAGAAATTGTTATGGGCACCACACGCACCCAACATGACCAATGGCTCTATTCCGTTGACTACAACAGAATGAATGATCTAACACAAAAAAGCTTGGGGATAAAACCAGGAGTGGGTTTATGTAATGAATGCCTTTGAGCTTCATTTTGTAACTGGGCCCAATTCCTGAACTGAGCATGCGCTCAGAGGCAGCCTGTCTCTTAATCCTACGAGGAGGTCCACCCTCCAGAGCCACTAGAGTGCACCTGGCTCTGAACAGTGGTATTTGGGGTGTAATGGGCGAACGCTTGACCTGACTTTTGTCTGGTTTGCACATACTCAGGCAAATACTTTTGCACTTCCATACATGCTATTTCACATGCATATCATAATCAAAAGCTTCAACAGTCTCTCCAAGCACAGGAGATTGCACTTTGCGACCTTTCTCTGTTTTCTAGGAATTTCATAATTCCACTGCTTTATTTATATTGGAGATTAGTATCTCTGATTTCTTTAGACTGGGAGTATAAATGTCTTAAGTTGTGAGTTTAAATGCACCTGTGATTTTATTTTTATGCTGCACCATATTAGCCAACATATGACTTATGATTCTTTTTGTTTTATTTTGTTATAAATGGATGCTTTATTGGTTGTCCCAAATAAATCATTGGTGTGATGTGAACAACCTGTTTAGGCACACAATAGGATGATACTTGACTGCTTCTCTGGGAAAGTTTTCACCTCTCACAATCATGTTTTAGAGTCATGTGTACACACACTCTCCTAAATACATGTACCACAGGGTTCCTAGTAGAAAAGCAAAGTAGATCCTACAAGCCTGAAATCTTCCCATCTCTGTTCCACATTATTTAATTGAGAGTTCAAAAATTATGGTAGATTGTGCTAACTTGGTAACAAAAGATGAGAGGGAAAACAACATAGCAAACTTGCTATTTTAGATATTTGCATACGAGTGAAATGAAAGAAGTATGAGAAATAAACAAATGGAATTTGCTGGGTTGGCACACAGGATGGATTTTTGACTCGCACTGCTTCAAATTCTTCACACACACACACCCCCACGAGGAAATCTGTGCAGAATTCCAGTAAAGTGGAACCAGGAGAGATTAGATGCAAAAAGGGGGCAAGGGGAAATATTACAAGAACACTGATTTCATGGTGTTCCAAGCATGAAAACAGAACAGGACAAACAAAACCTAGTTTTTTCATTGATGTGGCTAATAAAAGTTGTTCCAGAACAAAACATATACCCAACCAGCATTATTAACAGTAAGCAGTTCACACTTTTTTTTAAGCAGCCAAATAACTACATTGCTTTAAAGCATCTCATTTGGTAAATGCTGCAAATTCATGACTGAATGAGCCTGGCAATAATAATTTTACCACTACCACACTACCTCAGGATCCTTTTGCATGCCTTTTGCATACAATATGCACAAACCACCAAAAGCCACTCTCATATGTAAAATTGGATATATATCGTAAACCCAAGATGTTAAAAGTAAAGGGGAAAATTAAAAAGTTAGTGTTTACGTTGTTTTCAACAGTATGAAGAAAACATTGCGTAACTCTTCAAGGCAGTGATTTTTTTCCTCATTTTATATGGTAGGTACATGAGTGTTCTGGTTATTTACTTAAACCTTTGTTGTTCTGGGAAACAGTGCTTCAATTTTCAATAATTATCAACATGTGTGCTTTTAATTACATGACTTCTACATTGGTTTTGTGGAGATCAGAAAGAAATCTTTCCATGGAATTTGCTGACATGGAGGATGTCAGAAGAGGATCAACCTAATCTTGTTTTCTTTCATCTAGTGTAAAATATATACTCATCAGAGCTCTTGGGAAAACAGGCCAAATCAGATAATGCTGTGCCATCAGTAATACTTGTAGAATCAGATAAAGAGGCTGGTCGGAATTACATATAGATAGGAAACCAGTGGAGAGGCACATGTCAGTTAGACAAGCTGGCTTTGACTAGCACCTCATTTCTACGAATTGGCTTAACCTAACAGTGGTGTAAGTAATAACCCCTTGTTCCCATCTCCTGTTTTCATTGACATTGAAATAGCTACCAATTCTACTGCTTTAATAGAATGCAAATATGCTCATATGAGAGAAGTTGAAGTGTCCATAGCTGAAATTGATTTCAGATGAAATTGATCAGATGAAAAAATCTGTACCAATTCACCAGTGTTAGCACATTTTTCCTACAGATCAACAGAGGCTGAAGTCTTATTTTTTTAATTTTATTGTTACATGGGCTTTTTTTTTCCAGCTGAAGCTCTCTGAAATTCAGTTCTAACAACTCTCAAGTGAGCACCATTGCCATTATAAGGGAACAAGTTCATGATGAGTCCCGGCACCTATTTTTCTAGAAAAATAGTACTGATTGTTACATTTACAGTGGTACCTCGGGTTACAGACTCCACTAACCCAGAAATAGTACCTTGGATTAAAAACTTTACCTCAGGATGAGAACAGAAATCGTGTGGCGGTGGCGCGAGACCCTATTAGCTAAAGTGGTACCTCAGGTTAAGAACAGTTTCAGGTTACGAACGGACCTCTGAAACGAATTAAGTTCTTAACCCGAGGTACCACTGTATATCCCATCTTTCCGCCAAGGAGCTCGTGGTTCTCCTCCTCCCCATTTTATCCTCACAACAACCCTGTGAGGGAGGTTAGGCTGAGAGACTGACTTGTCCAAGGTTACCCACGGAGTGAACGCTGGACTCTCAGGTCTTAGTCCAACATTTTCCAGGCTGAGTCTTACAGTATCATGGCAGCATGGTACCCACTGTAAAGCACAATTCCTGCCTGGCAAGGAATGTTCAAGTCACATGCAATCAGCTTAACTGGCAACCATTTGGTCACTGATGCAGGAATGAATGACAGACATGGTTAGGGCTATCCTGATAATTCAAGTTTCCACACTCTACTAAAGAGGCATGGAGCAGAACAACAGGAAAGCCACTTTAATGTAGCTTCGTATATGTAAGATGTTTCTTAGTTTTTCTCTCCTTTATGTCATCACATTCATCTGTGAGCACAGCTCCTGAAGTTTAGCTTCAAATGAACAAACTGTATCTTGCTCCAAAATTTGCTTCATCGTCAGCAAAGAAGGGCGATAGCAGCAGGAATGTATCTGGCAAGTTACCAGATAGATTAGCTTGCCTACAAAAGGCTTCCTTTGCTCTTGAAATGGCTAATCCTCAGTATTAGGAAACGTTTGCCATTTTTTTCTATTGTCAGTAGGAAACTGACTCTGTGTGCCATGCATTTGTTCACTGTACTCTCAAACAGCTTTTAATGGTCATTACTCTTCCCACAGTAATGTCTTGTCTTGGTTCAATATGGCAAGAACTTGCTGATGTCACCTTATGTGGTCAGCACAACATGCTGGTAACATACACAGCTGTTGGCTCTAATTTCTGGCTCCAATGCCCTATCCTTCAACTTCCCCATCAAAATATTATATTATGGCCACACTTTGTGCAGAAACTTAATTCTAATTCTCCAACCCCAGTAAGGTAATGTTCAACACCTCTTGCAGAGACCCATCTTCTTCCACAGGCAATAACTGTATTCCTCTGTGAGAACTGATACATAGAGTGTTACACCTGCACTTGTTTAAGCTGAGAAGGATAAGACAGAGGCAAAGGCATGAGATCAGGATGCTGGACCAGATGGGACACTGTCCTGATGCAACAGGCTCTTCTCATGTTCTTATTTAGGTCAGAGCCTGGTAATAGCATTGTTGTTTAGTCGTTTAGTCATGTCCGACTCTTCGTGACCTCCATGGACCAGAGCACGCCAGGCACTCCTGTTTTCCACTGCCTCCCACAGTTTGATCAAACTCATGGCTAAATCCTTTCCAGTAGTCTGCCAGGTTTTGGGTTCAGGATCTGCAGTGGATTTGAGGCCTGACATAGGGCTTATCCATACCTGTTTGTCCCACCACTTTCCCCCAGCAGAACCCAATCTTTAATGATGAATTGGAGCAAACAGTAATTGGGTTTTATGCGGATTGCTATTTGTTCCAATTTAGCGCTAAAGTGCATGTTTTCTGGGGGGAGCAGCAGGGCAAGTGGAAAACTGCTAGGACCTGTGTCTAGCAGAAGTGTGGGTGAGCCCACACTGCCAAATAGATACCAATCTTACAACGAGAACATCCTACCTTCTAGAGAAAACTTGTGATAAATCTGTGGGCAGGACACAAACTTATATTTCCTAGTAACTGCAGTTAGTGTTCAGGTTACTGAGAAGGACTGAATTCATGCGGGGCACTTTCCAACAAATAATTCCTTATCTGAAAAGCTGTAGTAGTAGAAGAGTTTGGATTTGATATCCCGCCTTTCACTCCCCTTCAGGAGTCTCAAAGCGGCTAACATTCTCCTTTCCCTTCCTCCCCCACAACAAACACTCTGTGAGGTGAGTGGGGCTGAGAGACTTCAGAGAAGTGTGACTAGCCCAAGGTCACCCAGCAGCTGCATGTGGAGGAGCGGAGACGCGAACCCGGTTCCCCAGATTACGTGACTACCGCTCTTAACCACTACACCACACTGGCTCTCAGTACAAACCAACAAACCAACACAAGGGCAAAGCCAGGAGTCTTTGAGTTGGCCTTTAGTGAACATTGCTAGACTTCATTATACAGTGGTACCTTGGGTTACAGATGCTTCAGGTTACAGACTCCGCTAACTCAGAAATAGTACCTCGGGTTAAGAACTTTACTTCAGGATGAGAACAGTAATCACATGGCAGCGGCATGGCAGCAGCGGGAGGCCCCATTAGCTAAAGTGGTACCTCAGGTTAAGAACAGTTTCAGGTTAAGAACGGACCTCCGGAACAAATTAAGTTCTTAACCCGAGGTACCACTGCATATCTGGCCTCTTATAGTGAAGAAGTCTGTCATGGGCTGGGTGGATGCAAAGGAATGGTACAGCATGAGACTCTTCTTAATCTCAGGGATGTGGGTTCGAGTCCTTGTTGGGTAAAAAAAAATCCTGCACTGCAGGAGGTTGTCCTTGTGGTCCTTTCCAACTCTACCATTCTGTGATTCTGCGAATGGTGGAAGGCAGCAATGGGGGAACCCCCAAGGGAAGAAGGAAATTGGGGGGGGGGAGGCGTCAAAAGCTGAAGCGGTAATAGGACCTGGTGAGCAGGGAGAGTTTGTGGCAGAGAGAAGTCCAGAAGCAGAAGCAGGAGAGGAGGGAGGCCCACAGGCATGGATGAATCAGGCTGGTGAAAAAGCCAGGGTGTCTTGCCCTTTTGCTACAACAAGTTCCCCTTCCCCCTTGGTCTCCCAGGACCAGGAGAGGAATGAAGAAGGAGGTGCAAAGACAGGCATGCCGGCATAGTTTCAGATTGCTTGGGGGAGGAGGAGACTTAGGCAGTGGTGGAAAGCTGTGGAGACCTTCAGTCTCCACAATTGCTTCATAGGGGCAGGACCTACCGAGAAGAGCTCCCGCGCTCTTTGGGCCGGGCACTACCTTGTTACGTCTAATAAAGAGTTAACTTACTCCGTGTGGTTTATTGCTGACCTGCTCCTGACAAATTCATAGGGGTCTGCCTAGGAAGGGACATTCCCCAGCACAGGTGCCACCACCAAACATGCCCTTCAGTCTATGGGCAGACCCAGAACAGGCCTTCTGATATTCAGCAGACCATGTGGGCTAGAGTATATACTGGAGAAGGCAGTTCATCAGATAGTCTAGTGTAGACCATGAGGAGCTTTGAAGATAAGAACTAGCACTTCGAACGGTACTCAGAAATGAATAAGCCACCAACAAGGATAAAACAAAACTGGCTTCCAGGCATGAAAATAATGAAGAAACATTACACAGCACAATGATCCAGGCACCATGTACACATGCTAGTTTGTTTTCAATCTTATAAACAAGGGTATGTTTCTTTCATTCCCTGGCATATGGTTTGGTCTTGTTGTTTTTTTAAAAAAAAATAATGTTTTATCAGAACTAATTATACTCCTAAATTATGAAAAGCATTAGTGGAACCTGCTACAAAGTGGATGCAGTTGTTACAAAACCATATGCCCTATTAGCACGCCCAAGCAAACCACAAATGTATCAGCATTCTGTATGACAGATAAAAAAGCAGGAAGTGGGAATAACACTTTTAGAGCCAAATTCTCGTCAGCACACAGCTCTTACTGAAATGGCTAAACGAGAGCCAGATTTCCAATCGCATAACATTACTTCTTAACTTATCATTTCTATAGCAGAGTTCCAAGCATATCCCACACTGTAGCTCAGTAAACCTGGTAACACGTCAGTATTATCTGCATACTGCAGATGTGAGGATGAAACTAAGCTTATTGTTACAGATCTGGGGTAACAGAGTTTGGAGGGGGGTGCAAAGGCACCCATAACTGCTAGGGTTAGTGAATGTTAGAAAATAATAAATGGTAGAATTTAGTTAATATCTGGAGTATTGAAGGGAAGATGCCAAGCCAGTGAAAAAATACAGGCTAAGCTTCTCTTTCAAGCCAGGGTGAGGACCTGAGACAGAAGTCCTTAAGAAAAGGTTCTGGAAACAATTCATTAAGCCATCAATAGAAACTGTCAACCTGGCAGGAGGCTCTGCAGGTGAGAGGAAGGGGTTGCCTAGGTGACGGGAGAGGGCAGGATGTCACACAGAAAAAATGCCGTCCTTTTTAAAACCAGAGGTCTGGATGAAGGAGGCGAGAAGACAGATGGGGAGGAGTTGCTTGGAGCAGGGGTTTTTGGGAAGATGAAAGGAAGCGGGCAGGACTTCATGAGCTGCTGTGGAGGCCGGAACCAGTTTGGCAGGCTGGGCAGAGTCAGATATGGCAGTCAGGATGGCTCAACAATCTAGGGCTGGAATACTGGGGGAACAAACCCCTCTTGAGATGCAATGCTCTGAACTCCAAAGTAGACCCAGGTGTAAATATGTGTACAATATACCATATTTCTTAAAAGACACTAGCCTCTGCTGTGCCTTGATTTCCCAACGGAAAAATAATCCTGGGTGAGCAACTGGAACCCCACCAGAATTTTGATACCTCTTGGCAGAGGTTGGGAGTAGCGTGCAACCTTTGTAACATTCTACATCACACCTTGCTGATGTGTGCAACAACCTGAAAATGTGGCTTGAAGCGCAGCGATAAAAGAACAACCTCGCTGCTTTTTAAGTTGGGAATGTTTACATAGCATAAGAAACAGTGATTTGTCTCAAGCCATTTACTGAGGTCATGGCAGAAGTGAGACATGAGCCAGAGAATTCTTAATTCATAACTCAGCCATTCAGTTGCTGCAGAGTTCCAGCCCTTCTTAGGACACATTGAAATAGGTTAACACGCTAATCAGTGCTAATCACATTTTGACATAATGGTTCTGTATTAATGTCTTCTTAAAGAAACTGATCCTCAAGATCGGTCCATGGAGCCATAGTTTATTAGATGTTATATTTGTAACTGCTATATTTCTTAAACTACCAGGAGAGCAAGAACTCCTATGAGGTTCCCTCTTTTTGAGTCCCTTCACAGATTTTGTGGTTTCAAATGTCCATATCTTGTAGGAAGCGTAATGTCAATGCAAATTTCTGGACTGTGTTCAAACCTTGGCACATGCTCTGTTTTTACATTTTTCCTTTTCCATCTGGTCACCTATTGCACATACGTAATGCAGCTTATCAAAGTCTATATTTTAAAATTCAAGACTCGCTCATCTCTTACCGGCTCAACTAATTACAGCAGTATTTTACTGATGTGTGCCTGAAGTCAATTAATTGTACTATTGTACAAATGAAATGTACCCCAAAGGTTCCAAAGCTGGAAGGCTAGGTGGCCTTCCCCTACCTACTTGTCAGCCACTCATCCTACTCTTGAGTAGGACCCTGGCAGAGAAACATGCCTGACTGGCATGTTCTCTCCCTCCTGGTCGATCGTTCGGAAGCTTCCTGTCTCCGTCACTTCCCACTTTGTGGAGTCAAATATGCACCGTCATGTGATAGACAAAAATCCCATGACTACAATCATGGAGCAGGAATTCTAACACTACTGTCCTTCAGAGGGCTTGGGCTACAACTCCCATTGGTCCCAGCCAGCATGGCCAATTGTCAAGGATCATGGGAGTTGTAGACAATGGGCCATATTTGATTAACTTGCTGCACTAGCAGAAGCCTGCACAATGAGTCACACTGCAGTAATGGGACTTTACCCCCCCTTCTCCCCCTACACACCCTCTGCATCCTCCCCAAATCTGTTCCAGGGGTTCGGGAGAACCCCCAGAACAACATGCGTTGTGAGAAGGAGAGGGGAGATCTCATCCTATCTGGAAGCAGAAATGCTTGCCCGATGAAACAATCTCCATGGTGCTACTTTGAATACAACCCCAAAACATTCTGAGGGCACCAGACTCGGGAAGGCTGACATAAGGTAAATTATGGATGCATTCACAAATTCCACATGCAACCATTGTGATAATCTGCATGTGCTGAAACAGTGATCACTCAGCAACCACTATAAACAGAGCTTTCATATCACCTAGGTCAACTGAGCCTGGGGGCCAAGGTGAAATATCATGAATTTGGGCTCAGCTAAGGAGGAAGGTTTTGACCAAACTGCCGGAGGCAGTGGAAAACAGGAGTGCCTGGCGTGCTCTGGTCCATGGGGTCACGAAGAGTCGGACACGACTAAACGACTAAACAACAACAACAAAGGAGGAAGGTAGCTGGAAGCAAACCCTTTCAGGTATATTGTTAATTACTAACTGCAAAACCGACATTTGGTATTTCCCTGATATGGATTTTGGAATTTTCCTTATGGGCCAGCACAGCTACCTTTACTTTTGAAGCAATTGTCAAGTGTGTCAGTGAAAGAAGGGATCCCTATCTGCTCAGATAGGAATGTTCTTTAAAGATCCCCAATTTGCTAGATATTGATAAAGCTGGTTGTCTTATCATGCTGGTAGGAAGTGCTTTTGGTCTGAAGGGGCAAATGAGTATGAGACAGGCATCCCCAGGGCACAATTGCTGTTCCTTGGAATGTGACTAATCCACTATGTTTTCTGCAACATGGGGTCATTTTAATTCACAGAAGAGGACTTCACCACCATGCTGATTCTGGCATGAGCTGAGTCTTCTGCAAACATCTGTATGAACATCCAAGCCACATTTTGTATGAATATCCAGTCCAAGCAACCTTGCCTCCAGTGAACTTATGAATTGCAAGGCAGATTCTGGAGGGCTGCTTGGAAAAACAGACTAATCCCTATGTAACAGGGAACTGTAGCTCTGTGGGGATTTGAGCTATGGTTATTTGGGTTCTTTGGGGGGATGCACTTTAAATGTGCTTTAAGCATAGCATGTATGCAGCCTTGGATTCGGCAACACCTTGTGAAACCCTGGCGAGCTACTGCTCCTCATAGAATAGTAGAATTGCAGGCTTAGAAGGGATTCTAAGGGTCCAACCTCCTGCATTGCAGGAATCATAGCAAAAGAATCCCTGACAGATGGATATCCAACCTCTGCTCAGAAACCCACAATGAAGAAGAGTCAACCACCTTTTGGAGGCAGCCCGTTCCACTGTTGAGCAGCTCTTACCACCAGAAAGTTATCCCTGATATTTAGAAGCTCCTTTCTTGTCATTTGAATCCATTGGTTCAGGTCTTAATCTCTGGAGAAGCAAAAAAAAGCTGGTTCCATCTTCCATGTGAGGCATCTTCAGTTATTTGAAGAAGTCTACCAAATCACCTCTTCCTCAACACACCCAGCTCCCTCAACTGTTCCTCATAGGGCTTGGTTTCCAGACCTGTTTGTCATCTTGGTTGCCCTCATCTGCACATGTTCCAGCCAAGGTAAACAATACTGAGCTAGATGGACTAAAGGCAACGTCCTAGGCTCCGTGATACACAATATACATTAACATGCAATGAGAGATGAGTGTTAATAGGGAAAACGCATGCATTCTCCCCAAGAGGCCTCTCTGTTCTAGTGCATGAAGTGGCTTCTTCTCCTTGCTTTTTTTAAAAATAATAATAATTAAGGAGGTGACCTCCACCCCTTCAGGGCTGTGCCCACATCTAGTGTAAGCGGACATTTCCTGGAGAAGAACAAGGCAAGCCCCTTTGGCAGCCTTCTGTCTCCATTTTGTCTGAACAGTTGTCTCACTAATGCTACCCAACCAGGCTTGATACAATAACAGCAGTGCTAAAAATGAATGTACACAAGCCCTCAAGATTAACTTTCTTGGATGGTGACTGGCTCCAGACATTCTGCCTGGAAGCATAACGAGAGTCAAGTCCATTGACTCCAATCGCAAACTCAGTGCCAGCTGTCTCTGCACTGGCTAACAGGACCTGCACTGTTTGTTCACCTCTAGAGAATGTTATTTTGCTTAACAGTGGCAGGGTCATATCAAATGAAGTCACCATTTAAGTAATAGCCCTGGGGATAATGGATAGCCACCCAGGGTAGTAGCAGTTATAATAGCACAAGACACATTTCCCCCATGTCCTTTCTAAATGAATTGTTTGTGCATCCTTGCAACAAAACAAAACAAAAAAGGAAAGGAAAGAGGAGGGGCTGGGGAAAGCTGTATAGTGCTAGGAAAGAGCACGTTGAAAAACAACTTGACATTTACAGTCAACACAATCAACATGTAATCTAAGAGCACGCTCAAAAAAGTCTGTGTTGAAGGGTAATTGAAAAGCGGAGGGGTGGGGGAGAGAGAGCGCCATGGTAAAATCCAAGCCAAACTCAAGATTTACTGAAACCAGAAGGCTTGCAACACTGTAAGAAAGAGGAAGATATTGGCCGCAGATGAAAGCAGAGCATTTCACAGATAATGAAATAAAAATTTTCATTTTGGAACATTTAAGCAGGAAACTTCAATCCTGCACGACCAGTTCCAGAATAAAATGGTGCTATATTTCATGAAAGACACCATTTCCCCCCCGCCAAGTCCATATATTATCTTAAAGGTATAACTCAAAATCTGCCTTCAGCTGAATGTGATGGTTTAAAAGAGACAGTACAGGAGACGGATAATGTGAGTACCTAGGGAATGAACTCCTGGGTGGTTTTGTAATACGTTTTGGTTTTCAGAGTCTGCTTGATATCTAACCTCATAAGGAACAAAATCGAGGCATAATTTATTTAAAAGCCAACTTCTCTACTTCCAGAACCCTGTTTCTAAATAAAAACAACAGTTGTGTGGCAGTCTAAAGACTGGACATAGTTGACAGTGGTGAACTATTCAACAGGAAGATTTGACTTAGAACTGTAGTACTTGTAAAATCCATTTGCTGGTCTTTAGGGTGTCACAAAATTCTTCGCCATTTTTAACCACAACAGGCTAACAGCTTCCCTCCCCACTCCCTGGAATATGAGTCCTTTGTTACAAGTCTTGGTCTTAGACCCACACCAGCAGCAGCTGGATTTGCTATTCCACAATGCTGTCCCATGCATGTTTACTTGGAAGCAGGCCCCAGTGTCTTGGGATGGGCTATTATTTTTTAAAAGGGAGCCTTTTAGGCCTAGCAGTTTCCTTTAGCTGCTAGGCTAAAGAGGATCACTGTCCACTTCAGAATCTACAGTCCAGCAGATTCCTTTGCAAGGTGGTGTGGGGGCTGCATGCTTCCTTGGTCCCTCCTCCCCATGATCCCCTATAAAGCTTCAAAAGCAAAATATTGTTGGAAAATTCCATTCCACCTTTAGTTGCAGACATGGAACTGTTGCATGTCACATGTCTGTTTACATACCAGCACAGCTTGCTGGGAACTTCCGTTGTGTGTATAGCCTTTGCTTTTGACGGTCTCTCTGAGGAGAAGAAAGTGAGACGACATGTTTCTTTTGTCCTGATTTATGCTTAATAAATCCGTAGCTTGTTAGTATGTTTCCACAAGCCTCATGCCTGTTCTGTTTGTGCAGTATGTTCTACTGATATAGTGTGCTCAGGCTTTTGAAGTCTGAGTTGCTGATTTACATGGCACCAGAGGTTGGGGGTTCACCACGGCTGGAAGGGCATGATCCAGATGGGGGCTAGCCAGCTGGAATCTCGGCCCCTGAAGGATGCCGGCATATATCTGGCTGAGTGGCTAGTGCATGGGCTGCCTATTCTCACCAGCACACCCCCAGAACCTCCCCCCCTTTTGGCCCTTGGTCAGTTGGGCCAATGGTTTGGGAATGGGACTCAGATCTCCTTCAGATTCCCTGATAATATCCTATGGCTTTGGGGATACTTCTCCAGGGAACATAGGACTGCAGCCTCAATCACTAGGAAGTGATAAAGGAAATCTAAACAATTAAATTTTGCATGTGTGTGTGTGTTACTTTCTCTCCAAATATACATTTTGATTCATTTTTTTTAAGCCAAGAAATACATTGGAGCATTCAGGAAGTATGAAAATTGATGGAGAGCAGAAGTCTAACCTGCTGGACTAGGAGATACAGATCAGATTGATTTATACTGGAATTGGCAAAGATCATATTCCATAGTTTGCAGAGACCCCCCTGGAGTTCTTTGCAGTTTGCTTTGGATTTTACCATCATAAATACATTAGTATCCACAAACCTGACTACCTCACTGCTCACTCCAGACCCCAGGGCACCAATCCAAATATAGATCTTTCAAGCAGTGGCGTAGCGTGGGTTGTCAGCACCCGGGGCAAGGCAAGTAATTTGCGCCCCCTAACCCGTGGATTTGCGCCCCCTAACCCGTGGATTTGCGCCCCCTAACCCTAACCCCCAGATGTTGCGCCCGGTGCGGCCGGCCCCCCTGCACCCCCACGCTACGCCACTGCTTTCAAGGACCCCAGTGCATACCTTACTCCACTGTGAAAACTTTCCATTTATTCCTATTCCCAGCTTCCTGTTCCTTAACTAGTTACCAGTTCATTAGAGGACCTATGCTATTGGTGTCTATGCTTGTGAGGTATAGAAAGTTATTTTGAAAACCACTTTGGGCTTTTCATTTGCCTGGCAGATGTGGTACAGTAAATGCAAAATATGCCTTTTGGAACCCAATCCTATCTGTATCTCCTTGTTGCAATTCCCACTGAGTTGTGCATTCTTTTCATTTGGGAAAGTACTCTGAGTAACGGACTTCATAACCCTTACAAACTGAACTTGGGTCTCTTATCTTGCTCACTGTCTATTGAACTAGATATTTAAATGTTCACTGTTTCCAGGAAGGGATCTCTCTGCCATAATTCCGAGGAAGGGAGATACAAAGGCAGAGACTGGTTTGCAAATGCCTTTGCCTGACACAGGCTGTATATGAATGTACATCTGGATGTATTACCAAACACATCTAGTGCAGTGCTCTTTAGCACATTAGAGTTTGCAAAGAAAATGGCAAACCACCCTAGGCATTGTTTCAAGTTTGCATTATTGTGCGAAACTATGTCTGGAGTGGGAACACTGTTGTTAGCATACATTGTGCGTGTTCTGGGCATGCTTAACAATGGAAGAACCAGGGGGGGAAGCACATCATACTTTAAAAGAAAACATATACATCTCTGAAATACATCCCAGAAGCACTGTTCTATACCACCATGTGAGCACTCCAGAGAGTACACGGATACTCTGATTGAACAGCAATGGCAATAGTGCAAAATCTGATCTCAGAGCAATTTTAACTTGGCACAATGCTCCACAGAAACTCCTTTGGATCTGGGAATATATGTATAAAAAATATTTGTTACTACTATGTCCAAGGATAAATGGTAAGGAACTGTGATTATTTTTTTTAATGCATTGGGTCATAGCCAATGCTAAGCCTACTCAGAGTAGATCCATTGAAATTAATTGGCATGACTAACTTAGGTCCATTCATTACAGAGGGTCTAGTCCGAATAGAACTTAGTTGGATACAACCCATATTTTTCATCTCAACATAGTTCAGTTTTGGCCATTATGTTTCAGATACCTCTGAGATCATACAATGGCTGTTACATATCTTGCCATATGCTTTTTATTAAAATTTTGATGAAATGTAAACCTCAAACTCAGCTGATCAAACTTGATTATGATGATTTCATCAATAGCAGAACAATAAGATTGTGTCCAGGGCAGGGGCAACCTATGGCCCTCCAAATGTTGGATTACAACTCCCATCATCCTTGATCATGGGCTGTGCTGGCTGGGACTGATGGGGCTGGAGTCCAGCATACTCGGTGGGGCAGTTGCCATTGCTACAAGGACCAGTTATGCCAGAGACATTGGCTTGCATCTGAGCGCAGGGGAGAAAGAGCACAGTGGTGGAGCAAGCAGAAAGGCATTGGTTCAACCCCAAGCATCTTCAGATAAAAGGACCGGATAGCAGGTGATGAGGAAAAGCACTGCCTAAGATCATGCCAAACCACTTGCAGAGCAGACAACACTAGCCTAGATGGGCAAATGGTCCGAGTGGTTATAAGGGGATTGTGATGATGGGCTAAGCCAGGCTGTGATCTTAAAAAACCCCATTTAGGTACACGCAAGGATTTGTACTAATGCAGCAACATTTTCTTTCACGCCCCACCCATTGCATTTCTGAAACTTCATAACGGCTTGTCCAGAGGCGGAGAGATATTTTAAGAAGTGGGTGGTCCTCTTTTCCACCTATGAAGGTAATTTCAAGGAATATTCTCTTCCTTCCCTCCTCCATTTTCCCACATCCTCTAGTGAAGAGAAGAAGCAGCAACACACAGTCTTACAAAGGCAAGTCGGTATAAGAACAGAAGTGATAAGGGAACCCCAAATCCCTTTTCTTCACAGTGTAAAGGATGCAGCGTATTTTGTACACACCGAGAATAATGCTCAGGGTCACACACACACACAAAAATGCATTAATTAAAACCTGTCACAGACATTTACGTAAAGGCCCACAATACAAACAAGCAGGTTCCATGGGGATGTTAGCTGGCCAAAAATACCATGATGATGTAATGATATTTTACTCACTCTCTGGCACTCCACAGTCTTGTTCAGCAGATCCATAGGCCCTGCTTTTCATTAAGTTTACCCCTGTGCAAAATGAACTAGAAGAGAGGCTAACTTTTTATTCTGTGCATTTTGGTGAAAAGATTCAGGCATCAGTCACAGCTGCTATGACATTTTTGTTTTGTGCAACACCATTGCTGTTTATGCCAAATATATATCTTGTGATAGAATCTGGCAAAAAGACAGACCCTCCAAGTGTCCCTATTTTCCAGAGACGTCCCTGATTTAGAGAAGTTGTCCTGGTTTCTGATTTGATCCCAGAATGTCCCAATTTTCCTCAGGGTGTCCCTATTTTCATTGGAAAAATGTTGGAGGGTATGGAGTTATCCGACACCAGAGCCAACTGAAGGCAATTCTGTACAGGGAAGGGTTTTTTAAATGTTTAATTATGTTATTATATATGTTGGAAGCTGCCCAGAGTGGCTGGGACAACCCAGTAAGATGTGTGGGGCATAAATAGTAAAATTATCATTATGGAATTGGACATCCCTATTTTCATCAGAGAAATGTTGGAAGATATGAAAAGGTCAATATTGGGTTTGTCTGCCATCCTAAGACTCCAGATTGGCCTAAGGATATGTCTGCCTCACAAATGAAGTTGTTGTTTTAATTCATTAAACATTATGGTGGAACCTGTGTTCCATCGATTAACACATTTTATGTGATATGAATATGGCTCTTGATAAAGTTATCTTGCCTAGAAACTCTTCAGTTCACTATTTTCACCAAAAATTATTTCCAAAACTGTTTTCCACAAGTCATAAGTTTTTCTCAGTTTGCTTAACAAATGGGGTGTGGGTGTTACTTAATTATATATTATTAATTGCTGCTATTTATCACTGCATGTCTCTGTAGCCACCTCAGCCTGTGTTGTTATGGTCTCTCATCCTTAAGTATGAAGTATCAGGCCTCTTTCTATGTTGCCAGCCCAAGAGACCTGACGTAGCAGAATGAGACTGACAGAAAGAAAAGAGGAATCAAACCAATTTTTCTCACACACACATCCCCTTGCAGAGCCAAAACACTTTCTCCGTAAGCTTTTGCTCTTCAGGATATGAAACAACATGAACAAGAATTATTAATGTTGCTCCCGCTGCGCTGCGAAGCAAACCAGTTAAAGCAGTCAATGTCACTTGTGGCAGGGAAATGGGGGGGGGGGGAAATATGGTCATGTGGTTTAGAAGTCCCCAAAATCCCAAGTTTCAATTCCTCTTGCCACCACAGGGCAGTAGATATTTGGAGCTGCTTTCCTGGCACATGAAGTAGCAGCTGCTCTGCTTCTGAAAGATTTCTAGCATGGCTCTTGGTGTTGTCTGACTACAGCAGACAACACCACTGGATAATAGAAACCTGCAGCAACAGGAAACCAAGGGGAACCACTTCAGACCTTTGACTTCCTGCCATTATTTGGATCCAGAAGCTGCTCTGTCTACTTTTAAATAATACATTGCCTGGTCTACAATTGTCCAGTTCCGAAGCTTTTCTTTCTATGCTCTTTCATCACCCAATACCTGCCTCACAGAGCATTAATGCAATCACATTGTGCCAGGATTGGAGATATAAGCCACTGACAAAATGGCTGAAATACCCAAGGTGTGCCCAGTACCAGGATGGGGGGTGGGGTGGGGGTGGAGGGAGGCACACAACAGCAAAAAATACGAAAATAAACAAAATAAAATTTGAAAGACACATCCAAGTCGTCCCAGGGAATGCCATCACATTTCACCCCAAAGGGACTGTGTCATTGTGACTCTTAGTGCAGTGTGGACATGGAGGGAGCCAGCAACACACAGGCTGAGCCACGACAATGTCTGTCGTCATCATCACATTTATTACCCAATGCCCACCCTTCAACAGCAGGTCCCAGGGTGGGTTGAAATGGGTCATATCATTGTGCCTCAACTTCTGTTAAACAGAGAGGAAGAGCTGTTTCACGATTCTGAAATATTTAGCGAAATGAACATTGTAAGGCGCTTCACTCATTAGAAATTATACGTATGCAATTTCTGTATCTGGGACTATACACAACTAAGGGCTGACCCTACCATTAGGTATAGTGAGGGAGGCAACCTCAGGTACCTGATTTCAGATGTCATGAAAAGGCCACCAATGGTTAGTTAGTTAATACATTATTGTTGCTGTTATTTGTTTTTTTCCATGTATTTTATTTGTTTGTCTTTTGCTGATAGAAAGAAGGAGTGGTACCCTACAAAAGAGAATACTATTCAGTGGTCTGCCTGAAGGCCTGCTCTGCACTCTCTCTCTCTCTCTCTCTCTCTCTCTCTCTCTCACACACACACACACACACACACACACACACATTTATGGCACACACTTCACTTTTTTATCTACCATATTTTTCCATGTATAACACGCCCCTATGTATAAGACGACCCCTAATTTATGGGACCCCAAATTAAGGTAATGGGGGGAGATTGCCCAAAGTTGTTAAGCATTTTGGGGGCGTTGCAAACAATCGCTCACCTGCCAGACCGCCACTGCCAATCACACACTTCACCAAAGCCACCAATTGTCTGCCCGCTGGCCGCCAGCAGCAGCAAATCACCAGCAGGCCTTGCCACAGCCACCACTCACCCGCCCAATCGCAGCTGACAAACTCCTGCTCGCAGCAGCTACCGATTGCCCACCCCCCGCACTATCCGTGTATAAGACGACCCCCAATTTTTAACATTTTTTAAAAATAAAAAAGCATTGTCTTATACACTGAAAAATACGGTATCTATCTATCTATCTATCATCAGATAGATGATGGATCTATCTATCTATCTATCTATCTATCATCTATCTGTCTATCATCTATCATCATCTATCTATCATTTTTTAAACTGTCTACAACATTCCCCTAGAACTTCTTATGAATATTATAGTCCATGGATCTTTATTTTTACATCTGGCCTGGACTGGGTACCAGAAAAGTAAACCTGTGTCTTATTACGTGAGATGAAATAGCATGCTAAATAAATACTTTCTCAATTCCATGATCAAAGAGAGAGCTTGAATAAAATTATGCTGTCATTAAAGCCACGATCCATTAAAGGCTTAGCCTGTGTCACAAACCGTCTATTTTATTGGGCCAAGATGTGGTAAAGGCTGTATCTGGGCCACACTCAATTTTTCTTTTGTTTTCAAGGTTATAAAGCAACAGCAAGACATGTTTGCCTGTCTCCTTCATTCTATACACCAAGTATCTTGAACATACTAATGTAATTATTAAACAATGACTAAAAAAAAAAAAAAATGAACTTCTGCATTGAACCTGCAGTAGGTGAATCAGAACGAAGTAGACATCAATATATTGTATTACAAGGCATGTAACCTCCATCCATTGCATTCTTCCAGATAACCCAGGTAATGACTAGAGTAAATTAAACACATCAGGTGGAATTTAACTAAGTTTTACTCAAAGTAAACCTGTTGAAATGAATGGTCCTAACTTAGCCATGTTCATTAATTTGAAGTTGCCTACTCTCAGCGAAGGGACATAGGTGGTGCTGTGGGTTAAACCACAGAGCCTAGGACTTGCTGATCAGAAGGTTGGCGGTTCGAATCCCTGCGACGGGGTGAGCTCCTGTTTGGTCCCTGCTCCTGCCCACCTAGCAGTTCAAAAGCACGTCAAACTGCAAGTAGATAAATAGGTACCACTCTGGTGGGAAGGTAAATGGTGTTTCCGTGCGCTGCTCTAGTTCGCCAGAAGCGGCTTAGTCATGCTGGCCACATGACCTGGAAGCTGTACGCCGGCTCCCTTGGCCAGTAAAGCGAGATGAGCACTGCAACCCCAGAGTCAGTCACGACTGGACCTAATGGTCAGGGGTCCCTTAACTTTTACCTTGAATACTACCCAACATTCTGTATTTTACAAATTATGCTGTTTCTTTGTTTACTATATTTGCATGTTTCACCCCCACCATTCAAGGCATTGTACATTGATTGCCTTGTAGAAAGTGGAAATTGAACCACACAGAACCAACTCTGCAAGTGTTTCCTTAAAGCACGCTGAGCAAGGTAACGAAAGAAAAGGCAGCAGGGCGAATGGTTCTTCCTCTTAATCAATCCATGCTTAATCAATAATCAATCAATCAGAATGTCGGCCACAGCGGTGACTCAGTTCTTAAGGGGAGGTGTGGAGAAACCCATCATGTATCCTGTATGGATTGTGGCCTCTCCTTTATCAACTGCCACAAATATTCCTCACATTCCAAGACAGTGAGCAACTTCTTACAGTGTTAACTATTTAGTGGTTCCATTGTGGGTGTATACATTATTTGCACCGATTAGGCAGCATATTTAGCACACGTTTTATGTTTAAATTTACATGCATATAGCCTCTTTTTTTAAAGAATTGGCCTCTCTCTGCTGCAAATTTCTTGGGGGCAGTATGCAGATGACTGTTTGCAGAGTGGGTGCAAGGGATGTTTGAGGAATTTAAACTGGCCTGATCCGTATGCCTGCAAGCGCACAAAAAGTCCTTCTTGTAAATACTTGTCACTTTTGAAGTTTTAAGTGTTTACAAGAAGAAGGGTGGGAATAAGAGGTGTTTGTCAGTTCTTTAACTTAAACATCAAGGCTGCTGATTCTGCATGAGCAAATGGGCAATAACAATGTCACTGAGAATTCAAATCAGCCTCATGCTAGAATGTCACAACACTTTACAGTAAAGACCTGAAGCTCTTTGTGCATAAAACAAGACTCTGTAGCTTTCCAAGCTATTATGCATAAAGTTCAGTTTTAGTGTTACTTATTCTAATTTACCTTTATACTCTGAAGCTATTGTCTGCTGTGAAGTTGTCCATTACCTTCTCTTCATGACACTTACAATGGCTAATTTATAAAAAGAAAGGTTGAGAACCTCACGTCCTGTCAAAAGATAGATTTCCACTTTAAGCAAAAACATACCCAGACATTGCTTGAATTTGGCCCCTTTCTTAACCTCCAAAAGAATTCATTTTGGCAGCGTGCTGGAAACATATAAGAACAATGTAACAGCTACAGTTTGTTTTCCTTCCTGTAATGTTTTATGATAGCATTTTAAAATATGTGTTTATTTGACACTTAGCCACTGTTATCTTCTATATCTTCTGGAATTTTAGCCCTGTTTCAGCCACACAGAAAGATCAAGAAAAGTTTTTTTCACAATCATATATATTAAATGTTGTTTTAACTCAAGGAACTATAGGGGGGGTGTAAATCTGTTCTACCAATTTGCAGTTCACACAATTCACCCACACACGGTGTGGGATTTTCCAGAGGCCTAGCTTTGCGTTGCCTTAAGCCCAGCTCCGATATCCCATTGTCTAAAGTTGGATTTCATAAACTACCTTCTAGATCAGGAGTTCCCCAACTGTTTTTGGCCCGGGGGCACATTTGAAAATCTGAGAAACTGTAATGGGTACCACTAAATATCCATTTCATGGAAGAATGACTAGCAATGCTTGGAACTCCCTCAAAACAGGCAAAACATCTACACACATCTAAACAAAGTAAAGGACAGACAAAAGGGTGTGTGCGGAATTAGGCAATCCTTTAAAACAACATTATTTTTATGTCAGGGGTGCCTGAGATGCCTGGGTGTCAATGAGCCCCACAGTGGGGACCCCAGTTTTAGATACATTTCTTAACTGCTACAGGAGTTTAGTAGGAAAAGAAGTGCTTGCTGGGACAGACTGTCATGACCTCTGTGACCAGCAATGATCTGGACACAGAGATGTAGGCCAGGGGTCAGCAAACTTTTTCAGCAGGGGGCCGGTCCACTGTCCCTCAGACCTTGTGGAGGGCCGGACTATATTTTGGGGGGGAAATATGAACGAATTCCTATGCCCCACAACTAACCCAGAGATGCATTTTAAATAAAAGCACACATTCTACTCATGTAAAAACACACTGGCTGTCCACAGGCCAGATTTAGAAGGCGATTGGGCCAGATCCAGCCCCCAGGCTTTAGTTTGCCTATCCATGCTGTAGGCTGCAGGGGAACCAGATAGGGAGCAGAATTTGGGTCAGGACTCAGAGATAAGACTGCGGGAGATAGGGAGACTAGTGTGCCCAAGGTGGTTGGACCAGAACTCCCAGAGGAACTCCCAGACCACCAGGGCCTACAGGCCAGAGCCTAACCCCTCACAGACACCTTCCCCTGAGCCCAAAAAACTAGATGCCTCTCACTGCACACCACCAGTCCAGCAGTGTGGGGAGCACACCAGGAGGGAGGCTATGGAAAGGAGGAGGAGGAGGAGTACCCATCTACAGGCCAGAGGATTGACCCATCGAGGCTCTAAAGCTCTCTCAAGGTGGTGGAGTCTGGAGACAGAGGCATAAAAGGCCTTAGTCTGTTTCCAATCTTTGTCACGGACAAGCAATCTCACTGGTTTCCCTGTGGGTTTTGACATCAGACCAGAACACTACAAAATTCACTTCACTGGCAGGACTGCAGGTGCAGCCAGGACAAAATGACACATGTGGGTCACCACATCCACAGCTATCCTGAAGTTCATGCTTCTGCATCCACTCATTGCTACCATATTATTTCCGGAGAGTACTCCCCTTGGGTGCCTGCTGGCAATCTCTTTGCCCATTTCTTGCTTCTCCTGGAAGCAAGGGAGGAATTTCCCTTGCTTCAAGGGAGGAATGGGTGGGTGAATTGACTAGATAGGGAGGATCAGTTGCGTACCTGCCTGTGCACTTTCTCCATGTCTCTCTCAGTCTCTCTCAGTCTCTCTCAGTCTCTCTCAGTCTCTCTCAGTCTCTCTCAGTCTCTCTCTCTCTCTCTCTCTCATTGTTTCTGTTTTCATGGCAAGGTGAAGGTGGGGGAGAGCCAATAAAGTGAAAGAAGATGTATGCAGATTAGTGAGCAACAAGAACTCTCCTGTTTTATCATCTTCACCGTCTCAATAATTTCAGGGGCTCTATCTGATGGTTGCTTATCTTCCTATCACTTGGTCCTTGGCACACTGGTGACGGAAGGAATGTGTAGTGGGATGATCTCCATCTCTCCCATTAATACAGTCTGTTAAAATTGCCTGGGCATATTTATGAGTCCAAATAGCCCTAGGGCCTTTTTAGATTGATCTCAATGGGAATAACTTCTAAGTAAACATTCATAGGATTGTGCTGCATATCCTGTAGTTGAGCCTTCAACATGAAATCTAGTTGGAGAGGGCAGGATATAGACTGAGATTATTCAGTTTCATCTGCTATACGGTAACAGATGTGGCATTTAGTCCTTACAGTGTAAAATTTATATGGATGGAGGATGAAGTTTTGTTTTCCAAACAGACGCAGATCAACATATTTCCCCCTGCAAATGTCAGCACTGCATAGAGACAGGCTCTTTCGCCGTCTTTCACCAAACGGCCTTTCTTGGAATGGTTATATCTCATATCATTTTCAGTCAGCAACATTCTCTTTTGATTCCCATACGACAAACCCTTTAAGTGAATCCACTGTCCACACCTAATCTGCTTTAAATGAAAGGCAGTTTAATTGAAATCAGCACAATTAGTTCCAAAGACATGACTATCAGCACTAGGGAATTGTCGCACCATTATCTTGGGAAGGAAGGGGATTCATGTGGCGTTTGCAGGAATATGTTACGAGAGGAATCAAACACTTATAATCAAAGCAACAGCTTGGAGGCAGGGTTTATACTGCGGTTCACCAAGATGTAGCTGTCAGCTGTAGCTGTCAGCATAAATGTTGAAGAAACATTAGCTGCTTCGTACCACCAGTAGGGGAGTGGAGCAAGCCTACCCAAAACAGATTTGAAATTCAGGCAGTGTTTGCTTCTAGTGTGTCCCATTAAGAACTAAGGCCTGTTCATTCTACTTTCTTTCACTTGGGTGATAAGAAATGTTGAACAGAGTGACACAAGTCAGATCTATTCTCAAGGCAGACGTTATCATAACTGCCAAGCAGTGTGGTGTAGTGGATAGTGTTGAAGACCCGAGGTCAAATCCCCATTTGGCTACGAAGATCACGAGGTGACTTTGGCTCAGTCACAATCTCTCAGCCTAAACTGACCTCACAGAGTTGTTGTAAGGATAAAATGGGGAGAGGGAAACTCAGATACATTACTTTGAGCTCCAATAAAATAAACGGGCATTTCCCACCAGTCTTACTGGTGAAAGCTTCGTTAGAACAACCTAAACCACTGTATTTGCACTGATTATAGAATCTGTAGTTTGCAGGTATTTTACTATAGGTGTTGGACTAGATGACCCCTGTGGTCCCTTCCAAGTCTATGATTCTGTGATTCTTCCATGATCAGGAGATGGTGTGGTGGGTGAGAAATCTCAAATATCTCTTCTTTTTAATTCTTTTAATAGATACTTCCTGCCAACTGTTTCAAAATTCCCTCCACATCCATGATGCCTAGACACTTGATTTTTTTTAAAAAAGTATGGTAAAAGTAGCAGTGTTTTTAGAATAATAATAATAATAATAATAATAATAATAATGGTGAAAGCAGCTGCTCTCAAAATCCTGAAAGCCACAAGACTGTAGAACCTGCAGTTGGAAATGGCCGTTCTCTTACCTAAACACTGCGTTGCTAGGCTTAGCACTCAGGTGTCAACAGACAGCACAACTGCTACCCTTCCAAAACGACTTGAATAAACAACCTAATTCAGTCCTTGCAACAGAGGTAATAATAACACCATGTGAGCTATATTGTCAGGTATGCAAAAGGGCTTAAGAGAAAATTCTGTCTGCCGGACTCAAAGGCTTTGAACAGAGTCAGGAATGATGTATGAGGGTTTGGGGGAGGCAAGGGGGGAGTATATGTTTGTTGTCACAGTAACTGCAAATATAATAAACGGGCAGTGCTTCATTTCCTTAAACACTCAGGTTGCTGTGCTGAAATAGTTCGTCATGAAGTCTACAATGCTTCTTTCCTTCTCTCAGCCTGTATCTTACTCAGTTACCGGAACTCAGCCCATTACAAGGTTACTTTTAGCCTAAGTGCATTAGAAGCAGAGAGGGAAATGGGAATGGAAAAACAAAAGTAAAGACTACTTAGCCCCATTGCTTCTCTTCTGGGCATAGAAAAGACCTTATTTTCACAAAGATCTCATCAATAAACAAAGCAAGCTGGCAGCAGTTTAAAAGGATGATGTCAGTTCGCTACTGCTTTCAATCACATACTTGTTTATTTTGCATGTTTCTTCTGTTGTTGTTTTAAGGGGGGAATTTAATATGTCTGATAAACTGTAATGGCAACTACCGTGAGAGCAAGGCGAGAACGCCACCCACATATAAGAAGAGTTCACAAAAATACAGCAGTAGATAGCCATTTAACCAAATGCAACTAACATTGCTACTTTTACCATTATTTCAAGGCCAGATCCTTTGCTTATGAAGAAAAGATCGTTTTCTTCCCATGTGCCACAGAAGAATTAGGCTAATAAACCCTGAAACATTTAATTCCCATGTGCCTGAAAGAATTCACATATCTTTCTGTACAAAAACAAAACAAAAACTGACCGTACTTTTAGAATATAATTTTATCTGTCTCTGTAGTACAAAGTTTCAGAATAGGAAAGACAAGCGGTTTCTCTCAACCCTGGAGACATTTAAATCATACTCAGGACTGTTCGCACATACAGGTCATCTTCACAAGCTATATTTAAATGGTGTTTTTGCATTTCCTGTGTCTGTATCATTAAAACTTGCATTGTTTCACAATGCTACTTTCTGTCCCACATTGAAAAGCAACCACAAGCGACCTTGCAGAGGCTGGATGGCCATCTGTCATGGTTGCTTTAGCTGAGATTCCTGCATTGCAGGGGATTGGACTAGATGACTCCTGGGGTACCTCCCAACTCTACAATTCTACTATTCTATGACAGATTCCAGCCTAAAAAACCTGGCCTCGTGGAGAGTTCTGTGTGCTTCCACCACACCACCACCATCTAATTGCTTGGTCATGTGGCTGAATTGATTTTCAGCCTGTGCTGAAGTTGAGGTGAAAGATTATTCACATCCCAACAAACTGGCTCCACCGTGGAGAAATCAGATTACCACTTTGCCACATGGCCAACTGTAATGAGCACCATACACTACTTACTGCATGAAAAGGGCTGGGTTTTGATCTCATGAACTGATCATTGACCATGACAGCCTCTTGTTTGGGATGCTACAGTGATGTGCGGAGTTTGCTTCAATATCCTACACAGCATGATTTCAATGATTTCCTGACATCAACAAGTCTACCACACTTTTACTAGTTATGTCTACTTTATACATGATCTCCTCGTTGCGATTCCCCGCCCTCGCTTATATTTCTATTTTAAAGATAGCAAAATCTGATTTGTACCACTAGTGAATTCCTACAGTTGAAAAAGGAAAGGCAAAGGAATCCTATTCTCCAGTTACACTGGGAGTGAAAGATTTGTGACTGCTACACTGACACAAAGGCTCCTGTATGTTGTATCTGCTCAGCCCAGGAGGAGAGAAGGATTTACATCTTCGAACATCCCCAAATGGCACAAAAAGGGTACAGATGCTCCTCCCCCTCCCACATCCCCAGAAACAACTAACCAAAGCCCACCAATCAGGGACTATGCCAGCACCCTGGACACATGCCACTCATACATGGTGGTCGCCATGAGTAGGCATGTGCAGGACAGTTGTGCATTTTTTGTGTTTTTATGTTGTAAACTGCCCTGTAATCCTCGGAAGAAGGGTGGTGTGTGTGTGTGTGTGTGTGTGTGTGTGTGTGTGTGTGTGTGTGTGTAACTTAAATGGCAGCAAGAATTCTAAAGCAGTAATGTGGTATACGTGCCTAGGTAAAGGTACCCCTGAACGTTAGGCAGTGCCAGATTTATGTATAGGCTAAGTAGGCTGAAGCCTAGGGCCTCTAAATCTAGGGGGCCTCCCCAGAGGCAGTCTCCCCAGTGCCGCAGTCTCCCCTCTCCCAAAATTGTAAACTCAAGACTTCACACAAGGGCAGGGCAACTCAGGCCCAGAAAGTATTAGACTCAGGACTAGCCAGTGGGACCCAATTTGAAGCAGTGGGGTGCAACTTGTTGTTGTTTTTTTGTAGGGCCCCAGTTCACAGCCAAAGTCTGCAAAATCTTATAGATATAAATAAAATCCATCTAGATTGCCCTGGTGCAGGGGACCCCTTAGGAGTGGCCCACGGGGCCCAATTTGGCCCAGTTGCTCCAATTGCCTTAAGGTCAGCCCTGATGAGACTGTGCAGGAGTTGGACTGACAAGCCCTGCATCTTCTAGGTCCCTGGTGTCACCATTCAGAGTACAGACTCAAGGAATTGTTATGGAAATTAAGGGGGGCACTTATTGGAAATCAGTTTTGTCACCTCTCCCCCCCAAAAAAAAACCCCGAGACAATGAGCCCAGCCACCTTTTATTCACAGTCGCATAAGCACTACACTACAGCATGGCCATAAACTTATACGTGCAACCACTGAAATATATACCCAATATGTAACAATGGAGATTTATGTTACTGCTTTATGAATGAACACTGTGTTTTATGAATGGACTCTGTATTTTGTGAATTACCACCAATAGGGAGCTCTAGAATCTGACAGCTAACCAATTGGGTGCTACCAAACAGCGACCCCTATTGCTGAATGCAGGTAACCAGCAGGGAATGCTTCAGCTCAGCCTTTGCCCTGTTGACTGAACACCCCCTGCTGTGCAGATAATAGAGAAAGCTCGTAAATTGTATCCCTTCTGGCATCCTGGCCAACTCTATTACACTGGTGTAAACCCTGGTGCACCAGAAGCACATAATAGCAGCAAATAAAATCTGCCCATACGTCAGCAACTGATAAGACTTGTCAACCAGTTCTTCCAAAGTCTTCTTAAATTATAAAGCTCCAAAATACAGGCCAAAAGAGAGCAGGTCTGGGAAGAGTGAGGCATACAATGGGAACTGCCAGTGAAAAGGTCCTGCTCCATGTAACTCCTGCCCTGCCATTTGATAGAGTGCCCACTTGCCCTCCTTCTTGACATGGAGTGCTCTCTATTGGAGTCTCCAGGTCCAGTAAAAGACCATAAGAAAGGAAAGCAGGGACCCTGAAGTTCCCAACAGCTGTTAATCAAGCAAGCAAGCAAGCACACAGGTCACCTTTGTCACAGTCAGGATGCCTATGTCCTGGCCAGGCCTGCACCTAATCTTGTTTTTGTACAATCTTGTTTGTCCTCAGTAACCAAAATTATATTATCAACATATACAAGCAGAAAAGTTGTTTTCCTTCATTTGCAAGGAATTGAACAAAACAAAGTGGTACTAATAAAGAAAAGTTCTAGGGTGGCAACAGAAAGCAAACTAAATATGCTTTTGCAGTTCATCAAAACTATCCAGCAACATCAGGTTATAGGAAAGCTGGTGATATTAACAGTAATCCTTCAGGTTAGTTAATTGGTTCGGCAACTTCCATGCACATGATGTGTGATGCTAATTATTCCCCCTAAGAGTTAAATGATAACTAATCAGAGGCAGAAAATATATATACTGCAGCCTGCCCTAAATAGAAGAAGCCTAGCATGGAAGACTTGGGTATAGTATGCAGATCTGAAAGGGCCACCAAGGGTAAACCACCCAAAATGTATGCTGAAGAATTTGCTAAAACAGTCACAGTAGATCCAGCTGTTGTTAGTAACTCAGTGAAGGTTTGGGAACCTTCAAGGTTCCAAGAGGTCCATTGTTTAACCTCAGAGGATGCCGGGCCATGGTTAAATGCCACAAAGGCTGAACTTGAGTCCTTAGAGAGGAACAAGACGTGGGAACTAGTTCCAGGCCTGCCCAGGCCACAAAAGGTTTACAAAGTTCAGCTATTGCAGATGTTTTTCAGTGTTAATCTTATGCATTCTTTAAAATCACCATGGTATTTAACAATAATATCTAATGTCCTTTAGAGGAGAAATTGTGAATTGTAGAATTTTAGATACCCGTCATTATCCTTGGCTTCACTCAATTTTGTTTATAAAACTCTTCCATTTTCTGCTAGTTGTGAGGGTGGGGGATGGGGAGGAGCCTCACAAGTGGAGTAGCCTAGGGCCTCTCTTCATCTAAATCTGGCCCTGCCATTAGGTCCAGTCACGGACGACTCTGAGGTTGCGCGCTCATCTTGCTCTATAGACCAAGGGAGCCAGCGTTTGTCCGCAGACAGCTTCCAGGTCATGCAGGTACTCAGAAGTAAATCTCAGCAAGTTTAATGGTGCTTACTCTCAGATATGTGGGTATAGGATTGTAGCCTTATATGTTTGTTCAACATCAAATTTTTTTTATTATTTTTTTGCAAATGCAAGGTTTTCTGTTTGCTGCCATCCTCTAGCTATTTCTTAAATTAACCAGATTCTGTGCTCCCTTATCCAAAGAGGTCAGGTTACAGTATCTTTGGAACAAAAGCAATTCAAAACTCTCAAACCATGATCCATAAAAGCTTGATAGAGTCACACCTAAAAATCCATGAAATGTAGCAATGGAATAGTTTATGTCTATCTCAGAAAGAATTCAGATTTAGGGGAAAACTTGAGAGTGGGAAAACCCTGGAGACTCTGATGTCTACATCATTCTCCTTGCACAAACCCAGCAACTGACAAACCCTTGGAAGACTTTGCGGTGATTCAGTAAATATGCACTGAGAAATCAGGAAGCTTCTCCTTATCACCCTTTTCAAAAAATAAAGTACGTAGTCATCTTTGTTCCCTGTGATCCCTTTTGCTGCAGCCGCTAATCTGTGTGGTTCCTTATCCTCCTGGAGGCTTGATGTAAACTAGTCACACAACTGCTATGTTGCTCATACAGATTTGGCTCGCATTCCAAAAATCCACATTTTAAGTGCACTTTTGGGGGTCATAGGAATTTATCCTGGATCAGGGTCTGGGCACTTCAGTGAGTTCAGCCTTTTGTATTTAATAGCCGATGGCAATCTAATCTCTGTTGTGTTATTTCCTACAAAACTCTTCCACAGCCTTCCTCTAGTGTATATACGCAACCTGACCTTCAGCACAATAAGAAATCACTGTAACTTTAGAACATGTTGTAAGAAAAAGCAATATGGAAGAAGCTGAGGAAAAAGCAGTGAAGACAGAAACTTCTTTCGTATCCTAATGGCTGACTATGATTTTTAGGAAATTTGAGTGAATAAGTATTTTGTAACACATTAGACAGAATGAATGAGAGAGCGGGAACCCTAAAATGAAATGACTAATGTTCCTATGTTCTTAAAAGGAAATAGGTAAAATCCCAAATTGGTGAACAGGGTGGGTAGGTTAAAAAAAGGAGAGGGCTATTGCCCTGTGCCGTCAATACTTGTGCAGAATATGAGATTTCAGCAGGTTGTAGCTTACACCTGCCAAAATTCTATCTCCTCCACAACTATCAATGCCACCTTTTTCACATGGCAATCCCTCATCTCACATGTAACTCTCAATCTGGATAAAATTACAACCCTACCCATGTTTAGATAGAATCCCCACTTTGATCAGTTGGAATTGCTGACTTTAATCCAGCTAGAATCAGTGTGACAAATTCAGTCCCATCCATTTCAGTGGAACTCAAGCATAAATAACGTTATCTGAATTGGGGGCACAGTTGCAAATGTGCCATTTGGAAACCAAAGTTGCTAGTTGCAAATATCCCTTCTGAGAACCAGCCTTACAGAAAGCCAATAACTAGCTAGATTTGTATTAGTTTTAAGAACACTTTCTGCTTGCCATTCATAATTTTATAAACGTCTGTCATGTCACCTTTCGCCTGGCATTTCTCAAAACTAAAATGTCCCAGACATTGCAAGATTTTCTTCATTGGGGAGTTGCTCCATCTGCTCGAACATTTTGGTTGAACCTTTTCAACTACACAGTATCCTTTTCGAGGTGAGGTGAGCAGAACTAGACATAGTATTCCAAAAGTGGTTGTACCATAGATTTGTATACTGTATCAGCAGTTTTCTAGTCAATTTCTTTACTAATGATTCTTAGCATGGAATTTGCTTCTTCATAGGCTTGCCATATGTTAGGAAAATTCCCAACATGTCCTAGTTTTTGGGTGTAAAAATGGCATTGGGGGGATTTTACCAAATCGGCAAAATGTCAGGGAAAACACGATGGAAAAGGCAGTGGAAACAGCTCAAAAAGCTTAAAATCACTATTTTGGGGGTTAGGTTCCCCCAATTTGGGTTTGTTCCCCCCAAAAAAGCTTAACAATTTCGCAGGTGTCAGGAATTTTACTTTTTGAAATATGGCAACCCTACCTTTTCACCATTGCCACACACTGGGTTGACATCTTCATCAAGCTATCTACTATGACCCCAAGGTCTCATCCCTGGTCCTTCACTGCCAGTTCAGAGCCCACAAGGAGGCCTTCACAGTCTCTCTTTGTTTTGGTGAAAAAGAATTGTTTGGATTTGATTTCCTGCTTTATCACTACCCGAAGGAGTCTCAAAGCGGCTAACATTCTCCTTTCCCTTCCTCCCCCACAACAAACACTCTATGAGGTGAGTGGGGCTGAGAGACTTCAGAGAAGTGTGACTGGCCCAAGGTCACCCAGCAGCTGCATGTGGAGGAGCGGAGACGCGAACCCGGTTCCCCAGATTATGAGTCTATTGCTCTTAACCACTACACCACTATTTATGGGGTTTTTTTGTTTTTGTTTTTAGAACTGCTAAAAAAAAAACTCAGATCAAAGCATAGCTGAAAATTACTAATATTTTATGTAGCAAAAGAAAATGCTTGTTCCAGGAGTAGAAACCATCTGTTGACATGAGGAAATAAGGCCACAGCAAGGAAATGAAAGAGAAAGATGTAGGCTGCCTTTCCCATGGGAAGGGAGAGGAGCTGGAAATGGCAAGTGGAATACAAGACAAAAGCATGCTGAGCTTTGAAGGAGAAAGGAAGGGCTCGCAAAGTTGATGGGTTAAGGAGCAGAAAGCTTAGTGGACAATGGGAAAATAGGGAACAACACAGAAGAGGAGGCCAGCAAAAGGCTTCTTCGTAGATGACAAAGATTGCTTTATTTGTTCTTTGGAAAGGGTGATAAGCAGAGGTAAGCAGTGGGTGATGTGTTTAGATGATAGCCTTGACAGAGGATTCCACACAGTTAGCAGATTGCATCTACATCCCCAACACAGTATGCTCTTGTGCCTAAAATGGTGAAGCAGGCATTTGTGAGCAGGTGTGGACAGTTGCCAAGGGGCTGTGGTCGGGACAAGTTTCTCTCTGAACCTATGGAATGTGCCTTGATCAGGCCAGGACAACAGCTACATGGGCAGCTGTGGGAGCTCAGAGTTAACAGCCTTTCCATATGTTAGCTGATGACACAGGAGGCCAAAGCAGCACCTGCCTTTACGTGTTTGTTTGGTCCCAAACTCCAGAAGCAGTTTAGGGCCAGGCTACCTGAAATATCACCTTCTAGCCAAAACTTGGGGGATCCTGTTCTGGGTGCCCCACCAGATGAAGAGAGGCAGTCAAACCCTTAAAGGAGAAAACCTTTTTAGTAGTGGCACCCCAGATAAGGAATAATAGCCTTCTGAGGTAAGCTTGGCTGCTGCCATCCTTGTGTCCATTTTTGCACCAAGTTCATCCAGGCCTTTTGAATAAGTTTACTTTAAAAATCATGCATGATGTAGAAAAAGTGGATAGGGAAAAGGTTTTTGAGGCAGAACTCAGGGCCATTCAACGAAGCAGAATATCAGAAGATTCAGGACAGGCAAAAGGAAATAGTTCATCACATAGTGCATAGCTTAACAACGGAATTTTATCCCATGAGATGAGTAATGGCCCCTAGTTGGGATGTCTTTAAAAGAGGATTAGACAAATTCATGAGGGGTAAGACTGTCAATGGTGACTAGCCATGATGGCTGTGAGCAAGATTCAAATAATGAGTCCCAATAGCAGAGCCCACACAAGGATTTCCACATAGGGCAGTGGGGTTTCTCCACTCTCCTCCCACTGTTTGCCCCCAAAAACTGGTTCAGGGGGTGTTGGAAGAAGGAGGAGGGAGGAAAGAACATGTGTTTAAGTCAAAATATTTTCCTGGGATGAAAATCTACATCAAAAACAGTCCAGCTATTAACAATCCCTGTGGCCCAGCTGTTGCAAAGTCCATGTTCCATATTTCACAGATTTGATAGGAAACCCCCAGAGTCCCTTTGTGGGCACCTGTTTAGAAGGGTAGTTTTAGCCAGTGTGCCCACTTTAGAAGGGAGGGGAAGGGAACATACAGAGGTGACTAGGTCATTACACTGTTTTGCTCCTTACACATATCAGCTGGTGAATTTTATTCAGACAGACTCCTGTTTGGAAAATATTAAGATGAAGCCATCAAAAATGCCAGCACACATTAAGCTATTTGCTGTGACAAGGAGAAACAAATGATCCCTCCCACAAAATGAGAAGGTTAACTCCACAAAGCTCTTCGTTTATGGTGCTTCACCAACTTCTCTCCCTCTTTTTATTATCATAAAGAGGTAAATGGTGGAACGAATTAGTTTCTAGCACCCAAACTATTCCAGGACTATGCAAACCTTTCTCTTGTTTTGAGTTATAGTTCTTTATCCCACAGGATAAGACCCTGCAGCTTTCCTTACATGAAACTCTGTGGGTCTGCTAGTCAATTCAGCTCAGTTCAGTTTGATTTAATGTGTTTAGCGAGCAGCCATTGCACACCTAAAAATAATAACAAGAATGCTGCTAACTATAGTGATTTACATTCAATGAGTTATACTAAGGGACTCCTCTCATGACAGCCTTCATGGTTGATATTTGCTAGCATGGGCGTAGCCAGGATTTGGGGGGGGGGCAGCCAAAGTTAAGCTTTTTTTAGGAAATCAAAGTTGTTGACCTTTCATTAGGAAATCCTTTTAAAAGCTCCACAGGAGTACAGGAGATGCATAGAAAGAGGACGGGTGTCCTTCAGTTTGTTAAACCTCCTTGACACCATCCTCTTTCTATGCGCCTCCCGATGGAAACATGCAGATGAGGAAAGGCTGCAGTCTGCCTTTTCCCACAATCAGCTTCTAAGGCACATTTATGGTATTTCAATTTTTACAATTAAAACAGCTCTTTTGCAGAGAAATGCATTCACACAAAAGAGCAGTATTGAAAACAAAAAGTTTCCTTTGCAGGTGCTAGTGAGTATTCTTTAAGGAATAGATACAGAGCAACATGGCTGACCTGTTCCATATGGATGGATGAAAGTTTTGTTTCTGGCGCTGAAGGGTGGAAGTTGATTATTTATTGGGTTGGGAGTAGGTATGTCATAGTTCCTATTAGGGCAGGCCTAAGGCATGCACTAGAAGAAAGAGACAGACAGCTGCAGGCGTTCCTAAACATACTGACAAGAAGAGAAACCAAGACCATGAATAGGCACTGTAGATCATCTTGGTTCTAAATATTCAATTGATACATCTCTTGGAAAATAAATAATGCACAGTACTTTTCTCGTGACTCTTTGGAACTGTGTCTCATTCTTACTGTTTCATTTCTCTCAATGTTTTCTTAGCAGTTTGTTTATACCCATGAACAAAAATAACCACTTTTGCATCATAACTTAGTGTCATGATCCTAAGTCCACTTACTGGAAACTTCCCAGTAAGTGAATTTAGGATCATGGCACTAAGATGTCATTTAATTGCTGGGATGTAATTCAGACTAGATGTGCTAATGACTGAAATATCAGATTGTCATTTTATTTCTTTAGATAGTTAAATAAAGCAACAAATTATCATATTCTTAGGACTGAGCAAATGATCTGCATTGGGCACACAACAGAAAATTCTGTTACTGTATTCTTTTATTACTAGAAAAATCTTTTTTAAGAAAGAGGAAGTATTTCAGGTAAATGTCAAAATGTCTTGCATGCTTCTTTAAAAATAACACTTTCTAGCAAGTTATGAATTATTCTTGCATTTATTTGTTTGCCTGATTTTTCTGTTGTTAGCTGGTTTTAGGCAGTTACTAGTTATATAGGTGTGGTCATATGGGTATACAATCCTATCAAGTTGTGGTTCTTAAACACAATTGCTCCATTACTTATTTCCATGGTTTATACCCTTCAACTAAGTTTTCAGTGTAGTTTACAAAAATAAGATACAATGCAAAGACACAAAATAAAATATGATAAACATATTTTTACAGAGTACTATCAGTTGCATGGAAATAAGTTCCATGTACTCTGGAAGTAATGTTTTTATAACTGGATTATTTTTTGTCATAGTAAAAAATAGAATATGTGTTCTAGCAACGTGGTAACATTTTGAATGGTCAGTTCTCTGTAAAGATATATTTATACTTAAATAAGTCCTGACATTGTTATGTCCAAAAATATCCTGTTTATGAATGCTCATGGAGTTATTCACACAGAATAAACATTCGGACTGTGATTTAATAAGATAGATATTCTTGATGGCAGCAGCAAGACTTGGGACTATTGTCAAAAGGGCAGAACAAAATGTACCAGGTTGTACAAAAGCACTTACAGGCTTGTGAAAAATAGATAGGTGAGCTAGAAAGCATCAGACAAGAGCCTCACAATTAATTCAGAATATCACAGCATGCTTACTTCATCCTGCTGATCAGCCAGTCTTCATTACTTGGTTTTATAGCTGTTGTGATACTAGCCCCAGCCAGTCTTCTTAAAATAAAACCCCAATCTTAATGTGCCTTCTGACAGCATGTGCTTACACAAACATAGCCGATGCCTTTGTTATATTCCATGCTTCCATATCCCATCTCCTGTCCTATTATGGTTTTAGAATGTTACTATTAGCCTTGCTAGTTTGACAGATAGCGTAAAAGAACGTGACAATTTTCCTTTACTGATAAAAGCAAAAAAAGACAGTCTTTTTATCTTCTCTTTTTTTGTGTGTAAAGAGAGTGTCTCTCTTCTCAACTTTCCACATTAAGCAGAATGTTAAGCACAGAAGGCAAGCAAACACACAAGAAACAAGGGAACATTCACAAACAAGAAGCAAAAACAATCATTCTCAATGAAAAACTCCACTGGAGAAGTCAATTCAGTCTTACCTGCCAAGTGGAAGAGAAGACCGAGTTGCCTTCCTTTTACAAAGACACTGTGCTCTTGGAAGGCTTCGGGGATCTAGCTTGCATGACCAAGACTGAAGGTATTAATCAGGCCCAGAAGAACACAGAGACAGAAGCTTCCCCTCGCTTTCTAGATCTATCAGTGACTGAAGTAATGCAGGAAATAGGGAAGAGAGCAGAAGAGGAACGTAGTTCCTGTTAAGAGAAATACCACGCAGAAGAAACAGGAGGTACAGCCTCTCAGTTATGTTTCTCTCTCTCTCCCCCCCCCAGGCTTTTGCCTGAAAGCCTCTTCTGCTGTTGTTTTGCCCCCACCCACAACTGTTGCTCTGTGGTGCTAAGCTTTGGCAGTCAAGTTCTGAGATTGCATTTCCCCTCTCCTGGTCTCCTCTCACACTGTTCAGAGAGCAATGACTTTGTTGAGCTGAGCCCGTTTGTGCTATATTTAACCAGTGTTCTCAGCAAGTCAAGCCTGTCAACAGCTGAGAAGTTTGAAGCAGGCTTTGCCGAGTTCCTCAGCTGCTGAGTTATCAGTGGATATAGAACTGCACTCTATAGCTACCTCAGTACGTACATATGAAGGAACCTCACTTTTTGCATGAAGAGTAAACATGATCCCATAAACATGATCAAACACAAACAGGATGTGCAATTCCTTTTATCCCTCAAACATGATCCCATAAACATGATCAAACACAAACAGGGTTTGCAATTCCTTTTATCCCTCAAAAAAGAATTGTGAAGAAGGGTCAGCAGGTCAATGTCATTTTAAAAATTATTTTGAGATTTTTTGGTTTTTTTAATAAAAAAAAACATTTACAGGAAAATCGTCATGTGAAAAGCCAACAGTATTCATTAGAAAGCTATCACAAACAAGGACCTTTTAAGTAATCTGTCGCCAATTTTGAAGCAATTTAAACTATTTTGGTGTGTGGAATGCTAACAAGGCTCACATTAGGCACTTTGGCATTCTAGCATCCTGTTTACAGAATCAACTATCCTGGGATACAGCGCAGTGAATCAACTTCAATCCTTGGTTTGTTTACATCCGAAGGGTGAAGCGCAGGTCAGGGTGAGCTTAGGGAGAGACAGCATCCTTGGCAGAACCAGTTCTTGACTCGGCTTACTTTCAGCCTGCAATAAAGTGATCCCGTAAACAAACTGCAGGGTGTGTTGTTTTTTTTAGCTCTGGTGGTTGGGGGTCATATTTGCACAGAACATTTGCAACAAACAGTGAATGACCCAAGAAAATCAGCACAGTCTTTTGTTCTGTCCTGGGAATTACTTATCCATTTAGCTAGAAGGAGATGCTATCCAAAGGAGGATAACCTGAGGTAACAACATCTGAATCTTGATTGGGTGAACAAGCCTTAGCCCAGAGGTGAGGTCATAGTGGCCGTCTAGATGTTGTTAAGATTACACCTCCCATCATCCCAGGCCCATTGTCCATGCCAGATGGGGCTGATGTGGGTTGCAATCCAATATCATCTGAAGGGCTACAGATTCTCAACAGCTGCCCTAACTGAAATAATACTAGAACAATGCTATGTACCACTTGGGACAAGGTAGGGGCTTGTGAATGAATGCATCTCCCTACCTGCTGCCTCAGGTCCTCTCCACATGGAAAAATTAAATCTCAGGGAGAAAGGGTCTTACCAAACTTTAAGACTTGTCAGCTTTCCATGCACTGGAATATCCACTTACCAGGTCAGATGGTGGGTGAGGTTTCCACCCCGGGTGGTTGCTGTGGAGTCTTTTGTCTGGATTCCCACCAGAACCCATTTTTAAACTGGTGTATCCCTATCTGTTGCAGCCGTGGCATCACCCCTCCCCCTGTACTTGTATCTTTTCTTTCAGGCTAACCATTTCCTTTCTAGGTTCATGGGTGTTGCTACGGTAGGACAATGGCTGCTGTTTTTCAGAGCCGGGAAGGAATTTCCCCTGCTCTACAGGTCTTGCCTTCCCTGTAGCAATTGTCACAACTTTGGTGGTTTTAGGCTTTGGGTGGAATCCATTAGTCTAATATTCAGTGAGCGGGTGATGCGGTGACTCGCCCCTTCTGCGGCGGCGATATCTGGGTTACCCGTTAAAGGGGTCTTGAGGGGAGTCTCTGGCCACAAGCGCACAGTGCTGGGTCGTAGTACTCTCCTCAGCTGTGTGGATAAAGGGAGCCAGCTGTGTGAACACACATTTTGCAGTGTCCCCGAATTCCTGACCCTGTCTAGCCTCAGATCCCCAGCAGGGGGCTGAGAGGGATACACGCCCGATGCCTAAGCCAAGGTTTCCTACATCTGACTCATAGAATCATAGAATCATAGAGTTGGAATAGACCACAAGGGCCATCGAGTCCAACCCCCTGCCAAGCAGGAAACACCATCAGAGCACTCCTGACATATGGTTGTCAAGCCTCTGCTTAAAGACCTCCAAAGAAGGAGACTCCACCACACTCCTTGGCAGCAAATTCCACTTTTGAACAGCTCTTACTGTCAGGAGGTTCTTCCTAATGTTTTGGTGGAATCTTCTTTCTTGTAGAAAGAAGTGATGCAAGTGACTCTGTGATGCAACTTCTGCTTCATAGCTTCCAACCTACCTACAGCTCAGTCCTGGCAATTGCCTTTGCCTTGATGGACCTTGTTGACAGAGAGAGACTTTTTAATTGGAAAAGAAAGAATTACATAGTTGCAGATCGTTTAGTATTCCAGCCCAGGATGTGCAGCGCAGGATCTGCAGTGAAGGATACCACTACAGATATCTGCCAAGACTCAGCTTAAATGCCTTTCAGGAAGGAGAGTCCACCACCACCCAAGTCTATTTCATTGTTGAGCAGCCCTTACTCTAAGAACATTTCCCTAACGCTGAGCTGAAATCTTTCCTGTATCTTCCAACCTCTGGAGCAACAGAGAACACAAACCCCTCACTCCCAATCTCCTGTATTGGAAGACCTCTATTGTGTTGTTCTCCCTCTTTATTTCCTCTTCTCTAGGCTAAACATCCTTTACGTTGCTTTCTGAAATACATGGTGATGGTCCTTCTTCAAATCCTTAATGTGATCTGATATTCCATTTACCTTTCACATCCTGCTGTTTCTGGGAAAAGAATGTCCCTTCCATCTGCCAGTGAAACAAAACAGCTGCCTCTTATAACATGCTGCCTCATAATTAGACTCCTTGCTTTGACCAATGATAAGGCCAGTCTTGAATAAATCACTACTAGCGGGGAGATTGTCTAAAATACTGCAAACCACAACTGACTCATTCTGGGACAGGTGCCCCTCCAAATGCATGGGCTACTCAGATTAAATATTTTGTGGACGGCAGCCATAGGCTTAGCTATGAATATTTCAATGGGAGATGAGAAATAAATAGCTTGGTGCCAATGTCCTTTACCTCAGAAGGTATGTTGTTATGATCGCACTCGGGTTACCTCACGCTGTGGTACTGCAGCACTTGGCAAGGGCTGAAAATTTAGGCTGCTCTTAAAGTTTTGTATGAAACACAGTTCAATCTCTGTAGACAAACAGGACTGCTCAAAAGGGAACATATTTGGTGCGCTGTCTCTCCATTTGCTTCTGTTATTCATTGACTATCCTCATTCCTAATCTATAATTACTTATGACCTGGCTGTGACATGAATATCTTGGTATCCACTGACAAAACTGAATTGTTCAAAGGCAGTGCAGTCAGCAGATGCCAGTGCAAGGTTCTAACGTGGAACAGAGAAGAATGGCCTTTAGATTACTCTTGGGAGCAAAATCTATTTTGCACAGGTATTTATTTACATATTTAAGAAATAGCAATAGCTGAATTCTGTGCAAACAAAAGTTTCAGGGCTTTTTTTCTTTTTAATTTTTTTTATTAGAAATTTCAACACAATACAGTGGTACCTCAGGTTAAGTACTTAATTCGTTCCAGAGGTCCGTTCTTAAACTGAAACTGTTCTTAACCTGAAGCACCACTTTAGCTAATGGGGCCTCCTGCTGCCACCATGCCGCTGGAGCCCAATTTCTGTTCTCATCCTGAAGCAAAGTTCTTAACCTGAAGCACTAGTTCTGGCTTAGCGGAGTCTGTAACCTGAAGCGTATGTAACCTGAGGTACTACTGTAGTTTTAACAAAAATACATCATCCATATTGTTTTTCCCCTCCATTTTCCCCCCTCCCCCCTAAACAGAAAACCCAACCTCCCACCCCACCTTCCGACTTCCCTCAACTCCTTTCTCTGGTTTCTCAACACATATGTCTATCTGCATGTTATAAAATTGTAAAGATCCTCCAATTATCTATCTATATATTACAGTAAAGAATTTGTGAATGTTTATTCATCAGGGCTTTTTTCCCAAGGAAACCCCATGTATACTGCTGTGCAGAATGCCGACACAGCCCTCAAATAAGGATGGATAAATCTGACAATTTTTATTTCTCTTGGTTTCTTGTTTCCTCGAACTTTAGTTCAACTTCAGTTCAACCCATTTCCACATTAGTTTGTGATTTTATTAAAGGTCTGCACAAAACTTACATTTTCATGTGCATTCATCCTAATAATTCTGCAAGCAATTCTCCACCATAAGTGCCCATAATTGTAAGTGCCCTGGAGCAGGGCATTTTCTGTGCACTTCCCCTATTACGTCTTTTGGGTGGAGAACTGCATTGCAAAAATTTGGAGAAGTGCAAATTTTGAAAGTTTGCGCTTATCCACATTTACCTTTTGCCCCATGCTTAACAAACACAGGTCCACGCTTTAAAGCTCAATGTCCCAGCGCTGTTTTTCACCCTGGAGTGTTCCCCGTGAAAACCTGCTCTTTAAAGCTGAAGTACAACAAATGGCAATTCGGGTTATCCATGGATTTGCTGTTTGCTCCAATTCAGGTTTTCATGGTGAAAAGCTTTGGGGCAAAAAAATGAGCTTTAAACGTGCAGACCATACCTGGAAAGCACAGAGGAAAGGTAAGTGTGGATAAACCCATAGTTGCATTTTGGTTTGTGTCCATGGGCGTAGCCAAGGGGGAGCAGGGAGGGACAGCTGCCCCCCTAAATCAATAAAATTCAATAAAAATACATAGCTAACTGAGGTTCTGCCCCCCTAAGAAAATGCTTCCCCCCCCCAAACAAAAATCCTGGCTACGCCCATGTTTGTGTCTGAGCACAGATTAGGTAGGTTCACTTCAGTGCAATTTTTCTAGAAAAAGAGGTACCGGAACTCACCAAGAATGCCTCCCTTGTTCTCTTATAATGGCAATGGCACACACCTGAGAGGTGCCAGAACTGAGTTCCAGTGAGTTCCGGCTGGAAAAAAAGCCTTGGTTCACAGTAAAGTGCCAACTCAATATCCCCTTCCCTACCTTCTGCCAAGTGCAGATGATAAATCACACTCCCGAGCAACAGTCAGCATCCCTCTAAGCAAAAGCCACGTCCCTCTGAGCAAAATGGGCTATAGGCACCAGTTTTGGGGGGTATGGGTGTCCGGTATAGAAATTTAGAGCATTTGACACCAACAAGCCTACACGATATCCTTCCCATGCCTACCCATCCAAATGGCACATTGGGGTTAGCCAAATCAATGATGATGACACAGTCCAAAACAGTGTTATGTGAGACATTTGCTTAAATTTATTTGCTGTGCTATCTTTTCTCCAATTTATGACTATGAGGTAAGCAATTGTCCAAACAATCGTCTTGTTCATAGGGTGTAGGCAACATGGTGTATTCCGTCCTGAGACTTCTCTCTCAGTCTAGATAGTATTTAACAAAACTCAACAAAGCTCTCATACATAGATTTATTGAAGAGAATCAAGGCACAACAGGCTGTTCTTTATGAAGTTCATGGAGTAATGTAAGAATGAGCAGTGCTTTTTTTTCTTTAAAAATGTTTAGGGGTACTCTTATTTTCCTACTCATATTGAAATACTGCCCCTCAATGAGGCCAAACTTAGATTCACAAAATGTTTAGGGGTATGTGTACCCCTGCGTCCCCCCAGAAAAAAAGCACTGAGTATGCGTATACCTGGTATGCAAGAACTAGACTGCCTCCCATCAGCCGTAGCTAGGCTGCCCAATGCTTAGGGATGATGGGTATTTTTATTCATAGCATCTAAAGGGCATCATGCTGGCCAACCCTGCATTAATTATAAGTGCCCTGGAGCAAGGCATTAATAATGTATGTTTTTAGTATAGTTCCTAGCATACTTTTGATATCTAATATATATGAAATAGCTAGAACAGTGGCCATGGTGGTCATAGCTGCAGCGGTATAATAAGCCGGAGTAAGGCATACATATTGAGCCTCAGTCCAGGCAAAAAAATCAAGTTCCAGTTTCACTACAATCATCAACAGGACAAAAACTCAATTATCTCTAGACTAGATGGAGGCCATTTAACATAGAATGCTTTTCTATCAGCACAGTAATGGAAAAAAGTATGATATCATGTAGAGCACTGTATATTCCATTTCCGGCAATGTTGTCTGAAACAATGCAGGCGAGATCATTATTTAAGTCCCATTGATTTCAGTGGGAAGAATTGAACGCATGTTGAAATCTCTTTCACTGAGATTTTCGTTCCAGGCACAGTTCCGCTAGCTGCATTAACAATTCGAAATGGACAATTGGCTAATTTCTAATTCCTGCAGTTCTTCCTGTGTAGCAACACAGGAAACTGGTGCCCCAATAAACAAAAGATTATGTGGAAAGTGTGAAGGGAGATTGGTGGCTATAAATTACTCACAGTATACTCTGGTGCTGTTAAGAAACAGATCTCAGCAAGATTACGCTATCACAAATAGTTTTAAGGATTGTAGAATAGTCCAGATTTAGGAAAGCAACCATTATTCAATGGCTGATATATGATTCTGCACATGTGGTTTTTAAAATTATTATTTTAAAATCATTTTAAAAGTCATAATTACCTAAGCTGACATTGGTTTCATTTTTGCTTGATGCCTGTAAGTGATTTTAAAATATCTAAATACTGAGGGGGGGGGGTGTTATGTGACTTAAGTAGATGTTTTGATGTACAAATTAAGACCAGTATTTCCCCTTTCCAATTTACAACACTCAATCTTGGTTAGGGCTATGCCAGCTGAAGTCCCTCAGCAGCATGTATCTTCAGGAAAATTAACCCCCCAAATATGGGATCCTCTCCAAACCTGGATCCTTAATTTGGGGATTCAAACTTAATGGGCTTATATCTTCCACCCTGACTCAACTAAGGCTGGGGTAAGTCCCAAATAAGAGGTGTGGTCAGATGAGGTAGGGGGAGACAACCGTATTCCAAATCCCATTCAGCTAGGTCATGTGACCTCAGGATTAGAGAAGCCGCCCTCCAAGAATCCTGGAAGCTGTAGTTTACCCTTTACAGAGCTACAATTCCTGCACCCTTCACAAACAACATTTCCCAGGATTCTTCAGGGGAAGTTAATGCTTTAAATGTATAGTGTGTATGCAGCCTAGTTCACTGGAACTTGTAGACTATATCTGTTTAGATGAGGGCATAACTATTTGCAATTTGAGAATATTAAGAAAGAAAGAAAACAGCCTGAAGATTGGAGCTTGCTGCAAGTGGTAGCAGTCAAAACATTTCCATCTGGCAGAACCAGCATGGGAACACACTAAGGTGTGTTGAATTGATGTTAGTTTGGGAGTAGTACTAGTGTTATCAAGATAACTCGAAAGTTTGACATGTTTTTGCTTGGCTTGTAATAAAGGTTTTACCTGCAGTTTAGGTTATTGTTGCCTCTGGGATTAGATCCTATTTTAGAAGCTTCTGAATGATATTCGTCTAAAATGATGAATCATGTTCACATCTATAAAATCCACTCGGGAATAGCTTAGTGTTATGAGTAATATATTTCTTTTATTGCTCATATCTAATATTTCTCATCAATGCAATATCAGCTTGCTGCCTTTTAACCAATAGCCCCCAAGAGAGCAAGTTGATATATTTAAAAGTTTTATTATTTTACATATATGAGCAGAACATTTTACTTATTACACTAGATGAGACACGATTTAAAAAAGAGGTTCAGTCAGCTCTTTTACACCTGAAGGCCTTTGAGGAGTTCTCTGTGTTGAGCTTCATAGAATTTGGATCCAAAATAAATTAAGCAAAAAACCACACACACCAACCCACTCACTGTACAGGCTCAATAAAACAGGAGAATATACCATAAATAACAGTTTCCCATGCACCATGAGTAAAATAAAACAAAATGAAGAAAAGACAGATTAATGACTCAGATTACGAAATGAGCTATGAGAGAATCGTTCAAGAATTCTTAATACTCCCATCAGTTTATTGTTACTGAAAAATATACGATATATGATATCTTTATTGTCATTGTCCCATGCAGAACAATGAAATTGAAAAACTACATAAAACATTCAACCCCCCCTAAAAACTCTGAAACCCCATTTTAAAATACACTATACTATAGAGACCCCTTATGCTGCATTTAGAACCAGAATTGCATTTGTGTAGAAACTGTTTCTCAGGCGGCTAGTCCTGGCCTTTATAATGCTATACCTTCTTCCAGAAGCAGAAAGAGATCATTTCCGGGGTGCGTACTATCCTGTGCTATCTCTGCCGCTTTCTTATGGCACCTGACAGCATAGATTTGATCTAAGGTGGGAAGAGTGCACCCAATTATTCTTTCTGCAGTCTTTACAACCTTGGACAGCATTGTTTTTTCCTCTGGCCGTGCAGCTCCCAAACCACACACACAGACCATAGGTTAATACACTCTCCACAGTGCAATAAAGCAACTATTTAGATATTCATGCCAAAGAGCAACAAAGGTGTTAGGCTCAAGCCAAGTGGGGTCCAATAACCAATAGGTTTCTGAGGTCACATTCTTATCATTCATCAAAAACACCATTATACCACTTTAAAAGTCATGGCTTCCCCCAAAGACACATAGCCAGTTAAGGTTCCCCTAACCACTCCCAGCACCCTTTACAAACTAGTTCCCAGGATTCATTGAAGGAAGCCTTAGGCGTTGACAGTGGTATAAGAGTGCTTTAAATGTATTGTGTGGATGTCGGCTATATTTATCCACCCCTGAGGGAAGATAGGAGGTCACAGATATGGAGCTGAGAAGAGCCAAGGAGAGGGCAAATGTATTTATGAGATCGGGAATGTTGCAAACATGCCCAAAAGCTCAAGGAAAGGGTTCGAACATGGATTAACTTCTCCAGCTGGGCTGGCAATGTGATCCTCTCCATAGGAGGAACAGTTCAGTTTCACTTCCACTAGCACAGTACTCGCAACCTTTGTGGTTTTTACAGCTAGAATTTTTTAACACATCACTTTTAAGTGTGGACTCCAAGCTTCCTAATTTTTGTTACTTGTTTACTATGTGACCGAAACAGTTGTATTTTCACCTTCAGTTCCTTTGGCTTTCCTAACCAGCTGACACATACCACAGAGAGATGAGATGTTGAAGCTTCAATCCTATTTCAACCCTTGTTGAATTCATTGCCAAGCACCAGTGTAAAGTAGTCTACTCCTGAGACCATCCAAAATTCTCTTGCCAAGTTATCTAATTTCTGTAGTCTAGTGAGAACACATTTTTGTTCCTAAGTCAGTCTTTCCTATAAGTCACTCCTGCAAAGCGAATTTTCTTTACATACTGAAAGATGCAGTGCGTCATAATTTACCATTGATGATACTAAAAATCAGTAATATTTCTCTGACAAGGATCAAACTTTTGTAAACTGTGTTTGAAATGTTCAAGGTTTGGAGAGGATTACAGAGTATTGGTATGTGTGGGATAATGGGTACTTTCTGAGAGTAGCAGAAAAATATGGTGCTGTGATACCCTATCTATATGATGTGTGGCTATATGGGTTGTTTTTTAGGAACCATGGGCACTTGCTCCAGGGGACAAAGGCTCTTTGGGCCCCCTCAATCTTTTTTTATGCCCCCCCAATTGTTGAGGCTGAATGCAGAGTCGGAAGCAGAGTGATGTCTGGATGTTGTGTGACGTTGAATCGGGCTCCCTCAATGTACTTTGGAATATGGTGCCCCTGTTAGGAACCAATAGTTGCCTTTTCATAACTACTGCTCCTGGCTGACTCCATATAACTGCAGCTGCAGGCTTAGTTCCTCTGTCTGAGCCACTGCTCTCACTGCCTTGCCCGCCTAGACTGCTTGCTTCAGAATCTGACCCCACCTAGACTTCAGCCATAGTCCTCAGCCATGTTACATGACTCTTTTCAACTCTCATTTGTTTGCTTAGAACTGGACCCGCACTTGTGGCCTGCCTTGGAGCCCAGCCAAAGCCTGGTAGGGAGTCAGACTCCTATTATTATTATTATTATTATTATTATTATTATTATTATTATTATTATTATTATCACAAGGATCACGGGACAGTTTACAATATAGCATGTTCCATGAGTGTTAAACTCCCATCAGAGTATTTTTGTTCTTTCATTAAGGCCAACCAAATTACTGCCAGTATTTTTACATGTGGGAAATATATAACATGCGAGAGCTAACTGACAGTAACTGTCTTTTGCGCTGTCCCCAGAGTCGTCTGGAGGAAAATCATGCCTCCATGGGGAAAACAATCTGTGGGAGATCATGGAGGAATGCCAGATACTTTTATAAATTCCAGTCAGATAACTAATCCCCAGTTTAAAAATTGGCTGTGCTCCCCTATACCAAATAATACATGATCAGTGGGTTGCAAAAATAACCTAAAGTAGAAACTAGTATTTCAAAGATTACATATGATGTCACTTGCAAATTGCATTCCTTCCCCAACTTTTCAAATTAAGTCCCGTGGCTTGATCTTAAACTTGGGTCAGCTGACATAAATTAACTCTGCTGTCTCTCTTGCATCAATCAAAGCCAATGTAAATAAGGAGCAGCACCGCAGTGCAGAATGCTAGAAAGCCATAAAACAGCCCTGGTTATCTTTGGAATGTTTATTGAGTCACCACCTAGTCCTGTTTATGCCAGATTTCATACCATTACCTCACATGTTGTATTTTGAAAAGCTAAAATTAGCAACTGCGCATCAGGAGGATTTGTGTTCATTCCCCCAGGTCATGATCTATCTCATAGACCAGGGGTACCCAGCAAGTTGCTTCCAAGATGTTGTTGGACTACAACTCTCATCATCCGTGGCTGTTGGCCATATTGACTGGGGCTGGTGGGAACTGGAGTCCAGCAACATCTGAAAGGTACCATGTTGGCTACCCCTGGCATGGACTTTATAGCCTTCTTTTTACTAAGACTTCTCTGTCATTTGGAAATAGCAATGTGCAACATTTGTTTTGTGTCCAAAGTAACTGTTTTGTGGGTCTGCCACTTGAGTGAAGAGGAAATTATGTCCACTTGTCAAATTGAGGTTAAGAAGACACTACCCCCTCCCCATTAAATTTTAGTGAATTCTAATTACTACTGCTAATTGAATTGCTTCCTTTTGTTTCCATCTCCACTGCTGCTGCTGCAATCTTAGGTATTATTAGCTGCATCCAGTGGGACTTCTCAGTAAACATGATTAGGACTGGGCTGCAAATCCCATTGATTTCTTCTTCTAATCCCATTAATTTCCATTAATTGTGCTCACTCCATATGGATCGGCTGCAGTACAACTATACGTTTGGGGATATCAAAATTCTTGTTAAGACTTTCCTTTACCAGCGTCCAAAGCTTACAAAACAATGCCACCTCGTGGTGCTCTGTTGAAATGTGTTCATTTAATGTGCAATCTTATAGAGGGTGACTTGGAAACGAGTCGTGCTGTCTTTGGTTGTGCTTACCACCAGATAACCATGCACGAGATTTAAGCATAAGAAAGATTACATTAAGCGACAATGATTTGTCATTCCTTATACCAAACTATTATTAAACTAACATTTTAAGTTGTTTACTGTGCTATTAGAATTTCCCACTTTAAAATAGGACCCAAACTGCTGAAATTTGTATATATTTTGTTGGGGGGGGGAGAATTCGTAGTCAAATGTTCTTCGTTAAATTTTTGCATACACTTTAATTTTTGTTAGTATTCACAATTATGGATACATTATATCTATGTGTGTGGACAAAACACCAGTTCATAGAAGGGAACCTTCTATGCAGCTGTACACCTTGTAATCTATAAATTGAACATAGTCCACTAGCCATAAATGGTTGTGTTATTTATTACATTTACACCACACCTTTCCTTTAAGGAGCTCAAAGTTGTGGACATTGTTCTCCTCATCCTCATTTCATCCTCACAATAATCCTGTGAGGTGGGTTTAGGTTAAGCTATGCTGATGCATCATCAGAGTTTGATAAACACCCAGGTTTTGCTGCTTGCTGGGGCCTGCTCCCCAACCCCACCAAAATAAGAGGTTGACAAGTACCTGGTAGGCTACATACAATACATATATTTATGAATATGTTGCAGGTTTTGCTTCCCAGTTCAAAATAGAATCTTATTCTGAGGCTAAGGCCACGTGACTTCTGAAGCAGGCTGCAGCACTAAGAACACAAGAACATAGCAAGAGTAGGCCAGATCAGGCCAGTGGCCCATCAAGTCCATCATCCTGTTCTCACAGTGGCCAACCAGATGTCTATGGGAAAGCTGCAAGCAGAATTCAAGCACAACAGCACTCTCCTGTCCTGTGGTTTCCAGCATAGCTGCCTCCAGCTGTGGAGGCAGAGCATAGCCATCATGCCTAGGAGCCATCGATAGCCCTCTCTAGGTAAAGGTAAAGGGACCCCTGACCATTATGTCCAGTCGTGACCAACTCTGGGGTTGCAGCGCTCATCTCGCTTTATTGGCCGAGGGAGCCGGTGTACAGCTTCCAGGTCATGTGGCCAGCATGACTAAGCCGCTTCTGGCAAACCAGAGCAGCACACGGAAACACCGTTTACCTTCCCGCCGGAGCGGTACCTATTTATCTACTTGCACTTTGACGTGCTTTCGAACTGCTAGGTTGGCAGGAGCAGGGACCGAGCAACGGGAGCTCACCCCATCATAGGGATTCGAACTGCCAACCTTCTGATCGGCAAGTCCTAGGCTCAGTAGTTTAACCCACAGCGCTACCTGCGTCCTCTCTTTAAAAGCCCTCTAGGTTGGCAGTCAACCCTGTGGGAGCGAGTTCCATGGTTTAACTATGTGCTGCATGAAGGGGGGCTTTCTTTTATCTGCCCTGAATCTTGCAGCATTCAGTTCACTGGATGCCCATGGGTTCTAGTGTAATGCAAGAGGGAGAAGAACTGTTCTCTATCCACTTTCTCAATAATTTTGTAAACTTCTATCGTGTCACCACTCACTTTTTCTCTAAACTGAAAAGTCCCAAATGTTGTAACCTTTTGGTTGCCCTTTTCTGAATCTTTTCTACATCTAGGATATGGCAAAGGCAGCCAAAGTTGTTTTAAAAGTTTTTTTGAGCCACAATCTATATTAGCATATAGCAACCAGAACTGTACACAGTATTCCAAATGTGGTGGCATTATGATATTGATGGAAATAATAACACCAGTTTGTTCTACATGGAAGTTTTATTGGTGTGGTGTGGCACATTCCTTGTTTTGAATGCCTTTGGGCAGGACACCTTTCATTAGCTGCTCTCCCTCATTGAGTCTACTTCCTCACAGTGGCATAGCGTGGGTTGTCAGCACCCGGGGCAAGGCAAATAATTTGCGCCCCCTAACCCGTGGATTTGCGCCCCCTAACCCTAACCCCCAGATGTTGCGCCCGGTGCGGCCAGCCCCTCCTGCACCCCCACGCTACGCCACTGCTTCCTCACCGCTATTATAACCAGCTGCTTCTCTTCTTCCTCATCACTGCTATCACCTGCTTCTTGGCTTGCCAGGCAGACAGCCAATGAGCACGCAGACAACAGCATCTCCTTCCCACCTTCTCACCCCTCACCAATGTTTGGACCAGAGAGAAAGAGAGATGGTTAAACAAGCTGGTGGCAACAGAGAAGGAACAGGTCTGGTGGCGTTCTTGTCAGTGACCCCCATGTTGGGATGTGAGCCCCCTGGCACATGCTCAGCCATGCCAACCTTTGATGCCAGCCATGAACATGTTCATATATGTTGCATGGACCCAGGAATGTTAGAAAGCGCCTCACCGGGGACTGTTTGGGATTAGAACAGGCTTCCTGAAACTTGGCCCTCCAGATGTTTTGAGACTACAATTTCCATCATCCCTGAGCACTGGTCCTGCTAGCTAGGGATCATGGGGAGTTGTAGGCCAAAAACTTCTGGAGGGCCGAGTTTGAGGAAGCCTGGATTAGAACAAGTATAATATCATCTGACAGACCCGAAATGGAATCTTGAGCATAGGTTTCATAGAAATAAATACAGCAACACAGCTTTGGAGCTGCATGTGGGCCAAATAACAGATTTCAGAAAGCCTAATAGGCTGGAAACACACATAAGAATTTCCAGGGCTGGAAGTTGTATGATGGCATCATGTCACCACCCACAATCCAAGTATATGCATTTTTAAAAATATCTTAGGCTCTAGTTAAACTGCTTATACAGGTTTTCTGCATAATTATCACTAACCAGAGAGAGAAAAACCCTGATTCCTCATTTCTTAAAGAAGCTCTAAGGTTATTTTTTTAAAAAGGCAAAATAAGCTGTATACTTCTCAGTCCAGTTATCTTCCAGCTATTTAAAGCATTTTTTAAAAAAATGTGCTTCCCATCTCTAGCACCAATAGCACCTGCAATTTAAATTCTTTATAAAATGAACAAATAAGATTTATGTCCTGCACATCAAAGCTACCCCCCCCCTTTCCAACCTGATGTCTTGATTCTCCATTATTACAGCTTGTGGTGATCAAGCTATCAAAGTTGGACTGAAGCTTGAACCACTCAAGTGGTAAGGATGTTGTTTGGGATGATGGCTTGCCCCTTGTTTTCATTACCAAGCAGGTGTTCAGAACAGGACACAAGTAACGCTGCTCAGGGGGATATTGTTCCCAGTGAGCATGTTGCAGTGACACAGCACAGGTTTACCATCAGCAGCCAGCATCACCAGGTGCAGCCCAGTAATTTTATACAAAGTTACTGTGCCACAGTGGATTAGCCAGGAAGAGGGCATGGGAACAAGACATGAGATCTCATTGTGGCCTCCCCATCCTGTTGTGCTGCAGACAATGTGTGGCTATTCTCCATACTCACCCTCTTTCTGTTATGATGCATATAAAAGCTAAGTCGCAACAAATGCTTTTAAGTGTCCTTTTCAAAGCACAAAATTATCCAAGAATACACAGGTCCTTGACCCTTGCTGTGCATCTTTGGCCAATTATCTCTAGTGAGTTCTGTCTCTTGCCACCCACATCAATACCAGAAATTGCATTCCTGTAATTTGATAGCATGTGGAACAATCCTTAGAGCACAGAAATTAGATCTTAGGATAGGGTTGCCATAGGCCCAGAATTTCCTGGACATAGGTGGTATGCAGCCCTTGTAAACAGTGTCCAGACGGAAATTGCCGGAATGTTCAAGAAAATCTGGACATATGGTGGTCCATGTTGGTAGTGTAGAGTTTGGTGATTTTCATTTAAATATAGCTCAAAAACTTCTTCTTTTTTTGAGATTTCGCTCCAGAACTTTGCCCCCCCCCAAGCAACTCAACAACTTTGGCCAAACTTTTGTGTCTGGATTTTTACTTTTTGAAATTTGGCAGCCCTATCTTAGAATTTAAAGTGAATACTCAGTTTGCACATATTGGGTTTTTTGTTAGTTTGTTTTTAAAAAGGAACAGTTATTGTCAGAAGTAACTTCAGCCCTTACACAAACTTCCTCTTTCATATCCATGGCTCTTTCTTCATGTTGTAAGAAATGTGACAACACAAAGATTTGTTTACTCCAGCAACTAAACAATTTAACTCTTATTTTGCTATACTTTGCTAAAGCGCTTTCTGAAACATAGGAAGCAATATGCATTTTTAGAATCGGAAGTTTATTCAACACTAGTACTGCAATGAAAGCAAAGTATAAAAATGTTGTAACACATAACTATGTGCAAATGAACTATCAATGCCATTACATAAAACCCAAGGCATTAAATACTGTTACTTTATAGCAATGGCGTAAAGCTTAAATCTCAAAGATAATATTGTCATACTGAATAGTATCTTTACTCAGAAATGGCTGAATGAAACAAAGTGTCTTACCAGAGCTATAGTGATATACTTCCAAAACTGTCCGGGCATTCTTAGTGAATCCTGAGTCAAATGAAATAAAATTTATATAGTCAATCCATCTGAAATGTAATTATAGTCAAATTCTGAAAGATATGTTAACACACTGCAGTAAACACAAACGTACTAGCATTTCGGATGTTTATCAACTGGTCTGTGAGTCTGAAAGAATTCTTTTATTCTCTTTAAGAGTGGGCTGTACTGTCTGCATCCAAACTATGCATAATTTTATCTTATACTGAATTCTGAAAACTGCAAATAAAGCACTGCTCTTAACAGAAGGCGTAAAATGTGCACCGAATAAATGTTTCACATAATTAAAGCATTCTTGATATGTTTATTAAGCTTTTTATCATGAAAACCTTGGAAACAGTAAGACAGATGGATACGCACAGTATTAAGGAATTTTCAGTGCAGAAAACAGAACAAATATGAGAACAAGCATCTAGCTGCATATGATTCTAATACAATGCCAATGATTTATAAGGTTTATTCTTTTATCATCACATTTTCAATGGCTGCCAAATAGCTACCGGCCCTGTTCAAATTCTTATTACTGATGTACAAAATCCATGAACATCTCAGGACCATGTAACCTAAGGAACCATCTGCCTCTGCCTGTATAGACCCAAAAGATCACTTACATAGATCATCTCGGGTAGTTTTACTCATGGCACCACATCCTAAAGAACTATCATAGGGCGGTGACCTAAAAATGCCATTTTCCACCATTGTCCCTGCGTTCTGGAATGCCCTTCCCTCTGCCATACATGAAGCATCATCCATTAGCTACCTGCTTGTAATGACATATCTTTTTGCCCATAATTTCCTGGCCTACAAGTCAACCTTTTTATAACTGAATTCCTGTTTCTACAGTACTGTTAAACTGTTTTTGTGTTGTGTTTTTGTATGCCACTTAGAGATATTAAAATATGAAGCCATTTAGAAAAGCTTTTATATAAATAAATGGATTTATATCTCATAATTCCTCCAAAGTCTTCCCATAACCAGTTTCTCCTCAAAACAACCCTGGGAGGTAGTTAGACTGTGACTGGTGCAAGACACTGACTGGTCCAATGTGACCCAGTGAGCTTCATGGCTGATTCAGGATTTGAATCCTGATCTTACAGATGCTAGTCTAATTGCTCTGACCACTAAACCTTACTGGCTTATCAAAACAGAGGTTTGTGCTCAATTAATAAAGTTCAACAGGTAGGGAGACTGAGCTGGGCACCTTTGGTCTGCACCAACATTTACCCACCATCTGTTCTTGATTCAGACATTCTGGAGGAATTATAACCAACAGCCTAAATAAATAAATGAGCACAATCCGTTTAGTGACCATGGACAAAAACACTGCAGTTTATTTGTCCATGTTTGTCAAAAAGAGAGCAAAAGAATTAAAGCATGAAAAAAATACAGCAAAAAAATATCATTTCTATTTCTAGCTAGCTTGCCACTCTGTTCATCTTGGAGCTGAAAAATGCTCAATAGCACCCCTAGATATCCTTTGTTCAATTAAGCTAGCTACTCTACTATTATTTCATTCATTACTGTATTCCTCATGAGTCCAGAACCGATAAATAAGCAGAGCAAAATGACAGTTATAAATTATTTTGAAAATTTTATTTTGTCGGAAACCATCATTTATTTTTTACACTGGAAAGGTGGGGATATAGGTTTTCTCAGATCAATCATCTCCTCTTAAATGGGGAAGCTACATTCAGCCAGCTCGTGGGCACAGAAAAATGATGCTTTAAAAAGTTACACAAGCTCAGTGATGTTTATTACAGTCTGTAAACAATCCCTGAATATTGGCCATGCATGCTGAAACCTACCCTGTCCATTAAAATAAAAAAGGAAAGCATATTAGGAACATTAGACTTGCCTTATGCCAAGTCAAACCATAGGTCCCTCTAGTTAAATACTGTCTACACTGGCTGGTAGCAGCTCTCCAGGGTTTCAGATTAAAGGACATTCCCAACCCTGCCTGGATATGTCAGGCTGAATGCCAATCTCTCTCTCTCTCTCTCTCTCTCTCACACACACACACACACACACACACACACACACACACAAAATTTATTAATTTTATTTCTTTGTCACCTAGCAAAGGGCAGGGGGTCTCCAAGAGACTTACAATCAAGTTTAAAACCATGCAAAATGGTTAAAAACAACCACCAGAATTTAACGAATCAATGCATAAATGGGTTACCTCTAAAGGATGAACAAATTTCCAGCTCTTTTGCCTTCCCCCAAATATCTTTCATGGCTACTTTGATAACTGGCCCTTCACACATAAAAAAGAGGATTACTCACATTGTAAGGTAATTACCGTATTCTGAGAAGAGGCAGCAGCATCACTGGATGAGAGCATCATGATAAATGACAACAGCCCACTTGATTATCTCAGAGGTAGTATAATTTGCCTGGTTGGTGTTTTTTTAACAGATTCTCTCCCAACCCCCAACCCCGCAACATACCCTGTTCTTGGATTTCAGGGAGGCATTTATATGTTGCCAATAAACCCTTGGTGGAAATGAGCAGGGATGGGCAGTGATGAGACTCTGCCACTGATACCACAGCAGGCACAATGTTGTCATCCTCTGGGGCGCAATTTGCCCGTCAGCTGTGTTCCAAACAAAGAAGCTTATTTCAGTTAGAAACGCAGCAGGTTGAAGATGCTGTACTTGGAAGTACAGCTTGAACACATATTCTGACTCTTCATGGGTCAGGAGGCACCTCTGTGTAGAGTTTAGGCTAAGCATCCTTAGTCTCCAACAGCAGCGTTGCCTTCTGTATCAGGTATGGACAACTTTCATGCCCCCGAGGACCACTCTGTTCTCCAAATGGTCTGCATGCATGTCAGAAGTGTATTATGCCAGACAAAGTGGCCCCCTACTAAAGCTATTGCAGAAAGTGTTTCACTATCAGGTGTTCAAGCATAACGTCACACGTTCTGCTCCTTACAACTTGGAAAACCAACTTTCCTTGGGAGGGAAATAGTAGTAAACCTCTTTTTTACTACACATTGACTAAAAGTTGGTACGGCCACTGTGGGTAAGGTAAACATTGCCTTCAAGGCCAGATCCAACCCACAGGCTAACAACTGACCATCTCCCACCTGCACAAAAAACAGAGTCCCTAAACATTTATTGTTCAAGACAGTGCTATGTTATAAGAATTTAAGGTCTCAAATATGTAAACTAAATGTACAAGGCAAACACGTACATAAATACATAAACCACATGTCTGAAATAGTACAGGAAGACAGCCCTGAGACCATTTTGACTCACCCCTTCTGCGATGTTTGTATGATGTTTCTGGGGGTGGTCTGGAGTTTGAGGGTGGGCAATTTGAAAAGTCTACATAAGGGCTGGCACACCTTTGTTCTGGGTTCTCCTCCTCTCTCCTGCGTGTGGGGGGAGCACCCTGTTGCAACAGTTTAATAAAGATCAGGCTTAATAGTTACTTTGCTTCTCAATATTCTCTGGTTGGCCTCTGTTATTTTCTCCTGCCGATAGGGAACCCACTTAAGGACTCTATATGGGCTCTTGGATACCCCATAAGGGAAAAAGGGCAGATTTTGTTCAGTGGGGTGGGGTGGGGTGGAGCTATAACACCCATTTCTTTTCAGATGGACATAACTGAGTATGGTCTAACTATTCTTTTCTCTCTCACACTTTGAGCACTGCTTCAAAGTAGTTGCTATTGCAATTTGGCATTTAATCAAGACAAAAATGTAGTACAATGATTTTACACATTCCTGAGACCATTTATAGAGAACAAAGTACATTCCGTTTGTCTCGGTTCACCAAGGTGAGGTGTACGTGCTAGAAATAAGTGGGTGTCAGTTTTGGTTCCTCTCAGTTTCTAATCTAAAGTCCAGTTCCTCACATTTCCACATCAGTTTGTGATTTTTGAAAGTCTTCAAGAAAATGCATTAACATTTCCCTGCAAATTTATCCTAATGCACACATTTTTGCAAAGCACTTTTCCCTAATATAATGCATTTTGGTATGTTATTGCCACTAATACATGCATTTTTATGTTCAACTTGTACACACTACTTGGCTAGAGAACTGCACTGCAAAATTTGTCAGATTTATTCGTTGTCATGGATCCTTTATCAATGGCTGCATTAGAAGCATTTGCAGCACCCAACCACACTCAGTGTTACTTTTGATAAATACTTGGTAAACAGGTAAGTGGAAAGCTGGATTTCTGTGATAAGTTCTCATGGGGAAAGAATCTTACAGCTGGATACTGGAATGGTGCCAAAAATACAATTACTGAATAAATCTTGGAGGAGTAACATTATCCTTTAACAAATATTTACTCATCCTGCATTTTAGAGGTGCATAAATATGTGTGAATGTGTGCATGCCTATGTTGCAGCATTATTATTATTATTATTACTTTTAGCGTGCTCCAAGGAAGGGATATACAAAATGAAAACCAGATGACTTGAATGGAAGCATTTGTCCATCCATCTGGGTGTGTATTGTCCACATTGACTGGCAGGGGCTCTCCAGGGTTTCAGACAAGTTTCTTTCCCACAACACTACCTGGAGATGCCAAAAACTGAACGTTGGTACTAGAAGATCTTCCTTCACCTGATCTTTGTGCAGAGGCTCTGTCCTTTCTGGCCAGGTTAGACTTTGGTATACTGATCTTTGGTTCATTAACTTCCTGGGTTATTACTGCACTGTGCCCTATGCGGGGCTGCCTTTGAAGACAAACTTGCAAAGACCTAAACTTTCAGCAGCACTAGGGATGACTGTCCAAAGAGAAAGCAAATTTATAGAAAGGCTTATTTTTTCATATTTCAGTATTTGTGGAAGAGAGACATGCCTCTTACAGTACAATCCTAGACATGTCTTCTGATAAATGCACACGAATTCAGTGTGGCTTACTCCCAGGTAACTAGGTTTAGGATTGTAATTTAATAGACTAAACAGGAATATGCTTTAGACATATAAACACATGTGGCCTTTAAAACTTTGGGTGAAGAGTAGGGTGACCATATACTTTAGTCACCTTTGACTAGACATAACCGTCCAGGGGTCCTTTACCTTTTTTTTACCTTATATATAAAACAAGCCTTATTTGAATGGCTGTCCAGTCTAAGTCAGGATTAAGGATAAGGAAGAGCAGAGACCTTGAAGTTGGCACTCAGCTCTCCATTTTCACTATATTTAAATTATAGCTATTTAGTTAGCATATGCAAAGTTACACAAGCATCAGTCCTCTTTTTTGGTGATGCATAAGTGCCCTTCTGCACAGCGATCAGAAGGCTGGCGGTTCGAATCCCCGCGACGGGGTGAGCTCCTATTGCTCGGTCCCTGCTCCTGCCAACCTAGCAGTTTGAAAGCACGTCAAAGTGCAAGTAGATAAATAGGTACCGCTCCGGTGGGAAGGTAAATGGCGTTTCCGTGTGCTGCTCTGGTTTGGCAGAAGCGGCTTAGTCATGCTGGCCACATGACCCGGAAGCTGTTCGCCGGCTCCCTTGGCCAATAAAGCGAGATGAGCGCCGCAACCCCAGAGTCGGCCACTACTGGACTGAATGGTCAGGGGCCCCTTTACTTAAGTGCTCCTCTGCTAGCAGGGAGGAAATAATCTCCCTGGCCATAGAATCATGGTATTACAGAATAGCAGATCAGGCGGCCTTGATGCTGGTATAAACTAATTGGAGTAATTAGAGCTATGCACTGCAAAATTGGGCAGATGTTTCCGCACTTTCAACTATAGCACATAATAACTGCTGAATAAGACACTATTCTATCCAGTAAAATTCAAGAACGTCATTTTGATACTCTGTACTGTATCCGTTATACCAGAAGGCATCTTGAGGGCAAGGTGTTGAACCTGCAACAGTCTTTTTTCTTTCTTTTTTAATAAACAAAACACACTGCATTGCTATACTTATGCCACTGGAAACATCCCATATTTTATCCTGTTCATGATGAGGCTGCTTTACTCAGCCCAGAACCCATTGAACTGGGGTTGGCCTGGAGGTGGGGGGAAGGAAATGTTTCTAAATAAATGTTTGTGTGTAAGGAAATGCCCTGTGCATATAACGCTTAAAAATAAATGCCCTACCCTAATGCTTCGAAGGGAAAGGAGCGAGGAAAGCTTGCTTGCCCAACCAGGCACTCACCCTATCCCCCACCCTGAACAATTTCAAAGTTATTCCCTCGACTTCCCTCTGCTGATATGTCGTCGCCTTCTCCACATACGCTGCAGCTGCATGTGGGGGGAGAGAGCGAGCGAGCAAAGAAGAGAAAAGCCACGGGGGCAACACTGCTGCAACAGGGGCAAAGCAGCCTCGCTCTGCTGCGGCCATTTTAAACATTGGGGGGGGGGCGGGAGGGATAGAGGTGTTGCGTTTTGCTTTTGCAAATGACGAACTACACCTTCTTTCTGCGTGCGTGTGTTTTAAGGGCTGGCCGCCTCCTCTGGAAAGGAGGGAGCGGAAAATAAATAAATAAATAGAGATTGAGCGAGAGAGCATGTCGTCTTCGGGAGGCTGGCTTTCGCTCTGAGGGAAGGCATTGACCACAGCAGCAGCAGCAGTAGCAACACGGGAGGGGCGGCTCGACCCGGTCGCTGCCGTCCATTCTTTCTCGCCGCCCCCGCCTTCGGGTGCCAGGCAGCGGAGAAGAAAGGGCAGCCGGCGTGGCTGCCGCCTTTCTCTCTCGCGGGGGCAAGCTTCGCTGACGCCGGACACCCCATAAGGGGAGGCAGCGGGAGAGAGACAGAGAGAGAGGAAAAGGGGCCGCCGCCGCCGCCGCTGGTCTACCGGCGTCTGGCTCTCTCCTCCCCGCCCCCCCCGCCCGCCATTGCAATAGGCGGTTGGCCGGCGAGGGGCATTGGAAGTCCCTTTCTCTCCTCCCCCCTCCGGCATCCCGTCGCCGAGCGTGCGCCGAGCGGGCCTCAGCCGCGGCGGAAGAGGCAGGCCGAAGCGGGAGGAACGAGGCCTAGTGCCGTGGCTGCGCCTCTGAGGCGCCGGCGCCTGGGCACGAGAGGCAGCTGTTGCTCCCCGGGGGCGCGATGGTGTGAGGAAAGGGCTGGCCGAGCGAAAATGGCCGGCGGTGCTGGCGGCGGTGTCGGGGGCGGAGGAGGAGTGGGCCGCAGCAGCGTCGGGGGCTCCAGACACAGCCTCTTCCTGGAGGGTGAGTTGGGTTTGTTGTTTTATTATGGCAAGCGCCGGGAAGCGGGGAAGCCCACCCAGGGTGGGCAGCCTAAGGAGACCGCTTGCTTCCGAGTAGACGTGGAAAAAGAGAGGCTGGAGGTTCAGAAGGGAGTCGGCAGGTTTCCTCCCGCCCCGTTTGGGTGTGTGTGTGGCGGGGGGGGGGGGATATTTCCCATGCAGTTTCGAGGGCTTTCAAAGGGGAGTGTGTGTGTGTGTGTGTGTGTGTGTGCCGATGGGTGACTGGCAAAGGTGAATGTTTAGGGAGAAGCTCAAGCGGGTTTTACTTTTTTGTGTATGGCTGTTCGCTGTGGTCAGTTGCTAAGGGCAGTGGCCTGTTTTTCATCCTTCCACCTCATCTCTTTTTCTCCCCCCCCCCACCCGCTTCTTCGTATTTTCTATTTAAAGGAAATTAGAAATGTCATATTGAATATACTGGGAAGGAAGAACAGGTGGGTTGGTGGGAATCCTAACGTGGGGATATTGCCATGTAAGGTTTCTCTTTTTCTTTTCTTTCTCTCTCTCTCTCTGTTTTCATACCTGCTTCACTTGGAAAGGTAAGGGAACGACTTACCATATATATAGCATGATCCTATACGTATTGGTTGGGCCCACTGTGTTACTTCTAGCAAAGTGTAGATAGGGTTTTTAGACTTAATTAGTCCTATTTGTAAAAAGGTAGCTTTTGCAGCACTAAATGTATGAAGTACAGCAAAAAGTTTGCAAAGTACTCATATAATTTGTTCTAATATTGTTCTGTTTCTCTTTAGGGTACAGAGAGTTTAATGAATTGTGCAAGCATGATAGCTTTGCATCCTGTTTCCCCACAGTGATAATGCAACATGCTGTCTTCTAAAAAATACTTTATCTGGGAGATAGATTTCAAAGAATAGTTCCTCTCCTGTTATGCCTATTTTTAAATGGTAGTATACATTTATACATCACATAATTAGAGAGATAATATATGTGATAATCCTGTCAAACATATTATTTTTAGTGTTTTGTTCCATAAATCAAATAGTACTGATGCTTCAAATTGAGAGATGGAGAATTATGAGTACAAGTTCATATGCTTTCTTGCATATTGATCTGTTAAGGGAAACACTAATTTATTATAATGTACAAAGAGTAAAATCAATGGCTAGAAAGGAATGTGAAGAATCTCTCCGATACAGTTCTTTGGATGGGTGATGTAGCAGTGCAGTGTCAGAAAATGACACTGCACAATTGATGCAAGCTGAAAGAAAAGGTTTAAGCTTGATCCACAAATGCAACTATCTACACTAGTGGGTGCTCAATATAGAAATGAGTTTTACATGCATAGGAGCCTTTATTCACGTTGCCACTCACAAGAATGGTTGCATGTGTGAATTGAGTCTACTGCTGCCTGTTAAGAGTTGTGTGTTCCAAGTGAATGAAGGCTGCTTACATTTAATATTGCCAATATCTGCAGAAGCTGATTTATTATCAGGACAAAGAAACTGACTAGTTTCTGCTACCCTGCCACAGTAAATTGCAGTACTGCTGTTTACACATTCGCAATCCCATTTAATAGGTCAGGCTTGCACTCTTGCAACTGTGAATCAAGCTTAAACCTCTTTTAGCCAGCATCTGTAGTCTCCGCAAATTGGTTTGCTTGGTCACACCAGCCTGCTGCTTAAATTGGCAAGATGGTGAGGGTGTTGTTGTGATTCTCAAAAAAGTAATCCAGTTTGCTATTCCAGGCCGTATTCTTATGGGGGCATTGTATTGCAGAGTCTTGGTAGGTGTTGTGAGGAATATTGTGGGGGCAGTGATTTTCTCCTCAGTGAGATATTTCCTTTCCACATGAAAATCTGAAAGCGGACATATGTTGTCCCTGTTTAGATGTAATGTTCTCCATCTGATCACTATGGTCCATCTTATCAGGCTAAGACTGAGTGTTGTGGCAGGAGTCTTTCCTCCCTCTGGTCATTCCTTAACCCAAAGCTTTCTGGGGTTTGTTAAACCACACTTATCCCCTTACATCTAAATCAGGAAATAGAGGTTGAAGTGATGACTATAATTCTGGCTTGCTAACCAGAATCAAGCCGTGACTTGCAGTTCTTTGAGAAAGGTTTATTGGACTAATATTTTTAAAGTCTTGACTGGGTCAGTAACAAGGATACTGAGTGCCAAGAACAGTTCAGAGTATGCCAGCATGGAACATATGCAGAGAAAGCCAGCTGTTGCAGATGTGCTCTTATTGGTGATGGTGGTTAAGAACTATGACAACAAAAACAATAGTCTGGAATGTATGATAGGTGATTGCTATTTAGATTACAAATTTATTTTATTAGTAATCTCATATATATGGGGTATGACAGGCTTCTAGGTATTGCATTTATACACTATATTTCATTCAGTTCCAGTTAAATGAAATAGTGATTATTTTCAGTCGTGTGCTGAAGGTAGGTAAACAAAATCAAAGCATAAAATAATTACCTTAAATAAACACAAAATAGAAAAGCAAGGTCTGTCCCTTGCTACTAAAATTTGACTATGTCAGGTGGCCACAGCAGGAGTTGCAAATGAAGGAAGTGCTTGGTCTGGTAGTTAGTGTTTTCTTTCACAAGAAAGGGCATGTTGGTATTCTTAAGCCCGAGTAACAGTATTTTAAGCTTCTACATCTATATAGTTTTAGGAGATGGCATAGGTCTCAACTTGCAAAGTTTTTCAGGCTATGAATACATTTTAGACTTAATTGAACAGCGCACACAATCATGTTATGGGAACATAGTTGCATGAACAAATTTTGACTATGATATGCAATGGTCCCTATCAAAGTGGCTGGTCCATCCAGTATCAAGAACGTTAGGCATGTTTAATCCCTTCTTGCTATTGTTTCCAATGAATTGTGTTCATTTCCAATAGGAATGAACAAAAATGAGGATTTGGGGCATCAGGATTTTGTCATAATTTTTTTTTGTATAGAATAACTAAATAGAGTAAATGTATTTCTATATAATTCCCACAGCAAGCAAGCAATAACTTCTAGTGAGAATGAAACCATTTCTGTAGCAATTTCCTATCTTTTACTTTACTGAGCTGCTCCTGTTTATTTATTAATGTTTGCATTCTTTAATTACTTCTGTTGATTTCAAAAATTCAGTAGCTTTAAAGCATCACTGCACTTCTGAGTCTGTAAGGAACTTTTGATCATGGGGCACAGGATTCTGGGAAACCCTACATGTAATCAATTTATAAAACCAAGTTCCAAATGTTCTTTGGTACTTTAGTATGCCCAAGAAACGAAACATAGGATGGGGCTATGTAGATTGAAGCAGGTTCGCTTCTTTGTAGTCAGCATCACCAGGAGCAGGGAGCTAGTTTAGGAGCCCATTCTCATGATCTCTGAAAGCATCCTTTTTACTTCCTCTCAGAAACGTGAGCCAGTGTGGTGTAGTGGTTAAGAGCGGTAGATTCGTAATCTGGGGGAACTGGGTTCGCATCTCCGCTCCTCCACATGCAGCTGCTGGGTGACCTTGGGCCAGTCACACTTCTGTGAAGTCTCTCAGCCCCATTCACCTCACAGTGTTTGTTGTGGGGGAGGAAGGGAAAGGAGAATGTTAGCCGCTTTGAGACTCCTTCGGGTAGTGATAAAGCGGGATATCAAATCCAAACTCCTCTTCTCTTCTCTTCTTCTTCTTCTTCATTCTTATCAGGAAAACTAAAAGGCTACATTTGGTTTGTGGTTTTGGGGCAGGGGAAGATGCCCAGTACTCCTCTATACAAGCTTTAAAAAGGCTGCCTGGATTTGACCGAAGGCTCTGCTAGGCCCACACCCTCATCTCTGCAGTGGCCAACCAAATTCCTATGGCAAGGCCACAACTAGAAGATAGTCCTCCTCCGCTCATGATCCCCATCAGTGTGTTCAGAAGCATGCTGCCTCTGATACTAGAGATAGTACAGTGCTATCATGACTAGTAATCATTGGTAGTCTTATTCTCCTGACTTTGGATGGCCTTGTACTTCTGACAGTGTCACTAGTCATGAATAATTTCCATTCTGAGGGCAGTTCAGATGAAGGAACTATTTCCCCCTTATTCCCCTGCCTTTGCCACCAACCTAACAATATCTGAAACATATTTTCTGAGCTAGGTAAGTGGACGTGTGCTTTCCTCTTAAGCGCCTGGAGAGAATGCTCACTGTGGGTAAGCACAGGGCATGACTACATTTTGAAAAGCTAGTCTGCCGTAGGTAACAAACTTAATGATGGATGAGATCATACTTCATAATATGTAAAAGGAAAGATTTTTGTTGGTAGGATGAGTGGATCTTATATCTAAAAGAAAATGCAGTGTGTGTTTCACATCCCCCACCCCCCACTTTTTTATTCTCTGTGCTTGGTAATGTCTTCCCTAGCAACCATTTCACATTTTGGAAAACTGCCTCCCACTTTGAAAACCATGGCTTTATTAGCATTCTCTGCAGTTTGTTGTACAGCAGTATTAATACATTTTGGACTAAAAACTGTTTATAGACAGACTTCCAAGGAGGCGAACAATTTCTAATATTTTCCCCTTAGATATATTCATTTCAGACTTAAGTGAATAAAAGGATTCCATTAGCACTTGCTCTGGTTTCAGTTTTGCCGCTCCTGCAGATTTTTTATCCCATCTAGGACACTGAATGGCAAAGAAATGAAATGGGCTCACTGTGGGGCAGGGTAGCTAAGAAAAAACACATCTGACAGTGTTCTCTCCACCCTCTGTGTTGTTTAGTAATAAGGACATCAGCAGTTAGAGAACAAGGTGGAAGCCAGTTTCCAATTTACATAAGATGATGTACTAGGAGTTAAATATGACAGAGCGACCTCCCCCTCCAATTCTAAGCAGTTTCCTGCAAAGTCTCTCTTCTCAGTAGTGAAATCTTCTGCTTTAGGATACTGTGTATTCTAGTACTGTATACTCAGGGCCAGCATACCTGAAAGAGCACCTCCCCCCTTCTGTCCCGTGTTTCTGCATTGGCTCATCATTTAATCTCATGTTTCTACTTCCTGCAGTTTTATTAGGTCTTTTTATTTTGAGCCACAGGCTACCTAGTTCAAATTTCTTCTAGCCACCTGCTATTTTTATGTTTTGTGAGGTTTTTTCAGAGCTCCCGTTATTGCCTCCCTTCTGATTCTCTCACCCAGTGGTGGGTAGCCTGTGGCCTTGCAACATATGTCATGTGCCCACTGGGATGCTGTGTACCCATTGTTGCTCAATGAACCACCTCTCTGAGAACCACTTCCTCTTCCGCATAAAGTGTATGCTTGGGAAAGGTGTCTATGGATGGGAGGGATTTGAATCAGCTTATATTTGAAGATGAATTTGCGCTTTCGAAAATAATAAGCAAACAAAAACACAACCATCATTTGGAATGTGCACTTCTCTGAATTTGGCAGTGCAGTTCGCCAGCCAAGCAATATGTACCAAAATTCATATATTAGGGCGGTAAAGTGTTCATATAAATGCCTATATTAGTTAAAATAACATGATGCATCAAATTAGGGGAAATGCTTCAAGAATGTGTACATTAGGCAAAATTGATTACAAAATATGTATACCGGTACATATGTATATGTACAGTGGTACCTCCGTTTAAGAACAGTCCGGTTTAAGAGCGATTCGGTTTACAAACTCCTCAAAACCGGAAATAGTGTCCTGGTTTGAAAACTTTACCTCGGTCTGAGAACGGAATCCGAACAGTGGAAGGGCACCAACCACTGGGAGGCCTCATTAGGGAAAGTGCGCCTTGGTATAAGAATGGACTTCCGGAATGGATTAAGTTCATAAACCAAGGTACCATTGTATTAGGAAAAACACACATTAAAATGCTGTTAAATTTTCATGAGGCTCTTTTTCCAGAAAAATCTGGATCTGATCTGGAGAGCTGAGTTTAAGATGGTAAAAATGAGAAACCGATTGAAATTGACATATTTGCCTATCCATAGTAGTGTTTCAGAACAGGAACAATGCAATTCTGCAGCGCTACAACTGCTCACTTTTGGACCTGACCCCACATAACACCTGTACAGCCAACAGATTACCCTTGAGGGAATACAGCCACTTTCCTTCATGCTTCTTTTTTCCTGAAACCATCTTTCCTCTGAGCTTTCTGTGTTTTAGTTTTTGTTTATCACATACCTCTACACTGACCTGTGCTTGCTCCTGTATTCAGTTTAAATCACAGCCAGACTGACTCAATACTGTTTCTTCATAGAAGCTGGAATGTGAATTACAGTACTTTATTTCCTGAGTAGCTAAGCATTCTGAATCCTCACATTTAATTCAAATAATGATCATCAGATGATTTACCTTCATAAGTGCAATGCAATACAGAGTACATTTAGTTCTCAGCAGTAATTGAGGAACATGATGCTAATTCATATTCTAAAACAGTGGCATTTTCTCTCTCTGCATTACTAAGGTGGTATGCATGCTAAGGTGGTGTACATTCAGCTATTATATAGAACAGTGAGAGCTTCCTCTCCATTACTATTACCATGGCAGTAGTCCTGAAGCAGCAGTTGTCATTTTGATATATGTATGCACTAATGTGGATTGAAGAGTCTCAGTCAAGTCAGTTGAGTGGTGGAAGTGAATAGCCCAGATGGAAACCAGTTAGTAAGGTAAAGGTACCCCTGCCCGAACGGACTCTGGGGTTTGTGCGCCCATCTCACATCTATTGGCCGGGGGCCAGCGCTGTCCGGAGACACTTCCGGGTCACGTGGCCAGCGTGACAACGCTGCTCTGGCGAGCCAGAGCCGCACACGGAACGCCGTTTACCTTCCCGCTGGTAAGCGGTACCTATTTATCTACTTGCCCCTGGGGGTGCTTTCGAACTGCTAGGTTGGCAGGCGCTGGGACCGAGCAGCGGGAGCGCACCCCGCCGCGGGGATTCGAACCGCCGACCTTTCGATCGGCAAGGATAAAATAAAGTACTGAAGAAGGGGACTGATTATTAAAACTAAGAAAATGTTATTGAAACAATGTGATTTGACACTGTGGAAGGAGGTATCCTTTTGTTATTATTTTTCTCTTGAAATGGAATCATAAGTGGATATGTATATGTATTTTGCCTACTAAACATTTCTTTTAACTATTAAGCGACAGCTGTATGTGCATCTGTTGCAGTTGTTGTTGGGAGCCAGTTTTTTCCCTTTCAGATACTGTTTAAAGTGCTACAGAAACCTGAAAACCTGGTTGATCAGAGACCACAGCAGGATAGAAAAATGATTATGTATATTATGGGTAATAATAGCTATGCAAGAGTGCTTCAGAATCTTGTAAAATTATCATATGTATGCAGCCTGATTTGCCATGGTTGCAGTGAGCAACTTTATTAAGCTAAAAGTACAAATTGTACAAAATACTTGGAGACTCTTTGATTCGTATGAGTCCCCAGGAAAAAGACATGTTTGAGGAAATGTTGGATTTTGCTGTTGTATAGATTTTTAAGAATATTTCATGAATGAATCTAATTGGGCGTGAGAATGAATTTTATCTGTAGTGAGTCATATGAATTTAATTTCAAAATCTGAAATAGCACTGTAATGTATTTGAAACACTGCTTTTTTGGTAAATTGCAAGAATTATAAGATATATTAATTAACCCTGATATTGTAAAAGACAGCGGCATTGCAGATAGAAATATGTAGAGTGAATATTCTTTTGGAAGGTTTTCTGGATGCCGCATATAGTCCCAACTAGTGTGGAGTGGCCAGTGCTGCCCATAAATTTTTAGAAACCAAAAATATATTGTGATTTTTAAATGGATAGTATAATTTGTGAGTTTGGACCCATTTTGCCCCAAACTGTGTGAAATTACACCAAAGTCACATTTTTGTCCACCATTTTGATTCAAAATGGTGCCTGACAGAGACTACTATCCCCATCTCGAGAATCTTCATCTTGAATTTGGTGAGAATATTTTGAGAGGCAATCAAACCTATGCTCACAAACAGACAAAGTCACACCAAAGTGATGTTTTGGTCAACCATTTTGATTCAAAATGGTGGCCAGCATCCAAATGGGGATAAAGGCTGCCTTATCCTGAGTTCAACCTTATACTGAGTTTGACAACAGTATCTCAAGAGGCATCTGAACACATAGAAAACAAGCAGACAAACCATTTAGCAAAATACATACAATGGTACCTTGGGGTTATAAACACTTCAGGTTACAGACTCCGCTAACCCGGAAGTAGTACCTTGGGTTAAGAACTTTACCTCAGCATGAGAACAGAAATCTCACGGTAGTGGCACGGCGGCAGCGGGAGGCCCCATTAGCTAAAGTGGTACCTCAGGTTCAGAACGGTTTCAGGTTAAGAACGGACTTTTGGAACAAATTAAGTTCATAACCAGAGGTACCACTGTAGTAGAGATAGAGAGCATTGTTGGTGACACTGAAATGGAAGAATCCCAGTACCTTTTGGAACCTCCATTGTTTAGCAGTGTAGTCTTCGCAGTTGTACCACCCCAGTTTTTAAGAAAAAAATGATATCTCTTCCACAGAAAAGTCTGTAAATACCACATTAGAGTTTTCAAGCATTCTGTGCAGTGCTGTGAGTTCTGTGATTATCATTTGGAAGCAGATGTGGATCAGCCTTGTAGACCCATTAAGTTCTAGCAGTTATTTTGTCATTAAATCTGCTACAATAAAACGTTCCACTGTTCACCAAAATAAACCTTAAGGTTTTTATTGAAACAATACTGTTAAACATAACTTGCTTTTTAAAAATCCTCTCATGACAGTAACAGAACTCAGAATGTAACTAAACATTATTTCTATCATCAACATTATGTTCCCGACTTTGGTTTACATCAAGAATGAAGGACCACAGGCCCTGGGGTGACATGGGACCCTCCAAGCTTCTCTATTTAGCCCTCAAGACTTTCCCAGATTTTGCACCTCCCTAGTCCTGTTCCGCACCCTCCTTAAGTGGTTGTTTCAAATGTTCCAAGGCTGATAAATAGAAAAGTAAAATAGTGTTTAAAGTTTTGTCCTGTGATCTGTCAGCTAAATAGTGGAATTGTTAGCTGTAATTTTTCCTTTCTTAGTATGTGTTGCTTGGAACGTGAACTGATTTTAACTTATTTTTGTTTCAGCTTTGGATACATCACAGTCCAAGCGAGATGGAGGATTCAAAAATACCTGGGGCTTTAATTGTTCAGACGAAAGTGAAGGAGATGCAGAAAAAGAGTAAGGATACCTTAATCTAGGCTACAGAAAGTAAAATGTGGAACATTACAGTAATTAGAAAACTGAGCACCCCTTCATTTCTAATTCTCTAAAGTGGAAGTGTTATAGTGTCACTAATTCATACCCACAAGAGGGTCACATTCAGGTAACGTTTTTCTCAGGCTAGTTATTGCCTAACGATGTTACGGATTATTCTAGAAGCAAGTAGTAGGTGTCTTATTTTTTAATTTTTAATAACTAGAATCTCAGGGAATTAGTGCAGTTATGGAGCCTACCTAACTCAGGTTAAAACTACCGAGTCAGGAACTTTTGAAATGTATTGAATAGCAAAAGAATTCAATATTTTTTTGGCACTTATTTTAGAATAAAAACACTTGAAGGTCATATAGAAACTTCATTACATGCATGCTGTTATGTGTCTCTTGAGATGGCTTTCCACCCTACCCTGTCCTATTTACCTAAACTGAAACTGTCTTGCAAATTTCTTAGTTTTGAGTCTTACAAAAATCCTGACTTGGAAAGTTTATAGACAACAAATTCTTCCATTCACGTATCTCCTACAACACTATATATTTAGGGGAGTATATCATTTTTTGAATTTTACTGATTGGGGATGAGTGGTAGACTGACATTCAGCCTCCTTGCTTAATAGACTGGTGGAGAAGAGTTATGGAACAACTACTGGTAAGCAAGCTAATTATTTATGTTAACAGTGTAATTCGATTTGGTCTCATGAACGTTTAAAAATACTAATACAATACCAGGGTGAAAAAGTGACAAGTGAAACATAACAACAGATAGCTGGATCCCTCGCAAAGAATAGGCGATTCTTTTTCTCTCACAAATCTCAAAGTCAGGTGTGTTCTATACCATATGACACTTTCCTCAGAGAGATAATCCTGTAAATAGGAAGACATTTATACTTATGAAGTTTGGCATTTGTGTGTATAGGCCAATGTACACAATGACTTCCTGATGTGTGCATATGGTAACATATGCTGTACATCTCAAGTGATTGCTTACACATTTTTCTTATATTAGGATTATTCCTTTTAAAAAAAAAGGTCATGTTTGAAGCAGTCGTGACATCCCCTTCTAATATACCACAGTTGGTACTCATTTTGGGTGCTTCAGTTCCAGAATAATAGTACTTATTTGTGCACTGTGCTGCTAATTAACAAAAAGAATTTTGTGTTTTTATTTTCAGTAACTTTCTCGCAGACTTCTTATGTTTGTGTTTGCTCTTGCTCAGGTTCTAGTGCTTCATTTCCACCATCCTTTTATTACTGCAATTATTTAGAAAAGAAAGGAACCTAAATCATAGCATAGATGCAAAGAATTGTTTAGTATCAAAGTTTAGGAACAGTGGATGTTCTAGGCCCAAGTAGTTGTATCAACTGGATGTTGAAACCCAGTTTCTGTTGAGATAACGATGGCACCTTTTCCCAAGAATGCAAGAACTGACTTAGTAGGATGAGATCAGCATGTTTTTGCGCCCCCCCCCAAAAAAAGTCCGCTAAAAACTGAGCATGCTGTAGCCATGGAAGGTTGAGTGTCAGATAAAATAAAAGGGGCAGGGAGTAGAATGGCAGAATCCTGGACAGGAGCATTCTTACTGGGATACAAGGATGCATTTTTCTGCAGTTTCCACTTGTATTAATTATATTCTTCCCTTGTAAATGCAATGGATGTACTAACTCTGGGAGGAATACTATTTTTTCTAGGTACCTAGTATGGTGCCAAGAAGATTTACTGTATATTCCAAAAACAGAAGCACAACCTTCAGTGTGAAATACTTTGATCTACACACAAATGGTTAACAGCTACACATTTATTGATAAGAATCATATTTAGATTTACTGCTAAATTGTACTACCTCTTTACAAGCAAATGTTCTGGTTACAAAATTAGTTTCAGGTCTAGATCTCAAATTCTGTGTTTACTTAGAACAATGTCCATAAAATCCATACAAAAGTGGTACTGTGAAGCCATCTGCTAAAGTAATTCTACATATTACCAGGTTTGTAATACTATTACTGACATTGTATTTCCCCCTGTCATTTGTATACACTTTATTTTGAGGCAAACTAGCACCAAAATATTTTAGAGGAAAGTGTAAACCACGTGATTGTTTAACAGATTGAGAAAACATTACTTAGACCTTTTTGCAGTAGTTGTTGAAACCCTGTTTGCTATTATTGAATTACAATATACATATTTTGTTTCCTGTTCTTTGCCTGTTAAGTGAAGCCAGTCTGCTGACTGTGGATGAGAGTGATGGAAGCTGCAGTCCCACTGGTGGGAAAAAAGTGAGTATTTATCAAATGTAATGTACATGAAAATGCATATTTTATATTTCACGTTGAGTGAAAGATTTCAGTATGTCACTTAAAAAAAAAGAAGTTCTAATATGAGGAGGTGACTGCTACAAACTCATGCAGTGTGTATGCCGCTAAAAAAAGAGCACACACATGCTTTCTGAAACTTTTATCAGCAACTTACTATATGGCCTTGAAGCTTTGGCAAAGTGAACTTTTCACTTCTTGTGGTGTGTGTGTAAAAACAATAAACAATCATGATTGTTTCCCTGTAAAGCAACACAGTAAATAGTAAATCACTACATTCTCTCATATTTAAAGTTTGCAACATAATTCATCTGACAACCAGTTTCATTTGTATTATTATCACAGGCGACAAATGTTTGTGTGGGAGTTCTGTTCCTGGCCCCCAAATGTGTTGGCAGAGTGTGCTTGACCCCATCCCCATCTCCTGTTCTTTCTTCTTCCAGGTCCAAAAAGATTCTTGTGTTGGCTGTAGGTGTTTAGAGGATTGAGAATGTCTTAGTATTTGAAAGCTTAATAAAAATGTAAAATGTCTCCATCTGAGAGCTGCTGCTTTGTAGATTAAGCTTTTGCTAATTGTTTCAGGTGCTGCGATTTCACTCAGGAACTATTGGTCCCAGAGGTGATTCTATGAGAACATATGCTAGACGAAGCAAAATTGAACCTGGTGCTTTAAGAGTAACCCCAATTGGATTCAACATGTTGGGAAGCAGCAAGAAATTGAGGTATAGTGATTCCTAATATGCTAAAAATTATTTAGTAAATGGCTTGTTTCTGGGGGAAATAGTGATTGTGAGAATTCTGCTTGTGAAAGGACCTTAAGTTTGTTACATTTGCACCTTTGGAAAATAGATTTAGTTGCTCTATTTGTAATATCCAAGTGTTGTTATGGACTAAGACCTGGGATCTTGACTATGATGGACTATGATGCTCTATGGAGAAGAAGGATTGCACCCACTAGTTGCAAATAACTCATCATTTCTTGCTGCAGCTGGCTAATCAAAAGTGTCAGTGTAACTATGATTAGGTAGCATAGTGGAAGTGCTGATTCAGGTATCACTTAGAAAGTGAAGTAATGGAGGAATTTCTCTAAGCAGACTTATAATTCTTTCCATGCTGTGAATTTTAACATTTTTTTCTTACCTGTTTTTTCTGTTTGCAGTGAAAATGTTCAAAATATTCCTTGTTCCGCAACAGTAGTACAAGCTAGACGCTGTCACCATGCTCATGCACAAGCATCTTTAGTAAAAACAGCAGCACAAAGGTAAGACTTAAAGGACATACTTAATTTCTCTCATGAAAAAACCAGCTTTGTACGCTGTGGGTCTTTCTTTAAATATCTGCTTAGAACTGAGTAGTGTTGGGGGGGGGGGACGGACCATGCACACCTCTGTGGGGAAAGAGTTCCACAACTTGGAACCACCATAGAAAAGGCCTTGTCTATAGCGCCAATGAACCAAATTGTCCTAACAGGTGGGCACATGAGTAGTGCCTCTGAGGCAGGTCTCAGTGCCCAGGCAAGTTCATATAGGTGAAGGTGGTTCTTCAAATAATTATCCCAAATAATTTAGGGCTTTAAAACCAAAACCAGCGTTTTGATTTGGGCTCAGAAACTGGTAACCAGTGCAGCTGGTACAGAATCAGTGCCATACTCTGTTAATCTTGCTCCCACTTACAGGGCAGCAGTATTCTTCACCAGTTGAAGCTTCCAAACAGTCTTCAAAGGTGCCCTTGTTGATTGCATTACAGTAGTCTCACCTAAGGCAGGGCTTTGAGGCAGGGCCTGATATCTCTAACTAAGATTATAGCTGGCATATCAACTGAAGTTGAGGAAAGGCACTCCTAGTCAACTATCCCACCTGTGCTTCCACAGTGAGTGCTGAGGACAGGAGAAGCCCCATTGGTAGTATAATTGTGCTGATTCCTCCTTCCAGATTGGCTGGTTTTCTAACCCGGAGCTTCATCTTGGTTTTCCCTTATGCAAATCCAAGAATATACGAACAGCTAAAGGCTTGCATTAAATGCGCACAACAAAAACAGGTTGGATGTAGACTTGTGAAACACTACTTGATGGGAAAAAGGATCTATCAGAAAATATTACAGACCTTACAAAAATGTAGAAACTTTGAAAAAGGGTAGTGCTGCCGTAGTGGGTTCATCATGTGCTGAAACAGAACAAAAGTCACTTTGATTATCTGAGATTTTAAATTGTATGTATTGCAACCAGTCTAAGAGGTTCTAGAATATTTTGTTCCTTATCTGGCTAGGGGCTAAGATAGAGTAAGTGAATTAGGGTCTTTTCTAGACCAAGTAAGTGGTATGTAGTATAACTGCATGGTGCCCAATGAGTTGTACTTCTAAGGCAGCCACAATGAAGCTTTACTGGGGAATAAAGACACATGTCTGTCATCTTTTACTTACTTCTGTCCTACTTGTATTATTTATGGGTCAGCTCATACATGGAACTCTCTGTTGTTGAAGCTTTGAGTGTTCACCAGCTTACAGTATTTAGACTCATTCAACAACCCAGAAGAAGAGATATTTTGAGCACTGTAGGTCCACCGAGCACAGTCTGCCTACTATGTCTGTGGTGTAGGCTTTTCATTTATACCTTTCCTTACCCTGATTGAATCACAAATTTGGACATTGTTTTATAATATGCCAGGTCCTGAACATGTTAACCACACTTGAGCCTTAATCTAAAGTCTGATCTGTATACCACCCTGTGAACCTCAGATCTGGGGCGGGGGGGGGGAGCGGGGCAGGCAGCAGTGGCATGGAAATTTGATAAATAAAATAAAAATGTTTCTTAGTTAAAGTATGGTTGATTGTGCAATCTTCCTACTTCACCATGGGTTTTAGTAGTGCATTTCTTAAGGAATCAAGGTTTGGACTTTGAGGGAAATAGTTTTGATTTTTGCTTCCCTAGATGAGTTTTTTTGGTGAGACAGAAGCTCCCAAACTTTATGTGGAGGATGTAGATGAAGTAATAGAATATTCCCTCCTCTTATATATATTTTTAGAAACTAAAATAAAGTTAGCAGCCCTCATGTACCCCCACCCCTGCCACAATTCCATGCTTATGCCATGTAAATAATGCAGTCAGAAGTTTGTAAACATTTAAAATTTAAGTAACTACTCTCTATCTTAACAGATTTTCCCAAAGTGAGCCATGGGTAGCAGGTGGTGAGGGGACAACACTGTCATTTGCACCACAGTATTCTGTTCGTATACTGAGGGGAAATTGTTACTGTATCCTACCAAAATACAGTTGAATGGTGTAAGATCCCCAAACTTCTTAGGCAACGATAGTCCACCAGTTACTTAGTTTCACCTGTGTACTATAACAAGTTCTCCCAGGCAACTTGGGATAAGTCCACGACTTATTTGCCATATGCATAGTGCTTACCATCAAAGCATTCAATATATGTTTTCCCATGGCTTGTTCTTTACTTAGGATTGGAGTCTAACTTGGTCATGCTTAGAATAGACTCGCTGAAATCTATGACTTGTTAGTTATGACTAACTTAAATTACATTGGTTTAAAGAGATCTATTCTAGGCATGACCAAGCCTGGATTCAACCCACAGAAAAGCAGAGTGAAACATTCAGAGTGAAACTTTTCTTTTCCAAATGATATATTCCTGATAAGAATTTCAGTAAGATTAACAAAACTTATCTTCTCTTGAAATTAAGACGGAATCCCCAAATTTGCATCATATATTGCTTTTGTGACTTGAGGTTTGGTTACATATGCAGCTCGAATGCCATATTTAGAAAGGTTTTTAAAAGTTTTTTATGAAGAGGCAAAGGGATAAAAAATTTTAAAACAGCAACTTTGTCAAATGTGAATCCATCTTTGCCAGACATTTTGGAATAGAAGTGTTACTTTGTTCAGATTTGTAAAATGCTAAATACCTGGCTTAGAAACAAGGTATGTAGAGGTTAAGGGAAAGGAAACTGACAGAGTACGGTGCAAGTCTTTGAAAAAGGATGCAGGTGTAGAAAGCAGGGGCTGAAAAGATGAGACAAGATGGGAACTAAACAAAATAAAGATGGTAAAGCCTGGTAATAAGATGGGGATGTTGAGGCTCAAATGGGCCTACTCCATTGTGCCTAATTATTTAAACCTATTTTTACCAAACTTTTCTACAAACCCAACCATGTGAACATGTGGGCCTTGCTGCCCTTCATGGACATTCATTTACATGCTTTCTTCATATTATATAAACACAATAGACTGGTTGTCCCCCTTTCTCTTTCTTTTCCCCACTTTTTAATAACACTAAGGAATTATTTAGACTTGGAAGAAGGCAGATTCATGTGAGACCTGAATAGGAAGTTTAGAGACAGTTGCTTGAATGTGATCTGGTGCATGACACCATATGGCCTAGATGCTGCTGCATCATAAAATCTCCTTTGTATGTGTTCCCACTATTTAGTGGACATCTCGCTAGGATCATCTTCATAGTTCGGCCTTTAAATTCTTAGCAAAAGGGACTCAATGGTTATACGATAGTGTTAATGAATGTTTGTTATACGGTTATTTAAATAATCTTACAGAACTATAACATGCTGACACAATACATTCAGTTATATTCTGACATATATTCTATAGAGCATTATGCCAGTAACTGTTGACAGACCTGGAATGATACGGTATTAAGCAGCTAAAAAGTGTGATCTTTTTTGGCAAATTTAGATGCTAAGTGCTACTTACAACAAAGAGTTCAAATTTAAATTGAATATTGGATATCCAGATACAGATTTCTTTTTTAAAATCTACTGATGTTCTACAAATTAAGGGCTTTGTATCTTATTATATTTTTCTCTTTCATATTTTAAGCAATCTGGATCGAAAGGAAAGGTAAGCTCAATGGTGACATGAGCATGGTAATAAAAATGTGGAAATAATGAAGTTGTGTCTCATAGCTAAATCCACACTAGCAAGCTTAATGGTCAACATTGATGGAAAAACTATTTTGCTAGAATAACAATTGGTGTGTTACCACTCATTTAGCTGTAATGATTTTTTGTTTTGTTTAAATTGGTGTGTTTTCTTGACTAAATACCTGTGATACATGTATGTGTACATCTTTGTGTACTACATATGTCCATCTATGTAGTACAGGCATTAAGGCAGCAACCTAAGCTCCACTTAACTGGAAGTAAGCACCATTGAATTAAATAGGACTTTGTGAAGACTTTGTTAGGATTGCACTGTTAGTCAAGAAAACAGTGTTCTGTGACATGCTAATTTAAATGGAAATTCCAGTGTAGCAAAATGGGTAGCAGTATCTTAAATGCAAGATCTTGCTTGCTGGTTGTGGTGGGTGGAGAAGGAGAAATGTGTCTCCATTGAGATTGGACAGAGGAGGACATTGGCCAGGGCAAACATGCAGGAGGTTTGGAGCAAGAGAAGGTATGGCTTCAGAAGGAAGGCAAGGGAACTTGGGACATCTTACATCCTTGTGATCTAGCTCCAAACCCACACCCATTCTTTAGATTATTATTATTGGGACCACCAAAATGGCATTATTGCTGGTAAATGCAAAACTGACTGCCAGTAAAAAATCTGCCTTCCATATGTTATAGAAGAGACTTGGCTGAATGATTCAGAGGGCTCGGTTTTGTCCTATATTATCCTGGACTGCTACTCTATCCAGCACTTGACGTGTAGATCACCAGGGTGGGTATAGAAAGGGTTGCAGTCACTTTTTAGGTATTTTTTTTGTCTTTTACAATCATTTGGTGTTAATTTTTAAAGCCAGAAACTGCATGGGTCCCACTACATAAGGGGTAGTGTCTTGCCATGCCACCCTTCGTGTCAGTTACTGTATTTTTCGCCCCATAGGGCGCACCGGCCCATAGGGCGCACCTAGTTTTTTGGGGGAGAAATAAAGAAAAAAAAATTATTTCTGCCCCAGGTGCGGGGCTGGGGCGGGGGAAGCCCGAGCTTCCCCCGACCCCAGCCCCCAGAACAGGCTGCTATCCCAAGCCTAGGGAGCCCGGCGGGAAGTTGCGCCAGTCTCCCCAGGCTTGCGGATATCTGCCCGAAGCCCGGGGCGTGCTGAGCTCAGCGCGCCCCAGGCTTCGGGATGCAGACAGCTCTCCGCAAGCCGTGGAAGCCCGGCACAAACTCCCGCGGGCTCACAAGGCTTGCGAATAGCTTCCTGAAGCCTGGAGAGCGAGAGGGGTCGGTGCGCACCGACCCCTCTCGCTCTCCAGGTTTCAGTGAAAGCCTGCATTCGCCCCATAGGACGCACACACATTTCCCCTTCATTTTTGGAGGGGGAAAAGTGCATCCTATAGGGTGAAAAATACGGCAATATCAACAAGGGGAGTCCTTGCTCTAGATCTCCTGATGGGAGATAGGCCATTCTGTGAGACCATGAGCTGGGCCTATTCTGTAGTTATTGAGGCAGTTCTCTTTCTATTATGGGAATTTCACATTCACGGATGTTTCAACCTTGATTGGATTTAGAAAGAAGCAGCATTTTAGTATGTGAGCAGAGGTGCCTTGGTCGGTGCGGTGGAGCCTTTACACTAGCATCCTAGAGGTGGGGGTGAGATAGTTGTTGGTGCAAGAAACCATTGGAGCCATTCTGCAAGTTGTTTCTTTACATAATTTATATAAGAGTGTGTGTGTGTGTGTGTGTGTGTGCGTGTGTGTAGTTGGATTATAAGCAGAACTGATTTGCAACATTGTGTTTTCTGCTTTAGATTTATTTAAAGCAGTATATGAAACAAATTGTTGGGACGCGGGTGGCGCTGTGGGTTAAACCACTGAGCCTAGGGCTTGCCGATCAGAAGGTCGGCGGTTCGAATCCCCACGACAGGGTGAGCTCCCATTGCTTGGTCCCAGCTCCTGCCAACCTAGCAGTTCGAAAGCACGTCAAAGTGCAAGTAGATAAATAGGTACCGCGCCTTCGGGAAGGTAAACGGCGTTTCCGTGTGCTGCTCTGGTTCGCCAGAAGCGGCTTAGTCATGCTGGCCACATGACCTGGAAGCTGTCTGTGGACAAACGCCAGCTCCCTCGGCCTATAGAGCGAGATGAGCGTGCAACCCCAGAGTCGGTCACGACTGGACCTAATGGTCAGGGGTCCAAAAAAATACATAATTGAAACAAATATACACAATATTACTCTGTTACACAAAAGTACATGTTTGATTTGCTTTTTCACTTATGTAGGAAGGGAGTATAGTGGGGGGAAATAGCATTTTTTCTTTATAAATTTTCATTAGTCAGAGTTCTTTCTGCCAGGAAAAGTGCATTTTTGATTTTTATTCTGAGGATATTTATCTTATACATTTTATAATAAGGACAGAACATTACTGTACCTTCCTTATACATGGGAGCTGCTTTCTTTTATACATGTGGATATGTGTTAAAAATGAGAGGGCAGTTAAAAAAAAAAACAGATAAAAAGGGAGAAAGAAAAGAAAAGTGAGTAGAAAATGAGTAAAAATGTAGTGGTATTGTTGAAATGGAGGCTTGAATATGTAGTTTAAAAGGGTATTGGTGAGGGTCCCTGCGTCAAGGCTAAGACAGCAGTCCCTGGAAGTGACCTCCTTTGTGGGTGCCGCCCTTATAATTCTTAATAAAATAATTTTTTAAAATTTATTTAATAAAAAGGGGATAAAAAATAAAAATCCTAGTCTTAGGATCCTTGTTGTGCCCGTCTCTGGCAGCCAGCAGCACCCACATGCCAGCAGGTGAAGGTCTGCGCCGTGCCTTGGCTTTCCTGGGTGAACCCCAGCATGCAATTCCCAGTTGGGCACCTGGTTGCTCTTTTTGCACCAACTGCCAGGAAGGTCACTTCGGGGCTGGGGCTGGGCCAGGCCACGCACACTTCCTTATGGCCTCCCTGTCTCTCCTGGTCCCCTCCTACCTTTCTCCCTTGGTGGTTGCTACGGCAGCGATGGCAATCGGTGGGTGCTTGGCTGGGGGGGTGGGCCACTCTGCTTTGTTTTTAGTTCAACTCTGGAGCCTCTGGGCCCTGGAGCTCCACTGAGTTGTTGCTGGGGCAATCTTGGCCCCAATGGGGTTGAGATTGTCAGGAAGCCCGGGGGGCACTGTGTGGCCTCTTTGGTTTCTGTGGTGAGCACCCCGACTCTCCTTGGATCATGGTGGCAGCAGTGGCTGTATTGGTGGCACAGGGACCAGTCAGGCAGTTCAGCTGATGCTGCTCAGGAGCTCTGCGGGGCTGTGATGTTTGCCATCTTGCCTCGCCGGAAGTGGTAATTTATGTGACTTGTTAATGGAATTAAACAATTTTATTCGAGAATTTATTCTAACCACCCCTGCTGGTATTAAGCTGAATGAATTTATCCTGTGGCCAGAAATCACAACATGTGCACTATGGACATGATGTCATATGTCTTGTACATTACTTCTTTAGATGTTGGACAATTATTAAATATGAGAAAATTTCAAGCAGGAATTCTGTTAAATCACTTAAGTGGTTTGAGGTAGAAACTTCAATAGAGCCAGCTATATAAACATGTCTATCTTGCAAATAAAAAGATATGAAGTATTAAAGGCTGTGTCAGATACACAGTCACAAGAGAAAACAGCCACATTTTATGCATTGTATTGAGTGAAAACATCCAGAAGCTTGATAAAACAGCATATAACTTTCTGCATCCATAATAGATCAGTTGCATATTGGCCACTTCCCACAGTGGACCTGCAACTTGTGCTCACTTTACATATACTATCGCAACATACCATGTGTAGAGAGAATAAATAAATAAAACAGACACACCAAGTGGGTTTTCCTTACTTCCTGGGCTCTGGGAAGGTTGTGGGAGACCCTTACCAGGCTCTGGTAAGTAAGCATTTGGAAAATTAACAAGTATTTGGAAAATTAAAGATATGCTGCACATAATCAAATTTTAGCTGGGCTTATATCAAGTCAGTAGTAGTTGTAACAATACAGTGGTGCCCCGCAAGACGAATGCCTCGCAAGACAAAAAACTCGCTAGACGAAAGGGTTTTTCGGTTTTGCGTTGCTTTGCTAGACGAATTTCCCTATGGCCTTGCTTCGGAAGACAAAAACGTCTTGCGCTTTTTTCTTAAAACCGCTTGAAGAGGCGCAGTTGCGACGGACCGTGCTTCGCAAGACGAAAAACATCGCAAGACGAAAAGACTCACGGAACGAATTATTTTTGTCTTGCGAGGCACCACTGTATAAAAAAGTTCCTTCCAGTAGCACTGTAGAAACCTCTAAGGTGCAGCTGGAAGGAACTTTTTAATTTTGTTTTGACTAGGGCAGACCAACATGGCTACCTACCTGTAACTAGTAGTAGTTGTAGTCTTTCTGCTAAACTTTTAGTTTGCAGTGCTGTGTGATGGATACTTTTGCAATCAGAAAAGTAGTGTGTATATGGTTACTGCATTTTTATAAAAGATATTTTGTTAAAAATGCTGCAAAACTTATCTTTTCTCATTTATCCTGACTATATATTTGTTTGCATTGGAATTGTGTTTGAATATGTACATTTATTGTTTTAGAACATGGCAAGCTTCAATATTCTAAATTAAGATTTCTGCAGTGTTAAATCTTTTGTTTTTGTTCCATTTAAATAAGCCATATATTTTCTGAATACAGCTTTTAATTATTTCCCCCCAGAAAAGAATATCCTCCTAACATCCAGAAGATAGAAAATGACTATGATAGTTTGTCTCGGCTTCAGGAGATGCGTAAGTTTTTTACTTTGTTTTTACTTCCGTTAAATGTCTGTCAAATAGGTGTACATTATATATGGACTAAGTGCATTAACAAATGTCTGAGTAGAAGCACTCTTGATAAAATGTGTTAGAATGGCGCATGTTGGCTGCTCTGTCAGTAGCTGAAATGTGTTAGTTGAGCTGACTGGAGTATGTTTTGGTTTCATCAGTATGCATTAAATGTGCCTTTGATCAGTGGTAGACGTCATGGGAGTGAATAAACTTAAGCTTCATCCAGGTAACACACAGTTGATCAAAGTGGGTAGATTAAGTAGGCGAAATCTGCCTGTTATAGATGAGATCAAATTATCCTATACTGTATAGACCAGAGTTTGGACCTGGATTTGTTACTGGATTTCCAAGTGGCAGCTGTAGCCTGCAATGCTTTTTCTTGGTTTTGTTTGGTATGTTAGCAATACATGCTGCAAGATTACACATAGCTGGCCATTGGCATTTGTGCATTGGTTACCTACAGATTAACCTACTGAAGGAGTTTCCAAGCGTAGTTTCAGTCTGGTGGTGTGCAGTATATCTGTAGAAATAAATTTAAAATTGTACAGCATCTAGCACAGTGCTTACAATGGCTACAACAGGCAGAAAAAAAATGTTGTTCTCTCTCACACACTTTGAGTGAGCAGTAGTTGCTTTCAAGAAGTACCAGCTCAGACCTTCCATTTAAACATGGAGATAGGCAGTTAGAAACTTTTTCTGCTGTTTTTAGAGTGATATAAAGGAATAAATGAGTTACATTGTTCTTCAGCTGAGGACATTGGGAAGTTGTGGTTAATGATTTCACTTTCCCCTTTCAGAAAGTGTGATGGAGAACAGAGAAGAGTCTGACTCAGAGTCAGATTCAGGAATTACGAGGAAGGTACAACTGAAACGTCACTGCACTTTGTATCAGTCCGGTTTGCTTCCATCTCCTGCTACCAAAAAATGTGCAACTCACTTAGAGGTGGGTTATATGGTGAAAGTTCCTTAAATTCTGTTAAATTCATTCAGAAGTTGATATTGTTAGAAGGTTAATTTGCATTTTTAGGTCTTGGGCTACATAATATCTTGTAGTTGTTGTACTTTGGCTGCAGGTGCCATTGCTACCACAACAGCACTGGTACTGTGTTTTTAGCAGAAAACTGTTGCCAGTCAAAACTTAATTGGAAAGCAAAGAACCTGATTTCCCAATACTGTTCCCCAAAACGTAAACTTGGTGATTCCTGCTTTTTGGCTTGCATGCACATACGTGTACTCTGCTGTATGGAGAGGGGATAGACTAATGGTGAACATAATGAATATTGATTGCATTTTGAACATCTGCCCCTCAACAATTCTAACATTGCTTCCAAATTATTGAAGATGTTGGGTAGACAGTGATGCTTAGAGGCCTGGTAGGTGAATGGCAAGAAGCTCTGGGGCTGACGGGGCAAAAGGATATGAGGACTTGGAAACTGTGTGAGTAAAGGGCAGAGGTAAAGTAGAATGTAGGTTGAACAACACTGACTTGAGGGAAGACTAGAAGTGGAGGCACAGGCCCAAGTAAAATGATGTGACCTAATAATTTGAATTATGCAGCCAGGTTCTTGTGGCAGGTTCTCAACCTGAAATTTCACAAAGAGATTGCTTAAATTTCCATCTTATCGCTTCAAATCTGCCTAAGCCTTGTAGGATGTCTGATGTGTTTATTTTGAAAATGTGATCAAAATAAATACAGCTACTTATTCTCTCCCCCCCCCTTTAATCCCTAGGGCTTGGAACAGAATACTTACTCCACCGTTTGCCTATGCGTAGGAAAACCAAATGAAAGTCAGATCAAATGCCAAATGTGTGGAAATTTTTGTAATGGAGGCTTGCAAAGGCAGTCCATGCAAAGTGTTCAGTTAAATGATTCTTTGGGACCTTTAGCACGAGAACCTATACATGAGAATTCAACAGGGCAAAAATCTTTAAACACAGGACTAAATACAAAGAAGTTTTATGGATCTTCTCCTGGGGCAGTTTCAGTTGATTTCACAGCGAGGCGTAACATCGGCTCTACTATGTTGCGGCTGAATGGAAAAGTCAGTTCTAAAATTACAGGAAACTTAAGGCAGAAGAATACAACTGCATCTGATCTAAATGATCCAAGTAAGTTTTAAATCATAGAACAAATAATGCTGTGTGTGTGTGTGTGTGTGTTATTAAGTTTTTGAAAAAAATGTATACATATAAAACAGCGATTTCAAACAATAAAATACAGAGTTCTTTTGAACCCATAGACTTCCTAATAATGCTGGTTATACATTAATTTGTAAAAAGTCCCTCTCTTGGTAGGGATAATTCTGAGGAGAAAACAAAATGCAAGATGTTACTTATTGGTTTTGGTGCAAGCAAAGTAGTTCTGGACTTGCCACTGCTTTGATGGAGATATGAGGAATGCTGCCTTGTGTTCCATGGAAGAAAAGTGGGGTATAAATGTAATTAATACTGAGTAGAGAAGGTAGGGAGGATTTGTTGTTGTTGTTTAGTTGTTTAGTTGTGTCCGACTCTTTGTGACCCCATGGAGCACCAGAGCATGCCAGGCACTCCTGTCTTCCACTGCCTCCCGCAGTTTGGTCAAACTCACACTGGTAGCTTCAAGAACACTGTCCAAGCATCTCATCCTCTGTCGTCCCCTTCTCCTTGTGCCCTCCATCTTTCCCAACATCAGGGTCTTTTCCAGGGAGTCTTCTCTTCTCATGAGGTGGCCAAAGTATTGGAGCCTCAGCTTCATGATCTGTCCTTCCATGAGCACTCAGAGCTGATTTCCTTAAGAATGGATACGTTTGATCTTCTTGCAGTCCATGGGACTCTCAAGAGTCTCCTCCAGCACCATAATTCAAAAGGGAGGATTATCACCCTATAAACTAGGTTTCTTTAGCTCTGTCTTAAACCGTTGGTTACCTGAAAGGGCTGTGGGGTAATAATGGTCTTAGTAGCCTAGATCTTAAAAGGTAGTCTTAGTAGCCTAGATCTTAAAAGGTCACCACCTCTAGTTACTAGTATTTTGAACTTGAGACAAATGCTTTTCCTTTCAGTTGTCCTATCCAGTGATGACGAAGAGGAGGAGGAGATTGGCAGCACTAACAGAATTGAGAGCATATCGCCACGTCCAGCAGATTCAGCCTGCTCTTCTCCTGCACCTTCCACAGGAAAGGTGGAGGCAGCCTTGAAGGAAAACACTTGTGAACTAGAACAAAGGTTAACTAGTATTACAGCAGACACAGAACCTGCAGTCATATTACCAAGAAAATCAAGAATGAAAGACCAGGTAGTCCATCCATATGTAGTTTGAAATGATTGTGTAAGCGCATATACAATATTGATAGATAAATGTGAACATATGGTAGTTAATACATGCAAATATTCTGCAGTATTCGTATGGGGAAATAATCTACTCTTGAGCGAAACAAAACATGACGTTATAGTTTTCATCTCTCTCTCTCTCTATTGGATTGTCTTAACATCTTCAAATGCTATTTAACAAATCTGGACCACAATCTGGAAGTGTGTGTGGCTAATAGTATAAATCCAGCAAGGCGTTTGAAAACATCGGATCCCACAGACTGTGTGACAAGCTGCTTTTGAAACTTGGAAGATTTAGAAGCAGGTTGAATAGAGAAAGTTGCATTCTAAAAGCAGGGGGTGGGGAAGCACACTGGGCACAAGCAGGTCCATATGCATCATTAAAAGTGTTCCCTGGATTGGGACTTTGCTTCAACCATGTGAGAACCAGTTTCCTGTGACTGCTTTTCACACTGTTCTGGTAGTTTACATTGTCAGAGCCATTTTAGAGGAGCGATGTAACTTTAGTGTCGGATCAGTAAGATTGGGGGAAGAGGATGATTCTTTCATGTGGTTCACTCGTCCTATGTGTTATTTTTAGTCCTGTAGTATCAGTGGAGTATGGAAAGTAGCAACAGGGAAGTGGCTTCAACAGTGCAGCTGGTATGTGTGAACTAGCTGTCGGTAAGCAAAGTGACACCCAGCAAGGACGATAATTTCCTTAAAATTAAAGTACTTTGAAAATTGTCCCAATTAATAGCACTTTAATATAAGGATTTCGTGGTGGGGATTTTTGTTTTTTAGTTTGAGCATCTCTGCAAGAATTGGATAAACAAAGACAAAAATGCACCATGAGCAGTGCTGTCAAGGGGGACAACTTTCACGGTATGTTAATTTAAGACTTAACAGTCGTGGCAGCAATTCTTTAAAAAAGGGCGTGTTCTATGTAACAGTTTATCTTCAAACCTCTGAAGTTGCTTATAGCTCTTAAATATGTGGTTTCTTGAGATTTGTGGAGATATTATACATGGAACATGCAAAAGATATTCCAGAGAAGTCCGCTGAACAGAGGACCTGCAAACATACGCTGACAAAAAGGCAACATTTAAACAACCCATACAGACTGTTAGGCAAACCTGGTAAATTAATATTAGAAGTTATGTAATAGAAATTATAACAAATCACTAATATACATTATTCTTGGCAAAATTAGAGGGTCACAGAAACTTTGCAGAAATAAATTTCACATAGTGTGCTTGTCCAGGGCTTATAATAATGTAAAAAGAAGAAACAGACTGGTTTTGATATATGATATCTATTTTACCTCTGGCAGGGAACCTAAATTACTTGATTGTCTTTCTATAATTTTTTGTGATCTTCCAATTTTGTATTTTAGTCACTTAGTTGGGTCGTACTCCTCCCTCATTCCCAGTTAACCATTGATTTCAGCGGGAGGACATGATTAAATCTTGTGGTGAAATCAGTGGGATTTGTTTGGATTGTGCCTGTGGTGTTGCTGTACAATAAAATAATGCAGTCTGATGTTAATTCATTATTTCGATCTAACCTATTTTCACGGTTTGTTTTGAAGTGTTTCCTTTTTGTTATTCTGCACGTCCTCTGTTCTGCTACCCTACTATTCAGTCTCCCCAACTTGATTTGAGTAGGATTCTTAAGCTATAACTGGTGTGAGGTGATAGGTAGTGCAGTTTATGCAAGTAAATATAGTAAGCCAATAAATGCATGCAGCAGAGAAACAGTTAGACCAGATCAAAAAATGTATATATTCTTTTGTAGTCTCTGCGTAGTCCTACATATGGCGTTGGTGCCTGTGCCAAGCTCATTCTGGAAACTCTTAATGCTAGACCATGGGCTTGGTAGGCTCCTTGTCTCTAACTTCCATACACAAGTATCAAGAAATTGTGGCTCTAGCCTTCCAGTCAATTATCTTTTGACCATCACAGCAGTAGCTTGCGTAAAAACTGCTTTTGGCTAGGATGCCTCTTTCTCTTCTCTTTTCTTTCTTTCTTTCTTTCTTTCTCTGAACAAACAAACTTAATGCCTTTTTCTTTTGTCATTACAATTATTTTGCTGTCCTTGTTCAGAATTTTATTTTTCGATCTGTGACTCTTCTGGTGTGTCTCCTCCCTCCCTGGAATGTTTTTATCTCTTGCATACTTCCATATGTTTACAGAAGTTTGGAATTTTTTTCTAAAGAAAGAAAAGCTTCAGTTGCACATTTCCCCCCATCAATGCCTTTAATGCCTGATCATCTTTAAAGGCAACTTTTGAAGTAAAAATGTTTTGATGAATTCTGATAATTATTTTTCAGTTTGGCAATGTTGTAGCCAATGCTCCAGTAAAACGGCGCAAAGTCCTCTCCCAAGAACTTGCTACTGACGTCGTCGTATCTTTAAAATATCAGAATAATTATGAAAGCGTCATCCTAAACTGTCGAAGCATAAGAATAGGAACCCTGCGAAGAATGGTGGTGGAGCCTGTAATTGTAAGTAAAAGAATTAATATTGTGCTTCGTTAGTTCCTGCTTTATAATAACAAATAGGTTAATGGGGCATCCAGGTTGAGAGTAGAAGGTAGGAAGCAGATGAAAATGGAAACGTTGAAGATTTTAAGGAATCAGCAGATAAAATGGAGTGATGAAAAATGACTGAGCTACAGTATCAATAGCAGGTCGTGGAAGGAGCCAAAGTGTGAGAAACACAGGAAGTGTTTTTCTTCTATCACCTTGTCTTTTAAAGGAATTCCATAGTAAAGGCTGCGAAGAGCAGTTCTTGAAGGTAAGAACAAGGGAATGACAATAGCAGTATTTGGGAAGTCTTTGAAAATATGGGGGTCAAAGGATCTGGAGATTTGGATGGGAGGCAGAAGATAGCTGGGCCCACAAGATGAATTTTGAAATCCTTAAGGAACAGGTTGGAAATGCAGTTAGTGGGCTGGGTGGCAGGAAGATGATGAACTGAATTCAATTGGATATATGAAGATGATTATGACAATGGCAAGTTTTAATTGTTAAGACAATTACGTATATAAAAACAATTCCAATACAGATGCCAACTGGAATAAAAATCTGTTTAGAAAGCTTTTTGAATGAAGAAAGTCTTTAGCAGGTGCCAAAAAGACAGCATGCCCATTTATTAGAGTCTTGTGCATGCGTGCCATCTGTAGTTGGATGCAGAAAATCAGATGGTAACCATCACTGTTGTAGACATGTGCTACCATTTTAAAGATAATTCTATCTATACTTGTACTGCAGATTCAGGGTGTGTGTACATATTGATTCAGAAGTGTGCTTAGTTTGAACTGCCACAGGCTACAAATGTTCAAACTCAAATGTATTAGAGGACCATGTTCACCACTTAGTAGAGCTTCAGGAGACATAGTTGTGTCACCAAAAAAAAAATCTAGTTCTACTTAGATTGAAAAGCAGCTATCATTTCCACTGCAATGAAACGTAGTTCTGTTTACACAAAAAGGAATAGTTCCTGCAGGTTTAGAAAGCCATGTATTCCTAAATTTCTATAAAATTAGTATACCAACCACAGATGCTACTTCATTATATCCTGCATACCTCTTAAAATGCATTTCTTTTACAGTCAAATGATGCTGGGGTTTAGAAAGTGGGGCTTTTATGTCAGGAGATGCAATTTCTAATCTGGTTTGTGACTAGGGCTTTGATTTTGAAGAATAGGTTGGGAAGGTTGTTAATGAGACAGTGGCCTAGATTCAACTAACCCAGTGCACCAGTGGAAGCCATCATAAGGACTCCTACTCGTGCAATGGGGCTTTTCCTCATGCCTCCCCCAAATCCGCTCTGGAGGGTCAAGAAAATTCCCAGAATTGCACATGGGGGGAGGGGGAAAGATTGGGTTGTTCTATCTGACAAGCAGAAAAGTTCGTGCTGACAGAATGATCAGAAGAGGGTGATGTTGATTTTCTCCCTGTGTGTATAACTTCAGTAATTTGGACCTTCTCTTTCAGTTTTGCCTAGACTATATCAAGATACGTCTGGAAGGTTTGTATTTCCCTATTCTAAGTTATAATTTGGGCAGCTAGCAGTGCTTGGTTTGGAATTATTAGTGTGCACAACAGCTGTACTAAGTACTGAAAATGGTGGAAGAATAATCTATGTATTTGGATTTGGAGTTTCTGATTTAATATGCTTACCACAGAAGATAAATGTTTAGCACCTTTTCACTGTTTGAAATACGGTAAGCCTAACTTACCATGTCCTGCCCTTGCTTTGCATATAATAGGCAAGAACAGGGGTAGACTTACCTGCTTTGGATGCAAAAGATTCCAAAATCAATTCCTAATATATCCTGGTAGGGTTGGAATAGTCCTGCCTGAAACTTGGGGAACTGCTGCCTGTCTGGGTAGACAGTACTGAGACAGATGGCCTGACTTGTAAACATAGGAGGCTGCATTATTCCAAGATGGGGATCTTGGATTTGAACTAAAGAAGTGTTGGTGACATTCACCCCTTCCACTGCTTTCCTCTGTGTACCCCCAAAGTCACTCCAGAATGATACGGGTTGTGGTGTGAGTGGACTACAGAGAATGGCAGAAGCGCAGAATGTGCTCCTTCTGTGAATGGAAGTTCTTCTTGCCCAGTTGCAGATCCAAGCTCCTGTGTTTGCTGCTGAATATATTGTTTTAGCCTTAAGATACAATATTAGTCATGCCCATAGTAGACCCATTGAAATAATGGATACTGAATATCATCACATGTAAATAGTGCATAACTCTTTAAGGGACAGTTTCCCTTCTTGTAAAGTAAAATTGGATGGTACAGGGAATGTACCTAATATTGTATGACTATTCAGTGGTTCCTTTTCAAAAAAGATCTTGGAAATAATAATCGCTCCTTAAGTATTAACTTCATGAATTTCAGTTTTAAAACTGTCAAGCCAGGCAGAGACACACACTACGAGGCTATATTTGATAGTAGGGCAAATATACCTATTGCAAATTTCAGAGATAGATTAACAGGTTTTATTTTCTTGAAATGCATACAGTTACATTTTTCAGATAATGTTAATGTAAGTATCTCTGACCAAAATATGTTTTGAACCTTTCTAGAATCAGAAAACGATACTAGAGATATTTCTTTAAGAACATCTGACCTTACGAAATGTGAGTGGTGTGGTGTTCGCAAGTTGCCAGTAGTTTTCCTCCAAACTATACCTGCTGCTTGTCAGAGCCTGAGATCCCAACTGAAGATGAACAGGCAAAAAGATAATGTCTGGTATGACTGTAAAGGTGCAAGTAAGTGAACCTTTGTATGCTATGGAAACTTAAGATGTTTTAAAATATTTTGAAGCAGAGATGTGTTAGAGATGAGCTGTATTTCACTAAAAGTTATTTTGGTTTCTCTGAAAATGCTCTAATTAAATAGCACTAGAAAAAAATAGCCATATTTTGCCAGCATCAGAATTCAGTGGTACTTTTAGGTTAATAAATGGAGACGGTATATTTTTGTCTGGCATATTTAGAAAATTTTGTCTAGATCATGTTGAGGACAGCATAGCATATTTTGCATTTCCCAACTTCCTGAAGTTTTAAGTAACACACTGGTTTGGGATGTTTTATTGCAATTATGCTGCATTTCTGGGAGTGACCCCTCCCAAAGAATATTGGTGGAGGGGGGCAAAAGGGTCTGGCCCCCAGGAGTTGGCAGCCCTGGTATGTGTTATGTCCTTTTTTTCTGGGCAGGGGGTTAATATCTTTCATCAGACTCTTAAAGGGATCTGTGGCCCAGAATAGGTTAGGAACCACAGTTCTCTCTACTCAGAGATAATTGTGTGCAGCACAAAACTCTGTGTGTGCTGTTATGCTCAAACTGCCCTTTTTGGGGATCAGTATCTTAATACTACTCCCCCACCCCCCACTTGGGTGATCTTTGCTACCATTCCAGAGAATAGGAAAGTAGTTAAGCACTTGAGCTGTGGAGTAAAAAAGGGGGGTGCCTGAACTGAGTTTGGTGTCCGTTTCTTTCCCTTTCCATCAGTCTCTTCAGCAGCTTGCACGAGTAGCAGTTGACATAATGTGCCCTACTCTAGCTTTTTCATGAGCAGAACCTTTTCTTTGGAATGAGGCATTGAATTTTAGTTTTGTTCCATTTATATGGCGGTTTCTTATGAATAATTTCTTTAATTGGTTCAGCCAGGGACCTCTTAGCTGTGATTGTCATTCAGACATTTTTAATGTGCTGTAAGCTGTCCAGAGTGGCTGGGGAAACCCAGCCAGATGGGCAGGGTATAAATAATAAAATTATTATTATCAACTTTAACTTTTGAAAATGTAAGCATTATGGTTTTAAAAGTATGCTTTCATTGTCTCCTAACTCTTCCCCCCCCTCCATAGATCCTGAAGAACAATACATCATTTTAATTTTTGAGACGGGCCTTGATCCACATGCAAATGCAATATTTGAAAAAATAATTGTTGATATTGGTGTTAGGAACAACATTTCTGATTTTTTTGTGAAGATTACATTTGAAGAAGCAAATAGTAGGCTTGTGGCCTTTACAAAATCCTTTGAAGACACTTCTAGAGGAAGCACGGCTCATAAAGAAGGCAAAGCAAAACATGTACTACTCCTTTTCTTCAAAATTGAATTAAAATGTTAAATAAGTTGTGAAGTCATTTGTTTAGAAATGCCCTTTGCAATGTTCTGGATAAATTTTATCAAAGAGAGGGCCAAAGTATATATTTTTGGATAGTAAAACTGAAAAAATGAAATGTTATCAAGTCAAAATATATGCTTTCCATGTAACATATTTTGTCAATGTGATATTTCAGCTATTTTATGTCTGTTTACTAAACAGAATATTTAGTCAGGTTCTGATCTTAACTTAATATCCTGGTTAATAAATCAATATTAAAATTGAATTACCTGTTTCATACATAATGGGGAATCTGGTTGAAACAGTCCAGGAAATCTGCACTGGAGCTGACATAGAGCAGGAAAGGGGAAGGGGTAACAGAGGAGGGTGCAGGCCTGGTGCTCATTGTCTGTACCATAAACCATGGTTTTAAGATGCTGGGAACATTACGTCTCTATGTGCCCACTGTGTTCAAATTCATATTCTATTTGGTTTCAACAGGTAGTTTTATAAAAAGAGGGACATGCTGTGCTGTTTGAGAATTGGAAAGGATTTTAATATTTTATGACTTTGGTATTGCATTGTAAATAAGTATTCTTTCCCCCCCAAAGGTCTCTGAATCCAAAATGCAGCTGCGAAATGCAACACAATTCCAGTTTTTTGATGATGATGAAAGTGTTGAACCACATACAGTCTTTATAGGTCCTATAGAAAAGTAAGAGGTCTTTCTGAGTGTTGTAATTATTTCCTAAATAATTCAGTTCAGTATTTATTTAACTTTTTTTTTTATTTGCAGGTTGATCGTTTATCCCCCACCTCCCGCAAAGGGTGGTATTTCTGTGACAAATGAAGACCTTCATTGCTTAAATGAAGGAGAATTTTTAAATGACGTAATCATTGATTTCTATTTGAAGTAAGTTGTTTGAGTGTATTGAAACCTTTTGTGGTGTCTGTCTGACTTAGGAAAGTTGATGGACAAACCTTAAATTATAAATAAAGTATATCTGCTGAAACTATAAAGTTCTTACATTTGTCTACTTTTGTCTGCGTAGAATGGCCAGCATGTGGCAGTCTTTTCAAGAATAACAGGTCTTTACAGGCAAGAATGAAAGCATTGTTTTATTTTGTTCTTGTTTCTCTTTTTCAAAATAAAGATATCTGGTGCTTGAACAATTGAAAAAAGAAGATGCTGATAGAATTCATGTATTCAGTTCCTTCTTTTACAAACGCCTTAATCAGAGGGAGAGGAGAAATCTCCAAGAAACCTCAAAGCTTACGTAAGTTTGGTTAAAATATGTATTATAAAATTCCAATTTCAGCATGTCTCACCCATCCCCTGTGGGGACAATGGCATTTTTTAAAGATGAACTTCAGACTCAAGGCCTTCCCTTTCCAATATAGTTATAAGGAGATTGAAAATAAGAATTTCCCATATGCTTCTGGCTGCACCAGAGAAGGGGAGGGAGGGAGCACACAAGCCAGAGGGTCATGTACACCTGACCCAGATTAACATGCGACAAATTCATTTATCATAAATTGAGTAGAAGAACAGAATGGTGCTTTTTATAAGTAAAAGCTGTATGATTTACCACTTGGCAATTCATTTTGACTTTTTAAAAATAATATTTCTGCCCAAACAACTGAAGATGCAGGAGAAGTCCTAAACATATTCACATAGCTGGTGCCACAAGATTGTGATAATAGTCAAACCCTCATTGTTGGAGAGGAGAATACATAAATATCACCTAAATATCAATCCTTGTGTTTTATATTGATGTGTTCACAGAATTCAGCAGAAACGGCATGGACGAGTGAAAACATGGACACGACATGTTGATATCTTTGAAAAAGATTTTATTTTTGTTCCTCTTAATGAAGCGTAAGTAGAATTTGTTCTGCTATGACTAGTTCTGGGACTGTGTGTCTGTTATCTGAGCCATGTTCTCAACTATCATACTGTCCAGAAAACCCTGGATATCATCTGTATGTAACCCCATCTTCTCTGGGGCCTGAGTTATTACTCTCTCAGTATACATACCTTTTCCCCAACTATCCTTTCCCCCCCTTCTCTTCAACTGTCAGAACCACAAACTGAGTATTCTTCTACCTCTCTGATGTCCTTGAAGATTCTCTTTTGGTTCAAGTTCCCCCCAGTAGGGAACCTAGGTCTACAGAAAGATCCTTGCATAAATCACTTATCTGGGGAAATTGGAATAGGTGGTTGCATTGCAATGCGGCTTATCTATTTGTTTGAAGGACACATTTGCTCCTGAGCAGTGCAGCTAGGATGGGCAAAACCAGCTGTGTTTTTGGTACATACTGTTTTCATGATGAAACACATGCTAGGATTGCACAGGTCATTGGCTGTGTTTGCACGTAATGCTTAAACCATGATGTAGTGCTGTGAGGATGAGCTTGAATGAGCCCAAGCAAAGCATCAGGCACACACATGTGCACAAATTCCCCCATTCCCCTCCTGACCACACAGGATGAGTACAATGCAATCACATCTTCGCACATCTGACTTGCGTAATTTCAAATATATGCAGTTGAAGGCTAGCTGGTTGAAATCCTGCAAGGTTTTTTTGTGCTGGGTTTTTCTGGTGCAAAAAGAGCTTTTTAAGCGCTCTGCCTTGCTTCCCAAGCATAGCTGTCTCCTCTTCTTGGATCAGGGATGCATCTGTGAGATTTCGTGGGAACTTGGATGGCCCTGCAAGATCTCATAAGAACCAATGTACCAGTTCCAAAAGCCCTAGGTAGTTCAGTTTGGGGTTCAGTTCTAAGGGTTTGAGTATATGTGTTTTTTGCCTATACAGTGGTACCTTGGCTTAAGTACTTAATTCGTTCCGGAGATCTGTTCTTAACCTGAAACTGTTCTTAACCTGAAGCACCACTTTAGCTAATGGGGCCTCCTGCTGCCACCGCACTGCCGGAGCACGATTTCTGTTCTTATCCTGAAGCAAAGTTCTTAACCTGAAGCATTATTTCTGGGTTAGCAGAGTCTGTAACCTGAAGCGTATGTAACCTGAGGTACCACTGTACACAGAACCTTTGAAATGGAACGCGTAAGATGTGATTGCTCTGTACTTCAGCAACATTTAGTTTCCCTTTTTACTGAATCCTGGCTTTGCATTGTGCTTGACCAGGGATTCTGGTTTAAAAATTTACCAGAAATTTCCAGGAGGAGGCAATTTTTAAGTTTCCCTTTACAGTTTATACATATAATTATTGTGCCTTGTTCTCTAAATGTGACCACACTGTTTACATATCTGAATGTGTGAAACAGATGTCTATGATAAGAATGTAAATAACAAACTAATAATTTCGGAGTTATTTGTTCTATACTAAATGAGTAATACATATATATGCTGATAGCTGTTGAGTCAATTCTTAGTTTTGTTTTTATTTTTTTCAGGGCCCATTGGTTTTTGGCTATCATCTGTTTCCCTGGTTTAGAAAATGCAATATATGAGACCAATCCGTACTACCACGAAAACGTATCTATGCAGGTTAAATCTTCCTCTTTGGATCAAGAAAGAAGCACTTCTTCTCCTGTACCTAGTGAATTGAATCCGTTACATCACTCCACTTCTGCATCTTTTACAAAGAAGGTGCTGAACAAGAAACATATTGCAGCATTAACTGACACAAGCATAGAAGCCGGGGAGACTGAATCACAGTATTGCAAAAGAACCCCTTCTGTGAAAAGTGGCTTAAAAAAACTAAATCAGTTAAACAGCATCCCAGAAGGACTGAGAACTGTGGAATCTGTGTTTCATAAACATGACCATAGGATTTCAGAGGCAAATGGCATGCAGAATGAAGATAAAATTCACATCCAGGCTACGGGTATGGACTTTTGGCTATATATGTTTGATATTTGGAATTTGATACCTTATTACTGCTAATATAACTTAAATATTTTTTCCTTTAAATAATTAAACTGCTAAAAAAAATCCCAGAGAATGATGGGGGGGGAGTGTTGAGACTGTAGCACTTCTAAAACTAAGTGGGAGTTCAATACGGAGCATATCTTGTAAAAAAGTATATCAGGGATTGCTGGTGGGAATGCCCTCTGCTGAGCATTGGCAAATAGCTACCACTGACAGTAAACAATACTGTGCTAGATAAGCCAAGTATATGCTTACTATAAGACCACTTTCTAGATTCACATTAAGAATCCCATTTCTTTAGAATCAGCCAGCCACTAATAAGATTTGTTCTACACATTTTCCTCCAGCTGTGCATCAAATGGTAACATTTCAGTGTTGCAAAAACACCAATGTAAGAATTTCAGCTGATCCACGGTAAATGTGCAGTGGTTGGTGAATCTTGGCTTGGAAAACTAAAAACTCACATTTATATTTTCTTTAGTTAGAGCTGCAGAAATGCTAATATAAATTTAGTTATAAATTTCAAGTTTAGATTTTCTTCAGATCATCACTGTTTTGCTCCTTCTGGAGATTTAGATGTGGAATTCAAAGACCACCAGTTTCAAAATCAGAAATACAATCAGTGATGCCTCCTTAAGATACTAAGCTTTACTGGTTTCTAAAAATATTCAGCATTCAGTACTTTGTTGAAGTAATTTGTCGCTGAGGTAAATGTATGAGGAAGATGTCTTACTATCCATGGGGCGTCTTTTAAAGGACTCACCCTGTATAACTAGAGCCTAGTGATCAGCTTGTTTAGGGTTGCCGTATTTCAATATTTTTTTTTAGGATGGCCCCAACATTGTTGGGTAAACCTAAGCTTTTTGAGCTGTTTCCACAGCTCTTTCTATTGCGTTGCTTTATGTCCAGATTTTCCCTGACATCTTGCTGATTTGGCAACACACACACCCCAGACACCATTTTTGCAACATATTTTACATAGTGAAATATGTGGTCCTGTTCACACATTTCAATAAACCCTGTTTTAGTGCAACTTTCACAAGCTGCAGTGAGCCTTGGGCTGATGGGGATAAACCAAAAGTAAAAGCTAAAACTTCTGAAATCCTACTGGCCACAAGGGAGGAAGGGAGAGAACAGAACGTCCAAGCTCAAAGTTTCCTGTGTGTTTTTTCCTACTTGTGCACATTGCAAACCACACTAAACAAAAATATATTATTTCACAACTGGAGAAGAGTAAAACAGTCTACTTAGTTCTGATCAAGCAAACTATTTGATTTGTCTGCTTAAGCAGTTCTTGTATAGAAAGTGTGCATCTGTCTAATTCATAATAGCCAAACTGGCTCACTGCGAATGGGTGGACTCAGTGCGAGTGGGAAGATTGTGACTGCTTACCTACCTACCTCCTCTAGTCCTGTTGCTGGCTAAGCTGCTTTTTGGCTTAGGGTGTCATTTCAACCTGAGCTCCAAGAACAAACTTGGGCTGCAATTCCTGCTCTGTCTGGGGCAAGACAAATTACAAGCCCAGGTTCTAACAATGCCCTAAGCCAAACCACAATTTAGGTCACAATAGCAGGACCAGGGAAGGAGCAAAGTGGCTGCAATCTCCTCTCTGGGAATGCGGTTTGGCTTAATGTTATGTTGAACACACAACAGAAAAAAATTGTTTCACATGAGATGTTGCCTGGTGTGCCGTGGGAAAAATAGAAAAATCCGAAAGATTTTTTTTTTTAAAAAAGTCAAATTTTCGCCCACTAGGCGGGACTGTGTCCACCCTATTTTCCATCCATCCTGGGTGGGGATCATATCGGATGGGATCGGATGAGAGCGGACAGGCGGTCCGCTCTCATCCGATTCCCCATAGAGAGTAGCGGGGCTCTGACATCTCCCTGTCCGCACACCGTGGTGGTGTGCCTCGTGATTTTTTTCATGAAACAAGTGTGCCTTTGCCCAAAAAAGGTTGAAAAACACTGCAGTAAGCTATGTCTCAGCACTGCTGTGAGATGTAATTTAGCTGAGTGTTTTTAGGTTGATAGCTGAGCCCAAAGTCTTGAACCCACTTGCCTGTAAATCCCGTTGAACTCAATGGGACTTACTATTGAATAGGCATGGATAGGATTGCACTGTTGGAAGTATAGATTTCAGTTAGACATTTGTTCTCATGTATGATGCTGACAAAAAAACATTTATTCCACTTTGTGGTTTACTGTTCCTGTCCAGAAGGTAATGTATATAATGTATATGTCTGTGGCAATTCTGTTTTCATTTTTTTTACTAATTGTTGTGGTTAATGCAGATGGTTTACAGAAAATTAGACTAAATTACAGTGAAGATTCAACTGACAGCACTAAACTAAATGAAGATGAACTAATAGATTTTTCAGAAGATCAAGATAACCAGGTAAAAAGTCTAAACAGCATTACTTGGATATAACTAGTATTCTTTATTTCTAGGGGTGAAGGTGTTTAAAAGAATTCAGTAGAACAGGTATTAAAATGTAGCAAATAACCTGTTAATCACCTTTTCAGTACTTTTTTTTTTTAAGTAGGTGTTCAGCATTTTTGTAGTTGAGGTGTTCTTAGTGTAGTGTATATTGCAAGACTCCCTCAACAACCTATCAGTCATTTATTTGAGGCTAGTAAACTAACGTACGATGGCAATGTGACACTTAACTGTGTTTTCAAGTGGCTGTGCTTTTGCAAAGACAAATGGAAGATTAATTTTAACTAGTGATACGTGTGTGTGTACATGCGTGTATTCTATATATTAAAGATATATATAAAGATTAAGGCTTCTTACTTAGTGCTGTTAGCACTGCAGTGGTACCTCAGGTTACATATGCTTCAGGTTACAGACTCTGCTAACCCAGAAATAGTGCTTCAGGTTAAGAACTTTGCTTCAGGATGAGAACAGAAATCGTGCTCTGTCGGCGCGGCAGCAGCAGGAGGCCCCATTAACTAAAGTGGTGCTTCAGGTTAAGAACAGTTTCAGGTTAAGAACGGACCTCCGGAACGAATTAAGTACTTAACCCGAGGTACCACTGTATTTCTATTTCAATAAAATACAGCCTAGCATTTCTCCAGTATTTCTCTGGAGCACTTTACGTGGTTATGTTCCCAACTCCAGCCACTAGAAGGCGAGCTTTATCCATCATTTTAATCATCAAAAATTGAGCAGAAAGTGCTTCTTTGTTAAACAGAATTTCGGACTGTGTTAAAGTTTCACTTTAATGTGGAACTTGTTCCACATTACATGCACCAAGGGAATGTTGCTTTTCCCCTTTTTCTCTTCTATTATTCAAGGATATCAGTCCAGTTATATATTAAATGGCAGTCTTTATTTGAAGAGTTACTAGTGTGGTTTTCAATTTCAAAGACTATACAGACTAGTACTCACAGGCTGTCCTGTTCCTTCATCCAATGAGTTGTTTTTCCTTTCATCAGCTGTATATGTGAGGCATAGTGAGACTGGATGCAGGTCAGTAATTTCTACCTAGAGGGACTTCAGAATATTTTTGAAAAGCATTTTCACAGCTGTTCAGGAAATAAAAATAGCCAAGAAAGAAGTTCTATCCTCATAGTCCTTGTGGTACACTTGAAATACTCTCATCCTGTGATACTTAGATTCTGAATAGGAAGATGGCTTGGCTTTATAGTCCTCCACCTAGAAATTTCTAAACATAACCCTTTATCTAGCTTTTATATTCTTAAATACTTTGTAATCTTTGTCTGGGTTATTTCTAGCCTTTCCTGTAGGTTTTCTTTTGGCTAGTTCTCCTGCCTTTATTCAAGAGCTAGAGGCAATCTACTGAATGTAGTTTCTGTGTTGTGTGCCGCTTGAATTATATAGTAATATATAATTCATATATTTGCAGTCGTACTTGGATTGCACCTGCCTTGGTAAACAGGTCAGTTTTTCAGAAGGGTGAAGGGTCATTTGCTGTCCTCTCAAGAAAATATTCACATAGCATAAAGGTGGAACTTCCAAACTTTGAAGTATCACACATGCATAAAGGCAGAAATGTGTATAGCCCATTACATTGCATTGCAGGCTACAGAGATTACTGCAGAAATGGAAACCATATTGTTTGTGTGTGATGATTTTCCTCCCAACATTATATGATGTGGGGGTTTTCTGTACTGATAGGTTCATTTGGTTTCTAAGTTCTAATTTTTAGATAATGTTTCTCCTGGAACAGAAGAATTGCTTCCTGATTTTATTATAAAGAGTAGTTCAAATACAGGTTGCGGTCTTTGTTGCAGAAAAAGTTTAAATTCTTTTTCTCCACTCCCACCAAACTCGGTTACTTAAAGAAGAAAAGTTCATTGGCTCTGTTTCTGTCTGCCATTGGTCCCGGCTTCACCTACTGCCTTTGCCCCACAAATCCCAATGTGCCCCAATGCCTGTAACATAAAGGGCATGAATGAGTAGGGGAGGGAGCTAGCATTTTGCCTGAGTCCTATAACCACATGGATCATGCCACCTTGCTGCATATGTAAATCTAGCTTCTCCTGAGTTTCTTAAGATAGAATCTTACAAATACATATTTTCTATTTTAGGACAACAGCAGTGATGATGATGGTCTTGCGGATGATCATTGTAATTCAGAATTGGGACAATGGCATCTGAAGCCAACTATATGTAAACAGTAAGTTTTGAAGTGACACATTTATGGCTTTCCATTAATAATCAACAGATGTGTCTTCTGAATCCAGTGTTCTTTTCGTTCCCCTGTTCTGTCATTTCCAAATTTAGAGCTCAAACTTTAAAAAAATTAATTCCTGCTCTGGTCAGGCAGGATTTGAACATTGTAAATAAGCTTGTATAAAATCTCTGCTTTTTTATTCTTTCAGAATTTAGATTACTCAACCTCTTTTTCTTCATTTGCCAATTCTGGGTTTACAAAAGAATTAATATACATTGTTACATTGTTATGGCTTATGTTTGCTGTAAGTATCTGCATCACAAGTGAAATATTCTTAACAGTCTGCCTGCTCCACCAGAGAGAAACCTGTTAATGTTGTAAGCTTTTAGAATATCGCATTCAGAGCTACTGTGACTCTGTGCCACAGCCTGGCATGGATTGTCCCAAGCAGATGGTGGCTCAAGTATCTTTCTATCCAGCTCGAATCCAAAGGCTTAACGGTCGATGTAATACTACTTCAGATATCAGCTTTGCTTAGCAAAAAGGGCACAACTACTTTAATATCCACACATTTTAGGCTATGGCTCCTTATGTTGCTAACCAGTTCCTTAAATTTGCTTTTTCAATAGAAATATATTATTATTATTAGTAGTAGTAGTAACTTGATTTTTTTCTGTTTTTCACCTTATGTGTAAGCTGTTCTTAATATGTTGTTCCTCTTAAAAGTTTAATGGGCCAAATATAGAGTAACTGATATGGGTGAATATAACTGTACATAATTCTATTCTATGCTTGAAAAGTCCTACCAGTGGAGTGCTTGGGGAATATAATTTCTATACTAATGCAGGATCTGAACCTTGGAATTGCTGCTGGATAGCTATCCTTATACACACACCTGGGCTACATTTGTTGTATAGTTGTTAATTACCTTCCAGCTTTAAGAATTAGGTAGATTATTTAGCATTGTGGCTCTACAGTTGAGCTGTGACTGACTTGTTATTTCCTTCCTAATTATGTGACCTTCAGCACTCTTTCACAACTTTAACTCCCATCTGCCTTATAAGAATATAAAGAGCTGGACATAAACTTTTCTCTTTGCAATAATAGCAGGTGATTAAAAATGTAGGCATATTGATGCAAATCTAAATCCACTTGCTTTGAGATATACAGGTTAGAGGAAAAATGAAGTAAAGTTCTGATCTTTCGAGTGTAGTTCTGGGTCTTGTCTAGGCAAGGAATTAAGGAACCTGTGGTCCTTCAGACGTTTTTGGACTCCATCACTCAGTGGGATGGCCAATATGACCAGTAGTCAGAGAAGAATGGAGTTTTAATTCAGCAACATCCTGAGGGCAGCAAGCTCCCTCCCTGTTCCTGATCTAGCCTTATATTGTAATGAAAGAATACATGTAAATAGCTGCTCAAATTATTTGTGTTTAGTCCTGTGTTAAATCTCACTGTAATTTACTTTAAATTCATGTAGCATTCACAAATCTACTTCTTTCTTTTTACACATACCTGTGAGAGCTATATGAACCCTCATCAAATAATATCATTTCCTTGTTTTAACACTGTGGCATATGCAAAATTCTAATGAGACCAAAACAATTTGCTTTCTTGTAGGCCTTGCATTCTGCTTATGGATTCATTGCGAGGGCCTTCCCGATCAAATGTCGTTAGAACACTACGGGAGTAAGTAGTTGACCTCTCAAGCAAAACCTTTTCAGTCAATACTGGAACATCCCATAAAAGCATTTTTCTCATCCTCTTGATTTTATATTGCAGATACTTGGAGGTGGAGTGGGAAGTCAGGAAAGGCACTAAAAGAAGTTTCTCCAAAGATGTTATGAAAGGCTCAAACCCTAAAGTGCCGCAGCAGAACAACTTTAGTGATTGTGGAGTTTATGTGCTACAGTATGTGGAGAGCTTTTTTGAGGTGAGATAATAATAATAATAATAATAATAATAATAATAATAATAATAATAATAAAAAAATTATTTATACCCCGCCCATCTGGCTGAGCCTCCCCAGCCACTCTGGGCGGCTCCCAATCAGTGTTAAAAACAGTACAGCGTTACATATTAAAAACTTCCCTGAACAGGGCTGCCTTAAGATGTCTTCTGAATGTCAGGTAATTATATATCTCTTTGACATCTGATGGGAGGGCGTTCCACAGGGCGGGTGCCACTACCGAGAAGGCCCTTTGTCTGGCTCCCTGTAGCATCACTTCTCGCAATGAGGGAACCGCCAGAAGGCCCTCGGAGTTGTATTTTTAGTTTAAAATTTTAGGGACATTGAAATTATCGGGTTTAATTTAGCCACCATGCACATTTCTGGAGCCTGTGGATGGGAGTCACCTAATGAACTCCATGCAGCTGGGCTTTCTATACAGTCATACCCCGATTCTTGAACGGAATCCGTTCCAGAAGTCCGTTTCACTTCCAAAAAGGTTCAAAAACCAAGACACGGCTTCAGATTGACTGCAGGCGCTTCCTGCACTCAAATCGGAAGCTGCGTCGGACGTTCAGCTTCCAAAAAACATTCGCAAACCGGAACACTCATTTTGCGGCGTTCAGGAGACAAAACGTTCAAGTCGCAAGGCGTTAGGGATCCTAGGTATGACTGTACTCTCTTCCCCCATGTGCCCCCTGCTACCCCCACAGTGGGAGGGGTGGAGGGATCATTCAATCTGGCAAGCTCGGGCAGGCGGAATGCTCGTAATAGCCCAAAATAGTGGAATTCAGTGTCACGCTATCTTGCTTTCTTTGTGGAATATGGCATTTTATGCAGAACTAATCACTTTCTCCAGACATCTGAACGGAAGCTTATGTACCCAGGGACATTGGAAGCAGTGCTTGTATGCACCTCTTGGCCCTGTCTCCACATTTTTCTACCTCCATGGCTTTTATTTTACAATGCTTAGAGGTAGTTAACAAGCTGCAGTACAGCATTTGTAAAAGACCAGTTACTTCCCAATGTTATGTTTGCTTTGGATTTGATAAGGCAACTCCTGCCTATCTTTGCCCCATTCTCAGTGGGCTGCTGTGTCAGGATGTCTAGTTGGTGGCAGCACCTTATAGGTTAAATTAAGAAGAATGAGCAAGAGTGTAGCTTGCTCCACAACATAGAATAATGTTGATGGCTGAATCCTAGGATTAATGTTTCTGTTGATACTTTGTTTTGTTTTGTTCTATAGGTTATATAAACATGCACACATTTAATGTTCTATAGGTTATATAAACATGCACATATTTAAAGTAAAGTAGCTTTAAAATGCTGTGGGCACTCTAGTTCCCCAGTGTGCCTTGAACAATTTTATAGATGCAAATGGATTAAGTACACATTTAAATTGTGTAGTGAGGTGTCACTAGGAACCGTTTCCAATGCATGTTGTATTGTGCTGAGTGTTGGAGCTGTAGAATTATTTGCAGATGATGATACATCATGAGCACTACAACAATGGCAGATAAGCAAACCTGTGCTCCACTTGTGACCAAAAAAAAAAAAAAGCATCTCACTCCCTTTTGCCGTATTGTGTGACCCTGTGCAAAAGTTATCTAGGGCATTCTGGTAGAAGACCATAAACTGCTTCTAACGATAGATTAATCTGTAAGGTGTGAGCAAGACAACCTTCCTGCTTCCCTTATTAAGCCAGCATTCTAGCCTAATGCTACAGAACATTGTCACAGCTTTATCCTGGCCCCATCTGCACTATTCACTTAAAGCAGTATTGTGCCACTTTAAACAGTCACGGCTTCTTCCAAAGAATTCTGGGAACTGCATTTTGTTATGGGTGCTGAGAGTTGTTAAGAGACCCATAATTCCGCTCATAGAGCTACAGTTCCTGAGAAGACAGATTGACTGTTAAGCCACTCTGAGAATTGTAGATCTACGAGGGGTATTGGGATCCTCCTAACAATTCTCAGCTGTGACAGGCTACAGTTCCCAGAACTCCATGGGGGAAGCTTTGACTGTTTAAAGTGTTATGACACTGCTTTAAATGTATTGTGCAGATGGGACCTTAAGAAAGTAGCTGAATAGAACCAAATATAGTAATCAATGTTTCAATGTAATCAAAACTAGTTTAGCTAGGCTAGTTTATGCAGTCTGCTCATGAAGACCTTGTACATTTCAGCAAGCAGAAATAAATATAGTTTTTATTGTTTTATTGAGAATTTCTGTATGATTGTTTTCTTTAGGAGTATGTTGTACTATGTGTATGCTCTTTTAAGAGGAAACTAGAGGAAGGGTAAAAATGTAACAAATCTGGCATTTTCTGATATTTTTAATTTTTGAATACATCATATAAAAGTCATACATTATAGGCCCTGTTGCTATAAACCTACTTCTTTTGTCTCTACTAGACTCCTATTCTAAGTTTTGAACTACCAATGAATTTAACAGACTGGTTTCCTCGCCCAAGAATGAAAACAAAACGGGAAGAAATACGAAACATAATCCTGAATCTACAGGAACAGCAGAACAAAGAAAAGAAGGGACAGAAGGACACTAATTTGGCAGAGAAATCTTTTCAGGAAGGAATAGAACAATTTATCAGCAGCTGTTCAGACTGAATATTTTCTCTTGCATGTTATGGCTACATTTAAAAAAAACAATCTTGAAATTTACCATATCCTCATTGCCCAAACTAAGGACTTGGAGTACTATCAACTGAAACTTACTGCTGATGCTTATAATTGTATGTCATTAATTAAACAGATTCCCCTCAATATATTAACTAGACAAATCTGTACATATGTTAATTAGTCCAACCTTTTTCAATATTTGTAATTAAGTTTTTCACTACATAGAAGACCTTTTGTTATGTATTTCTGTTAATAGAACTTAATAGAAACTTCTAGACACAAAGCAAATAAAGAAGATATTTATAGGATGAATTGGTTAACTCTTTCTGTGTTTAAGTAAAGTTGTCATTGAACATTTCCCAGTAAGACCTCTGTAATGCACGGGGAATACCTATGTAGCAAGGTGATCAAACCCATACTTTGATTTATAGTTGCCATATACGAGATGTGTCTGCTTCAGCTATGTACAACAATATAAGAATGTGTCTAAATGCATTGTGTTTCCAAGGTGAGGAGTTTGCACTTTGAATCCGAGTGCCAGGCAGTGCAATCTTTAGTAAAGGACACTTCAGATAATGAAAGAAGGAACTTCACAAGTGCTTGGAATAATGCTGCTTTATGACCACAAGTTTACTCAAGCAGTATTTAATACAGTCTGAAACAGAGCTTAAGTAATACTGTTGAATCCTTTTTGGGGGCGTGGCTCCCGATCGTTGTTCAACTGTATTTTGACAATTCTTTCATTATAAAATTGTATTTTTTGTAAGTGTGCTTGGAAATAGCAGCAAATTGTCCACATTACATTTTCTGTGTCAGAATTCTGAATGTGCATTCATATGTGCTTTATCTATCTGATGGAACATTTCTTAAATGTACGAGTACTATTTTTTTGTATTGTCCAGAAAACCAAAATATTGCTAGATGTCATTGCTTGCTTGCTTCCTTCCCCCCTCAATTTTAAGTAGAGTTATCTTCCAATACTGAGACAACTTGTTGGCATATTTCCATGATGTAATTTGATTTTTAAATTACGTTTCAAGAAGTACAGCCTTATGATGCCAGCTTTTCTAAAAAGTCCAAAAGAAATCAAGTCTCTTCCATAACTCCTTAAATATTCACAAGGTATTGATATTGAAAACTGGGGAACAGAAACTCCTTTGCAGATACGTTTTAGTGTAACAATGCTTTCGTCCAAAAGAGACTTTGAATGGGAGGAAATATACTGTTGGAATATGCTGAGTTTTAGACCATCATGACTCTGTATGTCCTTTTAACCTGTATACACAGGATTTTTTACTTTTGCATCGGTTCTTGATTTTTACAGCAGTGTCACCCGCTCAGTACACCTTTTTGCTTTTGTTTTTACACGCAGCTAGTTCTGATATTACTTTGTCCAAAGAGGAAGACCAAGTGCAGTACTGTTTGGAGCTGTAGTGCAGCACACAAAATTGCTTCTGTCTAATTGGCTTCAATTTAAGGAGCCCAGCTTTAGGATTGCAGCCTTAAGTTTTCCCTACTTTCCCAATATTTGCCGTGGTCAGACCAGCTGTAGAACCCTCATGGCATTGTCAGTGTTACACTCAAGAAATCCCTAGGGATAACTTGTGACTCTGAAGAAACAACTCTTGGCATTAGATATAAAAGCGCACAAGTGGCACTAATGATCCAGCATTTATGCCTCAAAATTGGGAATTACTAGTCATTTTTTAGAAAGCTAGCTAGAGTAAAACCTAAAAAGGATTGACAACAAATGTAAACATTTGTTGGTGTGGCAAAATAATAATAATAGTACTTCTTGAACAAGTTATATTAGAAGAGTAGAGTTAGCAAAATGCATACCAGCCTGGGCAAGGTTTTTTGTTGAAATGATTTTTTTAAAAAACAAAAACAAACAGGTTGTGGTATACTTTAGTTTTGATTACATGGTTGTTTTTCAGAATGTCCTGGAGCTTGTATTCCTTTTCGAGATGTGAAGAATGCAATGTTTCTCTTAATATTATGGTAATGGATCAGTCATGCAGCAACCTGATACACATGTTGATATAGGAAATTTATTTTTTTAATAAAATGGTCAAAAACAAGTTTGAAGACCTTGGGTAATTTATGCTGCATGTTGCCTAGCTTTAATCCTGATTTGTTTCTACAGTGTATTGAAAAACAACAGCACATGCTCATCTGACATTAATCAGCACCTGAGTTCAAGTATAAAAGTCGAGCTGAAATCCTATACAGAGAAACCAAAGGAGGGAATGCACCAATAGAGGCTGCAGTCCAGGAACACACTGGCCGGGGAATAAGTTCCATTGAAGTCAGTGAAGCTTCCTTCTGAGTAGACATACACAGAGGTGTACTCTTAGTGGGTGTGTTTATAAAAATACATTCTTGCCTGCATAATAATGCTTTTAAGACAGGATGACCTGTATTCATTAAAAGCAGCATGAATGAGTTCTTCAGAGAAAGCTATCAAATAGCTTACTAATTAGATGTCTCTCTTGTATTGGTTTTCATGTTGGATAGAATAACTGTTAGGAATTCTTATAAAAGTTTTAGGTTACTTAGCATGAAAAATGTATGATGTGCTGGTAAACATTTGCTAGAGGCAGAAGGAGAGGTGACATTTAATATTCCCTTGTGGCATTCTTTATTTTTCTTGCTGAGAGAATTGCCTGCTTACACTTAAGAGTGCAGAACGTTTGGGGAATATTCTAAAATGAGGTCTGGTTAATCTAGTGTAACAGGACTTTCCTTTTTATTTAGATGTTTGTATCTTCCTTTCCCAAAGGCTCCGTGACAAGTTTAGCTGAAGGAACATTTCAGACACCCCTTTTAAAATGTGAGATGGTGCTCAAAGCAGGTTTTTATAAAATGACGGAGCACATGATAGGAAAAGTGTGGGGGTGGGAGTGGGAAGGCACATGTTTGAGAAACTTTATACACCAACTTTCATGACCTCTAAAAATTCTCCCAAGCATTGTATGCTTTAATATTTTCCTCTTTTTTCAGTTGATGTTCCCTATTGGTTTGGTTTTGCAAATGGAGAATGTAGTATTGTTGCTTTCTCAACCATCCCTCTTAACGCTTGGTTTCTAGGCCCTTTCTCATGCTTTCCCTCCTCTGCACACATCCCAGCTTCTCAATATCCTCCTTTAATTGTGGTGCCTGGAACTGGACACAGTACTCCAGGTGGGGTATGACTAAGGCATTCATTTTGTTTGTTTTGACCCAGTTCTCCAATGTGTTACTCTTCTCTTGAATCCTGATTCTGTCTTCTGCAGTACAAGCTACCCATTCCAGTTTGGTGTCATCTGCAAACTTGATGAGCAGCTCCTCCGTTCCTTCATCTAAGTCATTTATAAAGATGTTGAACAACACTGGGGCCAGGATAGATCCCAGCGGTGTCATACTTGTCACTCTCCCCCCACCCCCACCGTATGGTGAAGCATAAGTACAGTGCTTTACAATTGCTAAACAGGCAGCAAAACCACCAAGATCCATAGCAATTTCCAAGTGGTCCAGAGATAAACAACAAAGTTTTGGAACCACTGATCTAAACACATCTTGCTTGGAGGCAAGTCCCAACACTTTTACTTGAACTTACTACAGTGCCAGTGTATATAGAATTCTGACTAGGAAAATTTCCTCATTCTAGGAAGCCTTGCTGAATACTGTTAGATTTCATTTTGTCGTAAGAAACCAAGCATGGTGATTTGTGTTCGAATTGGTAGTCCAAGCATTAGGTCAAAGAGTTACAAGTGAGTATATGCACCTTTGAAATCACTTGAGTTGGTGGGGTATGTACAACTCGCATGCATTTCACTACTTAAATCTTACTTCTAATTTTCTTGTTCATTTTTGCCCTTTAGTTTGATCTGTTCCTTCCCCTGTAACATTAGAGAAGTTTTACAGAAACCAGACATTCTTGTGGGCCAGTAAACCAAGGCAGCATTTCCTTTTTCATTGGAGTATTTGGGTAGAATGTAGTATAAAGGGTAGAAGTCTATAAATAATGCATCAGATTACTCATTCTCACCTTTCCTTGTAAAGCACTACAAAGATTTTCCTTTATAGCATTAAAACCAAAGCTGGTCAGAAGAAAGCATATTACGTTTTTTTCTAAAAAAAAAAGCAGAAACTTGAACTTTTACTCAGAATAGTCATTGAAATGAATGGCCACAACTAACTTGTTTCATTAATTTAAGTGGGTCTACTGAGTAAAGATTAGTTGAATGCAGACTATTGTGTACTTTGTCCAAAAATTTAACCAATCTGGTTGGAGCACATCTTGCCTTTTTTGAGTTGTTTTGTTTGTTTCCTAAATACAAAGCTTTATAAAAAGAAGTAGTGTTGAGTCCTTTCTTCAAATTCTTGAAAGGAACATAGGACTACAGCTTTTCCTATACAGTCAAACCTTGGTTGTCGAACGTAATCCGTTCCAGAAGACCATTCAACTTCCAAAACGTTCGACAACCGAAAACGGAAAGCTGAAGCCTCTGTACAATAGGGAAACTCAAAACAGAAGCCACATAGAACATTCGGGTTTCGAAAATCGTTCAAAAACTGAAGCAGTTACTTCTGGGTTTTTGGTGTTTGGAAGCCAAAACGTTCAAAAACTCATCCATTCAAGAACTGAGGTTTGACTGTATTAAAAATGGGCAATTGGATCATGTAAACTTCAAGAATTGCCTTGCAGGGTTCTATACAGAAGAACACATATATAGTTAGTGGGTGCCAAAGTGTGCCCTTGTCCAGGGTGACATATTAGCATAGTCCACCACTATAAGTGGGATGGACCCTGTCCTTCCTTTTGAAGTGCAACATGAGTTGCAATTTAACAGCACTCTTATGTTAATGTCTGCCAATAAATGTACTTGTAGTGGGAAAACCCATTCCTGGTCTGCTTCCAAAATGTATATGGAGAAGCATATATTTGTAGGACATTGCTATAACTGGAATAGCCCCAAGCATACAGCAGGTTTGTCACACAAGATGGTTCTGGGGGCGGCAGCAGTTCTGGCCTCAAAAAAAGAATGGAACTGAGCGATTTGTATACATTAAAATACATTACGCTGCAGCAAACTACCGTATTTCATCTTATGCATCCTGCTTGTGCCTTGAAAACAAAACAAAACACTACACAGCAAATTTAAAACAACTCTTTAAAATTCCATAGATGCTCTGCACACCACTTCGTAACATAAAATACTCACAGTGGTGAAGCCTGCTCATGAACTATGCAGCAGAGAAGAGCACCAGAGCACAAATGACATTAAATGCATCATAGCATTGAACAGGCAAATTTTAAGCAAATGCTAATAGCATCAACTGTGCAGGGAGGACGACTCATCTTTACCCAAGATGCAGCAAGTGTGTGAGTATTAACCCTTTCTTTGAGTGCTACAACCCTGAATAAGATTCCTCCTCTGTTGCTCTGCATTGTGAGGAAATCCTGGCGCCAGTTAGCAGCTTTCGGGGAGGAATTTTATTCAGGACTCCAGCACATTAATAAAGAGTTAAATTCTCTCTCCACACCTATGGCAACCTGAATCATTACCAGACCTCCCAGTCCATGGGATTCCCCACCCCCATTGTATGATAATACTATATAACTTTGGCCCAGGCAGAGTTGGACAAAAAAAGGGGGGCAGTGGTGGGAAATAGATGCGATTTTCTCTTCTGCCTGCCACAGTTTATATATTTTGCTTGCTACTGCAGTTTTACTATGATTTTTATGACGTTAATAGTTACCGGTAAATACCATCTTGAAGGATGCAGATATTGTGGTATGAAGGATTAATTTGGGGAGTGAGGTTGTAGCTGTGGTATCTTGCCAGTTAAAATTTTAAAAATTATTGCTGTTTGCTTGCTCTGTTAGTGAAACCATTGGCTTTTGGATCATTGGTTGCTTATGGATGATAACTGCTCTGGGAACCCTTCAGTATTGAAGAGCAAGATCTATGTAAATTTATACACAATTGACACAAGGGAAAATAACAATAACCAAAGACCATCTATGTCCTGTAAAGTTCCCATTAACAAGATGCTCTGTGATTGCCTCTGTGTGTGCCAATAAACAAATGAAGGCGTTTTCTAGCAGAGGTCATCACCTAAGGTTGTTGGTATGTGACAGGGAACTAAGAAGAAAAGTGGGAGTGGCATGAAAAACAAGGTGGAAATAACCTTGCACTGACATCACAGAAATGGGTCACCCACTTTAACCATCCCAGCAATAATTGTTTTGTTATGTGAATGCCATGTTATGTGAATGAGGAACGTAATTAGCTGCAAAGCATGCCTTTTGTAAGAATCCTGCCCAAACACATCTCAGAAACTGCTTTTGGAAAGCCTGAAGTGAAGCTATTCAGACTTTGAATTGTGAACTTTGCTTGTTAGCTTTTTATTTTAGAAATGGGATTTCTACTGCACTCCTGTGACAATGGACATGGGAAGAAAAGGTGTTCCATTGAGCCTGCACTCCTGCATTCTAGGCCAAAGAGGAAAGTATTCTTTGCAAGAATGTGCAGGTCAGCTTTGTAGCTGAAAGCGCCACTCTGCGTGCCACAAAGATGAAAAGAAAAAGAAAACAAACTTGCTCAGAGCTGGTTTCAATAACACAGGAAATTCTGGGCTGGACAGGGGATTTATTGCCTTACTGTGCTCAAACAACATGAGTCCTACTTGCTCCGAGCTTCCTTCCTTCCTTATGTATCTTCCTAACAAATGCCCACATTGAACATCTATCCTTTCTCTCCTAATGTTCCAAAAGTGTTTGTTATTGCTACAGATATTCATTCATCTCAGAAACCTGTATGTCAGGACAGAAAAAACTTCTTCAAAAAAAAAAAAAGGTTTGGGGAAGGGAATGTCACATTTGGATGAACAAAGAAAACTCAATCTTCACTTCCTAAATACAGTATATTGAATCACAAATTGAACCTCGAAATACCAAGATACATGGAAAGACAGGGATAATAAAATACTAAATATAATATTTCATAAAATATTAAAATGCATGGACTGCTGTAGCTGCGCACAAGCTTTGTTGGTGTTGTGCTAGATAAAACCTCCGTATTCTTTGCGTATGATCGTGGTGTGGGTACCAATTCTCTCCTTTTCTATGGGGTGGGGGGCCTGAGGCGATGCTTTGCCTTTGCCATGCAGCAGACTCGGAAGATTAGACTCGTGCGGGCAGCCAAAGGGGAGAACCCTGAGCAGGGAGCCTCTGCTATCTGAACAACCCTCCGAGTCCTCCTGCCCCGCTGCAGATCGCTCGAGTTCTACTTTTTGCACACAGTGGTACCTCGGGTTACATACGCTTCAGGTTACATACGCTTCAGGTTACAGACTCCGCTAACCCAGAAATAGTGCTTCAGGTTAAGAACTTTGCTTCAGGATAAGAACAGAAATCGTGCTACGATGGCGCAGCGGCAGCAGGAGGCCGCATTAGCTAAAGTGGTGCTTCAGATTAAGAACAGCTTCAGGTTCAGAACGGACCTCTGGAACGAATTAAGTACTTAACCCGGGGTACCACTTTATATGACTTAGAAGTCCGAGAAAGAGCAACGAACTGGGCAGGCGACTTCGGCGCAGCTTACTGAGCACGCTCGGCTGGGTCCGCGCATGCTCAGCATCCCTCGGCCAGGGAGGAGAGCGGACAAGCGCCGCTCCAAGTTGCAACTCCGGCCGGCACCAGGCGCTTCCTCCTCCTCCCTCTCCTGCCGTGGCGTCAGCGGAGGCCCCGCCCCGGCCGCTCTCGGCTCCCAGGAGCGCCGGGGCGGAGCTGCGAGGAGCAGCAGCAGCAGCCGCGCAACGCCCGGGCCGAGTCGGCATCAGCTGGGGACGAAGCGCAGCGGCGGCGGCGGCGGCAGGTAAACGGGGGGGCCAGACGGAGAGCCCCGCGCTCTGCCTTCCTCCCTCTCGGCTCTGAAAGCCGGCGGCTGCGCTGCTGCTGCCCTGTCCCCCCTTCCGCCTCTTCTGGCTCTTTCCCCCCTCCCCGTCTCTGAGCCCCTTCCCTCTTTTTCCATCCCGAGTTTCTTCTCTCTTTCTCCGCCTCCCTCCCTCTCTCCCTCCCTCCCTCTGCTTGCATTCGGGTCTGCTTTCTGTCTTGGGCTTTTCCCCTCCTGTTGCTGACGCTGTTCATGTGGGAACCCTAATTGACTTTTGTTAGATACAGCTTGGAATACGACTTGTTTTATTATAGATAGATATGAACAGCAACATAGGCTTTGGTTTGGGGAAGTTGTTAACACTTTCCAAGATCACCTCCCACAAACACGCATTAAAAGTCACCTCCAAAAGCATACACTAGCCTGCTCTTTTTTATGTACATTGCAAGTAATCTTTTTCTACACACACAGCATGTTTGTGCATATGTATGTGTCATAATCTACATGTATGTGTATATATAGGTTAAAGGGTGGCTTTCCATTCTGTTCGTCATTTGCGGCATGTTGTTTTATGGAATGATTTAGCCTCTCTCTCTGATTTTGGAAACTTTGGGTGGCAGTTGTTGCAGGTTGATTGCTCACCTTTAGGAGAACTACTAAATGCGGCAATTACTCTATGTAGGAAGTGATTGCATCTGGGAGAGGCTGCAGAACTTTTGACCTAAAGAGAACTTTGAAGGTTTCTGAGTTCTGAAAAAAAATTCCGCAAGAAAAGGGAAAAGTTGACAGCTATTATTCCAGAGCAGTTGGTATTTGGAGAATGGGGAGTGGGGTTTAAAGTTCCTGATGCTGTGTGTTGCCATATGATATGGGAGGATAGTGGGTACTCATGAGGTTTAAAATATTATTATTATTATTAACAATAACATTAGAAATTATAGCTACGAAAGAAGGTTTCCTTGCACACAGTGGTTGTTACCTTGTCTGCCTCTTTCATTAAATTAACATGCTGCCTGCTAATTAATTCAGGATGTGATGATTACTGTGGAACCTGAGTCTCTGGTGTTAATAGAGAAGTCCTGAGCCCTTACCTGAGTAATCTCTTATAATTAAAGAAGGAAGCAATGAGGATGCACTCTGGGTTTTGCAGCAGGGAAAAGTTAGACTTCCTTATCAGGAAGTTTATTACAGCATAACCTTCCTCAAAACTTTCAGGGAAAAGATAAACACCAGCATTTGGTGGGAGGTTCTGACCCAAAATGCACACCTGAGATCAAAGGTCACAGGCTATTAATACAAGTTACAGAAGAATATCTATGTTGGTCTGCTACAATAAAAAAACTTATAAAAAAAGAAGTTGCATCAGCTTTCAGAGCCAGGAACTAATTGTGAGATACATTAAATGGAACAGCTTTGGATATTTGGTAGGTAGGGAAGAGAAGTTACCAGTCTGCAATAATGGTATTGTGGTACTTATGGACTCCTGTTGAATGTCTGAAGCTGAGGCTCGGGGGGGGGGGGGTTGTCTCCCCCATTGGGAAGTGTTCATAGTCTAGATGGAGAACAGAGTGCACACATTTCTCTGTGGCAGAAATTGTGATTCACAAACTCTGGCCCGGATCTCTTGTTGAATCTCTCAGGTGTTCTAATTAGATTGTGTATATTTATACGCATATGTGTATTCTCTCTCTGACTTCAGCCAATATGGTGCTCCCTAGATAATGAAGGACCACAACTCCCATCATCCTAAAACCCCTCGCTATGCTGTCTGGGGCTGATGGAAGTTGGGGTACAGTGACATTTGGAGGAGCCATGTTGGGTATCTTTGGTGCACATACTCATAGATAAGGAAATGGAGATACAATAGTGAGCCTATGTTTACGTTACAGTCTCCCCATACATGTTGCTAAAAGCAACTGCTGTGTAGTGAGCGTATTTTATTGTATATGGAGATCTCTAGCATGCCTGAACTATAAGAAGCTATACATTCTATTTAGAAGTACTAACTATGCCAACCTGGCCTGCTCCAAGGCTGCAGTGAATAGGAGATGGAGACAGAAAGCACAGTGGGTGCTAGGAGGTAATTTCTGGCATCATCTCCAGGGCAGCTGTAACTTGTGCTGACTGCCCACACAGTGAGCAAGGTGAGAACGAAAGATAACAGGAACTGGGCTGCAAAATGATAATATAATACATTTTATCGTGGATTAATTCAGGAAGGAAGGGTGATGGTTATCTATGAATCTTGAGAAATTGCTTCCTTTGTGGCGTGTGGCAGAAAATTAATCATTTTAAGTGTTTGGTCTTGCATTAGCTGTTGATATTAAATTTCAGTTTGCCTGATGGCCCCTGTTTCGGGAAGCTGTGCCTTTCTTTGTGTGGGTTTAAGTTTTGTACAGAAATTGGGAAAAGTGGAGACACTGGAATGGTATTGCTAAAGTCAAGAACCATGCCGGTCTCTTCCTTGGGCAAATTCTCTGTTGGTGATGGGACATGACTAGTTCATGGTATTTCAAATGCTCCTTAAGGTAGAGGGGAGTGACTTTCATTATGCTATTTGTCTCTTGAATTATGCAAAGCTGAACGAGGCATGTACATGTATATCAGTAAGTATAGCTTCTTAAAATGTTGTCTAGGATACTGTAAGCCACCTAGAGAATGTTGCTATTGGGTGGCAAGGGAATCTTAAATTATACTGTAGATTCCATTAGACTAGGACAAGCCTCTTGCATAAACCTATTCCTCTATTTGGATCTTGGTCATTGTTAATTGGGCATTTTCACAAACTATTAAGTGTTCAGATGTAGAGCTTTACATGCAAAATATCCTAGGTTCAATCTCTGGTATCTCAAGGTAGGGTAAGGAATGTCCCCCATCTGAAATCGCCAGTCTTTGTTGACAAAGCTGAGTGAGATGGATTAATGGTCTGACTGTGTATAAGACCGCTTCCTATGTTCCTGTAACCCGTGAAAACCACTTGCCAACATATTTCTCAGTTGAAGCACAGTACTTTTGACTCTATGACATAATTAGATGGTGCTGGATATTTTGCAGATTAACCAGGGAAACCCGAGATGCAACATATTATTTTGGACTGTGGACAGAATGCATTATTTTTACATGTTACACTTTCATGGGCAAAGGAAGAAGGGAATTGCTTGCAGGCGTGATTTTGAATTAGAAAATGTGTGCATTTTCCATAGCATGGCATTTCTCGCATCATATTTTCCCATATGCAGACTGTATCACCCACCCATAGTGCAGGATTCTGCGTGTGTGTGCTGTGTAGAAAGGGCATTTCAACAAGCTGTAAATGGGGGCTTTGTATCCCGTGAGTTTTGGGTGTACTATATGAGCAGATGCAGTTAAATCTCATATGCAGGAGGTCCCTTAGCAGTGAATGTGATGCAAGCAGTTCCTAGCAGGTGTTATTGCTTTCACCCTTCAGATTAGAGGCAAAATAACTAAAGATACTGCAGTAATTGGTCTAGATAATATGGTGTCTTTCGGAGCAATAAATATAGTTGAATAATTACAGATTCTGATCCTAGAGCAGGACTAGATCTCGTCATTTGCAACTAATGCTGATGGAGAGATGAGCTAATTCCCTCACACAGTTCTTGAAATCATTAAGTTGTAAAATGGCCTGTGAACCTGATCCTCAGTTCAGGAGAGTACAAAGGTTGACAACTGAAGCAAGCCTTCTTGTGCTGCAAGTATGACACATTAACAGAGGTGAAAAATGAGACTCTTGCTCTCCAATTTAGCTTTAGTAACAAGCTCTGCCAAAACCCAAGTACACTATAAATTGTTGATGGTGGTTATTTTAACATCCCTCAAGAGTCTTTCAAGGATTACAGCATTATGGCGATAATAAAAACTAAAAAAATAAATGCATTGTTATCTTTACTGGCAAGAGAAAGATTGGAATAAAAGCCAAACTGTTGCATGTTTAATTAATTAGAAAGAGTTTTAGGCTGTATTTTTTAAGGGCAGAAGCCCTCTCAGGGTAGCTGACAAGGTAAAAATAAAACACACTCACAGCATACTTAATAAAACCTAATTTATGTAAGGCATACTCAGTAGTATAAATAATCTCTCCAGGTTTAGTCCTGGGGGGAAATTGCCTTTCTGAAGCATATCACCAAATGAGAGACCCTTTGTTAGAGGAACAGGTTATTCACACTGTGTGATGACTGCTGCAGTAGAGCTCATAAGGAACTGGCCCGGTTGTCTGAAGGGGTCTGTGCCATTCTGAATGGTTTTTATCAAGTTCTTATTTTTATCAAGTTATTATTGAAAACCAACAGACCATTGCAGTGCTTAATACTTAGTAGGCCAAGGCTGGAGTCTTGCAAAAAGTTCAAAACAAAAGAAATGATGCAAAGCCTTTCTGACTTCAATTTACTCCACAGTAAAAGAGCTTTTCTTTTTTAAATGAGAGTGTTTTTTTGGTTGTTGTTTTTGTAGAGAGGCTTGCTTTCCCAGGCAGTTTGCTGTTTTTTTCTTATTGTGGATAGCTGTAGGCAACTTTGTAGACAATACACACGGAACAAAGTTTCACAGAAAGATGGATAAACAGTAATTTAGCTGCACCCTTAGTTGTATTTATTATGAGCAGCATGTCTGTTAAAAATAGAAAAGAAAAGAAAAATGAACAATATCATAGGAGGGCAGGGGAGAACGTAGCCAGTGTTACTGACTACATCAAGAAATCTTGTCGGGATGTAGGTAGCTAAAGCTTTTAGTGAACGGCAGCAGTTCTCTGTGGTTGAAAACAGAGGTCTTTCCCACAGTTGGTAGAGCATGGGAACCCAGGGTCTGGGTTCGAGTCTCACATTGGGCAAAAGGATTCCTTCACTGCAGGGGGTTGGACTAGATGATGCTCATGGTCTCTTCCAGCTCTACAAGTTTATGATTCTATGATTCTCAGCCCCATCTAAAGATGTTGGGGATTGAACCTGTGGTATTTTCCATGCTTCTTCAGGGATATCTCCCTTTGGGGCATCCACAACATTAAAGCAAACCATGCATGGGAGAACCTAAGGCTGAGAGCAAAGTGGAAGTTGATTATTGATTCCCTCTCTTGAAGGGCCACTTGGAAGGGTCAGCTTGCCTTCTAGAGTGTGCCTGTATCAGGAGGCATTTGCCGTCGGTTGTCACTGTGCCAAGTTACCTGGTGAGATGATCTTCTGGTTTGAGCATGAAGCACCTGATACCAGGTAGTAGCAGGTGAAACTCGTTGACTATTAGCAGCTTGGCAGCTGGGAACTGGCAGCTCTGCCCATTGGGACTTTGCATTGTTACACTGTTAGTCATAGCTGTTTTCATTCTTAATCAAACGCTTTCAGGGTGGGGCTTCCTTGGAAGGCTACTGCTTGCCTCTCTCTTTTCTTGCCTAAGCAGGGAGGTAGCTGCCAGGCCCTGGCCCTGAGGGCTACTGTGCCTTGAAAAGGGCAGAGCAGCTAGAATTTCACCCTGTGTAGCTTTCCCCATGAAATGTTTGCAGTGCTTCCTAAGGGTACTGGAGAAATCTCTAAGCAATTTTGGCAGCATGACAGCACTATGACGGGCCAGCAAAGGGGGGATTTCATGGGGTTTTGTGACTTGATCATAATGTTCAACCTGCCTCTAGGCCACAGGTCCCCAAATTTATTTGGCCTACCACCACTTTTTCATAAAAATAATTACTTAGCACCCTCCTGGAAATCTACCTTCTTTAAGTGAATGAACAGAAAGATGCATTGACAAATTTGTGGTTTTTTTATGTGTCTATATTTCTACCTATGTCCTACAACATAGTAAAGAAAGATGCTATTGTAAATAAGACACCTTGAAGCTTTAAATTATAAAATTACTTATTAAAATCAACCATAGTAACATAGTGCATTACACACAAAGGATAATATTCAGGTAGGTAGCCATGTTGGTCTGACGAAGAAGTATCTGAAGAAGTGTGCATGCACATGAAAATTTATACCCAGAACAAACTTAGTTGGTTTCTAAGGTGCTACTAGACAAATTTTTTAATTTCAAAAGGATAATATTAAAATAAAAAATGCTTGTTAAGATCTGTCGGTGGACTTGACCACTGATTTTGAGTTATAACTAGCATTTTGTGTGTTTATTTGGAAAATAAAGTAATCACGGCGACTTTAACTCTGTGTTACATTGGTAAGCATAATTACAAAATAGATGAAGCATGTATGGATGGTTTTTCAAAAAATTCTTCTTTCTTTATGCTTCTACCACCCCCTTATTTTTATTCAACCCCCTGCCCCAGTTGCACCCAAGGCTACTACCATCCCCTGGATTGTTCCAGCACCCCCCAGGGGGTGGTATTGCCCACTTTGGGAAACAGTGCTCTAGGCAGTTGCTGACCAAAGTAATGATGGATGGATACTCCTTTCCTCCCATCCCAGCAACTCACCCATTGTCAAATTAGCAGAAAGACCCTGACATAAAATGTGTCTAAGAGAGATGCATTGGTGAGACACTCATGTTAAGTGTTATAATAATATTTATAATAATAAATATACTCACTTTGATTGCATTTGTCTTCTGTCTCTTCCTGTATGGATGTTAGCTCATGAGGAATTTTTATTTTTCTTGGACAGATGAGTCTACAGTCTACCTTGTACTTCACTTACAAAATGAATTGTTTTAAAATGGCCATGCGATGGCATTTACCGTAACTTACCTAGAAAATTAATAAACTAGATAGATAATGAGAATGGGAGGTGCTTGATATGCAAAGAATGAAAAGGCGATGCTTTCCCACATGTGGTGAAAGTCTGCGAAGGCAACTGAATATGAGGGGATGATGGTTAGTGAAGTGAGAATTGCCTGTTGAATATCATATTAGATCCTTTGCTAAGCCAAATTTTTGTTTTTTGTTTTAAAAAGTATTCCTTTGGATTGACAGAGACTAGGCTCAATACTGCCTAAAGTGACCAGCAGTGACTGTGGACAGAATTTCTCTACGCCTCATTATTGGAGCTCATTTTAACTGGAGGTGCCAGGGATTCCATGTGAGACCTCATGCAAGCAAAATAGAGAATCATAGGCTGTGCTTTTCCACTGAGTTGTTGACAAGTAAAGGATGATTGTTTTTTGTGAATACGCGTTCTTTCCAGTATAGGAGGACACTGCAAAGAATGTTTGCTTTAGGAGCTTAGAGCACACTCCTAATTATGCTGACTCAGAAGTAAGTCCTACTGAATTCGGCGGGCTTCCTCCCAGGTCAATGGGGTTAGAATTGCAGCTTTAGCTTATCTGTCAAGTGAAAGGTGAGATCCTATTGGCTTCAGCAACGCAGGCTTAAATTTCATTTTAGAAAGCTAGGTAATGTCACAGCTGTTGGGCAAGCCTACTCTGCAGCAAGCATTGTGCTTATCATTTTGGAGGTGAAGAGCTGAATATTACAAACAGGGTCCCTGTGTGGTACAGTTGATCTCTCCTGAGGGATCTGTATAAATCAAGACTGGGCCAGTATCTAGGGCATCACATGGATTTTACAACAGAAGTACAAGAACTTGACAAGTAAAACTAAAGTGTTAGAATTAATATGTAATGCACTCTGATTAGCACTGATTTATTCCTACACTGGGAAGAAACTCTATGAAATAAAACATTCGGTTTGCCATGTGATTTATCAGGGAAAGGTAGCCATCCACATATAAGGGTTAGCTGTAGGGTGCCCCTGGTGACTTTGTGCCAGCGGGGATGGAAATTTATAGGGCAGATCTGGTGGCCTGTTTTTGTGGCGTAGTTATTTTATCCTCCAGGTTGCAATGAAAGCCTACTCCTTCCCATAAATGCAGGCCTCCCCCTTTCATCTGCACCACACCGTTCAGTCCTTGTTTTTCCTGGGATGTGACAATCTCGAGAGCTAGCCTTTTTTCTATGGAAATTTTTATCGCCACTTGTGGAGGATAGATTACAGTATAGATTTATACTCATGTCTTTTAGGAAATCTCAGAAGGTGGCCTGTGAAGATATGAAAATGAAAACTCTCATAATTAAAGCAGCAAAGCTAAAAAAAATAGTTTGAAAAGCAGGTTTACCCATCCAGTTTTAAAAATAAGCAGGTTGACCTGTCCAGTTTAAAAAATAAACTGGGGGGGAAAATACCACGGATAAAAACATGGGCCTTGTTCACACAACACAGTAGACCAAATTATATAGTGCTGCAAGTGGACAAACGTGTTGGCTCATGGAGAGGAGGTCACAGGCACTTTGTTGGGTATTTTTTTTACTTCTATGCTGCGTTGAGCTAAGCCAATATTTGGCAGAGAAACTTTCTCAGACCCAGACTCGTGGTTAAACTTTTTCCTCACTAACCATGGGCAGTAGCCAAGATTTGTTTTTTTTTTAAAGCACCAGAAAACAGGAGGAGCTTGGTGGGCTTCTCCATGGAAGGAGCTCCTAGCTGAAGTGTCACTGCAAAAAGGTCCTCTCTCGGCTACTTGCCAAACGAGTCCAGATTTAAAGGGAGAACAGAGAGCAGGGCCTGAGATGGCAATCTTTAAATGCTGGCTGGTGATTATGGGCAAAAGCAGGCCTTGAGGTGAGTATCCCTGGCCATGTTAGGGTTTAAATGTATGTAATAAAACAGGTTGTTCAAGAATTTGCTGGTGCAGTTGTGCTAAATACAAGATAAGCTGAATTCATTTTCTTTAAGACTGCCTTCCTTAACCTGGTGCTCCCCAGATGTTTTAGCCCCTGCCAGCACATGAGTTGCAGTCTAAAACATCTGGAAGACACCTGGTGGAGGAAGGCTGCTTTAAGGCACTCTGTGTATCTTCATGTAGATGACAGGTCATCTTCTAGCATAACATACTAAACTTTTTGCAAGCACTGTGGGGATACACACACACACACACACACACACACACACACGTGTATACACACACACACACACACACACACACACACACATATGTAGATGAGAAATGATGTCATTTCTGTCCCAATGAGAGTCATGGCAAGGAAGGTGTAGAACATGAGGGAGAATAAATTTCTGTTTATTTTCTCAAGACTTCAGCAGGGCAAGAAACAATTAAATCACAACTGCCATACTCCTCCTCACCCAAATGCTTAATCTCTGTTGCTTAAAAATATAGCTTGTATTTCGCCAAACTTGTTTCAGACAAGGTCATTATGAAGCTGATGTGGAACATCCTTATCTTCCCCAGGCAGGATGTTGAATGCCAAAGGATATATAGTCTGTAGCGTTGACAACAACCAGCATGAGGACTAATGTAGGCTTCCTGACGTGTGTTGTGAGCAGGCAATTCTGCAGTGCCGGGCTTTTTAGTTGAGCAAACTTGTAATTATGTCAGTGTAGCTTTCATAATAAAACCTCTGCAGAAGACTCAGAAAGTTCATTGATCCTTAAATTGATGGGGGTAGCCAACTAGGTGCCTTTCAGGTACCAGGGACTCCAACTCAGCCCTGTCCATTGGTCATGCCAGCTGGGGCAGGTAAGAGTGGGAGTCTGCAACATCTTAAAGGCACCACATTGGCTACCCCTGTTGTGTGGCCTTGTGGAAAAAATAGAGCTCAATTCATTTTTAAAGCAAAGTTGGGCCGTTGAGAATTAAATAACAGGTGCAGTCCGTTGGACTCTTAAGTGTGCTAATCCTATGCAACAACAGCAGCAAGAATACTCATCGCAAAGCACTGGAAGACCCAAGATCTACCCACACTGGAAGAATGGCAGACGCAACTGATAGACTACATGGAGCTGGCAGAAATGACTGGCAGAATTCGGGACCTGGGAGAAGAGACGGTGGAAGAGGACTGGAAAAAATTTAAAGACTATTTACAAAAACACTATAAGCTGTACGAATGCTAAGAGAATGCACGATTGAAAGTAACACGGCAGCAGTAATTTTGTTGTAAGATATGAGAATAAGTGATGTCTAAGGAAATGATGAAATTTGAAGCAATATTATGTTCAAGCTGAGCAGCTCAATTTATGATAAAGCTATTTAAAATTTGGAACATAATATCTGAAATTTATAAAATAAGAACTGAAATAAGGTAATAAATTGCTGTCCATAACTATGTGACTGAGAACGCAGGGAAGGGTGATGTGAGGAAGTCCAAAGATTATGAAAATATGACTTATGAATAACTGTATTTTATTTGTACTTTTGTTTTATTCTTTGCTTATTTCTTAATCTTGTCTTGACTTTTTTGCCTGTTGTATGGTGATGGTATTTTATATGTTTGGTGGTTTGTTTGTTGTCTAAAAACTGTAATAAATATCTTTTTTAAAAAATAAATAAAACAAAGCAGGAGCTGGGGTGGGAAGTGAGGAAAACTCTAAAAATAAAAATAAAAAAATAAGTGTGCTAATCCCATTACTCTGTACTGTTAAATATTCCTTGGATTAGATACTACAGTTTTAAAAAAAAACTTATTTAATAGTAGAAACTTTTGCTGCTTTAAACTTGGGTCGTGCTGGGAACAGAAAGGAGGAGCTTGGCTAGGGAAAAATTACTGAAACATGCAATATGTTAAAACAATATAATTTTAGTTATTCAGAGGTCTGTTTGTATTCTGTTTTGTGGTCAGTGCAGGAGTGGACAAATCACTCAGTTTCAAATCCTTCCCGTTTCCCACTTTTTCTGATCTTAAGTTCTATGTGTCCCATTTCCACATACAAGTACAAAGTCCCCCTCTGCTGCTAATTGTGCCTTTTTCTTCATTTGCAATTTATATCATTCATAAACAGCTGAACATTTGCAAAGTTTTTCATGAAAAACGTTTGCATGGAAATTTACACACACCCTAATAAAATCCATGTTTGTATATCATTTTCCTACATTATTTTTCAAGCACTTCTTACAAATGCACGCATTTCTGTATGCATGATTTGGCTGGAGAACTGCATGGCAAAATTCAGAGGAGTTAAAATTTCGGTTTCAAAGACCTGTTCACGTATTCGTTTGAGAAGAGCAAATTTTGTAAGTTTGCATTAAGGTATGAGTGGAACAGAGGTGCTCCCACCTCGGTAATGTGTAGGAATCATTAGTGTTTTGTAGTTTTGCCGGCAGTTCTTGGCCATCCTCATTTTGTTCTCTCTGGCTTCTGAAATTTCGCTCATCATTACTCACATACTTGTACATCTTTGGAACTATTCCCCACCCACCCCCAAATTATTTTTATTGTAAACCAGCCTAGGAGTTATTGAACTGAAGGGGTGGTATGAAAAATAACTAAAATAAGTTGTATGTGGTATAAACTTGTGTTTCGTCCCCAACCCCTATTTTTCTGTGAAGTGTTTATATGGGGACAGGAGAAGTCTCTGTTGGTTAGGTTATTTTTTCTTTCTTTTTGCACTTCTCTGTATACTTCTTCAAAGAAAATGAGTCAGTTTTGTGGTACACCTCAAGTAATGTAGGAGGGCAGCACCAATAGGCAACAAGCACAATGATGACAAAAGGGAGGGGTATTCCCAAATCTTGCAAACCAACAGTTGCCTTTTTGGATCTTGGTGTATTTCAAGCCTTAGTCCTTCATGGAAGTGGGAGGGGAACAGTTGCTTGCTGGTTATGTGGTAAACTCTAAAAAAAAGGGTGTGCTTTACTCATTGACCTGAGAACCAGGAGATGGCTTCTCCAGTCTTGCAGGTGCTGCTGTGAAGCATACTTAGATTTAAAAATACAGTGGTACCATGGGCTACAGACACTTCAAGTTACAGACGCTTCAGGTTACAGACTCCGCTAACCCAGAAATAGTGCTTCAGGTTAAGAACTTTGCTTCAGAATGAGAACAGAAATCGTGCATCAGCGGCACGGCAGCAGCAGGAGGTCCCATTAGCTAAAGTGGTGCTTCAGGTTAAGAACAGTTTCAGGTTAAGAACGGACCTCCAGAATGAATTAAGTTCTTAACCCGAGGTACCACTGCAATGTGAAGGAATAGGTTTCATTTAAATGAGTTTTGCATGAATATCAGAAGCAGATATAGGATGGCCATTTGCCTCTACTATCTGTATGCGATTCCACTTCCTGTTTGAGATAAGTAGATGTGAGTACAGTTGGCATAGAAAAGCATTTAGTTAAAAGTGCTTCATGCAGAATGTCGCGTCTCAAGGACACATTCAAGGAAAAGCAGCTTGTTTTGAAGTGGCAACCCTCATCTTTTACTTATATCTTTATCAAGAAGGCCGAGTGGGTAAAATTGTCAGCTGCTTTAGAATGGAACATGTTTAGTCTTATTTCTTTAGTTTTAAATGATGTATAAATGTAATTCTACATAGCAGTTCTTGTTTTTTTTTAAATTAAGGGATGTAAGATATGCATGGAAAGGGAAGAGCTAGGGGAGCAGGGGTGAGACTAATCGCAATGGCACTGGGCAAAGGGAAGTATGGTGTTGAGGTGGGTCAGGCTAGGGAATTGTGGTTCCTGGGGAATCGTGGTTGTCCTATCAGCCAGCCCTTGGTTCTGCAGCTGCTGTTGCTCAGCTCTGAGTTGTGCCCACCTGGGTGCTTGGTGCTGCATTGGGGCAGACTTGAGAGTCAGGGAGGGGGAGTTGCTGTAGTCTATAGAGATTCCATCTCTTTCTCCAGGCTCTCTGTCCCAACGGAGACGGGATCTAGAGTGTGTGTTCCTGGCACTGGGCAATTGGGACAGATTAGGGATTCTGCTGGTTTAACACCTGCCTCACTGACAGAGATGCTCTCGGAGGCAGTGTTGAAGATTCCCAGAATGCCGGTTTCAACATCTCTGCTGAGGCTACTGGCTCTGGGGTGGCTCAGAACTTCGTGGCTGCCATAATGACCAAGGGGCTTTTTCAACATCACTGGCCCAATGGATGTGGCAAACCACACTCTGGGCCTTGTTTTTTTTCCAACTGGGCAGGAAGAGGGTGATCTGAAAGTGGGGGAATTAGTCCCTTGTCTTGGCCAGATCACTTCCTTTTGAGGTTTAGGCTTTCAGCACCTTACAGCCTCTGCAGAGGTGGGGGACCTATTAGGATGGTCTGCTCTCAGATTATTGGTTTGTTTTTGTTTTGTTTTATTAGACCTTTTTGGGTCTTGTTTTGTATTTTTATGTTGTGAACCACCCTGTGATCTTTGGATGAAGGCAGTATACAAATTTAGAAAATAACAATACTGATGCTAATAGATTTCTTCTTCTGTTTTTGCACATAATTTGCCAAAATAAAACCAGTTTCGACACCAGTTCTATAAGCAATTCTTCCCATACGTCTGCCGAATAAGTATATTTGCTAAGGGCATTTTGTGGCTCACCTAGCTTTACACTGTAGCTCTTCATTCTCAGTCAGGTAGAGCATGTACTTGGTTTCCTCTAATGGCCTCAAAGGCAGAAACACAATATTTCAGCCTGGTAAATTTTTAATGAAAACAGACTAATAGGACTAGGAGATCCTAAGAGGCAGATGAAAACCTTAAGCCGTTTTAGTCCATCTGCTGGAAATAAATGGAAATCTCCTTTGCATTTTAAGCATGGAATGCTTAAAAGAATAGCAAGTAGGCTTTTACAATGATAAAATTTTGATAGTACAAAAGTTGTGAAAGAATCATCTGTGTTCTTGAGTTCTGTTTATGGTAGGGTAGCATGATATTGAAGAGTAAAGACTATCCAGGGACTTTTCCTGTTTGTTTTGGCACAACTAATCTCTCAGGATAAATCTGTCTCTGGTGAGAGAACTAATTTGAATTGCACACAGTGTTGAATATATTAGTCAACATTACTGAAAAAGTAGGTTCTTTGAGGCAGAAAACTGATCCCCATGGTGGCAGAGGAAAAATACACCTAGAAACTACAACTTGGAGGAAAAAAAAGAGAGAGAGAGAGAGAGAGAGAGAGAGGAGAAAAACCACAATCCCAAATACATTTTTCTTTGGCTTTGTGGAATCTAAATGAAAATTTGTGGCTGGGCCCTAAGCATGTTTCAGTGGAAATAAAAGGTGATCTCTAACATTTAATCATATTCATGGTAAACGTTTTGAAATCCATGGACTGACATTTTTATAGGATTTCCAAGTGTTTACAGAACTTCACATGCATTATATTGTTGCATTCCTTACAACATCTCTGTCTATATTAATATCCCCTCATATTGCAGATGCTGTGAAAGTAGCTTGCCTAAAGCCCCTTAGCACAGGTGAGGTTGAAACTAGAAACTTTGAGGTCATTCCATGTAAATGGCTGCTGCGATTAGATGCTTTCCCATCCTACATGTGGACTGTCATAACGTTAAGACTAATATTCATGTTTGCTTTTAAATGAACAGCTTGTATTTGTGAGATGTGTTGACTCGTAGGATTTTGATTGGAAAGAGTCACAAATGTACATTGCCTGATATTACTTTATTTGCCCAGTGCCACATAGTGTATTACTTAAATTAACCCACAGGGTGAATCCAAGAATAAAGTTAAATGAACTCTGCTTTGAGCAACTTGGACAAAGGACCAATTCAAATGTGATGAGGAAAACCATGCCATATTCATAAAATCCAAATAAATATTGAATTTGACAGAGAACCAGCTTTATGCTCCCTTTAGTGTTCTTTGCTACTGTGAATATGATCCCCACTGTTTTCTGAAAAGCTTGTATTTGAGATCTTTTACTGAATGTAACCTATGTCAAAATGTTTATTGAGATACACTGGATTAGTTTGTCAATCCCTCTAGACTAGCTTTCCCCAATGTATTACTACAGCATGGCCAATGACTGGGGATGATGGGAGTTGTAGTCCAAAACATCTGGGAGGTACAGTTCTAGGCTGTCATTGGAAGACTGATTCAAAGAGGAGAAAGTACATTGGCTCAGTAAGCTATGTAAAAATATATTGTGTGCTTTTTTGGATGCTGGACAACTACTTCCCCACAGTCAAATGAGCCTTGTACTTTGCCTTTTGAAGAGCTGCCCTTGGACACATGGCAGAACTCTTCTGAAACTGAAAAAAAAACCTCTTAAAAGCCATTTGTAATATAGTGTGTGGGGGGATCTACTGTTCAAAGGAGAGGTGAATATATTTTAAAAATCCCATTGAGCATGCCCAGATCGCTGAGCACACCTAATGTAGTTCTTTGGATCTTAGCCATTGTATGTAAAACATTGTTTTAATATGTTGATATATAAATATTCTTATTTGTGTACTGTGTGAGAAAGAACTGTCTGTTCTTCCTGGACAAAAGCAGCATTGAGAGAATGCCCATGCATTATTATTATTTTTAACAAACATTTGTTTGTACTTTTTGAATGACAAACTTAATTAAAACAGTTTGTCCTGTTATGACTTTGTGTGATCTTTATCAAATGTGTAAAATAAGAATAGTGTTCTGGTCACTGAAGTGATTGTGTAACCATATGATCCTTTTGGATAGGATTAAATCCCTGAATATATATATTTATATTACTTATAAAAACAGTAATAACGTTTTATTTGAAATGGTCACTCAGCAACCAAGTCCTAAATATTTATGCTTAATACATTTGAGGCAGTGGTATTGGCAATGCCAGTCTATCACTGTAGCTTGTGAGAATGTGCTGGATCAGTGACTTATGTTTCCCATTCTGAGTGTCTGATGGCTAATATACAATGGTTTTTAAATTATAAGAATGAATTCACTTTTCTGTAAATGAAGAAAAGCAGTGAAGCAGACTCCCACACCTGAGTGCCCTCTAGAAGTTCTGGACTCGCAACTGACCAGTCCTGACCATTGGTCATGCTGGCTGGGGCTGATGAGAATTCAAATCCAGAAGCATCTGGAAAGTACTTGTTTGAGGAAGGTTGTGCAAGAGTATGGGCAGAAACTTTGCAGTGCAATGTATACTTGGGCTTCCTTAGTAGACAACCATTTTTCGTAATAACTCCTTTCATTACTAAATCTTGTTGTCGAGAAATGCCTACATATTAAAATCTACCCAGTTTGGTTCAGAGTGATTGGCTGTTCTGATTAATTTGCAAATCGCTGACTCGTCAAGTTACTTTCATGCAAGAGGTATGCTTCCTGGGCATGCCCAGTTGTAAGGCGAGTTAAATAGCACCTGTTAATGACTTTGAAACTAGAATAACCCAGAACACCCTGTAGCACTCACATTGAAAAGAAATGAAATAATGTCGTAGTTGGAAGTGATCTGTCTACATTTTGTGTTACTAAGTGAATTTATCAACTTTTTAAAAAATGCATTATTTTGCTGTTTGGCTGTTGGGAACCATTTGGAAGAAGTGCTAGAAAGAAAATAAAATGTGGGTTCCAAGCTGTATGGACTGTTCAGATAATACAATGATTTCCTTACTTTCTACCTTCAGAATGCCTCTTCCATGTCAGTTTAGCTACTCTGTAGTTCTTGTGTGTTGTTGAATGTTCCAGGGCATGCATCTAGTTCTCATGGAGCCTTGACCATGCCTGACACAGCACTGCCAGGCAAGGAATGTCCAGAGTGAGGAATCAACTCTTTATAAAAGCACACTTACAAGTCTCTCAGCTACTCCTAGGTGTGCACCCAATGAGGCAGATGCAGCAACAAAGAGTCCCTCCAACCAACCTCAGCTTCTATATCTTCCCCCACCCAAGCTGCACGCAAGCAGGCGAAGACTATACCTGCATGTAACCTGTTTCTGCTCCTCCCTCTTCAGTCCTCTATGGTCTTGGGAGACAGTGGAGCAGGAGAGATGGGGGCAGGAGGCGGAGGCGGCATGGAAGCCCTAGTCTCTATACCAGGCTGACCTATCTCTCCAAACTCCTACACTTGTTCTTCACTCTCCAATCCTGCAGCTTCTCCTGCTTCTGACTCTCATCTCCTGGCTGCCACAGGCTTGCCCAGATCACTGATTCCTTCTTCCAAGACAACACCCCTTCTCCCGGTTCCCACTCCTACCCAGCCACCACTTCTCAGTGTCCAGATGGTCCCTAGCATTGGGCTACCTTGTGCATCCTGGAACACATCCTATGCTTCTTGGTGGCTGTATGTTGTAGACTCCACAATGTCAAGCAAGACTGATAGGGATAGACAAGCTGTATGTCAGGGCAGCTTGTCCACTGGGGTGACTCTTGATAAGCCTAAAGTGAATACCTTGGAAATGACTTCTCTAATAGATTCACGAGTTAAAAATAATTGTCTCACTACCCTTTGATCTGTCTTTACTTTTAATAAAGGGTGTGGCCACTCAGAGGTAATTTGAGTCACAGTGAAGAGTGGGTGGAAGCTCTAGGCCCATTATTATGGTGTCAATGGGTGATCCTTACTTACGTTAATAGCTTTGTTTTGGTTTTCTGGTGTAAGTGGGACTAGACTGTCTGAATTGATCTGCGTCTTGTTGCCTGTCATGAACGACTTGTAATTATTGCAGGATGTAAGTCATCTTCTTAGAATGTCATGTTGGGAATAGCTGTGTATTCTCAGAGTGATAGTGAAGAGAGTTTTGCTCAGCAAATGTAAGAAAATTGAAAGGTTGAATGTGGATACGAGCTTTGGCTTGGGTGGTGATTTGTCTTCTGAGATTGCAACCTCCTCCAAGAATTGAATGTTTAGGAGCTTAGTGTTTCAAACAACATCCATGCAGATCAAAATTATATATAATAAGGTAACAGTGTGAAAATGCACATAAAGTTTATAGTAAGTGTTGGTCCTGACTCCCTTTCCCAGCAGTGTATTTGTCATATTTTCATAAGGTTTGTTGTATAAAAGAGAATCCCTTGTAGAAGATACCTTTAAAAGTTTGAATGAAATATTGGAGTGACTTCTTGGCTGCCCTGGCCCTCCAGATGAGGGATAACCAATGGGGTGTCATCTATAAATTATGGACTACAGTTGCTGTCATTCCTGGACATTGTGAATGTGCTCTTACAGCGACAGAAGGTTCCAGTTTAACAAGTATAAGCCATTTAAGTTTGTTTGAAGCACATTTAAGAATTATTTTGGCTTTATTCTCCTCCCTAATGGATTAACAAGATAATAGGTTTAAATGCAGCAAATAACAAAACACAGAGATGCTGCGGTGGCTGACAGCAGTTGATCTAATTATGTTTTGGAGAAAGGTTCTAGAGCCACTGTTTTACTCTAGGGGAAAGCATAAAAGCAGCAATTAATTGGGTTGTCCTGATAAGGGACAGCAGTGGAATAATTAAAAATGATTACACACCACGCTTATTTTTAAAGCAATCTTTTTTCCATTTTGTTCTAGACACCAGTCTAATGTACACTTTAAATAAACAACTGTCCCTCGGCTACCAGCTTGCCAGGGGTTTTGCAGATGACTAGTGGTGACCACAGTTCTTGGTTGATCACACGAAATGAGAGTCCCTTTCTCTTCTGTAGGCTCTTCATACATCACAGAAAACTCAGAGGCACAAGAGGTCTTATTTTGTTCTGGATAGCAGAGTCCCTGCTTCTGTTCTAAGTTATTTGCACACTCCCAGGATATCTGGGGTAACAGAGGAAGAGGCGTTCAGTTTCTCACCTCACACTGGGGTTTGGAGAGTCTCAGGAGTACAAGGCGGGATTCCCAAGTCTTGTGTGTGTGCAAGTGGAGTCTAGGGAAGCAAAGTCCATGGTGACGCCAGCAATGACTGGTTCTTCCTCCCAGCTGAAATTTGTGAAAGCCTGCCAAAAGGTTGGTCTCTGACAGGAATTACAGCGGCTTCTTGCAGTCTCTTTCTGCAATAATCTTTAACTCACCAACCATGAGGCGGCATGGATTTCTGTGGGTGTGGAATAGTTGTATACAGTGGTACCTCAGGTTACATACGCTTCAGGTTACATACGCTTCAGGTTACACACTCTGCTAACCCAGAAATAGTGCTTCAGGTTAAGAACTTTGCTTCAGGATAAGAACAGAAATCGGGCTCTGGCGGTGCGGCAGCAGCAGGAGGCCCCATTAGCGAAGGTGGTGCTTCAGGTTAAGAACAGTTTCAGGTTAAGAACAGACCTCTGGAACGAATTAAGTACTTAACCTGAGGTACCACTGTAATGGGTTTTGGGACCTCATGTCCCTGGGACAAATGTGCCCCTTCAGCCCTCTCTGTCTGGCCCTTGGAACTTTTCCCAGGCCACAATCCTCACTTCACACCCTGAGTGTTTTTGCCTGGCTGGAATGGTGTCCATGAACTCTGATAATGCCTCTTGCTTCTCTTCTTGCTATTGGCACGTGGCTTTTAACCAGAAGGGAAAGCGGCCTTGAAGTTTCCAGCCTCTGCTGTGTGACATTGAATGGAATGTAGGTGTCATGGAGATGGTCTGAGTCATGTTACGGCTGCCCTATGTAGGGCCCTTGCTAATTGTTCCATATGGCACCTGGAAACTTTTGACATCCTTCTATATATACATATTTGGACGCTACTGTCATGCCCCCTCCATTTTCTTCTCCTCCTCCGTGTAGAAAACACCCAGCCTCCCACTTATTTCCTTGAATATTTTCATGTCAAGACCAACTACTATCTTTTTAGTTTGGGGTGTCTCTTCCCTCCCACGTTAAAAAAAGAAAAAAGGTTTTCACCATAGCCATTACGATACTCTCAACTGAACACATTCTGCAAAAATTGTGTGTAGATGCAGAACTTAGTTTCCTTTCCGTCTTGCCATAACTTAATTTCCTTTTCCTTTTGCCTTAGTATGTGTATTTGGTGCCGGTGCTCAGCGCTAAAGTATTAAGAACATTTGTAACCAGCTTAATATTAAGGAAAACATTCTTTTAAGTGATGTGAAAAACTCAGTATATAAAAACAATAACATAAAGCAATTAACCCCAACATCACTATAATAATAATAATATTTTTTAAAAAATTTAAATACTTTTATTATTTATACTCTACCCATCTGGCTGGGTTGCCATTATCTATAACGGCAGATAAAATTCAAGTCAGAGTGACCAAATACAGGATCCAGCTTCAATAACTAAATTTAGTAGTGAGGGAAAACTTGGACAAAGAACTAGGTCTTTAAAAGACACATAAAACAAACAATGGAAGAAGCATTCCCATATAGCAGGAGGAAGAATATTCCAAAGGGCAGGGGCAAAAGCAGAAAAAGTTCGTTTCCGTGTCACTGCCAAATGACAGTCCATAGGGCATAGTTTGGCCAATGTGGGCTCCTCTTGCTCATGTGAAGTGAAAATAGATGAAAGTGCCTCTGAGCAGGTGAAGAGTGCAATTCCCTCATCTCCAAATAATTCCAGCACACGTTGGGGATTAGCAGATGAGGGCATCTTGTTCCAAGGGTACTTTTCCAGCTCCATTGCCTCCTTTTTTAAAACAGAAATCGAGCATTTATATGAGCACACTTTTGTGTTTGCTTTGTTAATCTTTTCATTAAACCGGCAAGGGAGGGGAAGTAAGTCACCGGTAACTATAGGTTTGTATGTGTGCGCAAATCCTAATTTGCTGCTTCTAAATGTAGTCCTCATTGTGAGCTTGCCAAAAAAGTGCGAAGTCATTTAACAAGCAGTATTCCTAATCGCATGGGTGTCCGGGTGATGCAACCTCTTTCCTGTAAGCTGCTCTCTAAAGGCCACTGTCACACCTGCAAGACAACGCCTACGAAACATGCCACTATTGTAAGCAAGCTCATGCATTTACTGCGCTAATGATTATGTTGCTAATGCTAGTGTTAGCCCAGGAAGCTGTGTTGACTTATCTGTGTTATGGCATATCCCAAAATGTTTAGGGGTAACTCTCGTTTTCCTACTCATATTGAAATATTGCCCCTAAACTTAGATTCACAAAATGTTTAGGGGTATGCGTAGCCCTGTGTCCGCCCCGGAAAAAAAGCATTTAGAACACATGACTTCCTGTAAAGAATTCTTGGAACTGGAGTTTACCCATCGCATAGCTACAATTCCCAGCATGGAATTCTCTGGGGAGGGTCATGTGCTTTAGATGTTTGGTGTGTATGCAGCCATACTCTAGTCTACGCTTAACTTTTACCATGGGGTAAAGTGTTGGCACAAGTGTTTCCCTGCTCTCCCCAGTGCCAAGGTTTAAAATGGAATTCTGTCCTCTGCCTGTTACTGACATAAATTGGAGACAGGCAAACTTGCTGCATGATGGGCTGCAAGTCATGTGGTGACTTTCGCTTCATAATGTAGTTAGTGAAGAGCAACACTTTCCGTAAGAATGTGGTGAAGCGAACACTTAAAACTGGGTCACAGGCTGGGCTGCTGAAGAGATGAAGCTCTTTATAGTTGGAAGTTGTTGGAGTGACAGTGTCTTGCGATGGCTGGTTGACCAGTCATCTACCATATGAGATCTGAATATGCATAGCAGAATTTTCTGTATGTGATCATTCCATTACTTAAAGCCAAGAGCTTTTTATTTTTTACTCGGTGCAGCTTGAAACCTGAGCAGCAACTAATAGAGACCCATTTGAATCCTTCGTGCCTCTTCCTCCATTCTGTGTTAGGGATCTGAATAGATGCAGACTGTGATGGACGAGTTCCGGAGAACTTGAAAGCTTGCACCCTATGGTGACATTTTAGCCAGCCTAATAAAGGTATTCCGGTAATGTGGATTTTGGAACTTCTGTTATAGGCCAGAGTGTCTGTGTTTACTTTTTGCGTTACCATTTATTGTCTACCAGGTCAAGTCTATACCTGTTTGGGAGGAAACTATATGCTGCCACTGGGGCTGTTATTGGTACAGTTCTATTATTCAAAGTCTTTGTGTCTGATTAGGCTTTGAGACTGGCAGATTTCTTCATGAATGCCCAACCCATGGGCTTCAATGAGCTTTATCCTGGTTTCTCAAATAGGTGAGGAACTGCCTGACATAATCCGAAAGTTATTATGTGAAGAAACTTTTCTGGGATCAGTCCTTCCTTCCATGTATTCAATATTTTAACAGGTGACCTTTGGTAAAAATAGTGATATGGTTGGTGAGATTTGTAGATGGCATCACACTGGAAGGTATTTTTAATTAATAGCAGGAGTGGCAAGCTTATGTAGGTTAAGATGGAGTAACAGAAAGATAGTGAAATCTTGTGGAAGAGTGTATATTGTGATGGATTTAGGGACTAATGATAACCTTTGCTTTTTGGTTAGATCTGCTACCTGGGAACTCAAGGCTATCTGATAACTACTCATGTGCTACAGTGGCAAAAAGAAAAAAAGGCAAATGTAGCATACTGGATGCAGTAGAGCATTTAAAAAATGGCAAAGGCTGCAATTTGCTGAGATTTATGTGCAGGAATGAATCCTCTTGATGTCATGAAATTACTGCTTGTAGCGTCACCAAACGGATGTGCAAGCAAGCGCCAATTTCCAATGGGAATGCATTGCTATGATTTCACTCTTGGAAAGATTTGTAACCTCTTCCTGTTCATTATACAAAAATTCTTTTAGCTGTGGGAAGATAAATAGAAAGAAGAGGGTATGAGTTGTACAGTCATACCTCGGGTTGAATGTGTTTTGGGATAAGCGTGTTCGAGTTGCGCTCAGTGGCAACCCGGAAGTAACGAAGCACGTTACTTCCGGGTTTTGCCGCTTGCGCATGCACAGACGCTCAAAATGACGTCATGCGCAGAAGCAGTGAAAAGCGGCGTGTGCGTGCGCAGACTGCTTCTAGATGCCAACGGGGCTTCGGAACGGATCCCGTTCGCATCTAGAGGTACCACTGTACCGTCACTCGGGCGATAGCCGATGTGATGCCCTGCAGATGTTTTTGAACTCTAGCTCCCATCAGTCCAAGCCAACATGGTGAATGGACGGAATTATGGAATGCAGTGTTTATAAGAGCCAAGGTAAGTTTGTGCATGTACCGTAGATCAGTTGATTCCCAAGCACAAATTTCTACATGGTTGCAGCCCATGGGATCTATAAAGGATTTTTTACAATTTACTCTTTTATGCCATAGTATACTTTCTTCAGCAGTGTTTTATTCTGGATTGTTTTATTTGATGTTTTAAAATAGATCATAAACCACTTTGAGATTCCCCCCTAAATATACAAAGCGGTATAGAAATGAAAATAAAAATAAAATTTCAGCTTAATTTAAAACGATGCTGCTGATCAAATAGCCTTTCAGCTCCCATTATATCCCCCACTCTCCTCTCCTTAGACCATTTGATAGACCAAGTCAGTGGCATTAGATAAATAATTTAGTGCTCTTTTAATAAATGTTTGATATTAGAGCTAGAAATTGCAGCTACAACAGAAATCACTTACTACTTGCACTAGGATTGCTCAAGTCTTAGGATAATCCAAGACACCCTACTAAAAACAGAAACAATAACGTAAGTAATGAAACTGTGCATGGCTAAATAATATATGAAGGGTCAATATTTGATTGAATATGCCAGTACAAAGACAGTGTAAGATACAATGAGAGAATGCACGGAAGTAAATAATCACATATTGTTTTCAGGGCTTCTACCCACCCACGCCCTGACAGTTCATCAGCATCAAATCTATAACTGCCTCTTATTTGTGCTAGCTCTGGATATAATAGACATAGGATTCAGTTCTGGACTGGGGTCCACTCCTTCCGAAAGAACAGGTGTATAGTTTGGTGGTGTTCCTAGGTCCATTTCAGCCATTGAAAGCTCAGGTGTCCTCTGGTGAGGAGCACCTATTATCAGCCAACTATGCCCTTTCCTGGCTAGGGATAGCTTAGTCATTGTAATGCACTCCATGTGGGGCTTGCCTTTAGGATTGGTCTGGAAGCTGCAGCCAGGGTGTTGAGCAAAACACCTGATGAGCTCTCACATGTTACACCTGTGCCAGGGCAACAACATTGGCTGCCAATCAGCTGCAAGCCACGTTAAAGCCCTGAACAACTTAGGATCAGGTTGCCTGAAAGACCAACGACCCCTGTGTAGACCTGCAAGTTCACTTCGATCATCTGGGGAACAGGCATGTTCTGCTGTTTCCCCTGTTTTGAGGAATGTCCTTCCCCCGTGATATGTGAAACAGTTGCTTCAGACATCTTGTAAAGACTTACCGTACTTTTTTGCCCAGATTTCCTGTCACCCATAAAATTGGACCCTGATTTATGTGTATGAAACTCCCAAATCTGTTTTATTTGCTTTTCTGTGCTTTCGTATTGTTTTATTGATTTTGGCTATATTTCTGTTTTAATGGATATTTTATTTATATTGTGCAGTGTACACCGCTTAGAGGTTTTAAAGATCTTAAGTTGTTTAGAAACATTTTTAAATAAAACCAAAACCAAACCATAATGCCTTTATCTGAGTTGCAGGCTATTTTCCAGCCCAAGAACATCTAAGAGATGTTATCCTGTTTTGACAGCATAAGTGTTTGAAGCAGTGAAAAGGTATACTTTTCATATAATATGCAATTACATGTGGAATTCATTCTCAAAGGATAATGCTATACAGTACACTATTCTTAATTAACAGGCTCAAATAAATTTGACTGGTTCACCCAAGTTTTAGATAGCTGCCTGTTTGTTGGCTGTTTCTCACCGAGTTGCTGATCAGAGGGCACATGTGCAAGGCCATTTTCAGTGATTCAGATATTTACACGTATTGGAATTATCAAGGTATAAAATGGGGATGGAGAACATGTGACTTTCCTGATGTTGTTAGACTACCATCAGCTCTGACCATTGGCCATGTTGGCTGTGGCTGAAGGGCATGGGAACATCTGGAGGGCAGATGCTTGCATAGAATTGCATCTAGAACGATCAGTAGTGAAATACGTCCAAAATAATAGTGTTTGCCGGAAGTTATGACTAACTAATCAAAATTGAAATACGCTTATGATAGATGTATATTTGTACCACAGTATTGTGGCACATGCTTAATACTGAATTATGTTTGATATTTGTTTTATAAATAAATTTATAAAGTTAATCATAGGTTACCATTAGGGACACACCCCATACAAGGTATCATAAAACTACAATACAGTTCAAAACAAAATTAGACATATTAATTGGCAGCAGTGCAGGTTTTTTTTAAAAAAAGTCCCTTAATTAATTTATTAAAAACAAAAACAAATTAAGGAAACAGTATGGGTTCCAGTAGTTGAAAAGTTCTATATCGTAAAAGATAGGGTTACCATATTTCAAAATGTGAAAATCCGGACACAAAAGTTCTTGAGCTTTGCTTTTTTTTTTAAAACCCACCTCCAAAAATGAAGTTTTTTACCTATTTTTAGGGGACTCTCAAAAAACAACAACAACACACATCACAAAACCACACTTCCATACGCCTGCTTTTCAGACATTCTACCTGGACGCCATTTTCGACGGAGAAATCTCAGCTGTGTCAGGGAAATTCCAGATGTATAGCAGCCCTGTAAAAGAGCTCTGTAAACTCACAAAATAAAGGCTTATGACTCTAACTGTATGTAAAGGCACAGTTTGAGGTGCGAACAAAAATATCCTCACATTAGGTTGAATTGATAGTAACTAAGAAACCATTGCAAACACCCTGGTTTAATTTCAGTAGTGTATAATAGCTCAATTGTTGGACACAAATGTGGCATCAGGGAAAGAAATAGTCTGTTTTGTCAATGGAAAAAAGGAGTCTCTTGAGTAAACAAATGAATTCAAGATCTGAAGTTCCTACTTTGTGGAACTGGAATTTAAGAAGTGGCTACTTCCTCAGACAACTGACTGACCTTTTATTGTAGGCCTGGTGGTTAAGAGATTATACATTTTAATTTCAGGGTAGCTTGCTTGTGCAGCCTACTTGAACATCTGGAGAAATGGCAGTGTGTGCCCTGGTAACAATGTTCCTTTGGTTTTCGTGGTTGTCCAAAATGAATGTTGTTCTCCAAGTACTGTATGCTAAAAATAAATCAGGGGCTAGTGAAAGTCATGGCCTCTTTAGATCCAATACACTTTCAATATTCTAAAGAGCCATTACCATTCATAGCATTGGATTTTTAGGAGCCAGTTGACTCTCATAGGCACCTAGTTAGTGGTAAAAACTTGCTTCTTGACCTCTGTCGTAACCTTGGAACTACTGTGGCTACTGGATGCTTGGAGGCTGGATAAAAAGTGGAGCCCAAAGTTAAGAATGAATTGAATATATTTCAACCTACATAAAATGTGGCTTATATCTGATTTGTACAGTTCTAAATAAAGAAATAAATATGGCCACCGGCCAGGTCTGACTGAATACAGATGTTGTTCAAAAGGATTTGCTCTATGTTGCTCAGCACACATGACCAGGATAATCGGGTGTTGTGAACTGCTTGGAATGTAGCGGAAGGCTTCCAAGTTAACATAAACTGGACTTGACTTCACAGTGTAGAGCCACAAACTTTCATTTTGTGGACAAAAGTGCTCATGTTTAATACTTAAGGTTCTGCAAGCTTTAGTTTTGCTGGCAAAAGCTGAAGTCTTTCTTCTGTCCTTGCGATTAATAAGGCCAATTACGGATTGAAAGCATATGCAGGCATCTCTGTTTTCCCCCCTTTTTTGTGGTCTGGAAGCAGGGATTCTATACATTCCAAATTATTTTCCCCTTGAGTTGGGGGAAATGCCCACACAGAAATCCAGAGCTGTTTTGAACTTTACATAATGCAGAATGAGATGGTAGAGTGCCAAATTGTGTATGCAGAGATTCATTTTGTGTGTGTTTGTGTGTGTTACTGCTCTCCTATTTTTTAAAAACAACAACTGTGCATGTAGTATGTTAGCAGGGAGAGGACTGTTCTAAGCTTCCACCCCCAATCTATGGGTTATATGCAGAGTACTTCTTTCTGATTAGGCAAACATTTAAAAATAATCACACACAACCCACCAGCATTCTGAAATAAGGCAGAATTCCACTACTGCAACCATATCGCCTCATTCTGTGGCTTGGGTCTGGCACCTGTGGCCCTCCAGATGTTGTTGGAGTCCAACTCCTATCAGCCGCAGCAATCATGTCTAATGATCAGGGATGGTGGAGGTGGTAGCTCAGCAACATCTGGAGGGCCACATGTTCCACATTTAGATGATTTGAATGACCTACGATGAGGCTTGTGTGCTCTGCTTTCCTTTACCCCAGTTCATACATAAGGGTAATTGGTTTAATCAAAATTGGAAGCAGGAGCTTTGGCTCTTCTCCTGTCCACATGGGCAAAAGAGGAGAGGGGAAGACCGCATGTGAGCCCCTGACGTTGCACCTTCTTCTCAGTCATCTCTAAGCCACCATCTGAACTGGAGCAAGAGAATGTGTAGAATGGCTTTTGGATTCCAAATTTATAGACTGGAGATCACAGTTCTTGAATACTCTTCCCAGAGGCTGTGGTAGTTACCACTTGATGCAGCTCTATGGTTCCTTTGATGCAGCGGCCATGTTCAAACCATGGTAACATTTGGGCACCTGTTTCTCCCAGTTCTGCCTATATTCCTGTTCACCTCAGCCCTGTAGGACCAGCCCAAGCCCATTCTAATGCCTGAGATGAAGAAAATGCATATGGTAGCACCCTTGTCCTCTGTGGTAAAAACCAGAATGCAAAATTCAATTAAATGAGGGGAGGTATCTTGTCAGTAATATACTGTCTAACGTGCGTTGCTTGAGGCAGCTGCCTCACAGGAGAATGCTTTTGCTATTTGACAGGATTTCTTTCCTCTAGAAGCAAATACAACCTTATTCCCTTTCCACCTCTGCTGTTGAGGGACTGCTGTCGACTGTCACCGCTCTTGTGGGAATGTCTCTGATCAAGCTGAGTTTGACTCTTATCACCTCAGTATGATTTCAATGCGTGTTATGGCTCTCTCCTTACACGTAGGAGTGAAAAATCTGCTTGCTTGACAGGCCTTTTTAAAGGAAGGATATGTGAGCCCTTCCTGTCCAATGTAGCTCACACCATCATTGCCTGGCGATAATGTCTACATTTGTGCACTGCTGCAGGTTAAAAAAGGAAGGAAACTACTTTGAGGTAATTGAGGTGCTTTTATGACTGATGACTGGCACTTTGTGGCAGAATATTTTCTAACTGATTTATTGTGTCACAACATTTCTTCGCACACAATAATCTTACAATAGGGTTTTGTTTTTGAGTGACACAGAAGTTGCCACAGCTGGGAATCAGAAGAATGAAACAACCATTGAGGGTGGGGGAGAGGGGCGAGATCCAAAAATCGTTTAAATACAGTGTAGTTAAAAGGCTGTGGCACATTTACATGAAGGCATGGGCAGCATCAGTCATGTAATCCAAAAGTTGGGATTGGCCACTCAGTCCATGTATTCTCCATTTGGGAGTCTGTCAACACCCTGTTCAGAATTCTCTGCCTTTATGTGAATATGTACATTTATGGGTATATACAGTGCTTTTTTCTGGGGGGATGCAGGGGGTATACATACCTCTAAACATTTTGTGAATCTTTGTACTTTTGTCCATTTACTGTATTTATTTTCCCCAATTCGAACTATAAAATGGTGATTTTCTTTGGGTCAAAATGAGAGTACCCCTAAACATTACCTGCCCTTTCCCATAAAGTCCCTGGGCAATAAAATGCACTTACAAATCAAATGAACAATTACAGCCGTAAAGCCATAAAGATGTAGAAGCAGTTAAAAACAGGTCCACATATACAGTGGTGCACCGCAAGACGAAACTAATTCGTTCCGCAAGTTTTGTCGTCTAGCGAATTTTTCGTCTTGCGAATCACGAAATCCCATAGGAATGCATTGAAAATCAATTAATGCGTTCCTATGGTCAAAAAAAGTCCAAACAAAGCCAAATTTGGTACAACAACAGTTTATTAACTGCTCTTTAAAGTCACACATACTGTAAAGAGCAGTTCAAAAATTGAAGGGAAAATAAATTAACTTTATAAACAAAACATGTCTTTGTTTTTAGACAAAGGAAACAAAGTCGCGAGACGTTTTCGTCTTGCGAAGCAAGCCCATAGGTGAAATTCGTCTTGCGAGGCAAATCGAAAACGGAAAAACCTTTTGTCTAGCGAGTTTTTTGTCTTGCGAGGCATTCGTCTTGCGAGGTACCACTGTAAATCAATTTGAAACAATTCCATATACAAAAATTACAAACATTTGAAAACAATGCTATATATGAAAACAGTTGTATGTGTGCTTAGTATACATATATGTAATATGATCTCTCTCTCCTGTATCAAGCGAGGCGCCAGGTTAGATTGCATACAAGGTGTCCCCTCTTTTTTATTATTCTAATTTAATACCCAAAATTTAAATGCACATTTTAAGTAAATAAATTAGTTGCTTCCATAGCAATACAAAAAAGTCTTTTTCTTTTGAAATTTGTTGAAATTTGTCAAAACAAAACAGTTTGAGGATTGCCAGGATAGAAGTTCATTGCAAACTCCTTGAATTTAAGGTCATGTTTCTGTACAAGAGCTGTGTGTGCAATAGAATGTTGAGACATTCCCCCCCCCATGTTACAGCTGCTCCTTTGAAACCTCAGTAAGAGTCTCCCAAGAGGCAACTGGGAAGCGCACAATTCTCGGCATGTGTGGTGAAAGGGTGAATGCTGTTTATTGCCTTTTTCTGTCGGTTTTACTTTTGGAAAATTCTCTTGTGAAATCCCAATTTGCCTTTAGATTTGGAGGAACAAATCAAAGAAGTGAAGCACTTCAGAAACAACCTGAATGCCTCTTGAGGCAACCTTGCCCATCTACATTGCGGTGTTTCCTTATAACTTATATACATTTTTTCATTCTGAAGAATGTAGCTCTCTCTCTCTCTCTCTCGATGAGAGTCGCTGAACTTACCAATAAAACCTTGGCTTTGCAAATTTGACATATAGAATGAGAAACATCAAACACCGGAAAAGGTCCACCAGTATTCACTTGCTGTGTTACATAAATTTCAGCAACGTTTGTGAAGGGGAAGTTCTAAGTAGACGGAACTTTTTTTATTACCATCATAAAATATGTTTTGGATCAGCATACTAAATAGTTTAGATGCATAAATATGATACCTGTTTTTCTGTAGATAGATGCATAGGATCTCTTGGCCTGAGTCCTTATGTAGATCTGAAATAATAAATCAGTAACATATTGCATAAAGGGACAAGAAAAAAAGGTTGCTTGTTAAGCAGAGATTTGGGTGTATTTAATTACCAATGGAAGCTTACTGCAGGACGCTTTGTATTTAATAGTGTGGATGTGAGTTGACAAATCGCTTACCAAGAGTATTAGATTAATTTTAAGCTGTGTAATCTTGATCCAAAATGGATATGATATGATGCAATGCAATGCTATACATAGTTAGAAATTTATAGAACCATGCTTAAATAAAAGAGATCCATTTTATGTAGCAACTGCCTCTTTTAGTTGCTTCGTTCAAGAGACAAACTGAAGTATTGCTATTGGACCAGAAGTCCACTCTTTGTATTCATCATGACTTTTTCTACTACTGCTAGGGATTTCATTCTCAACCTTTTGCACCTTAATAACTCCTGCCTAATGTATTGGGTTTTTAATATAATATTCACACTTTCTATCTGATTTCCATCTGTCTTATTGTGGAATTAGCGTTGTGGTTGTTATCCTCCTATCTCCAGTTCCTGAGAAGAGAACTGAGAAAGTTGCGGGTGTAATGCCCACATGTGTTGAAAGTCAAGTAAACATGAACTAAAAAAACAAAACAAAACCCCAAGCACTGGAACATTTAAAAGACATAGGATCTACACTGCTAAATGGAACAAAGTTTAGTCTTTGAAGTGTGAGAACAATCCAGAAAATATTACTTAAAGCAGCATGGTTCTCTCATTGAGGGGACTGATCAAATTCATACCTCCTTAGTTTTAGCAACTCTACAGCATCAGGGATTTGGAGTCCAGTCATCATTCAAGCTCTGATAAATGCAAAAACATTTGTTAAATATTTCTCAGCTCAGTTGTATCCCTTTATTTTGTGTGTTTGGAGAACTGGGGAACTGAAATCAGCACATGCTGCTTGAGTTAGTATAACTTTTCCTAAGAAGTGGCTGAGCTAGACCTTTTCCTTCTCCAAATATTTGGGATATACCTGCAGTGTTAAACTTGTAAGGAGAATCTTACTGGATGGTTGATTGATTTACCTTCATTTTTTCCCCTTCTCTCTCTAGAAAATAGCTTCTCAAAATGGAGGACGGGAAGCCTGTCTGGGCTCCGCACGCGACTGATGGGTTTCAGATGGGATTAATTGTGGATATTGGCCCCGATACCTTGACTATTGAACCTCTAAATCAAAAAGGCAAGGTAAGTATCTCCAAAAAGGTGATTACAAACTTTCCAAAAAATTGTTTTAGTTGAAGAGAAGGTGTATGCAATGAGGGTGAGGCTGTTTGTCAAGTAATTTAGAGTATTGATCATACCTGCAGCTTGGTTCCTGTGACACATGATTTGGGGCGCCAGACTGCCTTTGAAGCTCCACTCAGTGGCTTGATCTGTGCTATGGCCTGCTGAAAGCGGAAGTAGGAAATGCGTCCTATGTCATATGGGGACTTGTAAATACACTGCTTTCTTTTCTGCATTTCCTATTCTAATCAAAGTTCTCTGCCTCATCATGTACCTAGTTTTAAACTGGAAGTTGTTGTGGTTGGGTGAGTTGGTCAAGATCCAGATTCTTCCAGGTGATTGATCATTCCTCGGGAAAACCTACCGTATTGGCCCGTATATAAGCCACACCCGAATATAAGCCGCTCCATTCCTTGCTGCTCCTGGCTGCATACTGGGCGGGGGGAGCCATGTTGTGTTGCCGGCGGCCTTTCTCCTTCCTTGCTCTCTCCCTTCCTGGCCGTGGGGGAGAGGATGGGGGACTACGTGTGGGGCGGGTGCCACGCTCCTGCTGCGCTCCTGCCGCTGTTTGCCCCACGCTCCTGGCTGCATACCGCAATGTCGTGAATATAAGCTGCACTTTAACTTTTCACGGTCGGAATTGGGGGAAGAAGTGAGGCTTATTCAGGCCAATATGGTATACAGTGGTACCTCAGGTTACATACGCTTCAGGTTACAGACTCTGCTAACCCAGAAATAGTGCTTCAGGTTAAGAACTCTGCTTCAGGATGAGAACAGAATTCGTGCACCAGCAGCGTGGCAGCAGCAGGAGGCCCCATTAGCTAAAGTGGTGCTTCAGGTTAAGAACAGTTTCAGGTTAAGAACAGACCTCTGGAACGAATTAAGTACTTAACCTGAGGTACCACTGTATTTCTGTCTTTTATGAGATATAACAAGCAGCCACGAAGTGTTACTATAGTGCACCTTTGGGCAACTTAATCTTGAATGTATTCTTGTTGTCAATCTTATGTCCCCACCCAAGTGAAAGACCTATATTTTCTGGAAGAGCAGTACTTTATAGCAGTGTTTCCCAACCGGTGTTCCGCGGCACACTAGTGTGCCGCGAGACGTTGCCTGGTGTGCCGTGGGAGGGAGGCGGGCGAGGCGGGCGGCGAGAGGCGGGGCGGCGGTGGCGAGGAGAGGCCGCCCAGCGCGGGGCTCTCGCCGTCTGCCTGCCTGGCTGCCTGCGTGGCGCTGACGTCACGGGGCTGTAACGTGCCCCACATAGGCACACGCGGGGTGGCGAGCGAGCTCCCTCCCACATCCCACCGCCGCTTGCTTCGGCCGGCCTACTGGGCTGTCGCAGGCGGAAGGCCTGCGCATGCGCGAGGTTTCCGCGCCTTCAGGATTCCCTTCACGCCTTCCTCCTCCCGGGTCCTTGAGAGCGCGGGAAGCGGCAGCGCGAGACCGGCGTTGAGCCTGGTAGGTATTGCGCTTGCCAAGGCAGTCATTTGGGAAATGAAAACTTGCAAAGCAAGCAACCAGTTCAATCTGAAGTACGTGTATGCTTAATATCCTGTATCTGAAACCTGTTCTGCCCCTCCCCCACACTTGGTGCCATTTTCAACTACACATGCAGCAGAGTAAGTTGACCCAGAATAGTACCAATTCAGATGGCAGATGGGAGAATGACAGTGCTGAATGCTTTCCCATGTAGAACAGTCCCTGCAAATAAAAACCTAGCATATTTGGAAGAGGGATGCTAGCCTAACCATTACCTTCTATGCTGTTACTATTTTTTTTTACATAAGTAAAAAGTGACCTTTCCCCATCTGGCATGGTGGTGTGCCTTGAGATTTTTTTCATGGAACAAGTGTGCCTTTGCCCAAAAAAGGTTGGGAAACACTGCTTTATAGTGTCAGGATCTCTTCCAGCTCTACAATTCTATGAATCTATGTAGCTCTCTAGCTGAGGGAACCTAAAATGTAGGTGAGCTGTCTTAAATTATCCATTATAAAATCATTGTGGATACTTCTTTGAGAAAATTGAGATTAATCGCTGCTGTATGAGCAATTGTTGGTATTTTTCAGCATGTTTAAGCACCATTCATGGAAGACAATAATACTTGAGAGTCTGCTGGATTGTGAGGCAGCGGCTGTAAGAGGCTCATTGAGAAATGTCATAGCAATGATTTCGATGTGTCTGTTTAAGGTTCAGCACCTCTTCAGAGGCAAAGTGGATGTAGGCCACAGAAAACCTCTGTTATCGCTGTCACTTAAATTGATACGGTAACTTTGTTCAATGTTAAAGCTAAGATGGATCTATTAACAAGACTTAAGCTGTCACGATGTATTTAATTTTAGTTTGTAAGAGATACTTGTTCGGTGAAATTGTTACTCATATGGCTAATTGTCTCTGTAAGAATACTTGGCAAATGTCGTGTTTCATACCAATTTATGTACAGAATATATCTGGGATCTGGAGCTACTTTATTTCTGGATAGATTACAGGCTGAACTAGACTGATGTAAATCTGTAATAGACACTGAAAACCGTGGTCATGCTTCTGCTCACTCCTCTCCCATAATGGATTGGGTCCAGACCAACTACTAATGGTGGTAGTAATATTAGCAGTATTAGTAGTAATATAAATTATTGCTAGTTTATTTGCGGACCTCCTTTTAGCTGAAGACTGCAGAGCAGTGTGCATCATAATATAAAACCAGACAACGGAACTACAGTATACATTAAAATGTCCTTAAATTTAACATTAGGGACGCGGGTGGCGCTGTGGGTTAAAGCCTCAGCGCCTAGGGCTTGCCGATCGAAAGGTCGGCAGTTCGAATCCCCGCGGCGGGGTGTGCTCCCACTGCTCAGTCCCAGCGCCTGCCAACCTAGCAGTTCGAAAGCACCCCCGGGGGCAAGTAGATAAATAGGTACCGCTTACCAGCGGGAAGGTAAACGGCGTTCCGTGTGCTGCGCTGGCTCGCCAGATGCAGCTTTGTCACGCTGGCCACGTGACCCGGAAGTGTCTCCGGACAGCGCTGGCCCCCGGCCTATAGATGTGAGATGGGCGCACAAACCCCAGAGTCTGTCAAGACTGGCCCGTTCGGGCAGGGGTACCTTTACCTTTACCTTTTAAATTTAACATTAAAATTAAGTGACCTCAGAAGACACTGTCAAGGATTCAAAAGAGCCCTAATACCTCAACTTCCTCCAAAAGCCCAAGTAAATAAATAAATGCAACTTTAAAAGTTTCTTAAAAGACAATATGGAGAGATCCAGTTGTACGACCAATGGGAAGGAGCTCCATAAGTGAGGTATCACTATGGAGTGGTGGTGACAGCAGCAGAGCCTCTTGGGTGGGGCACACCGGCAAAGGCACTCTAGCAAAGTATTTGTGTCCTGCACCATACTTAGGCTTAATTGAAACCAGTGGATCAAGTTAGCCATGTTTTAAGTCCGATTGATTACATTAGGACCAAAGTTTACTAACTAAGTTAGAATCTGACTCAATGCCTGGTGCAGCTTACTTCATATTGTGACACCACAATATGGATTTCCCTCACCTTCCATCATTTGTTGGTGGTGCAAAACGTGGGAAGTTGTGACATTGTAACACAAGGCAAATTGTACTAGATGTTACTTGGGGAAGCTAGATAGTTAGCTGCCATTTTCAGCTGCAGTCATACAACTAGAAGTATCTTGGGCCTTCCAAAAGTTGCCGAACTACAACTCCCATCAGCTCTGTCCATTGACCACACTTGCTGGGGCAGATGATAGCTGTAATTTTGCAACATCTGGAGGGCCAGAGGTTAAAATAATGTCTAGAGTTCCCTGAAGTTAGTAATGCTATTAATAAATATGGTTATTATTTTGAAAAGGTTGCTAGCAGTTTTTTTTAAAAGCAACTGTTCCTGTTGCGTGACTCACAAAGAATCCATGAGGCACAGGTAAACAATGTACAGAAAATCAATAGGTTGTAGGTTTATTTATTTTTACCCTTTGTATATCTAAATTTGGAATGTAAGACTGCAAAACAAATAATAACACATTGATGGTTGGTGGAAATTCTAGTTGTAGGTCAAGAGGTGAAGCCACAGGCTTCCTTCTGCCAGGGAAGCTAGGTATATTGCCTAAGGAAGAAGTCCGGTGAGAAGGAAGTTGGTGGGTGTTCCTCAGGCATAATCAGTGCTTTATTCTAAATAAATGTTTAGGGGGTACTCTCATTTTGACTCAAGAAAATGTTGAGGGTGTTGTAAATATGTCCAATTTCTTTCTCAGTAAATGCAGGCTTCCAGAAGGTGTTGCCATGAGACATGGGCTTGTCCACATTTGAGCCTTATTTAGCTGTTAATACACTTTTTCCTCACTTGAATTAGACCAGAGCAGTCCAGACTAAGAACCATTTTGTGTCTGTGAGTTCATGTAGGACCGTGAGTTCACTAGGTCTCCTGAGGCAAGCCATTCTCTTGGTCTTAGTCCTGCTTCTGCAGGTAAATAATACTAATCCACCTTATGGCGTTATTGTAAGGATTTCTGCAAGATATTCTTGCAGAAGCAGCTTGAAAATATGGAAATGCTATGTAAATGTCACGTGGTATTTTGATATTACATTAAATTAAACTTCATTTTCTCCATGAAAATTAATGTGATTAACATGTTGGCTGAATCCTGACCAGCATTGCAGATAAGGGGTATGTTTTTTGAAATCAAGAGATCTCTGATAATGGGATGGAATCGGACATTCCTTCATAGCTTAAATCCCATTTATTTTAATGGGACGGTCATAGCTAAATTTTACTGAATTGTGCTGAAAGTCAACTTGTGAAGCCTTGTGAAACATTTTTATTTGGATATCACTTTTTAAGTGGATGACAGTGATGCCCTTTATTTATAATTTATTTTAATTCTAATGTCTTTTTAAGAATCATTTTTCAAAGAATCTCAGATGTGAGGTGTCTGAAAACCATTTTCAGTAAAGCTGAGCGGGGCAGCTGATACACAGAAGTAAAAACACATGCTCAAGCACTGCAAATATACATGTGTAATCTAGGAAATGTGTTTAAAATGTATGCTAAGGGATCTAGTATATTATGACTGTCTATATGTCTTACTTAGCACGAGCTCTTTATCCCCCTCTGCCGTCTGCTTTCTTCTCGACAAAACTGATCCTCTTTTGATCTCAGCAGAACCATATGTTTATTTTAATGTCTGCATTGACGTGTAATTGCTTGTTTAAAATAAATCGGTTGCATTTCAACCAATTGCAAGTTTGCATAGAATGTCACCCACATAAACTTCCCACCTCTCTTCTCTTTGATGGAACGTGTACAATTTGCACAAAGGGAAGAGGACACTAGTCCTTCTTGTAGTAGCTTCTAGCACCCATGGGTGCCATGCTGAGGTCCTTGTGGGAGGGCTTCCAGAGGTGTTGTGGGCTTGCTCTAGAGAAGGGCAGTTTCAAAAACCTTGTGTATGAGTAGAAGGGTTTGGGGTCTACCAAGTGTTACTATTAGCACTTCTGTTGTTGTCAGGTGGGTAACCCGCAGTCGACAAAATATTTGATATGGTGGTGCATGTTTGCAGTTTGTTTTAACTGGAATGTTTCTGAAGGCTGGATTACATTTAAAGTCTTTATTAACCCAACCTGCAACATCACAAATTGGATAGTCAAGTGTAGATGTAGGCAAAATATAACAGTTTTGCTGCTCAATTAAGTGAAACATCCAGGATGTTTGAAATCAAAGAAAGATACCTTGGTTTGCCTAACTTGGGGAGGACAAGGGCAAGTCATCTCCAACATCCTTGCAGATGCACACTGGCTCAACTGAGGTTTCCAAAGACTCTTCAGATGAAGCCCCAGTAGAGAGCTTTGCAATAATCCAATCTAGATGGGACTAAGCCATGTACTGCCGTATGTTTGCCATACTTCCTAGGTTGGAACTCATGACCATTAACACAAATGCAGTAGCCTCAATCTGTAGTGTTCCCCGATTTATTTTATTGCATTTCTGATATTTGAATGGTATTAGCATTTTGGGAAAATCTGTGTGTCAGAAAAACGGACTGGGTATGTCTGAACCTCCCCTCTCCCCCCTGCTGCTCAGTTTTTAAATAAAGTGCTTTCATGTAAATTGTTTCTTCATATATCTTCTCAATTGATAGCTGAAGCCAACATTACCTTCTTTTTCAATTACAGACCTTTCATGCTGCTATCAACCAAGTCTTTCCTGCAGAAGAAGACAGTAAGAAGGATGTGGAAGATAATTGTAAGTGAAAGTTGTAAAACCTGGCTTGCCTAGCCAGATGTACTTATTTCCCCATTCAGATCTTTAATTTTTGCAAAGTTAACCCATATGCTATATTTATCCGAAGTCAGGATGTGTATTGCCCTGTGATCCAGACTCTGCTTGAAAGAGTGATTTGGGTCTTGAGCCCCAAACCTAGTTTGAATCACTCTGGCTCAGAACCAGGCTTTGCCACTGGTGGGAGCATCCTTGACATGGAATTCTACCAAAGGCACACTCCCACCAGCAGAAGGGAGGAAGGCTACTTTTGATAGCTTCCCCTTCTTCTTGCAGCCCCTCCAGAACAGCATGGAAGGTGATCCTTAGTGCTGCAAGGGGGTGCGGGGGACAGAGAGGGAAATGGCAAAAGACCCCTCTCTCCCACCTCTTGCCAGCAGGATCTCTCTACTGGATCAACACTGCAGGCAGAAGCAGCCTTTCTTTTTGTGGAGGTTGGAATTTGGATTCAGCCTTCTGCACATAGAAAGTGTGGGGCGTGGGGATACTGCATGCGCAAATCCATGAACTCTGTTCACCCTGGTTTGCTTTTCAGAGAGGGAACACATTTTTGTGATGTATAGCTCACTGAATCCGAAATATAACAAATAGAATAAAGCAACACAGACCTTGATCTGAACTGCAGCTGTGTTGCCCTTGACTGGCTTGTTTAGATGTTAGATAGTATGGGGAAAGAATGAAAGCTATCCCAATATATCCCTGGAGAACAAATGGGCAGCTAACATTTTATTTTGAACTGCTCCTTTCCACCTATGATTGAAGAAAGTCTGCTGAAAGACTTATTACGAGCTTTTTGTGCAAGAGCACAAAATGTGGGTTTAGGGTGGTTTCCTAGCAGAGTGCTGTTGCTGCTTCCTGGCTCTTGTTGTACTCATCATGGCCTGTACTACAGCCATTCAAAAAGTAAGGTTCATTCCTGTAGGTATGTTTCCATTTTTTAAAATAATATTTTTAAAATTAGTTTTACATAAAGATTATACACACAAAAAAGAAACAGAAAAAGAACAAGGTTCTCTCAAACCTTCAGACCCCCCCATCCCTCCATGGGTTCAATTTCTAATCCCCCCTGCATCTTTTACTGTAATCTATCTATTATATATCTATCATATGAAAAGTTCATGTTACTTGACAAGTGTCATTGTATTCCTGCCAATGATTTCAAATGTTTACAGTGGTCTCTCAAATATATTGAAAAGTTAATCCAGTCTTTCACAAATTGGTTTTCCTGATTTCTTATCTTTCCCATCAGTCTTGCCATTTCAGCTGATATGCTGTTTTGTAGGTGTGTTTCCAAGAGAGGAACATAAATTTTTTGTCCTCCCAAGGGCTCACTATGTATGTTTAGGTACCATTTTAAACATATTATGCCTGTGTGTATATAATAATAATTGTATTTATTTTGTATTAAATAAATAAACAAGGTTATTTCTATATTTATATTTTATTAAATAAAAAAGTTTATTTTTATATTTATTTTTTATTAAATAAAAACAGCAACAAAAATATACAGCATAACAACAAACAAAACTATTAACCCCCCCCCAGTTTTAAAGGCCATAGATTGTGTTTAATTAGCCAAAGCTCTGGGATAAGAGGGTTGTTTTTGCCTGCTGCCTAAAGCCACCAGGCGAGCTTCTCTGGGGAGAGCATTTGTTTTCTGTGTACTACTTGGAGGTGAAGAAAGGTAATAAAAACTGGAACAAGTGTGTGTGCGCGCTGTGTTATAAAACATCACTGTGCTTTCCTTGTAGGTTCGCTAATGTATTTAAACGAAGCCACACTCCTACACAATGTAAAAGTTCGATACAGTAAAGACAGAATTTATGTAAGTACTGTACTGACTTGTAAAATGTGGAAGTAGAGGTGTTTGTCACAAACAACGGCTCAAGCCACGTTCCAGAATCCAGGGGAACCTGTGTGTGAAGAGGCAAACCTGCAAAGGTTTCTCTACCTCAGATGGCCCATGCTTATAACGTATGGCCCCACAGCCCCTTTCTACATGTTTTTCCTCTTTCCCTGAGTTACAACAATATGGCATGTTAATAGCAAAGATGCATTTCCCCCCTTCCTTTAAAAAACAAAACAAAACAAGCACATGCCACCTCTGACCCTTCCTAGCTCAGTTGGCCACCTTAATCTTTTATGTAGCTATCAGATTGCCTGATTGCATGTAATGAATTCTGACTAAATGACACATAGTCCCCACCATCTGCTCTGGCAAATGACAGCTGTGAAATAGAAGGAAGAAACTTTTGCAAGGGTGCCAGAAACAGATACGCAATTATATCAAATACATTTCCCCTCCTTTCTGCACTCCTGCCCCCTAAATCCTAAGTTACATATTTTGTCTGCATTGGGCTCTTATTATGATTATTGCTATTAATTTCATTGCTTGGTGTATAAGTGCACAATTTTGGAAACGGTTCTTAATTGCAGATTATACGTTTAACAAATGCAACTTTAAAAAACACACACAGTTGTTACATATGCTTTGAATTCAAAATGGTTCTGAATTCAAGTGGCTCTTGAAGCGATGAGATTGACCTTATGGATACACAAGTCCAATCTCAAAGTCACGTTCTCATTTTGATTTTTGTAGTAAGTCTCTAGAGTCTTTCTCTAGAAATTCCAAATCAATGAAACACCGTTATCGATTTTCTTTTACGTTTTCTTTTGGCAGACATACGTAGCTAACATCCTGATAGCAGTGAACCCGTACTTTGATATACCTAAACTTTACTCATCAGATGCTATTAAAAAGTATCAGGGTAGATCACTTGGGACACTGCCTCCGCATGTCTATGCAATTGGTAAGTAGTATACCATTTTGCCTTTGCTTCCAATCCTGATGCATTATTTTTTTGTTTATTTGGCTCATGATATTAGGGTGTTTTCTCACTTGTTTTAAACAGAGAAAAATGGGTAATTGTCTCCAGTCACTAAGGTGTCCTAAGATGGTGCCTGGTATTAGTAATGGATTTTAGGAAGTCTAATTAAACTGAATCTGAATTGAGTCAAGATGGGAGAACTGGTAGGAAGTCCATCTGAACATGGTCAAGGTAGTTTGCGTGTTTTTGTTGGGATTATGATTTCCTTCAAGGATTAGGTCCACTCATGGATACCTGCATAGCATCTGGAGCCAGAAGTGCCTTTCATTAACCTTGTTTGGTGTGCCTGCTTTGTATGGTCTGATAGAAAAATGATCTAGCTTCCGCTTGCTTGCTTATTTATTGATAGAAGCATTTTTAGATCCCTGCTTCGTGCAACGTAACACGGTAGTGTATAGCAGTGTATGCAGTAAAATATAAAACACCATAAAACAGTACAAAATGGTTTAAATGGCTGATCAGAAAAATTAAATAGTTGCCTAGGCCTTTCTGCTTAAAAATATCTTCAAGGCATGCCTGAAACTAAAAAGTGATGGTACCTGCTGAATCTTTGCTGGAAGAGTGTTCCACAGCATGAGACCAATGACGCTAAATGGCAGGCTTGTAGAGGCCAGTTTGGCCTCTGTAACTTGGGAGTCAACTAACAGTATTCCTCTATGATCTTACTGATCAAGCTGGGATATAAGGGCTCAAGCAGTCCTTAAGGTATGTTAAGGTCCTTAGGTAGTTCAGGGCTTTGTATATGAGCCTTGAAAGTGGCATGGTTAATATGACCAGTCAGTGCAGATGTTTTAGCCAAGACGTTGCATGCTGTTGGGACAGTCTAGCTGCTGCATTCTGTACTACCTGGAGCTTCTGAACCATGGCCACAGCCATTCCCACATAGAGTGCATTGCAGCAATCCAGTCTTGAGCTTAACAAATATATGGGGAAGAGTGGTCAGATTATCCCAAGAGGACCCTTAGGTTCTTAGATGCTAAGTAGCACTGGGGACATGACAGAACTGACAGGTGGTTGAAAAACACTCATCTAATGCTACTCTAGACTTGACTGTGCAGATAGGAGTAGGGCCACTGTAATACAGCGCCTCCAATTCCCATCTCACACAGTCGATCAAGGAGGATACTGTGGTCAATGGTATCAAAAACCACTGAGAGATTGAGTGGGGAAAACAGGGTCACACACTGTCCCTCTCTCCATAAAGCACTACCAAGGCTGATTCAGTCTCAGAACTAGAACCCAGATTGAAATGAATCCAGATAATCCGTGCCATCCAAGAACAACTGAAGTTGTTCCACCACCTTCCCCCCCAAAGGAGTATTGGTAACTGGCTGGTAGTTAGTGCAAACCATTGTATCCAGAGTGGGCTTTTTATGAGTGGATGCATCACACCCTAGATCCACATGGTCATCCTACTCCAGCTATCTTAATCTGTTGTCCATACATTGGCTGTCTCCAGGTTACATTAGTGCAATATGTTCTGTGAGCTTGTCCACTAACCAAGATTATAATCTAATGGGCTTCCTCCATCGGAGGTGAGGTGGGTGCTTTCAGTGGTGTTGCCTCCAAAGCAAAATTTGCTTCTAACCCGCTTTTTGTTCATTTTGGTGCCATGTTAAAGACAGGTAGCTTGAGGGCTCTTTCAGCTCCCATTTTATTTTTTACTTTTTTACTTCTGTTCTGTTTGGACCTAGTTCCTTTAATGTGTTTGTTTTCTTAAAACAACAACAACAAATACGAATTTCATATATTTGTCAGCCACTTTATAGATTGCATTGTATAAAAGTGGGAAATAAATGTTGTAAATAAATAAAGTAACATTATTTGTCGGTCTAGCATGACATTGCTTGTTGGTATTGGAAAGAATTCTCAGGCAGTAAATAAGTTCAGGTGAGTACTTCAAAACATTGCGATTTCATTACTTCAGATGATGCTTACACAAGAACATTACATAGTGTTCAAAAGGCTAATGAAAACATTGATCTGTGTTGTTTTATATGAATCCATTTTAATGTCCTCTTAAATGTTTACTTCAGCCGATAAAGCATTTCGTGATATGAAAGTACTCAAGATGAGTCAGTCGATCATTGTGTCTGGAGAGTCCGGAGCTGGCAAGACAGAAAACACTAAATTTGTTTTACGGTTTGTATATCTAGTTGAAAACATTACCATTGAATGAAATACTGTGTGCTGGCTGTTTTAATCTCTCTTAAGAAATCTTGAAATTCCTAATGGGTGTAATTCAGATACACAAAACAGCGTGGATGGCAATTCCAAGGTGGTTCCATTAGGTACAGGGAGCCCCACCTGCCCCAGAGACTTCCTGGTGACAGGAAGCTTTCAAAATACGCATCGTGATTCTTTCATTGCCCTCATAATTTACTTTTCTTTATTGCCCTTTGTCCAAGGAACTCAGGGATGGTGTTCATGGGTTTAACATCATTTTATATTCCCAATGGCCCTGTGAAATTGCCTAGGCTGAGAATCAGTGATAGACCCAGAGGTCAGCTTCAGCTGAGGTCTTCCCATACCAAGACACTAGTTATTTGCCATGCTGTCTCACTGGATAAAAAATATTAGGATAAAAAACAGTTTTTTCAGACACAGGACATACATTCTAGGGTTCCATCCAAACGTTACATGTGCGAACACTGCTTATATAGCAGCATTTCCCCAACCTCTCTATTCTGCCCCTCCCCCCAAATGCAGGCCCATAAGGTCACTGAAAACCCTTTCCTAGGCACCACACCCCTCAGGGAAGTCTTCCTGAATTCCTTGTATTTGTCTGTCTGATTTTGCCAATTCCGCTCTTCCATTACATCCACCGTGGTGCCACACCACAGACTTTCTTCTGGAAAGTTCCACACCTACCAGGAGAGGTAGCTGTAATCTGGAGGTCCCGACTGCACAAAAATTCTTTCACTTGCATAACTTTTGGATGCAGTGGCGTAGCGTGGGTTGTCAGCACCCGGGGCAGGGCAAGTAATTTGTGCCCCCTAACCCGTGGATTTGCGCCCCCTAACCCGTGGATTTGCGCCCCCTAACCCTAACCCCCAGATGTTGCGCCCGGTGCGGCCGGCACCCCCTGCATCCCCCTTGCTATGCCACTGTTTGGATGCAGCCCACAACCAGGGAGGAGGGAGGGAAATGGCACTGTCTGCTGTTCCTCAAGTAAAGTAATGCAATAAATGTGGTGACATTTATTTAATCCTATTTATATAGCCATCCTTCGATAATTATTCCTGGGGTGGTGATGGTTATATAAATATGAAAACATATATTTGATTACATTTCATTTCTTTCTCTCACACAGGTATTTGACTGAATCCTATGGCAGTGGTCAAGATATTGATGACAGAATTGTAGAAGGTACTTTGTCATGCTTAAATTTCATTTGTATAAATTAACAATAACTAGCTGAGGTGCAAGAAATAGGTATCACACTGCCATTTTGAAATGTGGTGTTTTGTAACATCCTTATAACAGGCCATGTATTGTAAAGTATACTAATGAATGTGCCCAGTTATCTTACCAAGATACCAAATATGAGGGTGTCTCATTCTGTCAAGCTTCAGTTGACAAACAGTAGGCACTTTCAGCATTTGACCTCGGAATGGTTATGGTCTGTAGGAATCGGGAATGAACTTCCTTTCTCTCTTTAAATCCAAATCAGAAATACTTCTACCAGACTCAGGGCCTTGGATGCAAAAGCAACTATCTGTGGAAGTAGAACCTGAACCTGTTCTATGAACTCTTGTACTAGCACCAGTGGAAGACTTCACCGTGGTGTGCCAGGGTTGAGTTATAGAAGAGTGAGTCTGTAATGAGAGGGCTATGACAAGTTTTGGAGCTTGAGCAAAGTCTTGTGCATACAAGAACAATAATTTATCTGGGTTTGGAGTCACTCATCTCATCCATATTAGAGCAGAAATGGGTTCAGGTCTTGAGGCCAAAAGTCACCCTCTAGACCAATGTTTCCCAAACTTGGGTCTCCAGCTGTTGTTGGACGACAACTCCCATCATCTCTAGCTAGCAGGACCAGTTCTCAGGGATGATGGGAACTCCATACTGCTGGAGAACCGAGTTTTGGAAAACCCTACTCTAAACCTTTCTCTGCAGACCCAGAAATCTTCCCTTGAACTATGATCCTGCCTCTAGCTCTTACTTTTCCTGCTGGAGAGGAGTGTATATTATTTCATTCATTCATTCATTCATTCATTCATTCATTCATTCAATTTATATACTGCCCTCTACCAGAAGATCCCAGGTAGTGTACAACATTAAAAGCACATTACAGAACATCAATGATAAAAACATAATAAAAAACATACTGAGAGGCAGCCTAATAGTAAACTAATCATAATAATAACAGTCCACTCTGCCACACTTTCACAGACCATAGAATATTTAATAGCCATAGGCCTGGGTAAAGAGGAATGTTTTTGCCTGGCACCTAAAAACATGTAATGATGGCGCCATGCGAGCCTCTCTGGGGAGAGCATTCCACAATCGGGGAGCTAGCACAGAAAGTGCCCATGTATGAATGTGTGTAGAAACTAGCCTAGGAAGATTTCACAAGAAGGGAATATGACCCCCAGGCTGGAAATGGTCGCCCACCTCTGTACTGTAGTCTCACTGAGGCATTATCCACATGTAGACACTATGCATGGATTAAGGAAGTAAAAGGCCGTGTGCCACTGGCCAAGCCCCACCTCCTGCCCTGGCTTTCCATACATAGGGAAAGTGCATGATTGAGCAGCCGTCAGCACATGGATGTCTAGGTAGCATGGCTAGTGTTGAGAGTGGAGCCAGTGGCACAGTCCCACTTCCCCTTCCCGCCTGTAGGTTCTCTGCATGGAGACAATCTGAAGGTAGCTTAGGTGAGAAGCACCCCTTCTGTGAAGGGCAGGTTTGAAACCATGGCAGGGTTATGAGAAATAATTTCTCCAAATTTGCATTCTTCTTTCAGAAGCTTAAAAAGATAGAATGGCGCAAAGCAAAGGATAGAACCACCCACCTTCCGTACCTCTGGTACCATCCTACAGTTCTTAATTCTTTTATGCCTGATTTCATTCCTGAGTCAGTATGCTCATTATAACATGGGAGAGGAAGAGTCTCCTGTTCAGCTGGGCAATTAAAATTGTCCCATATGATGTTGCAGCCAGATATAGATAGATGGACAGAAAGAAAGCTAGATTTAGATACATAAAGAAAAAAGCTAAGTCCTGCAATGTGTGCCTTTGTGAACGGGCACATTGCACTGGGGCACTGAAGGGTAGGCTAGACTGAGCATCTCTCCCCCTGCTTTCTAGCCAGTGTCAAACAGAGAGCAATGTGTCCACCTTTAGTGAATGATGAAAGACCTGAGAACGATGTTTCTTAAAAACAGTCAAATACATAGGCATTCCAAATCCATGGCTGACAGTTGGACGTAGCGTTTGAAGCTGCACAGTTCCTGAACCTTGCTACCTAGAGGTTTGAGGTTTTTTTGCAAAAGGGTTGGGGAGGAAGCTTTGAAAAAACATTCTTACCTAGAACAGCTGCCACCGCTGCACACTAGCACCCGTCTTCTTTTGCACATCTTAACATGCATGTGTGCAGTGTGGCTGCATTGTTACAACAGAAGGACTTGTTCACAAAGCCTTTTTTGTAGCCTCTTCAAAAAAAAAAAATCTCACATTTGAAGTACTTGTAAACATTGAGTCTTTGTTGTGATTCTTTTGTGTGTTTGCCTGACAAATTGGATAGCTTGAAAGGTCACCTACCAACCCAAATTGTTTTATGTGTTACAAATCAAGGATAAAAAAAGAAAAAACACACACATGCAAGAAAACTAAAAAGTTGGTTGAGAGCTGTCAGCTATCATCTTTGCTTTTCTTTGTTATTTTGAGATCAGTACTGATTTTTTTGTTTTCTTTAAATATCCTTAGAGACAGAAGTCCAAATTCCTGTTTAATGCTTGTACTTCTGTCTCCCCCCCCCTTCCCCAATTTCTAAAACATTGTTGGGACTAAACAGATAAATGTTTTCTGAGGCAAAGGCAATTTTAAAATGTGGCGTTAGCTAAACGTTTGTGTGTAGCAGTAATGTGAATCTGAGGAGGACGGGATCTAAATGTGGACTTCCTTGAGTGCAACATCCCTGCTGAGGCTTGATATTACATGCCAAATGGTGGGAGATACAGCAGAGGCAGTGATAAATATACATTTCTTAAGATTTCCCAGAAGCCTCTGCTGTTGGAAATAGAATGCTGGACTACATAAACTGTGGTCTGGTCAAGCAGGACAATTATAGAACAGGTGTGGGGACATGTGGGCCTCCCCACTGGTGCTGGACCTTTAACAACATGCCAGCATTTCTCTTGGTGAGGAATGATGGGAGTTGTGGTGCAACAGTATCTTGAGGGCCTCAGGTTCCCCATCCCTTCCTTATGGTGATATTGCAATGAGCGATATCAGTGGCTTTGTTTTGTATTAATGATGCCTGCATCTGCTTAATATTGTTAATTTGCCTTGTACCTGCCCTGCATGGAAAATTTTCTTACCATTGGGAAACTATAGCCTATTATTGCTATAATTATTATCTTGTATCAGTTATTAGTTGCTTTACTCGTGGAAGTAACTCATAGGCTCAGTAGAAATACTAAAACCAACTGCAATAAGCAGAATAAAAGACAGGACTTACAGATCCTGCCACACTAGAAGAGGCCAAAGATACTTAAAAACCCTTCAAATCCAGGGCCCAAAGCCCGGGTGAAAAAGAAAGCTTTTGCCTGGAGCCTAAAACTAGATAAAGATGGTGGCAGGGGCGTCTCCCTGGGGAGAGCAGTCCACAATTGCAAGTGGCCATGTGCTTATGCTGTTTTGCATTGTTTTTGATGGCTCGGTTAGTTGCTGAAGGAGGAGTGCAGTCTTTGCTGGCCCAGTGATGCGACAGTGCAGCTTAAAGGCCATAGTCCGGGCAAGATTCCAGGCACCTGCTTGTTGCAAGGCCAGTGGTTCTGTTTGTGTTTGTAGCTGAGCCATGGGATCAGGGCTGTCCTTTCCGTTATCATTAGATAGTTGCCCTGATCTGGGGATCACACAAGCAGCTAGCAAGCCTTGTGCATTGTCCTTCTCTCAAGGAATGAGATAATTCATGTGCTTGGGGATGCAGCTGCAGTTGCTTTAAACAAGCTATTGAATGTGTGACATTTATTTTCTGTCCAAAGCTAGCTTTTGCTCACCTGATAATGCTGACCGTTTCTAGGCAGCATCTTAAGAACTACAGCAAAGTCTAACTTGCCTTATAGATTTTCTTGAGGGTTTCTTTCTTGAATTGTGTATTGTAAAAAGGATGGAAGGGTGGAAATGACTGTGTGTTTATCTATAATATATAAGATGAGGTGTCTGCCTATAATTTATATTGAAAAATGTAATTATATTCAAATTCTTTGAGAGAGTAACACATTTAGGGATTTTGCTTTTCTGTGCTTTAAATAATTATTCTCCCCACCTTTATTTCAAATGGGAAAAAATCATATTAATCCACTTTCATTTTATTCTTATTTTAATAGCCAACCCCCTTCTAGAAGCCTTTGGAAATGCAAAGACCGTTCGTAACAACAACAGTAGTCGCTTTGGAAAATTTGTCGAAATCCATTTCAATGAAAAGGTATCAGTACTTTTTTGTGCATGGTAGGTTTGCACAGGAACTTCCCTTTTCTTTCTGTAATCTCGTTTGGAAAATCCCTTTAAACATAACCATTTCCTCATTCAGAAAAGCTTTATTTTCCCCCTCCTAGAATTCAGTAGTTGGTGGATTTGTGTCACATTATCTGCTGGAGAAATCGAGGATCTGCGTTCAAGGCAAAGAAGAAAGGAATTACCATATTTTCTACAGGCTGTGTGCTGGAGCCTCTGAAGATATAAGAGAGAAACTCTATTTAAATTCGCCAGATAATTTTAGAGTGAGTTGATTGTTCTTCCTCCCCACTTTCCTCCATCTTGCAGGATGCTTACAGTGAAGTTGTTGTTTCAATGCAGACATGAAACCAGGGTACCCAATGTGGTGCCATCCAGGTGATGCTGGGCTACAATTCCCATCATCCCTGGCAATTGTCCCTTCTGGCTTGGGTTGATGGGAGTTGGGAATCCAACAACAACTGGAAGCTGCCAAGTTGGCTACCCCTGTACTAAACCTTGATTTTTGTGCCGAAAGTGGTTGCATCTTCAACTTGTAATCATATTGCTGCATTCTCCTATAATGTATTTTTTATCAGTTAGATCTTTTCATGCATATAAACATTTTATTTGTGTTAGTGTCCTGTTACGCAAGGCGTGGGATGGTTTGCAGGATGACACATAATACGAAATCAGATCAAAATGATAGGAAGGAATTCAGCGTCGTGGTAAAACAAAATGTTCCATCACCACAAATACTGCCCACTATGACTTGCTTTAATTATTTTTTTTAAAAAATTGCTATTTGCTCTAGTTCAATTCGCTGTAGCGATGTACTATGAATAGTCCATGGATGTTGTTTTTCTCTGATTGAATTTCGTTTTAAGGGTCTATTTGTTCCACTGTCCTGGTTTTAAAGTATATTGGGTTCGACCCAGAGGTTTCATGAACAGCTCATTCAATATTTCCACTGGAGGAATGGAAGAGGTGATTTGTGCTGGTTTCCCCATCCCACCCACCCCCAAAAATCTGCACTGAAAGGTTGGCCTATTCTTCAGAACAGTATGGAAAGTGGTGCTGAGGGGCTGCAGGCATAGGGGGAATTTAGCCCAAATCTCCCCTCCCTTACCACTGGTGGGAGCTTCCACTGGATATCAGTCTGTTCTACATAGGGCCCCTTCTATTCATGGAAGAAAAAGTCTTGATCTAACCCAGAAATAATACCTGCATTTTCAAATAATTAAATTAAATGTATAATAGGATGTAAATGAGAGGGACACGGGTGGCGCTGTGGGTTAAACCACAGAGCCTAGGACTTGTTGATCAGAAGGTCAGCAGTTCGAATCCCCGCAACGGGGTGAGCTCCCGTTGCTCGGTCCCAGCTCCTGCCCACCTAGCAGTTCTAAAGCACGTCAAAGTGCAAGTAGATAAATAGGTACCGCTCCGGCAGGAAGGTAAACGGTGTTTCTGTGAGCTGCTCTGGTTCGCCAGAAGTGGCTTAGTCATGCTGGCCACATGACCCGGAAGCTGTACGCCGGCTCCCTCAGCCAGTAAAGCGAGATGGGCGCTGCAACCCCAGAGTCGGTCACGACTGGACCTAATGGTCAGGGGTCCCTTTACTTTTACCTTTACCTTAGGATGTAAATGAGACCATAAAGTAGGCCTCACGGCAAATTAACAATTCTGTAACATGATCTTACAATTACATCCTGTAACATGATGATGATACACCATATTTTTCTGCTTCCTTCTATAGTTTTTGTTGTTAATTGTATCTTTTGTTTTCATTTGCTTCACAACAGTATTTGAATCGTGGTTGCACTCAGTACTTTGCCACCAAAGAAACAGATAAGCAAATTTTACAGAACCGCAAAAGTCCTCAGGTATGAGACCTACTCTGTATGTTTTACATTCATGTTTAAAAGCTCAGACTTTGCAGAGCAGCAGCAGCAGCAGCATTTGCTGCCGCCATCGCTTGCTGCTATTTCACATCTGGTTCACATGGTACGACTTATTTTTGCTTTGTATGCAAGCAGTTTGGCAGCACTGATTCTTGTTTGAGAACAGGGACTGAATGTCACCACCACTACTTCAGACAAATGATTGGCACTGTCAAAAATGACAGCAGCCATTTGTTAGTGCATGCAGATCCTAATGTGCAGCTGGAAAACCTATCCTCTGCTCTATGTAAGGGCATTTCAACTGGGACCCATTGTCTCAGCTGTGGCTTCCCTTCATGAACCGAACTTTTATTCATGTACATATGGACTAATCTTGGGAGGTTCTGTTCTTGCAAATGTGCCCAAGTTGTAGCCACTGAAATTTCATTGGCACACATTCTTTAGGGAAGGTGTCCTATGATTGAATACCCCACCCCAATCTGACTATTTATAGAAATGAAACGACAACACAGCAGGTATTTTTTTGCTTGCTGTGTTGTTTAACATTTCACTACATTGTTGAGTTTAAATACCTGCAGAAGCCCAAAGGTACAGAGTATATTTTGTAATGCTGGTCTCAGTAAAATAAACAAACAGAGAAGCAAAATTCAAAAAAAGTATGCTATTGGGCTGGGTTGTTGATCCTGATTTCCCTACGTCCCCACTCCCTAGTCATCGCCAGTATATAGCCTCCAAGTGGGGGGGGGGGTACCTGTTCACAGAAATGCTTCACTCCCCATGTGAGTGCCCACAACAATTGCAACTGTGGTCCATTATTGGTTGCTCTTACATGAAGTCTTAGCTAGTGAGGCAAGAGAGAAAAAAATCCCTTTCTCAGTGCAAATCCTCTTGCCATGGCAGTGCATTACCGCTCATATGGCAGCATAGCATCAGGCTTATAGTGAAGTGCTGGTACCACAAGACTAAGCTGGGCTTAGGTAAGTAGCTAGTAAGTAGCTGCTCATGGTTTCTCTCTGTAACTTGCAATGCTCTTTGGGCATGTAGGAATAGTTTATATTCGTACCCCAGAAAGCACATTGGAGAACAGTTAGCTTATGCACTGGCACCTTTAGGATTATTCATTAATTTATCTGTTTGTGGTAGCTTGGAGCTGTTGCAATGTCCAATCAAGTAATTTGTCCAACTCCTAGTATTGCTATGTAGTGCGTAGACATTAATTTTTATTACTATTACAAGACACGTGTAAGTAATAATTAAAAAAATTAAATAAAAATAACAGTATTCTCTCCAAAGGATCAGTCATATAAAGAATGCACAACCAACTTCATTTAGCCATGAGTGGGCATTGCTTTATAATTATGTATTTATTCACACGACTGCTTGGACCAGTGGCATTTGTGGGTCTTAAATAAACTTTTAGCCACGGACTGTATAAGACAGTGATGGCCAAACTTGGCCCTCCAGCTGTTTTGGGACTACAACTCCCATCATCCTTAGCTAACAGGACCAGTGGTCAGGGATGATGGGAATTGTAGTCCGAAAACAGCTGGAGGGCCAAGTTTGGCCAGCATAGGTGTAAGACATGCTCTCACTGTTGAGGAAGCTGTGGTGCGGGTGGAGGGTAGTCAGGTGAAAAAAGGTGATAGGGTTTCTGCTGTGTCACAAACTTCACCTGCTGAAATTCCCGCTTCAGCTCAACTGTTAAAGGTGCGGGGAGCCCTGACTTTTCTTTTTCCTTCCACCATGTGAAAAAACTAACTTCCTCTCAGTTCAGTGGGTGATATGTGTCTTTTACATCTACTTGACCCCTGTACTGATCAAAAGCTTTGGTTGTTGTGGGCTAAAAGCCATGTGAATGAGCCTGGTGTCAAAAACTTGAAGGGATTGTTAATGTTAAATGAAGAGAAGATCCATCTTGTAAATACAGGGATCCTTTTAAATATAGATATGTGATCTTGAAGGATGACCTATTTTCAGAGGTATATTAGAACTCAAATTCTGTCTTCGGTTTTAAACAAATATATAGTCTGTGATCTCAGTATGGATCTTGGAATTGACTCCTAAGAATGTCACCTGCCCTTTCTAACTATAAGTTATTCTCTTTCATCAAGCTATTCCATTGTATAAGTCATCTTTGTTGTTTCATCTTTAAACCTCCTTGAACATGTTTTAATAATAGTAAGCGGAGTAATCAATTAATGCTTACATTATTTTTATCCTTTTCCTATCAGGAAGATGAGGTGATCACTTTGTATAATTTGAAATTTTAATTTCATTAAATTGCTACGTGATGTGAATTTTTCAGATGCATGTTAGCATTTTTATTCTTAGATGATTAGATCAGTGTTTCCCTTGTTTGGGATTAAAGTGGGTACAATGCAAGTCAAATTGCATCTTCTCTTTGGGTTTACAGTGAACTTTTAAGATTTAAGGATTGTTTTTCTGCATGCTTCCCCACACCCTTGCATGTAGTAGCTTGCTTTTTAGTTAAAATGTTTAGATTTTAGAGGTGGTGGTGGTGTGTGATGTTTGAACTCAAAACAGCTGAATAACCATAACTGTGTGTAACTTTCCCTCCCCACAAAGAACCCATTGCCTGGTGAATTCTTACGCACTATAAAAGTTCATAAGAACTGGGCTATGGACTTCTATACACAGTTCTGTTTGCCAGACCAGTGTTTGTTTTTCTGCTGAATTTTATGATCCCACACTTCATTCATAATCTACGTATATTGCTGTCGCCTGACTTTTCTTGTGCCAAAACTGAGGAATGTTAATATTGGGCCTGAACCAAATGTTCGCAAGCAGACATTTTTGTTCCATTTTATGGGGGCCAAAATGGGGATGGGCCTGTAGCTCAGTGTTAGAACTTATTCAAAGATCAACCCTTGACATTTCCATGTAGGCCTGCAAATGATTCCCTTCCAAAACACTGGAGTGAGCTCCTAGTCAGCTTTGACAATTCTGAGCTAGATCAACCAATGATCTGAATTAGTGTGAGGCAACTTCCTTTGTCCTTGGCTCCTCCTTATGCAGCTACTTGATTACTGCCTAAATGTTTGGCTGCTTTCTCAGGCTGCTTTGACCTGATTATGTGACAGCAAACAGTTGAGGATCATGTAGCATCCATGACAGTGTCACGCTACCCTGTCAGAATGCTATGAAGCCTATTCAGAGTGAGGACAATAATTCCTGCCCTCACTCTTAAGGGCTGTTTTCTTGAAGATTTTCTAAACGAGAAGATACTTCTCATATTTAACACTACTTCCATACATTCTTCTGGTAGATCTTTGTGAAGTTTCAAATCACCCTGTCCCATATACTCCTTTCTCCACATTCAACATCGTCCTCCACATTGATCTGTAATGCTAGACAAACCTTGCTAGAACACAAATCTTGATTTTTATGTGTGGTATTTCTGAGCTCTGTCCATCAAATACACTTTTGCTTGCTTGTTTTGGCTGGATGTTCACCAATGGAAATATTAGTTCCAAGCATTTTGAGACTGCTTTTGTTTTGCTTTTATAGTACTTGAAATCAGGCTCCCTGAAAGATCCTCTGCTCGATGATCATGGAGACTTCAACAGAATGTGCACTGCGATGAAGAAGATTGGCTTAGATGATGAAGAGAAGCTAGATCTCTTCCGGGTGGTGGCTGGCGTCCTACACCTTGGGAATATTGATTTTGAAGAAGCTGGCAGCACTTCTGGTTAGATCAGTAACTTTTGTTTCATTTTGCACCGAGCAGTGTTGCTGCTTTGGTGAAAAGTTGGTGCGCCTCAGCAAAGGAACACAGAGGATTCCTTGTTTGTGTGTGGCGATCTACCGTATTTTTCACCCTATAAGACGCACCAGACCACAAGACGCACCTAGTTTGTGGAGGAGGAAAACAAGAGAAAAAATATTCTGAATCTCAGAAGCCAGAACAGCAAGAGGGATCGCTTTGCAGTGAAAGCAGCGATCCCTCTTGCTGTTCTGGCTTCTGGGATAGCTGCGCAGCCTGCATTTGCTCCATAAGGCGCACACACATTTCCCCTTACTTTTTAGGAGGGAAAAAGTGAGTCTTATAGAGCAAAAAATACGGTTTTTTTCTTTCTTAAGAGATATGCCTATTATTATGTGTGTGATTCTGCCTTGTTCATTCATGCTTTGTGGAATAGTTTGTGCTGTGTGTTACAAGTAGCTGTCTAAAGAAAAGGACTTTGTAGGCAGTTGCTGGTTACTTACTTTAATGATTTTTTTTGAACCCACTTTTTAGCTGTTTCCCCCCCTTTTGCTTTTAAAAATAGGTGGTTGCACTCTGAAGAATAAATCTAGCCAGTCTCTGGAATGCTGTGCGGAGCTCCTCGGTTTGGACCAGGATGATTTGCGTGTAAGCCTCACCACCAGAGTCATGCTGACAACAGCAGGGGGCACCAAAGGAACGGTTATAAAGTAAGTGGTTCAGAAAAGCAGTGTGTTTCTCTTTGTTCCTCTCCCCCCACCCACCCCAAACAGCTGCCCTACATGGTAGTTGTCTTTTTTAAAAAACGGAGATTGTAAAAATTGCCTATTAAATCTTTGCTTTGAGCTATTCGGAAATGTCTTACTTGCAACTGTTTATGGCGGAATAGAAATTTAGAGTTGCGTTCCTTTCCTTTTTACTTTTTGCTTTGTTCTGCAAGATGAATAGCACTTTCCGAAGAGCAATAAAACATCTGTTGCTGTGCCAAATTTATTTCTGTCTCCCTTTCATCCCAGTGTGCAAGAGAGAATATATCTGTGCAATAACGGTAAGGGGGAAAAAATTGCCTGGCAGTTTTGTTAATGATTAACCTGTCAAACGCTAGCAGGGAAAGTGAAAATGCCTTGCAGTGTGTCTCAGCACAGCTTGAATCCATATTCGCATAACAATAATTGCTTAAAACCTGGGAGTAAGCATGATGTTTGTACTAAGCGTGCAGCCTGCACGGCTCCTTGGAATATTTTAAAGATGGAAGTGGAAAACTCCAATGTTCACTCAGTTCTTTAAGCACTGCAACTTACTCTTTTGTGTGTGTGGTTTGCAGCACTGTGCAGCAGAACTGCCGCTTTATAGGCATGAGTTATGCAAATAGCCTGCTATGTAAACGGTTTGTCTCCTGTCAACATTGCTTGAATTGTGGATGGGTTCTGTTCAGTCACTTCAGCTATTAACAGCTCGCGCTCGCAATATTTCATCTTACCAGTGATTTAAGCTATCTGAGAACCTTGCCTACTTCTGCAAGATGACTTGGTTTGGTTTTATGTGGGCTTTACCCCAAATTTCCATTTTAATTACATGACATTGTGTCAAGAGCCCAAAGTTCGTACCTTTGCATACCATTTGCTTAGGATCGCTTTCTCTAATGAGGCTGGCTTTTCCTCAAAAAGAGAAGGTGCAATCCAGTGGGAAGAACTCTTAATGAACAGAATGAGACTGTGTTGCCACTTCAAGATCACTTCTGACTTAATGCAGCTGGTGGGAGGGCAGCAGTGGGGAAGGAGCTCATTCTGTACAAGGAGAAGGATACGGAGCAGCAAGCTGCGCAACCACTGCTGCGCTCATGGTGAAAAGACACTTCCACTTGTTCAAGGCAGTCCTGCTGAGTTGCCCCAATTTTCCTCAACTGTTGTAGCCCTCCATGCCCCATCACACACTTACCTTTCAGAGGTAGGGGACTTGAAAGCCCAATTGGTGCACTACCCTCCCATGTTTTCTTGAGTGGAGCCAGTAAACCTACTTGCCATCCAGGAGGGCCTTTAAAACACTGATATATCATGAGTTTCCATCTTCATTCACTTCAACAACTTTCAGTGGGCATTGTTGCTACCCCCACACTCTAATAAATCAAGGTGTACTTTCCCAGGGTACAAAAGGTAAGATGAACTTTAATCAAAAGTTTCCTTTCCGTGCTATAGGATGGCAGAACCGAACAAGCTGTCAGTATTTTGTGGGAGGGATTCAAGCAGGAAGTTTAGGTCTGCACAATTCAAGGGATCGCCCTAATTCAGAAACAGAACTTTTGGAGTTAGGAAAGTGACGGGAAAACATGAGATGACTGACTGGCCAATGAGAACATGTATAAACACCCCACAAGCAAATCGGGATGAATGCCGATTGTATAACAAATAAATCGGAACAAATGTTCAATAAAGAACAGATATCATCTAACTTCCACGTAAGCTTTGTGGAAGCAAATCAGGATGAATGCTCAATAACTAGGGCATCTGGAGGAGCCCCAGGTCTAGATTAAATTCTGTGTCAAATATTGAACAGGTTTCTAAACCAAAGCAAGTGCCCATTTTTAGATTATAAACATGAGCAAGAACTTGTTGACATGACTAACCATTCAGCGGTGGAGCAAACTTCCTTGGAAAATGATAGACCATCCTTTTTCAGAAGGTTTTCAGCAGAGGCTGAAGGCTACTGATTAAAGAAGCTGGATTTCCTACATCTTTAGCAGGTTTGGCTAGGTGACCTTGGAGGTCTTGTCCGACTCTTTGGGCAGTATTACTCATAGTAGGCCCACTCAAATTAATGGGCCTGACTTAGTCACGTTCGTTAATTTAAATGGGCCTGCTCTGAGTAAAACACCCGGTGATTCTATGAAAATGTAGGAAATGCAGCCACTTTTGGAATGACTAAAGGAAGAACAACAAAAACAAAAAAAAGATGATTGCTGCACTTTCCCCATTGAAAGTACAGAGAATACTTAAGTATTAAGATTTAGGAAGAATGAGCTGCTTAATAGGTAGTGGGGATGAGCTTGATGAGATAAACAGAGATGACTTGGCCATGGTACTCTATGGCTCTGGCGACTTCCAGATTGGATTATTTTAATGCGCTGTACATAGGCTGCCCTTGAAGGCGACTTGGAAACTTCAACTGGTTCAAAATGCAGTGGGCAGATTATTGACTTTGGAGGGGGGGATGTCCCTAGACAACACTCAAACATCCCTTGCCGGTTAATTTCTGGGACAAATTAAAGGTGTTTGTGCTAGTCTTTGCCCTTCTTTACAAAACCTCTTTGGCGTTAAGATCAGCAGAGGGACCCTCTTAGTAGTTCTGCTGCTCCCAGATGTTTGGGGTGGTGATGGCCCAGGAGAGGACATTCCCCATGGCAGGCCCTTAGTCCCCTCTCCTCCCACAGAGGTACACCTGGAATCTTCCCTATACAGCTTTTGGCGAAGACACATTTATTTACCCTGGCCTTTCAAACTTGAGGTGTGTGTTTTCAGATACCCACCCTCTCCCTATGACTGTAATTTATTTTAACCATTTTTAATTTCAGATTTTTTAATTGTTGTTGTAACCTTACTGGGATCTGTTGGTTATGGTTAAGCAATCAATTTATTAATAATAGTAACAGTTAATAAATGAATAGTTTTTAATGTAACTATTATGCAGTAATGGGGGCACAGGTTTGAATTTTAGATGGGTCCTGCCTTATTCTTGGTCCCCTGGTGCTTGCGCCAGTATACCCATGACAAACCATAAACCTGTAACAGGGCAATTTGACACCCGTGTGACTTCTGGGAGCATGGAATTGGATCTTTTTTTATAGCCACAGCATTTTGGCTGTCTTAATATTTCAAGATTCCAAAGTGTTGGGTAGAGCTATGAAGGCCTGAGGAGGGGGGAAATGGAAGAACTGGGGGAAATCCCAGCCCCCCCCCATTTTTCTGCTTTTTGTCCTGTTGTGTTTCCAAAACAATGGGGGGATCCAGAACAATATGGGGGAAAATGGGTCCTGCCCCACATTTTCCATTTCCTCCCAGGCTTTCACATCTCTAGGGCTGGGGTGCCCACCCCCCAATACTGTAGAAATAATATTGAGGGATAAGTTTGCATTCTGTTTTGAAGAGGTTCTGCAGCATCATATTTTATAGTATAGATGACTATATAGTTATTTCTAAACTACAGGTGTTAATGTATACTACTTTCTTCTTCCTTCAATTTTCCTTTAATTTTGAAATCTACTGTGGAAGGTTGCTGGGGTTTTTTTTGGGGGGGCCCCTAAAATTATGGTGTGCATAGTGCCTTATATAAAAGATTGGCAGTTGACATGAACGACGAGGATTACAGCGCTGAGCTCTTAAACGTATCAGAAGGGGAATGTAAAGGAACCTTCCCTCTATTTATAAGATAGGATTGCTGTCAGTACCTATTACGCTAAGATAAATCAAGAGATAGTACATTAAGGCTAATTACACTCTAATGTAACGTAGCTGCAGCCATTCCTAATGAACAGATGAACAGAGCCTTCATTTCCTAGATACTTCGTTTGCAATAGCGGGGAATTCCAATGCACAGCAGCTTGCCTTTACATAGGGTTTTTACACAAAGGAGAGGCGTTACTGCAATAGAGGAAAGCCTGCCTTTTATACCCCTAAGAATGGTGTAATGTTAGACAGCTGCCCTGCAGGCTCTCTACAATTCCTCTCTGTGTTGACCTAGAGAAGAGCGCAGTGTAGAGAGGACTGTAACTGCTAATCCTTTTCTCTGACAGTGTCAGCATCTCGGTGCAAATGGGATTGTGTTTTTTTCAGGCTGGGCTTAAAATTGCCCCCAAAACAGTTCAAATTCCCTGTGCGGCTTTCAGTTGTTTTTCTCTTTTCTTTTTGCAAATAAGTGTTCGTTGCTGCCAGGTAAGGGGGAAGAGGGCGAAGAAGTGAAATATCTTAAAGTTTCTATCCCCCCCATCACAACAGAAAAGCTGTCTTGGAAAACCTATTTTCAGTGTTAGCTTTCTTTGTGTCTACTTCTGTTTTCAGTGCATGCCTGTATGCTTGTGAATAAAACGAATCAAACTTTCCACAAAAGGCACGCACTGCTCCTCGTGGTTTGTTACAGGGTGTGCATTTTTGTGGCTGGTTACTGCACTGAGAAGGCACTCTTCACAGGAGGTTGGGCTATAGATGACCCTCCTTTCTCTCCAATATTTTGAGTTTTAGGTAGCTGCAGTAGTCCCTGATTGGCTATAATTTCATGCCACCCCCCCATCATGTGACATCACGTAGCCCACAAAACTAATTCTGAGTGAGGGCAATTCTTCTGAACAGGCACTGTCCAAATAAGTCTCGCTTGCCCTCAGGGGTGGTGTCACATTGCCAAACATAAATTGCTGTGTGATGAGATCATTGTTACCAGGAAGAAGGTCAATTTTAAAATACCTTTTTTGTGTGTGCTGAGAATAGCACATTTGGCTCAGCCCTCAAAGAAATATACCTGGAATATCCTTATCTGAGGCACTTCCTTCTCTTCTTTCCAGTTTCTCCTCAGGATCCAGTGTTTTGAATCCAGCCTTTCCTCCTTCATCTTCCATGCTCTCCCACTTTCAACTGAGTCTGCTTCCTTCCGATTGTGGATTTTAAGCATTTTAAATAGCAATCTTTCATCTTGTGTGCTTTGTTACATAAAACAGGGTGTAAACAGAAAAAAGGGGGGAGGCAGAGGGCACTGAAGTGGTTAAATGAGCAGTGCCAAACAGCTGCTTTACCTATTACCACAGAGTGGAACTAGAGGATATGCAAGGGATTAGTACATCAATTTCTACTCTTCCTGGTATTACATAATGAAGGAAGATGTTATGTGCTCAGTATTTGGATACAGATTTCACGCAGTTCCAGGGAGCCTAGAGAGAGGATGTATGACCTCTTTTAAGGAGTTCACCACAGAGCAGCACTCCATATAATCGCCTTGCTAACACATGGGACTGTTTTTGGGCTTGTGGACAGTCTGGGGTCACATGAACCGATGCATCCATGTAGGTAGCGTGGCTGTGGCTGCCCCAGTTTCCATGAGGGTGACAGCATTTTTCATTCCTCTGCTATAATGAAAATTGACGTTGCTGTGAATACAGCACCCATGTGGGGGAGACACCATTCATGCAAATTGGTGTCTCCACATTGGAGCTGTAGACACGACAGCTCCAATTTTGCAAGCTCAGCTCGGCCATAAAACCAGCATATCTCCAAGGCATATGAATCACTCCACACATTCCGTTTTGGTTTTCAGGTACAAGCACCCTTCAGCTATGTTCAAGTGGTGAAACTCCTGTCTGTTGCCTTAATGCGTGCATGTTGGAACAGCAAACTTAAGATTTTACTGGTATCGGGCCCTCCACCAAGGTTGATGGGTGTTAGGTTCCCGGCCTTTTTACTGGTGGCCCCCTTGCTTCTGGAATTCCTTCCCCTAAGAACTTGACTTGTCCCCTTTTCTTGTAGCCTTTAAGAGGACAAAAAAGGCTTTAAAAAAGAAAATAAAATTCCACCATATTGCTAGATCTTTATGGTGTTATCTGAGGTTTTGAAGATTGTATCTTGTTTCATTCTGTCATTTTGCATTTGTTTTGGGAAGTCGTGTTGTGAGGGCTTGCCACCAAAAATGGGGAGAACGGAAATGAACAAATAACCTCTTGTTACCATGCAGGGTTCCACTGAAAGTAGAACAGGCGAACAATGCACGTGATGCTCTGGCAAAAACTGTCTACAGTCACCTCTTTGACCACGTGGTAAACAGGGTAAACCAATGTTTCCCTTTTGAGACGTCCTGTTTTTTCATTGGAGTTCTTGATATCGCAGGTTTTGGTAAGTCTTTTGCACAGGGAACTCTAAATTGCTGTTTAGCTTTAGTATGATTGCTGTATTGCATCATCTGCTTTCAGACCATGCTCTGGGATCTAGTTAGTGATCTGTATTTCTTCCATTGGAGTGATCACTTAGCGTTGTGTGTAAGTCTGTTGACATTCAAAGCAGAGTGAGCATTACATAGGATTGGGGGAAGCTAAAAGTCCAAATGACTAAAGCCTGATCCCAGGAAACCTTCCCAAAGCAGTGATCTAGATGGTGGCATTTATGTTGTGGTGACACTTCCTTTTTATAAAGTACTATGTAGTCGGGTGGTATTATTCAATAAACAAGTAGTGTTATCAACCTATAGCAGAAGGAGCTGTGGGAGCCGGAGACTGTGAGATCAGCAAGTAAGCTGGGTAGAGATTTGATACCATGAGTTCCCGTTTCAAAGCTCCTTCTTTAAACCACTGTGCTACCCTGGCTATGTTACCTGTCTTCAGCTTAATGGAAGATGTGGAGTAATCTAAAGAAATATGACAACAAATTGTTCTCATTAAGCCTTGGATGCAACTGGAATTCCTGTGGTGGGAAGAGGAATTGAGTCCACGACTCTGTATGCAATTACCGTCAGAAAGTCAGAGCTGCTACCTGAGCACTTCCTTTGTATTTTAAGAGAGAACAGTAGGGGATAGTCCAGGGGTCTGCAACCTGCGGCTCCGGAGCCGCATGTGGCTCTTTTACACCTTTGCCACGGCTCCGGGGCGGATACTAGCGAGGGGAGGAGGTGCATTGTGCGCCCCGAAACTCCCCATTGTGGCGGGCGCTGTACTGGCTGTGACGTCGCATGGGGGCGGTGTATGCGTTAGTCACGCACTGTCCCGACGTCACCTTCCCGGTTTTGCGGCTCCCAGTTTTTTTTCCTTCGGAAAAAGGGTCCAAGTGGCTCTTTTTGTCTTAAAGGTTGCAGACCCCTGGGATAGTCTAACTTCACTCTTCTGAATTGCAACTGTGTTCCTGCATGGAAGACCTAATGTTGGAACTTTGTGCCTTAAACCAACATAAGATTATAATAAGTGTATTTCCTAGCTGACGCCCCCACCCATTTTAAAGCATATTAATTCCTTTATTTTACAGAATATTTTGAACACAACAGCTTTGAACAGTTTTGCATTAACTACTGTAATGAGAAGCTGCAGCAGTTCTTTAATGAAAGGATTCTCAAAGAGGTAATTGTATACAACCATAACAAATTTATTATGGCATGGACCACAGTCCGCTTCATCAGATGCATGAAGTGTAATCCTCATTTGGCAGGTGGTGGGAATGGGATATACAACAATGAATGCAAAGTGAAATTCAGGAGAATCCAGTGATAAGTACCTGAAAGCAAAGTATTTACAGTGACCAGTTAACAAGGCTGTTCAGTGAACAAACTCATTAGTCTTTAAGGTGCCACAAGACTCTTGTTTTTGCCACAACTGTTTAATGCAGCTACCATTTTAGAATGTGATACATGTTGTTTATAGTCATTTCACTGAGGTTTTTCTGTTACCAGTGTCTGATCGGCAGATACAATACATCTGCAGAACTTTGCCTGTAGCAATTCTAGGAGTCAACTCCTTGAGTCTCATGGACTTTTGGTCATCCTGAGAAAAGTTACACAAATATTGCATTACGTAGATACCCCGTATATGTAATTTTTTAACATAAAAAAAGTGATTTGAAATTCCTTCTACGAAGATGTACAGAAAAATTGTGTCTGAATCAGCCTTATTTCCCCCATTAACATTTAAGAGCATGCATATAACTGATGTGCTTGAATGTCCTACTGGATTTGAAAACCATGAAGAAAGACTTCCAAATGACAACATTATTTTTCAGCTTCCACTTCAGTGCACATGGTGATGCTAGTTAGACAGCAATGCTGGAATTGTTTGAACAAGGTCAGCCTTCGTAGCACCTCTAGCAATTTGACAAAGGCCTGATGTTCGAGATACTGAACAATCATATTCCCAGAAACAAATAAAGCAAATGACATAGGAGGTGGTTCAGGCACCAGAAAAATATAGGACTGCTATTTTTTGGAAGTCTGAGCAAAAGTGCCGAGCGATTTCAGAACTGTTTCATGCCACAAAGTTCAGGTTGCTTAAGACTGTGAAGTGGCTCATCACTGAGAACATTACTCGTTCTTCTATCACGGGATCAGCTTGACTTGAAATACAACCAAGTCAGAAACAGGGATGGTGCTGGCACTCATGTGTGACATTGCTAGCACATATCCTCACGTAAAGAATATGAGAAGTTGGACAGATGAGCAGTATTTTACTCATACGATAATTTCATTATTTCTATTATAGGAACAAGAACTTTACCAGAAAGAAGGTTTAGGTGTCAATGAAGTCCACTATGTAGATAACCAAGACTGTATAGGTATGCATGTTGAATTCTGAGATGCCGTTTGTGTAAAAAAAGAAGAAGTTTTATTTGCTGTCGTTTTCATTGAAATTGAATGGTAGTATATCTGCTTTCTTTTCCTTAACCTTTAACATTCTTGGAAGCAGCAGGAGGGTGAAATGGGCCATTTCACATGAATTTTTTGAATGAAAACGTGCCGTATTTTACACCTGCTTCTTTCATATTTGATAAGAGATCCATATTTTGAAATTTTAGTGAGGGGACATAATGTGAAACTGTGGTTTGCTTAAACATAGTTTACTTTAAGGTCTGGTTCTGAGCCTCACTATAAACCTGGATTGTTTGGGGGACCGATAAACCAAAATATGAAATCACAATTTCGAGGTACTTTGCAAAAACGAATTGTTGTAAAACGTCTGAATTCACATATTGTTGACAAACCACAGGTTTGTTGCTTAGGTTGTTGACGTTTACTGCTAAGCCACTTAATATATCAGCTAATAGAATAGGTAAAGGTAAAGGTACCCCTGCCCGTATGGGCCAGTCGTGACCGACTCTGGGGTTGCGCGCCCATCTCGCTTAAGAGGCCGGGGGCCAGCGCTGTCCGAGGACACTTCCGGGTCACGTGGCCAGCGTGACAAAGCTGCTCTGGCGAGCCAGCACCAGCGCAGCACACGGAAACGCTGTTTACCTTCCCGCTAGAAAGCGGTACCTATTTATCTACTTGCACTTAAGGGTGCTTTCGAACTGCTAGGTGGGCAGGAGCTGGGACCGAATGACGGGAGCTCACCCCGCCGTGGGGATTCAAACCGCCGACTATGCGATCGGCAAGTCCTAGGTGCTGAGGTTTTACCCACAGCGCCACCCGCGTCCCAGCTAATAGAATAGCGGTTGGCAGATTCTGCAGATTACTCAAGAGCAGATGTATTTAGGAAAGGTAAAAGTTTTGCATTGCTTGGTAACACTCTTGTCACTACTCTGTATATACTGTATTAACTAGCCTATTGGCTTCTGTCTTGCAAACAGATTTGATTGAAGGGAAATTAATAGGTGTTCTTGACATTTTGGATGAAGAAAATCGGCTTCCCCAGCCGAGTGATCAGCACTTTACATCAATGGTACATCAGAAGCACAAAGATCACTTCAGACTCTCGGTAGGCTTATTTTTTTTATATTGGCATCAGTTTGTTTACCCCAAGTTATAAATTGTCAAAAATAAAACAATTGTACATCCAAGATTTCCCCATTATCCCTTTTCTGTCAGATGTTCCAGAATACTTTCCTACTGACAATTCTGGTCCTATAGAGGCTCATTTGCTTGGAGAGAGTGTAGCTACAATTACATGTACAGTGGTAACTCGCAAGACGAAATAAATTCGTTCCGCGAGTTTTTTCGTCTAGCGAATTTTTCGTCTTGTGAAGCATGGTGTCGGGAAAGTTTTGGAAAAGTTTCAAAAATCACCAAAGTCTTCAAAAACCTCAAAAAAGGCTACCACACCGCGTTCTATGAGTTGCTCCTCGAAGTCAAGTTGCAACTGTATTAACGGTGTTAAGAAAAAGGAAACAAACTTGCAAGACGTTTTCGTCTTGCGAAGCAAGCCCATAGGGAAATTCGTCTTGCGAAGCAGCTCAAAAAACGCAAAACCCTTTCGTCTAGCGAGTTTTTTGTCTTGCGAGGCATTCGTCTTGTGGGGCACCACTGTACAGTATATGTTTCTAATTGCAATGTGTGAATTCAGGACATAAGGACAGAGAGACTGACTTCAGGGAACAAGAAAATGTTTGCTTTGCAATGTTTGGTTACTCACCAACCCTCAAAAATCACCTTCTCTCCTGCATGACAGCTTGGTTTAAAAAAAGTTTCCATCTCCACAAATGGGACGTTATCTAAAATATTTATAAAATAACAAAAATATTTAGTTAAGGGTGTCATTTTACATAATGGATGGGCTACACAGATGAATGCTCGATGCATCCGTGACAGCAATCATGTCATCTTAAATTCCGAATCAACCCATTTGTTATGAAACCCAGTGTGCTGATCCCACCATAGGGCAGCGTCCTTGGCAATAGTCATGGCAGGTTTTATCTCCATATGTCTTTACAGCAAAATGAAAGGGAATATTATAAACGTACACTCCTGATTTATTTACCATGACCAAGCGTAAAGAAGCATTTGGTCTCTGAGGTTCTGGGAGAAAGTCAGTACAATTGCACACTGTCTCCAACCTTCATTTGAGTCACAGAATTTTAAAAGGAAGTGGATAAAAATCTGCAGTGCATCACATTTAATTTCTTAGCCACTTTCCACAAGAACTCTCCAAGTGACATATACAGATAAGATTCCGATACACAATACTCCACCAAGCTACAAATGAAACCACTAATGTGATCATATTGCAAAAACGAATATGTCTGTCTTCCTGATAAAACCTTGACCACCATCCCTGCTGGCTGTGATTGCAATCTAGTTGCCTTGGTCACAAACTCAATATAAAACGTGGCTTCCTTACAGTTAAATGGAGTAGGCTGAAGAAAGCACGTGGCATCAATTTTGACATGCCGGCTGTGGTTCCTGGTTTGTTTCTAGGTTCAGTTTAATGAGACCAATAGTGCCCAGGTCCAACATAAATGAGGACTGTCTTCTCTCATATACCTGTTCAATAAGATCTGCTTCATAGGCAGGGGTTTTTTTTGGGGGGGGGGTATGTTGGGCCCTGGGAAAGTGTGGAACTTTGTCCCTGGGAAAGTGTGGTCTGCCTTTGCATTGCTAGTTTTCAGTTGCATGTTGAGTGTTCTCTTTCAGAGGGCATTCAAGACCCCCATAGCTGCGATATTACTGTTGGGAATTTTAGTTGTTGCTGCTGGGTTTTTTTTAATAGGTGTTAAAGCTATTCTGTATGTTTTCTATGCTTTGAACTGCTTTGACACAAAAGGTGTGGCATTAATATTTTAATTAATAAATACATAACCCAACCAGGAACTAGTGCAGTCCATGTGGTTGGAGTCTTAGCCGTCTTCACTTTCTTGCCCTTTTTAGCTGAACACCACGAGGGCAGTGAAGAGCTGCCATTTAGCAGCACATTAATTTGTGGCATGCCAAAATGGCTGCCTAGAACTGGCATGTAAAAATGCATGGGGCTTACAAGGGCAAGTAGTTTTCTAATCTTTTTTCTTTGCAGTTTTATGTACGTAGTTGGTCATTTGTTTTGTGCTTTATGATTTTATGGTTCTATGACACTTATAAATAAATAACATAAATAAAATATTGGTTTTAAATTTCAGATACCCAGGAAATCTAAACTGGCTGTTCATAGAAATATCCGAGATGATGAGGGCTTTATAATCAGACATTTTGCAGGAGCAGTATGTTACGAGACAGTAAGTGAACATGATTTATTGAATTTCATCTTTCTGTATAGTTTTAAAAATAAATTATTTATATCTGTCGTGTAGTGGATCCTTGTGAGTGTGGCTGAGCAGATAAAGTATATTCAGCTACATGGTGAGAATTTACGAAGGCTATGGGAAGAACTCAACATCCTGCTTAGGACCCCACCAGATAATTTGAATATTGAAGAAGTTTCATTGGGAAGAGGTGTTAATCTAAGCTGGCAACACTGTTTGTGAGAGCAACTAAAAGTTTTTGAATGGTGTAACCTAATGAAGTAAAACAAATTTTGCTTCTGCTTTTTAAAATCATATTCATAATCAAAATCAGTGTCATATTCCTGTGTGCAATTTCTGCCCAGGTGCCACAGTGATCAAGTGATAGCATAGACATGTGCAAACTTTCCCTCCTACCTAACATTATTTTCATTATTTTCCTCAGACCCAGTTTGTGGAGAAAAACAACGACGCTCTGCATATGTCTCTGGAGTCCCTTATATGTGAATCCAAAGATAAATTTATCCGGCAGCTCTTTGAATCCAACACGAACAACAACAAGGACCATAAACAAAAAGCAGGGAAGCTCAGTTTCATCAGTGTGGGAAACAAATTTAAGGTATGGGCATGACAAACCTTCTCCTTTCTCGGGACTCCTTTCCATTTTCTATGAACACAACAGGACTGTAAAGTTAGGCAGACAGCATGAGTGGTTTCAGTTTCACGTATTCCTCTTGTCGGACCATCCTTGTTTACTCAGAAGCAATCCCTGCTGGTTTCAGCAGGATTTCCATTTTCTAGGATGCATGCTCAAAATTGCAACCTCAAACAGTTTTGTGATATGACAGGTATAACTCATGCAGTCTGGCCTTTGCTGTAGTAAACTGAGGCAAATCTTCAGTGGCTTTTTGCCTTTTCCTGATATTGAAGCAACATTTCTCCATGCCCTGAGGATACCGGGGTATTCCTTCTGTCCTCTCTCCCTGTTTTTTGTAGTCTGTGTTTGAATTTCAGAAAGGCCTGTGCGATCTCCAGGTAACACGCATTTCTTCCACACGTCCCTCTGCCTCACTTCTGTTCCTTGCCCTTCCTTTATGACTCACAAGCAGCATGAATGGCTTCTCTCTCACACACACACCTGCTTTTGCAATCTGCCTCTGCAACGTTTTATGTGGGGCTTCTTGGACTCTTCAGTCTTCAGTCGCACACTCACACTTGCACGCACTTCCACCATTGCCTCTGTCATTCCACCTTCTCTTGGGCTGTGGCTGCCGAAAGTTGCAACCGAGACTTCACCACATTGTATGTTACACAGGGAGCGAATGAATTCCCAAAATGGGAATCTGTATTAGTTTAATACTGTATGTTTAGCGTCTGTATTAATTGCAGACCCCGAAGCAACTTCTTATCAGAGCTAAATGTGTGGTTTAAAAAGCTTTGCTTTCTGTTGTATAATGAGAATTTGCACATTTGAAGCGAGCCCCTTCAGTCAACAGAAGCTAGCTATGGGTGTCCCATTGAGACAGTAAAGTAGATTTAAAGTGTTATCATTTCTCTGAACCCTCTAAAAATATTAATAGCATTGACAAGACAAAACAAAACCCAAAAAACCTCGGGGGTTGAGCATTCCTTTTCTCGCCCCGCTGCCCTTCTCCTAACAGTATTATCTGATGCTTTTCCTAATTTTTCCTTTTGTTCTTAGCTGTAAATCTGACCTCTGTGTCTTCTGCTCTTTCTGTGTTAAGCCTTCTCTGTTTTTCTGCTTCCTTTCCCTATTCATCAGTTTTTATTTTAGTTGGCTTTTACCAGCTCAGGATGGCTGGAGGGGAAGCTATAGGGGAGTTGAGAGGAAAAGCAGGCAGAGGCAAAACCAAGGGCTGCAGGTAAATGTATCACCTTTGTGGACTCATTATTTATCAAACTGCAGTAATTTCAGCCAGAATTCTTATTTCTAGCACATCAGTTTTGCTTCATGTAACGTTAGAAAAATGCCTCCACTCCACAGCAAGGTTTTTATTTTTGTTGCTGGTTCCCTCAACAACCCATGCATTAAAAACCACGTATTAAGTCTGTAGTGGGACTTGGGAAGGGCAGTAGCTCAGGGTGGGACTGTGTGCCTTGCATGCAAAGGGTCTTGGGTTCAATTCAGTTAGAGCTGGGGGGGGGGGAGTTCGTTTTCTTTTTCACTTTCGTTTTTTAAATTTTAAATTAAATACCACAATCATCCAAATAGAGGGAAAAGCAAAATATATTGAGAAAAATGGAGAGGAAGAAAATGGTTGGAGAAAATAGCTTGCATAATGAGATACTATTAAATTAACATAAAAAGAATATACAGGGGTACTTTGCCTGCGATTTGATTGTTGAATGAACAGAGCCCATAAACTTGTTTTGATCATTATATTTTAAAGTGTTTCTGTCAGCTTTATCATTGTGACATATTCCCAAGCTTTCCTCAGCCATTGTGGGTTGGTTGGAGGGTCTTTATTTTTCCATTGCTGGGCTGTATAGAGTTTTGTCATAGTCAAAAGAGTAGTTACTAATTAGAGATCAGGATTTATAACTTCACCGCATGCAAAGAAGGATTGTGTTTGCATTTCTAGGTAATGCAAAGCCGGTGATTTCCTGCTATATTCAAAATTGTAACACCAAGAGGTTTTGCTTTTGCACAATCCCAGAAGATATGTATGAAATCTGCCTTAGTTCTTTTTCTCCTCCAGCAGTCCTCCTTTTCTGAAACTCTGAAGAAAGGCTGCCACACACTGTAGAATCAGGCGTAGCCAACATGAACGATGATGTTCCACAGCTCCCATCATTCCTGGTTAGAATGAATGGGAGTTGTGAATCATTATTATTAATAATAATAATTTCATTTCCATCCTGCTTTACATTTTTAATGGGGGGGGGAATCTCAAAGTACCCAAATAAAACAATCTGAAAGAAAACATTACAGAAGAAAGTCAAATATAAAGTATGCATCCAAGGCAGCATAATTAACAGGAAACTAAAATATCATCTTAAAGATTTCAAATGGAAATCTTTACTAATGGAGGTTAAATATAAAATGTACATTTAAAGCAGCATAATTATCAAGAAAATAAAACACTTTCTTGAACACAGAACATACCTGCAGCTGTTGCAGCCAGTTCTGTCAATGGCTGTGGGAACTCAGGCTCGAGAAGCAGGGTCTGCACTAAGAGACAGCCAAGGTGGTCCAACTACATCTGGAAGAGCGCCATGTTGGCTACTCCTAATGTAGACATTACTGAGCTAAATGTACCAAGAAGGCAACTTGCTTGGTTTTCATATAGAAAACGGGTTTACAAAGATAAGTCATTTTCCTTGGGTAAAAAGTGTAGGTGTGTATGTCCGAAATAAAAATGCAAAAGGAGGATTTCAGGCATGCAGAGAAGTAGGTGAAATTATAGCAGGGCCAAGGCTTTTCAGCTTAGCTGAAGATCCCTCTGTTACTTGGGATTGCCACAGAGTCTTCCCATCCCCCCAGCCCCCTTGAATGGCCTGATAATGGGAGCTGGAATAGGGTTGGGGGAGAAGTGGGACGGGATAGGATAGCAGAGCCAGTCTCTGTGCTTGGCTAAACAGGTGAGGAAGATGCTCCCTGCTTCTGGCTTCTGCCAAGCCCAGCACGCTATGAAACAAAAACCCACTCTTCCTGAGGGTCCGCTAGTATGCACAGAGGACTTGGGGAGGTGGGCAGGTCTCTTCCTACTACTCACTGGGCTTTGGGGCAAGAGAAAATTAAACACCAGTGCTCAAGCCTACATTGTTGTTTTTGCCTCTCGGTTGCAATGCCAGGTAAGAAACTGACTCTGCTCCCCCAACAAGTTACTCTGTGCATGCCTGCTGAGTCATTGGATGGGTTGACCCTCTTTTGCCCAACATGAAAATTGCATTTCCCTGGGCTCTGTGCAATGCCAAGGGACGTCCATGGGGGAGGGGGGAAATTGGTGGTGGGTGTGTCTTCATTAGCAGGTGATTGGCTTTGTGAATCACCATTTGAAACAAAATCTAGACCACTAAGTCAATGCATAGTCTATATTTTAAACATTTTGTAACTTCGACCAACACACCCTAATGGCTGAAAAAAGTGTTTATTGAAACCTATCTGGTTCCTGATGAGTTATGTGCAAACATCCGCTGCATCTGGCAAAATACAAGACTCCCCTCATGATTTGGGATACTGTGTCTGATACCATCCACTTAATCCATGTAAGGTTCATCTAATAACATGGATCAGGATATCTATGAGCCAGGTGAATGCGTAGTGTAAGTCAAGGGAAGCCAAAGTGGTGCCCCTGCCACGCCTGCCACTGCTAATGCTAGCTGGGGCTGATGGGATCTGGTGTCTGACAACATCTGCAGGGCACTACATTGGCTTACCCTTGTGTTCAGTGTTTAAAAGAGTAGCTTAGAAAGGTGGTGTTTAGAAAGGAGACATTCCTAAAGGCCACTTGGGTAAGAGAAGCATTTATGTACCAAGTTGTACATATGAAGTCGGGCGGAAGAATTCTGGTAGTGGTATGGTATGGTGTTGCTGCTTCCCACCTTAATTCTCTTGCTGCTAATGCGGTTCGACTACGAGTAGCAAGTGAAGGTGTTGGTATCGTGGACTGACAGATCCTATGCACTCATTCTCCTTTTCACCTCCATTTGAGCAAGTGCATGTGTGCATGGGGAGCTCGTGCTAAGTGATGCATGCAAGTAATGATGTGTCCTCATGAGTGTAGCCTGGGGGGAGGCGGGGGGAGGGCAGCTGCCCCCATCAAGTAAATCAACAAAAATATTTATCTAACTGAGGTTCTCCCCCCCACCATGAAGCCTGGCCACGTCCATGTATGTCCTGTGTGCCTAATCTCCCATTCTCCATACTGATGCAATTTCCTTTGCTTTTACAGACTCAGCTGAATCTGCTCCTGGAAAAACTTCGCAGTACAGTAAGTGGAGATTCTTTGCCTTCTGTTAGCTCACATTTATTTTAATTTTTTAAAAATTGCATTTATACCAAATCTATGGATTTCAAATGACATATTGTAGGAATAAGTTAACTGTATAACCACTGCAGTTGATAGTGAGGCAAGCTCTTATCTGCTGAAGCATGGCTGTTCCATGATCCATGTCAACAAGTTAGTTATTAGGGGTCAGACGTTTTGGATATTACCATCCAATACATGAATTGATGGCGCCTTCTGTGTGCATCGGTTGAGTGTTTCCGATGTGGCTCAAACCATTTTCAAAGTACTTTTTAGTTTTAGATATGTATATTTTTAAAGTATCCCATCCTTGAGGGCCTCAGTGCCGGATCAAAGCATTGGGGAAGACTTGCTAGCAGATAATTGCCCATGATAAACACAATGGGATGTATTGAGAATCATTGCTTACACATCTGAGACCATTTATCTGCCCTATTCTTAGCATGCAAAGTACAAGTACCTACTAAAACATCACTTCTTTATTTTCTTTGGCAGTCACTCATAGCCAAGTAAAATTGTCTTCCATGAACAGGGTCTTAACAGTGAGTCTGTAAGTGACTGTGGAGGCCAATTCTGGAGCCATACGTCCTTCCACAGTACGGACATAGGTTTCAGGGCAGGAGTTGATGACAGTGAGAATTTGCCAAACGTGCCTTCCTCTTAGCTCGTTTCTCCTTTTTGCCCTGAGTTTGTGCTTCTTCAAAGTCCATGACACCTTTGGTGAAGACTGTTTTCCAACTGGAGCTCTCACAGGCCAGTGTTTCCCAGTTATCAGTGTTTACACTACATTTTTTTAGGTTTGCCTTGAGAGCATCTTTAAATCTCTCTCGGTGTCCACTAGTATTTAACTTTCCATTCTTTAGTTGGGAATAGAGTAGTTGTTTTGAAGGACGATAGTCAGGCATCTGCACAACATGACCAGTCCAACGAAATTGATGTTGAAGAATCAATGCTTTGACACTGGTGATCTTTGCTTCTTCCAGTACACTAACATTAGTTCTCCTGTCTTCCCAAGTGATGTGTAATTGTGTTTCTCTCTTTTTTTAAAAAAAAAAAATCTCACATAGTCTTTAACAAACACATTTAAAAACTTGATGTAAGCTTGATGTAAATTAGTGCTATGCAAGAAACTTCTTCTGCATTTTTTATTTTTGGGAGAATTCTCCGTTTAAAAATTATCAAAGGAGAGAGAAAAAATTGAGGGAATCCTCATGGTTGTGTATAGAGAGGTGTTCATCCTTTTTTCATTCTATAAATAATCTCTTCAGCCTTCCTGGGTGCACATGTTTCAGTTTCATGGTATCATAGAATCACAGAGTTAGAAGAGACCACGAGGCTATGGCTCTGAGTTCATAGTATCCAACATATCCAGATATGGATTTAAGGTTTGTTTTTTTGTGTTGTCCACCCAGCAGCAGGTGCCACCACAACTCATGCATGTGATGTGATAAAGCTGTGCATGTGACAGAGAGACAGAGCAAAAAAATGCTTGTGGAAGGAGCATCCCAATACTATTGAATCTGGACAGGGTTTGGGAGCCTTTTAAATTGATGAACAAATGTCGTTCTTTTCAAGCAGCATGTGAACAAATGCTGTGAAATAATGAAAGCTGGTTTTCTCTGCCTCTCTTGCCTAGATATAACAGGCACTTGAAAACTTGGGAGGTGGAAAAGAGAGGTTCTAGAGAAAGAGTAAATGTTCTTCAAGCTTTTTGGACTGTCTTTTGATGGTGTCATTCATTAGCTGCAGTCTTATTTGTATATTGTCCTCTGGATGCTTGGAATAAGTGTCTGAGATGTTCTGGCCATAATTGCCACATAATTATGAGTTGATTTAAGAGCCCCTCAGAAAGACCTCAAGCCAGACTTGTCAATTCATGTATTTATTAAATGCTTCCTTGATAAATGAATGCTTATCAGCCTTTTGGGATGCTGCTTTATGGCTCTGAAGTTGTGTAGACAGATTAAAAAATGCCTTATTTTGACAGCATCTGTTCTATTTCGGAGCTCAGCCTAAAGCTCAAAATATTTTATCCTCTCCTCCATACCCCATGATGAGTGAGTAGTAGTGATGAGTGAACTCTTTCCCCCCAATATCTATAAACTGAGCTGCTCCCCCTATTGGAAATATATATATCAGTTTATTCCAGATTCTATTCAGAACTTGCCACCCACACTCTCTGAACACCATCAGGAATGCAGTGGCCTGAAAACTACTCAGTACTCTCTCAAAAGCCACTGTGGTCTGCCCTGTAGTTTTGTCCCCACTTAAATTTTGTGGGGTTTTTTGTTAACTGCAGCAGCGGCAGTACAACCTCCCTCATTCCTTTTTCAGAATTTGTACACTACTGCAAGGGATACTGAGAAATGTAACTTTCCCAAGGCACTTGAGTTCTGGGTATCAGTACTAGTCTCAATAAAAAAAAAGGAGAGAGGAATTCTTCTTTAGCTAGGGAAAACTATTGCAAATCACCTTGTTCTTCAAAGGGTAAAATATTCCTGTGCCTTTCTCTGTATTTGCATTTACTTAAAAGGGAAAACAAGGTATCTTTTACCATAGAAGCCTGGAGGAAAAATACTGGTCAAGAAGTGAGGGGTAGTATCTAGAAAGGGAAAGGCTCAGTTTTAGAATCTTTATCCAATTCTCAGATGATCTGAGCTGGCTGCCTTCCTTCAAAAGGTGTGTAACTTTTTGAACGTACAGGAAGTTTAATCTTTTGCAAAGTTTGTCTGTCTTGCTCTCCCCCTTTTCCCCCCTCAAAGAAGAGGATCCAAACAATGGAGAAAATATTAATATGTACTAATATGGTACAAGAGCAGTTTGATTTAGATAATGCTTCTAAACGCCAGCTTTTCAGAAGGTGAAATAATTGAGGTTTTAATGGGCAGTTGGATTCATATGGGGACGGTAAAGCCTGAAGCCTCAAAATCTATTATTTTACTTATAAGTGATTTGCATGTATTTTTGCGATGTTGCCAACCTGCTGTCTTTTCCAACAGGGGTCTAGCTTTATTCGCTGTATCAAGCCTAATTTAAAGATGACAAGCCACCACTTTGAAGGCGCCCAGATCCTCTCCCAGCTCCAGTGTTCAGGTAACTTGATGTGTCTTGTTCAGTTCTGTAGCACGATTGTCATGTGGATGAAAAGATTCATGTGGAGTTGTAACAACAGGGCTTTAGACAAGTCTTCCTTAATTAGAAACAACAGGTTACTTTTTAATTTCAGCAAAGCTCTGCCAGTGCAGCAAGATTACTGGTGCATAACAATAAGTGGGAGATAATATTGATTCTTAGTTAACCCAGCTACTTTTTAAAGGGCAACAACTTAATCCTTGTTTCTCACGTAAGCATTTTAAAAGCAAAGAGGAAAGAACTGGGCATTCTATGCACTTGGATTGGGTTGAAACTTCCCACTCGCAGGACATTCCATGGGAAGGGGGATTTTTTTTTGTCACTTCCTCCCTCACTCTGCAACCTACTGGTATGTCCTGAAAATCTGCTGTGAAGAGTTGGGTGATCCTCAAGTGCAGCATGGGAGGTGGTGCTGGGAGCTGCAGGTAAAAAGGAGAATCAGTCCAAAGCCCTTCTTCTTGCAGCAGGAACCTCTGCTTGGTGAGAGCTGCTTCAGCAACCAGAAAGCACCTGTCCATTCTTAAAATGCCATGTCACAATCTTGTCTACAGTAAAAGGGAAGCTTAATGGTAGCGGTCTGGGCATGAGATCATAATGCATTATCAGATTAGAAAGAGAGCCCCATGCCATCATCACCTGAGCACCTTTGAAATATTTTATATTGCTGTCCTCCCATTTGCATATGTTGGATTTGGATCTAATTACTGCTATACTAATTAATCTTCCATATAGCAGTTCTTTGTGAAGCATTGCATGGAAATTCTGTTACGAAAAGTTTACAGTTTAGATTCACACCCCAGATTCACCACCCCAACAAATGTAAAATAACTGTATTGGGGAGGTGGTCATGGAAGATGCCAGTATATCCCCTTAGATCTTTAGTGCAGAGCTGGTATTTCACAAATCCAACTTTGAGGTCTTGCTCTGTGCACTGGCATCAAGGAGAAGGGAAGGGAAGGAGAAGAGAAAAACAGCAGGCTGTGTTTGTAGGAGAGAGGTTCCACCTTTCTCAAGCCCCTTTCATTCCTTAAAGAACAAAAAGTCAGATTATACTTAGTTCTGTACTTCCCCTACTCCTGGAAATCCAGTTGCAGAGGGCAGCAAAGAAATCTGTAACAGGTAGCCCAGAGGCTACATATTTAGACACTGGGGTCAAACTAAAAAAAGTTAAGGTAAAGGACCCCTGGGATGGTTAAGTCAAGTCAAAGGTGACTATGGGGTGTGGCGTTCATCTTGCTTCCAGGTCGAGGGAGCCGGCGTTTGTCCACAGACAGCTTTCCGGGTCATGTGGCCAGCAGGACTAATCTGCTTCTGGCACAATGGGACACTGTGATGAGTGCCAGAGGGCACGGAAACACCGTTTACCTTCCAGCCGCAGCAGTACCTATTTATCTACTTGCCCTGGCGTGCTTTCAAACTGCTAGGTTGGCAGGAGCTGGGACAGAGCAATGGGAGCTCACCCCGTTACACGGATTCGAACCACCGACCTTCTGATCGGCAAGCCCAAGAGGCTCAGTGGTTTAGACTATAAAAACAAGGAAGTAGATAAGGGGTAGACACCATCGTGCCCTTCAGATGTTGTTGAACTCCATCCGCCCTAGTCAACATGACCACATGGAGAGACCCCATTAGCGCCTCCTGGAGTAGTAATTAGTCAAAGCTACGTGTCATGACAGCAAACATTGAAGGCACACACTTTTTTGAGGTTCATGTAAATTATAGGACTAGTTTCCTTGTGAGTTCTTGTGCCAAATTCCCAAAGTAGTTGGAGCAGATGTATTTATTTCCTTCTATTTCTTATAAAAAGAGTTGTCCACATTCCTGCATGGCTTGTCCATGATGACTTCTCTTGGAGGGGGGAAAAATCGGCATTAATGATGACATTAGAAACCTGTTTTTTAAAAAACTATTTGAGAGTAATGTAGCTTGCGAGTTACAGGGAACCAGACAAGAGGGCCTTCTCGGTAGTGGCTATCTTATATTTAAAAGACATCTGAAGGCAGCCCTGTTTAGGGAAGTTTTTAATATTTAATGCTGTATTGTTTTTAACACTCGTTTGAAAGCCGCCCAGAGTGGCTGGGGAAACTCAGCCAGATGGGCGGGGTATGTATGTATGTATGTATGTATGTATGTATAAATAAATAAATAAATTATTATTATTATTATTATTATTATTATTATTATTATTATTAGACACTTATTCAAAAGAAGCCACAACCTCACCAAATCAGGATGCTTTTCTGGTATTGTGGATTGGATCAAAATGTTTCCCTTTTCTGTTAAAAGTAAGCTTTTTCTAATGGGAGCAGGAAGGTTTGACTCCAAACCTGTAAAATCAATAGTATGTGGATTCATATACTCTAAGGCTGCAGTGCATTAATCTGAGAGCCGCGCCCACTGAACTCAGTGAACCTTACTTCTGCAGAGACATTCATAAGATGGACTGCAGCCCTTAATGCACCCAGCCGGAGGTTCCATTGACATTCATGGACCTTTTTCCCACTGGAATGTTTATAATTCAGGTGCAATAGACCCAGTGCATCCACTTTTCTTCACTGCTCACAAACCCTGTGTGTACCTACCTAACTCTGGGCTACACCTGCCTCAAGTCACACATGCGCAAAGAGCTAGTGCCTTCTCTAGCATTTTAATTGTTTAACTTCTGTTGGTGGCTATTTTGCATCTAAGTCACTTTGGATACATGAGTAGCAAAGTGACAAATAATAGCGCAAACCTATACTCCTTTACTTAGAAGTATGCCCCGTTGACTTCAGTGGAACTACTTCCCAGGTACATTATGCATAAGACTGCAGCCTAAATCTCTGCCAGTCTAGGCAAAATGCTCTCACTCGCTGTCATCTGGGGAGCAAGCAGAGCTGTGGATTGGACATCAGAAAATCTGGGATACAGAATGGGTTTTCAGGAGGCACCTAATTTCCTCTGAAATAAGCCTCATTTCCAGTTAGGCTTCCAGTTTTCATTAGCTGCCACCTCAGCTTTTCTCTTAATTTAGCATGCCAGAGGGGCCCTGAGACTTTAAGCATCTGGTTCATCTTGGCAAGCCTCCCTCTTGCTTGTCATGTCAAGTTACATTTAAAGTTTAATTTAGCAAATCAGTCACAAACGCTTAACAACTTTGCTTTAATTAGGGTTCTATTGACACCATTTTTGGCTGATAATCTGAAGGCTGATCGCTCTTGGCAAGTATTGTGAAAGAGGGAGGTGGGGAAGTAATAAAACTCCGTACTTCTGTGTTGCTCACAAGCTGTGGTTTTCTTTTATGGGTTTCTGTTTCCATCTTCTCGTTGAGAAACAAGTTCATGCAAATTTAAAGGGGGAGAAACATGCTAAAAATAAATGGCTTATTAATATGAGAAGCAGGGGAGGGAGAAATTAAAATAACATGAATGTCTCCAAGAATAAATACAGCAGAGAGCATCTTCTGTCTCCCCCCTTTTTAAAAATAGAAAGGACTGTTAGCCACATGATAGACTGCACATCTCCCATTTATTTGGATTTCTCTTCCAAGGTTGCATTTATTGATTTGTTGTACAAGAGTTCTTAGCTAACCCTTCACCATGAGGGCAGGTTACATCATAATATAGGCTTATAAAAACAAATAAAACAGTTGATAAAATGAAACCATCCTAGCCAGGACAGAATAATATAAATAATATAAATTTAGCAGAAAACTCTCGCAAAACAAACAAACAAACAAGAACAAATTTCAGGCAATAAATCAATAGCTAATAGCACACCCAGTAAGAAATTTCACTGTCTCTAAAATAAAATATTAAACTTCAGTACACAAATATCCAGCATATGTGCATTTGTGTACTCCTGGATGCATTATACCCATGCACACGTTATAATTAGAGTCCAGTCTATACAAGAACTGGAAGTTTTAAATCTCGTTCAGGAGGCTAGACAACCAGATTACCTTATACCTTTGCTCATGTCATCCCTGCTCAACCTCACTCCCCTTCAAACAGTCCAGTGAGTCTGTCTTCATGGGAAAAGTTTTGAGTCGAGTGGGTATTTTCCAGCTCTTGCTCGCTTGCCATTTCCAAATTGCTACACCCTTGCTATGCTTGAGTAACTCTGCTATTCTATTGATCCTTTTGGACTTCCTGACACCTTTGATAGTATTGAACATTTGGTGTATGTGGTGATGTGATGTGACTCACTTGGGATCTGACTTTGAGCAGTTGATCTGATTTTGAGCAATTCTACTAGTACAGACAGACACTCTTGCCATTCCCTTCTGTAAAATGTGACCGAGGCTTCCTGGGATATGTTGGTCCTTGGGTGATGTTCAGCCAGTCACTGTGTCTCAGAATAAATGTGCAACGCTTGCAAAGTTTTAATGATCCCCGCCCCAGAGCATTGTGAGAGTGACAGCTGTGTCCTTTTAACTTAATGGGTGACATGTTTTTGCATGCTCGTTTCTCTAGGCATGGTGTCTGTTTTGGATTTGATGCAAGGTGGCTTCCCATCCCGAGCCTCATTCCATGAGCTATATAACATGTACAAAAAGTACATGCCTGCAAAGCTGTCTCGTTTGGATCCTAGACTCTTCTGCAAGGTATTAACGTCTAGAATGCTAAATACACTTCTTTTGTATTTTTTATCATAGAGAATTGATATTCATTGAAATCTTTGTCCTCTCAAAGGATTTATTCATCAAAGTGTTTTTCTCCTCTCCCAGGCACTCTTCAAAGCCCTTGGATTAAATGAAAATGATTATAAATTTGGATTAACCAAAGTGTTTTTTAGACCTGGCAAGGTAAGTGTTATTGTTATCCAAGGAAAGTTGATGAATGTGAACATTTTCTACTCATTCTTTCTGTAAAGTAATTGGTAACTAAGATACGTGAAAGCTGGGTTGTTTTTAAAAAATACAAAACAAAACCACAATTTAATTTTGTCTCTTCTGATGATGCATATATTAGCAATGCCATTTCCATGTTTTATTTACTTATCTATTTAAAATACCTTGATCAAACTTCTCCCTGTAATCAGATTGGCTTATAGCAGATTTAAAAACCTAAATCTCTGGAACACAAAAAGTAAAAAAATGAGAGCAATGGTTTAAAACCCCACAATGAGCAGTAAAGCCTTAGGCGCCAAAAGGTTTAGTAAACAAATAGGACTGACACCTTTTTCAAAAAGCCAGGGGAGATAACAAACTTTCTTAGAGAGATGATGATGATGATTATTATTATTATTATTATTATTGAGGCTACAGTTGCAAAAGCCCTCTTTCATTGCTCTCGCAGCTGTATCCTCATCTGCTGGCTCAGACTTGGGGCAAGGCAGTTTGCCAAACCATCAGATAGCCAGATCTATAGTGCATGTGGCTCATGCAAGGAAATCTATTTAGTTCTTTATTTTTATTCACGCATTTATAACCCACAAGGTGGAATACAACCTATAGAAATAAAATAAACAAAAAAGACCCATTAAACAGCATTTAAAAACATCAATAAATACAGATTGATTAAAGAGGATGGGGGGGTTATGTTGTAAAGGCCTGCCTGTACACACACACACAGATTTTCAGAAGATTTCTGAAGGGAGCAGTGGTTCCTATTGAACCTCTACTGGTGTCGAGTTTGACAGGGCAAGGCCTGCACACTAAATGCTCAGTCCCTGGGCTGAACCTCAAGGGAGTGAGGAACCACCAGAAGTGCTTCATCAGATGGTCTCAGTGATCAAGGTGGAGTCTAAGCAATCAGGCAGTCCTTAAAGGACCCTAGGCCCATTTTTATTTTTAACATCCATCCATCCATCCATCACAGTCTGGCTTTAAATGTAAAAACCATCACCTTGAATAGAGCCCAGAAGGCCCCCCGCCCCCCGTGGCCATGGCCTTCACTGCCATGGTTACAACATTCTGTTTGTGCTTCATCCCACCTGAGCCCCCTCAACATTCCAAAACAGCTGTCATGTAAATGATTTCCTCTTTGTGATGCTGGTGTCCACTTTCAGTTTGCAGAGTTTGATCAGATCATGAAGTCTGACCCAGATCATCTTGCTGAGTTGGTTAAACGAGTCAACCACTGGCTTATCTGCAGTCGTTGGAAGAAGGTCCAGTGGTGTTCTCTGTCGGTTATTAAATGTATGTATTCACAAGTCTCTTGGGGGGGGGTGTCTGGAGGGGTGTATTTGTGAGCCAACATTGAAAGCTTCCTAAAGCTGCAGACTCTTAAAGCACACTTACTTGGAAATACTAGAACCCTGGAGCATGCAATGAAATGGATCAGGGGTATGTTCAGAACAGCCATTCCACACAGTGCATTATTTATGGACTGTATTGTTTATGGAATTCACTGCCACAAGATGCCCTGAGGAGCACTAGCTTAGCTGTTGCTACTACTCAGGATGGTTATAGGCAGGATTATTTCAGAGGTAGGATGTTTTTCAGTACTTGTTGCTAGGGGGCAGCAACAGGAGAGGTCTGGTGCCTTTGTATCTTGCCTATGGACTTCCCAGAGGCATCTGGTTGGGGATCATGGGGAATGGGACAGAGTGGATGAGACAGACCTTTGGTTTGATCCTGTAGGCGATCTTCTTATGCCCATATATTAAGTCAGAGGTAGGCAACCTTAGGCCCGGGGGCCGGATGCGGCCCAATCACCTTCTCAATCCGGTCCGCAGACGGTCCAGGAATCAGTGTGTTTTTACATGAGTAGAATGTGTGCTTTTATTTAAAATGCATCTCTGGGTTATTTGTGGGGCATAGGAATTCGTTCATTATTTTTTTTCAAAATCTAGTCCGGCGCCCCACATGGTCTGAGGGATTGTGGACTGGCCCACGGCTGAAAAAGGTTGCTGTCCCCTGTATTAAGTTGTGGAATTCCTTATCACAAGTTGCTGCGATGGCCTGTCAGTTTAGGCCAGGGGATGGGACACCTTTGACCCTCCAGGTATTGTTGGTCTGCAGCTTCCATCGTCCTTGACCATTGGTCATAGTGACTGGCTCTGATGGGTCCGACAGCATCTCAAGGGCCACAGGTTCCCCATGAGGTTTAGAGGCCTTAAAAATGCTGCACACCTGGGTGAGAGGGGTCTTGAGAAATGCTCCTAGATTAATAGATAGACTGAATGATCAAATTCCCAGAGGCACAGTGTGCTTCTAAATACCAGAAGCTGGTAGAAAAATAACAACAGGGGCTGCTAACTTTGTACTCTTAATTTGAGAGCTTACTGGAAACTGTTCATGGATGCAAACCCAATGCTCAGTTTTGAGGGTTTTTTAGTCAGATCCAGCAGGCCCCATGCATTATAATTTAAGTCTCCCACACATGGGAGTGGGGCTCATAGCCGGGTAAATTTGTTCAGAAGCATGAGTACTGCTCACACAAGAATTGTTGACTGCCACAGTTGCCTTAACCACAAACGAGGAAAGGGAATGACGACATCTGTTAGTTCAAGCTTGGGGAACTGATGACCCTCCAGATGGTGACGGAGCGCAACTCATATCAGCTGCATCCAGCATGGTCAGTGGTTAGGGATGAAGGGTGTTAAATTCCAACAACATCTGTTAGGACACAGGTGCCCTGCTTCAGGGTTTGCTTTTAAATAACAAAACCAAAACCCAAACAACATTGCGTGAAGTTTTTGTCATCTGCTTGCCCTACCTTCCCAACTCCCATTTTAAAGCATCATTATATGTTGTTATTATTTCATTACATTTAAACCTCACCTTTCCTCCGAGTTCAAGGTGGCATACGTAGTTTTCTTCCTTCCCCTTTTATCCTCAAAACAACAACCCTGTGAGGTAGGTTAGGCCGAGAGACTGCAATTGGCCCAAGATCATCCAGTCAGCCTCGTGTCTGAGCAGGGATCTGAGCCCTGGTCTCCAAGGCCCTGGTCCAACACTCTAACCACTACACCACGCTGGCTGTCTTGTTATGCCCTACCTGCATATTTGTGATGGTCTTCCAATTTTCTCTTTGTATTTCACAGTGAAAAACAAAATAAAATACAGAGCCGGTGCCTGCATTAAAATACAAAAGACGATTCGTATGTGGCTGTGCAAGAGAAAGCATAAACCACGGTAAGAAGAAGCAATCCTATATATATGCTTGCACCCCACTCCTAAATACCAGTGTACTGAATGACCTGTCCGGTTTTGTTGCTGGCAGAACCTGTACATCCCATCCAAGGCCTTGAGAGCCCGGGAAAGAGTTCTAAGGGATGTTAGGGGTGTTCCTTCTAGGATGCTGTGCTGCTCATCTTAGGGCCAACTTCACATTACACCAGTGCCGTGAGCAGCGGTCACGCTTTTGTTGTTTTAATTGAAGTAAAATTAAAAATCTGCTTGCCCCCACATTCCCCAGATATGATCTTCGTAAATCTCTCTCTCTCTCTCTCTCTCTCTCTCACACACACACACACACACGTAGCAATTAGCATTATGAAGGATGGGTGGTGGGTGGGCAAGACTTCAGTTCTATTGGTGCTGCCCTCCCTCATCTTGGGAAAAATTAAGTGCTCAGGGGAGCCTTCAAAACTACTTATTTATGTGATGTATTTGCAACATTTCTGAACTGCCCAGCTGCAAAAATAAAATACAGAATCTCTGGGCGGTTCACAAATAAGTTTCAGCTATGAAGTATAGAATTAGGAACCTAGAGAGAAAACCCTAAACAGTTTAAAAACAGCACTGGAATAAAGCCAGGCGTGAAAAACAACTGTAACGCAACAAACTTTTTTAAAAAAATGTGTATCTTCCATCACAGTCCCTGTGTGCCATAAAACTTGCAATGCAAGACAGAATTCATAAGATTGGTGCAGTTGCTCTGCTTATTACCCTGTCTGCAATTTTTCTTTTGAACTCCATGGCTTTGTCCAAGGGGAACCTGAGGGCACAGCATGGGACAGCGGTTCATAGCTAACATCCAGTGATACCTACTGTGTACTGCTCTGTGAACTTGGAATGAAGGGCAGCATATAAATTCAACAAATAGTTTGTGCAGTGGAAATCTGGATGCACAGACAGGGCTTCTGGTGTTTATGCTGCTCTCACACAACCCCCCAGAAATGTGCTCCTCACCAGGGTCCCCCAGAAGGGGAGAGGAAGGAGTATCCCCTGATATAAGTAGATGCCCCGTTGCTTGATGTTAGATCTCACTCTATGTTTGCTGTCTGCTTCTGAAAGGAGGGAGCCTTTTCTGAAATGTAGAGAAATGTTCCTTTCACAGCATTGATGGGCTAATAAAGGTCCGCACCTTGAAGAACAGGCTTGATAAATTCAATGAAGTAGTAAGTGCTCTGAAAGAGGGGAAAGCAGAAATGAGCAAGCAGGTCAAGGACCTTGAAACGTCTATCGATGCTTTGATGATCAAGATTAAGGTAAGATAACATATTGAGAGCAAGGTAAGAGAACATATTGAGAGCATATTATGTCCTGCAGATCTTCTGGTCTTAGGGATGAGGCCTTGGAAGGCATTTGATGGATTAAGAATCAAGTTCCTATTAAGAGTTAAGTTTAAAAATATGCAAGGCGCTTAGTGTTTCATGCTAAATCTTTAAAATTTGGCACCCTAATGATCCATGCAGCACACAGAAAAGATGAATTGTGTGATAGATTTTTTTAAAAAGCATGTAAATATGCATATTTCTTCCTACTTTGTGTAATTCTGTGCCTTTCCCCCCCACCCTTGTTCTACAACCCTTTTTCTGGTTCTGCTCATTGTTAAAGGAGTGAGGAAACAGGATTTTCCTAGGACACGCTACTGAATATCTTATTCAGCAATCTCTCATCGTCTCTGAAATTCCAGCAGCCGTTGCCGTTTCTTTTTGAAGCACATTTTTTTTGCAGCCATGAAGGCTAGTGACTAATGGTTTGTTTTGCAGGCCACTGAAATGCCTAGGCAGCAGATCCAGAAGGAATACGATGGTCTTGTGAGAAGCTCAGAGCAGCTTCTGGGCTCACTGCAGAAAAAGAAGCAACAGGAAGAAGAGCAAGAAAGGCTGCGGCGCATCCAGGAGGAAATGGAAAGAGAACGGAAGAGGCGTGAGGAAGAGGAGCAACGTCGGAAGAAGGAAGAGAATGAAAGGCGACTGTGAGTGTCCAATGCAATTGCCAGTTCTAGGGCCAAGGCCAACAGAAATGCGGGCATGGACAACCATCCAGAGTGAACTTTCCGTCTTAGAAACCTATCCTACAGAGATCCAGGCTGGAGGAACCTTTTCAGCCATGTTCCCTCATGGGAAACTTGTTCAGGGGCTTCATGCCAGTGGTGTATGAAGCCAAAGGCAAAAGTGGTCAGAGGAACAGTAGGTGAGAAAAGCCAGAGGTTATTGCACATGCCCCCCGCCCTCTGCCCTCCAGAAAATGAAAGAGCTGACCAGCCAAAATCACTCAGTGGGGGTGGGCAGTGTGGCCTGGGGCAAGCCCAAGGGCCAGATAGATCCATCCTTGTTTTAACCATAGATAGAAGACTAAATCCCAAGGAAACTGTATTCTTAAGAGACTGTCTCTTGAGTGTCTCTCCCCCCCCCCCCCCGGAATACTCCTCTTGATGTAAACTTGTTTGCTTTCTTGTGGGAGAAAACAACGACGTAACGGTAAAGTGAGGGGAAGGGACAGAACAGTTCCTGAACGTTCATTTTCTTTGAGTGTCAATTTTGTTTTTCTAGAAAGTATGAGATTGAAGCAAAGAGAAAACAGGAAGAGGAGGAGAGGAAAAAAAGGGAAGAAGAAGAAAGACGAATTCAGGTGGGACAGTTGCACTACTGGCACTTTCTTTGTCTCACAGTCATGCCCTCACTCCCCAAAGTTTCCACAACGGACTGAATGGAACCTGCTCAAATGTAATACTAAAGCAAGTGTTCTGAGTCACAATTTGTTGAAGCTGGAGTGTGTGTGTGTGCATAGAACAATTAGGTGGTGGCGGCAAAAGGGCAGGTGAGATACAGGAAGTGGCCTCACAGAGTAACAGGTAAGACTTCCAACTTCCTTAAGGATATTGCTACAGGGAATAATTAAATGTTCATGTTAAAATAGGTAGTTGTAATGCAAGCCACCAAGCTAGATTTCAGACAGTCGTGAGCTTCAGCCCTTAGATTTGGTTCTGTGCTTTAAATCCACTACTAACATTAATATAATTTGGAGCACCAGAGGAGAGGGAGATTACGCTGCCTCAAAGAGAAAAGTACCTGCTAGGAGGAATGTGTCAGTTTTGAGCGTGGAGGTTTAATGAGAGGGCTATTGCTACTCACAGATATGACAGAATAATGAAACCATGATTTAAATGTCAGTTTTGTTAAAAAGATTCCTTACAAAGTAACACTCATTTGCGGAAGCTTTTGGCTGCTCTTTAGTGGAATCATAATGATAACGTATATTACTTGATAGCTGAGTTCTGCACTCTTTTGTTATGTAGACCAGTTTTCTTTTTCATAATGTGACTTTGTATTAATCTCTTAAACTATGTTTAATTAAGAGGAGCAAAAGATCGCTGTTGATATCATACCCATTATTTCAAGATAATCTTTGCCCGCTTTGTGTTTAAATAACTCCTGGCTGGGATGTATTTAAAGGATGTGTAGCATATATGAAGCTTTGCCGATCTGCCAGTTCTGGAAATTTTTTATAGAGTTGTGTACCTAAGCTCCATTTAAGAAAAGTCATCTACCGAAGGTACTTTACCTGTTTTTGGATCCTTTGTTCCCTGTTATAAACAAGGACACTACTTTTTCTGTATTTTTTACTGGTTCTGTAACTGACTAGGTTACTGGAAAGATGTCTAATTAAATAGCCCCATGCTTCTTGCAGTAGCTAATTCTCTAGTCTGTGTATAATCTCTTTCTACACATTTTAAGAGCTGAAGACAGAGAACCAGCTTTGTATCAGTGATCTAACAGCAGGATCTTTCTTACTTGCACCTGGTGCCCTGGGTTACGTTTATTTTATTTATTATTCATATTTTACCTTTCCTCCAAGGAGCTCATAGAGCAATGCCGTTATTGGGTAGCATTTAAATAATGCAAATAAACAAGGGATTATAGATACAACAAAAAAGGCACCCTTTGTGCATTTCCAGGCTGAAGCATGCATTGCAACCAAACTGAGGGCATAATCAATTGCTGCTATTCAATCCTCATTCTTTCCATTACCCTTTCCTGGTAATGGCGCTTGCATGGACTGGTTGGTTGGTCGGTCAAGTATGCTGCTAACTGTGTGCCTTGGTCTTGATATACGTAAAGGGATGCCTTGTTCAGTTCAGTCTATGACCTTTCGGTGGATTTCCTTTCACTTGGCGGTAGCAGCAGAGCAGCTGTTCCTTTCAGTGGGGCTTTTCCTTAGGCCACATTCAATCGGCTTTCCTTCTTGTGTCTGCTGCCACCGGGTAATCCAAAGTAGGGATCTGCATAGGGAAAGTCTCCATTGCAGAAATGAAGATTTACTCGATAATACCATAATCGGAATGAGAACCGATGCCAGTCTGTGACGGTCATCCAGCCCACCGTTCTGGGAAGGCATTGCTGAATTAGGGAACGTCAAGCGGACTGTTGAGAGTGTGTTGGTAGAGAGGTATTTTGGCACATGACAGCTGCTTGGGTCCTCAAGCTGTAGGAAACCTACACCATCAGTTACTCCACTTTCAGTAAGAGATGCATGGGTCATGTATTCTATGGAAGATTCTACTCATTTAAACTTTTTCAGGTAGGAAACGGTACCATGGTCGCTATGTTTCATTCACAAGCGGCCAATAAAAAAAGAAAGACATCATCGGAGTGAGTTTTTGATATTTCCCTATAGAAGCAGCTCCCTAAACACACCATTCTGGAATAACGCAATGCAAAGGAACACAGAAAAGCCAGTACATTACAAGTGCTTTGAGAAATGCATTTTGCAGTCCTTTCTCTCATGAACTCATCCAAGCATTCTCAACTACATAGCATTATCATTGTTTTTAAAAAGATAATGGATAAAACTCTGCTATGTACAATTGCAGACAATTCTGCAGCTGTCTGGACCCATAATTTAGTTATGTAAACCACTTAAATGTCTTTTGCCTGAGAGGTATATAGAATTTCTTCTAAAATTTGTTGATTTTCTGTGAGCTGTATTGCTTTTTCCCAACTCTGAAGATTTCTATCATGAAAACCTGGTTTCTAAATTAACATATGAAGGGCTTCCTATACTGAACTTATATTTCTTTTCTCATCTTGATCCACACTGTTTGCAAGCTCTCCGTGGGCTTACAGTAACCCATTTGAGCACAGGTGTTTTAGGCTGTATTTTGTAAACTCGACAGTGTGTTTCACCTAAGTGATCATTTTTCTACAGAAGCAGGCTGTGTGGACTTGGGAAATGTTTCCCCGTGTAACTTAATTTTACGTCACTCTCCAGGCTGAAGTTGAGGCACAGCTGGCACAAGAACGCGAAGAAGCGAACCAGCAGCAGGCAGTTCTGGAACAAGAGCGCAGAGACCATGAGTTGGCCATGAGAATTGCCCAGAGTGAGTCTGAACTCATCAATGATGAATCTCAGCTGGACCTCGGGTTGCGCAGGTATTGCACTTTGTTAGTTTTGCCCTTCAAAAAAGATACTGCCATTGAAAAGGTGTCTTTCTTAGATAGGAAGCTAACATTATTTCTTATTTTATTTTATTTACTGCATTTAAAACATTTGTATGCCACCTTTAAGGATGAGCACTTTCTCCAAGTAGTGCCCTTAAACACAATCTACAATGCAATTAGGAAAGTTGGTGGCACTGTGGTCTAAACCATTGAGCCTCTTGGGCTTGCCGATCAGAAGGTCAGCGGTTCGAATCCCCAAAACGGGGTGAGCTCCCGTTGCTCGGTCCCTGCTCCTGCCAACCTAGCAGTTCGAAAGCATGCCCCCCCCCCAAAAGTGCAAGTAGATAAATAGGTACTGCTCCGGTGGGGATGGTAAACGGCGTTTCCGTGCGCTGCTCTGGTTTTGGTGTTCTGTTACTCCAGAAGCGGCTTAGTCCTGCTGGCCACATGACCCGGAAAAACTGTCTGCAGACAAACGCCGGCTCCCTCGGCCTGTAAAGCAAGATGAGTGCCACAACCCCAGAGTTGTCTGCAACTGGACTTAATTGTCAGGGTTCCTTTGCCTTTACCTTTTACAATGCAATTAGCATCACAAATATTAATTAACCTGGGAAGCCCCTTCTGAATAACACACACACACACACACAGGTTGAACTGAGCAGTAATAAAAAAAACACCCAGCCCAAAACGAAAATGAGTGCATTTAAAAGATGATCTTCACTCCAGGAACCCATGTGCTTGCTTGTTTGTGCTAAACCATGGCATTTCATACCATAATTTTAGTTTAAGCCAATTTAATAGCAGCATGTCATTTAAGTCCAGCATACATTCTACTCTGTGTGGTTTGTAACCCCAAACCAAAGAAAACCAAAGAATTTACCAGCTATCCTTTCGTTTCGGACACATATCCTCCTAGTGCTGTATAAATGAGTAAGAAGGCTCCAGTCAAATTTACTTAGAACATATCCAAATATTAAACTTGCTTAGGTCTTCTGTCCTTGCTTTGCATCATATATATTCCTGTTGGGCAAAATCCTTCTGTTAATTCTCCCCACTAGGCTTAATAGGGTGCTATGGCTGGAGCATTGGCTCAGTACTGGGGAAACCCAGGTTCAGATCCTAACTCTGTTAGGAAACCCACCAGTTGACCTTGGGGGGGGGATTGGCTGTCTCACCATGATCTACCTCAGAGGATCGTGGTGAGGATAAAATTGGATGGTGGAGAGACCAGATACACTCCCTTGAGCAATTTGGAGTAAGGGCTAGATAGAAAAACACTAAGTGAAAAAAACAACATACCTGAGAGGTGCTGGGCATTTGCCCAAACAGGCTTTGTAATGTTGCAAATTAGTACAAAACTAACTTAGGAAAATGCCACACTAACCAAAATATCTTCTATTTGCAGAACCAATGGAACAAGATGTCAAATGACTGCGTATGACAATCTTTTTTTTTATGGGGCATTCTGTAGAAATCTGTGGGCTTTAAAAAAATTTAATAGTTTTCCACAGTGTTAGCCACCTTGCTAATGAATGTTCTTTATTTCCATTTACCCCAGAATATTTATAATTTGAGCATGAGTCCTGTTTGAGTGTCAGTCTTTCAGACTGCTTATATACAGGTGCAGGGATGCGGGTGGCGCTGTGGGTTAAACCACAGAGCCTAGGACTTGCCGATCGGAAGGTCAGTGGTTCGAATCCCCATGATGGGGTGAGCTCCCGTTGCTCGGTCCCAGCTCCTGCCAACCTAGCAGTTCAAAAGCACGTCAAAGTGCAAGTAGATAAATAGGTACCGCTCCGGTGGGGAGGTAAACGGCGTTTCCGTGCGCTGCTCTGGTTTCGCCAGAAGCAGCTTAGTCATGCTGGCCACATGACCTGGAAGCTGTACGTTGGTGCCCTTGGCCAATAAAGCGAGGTGAGCGCTGCAACCCCACAGTTGGTCACGACTGGACCTAATGGTCAGGGGTCCCTTTACCTTACCTATATACAGGTGCAATTGGTTGTAATTTAAATGTCACCTATGTAAATCTGGTTGTTTGATTCAGTCAAAGTGTATATTTCTGATATCAGCTAAACAAAGATTAATTATTGTTTTACTGATAAAACTCTGGATCGGTTTAGTGCAGCATAATTTTTAGGATAGACATCTGTCTGCTGATCCAGTATTAGATGTTATAAAACCACCGGAATGACTATGCTAGCACTTTTAAGCATTATATTCCCTCTACCCTCATATATTCTTAATTTTTTTATAGGGAGCAAATGGCCACTGAAATGTCAGAAATTTTGTCTAGGTGGGTGAAACAGGTTGTCGGAAACAAATCAGTTCAATCTCCATATGAAATAATCATAATAAATCAAAATAAAGTACAATTCTATTCTATTTGAATTGCTTTGGGAAAATGAAGAAATAACTTCCAATCAAGATTCGTTCATTGCACCAATTTAGTACCAATTTGCACCCATCAGATTTCTTTTAAGAAATAATTTCACTGTTAGATTTATGAATTGCACAAAGAAGAATTAATTTTCATCAAAGTTCTTATCTAATATTATTGATGTAGATAAATTGAAGAGATTTCTTGCCGCTTTTAAAAAACTTGCATTTCATGCATTTCCATATTGAGAATTGCCGCAGTAACTGCCTCTTAGCATGTAGCTTCTGAAAAGCTATTAAATCTTGAAATCCTGACAGATCTATTTTAAAGAACAGCAGGATCAAAATCTTACCTTGTTGCCAAATAGTACTACCTAAACCAATTACAGACAGGTGGCATATATTCAATAATGTTCTTATTGTACTGTTGTATAGACAATGTTGGAATGCACTCCTCCTTTCTAGTAAAAAGAACTCCGTGTGTTATTGAGCTGCAAATTAAATGTTGTCCATTCTCACCTCCAGGCCAGATGCAGCTTTAACAGCATTTGGTGCCTGAAGTTAAGATGACACATTAAAAAATAAAAAATAAAAGTAATGCTTTGACAAAATTAAATAAGCAAATGTTGGATGTTAAGCTCTTCGCATATGGCCATTTTGTAAATCAAACTGCGTTCTTATTGTCCCAATAATTGATTTGCCAGAACATCACATTTTTATTGTATATACTGGCCAAAAACCAAACAACAGTTTGACTAGTTTGTTTTGCATGGGAATAGAAAAAGAGGGTCCTGTGGATATGAACAGCTGCATGCCACATGGAAATGAATGTATGAAAGTAAAAAGAATTGCAGGCGTTGGAATGATGATTGGGAACCAACTCCTTTAAGGTGGTTACTTTTGATGGTGGTGGTGGGGTGTGTGTGTGTGTGTGTGTGTGTGTGTATGTGTACATGTGTGTGTACACACACAGAGAGAGAGAGAGAGAGAGAGAGTTCAAAGAGGGGAGTTGGAGACAGAAAAAAACATTGGTTTAGTACAGGGGTCAGCAAACTTACCGTGCCTCGGGACGGTGTCTCCCGTGCCGATCGCCCAGAGGGCGGGGGAGCGTGTGCCGATACGCGTGCTCACACGCTATTTCCGGCGCACTTCTGGGTTGGATGAGCACTGGAAATAGCTTGTGCACATGTGCATGGGCCTCCTCCTTCCCAGATGTGCACCAGAAATAACGCTTGCGCATGCAACTCCGACCCAGAAGTGGGCAGCCGTGCAGCACAGTGCCGGTAAGAGTGGGCAGTGGCAGCGGTTGCTGCGGGCCGGATAAACGAGTCTCTTGGGCCTTATCCGGCCCGCGGCCTTTGTTTGGGGACCCCTGGTTTAGCACACGCTTTGGACTTGTCAGAAATAATTATTTGGGTCTCAATTCATTTGTATTCATACTTAACATTCCAACTGCCAAGATGGTATCCCTTTCCTTTAGTTTTACTTCATTGACAGTTACTTAGTTTCCCTTCAGTGCATTTGTATATTGGTGTTCTGAGTGTGTCTGTGGCAAGAGTGGGCCTCCCCTTTGGCCTACAAGGGTGTTTTGACCAAACCAAGTCCACATGTCAGATGAGGGGCAGGTAAAGATTGTCATCTGTATCCAGTTCCCCACCCCTAACTATCAACTTCTGAAAGCTCAGGCCAAAGGTAATAAACCTGTAATACACACATGAAGTTGTATTCCACCTCTCTTTTTTTAAAAAAAAAAATGTCCAGGAATTCTGGAGACTGTTTGCACCCTTCATGCAGGAGTTCCTGGCCACATGGATCTCTGTTTTCATATTAGGTGTTACGGAATCTGAGCCTCTGGAATAGGGTGCTTGCCTTTAGCAAGTTTATGTATGAATGACATGCTTTCTCATGTGACAAATGAGGTTGCAATATCAAAACGAATGACTTAAATGAGCATGTGTATTTGACAGATTATCCATTACATTGGGCTGTTTCACAAGTTGCACAGCAGTAAACCCTGGTTTGTCCCAAAGGGCACAATGGGAATGGAGACACTACCAAACACATCTTACTGACAGTTATGAATCACAGGTTTGTTGTGTCCACATAACCGTGATCTTAGCAGAACCATCAAAGAAAAGCTAAGCTACTCAATTGGATTACCATTCTTAAAGATTACTTGTTTAACCAGAGATCTTTTGGCCTAGTTCTGTTGATCTACACTATTTGAGGGATACTTAGGCCTACGGGTGGTGAAGCTAAATAAAGAAAATCCTCAGGATTTGTCACATTAATTGTTCAAGAGGCTTAGTCATTATATTGAGGAAATTAGATTTAACAACCACTGTTTTTGTGTCTAACAGGAAGTGTGCCAGCAGTTTAAAACATAACCTTTACATTTCATTGTGCCGTTACAATGCACGATTTTATGCACTTGCATTTTGTGTATATATAGTTATAAGGGCAATGAGAGTCTCTAAAATGTATTTGAGTTTCAGGCTGTTTAAATAGCGAATGGGGAATTAATTTGTCATTTAAGATATACTTTTATGGCATGCACTAATGTAATGGCTGCAATAAAAGGCTATTGATTTCTCAGCTGTGCAAAAGGCCACTCACCACGTTTGAGATTGTGTTAAACAGTAAGGAACAGAGCACATTGTTAATATTTTAATAATAAAAATTGAGTTCTTGTTGGTAAGGATAGTTGGATCAATATGACTGGCGTTCTTGAGATCTCTTGATAATAAACTTGCAGAATCTTGTCTAGTCCTAACGGCATTTTAACTTTTTTTTTAAGCTGCACTTTAATATCACATTAGACACTGCTTGTAACATAATAAGGCACTCTTCACTAAATTCTCAGACGCTCATAGACATATTTTTAAGGGTAATGGATCTAAGTGGCACAAAACAGTAAAAATTGATACTGAAGATTTAAGGAGAATTGAACCAGTTTTACCCAGAACCTTATTTATTTATTTTAAAGCATTCCTAAACATATTAATGTTTAAGATCTCTAAGCAGTACACAAAAATCTATAACTGAAAACAGAATAATAACTGCAGTAATAAAAGCACACCTGTCCTTTATAGGGCATCCTCCCTGAACCTTGGGTTTTCAGATGTTGTTAGAACTACAGGACCCTTCATTCCCACCCCTAAAATGGTTAGGGATGATGGGAATCTTATCTCCGCAGTACCTAGAGCCTCAGCGTTGAGGCCATTATAGCAGCTACTACAGAATGAGTTTAGAGAGAAATGTGGGAGTGAAGCAAGACTGTTGGCTAGTTTTCTTTTCACTCAAAGAATGGCAATGTTAGAGAACTGTATACTTCTGTGTTATGCAGCAAGAGTGTTTGCTGTGCGGCCATTTGGCTCCGTGATGGTTTTGTCTGCCATCTTCAATTTTCTGATGGTCTTCTTAAGCTGCTCTTGTTATAACATAGAACACTGTCCCTGAGTCATATGTAGTTCAAGAGCAATGGAGCAATGAGGCAGTTCAGGCGAACTGTTGCTGCTACTACTCCCTCTCCCAACAGAAAACAGTTCCTGAGAAAAGCTTTTGGAGGGGAAGACCATAGAAGTTGGTGGAAACATTGCTAGCAGGAGCTGCTTCTGCTTTATCAATGGCATCTCAAAGTTAGGAGCACACAGGGAATATAGGCAGGGTTGAAAAGGTGAATATCAAGAATTAGTAGGCTGAGTAGGAGAGGGGAAAGTAGGATGAAAAGGAAAGCTTGGAAGGGTGTGTGTGAAATCCCAGGTCTGAGGTGAGAGATAAGGCACTGTAGGCTTCTGTAGGGCAGAGAGGAGATTTATTAGCAATAGAATAGGCTGCTTGGTTTTGAGGAATGATGTGTGTGCACACATGTGTCCTATGGGCCAAGGGTGCGGCTATTTCATGTGCTGCTGCTCTGAAGCTTGAAGGATATTTAGCTATTCTTGGTAGACAGACAATCGTCCAGGTATTCAAGAGGTAAACATGCTTCCTTTGGTTGGTTGTTTTCCTGTTTGTGACCGCTTCTTGCAGATCCTTTCTCCCTGTTTAGAAGCTTTTAGAATTCTCAAAGATGATGTTTAACTTTGGGTGGATTTTTATATAGAACGACAGGATGGAGAATGAAATAAATGACCAGAAAGGAGAATAGAGATCCTCAGTCTCTGTTTTGATCAATATGTCTGTTTGACAAAGCTATGAAGCCATGCAAAGACTGCCTCTCCCCATATGAACCCATATGAACCTACCTGGATCCTTCGATCATAATCTGAGGCCTTTCTTTGTGTGCCTCCTCGAGAAGTCCAGAGGGTGGCAACCTTTTCTGTGGTGGCTCCCTGTTGTGGAATGATCTCCCCAGGGAGGCTCACCTGGCCCCTTCATTACATAGCCTTAGGTGCCAAGCAAAAATGTTTCTCTTCAACCAGCTGATTAACATTCTATGGCTTTTTACATGTGTTTGTGAGATGGAGTGTTACTGGTTTGTTTTCGTTTATTATGTATTTTGTATTCTCATTTTGTATTTTTCTGATGCAAAGCACCTCGGCATACAAATTTAATTAATAATAGTAATGCAAGAGATCTGACTCTTTGAATTATAGGTACATCCTGTCAAATGTGAAGGGTGATGTACGTGTGTACAGTATTTGGCATATGCCGCTTCCTCATCGTTATTAATCACTTTGTAACAGCTGTATGAGATGCGGGTGGGGCTGTGGGTTAAACCACAGAGCCTAGAGCTTGCCGATCAGAAGGTCGACGGTTCGAATCCCTGCGACGGCGTGAGCTCCCATTGCTCGGTCCCTGCTCCAACCTAGCAGTTCGAAAGCACATCAAAGTGCAAGTAGATAAATAGGTACCGCTCCGGCGGGAAAGTAAACGGCGTTTCCGTGCGCTGCTCTGGTTCACCAGAAGCGGCTTAGTCATGCTGGCCACATGACCCAGAAGCTGTACGCCGGCTCCCTCAGCCAATAAAGTGAGATGAGCGCCGCAACCCCAGAGTCGGCCACAACTGGGCCTAATGGTCAGGGGTCTCTTTACCTTTAACAGCTGTATTCGGAACCGCTTCACACTTCTTAAAAGCAACACATGCCCAATTATGCTTGCTTTGTCGCTGTACATATGTAGTTTGTACACAGGCAAGCATGCCTGACTATGGACAGTAACAGAAAATGGGAGTCAAATGAGAATCGATCACTATTCCTGCAAAAGGAAGCACATCAAACACTATTCAAGTTAAAGAGCTTTGCTATGTCCTTGGTCTTGTCATGAAAGTATTCCAAGAGGGGCAAATGGTGGCATCTTCTTGTCAAAGAATAAGAAAAAGACAACTTGGAATGCTTTTCACTTCTTAAGAAGTACAGAAAAAGTTTCCCTCTGATTAAAAAAACCTTCCCTCCAAAGTGCTGGGGGCATTGCCAGTGCTTTATTTCTAGAGAAAGATGTGGCAGAACTCACCACGAATGCCTCCTTCGTTCTCTTATAATGGCAACGGCATCCACTGAGCTGGAAAAAGAAAGCCCTGTGCGTTACCAATTGGTGCAGTTGTCCGTTTGTTTGCCTTATACCTGTATGGTTCCCTATTTTTACGATCTTGTCTTCTGTTTTCCTGACCTCACCTTGTTGTTGTGAATATTGCAATAACTTCTTAATGAAAATGTTTCAGGGGACCCACAGTGCAAGCCACCAAAGCTGCAGCTGGCACTAAGAAGCATGACCTTAGCAAGTGGAAGTATGCCGAGCTACGTGATACCATCAATACCTCTTGTGGTAAGTGGCTGCCCATTTGGGGGAGAAGAGGCCTGTTGGCTGGTAGGAGCACTTTTGCTTATTTTTTCCTGGCAAAACTCTTAAGCAACTATGAGAACAATTAGGTCCGAAATCTAATAAAAGTGGATTGCTTGTTTCTTGCTGTGTGTGTTTCAGGCATTTCCTGGTCAACACTTGGTGTGAGGCACTCTGTCCCCTGCATATCAAAGGGTTCTTAACTGCATGTCACAGATGGCTTGGGGGGTCAGATAATTCCATGCCCTCCTACATTTCTCCAATTAAAAGAGGGACATCCTAACAAAAAGCGGGGACATCCTGGGATCAAATCAGAAACCAGGACAGCTTCTGTAAATCCGGAACTGTCCCTGGAAAATAGGGATACTTGGAGGGTCTGCTCTCACCCTTCCTAATGCCACTGGCAATGTTGTGTTGAAGCAGAGACCAAATAATCCCCGCCCCCATAATGCGGGAGGCTATAATTGGGAGAAATTCAGGTATTATCAGTCTGAGTTCAAAGAACCAGGAATAGAAGGATTAAGAGATTCAACTGTGTACGCACAAGAGTTTGTGTAATGTGCATAATAGTGGTATCTATAGCGGTTATCAAAAACCTGTTGCACAAGCAGATATCAAAAACCTGTTGCACAAGCAGAACATCTTTGAATTTTTGTTTCCCTTTCATTGTACCACAGTTGAGTGCAAGATGTAAAACAGCCCTTCCTTGGGCGGAAGATTCTTTCTGCATGCAGAACGTTAACTTTAGATCTGATAAAATGTGAGATTTTAAAGCTTGAATACTTTTTTGAAACACTGTTTTTGGTGGGTTTCTTTTCATGTCATTTTTCTGCTGTCACGTATTTAAAAATGCCTAAACCGTGAAAAAGAAAGAAAAAGAAAAAAAGTTATTCCCCAATTTTCTCTCTCTCTTCCACAGCTTGATAAGTTTACACTGTGAGAAGTAATGTTATAACTTGCTCCGAAATAATTTTGGTTGTTTGGCTCTGTCAACACAATTCATAAGCATATTTGTTTATTGCTTTTCCTCACTTATTCCACCCCTGCTGTGTTTTGTCTGAGACAGATATTGAACTGCTGGCAGCTTGCAGAGAAGAGTTTCACAGGCGGCTAAAGGTTTATCATGCTTGGAAGTCCAAGAATAAGAAGCGCAATACAGAAACAGAACAGCGTGCACCCAAATCAGTGACCGACTATGGTGAGGGGAAATCCTTTTTTCCCTAAAAAATGCTGGGAGAGAGAGCTAAGGAGATAGGGAGTACCTGAATGAGGTTCCTGGAAAAGTTAATAGTTACCTTAGAATAAAGTAAGAACTTTAATTGCCCTTCAGAATATTTTAAAAGGTAGCTTAAGGTAAAGGGACCCTTGACCATTAGCTCCAGTCGTGACCGACTCTGGGGTTGCGGCGCTCATCTCGCTTTATTGGCCGAGGGAGCCGGCGTACAGCTTCTGGGTCATGTGGCCGGCATGACTAAGCCGTAGTCATCATGTGATAAGCGTGCCTCTGTGAACTGCTCCTTTGTTTTGTTCAGAGAATAATTTATAAGTAGAACAGCATCTGTGTCTATCCTGGCACGGATGGTTCAAGTTACTTCCCTCTATCTCACAGTGCTAAAAGCTTGAGTCTTCCTCTTCCCCTCTGCTGCATGTCCCCAAAATCTGCTCTGGTGGTTCCCTTTACCCTCTGAAGCACTGGGTGTAGCCCACAGTGTAGTGTGTCAGTTTTTGGACAAAGGGGTCTTACAGAAGGGACTGGACCAGATTTATTGGCTTCTGAGAAGCAGATGTATGGGAATGGGACTCTCTTGCTAGCACACCTGAATGGGAAAAGCCTGAGTGAGCCTGAGTCTCTAGGTTACTGGAGTGGGGTACCCGCCAATATTATCACAGGATAGCTAGACAGTTGAGTGATTACCAGAATCTGTGTCTTGCATTTTTGGGTACCTTTTCCTGTTACTTTGGGTGGCATTGTACACGTCATAGTTATGGTATACTGTTTGCTTTGACGTTCCCTGTGTCTTGAATTTGTTGGGCTCCAGTCCGCTCTACCTGCAAACGAGATATGAAACAAGCTAAGGCCCTCCGCTGTTCCCCTTCTAACCAGGAAGGGAGAATCTTGTATTGTCCATATTAGCTATTTCTCAGGGACAGGGTGGTGGGGATGTGTGCTGCCACACACCCGGCCTCCAAGCAGCCATGTTGTGCCCACCAAAAATGGGAAGGTAAAGGCAGTGGGGAGATGGACACAGTGCAGTCATAGATATGGAGCCAAAACAGGGATGCCCGCCACTATGCCTGCACTGGCATCCTGATGGTTTTGCCCGCTCTCCCTCCTGGTGAGCACAACAATCCAGCTTTTTGTTGCCATCCCATTCAGTGGTTACACGTGGCTAATGGCACGTTCCAGTGAACTGCTGAAAGAGTGCCTTTTCAGATTGCTCGGATCAAAAAGTTTTATGGTTTCTTCAGTGTCCAATGTTTGTTTGCAGATTTTGCACCATTTTTGACCAACTCAAGTAAGTGAGGGAATTGGTTTATTTCAGCTAACTTCGCACATAGGAAAAACATAGGCTCCGATTTACTAACCTTAACAAAATACTGTGTTTTGCTACATTTGTGTCACATCATACTTGGCCTGATAATTATTTTGCCATCTAAAAGTACTCCGGGAGCTGCAGGAAAAAGATAGCAGCCCATGACGATATTCATGTTACCATAGGAATATTGTTCTTAATTATAAAAAGGAAAGATGATAAATTCATATGATGCGGCATTTCTGCAGCTTGTGCCTGTCAGAGACATCTTTTTCTGTTGTAGCAGAACACTCAAACTGTTGTTAATCAACTAACCTTAGAATAAAAATTAACATCTACGGTGCTGGTTTTAGGAGGAGGAAATTAATCTCTCTTTTCCAAAGGGCTTTGTTTACTCTGCAGAATATCCTTGGTCTGAGTACAGGAGGATGAGGAAAAAGACCTGTCTAGCTGCCTTTGAGGGCCAATAAAATGCTCTTAATTCTCAGCCCTTTATGGCTCACCATTATGCACATTCGTGAAAGCCACAGCCTCCATTTACTTCAAAGTATATTGAGGAGACTTACAGAAATAGATGTATTACTTTGCATGTCAGTTAATTTAAATGAAAATAAACAGGCTTAATAATTCTCCCAGAAAAATACACACTTACTATTTACATGAATGTTTGCTGTGATGCCAATGGATAAATTGGACATAATATTTATGGTTTAAAGCCTAATTATAGCAAAAGGGTCTTTTTACTCATTTCTATACTGGGAATATTTCTACACTGGGATAAGCAATGGCTATTTCTGGATTTATTAACACCACATGTATGAATGAGGGCAAGATACACTTACTTTCTGTTCCTAGTTGCCAATATGTTGCCTATAAATTGGGAGGGGATGGAATAATCAATCAGATGTGACAGCAGCTCATCATTTTTTATTCAGCCAGGTAGAGTCCATAACCAGATTCACTACTTAAAGTTGGTTGGCTAACAGGAATTCAATGTTAATTATTTAATACTGAATTACTGAAATGTCTTTTTCTGTTTAGCTGCCCACAACAGTTGAATTCTTAGCATCTTTAAAAAGAAATATTATTATTTATTAAATTTGCATACCATCTATAGCTCTCAGGGTGGTTCACAACATAAACAGTTGTTGAGAAGAGTTCTTTCTTAGGTGAACTTGAACAGTATGCATTGAATTTCAATGGCAATGTGGGAAGTTGGAATCAAGTTGAGGCTACTTCTGAGCCTGGTTTCAGTTAACATTATCTGCAGCAGGTTTTAGTGCAGACTAAAGGACCAGTTTCTACTACTGGATCAGATTTATGTAATGCTATTGTGAATTCATGATTAATTATATTACTGGTATTTTTGCCAAGTTCAAGTCTCTCAAAGTTCAGGAAATGGCCCTCCCCTTCTCTATCTTAGAATGTGGGATTTCAGGTAAGCTAAGCGGTGACTGTTTCTCAACCTGTACCTATCATTCACCTTCTCTTGTACCGTTTGTATCTACTCCAGGTTGTAAGGTAACTTAACTTGTGAAACTATGCTTTAAGGTGTTTCCTTTGGGAGCAGTATCGTGATTCATTTCCCTGCTATGGAATACAGACAGTGGCACCTTGGTTCTCAAACTTAATCCATTCCGGGAGTCCGTTCGACTCCTGAAACCATTTGAAAACCAAGGTGCAGCTTCTGATTGGCTGCAGGAGCTTCCTGCACTCAATTGGAAGCTGCGTCAGACATCCGGCTTCTGAAAAACATTTGCAAACTGGAACACTCACTTCCAGGGTTACGGCGTTCGGAAGCCGATTTGTTCAGGAGCCAAGCCCTTCGAGTACCACGGTACCACTGTAATCATCTTTTCACAATTTCCCTACTTTCTGTGTAGATTAAACAACAGAAGTAACTGTACTGAAGACTGATTTTGATCCTTGGCTTGCAAATGTTAACCTTAGTTACTCCTCGTAGCTCAACAGAACCCAACAAGCCAGTTGTCTGCCAGGCAGCAGCAAGAGGCAGAGATGAGTCGGCAGCAGCGTTACTTTCGTATTCCGTTCATCCGCCCAGCAGACCAATACAAAGATCCGCAGAACAAGAAGAAAGGCTGGTGGTATGCACACTTTGATGGACCATGGATTGCTCGTCAAATGGAGCTTCATCCTGATAAGCCACCTATCTTGCTAGTGGCTGGTTGGTATTCATTTTTAGTTTTGTTATGCAATGAAAAGTGAAATCCTAGGCCCCTTTTAGTGGAAAACAAACAAACTGAGATTTGAGCCATGTTGCAGGAAAGAGGAGCTACAAATAAAATCCAAATGCTGTATTCAGAAAGGCTGTACCATCATATAACCAACTTCATTATGAAACACCGCAAAATCACTTAAGCAAAGCAGTGAATGATGGCTTTGTTATATCAGTATTATATTTGCAGAGCATCCTTGCAGCTTTAGACGTTTTAACTTACTTTTCATGCTTCCTACTAGATTGGCCTTTGAACAAGTTATCCTACTGTTACTTTCAAGGAAAATAGGGGAAAACAGCAGCTCCTATGCCCCCCGCACCCTCCTTTTCTTCTTTAAATAGAAGAAAATGTGTTCAAAGGTCAGTCTAGCAGGAAGTACCAAAAGTTCCAGGATCCATTTTGCTCCAGAGCTATCTTAGAATTACAATATGAACAGGGCTTCTGTTTGTGTAAGGGTTAGAACAGTATTTCATGCACCAGTATCCTTGGCACTGAAGGGAATGGAGAAACCTTGAGTCACTGGGCTAAAGGAAATGTATGAAGCACATTGCATTTTTTATAAGGAATGGAGGGAAAGGGACCTGTTGATAAAAATGGATGTGTTTAATTAAGCTTGGTCTCCCTAATTTCCAAAGACATCAGTCCTTAATTATAGTAATGAGAATAACTACATTATTTGGCAGCTCCTAAACCCATTTCAATACTTAATACAGACTAAGTTATACGGATGAGTATTACTGTAAGACACTGCTCTTAATCTATATGGCCTGATTTTAAACAAAATCCCATATATCCAAAGCAAGTGTAATTTAGTTCATTTAATGAGACTGAAGCAAAATCGAATACTGATTATCTCTTGTTTATTAATAAAAATGGGATGCTCACATTTTCAGAAAAAGTCATATTAAATGTCTGGGTAAGCGCCTAGCATTTAAAACCACACTACCCACAAAAAAAAACTTGGTGCATCCTATGGGGCGGTGCGTCCTATGGGGCGAAAAATACGGTATTTTGGGGCCTGAAAGAGAAATAAATTCCTCACTTCTAAGGAAATGCACTAGTAAGTGGTGTGGAAAGCTAACAGTGCCCATAACCAAACCAAAGGAAGCCCTGTAAAAGTATGCAATATTTCTCTAAGTGTGCTGTGCATGTGCTGACTCTCAAATCTTCTGTCATTTGATCACCGTGTGATTGTGTGGCAGTTGCCCTCCTTGTGGCAATATTGCTATGGTGAAGACTCTTAAGTCCAGCTTTCTCTCCACATGACAGGAGATTTTAGATTCTGAAGTGGTACAGGCTGGCAAGAGGCCTGTATAGTATTACTGAAACATGTTCAGACTGGGGTTTTACATCCAAGACAAGACATTCAAATATTTTTATTTTGCCCTTTTATGAAGAATGGAGTCTTGTTATTCCTTACTCTCAAAGCAATGGCTTGTATCTAAAGAAGCTTTGGGCTTATTTATAGTCCCAGTATCTCATGTTGTATCACATAACTGTTCCTGAAGGTTCCCAGAGTTTATATTATGTGTATAAATACAAAGTATATATATATATATATAAATCTCCTCTTAAGATCTCTGGCAATATTTTTAGCACTGAGGTAATGCCCTTCTCATGTTCACTGTCACTTTGTTCCCAACTTTATGAGTACAGTGGTACCTCGGGTTAAGTACTTAATTTGTTCCGGAGGTCCGTTTTTAACCTGAAACTGTTCTTAACCTGAAGCACCACTTTAGCTAATGGGGCCTCCCGCTGCTGCCGCACCACCGGAGCACGATTTCTGTTCTCATCCTGAAGTAAAGTTCTTAACCCAAGGTAATATTTCTGGGTTAGCGGAGTCTGTAACCTGAAGCATATGTAACCTGAAGCATATGTAACCCGAGGTACCACTGTATGTGTTAAAATCTAAACACAACACAGTAAGTCCAGTGTAGGAGAAACTGGAAACCCATTGTATGTTTTGTTAATTCTGGTGGTGTTTTCCTCCCCTCCCCCCTTTTTTTTTTACATTCCAGGCAAGGATGACATGGAGATGTGCGAGCTGAATCTTGAAGAGACTGGCTTGACTCGTAAGCGTGGAGCTGAGATTTTGCCGAGGCAGTTTGAAGAGATCTGGGAGCGCTGTGGGGGAATCCAGTATCTTCAAAATGCGATTGAGAGCAAACAAGCTCGGCCTACGTATGCAACTGCTATGTTGCAGAACCTATTGAAATAAGTAGTCACTTTCTACATTAACACTTGGTCCCCGTCCCCCCACCTTAACAATAAAGGGAAGAATTCCTCTGAGCAGCAGAGGACACTTAAACATTCTGTAATTGTCTAGAGATGTTTAATATAAAGTAAACAGATTTTATTAATGTGGCAGTTTTTAATTTGTATTTCTGATGTTTTAATTTGTGTAGTGAATTCACTAGTTCTGAGGGTCTGAACATCCGTTTCAGCCAACTACGTGGTTTGCTTTTTTTGTTCATGCACCAATCCCTGCCCATAGCATCTGTCATGACACTAAAAGTGCTGTAACATAGAGTAACACTCTACTGGGATTTAACTACATAACAATGACTGCATTTTGTCTTCCTCTTTACACTGTTAATTCCTTTGTGATACCCAGAATGTTAGTCTCTCCTTCAAGATAGCATAGCAAAAAGAAAAAAGTACATTGCATCTTATAACTGGAATTGTGAGGCCTTATTGTTAACTTCTACTCTAGAGGTTAAAAAAAAAAAACTTTTATAAGATGAAAGACTTCATGTGCAACTTATGAAAACTGCTTGACATCTAGGTAGATGTCCACAAGAAAGCATTTTGGGAAATGTGTCTTAGGTAGATTGCAGGATTTCAAATACTGAGAGCAGGACAATTGTGTCTGGAGTACTTAGGAATAGTTATGCTGATGCATGCTGAATTTACTAAGCAGTGGGTTTTTCCTTTTTTAACTATTTTTTACAAGACAAATTTCTTCAGGCAATTCTTCATTTTTATTTTTCGGTTATAACTTTCTTAATCAAACGAAGTAAGACAGAGTTAAGCAATATTTTACAAAAATATATATCTAGATACATTTAGAACTGAAAGCATAAGGGAAGTGGGTTCCATTTTTCATGACAGCAAAGCCTAATTGTCAGCTGAATTTTGCTGTTCCTTTGTACTTCAGTGCAATGTACATGGGATTAGGTGGCTTCTGTCAGAAACTTTCAGACTCTTGAGGAGTGGCACAGCACTGGAATTTCTAATTGCACCATGCTGCTTCAAATGGCTTAACTTCATAGTGTTAAAGTAATAAACTTTTCTTCTAATCTTACAGATTTTTTTTTTTTTTTGCAGCTAATCTTCCAACTTCAGGCTTTGTGGGCTGCTTTTTTTTGCTAATGTACCCTGGATGGTAATTAAATTTCTTATGTATAACGATTACTTGTTTCACACAGATGTAAGTTGCCTTTTATTGACGTTGCTGGATAGCCCTATAGCTGGCTAATATCAACAGATTAAACCTTGGTATTATCTCAGTGTTAGGAGATTTGGGGAAATAAGTATTGTCTGGTTGGGAGGGAAACAGATTGAATTTGGGGAGGCTTCCCCTCCCTTATTATATTAAGAAGCTAATTACATTTCTGGGCTGTAGTTTTTAATTCTTCAATATACTTTCTAAGCACACCATTGTCACTGCCTTCTGCCGTAGCATGCCTCCTGGCAGAAATACCCTCTGCAGTGTAACAACTATCCAGTGTAAAATGCTTTGTGCCCACATGGCTACCAACTTTGGGACAGGGTTGAGAGGATGTAAAACTGCAATATTGATTAACCTCCAATTTTAATGCATGGTTTAAAACTGTTCACACCCTGTCTATTTCCATCTTGTCTTCAGTCTGTAAAAAGCCCCTATTCCTGCACATCAACTTTCTGAAGAGCTGGTTGGCATGGTCTGCTCTGACAGCCTTGATTGTCGAAGTTGCCACCACCAAAAATCTATCAGAGGTTGCACATGCAACCTTCACCCCCCAGTGGGAGCCATGACTTAAATCTAGGGATGAGGAACCTGTTGCTCGCCAGATGTTGTTGAACTAAAATTCTCACCATTGGCCATTCTGGCTGAAGTTGATGGGAATCATAGCCCAGCAAAATCACATGCCCACCCCAATTAAAGGCACTTCTAATCGCACAAAGGAGGGTCTCGCTGTCCCCAGCCTTCATTGCACCATTTGCTATTTTAGAAAAACCCTGACTTTAGGTCAAAAGGAGCAACAGGAAGGAGGAGGCAGCACAGAGACCGCTTGCAGTTCAAGGGATCCAAGTTTATGTATGGATGGTTAGGATCCAGCAACAGGAACAATGCATACAACACGTTTTTGCCATGTAGAGCTAGAGCGAGAGAGGATTTTTGTGCTGGTCCTGAACTTGCAGAACCCCTCTAATCAGTGTTCGGCAGAACAAGATTATTCAATGCAAAATTGTTGAACTGAGGCCATAGGGACTGGATGTTAGAATTAAAGTTATAGTCATAAGCTAAGTGTTAACTGACCATGATCTAACCAGATACTTCACTAGTTGAATGCCATGCTTTAGATCTGATTGGTGTCACAAATACATACAAGGCCAGTTGGATAACCAGTGCTTTTTTTCCTGGGGGTACTCAAGGGCACACGGTACTTGCACCTTGTCTCCCTCAAACGTTAAAAGTGTGTCACTTACTGTAACGACTTCATGGTGAGTACTGGCACCTTTTTCTTCTTCTTCTAAAAAAGCACTGTGGATAACACAACGATTTTTATGGCGAAGAGGTTCAGAGAAAGGGGGGTGGAAAATAGTTAATGAGGAATAGATATGTTACACTACATGAGAGTTTCATACCTCTCTGTGTTTCCTACTAGGAGAGAATCACATTCAGTTTAAGAATGCCTCTTACCCTGTGTATGTTCTTATGGTCTCTGTATCCTCTCAAACAGTTATTGACATTATGCATGCTTTTTATTCATTTTTTAAAAATACCCTCGTTAATTACTGCTGCCACTCGCTTTCCTTGGCATGTCTGGGGCTGTTTCTTACGGACCCCATATCGCATCAAATCGTTAATGGCGTATAAAAGATGCACTTTCTCCTTAAAATTATTTTCTGTGTCGTAATTTAAAGGTACGGCTTACAAAAAGGGGGGAGTAACTAAAAGTTAAGAGCATAACCTGACATAATAGATGAGTTGTATGCATTATATTTGGGAAGCAAAGCCATGAGCAAATGCATCCTAGGAAGTGGTTGTGAAAAAGGAACCCCCAAATGCTTGCATGTGATGCCATCTATATATACTTTTGACTGGGATAACTGCAATATCCCGCACTTCCGTATAATCTGGCTGCATGCTTTGTCCTTAAAATTAGTAACCACCATGTGTTGCTTAAGAGAAAACAAGTTAAGCCCTCTGTTGCAGCTAGAAATGGACCTACTGCTGTCTTTTGGTTATAAGATCTCTGGCGGTGCTGTTTTACTTATGCATGTACATTACTTGAATACACCTGAATGGATTCAGATTATTGTTTCAGGGGATGTGATGTTCTGCTGAAGTTCTTTTTATAGTCTTTGGTCTGCGATGACTGTTTCACATGCTGGTTGCAGTCACTGAGTGATGAAAATGCAGTTATAAACATGCCCTGTGTCTCAATTCATGTTACTTTACTGGGAACATAAAACCTATACAGACGTTTCCCTTCAGAAAATAGCACAATGTCTTTAACATTCCATTGAAAAATTCATCAGCTTCTGGTATCTCTGCCTACTTTATCCCTGGGTTATTTTCACCCTAAACTGTTTTAAGTACTTTGTCAAATGACCTTAATTATGTACTGAAAATTGCTGCAAAATAAAAACACTCCATTGATCTCTCTGGGATATTATTTATTTAAGAAAGAGTGAGAATGACTGGGGGATCTGTGAAAGTTGCACTTTGCTTTCTCAAGTCAGTGTAACCATTAAAGCAAATAAACGAACAACATTTGATTTTAAAGTAATACAGTGGTACCTTGGTTTCAGTACAGTCCGGTTTAAGAACGATTTGGTTTACGAACTCCACAAAACCGGAAACAGTGTCCCGGTTTGCAAACTTTACCTCGGTCTAAGAACAGAATCCAAATGGTGAAAGGGCACCAGCGTCGGGAGGCCTCATTAGGGAAAGCACGCCTCAGTTTAAGAACGGACTTCTGGAATGGATTAAGTATGTAAACCGAGGTACCACTGTACAGGCTTCTAAAACTGTCTCATGAATTGGCTTGCATAATATTCCAACGAGGAACTTTTGGGGGGTGGCGGGGGGTATGTGTCGAGGGTTGTCATTGCTTCTAACTAACATTCTTCTTACCAACTAATGCTTTTTTCTCAAATATGCATAATTTTCCACAACCCAATTAAAGATAGTTGTGACCATAAGCCAGCTTGAATCAAATGAAGCCAAGTTGTTTACAACTTACCTTAAAACAAGCACTGGATTTAATATTTTGTAAGATTATAAAATATTTTTGATTGCGCTTATATCGCTTTTAAATATTTTATGTTATATATATGCATGCATCCTAGATGCGCAAAAAAAGGAAAAAACCTTTTAACTACTAAGCAGACATTTTTCTGATATATAACATAGAAATACAGTCTGTCTACACTCTAGTTAAATATTTTATTATTTTATTGAAATACAAAACATTCTCTCATCCAGCAAAGATATTTGGTAATTAATATTTGAAAATGATAAATAATGGTCAAGAACAATTGTTTCATTATTAAAACTGACATGTAAAAACGATTTCTATTGTTTTTCTTATAGAAATTGGTATGAATAAACATATACAAAAAAAAATAGCTCTGAAATGAAAATATATTGAATACAATGAGGAATATTAACTTACACAACCTCCAATAGTGCCTGGTGTATAGTGGGATATCTTCAGATATATGCCCTAAAGATGTCATCTAGGCTGTGCAATGGTACCTTGGCGTCCGTGTAATCTTCCTCACTGACGTTAAGATGAGATCTTTTCCATGTATACATAAATAATGTTATACTTGACTGTAAACTCAACTTTTTTTTTTACCTTGAGGCGGCTGACTACCTCTAACGCGGCGTCTACAAGCCCATATGAGAATATAACTTGGCAGGCGACTTTCTTGACACCGTAAAATAAATAGATGAAGATTAGTTAGCTCAACTCTTACAGGTATTGGCTCCGAGTAAACATTTAAGAGAAGCAATTAGCCATGGTATTGTTTATATAAGCTGTATTGCCTAAATGCACGCAGGAAGGAGAGACGGTTCAGGGCACTAGGATTATACCCAGAGCAAAAATGCACTTGATAATTAAAGGAAAACACCTGCCGCTCCAAAAAATAAAGGAAGCAATGCTAGCCCTAGTAAAAAACTTCCCCTTAGTGCTTGCTTCCTAGGCACACCTAACTTTAAATAATTCTGGCTTTGGATATTCTCTACATCTGGGGGTTGGGGTGAAGAACGGCCTCTAAGCTGCGCTTCCTCATCTCTTGCTGCTTTAGCATATTTGAAATTGAGGCTCATGCATATTCCTGGCTGGTTGTAGGATTACGCACATGCACCAACCTATCTAACAAGTCTCTACCCCCTACTTGCTGCAGACACCTGAAGCAGTTTGTTTTTACTGAAAGCAATTCAGATCACTACCAGTTATGAAGTGCTTAGCGTGCATCGAAGGTTCTGCACAACCTATCATTCCATTTAGACAAATGACCCAGCACAGAAGTGTGGGTTGTAGTTGTGTGTGTGTGTGTGTGTGTGTGTGTGTCCATTTTTTGAAAAATCTTACTAGATGTGTCTGCATGCTGCTAGTTGAGAAGTCTTGTACAGTAACAAATCACACCACATTAGTGGCTTGGTGTCTGTTCTGCAATCTATCACAACTATATGATAGCAAACACATCCCTTATACACACAGCCTAAAATTTACAGGCTGATTCTCAAAAGCATATAGGAAAATCTCTTAGCAATTATAGTTAAAATAAAAATGTCCACTTAATGTCTTTATATCTGTAAAAGAACAGCATCGTGGGATTTAGTTTCTGTCTGTCTGATTGTAGGTCACTTTAGGTTGCCCTGAACAAGAGAAAGTGACTAACAAATTTAATAAAGACTTAAATAATCACTGGTGGTGGTGTTTGGGGCTGAAAACCCCATTGTAAGCCTTCAATACGATACTCCAGTAATTATAATAAAACAGTTACTACCACATAACTGACAGCCATTCCAGTAGTTAGTATATGTGTCGGCCACTTTTCTGTTCATTTATTTTGGGATAGAATACCACCGTTGGTAACTTTTCAAGCAGAGACTTCTGCATCTGAATCTAAGCTTTAAAATAAAAATATTTATCATATAAACACTGTACAGTTATTAAATACATTTAGCACTGCATTCATGGTAACATGGATATTATGTAATGGAGGACAACAGTTTTGACGGAAAGTAGGTGCAGCCACCTTCTTGTTTTTTACTCAGATATAAACTTCAGTTAATGTGTTTACTGTTATGGAAAAAAAGTATTGGTTGCCTTCTGAAGCTTTGTTGTTGCCTCCCTCCTCCCCCAAAGACTCCATTTATCCAGGTGAGTGAACTTGGTATAACCAGCAGTCCTCTTGGTGAAAATCTGTGGAAACAAAGTGCCAATAATGTGGCCAACATGGACTCAAAAGACACTGAGAGCTTTCCCTCAAATTCCAGAGTTACCGTATTTTTTGCCCCATAGGGCGCACCGGCCCATAGGGTGCACCTAGGTTTTTTTTGGGGGGGGGAATTATTTTTTCCCCCAGGTGTGGGGCGGGGGCGGGGGAAGCCCGAGCTTCCCCCGACCCCAGCCCCCAGAACAGGCTGCTATCCGCAAGCCATGGGAGAGCTGCGTGACTTCGCACAGCTCTCCCACGGCTAGCGGAGAGCTGCGCGAAGCCCGAAGCCTGGGGTGTGCTGAGCTCAGCGCGCCCCAGGCGTCGGGGTGCTTCCTGAAGCCTGGAGAGCGAGAGGGGTCAGTGCGCACCGACCCCTCTCGCTCTCCAGGCTTCAGCGAAAGCCTGCATTCACCCCATAGGACACACACACATTTCCCCTTCATTTTTGGAGGGGGGGAAAGTGCATCCTATAGGGCGAAAAATATGGTAATTTCTGGAGTGACACATGCCCCACACCTTAGACTTCTCTTGAGATAAATTATTGGCCAAAATTTATCAGAAGATAACTATTACATTTTCTGAGAATATTTTCTTCTTTGAACGCCTTCTGAATTGCTGGATACTTCCATTCCCACCAAGAGTATTTGGCATCCCCACCCCTCTATTGCCCACCAACAGAGTTAAATACAGATCCAGTGTTAATACTGTTTAGAATTGCTGAAGGAAGCAAAGCACTTAGTCCTCCTTCCATCCTTGCCTTACTCCATCGTTACCTTCATCTACCAATGCAAACAAAAATGTATGTTTGCTTACCTCCTCCAATACCCACACAATGCTGCTGCTGACATGTTGGGCAGAGAATTTGGGGAGGGGGATGACAACGACAGACATTTTTGCTCACCCCTAGAATCCAGTTTATACTCCAAGATCCTCTCCTTTAGTAGTTTGTACCAGGTCAAAGTGCAGGTAGATAAATCATACCGCTCCGGCGGCATTTCCGTGTGCTGCTCTGGTTCGCCAGAAGTGGCTTTGTCATGCTGGCCACATGACCCGGAAGCTGTACGCCAGCTCCCTCGGCCAATAAAGCGAGATGAGCACTGCAACCCCAGATTCGGCCACGGCTGGACCTAATGGTCAGGGGTCCCTTTATCTTTACCTTTACCAGGCTTTTGTAGCGCTCAGTTTTCTTTTACTTTCACACCACTCTTCAATGATTGTTTAGGCTATTTTAAAAAGGGCTCAACTATATCAGTGGCAAATAAATAAATGAAGGGTGGGTTCTGACTCTCAAGGTATATATATTTAGAGGTTTCCACACAATATATAGCTATTTACAAAAATAAAAACCACAAACCTTTATGTCCGCTGACTGTTGCCTAGAATCCAGGGCGTCAGATACTAACTCATCAGTCTTTGCTTTGTATCAGGTGGCCTGTAAAGAAAAGAAGGATATGAATGTTTACTGCGTGCTATGCAAGCCATCAAAGCCAAAAAGCTAGAGCAGAAAGTGCTAACAAGAATGTTCTGGTCTGAAGCTGTGACAAGAGGTTTTAGAGACAGTGAGGGTTAGTCCTTTTTAGTTGTGGAACACCAAAGGCAAGTTGAAGTTGGTTGTTAACAAGGGCAACTCAGAGAAGACACATTTTGAAGAGGAACGAGTAGTATTTGCATGCATTTTACCTCCATGCTCTGTTCTGTGCTCATGCTTTTGCAATGCTCCTTGATCACTGCTCTCTGAAGGACTGATACAAGCACTTACGGTACATGGCCCATGACACAAACTACTGATGGGTTCATGGTGGTCAAAGGCAGGATTAATTCTGACAGCATTCTCTGTGTTGCTTTGGCTGAGAGGAGCACCTCTACAAGGCAGAACATGTTTGTTTAGGGTAAGACTTCCTGTCTGTAGTTTTTAAAAGTTCCAAAAAACTGTTGGGGGAGGGTTAAGCTGCTTACTCCAGTTTAGGCTTGGTATTGCATTTTCTTCGCAACTTATATTTTAAAGTGACGAGAAGAATAACTAGGCTTAATAAGCCAAGCATCAAAGCTTTGGAGATGTTGGACCGGGTAGGTGCTGGAGCGTATTTTGCACAACGCCCTCGGCTGTTTCTACGGGCTGGGCATCTAAAACATGGATGGAAAGGGAAGCAAAGCAGTTTTATGTCAAAACAAGACCAAGGGCATGCAGGAAAAACAGTTCAAAACAGGTTCTCCATGCCTGTCCTAAACCCTTTAATCTGTGTTAGGTTTTAGGACTTTTCTTTTTATTCCCCTTTTTATGCTGCATTTATATTTATCAGCCGACACCCAAAGTGTGAGTAGGCCCAGTAGAACTTTCCCTCCCTATCTTTCCCCCCAGCTCAGATATGCTCCAGGGTCCCCACAACCACTCAGAGTGGAGTTTGGAGGCACACAGGGGCAAGAGAGTGAAGGGGAAGTCCTATAGCTCATGTGGATGCCAATTCCACAAGCGGGCTGACTCCACTGAATGCCAGTCATTTATAGGATAGCTCAGTTGATTAGAGCGTGGTGCTGATAATGCCAAAGTTGCAGGTTCAATGCCCCTATAGGACTGCTGCATATTCCTACATTGCAGGGAGTTCCTCAGGGTCCCTTCCAACTCTGTAATTCTATGGTTCCATATTAACTTTTAAATTGTTTGATTTCTTCTTGTAAGACACCCTGAGGACTGCTATAGAGTGCGCTATAAATGCTGTACATAAATTATGGTAATAACACTGTAATAGAATTGCTAATAATAACGTGGTGTAAGTGGCTGACAGGCAAATGCGTGTTCATTCAGGTTCATTTCCTATACGGTGACATCTCCCACCACAAGCACGGCGAAGCCTCAGATACTTACCTCATGAAGCTCCATATGCTCAATTGGAGTGGTGGAAGGTCCTTTAAGGAAAAGAGCTTGGAGCAGGTCTTCCTCACAAGAGGTGCCTGCGAGGCAAGGAAAGGCCAGCCTCCCAGTTTTAGAATATAGAAGCAGGGGGTTGTATCCAAAGCAACACAGTGGAGTTCTGCTGGTGCAGCGACACTTCCATTTCCTCAACCTATGCTCAAAATGTTCCCCAGAGGGTCTCTCAACCCCTGGAGCTGATTTTGAGGGTGTGCAGGGGGCTTCAGGGGAGAGGAGGGAAGTGTTCCGTTCTGCTAGCTCATGTCCCTTGCAATAGCAGAAGAAGTGCATAGGCTACCAGAAAGCACATGCATTCCTCTCTCCATAACAGGCCTGAATATAGGAAGATTTGCATTTTTATTTTGTTTTTCTATTATGCCTGATGAGGCGACTGAAGGATTTCCTGTCAGTATCTATCAACTAGGCTATGAGGAAACTCCCAAGATTACTTCCTTCAATTTACAGATTCTTAAAATGAGCTAAATCTAAACAAAGCGTCTGGTCCATTACACAGCTGACAAGTACATGCAATGTTCAAATCTGACAAAAATAACCTTTAACGTTGAAGCCCTTTCCGCTGAGCTGCATGAAGTAGATTCCAGCTTATGGCAAACAATGGAGGTGGAAAGTCAACATGACTATGTGGGAACCAAAAGCTTGATGCTGAGCACAGGCGCATAACATAGCACTGGCCCATTTAGGCCAGTACTGTTACTATGGCAAGCAGGAGCTCTCCTGGCATCTTCCCAGTCCTGCTACCAGAGAGCTTTACAATTGGGAATTTTCTGTATGGATGCCATAAACCACTGTTCCCTCCCTAGTCAATGTCTAACCAAGAATAATGGCTGCATTCTGTCATGTGATGCTGTTTGCATGATGCAATAGATTCCATAATATCTTTCAAATTCTACAGCAACACTGATATTCACAATACAGTGGTACCTCAGGTTAAGTACTTAATTCATTCCAGAGTTCCGTTCTAAACCTGAAACTGTTCTTAATCTGAAGCACCACTTTAGCTAATGGGGCCTCCTGCTGCTGCCGCGCCGCCGGAGCCCGATTTCTGTTCTTATCCTGAAGCAAAGTTCTTAACCTGAAGCACTATTTCTGGGTTAGCAGAGTCTGTAACCTGAAGTGTATGTAACCTGAAGCGTATGTAACCCGAGGTACCACTGTATTCATAATCACAATCAGTCCTGCCATCCTCACAGGCATACTTGGTAGGGATGTGGGGATAGGGCCTTCTCAGTGGCTGCCCCCAAAACTTTGGAACTCCCTCCCTGGAGAAGCTAGACTGGCTCCTTCCTCTTCTGAAAGGACAACAAGGAACAGACTTCTTTTAAAGAAAGGGTTGGTGCCCTGCTGCTGTTATTATAAATATCTGTACGTTTTTAATTGTGTGTGTGTGTTTGATTAGTGTTTAATTGTTTTAAATGATTTTTTAAAACAAATAAGTTACATAAAAAATGTTTTTAGCTGTTCTTATCCCCCCCCCTTTAAGCCGCCTTGAGTCACTGCCAAGGGAAAAAGAGGGGTATAAATAAATATATAATAATATAATAGTGATGACACTTACCTACACACTGCCCCTCTTCCTGGAACCAATTCACACTTGCCACCATTAACACACAAGTGTGGCTCAATTTCACACAGGCTACGGCACGGCAGACCATCTCTTCGTACATAACCAGGCTTACAAAGGCAATCGGCCTCTTTTGTCCAGTCGTTCTTTACGCACTGTGAAAATTCATCGCATCCCATGAACTTGCAAGGATCCGCTTGATCAGCTGTAAAAGAAAAGGATAATCTTTTTTAAAAATGGGTCCATTGCTGCAGTGCCACGGACACTTGGCAAAAACTTACTCTTGAATGAGGAGGGAAACAGGAGCTCCTCCCACAAGTACTAGTCTATCAGTAAAATACATCTTAGAAGAAGAGCCAGCATCATTTTGCATTTACAAGCTGCAGTTATGGATTCTTTTCTTTGGTGATCTGGCTTTCCGTTTACTTGATTCTCCTGCCTGTGACAGTCGTATGCTCAGACTAATAATGGAGTTGCATATTACAAATAATGGGAGCCCTGTATCTAGTGCTCCTCTCCATGTCTTAATACAATTCACCCCATGTTCTAACCAGCTTGATTCAGTATGCAAGGAATTGCCAGTGCTGGCATTAGTACAACCAAGAGGCTATGGCATGGCTGGCAGGTAAGGAGGCTCTGGACAAGCTTAGGCAGAGAAGCCCACCTGAAAATGGCCCAAGTCCCACCAGTGGTTCCTAGTCTACTGTTGGAGAAACACTGGTCTAATGACACCACTGGTATTTATTTTAACATTTATTTTTTAATACTTAAAATACTCCAAGTGTCATAAGATTTCTTAACTGATCTTTTTGGAAATCCACCAGCATTATCAGATCTTGAAGCTCTCCCAACTCTTAGAACCACTAGCTAGGAACAACTGTGGGAGAGCGCTACTACTCTCATGCCCTGCTTGTAGGATTCCTGAAGGCAACTGTTTGACCACTGTGGGAAGCAGGATCCTGGCCAAGACAAGTCATTGATCCAGCAGGGCTTTTATTTCTGGAAAGGAGTCCTCTTCCCTCTCTGGAATAGTCTGCTACCCAAACAAGCCTGCGACGCATAGCTGCGTGTGTCACTTGGCTCAGTTTCCTTGGCAGTCTGCCTCATCTCCAGATATCTGAGAACCAATATGTAGATCTTTTTTCTCATTTTCCCACAACACTGAACTTTTAATTTTATATCTCCCAGGCTTTCTAAAAAAGAGAATGTAACAGTGTTTAAAAAATCCTTTAGGATATGCTAAGGAAACTGGTTCAAGTAATTGTGTGCCTTGCACAGAATTTATTAGAATATCCGTTATAGTTAGCAATCCCCAACTCAGTTTGCAACACTGAAATAAAAGCTGTCTTTTAATCTGGAGATTATATATTTCTGCAGAATCTTAGGAACAAAGTTGGTTCAGACATAATCCTATTTTTTCAAGTAATGAGTTTTCATCCTACCCTTAAAACAAATAATAGGAAAGCAAGATATATTTGTACTTCTACATATACCAATCAGGCATTTGTCGACTTCAGTTTTCATTCATAGTTCATTCATTCATCTAGTCCACGGTTTCCCAAAAATTTCAGCTGTTTTTGAACTACAACTCCCATCATCCCTAGCTAGCAGGAACAGTGGTCAGGGATCATAGGAGCCAACTCCTAGGGCCCCTCAATAAAATATTTGAAGAGACCCCCCCCCCCAAGTTGATAGGTGTTGCCATTCAAATGGTTTGTGAATCTTGTGACTGATTATGCGGGGTGGGACTTACCTGGGTCCCCCAATATTTTATTTCAGTTGGCACCCCTGTTAGAGATGATGGGAGTTGTAGTCCAACAACAGCTGAAGACCCAAGTTTGGGAAACCCTAATTTAGTCCCATCCCTTGCTCAGTGCAGGAAATCCAGAATAAGAGCATTCTCCAAGAGATGGATCTCCAAAGAATCTCATGCGCTGCCACCCAGGGAAATGGTTCCGCTGTTGAACTGTTCTTAACTTTAATTATTTTCTCCTAATGTTCAGTTGACATCCACCCTCATAAAAGCACAAGGAGAACAGCCCTGGTGGATCAGAACAGTGGCCCATCTTGTCTCAGTATCCTGTTCTATTAGCTGCCTGTGGGAAGCCCACAAATGGAACCTGAGCACAACCGCACCTGACTGATGATTTCAAACAACTGGTATTCAGAAGCATATTGCCTCCATCAGTGGAGGAACAACATAGCTATTAGGATTAGTAGTCACTGGAAGCCTTAGCCTCTATGAATTTGTCTAATCCTTTTATAAAGTCATCCTGTTACTTAATCCCATTAGATCTAGACCTGCCCTCTCGGGCAGCAGACAAGATGTCTCTGCCCTCTTGTAGGTGACAGTCCTTCAGGTATCTGACTACAACCATCATGTCCTCTGTGTCTTCCCTTCTCCAGGCTAAAGAGACCTAGTTCCTTCACCCGTTCTTCATAGGACTTCTTTGCAGGACCCTTGACCACCGTTGTCCTCTGAACCAGCTCCAAATGTCTACAACCATCTCAAACTGCAGTGCTGAAGAACCCCCAGAGGAGGTCTAGCTACTGCAGTGTCTCATCCCTTCAGACGTACATAAAAACAAATGGTCAACTATATTTGGTTTTGCTTACAGTGCTTTTGGCTGCATGGCATCTCACATTTTAATCCACAAACTTTGCTCTAGTCAGAAAAGGGACACAATTTAACACCCATCTTGTTTATCTCATTTAAATGCGGCGTCAACATTCCAGGATGTGAGGTAGAAGGAGGATCCTTCAGGACTGTTGTCAAGACAACATTTTAAAGTCATGAAGTATACAGTGACACACAACTTCAGACAAGGAGTTCACATTGCACAGTTGCTATGCCACCTTGAGATATTTCTCACAGTTACTGTCTGTGCCTGCATTAAGGTTCTCTCAGTTACTGTAGCCAGGCTGCCCGCCTCCTCACCCTTCCTTGGTCAGCAGACAGTTTTCTGTTGTTAAAAATGCACACTCAGCTTCCTCCTCCACCCAAGAAGAAGAAGAAGAAGAAGAAGAGTTTGGATTTGATATCCCGCCTTTCACTCCCCTTCAGGAGTCTCAAAGCGGCTAACAATCTCCTTTCCCTTCCTCCCCCACAACAAACACTCTGTGAGGTGAGTGGGGCTGAGAGACTTCAAAGAAGTGTGACTGGCCCAAGGTCACCCAGCAGCTGCATGTGGAGGAGCGGAGACGCGAACCCGGTTACCCAGATTACGTGACTACCGCTCTTAACCACTACACCACACTGGCTCTCACAGTGCATATAACCTCAATGTAACATGTGCTTATCTCACAGCAGGGTACTCAGTGCCCATTATGCCATGTTCCTGAAGTGTGACTCTTCAAAGGAATGAGAACTCAGGTCTGTAATGCCTGATGAACTCTTTCACCAGTTTTGTAGAATGGGTGGCCAAATAAACAGATGCTCTTTAGTGCTGCAGCTGTCATAGGAAAGTGTGTGCAAATCAGCAGAGTAACTCAATGACAGCATGTTGACCAGAAAACCAAGTGATCCTTGGGCTATGTTGGGACATGTGAGATACATTCTGGGAGCACATTCTAAGAAGAAGAGTCCACCATTTTCATTCTACTCTTAGATTTGCTTGTAGGAAAGGTCAATTCATTAAAAGAGAGACTCAGTTCTCTGCCATGTTCTACATGATGTTTGGCCGAACATTGGCCAGGGCACTGAACAGCTAGGAAATCTCCCCACAGCCCTACAGGAACTGCTCCCAATGAAAAGCTGCAACAGCCCTGCAGCTGCCGAAGAATTGTTTCAGTCATCAGGCTGGGCCCTCCCAACCAGTAGCTTTAACTGGCACAAGATCCCTGCTGCTGCTTCACTTGGCAGGATGGGCCTCTTACTCTTGAGTGATTCTGTTGACTCTGTAAGCGTGAAGTACATAGAACATTTGCCAGAACTCCCACTGACTGCATTTGGACTGTGGGCAAAATAATATCTTCCTTGATTTTGGCCTATGCATCTTTTCCCCCCCAATAAAAGTAAATATGCTGTATAGTCAGTTTCTCTCTAGGTACCTTTTTGTCAATGCTAAGGAATGCTTAGGGACGTGGGTGGCGCTGTGGGTTAACCCACAGAGCCTAGGACTTGCCGATTAGAAGGTCAGCGGTTTGAATCCCCACGATGGGGTGAGCACCCGTTGCTCGGTCCCTGCTCCTGCCAACCTAGCAGTTTGAAAGCATGTCAAAGTGCAGGTATATAAATAGGTACCGCTCTGGCGGGAAGGTAAACGGTGTTTCTGTGCATTGCTCTGGTTCACCAGAAGCAGCTTAGTCATGCTGACCACATGACCCGGAAGCTGTACGCCGGATCCCTCGGCCAATAAAGCAAGATGAGTGCCGCAACCCCAGAGTCGGCCACGACTGGATCTAATGGTCAGGGGTCCCTTTACCCTTTACCTTTAAGGAATGTTTAAGAGCTTTACATTTTTTTACAAATAAATAAGTGCAAACAACATGTGCCTGGTGTTAGCTTAGAATGCAGATATAAATGGCAATGCTTCTTGTCAAAATACGCATTTCCTCAATTGCTATTTTCTGTTGATAAAAAGCAGCTATTTAAGCTCTTGGGCTCTGTGCCATGTTTCACTGGGTTCTCAGGAGGGACCCTGATCATGACTTAGAGACAACCTGGGGCTTTTCATTCTTCCCGGGCCACCCGTCCTACAGAGAGCAACTGACATCGTGAAATGCTTGCAGGAGAGTGATGTTTCTTCCCCCACTGCCCCATTTTTTTACATCACCTGGCTCAATATCAAGGGAATAGCTGTCAATTTCAAGGTTAAGGCGCTGAGCTGCTGCGTCACAAAAATCCTCCAGCACGCAATGGACAGCCTCTGTGATGTTGTACGGCACTGACTTGGCAAACTTCATTTTGCTGTTGACAATCACACTTCCATTGCGGAAGTTCAGGATTTCCAGTTGCTTGAAGCCTGTTAGGTTGGACTGTAGGTAAGGAAGAAGCTACAAAAAGAAAAAAAGAAAAAGAAAAGAGTAAACTTTAAGTCAGTGCTGTCCAAACTTTTCAAAGATGGCCAGATTTTATGAAGTGAAGGGCCATGGAGGGCGACCAAAGGGTCAACCGAAGTTGTTAATTTTTTTTTAAGGGTTGGAGTAGTTGAGCTTCTTTTAGGATTGAAGTTGTTGAGGTTTTTTTTTTTACAATTTTACCCCAGGAAATAAACTGCCACAGGGGCCAGATTAAATCGACCGGAGGGCAGGATTAGGCCTCCAAAATGGATTTTGGACATGCCTGCTTTTAAGTCCTCTATCACTGCCCATGTATCATTGATTCCACTTATATTCACTTTTCATTTTAGGGAAGATAAATCAACTGCTCTGTTTCACTGACTTTATTAGCAGACTTTACATCTGCTACCAGGTTAAGTTTCTCAGTTAGTCTTTAACTGTCTCTCTGGTTAGATCTTCTTCAATAATCTATTAAGATAGATAGAGTGCGATTTTCCTTCTAATTAAATTTCATAGGCTGCAATCCAGTTAAAAAAGAAATCAATGGGACTTAAACATGCTTAAATGTGAATTGGAGCCATAGGCAAGGCAGTTCTATGGTTTCAAGAGGGTTTTGCGTGTTGTTAGTTGTTAAAAGGAAAAAGCGAGTCTTGGATATTTATGTCCCAGCTGCCAAAGTCAACAATAGGTACTTGTGTATACTGGGAGCTCTGCACTGCATAGGCAATAACTGAGCATGTTTTATATGTTCTTTCGTGGCAAGGAGAGCTAGCACCCTCCAGCTATGATTAGTCACACTTCCAACCTCAGCCTTCTGGCTTAGGAAGCCAAAAGAGTCCCGCCCTGCAATGGCAGCAGGAGTGATCAGTGGTAACTAAGGTAGTTCAAGGGATGTCATTTTTTTAATCTTCTGGTGCTGGTTTCTCTTCATGCACACCTAAAAGGGAGGCCCTATCCTCTCATGCCTGCTGGGCTCTGCTTTGTGGGAGAAGTTAAAATATTCTCTCTCCAGCTTCCCCTCTTCCAGAGGTGTTGGTGATAGAGCCACAGTTTGAGAGGAAGACTTTAACCACCACCATAGCTAAATACACAACTCAGGTGAAGAACAACCAGATAAAATTCAGGGAAGTGCGGATTTTGAAAAATTAGTGTGTTTGGGGTTTTCTATTGTTTCAGAATTGACGCCGAAGAATTGATGCTTTTGAATTATGGTGTTGGAGGAGACTCTTGAGAGTCCCATGGACTGAAGAAGAAGAAGAAGAGTTTGGATTTGATATCCCGCCTTTCACTCCCCTTCAGGAGTCTCAAAGCGGCTAACATTCTCCTTTCCCTTCCTCCCCCACAACAAACACTCTGTGAGGTGAGTGGGGCTGAGAGACTTCACAGAAGTGTGACTGGCCCAAGGTCACCCAGCAGCTGCATGTGGAGGAGCGGAGACGCGAACCCGGTTACCCAGATTACGTGACTACCGCTCTTAACCACTACAGTCTTAAGGAAATCAGCCCTGAGTGCTCACTGGAAGGACAGATCCTGAAGCTGAGGCTCCAATACTTTGGCCACCTCATGAGAAGAGAAGACTCCCTGGAAAAGACCCTGATGTTGGGAAAGATGGAGGGCGCAAGGAGAAGGGGACAACAGAGGACGAGATGGTTGGATAGTGTTCTCGAAGCTACCAGCATGAGTTTGACCAAACTGCGGGAGGCAGTGGAAGACAGGAGTGCCTGGCATGCTCTGGTGCTCCATGGGGTCACGAAGAGTCAGACATGACTAAATGACTACACAACAACAACAATTGTTTCAGAAAGTACAGGTTAGGTTTGCCATTAAGTGTGAATTGACTTCCTCTTCCAACCCAAGTTGAGGCAGGGATGAGGCTGAAACTACATCATCATCATCATCATCATCATCAAATTTCTTTGCTGTGATTTGCATCATGAACAGGGTTGGGTAGTAAGAAGAGTAGGTGCCAGTTTTCTTTTTAAAATGCTTTTCATTATTTGGAATTTGTTTTTAACTTGGGGAATGGTACGCCTAACAGCTTGCAAATATAAATGCATTAAAGTCAATTCTTTGCCACCTACCAGCTGCATGAACTGCTGTTCGAGTGCTTTGTATTCTGAGGAACTCCGATTGAAGAGGTCATCGGAAAACCGCATGTTGGTTACTCTCAAGCTGAAGAAGACTACTAGCTCTTTGCCTTTGGCTGCAGTTGTCATTGAGCTGGTGGTGACGTACTTCAGTGGAGGAGCTGGAGTCATATCCGGAGTTTCAGGCAGTGCATAGTAGCCACTTCCATCCTCACTAATTGTTGCTGGCCTCATGATGTCAACCGTATCTAGTTCAGTAGCAATATCTTGCACCCCCATGTCAAATCCTGTAGGGATGTCACCGTCAGTTACTGCCCACCCAGAGCTTGTTGCTTCGAAAGACTGGTCAATGACAACAGAAGGACCACTGGTAGTTACAGCAGGCAATAAAATGATCTGATCTGTAGGCCCCAAAATATCATCTTCAGGAAGAGAGGTGGGAAGAGCAGGAGAACCAATGACATATGGTATAGTAGTAATTGCAGCCAAAATCTCATCGCCTGAAGATTCCAGTTCATCAGTAATCTTTACATCTAAAAAGGAAACAACACGTTGAACAACAACACTGTAGAAAGCACACATTTAAGGTCTGCTATGGAAGATGTCAAAGCGGAATTGTTTCCCTATTATGGCATTTATGCCCTACTTTCCACTGAAAACACGCACACAAGATGACTAAAGAATAATTAAAATCCAATTCGGGTAATTGAAATGACAGTAATTCAGCAAAATACAAATCAGGGCGCCTTATTAAAATGTCAATAAGCTTCAGCAAATAAATACAGGAATTCAACTCCAATCCGTTATAGTCTCAATAGTCCAACAGAACAACCGTGTTCTAGTTAACCATCTGGCTGAGTGAAAGTGAGGCATCCATCCATATGGAATGAGTTCTACAAGAACTTACCCATGCCTCCTCTCCCACAAACACACTAATTCAAACAGAGGAGGCATGTGGAACATGAATTACAGGGAAAATCTTAATGTGTCAACTCAAACATTGTTCTCTTTATTCTAGTAAGGACCATATTCAGATGAAAAATTGGCCTACTTCTTCAACTCTGTTCATACAGTCATCTCCATGCATTTGGAAGGAGGACCACCTGGGTTAGCCCTAACCTCAGTGTTATGCACCTGAATTTGACATCGGGGGGGGGGGGGGAGAGACGTAAGCCCTGCCTTACATAATTGACCACCAGACGTGGCACATGCACACCATTTGAATGGCAATGCCTATCAACTTTGGAGGGCCCCGCCCCTTATTGGGGGAGGCCGAAGGGACCTCGGCCCCTAGGAGTTGGCTCCTATGAATCTGTGTGTCATCTCAAAAGGAGACCCTATGCATGTACAGCTGCATAATACTGTGTATGATTTGAAACCCTACATGGTGAACGTTCCCAAGTAGGTAGAGAGCTCACACTCCTTCAGATGTATACGTGAAGGCTGCCCTTTTCAAATGTGCTGAATGCATGGATGGCAGAGCAGGCAGAATGCATGACACTGTGGATGGTGCCCATGGGTGCAGTCCTTTTCTGCCCCCCAGATACCCATTGTGTCACTTTTAAACATTTCCCCCTAAACTATTATTTTAGTAATGATAACGCTAAATGATTACTTTCGTAATTTATCTTAGGTCATCAAATCTCCTTACAGATCGCCCCCTCCCGACCATGTTTTCTCCTAAATGTGCAAAGGCCTTGGTATTCTGTACAGAAATATAGAGTACTCAAGAGTCTGTAACCAAAAGAAATATGACAGGAAAGGGAATTAGGAGCACAGCATAAAGATAAAGGGATGATGACAATTATATCAAGAATAATTCGCTTCAGTAGTATTGTGTCCTACAAGTTGCTATGCTGACATTTCTTGCTCAGAATCTTCATTTTTATGATTAAATCTTCAGCAACTAATTGGTTTGACAAACTGTCGCACCTTTGATGCATGTGCAATTAGGTGCAAATTAGATGACAATGATTTGCCTTTGGTTTGAACATCAAAACGGTAAAGCTAACTATCTCCTAGAGTGTAGTCAATACAAATTTGCTGAATACACTTATGCACATTCTTCAGTTATTCCACAAATTCACTGATTCAATATTTCCTTAATAACTTGCCAACATACCTTGGTCAAAGGCTGAGTGGTTGCAAGACACAGAAGTGGGTTGCTATTGACATTTGTTTAGGTAATTCTGAGTGTGACTGGGTGTAAATGAATGAATATGTGGAATAACTTACATTTTGTTTGAACACAGTGATTTACTTGCTTTTTGTGAATATATTTAGGTCTGATCTGCAGTTTATTCCCCTCCACAATCCTAGTGAGTGTTGCAAAACAAATAACTCAAGTGTCTGCCATCATTTCTCATATGCTACTGACTTGTTCTGCTATTGCAGTGTTTCTGGCAAATGTGTTTGAAGTTACGTTACACTCACCCACCCTATATAATCACTGTTTAGAGACCCCTTACCAGGAGTGCTTCCTACAACGGCAACAGGTGGGGACAAACATCAGTGGTGCACGGACACTGGCTCTAGGGAGCCTGTTTCTCAGATATTTCTCATTGTCACCTATTGACTTAGAAGCAGGGAGCTTCAGTGCTCAAGTTGGTGGGGCAGAATTATTAGCCAGACTGTGGCACCATCCCCCTACAAAAAGCAGATAGGCTTACTACTACTTAGGAAAATGGAAACTTTTTTAGCTTATACATTCTAAAAAGCTGTACTTCATAAACTTAATATTCTCATCACCACCACCAAGTACCTAGAACATTGAGTAACTTTACTGATCTGAACCGCAAACAGGTTGGGCAACAGGTGAGGTTGAGAAGACCTAACAGCATACAGAGGCTATAAACCTTGTCCCTCAACACACATTCCTAAGATCATCTATCAAAATAGCTTCCAGGGGTTTGGTGACCTTACATGAAAGTTTTGCGATAGTTCAGTCAGCAGAGCATGAGAATCTTAATCTCAGGGTTGTGGATTCGAGCCCCATGGTTGGTTTTATTATTATTATTATTAGCCACCCATCCACTCTTGTATTGCAGGGGGTTGAACTGGATGATCCTCGTGGTCCCCTTCCAACTCCACAATTCTATGATTCTATGGCAAACTATACTGAAGAGCATGCCAGGTAGAAAATAAATTTATATACTCACTAACAGAAAAAAATGTTATATGCAAAGCTTCTCTAAAACAGAACCAATGTACAATTTATGGGAACAGATAAAAATTATGAAATGGACAGCTATGGTGAAGGATACCAAAAAATTACAAAAATGACTTACAGAAATGGATCCCTGTGATTCAATGCAGGCAACTCCCCATTTGTATGGGGGAGTTGTGTCAGCGCATAAGCCCATTCTGCCCCCACCCCATTCTGCCCATTCCACCCCTTTCCTGGGCTGAAAATGATGTGTGTGTCGGTAGCCGCATGTCAGTCGGGTACGTGCAAAATGGTTGTTGCCTGTATATGGGAGAGAAGTTAGGTTTCACAGGAATAGAAGTAGTTTACTATACAAGGTAGTAATATTTCTGTGTTAAGTTTTCATATGAATCTATTATATAATCAGTTGGCAATAAAACATCTAACACGCACACAAGATAGATTGAAATTGCATCTTCATTAGTAATACTTTCTCTGGTATTGTGAAGAAATTCATTTCATGAAAAAAATATAATCATTACAGTATGCTTATTATTTGCCACTGTATTTTCTGGGAATGCACTATTTATTTCTGCTTACTGTACTTTAACTATTTTGGGCAGCTTAGAGAATTAGTGTTTCCTAATGAAAGGATTATAAAGTGAGAGCCATGCCACTGAATTCTATTACAGTACCAAAACAGCGTGAGTCTAATTAGATGGCTAATATGACAGGAGGGGAATTGCAGGTCAGAGGCGGCCTATGAAAGAATCCTTTATCCGTAACTCAACTTCCTGTTTTGCTTTTATATTTTGGTGCCTCTCAAGTGCTGTTAAAAAAAAAAAAGAATATGTAAGGACTACCAAAACATTATAGAAAGCAACATGTAGTTTAAGAACAAAAAGGCACATGCCACAATCCAACAGAGTGTTAAATCTGGGTTAAGTCCACTCAGTGCTTTTTTTTCTGGTGGTGTATTTTTCTGCCCCAAATCAGAGCCTCGCATCTCCTTCCCAAAGCCAGAGAAGTTTCTCCCCAGCTTAGGGACAGAGACATGATGCTCTGGCAGTGTCCGATAGCCCTCCCTTGCATGGTGAGTACCGGCACCAGTTTTTCTAGGGGAAAAAAGGACTGAGTCCACTAATTTAAACAAGTTCAAGCACACCTAACTGTTTGGACAGAACTCTCAGGGCAGAATATTATTCATTTGATTTAGAATCTATAGGTAAATTTCCAGGTAAAAGCTGTTAACACTGGAATCCTGTACCCAAAAGAACATTTCAATTATATTTCTAGAAAGACCGAAAATGAAATACGTAAGCAGCAAGTAGGTATGCATACTGAAGAACTGTGGATGGATTCTTACATTCATGTACGATGTCTAACCCTTTTCTCTCTCTCAGCTTCTACCAACAGCATGCACTTCAGCATGCAGACATAGTGTTGCTGGAAGAACAGGGACAGTATATTTTAAAATACAGCCTCAAGTTAAATATTTCTGAAAGATTTGTGTACCCTCTGGCTTAGCTGCTCTGATGTCACAGGGGGTCAGGGTAACTTAGCCCTAAGCAGCTGAGTCCTGAAGGAAATGATCTAGGAAGATCTTAGAATGAGAATTTAGAAGCCAGTGAACAACTTTTGCTAAATTGAACCATGCACCTCGGGTTAAGAACTTTGCTTCAGGATGAGAACAGAAATTGTGCCCTGGTGGCGCAGCGGCAGCAGGGGGCCTCATTAGCTAAAGTGGTGCTTCAGGTTAAGAACAGTTTCAGGTTAAGAACAGACCTCCGGAATGAATTAAGTACTTACCCCGAGGTACCACTGTACTGTTTGTCACTGGCTTTCAGATTACACCTTGCTGCTACATATACATTTAGCAGTTGCAGAGCATTTTGATGGAAAGCTACTTGTGGCAACAAAAATATGACCTTTGCTCCAAAACACTACCAAAAAATAGTAATCAAATGCAGGGAGTGCCTGATTCTCAGCATACTTAACATTTTTCAAAATGAGGGAGTGCCTGATTCTCAGCATACTTAACATTTTTCAAAATGAGAGAGGTCGCAAGGGGGCCAAAAAGCTATCTACAGAAGGTAAAAGAAAGAAGTGTAAAGAACTAAAATAACTCTGCTTGTTTGTGTAAGCATACTATTTGGTGACACTTTAAAATTATATTTTGACAAGCTCAGTACATTGTTATGAGTTTGTGGGTGCCAGAATCCCCTGTGTTATGAGCTTCAGGCTCCCCGCTGTTATGAGTTTCTGGGTGCCAGACACTGAACCCCTGGATTCAGCAAATGTTAAAATATAAGCCAGACCGGTTTCCTGATGAGGTAGTCGTCTGGGAGACAAGCCATTAGGAGAACAAAAGGAAGACAATGAGTGATTAGGAAACCAAAGACAGGGGGCTCTATGCCAGATGAGGGGGCACTCCCTCAACTCAGAGTTAGTTAGAAGTTTGAAGGAGAGTTTTTATAGCTGGCTGTGATGTGACCTGGGAGGACAAAAAGGTGTCAGGCTGTTAAAGTCAGCAAGCTGGAGAGCATGAGCATGATGTCTTAAGTCTGTTTGGATCCAAGGCTGCGCCTATGGGAGAAGCAAGACCTTCTTGGAGTGTTAGTGCTGTGAACCCCTCCAGGTTCAGGTTGTGTATGTATGTAAATAAATGATATATCATAAAGACAGCACAGTCTCTGCTGTGCCTCATTCCCCAAAGCAAACACGGAGCCTGGTTAAACACCTGGAACCCCTGGAATCTCGCATTGCTTGGAGACTGGAGTGGTGTGCAACAATACAATGCATGTTCTCTATAAATGGAGACGTGATTCCAAATCAAATCTTAAATAGGATGCTTAAACCCTTTGTTTCTCATTTGCTATATGACATATTGAACATTATGGCAAACCCTTTCACAGGTTAATTTAATACCCGGAAACGTAGCTCTATGGTATCAGCGTTTATTGGATGGAGCAATGACAGGAGTCTACAAGGCACAAAACACGTGAAAGAATAAGCCAAAATTCCTAAAAGAGAAAAGAAAAAAGCAAGCAGAAAATTAGAAACTGAAGAACACCAATCCTACTGGTTCAACTGTAATGCCTGTTTCTCTTCAATTAGGTGGACTAAAACTGTTTGTTATTTCTCAATACCTAAGGCACATTAGCCCTGGCACATATTGGTGTGTTTGAAGTACATTTTAAGGTTGGATTTAAGGCATAACCTATAAAGGATGACTGGCTATGAAGGATCTTGATTTGAAATTCCAATTGTTTCTCCCACCCTTTCACATGTTGGGAACATCCTGAACCAGAGTTCCTTTGAATGAACATTTTAAAAAGCAATTTGTGTGGAAGAAAATGTGCAACTTTGGCCCATAGTCAAGCATGATGCTGCTGCAATTGTCTGCATACTTACTTGGCAATAAGAAGCCTCACTGAACTCAGCAGGACTAAATTCCAAGTAAGCATGCATAGAACTGCACAGTGCTTTTCGGGAAAATAGCTGGGCTGAATCTTGGATGAAGATGAAAGCAGCAATGTGTTATTGAAGGAAAGTTTATATCTAACCTGAAAGTTGTGAACGTATTCTTGAAATGTATCTGTACAGCAGTCCTTTTGCAGAAAACAATAACTACAGAATAATGACTGACTTAAAAAAAAAAAACTGACAAAAAATATGGATGTTTGAACATAGAAATATGAGCTGTCTGAAAACATCAAGATCAGTGTCTTTATTACAATACCCTGTGCTGCTGCTGAAATTGCATGTTGCTTCTCCCAAACCCCCAAAATAACCATTGCACATACAATCTAATATTGCTTTCAGAGTTTCAACTCCCAGGGCTGAAAAGCTTTCTAAACTTAAAGCAGCATACACACAAAAAATATCTATCTATATCTATATCTATATCTATATCTATATCTATATCTATATCTATATCTATATCTATATCTATATCTATATCTATATCTATATCTATATCTATCTATATCTATATCATCTATCTCTATCTATCTATCTATCTATCTATCTATCTATCTATCTATATATCATCTATCATCATCTATCCATCTGGATGTGGAAACAGAAAGCCTTATATTCATCAAAACTTCATGTAATTCTCATAAAAGGTACATAGCTGGACTTACTTTTTCTATCTTCAAAGCATTGACTTCAGCCAGATCATTCTCAACACATCTATAGTAGGAAATGATATTGGCAGACAGTAGATAGTGCTCCTGATGAAAACGTTAACAATGACTTTGTCAGTTTGTGATCAAACAGAATTTGTAAGAACTAAAAGTAAGGATAATGAAATCAGAGTTCTTACCTGACAAGGCTTGCTCATCCAAAAGAATTTTTAAAAGGTCCTGTGGCTCATGTCATTTCGGACACTTTCGCACTTACATCCACAAACAGTGGCACACTTCTCCAGTGGTAACTTAAGCATGAATGTACTTCACATACCTGCCAAGGGCCCTGGTAAAAATGGGACAACTTGGATTTTTTTTGCAGGAGATTGTGGTGGCCATTTTGGGTGATAACCTCACACACTCTAGCCCGCAAAATTCACTTTTTGGGGGCCCACGATGTTCAAACGCCCTGTGACTTTATCTTCTTTCCACATAATCTGAGAGCTGGATTCTGTTGTCCTGCACTGTTTACCTTCCCTTGTATTTATTTAGAATGGATGACAATATTGCCCTTTGTCTCAGCAAATAACACTAGGTCCCTAGAGGGGGAATAGTTTTCATAAGGTAAAATCACACCATCATGGCTATGCCAGTGTATTCAGCTTAAGTGTCTGCTCCATCTTGGGCCCACTTTAGTCATTAATTTATTTATTTTTTTAAAAAAGATCAAAATATGAAGTTTGGAGGAACCAAAGGGGCATCTCCAGCTGGAATCTGTTGCTGAGAAAATTACTTCCCATCAGTTCATGGTAAGGCTACTCCTAGATCAGAATAGAATAGGAGCAAGTTATTTAGCATAATGTTTGTTTCAAATCATTTCTGAAATGAATAATTCCCTTCTGCTACTTTGGTTAAGGAACTAAAAGCACTAATACCTGTCAGCCCACTAAAAAACAAACAAAGGATTTGTCTAAAATCCAGCAATCTGGAACATGAGACAGATTTGTGACAACGTCTACAAACTAATGAGATGGAGACGAAAGCTGCATTTGCCTGCAGGCTGTGTCCACGATGTCTGAAAGAAAACCATATTTGTTTTGATCTGTTCAACATTCTGTAAGCGCTGAGACGGGCCCCTTTGCATGAATAAACTGCCTCCATGTACTTGGAAATCAAATGAGAACTGATAGTTTCCCTTATTTAAACAGCTCTTTGTTTTCAAGTATTTCCCCCCAGTTAGTTCATGTAGAAGCGTGCCTACAACACACTGAGCTGCCCAGAAAATGCAGCTTCATTTTGTTACAAAACGCTACACGAAGGAGAGAAGATGGTGGAATGATTGGTGTTACAGGTATATCCAGGTGCTCCAACAGCTCATGCCAAGTAGCAGCCCCTGCCAATAAAGTGGAAAAAGCCACGATACTCTCTATCATTTGGACTATGCAGTTTTAGTCTTTACGATGTCAGCAAACAGATTGCTGCAGGTGTCGGCTAAACTCACCATCGGTAATCATCAAAGCAATTTCAACACAAAACATGGTCAGTTTCAAATCGACAGAAGAGAGGTTACGCATTCCTTTTAAGGTCCACAGTGCAGAGGCATACAATATGACATTTGAACGATCATACGTCAGCTTAAAGATATACACGAACCTGTTGCCCCTTTGCTGCGAGCAATGGCAGACTTGGAGCTCTCAAATTTCAGTGGCACCCTGTGCGCTGATAAAATCCAGTGCCCACCCCGCCTCTCATGCTCCATTCTACAGCATCATCATGGCGCCCCAAGCAGCATGGTGACCAGTGCGACCCAACTGGTTGCTCTGCCCTTAAACTGCCTCTGTTGTGAGCCATGAGTAAACAATGAGGCATCTAACTAACCAGTTTCCTGTTCCATCCGAAACTAGGATTATTAGTTTTGGAACAATCCAGGATACTAAACTACAAACTGAAGTTGGTTTATTATCTTGGAACATTCCAAAACTGGGAAACTACGGTTTATTAAAAGCTCTCAGATTTAACTATGGCTTGGGTAAAGGGGACAGAAGCCCTTTGACAATCTCAGCTTAATAAACCAAGATATGATAGTTTTAAGCTTGTTGGCACAGTTATTTTTTTCCTCTGTTGCCTGTGGAAAGCATTTCAGAGTACCCTGTTAGCTGCTGCAAACCAGAAAGCCAGATAAGGGAAATGCAGCTAATGTATCACACATGTGGAAGCAGACTGGGAATTGCTGTCACTTTGCCGTCAGCTGAATGAGTTACAGCAAATCCCTTCATACCCCCCGAGTGTATAACTTCCATTTCATCACTGCCTGTCTGAGTATTTTGTCACAAGCCCTAACAGAAAACACCTTGGATCACTTTCTCTTGTGTGAACAATGAGCTTCCTGGGAAGCCAAGTTTCTTACCTTGCCCTCGTAAACCTTATTCTGAAAGGGACAGTGATAATCTTGACTCCCAACAAACTGCCAGATGTATGCCAAGAAAGGCTGCCTCACATTCAGCATCTTAACACTTCCTTGCTGCCATGAACTGGCCACTCTGCTCTGAGATGCTGAGAATTTATAGGATCCCAGTGACGCGTGTGCATTTTTCATGCACCTCATGATGATTCCAGCAAACCTGGAGCCCCATTAAATTGAGAGTGACAGCAATGTGAAAGAAGAAAAATGGAACTGCTTTGCAGATCCCAGCTGAGACTTTGAAAATCCTACAGTGCATTCAGGCAAAGGCTCCAGACCCAGGGTGCCAGAGTACCCTGGAAGGCTACAGAATGCAGACCACCAAAGAGATGATTTGCAGAATAAAAGAATGCTAACTTGTGCAAACCACGCTGAGGTATTTCATTTCCGAAGTTATATTTTGGGACAATTAACATGCCTATGAATGCAACTGCAGAGAACATCAAGATCATGAAAATAACACACTGAAAAGAGGCAGGTCCCACATCACCTGGCAGCCTGGCTGGGCGGCTGCTGGTTGCCCACTGTCCCAACCTCCCTTCCCCAGCTGTGATGCTGCTTCTATTTCTATGTTACATCTGAATCACATCTCGGTTATGAAAGTGATGGATCAATGCCTGGATGTAGTGGCAAATGGGATGAGAGCTAATAAGCTCCAGTTAAATAATGGGCCAATAATGGGATGCAGGTGGCACTGTGGGTTAAACCACAGAGCCTAGGACTTGACGATCAGAAGGTCGGCGGTTCGAATCCCCGCGACGGGGTGAGCTCCCGTTGCTCAGTCTCTGCTCCTGCCAACCTAGAAGTTTGAAAGCACGTCAAAGTGCAAGTAGGTAAATAGGTACCGCTCCAGCGGGAAGGTAAACAGCGTTTCCGTGCGCTGCTCTGGTTCACCAAAAGCGGCTTAGTCATGCTGGCCACATGACCCAGAAGCTGTACACAGGCTCCCTCGGCCAATAAAGCGAGATGAGCGCCGCAATCCCAGAGTCGGCCACGACAGGACCTAATGGTCAGGGGTCCCTTTACCCTTTACCTTTAAATGCCAATAAGATGGAGGCTCCAAGTCTCGCAGGCAACTTATAATGCTGCACTATGCCTGAAGGAGCAGGTGTGCAGAATGCCCAGGTGGTGGGAATGGCACCTTTTACCACCTTCGACTGGTGTTGACTGCTCTTGGGTCACACTAACCATGCCACACTGTCTTGGTAAAATCAGGACTGGGCTACTGTGATGCGTTCTAAGAGGTGCAACCTTTAAGATTGGTACGGAAGCTGCAGCTAATGCAGAATACAGTGCTTAGGCTGCTGACTAAGGAAGCTTAATGAAAAAAATTAAAAACCGTTTTTTAAAGAACCGCATTGGCTGCCAATACGCTACTGCCATTCCAAGTTTAAGGCTTTTGTACTTGCCTAAAGCCCTAAACTGTTTCCGACTGGGTTATCAGAATGGTTTGCCCTGTATAGATCTGTCTGGAGGGGGCCAGGTCCATTCATGCTGCACTAAACTACAGTGCAGTGTGACATCAACATGTGGCTGCTTTCTCTCAGCCTCAGCTTTCCCACTCACTTCACCTGCAGTATAGGGAAGATAATTCTTGCTCACCTTACCAGAGTGTTGTAATATTAACTGAGATAATGTATGTGAGTACCACTGAACACTTGACATGCAGTAGATACATGCTAAACATTATTATAAGCACAGTTCATTAAAGATGTCTGGAAGGGAAATGCAAGCCTTTCGGCAACAGTAAATGCACATTTTACATATAATGCCATTATCTGCTTACTGTCAACACATGGTATGAACACAGGATCTCCTGTACTGGAAAGGTACTAAATAGCTTACCTTGCTCTGAGAGGATTGTTGAGTCTGTGCTGGGGATCTGGTCTTTCATCTTCTCATCTTCACTCTCCTCATCGCTAACCTCCTGAAAGATACCAGCAGTAAATGTTGCGGGTGTGAATAACTGTTCAGTCGGCATCTCAGAAAAGGCTGGGCTTAAATCATTGCTGGCTGATTGATCTGCTGGAGGAGGTGAATCAGGATCTCCTGGTCTGAGAGGAACCCCAGTACTATCCAAGGCATTGAAAGGCACTGTGGGCATTGGGTAATCTAGAATGAGGTTTGTATCCTCAATGTCATTAACTGTTGCTGGACTTGCATAAACCAGTGGTACTTCAGAGGTCTAGCAAAGAGAAGAAAGAGAGGATGAAGAAAACCTGAAGAGAGGAACAATTGCTATGACACTTAACTGTGGTCCATGGAAGGCCATTTCACACATTAAGGTTGCTAAGTGCTTGTCTATTATGATTTAAGTGTACATTACAGAAACTTGATTTGTTCTGGTTTCTATAAACTGCACTGCAAACCAGGGGTTGCCTCTGTGTAATGCAGGTTTCCCACACTTGTGTCTCCAGCTGTTGTTGGACTACAACTCCCATCATCCCTAGCTAGCAGGATCAATAGTCAGGGATGATGGGAACTGTAGTCCAAAAACACCTGGAGACCCAAGTTTGGGAAACTCTGGTGTAATGTATACAGGTACACTCCAGAAAATATTTTACAACGGTGTACATATGTGCGCGCAAACATGTATGTATTTTTATTTATAGAGTTTATTATTACACTACTTGTCACATATGATCCTGGAGTGGCTCATAACAATATAAATATATAAACGTAACATTAACACGTTCACCTGTCCTCTCACAAATATTCAAAATACTCTGAAGGAAGAGAACTGCCTTCATCTGGCACTAGAAAACTGACAGAGTAGGTGCTAGCTAGACTTCAGGGGAGAGAATATTCCATAGCCCAGGGTGCTATTGCTGAGAAGGCCCTTGGTGGGTCTGTCTATAGGAGAGGGTCATAGATATCCTGGCCTCAGTTAACACTAAAACAATGAACAGGGTGGTGATACAATGACTACTGCAATAGACACAAGATAGTATCACCAAGGCAACTATCTGTAAACAAACAATAAACATTCATTGTTTGTTCTCAGTTGACATTGGCAGTACCAGAAGAGCCTCCACAGCCAACATCAAAGGCAGGACAATATGGGGAAGACACCATCTTTCAGGTAACTGGGTCTTAAGGCATTTAAGGCTGAACTGTTACTTCATAATAGGTCCATCTTCAAGGACAATACTACACAGAGTAAACTGCAGTGCTCCAAACAGGAGGTTTACTAGAGCATGGATCACTATGGCCAAGCCATTCCCTATTCAAGAATGGTCATAACTGGTGAAACAGCCCCAACTGGAGAAAGGCACTCCATACCACATACCACTTGGGCCTTCAGTGACAAGGTCAAATCAAGGAGTACCCCCAGACTACAGATCTGATCCTTCAAGAGGAGTCAACCCCATCTGTAACAGGCCACCTTCTTCTTTCCTGGATCCAACATATCATTGAAACCACAGATATTGTGGCTAATTTGCGGCCCTCCAGATATTGTTGGACCATGCCTCCCATCATCATTGACCATGCTGGTGGGGCCTGATGGGAGTAGGAGCCCAACAACATATGGAGGGTCACAGGTAGGTCACTCCTGCTATATGACATTTTCACATGATCAATAAATAAACAATATGCAATAAACACATTTTGTTTTTTGGTGCCACAAGTCATGCATGCTCCAGATTTTGTTTTTAGTATCTGTTGCCTCCTCCCACCATGGGGGACATAGATTTGCTCTGAGATAAATGGTAGAAGGGGCAGGAACCTCTTGGCTCTCCCTCCTTTGCTAGTTTTTAAAACTAGGGCAGATGAGCTCTGTTTTGGTTTAGCAAACAAAGTTTAGTAGCCACCAATGGAATAAAATATACAAGTTCACAAAATAGGAGTTTATGCGGGGGATCGGGAGGGCAAGAGGCCGAGTGTTGGAAACTTTGCCTTAAAAACAACAGTGTTGAAAAGTTCACTCCAGCACTAGGGTTTCATAGGATGTGAACACATGGCGGGGGGAGGGGGACGAAAATTGCGTGAAGCAGAAGGAGTTGTATTTGACAGAGAAGATATAATAGCAGCCTGGGTCTGTTGGATGCTACTCATATTCACAAAGTTTTATTTTGCAATGATTTTATTGGGTTCCTGGTATATATCTTACCTTAAGGAACAAAGGCAGGAAAATTTACTCACCAACCCGGGTCCAGCGACACCATCGGTTACCATGGATTGGATATCATTATCTACGTCACTTGATGGCCTAATGGTTTCTGCAAAATGAGACAAATGCAAAGGGAATTTTTTCAGTAAATCTGCATAAATGACAAGAAGCATGCTTACTGATCAAAGTGTGCAAAATGTTATATAAGGTGCTATGCTGTAAACTTGAGTAATGTCACATGACAAATACAATTACAGAGCTGGGGGGGGGAGAGAGTTGGTCATTCAATATGAATTTAAATTTTAAAGATGCTGCTTACTCCAGAGAACTGAGCTTTCTCTCTAAATTAACTAATGGGAAAGAGCAGTATGAACTCAGATTGTTCAGGATGTTCACACTGCAAGGCCATTGTTCCCATTACACAGCAACAGGTCTGGGTTTACTACTGAGTGTCTATTTGGCTCAAAGCACCAGTTAATTCTAGCTCGCTGACAAATGTGGTACGCTTGTGCAATATATGTGCTGTTCAAATCCATTTGCTGCATTCCTACATATATTTATTCATTTTACTGGATCTCTGCAACCTCAGAGGGACTCAATGATGCACAGCGCAGGGTCATTTTCAACTGGATCCCTAGTTCACAAAGAGGAAAATCTGATTGACTGACCGTCAGCAAACTGAAGTGTCCCAAGATCCATGGACAGTGACTTATCTTCCTGTAGTGCCATGGCAACCATCTGCTGAAGGTCTGTCACTCTCGGTTTAGTTGCTGGTATCTCGCCCTCCGTACTAATAGAACCTTTTTCGTTTTCAATCTTGTTGGAGCTGATAGTTGAGATGTCATCCGCAGGACCTTTAACTTCGGACTCCTCTCTCTCAAAGTTGATAACATACCGAGCTACTGTGCTGCTTGACCTTTGGGTGTGGGAGGAAACTAAGTGTATGATAAATGCTTTTACCTGTGCCAAGTTCATATTTCACTGAAATTGGTTTAGTAATAGAGGAGGACATGGAAGACCTGCTTGTCATTAGGTGATTGATTTCACTGGCTAGCTTGTTAATCTAAGTTAGTAGCAATGAGTCACAACTTCCCTCGGTCACCCAGCCCTCTTCACTAGTTAAAACCTAGTGACACTGCTTTTATGGTGACTGAGATGGGTTAGGAGATATTGCCACTGATGCGAGTTAACAGGAGCTCTTGAGATATGACTCACTCCAGTCATGTAAAGGTCAACTTGGCTAAATTATTGAAATGCCTTCTCCAGGCAACCAACACATTAAAATATCAGCAAGGGAAAATAACATTTAATCCACAATCCAACACAATCAACGATGCAAAATATAAAAACTAGATTTCCCATCCTTCCTAGTTTGGATTGAGGCATGCAGGTAGGTGTTTGTGAAGGGGAAGATGCTTAAAATCCCATTTAGCATAATAAATGAACTTTGCTTCTCCTAAACAGAATGACTACATTTCCTCAGCATTCAAATAGCAATATTCTTCTCCAAGCACATCCCTTGCTTTTCTAATTGTACTGCAGGGTGGCACACATGGCATGGCCAGCTACTGAACAGCACTTATTATATAACTAGTGCTGGATAAAAATAATCCCACTCAACCCATGGGGGTAAGGTGCCTTTTCTAAGCAGTTTAAAATGCGTAAAAGAGATAGCTGGAGCCTGGACACTCCCTGTTTGAAACTATAAGGAAGGGTTGTAGGTGACTGCTAGACTAGAGCATATTATTTGCATACGGAAGGTTCCAGATTCTGTTTGCAGCATCTCCAGGTACGGTGGGGAAACCCTGGAGAGCTACTGCCATAATGCTGAAGTAGATAGCCAATGGCCTGACTTCTCAGTAAAAGGCACTTTCCTATGTTCCTGCATTCCTAATCTGTCAAGTGCAGAAGTGTTCATGTAAGTCATAACTCACTATATGATATAGGTTTGTGCGCGCGTGCATGTAGCATCAAAAACATAGCTCTTCCAGTGCTAGGTCACCTCAACGCCTATAATTTGGTGTTATCATATCCCAGCAAAAAGGCACATTCCAGACAACAAGGCAGCCTCCCACATTCAGTACCTGTGGCAACCATATCATGCCGTGTACTAAAGGTAACGTTGACTATAGCACTAATTGGGTAAGTCCCTAGGAGTAGTTGCTGAACAGTCAAACAAAAGCAGTTGTATTTCTACCCTTCTTGCTGGAACAGTACAGGAATGCTTAGGAGGAACAGGGCACATAAATAAAAGTGCCATAAAAGACCTGTTCTGTGTTAGGAGTCACATCAAATAAAAAAGGAGTGACTATGTACTCAGAGGCCTGGTTCACATGCCGCACTAAACCATAGTTAAAATAAACCACAGTTTAATGTGAACAAGCAGTGCTTCACTCTTCCCTTGCTCCTGCTAGGAAACAAATCATGGTATGGCTTGCCTTGTTGTCCAAACCTGGACTTGTGGTTTGTTTCTCTCTGAACAAACCACAAGCGGAAGCCAAGGTTTGTTCTTAGTTTGCCACTCATGGTTTGTTTGAGGGAAATAAAACATGAGACCAAGCTCAGGTGGCATGACAAGTCAGATCATGGTTTGTTCCTTGGCAGTGCAGCAGAAGTGGGGGAGGAGTAAAGTGTCATTCATATTAAACCACAGCAAATTTGACTATAATTTAATACGTCATATGAAGCAGATTAATGTGCCTTTTCTTCACCTCTGAGTAATCACAAGCAGACCTGAAAGAGCTGGTTTGTTCTAGGATAAAGGATTCCAGGATAAGGGAACATGACTCCTTAAGGAAAGAAGAAGAAGAGGAGTTTGGATTTTATATCCCGCTTTATCACTACCTGAAGGAGTCTCAAAAGCGGCTAACAATCTCCTTTCCCTTCCTCCACCACAACAAAAACTCTGTGAGGTGAGTGGGGCTGAGAGAAGTGTGACTAGCCCATGTGGAGGAGCGGAGACGCAAACTCGGTTCCCCAGATTACGAGTCCACCGCTCTTAACCACTTCACCACACTGCAAGTGTCAGCATGTCAGTGCTTCAATAATGTTACATCAACCTCACAGACAATTAACAGTACAAATGTTTAGGATCAGGATATCAATCTTCACTTTTCTGAATGGAAAAGGAACAACAAATAGTTATGGACTAAACTTGCTTAAAACTGCTCTGCAATGGCAAACATCTGAAGGGAGGGGGAGACACTGAATTGTGTTTTCCATATTCTACTCTGTGGCAAATCTCCTCAATGGGAGGGTGGGGTAGGGAATAGGTTGCAAAAATATTTTAGACTTGTATCATACATTGAAAATCAATAGTTACTTGGTAGGCACCTAAGGGGTTCTGAAAAACCTACACCTCAGACAACTTCCTATTGTGAGTCAGATGATAACTGACCTCCCATCAGCACTTCCAAGATACATAAAGAGAGCCTGAGAATAAGTTTGCTTCTTATCATTTTCTAAAGCCATGTATAAATGCATTTAATTTACTGTGCTAGCACTATCGCTTCCTTCTCCTACACGCAAGGTGGCAGTTACAGTAGCTCTGTGATAGGACGATGACCCTATCGAGAGGGGGGTGGGGAAAAGGAATCTGGTCTTCTCAGCAGAACAGAAAAGCAAAAACATTTCCCTTGTCTATTTTATGTTGTAGATGGAGGAATTTTCTGCTGTTTGCGTCAGTCTTTGTCTGCCTATGCTGCATAATGGCTTAGGCTAAAGTGGCCTAAAGTCAGCCAAGCCTACATGTTTCTTACAGATTCTGTATCTTAAAACTAGGTAATTTCACGTTGACATTACTATGCATATCATATCATGTGCTGTTGTTTTTTTATATAAAAAAGTGCGGGAAAATTACCCATCTTTTTCCTTCTTCTGTCTTCAGTTCCAGCACACGAAGGCAGGACAGATGGAAATATTTCAAAGGAAAAGAAAGAAGAACATTAAAGCATACAAACATATTAACTTGCGGTTAGTAATATACTCTGCATCTTTCCTCTTTGTTATTTGCCAGGGCAAGTGATTTCCATCATTAAAATTCCTTTCTTCACAAAACGTGAGTGCTCCTTTTCTCTTTCCCTTCCTGGAGTAAAAGAAAGCTCTTCAGCTTTCCCCTCTCTTTCCATCCATTTCCCCTCCCCTCCCCAGGTCACTAATTGCAATTCATCGGGTGCTAATCTGTACCTTTCCCGTGGCAACGAAGAAGCTGGGATTGACTTTGTTTGGCTCTTGTCCAAATCCGGGCCTCAGTAACCTGACCTAATTATCATTCTGACTATGCACACTTCTTGAGGCCATGTCCTGCCATGACACTTTGTAATACTGTCCTCTCTTTGTTTGTCTGACATATCTTCCATGCCAAATATGGAGCTCCTTAGCTGCCCCCGCACACCCATGTGGCTCTCCCAGAACAGCTTTCTTTCTCCTAGCTTGAGATGTACAAGAAGGGAAGGCACCAAAACAAAGACTACTTTTTCTCTCAGAGGTAATCATGAAAGTCAAGACTCCATTTCTAGCACTGCTTAATGTTCAGAGGTAAATAGAAAGAATCTTTGTGTAGGTCCAGCTTCTAAACTAGCTATTTCCCAACATTTATATATTAAATTTGCCAGGTAAGTGAATGATATATATGGAGGCTTCTTTTCCATATGCAGCTGGATATCTTTAATCCTTGTATAACTGATCTTTATTTCTGGTGGTGATGTGCTGTGAAGTTTTGTCAAAAATATTTGTCTCTGCTGGAAACCCAACCAGATGGGCAGGGTATAACATCATCATCATCATCATCATCATATTATTATTATTATTATTATTATTATTATTATTATTATTACTATTATTATTATTATTATTATTATTAAGTACAACTCCCATCAGCCCTAGCAAGCATGACTAATAGCCAGGGGTGTAGGGAGTTGTTGTTCAACAACATCTGAAGCCAGAGGTTCCCCACATCTGGTCAAAATGTAGGTGTGGGATAACACACTAGTATCATATTGATAAAAACATCAGCACCGGGGGGGGGGATGATAGAAAGCTTTCTTCAAGGCATGGAAAGGGTCTAGATCAGCGGTTCTCAACCTGTGGGTCCCCAGATGTTATTGGACTACAACTCCCATCATCCCTAGCTAGCAAGGCCAGAGCTCAGGGATGATGGGAGTTGTAGTCCAACAACATCTGGGGACCCACAGGTTAAGAACCACTGGTCAAGATGGATGTTATGGTAGAATGGGGTGGGGAACCTGTAGTCCCCCAAAAGTTGTTGGACTTCACGAGCCCCAGCCAGCCTGGCTCATCCTCAGGACTGATGGGAGTTGTAAACTAACATCACCTACAGCATCACAGGTAGACAGTACTGTAGTGGCGAAGAGCACAAGCTGGGATGTCCCCAGCTGAAATCTCACCATAGTCATGAATTAACTAGGATGTATAAAAAAACAAAACCTGAAAACCTAAATGCATAAAGATGGAGACAATAATAGAGGCCAACCGCCTGCATTACTCATGCTTGAATAGGATGTTGACCTAGTTCTGCTGGGGCTTCCTCACATGTCAGCCTCCACCCAAGTAGAATCACTGTCTGCACCACCACATGAGCTCTTGCTGTCCCTTGGGATCCCTGAAAATTTCAGTGCGCTGCAAACAAACCTGTAGTTGTGGGACCACTTATTTGGAATGTAAAGAACGTGAGTAATAACCTAATGTCCCCAGGGACTTTCTTTTCTGCTGTATGTAAGAAAACACTGTCCGAGCTGCTTCAGGTCGTGGCGGATGTTCTCCTGGAGACACCTAGTTTGGTTGTCCTAGGGGATTTTAACATCCATGCCGACACGACCTTACAAGGGGCCGCTCGGGACTTCGTGGAAAGCATGGCCTCCATGGGGCTGTCCCTGAATAAGTTGGGCCCAACTCATAGTCATGGACATGCCTTAGACCTGGTATTCACCTCTAGCGACGTGGGTGATCTGACACTAAGTAAAAATGAAACCAAAGAAGTGCCATGGTCAGATCACTTCCTGGTGCAACTGGACTTCTCCGCGACCCTTCCCCTCTGCAGGGAGGTGGGACCAATTCGGATGGTCCGCCCCCGCCACTTAATGGATCCAAATGGTTTCCAGAGAGTGGTAGGGGATGCTTTATCCCATGTTGATGGCCTTTCAGCTGATTCCCTGGTGGCCCGCTGGAATGCGGAGTTAACCAGGGCTATCGACTGTCTGGCTCCGAAGCGCCCTCTCCGATTGCATGGAGCCCGGACAGCCCCGTGGTTTTCTTCGGAGCTGAGGGCGATGAAACAATCGCTGAGACGGCTAGAGCGTCGGTGGCAGAAAACTCACTCCGAATCTGACCGGACACAGGTTAGAGCTCAACGTCGAGCCTACCAAGTGGCGATAGCGATGGCGAAGAAGACTTTCTTCACCGCCTCTATTGCATCTGCAGAAAATAGTAGCAGGAGACTCTTTCAGGTGGTCCGCAATTTAACGGAACCACCTTTACCACCGGGGCCTTGTAAAGACCCCAAGATCTCCTGCAACGATTTTGCAAAGTTTTTTGCAGATAAAATCACTCATATTCGGAAGGAGCTAGACACCACCGTGGGAGCAGGGCTGGGGCGGGAGAGTGCTAGAGCCCTGTCTGGTCAAGTTGCATGGAATCAATTTCAATCCGTTACCCCCGAGGATGTGGACAGGCTGCTTGGACGCGTGAAACCAACCACCTGTCTCCTTGATCCTTGCCCATCCTGGCTTATAAAAGCAAGCCGGGAAGGGCTGGGCGATGGGCTCTGCGGGGTGGTGAATGCTTCTCTCTGTGAGGGAACATTCCCAGATCCGCTGAAAGAGGCGGTCATTAAACCGCTTCTTAAAAAACCATCTTTAGACCCGGCCAGTATGGCCAACTATCGCCCAGTCTCAAATCTTCCATTCTTGGGCAAGGTGATTGAGCGTGTGGTTGCTGAACAACTCCAGGCACGCCTGGAGGATGCGGACCATTTGGATCCCTTCCAATCAGGGTTCAGGCCTCATCATGGGACTGAAACTGCCTTGGTCGCACTGGTTGATGATCTCCGGCGAGCTAGGGACAAAGGTGAGAGTTGTTTCCTAGTTCTGCTGGATCTCTCAGCGGCCTTTGATACAATCGACCATAACATCCTTCTGGACCGTCTAGAGGGGTTGGGAGCTGGGGGCACTGTTATACAGTGGTTTCGCTCCTTTCTCCTGGGCCGTGTTCAGAAAGTGGTGGTGGGGGATGAGTGTTCAGACCCTTGGGCCCTCACTTGTGGGGTGCCTCAGGGTTCCGTCCTCTCCCCCATGCTTTTTAACATCTATATGAAGCCGCTGGGAGAGATCATCAGGGGGTTTGGACTGGGTGTTCATCAATATGCAGATGATACCCAGCTCTACCTTTCTTTCAAATCAGAACCAGTGAAGGCGGTGAAGGTCCTGTGTGAGTGCCTGGAGGCGGTTGGAGGATGGATGGCGGCTAATGGATTGAAGTTGAATCCTGACAAGACAGAAGTACTGTTTTTGGGGGACAGGGGGCGGGCTGGTGTGGAGGACTCCCTGGTCCTGAATAGGGTAACTGTGCCCCTGAAGGACCAGGTGCGTAGCCTGGGAGTCATTTTGGACTCACAGCTGTCCATGGAGGCGCAGGTCAATTCTGTATCCAGGGCAGCTGTCTACCAACTCCACCTGGTACGCAGGCTGAGACCCTACCTGCCCGCTGACTGTCTGGCCAGAGTGGTGCATGCTCTAGTTATCTCCCGCTTGGACTACTGCAATGCGCTCTACGTGGGGCTACCTTTGAAGGTGACTCGGAAACTACAGCTAATCCAGAATGCGGCAGCTAGACTGGTGACTGGGGGCGGCCGCCGAGACCACATAACACCGGTCTTGAAAGACCTACATTGGCTCCCAGTACGTTTCCGAGCACAATTCAAAGTGCTGGTGTTGACCTTTAAAGCCCTAAACGGCTTCGGCCCAGTATACCTGAAGGAGCGTCTCCACCCCCATCGTTCTGCCCGGACACTGAGGTCCAGCGCCGAGGGCCTTCTGGCGGTTCCCTCATTGCGAGAAGCGAAGCTACAGGGAACCAGGCAGAGGGCCTTTTCGGTGGTGGCGCCCGCCCTGTGGAATGCCCTCCCATCGGATGTCAAGGTGATGGACAACTACCTGACATTCAGAAGACATCTTAAGGCGGCCCTATTCAGGGAAGCTTTTAATGTATGATATTTTAGTGTTTTTTGGGTTTCTGTGGAAGCCGCCCAGAGTGGCTGGGGAAACCCAGCCAGATGGGCGGGGTACAAATAATAAATTATTATTATTATTATTATTATTATTATTATTATTATTATTATTATATTCCCTTTGATCTTATAGTACGGTAGCACCTACAATTTGGAGCTTCCTGCCTATCGCTTTAGGAAAGGTGGAGCAACAGATAGAGGAGAGGAGAAGGGAGGTGACAGAGGAAGAGGCATTGGCAGGGTCTACAGTCTCATACTGTCTTGAAGTGCCAATTTAGAAATACTTTTGTCTAAACTAACCTCTCTACCGGCTTTCAAAACTGATTGAAATCACTAAAAATTATACCACTTAAAAAATAAATTGCTAAACTGTTTACATAGAGTGGAGTTCAACACACTGCTAAGGAGATTGTTCCATCAGTGCAAGCATTTCTGTTCTCCATCAGAACCATCTCCCCTCCTCTCCGCCCCACCCCCGACTGCTGTCCCAGGGCTTCTCCAGAGGGAGAGGCATGGAGGGGGGGAAACTGGGGGAGAGTCCCATTGTGTGCTAGCAGGAGTCCTTGCACTGGCTTCTGCTAGCAGAATGGATGAATTGAATCTGGTCCCCAGAGAATAATAAAAGGACACACAGCAACATTCAGAAAAATTCCCCAAAGCCAAATAAACACAGAACAAAGCTACAGATCACAGAGAAAACTGATTAGAAGATTCTGAAATGCTAACGTACAACAAAATGTTTCCTAGAATAAAATGCCTTATTTGCTTCCTTAGTGAGAAGGGAATACTTACCCCTAACTAGAAAGTGAATAACGTTATCACTTACCTAAATCCTAATACACGGATTTCTTTGAATCCTGCAAGTTTCTCAAATATCTTTTGCATCTATTAAAGAGAGAGGGAAAAAAGTTAATTATATGTTCATTCTTCTGTCAGGGGAACTAACAGATGTTAGCTAAATAAGCATTTACTCCCAGCAGAGCCTATTCTAGCATTTGTAAAACAGAACTTTGGAATTTAGAAAGACCATTGGGGAATTTGCTTTCGTTGCATGGTTAGTGGAGACCTTAATTAAGCATTTTAACTTGGACATGCTGAGATACTGTTTAGATTAATGGACAAAGCCCTGCAACGTTGCAGCTTTTCTCACCTAGTGAGCCTGTATGCATTATTTGTATTGGTGGTTGCAATAAGGTTACAGAGGGCATTGTTTAAGCCCAGGGCCTTGGTTTCCAGGGCCAGGATTTGCTCCAGTTTACATGAAGCAATATGAGAGTTTGACTTCCTCTCAGCATGTGCAGAACACCAAACTCCACTATCAGCCTCTTTAGTCACTTTATGGTTTTTGATGCATCCTTAAACACATAAAGCGAATGAGGTAGGAACATGTCTTTGCAAACAAATGCATCATGGTGGCTCACTTTATCAGGGAGCCCGGTTTCGGTAAAGCTGTTTAGAGTACACTCGGTAATAAATCTAAGTTGGTTACCACATTGTGATATAAGCTGGGAAACCATATGACCTAAGCTTTGAGACCTAAGATCAAGGCATTTTGCTGCCAGAGGCAATGGGCAATAGGGTGTCCTCTCCCCGTTACCTGGAATGACAATGAAATCTGATTTCACCACTGCTGGCAGAACACTGTTCACCACTGAAAGGCTAGCCAAGAGAAGCAAAAGGCTAGCCAGGGTGTGTGTGCAGGATACATGGCGCATGCTGTTCAGTCCTCCCAACACCCCTCTACTGCCAATAATCTGTTACCCGGGTGGTTGTTTCACACCACCTCAGTGGCGTAGCGTGGGTTGTCAGCACCCGGGGCAAGGCAAGTAATTTGCGCCCCCTAACCCATGGATTTGCGCCCCCTAACCCGTGGATTTGCGCCCCCTAACCCTAACCCCCAGATGTTGCGCCTGGTGCGGCCGGCCCCCCCTGCACTCCCCACGCTACGCCACTGCACCACCTAACAGTAGGCAGTGGGTGGGTGTGCCTTCCTGGCATTCATTTATAATACTTGTGTCCCACCTCTCCCTGCACTTGTGGCAGTTAAATCCCATAAAAGAATTTAACCACAGGTTTGAAGCAAAACACTTCTTTAGTTCATGAATGACCAACTTCCTACATCCACAAATCATCATTAGAAAAGGCTTCCACTGTGTTACACAACAATCACTTCCTACACCTGATAAATGACATAAGGCAGTTTATTTCCAGTGACTAAGTGATGGGTATATATGGAGACACTATAAAGTGGGATGCAGGAGATAATGGCTGAACCTCATACATGGATGATGCAGAGAAATAAAAGCCCACCCAAGTGAGCCAACCAATCTAATGGCCTTCTCCTAAATCCACCGGCTTATAATGCAGCCTAATGATCCATCCTAGCCCACTTGCTCAGGAAGCGGCTATTGCTGTTGCTACCTAATTAGCCCTTGGATGATACTGTGCATAATACAAATGACAGAAAAATTATTAGGTACTTTGTTTCAGTAGATCAGGTTGTGTCAAAGCTGTGCTGACAGTAATGGGGAGGAGGGAACAATGACAGAGAATGGCTACGTTGCCTTTCTGACATCACTCTTATTGAGTCGGCCAGATTCCTTGCTACGCTCAACACAGCCCATTGTCTTCCGCTCTCCTTCTGGGCCAAATGCACACTACTGCTGCACAGAGGGCAAAGCAGGCAGTGGGCGCTCTTCCATATTCTTGCCCTTGAAAGCTAGGTGAGGGCAAGTGACCAACATTAACATCAAAGAAGAGGAGTAGGGCTCTGAGGACTGGCCGTGAGTTCCCTGCTCCAATGTGGACCTCGGAAGGAGCTTGATGACGATGAGGCTGCCTTTGCAATACTCCTTCCTTATTTATTTTATTCTATTTACCCCACATGTGACTGCATATTTGTGTTCCAGGTAAGTTGGCACTAGCTTCTTAGGTGGGTATCTTGAATGCCTGATTTTGAGGTACCCATTCAATACCTAAACTCTGTGGACTCTGTGGACCTTCCTCCTGGCTGAGAGAGGTCTCCTCCCTTTTGAATTTCTGGCACTTGGAGAAGACCTTTTTATTTCAGCAGGTATTTAAAGTACAGTGGTACCTCCAATTGCAGACGAGATCCATTCTGGAACTCTGGTTGGATCCCTAGGTTTCCGCAACTGGAGGGACTGCTTCTGCGCACACACGTGTGGTGGTAGAGTGCTTCTGCACATGTGCGTGTGGCAAAAACCCGGAAATAGACTTCTGGGTTTGTGGCTTACGTATCCCAAAGTTTACATAAGTGGAGGGATACATAAGTGGAGGTATGACTGTAAGCTTTTCTGATGTTGTGGTTAATTGTAACCTACTTTATCTAACTTATTTCTTTTGTATCTTTATTGACCTAGAGACTACAGTGTATATAAATTGCGGAAATAAAAAGAATAAATATATAAATAGTGCTTCTCTTTCCAAGCAAAACCAGTACTACAGCGGCAGCTCTTTACAAACATACTACAGGATCTTGAAAACACAAATCACAGAAGGCTTTTCGGGTATAAGTTAATAACTTTATGGCTATCCGAAAGAATCCTCCCATACTGAAGCAAGTAAAGTAAACATTTGCTAAGCTTCATTTTCCCATGGGAAGCTTAGATTGATTATGGGCCATTATTATTATTATTATTATTATTATTATTATTATTATCTTGGTTGCCATTTCTTGGTTAATATTTTGTGTTAAACACTGTGGTACATATACTATACATGCCCAATCATCTTCTTTTTTGTATTTATAGTCCACCATAAATAGACCTTCAGGATTACTGACCATCAGGAACACAGACTGATGATCAAATGGTAACTTACCAGAGGTGCTTATAACTACTTGAAATGCTGGCTGTCTTTGAGCTGGATTGGATGAAACCACTCCCCTGACCTGGTCCATCACATGGAGGACAGCAAGTGCACTCCCCATTGACCTGGCAGACCTGCCTATCCTTCAATTACCCCACACACCCCAAAACTGCCTAAGTGTATGTAATCCAAAAATGAAGGTCAAAAAACACTTGGTCAACCTCCTGGAAAAATACAATACCCAACTGTGCAATTTTGACTTAAGAACAGTGGTTGTACTTAGATGTTCTGTCCATGCATGGCCATTCCTCTCCTTCTCATGATGGGCTGGATCAGGGGAAAGGGAGCAGCCTATCTGCCAAGTGGGCAGGAGAACCACTGTTTTGTTCAACAGTCAAAAGAGGTACCCCCTTATTCTTGGAATATGTGCTGCAATGGCAATGCAGCGAACATGTCAGTTAATTTCCCCCTCTTTGTCATGGAAGTGGTGGCAGGGTAGCTACAGACCTTGCCATGAATAATGAGATCTGTCGCTATCCATTTTGCATCAAAAGCTAGAGAACTGAGAGCATTGTATTTGGTTAGCATCGCCCACTGCATTCTTAGATTTTCTTTCTGGAGGAGGCCAATGAGTCTAGGCATGAAAGACAGAGCTGTGAACAATTTCATTGATGAATACTTCATCTCGAGAACAAAGCTGCAAGCCCTTCAAAGCAGTCAGTGGCAATTTCAGTCAATACATATACATTTGGACTGAAATTATAGATTGATAGATACATGCAAACACACTTTCACCGTTATTATTCATACACCTCTCTCAAAACTTGTTTAAAAGCTGTTGGCCTGTCAGTTTATTAGTTTTCAGATCTCAGTAGGGTGTTTTACAATGTGGAAAGTTTACCCACAACTTTGCATAAAAAATTGTGTTACATTCTAGGAAGAGGTTATTTGAAGTTTTTTTCAACGCACTTTGAATAAGCACTGCATTTGCAAAGGATTTAAGAATTCAAAAGGCAAAGTGAATATCCCAAAGCAGCATTCCCGCAACACCTCCCTCTTCACTTGCCATACTGACTTTTGCTTAACTTTCAACTAAGCAACCTTCAGATCATTAATTGCTGGCTATTAAATAGCTAATGAAGCATGCAATTAGCCTTAGTAATGATATAAACATGCCATCTCTCCTCTAACTCAGAGGAAATGGGATAATGCCCAAATGAATAGAGGAGAATGTGTGATTTTGGGTCCCCTGGCAGCTTCCTTTGAAAAGTAGTTCAGACAACAGTGGCTAATTTCATTCAACATTCGTATTTAGATTGCTCATTAGGTTTATTGTTGAAATGAAATCGCTACAAAGTACTGTCCATTAATTCCTGATGAGGCTCAAATGACTTTTCCTAATGGTGTATGGTACGACTAATGCTCTCTGCTGACTGGGTAACTCTATAGTCTGTCTTATGCTGCTGAGGGGATGCTGGCAACGGGGGAACAGATGCTTAAACCACCTGAGGAGAAGGAGTGCAGCACAGTGGTATAGGCCTCTCATAGGCCTGTACCATCTTGAAACATGCCCAGAGGATTTGAGCTAGAAGCGTCTTCCTGTTAAGTTTGTTTGTTTGCTTTTTTTTTACAAGCACACATAGTTCTATTATTTTGTCTATTTATTTAAAATATTAAATAATGGTGCTGGAGGAGACTCTTGAGAGTCCCATGGCTGCAAGAAGATCAAACCTATCCATTCTGAAGAATCAGCCCTGAGTGCTCACTGGAAGGACAGATCCTGAAGCTGAGGCTCCAATACTTTGGTCACATCATGGGAAGAGAAGACTCCCTGGAAAAGACCCTGATGTTGGGAAAGATTGAGGGCACAAGGAGAAGGGGACAACAGAGGATGAGATGGTTGGACAGTGTTCTCAAAGCTACCAACATGAGCCTGACCAAACTGTAGGAGGCAATGGAAGACAGGAGTGCCTGGCATGCTCTGGTCCATGGGGTCACGAACATGACTAAACGACTAAACAACAACATTTAAAATATTCATATGCCACCTTTCATTATCAAATCTCAGGGCAGTTTACAGAAAATATTAAAACAGTAGTAAATTAAATACAGCAATCCACATCAGAAAAAAATAGAAAACACATCACTGAAGGCTACATCTGCAAGGGGGACTGTGAGTGTGCCGGGACAGTATCTTGCTTCAGTAACGAACTGGATGAGAGCCAACAAACTGAAGCTCAATCCAGATAAGACCGAGGCACCAAGTGGTTTCCTAGACTTGATGGATGAGAGGTGGCCTGTTCTTGATGGGGCTATACATTCTCTGAAGGAGAAGGTACATAGTTTTAGGGTACTTCTAAATTAATTGCTGTCACTTGAGGCTCAGGTGGCCTTGGTGTCAGGGAGTGCCTTCCATTAGCTTCGACTGGCAACCCAGTTGTGCCCCATCTGAACAGGGATAGCCTAACTCCTGTCATCTATGTTTTGGTAACCTCTAGGTTAGATTACTGCAATGCATTATATGTGGGGCTGCCTCTGAAGACAGTTCATAAATTTCAGGAGGTGTAGAATTCAGCAGCCGAGTTGCTCACCGGGGCAAGACTGCACTGGCTGCCAATTAGTTTCTGGGCCCAATTCAAGATGACTCAGCTTTGCCATACCTCAAGGACCACATCTCCTGCAGCTAATCCAGACCCTGTGATCATCATAAGACCCTTCTTCATGTGCCCCCTTCACAAGAGGTCCAGAGGGTGACAACATGAGAGTGGGCCTTTTCTGCAATGGTTTCCTGTGGAATGCTCTCCCCATGGAGACTGATCTGGCACCTTTATTGCATACCTTTAGGTGCCAGGTGAAAACATTCCACCTCTCCCAGGCCTTTGGCTAATTAAATATTTTATGGCCATTAAACAGGGAGGGTATTGTTTTGTTTGTTACTATGTTAATTATTTTTGTGTTTTTATATGGCAAACCATCTTTGATCCTCCGATGAAGGTTGGTGTGTGTGTGTGTGTGTCTCTGTGTGTGTGTGTGTGTGTGTGTGTGTGTGTGTGTGAGAGAGAGAGAGAGAGAGAGAGAGAGATCAGCAAATGCTTGGTGAAATATATGTCTTTAGCAGATGTCAATACCTGTCATATTTCGGGAGAAGGAATTCCAAAGGCTGGGCTCCACAATGGAAAACACCACATCATGTTCACACAGCATAATCTAAATGGCTAAACAGGCTTTTAGAGGTCTCCTTCCAAACCAAATTTTCCCAAAATGCATGAATGGGCATCAGCTAAGGGATAATGAAGAACCACCCCATGAGAATTGATCCTTTTCACAATGTGGGTCAGCTCAACCCCTTTCTCCCCTGGTGAGTTTTAAGCAGCAGCTTGACACAATCACTTTTGTGATCTCCCTGATACATCTAAAGATGAAGTAAATGTGTGTGTCAACATGGGGTTCTCCAGGGCCACATCATTTCTACCCCACAAGATGATCACCACCTCACTGTTCCTCCTGCTACCATATCTATAAACAGCAACAGAGAATATACAGTTCATATAATTTGCGCACACCTAAGCATTCAACCCTGAACACAACCAACCAATCACATATTGTGGGGCCTGTCAGGTACTTGACCACCTCCCCCTTCAACCCTGCAGTCTCAGGTAGGCAACCAAAACAGGAAGTCTGAATCTTTAGGCAACCATAGATGCATAGGAGCCAACTTCTAGGGGCTATGGGACCTTCAGCCCCCATTAGAAAGTATTTGAGGGGGCTGCCCCCCCAAAGTTGATGGGCATTCCCATTCAAATGGTGTGTGTGGACTGCATCATTTGATCAATTATGCGGGGCAGGGCTTACCTGGGCCCCCACAATATTTTATTCAAGTTGGCACCTCTGCATGGATGGCTGTTGGCTTAATGGCTCACAGTTTGTGCAGGGTACCTTTGCAGTGTTGGACGTAAGAGTTAGGAGCAAGCGGTGTTCTCTATTTTGAATGACTGAATTTTTAAACTAATTGAGGTTCCAACTGATATAAAGAGCAATTACCCTAAGGCCAGAATGTCGTCACTGTTACTACTTCCTGACAGCTAGCGTGGTCCAGGGTAGTAGAGCATCAACTGGTTTCTGTGAAATGTGGGTTCTGGTTCTGGTTCTGGGTTATCAGGAAAACTGGTTCTTGGACACAGTGCCTATGTACTTTAAAAACACCAGTCCTTGGGTTTTAGCAAGGTTTAATTAGTTTGTATGGCAGAAAGCTCATTACTTAGCTTGGCATCTTGATATTGATTTGACCCTGGCATGCACATGTACAAAACTGTGGACTGAACAGTTGGCATGGACTGATGCATCTTCCCCACTGAAACATGGGACTGCTTATCATTTGCTGAAAGCACAAGACCTTCCCATATCAAATCAATGAGGTTTAAAAGCGCTTAACTTGCCTGGATTGAGCTCTTCATTGTTTCCTTGCAAATCTGAACTACTTGGGAAACACAAACCTAAGCAGCTTCCCACAGATTTCAGTCTAAATAATTTCACTACTCTATATCAACACTCAGCAAAGCATACAACAGACACATTTCTTATTTATCACTGTCTATAATGTCCCACTAAATAAACCCAAACCAAACCAACCCTCTAATCAAACAAGTGTAAGTTGTATTGTCATTGAATAACTGAGCGCTCTTACTTGAAGCTGAAATTTTTCAGCTAGTTTCTGGTACTGAGGAGTTGTAGGATCACTTAGTTCTGGAGTATACTCCTGGTCAGTGAGGGTCACACTGAACTCCACCATCTGCTCCACAGGACGTTCGGGGACTATGTTCGGGACCTCTGGCTTTGGCTCCTGAGAAAAACAGGAGAGGAAATGAGTTGCCATCCTACCTGGGCAACACCCAATATCCTGTATACTGAAAGTGAACTCATTCTCTGACTGCCAATCTTATGCGATCAAAACTGCACCATCCACACACAAGACAGAGGTATTATAGCAGAAACATGCACATGCACACACAAACTTTGGGAAAGGCGACAAAGTAAAAGGAGAAAAAAGTCAAAGGTTCTGGGGAGGAGGAGGAGGAGGAGGAGGAGGAGGAGAAGGAGAAGAAGAAGAAGAAGAAGAAGAAGAAGAAGAAGAAGAAGAAAACAAAAAACTAGAGAAGGGGAATGGAATACTGGCTGGCTTGTGCTTCAAGCCAGCACTCCACACTACAACACCTTGTTGCAGAACTCACTAATATTATTTAGTTCTATATTTTAAATAAATTTTGTGTGATATTTCTTAAAGATGCATGCACATATCATTTAAAAATAACTGGGCACAGAATCTACACCAACTGATTTTGTATTAAAAGGCTGAATACAGCACTAATCTCTAAAATCATGAATATTTATGTGTATATGAATATGATTATAAGTTACAACTTCCTAGAAAACTGTCAGCATGCAAATGTCTATATTTTCCCATGTTCTGAAATCCCTGTAGAAGCAACACCTCCCAGTTTTAGATTGATACAACCAGTAACAGCATCACAACAAGGAGAAGTACCAGTCATTGCTATTTTCAGCTGAGACTTTTCCAAGAATAAGTTAAGTGGGGTGCCCTTAGCGGTTCTGATGCCAGCCACCAGTTTGCTTGGGTCTTCCCTTGGGTTGGTGGGTGGGCTACTGTGATGATTTGACAGAATGTAAAACATATGTAAGTTTAAATAACATCTATCCCAATACTTCATTCCCTCACTGCCCAGCTATGCTGCAAAAACCGAGAGGTGCATCCCATGATAACTTGTAATGGCACAGAGGATGCTCTGGTGAGTCTGAAGACTACAGCCGAAGATTTGTAGCATCCTCTATGACAATGGAAGGGCTATTGGGGAGCACATCGCAAAATGCACACAGCTTTGCTAATGACCCTAAACATACAGGTTTCTAGAATGATTGCATGAGTGGCATGGGCAAGTTGGAATGGTCCTGACTGCAACATACAATGGACCAAGGTATGCCCAGCTCATGGCTTTGTGGTTACTTTGTGTATACCAGCCAGTATTTCAAAGTATTCCTTACATGAATTCCTGGCAGGCTTTTCCTTTGACCAATGCTTCCTCAGTGCCTTTTCCCTCATTCCCAGAAGCTAGAAAAGAAAACTCTGATCTGTTTTCCCACCCTTTCATAGCAAAGCATAGGCTTCTGTTTGTGTAATGGGAATGGATTATGCAATAAGGTCAAAAAGCCTTGATTAACATTGGTGGGTGAAACCTTTGCTTTAAAGCCATTTCAAATGACCATTATTTTCCACAAGCGTGGGCAGGAAGCATCGTTCACAATTAGCTCACAGGAGAGACGCTAATACAACATTTACATCATAACTGAAGTGAATATAGAGAAAATCTAATGGGTTTCTCTAATGGCACACAAGTCACTGAGTCAGAAAACCAAGAGCAATTGGCTAGCGATATGGAATGTTAATGTGCCCTCACCTTCACAGGAACTTTGGTGTCATCGACAACGGGGCCTGTAGGGGCTGCTGTGTGCAGTAAAGGTAGAGAGCGGGTTAAAAACAGGTGTGGGAGTTCTTTCTTTGCCCAAGAAGCAAATATTGTGAATTAGCAAAATAACAGAACCAATTGGAACCTAAGCGATGAATTAAGATATACATTTACCTCTTGTAATGTATATAATTCAAGAGAAACAAAGGCACAGATTGGGGTGACAATATTACGCACACTAATTTAAGAGTAAGACTCACTGAATTCACCATGAGTTAGAACGTCACTTTAAAGGCCAAACAACATGTGCCACCATTCAGGCAATTAACAATTACGTAAAGAATGTTTTGAAGTAAACAGTAGGCATAAGGGCCCCAATTCAGATCAAGAGCTTGACTGGGGTGGGACTGTAGGGGCTTTAAGCCTCTGTTCCTCTGCTGTAGCCCCAATCCAGATTAGGAGCCCTGTACCTACTATTTGCACTAGAAGAAAGACTTTTGGTGCAAGTGGAAGGTTTTATTTCAATGCAAATAGCAGGTACAGAGGGAGGGGCCCAACACAGACTAGAACCATAGCAGGGGCAAAGGTTTTGAACCTCCTGCTAGGATCACACACCAAAATGGCTCCTTCAATGCTGCCATTTAGTTTTTGAAAGCCATTCATGCAGTTGCACGAACAACAGCATTACCTTCAACAACATACCATCAAACCCCATCCAGATGAAATTCTGTGTTGCCAATTTCCTGCCTGATTATTTCTTTTAGCAAACGGCAGCAGCTTTTCTGAGAAGTATTTTACAGCAGAAACAAGATGAATAGTGCACAGTTAAACGCTCTGGTTTAAGCACTGAAAGCTTAGTTTGTAGCTACGGGAAAGATATGAGACTTAGAATCCAAACATATGCCATTAGCATATTTCACTTGCGACACCCATTATATTTCAGAGTTCTGAACAACAAGTAACAATAATACTCAGGGTTAATGGATAGAAGCATATGGCATCTTTTAATTTACCTGTAGCAACAGAAGGTTCTTCAATTTTTTTGCCACTAGTTTTCTCTGTAGAAATTTCCTCTTTTCTATCAGAAAGAAATAAGGAACACTGTAAATTATGCAGCAAAGATGAAAGGAACAGGAATTCTTCCCTCTTTGACATACAGATTAAGGCCTTGATTCAACTAAAGGTATTCTCTAAAGTTCTATTGGTCTCAATAGGATAATGAATCTTCTATTTCACTCTCCTTTGCACTTACATCAGTGGAACTTAAAACTGCTTATGTTGTCTGGGCAGGTGCCTTAGTTTTATAGACGCAGCCCAAATAATGGAATAAATGCTTCTAAATACCCCCCCCCCAAATAATTAAAACATTTCTGTCAATAGTAACAACAACAACAACAACACTATCCATGAATGCATCAGTCTGTTTCTGGTCTCTGTCCATTTTGCAAGTTGTTTATTCATAAGTCAATGCCATCCTGTTTCTTTCTTTTTTAAAATAAATCCATACAAAAATTAATATTTATATATATGCTTTATCACAAATGCATTTAAATACATTTTCTATCTCAATGTAAAATTTTCTAAACACACTGGGTGAGATTCAAATAATGAGTCCTATATCAGTGGAAGTCCTACACAAAGGACTTGCACAACTTGCTTTCCCCGGTCTCTATCCCCCCACCCTCCCAAAATTGGCTCAAGGTGGGGATGGGGAAATCCCCAGAACAGGTGATTGTTCTGTCAGCAATGTTTACTGTGATATCAAGTTCCTTCCATTTTATCCTAAAATATACTTTTAAAATGTGTATGTCCTTAAAACCAAGAGCTACAGCGCAAAATTCAGAGAAGTGTGAAATCCAAAGCCCTGTGGAACGCCCTCCCATCAGATGTCAAGGAAATAAACAACTATCTGACTTTTAGAAAATATCTGAAGGCAGCCGTGTTTAGGGAAGTTTTTAATGTTTGATGTTATCGTGTTTTTAATATTACATGGACTTGCTTAAAGCTGGGGATGAGAATGAAGGGGTTATACCAAAATCCTTAGGAAACCAGTGGGTTCTGAGGAGGGATTTGAAATAAAAAGGTGGTTCTGCTCCCATAGTCAGAAAAGGAGCTCAGACACAGGGGGCAGTGAGGGATGACAACCAGCTCCATCATTGCCAGCTGTGCCTGCTTCTAAGAGGGCAAAAAGTTGAGGCTAATAGAGTTGGAGGAGCGAAGGTCATAAAAGGGTATAACAGAAAACAAGCAGAGAAAGGTAAGGTGAGGCAATGATGTGAAGGCCTCAGAAGGGAAAACCAATTCACATACAAGTGCACCAAATGTAGTCTCACTTCAGTTTGCACTTGTAATGAACTCTTGTCAGGGTTATTTTTTAGGCAATGTAAAAGACTGCTTTTGTTTCTTTCTATAATGATGTGTGAACTGGTCCTATAACTCAATTTTTCTCCATTCACACTGTTCCTTTAATTTTTGACCTCTACAAACCTGATCCAATTTCAAAAGAGTAGTAGTGGAAGCAATAGTAAATAAAACAAATAAGTGCCACAACAAACAACCACAGGGGTCATTTTCACGGAGGTAAAATATTTCCTTTCCTTTCTGATGAATTGTTCCAATATTCTGCATGACACGGCACCTCATGTGGCTACCACACCACAGATGAAAGTCAGGAAATCTATGTGTTCTCCTTCTTTGAGGGTCTTGTCTTTCATTATGACAAGCTAAACGTTCTTCTAATTTAGGGTGTTGACCCTTTCTAAAACATCCATTTGCCAAATTCTCTTAATTCTCTCAATTCTCTATGTTTGCAACCTGGTATCTTTCAACTAGAGGTGCCATGCAGAGGCTTATTTTGGGACATTATGCATCCAAAGCATGCCCTCTTATTACTATGGCATTGCCAGAGGAGGAATGATTGGAGTGAGGGGGAGGGGAGGACTGTAAGGAGAAAATAGTTTGGCAATCAGAAAGAATGAACGAATGAAGAGTACTCCATGTTCTTTTCTCTCTCTCAGATTATAACTGGCCAAATATCTAAGAACACACTTGTATCTAAAGTAACATCTTTCCAAACAAAAGGTCTTCTCAAAATTCTTTCTGCTTGATCTGGTGGCTGCTAAAGCTCAGATTAAAGTCACAGGAATGCTTTCTTGTACATTTAACAGCTCACACAAGTGGTCTAGTCATGAGAACCAATGAAAAGGAAACTTATATACCAACTTTCACACTGTGATGAAAGTGGAATCTCTGGGGTTTCCTAGCCAGACTTTACTCCGATCATATGAGATCACAAGAACTGTTTAAAAAAAGGTTTGGACTGGACATCTTGAATTTGGAAATGTTGATAAACAGCAGATTACAGAATGGTATATGTAACAGGGCACATTATTGAAAAATTCATGGAATTTTAAACAAACAAATATACAGTCAGAAGTAAATAACTTTATATGACTTCAATTTTGACATTATCCATCTCAGTTCTCCTGTGAATATTGCATTATGTCTATTTAGAAATCGTTTTGGAGATTGAAAGATCTTCAGCCTACAATAGCTCATGCCCAAATCTTCCTGGATAGGATTGTGGATCAAATTATTTATGAACCGAGTGTGATTCTGAATCACTCACCCTTTAGAGGGAGTCACTCATGCACACATCAGACTCAGAGGATTTTTTACACTCTTCTCAACTGCAGCAGGTGTAATAAATGTATGTCATACACATAAGCTACATAACATTCAAAATGCTTACATACCTTTTACATTTTTGTTTACAGAAGGCAGGAACATCAACTGGAAAGAACTCTTATTTTGGTTTACTTACCTATCCTGGAAGGTTCTGTGTTTTACTCGCTGCAAAAAGATTTAAAAAGAGAAAAACAGATTACTTGCAAGTTTCTTCCACCACAAAATGGAAAGCTCTAATGCCAGTTCTTTTGTCTTTCATTATTCCATGATTCAGTCTAATGCCATTTCTTTTCCACCGTGGACCCTTTAAATCTTTTTTTGATGTGCCTTGGTCTTTTAAAAGAGACATTCTTCTGTGTGAGAAAACACAGTCTTTAGGTCTTACCCGTTGAATTATCTCCAGATGCTCCTGAGAATTACTGAAATTTTTCCCAATGTCAAATATGCAGAAAGTGTCTCGTTGACAGGCGGTGACCCAATTCTGGTATTCTGATGCATCTGGAATCCGATCCAGAAAGATCCGGAAGGCTTCCCATACAGCTTCTTGGCAGACTGAGAAAACAGAATAAGAATGCCTGCACTTTACTTGGCAAAAACTTTAATCTTAATTTAGTAACAGCACCCGTATAGAGATTTAAAGGTGTTTGATCCCTTACTAATGCTTCAGTCTGTCTCACATATGCAGCTAAATGTTGGGTTACATGGAACTCTGCTCCACAAATGCCCAAATTGCCCAAACTCTGAAGCTCATTCAATTGCTTACTAGTTCTAACTTTTTTAAGAAGCAAAAGGACCACTGGTGGCCTCTCTCTTTAGAATTGTCTAGCAACTTCAAAGCTAGGCAAAACCACCCCCCCTACACCCATTCTTTTCCTTTTGTGAAGAAATGTGCAGTATGCTCATCAGTATGTTTAGTCAGAACTAGTCCTCATATGTTTATTTCATTGTTTATTTTTTTACAGATTTGTTCAAAGCAGCTTACAGTATAAGAATGTCACACAATACCATAAAATACCTACTAAAAATGGACATACACACACACAACATTCATATATCAAAAAACAGTAATAGAGGAACAGAAATAAAACCACAAAGCCAATAAAATAATCAAATGTCTTCCAAAACAGTCGTGTTTTTGCCAGATGTGCATAGAAAGATTAGCCTGATAAATATGCATTAGGGGGGCATTTCACTTAAGTGGGAGTTACTCAGAAGTAATTATTTATTTGTTCAATAAAGCTTACAGTAAAGCCACTTACTCCAAACAATAGACTTTGTTTCCCCAGTGATATGCCTTTTTGTGACTGTAATTCTAGGTGGTTATAGTTCTATTCGGCCTTCTCCCCAAAATGATTTTTTAAAAAAATGTTTCAGAAAATCATGAGGTCTCAGCCGAAGGGAAGACATAGAGAAAGGACAGCAGCTTGCTCAGCTGTAATTAGGAGGTGAACATGTTAACTCAGTCACGGAGCACTAATTTCTTCAGATTAATCAATAGTGAAAATCATGGGTATGGGGTGGTTATTGAACTGTTGGCTCCTTTAGCTGGGGTTATGATCAAGCGGCAACGTGTGGTTGGAAGAACCAGGCCTATGGCAGGAAAATTGCACTAAGTATGATGGTAGTAAATAAAATAGCAGGCTCCAAAGAGTGGCTTTTAAAAGTTACATTGACAGGTGGAAATACCCTGGCAAGTACAATAATGAGAAATGCCTTTCCTCTTGATTTTCTACCTCAATCAAACAGGCTTCTGCTGCAATAAAATATGTCAACTCTAACTCCCTGTGAGACATGTTTTATACCCCTACTACTCCAAGGCTCTGTACACACTAGACATATTTAGTGCACATTTGAAGCACATTAACTACCTCTGAATTCGGGGCACTGTAGTTTGTTGAGGGTTGCTGGAAACTAACTCTGTGAGGGGTAAACTATGGTGCCCAGAACTCTTTGAGGGAAAGAAAGTGCTTTGAAGGTCAAGTGCAAGTTGCACATCTATTGGCATCTGAATAATCAGAGATTTGGATAGATGAAACTGCTGTTTGCAAAAAGCTGCACTGATTGAGGTGGGGCGAATTGGTGACAACAAATCATATAAACAAGAGATTCGAGCTATTGGGCAAGTAATAGCTTTTTAGATATTTGGTGGCAATACTACAGAACCATTATTTGAGTACACACACCCATCCAGTTTTTATATCCTGTTCTAGACCTTGCAAAACTATTCCCCAACCCAGGGTTTCACAGTGCTTTATACCTGTACCCTATAAAATCTAAAGCTAGTCACCAGAACTAGTTCCTAGTGCTGCTGCAATAAAGAAAGGTGACTATGGCTGGTTCCTATCGGAAGTAAAGCATTTTCCTCACATTCATGCCCAGATAATTCCTGAAATGGTTTTCAAAGGGCTTTAAAACCCACACTTTATTGAAAGCATAGTTATTTATCAGCTGATCCTCATGGTTCCTACTGCAGCCTTTTACAGTGTAGGACTACCAATATGATACAAAAATGCTCTTGAAATGGTGTATTTTTTGGGGGGGAAAGTGTTTTTCTCTGGGCATGCCCTCTCATTCATTACATTTGAACAGTAACCAAGCTACTGAAGCTGGATCAGCATCCTGTGGTAAAAGGGAAAAACTCTCCTATTGTTCCACAGAAAGAATTGCCTAGGCACAGATGGAAATAATCTAGCCATAGATAATGCCAATTCTAGTGTACATTTTATCCTCACCCCCCCCCCAGAATCTATTGACTCATAAATGTTATACTGTCCGAAGTATAATTATGTGGTCCTATGCATCTATATTCCCGCTTCATTTGTTGTCGTTTCAAATGACCCTCCAGGAAAAAGAAAAGAAAACCTGCTTTGATGTATAGTCCCCATGGAAACAACTCTCCTCTTTTGTACATTGGCTCTAATTTGTTAAAAGTTAAAGTGCTCCCTCTCGATGCTAAATAACTAACCGAACCGCATGCCAAAACTGTAGCTACTGGTGGAAAATAACAGCCATCGCAGCTGTGGAACAACTGCTGGCTTCTGTATCATTTGGGGAAATAAAAGCAAGCATGTGCAAAGGCACAAAACTAATAAGCCTGGGATGACGCTTCAGAACAAACACACAGTAGGGTAAAATCTCATGGCTGCAAGGAAGAGTTCCAAGAGTCCCCTCTGCTCAGCCTCTGTCAGCAGCCTTGTGCAATTAATACAACAAGCTCCAAAAAGGAGGACTAACGTGCACACACATATTTAACAACCTGCTGTTCATAAATGAATGTGTGCATGTCAGACTACACAAGCCCATTAATTAATTCCTAACAAAGAAAAGCAACAAGGTTTTGTTTTTTTGCCATATCGTACAAACCAGCTTGAATAGCTTTAAAAGGGAGCTGGGCACTGCGCAGACGAAACGTATGTTGTCTGAGGGGAGTTTTTGAGAGGAAAAAACAAGCCAAAAACAAATTTCAATTAGTTCTCCCCCCCCTTTTTGATGGGGAGGGAGATATATCAATGGTGGCCTTGATCCAATGCTTTTAACACAATATCTGCCCTCAAACAATGGATGGAGGGTATAGATGCAAAGGAAGATGGCAGTAGCAGCTGGTATACATTGGAACTGGTGGGACAGAAAGCAGGAAGCCAACAGCAGGTGGCGCTAGAGCCAATGACTAGCATGGCCAACTAATTCTACTTCTAATGCCTCCATCCTTCCTGCTGAGCTCTACAAAAGCAACATGGAAACTAAGGAAGAGGAGGAAACCGGCAGCCAGAGCCTTTCCCCAGAACAGTGTTTTTCAACCAGTGTGCCATGGCACCCTAGGGTGCCTTGAATGATGGTCAGGGTTGCTGCGGGCAACACTGGCCTCTGTCCCTTTTTCCTTCTCTCCCTTCTCTGATGCCCTCTCACATCTCTGCATACCAAAAGCTTGCACAGCTGCTTGTTGCAGCAGCCCAGGCTACAAGCTTCCGAGGTGCATGGTGCCTCTGGGGCTGGCCAGGAAATATCCAGATGTATGGCAACACGATGGAAAAAGCAGCAGAAACAGCCCCAAAAGCCTAAAATCACTATTTTCGGGGCTCAACAACTTTGTAGGTGTCAGGAATTTTACTTTTTGAATTTTAATATAACAGGTGCCTGTGGGAGTTCTTTCCATATTCACCTGGATAGGAAATGCATAGTTTCTAGATGCAGTGAAACTCATGACATAAAAGCCTCCATACCTTAAAGACAGTCCTGAAAAAGAAAGCTCAGTCCCATATGCATGAAGAGAACTGCAGTTTAAAATCAAGAATTGCTATGCAATTTAATTTTGCCAATTTTTTTGAAAATCCATTTGTAGAAATATATAGGCAAGGATTGCATAGAGAGAGAAAATGCAAGGAAGAATGAATGCAAGAAAGAAAGAAAGAACGAAAGAAAGAAAGATTCCGTAAGCTTTTATCAGAAACCTCATAAAGAGAGATATCCTCACACTTCATAATTGGGAAGAACAACTGCTGTTCTTTAATCATATGGTGGTGAATCACCACACATAGAAGCATTATTGTGCATCTCGTATAATCAACATGAAGTGCTCATAGGTGTTGCCACGCTGCATGGTGAAGGCCCAGGTTGGCATCATAATTTAATGCTCAACTCAGGTATGGGACTGATGACAAAAATAAGCTCACGCAGCTGCAATCTGTATCTTACTATTGGATAGTTAGGAAAAGTAGTATAATACATAATTTAGGCAAATAAACCCAAAAAATTACAGTAGACTACCATCGCTGAATACTAGGAGACAGACTAGTTTACATACTAAATAATCAATGCACCTTTATTATCATTATTAGTATTTGGGTATCTAAATTGGTAGCAAAAGTTGGTATGCTGGATTTGATTCTATGTATCTGCTGTTGTTGTATGTGTGCCTGTATATGATTGCTTTTTATATATGCAATTGCTTTAACTGTTTTAAGATACATAACTCTGATCATATTGTGAATCACTTTGGAAGGTATCATGGGAATCAATTCATAAATAAAGTATTCTCCTGAGGGGAGGGGAGAAGAAAGAAACTTGAGGAACTGTCACCACTGATATCCCTCTGTGGCCTGTTCTCCCTCCCTCCCCCCCCCAACTGCCACCACAGGGGGCCTCTGAAGGACCATCTTGCCCAGAGGGGAGGGGAGCAGCAGCAGCAACAGTTTCTTCCACACAGACAAGTTGCCTTATCCATTCTGTTGCAACTGTTTCTTAAAAAGCAATGCTTACTGTTGTAGTAATCTTACGTAAACTGCTTTGTGAGGTCTGCCTGAAAAGTGGTAAATACTGTGAATAAATAACCCATTGATGAGCCATCAACTAATCCAACTGAGATATTAACCAGCCATCTGCCTAACCAAAGAAGCCTTTGCCACCAGAAGCCTTAACACTACAGTAAATTATAAATAACGGAACAGGTAAGAAATACTACAAAAGTGTGTGCACAAAATAAGAGCTATGTCCCCCTCCCCACTGCTTTCTGTTTAAAGTGATATGATAGATGTCACTATCTTCCTTCTTTTGAACTGATCTCTTTGAATGGGCTCATTCCTTGGAGGCTGAATAAATAACCTTTGTGTTGATAATACTTCCTTCAGTGGGTCAGGGGCTCCTGGCAGTGGGTGATTAAATCAGAACATAGCTGGGTTTGTGATGAGTGTGCAAGACTGCATGGTGACTTGCCTGCCTGGTGCAAAATTGCAGATCACAACTCATAAGTCATCTAGATAGCCTGTACAGTTCAGGAGGAGATCGTGATCATGGTGCATGTTGATATCAATGACATGGGGGAAAGTAGTTGTGTGATCTTGGCAGCAAAGTTTAGGTTGCTAGGTAGAAAGCAGAACCTCCCAAGGCAATTTCTCTAAAATGCAACCTCTTCCACATGTGAGGCCATCTACAGCTGATGAGTCTCAATGTGTGCATGAGATGGATGTTTTAGATTTATTAGGCCCCGGAGAATATTTTGGGCCAAGCCAGACCTCTAGAAAGGCTCCACATGAACCAGAGTGCAACCAGACTGCTTGCACTTAAATTTAAAAGGTGGCAGAGCAAACTGATCCCTAGGAAAAAGCCAACTGGAAGGGAGGGCCATGCAGTTACAGATGAATCATCCCTAAGGGATGAGGGTGAAAATGTTTTTGATTAGAGTAACTAGGCAATGAAAGTGCAGAGGGGCATGGCAGGCATTCACAAAGGCCAAAGTGCCATAGAGGAAAACACACATGCCAGAGAAATTTGGAGAGAGGCACCATGTATGTGTGTTTATATGCTAGAGACTTCTGAGCCAAGATGGGCAAGCCAATGAAGTACTTGATTTTAAAGGAGAGCATCAATATAATGGGCAAAACAGAAACATGGTGAAGTGGAGAGAAAGCCAGTGGGACATGGCTATCTCTGGATACAAATACAAACCAAAAGGACATATTAGGAGCCACAACATTCTTTACTTTAGTGTCGAACGAACTAGAAATCCAAAAAGGACTTCTCCACAGAATCACTTAGGTGGCAATACAAGGCCCTAAGAGTAATTTAGTACTAGGAAGGTACCATCATCCCCTGTTGAAAACATCCAGAGTGATTTTGAGATATAGAGTGAAATAAAGGAGGAAGCCGTAGGAAGAAATATTGTAATGATGAGTGACTTTGATTACCATGTTCCAGTGATGAAAAAGAGGTAACATTTCTAGGTGTCCTTAATGACTAACCTAAAACAGTTGGCCATGGAACCAAGCAGACAAGAGGCATCCATGGACAGAAACTTGAATGGTGCATAGGACCTGGTGCGATGCAAGATTTAAGTGTTGTTGAATTGATTGCTAAAAGTTGCCATGGTGCTACCAAATTCAACATAGATTTGAGTGGGAAATTGCTAAGGAAGCTCAAAACAGTCACTTCAAGGAAGCAAACATTGTGACTTGGTGAATTCAATAATTGCTGAAATAAAAGGGTTAATCACTGTGCAACTTTCTTTTCCATCCTCATTAGTTCATTCTAGGTAGCTGCTTAGGGTAGCTGCATTCTAGGTAGCTGCTTTTTTTTGTAAGGGTAATACAACAATATAAAAAACAACTTCCCGAATTCAGGTAGGTAGCCATATTGGTCTGACATAATTGAAAAAAATTAAAAAATTGTCCTGTATCACCTTAGAGACCAACTAAGTTTGTTCTGGGTATAAGTTTTTGTGTAAGTGTGCATGCACAGGAAAGTTTAAACCCAGAACAAACTTAGTTGGTCTCTAAGGTGGTACTAGACAATTTTTTAATTTATTTCAACTTTCCGAATGTTAAGAGCAAAGGAGACAGAAACATCACACTGAGGAGGCTGTTCAACAAACAGGGAAACACCACTGAGTAAAACCACTACCTAAGGAGTACCTCAGAGGCTATTGAAGTAGCTATACCCAAAATATGCCAGCACACCATGCTAGACATTCCCAGTCTTTGATGCTTTAACTCTTCCTTGGCAGATGAACTACGTCTCCTGCTCAATCACTTTTTGTTTAATGATACCAACTAACATTCAGAGCATGCATGAAATCCTGCAGTCAGAGAACACCAACCTGCAGGTCACACACACCCAGCCATGCTTTCTCCTTGCCCCACACCACATCTTGTCAGGATTTTAAGGGGATTTTTGTTGGGATTGTAGCATAAAAAGAGGAGCACACACAGCAATACAAACAGGAATCCCTCTTACCTCCCAGGACTATAATTAGGCTGAGAAAAAATATGTTCCTTTTGGCACCAGTGAGAGGGCTTTGTTTTCTTCCTAAGCATAATTACTATGCAGGGAGAGGCTCTTGCTGGAAAGGGAATGGTTAACCATACTTTTCCTATCCCTGTGATTCTACAGTAGTAAGAGTGCTGCCTGTTGCAGTATTTAGGTCTGGAAGAAAATAGGTGCCATTCTGGGCAAATAGGAAGTCACCCACTTTTACAGTTCTAGGTTGGATTTATTCCATTCTATAAATGGCAGAAAAATTATCTGCTTGCAGTTTTTCTGTAAACACCACAAGTTCCTGATATGCATGAATCATTTTTAACCCATTTGCAAAACTCATGTGTGACAAAACCTATGGCACCGCTGCTGATGAATTATTCAAGATAATGTATTATATACGTTCTACAAACATTCTTGCGGAACATCTTAACTCACAAAACATAAATATGAGAGATGCAGAAATATGTGGAACTGCATGACAATTTTTCTGCATTTGCTGATGCTCCAGAAGAGGGACAACATTTATCATATTTAGCAGACAAACTCAAACAGCTTCACTAAACTATAAAATTTGTCTTGGACTGCAGGTGTACGCTATCTGGATCCTTTTAATTCAAAGCAGCTACATCATTATAAACAGCCCCTCAAAAGCCTGTGTGTCTTGTAAAACCTTCCTCCAACACCCTTCTTTTGGTCTGGTGCAGCACAAATCTCCAGATGTCCTTAGGTTAAATATAGTTCTAAGTGATGCAGGAGGGCATGAAAGAATCCTACTTCTACCTTGTGCTACTTTTACTAGAATGAAAACACATCATCCAGAAATTCATGTGACACAGCTCACATTGGGCTGTACTAGGATTCAGTGTGTGTGGAGGGCAAGCTGCCTCTGGAATGCTGTTGATTCAACACAACATCTCTGGAATTAAGCTTCAATTTAAGAAAACAACAAACAACAAGAACACTGCTGGATCAGAAGACTAAGGGCTCATCAAGTCCCATATCCCACAGCAGTCAACTAGCTGCCTCTGTGAAATCCTCTGGGAGTTGTAGTCAAGCTCATATTGAGGACACCATTTTGTTTACCCCAGGTTTACATGGTTACTTATGAAGAGATGAAAAGCAGGCAGAATTGACAGTACAAGACCAGGCTGACTGTTTGTCTGATTCAGTATAAATTGTTGCTTATAGACTGTTTGTCACATTTGTACCTCACTCTCTCTCCAAGGAGATTAGAGCAGCATAAAATACATTAAAAATTATCTCATTTTAGCATCAGACAACCTTGTGAGCTGGCCTAGGCTGACTTTCATTGACTTGCCTTAGGTCATCCACTGATCTTCACGGCTGAGGAGAATTTTGACACCAGCTTCTCCACAGCAAACCTTGAAGTATAACACTGGGACCTCACACGGTCATTTTTAATATACTGGCAGTGTTGCACCACTTATATCAGGAAAGATATAACACTGCCTACAGAGTTGCTTTCAAAGTCTTTTCTTGCAAGAAAAAGCAAACGTGTGGCCAATAGGTTATGAGCCAATAGGTTATGGGTACTTGTCACAAAAATAATTGCGTGGTATATCGAAAGCAGATCAAATTGTGGCATGCTCACCTCTTAGCCTATAATAAGCTTGGTGGCTTGCTAAAATTTGCTTCACTGACTCTTGAGGGCAAACCTTCACTCCAGTTGGGAAAAAAGAAGACCTCTTTGTTCGATGTTTCGCCATATCAAATATCCTTCGGATGGTGGATACTTTAGACCTCTTTGTTGTTCTTTCTGACTTTTCAGACCCTGAAGCATCTGCAAGATGTTTTGCTTCACCGCGATTCATTTTATTAGGGGTTTCTGTTAAAGGAAAGTCAAAGAGAAAAAAATACATCAATAAAATGCTATACAGTACACAGATGGTTGTGGGTAGTCAACCCCCATTTACTGAAGGATAAGGAAACAAACTATTACCTCAAAATACCAACAACATGACAAACGTTTCATTATAACTTGCCTCTGTTACAAGTAACTGGGTGTAGATCTCTCTGTCTAACGTATGCATTACTGTCCACTGTGCTACATTTATCTTCTCTTTCAAGTCAAAGTGGGTTTGCCTGTTGCATCATTCAGCAGCTTATGCTTGGCTGTTTCGAGTCACATGCACTCCAGGCACTCCCAGCCCCACCAGGATACATCTGCTTCTGGCTCATGAAAGATACCAAAGCACTGGGAAAGTTGACATTAACCTTTTTGTGGGAAATTATGCAGGAAAGTAATCTTGAATAAATGAACGCAGAACTTTGTACAGCGTATTTGTTAGTCTAGATATTATGCCTAACACAACTTTATACATGACATACTAATTCAAGGTGCATGTGAATTTTTAAGTTAACAGTAAGGAAATTATGAGCTTTGAATTTCAATGGCTCAAAAAAAGAAGCTGCATTATCAGTTTCATGGAGATAATGAAGGAGCAGTCAGCGAAGTAATTATATTTTCAATTTTATTCACTGATGCTTAAAAAAAATTATAATGTTGATTTTAAATGAACTTTTCAAGATGCTTTGGAAGCATTTTTGCAGTTCTGTCTTTTAATTGCACAAGCAACCAAAAAGAAGGAAAGGTAAATAGCATCCCAATATTTGTTTAAAGACCTTCCATGAAAAGGAAATGGTAAAATGTGTAGATAATTGGAAAACTTTCTGAGGCAGAAAATATTTGTCTAGGAGGCCAACAATATGTGTGTAGCTAACTTAGATACCAATGAATTGACTGTAGATGGTAATTGCATTTGGAAATAGTTCAAATTCAGTAAGAGACAGAGAAAAGGAATCAAATGTCTTTGAAGAGAATCAAGCTTACAAGAAAATAAGAATATTAGGAAAACTTAGAGCTAAATATTTAGTGGAGCATGACAAGTTTCCACGTAGCAGGAATGATCTACGTCTATAGTTTTCTCTTACTCTCTGAAATGAAGAATATAGCTTCAAGCAAAGCCGTAACCATTCATTATTATGTCAGTGGTTGTTAGATAGATGAAAAGAAAATAAGAGAGAATATATGCTTCATTGTGATGATTTGGAATTGAATGAATTGAATCTGAATTGACAGGAAAAAAAATTGGGGGGAGTGACACTTCCGGTAATATGTCAGAGAAAAAGTAGCTTCCTTTGTGCATTGGACTGTTGCATTTCTTAATTAACATTCCAATGGATGTCTTTTTCAAAACACACAAGCTAGGAACAGTTATTCCAGTATGTTTTAAGACCATTCAGACAAGTGCTCTTCCACACAGAGAGTAAAACATCTGGATAATATGAGTCTGGTCCAGAACTATTCTTTTGCACAAATCTTAGTGTTGGTTGCAAGGGCACGGCACACCCACACCCACACACCCACACACCCACACACACCTACCTTCTAATATATTACTGACAACAAGGAAAGAGAAGACAGCAATGTGGTTCTGCCATACTTCTCAGCTCCAGTTCTATCAACAATCAATTGTTTTTCACTAACCTGTGACCAGGCAAAACGAGCATCAAACACAAATAAAACAGTTTGCCGAAACAGCACACCTAAGAAGGAGAGCCAGACTAGATATTCAATAAGTGGGAAGGCTTTGACAGGGACTTGTAAACAACAACAACAACAACAAACAACAACAACAACAAACAACCTTGCATGAACTAAGGCACTGCCAAAGTGGAAAAGCAGCACTATACAAAACCTTTCAGTCATAAGGCACAAATGTGAAGCATGTATGGAACAACTTCTTGATATCTCAGTTGGCCTGAGACTCTTAATCTCAGAGTCTTGGGTTTGAGTTCCATATTGGGCAAAAGGATTCCTGCATTGCAGGGGGTTGGACAAGATGACCCTTTCAACCCTACAATTCTAAGGATGGGGCGGGGAGAATAAAACCTTGATTATGCTGTAAACTTCTAATTAGTCTTTCCCAACCTGAAGTCCCACAGATATACTGAACCCATCAGCCCCAGCCAGCACTGGCCTAAACTGATTCACAAAAGTTCTTATTTTTATTTAGTTCGTTGTTATTTGTTCATTCTGTGATCCAGCATGAAGAATGGGCACAGCAACATGCAGGGCTGGCATAACGGATTGCACTTTTCTCCTACTTCTTTTCCTGAGACACAGCAAACTCCATTTTACTCCTGTTGTGGAGATGACATTATGGTTTAAGCGAGTGTGAAGTACAGAAATTGTTCATTTTCAGAGTATTTCTTTTTTTAACAGAGTTGCCATGCTATTTTTGGTTGGTGTTTTGGTTCTAATCTATCAGGAACGTAGAGGCCATTGCAATCATAGACTGGGTCAAGTGCGGAGTGGCAGAAGAGTAGTCTTAAACATGTGCTTTACAACTGGTGTACTGCACATGGACACAACCATTAAGTCCAGGATCTAAAATTACCTCACCGCAGTGCTGGTTTCTTATACAGTGGTACCTCGGATTACAAACACCTCGGGTTACAAACACTTTGGGTTACAGACTCTGCTAACTGGGAAGTAGTACATTGGGTTAAGAACTTTACCTCAGGATGAGAACAAAAATTGCGCAGCGGCAGTGGGAGGCCCCATTAGCTAAAGTGGTACCTCAGGTTAAGAACCGTTTCAGGTTAAGAATGGACCTCTGGAACGAATTAAGTTCGTAACCAGAGGTACCACTGTATTGCTAATTTGCCATCAGTACTGGCAGACTCTCTCTCTCTCTGTCTTCCTCTCCTCCCTTCCTCAATCATGGTAAAACCTCTGGCCCTTCTTCAGAATGAGACAGGGAGGCAGAAAGCCTCACAAGGTGGGTGGACAGAGATGGGTAGAGTATGGCTGGTACAGGCAGTGAGGCAAGCAAGTGGGAGGAATGGTGCTTAGTGCCCGGCACAACTGTCTCAGCTTGCCTCATTAAAGTGGCAACATGATGTAGTTCACATGCTGGGCCCAGTAAACAAATCTATTATTTTTCATTCAAGATCTGTTTTTCATTAACACATTGTGAAATTTGAACTCAGGCCTCCCTAGTCCCCATCAAACACTCCACTGCAGGAGTGAGGGATTTCTGGCCTGCAGGCTAAATTATGTTCTACTTTTGCTCAGAAAGCTGTTTTTAGCTAGTCATGCCCACATGATGTTAGGTGTAGGGCAGATAAAGCCACAACTGCAATGAATAATTGGGAGCTTTATCTTCCTAAGTGGTGCTTACATTCTGGCACCTTTAAATGATGCAAACGCAAGTGTCTTTGGGGTTGGTTCCTCTTAAAAATGCCTAAACTGGAGTTTCCCAAACTTGGGTCTCCAGCTGTTTTGGGACTACATTTCCCATCATTCCTGACCACTGGTCCTGCTAGCTAGGGATGATAGGAGCTGCACAAAAACAGCTGGATACCTATGTTTGGGAAACTTTGGCCTAAACAAAGACCCCTTGCAGCTGGTTCTTGCAGCTAGCATAAATATTTGCTGTAAAGGGCAAAAAGAAAGCATTCAGAGGTTTCATTTTCCATCACTTTTTTGAACACCGCACATACTTGCTCTCACATGATCTTTCATGTACTTTTTGTTTCATCACTAGGCACAGTCAAGGCCCTCCTCTCCCAGACCAGGGGGAAGTAAGGCAGACAAAGGATTCACAGAAAGACAAGAACACATTCACCTCCTTTGTGAGGTAATTGTATCTCCCCTGTAATCCATTTCTAAAATATGAATAGATAAACCCAATATCCCATTTCTTCAAGCTCTCCACACTTGGAAAGACCATTGTTGACCAGCCCCTCCCCCATATCTTACTTACATAGATATAGTTACTAGTAATTACATACCTTTTTTCCACCAAAGAGCAAAACCAACAAAATGCAAGCCACCACATTGAGCACCTTTTAAAATATCTCACTTGCCAAGTTCTATAGCCTCTCAGTAACAATATATCCTTTAAGAAGTCCTGTGACATGAAAATTACTCGTACTACTATGAATTCCCTTCCTTTCCTTCTGTAGGCGATTAAGCTTGACTCATCCTAGCTTCACATAATTCTAAATCCTTGACAGGTGAACTTTGATATACCTGTTCTCTCTTTTTCTAAAAGTCAACAGAAGTTGATTAGTAGGGTGTTGACGATCCATTCCCATTTGCACCTGATACCACAGCCAACCAAATCATTTTTAAAGGTGCAGTTCTGCTTTCTCCCTGGGGAGGGCACAATGCATAGTAGCAGAACTCATCATGTGTCTTGGCTCTTAACCATTCTCTGAACTGTGGCAAGTTGCATAGCTGGTCTGACTCTACATAAGGCTGCTCTCTGTATTCAACGAAACAAATACAATTCAAACACCAGAAAGTAGCAAAGGGCCTTGCTGTAAAACACAGTGCGGGACCAGCAGCCTCCCATTCAACTGCTTGTGACAAAGAGGAGTATTCCAGGATTAAATAGCTAATCAGTACACACCGAGCACATATATACATCGTGTGAAAATTCAGGACAAGGATATATGAATTTGCATGCTGAATTGGACCTTATAGATTCATGTCTGAGAGTGGCCAACTGTTTGGAAGTCCACAAGTGGGGCAAGAATGTAGGGGTGTTGATGGAGCTTACCTAGCTTGTCCCAAGAAGGAAACTTTGGCAGCTCAAAGAACAGGAATGTATCACAAGCCCCAAAGTATCCACCAACTTGGATTAAAATCCAAGTCTGAGAAGGATTTCCCATTTATCCTCCACCCCACCCACTCACTTTAAAACATTCACTCGGCAGGGCAGCTTAGTTCCCTCTCTCAGTAAGAGAGGCAGCTGTTCAATTGCGCTGGGTGTAAGCATGCTTTAGTAATTTGTGAAAGGATTTAGCCCTAGAATCCATTTTTAATGTTAGACCAATTCTAGAATATGTAAAGTAACAGTTTTAAGAAGTGCTTTTGAGTATCCTGCATTGTTTAGTAACCACATTCCGTTCTACTTTAGTCCTACCACAGCTAATGGCAGGACTTGTCAGTCTTGGGCTCCATCCAGCTTCTCACTCTTTAGAAGCACTACATATATGAGTTTGTTAATACATATATTTTCAAATAACCTCAGAAGCATGGATAGTTAATCTCCAGCCTCAGATTTGCCACATATAACAAATATTTTATGCTATTATCAGTGTTGTATCTGCATGTGACATATTGGCTAAGCATGATAATTTTGCCCTTTTACTTAGTTCTGGTTATTTGCAAAGGCATTTCCTGATTTCTGTACTGTGAAGACAGCTGTGGAAATACTCTACCCCCTCCCCAATTATAATTCAATTGTAGATAGGCAGACATCTGTCACACACTGCTGACCTTTCATTATCACTTAACATTTATGTAATGTTTTTCTTATTCGTAATTCTGTGCTAATGTTGACTCACTGGTACGTCTTTGAGGCACTATTCTTTCTATTAACAACTCTTTCCCCTTGCCATGGTCACCCAAATTCTTTTGACAGTCCTCTTGGAACAAGCTAGCCCTCAATGTTGGTGCCCTATTCATGGCAGCGTCAAACATTAGATCATTAGATCATTTCATTGGTTGATGACAAATTCATTGACAACCACCACTCAGATCCTCCGCAACCAGTATGGACCAAGACTCTCCACAGCATGAGAAGACAGGTTAACTCTTCTCTCAGTACTGTTTTCCTTCCAAAAGCTGTCCCTGGAATAACCATTAGCTTGAATTTTAAAGTGTGTGTGTGTATTTAGTGGGAAAATCCAATATTTAAGTATGTGTGTGTTTTGGTATGAAAATTAAGCTTGAGGACCAAACAGTTCAAAGGCTTCTGAAATTCACATATTTGGTTAGTGGGGAACACTAGCCAAATCTTTGGCAGCTGACTTATAGATTAATGTTATTACTTACTACAAACCTTTCTATAGTACTCTCACATCTCATTCTCCTCATCATGTTGTTTGCATACTCCTTCTTGAGACTAGGTGCAAACTGGAGAACACAGAGAATGGCAGGTGATGGTAGGTGGAACCAGGGGTAGAAGAATCAGGGAATCACAAGTAGGCAGAGCTAACTGGAAGAGCCACACTCCTCCCTTGCAAAGACACTAAGAACCAAGTACAAGGCTGCATGCATGCTGACATGAGAATAAGTTCCACTGAACTCTATAGGACATACTTCTAAGTAGGCCTACATAGGATTGCTTCGCCTGTGCCACTGACCTCTCTATCACACACACACACACACACACACACACACACACGAGAGAGAGAGAGAGAGAGAGAATGAAAGTAGATCATAGTGATGCAGACTCAAAATAAGAAGAGAGAGCAGAGAATGAGTTATTATAGCATGAGGAAATTGGTGAGAAATAATGGACTCATTTGAGGGGCACTGTCACAGCTGCCCATAGCAAAAAAGCATAAAGAATATGGATATGTAAAATAGAAGACTAACAAAATGTAGAATGTGGACCAAACGGCTGTAGGTGATCGCATAGAACAAACCTGCTAAAATTTGAATAATTTTGGAGGAAGGGGCAATAATATCTTGAAGGTCAGCCCAATGCTGGAAAGCTATGAAAAGCAAATTATTTCTGTCCCATAAGATACTTTCAAAATGCAGGCAGGACTGCCTGATTGATTAGCAAGGCATACTGCCTTCAGAGTACAGTGGTACCTCGGGTTACATACGCTTCAGGTTACATATGCTTCAGGTTACAGACTCCGCTAACCCAGAAATAGTACCTCGGGTCAAGAACTTTACTTCAGGATGAAAACAGAAATTATGAGGCAGCGGCGCAGCAGCAGCAGGAGGCCCCTTTAGTTAAAGTGGTGCTTCAGGTTAAGAACAGTTTCAGGTTAAGAACGGACCTCCGGAACGAATTAAGTACTTAACCCAAGGTACCACTGTACACCAATTACTAATGGGAAAAGTTGCATAAATTCAGAGACAAAAGCAGTATTGGATGACAACTTCCCCTTCCAAAAATTATCAAGTGGATAATTTTATTAGCTTTCTTATATATGCTGCTAAGCAAGCTAAGAACAAGAATTACATTTTCAGCTGCTGCACTGCTTGTATTTAAATTACTAGGCAAAACTAATGATGGAAAGGGAGCTTTAATAATTAAATACAGATCAGTATTTAAATGTGGCAGATGGGCAAATCCAATCAAGAATATGCTTATATTATAATATGAACATTGCAATACAGTCAGAACAAAGAAATAATACTTGAGTCTGCCAGCTGAGTAAGAAAGACGTATCATTCACATACTATACAACTTGAGCAAATTTTTCCAGTAGTAGCATTTCCCATTCAGTTCAATGGAGGGGGAGGAATATTCACATTCAGAACTTTCCCTTTCTTATAATACAAGTTAAAAGGGTAGCTCCTGCTTGTGTAGAGCTTTGGCTGTGTATTTGGAACTGCTAGAGCAGGACTAATTCTGCTCCCTTCTCCTGTGAATGGATACAGCTTGCTAAAAGTTTGGTTTCGCAGCCATTCATCAGCTCTCAACTGGATGTACTAAAGCAGCTGGCCCTTAGGGAATCTTACTATTTAAAATACCAACAGTAAGCACAACAAATGTATAGAGCTATACAGGCTCTATATAAATGCCATCACCCCCATTACATGCCTTGACCTTAACATTTTGCCTCTTTATAAGGCAGTTCCAAACTTATACTATGAAAGAGTGTGAAGACTAGTTCAAAGTAGGATTTGGTCCTCTAGGGAAAATAAGAAAGGAGCTGAGTTGGAAAGAGCTGGCTGGTTCTTTGAAGAAAAACGTAACACAGACTCATGCACTAAGCCACTTGGAAGACCTTTTAAGAGAGGTGGGACAAACAATAAGTTATTGTTAATAATAAATTATTTAAAATTCAGAAAAAACAGCAATTGAAGGGACATTAAACACACTAATTATTATCCCGTGCAAGTATATATACTGGGGTACTGTATGCCCAAATATTCCTGTCTACCAACAACAGTTTTCATTTTGGTACTTGCCCCTCAAAAATGGCAGTGCCTTTTTGGTCCCCTTCTGTGCCTTTTCAAAATGCCTTCTTAACAAATTGCTCACTTGACTTCCTATGGGTACCATTCTTCAGTGACCAGCTCCTTCCTCAGTGTAGAGATGGGAGGGATATTCAACTGAGTTTGCATTTAAAGGTGAACCTCCCTAATGTGCAATACAGGAACTGAAAGATAAACAGCCTTGGAAATCTACACTTCTCTGCATTTTGCAAGCGAGTGAGTTTTCCAGTCAAGTAATGCTTATCTAAATGCATAGGTAAAGGTAAAGGTACCCCTGCCCGTACGGGCCAGTCTTGACAGACTCTAGGGTTGTGCGCCCATCTCACTCAAGAGGCCGGGGGCCAGCGCTGTCCGGAGACACTTCCGGGTCACGTGGCCAGCGTGACATCGCTGCTCTGGCGAGCCTGCACCAGCGCAGCACACGGAAACGCCGTTTACCTTCCCGCTATAAAGCGGTACCTATTTATCTACTTGCACCCGGGGGTGCTTTCGAACTGCTAGGTTGGCAGGCGCTGGGACCGAACAATGGGAGCGCACCCCACCGCGGGGATTCGAACCGCCGACCTTTCGATCGGCAAGTCCTAGGCGCTGAGGCTTTTACCCACAGCGCCACCTGCGTCCCACACCTAAATGCATACTCTACAGCAAAGATTGCACAAAAAGGTTGCATACCTTAATGAAGATACCATAAAACTGTATTGTTGCTTTGCATAAAAATGTTAGGCAAAATTCCACATAGAACTATGTGTATTAGGAGAAATTCACACTAAAACGCTGAGGAATTTTCATGAGGAATTAAAAAAGAAGAATTTGCAAATGGATGTGGAAATGTGGAGAACTAAACTTAAAATGGGAAAAAAGAGAAACAAATAAACCCAAATCCATCGATTCACTCACCCCTGCCACAGAGTCTATAGAAGTGACTCAGAATAGGGATTGTAGGCTGGTGGTAAAGACATTAAATTTGCATGTGTTAACTGAAATGGATAGATACAAATTAGTTTAGAAATGATTCCTGTAAATGATTGTTCTAAATAGAAACTCAGTACATGTCACCATATTGGGAAGACTGTGGTCAGGTGATCTGTAAGCTCATCAATCTGTTGATGAGCAACTTCAATGTCTCTCTTTCTTTGTCTTTAAACCAGACTTGGGCTAGGATTGTCCTCTGTAAATATGGGCACATAACCATAACCATCCAGCTGTAGTAGATGGAGCTTGTCTCCAGTGCACACAAATGCAAATGCGTCTATATGCACACACAGGCAACTGAACAGCATAGATTGCAATGCTCTTCTGACCGGTTTGAAGTCACAGTAAAATTATGAAATTAAAAAGAAAACACCAGACCACAGACTACAATAGAGTGAGCTTCCTGCCAAGAGTACAGTACTACTCAATATTAATTTGGACCTATTGATTTGGATCATTATTGTACAGAGGGTCTGTTATTAGCATTAGTTGCCTTGTTCTCGCACTCCAGAGTCCCCCCCCATTTTCCCTGTTATTATCAAGTCTACTTGTCTCAGAGGAATAAGACACTAGTCACCATGCTATCAAGAGTCAAGCATGCAATGCCTCTATCTAATCTAACTGACCAACACAGTCAATTCAAACACTTCATTGTATATATCTTCTTTCGGAAGTAGGCAAAAGGCTTCCCCCTCCTGATCTTAAAACATAATAGTTTGGACACAGATGGATGGTATACAATAAATATTACAAACATATCTATCATGATGACTAGTTTATCCCTATGTCATATTTATAAGTCATACTTCAATAATACAAAAAGGTCACTCCCAGGTCTTGTGTTAGAGAACAGGTTGCATGCATACAGCCAATACAACTGCCTATAGTATTTCCACTGTGAACAGAAAATTTAACTTGTGGAATGGCGTTGAGTACTCAAAAGCTTGTAGCCTTGTCTAAACAAAAGAAAAATTGTGATGAGGGCCTCTTGGTACAGATATTTTTAACCTTCTTCTTGAGGTCAGTTATATAAACAGAGATCTTTAACAGTTGCTAGTCACTGCTGAGGCCGTCAGGAGGGGAAGTGGAAAGCCAGAAGTAATTAGAATGATTTCTCAAAGCACATAGAAAGCTTTTGTGCGCCTGTCTGAATAAACTGGTGAATATTTATTCTCTGACCTAAAACTCACATTAGGCTTCCATGAACCACATGATCCTCATATTCTTTTCTGAAAAGGAAAGGACACAATGTAGAGGTACTTGATCTCAATGTGTAAGTAATTTAGACAGAGAACATGTCCACATATTCATATGACTCACTGAGTAACTCCTGAATCATGTGATGATAACATGGATGTGTGAATTTTGCTTTGATGCCATTCAACAATATTGCACTGTTTCATCAAAGGCAACACAGTGTGTGATAAGCCATCAAGGGATGGAACATCATCAAGAGATAGTACATTCACATGTAGATGACCCAATTAAATACAATATAGGGTTGTTGTTTTAATGATTTCAGCAGCATTTCACCATTACATGATTGTCCTGTATAACAAAAGAAGTCAATAATACTGTGACAAGAATGATCATGCATCTTGTATTAGTAGTTCAGGGTATGGAAGAAAAATATTACTATAATTCTGCTTAGGAGGGATGTGTGTGTGTTGCCAGCTTGTCTGAGCAACCATTGGAATTATGCCTAATATTCATGGAGCCCGAAGAGGAAATTCCAAATAGCTTTACTGTGCTAAGAAAGGATGAGGAAGTACCATAGGTCAGTGGCACAGCACGTGGCTAGCAGGCAGAAAGACCCAGGTTCAATCTCTGGCAGCTTCAGGTTGAGAAAGAGCACTGCTTGAAGCTCTGGGGAACTGCTGCAAATCACTGTAAGGACAAAAATAAGCTAGAGGGAGCAATGGATTTGGGCTTGGTAAACAGCAGCTTCCTATATCCCTGATGTGGGTCAAATCATCTGGAAGTCTCCTCCCAACATTGGGTGTATTTCCCGCTAATTCTCAACAAGAAGACTTACAATTATTATTATTTTAGTTTATTCTTTATACCGGTGCATTGATATTTGGAATGTTCTTGAAGTTGCACCTTCAAACCATGAAGATATACTATTTCAATTGTGTCATGGGGGAATTTTGTTGTAAGGATAACAAAGTTATTTAAATATAAGTAGGAAGTCAATATATAAGTCAAATTAATGCTTTCGTAGCACTTTGTCCATGTATGACAGAATGTCTTGCATCTGCCTTTCATTTGGGTATCAGATTCATTCTGAAACAGTGTTTCATGTCTGAGATCCATTATCAAAGCTAATAGTTGCTGAAAAACAGAGGTAGAGCCAAGATTAGAAACTGAATTCCAGGATGTGGATTAGATTGCTATGTCAAGAGTAGGCCCATAAACTGTTATGCCATGACTGTCCTCATCCCAGTGTAGAATCTAACATGACAGACCTTCCTGGAAGATGACATTACTGTTGTGGAAAGTTTCCAAAAGATAGTTGGATGAGGAGAACCTACATCACAATTGGCTCTGGGGAAGCTGCATAATTGCTGTCTCTGTCTTTACTCAAGCAAGAAACTGATGAGCCCAGTATCAAAGCGGTCCTTTCATCCGGACAAATAATTGAAGTTTCCTAATGCAACTCTCATAGCGTTAATCTCTGTCCAGGCATAATGACAACTTCCTGGCAGTACCTTTAAATAAAACATATATCTGCTCAAATCTCTAAAGGCTAGCCATGTTAGCCTGCTGCATCCAAAACAACAAAGCCTAACAGTGTGGTCCTAACCATTTCGACTCAGAAATAAGTTCTATTGAATTCAACAAGGCTTACTCCCTGGTATGTGGAATTATGATTGTCATCTAGCAAATTCAATATGGTACAAGCCTTTGTGGACTGCTTTGTGGACATGAAAGTTTATGCTATGATAAATTTGTTAGTCTTTGAGATGCTGCAAGACTCTGGTATCAAGTGGGTAGGGTAGGGGTATCAAAATACGTGCATACATTTTCATGCCATACTTCCAAAAAGGAAAAATGGGGAGGGGGGAATCACATTGGGAAGACTATAACACAAACTGACAAATACCAGCACTGTTTAAGATAAATCTTCTGATCTGTCATAGCCCCTATGCACAGAAATAATCTTGAGTTAAGCTGTCTGGTGCAGGTTTAAAGTGTAAGAAAAAAGAGATTTTATTATTTAATCATTTTCCTGTCCCCTCCTGACCCAGGTAGTTGCCTTGTGCCTTATCCTCTAAATGATGACTTCTTGGGGAAATAATTCATAATCTCTATCAGGAAGTTTCAGATAGTCACTTTCTTCTTCCTAAAATGTCATCTAGTATGTCACCTAATTTCAGACGGGTTGAAATCCTCAAGAATTATATAAGAACAAACATATATTTCCATATAATAAATTTCTTTTTTAAAAAAGGCTACAAGATTCATACCCTTGTTAATTGACAATCTGTCAAATAAGTTTGTTTTAATTGCTTTAAAAGGTTCATTCAATGCAAGAGCAGTGAATCTCTACCCACATTTTGCTTATAGCTCTTGCTGCAGATAAGCATTCACTTTTCTCTAGCATCCAGGTGTCCCAATTTTTAAAACAGTATTAAAGGATTACATTAACTGGATTGTGAAAATGAAAGATGGAATAACAAACAATGGTTTCAAAAGACAACTGTAAGTGGTACTACTACTTAGCTACATTATATTTTTCTCTAGACAAATATTCTCAACGTTGATTCTGATCAGTGTTTGCTACAGCTATTTGAGTATGTTAGTGAATGATTATAGTTCCTATTATCAGGCAGCTTAAGAAAAATAGCAGAAAAATGACTGCATTGTTTCATCTAGAGACATTATTTCAAAACAGTATTGGGAACACACTGTCATTAATCTATCCCTACTCATTTTGACAATCCAATAAAAATAGATTTGATCCTGAATCTCGTTTGACGTTTACCTGCCTGGTATATGTATGAAGTTATTCAATAATGAGTGAGGCAGTCTGAAATATTTGTGGCATGAGCTAAAATCCACTCATTTTTTGTACTTCACTTTTCATAGGAATATGCTGGACAAACCCAGAGTTTGAATGTGGACTGAATCCTTGCATTTTTAAAAAATCCAATCATAGCAATGTGAATTTATCTATTTATTAAAAATGAAAGAAAATCAGTACACTAAATGAACTAATAAACAATAACAAAATCCCCCACCCAATTGCTGTTTTCTGCCTAGAAAGAAAAAGGGAAACATAACAGTGACAATGCTGTTTCTGTTACACAAAATTCAAAGCATGTGAACTTTCCACTTCATCAGAAGAAACATAGCCCAGTTCTGATGTAGACTAAATGCCTTTGTTTATATTAGGACTCCATTCTAAAACAAAGTGAGACTTTATTTGTTTGTTTTTTTAAAACTAATTCACTGCAAAAGTAGTATGTACCATTTTATTATCATTGTTGGTTCTTGCCTTTCTCAGCAAACACTTAAATAATGTTTTAAATCCCTGTACAGCATTATCATTAACACATAAACACCTTGATGGCAAGTACATCTGCAGTTTTGAACTATAGCAGTTTCTCTTAAAATGAAATGGAAACACATTATCCACCCAAAAGTTATTTTTAATTAAGCCTCACTGAAATTAAAAGGAAAAATTGGTAGTGAATTTGCAACTAACTTAAATGACCAACTTTAGCTGGATTAAACATTTTCAGCAGAAATCCATATTTACCTCTTCACATTTATTGCCCTTTTTGGTTTTGAGATTATATGTGTCTTACTGAAAGGTCTAAATTGAAGTGCATCATCGACAGAGGCTAATTTGACCGAATCAGGCATACTAGGAATTTTTATGAAGGGTAGCACAAAAAGTTTCTGTAATACAGCGATAGTGAATAGGAATAACAAATCCTATAGCAAAAATTACTCTTCAATGAAAGCATGCCCAAATCTGGAGTGCAAAACACATTTTAACATTCGCACAGTAAATTTGGCATTTGTTCCTCTCAGCTAAACCCCTTGCCTCCCCCCCCCCAACTGAAGCATCAATATACTTTAAGATATACTCACCTTTGCTTCCTTGAACTTGGAGCGCGAGCCAAATTATAAGAAATATTAATCCACTTTTCAGATGCATGCTGCTTTTTTATCATTCACAATGTTCAAGGCTGGTTATTCAGGAAACAGAACTTACGTTGGACTAGGAACAAAACTTCCTACTAGCTGCGTCCCCCCGTCCCCCCCCGAAAGGGGTTGCCAAACCCCAAGTCGTTTAGAATGCTCTCTGGCCTGATGTGTAATAACAGGTGTGGATGCAGAAAACCTGAGCAAATTCTCAAGCTCACACCTGTAACCCAGAGAGAATGAAAGTAGAACTGGAGTGAGAATTCGGAGAAGAGTGACGAAGTTTAAACAAGAAGAAAAAAAAAGCAGTGTCTGTTTCTGGAATAAGCTGTTTATCTGCTGCTCAGACATAATCCCTCTTATGGTCCAGCTGGAGGAGCTGTCTTCATCTTCTTAACCTTCTGGAGTGGCATCTGTCAGCTCCCAGTAGACTTTCAGTAGCACCATGATAAACAACGGAAGCCTTCTTCTAGTGACCATTACCTGTCAGCACTTGCCATTTGGACATCCCAGTCATGTGGCCTATGTCACATCAAGAAGCATCGGCAAATGACGGCAGTAGGAGAGCCCATTACTTTGGTGAGGTGCAATCATAGCTCGCGAACATCCTTCCAGCAAGCTGACGGTGCGGAGCCTTTCCCTTAAAAACAAATCAAACCATGAAAAGGCTGCTTTAGCAATGTCTGAGCAAGCAATGTCATGACTCAGCAGGAAAGTTCTGCAGCAGTCACAACTTGGAGCAACCAATTCCAAATTAGATTAGGAGGGGGTGGGGAGGGAAAAGAAGGTTTCATGGGCAGAGACAGGAAAGTAAGAGGAATGCATTCTGCAGCCTGAAGCCGAACACAATTTGCAATACTGTTAATGATAAGTATTTCCTTCTACAAATCAGCATTCCATTCCATAATAATAGTTGGACCTATTGTAACATTTACCTATCCTATGTTTGCGCCAGGGTACTGTTATCTTTATTTGGTTAAAAAGAGGTTACACGTCTTCCAGAAAAGCAGGGATAATGATGGGATTGGTCTTTTCATTCTCTTGCATATCTTTGTTTGCCCTGGTTAGGCTTCACACTGTGAGATTCACTGGCGGCAAGAAACTTTCCTAGCGCTGCAGGAACAAGTTGCTCTCAGAACAACCTTCATTTGAACCTGGTCAGAGTTCTATTTTTACTTGGGATTTAAACAATGGCAGAAGAAAACAAAGATCGCCCTCTGTGATCTACTTGTGGCAAGGATTACAAAGCCGCTGCTGTTAGGACCCCAAATTGACCTACCCTGCTACCTGTTTATTATTTTTAATTTTTTACAGTCTTTAGGAGTATGGATTTATGTTTTCTGAACAAATATTTCTTCCAGCCTGCTGGAAATAAAGAGAGAAATTTGTGCCAGGAAACCAGCCATCTTGAACAATGGAATTCTGGATTTACTCTGAGCTACACATGAGAATACCAGCAGCACTATAGCTATGGTGATATTTCTTCTTTCATAAATACTGGGAACAACGTGCAACTCCAACCATAATTAAGCCGTGTAAAAATCACAACATGAGAGGATGAAAAGACTAAGTTGTCTGTTCTTTAGGAGATTCTGTTCTTTTACACACTGCAGGAATTCTCAATGCAACATCACCTCTGCAATGACAGTGAATGGATTTTCTAGGAGGACTGAATGTTCTCTGAAAGCCTTGTACTTGCTCTGTAGCCAAGATACCCATTATTAAAGGATAATTAACAAAACAGATAAACATAATCATGGTCACTAGGAAAGGCAGAGAAATGGAATCAAAGTTTTTGAAGAATGCTTAAAAGCATTGAGCCCAATACTGAAATAACACCTGGCAGAACCAAGATTTGATTATTAGTTACCCAGTACATATTCAGAACAGAATAATCTACTACTTAGCATATTACTAAATTAATGTGTGTTTGCACAAAATTACTTGGCACCAGACTCTCTTATAAAACTTTGCTATTGAGATTGTAAGTGCATTAAAATTTACCAAAAACTGATAACGTATTTTGCAAAATTTCCATATTGCTAACTTTAATAAACTTTAATTGCTAACTTTAATAAATATACAGCAACTTTGTGAAAAGACTGCAAAACTTCTTTTTCACAATAGGCTTAACAGCACATTTTAAAACATAAACATAAACACATCATCCCATTAGAAAAGCCCATACAAAACACCTACACTTCATTAAAATGTATATACACACACAAAACAACTTTCCATGACAGCCACTGGAAGTTTTGGCAGCATATTGATATGAACAGCACCATCTCACATGAGAATAAACTCAAGTGAATTTAGTGGGAATTATTTACTTGCAAATAAAGACAGGAATGGGCCGCATGAATGTTTCTCTGATGGAATTCATACACTGAGAGCTATCTGTAAATCCTGGGTATTTTTACAGTACCTTATCCATATTTCCACTTAATTAAAAAACCTGGTAACTAAACTTGATAACTACCACTGTGAAAGCAAACAAGGATGATAAACACTCATTATAGCAAAAGCAATGCTATCAAGGGACTGTTGCTTCTCTAAAGTACTGCTGTGTTTAATTATGGGTCACTGTTAATTAATCTAGAAGTGCTTCTTCTAGCCGGTTTGCTGTCATAAATAATTATACATTCTTAAAGAGGCAAAGCTTTTTTTTAATGGCTGTATTTCAATGGGACATTATAAACATACAAGTGAAGCATAGCAGGGCAGTGCTTGAAGCTGAAGCATTCATTCAGCCAAGAGAAGCAAATACAGATGAATGCCAGAAGACTTCATTTGTCACCATCTGTTCTCCACCTATCAAGGAACATGTGGGTAATAGCTAGGGATGGAGGAGAAATTTGGTTTTGTTCCTATCTTAATGCAAACCTACCTAATTTGCATCTAAGAACTGAGGCATGAGTATAATTTACATTTGCACTTTTCTGAATTTTGTGATGCAGTGGTCCCAACAAAAATGTGTACAAATTTGTGTATTATTAGGGAGAAATGCTCTTAAAAATGCATATACAGTGGTACCTTGGGTTAAGTACTTAATTCGTTCTGGAGGCCCGTTCTTAACCTGAAACTGTTCTTAACCTGAAGCACCACTTTAGCTAATGGGGCCTCCTGCTGCTGCCGTGCCGCCAGAGCACGATTTCTGTTCTGATCCTGAAGCAAAGTTCTTAACCTGAAGCACTATTTCTGGGTTATAGGAGTGTGTAACCTGAAGTGTATGTAATCTGAAGCGTATGTAAGCTGAGGTACCACTGTAATAGTGAAAAAGAACATTTAAATGCATAATAGTAGGGAAAGAGTCTTGCAAAAAGGTGTCTAATATGAGACATTTTCACTAAAATGCTGGTGGATTTTCATTAGGACTTTTTTTTAAATAAAAAATTGCAAAATTTGATGTGGAAATGTGGCAAAGTGAATTTAAGACTGGTAAAACAAAGGAACCAGAGTGGACTGCTTCATTGTTTCCTAATTAACAGCTGGTTTGTGCAATTCCCAAGATGGGGGATCAGATAATGTTGTTGTTTCTTCCCAGTACGCCCCCATAGCAAAAGGGAATTGCTATAGGTGCAGCTTTTATGCGATCAAACTTTGCACCCACAAAGAGACTCTCTTTCAACCAATAGAGATTTTGACATGTGCAAAGCACGGGCAAGGAGGCTCTGTGTCAAATCATATTCCTAGACCAACAGTTCTTGGACCCATATCCAATATGCTGCCATTACTCCCATCTCACACATGTAGGCGGCAGTGTAGTTGCTGCTCTCATTTCTGACCCATCCCACACATGAAAATTATTCAGATATACAAAGCAGGATCCTTGTGCTGGACAAGCTATCAGAATTGACTGAATATGAACTTTTATCCTCCCGTCATGTGGTAATGGGAATGGCTATTTAGTACAGAGTATTAGGGACGTGGGTGGCACTGTGGGTTAAACCACAGAGCCTAGGACTTGCCGATCAGAAGGTTGAGGGTTCGAATACCCGTGACGGGGTGAGTTCCCGTTGCTCGGTCCCTGCTCCTGCCAACCTAGCAGTTCGAAAGCACGTCAAAGTGCAAGTAGATAAATAGGTACCGCCCCGGCGGGAAGGTAAACGGCGTTTCCGTGTGCTGCTCTGGTTCGCCAGAAGCGGCTTAGTCATGATGGCCACATGACCCGGAAGCTGTATGCCGGCTCCCTCGGCCAATAAAGCGAGATGAGCGCCGCAACCCCAGAGTCGGCCACGACTGGACCTAATGGTCAGGGGTTCCTTTACCTTTATTACCTCACTTCAGAAAAGACATGAGCATCTCCCATCTGCAGGAAGCTCAGTATGCACATTGCAGAGCTTTGGATCATGCCCAGGGCTGAACCAAGCTGAACTCCTAAATGAAAAGCTTTGAGCTATTGCTTGCATATCAGAGAGTGCCTGACCCAAGGAGTTGCTGACTCAGTTCTTCACCAACAGAACAAAAGAACACAGGAAGCCACATTATACTGATTCAGACCATTGGTCCTCTTAGCTCAGTAATGTTGGCACTGATTGGTGGTGACTCTGTGGGGTCTCAGGCCTATCTCTCCCAGGTCCACTTGGAGATGCTGACGATTAAGGACTTTTCATGTGCTCTACTACTTCCTTGCTTCCTTCACAGGAAGCAAGAAGTTTCTTTTTTTGTCAGAAGATTGTGCTAGGAAAGTTTGACAGGCTTTGTGTCCACTGATTCCTGATGTATAAAGCAGCAGCATGACAAAAACACCCTGCAGCACTTCTGTGTGTGTTTTCTGAAAAGAACAATATTGTATGTAGAAGCTTCTTTTCATTGTGCTTCTCAGAACTCCTGCTCTTTCATTGTATTTCTTCCCTACTTCTGAAGTCACACCTGTGGTTCCGAAGTTACTACACGGAGAACTGAATCAGAGAGAGAGGGAGGGAGGGAGGGAGAGACTAATGTAAGGGCCATTTTCCTCATTATGTTGAAACAAACAATAGTTAAATACATTTAATTAAAACCATCTGGACATCTAATGGTGCTATTTATCACCTGTTCTGCAAGATAGCTGCATCTGAAAAATATTTTTCAATGTGGAAAGTTAGTGAAGCTCATATACACACCTGCAACATGAACCGGATGAAGATTAAGGGTGGTATTCAACCATGTTTTACTCAGAATAAATCTGCTGAAATTAATGAGCACAACTTAGTCATACTTATTAATTTCAATGGGTCTACTCTAAGTAAAACATAGTTAAATACCACCCTAAGTTTCCCTTAGCAGCACAAATGTTATCTGAAGTTGACAGGATGCCTGGGAAAGGCTACTTACTACTGAACATTTAGCAACAGAATTCCTAATATTGTTTATCTTTATGAGCTGTGACAAAATACAAGGAAGTGAACTGGCACACCTATAAGCAATCTCCTATTCATTAACATGCCTTCATATTAATTGTTATTTCTCCTTATCAACACACTGAGTCATGCTGACAACCGAAGCTTGAACTATATATGTCAAGATTTTAACACTCTTACCTTTCTTTCTTTTTTGAGTTATTACAACAATGCACCTCCGCTATCATAACTTGTCAACAGCTGAAGCAACTGGAGAAAACTATCCTGTGTGAAGTCTAGTTGCAGGAATTCAATGGGTGATGCTTTTTCTATCATGTTTGGGAAAAGTCACTTGTTGCATTTTTGTTTTGCAGCTGTTAAAAGAACTGAAGTCATGCCAGTAAAACTGGAAATCTAAGTGTGAAGACAGAAAAAGAAAAGAATGTGTGACAACAAAGAGAATAGAATTTGGATGGGGTGTATGTGGAAAGTGTTTATATTCATTTGCTGTATATTAAATGTCATCTCTTTATTACAGTTCCTTTTATGTCCTCATGCACTTGATGAAATTATGCTAAGCATTTAGCTGGCCTGGGAGAAAGCCTTATTGAAAACAATTGGACTTACATCTGAGTCAACATGTATGTGATTGCCCTGTTCAACTGTCAAAAATTTTGGGAACCATTTTAACATTGCACATTCTGCCTGTTGAGAATGCTGTCTTTTCATGTCAAATAGCATTTGATTTCTATCATTTTTTAAAGTTTCAACTCACAGAATTGGCTGTGACTATTTTTTACTTTTACAGACAGTAGCCTGCATATCTCTGCAGCCTATAGTTATTTCCTCCCAATCCTGTTGCTATTGGGGGTCCTTTATAGAAAAGGAGTTGCTTTGAACACTGAGATTATGTGGCTGCCATTACTTAGCTTCACTGCTTTCTTTTGGATTGCGTTACTATGATTCAAATCCCTGTTTGGTCCCCCAGAACTCAAATATAACTCAATTCATTAAATTTGTTTTATCTAAGATTTTGGCGCTGATGTGTGTGTTGTTCTAGTTTAGCTGGACCAACATTATTCATGTTCGCGGGCACACCAAGCAGTGGCAGAGATATATTTATATCGTAAATCCTATTAATGTTCTTCCATTGTTTTTTCCCCCATCTCATGACTGGAACACTGACCAAGATTCAGAAAAGTAATGTAGGCTGAGTGTATATTCACTTAGTACCAATATCAACTTCTGTGTCACTTTCTACCTTTCACTATTTTTATGACACATGCAAAGAGCATACCTGTGAAAAAGCATTCTTTTAATTCCCCACTACACTCTGCCTCTCCCCATATAAATTGACCCAGACTCTATGATCATCACTTGAGGCCTTTCTTCAAATGCTTCCTCCATGAGAGGTCCGGAGGATGGCAACACAAGAACAGGCCTTTTCTGCGGTGGCTCCCCATTTGTAGAATGCCCTCCCCAAAGAGGTTCACCTGGTGCCTTCATTATACATCCTTAGGCACCAGGCGAAAACATTCCACTTCAACCAGGCCTTTGGCTAATTAATATTCCATGGCCTTTTAAGTGTTTTTTTGAGAGGGGGTTTATTGTTTTGCCTTGTTTGTGAACCGCCTTGAAATCTTCAAATGATGGATGGTATAGAAACTTAATTAATTAATTAATAATAATAATAATAAAAAAATATTTCAGCACGTGATTCAATTTTTTAAAAAAATAATATTTAATTGCCTCCTATGTTGTCCCTGCCCCCTCACTATTTTTAACATACTTTCGGCTTGTCTCCAGAGTGGTACCCATTCTTTTGGGTGTGAGAGGAAGACTTTCTTTTTATTCCCCAGGGATTTTTAAAAAAGGTTCTTAAAGGGCTTTTTAAAGGCTTAAAGGCCTGTAAGGGTTTTTGCAGGATTTGGAATTCTGACGCTTTTAAGATCTGCTCGTGCTGCTTGAAAATCCTCCTGTCTTCAGTTTATGTTATGCCTTGATTTATCAGCTACTGAACTTGGTGCTGTATTTGCATTTTATGGCTGGCAGGGTATTTAAACATCTCATGGGACCGAGACGGCTCTGGTCGCCCTAACAGATGATCTCCGCAGGCAGCTGGATCGAGGCGGGTCGGGGCTGCTGATTCTTCTAGACCTGTCAGCAGCCTTTGACATGGTCGATCACGAACTCCTGGACCGCCGCCTTGCCGACGTGGGGATCCAGGGCACAGTCCTTCAATGGCTGCGCTCGTTTCTCTCCGGTCGGGGACAGAGGGTGGCGCTTGGGGGGGAATTGTCATCGCGCCACTCCTTGGTGTGTGGAGTGCCTCAGGGTGCGATTCTCTCCCCGATGCTTTTTAACATCTTTATGCGCCCCCTCGCCCAGCTTGTCCGGAGTTTTGGGCTGGGTTGCCATCAGTATGCCGATGACACCCAACTCTATCTGTTGATGGATGGCCATCCTGACTCGGCCCCAGATACACTGACCAGATGTCTGGAAGCTGTGGCTGGATGGTTACGTGGGAGCCGGTTGAAGTTAAATCCTTCGAAGACAGAGGTCCTCTGGCTGGGACGGAGCGATATGGGACTGAGGGGGCAACTCCCGTCTCTTGCGGGGGTGCAATTAGTGCCAGCATCATCCGTGAAGAGCTTGGGTGTAATCTTCGATACCTCCCTCTCTATGGAGGCGCAGATTACAGCTATAACAAAGGCGGCATTTTTTCATCTCCGCCAGGCTAAGCAGTTGGCTCCTTATCTCTCTCGCCCTGACCTAGCCACTGTGATCCATGCGACGGTCACCTCCAGACTGGATTATTGTAACTCGCTCTACGTGGGGCTGCCCTTGAGACTGACCCAGAAACTCCAGCGGGTGCAGAATGCCGCAGCGAGACTCCTTACGGGGTCTTCGCTGCGAGATCATATCCATCCGGTGCTGTACCAGCTGCACTGGCTCCCGGTGGAGTACAGGATCAGGTTTAAGGTGCTGGTTTTAACCTTTAAAGCCCTATACGGCCTAGGACCCTCGTACCTACGGGACCGCCTCTCCTGGTATGTCCCACAGAGAAATTTACGGTCTGCAAATAAAAACACCCTAAAGATCCCAGGCCTCAGAGAGGTTAGGCTGGCCTCAACTAGAGCCAGGGCCTTCTCGGCCGCGGCTCCAATCTGGTGGAACGCTCTGTCACAAGAGACTAGAGCCCTGCAGGACCTGGCATCCTTCCGCAGGGCCTGCAAGACAGAGCTGTTCCACCAGGCCTTTTGTCAGGGCGCAGCCTGACCCCCTCCTCTGGCAATCTGCACAAAAATTTGCTTGATGGTTGCCATTAATTTGATTTTAATTTGATTTAATTAATGTTATAATGAATGTTTTAGAATGTTGAACTATTTTTATTGTTGTTAGCCGCCCTGAGCCCGGCTTCGGCTGGGGAGGGCGGGATATAAATAAAATTTATTATTATTATTATTATTTATTCTAAGCCACCCAGAGAACTCTGGTTATGGGCCAGAATATAAATGCTGTCAATAAATAAATATTGCATCTAAAGAACGGTGCTGACATTTCACATTCAGCGTCATCAATGCACCATTGCTAACATGTTCTTAATGAGCTGAGCCCAAACCTGGAACAACACAAATCTATTCGCATATCCCCTTCTTCAAACTCTTCAAAAAAAGATTGGTATTCACGTCTAATGTGGAACAAAAATGCTATTCTCTAATATTGAGAAGCTGACTACAGTCTTCTTAGTGCTATATGTATAAAGACTGTCCCTGCCTACATACAAGACAGCTAAATGGACATGATATAAAAGGAAAGGGAATGGGGAGGGAAGACTAAAGCTGCACTAAAGCAGCTGCTTCAGCACTGGCTGATGGATGGAGTCAGGTTGGTCTTCTCCTTCCCAAGATTTTGTTCCTGGGAGGCAGGGAGTACAGCTTGCAGGTGGCCCTTAGCCAGTGACAGAGGCCAGAGTATGCCTCCCTTTGGTTCTACAGTGGTACCTCGGTTTAAGAACAGCCCTGTTTATGAACTATTTGGTATACGAACTCCACAAAACCGGAAGTAGTGTTCCGGTTAGCAAACTTTACCTCGGTCTATGAACAGAACAAACGGTGGAAGGGCACCGGTGGCGGGAGGCCTCATTAGGGAAAGCGTGCCTCGGTTTAAGAACGGCTTTGGTTTAAGAATGGGCTCCCGGAACGGATTAAGTTTGTAAACTGAGGTACCACTGTATAGTCCTTATGCAACAGCTTTAGGAAAACCTTCCTCTTCCCCTTTAGTTTTTAGGTTGCAACTTTAGGGGCAACTTTGAACTTTTTTATTTTGTATTTGAACTATTTTTCTTAATATTCTGTTGGAAGCTGCCCAAAGTGGGTGTCTAGATGGGTGGGGTATAAATATATTATTATTATTATTATTTTATTTTATTTTATTTATTTTATTTTAACAAACACTTAACACAGGGCGTCAAAGACAGCTGTATGTCCTTTTTATGCATTTGAAAATGAATCTTGCATACCTCTGCTAAGGGGCATGTGTTTCTGATATGGGCAATATACAAATGTAATTAATAGTAGTAGTAGTAGTATGGCTTGCTTGTACTTCCTGTTTCTATATTAAGAATAGGGCTTTTTTCAGCAGAGCTCAGTTCTGGCATCTCACACGTGGGTGCCATCGCACTGATTAAGGATAACGATTTTCTATATTTGCCTGATAAAATATGATATTTTTCATCTTTATTAAAATGCCACTAATAAATACTAATAGACAAGTTTATCTTTGTTGCCTTCAAGATAAAAAAGAAGTTGGATTATGGTTGCTACATTATCAGTGTTCCAGATTCTAGAGGAAGGTAAGAAGATGATGGCTACAAAGCCAAACATAAGACCTGCCAGACTATTGTCTTCAAATCCTCTTTCTCTGCTGAGCATTATCTTCCTTGATATGGTGTTGAGAAGGCACAGCTTGGATTACTGAGCTCGATTTATGTGAGGTGAAACATACACATGTCCACAGAAACTGCCAAAGGCTCCAGGAGGTAACAGGAAATTTGTGATCGAGAAGAAGATGACACTGTGGAGAGAACGCAAACAAAAAAGAACGATGTAGCACGCCCAAGCAGACTGTGAGAGTTAAGTTGCTGTTTTCCTTGGCAGGTTTCAGTTCTGTCCCTCCGGTTGCTTTACAGAAGGCTGGGGGTCCATTGGTTCATGCACCACACAGTTAAACTGTGGAACTCATTCCCACAGGAAGCTGCGATGGCCATCCACTTGGATGGCTTTAAAAGAAGATTACAGTGGTGCCTCGCAAGATGAAATTAATTTGTTCCGCGAGTTTTTTCGTCTAGCGAATTTTTCGTCTTGCGAAGCACGAAATCCCATAGGAATGCATTGAAATTCAATTAATGCATTCCTATGGTCAAAAAAAGTCCAAACAAAGCCAAATTTGGAACAACAAGAGTTTATTAAGTGCTCTTTAAAGTCACACATACTGTAAAGAGCATTTCAAAAACTGAAGGAACAATAAATTAAGTTTCTAAACATGACAGAAAAACATTTAAAAATCAACAAAGTGTACAGTACATTTTCTAAGACTCTGGGGGACAACTCGAAGAAGGTTTCTCTTCCACTCTTTGCTTCTTGCTGAAGAACCCCCTCCTCAACTGTTCCCCCAGCCACCCACCACACAGAAATTCAAATCCAGAATTTTTTTAAAAAAACAGCAGAGTAGCCCAATGGTCACAGAAAATCATAAAAATGCAGAAAAAACACGCACGCTTCCAGATTCTTGCAAACCCCTCCCCAACACCAAGTCCTTGAATTCCAAACACCCCAATCCAAAATCCAACCCCCCCAAAAAAGTTTTAAAAGTTTAACTTACCAAATGGCTGCAAAAGAAGTTTTGGAAAAGCTTCAAAAATCACCAAAGTCTTCAAAAACCTCAAAAAAGGCTACCACACCGCGTGCTATGAGTTGCTCCTCGAAGTCAAGTCGCAACTGTATTATTAACGGTGTTAAGAAAAAGGAAACAAACTTGCAAGGCGTTTTCGTCTTGCGAAGCAAGCCCATAGGGAAATTCGTCTTGCGAAGCAGCTCAAAAACCGCAAAACCCTTTCGTCTAGCGAATTTTTTTTGTCTTGCGAGGCATTCGTCTTGCGGGGCACCACTGTAGATGAATTCATGGATAAAGCTGTCCATGGCTGCAAGCCATTTTGGCCACAGCCTGCTTCCACAGTGACACAGTCAGAGGAAGTGAACCTTCTGAAGACCAGTTGCTGGAAACGACAGAAGGGGGGAGGGCTTGGGCGCACGGATCCTTCTTGCAGGTTTCCCACAGGCATCTGTAAGAAGATGATGCTGGACTAGAAGGGCCATTGGTCTGATCCAGCCGGCCCTTCTTATGTTCCTATCAGGGTGTCCTCTAGGTGCCCTTTTTCTTGCGCTTCCATGATGATTTGTACTCACAGTGATTAGTGCTCATGATGGGAGTCATTATACAGCACATGCTCCTGCTTAAAAACTGCACCTCCAAAGGTTTTGGCATAGGCAAACGGTTTCATTTCCAGTCAGTGCATGTCCTGTGACTTCTTGATCAATTCCTGCAACTTTCTATACCACAAGCGTTCCAGTTTATTTTTTGGTCATGCTAGAGCTCAAGGGAGCCTCTCCAGGCAGCAAAAATTGGCAAAACATCTCAGACCAATTAATAAAGAGCAATGGCAGTCACCAGTGATTTCCCCCCTACAAGAATGTTTAGGGGTACAGTGGTACCTCGGGTTACAGACGCTTCAGGTTATAAACGCTTCAGCTTACAGACGCCGCTAACCCAGAAATAGTACCTCAGGTTAAGAACTTTTTACCTCAGGATGAGAACAGAAATCATGCGGCAGTGGCACGGCAGCAGTGGGAGGCCCCATTAGCTAAAGTGGTACCTCAGGTTAAGAACAGTTTCAGTTTAAGACAGAACCTCCAGAATGAATTAAGTTCTTAACCTGAGGTACCACTTTAGCTAATGTTTAGGGGTACAGTGGTACCTCGGGTTACAGACACTTCAGGTTACAGACGCTTCAGGTTACAGACTCCGCTAACCCAGAAATAGTACCTCAGGTTAAGAACTTTGCTTCAGGATGAGAACAGAAATCGCTTAGCGGCGGCGTGGCGGCAGCAGCAGGAGGCCCCATTAGCTAAAGTGGTACCTCAGGTTAAGAACAGTTTCAGTTTAAGAACGAACCTCCAGAACGAATTAAGTTCTTAACCTGAGGTACCACTTTAGCTAATATTTAGGGGTACAGTGGTACCTCGGGTTACAGACGCTTCAGGTTATAAACACTTCAGCTTACAGACTCCGCTAACCCAGAAATAGTACCTCAGGTTAAGAACTTTACCTCAGGATGAGAACAGAAATCATGCGGCAGTGGCACGGCATCAGTGGGAGGCCCCATTAGCTAAAGTGGTACCTCAGGTTAAGAACAGTTTCAGTTTAAGAACGAACCTCCAGAACGAATTAAGTTCTTAACCTGAGGTACCACTGTACTCTCATTTTCCTACTCATATTGAAATACTGCCCCTCAATGAGGCACAACTGTTTAGGGGTATGCATCCCCCTGCGTCCCCCCAGGGAAAAAGCCCTGACAGTTGCTCTTCCAAAGTTTCCTCTTCAGTACAGCTCTCTTTTTTTGTACACAGGAATGTCAACCTTTTGACCTTTTCAATATTGGTTCCAGGAGTCCCTCACACAAGCATGGCCATTGAACCCTTACTTTTCCCCCAGTGCCACAAAAACTGGAGTCCTTGCTCCCCGTCTTCCACCCTCTCTTGCATGCCGGTCAAGGCTGGACATTGTTCTTGGGCACCATCTGCTGTTCATTGTGAGGCATTGCCACGCTATATTCCAGTAAGAGGGGCAATTCAGATGAGTGTGCTCACTCTCTCTTTTTCAAATACATATGGATCTGTAAAAAAACAAAGAAACTGTAAATCACTTTGCAAGTTGAAAAATGCTATGGGTATTGAGAGTATAAAATAACATGTAAATAGAGTGCATCTTAGAAGTATATATCAGCACATGCATTTTAAAAGGCCTCAGAATCAGCTCCAGTATAAGATGCAAGCCTACCTGTGCTGATGTGAGTATACAGTTGGTGACCACACAGTCATATTGGAGCCCTAGCTCTGCATTCCTGGACCAATGATTGTCCCTCTCCTTGCTGCAACCTCCTTGTCCCTCACAAGGCCAGTTACACCAAACAGCAGATCAGGAATAGCCAGGAGCCCTTCCTTAGTCTTCCACTGCACTGAACGCCAAGTTAAGAAATCAAGATGCATAGTACCCAAAGCATGTCATTTTATTTTGGCAGCTGAGGCAGAAAACCCCACAAGTGCCCTCTCCCTCTCCATGGCAGTAAAAATTCAGCTACAAGAAACAATCTGATGCCCTTTCAGGAAGCCCAGAATCAATTGCATCAGGAAGTCACTCCCTACTGCCCAATGGAACTTATCTTGCTCAGATCTAGTAACTTGGTTCTCAAACGCCTTTGTACTCAAACAACTTGGAACCCAAACACTGTAGACCTGGAAGTAAGTGTTCCAGTTTGCGACCTTTTTTGGAAGCCGAATTTGCTCTGTTTTGAGTGTTACACTTCCATTTTGAGTGTTATGCTGAGGTCTGTCTGTTTTTGCTATTTATTTTGCGTTTTTGTGGCTCTTTTTTGTTTTGTTTATGTGACTGTGTGGAACCCAGTTCAGCTACTGATTGATTGATTGTGTGACTGCAGTACATTGTTTATTGCTTTTATTTTAATGGATCAGTGGTATTGTGCGATAGTAAAATTCATGTTAAATTGCTGTCTTAGGGGTTGTTTTTAAAAGTCTGGAAAGGATTAATCCATTTTGCATTACTTTCTATGGGAAAGTGTGCCTTGGTTTTGGAACGCTTTGGTTTTGGAACAGACTTCTAGAATGGATTAAGTTTGAGAACCAAGGTACCACTGTACAAAATTCCTCTACAGAGTGGGCTGTAGAAAAGGTCCTGCAGATGCACAGACAATGCAATTTAACTTAAAGTCTATTGTTGTCCAAGTCATAAACATCTTGGGATCATATACTTGGCTTTGTCTGAGCTATTATAAAATAAAAAAGTGTTATTTAAACGCAGGTCCACTTTTCATTTTTTTTAAAAAAAACACATTGATTTTTATTTATCCTTGTCCCAGTTGTTTGGTCCTCCTGGGGAACTATTGAGTGCCCAGGGAGGCTGAATGAATAGGACATAGGATAATTTAATGAATGGTGTTAACAAGAGCAATAACTGAATGATTGAGGCAACAAGGGCTTCAATTTAATGAATGGGGAAAACAGGGACAATAGCTGAATGATTAAGGCAAACAAGAACTATAACTGATCTGCTGAGTACTTATAGTGATGGCACATGAAGTGCCAGGCATTAGAGGAAATCTTTAGAAAGATGACCTTCAGCATATTGTCATTGCGTTCAGAAGTTCTCAAACTGTTATCTGCAAGTTCCATTCAGATGGCCTACGGAACATTTGCTGAACAGTGATGAAGCTCTGTGTTTTTCCCTGTATTTGATTCCTCCCTGGCAATGGACATTTTTGCTCACCAAAACAGGAAAACCCACTGCACTGAAGAGGAAAGACTGAAGTTATTAAAATAAGAAATATGTGCTCTGATTTGTAGAACAAAAGGTTTCCTAAATGGTCCATTGAGACCCCTAGCAATTTTCAAGTGGCCTGTAGGGAATAAAAAGTTGGAAAATGCTTGGTGTGAATGCTTCACATCCCATGTTTTAATTGCACCAGCTGTCCAGCCCTAATAGCTCAGAAAACTTTCCAAAAGAGATGAAATGAAAGAAACAAAATAAAAAATAAAGATCCCAACAGCCACAGCCAGCACAACATGCACACCCCACCCCCACTGCGGTATGAAAATGAGCTAACGTTAATTGAATTTACACGTCTCTACTGCTGCATGACTGCCTGATCAAATTTTCATTCTTCATAATAGCTTTATATCAACATTCGTTCTTGCTAACACAGTAAGAAAAACCTACCTCTTAATGGTGAAATGATTTCTTCCTAACCAAATCAGAGATTTCTATAATGTGAGAAAACATCTCCAGCTCCTCAGGATTCCCCAAACAGCATCTCACAACAGAAAATCAACAACTAGCTAAGCAAATTCAGCAACAAAATGAGTGGAAATGAAATGGTAATATTTTTGTATAAAAATGTTGACTTTTTTTAAAAAAACTGTACTTCACTTTATTACAAACAACATCAGGAGCAACAGTATAGCAAGGAATGAACAAATCAACATTGTGCCACTTGGATCAATAGGTAAGAATAAAACACCACGAGAACCACCTGTCGAATCAGGCCAATGGTTCATCTGGTCCCACACCCTGCCTGTTCTCACAGTGATTAAACAGATGCCTATGGGAAACTCTCAAGCAGAATTCGAACACAGAGCACAAACAACAACAGCAACAGGTCAGTACCCACGTACCCCCTCCTTCCAGAAAACTCACCAAAATGTCTTGAAGTTACAGGAGACTGCTATGTCTTTTCCTGTTGAGTATGCCTGCTCTTTTCTGTTTCAGAAGAGCCTCAGACCCTATTACAGGGTTTGAGAAATGCACTTGACATGTAGCACATGTTTGCTGGTAGTCCTATACACGTCTACTCAGAAGTAAGCCTCACTGAGTTTGACTAAACTTTCTTCCAGGTAAGTAACTGCATGGAACTGCAGCCCTAATTACAGTTACAGTTTACCTTGCTGTATTTCATCTCAGATTAAAAAAACACTCACATGAAAAAAGTAGTAAACATTACTCAGGTTTCTTCTGCATGAGAGAATATGGTGGCTGGTGAAGTGAGTCTCTGGTGAAGTGCCCTTGAAGTGTGATAATGCCCCTTGCTTGCCTGGGTGTGTGTGTGTGTGTGTTGTGTGTGTGTGTGTGTGTGTGTGTGTTGTGTGTGTAGGTGTAGGATCTTGCTATGGTTTATTCCAGGCATAAGCAGGGGTACCTTTACCTTTACCTTTAAGCAAACTCTGGCCCTCCAGATGTTTGGGGCTACAATTCCCATCATCCCTGACCACTGGTCTTGTTAGCTAGGGATGATGGGAATTGTAGTCCCAAACATCTAGAGGGCTGGAGTTTGCCTATGCCTGGTTTACTCAGTCACCATATTTGGGACCAGGGATCTCATAGCAACTGTCTTATGATGGATAAGGTATTTGGCTAGATCCTTAGTAACAGTGGCACCCTGTCAAAGGACTTCAGGAGGGGTGGCTCTGTCTGGGAGTCCACACAGGCCAATACACCTCTCCCAATGACAGCCTATGTGGGGTTGTGGAACCTGGCCTATGTTGGGGTTATCTATCTGATGCTGGATACATGCCCAACGCCTTAGCCAAACCTACACTTACCTGGCCTAGTTCAACCCAATGCCAATCTCCTGTATTCATATCCACAGTCTTCCCCACACCGGCTGTAGACACCATGCGCCTGTGGCAGCAAATTATCTTCAGTTTTATTGCCTCGTGCACAATCAAATGAGGCCTGTGGATAATTCCCAGCACATATGGCTATCAGTTTAGTTTGCTGGTGCTTTTTTTTTTTAATTGAGTAGCTTTTTTGATAATCCTGCATGGGAATTAATTCATTTTGGTGCATAAGTGTTGGAAATCATATCTTTTTCTTCTTCTTCTTCTGAAAGCCTGAAAAACGTGGTTGATAATATAGAAGCTCACTCCTCCTAGGTAATTTTGATAGCTGCTTTCTATTTGCATTGTCTGTGCCTATATCTCTTTTAAGTGATTAGATTTCCAGTCTTTCAGAGTGTGTGCTTTACATTTCAGACACCGATATTCAGCTTTTCTAACAAATGTGTTTCAGGCAGACATCTAAAATTGCTTGTGCATAGAGGCTTCCTTATTATTTAGACACAAAGCCTGCATGCTGTTCCTCCCCACAATATAATTCCCTGTTAAGATGGGGGGGAGGGGTAGAGAAAGAGAAAGAGAGAGATGGTCAAACTATAGTGGCCATGTTTGCTGTTTTACAGAAGACAACCCTCTCTTTCAGAAGTAGGGAACCTCTGTCCCACAGACCCAAATAACCCCAAGAAGATATTTTCCCCATCCCATGTCCACCCACCCTACACCTGACATAATGAGGAACTCAATTTCACAGCCAATCATGACAGAAAACAGGTTTGAACTCACTTCTCATCCCCAAGAGGAATTTGAATGTTTTGCCTGGTGCTTTTTGCCTGGGTTGGCCAAGAAGCTTGTGCTGAGGCACCCAAGCACCTGACAACAAGCTGGCTGTCAGGTGTATCTCAAATGCTGAGCAAGGGAATTCAACAGGGGTGTGTGTGAAACAACCCCCCTGCCCATCTTCTGATGTAATAATGATGTTAGGTGATTGGGTTGCCCAGCCCACTGTCAAATTCGGTCCATGCGGTAGGGAAAAGATGGCAACCAGGCTCCCTGGACTGAAAAGTTTCCCACCCCTGTTATATCTGAAGGTCTGTATAAACCCACCACAAATGTGTCTAATACGTGTTACAGAACACATCCACACACAAAGAAGCATCCATCTGTGGCATTGGTTTACTGGCTATTGAGACCATGAGCTGGAAATCAGTCTCATGAGCTCACAGTGGACCTTCACAGAAGTCTCTCTCTCAACTTCAGCCCCACCCCCTATCCATAATATGCACATGATGACAAGGGTTTACTTGACAATTTTTCTCTAACAATAACTGAATTGATATCGGTGAAGAATAACACCATACAATTACTAAGAGGTGGTGGTGGTGGTTCTGAATGCAAACCCCTGCTTTCTTTAGCCGAACAAGCTTGTTTTCACTCCCAATGGATAATCTCATTTGGCACCGTAATCAGTTCAAACTGTGGATTAGCGAGTTTGTAACGTCTGCTTCTGTGAGCAAAGGAGAAGGTTCCTTGAGGCTTTCATTCACAAAGAATCAGAAATGTCAGTTTAAAACCCTAAGCTCCAGGTCTGCTGAGCAGAATAGCACCAGCATCAGAACAATTTACAGCTGGTCAGTTCCACCCTCTGTGTGGAATAGCTAGGCTGTCAATGGGAATTGTAATGAATTTCATGGAAAGCTGGTGTTACAATGCAAGAAAAACTACCTTGCTTTACCTGCTTACTTTAAATATATTTCCCAGGACTTATACGACTCCCGTTGGCCACATACAGCATTTCCCTCAAAGCTGTGTTAGAAATGAAATCTGTCTCCAGCGATCTCTTGCTACACATCAACACCCTGCCATTGATTTACTTGCTTTTAAAATATTAATATAATATGCTATTTGATGTGTATTTTTCTTTCCCTTATAACACGTGCTTTCTCAGACTTCTCTGCAAGGAAATGAAAATATAATTGCATTTGTCACCTTCTGCTATTATTTCTTCTCTTTCAAAAAATGCCCAGAAATATATTCCCCTATTGAGCATTTTTATTGTTCAAATGATAGAACTCCCCATTACAAGGCAGTGTCCCTAAGTCTGTTCCTACTTTTAGCTCACATATATTCAACTGAGCCAAATAAATTTCATCCTGGACCCCATATTTGATAGTCAGCATATGTTGGCTGGGGCAGTGCAAAAGTCAGGAATTCACTTGATGCAGGGCTATACAAATGTATCTTGTTTAACTCTTGTGGCTTTCCAGTCCACCATGTATCTCTACTTTGCAAAAATATATCATGTGGTGCAGTTTGATGGTTGCCAATATCTTGAGTTAGAACAGTGTTTCCCAACCTTGGGTCTCCATCAGTTTTCGGACTACAATTCCCATCATCCCCGACCATTGGTTTTACTAGCTAGGGATGATGGGAGTTGTAGTCCAAAAACAGCTAAAGACCCAAGGTGGGGAATGCTGGCGTTAGAACAACCAAGATGCAACAAAGAAAAGCTAAGCAGAACTAAATTACTGGATTTTTTTTTAAAAAAAGAAACAAAACATTTTAGCAAATACTTTGATTTAATGTATACAAAATGTCATTAATCAAAATTATGAAGGCCTGCATTTTCCAGTAGCAAAAACAATCCAGAATCCTGCAGCATATTAACGACTAACCATCATTTGGCATAAGCTTTTGCAATTGCAGTCAGCTTCATCAGATGAATGCAATGCAATCTGAGATTAGCAAGCATATAAACACGTAGCAGTGGTGGGAGATTGTAAAGGATCTTTCAAAGAGAACAGTTATTCTGAAAGATCAAAGTTCAAACTATCTTCCCTGTCAGAGTCTGTCATTTTCCTTTCTTTTATATTTCCTTACAATCACTGCACACCATAATTTCATAAATTGCAAAATGAACAATTTTACAATGAACAGTCACAATTTTCAATGAACGGTCTATCACATAATCCACTCTCAATCAAACTTCTGCACTAATTATGCCAGCAGTGAGAAGGCTTTGTATCTATTGACATCCATATCAAAACAACGAGTCATATGTGAAATCATGATTTTTCAAACATTTCTTGTTGCTTCCTGACATTGTGCAACAGCATAAATTCAGTATGTTTAGGTATCAAAGACAAATGCCAGTTTTTATGGAGCCATAGATGGTATACCATGCATGTTCTCGTGGAAGGACACAATCATCTTGCGAAGCTTATGTGGGCATCCTTCTTGATGAGCAGTGTGAAAAGTCCTTTTCAGCTGTCAAAGTTTAAGGCCGTTGTCAGGTCTATGAAGGTGATGTGCAAGAGGCACCTCTGCTCTAGACATTTCTCCTGCAGCTGGCACAGTGAGAAAACAGTGTTGATTGTTGATGTCTGAGCACTAAAGCCACATTGTGCCTCAGGATAGACTGTCAGTGATTGTGTCCTTCCCTGAGAACATGTGAGGCACCATCCAGTATTGTCATGAACTGGCAGAATGATGGGGAGGAGGAAGAGGGTGAAGAAGATCCTGGTGATGGGTGTAGGGACACTCTGGGGCAAGCAGAGGACGGGGAAGGAAGTTCTTATAGGGTGACAGAGAATGGCAAGGGGATGGAGGTCAATGCCCAAGAACTAGAGGAACAGAATCCATCTCCAGAGCCAGAGGGGCTCTTGTCCCCATGAACATGGCAGGCTCTGAGATGTAGGGAGTGGTGGGAGAGGCACTCTAGGAAGCTGAGGCAGGCAAGGGCCCACAGCCCAGCTCATTAGCTGGCCAAATGGGACCCACTAGCTCTAGGAGGAGGGGTGTGATTCCTCAGCTGGAGTAGGCTCAGAACAGGTGAGGGTCACATGGCTCATCAAGCCCAGATGCTGCAATCAGCATGCAAAGTATAAAATGGCAGCAGAGCTGAGGTGCTGTGTCTGCTCAGCTGCCCATGTTGAGGGACCTTGGCTTGGATGCTCCTGGACTTCTACAGGACTGGGCTTTGGGTTTGACTCTGGACTATATTCTGACTGTGTGACTTCAGACGGCTACTTGGATTGACCCTGGACTGTGTTTCCTGGATTTTGATTTCTGCTTGCATGGCTTGACCCCAGACTTGGACTTTGGACGACTTACTGATTTGCTGCCAGGTAAGCCAGGACACAGGTGGAGCTGTGGGTTAAACCACAGAGCCTAGGGCTTGCCAATCAGAAGGTTGCCTGTTTGAATCCTTGCGATGGGTGAGCTCCAGTTGCTCGGTCCCTGTTCCTGCCAACCTAGCAGTTTGAAAACACGTCAAAGTGCAAGTAGATAAATATGTACCGCTCCGGCGGGAAGGTAAACGGCATTTCTGTGCGCTGCTCTGGTTCGCTAGAAGCGGCTTAGTCATGCTGGCCACATGACCCGGAAGCTGTACGCCAGTTCCCTCGACCAATAAAGGGAGATGAGCGCCGCAACCCCAGAGTCGTCCGTGACTGGACCTAATGGTCAGGGGCCCCTTTACCTTTACCTTTTAAGCCAGGGGTTCAGGACAAGTATGATGGCTCATCCTTGGATGACATCCCTGTAAAGAGCAGTGTGAAACAGGGCTGTGTTCTTGGCCCAACTCTTGGGCGTATTCATCTCCCTGGTGCTTTCATATGCCTTTAGCTCAAGAGAAGACAGTACAGTGGTGCCTCGCAAGACGAAAAGAATCCGTTCTGTGATTCTCTTCGTCTAGCGGTTTTTTCGTCTTGCGAAGCAAGCCCATTGAAGGATTAGCGGATTAGCGCTATTAGAGGTTTTTAGCGGCTTATCTGCTGATCGGATCAGCTGATAAGCGGCTTAGCGGCTTAGAAAAAGGGGGGGAGGAAAAAAGCCCCGCAGGAACTCTCAAGACATTTTCGTCTTGCGAAGCAAGCCCATAGGAAATTCATTTTGCGAAACACCTCCAAAACGGAAAACTCTTTCGTCTAGCGAGTTTTCCATCTTGCGAGGCATTAGTCTTGCGGGGCACCACTGTATGTACTTTCATTTGAGAAGGCATGGGGGTCTGTTCAACCTGGCATGTTTCTGTGCCCAAACAAAAGTGCAGCGGGTCCTTTTCTGAGTTATGTTTTTTGCAAGATGACACAGCCTTGACTACACGTTCTAAGAAAGCTCTACTCGAGCACATCAACTGTTTTGCCCAAGCCTGCATGGAGTCCAGCCTTGCCACCAGCCTAACAAGACCAACATGCGCGGCAGTGGTGACCACACACTTGATGTGGTAGACGATTTTGTCTATCTGGGCTCCACAACCAGCAACCTTTCAATTGACGCTGAGCTGGACAAGCGTATTGGCAAGGCAGCTATGGCTACGGCTTGCCTCTCCAAAAGGGTATGGGAGAATGGGATTCGAATGACCAATACCAAGATGCAGGTCTACCAGGCTTGGGTGTTGAGCATGCTGCTTTATGGAAGTGAGTCATGGGCAACTTATAAGCACCAGGAGCAATTCCTCAATGCCTTCCACATGAACTGCATCAGGAAGGGGTTCAGTATTGCACAGCTGGACAGAGTCTCAAAGATGTGCTTTCCCAAGCCGACATTCCCAGTATATTCTCCCTCCTGTCTCAACAGCATCTACCCTGGATAGGTCATGTACACAGATGGAATATGCCAGGATCCCCAAGAAGGTGCTCTACAGGGAACTTTGGCTTCAGGCTCATTGGCAGACCAAGTATTGCAAATATGTCTGCAAATGTGACATGAAGGCTGGCAACATCAATTCTGCCCTGTGGGAAACCCCTGCTGATGATTGCAGTGCCTGGAGACAGTCAGGTGACGCATCCATAGCTCTGACCAGAGGAGGAATGACTGCTGGGCGGAGTGCAGAAGAAGAAACACCACGGTGCATCTGGAGCAGCACAACCAGACACCTTCACCTGCCCCATATGCAACAAAACATGTCTCTCCCACATTGGTCTCTACAGTTACAGTGTGCACTGTAACCTTCCAACAGTTTGACTTCACCTCCAGAGGTGTATTTATCCATTGTCTCGAGACAGATGGATGCCAGCAACATGATGGTATATTGGGAAAACAACATTTAGAAACAACTAGAGGCCACCAGTTTTCAAGTCCTCTGTTGGGACCCAAAGTCTTGGAAGCTAGGTAAACCTTTGACCCAGAACAGGTGACAAGATCTCTCAGGTAAGAAACTATCTCCTAATTCTTTTGAACTCCCATTCTGGGGTGGGTGGGTGTGCCAGGGACTGACTGAAACTCAGATTAAGCTCAATCTGAGGACAGATAAATGCATGCATAGGAATTGATCAGTCATTACTTATGTTCTCTAGTAGAAGTATAATTGGTAGTAGGCTGTAGGCACACAATCTCTCATGCCTTTCTCACTATTTAGAGGGAATTCTGCAGTCAAACAGCTTGAGAGATCCCTATGTGTTTGCTGTCTACTTCCTGTAGTGAAGGAAGAAGCAGGGAGGAGGAGGTGGTGTCCAAGCATGATCTCACTCCAGGTAGAATCCTGCAGGCCAAGTAAGACCCGAACAAGTGTCTGTTTTGGTTCATATTTGTTCTTTAAAGAAGCCAGGTCGGGTTAAGTGGGCTCTTGAAAAACTTTGGACGTAAACAGTACATGACTATGCACCAAAATAGCTCCAAGTCTTTTCTTAAAGTTCAAATAAATGTAGATCCAAATTCCCTGGGGATTCTGCTATTGTTTATAATACTGTAGATGAGTTTATTCCAAATTAAAAATCCTCCACAATGTGAAAGGATTGCAAGTTGCTTCTTTATGCCAAACCACATGAACTTGGATGCTGGATTAAGTTATGAATTTTGATATTGAATGTCAGCATGTTCTTAAATACTGCTTTTTTAAAAAAAACCCACCAGTGTTCTTTCTGGATGTTTTGTGATAGCACCTGTAGAAATCTTAACATATTACATTTGCCTCTAATTATATTCATTTAAAATTCATGCAGAAACGGTAGGCATCTAATAGCCAATGTTCAATTAGCTCATATAACATTACAAATTACTTTTGTTTTCCCATACCTATTAATGGGCAACTTAGGGAGAAAGATTATTTCACCCTGTTGCTAATATTATGCCTATACCTGATGTAATTTTGAACTTCTTAGCAAAAGTAATGCATTGCTATCACAGGCAGTGACTTAATTGACCAGCAAGATAGCCATCTCTTGAATAACTTAGATTATCACAGAGCCACCACAGTTTGAAACAGTTGTTGTAAGAGCAATCTTTTAATTATCCCATCCAACATTTTGTGCACAGTCCATAAATGCAATGGAGGGTATGGTTCATTTCCCCCTTTTTCTTTTAAATATGCATCAGAAGGGGGAAAGGGAAACTGCAGCCATTACTCTCCCCCAGTTTCTATTGAAGGATATTTGCTAGTTTACTTATAACAAATCAGATCAAAAGCAGAGAAGGCTTTTTTGTTCTGATGGAGATGCCAGAGCACTTAGGATATGCAGGCACCATGTTTACACAACCAGGGGATTACTGCCATAGCACACCTTGCTCTTAAAGTTATTCTTGGTTGCCATGGTGGTCCATTTTTGATGGATTCTTCTGATATCCTGAACAGTGACGTAGACATATAAGGAAGAAGTCTGCTCCATCCTTATCAAGTGTCAACTGGAAAGGCTTTCCAGCTTGTAAATCTCCTTTAATAGGCAAGGGGGGAGGGGGGGAAAGGATTGCAACAAATACCTTATGGTTGGAAGGTACTTTGAGCCAATTGGAAGAGCTGACATCGATAAGATCTCTCATCTTCATGCATATCACTATGGAATTTCAACAAAGAACCCTTGAGGGCAGAACTATCAGTTTTATTATAGAAAGATAATAGCACCTCACAAATTGGCATACACTGACAAAGTCTGCAAGTATACCTACTGTCAGTCATTTACACCATTTTGCAAAAGCTATTATTAGGGCAGGAGTGTACTGGATAAACTCAATGTGAGCATTGCAGTGGTTGAACATTAAAGGTGGTGAACATGGCCAGAATTTTGCAGAATGAGCAGCTACAAAATTTCCACAGTAAAGGGGGAAAAACTAATCAAAAAGATGTGTGTATCACCTATAATTATCAACGCATACTTGCCCTTCTCCATCACTAGCTAAAGCATAGCAAAATAGCCTTTGTTTCTGGACTCCAGCTGCTATTTAGTCATTTTAGATACCCCTGTTATTGCTTTTAGATGAATGACCTAATAAACCTTTCCTCTCGTATTTTATTAAGTGTCCATTTAGCCAACTGTTTAATTCCTTAAACAGCATTTAAGTGCTCTCTTTGCTTTTATGCCCACCGGAGCTGGCTCATGCTACTGCTTTCACCACCCTTAATTTAATGCTACATGCAAATTTAGGGGAAGACTTGATTTTCTTTATTTATTAAAATGTGCTAGGACATATTTGAAAGGTCTATATTTCCATGCTTTGTTGCATTTTTGCAATGTTAAATCTCTCCTGGGGTTCTCTCACCTAAGAGTACTTGCTCCAAACTTGGATCTTGGCATCCAGCAATTCTCCTTTTTATAACTACATTTTTTCCTTCCGTCAACATAACCCGCATTTTGAAATTGGTTAGTTTCCACTAGCCATAGTTAAGATTAACCACATTTTGTCCGGGTTAGGATGACATAGCAGTTTTAAAAGACGAATGTGTAAACTTCTCAGCTACTGGAGATGGAAGAATGACTCAGGGAGGGGGCGTACTAGGGTAATCCTTGTAAATTATGGTTAGGATTACACCCAAACTGGCCTAATATGAGCATATTGTCATGTAACTCACATGCAACATGGAAGGATGTAAGACTGTATTAGCAGTTATGAGTTTACTGAATGTGGAATCCTTTCAAGGCATTGAAGCCCATTGAGAGTGAATATATGGCTGCAGGAAACTGAGCTAGCATGAAGTACATTCAGGGGGTTATTATTTTGCTTCTAAACCAACTCTATTCCAGTCATATTTTCTGTGAATGAAAAGATACATGTATTGGGTAGTGGTGGAAAAATGCTGTTTTGCATTATATTTCAGTACTGAGGTTGTGCCTGCTTAGCTAGATGACGTTCAACAAAGAAAACAGCACTGTAGGTCCGGGATGGAGAACCTGTGGTCATCCAGATGTTGATAGACTTCTAGTATTATCATCCCCAGTCAGCATGACCAATGGGCAGGGATGATGGGAGTTGTAGTCCAGCAACACCAGGATGGTCACATTCCACATTGCTCCTGTAGGTAGGTATTTGTGCCTATGGTCTTGTGTAGGGTTGCAACATTTCAAGAAGTAAAAATCCAGACACCTCCAATGTTGAGTTTTTTCGTTTTGTTCGTGTGTGTTTTTAGAAAAATGCCAAAAAATGCAATGTCACTTCCACCCTATCTTGTGTTTTTAAATACCTCAACCCAAAGGGCAAGCCACTTTGAGAACTTGGAGGAATTTCCACTTTGAGGAAATTATAAGTTTTTTCAGTCTAGTACAGCTGGCATCTAATTACAGAAAACAGTACCCATCTCTGCAAAATCCCACTTCAGCACTCTTTGCGGTTGGATTGCTTGTTGCCTACTAAGGAAGGATTCGGACTGAACTGCTTGTATGTCCAAGCAATTGTTTTGGAAGTAATTTAACTCCACGTGTTGGAATAAACATTTTATCTGTAGAAACTGAGAAATGTATCCCCCCATATAATTAAAGCTTCCTATATTATGCAACCAGATTACACATGTCATCCACTGCTTTTCAAACATAGGTAGAAAATTCATTATGCAAATCTTGATCTTCCAGTAAAAGCGAATGCAATTCTACTTCTTACTGGGATTTTGGCAACGAGTGGGAAACAATCTCAGCTGCTCTGCTGATTTCCTTATATTAGATATTTTGTAGTCATTATAGGTGAATGGCAACCTTTCATATGGAACAAACTTGAAAAATTCTATTAGGGGGATCGGATCTTACTTGTAAGTTTATAATGCCTTGCAGGTACTGCAATTTAAATAATTTTAGTTCATTTCCTTGCAAGCATTGTGTGTGAGTCAAGATTTGTACATATGCAGGGACTGCATATCCATTGGAACTACCAGGGCAGAAGGCAGGGAGGTCAACAGTAGGTGGCGCCAGAGCCAATGACAAGCAGTTCCAACTAATTTTGTTTTTGACCCTATCTTCCTCCCTGCTGAGTTCACATGTTTTGCGGATAGCTATTTGAATGTATAGCTGATTGCACTGAGCAAGATGTTTTCAGCCAGTGTCCCCCCCATACACTTGTTTGGAGGGAGCTGCTAAGCATGTCCATAGGGATGTATGTGTATGTATATATATATGGCATCCATCCAGCATGCTAGGGGGGAAAACTGTGAAATAGGAGGATTCTGGCAGTGGCCACTCCATGTCTGTCATGCAGCAGGGTGTAACAAACACTCTATAATTATTTAAACTTGATGAACGCATCACACAGAAAGACGTCAAGGGAAATGTGGGTGTGGGGTGTCAGTTCTTCTTGTCTGTAGGCTGCAGAAGTGATTTGCTTGTGTTCACCAGGGATTGTAGAATGGAAATTGTGTATAATGGAAAATGAAAAGAATACACAGATGGCTCAGAATTTCTGGCTCTCCTAGCTACCCCAGCGTACAAGCTTCAGCGTCTTGAATATTCAACCTTGAATTTGTAACGTTTTCTTGCTGTTATTATTTATTTACCAAATGCCAACAGTGTACTTTAGGAGTTGTACAAGTAAAAAGTTAGATATGGATGCTGACCTAGATTGCTCAGAAGCTAAAGCAGACTGAAACAATGCAAAGAGACACAGAGAGGCCTGGCGTTTAGGGAAAAAACACACACCTTAACATCCATTATGGAAGGCTTGGACTTCTTTTTTCAGAAGACCTTGTGATTAACTGATCTGAGAAGGGCTTGCCATGGGAAACAGAAGTAGCTAGCTCCGATTCCTGAGAGTGAAAATGTAATTGAGGGCAGGCTGGTTATGAGTATATATTCAAAGTAAAAACCTCTGTATCATCCAAGGGTCAATGGTTCATTTCAAATTTGGAATGCAGTACCCTTGGAGTTGCATATTTGCATGACCCCTTCCCAGCAATGTGATAGTTGGGTTACATAAGTCGCAACTGGTATTTGAGTGACATATCAGTTTCCCACCTGTGTGAAAGACTGACTAATACTTGGCAAGGAGTAAACATAGACATCTCCCAAGGCAAGCTTATATTTCTTACTCCAGGTGCCAGCCAAGGCCTAATCTGAAAGATAAATATTATCACACAGAGCCATCTCAGCAATCAACTGACTGCAAGAGACTAAAACTTTAAAAATGAACAGAAGTAGCTACTTAAATTCACAGGCCCACAGGAATTCTAGACATTATGGAATCATGAAAGGAACAATTGCTGGGCACTACCTTGATCTCCTTGAGATAAAGATAGTCTTCTACGATATGTCAATGTAACCTCTCATTCCAAAATAATAATAATAATGGAAACTGTGTGACCCCTGCCACTTAGGAGTTTTCCATGCAATCAGGAAACCTACTTTTTCAAGGGTCCCGTTTGTACAGAGGGAGCCTTATCATGTAAAGCTGTAAGCACATCAATTCTGCAGATTCCTTCAACTGAGCACAATGATACAGGAAGCAGGGTACATGATACTCCATGTGTTGAAAAGTCTGCACAGCGCTAAAACATCAGTTGCTCAACAAATTAGCACACATCAGATAGTCCAGATAAATAGGCTTTGGGACCAAATTCAGGATTTGTATTTAGATAAGGACATGTAATATAAAAAATACCTATACTAGTGGGCAGCCCTATTTTTCTAGAAAGAGGTGCTGGATCTCACCATAAACGTCTCCCTTGTTCTCTTAGAATGCTAATGGTGTCCACCTGAGAGGTGCCAGATCTGAGCTCCGGCTGAAAAAGAAGCAGCTCTGTTAGTAGGGTGTGGTTTTTTTATATAAAAAAAGAAAGAATTTGTTTAAATGTATATTTGCGGGAAGTGGTGCTTTGCTGTTGTGATAGCATTTTGCTAAGTACCAAACCCGTCAGTATGTCAGAATTCAAAGTTATTTCATCATTTTGAACATGTAATACAAATTTAATGAAGTTCTTTCACAGAGAGTGTGTGCAAGTTACTTTAGGAAGACTCTGGAGAATGCAAAGTGCATTCAGACTGCAATACTTCATGAAACTGAGAAAGGTTGGTCTCTTAGCCAGCAATCACTATTAATTCAACAGTAAAGTCAAAACAAACAACAGAGTTCAAATGTACTAAGAGGCATATACTGGATGTTAGACACAGTAATCCTTGGGAATTTTCTAATCTAGGTGTGTGTACATCTCAGAAAACATGGGCTGTGGTTATATGTAAACGGCTTCAAACACTAGCAGTGGTAGTGAACTGGAGCTGAAATAAACGGTAATGTGTACACAGCCTAATGTACGCACAGCTTAAGTCAGAAAAAGGATGAAACACGTTGCAGGGAACATTTATCTGCTTTTAACCTTTATTGCATTTTCAAGCATTAGGCAGTAAAACAGCACTAAAATGTTTAATACATTTCTCCAACAAGCGATATATGAAAGCTGCCAATTTTTTTTAATGCAGGCCTGCCAGCCATTTTGCAAAGTGACTCCATTCACACAGCAAAGTAAACAAAAGCTCTCAGCATACTGTGAATAATAACACATTGCACATACTCTAAACAACTTGTGGCACTCTGGGGATGCTTCCATGACAAGCATGTGAGAAGTGGGTTGACTGGTGCTTAGACTGGTAAGTATGTTGCTTTCAGTGAGATGTGTATTGCAGTCCTGTGTATGTTTACTCAGAAGCAAGTCCTATTGTGAGCTTGCTCTCAAGTGGGTAATTGTGTAATCAGTTTATTTCTGCAGATCATGGCATCAGTGCAGCTGACTAGGTTTAATGTAAAAGATACTCCTCATGAACTATTTGTGACCCTGGTACAAGCTCCTATCTCAGATGTGACCTTGAAATAATAATTAACATCCTGGCTTTCAATCTTCGGGTGTGTAATAATAATAGCTACAGAAAGGATCACCTTACTAATCTTTTTATTTGCTAGGAGATTTAATTAACACCCTCCTGTAAGCAAGAAACAGACTTCACATATACAATGGAAATCTATTTATGATTTGGGAGCTGTAAAGATAAAGATGTGGTATCCCCAAAATTAAGGTTGTGTCCTCCCCACTTCAAACTTATATCACAAAACACAATTGTACACTAGAAGGAACAAACAGCAGTTCAGTGAACTTAGGTGTTATGTTATTGACTCACAAAGGACCCCTCTTCTCTCTATGGAAGTTGGTTAAAGTCAAAGCGTACTTAAACCCCAGATTTTCAATGGTTGTTTAGTTCTTGACTCCACAGCAAAGGTTCAATTCCTCTCAAGAATGTACGTGCGGTCCATGCATGTGGTTTGAACCCTCTGTGGGTTCAGAAATGCACCTTGTAACACAGCTTAAGTCAGTTGTATAACAGGATGACAAACCAGTTGTTCTCCAGATGTTCTTGAACTACAACTCCCATCATCCCTGACCATTGGCTGTGCTGGCTGGGGCTCATAGGAATTGGAGTCTGGCAACATTTGCAGGGCCACATGTTTCTCATCCCTGCTTCTTCTTTATCTAAAAAAAAAGATAAAACCCACATTAAGCGACAGGAAAAAAAGTATTTGAAATAAATACATCTTAAATACTGCATCAACTGGTGTGAATTGCAATTGACTGGGAATATGTATTTCAAAGTACGTTGCTTGTACTGAAAACTTTTTGGAACAGAACCTTTATTGGGAAACATTTGAAGCATTAGGAAACATGCACTAGAAAATCATTCCCTCCACACAAATTCTGATGGGAATTTGTAGTCCGAAAGAGCAGTTGTAATGAGCATAACTTAAAGTAGTTATCAGGGAAATGTGACTTTCTCAGGAAAGGAATCTTTATCTTTTTGACCACCATAGTCAAGCACATGGCTTATTCATGCTACTCAAATCTTGATCTATTGTACCAGACTGAAAGTCTTTCTTATGGCAGCTGACACTAAATAGATTGCTGGATTTCACTCACCTTTTAAACATTTTTGATAGAATATAAAGATGCTGAGCTCCCAGCACAGTGAGGAAGAATCTCTCGGTTGTGTGAGGACAAATTCTCTAATAAGGCCCTGGCGATGAACTTATATTGATGCTTAATTTGAAGAATTGAAATCTTGTGTTTGGAAGATGGGGTGCGAGTCAGATTTGTATTTTAGATAAATGTTTTTGGATTAGCATTGACTTTTTTGTTATCTTCCATTGTATCATTATGCATTATGGATGAGATCTTTTCTTCATTACCTTAGTAACTTTTTAAAAGGCTGCCTGTCCCACTTTTATTTTTTGTTGCAAAAAACGTAAGGATGCTTTTAAGGAACTAAACATGAAGGTATAACTATCCAAAGCTTTTATCATTTAATAACATGTATATGAGAGAGACAGATGCACAAAGAAATTTCACTTTGCCTTTAATGGCTGCATTTGGGCATAACAATAAACTATTAACATATTATGAATTACTCTGGCATAGCGTGTTCTCTATAACAGAGAGCACGTGTTGCGGTTGGGAAAAACAGGCCACCCTATAGTGACCAGGCAAATTTGGTGAGGAACCCAAGCCTTTAAGTGGTTAAATTGGGTTGCTGGGGAGTTTGAATTGTGGCCAATTTGTGGGAGGGGCCAGAGTCCTTAAATACAGGGGGCCAGACGTTGGACGCTCTCTTGGCCGTTTTGCATCGGATCTCCCGCCCTCCCGCCCTTTTATAGGGTGGTTTTTTGTTTTGCTCGCTTGACCTTGCTATTGCCTGTCATGGGGTCGTCCGCCTTGGTGCGGGGGCCTAGTAGGAATTTTGCCATCTGGCTGATTGGCTGGTGCCATTTGGTTTTTGCCTACTACATAGCAAATCGTCACAACTTGTAAGGTTGGCGGTTAGGCATTGGTTAAATTGGTGCTTGGAGGGGTAAGTGCCTACCCCTCCAAATGATGCGGAAAGGGAATTCCATTAAAGGAATCCAGGGGCTTGCCATACAATTTGTCCTTGTCCCCGGAGTCGGACCTGCGGCCGTGCAAGCCCCACCGGAACATGAGGGTGAGAAGTGAGGGACTGTCGCCCAGCTTCAGATTTCTCACCCAATACTTGTTTCCCACGCTGGCTTCCGTTGGTGTCCGGAAGGGCCAGCACTGTCCTTGAGGGCAAGGACAGATAGTCATAACCAATGCCTAAGCAACCACTCACATTTTTTGTATTTAAATAAAGTTGTGGCCAAATTTATGCCAAAAACCTTAAACAAAAATTTATGTGTGAAGTGTGAAATTTTTGGTGGGTGGCACTGTGGGACTCAACACGCAAGTTCCCCACCCATCCACAGTGGTTAACCTCTGGTGTGGGGAAGAGATAGCAGCTTTCAGCATCTATGTTTATCTAACCACAATTTAGCATTAGTCTTCATTATAGTTACCGAAACAAGCTAGCTTCAAACTTCAGTTTATGAACTTGTTCAAGTATCATAGTTAAGGCTAAGCACAATTTATGGTTCGGAGATAATGCTAAACTGTAGTTAATTGAAAATGGGCATAAAAGTATTTTTATCTCCTTCCTCGTGGAGAGTGGATGGGGAGGGCACAAGCTTGGTAAATCATCGTCTTACTATCATGACTAAATAAAGCCAATAGGTTTTTACTTTGCTAAAATAATTACCTGCAACAAGCCATCATTCTTGACCATCTGCACATCTCTTTCTCCTTGTCTGGTAGGTACTTCCTGGAACTACTTAAAAAGCCAGCTGCTGTATATTAAGGGGAGGCAGAAATTTGAATTTTAGGATTTACCTTTTTAAAATAAAAAATGAGAGATTCAGGGCCCATTAGTTGCAACCATAGCTGTCAACTTTTCCCTTTTCTTGCGAGGAATCCTATTCGGAATAAAGGAATGTCCCTTTAAAAAAGGGAAACATTGACAGCTATGGTTGCAACCAGCTGTGAAAGACATATATGGTGGTATTCAACTAAGTTTTACTAGGAGTTTTACTCATGAAATTAATGAGCATAACTAAGTTAGGCCCATTAATTTCAGAGCTATGAACCCACATGCACTATATATTTATAACAGTATCATACCACTTTAAACAGTTACGGCTTCCCCCAAAGAATCTTGGGAGCTGTAGTTTAAGTGAGCTGAGAGTTGTTAGGAGACTCCTATTCCCATCAGAGTCGCCTAATCTCTAGAGTGATTTCACAGTCAATCCTTCTTTCCCAGGCCCTCTGGGAATTGTAGCTCTGTTAAGGGGTCTCTTAACAACTCTCAGCACCCTTATTAACAATTCCCAATATTATTGGGGTGGGGAGGTGGGGAGAGCCATGGCTGGCTATGGTACAGTGGTACCTCGGGTTACATACGGTTCAGGTTACAGTGCTTCAGGTTAAGAACTTTGCTTCAGGATGAGAACAGAAATCATACTCCAGTAGCACGGCAGCAGCTGGAGGCCCCATTAGCTAAAGTGGTGCTTCAGGTTAAGAACAGTTTCACGTTAAGTACCGACCTCCAGAACAAATTAAGTACTAAAAGAAACTGAAAAACACATCCAATATTCCATGTCTTTGCCTTTCCTTAACTTATTTCATCGACCTCCTCACACCTCCCTTTTTTTGTATTCTAGTTCAATTCACTATTTCAGCAAGTTCTTCCCATCTTTCTCAATTTTGATTCTATAGTTTTAACGATCTAACCTTAAGTTTTTTCAATTTAACCCAATATCAATCAACTTTTACTTAATTCTTTGTTACATTTCTACTAAAACCATGTTAATTCATTCCCGCATCCTTCTAATACTCATTAATTTTACAATGTTTCTGTAAGTATACTTTAAATTTTTTCCAATCTTCTTCCACCGACTATTCTCCCTGGTCTCGAATTCTGCCAGTCATTTCTGCCAGTTCCATATGGTCCATCAACTTCATGGACTGGAATTTTTTTTTTTTTTTAAGGAAACAATTACAAATGATCTAAAAATATTTCTGTGATAACAAAGCAAGACAGAGGCATCTTCAGGAAAGTTTTCTCTGGTAACTGTCTCATGCTCCACACAAGTATTGGTAATGTAAAATATTTATTAAATAGGGTTATATTCAGCTTGCTGGCAGGGCTCTAAAACACAGACCTGAAGCAGAATTTCTCATCATCCAAGGGAAGAGAAGTGGATATCTTTGGAGGCAGAAGTACTTAGTGGAGCACCTGCGGTTAACCCATTCTTCCAGAATGCTATACTCAAATTACCTTCAGACTAGGAAAGTGCACTTTAAATTACAGGTGGTGCTCAGCAACATGCCTAAAATGACTCTATCTGTTGCTTCTTCATTGCCTAGGCCTCATTTCTCAGTAATTTTCCTCCTGGGGTAAAAAACAACAAAAAAAGGTTCCTGTTCCTCACCTGGTTCTTTCTCTATCTCTGTATAGGATATTCCTTCAGAAGAACAGTCTACTAATAGCCACTGAGTGTAAAGCCACAGACATAAGCCCTTTTCCCCATCTTTGCCACAGGAAGAGTGAAATTAAACAACTGCTGCCTTAAGTTTAAAGTAATTTATTCCATATTGTATCGTGACTGCTAAAAGGAAGAGGCAGAACGCAAATTGAGCTACGACGTGAAGTTCAATTATTTCAATTACCACCTCCTCCTTAAACAAAGTTTCCCTTCCTTCTAAGCCATCAGCAATTTAACAGTCATTTTTTCTTAAAATAGCATTAATTATAATACTTTCAGCTGAACTGAGAAAAGAATGCACGTATGAATTAAATAATTACATTCATGCATCACAAATTTACCTTTGTAATTTTAGAAATTAGTTATCTTATATAATTGTATAACTAATAACCCTAAACAAATAGCTTATTGTTGGAATGCAATTTGTTCCTGCCCCCATTCTAAAGCAGGGGTGAAGAAACTTATCCCAGCCTGAGAGCCGTATTATCTCATAATTAACATTCCAGGGGCCACATTGGCAGTGCTGGGTGGGATCAGATGCACAGAGTGAGATGAGACACCACTCACATCCACCCACACAAACTATTCATATTCACAACTATCTTGGCTGTGAGTCCTGGAAGACCTACTCCCTGCCTTGCAGGCCTTTTCCCACCTGGCCTGGGAGAGCGTAGCCCTGACTGACTCCAGCTACAAAATTGTTTAGGTGTGCTGGTGATATTATTCTTTTGTGTCTTTATTTTTAGATCTTCTTATGATTTAATGTGGCCATTGTTTGATTTGATTGCATACATTTTGATTTGTTTTATTTATTGTTTATGACCATTCTGTTATATTTGTAATTGTGTGATTTTGTTTCATGTTGTAAGCCACTTTGTAAGTTGTAAGTTTTAACTATGGAAAGGTGGCGTACATTAAAATGATGTATGATAAACATGGACACCCAAATTCCACATGGCTTGGATCTCCCTGATGTTCCCTTCATTTGTTCATAGCATCAGTCTGTTGATAAGTCCGCCCACCCAAGTTGAATCAAACTGTGTTTATTTATTTTTTAATTTATGGGGGCCCAACATGCAGCCATCCTGATCTGATGCTCAAAGTCTCATTTCAAACTCATTCTGTCCTCCCTCTGGAAGCAGAAAAGCAGTATATATTATATGGTTGTGGGGCTTAGAAAGGGAAATATATAATCTAATTTCTCAGATGAGAATTTTCTGTGAAAAATGCACCCAACCCTACAATATTTGCTGAAATTTCTTCACCCCGACCCAAATTCACTCCCTGAAAATACAGTGGCACCTCAGGTTAAGAACTTAATTCGTTCTGGAGGTCCGTTCTTAACCTGAAACTGTTCTTAACCTGAAGCACCACTTTAGCTAATGGGTGCTGCTGCGCCACCGGAGCCCAATTTCTGTTCTCATCCTGAGGTAAAGTTATTAACCTGAGGTACCATTTCTGGGTTTGGTGTGGAGTCTGTAACCTGAAGCAGCTGTAACCTGAAGCGTATGTAACCCAAGGTACCACTGTAGATGAGAAATGAGGAGACTATTTTTGCCCAGTCTTAAAATTCCCTGGCGTCTCTAGGCAGGACTTGAAGCTTCCCCTCTATGGAACCCTGGTGAGCCACTGTCCGCCTGTATGAATACTGAGCTAGGTGCATCAACAGGTCTGACTTGTTACAAGGCTGCTTTCCATGTTGCTGAACTGAGATTAGCACAGAATTCTCCCAATTTCCGGGCTTCTTAGTTTGAAGCTTAGCATTTTTTCATGGAGCTTTTATCTACTTCAAGAGTTCCATAATGTTCAGGAATTTGCTGCCGTGCTAATCCATGTCGTATGTCATGGTTACTGGCAGCTCTTTAAAATGCCAACCAGCTTCAGTCACCACCTCTTCTCGCCCCCTTTTTTTAACCTCACATGTCCATGAACAATCTGTTTTTTATTTATGCCCCTGCTTCATTGTGCTGGTGACACTTCTGCAGTTAGGTGTCCTTGTGAGAGCTTTCTATTAACTTTACTTTTCACAGGCGAGTGAACTTTAAAGCCTTTAGGCCTCCCAACCAAGTATCTGCTGTGCAGGATCAGGGATATTGGTGGCGTTAGTTTAGCTTTTTGGTTCCTTCTGATATGCTTTTTTATGTTTCAAATATGCTGGTAAGTGCTTTGAGCCTGAGAGCTACGATGGGTTATAAGGCGGCTAACTAGATAGATAAATAAATGGAGAGCATGGTCTGACATCACTACCTTTGGCAGAGGCAGCAGTGGAGTGCTTAAGGTGTGGAAAGAAAGTGGAACAAAAGTTTCCCTCTTTGCTCATAATAGAACACAGGGCCATCCACTGAACTGGCAGACGGTACAAGGCAGACAAAGAAAAGCACTTCATCTTGCAGTGCAGCGGTGACCAATGTGGTGGTACTCTTTGGATGCTGTAGTACCTGGACTCTTATCAGCCCTAGTCAGCATAGCCAGCAGTCCAGGATGATAGGAGTGGTAGTTGCAACATCTGGAGGGGGGACACATTGGAAGTGGCATAGCGTGGCTTGCCAGTGCCTGGAGTGTGTGTGAAAAGGAGGAAAATGGATGGAGCATGCATGTGCCTAATGGTGTCTGCATCACTCAGGAGATCAAAGCTGCAGAGATAAGAAGAGACCTGTTGTCTGGAGACGTCATTTCCTGGTTTGCATGGAGAAACCGTTTTGAATGGAGCCCAGCGACGGAAGGACACAGCTGTATTGAGGTAGCAAAAGGTGTTGAAATTTTGCACCCCCTAACAATTTCGCACCCGGGGCAACTGCCCCTTTGCCCCCCCATGCTATGCCACTGCACACTGACTACATGGAACATTCTTTGCATACATTTGCCCCCGGTTTTCTTCTAGGCAGCATACAATGCAGGTGCCAGTTGGTCACCTATCAAGGCACTTACCAGAGCCAGACTTGCTTAGCTTCTTCAAGGTAGTTGCCTCAAGTGCCTTAAGGCCCTGACCTGGAAGTCCCTTAAGGGGCTGTGGGAAAGGCGAGTTCCATGCTAGGGACCATTAGGAAAGAAATTGGAAATAAAACTGCCAGTATCGTGCCATTATACAAATCTGTGGCGCGATTGCCCCTGTGCCCCCCATGCTATGCCACTGCACACTGGCTACATGGAACGTTGTTTGTTTGCATACATTTGCAATATCGTGTGCCTCTGGTCGCCTCGCCTCCAAAGCAGTGTTTAGAACTCGCATAGCAATGGGCGTATTCTGCGATAGAGAATTTGATCACTGTGAGCATTTTCTATACACAGCGCCGAACATTTCCATTGCCACTGCTGGCGCGCGTGTAGACATTCCTCCCCGCCAGCCCTACGTGAAAGAGATCGCTGGAGCTGAAGCGGGACTTCAAAGAGAGCTTTGCAAATCCGGCTGTAAAGAGAGGGTGGGGTGGGGAAGAGCTGTGAGGCTGCAGAACAGCCCCCACGCCAGACCCTAAGCCGTTGTGGATGCTGCCGAGATGCCGTTTGGGGCTGCAAATGCGCGGCTGCTTGTAGCTCCAAATAACCCTCTCCTTCCACAAGGCAGAAGCAGGAGCGATCCTGCTGCCGCTTTCTTCTCCTGCTCCTCCTATTCTGCCTCCCCCCTCTACGTGGCCGGACGGGAAAGTGAAGCATCGCCCCTCTCACCCCAGCGAAGGGGAAGAAGAACGGGAGGCTTTGCCTGAACAGAGGGAGGGAGAAGATAGTGGCAGCAGGATCGTTGCTGCTGCTGCTGCTGCTGCTGCTGCTGCTGCCTTGCGAATCGAGAGGGTCTCGGGATGGTTTCGCAGCCACGCTGCCGCTGAAGTGCTGAAGCTGTTTTAAGAAGTTGGAGCAGCAGCACTTTGCAGCCCCGAGCATCCTGCTGCCCCCTTCCGCTGCCAAGAGCAGCCCTAGACGTGCCCCTTTCGGTGCTGCACGAGTCGGGCGACACAAAATGCAACTAGATATTGTGTTTCAGCGCCCCACAACAACCCAGGTTTCGAGAGCTATGTAGCGCCTTGCTTTTCTTCCCTGGTTTCGAACACTGCTCCAAAGAGAGATTGATCAAGGGCTAGGGACAGCTTCTCTAAGAGGAAAGGTTGCAGCGTTGAGGGTAATTCAAGGACGGAGCAAAATACTTTTTCACACAGCTCACGCTTCAACTACTGTGGAATATGCTCCACGCACAAATAGTGATGGCCACCAACTTGGTCAGACACATTCATAGAGGATGAGGCCACCCATGGTTATGAGCCACAATGGATATATGCTCTACTGCCACTGTCAGGGGAGGGAATGTTTCTGAATTTGAGTTGCTGGAAACTGTAGGAGGCTAGAGTGCTGAGGAACTCAGGTCCTGGTTCCTCGGGTTACAAACGCTTCAGGTTACAGACTCCGCTAACCCAGAAATAGTACCTTGGGTTAAGAACGTTGCTTCAGGATGAGAACAGAAATTGCACAGTGGCAGTGCGGCGGCAGTGGGAGGCCCCATTAGCTAAAGTGCTTCAAGTTAAGAACAGTTTCAGGTTAAGAACAGACCTCCAGAACGAATTAAGTTCTTAACCCGAGGTACCACTGTATTGGAGTTCCTGTGGTTGGCCACTTTGCAATCCCAGCTTGCACACACACACAGACCACCCCCATAGCATCTTCCTCCTCCCATACGTTGCAATTACAATGTGCCCTGTTCACTTCCCACACAATTATGAAACCAACATCGCCTCCCATTCTGCAGCACCTTTCAGACCTTTCAGATCTTCAGATGCACCCCCAATCCCATGCCTCTTATAAACTCATTTCCCACTTCTCTTCCTTCCCTTTCCCAACTCTTCATTGCACACTCACCCACCCCAATACCATGCCTTCCCCTATTCTGTAGCTCCTATCTACCCCCCTGCGAAGATATGTCATTGTAACTTTAATGTTAATAGACTCTTAAGAGCAAGCCTGTCAGGTACCTTGTTCAGTTAGAGAAGGTTTAGTTCAGTTGATGGATGTTCAACATATATGGGTATTTCTTGTCAAGAAGATGCCTGTTCTAAATTACAACATTGAAGCTGGAGCTTCATGTTGAAGATGACATACAGTACCAGGAGTGAAATACATTGTGTGAAAAAGGGCCTCTCCTGTTAGTTAAACACTTAGAAAAGGTTGCCCGCTCCTGTCTTAAAAGGTCGTGACAGGCAGATGCAGATGTTCCTAAGGAAACCACAGGATTAATATGCTGTAATTAGTGACAATTTAGAGCTGCGCTATTAACTATTATTCTGTTTAAATTTGAATTGTAGCAATTTCCTCCTACACACAGAAATGTGAAAATTTTCCTTCCTGTTGTGTTCCATGCTTTAATTAAACGTAGCTTCTAAAATACTGTTTTGCTTTTATTCATTAGGATGGGAGGATTAATCCTTTCACAGGTGACTGTGCTGTGCTATCATGGTTTTCCCTGAAGGCTACAGTATGCATATCCTCATCAGTCCTTCTCTGGGGTTTTTAAAAAAATATTATTCTCACTAAATTCTCTGATTTTTATGGAACTCCATTCCAGCTGAAGTCAGACAGGCTGCCTCCCATATGAACTGAATTCCAGTTTCATAATTTTTAACAGATTTTTATCTTTATTGTACTGAGTTGCTTGTATACCACTTAGAGACAATTGTAATTAATTGTCAAAATTATTAAATTAATAGATTCTTCCAGGCAGAACCAGGACAATGTAGGACTTTGGGACACAGCCTTTCCCAATATGCTTTGCATTTTGTGGATCCCCCCCACTACTGTATTCATTTTTATGCATACTTTATCCTAGCATATGTATTTTTGTACACGGTACACAGAAAACTATGACCCTAAACTTCTGCTGCCTCATTTGTGTGAAAGGCTTCAGGAGTAAACCCCAAGGAAAAATCTGTACCTGCTGCCTTGTGGGACATCTTCAGGAGAAGAAAGGCTAAGGAGTAAATCTGACACAAATCTGGAATGGAGTCCCTAAGATAGTTGGATGGTGCCATGTACGCCTCCTTCCAGCAACTCCTCTAGCCAAGCTGGTGTCAGATGTATTGCTCAGATTTCCTTTGGACCACATCAATGAAGCCAAGAGGGGGGTCTTGTCGTCTGGGTAGCCCAGGACCTCCATAAACACTGCCCAGGTCTGCATCCCAGCAAGGTCACTTCAGTGCTGCTTATGTAGCAGTTTGACTTCACCCCCAGAGGCGCACTTCATTGTCTCTTGAGACAGATGAATGGCAACAACATGGCTTACTTGGCAGGTGAGCTGCATTGCAAAATTCAGAGAAGAGCAGATTTCAAAGGATGGCTGTGTTGGAAACTGTAACTCCTTTAAGGTTGTCTTTCAATGTGGACTGAATCAAAATTCCACCCCATCCCTCGTTGCAAGCACAGCGACTTTAACAGTAGTGTTTCCCATAGCAAACATTTAAACTGTGAAGAATAGATTCATGTCCCAAAAACCCAGTGGCGTAGCGTGGGGGGTGCAGGGGGGGCGGGCCGCACCGGGCGCAACATCTGGGGGTTAGGGTTAGGGGGCGCAAATCCACGGGTTAGGGGGTGCAAATCCACGGGTTAGGGGGCACAAATTACTTGCCTTGCCCCGGGTGCTGACAACCCACGCTACGCCACTGCAAAAACCTTTGTACTAACTACCACAGCAGGGAATCGCAGCTTGATTCAGGCTCCTGGGCATGTGCATGTGATGTGAAGGAACATGCATCTTTCCTTCAAACCTATGTGTACTATGGAGAACAATGGTTTCCCTGCAGAAACACAATCTTTGCACATAGTGAAGCAGTCCCGAATCAGCCTTTCTTGACTGAGATGAAGGACTTTTGCTGGTTTTGTCTTTTGTACAGTGGCGTTTGAATTGATATCTATCTATCTATCTATCTATCTATCATCTATCTATCTATCTATCTATCTATCTATCTATCTATCTATCTATCTATCTATCTATCATCTATATCTATCTATCTATCTATCTATCTATCTATCTATCTATCTATCTATCATCTATCATCTATCTATCTATCATCTATATCTATCTATCTATCTATCGTCTATCTATCTATCATCTATCTATCTATCTATCTATCTATCATCTATCTATCTATCTATCATCTATCTATCTATCTATCTATCTATCTATCTATCTATCTATCTATCATCTATCTATCTATCTATCTATCTATCTATCTATCTATCTATCATCTATCTATCATCATCCATCATCTTGTCCAGGCAGTGTACAAAAATAAAAATGTAGAAGACAAAGTCTAAAATATTCAATAACCAATTTTGGCAGTTATTAGATCGGGTTGATGTATATATACCGTACATAATAAAAGTGGCATTAAGTCCACATAAAAACTGCTTTGTTACTGTTGATTCAAGCAGGTTGTGGTGTGCTCTTTACCATTTTTTATGTCTGCAAAGTGAAGAGCCAGATGCTAGCCTTCATTTCACTACCGTATGTATTTTGTCTGTCTCTCAAGCAGAAATTCACAAGTCCCCAGGGGAACTGTGTCATGCTGTTGAGTGGTTGATTGGGATTGTCACTATATGGGAAGTAACAGCAACACCTCACGCCCCCCTCCGGGGGGGGGCTCATTTGCACTATGTACTCAAAACAGTATTATACCACTTTAAACAGTCATGGCTTCCTTCAAAGAATTTTCAGAGTTCTGTGGAAAGGGAAGGTTGACTCTTAAATCACTGTGAGGGAGTGTAGCTCTGTGAGGGAAATAAGGATGCTGAGACCCCTTAACAAACGACAGTTCCCAGGATTCTTTGGGGAAATGCATGACTGTTTGAAGTGGTATGCTATAGCAATGCTGTAAATGTACAGTCCAAATGGGCCATTCATCTCTGCTGAAAACATTGTGTAGTTTTAGTGAAAACTTTGGAGTCCATCTTGCCTAAGCTTGACCTGGCATACCTCAGAATACTGTATATGGATTCATGGCTGAAGGTGAAATATCAAAGCACAGTAGGTGGCCTATATCAGGCCCTCTGAAATGCTTTAAAATGCTGAACTCATCTACATTCTGTACAAACACCAAGGCAGTTAAAAGCCTGGCTATGAACTGATTGACTTGTACCCTCTGGCAAACTGCTATGCCTATATAAGATCTTGTTCATGGCTGAAAAAAATGTTCTGGTACTTAGCTCCATCTCAGAATCTATTGAACCTGATCATGTTTACAAAGCACTTGGTTTTTGGAATGTAAATTATGTTAATAGTGGTCCTACATATTGTTGTCCAATTCACATTTTTGCACATATGATGACATTAATAGTGTGGCACATAATAACTTAAAAGCTATTTTGCAGGTGCAGTTTATCATTTGGCTCTTATTTATACCACACTTTTTGCTGGAAGATGTTCTTCCTTGTTGTAGCTCCTTGCCCTTTTGTTGGGTCCCCTATATTTCAAACATTTTCAGAGCAAGCACATTTAGACACTTCTTCTGTACTACCTGATATCACCCACATGGTTTTTAGGTTTAAAAAACCGCAGCTCCTCCGTTACCCTGTCACACAGTTTTATTTCTTTGCTCTTTCCCCCTCATTTTTCAAGGTCTATTTTTTCCTTTATGCACATCTTCTCTGACAATTTTCCTTTCTTGCAGTTATAATTTCTTCTAAATCTTCCAGCTAAATAACTTCAGCTCTTCATCCAGCAACTTTCCTTTGTTCTGTGCGTGACGTTGACTTATGCTACGCTCAACCCTTTTCACTTTATGTCAGCTTTCCAATTATCCACTATGCTTTTTTTATATGATTTTTCGTTTCCATTATCTCAGTACCTAGTTTCTGGTATCTATCTATATTTTCTTGCCCTTCCTCCACCTTTTCTTCTTAGCTGATCCTTATACTTTTATATTTCAGCAAACATAAATATCTACATTTTTTTTCTTATCTCTAGTCTCACACTAGTTCCTGTTCCTGACAATACTTTAGAATTTTCCTTCACCCCATCTTCAGATGCTCCCTGATTGGCTATTCCCTATTTCAGGACAACCTCTCAAGCTACTGGCTTCAAACATAAACAGTAGCACTGAAATGTCAATCAAAATACATACATACCTGCACATATCATTTTATTTGTAGGCTGCATTTGCATAGTTAAAACCATATTCATGGCGTCTTAAAACATGAAAAAATACATAATTACAAACATAACAAAAGTAGTCATAACAATGAATAAAACACCAAAGAGTGCACAATCAAATTTAAAAAGTCACACATAAATCAAATATCTAAAATGATACAAAAATTAATATCAATAACAGCAACAACACGCCCCCCCCCCGAAACCCCAGCTCAAGTATGTTCAGCAGTCTCAGTTTTTGTAGCTGGAGTCAGTCAGGGACCACTCCCTGACAAAGTCAACCACGATGCCTGTGTCTGATATGTGTCTGATATATTCTGTGTCTGATATGCTACTTATATTCAAGGTACTAAAGAAGCCAAATCTGGAAACATCTTTCACTAAGCTTCCCCTTCCTGTGAACAATAGTAAAAGATGACGAACCCCAGATTTTCAAACTACACTTCTAGTATCTGGCTAGGAGAATAATAATGGGGAATATATTCCTTAGCTTCCAGCTTTGCCGCCAGCAATTGGTTTGCCTGCATCCCTCTCTATGGCTCTGACTACTAAACCAGCTCCCACTTTTGCTCCTTTTCCAGGTCCTTCCTCACCCAGGATATGAAGGGTTCCTTATTTCCCAAAAGCATTGTGAGGAAACAGCATTTTACAAACTTCCCTGTGAGGGAAATTGTTCTGAGCATAATTTCCACACAATTTTTGCATAACACAGCCTCCAAGTGTTATTGGCATTAGGACAACAAACAAAGGACCAAGTTTCCTACAGTGGGGGTTGTTCGCCTACTAGGATTGCTGAAAGGCAGGCAGACCCTGATTGCTTTGGGACTCAAGCTGGAGAGAAAGCAGTAACACTCTGTATTATACATGCAGAGCAGGTGAGAGAACATTGAATAGTGATGACACACCTGCAGCCTTTTTATCTACTGTGGGTTATCTTCCTTGTGCATAAAAGAATTGAGGTCTAGTTCACACCAACATTGATTGAGCTGCAGATAACACTGTACCGGCATGGAGTGCACCACTTCAGGTTTCAGGCAGGGAAATCACTAGTCAAGATCTCTCCCTCTGTGTATGATACACGTCTATAGCTTAATATGTGTGTCACAAGCACATCAAATGATTTTAGCCTAGCGCCTCTCTAATATGGCAATTTTGTCTTTGCAGGCAGGATTTTTTGCCCTCCAAGTGGGATTGTACCATTTCCTGTGCTGTTTTCTTGGGGCTGACTAGTGTTGTGTGGAAAAGGAAAGGCACAAAAGAGACATAATTCAAAAGATGCAAGAAATAGTTTAATTACGGCTCCAATCTCAACATGTTTCAATGAAATGATTAGAATCTTTCCATGGAGAAGCAGTTGTAGGAGCTAGGATATTATTTGTTAGCTCTTTTTGAAGAAAGCATATGAGAAATATTACACCCGAGAAATACATTCTTTCAAAGCATTCTGGGTTCTGTGTTGTGATTAAACTTTTGTGTGCATCTATTGGAAAGTCTCTTCTTATGCCTTGAATCTGTGGTATTCCCCAATTTTTGGTGGTATGGGGGGGGGAACCCTTGCTTGAAACAGAAACACCCTCTCTAAATAATTCCAGTGATTGTCATAAGGTTTTGAGTGACCTATACCTTTTTTTTTTTTACTTTCTCAAATACAGGATCTGTCTCTTTCCACAGCTCTGCCTGTCATTTTCACTCTGATGCTTGTGCACACAGATCAGAGATGCTTAGTGTGTCTCCCGTGTTTCAGAACTGGGAACTGCTGAACCAAGCATTCGTTCTCTGGAGAGCTGTGCGTTTGTCTAGTGACTCCTCAGGCTTAAAGGGGGCTGAACATGTTTGGTTCAGAAGCACTTTACTTTGAGTAACTGAAGTGTGACAGTACCTTTGTGGTGTAATCCAATACATAATGAAAATTTGAGGCATTATTTAATGAGCCTGCCGCATCCCACTCGCTGTTTCTCCGAGACAGGGAGAGCTTTGTGAAGACTCAGGAGAAAAGTCTACGTGACACCACGCCAGAGCCCCAATAGTACCTATGAAAGTGATATCTCTTGATTTGTGTATCATAGAAGCGTTGGTCTAGAAATGAACAATAAGGTCATCAGCCTAACAGACAAAGAGTCACAGTCAATTTATTTATAGACCACAGTTGGGAGGTAGCCAGGAGCAGTCTCGCCGGCCGCACCTCACTGGCCCTGACACAGCTGGGTGTAAACAAAGGAGGACCAGAGGGGTCATGGTGTGACTGCAGGAGCAGACTGAAGATGTCGACTTTGACCCTGCCTGCATATAAAGCGATGGATGGGATGGAGGAGGAGAAGCAAACAGAGGCAGCAGCAAATGAACGTTTTGAATGAATGTTAATGAACTTCAGAGGCAGTAAAGCCGAGAAGAATGAAATCTAAGGTGGAGATGGCTAAAATGGAGGACTATGAGTATAGCAGCTACACAGTTCTGGACACTGGAGATACCCTGGGGGGAGGTTTCTATAGAACTCTGGACAGTGATTTAAAATGTGTTTGAAAACAGCAAAAATGTACCTGAAGCTGAACACAAAAACTAGCACACACACACACACAAAAGTAATGAGTGATATTCAACTAAGGCATAAACTGAAATTAATGAATTTAAGACGATTGAGTTTAATGGGTTTACTGGCTAATGTCGGACATCACCCAGTGTTTTGCCATTAGAATTATTACATACTCCCGCCACACCTTTTTCGCTGGAATTAACACTTTTTTGTCCCTCTCCTCTGACTTGCTGGGCTCACCACTATGAAGCCTGCTAATTCATTACTTTGGTGTTATTTGCACAGTATCCCTTTGGGCTAAATAGGTTTCCTCCTGGCTTCCCCACAGAAGCCATGTATAGTAAATCCATAGCATGACATTAGAAATAGGCCCCTGGTGTCCTCCCGGTGATCCAGGGCAACCATGAAGAAGCACAGGCATAAAGAGAAAGTACAGCAGTCAATTTCCTAATTTCTACCTGTGTGGAACTAAAGGCTTTCCGATAAGCTTAAGATATTGGTTGGAAAACAGCATATGGTCTTTGGCTGGTACAGTTGTTTAAATATTGAATCTGCTGAAAATATCTCTTCCAGATCACATACGGGAAAACAGCCAGGTTGTAACATCTTTTGTATTTTATCACTTTATTGGGTGTGTTTTCAAAAGGGGTGTTTCAACATAGCCTCTGCTTTTCTGTGTATGCAAGAGATTAATCTTTAGGGCTCAAGATATTTCCTAAACTCTTGACAACTCACTTCTAAGCCTTAACTGACATAACAGTTTTTGCAGTTATTCCTCAGTACTGTGTTTTCTTTTTCTGTTAATGAATTGGGGCACCTGCAGCTTTCAAACTCTCTTCCCCCCCAAAAAAAACCCAAAACAAATGTGCAAATAAAAGATCTCTATGGAAAAGCCAGTTTCAAAACGAAAGGATGGTATTTTCTTTCTTCATTAGGATTTCAATTATTAGTCACACAACATTCAGCACTGTTACACTCCCCGTTGTCTCAGAACATCCATATTATAGCTACTGCCTTCTGAAAGCGCTTCAGAAAACTGATGAACTAGTGATTGCATTGGACAATATCCCAAACTTTTCTTAAACAAATGCAAAATGGGGGACTTTGTGGTTGTTACTTGTGCATGATTGAAAGCAATTTCACTGCTGGGTGGTAGAAGTGGATTTCTGGATGTCTGCCCTTGTAGCGTAAGCCTTTTGATAGATTAATTCTTAGTTATGATGTATCCATTGTTTTTCATGTTCTAGTTTCCTTGGTCCTCCTTTGTGGTTTTATATTTTCTCAATGCTTACCATATTGATTCAGTCATCCATCAAGAGTGTGGTGTTTGCCTGGTCTTTGTTCCTGCGGGAGGCAGTAGAATCAGTACATATGTTTCCTTGAAATCCACATTGTCTCTTTGAAAAACATGAACCAAACAGTCCCTGTTTGGGACTTTGATTAGCATTCTCACCACAAGTTGCCTGTTCCTCTGACGAGACTTCCCCCATTCCACATTTTAATCATGACATCTTTTTCTCCTAGGCTGTACAAATAACTAGATCATTAAAATATGAAATGAAAATCACATTAATGAGAGATGAAATAAGTTGTGCTTTTCAAAGCCATGAGTCAGATTTAAATGTTCTTTTACGTCAATGGATATTCAAAGTCCAATGTGTGGCGAAAAATAACCCATGAAATTAATTGAATCTGCAGCACAGTGCTAATTTTTATTTCTTTAAGAAGGTTATCACCTCTCACCTGGGTGTCATCAACTGCATGTAAAACAAAGACATATTCTTTAAAATCTCTCTCTCTCTCTTACACACCCACACACCCACACACCCACACACCCACACACCCACACCACACACGCCATTCTGTTTTCATGCACCACTGAATCACTTTGGACTTCTTCACACATTTCATAATTCTTGGAAGAAATAGTGATCCCCATTCACATCTTACCAGAGCAGCGCAGCAGTCGTTGCACTGGCAACATACATTGGAATAATGTATTTTGGAATAATGTATTTTGTCTTGTGAACTGCCCTGACACCTCCGGGTATAAGGTGGTATATAAATTCAATAATAAAAATAAATAAGAGAGTTCATTTATGCATGTAATTTGACTTAGAGCCTGCTCTTTCTTGAGAACATGTGCAAGTAACTATCATTATTCTTCCCTGCCCAACAGTAACTTGTACAGTAGTTTGCTTGGTCCCGAGGGTGCAGAGTGCTGCTGCCAGCTCTGTGCAAATACTGCTGTGTCAGCAGACAGCATCATGCAACCCACACCAGCACCCATGCGCTTGCATGATGCTAGCTAGCAACTCGCACACCTTTACCGTCCTCTTAAAGGTGCTAAAAAGTAAAGGCAAACATTCCTCTTCCAGTTCCACTTCTATTTATTCATTTGTTTACTGCCAGGAAGTGGGGCTGTGGGAGAAATTCAGTTTGCATTTTAGTGTCAACCTACTTAATTTCCCAAAATAATACATGAGCTGAAACACAGCTATCCTTTTGCAGCAGGTCTCTGAATTTTGCAATGCAAACCAAGTAATCTGTACAAAAATGAAAACAATATTTTAAAAATGACTTGGAGGAGAATGCTTTCAGAAATTATATGTTAGGAGAAATGTAATAATACTAACAATAATTTCATTGTTTATACCCCGCCCATCTGGCTGGGTTTCCCACCCAGCCAGTCTCGGTGGCTTACAACGCATCTAAAAACATAATAAAAACACCAATCCTTAAAAACTTCCCTAAACAGGACTGCTTTCAGATGTCTTCTAAAAGTCGGATAGTTGTTTATTTCCTTGACATCTGATAGGAGGGTGGTCCACAGGGCGGGTGCCACTCTGCCTGATTCCCTGTAGCCTCACTTCTCACAGTGAGGGAACCAGTAGAAGACCCTCGGAGGAGGACCTTGGTGTCTGGGCTGTTTTACATGTAAGCTGAAAGTGGACTAGTGAACTTTTGTGAACTTGGTGTCTGGGCAATGGAGCTGGAGATGCTCCTTCAGTTATACTGGGATGCTGCTGCTTAGGCCTTTAAAGGTCAGCACCAACACTTTGAATTGTAAAATGTACAATAAACTGTGGATAAATTTTCATAAGGATTTAAAAAAACCAACTAACCCCCAAATGGACAGATTCATCCATCCCTACCAATGAAGGGGAGAGAGAACTGTTTGGATAACCTGACCAGTCCAAGGATTAGAAGTCTTGTCTTGGGGGGCACACAAAGTGAGTGTGAAAAAACAGCAGCTAACATTATTTCTGCTTGAGGCATAGTCCCAGGTTTTAACGTGTCAGAAAAGAACTACACACACTTACCATGCCCAACTTACAACCACAAAAGTCCTTGAAAAGGGAAGACAGGCAGGTAGGCAGGCAGACTTTAGACTGGACAAATAGACTTGATTAATTCTTTCAGGGAATGAAGATTGCATAGATACTGTATTGGCCATTACTTGCAACAAGATGTCACAAAAGTTCACTAGTCCACTTTCAGCTTACATGTAAAAATGACAAACACAAGCTTGCAGAAACAAACTTGGAGAACAATAATCTGCAAACAGTTCAGACACATGCCCTTGAGCCAAGAGCCTGAATCAGGCTTTCTGCTGACCAGCATTTCTGTGTGTTAACCTGAGGAGAAAAATCAACTAGCAGAAATGTTAGTTTTAGGTGTGATGGTCTAGTTTCATGCTCAAACTTTTGGTTTCTTCAGCACAATAGCTTCTGCAAGAACAGCTAGAATAATCTCTCTTCAGCAAACAGTGTCCTCAAGAAAAGTAAACTTTGATTACAGAGACAATAGGATTTGCTGTGCTTGATGGAAACTGTAGCTTGTGCATCCTGTAAGCTGTTTCTGACAGGCTTTTGCCAGCTTTTCAGGTCAGACACAGGTCAGTCAAGTCAGAAGGTTCCATGGGCCTTTGACATCAAATATAATATGACTCTCCAGGAGAAAATAATTCCAAAGTTCAGGAGCAGTCACCAGGAATCCATCTTTGCATGCTAGCATCAATTGGGGTGGATGGATCTGCCAGTCTGGGTTCACCCCCCCAGTCCTAAATTCAGTTTTCCACATTTCTGCAGCCATTTGTGATTATTATTTTTAAATCATCATGAATATCAGTTAGCATTTAACTGCATTTTCCCCCTCTGGCACACATTGCTGCATGCAATTTTTCCTGATATACATATTCTTGCAAAGCATTTTCTCTGATATAATGCATTTTTGTATGTTATTTTCATCAACCTATGCATTTTTAATGCATACTTTACCCCAGTATGTGGCTTTTTGTACACATTAGTTGGTTGGGGGACTGCACTGCAATATTCAAAGTGTGGCTACGTTTCAGCTTTTGGTGTTTTTGAAAGTGTGCATTTAGTAAGTCTGTCTTCCAGTATGTACTGAATCAAAATATCTTCATCATCCCTACCCACAATCCTAACTTGGCATATACTGGCTTTCTAAGGTAAGAGATCGTTTTCAGATGAGCTCTAATGGTTGTAGCGGAGGAACCAATGGGTGAAGGTCATCTGTTTGGCATAGGGTGCTCAGGATAAGAGCTGATTATATCATTGTGGGAAGGAGTCTTGACTTGCGCCATGGTTTTTCTGACAGCTATGATTGGCGCAGAATGGAATCCCACTTGCCACTGGGAGGAAACAACCATATGAATTGTGACATGAATTGGCTCTTATGAACCTCACAAAGGCACGCAATATGTCATGAAAGTCTCCTCTGTAATACTTTGGGTGCAATAAAAAATGCCCAAGCAAAGCAAAGTTTTCCCCTTCCTTCCTTGGACTCCAATAGCCATTAGCAGATGACGACATTAGCCTGTAGAGGTCATCCCAACACACTCTGCCAACTGACATGCAGAGCTGAGCTGTCCAACTTTATGTCAGGAGCCCCTTCATTTTGCTAGCTCCAAATTAAACTTGACATTTGCGGTTAAACCCAAGTAACCCACATGCTGTTTGCAACTGTGCATTTTCTCCCGAAAGATCAGTGGCTAAGCTGTTTATGAAAACAGAACAAAAATCGCCTGGTCGTGCGGTTTAGAAGCAGCACAGCTAACAGGTCTTAGGCTCTCAAGAGCAACATCAATGGCATAGAGGCTTACGAAAAACTTCAAGCTATTATTATTTTTTAGTAAAGAAAAATTATATGCCTTAATGATCTTAAACCAGAGACCTTGTTCAAAACAATGAAAGACAAGCCAACTTGTTTTGAAGATTATATTTCATGGAACAGTGCAGCCTGACTATCAGTGGGTCACTCCAGTTGTACAAAGACACAACCCAACCCCTGTGGTTTGCCGCAGTCTTTCCCATTCTAACCCTCCTCTCACTTTCATGGTGGCGTGGAAGGATGTGGCAGATGCTGAGACAGCAGCACAGATGGTCAGGATGAGCAGGGCAAAGCTAGGAGCATCTGGGGAAAACATGCAGCTGCAGTTACCAGTTATGGCTCTGTGTATGTGTGCATGCACATACATACCTCCATGCACCTTGGCTTGTTCTAAGTGGCAGAGCCAGCGGCACTGAGAAGGGGGGTGGGCAGACAAGAGATGGGTCAGCAGTAATTAGCTGGGGGGAAATTCTATAGGTATCAACTACAACTAACAGCCAAGAAGGAAAATGGATTTGCATTTATGTATTTGAGTTTCTTCTTTTCATTTTTCCTAAGCCTGTATAACTTATGGTATGATTGATGGATATATTGTACCAATTTCATTGTCAAAAGTTATTGCCTTATGACTGTGTTTATGTTAATGAGATACAATGACAATCTTATTTTCATAGAAGGTTGTTTTATTACACACACACACACACACACACACACACACACAGTCAGAACTATTATTTCTGAACAAAGTTGAGAAAGTCTGAAATATTTGTTTTGAAAATTAAAATCTCCCATCTCCCTAGTATGAAGAAGTCTCACCTCATGTCAAATAAATGCTGATTGTTTGGAATGCTTGAGCACAAGCTAAGATATCTAAGATACTGGGCTAATTTCCTTGTCTTCACCTAGTAATGGGACGCAGGTGGCACTGTGGTCTAAACCACTGAGACTCCTGGGCTTGCCAATCAGAAGGTCAGTGGTTTGAATCCCCGCAATAGGGTGAGCTCCCGTTGCTCGGTCCCAGCTGCTGCCAACCTAGCATTTTGAAAGCATACCAGGGCAAGTAGATAAATAGGTACTGCTGCAGCGGGAAGGTAAAAGGTGTTTCCGTTCACTCTGGCACTCATCACGGTGTTCCATTGCGCCAGAAGTGGTTTAGTCATGCTGGCCACATGACCCTGAAAGCTGTCTGTGGACAAACACCAGCTGCCTTGGCCTGAAAGTGAGATGAGCGCCACAACCCCATAGTCGCCTTTGACTGGACTTAACCATCCAGGGGTCCTTTACCTTCACCTGGGTACCATTATTACAATTTGTTGCATGACACTGAAGCATGAGCCACCTCTAGTTGTCATAGTCAAGAATAGTAATGTTTAAAATTTTGTACTTCTTGGCTAGAAATATAAATCTTATTGGCTCATAATGCTTGCTTCAAAGAGGAGTTGAGCATCGCATCCCCAAACGACTTCTGCTTAGTCAAGTTTTAATGCAAACTAAATGTGAAGTCCTTCTTTCCTGCTTTCCTCTCACTTGCAATACCTTTCTTACTGTTTCTGTGGTGGTAGAAAAAGGAAAGAAGGTATTTCTCTCTCCTCCCTCTGGTGCTTGGCATAGGACAATGTAGGCTTCCAACACTACTAAATCTTTTAGTAGACTGGGAAAATACTTCCTAGTGCTGCTAAAAGATTCAGCAGTGTTCCCCAGTGCTCCTGGTGCCTTACGTTCTGCCTTACTATATGCCAGGCACCAGAGGGAGGAAGAGGGGCAGAAGCAAGTCATCGGGTTGAAAAGGGGAGGAGGTTTGGAAATTTACCAGGAGATTGCTGGGTGAATAATAATAATAATAATAATAATAATAATAATAATAATTTATTTATACCCTGCCCATCTGGCTGGGTTTCCCCAGCCACTCTGGGCAGCTTCCAACAAAACACTAAAATACAATTGTTGGATCCCATCGTTAGGGGCATATCAAGGTCTAATATGAAATATGAATACACATTTTCCAAGTTTGGGTGGTAGTGGGATAGTTCAATTCTCCAAACCCAGTTCAGTACCTGACCAGGGGAGTATAGCCCACATCTAGTCAAGTGAAGAAATTTAGTATCCGCCATATCTGTCCTTTACATTTTATCCAGGGCATTTCTTGACAAGATAAGATCATCCATGGAAGTGTCTTTGAGTCAAGGAGCAATACTCAGGAGGAGCCGCTTATGTACACCTTCCATTGCACAGCACTCAAAGGTCTCTGGAAAGAGGCCATTAACCATGTGCACATCTTGGGATATTGTCTTAGCGATGTGAATTTTTGTGTGCTGGACTGTAGAGTGGTCTGGTTTTGTTTTGCTTTTAGTTTGTAGAGAAAAGTCCCTGTGGAGACAGCTATGTTGCCACTTGAAGGAACACGCTGAACTTCTGTAAGATAATCCTCCAGGGTGAACAGACGCAATACTCTTCTGACATGCCATTTTGGTTTGTTTGTTTTAAAGTCAAGTGAAAAGCACTCAGAAGCAGTGACAAAGTACATGTTACAAATGGTAAAATATGTTAGCTGACTCAGTATATGGGAGTTTGTGAGCTCTCTCAAGGACAGCGCACAACTTGTGTAGAAGTGGTACTGTAGATTCCAGGCTGACACCTCCAAACACAACCCAATCGTTGAGCTTCCATCATATACTGCAAGCAGAATTTCCACACTTCAGGGCTTCTACCACACACACACATACACAAAGTGCTGACAGGTGTGCTGGGTTGGCTCCCCCAGTGCTTTTGCATCATGGCAACTTCCCTGCCATCTCACCCCTCCTCCTCTCCCTAGTGCGAAGCTAGTGTCATGGCTCCTCGCTGTGAGATTTTGACCAGCTTCGGCCCATCTGAAGCTGATACAGGCTCATTTTATCTTGAGCCCAAGCAGAGTGTCGTCACGCAGCAGAAGAATAAGCAGGTAATGTGCCACATGCTGACTTTATTTACAAGCTATCCTGAGAGCATACAAACATGCATCCTGCCTCTGTGAGAGCAGAGAAGCAACCATCTCTCTAACAAAGAAACCGAGAGAACACTGAAAAACAGGAAACCAGTGTACGTCACATCCAGGCTCCCATTCCCGTGGGAATCCAACAGTAACTTGGACTGTGGAATGCAAAACAATGTCTTGTGACATGCATTTGCTGCTCAGTGAGGAAGCAGAAACCAACACTCACAACCCAGAAAGCCTCATCTGATAGTCAGGGATGATGGGAGTTGTAGTCCACCAACATATAGAAGCACACAGGTTAGTGACTCCTGAATTAGCACATTACAGGTACAGCGGTACCTCGGGTTAAGTACTTAATTCATTCCGGAGGTCTTTTCTTAACCTGAAGCACTACTTTAGCTAATGGAGCCTCCTACTGTTGCCATGCCGCCGGAGCACAATTTCTGTTCTCATCCTGAAGCAAAGTTCTTAACCTGAGGTACTATTTCTGGGTTAGCGGAGTCTGTAACCTGAAGTGTATGTAACCTGAGGTACCACTGTACTATTCTGACTGGTGGGAGAATCCACAAAATGCTGCATTGTTCAGGATTCCAGCCACACCATTCCATTCCATTCCCCTCCCCCCATTTTCCACTTCTCCCCTCTAATGGTCAATCAGCATTCCACTGCCACTGAAAATGCTTGTTCCTCTGGGGTCTTTTTTTGCGCGTGGGGGGGAATTCCCCCCCAGCATTTCTTTTCTAATTATTTTCATAATTGTATAAAAGCAGCTTCCCCAAGCTCCCTGAAAACACCCTCTTGTGTAAGGTGTTTGTTTTGGATTCATAAACATTGATTCTCACCACCAAAACATCAGAAATAAAGGGAATCCAATGAACAAACAGTATTAACATGAGCTCTTGGGTAGAGGATCCTGCGGTGAAGCTAACCACGCTGCATGCTCCAATTGGCTCATAACTACCCCGAATGAATTATTACTAATGACAGCAAATACCATATGTAGTTCAGCAAAAATGTGTATGGCTAACACTGTTCTGTGTTAGACATACGCAGTCAGCAAGCAACCAGGAGGTGAAGTATGTGCTGCACTTGGGTTGCATAATAAGCCATCCTTCTACAATAATCAATTTCTAGGAGACAGAAGATAATAGCTTGAGGCAGGTGGGGCTGAAGACCATTTGAGTTCAGTGGAGCAACACCCTGAACTGTACATCATACTGTTTGAAAGCTGACCTTGGAGCAGTTGCTTGCAGTGTTTGACGCTGCTGTGTCTTGAATACTAAAGCCTTGGTGTCCATAGTCAGGAAAGAATACTCAGCAAAGCAAAGTTAAATCTGTATATTGAGTAACACCACAGGACAAGTTCAGTCCGATTCTGAGGTAGGAAGCATTTGGTCCAAAACTCTTTAACTTATTCAGCACATTGAGAAGATTGGTAAGCTTTCCAATGTCTTATATAGACATCCAGCCACACCGATTGGCTCAAAGTTCAGTTGGAGACTTCTTGGTGTTGGGATTCTGGTATCAGAACTTCCCTTTTAATAGAAGCCCATCCAAAACCAATTGGTCACCACTAGCAAAACGTTCTCCTCGTTTCTCTCAGTTAAGACAATTTGGTGGAATCATGAGGACCATGAGGGAACTCATTTGGGGTTTAATGGTTCACTTTTGGATGCATTCCATATTTAATTGAAGGCTGGCTGGCTGAGTGGCAACCCATTGTATTTTTAACATCATTTCTGATGTTACTTCTTAGTATCTCATCATAATTATAGCAACTTTATCAACACAGACCAGTCGTTCCTTTCCTCCCTAAGATAAGTACATTAGCCTGTCATGTGTGGTTAGTATCATGTGTGGTTATAGTGTTTATAAAAAGAATTAGTCAGTATGCAGACTCAAGGCACCATCCAACTGTCGTAGGGACTCCACTTCAGATTTCCGTTGGGTTTACTCCTTAGCCTTTCTCCTCCCTAAGATATGATGCAAGGCAGCACACATTTAGGACCAGAGCTTTCCTTCTGGTAGATGGACTATCTTCCCCAGTTGATGAGCCCTATCTGCCCCTCACTTCCCTCTACAGCATGTAAACAAACCACCTTCTTGTCTGTTGGACCCACTATTGGTCTCAATCCACTGGAGCCTAACTTCCATGTAGGAGAAGTCTCTAACTCAGTGAGGGTTTGAGACCCATTGGCTACCCTCACCTGGCTTAGCCGGCCAATCAAAGCCATTCCTGGTACGTGGCTGCTGTTGCATGCTGACAGCTTCTAGGAACCACAGGTGAGAGCAGAGTGCTTCCAAAAGGAGCATGACATGTCCCCCACTGAAGGTACTACCCCGCCCTTAACATCCTCCACACCCTGAGAACTATATTAAACATATTCAGTCTGTCTGGGATTTCTGTCCCTAAGCCAGACTGAAGAGACAGTTTGCAAGCCTAAGCACAGTTCCTAGGAAGAAATCTTGAATATGAATTTAGTAGAAGGAAACCAGACTTTATCTGTGTCAATAGAATGACACATCGCTGTTGCATATTGGTAGAGCGGTCTGTTTTCTTATTTATTATTATTCATAAGATGTTTTTCCCCACTCTTCCTGTCAAAGGAGGCCAGAGCAGCAAATAATTTAGAAATTGATTATTGTAGAAGGATTAGCATATTTGTAACCTTCCCTCCTATCAGTTTTGATCTCAGGGAAGGGTATGTTTAAAATAATATAATAATTCAATACATGAAAACCATTAAACCATAATTTCTCAGAAACATCTATCAGGCACTAGGCAAATCCCAATACGAAGCTGTAATCAACCAGACCCAAATGCCTGAGTGAACAGCCAGTTTTTAACCTGGTGATGAATTGGAGCTGCTGTAGACGCCAGCCAGGCCTCAGAGGAGAGGCCGTTGCATAATTGTGGAGCTACAAATCTCATGAATGGTTTAACAGTCAGTCTCTGGGAACTCTGGGAACTGTAGGTCTGCAAGGGGAATAGGGCACTCCTAGCAACTCTCAGCACCTTTAACAAACTACAGTTCCCAGGGTTCTTTGGGGACCTAGTCCTTGCATTCAAAATCTAGCAGGTGTTTCATGGGTAGGTCTGGAGTAAAACTGCCAGAAAAGAGGAGAATGGATGACAGTGGCAGGCAGAATGGTATCACATTTATTGTTTCATGGGAGAAAAACTGCATTCTATTTACTGTTCCAGTAACACATGGTGAAAGCTTGCTATTAGCAAACATTTTAGGACTTCCCATGGTGTGAAAATCAGTCTAGCAGATGGCTCACATTTCCTTTTTAAAAAACACACCAAAAACTGGTCTATTTTTATCGGCCTCTCGCACTGTACACTAGTTTGAATCATTATATTATATGTCAGCCCTCTGATGTATGGGATACATAATTTCAATTACATTTTCTAAGACATTCCCTTTAGTATGGCTTGCAGGTTGATGCATCTGATACATTGCCACCTACTGCATTCAGAGACCAAATATTTCACACTCCAGAAATCCTATGGGACTTATTTCACCCATCCATCGTCAACCTGATAAATCTTCCTTCTCAAGGCAATTTAAATCTCTCAAGAGAATGTAGACCACTTGAGCTTTAAGCATCCTTTTGAAATTGCTTTAAAATAAGAAGAAACCTGATTGAAGAGGTAAGATAATTTCCCACCATTGTGTGTGTGTGTGTGTGTGTGTGTTTAAGTATCTGGTGGAATGTTTGGCTGCTTTCAAGTAATATGCATTTGGGGTGAACAACCTTAATGTTAATTTTTCCCCTGTGGTTGACCATTGTGAGAGTTGTGTCAAACTAACAGAGCAGAGATGTATATGTGGGGGAAATGGAGAAGGCTTTTATCAGGCCTGACTTAGGGGCTTGCTTTCATGTTCAGTGTCACCTTGCTAACTAACCCAACGAATACAGCTGTAACCTGTGAGACTCACTATTCACAAAGAATGTGAGATTTTGCATGCTCTATTTAATGACAATGATTAAAAAATTAAAAATCCCAAAAGGTTGTGGCCAGGAAGAGCAATTCCATTTCAGCTTATTTGGTCTACATATTACATACCATAAACATAAAATACAGTAAGAGAAGAAGAAGAGAAGAGTTTGGATTTGATATCCTGCCTTTCACTCCCTTTAAGGAGTCTCAAAGTGGCTAACATTCTCTTTTCCCTTCCTCCCCCACAACCAACACTCTGTGAGGTGAGTGGGGCTGAGAGACTTCAAAGAAGTGTGACTGGCCCAAGGTCACCCAGCAGCTGCATGTGGAGGAGCGGGGAAGCGAACCCAGTTCACCAGATTACAAGTCCACTGCTCTTAACCACTACACCACGCTGGCTCTTGATAGTATAGGACTACCAAGACAGCCACAGGAAGAAGACACCCACTCTCCCAATATAGATGTCTTTTAAAATCAGAGTATAGCAAAATCTGTGAAATGATCAGAAACAGTATATTCAAGGGACGATTTGTAGCTCTGTGCACTTGTGCTTCTAAAACAGCAGCCTCCTGTGCAAAGAGGGAAATTTCTTTGGAAACTGAGGATGGTGTTCAAAGGTGATATGGCAAAATGGGTAGGGAGTGAAATAGTCTGCTGTGCACACACTTGCGCTTGTGTATGCCTAGCACAACCTTTTGATTCCTGGCTTAGAACTCGTCAGATAAGAAAAGCGAAGCCTTGAAGGAAAATCAAAAGAAACACCACACTGCTACTTGAACAGGGTTTATTTGCTAAACAAGGATGCAAAGCGAATAATAATAATAAAAGCACAGATCTTACAGTCCTTTGAGTTGCCAGAAAAGCAGCACATCCTTCTACTCCTTCACTCTAACACTGGCTTTGGTGTCTCCCTGACTAAGCAGTGTCCCTATTGGGCTTTATACACATTGTTGTTGTTTTTTTATCTTAAGATGAAGTCGCAAACGGCTGTTGACTGCAAAAGCCGCTGTGTGACTTAAAAGGACTTGCTGAAAGCCAAGGGAGAGAGCACTCTTGTAGGAACCTTGTGACTGGGTAGCTCACAGGGTAAGTCTGATCATGATGGCTTACAAGGGAAGCCCACCACCCTTATGACTGTTCTTTCTCATGCTGTGCTCTTAGTAAAAGACCACAGTTCTTTCTCATGGCACACATTGCTACGCAATTAACTCCTTATATATGTAGGATGCAGCCTAGAATGATAATATTACAGTGGTACCTCGGGTTACATACGCTTCAGGTTACAGACTCCACTAACCCAGAAATAGTGCTTCAGGTTAAGAACTTTGCTTCAGGATGAGAACAGAAATTGTGTTCTGGTGGCGCGGCAGCAGCAGGAGGTCCCATTAGCTAAAGTGGTGCTTCAGGTTAAGAACAGTTTCAGGTTAAGTACGGACCTCTGGAATGAATTAAGTACTTAACCCGAGGTACCACTGTATTAGCTAAGCAGTTTCAGGTTAGTATAAAGGCCCTGCATAAGGGCGCAGAGAGAGAACCTGTTGAAATGCCACTCTTAATAATAATAATTTATACCCCAGCCACTCTGGGCAGCTTACAAAATATATTGGTCATAACATATGTTATTGGTCACAAGCTGTCTTCTATGCATTTCCCACAAACCAACCGTGTGCTTGAGAGAACCAAAATGAGGCTTTGTCTCTCTGCTCTGTGGACTGATTCAGACGTGCCAATTTCAGAATGCAGGGATGCTTTTACATCTTATTTGAAAATGACCCTATTCCATGTGTGTCTGTGTGGATTCCACAGCCTTTTTCTCTGCCCGGAACATTTGTTGTTGTTTAGTCATTTAGTCGTGTCCGACTCTTCGTGACCCCATGGACCAGAGCACGCCAGGCACTCCTGTCTTCCACTGCCTCCCGCAGTTTGGTCAAACTCATGCTGGTAGCTTCGAGAACACTGTCCAACCATCCGTCCTCTGTCATCCCCTTCTCCATGTGCCCTCGTCCAGAACATTAAGATGATTCAAATGTGCAGAAACAACATGACCTACAGGTTATAACAGATATGAATTAAGATGGAGGACTGAGTATTTGCACCAGGAAGCTTGGACATCAGGGAGAAGGCTAGGCTAAACCTCCTTTTCCTCATATGCTAGTGTTACAAGGAGCTTTAAATCAAATGTAAGAGTGAATGTGTGATTTCCCACCTATGTTCAGAAGTCATATAACCCAGGAAGGATCTTGCACATTTAAATTGGGTGTATATCTTACCTTCTATTGCTTACTTGCCTTCTACTCAGCACAACCAACCTCTGTCCCTTTGTCTTTTCCTCTACTAATGTTCCCTCATATTTTGAGCAACTTTCCCTTTATAGATCTCCTCCGCAAGACACAGAACATTGTAAACAAAACCTTTTTCTGATTTGGCATAATCAACTCACTAACACCCTTCTCATGCCCCTACACCGCTTATCTTATCCTTTTTTTAAAAAAAGACAAAAAGTTCATAAGCATTCTGGGAAGGAGATATGTCCTTTCAGAGTTCTGAACAGTCCCTAGAACAACATTGGCACTTTCAAAAAGCTAAAAAGGAAGCAAGATCAGCAGTCAGAATTCTGACGTTGATACCAGGAAAGGTTGAGAAAAGATGACTGAGAGGTGATATGCTAGCTATCCTCAAATATATGAGGGGCTGTCACAAGGATCATGAAGTAAGTTTGTGCTGCCTCAGAGGGCAGGACCCACTCCAATGGATTTAAGTGACAAGAAAGGAGATTCTGACCAACCATTAGGAAGAATTTTCTGCCAATAAGAGCTGTTCGGCCATATAATGGACTGCCTTGGAAGGCGGTGGACTCTCTTTCATTGGAGGTCTTTAAACAGAGATGTTGGCTGACCATCTGCCAGGGATTCTTTAATAATAATAATAATAATAATAATAATAATAATAATAATAATAATTTTTAGTTATACCCCACCCTCCCCAGCCAAGACTGGGCTCAGGGCGGCTAACCAGATATAAAAACAATTGATTAAAATACAACTTAAAAACAAGTTTAAAATACAACATTAAAATGCAGCCTCATTTCAGTAGAAACTCAAATCAAAAACTTTTTGGGGATGAAAACATCAAAGCTGTGATTCCCACATTGCAGGGGCTTGGTCCCTTCTGCAATTCTATGACTCTTTGTAGGCGTTATTTCAGACTTAAATTTTAAGTGATCGTCCTTATTTTTCCCACCCACTAGTTAAACCTGGTCACATCTCTTGTAAGATTCTGAGAGCTGAGAGTTATGTTTTCCTACCTTTTATCGGCATTGCTTATGCAGCACTGTATGAAAGATACACAAAGTAATGGAATGTATTTGAAAGCAGAACACATAGCATTAAAAATTCAGGGTAAAACTCAAAACCGACAGCAGTAAGATTATATAAGGAGTTAAATCAGCATTGAAATTGGCTTCAAGATTAGAAACATCAGAGGAAGAGCAAAAATGTATAGATAGAGAAAACACAATATTCTATTCTTCCACGTGAGTTATTTGTTGCTCAGTGCACAACACTAGTGAGCTGAATGGATAGATTTTGAGACTAGCGATTTCAGCTGCGATCACCATGGGACATTTCTGGTGAGGGCAGATATGGTTAGGGTTGTGCTAGAAGACTTCAAGCTTTTAATCAATAATAATAATAATGAAATAAAGATATGCAATTCCCACTGTGTTCAGTGAGACCTGGGCTGCAATCCTATGCAATGCACATTCACCTGACAGTAAGTTCCTCTGAACTCTTTGGGACTTGCTTCTGACTTGATATGTCTTGGATTGCTTTTCCTGCCCTCCTCCCCGTAACTCTACCCAGGCTGTCAAGCTAATAGCAGAATGGATGCCTACTCAAAATCAAGTTCTATTGAATACAATAGGGATTGCTCCCAGGTAAGCATGTATAGGATTACAGCCATAATTGATCAACTGGGCGTGTATGTGGACAATTTGAACAATTTAGGACAAGTTTTAATTGATGTGTCTGAAAGCTGCATTTTTAATATAGCTTTTGACACAGTTTCCAGTTTTGACGTGCAATGAGGAATGAATAAGAAAACACTGGAAATTGCTTTTCCTCCTAATAACAAGTGACACATCTTGTTTATTAAAAAGAACATTATTTCATACTTCATTCAGCATTTCAGAAAAACACTTCTGTTTAGGCTTTGATAGCAGACAAATGTATTTAATTGATCAGTTGAATTGAAGATGTTTGTCCACCTTTTCCTTCCTTCCTTCCTTCCTTCCTTCCTTCCTTCCTTTCTCTCTCTCTCTCTCTCTTTCGCCAAGTTACATCCCCATAGCAATGGTAGCCTAACTTGATAATGGCTGGATATTCTCATAATACTTAGACTGATACAAAAATATCTGGAACTAATGAACAACGGTAAATTGGTAAATCTGGTGGTAAGGAGAATGTGTAGTGACTGGGACAAGTAATTTATTAAGATTTTAGTTGTTGATTCAGTCTAAAAGCTGTTTGCAGTTGTGTTCTACTATGTTTAATGGCGGCAGAAGATAGGTACCAGGCAAGCAGCCAGACGTGAACTGTTTGATTTCTTCCACCTTTTATATTTTTCCCATGAGCTGCAAGAGGCACAGGATCATAGAATCATAGAATTGTAGAGTTGGAAGGGACACTTAGGACCATCCAGTCTCAACCCCCTGCAATGCAGGAATACGCAGTATTCCATACGGGCATCGAACCTGAAACCTTGGCATTATCAGCACAATGCTCTAACCAACTGAGCTATTCAGGCATAATAAATAATTGGATATAGAACCAGTCCAGGCATAATAATAATAGGATGTCGAGCCACTCTTGTGCCTGCTGGCAATGTGGACTTCTAGGCTGAATCAGCCTCTATGGACAACTTGTAGGCATCAGATATTTACAATATTGTATCCCTTTCCATTGCTGAGAAGAGTTATGATATCCAGCAGCTGGGCTCTACCTCGGTAAGCCTATCTCCATCAGGCCGTGGGCAGAAAGTACCTTAAACCTTCTGGATTCAAAGAGTTAATTTCAATAGGTAGGTGGAAAGCAAATGCTAAAGGGAAAAACAACATTTGTTCAGTCAAAAGGCCCAGCACAGAAAGAAAGTGCAACTGTTGTGGGCCTCTTGGTCTAGCCAGGGAAGAATCATTTAGCATATACAGAGATCAAAGGGGAAAGAATTCACAAGGTAGAGATATGATCAAAAGCATCACAAAAGAATGATAATTGGTTCTGAAACCATAGTTCTTGTTTCAGACTTGAAGCTGGTTTTGATTGTCACCTTTTGCAATGAACTTTGGCATGTAGAACTAGAAAGGTGCTTCGCTTGCAGGAAGTGAGGCAAATATTGTTTGTGATACATATATTATATACCACGGATAATCATCACGCTCTGCATTCTGTCTGAATAAACAAAAAGTATGTCCCAGATCTGCAGAAAAAATATGTAGTGAGAAAGTCTTGGCCCACACACCCTTAAAGAAGACTCGAGAGACACAGCACTGGAAATAAACGATTGTATTTATTAATATAACAAACAGAAGATCTGCAAGTCCTTCAGCAAAATTCAGGCAGGTGAAATTGGATCAGTCTGGTAGGGACACATCCCTGTAATGTCCTGGCTATGCTTAAAACCAGGCATAGGCAAACTCGGCCCTCCAAAGTTTTGGGTTTGGGACTACAACACCCATGATCCCTAGCTAACAGGACCAGTGGTCAGGGATAATGGGAATTGTAGTCCCAAAAAACATCTGGAGGGCTGGGTTTGCCTATGCCTGCTTAAAACAGTAATCCTGGCTCCAAAACAAAGGAGAGTAAAAAAAGAATCCATTTGTTAAGGGAGCTTTGAGTATGTGCACCTAACATGTGCACCCCAGCCCCACGGTTCAGCATTCAGCAAAATGCACACGCCATGCATAACAAGAGCACCTGCCAAGCCATAGGCAATGGAAGGTATTGGCAGAGTGTCCTTAGCCCTTGACATTCTAGACGGAAAGATCTGTGGTGCTAGAGGGAGCCATGTGCTGACATGCCAGATTAGTTGCATTTTCACCCACATGTTTACTGGTCTTTGGTGAGTGTATGGGGTAGACCAGTGTTGTCAGGATGCTGTCAGTGGCTCCCGGTTGGTTGCCCAGGAAATTATAAAGACAAGGAAAAGTTCCTTAAGTCCTTTTTTATTTCAGTCTTTACAGAGAGAGACTACAGAACCCAGACCCTTGGATAATGGCATTGTCCTGAGTGAATCTCTCCCACTTCCTCATTCGTCATCACCACTTCCTCTATGGGTGCTGCTACGTGCCCTTTGTCTTTTAGCTCTTTGCTCTCCTACTTTTAAGTCTCGCCAGGTTCTGGGAGATGGAGGGTCTGGAATGCTTTCTAATGACAACGTGTCAGCCAGGTGCTGTTCTGGCTCTCTCAAGATTTCCCAACTTTTCCCCTCATCTGCCTCTGAGTTATGACCTCCCTCCAACCCCTGTTGTAATTCTGAACTGTCTTCCTCCACCCTGGAAGGGTCAGGATAGAGAGGCGGTCTCCACCATTCCTCCTCTGCCCGGTCCCTGACAAGTGTATGTAAACGTAATGCACTGAGTTTTTATTATGCTAATAATTTTCGTCATTGTATAAGGCTTGCATTGAATGAGGTTCTTATAAGCATGTTTTATATATAATGTAGAGTTTCTTTTCAGGCTGAACAGAAGATTCACGAAACAGACACTGAAATCCAGATATCTCATTGTCAGAGTTCCATTGGGACCACACCAGCATATACACACAGAATTTCACTCATGGACGTATTTCAGAAATATTTGGACAGCTTGGCTTTGAGATAATGAATTGAGGAAGTCATTATGGCATTGTATATATTGTTTAATATTTCATGTAACAAACAGTGTTGAAATTCTGTACATTATAGTTAATGAGATTTTGTAAACTGTATTCAGAGTTGTTTAGTTTGTGGTTTATCTCTCTGTATTCCTTAGGAGTGAGTTACTGAGACAGGCCCTATTTTCCAGGGACACTCCTGGATTTACAGACGCCATCCCAGTTTTTTATTTGATCCTGGAATGTCCCGCTTTCCCTTAGGACATCCATATTTTCATCAGATGTCCTTATGTTCATCTGAGAAATGTTGAAGGGTATGCTAGAATAGCTCTTCCTCACACCTAAAAATGTAAGTCTCCTCCTAGAACTGCTATCCAGTACAGATCTTCATTTTGCTTACATAACCTGAGAAATTCATTCTGACTAGCTTCTGCCCAAATGAATCATGCAGGTCGGGATCACATTAACTGGTAAAATGTTTTTGTTTCTGTTTTAATCTGGAAATTTGTACCGAGATTCTAACTGTGACTGGAAGAGATAGAAAGCATACATGGCAGAAGTACTTTTTAAATTATTTTTTAAAATCCTGATTCTGAAAAGCCTTACGCATTCGACAGCCGTCTGAAAGTCTCAGCTCATATTAGCAACTTCACCTGAGGGAACATGTGCATTTTGCTTCTGCCTGAATGATGGATGTGAATATGCTTAGCTCCATGTTTGTGGTGCACCTCTAGAATACATCAGGGATCATGGGCAGTTTGTCAAGCTTCCCGTCTTGTATTTGAGAGCATGGCTCCCTCTCTCACACACACATATACATTGTGTGTGTGCACTCATACATATACATGCACACATACATATCATATTGTGCCTCTGATTTATTTGCATTGCCTGAACGACATCATATTCATTAGCAGCCGCCGTACTGAACTGTAGTCTCTCCTCTGGGATAGGTGTGAAATCTTCTACAGTGTGCTGAAATAGGAACAGTTGGAAACAGCTGTTCTAGCGATCTGAAGTAGCTATAGCTCCGATCCATTATAGGAGAAAGAAAAATAATAGCAACATGAACTGCTTTGATACGTCAGTTGTTTGTGCTTGTTGGTCACAGTGCTCCATTGTATGGCATATTTTAATGTGTTTACTGCACATTACTGTTTGCTCCTTCACAGCATTTCTTAAAATAAACAAATGAAAGGAGAGCCTTCCACTTAGTGATAGCACACATATCTCCATACAAAAGGTCTCAAGTAGAGTTGGGGGGCAGGCGGGACACAGTGCAACATGCCCTCAGTCCTAGAGAGCTGCCTCCAAGTAGGTACAATCAGAGGCAGCTGGATTGAGTAATGGATTGGACGCAAGTTTGGCCTTCTGCTGACAAAAGACTATTTGATCCAGCAGGGGTTTTCTGTACATGGAAAGCAGGGGGGGGGCAGTTTTCAAGGATTCCCTCTTCCCTCTCCAGCCCCTGTGCCCACCCTGAAATCTGCTGCAGCGGGTTGAGGGGGATGGGAGATACTGTAAGGGGCTGCAGGAAAAAGGGTGAGTTTGGGGAAATCCAGTGCTATTTTTTCTAGAAAAAAAGGTGCCGCAACTCACCATGAACACCTCTTTCATTCTCTTAGAATGGCAATGGTGCCCACTTGAGAGGTGTGGGAACTGAATTCTAGAGCGTTCCAGCTCAAAAAAAAAAAAAAAAAAAAAGTCCTAGAGAAATCACCTCCTCTCCCTTTCTGTTCCACTAGATAAAATAGCCTGACTCTGCACAAGGCAGCTTCCTTTGTAAAGCAAGGGCTGGGAACCAGAAATCTTAATATCAGTTCCTGGGCTGTTTGATTTAAGTAGTGTGGAGGTTATATGTCAGAACTGCACTATAAAGCTTCTAAGGGCTAGTATCTGTTGGACTGCTGACAATGAGAGGACACCACAACCTGCCCTGTTCCTTGTTTCTATGTAGCTGTGAGGACCTTCTGAAAAAACAGCAGTGGGGAACCATTAAATAGGAGTTGCCGTTTCACAATGAAGAATCTTCTGGCTCTAGACTAACTCTACTCATCCAGACCAACCACAGAATCCTGTTCCAGCTGAGCTGCACTGTTCCCTGTATTGTTAGGCATTCTTCAGTCTCAACCTCTGGCTTGCTCTTTTACCCTGCCCTCAGGTTTGTACAACTGGCCATTCAGGAACTTCCCGGACTGGCCAGGCCACCAAAAAGGCAAATTTAAAGTGGCCAATTGGAGTCCCCAGCTAGTGGGTAGTGCCTCAGTGGCTGGCCGAGTATTGTCAATTCCCTTGCCAGGCCACCTAGAGTGGTGCAGTGGAGAATTGTCAACTACCCATACACTGTTCCACGTCACAGCTGAGACGACCTTTGGGATACTTCAGGTGCCCCCGCCATTGTTCCCTTCCAGAGCTGTTCTCCACTTTGTAAAATGACTATAGTCAGAAGTGAGGCAGAAGTAACCATGTTATGCTTTTGCTTTTAAGCATATTTGATTTTCTTGCCTGAGTGTGCCAAAGGATAATGTGGAAGTAAAACCGAGGAGTGCAGAAAACATTACAAATAGGCTGTTTCTTCTTCATGCTGTGAGGTATTGATCTTGCTCTTTTGTTAGTAATTTCTATGACAACAGCTCATCAAGTCAGTCAAATGTAGAAAAATAATATTTTCACAGGAGATAGGTCCGCACAAAGACAAGGCTGTGAAGTGCAGAAAACTCTTTCCTCCTTCTTAAATGGTCTGTTATTATTGTATATTGCTATTACTAGCGGCAATATACTGCTATGAAAGCACAGTGTTTTGTACTGAAAGTTCCCAGCGTATTTCAAGCAAAGTGCACTTCTTTAAGACCAATTGCTTCAAAATAATTAAATTGACCTTTATCTTCCCATGGTTTGTTTGTTTTTTAAGTCAAATCCAGTAGAATTAAAATTGATCCTCTTGAATTAGCATGATTTTACACAGGAGTCCCCCCCCCCCAAAAGACTGTCATCAAATCAAAGTTTACATTTTACTGCATAATATCACAGAACCAGTACTTACCAACACCTCGGAAACACCAATGCAAAGTGTGTGGATCTTCATGATTTTTTGCACAGGACTAAAAGAAAATCCACCAACGAATCATAGAACATATCTCTGGATACAAAGCTGACCTGTAGTTTGATGATTCTGTGATGGGGATCCCTTGTAAAAATTATGGGGATTCATAACAAACAATGCCTCAGATCCATGTTTTTGCACCGTGGGAGCACTGGAAAGTTCAAGATCTGTGATTTTTTTTATGGTTCAGCCAATGGAGGCATATGCGATCTGTGATTTGATAGTGGGATTACCAGGTTGGATCAATAATAAAAATATTATGCCATTTTGATCTGACTTGTGCATGTGCACATACTCTCCCTGCTTTTCTCCCTCTCCCTCTCCTTCCCCTCCTTCCCTCCCAACTTAAAATGCACCCCATATTCTTCCTCCTGTCTCCCTCTGGCCACTTTGTTTTTCTCCCCCTCCACCAAGGCCCCCCTTTCCCTCCTACTCATAGAGTTGAAAGAGGAAGTGGGGGGACGGGACGACAACGACAACACAGCATTCTTCCACCTTCTCCCTTTTGTGATGTATTTTGTGTTCTCGCTTTGTATTTTTATCTTGTGCTCTTTGGATGAAGGGCGGTATACAAATTTCATATATACTGCTACTGCTACTGCTGCTAATAGCTCTGAGTACTATTTTCTGGGGGGGGCAATGGTACCCACCCTTACCAGCTGTTGATGAAGTGGGCAGTTAGTGAAGTGGGAGCCTCAGAGGCTTCACGGGCACCATGGGAAGTCTAGAAGGACGCCATTGTGCCCATGCTGGAATCCCCAGTGGATTTCATCAAAGTAATATTCCAATGTTAAGACATTTGCTGTAATCAAACTACCATGCAATCCCTCTTTATATTCTTCAGCACACATCAAAGGAAAACCACAAGCCCACTTTGTCATGGTTAGCAAACCATCAGCGATAAACTCACCATAGCCATTAAATTCCAGGTTATGACCCCACCAAAGGATTTTTGAAACATTAGCTGCAAAAATATTTGCATACTTGAATGATTTATCTCGCAGGACACCGTGACCACAATATACAGCTTAGAAATTAAGAACGTTTTGCTTAATGTCACCAAGTTATTGGATCCTGTTTTTATGCGGGGAAAACCAGGATGATGGGTGGGTAGTCTGCAGGAATCCTCTGGCCCTGGGTACTAGTATTGGCACAAGCCTGGAATTGTACACAGTGTGTAGAAAAAGGTAGGTAGCTATTAAAAAGGTACAGCCATGTCTGATTAGAGTGAGAGAAAGTATGAGGAATGGACTTTCAACTTAGAAGATGTGTTTGTAAACCTCTGACTCATACACTACCTTCAACAAATGTGTGCAACAGAGAGTACTTTTCAGACATTTGATAAATAATCACGCAAGAGAGGAAGAGCAATAGAGATGGACACCTCTGCCCCAAACACAGTTCTAATGATCTTTGCATGGACAGGCGGAGTCCCCCAAACCCTGGGCGGCCCTCCCCCATGTGGAATAACTACTCAAGGCAACGTGCTATGGAATTAAAGTGGCTACAACTTTATTATATTTCAGATGTGGGTAGACCTTGTCTCAGGCATTGGGCGTTATCCCTCCCCAGTCCAGGGACCTAGGGAACATCAGGGTTATCCAGTGTGTGAGTGGGAGATGGGCTGGCTCTGGAGAACATATGTTCAAACAGAGATAGCCGCCCCCGTTACGCCGCCGTCGCAGGGGAGAGCAATGATGACCTCTCGGCGTACGGCCAAAGCCTCCCCTCAGAAACCCCTTTAACGGGGAACCCTGGTATCGCTGCTGCAAAGAGGAAGGGGGCGTGGGTCACCGCTGCACGCCCCTCCCATTCAGGAAGATAGACTAAAGGATTCCGCCCAAGGCCTGATACCGCCAAAGTTGTGACGTTTTGCTATGGGAAAGGCAAAACCTGCCAATGCAGGGAAATTCCTTTCCGGACCTTTAACAGCGACCTTGACGTAGCAGCACCCGCATACCTGTGAAGAAAAGGTTAACCTGCAAAAGAAGACTTAAGTGAGGGAGGGCAGGGTGGGAGAAGCTCTGGAGCCAAGTGAGGATTCCCAGGTAAGATCCTCCCTCTATTGTGTGGGCAGGTAATCCCTCCCCTACCTGGCCTGGTCTCCTTGGCAACGCTTCCCCCAGGTGGGATTGGACAACTGACTGAGGTAGGCGGAGACCTCCAGGTATCCCACCTGGGGGAAGGCAAAGCCAAGCCTGTGCTGATGGAGCCGCACTGGGTCCAGGGGCTGCGTGTGACCACGCAAAGGGCACCCCCCCGTTTAATGCGGGGAGCGGTCATTCCATGAGTTAGTGGATGATCTTTGGCAGCAAGAGCCCGAGTACACTTTTCTCTGTCGTGATTTCCTCTTGACCTTAATGTGTGACTTGGTTTGTAACCTGGATGATACTAGTGCTAACAATGCCTTGAATAGCATACATAGAAATATGTCAGGTGTTGAAGTTGTAGACAGCAGTTTGCTATATGTCTGAAGGGGGGGGGGGACAAGCATGCTGTGAGATTTGTGTATCGGAAAACGCCTCCTGAACAATGGTTTTCACTCTGTCGAAGTGCCACAGGGTTTGATTTAATATTATAAAGGCAGAGCCAGAAGACTCTGCTGTCTGGATTATATCTCATCCCTGCTGCCTCCCCCTGGTGCTTTGCCTTTTCATACCAGTCTCTTTGTAGCTTCACACAGAAGGATCTTCAGGCTTGCTCTCCTTCTGTTCAAATCATTGTAGCACGGCAAAACCAATCTTCTCCTTTTTATTTAAATTTTAATAGAGTTTTAACAATTTATAATATCAAACATTCTCCCCTCACGCCCCCTCCCTTTTTAATACTTTGTTATTCAGATGCAAAGCTTAATTTGAAATGTAGTGTGATAACCCAGTGTGTGCAAACTCTTATCTTCTATCATGACAACAGCAGATTCCTGAAAACCTATCTGATCTTAAGGCTCGTGATTTAACGCTGGCTTTAAATGAAATGGTATTTCAGGCACCTGGTGGCAAGAAGAAAAATAAAGTCGCTGGTTTTTTTAAAAAAGAATGCTCCCCCCTTCTGCTGCTGAGATATGCAAATGTTTGCCTGTTGTTCTTGTTATAAATCTCCTACATTAATGGGCTTGCTGTGGACCCCAGCAGCTATTTAAAATATTTGCATTTTTTTTTTTGGGGGGGGGGGGTTTAATAGGAAAACTGAACCACTTCATACTTCCCCAGTAGTAGTCTGTGTGGTGGGGCAATGCTGCAGAGCTGCCTTCTCAACACCAACATTGCTACAGCTTCCCTGGGTGGGGATGGGGCAGGGTGGTCTCCATGCTGTGGAGGCACAGGTTGAATAGACACTTGTACAGAGCACCAGGTTGACACCACTGTTGCTTTTATGCAACACCAATCTCCCCACCACCCTGTCCAACCCCAGTCCTGCCTGCATAAGCTCCACTAATGCTGCTGGTGGGAGACTGGCTCCAGAAGAAGAAGAAGAAGAAGAAGAAGAAGAAGAAGAGGAGGAGGAGTAGTAGTAGTAGTAGTAGTAGTAGTAGTAGTAGTAGTTTGGATTTGATATCCCGCTTTATCACTACCCGAAGGAGTCTCAAAGTGGCTAACATTCTCCTTTCCCTTCCTCCCCCACAACAAACACTCTGTGAGGTGAGTGGGGCTGAGAGACTTCAGAGAAGTGTGACTGGCCCAAGGTCACCCAGCAGCTGCATGTGGAGGAGTGGAGATGCGAACCCGGTTCACCAGATTACGTGACTACCACTCTTAACCACTACACCACACTGGCACCACACAGATCACATCTTTCCTCCATGTTCACTAATAGCAATAGGGTCAATTCTTGAATGGTGTTACACCTTCTGCTTCCCTTCCCTTCCTTTTTAAAAAATGACACTTAATTTAAATGGACCCAAACAATGCTACTCTCTGCTTGACAAGGAAGGCAGTGAATGCGAGTTCAGACTGAGCTGATTAAGTACTGTAGTTGCATGTTCAGCATGTTCAGACCCAGAGACCTCCCCCCCCCTAAATAAAGACACACTCGACTCACAGCTTTATTGATTACAGAAGGTGAGTGGTTGCATAGGTTGCATACAGAAGGTGAGTGGTTGCATGGTTCAACTAGCTCCCTGCACCCTTGCAGGCAGCGCTGACCGAGGGCACCAGCATAGGTCAGCCAAGGGTGAACACCTGGGTAGGCAAAAAGCCGGGAACAGACTATGTTCACCACCCAGATGCCCCCCTGGACTCAGGCACAGGCACAACCCCCTCTCAGGGGTTGACCAAACCAGTTGAGTCTTTGGATTCCTTTAACTTAATACCCTCCACATAGGGATGGTGAGACCATTCTCCCATCCCTATCACCTGAACCAGTGCCTATCCGCAACCTTGCAAGTTGTGACGATTTGCTATGTGGCAGGCGAAACCCAGATGGCAACAGCCAATCAGCCAGGTGGGAAAATTCTTGCCGTGCCCCAGTCCCAACAACAGACGACACACGACGGCATAGCAAGGTCAATCGCAAAATGCCCTAAAAGTAGGGAGAGGTGTGTGGGTGTTCCGATGCACCCACTGAAAGAGGAAGCTCTGGGTCCTGTGCATGGGTCCCTTAATCCTCTTGAACTGTGGCCCATTGGCCAGATTGAACCCAACATAGAGGGACCTACCAATCGGGTGTTGTGGCTGTCCAATCTTACCCACCCACAACACAGGAAGTCAGTCTCCAGGTCTCACTGCAACACGTGCCCTCTTTTAGGGAGGACATGATTTCTTTCCCCTGATCACCCCTCTCAAAAGCCAACAAAAGAACAATTAAAGGAATAAGATGTGGGCTGCACATCCATTGATCCTTTTCTTCTGTCTTCCCTCACCATCTTCTCCTTTTCCTCTTCCACTTTGAACTGCCTCTCCACTCATGCTCCCTTACACTAACAATACATTTAAGGGCAAAATAAATCAATCCATTGTGGTTTTCTTTTCCACTAAAGAAATCAATGTCCAGAGGTTTAAACTAAGTCCGTCCTCGATGAAACCCAATTAACTAGATAGCAGCGAGTACCAAATGTTTGGCATCCCATGCCAATGATAAAATTAAGCTACAATACTAGTAGACGATTTGGAAAAGTATTTGGGGAATGGTAGTACACTTTGAAAACTGCACAGATGTGACTTCCCCCCGATTTGAATGTTTATACTCAAACACCGAATTAACTCTTGCTTGAAAGTCCAATTCACACACAGAGAGATACAATCTGCAGTTAACTCCATGAAATTTTTTGATAACATAGCTTTTTCATTGAATTGTATTATTATATACAGTATAGTCCAGTTGCTCTGATGATTTCCTAAAAGTAATGTAGAGAAGAATTTGACACGCTTATGCTCTCAGTTTTTAAGTGAACAGACAAGATTTAGTTTTTGTTTCCATACATGCTACTCATCCCTCTTGTTCACTGCTAACCTCAGCTTACTTGCCGTTAATTCATGCTGTACATGAAAGAGCTACTGACAAGCTTTCAGAAAGTAGCTTAAATCTCTTTACCTAAGCAGATCCGCTGAATTTAAGTAAACATGCTCATAAATAGCTTTTCCTCTGTGCTGTCTTTGGAGAGGCTTCTTTCCATCAACTTTATCTGTGTGGATGCAGTCTGATGAGTATTAAAAAAGATATTTATAACTTTGTCAGTCACAGCAGTATTAATATTGAAATCTCAAGAGGCAAAAGAAAATCCATAAAGATAGTAGGGTCTGGGAAAATGGTGCATGTGTCCATCAAGCTCACGCTGGAATGAAAGCCATGATAATAACATGCTTCATCGATTAAGACATGTGCGCAATTTCATCCAGACATAAATGAGGGGGGGGGGGAACTGTGCTTAAAAAGAAGCAAAGCCTATTTTTTGCATAATGGCTGGGTGTATAGCCAAGGTGCCACCCAACCTATAATCTTAAATTTAAATGTATTTATGTGTGCTATTTGTAAGCCTTCACGGACCCTCCGTAATTCCATGATGGTGAGGCTGAATCAAATGTGAACATATTTACCACCCTAATGTAACCCCCCCAAAAAATGGCTTCTTTTTTCTACCTTCTGTTTTATTCAGAGAGAAAGATAGAATGAGTTTGGCCCGGAATTTGGCATAAAATTAGAAAGGAAGGCCTGGAGTGGGACATGAATAATAAAAATGTTTGCATGAAGGAGTGGGTGGCATGGATGGTACTTTCAGAAGAGCACTGTACAATGTGGGACTAAACTACACAGAATTTTTCAGTAGTCGAGTCCAGCCTAGAAACTAAATCAGAGTGCTGGTAGGCCCTGCTCCATCTTAAGAAGGCCTCTTGGTTACACAGGAGCCCTGAACAAGGAGATGGGGAATCTGTGGACATTCCAGATGTTGTTGGACTACAAATCCCATCATCCCTAAATGTTGGCCATGCTTGCTATGGCTGATAAGGAGTTGGAGTCATAAGCATATAAGGAGAGCTCTGCTGGCTCGGACTAAGGACCCATCTAGTCCAGCATCATTGCAGTGACCAAACGGATGCTTATGTGAAACCATCAAGCAGGACCTAAGTGCATTATTGGCCTCCTCACTTGTGATTCTCAGCAGCTGGAGGTAGAACATAATCACTGTGGCTAGGAGCCATTGATGCTCTTATACTCCACGAGCCCAATAACATTTGGAGCTCCTCTTGGACATACTTGGGCAATGTGTTGGGGACACTGCAGTAGAATGAGAGGGTGTCAGGAAGCAGTTGATAAAGCTTCATGATCTTTTTGCCTTTAATACCCTGAAGCACTTGGTTCTTGGGCACACCTGGTAACTCACACATCATCTATATGATAGGAGAAAGTACTTTGAGATGGCTTCCCAACTGTACATTTGAAAAATAAGTTTTTTAAAACTGGCAAAACATTAGTCTGGAACAGTAACCAGACTTTATTGTGCATGGTAGGGTGAGGAACCTCAAGCCTGAGGACCAAATGTGGCCCTTCAGTCTTCTCTGTCTGGCCCCCGGGACTCTCCCCAGCCTACAGCCTTCTTGAGCCACACCCCTCAACAGCCCTGCTTTGCACCTTCCTTGAGTGTTTTTGCCTGGATGGAATGTGTCCTTTACCTCTGCTGATGCTTAGTGAATGAGAAGATGCTTGCATGAAAGGATGGAGAGGAATGTGTGAGTTGAAGAATCTAGCCTGCTGTACAAATCAAAACACTTACATTTGTTGCTCTGCCCACATTTTTTCTACCTCTGCCTATCAATGGCATGGTTAGGGCAGTTGGATGGGAAGGGTACAAATATAACAACAACAACAACAACAACAACAACAACAACAACAACAACAACAACAGTAATTTAATTTAATTTATTTATTTATTTATTATGGAGTTGCAGAAGGCTCCTCTGAAGGGGAGGTATTCCTCAGGCTGAAAAATGTTCCCTACTCTTGGTGTATGATAGCACCAAACTACTACACAAACACCAGGGATGCGGGTGGCGCTGTGGTCTAAACCACTGAGCCTTTTGGGCTTGCTGATCAGAAGATCGGCAGTTTGAATACATGTGACTGGGTGAGCTCTCGTTGCTCTGACCCAAGGTCCTGCTAATCTAGCAGTTCGAAAGCATGCCAGTGCAAGAAGATAAATAGGTACCGCTGCGGTGGGAAGGTAAACAGTGTTTCTGTGTGCCCTGGCTTCCGTCACGGTGTTCCATTGCACCAGAAGTGGTTTAGTCATGCTGGCCACATGACCCAGAAAGCTGTCTGTGGACAAATGCTGGCTCCCTTGGCCTGAAAGTGAGATGAGCGCCGCAACCCCATAGTCGCCTTTGGCTGGGCATAACCGTCCAGGAGTCCTTTACCTTTTACCTTTACCTTATACAAACACCATCTGGATCCATCTCAGAGACACCAAATTGGGCAGAACATTTGCCAGACATTATAATTTTGTATAGGTGCCCATTTTGAGAATGGAAGTTTAGGCAGTTTAGAAAAAAAACAGTAGACCAGACTTGGTTTAGAAATTATACACAGAAGGCATGCAATGTGAGTAGCGCATTATAGCTTTGATGAGCGAAATGTGTGGAAATCAAGGGCACATCCTCAGCATTTCTGCATGCTAATAATTTTACAGCTTTCCACTAGTAATGCAGTACTCAGATTTTTGAAAGCATGGCTGTACTTAATCCCATTATTCTCCTGCTAACAGCTGAAACCTCTTCTGCTCCACAAGCTGTATTTTAAGTTGTTAACATAAAACAGAGGATAATGTTGCCTCAGCAAAAAAAAAAAAAAAAAAAAAAGAAGCCACTGAATGGATCTGAAAACTATATTGTATTGGAATGATCTTGAAACAGAATAGCATGCCCAGTGCTCTTAGCTGTCTTGTAGATATTTGAATAGCTTCTTTTCACAGTGGAACAATCAAGTGTAAATGCAACTGACCTTGTTTTCTTGGCTACTAGTCAATATAATAAAACATACTGTGCTGTTGTGGACAGCTTCTAGTCAACTCAGATGAATTATTGAGTATTGAATGGTGCTTTTGTTGTTGTTGTTGTTGTTAAATTGCAAACAGCTTCACACAGTCACAAAAACTGTGTGAGTAAACACTTTGATCTGGAACTCTGTAGGACAAAGCATCATCTTGATCAGGAGTGTTTTGTGGTTTTCTTTATGTACCTTTTTGGACCTTTCAATTCCAAATAAAATAAATTCCCATCAACCGTAAGGTTGGTCAGGGAGGCTGTTGTTGTTCCTGTCTTTATTTTTCAGTAGATGCCCAGTGTAGATGAGACTGAGTTATGATCCCATGTCATTCTTTGGGGCACTGTTGTGGGAGGAGAGATGGTTCTTTCTTCACAACATAGACATTCCTATTGGGTTCTGTTGGAAAATGAAGAGCAGGGTTGCATAAACACTGTACATTTAAAGCACTCCCCAAAAAACAATCCTGGAAACATAAGCTTACCCCTCACAGAGCTACAATTCCCAGCACCCTTAACAAACTACAGCTCCCAGGATTTTTGGAGTGAGGAAAGGGATGCACTTCAACTATGCTCTGAGTGGTGGACGTGCCCCAAGGTAAAAGACTTCAGGGAAAGGATTTATAATGAATTGAAAAAAGTGTTGAAAAACACATTTACTAAAAAACCAGAAGCCTTTTTACTTGGTATAGTGGGGGGTGAAATCCCCCCATAAGATGTTACTTTTTTTCAGTATGCTACAACAGTTGCGAGAATATTGTTAGCGAAGAATTGGAAGAAACAAGATTTACCAACTATCGAAGAATGGCAGATGAAGATGATAGAACTTGCCGAACTGACCGGGAGACTCCTAGACCAGAGAGAAGAGACGGTGGAAGAAGATTGGAAGATTGGAAGAAGTTTAAGGAATATTTGAAAAAAATATGTTAATATTTAAACCCTAGAATAGCTTTGGAAGTGGATATAGGCTGTAGGGTTAGAAGGAGTAGATAGGGTATTTTAAAATAATATTATTTGTAAGTGATAAAATGTGAAGTTATTTTAAGTATGATTAAAAAAAATGGTTAGAAATTATGATATATGTAAACTGCTAAAGAGGAAGTAAAATGAAAATCAGATAGGGGGGACTTGGGGAAGCCCACTTAACAATGTTTAGGAAAATAAGGATATGACAAGAATTTGTTTGTATTGTTTGTCTTTTCTGTCTGTGTTTTTTATTTGTGTTATAAAATGAATAATTTTTTTTTGGAAAAAACAAATATGCTCTGAATTTATGTGGCTTAAGCCACAACCAGGCTGTCTAAACAGCCCCAATGGTGCCCAGATTGGCAGCAAATGATTCTTTGGGTCAAAGAGAGAGATGGCTGGGAGACAGAAACATAACATCTGTTGCCTCATCAGTAAGTAAGGAACCCCCCAAAAAGTTTATTATAATTTTGGTAAGCCCCTGAAGACCATTTTTCTCTTTGGGGGTGATTTCACCCATTACCGCCCCACCCCCGACAAATAGTTGCTAGATTCTAGAAATGTAGGATGGGTATAACTTCGGCTGTTTTTAAGGAGTTTCCTAAGTCTTTGATGCTAACTGTTTTTTTGTATGTTCTTATATTTTTGTTCTGCTATGTTATTATGAAATTGCTTTTGTAGTGTTTGTTTGAAAGGCATCCCTGTTTCCTTCCCCGCCTTCACTGGTTCTGATTTGAAAGAGAGGTAGAGCTGGGTGGCCACTGCAGGCTATTGCAGGTTGCTTGCTACCCTTACACCAAACATTTAGCGATACCTCTTTTACGCAGGATGCTACAGAGCTTTCTGTTGCCGTGAGTATTTTAACAGGGGGCATTTCGTCCTCAATAATATGGCACATTTCCACAGACAGCGTGGAAAAATGTATAAATGAGTGTTTTTAAAGATATAAAGTGGCCCTTCATCTGGGCGGTCATCAGTTGCCTAGCAACCAATTGGCTTCCCTTTCAATGTAAGAATTCAGAAGCTTTCTGACATCAAATTACTATTCCGATAATGCCTGCCTGAGTCTCCCTCACACAGTTGTATAGCAGGCAGAAATGTAAGACATGCAGCCGTCATGCTAATAGGAAAGCATTTTTGTCCTCCTCTCCTCAGTGGAAGGAAGCCAAAGTCTGTGGCATACTTTCAAAGTGAAGCTCTCAGTATATTTGCAGCTTCAATTATATTGTTTCACCCTTCAGAAGTTTCTGCAGACTTCAAACTTTTCAACTTTCAGGGTCACCTCTGATGTTACTTCACCTCAGGGGTCACCAACCTGTTTTGAGCCCCATGGGCAGATTAGAGAAACTGCCGTGATCACCACATTCACACACCATGACCAACCTATGCTATGGGCTGAAACAGAAAGCTTCTTTCAGACTGAATTTTAGCAAGGAGTGGGGTGGGGTAGATGCACTGTGGATGCCAGGGAAGGTACAATGAACTCTGATAATGCCTCTTGCTTGTCTGAATGAAGAATAGAGAGGAATCGGCCACTGCGCATGGAAACTTGCCTACTGTATAAAGGTAAATTTTACATTGGTTTCTCCACCCCCTTTTGCCTGTGTTCCTCCTTACCAGTGGCCCTCACACAGTTTCTCATAAGAGAATGTGGCCCTCAAGTTGAAAATGGCTTCCCATACCTTTGATGTCTTACAGAAGGGCAGAGTATTCAGCATGGTTCCCCCCCCCTTTTTCTAAAAAGCGGCTATCTCTGCAAATTGATTAACATGGAATAGAGATAATGTGCATTGCCTTCTCTAACCTTAGTGCAACCCATTTGCCTAACACCATTAAATTTAATTTTGAGAATTTCACCCTTGATCCAGAATCACATCCTCCTCTGAGGTTCAATTTGGGTTAACTGCTGTAAATTAAATAATGGAAGTCCCATTCCACAGAGTAGTCTTCTGATACAAGCTGCATTGAAGTCAATGGGATCTGTACCATCAAAATGGCCAGACTGTGAGGCTGACAGCTTAATTAACTCGGTGGTGAACTCCATAGAAGCAAGGTCCTGATAGGCTTAACCTCTATTACTCTTCTCCAACCGTCTTCTATACTTTAGAAGCAATTCTAAGGAATGTGTACCATCTAATCTGTGCCATCGTTGTTGGTGGGTGGACAAATGCCATTAGGAATGACAAAACTATCAAGCCTTCCATTGTTCCTTCCGTTTTAAATCTAAACAATTGCTTGCAACAGCTGAGAAGGACTAAAAAAGTAAGGACAAAATGCCCTCACCCAACATTTCACAGAAAGGCTTTGCTGAGGGAAAAAGTTGTTCTTGCTTTTCCAGTTATAATTAGGTCTGCTAGATTAGTCACCCTGTTAACATTTATATATATATGTATAAATATACATAGCCACTCTGGTTCTGTTAACAAAGAGTGACTGTGCAGAAGTTCTGTCATACTGCAAGTTCTTCTATATGTGGCTGTGTGGAAAAGGAGTTATTGCCTTCTCCCTCACTTGCCCCACTGTATTCTTATCTCTGTTTATCAGTAGAGAAGTATTGGTTTTGGTCTGGGGACCAGCTATTCCCCCTTCAGTTCTAAGCTGGGACAGGCAATACTTACGGCGGTGAGATGGGGACAAGAAACCCATTACAGTTGTACCTTGGTTTTTGAACAGCTTAGTTCTTGAACGTTTTGGCTTCTGAACACTGCAAACCCAGAAGTGACTGTTCCGGTTTGCAGGGGCAGAGGAAGGGGGGTGCGATGGAGGCAGGTTGCCCCGGGTGCCACCACTGAGGGGTGTGACAAAATGCCAGGTGGCACTCCCTGTGGGGCCTGCAGCAACACGTCTCTCCTGGGAGTGATGCAGTGGCTTGGGTGTCCGCGGGCTCCACACTGCACCAAATGGTCTGCCTGCTACCTCCCCCCCAGCTGTAGGGTGTCTGAGTGGGAGGAGGCAGGCAGACTCCTCAGAGGCCCAGCGGAGCATCCTGCCCCACCGGTGGCGGGCTGTGCCCCCATAGGTGCAGGACTTGCATGCCGCCCCAGGCGAATGATTGGCTTGCTCTGCCACTGCCGGTTTGCAAACTATTTTTGGAAGCTGAACATCCGATGGGGCTTCTCCGGCTTTCGATGGGCTGCAAGAGTTTCCTGCAGCCAATCAGAAGGCATGCTTTGGTTTTCAAACATTTTGGAAGTCGAACGTACTTCTGGAATGGATTCCGTCCGACTTCCAAGGTACGACTGTATATTGTGGTCTCTTCCAACTCTATGATTCTATGATTCTATGATTCTATGATTGTATTTTCAAATCAGCTACCTACATCACCTCTCTGAGGTGCAACTTCCTCATCTTTTTGAGTATTTAAAGTAGGAGTAGGGGATCTTCTTCTTTAAGAAAACCAACAATTTAAAGGCCTCATTCTCTTGCCTTCCATGACTACATGCATCTTGTTTTTTCCAGTAATTTATGTACATATTTATGTGGGATGAGCGCTGCATCCCATAGTCGCCTTTGATTGGACTCAAAACCGTCCAGGGGTCATTTAACTTTGCCTTACCTAGTATATACATTTTTGTACATCTTAGCTGGAGAACTGCATTGCAAAATACGGAGTAACAATGCCATCCTATGAATGCTTAGTTAAAAAATATTCCTCAGTGATTAAATGGGACTTAACTCCCTAAGTAAGTGTTCGGAGGATTTGAACCTAAGTCTGGAGCTCTTCAGCTGTTCAGAATTTGTATCAGGGAGAGGCATGGGTCCATGCAATTTGATCCTGCCCTCTACACCCTTCCCTCCCCACAATGAACAGGCTTACAATCCTCCCCACAGTTTTGAAGCCATTGTGTGTTGTTCTAGCCCATTGTCTGCATTCTGTAGGCATTTTTAGACACTCTTTTTACATAAAATAAATACTTTTCAATGCACAATAACAGTTCAGAACGTGGACCAAAAAAATCCCTACCCAATTCCTAGCCCTAGTTTCTATACCTTTAACAGGGCCTCTGAGGCTTATGACTCTCAGCTGTAATTTCAGTATTTCATAAATATAATTGTAAGCCTCATACGATTTCAATATTTCATGAAATGCCTTCAAGGGCTTATATTAGACTCTTGAGGACCTCAAAGTACTGTGTGAAACATAGCATGGCATCCACACCGTGAAGTAACCAATATGTAGAAACTGTTCTCCTCTCACTATTCAATCTTCACATTGTGCGCCGTGAGGCAATTTTTCATTTCTACTTACGGTAGGTACACATGAAATTAAAGGAATGCAAAGGTTGTATCCTGTTTGCATGGCAATTCTGGGAAATGCCTGCTGTTTCACCAGCTTAGCTTTACAACTCAGATAATCAAGCTGACCCTGCGTAGATGTCTTCTCCACTGTTGCCATCCCTGGCCATTCAACCTTGAATGGACTCTTCCTGCCCCTGACACACCAGTCAATGTAAATTCAAGATATAGCTTTATCTTCTTTACTTGCCTGCCAAGAACTGTTTTTCGCTCTGATTACAATTCCTGCTCCAGCTCCCCAGAGAGTTAAGATATGTCAATAGTGCCAGCCCAAGATGTTTTGTGCAATCTGCATTAGGAGCAGACTAAAAAGTCTTGCTGGACCATTTAGACACCAATTCCCACCTTCATTTGCACCCAGTGCCCCCTCTCACGGCGCCTGCTAAACTGTACTGCGCTTCATTGCAGGTGATGACAACAACAAAACAACAACAACAATATTGTTTTTCTCAGCCTTTCACCTTGAGGTCCCAGGGCAAGTTACAACAATGTTAAAATATAGTATTGAAAATGGTTAAAATACATAGTAGTAGTAAAAAGAATAGGGTGGGTCATAAAATATACATCTCAGGTTTTAAAGAGGTTCGCCTTCAGAGAACAGTGGAATCTATATAATGAAAGTGTCATGTGCACCTCTGTGGAAAGTGAACCCCACAACTCAGAGGCTGCCAAAGAGAATGCCCTCTCTGGGGCCACCAACCCCTGAACTTCTGAGGGTGCTCTCCTCTGCTAACACCCAAGAGGGTCTGTAGGAAAGGATATTTGTGGCCTAAGTCATTTAGGGCTTTAAAGACTAATGTGAGCACATTGAATTGGGGCCGGAAAGAAACTGGCAATCAATACAGCTGTTCTAAAACACAAAATATGTATGTTCTAAAGGGAACCAGAGTAATCAGGTGGCAACAGGGGACTTATTCTCATTTCTGTGAGTTTAACAGCTGGACATAGTAGTATAGCTTTGACAGATCAAAATACGACCACCAGTGCCCCCAAGCACTTGCCAGTCATCTTATTAGAAGTTTAATATTACAGAAGCTCAGCCTGGAACAAGCACTATTTATGTAAGCATCCTTTCCCGGAAAACATTTAATACAATATTAAACTGGTTGGGGAAAGCAGAACAGATTATTTCCAAGGTTTTTGCATGTGGGAGTTAGGGCAGGAGGGAAAAAAAATATCACACTGTGGGCCTTTTGGTCACCCGTGTACCCCCACTTCAGACATTTTATTATTTGAACAGGAATAATTAGTATCTTGCTTGGTTTTAGCAACGAGCAGAAACTATTAATTAACTGAAGCTGACTGGCCCTGCTTGTGATCACCATTGTAGGGAACAAATTGACTAAATTAATAAGACTGGGAGAAGGGAGTCAACAAAAAAATGAAGCCTATGTCAAATTCTCTCTTCTCTCTCTCTCTCTCTCTCTCTCTCTCTCTCTCTTTCTCTTTTAATATCGAAAAAGTTAGCACGGGTGGTCTGCTCATTTTTGTTACTGTCCCAAGATTTGAACCCAGGTGACCTAGTTTAAGGCTAACAACCCACTCACTGCATCAGCTTTCTCCAAAACTGGTGCATTCCAGATGTTTTGCTCTTCAACTCCTATCACGGCAGCCAGGATGGCCAATGGTCCAGGATGATGGAAACTGGAGCCCAACAACAGCCAGTTTGCAGAAGACTACACTGCACCATAACTGCATGCATGATTCTGGTTTGGAGGATTGGAGATGAGTCCTCTTTTTCTCAGAGTGAGGTCTCCAAACCCAGATTACAGACCACCAGTCCTGGTTTGCAGAGCTTGTTGTCAGTTTGTAGAATGGTAGAGTTCAAAGGGAACCCAAGAGTCATCTAGTCCAACTTCCAGCAATGCAAGAATCTAAGCTAAAGCATCCATGACAGAATGGATGTAATGCAATCTGCATGGACTCTGGACTGTCACTGTGGGAACTGAAGGCTGTACAAAGGTAAGAACCCCATCTGTTTCCTCGCCCACTTTTGCACCTGGCCTTTGGACTGAGAATGGTTCCCCACCTTTGCTGTGCCATTTTATGATTTTCTGTTTTATGAATCACCTGCTTCGCACAAGTCTCAAGGCAACTGACATGAAATCAACTAAATGTAGCCTTAGAAACAGCACAAAACACGACAACTAAGGAGAGGCTTTAGAAACAATGCAGAAGAAACACCTAAGGCAGGGACCTTTTCATTCAGCAGAAAAGTCTTGTCAAAACAAAAAGTCTTCAACTGTATCCACAAAGTACAAATAGCAGGTGCCAGCCATATCTCAACAGATATGCTGTTCTGTAGAATGGAGGCAGCCACACTGAAAGCCCTGCTTTGAGTTACTGTGGAGCAGGCATCTGATATTTTAGGAACTTCAAAGAGATGCAGGATATAGGCATCTTGACTCGTCCCACTTTACACACTGAGATAAGGGTGAAAATGGGCACATACAGTGGTGCACACATACTGTAGCTCCTCTATGTGACTGGGAACCCTGTTTGCCCAGCGTTCCTGATCACATGGAAGGATCTACATATGTGCCACACTCTACATGTAGAAGAAATCCAAATGCCACCTTCACAACCACATCTAAAGGCCAAGTCCATCCAGCAAGATCTTGCTTCCTCCCATGTGTAGAGTGGACATGTAGAGCATTCAAGGCAAAGAGCTATTATTTCTGGCTTGTATTAAATCATAGAGATGTGGCTTATGCTGCTATTCTCTTACTATTTACTGGTAATGTAGCTCTTTCCCACCTAGCATAAAGGAATTTTAACTTTTGCTCGCATCTGCTGCAGTACTGGGTCATGTGTGTAACCCCAGCTGGAGTTAACAGCTTAATTGCTATAACCTCACTGCCATTTCAGAGTTCAAGTACAGTACCTTCTGAAATGAAAACACTCTCACTTTGTATTATATTTTCAATCTCTCATACTAGAATTCACCCTCCTACCTGGTTAAAGTGAATTACCACTATAATAAATTAATCACAATTCTCTTCCAATTTGCACAGAGAATTTTTATCATAGTATTGTGCTCTTGCAAAGTAATCATACTGCTAGGTACCGTAATTTGCATTGTATTTGATCGTCTAATACAGACTTCCATAACAGCCACTTCAGTTTAGTGATTTATTGATAATCACTGTAGTCTTGTTCTGATTCTCCTGTTAAATGAAGTTAGATTAGGACTTGTTCCTACATTATCATGGGGCATGACTTCCTAAATAAGAAAGAGGTCTTGCACAACTTCGAAAGCACTTAGCTTAGACTTACTATGTCCTAGGCTGAAAAAGTTCAAAGGTCACAGACAGATTTTAAGAGCTCTTCTGTAAGCTCTGTGTCCTAACTTGACATCGGGATAATGAAGAGGGAATTCTGCATTGATCTAATTGCAACAGGACTAAGCTCGTATCCTCACCATACATTTAAAGCACATGGCTTCCACCAAAGGATCCTGGGGCCTCTTGTTTCACCCTTGCAGAGCTACCATTCCAAGCACCCTTAACAAACTACAGTTCCCATGATCCTTTGAGGAACACAATGTGCTTTAAATGTATGGTGAGGGAGTGACCGAAGGTAAAGAGACAACTCCTAAGAGGAATGTGGCCAACAGTCATGTTGGTAGAACATGAGACTCTTAATCTCAGAGTTGTGGGTTCAAGCCCTATGCTGGGCAAAAGATTCTTGCATTGCAGGGAATCGGGCTAGATGGCCCGCACGGTCCCTTTCAACTCTACAATGCTATGATTCTATGATTACCTAGTTGCAATACACACAATAACACTATAAGGCAAGCCAAGATTGTGATTTCTCCTGAGACTGAGAGCTTGCTTGGGAGACAGGCACTATCCTGTAAGAAAAACAGATCTTTGCCACATTTATTTATTTATTCAATATATATTCCACCCTTCCTCCCAAAGGAGACCAAGGTGGCAGTGGAAAGACTGTCAAGATTTATATGGAAAAATTAACTACACCAAATATGTTTTGTACATTTTCTTATTGGACACAAAGGAGCCATGATAGAAACAGCGGTTTCTTGTGGCTGCAGCTCAACCTCTTGAACAGACTAATAAACATGGTCTTTATAGACCAAAGACAAGATCTGGTCAATGATTTTTAAAGTCCTGCTGATGTCAAAAGCAACTGTAAAGCAGGTGTTTATTTTTACCCCTTTGGAATAAGTGGGGAATACATGTGTTTACAAGCAGCTGCATTATGCCCATAAATTTTTGCAGATCAGCTTAGCACAAACATCTCTCTTTGTGGGATTTGTTTGCAACCAAATGAAAGAATTGTACTACTGCTGGCACCCAACCCAATTAGAATTTTTTCACTGAAATTTAAATTCAGAAATACAAATACAAATGGAGACCATGATAATTTCTGGTGTATCTTTGGGATTTCAGACATTGCATATTTTTTCAGGGGTGTTGGGGAGGAACGTCAACATTCAGCATGTGAAATATTAACGATACTGATAAAATTCCAGGCATCCACTGTAACTTGGATAACAAAGTTGGATGCACAGTGAAACTTGCCTTCTTTACAAATCCTTTATTTATAAGATTTTCAGCAAGAACTCTACAATCTTTATTATTGCTAAGTTGTTAGAACTTCAGACAACTCTCCAGAAGGCCCATGCCTAATGCCCAATATACACCAGGGAACTAAGGGCATTTAAAATCACAATTCAACATTCATTGCTAGAAAACAAAACAAAACAAAAATACCTATCAAGGGAAATCATTTTCACAGCAACTAGCATACTGCAAAATACTTGGAGAAGACAGCAATTTGCCTTTTGTTTCCTTTTTAACTTGTGGAATTATATTGGAAGGGTGTCTTCTGTTTGAATAATATAACCCTGAATGCAATAGTTCAAAATTGCCTCCCTAATAGGGTGACATCTAATGAGTTCATTAAACTCAAAATTATATGTAATATTTATGGATGTTATTGTCAATGAACCAAAACAAGTAGCATTAAAATCATGGAGCCATAAACTGTTATAATGAATAGTGATTGCTGGAAGGTGAGTTATCTGTGCTCTGATCCATTTATAAAACTGCAATATATTCATAAGAAAAGAACAGTTCACTTCACTGTTACAGAAGGGAATTGAGCAGCAGCACAGAAGGCTTAGTAGCAAAAAAATCCCCATAATAAATGTGCAATGCTCAAATGCGAAATAGAAATGCTTTAAATTAAAATCTTTCTCTGCAAGGTTAATTACAATATAACATTTTCTCTTTTATGAACAATTAAGTAATTGTGAAATGTGTGCATGTAATTTCAATGTCATTGTCTTTCACCACCAGTTGATATGGGGAAAACTGTGTATAGAGTGTAACTTATTCAAAACGTAGCATCTTTGCCTTTTAGCATCCACGCACACTAATAATGATGCTTTTCCAAACAGATATACAGAGGCCAATGACTGACATATCAGTTCCACCTGAAGTATTCTGGAGCACCATGGCTTCACTTTGCAAAAGTTTCCGGGGGGCTGTAAAGGCTACAGGAAGTTTCGTTTGCTATGAGTTGGATCCAGGCTAACTGTTGGGCAGAATTCTGCCTGCCGTACTCTCCTGATAGAAGAAATGGGGAGATTATTTTGACCGATGTTGCCCCTTTCCCCCTTTCCTTATTTTTCTCATCCTTTCCAAAGACTACCTTTCCAATTTCTGCTTTGTTTCATTCAGTACAATATTTTTTTCATTCCCCCACATAGAGAAGCACAGAGACCCCAAACACCGGCAGTCTTTGCGTTGTACTTGGCAAATGTAGAGGACCCAGTTTCTGCTACCTTTCACCTCCTGTTTGCCTGAAGAAAGGATGTTAGGGTGACAGCCTCTCAGCTGCCTTCTTGCCTTTCTCTGCAGGTGCTTAAGGGAAGTTGCTGAGCCTTTTCTCCTCTGCTTCAGACATTAGGGACAACAATGCTGCTAATAAGTGGTGATATTGTTGCATTTGCACTTTCTGAAAATGTTTCTTATCTGCGATTGGTTCTCTTGATTATATAGGACAGGAGTAGCTAACCTCTGGCCCTACAACTGTTCCTGGGTTATAGCTACCATAATCTCTGCCTATAAACTATGCTGGCTGAGGTTGATGGAAGTTGGGACTGCAAAAACATCTGCAGGATCACAGATTTCCCACTGCTGATAGAGTTATATACGTTTGTGTCGTGGATTTGTTTGATCCTCCGTCATCTCCCTAGATCATTGGACAATGTTCACAGGATGATCGGAGCAAAAGGATTGCCTGCAGACTTCTTCTGTAGTCTCCTTCTACCCTGCTGGCACTCTTTTGTACCGCACTGGGAAACAAGGTGAATTGCTTGTTTTTTCCCTTCTACCTTGATTCCAAACTAAATGGTTGCCTGAGGGGTTCTTTGAATATTTCATTTGCCATCTTCATCCAGACTTCTACAGTGCGGCATCTTGTTGCCGGTTCATTTATTGTTTCTTTTGTAATTGCAGTAATCACACCAATTTTATACTGTACACCTGTGAAAATGTCTTGTGACACCCCAGGGGGAGCTCTCCTACAGAAACCTCTCTACTTTCAATGCAACAACTGGCAGGAAACGTGGAATCCATGTGGATGCCTCCTCCACCATATCACATGGGCCCCATTTCGACAGAAATGACTGCTGCTGGGCTGTTATCTCTCTCTAGAATAGATGGTTGGGTATCATTGCTGTTGGCTATCTTGAAAGATCTCTAATAGCACTGACTGCTGTGCCTATTAGTGCCTGCACATTCTCCCTTAGAATCCTGGCAACACAATACCATCCGAGAGTTTCTTAAATATGCAGTTTCTCCCATTGCAAATGTTACTTGAACTGAAAGGATTGCAACCAAGGCCAAACCCCTTGTGCTTATCAGCCACAGACAGGTTTCCTAATAGCCCCAGATCTTCTGGCCTCCCCAGATTAATGCTACTGGTGTGTTCTTCCCTTGCTCAATTTGCATGTGGCGACTCTTCTCTAGGCTACTTGTGTAGAGTGACAGTGTGACTAATAACTAGCTTCTAATGAGCAACCCTTCAATGCAGCCATGCACGGTTGATTGTACTGTATCTTCTGAAGAAAAAATGATTGACTGGAGTAGCTAGAGCCTCCTACCTTCTCTTTTGTAGACAGCAATCCCCATACTTCAGTGGTGTTTATGAATTCTAAGTGTTTTATTGTATCATTAACATTTCCCCAGGAGTGCATTTATTTTTTATTAACAAAAAATACCACTCATCTCACTTCTCCTACAAAATGGGGCAGACTGGGCAATGTTTACAAGATGTTTTTCAGGATTTTACTGGCTAAGATACAATGGGGGAAATCTGTGGCTCTCCAGATGTTGTTGGACTGTAACCCCTACCATCTCCGATCATTGCTTATTCTGATAGGAGTTGGAGTCCATCATATTTGGAGAGCCACAAGTTCCCTATCCCTGGGCAAAGGTATACTTTCCTAGGAGGGAAATATTCGCTGCTAGTAATGGATGGAGGACATAGAGAGGTGAGCAAATGTGCGCAGAAACTAGCCTACTACCCACCTTTGCCTCTGCACACCTCTCTCTGTCCTCCATCCAGAATTTAAGGGCACATTCCAGCTATGCAAAAGTACTAAAGGACAATGTGAAGTAGGGCCATTGAGAGCTATGGTCTGAGGGGAAGAGTCATGAGGGCCTGATAGAAAGGCTCAGAGGGCCACGACTGGCTCCTGAGCCCAAGCATCCCCAACACTGTGATAAATTGTATGAACCTTCCCATCCACAAAGGTCTTGGCCTAGAAATGGCTAGCAAGTTGTGACACACTGCTTATGGGAATTGTTGTTCATGTGCCTCTGGTGCAGGTGCCACTTTCCAGACTTTGTGTTCCACCCATTCCCATTGGAAGCTTGGTGGATTATGTGTAAAAGCAGGATGAAGCCTTCATAGAGGTAAACACCATGATAGACTTTCAGCATTTAGTCAGCCCAAGCATCGCTTTCTCGCACCGTAGTTGTCGCTATCTCAAGTGTTTCAAACATAAGTGATATGCAACATATCACTTTTTTAAAAAATATATTCTTTCTGACCTATGGGCTAATAGAAGGATGAATAGAGTGCTTAGAATTAAAGGGAATAGAATAAGACTGCTGGAAAGAAAGGGACTAGAGATGTAATTATCATCTGAATGGGGGTACTTGCCCTGTTTAAATGCACAGGCAGAACTGAGGAGAGCAGACACTTGCTTGCCTTAATCCTGCAAATGTTGCCTCCTGCTCCAAGAAGCCCTATTGGGGCACAGGAGAGATGCAAGCAGCAATGACAGATACTTCCAGGCTTTGATGGAGCATCTCTCCCCCTAGGGATAGCACTACTAGTCCCAGAATCCCCAGTGGGATTTGATGCTAGGCATGCATCACATTTATTGCACTTGGGAAATGATGTGCTTTACATTTTACTGTGTAAATTTGCTGTTGGAGTTTCTGGAGCTAGTATCTCCAGTTCTGCTTGCATCTATGGAGGGGAAAGATGTTCCCCCAGAGGAATACCTGCTGCCTCTACCTTCCTCTCGTTGCCCCTCCTTGCTCAAGGTAAAATACTGGGTTCTTGGTGCAGGCTGCCCTGAAGTACAGCAGACAATACTTGGTTTGCGAACACCCTTCTGCCCTGTCCTGTCCTTGACAAAAGCCCATCAGGCACAAAGGGAATAAGGTAACAATGGTAGTCTAATAGTTCCAGCACCTTGGACAGTTCCAAGTGTGCAACATCTTCCCAAATAGTGTAGGATGGGCCTGAAGCTTTTACAGTGGTGCCTCGCAAGACGAAACTAATTCATTCTGCGAGTTTTTTCGTCTTGCGAATTTTTCGTCTTGCGAAGCACGGTTTCCCATAGGAGAAACCGTAGAATAAGAATAAGGAAAAAGGAAACAAACTTGCAAGACGTTTTCGTCTTGCGAAGCAAGCCCATAGGGAAATTCGTCTTGCAAGGCATTCGTCTTGCGAGGTACCACTGTATTGCTCCACAACCTCCACCTAGGCTCTGCCCCTTTCCTGAAGAGCAGAAAGTCTTAAAGGGGCAGATGCCTGGCTCTTCCTCTCAGACAATTCCCTCCCAGCTTGCTGCCTGGGTTGATGGACCAACATGGGGGAGCACTGGGTCTCTAGAGTGGAGCAGGATGGTTCTGGCAGGGGTTCCAGTAACTCTAAATTGATTGGCTCAGACTTTAACTCAGGCCCAGTTTTTATGCTAAGACTTTTGCCAGTTTCTAGCATGTCTGCCTCCCATGCTATTGGTCTGCTGAATCTGGTTTCTTCCTCCTCAACTGAGTCATAGCCCAGGCTGCTGCTCAGGGTGGAGGGTCCTGACACTTTCAGGCTTTTTATGAGCATTTGATTTGATCCATCACAAAGGATCAACTTCCCTTTTGGGGGTAAGCAATGGAAAGCTCATATATCCATAGAAGGGACAGCCGCTGGAAAACCAGAAGGAGGCCACGTGACGACAGCACAATCTAATTTGAGATATCTATCATTGACCTGGTGCAGTGAGAAGGAACAAAGGACAGAAACCTCACAATCAGTCCCTGAGTCTTTCAGGGTATTAAAAAGGGCATGCTAACAAAACTTATGTGAGGATAGAGAATGAAAACTTTTATTTTATATTCCAAAGGTATAAAAATGTTTGCAACGGACATGTTTTAGTTGGGTGTCCCAAAAGAGAAGGGTGTGAAACAAACTGTCTTTTGCTCAATAGCTGTCCAATGTGTCCCCCAGCAAATTGGAGTGTGTACAAATTGAGGGATATACCAACTTTGTAGTTTGTAACACTGGAAAGGAGTAAGAAGGTTAGCAGGGAAGCTTTCTTTCTTATTAGTCTGCTTCGAGTCCAGTTTTGGGACTGAAATGTCCTTTGTTCCTCTGCTAGGCTTGGTTTGGGAATAATAGGAAACCATAGTTTCACATGATAAGACTTAATCACAATGAGTACTGGGCTCACACATTCCCCATCTCTTGTCCCTGTGTGTGGAAGATCAAAAACTTTCAATTTCTAACTAACCACCATTCCCTGTGGCATGGAACTGTGGTTTGTTTAAACCATAGCTAGTAAAAACAAACCAGGAACAAGCTGTGGTTTCAGATCCTGGCTTATTCTCAGACTATAGATAGCAAATCACAGTTCTGAGTTTGGATTTGTAAGGAACTGTGGTTTGTTTAAAACTGAAATTGTCTCCTTTCACCAGGTACAAAAGAGGTAGAGAAAAGAGGAGAGCACACAAGTCCAAGCAGTGGTGGTTGTTGCCAACTAGACCTTGTGGGGCTGCAAGGAGGTCCATTGATTGTGACCAAGTTTTACTGGTTTTTTTTCCCTATCTTCCTCCCTTGCAAAGATATAGTGAACATGGAGGCACTGCAGTTTTCCAAATAATGTGGTTTGTTCTCAGAGTAGAATACTAGTTTCCCTTTACATCTGAACTGAGCCTATCATTTACAAACTGGTCAAGGCATTTCAGTGTTGCTGAGGCTTTCAGGCAGCCTTTCTCAACCTGTGGGTCCCCAGATGTTGTTGGACTACAACTCCCATCATCCCTGAGCTCTGGCCTTGCTAGCTAGGGGTGATGGGAGTTGTAGTTCAACAACATCTGGGGACCCACAGGTTGAGAAAGGCTGCTTTAAGGGAACTGGTGAAGAGATTGTATACTTTTGAAGCAGTTCTTTTGTTGCTGAGTTTAAGTTCACTATGTTTTAATTCAATAGAGATTAACAATATTCTAAAATATCCTACATGTTTCAGTGAACTGCCCCAGGATCCTTGACAGATGGAAAGAAAGCCCAAGCATTTCACAACTGAAAGCATTTCCCCACATCTTACTTTTTCCAACAAGTGGGATCTCAAATAGGAAAAAGTAGCATCCAAAGGTTGCAGGGAGCAGCTATGTTTTTCAAAACAGCTTTAAAGGCAAGAGACTATTTTGTCAATTCATAACATACAATGATATAATTTGCACTGCCTCTGGAAAATATTAATTGCAATCAGCAGAGACAAAACAACAATACAAATGTGCTCATAAATACGGTTCTATAATGTAATCTGGAAAAGAGAGAGAGCTTGTTGGTTTTTTTGATTAAGGATAACACTGTGCATTCCTTTTGTTCTCAACTATCACAAAAGGAGTGAGACCCTAAAACAGAAATAAGAGCTGAGTCTTTCTGTCACTCTCATAATCTGTGAAGCAATAACTGTTCAAAATTATATGCAGATTTAAACTCAAGGCTGTGGCTATGGGAAAAGCAGAGTCTTCTTGGAGTGTCAGTGTTGTGACCCTCTTCATCAGGTTGTGTATATGTGTAAATAGACCGTATCTCATAAAGATACCACAGTCTCCTCATCTTCAAAAGGAAACACAAACCCTGGACAAACATTTGTCACCACTGGAATCTCTTACTGCTCAGAGATCGGTGTCGAGTCCAACACTATTGGTAATTGATCTTTGCTGAAGACTGGCTTCTTACTTCTGAAAACCACAAGAATGGAAACTGTCATTTGACACCACTCCAATTGGGCACTTAATAATTAATATCCCATAATAAATTAATTGCTTTCCACCCTCTTGGCATAGAGATGTCTTATTTTCTCATTTAAAATTAGAATATCCATTTACCAACGCATACAGCAGAACAGAGCAATACAGCATAGCTGGCTCCAGAGGAATTTGTGGGCATTTTAGTAAAATAGGCTTATTCTTAAGAATGGAATTCAAGACATAAAAAGAAACGATTTGGTTCTAAATGAGGCTAAGAAGCAACCTTTTTTTCTTCCGCAATGGTGTAAAGGGCACACATGCTTCAGAGTGCAATCTTATGTATCTTTAGCAAGCCCTATCAAATTCAATGGGGTTTACTCTTGACTGTGCAATTCTATGCATGCCTGCTCAGAAATCTATAGGAAGCACTTGTTAAGATAGTAGCATAGTGTTGAAGGCAGGAAAGGAAGACAGATTTGTTCAGACCACTGTTCTCCCACCTGCCATCTGGAATGGATGAGGGTGGCAAGGTCAGTCCTGCAGAACTTACCCAGCTCTCCCTCTGGTGTTCCTGTGCAATCCCAGCCTCCTGCCACCTTGCCTTGCCTTCATCCCATCCAGGTAAATTACAACGATACTGATGTTGGGAGGGTGTCCCAGGCACTGCCAGGTCACATCACCTGCTCTTGGGACACAAGCTTTTCCCTTTTGAAACCAAACTCCTGAGGATTGAGCAAAGAGAGTTAACTCAGTCTTGCTAATAAATCGATCGAAATCTTACATCAGAGAAACATTACCAGAGGCAAGACTAGTAAAAGTTAATCAGGGGAAAGTTATGCTAATATCAACTTTCTATTTCCAAATACCCCCCCCCCTTTTTAGCAAGCAAGCAAGCCTACCCATGCATATAGATGAGCTATGCACATTTGTTTTTAAATTCTGCTGGTTCCACCCCCTTATATTTTTGATTAAGTGGTTTATAACATTTCTTAAATAAATAAAATTCCCTGTGCTAATGAAGGTTGATTGGAATTACCGTGTTGTTGTTGTTTAGTCGTTTAGTTGTGTCCGCCTCTTCGTGACCCCATGGACCAGAGCACGCTAGGCACTCCTGTCTTCCACTGCCTCCCGCAGTTTGGTCAAACTCATGCTGGTAGCTTCGAGAACATTGTCCAACCATCTCGTCCTCTGTTGTCCCCTTCTCCTTGCGCCCTCCATCTTTCCCAACATCAGGGTCTTTTCCAGGGAGTCTTCTCTTCTCATGAGGTGGCCAAAGTATTGGAGCTTCAGCTTCAGGATCTGTCCTTCCAGTGAGCACTCAGGGCTGATTTCCTTAACAATGGGTAGGTTTGATCTTCTTGCAGTCCATGGGACTCTCAAGAGTCCCCTCCAGCACCATAATTCAAAAGCATCAATTTTTCGGCGATCAGCCTTCTTTATGGTCCATGTAGGGATGAATTAAAGATGAAGTAGTTTGCCTAGGAATTAGGCATTTCCTTCAAAGCAGATAAGGTTCCTAAAATGAGAATTTAGGCTTTTTAAAAAATTGATACCAGTAATCACTAAACCTTACCCGTCAGAGCCAGTGCAAGTTAGGTTGATCACAATCTGCTCAACAGAATGTTTATCTGTTTGCTCATTGCCTTTCATAGCTTTTGCTCAAGCTGACTATGTTCAGCCTGTGATTGTCTTTAGACCCCTAGATCCTTTCTGCATGTACCCTTGACCCAAGCTGGCACATGTAAAGGACATCAGAAGAACTGTATCTCTTTGTGGGGGAATGTAATCCAGTCTTGAGGCCACCCGAGAACTAGGGAAATTGAGTACTGTTTAAGAACAGCCCTGTTTACGAATTATTCGGTTTACGAACTCCACAAAACCAGAAGTAGTGTTCTGGTTAGCGAACTTTACCTTGGTCTAAGAATGGAATCCAAACGGTGGAAGGGCACTGGCGGTGGAAGGCCTCATTAGGGAAAGCATGCCTCGGTTTAAGAATGGACTTCTGGAATGGATTAAGTTCATAAACCAAGGTACCACTGTATAGCCTTAAACTAGTTGGGGAGATTGGCTGTATTCTTAATGGGGCAGAATGATACATTTTGGCACCCTTTAAATATATTATCTGACAATAAATAAAAATATACCGTATTTTTCGCTCTATAACACGCACCCGACCATAACACGCACATAGTTTTTAGAGGAGGAAAATCGGTAGCATTCCACCCGTAGGCATTCCCTCCATAACACGCACAGACATTTCCCCTTACTTTTTAGGAGGAAAAAAGTGAGTGTTATGGTGCAAAAAATACGGTAAATAACTGGATTGTTTAGAATTTTAGGAGTTGCTCTCGGTAACTCCTGCAGTGGCTTGGAGAATCTCACAAAATATACAACTGGTAGATCAATCCATTCTTCTCCTCTAAGATAAAAAACCCCAAACACCACCGTATCTGCTCACAGGCTTTTAAAGTCAACTGTATCTAGTGCATTTAAAGGTCTTCATTTAGCATTGTGAACTGCCTCACAAAAAGAAGACACACTTAAAGTGCTTTTAATTAAATCTGGGGTGAGAACTAATTTTTGTCCATCAAATCCAACACCCTGCTGTGCCACGGCTTTTATTCCCCCCCCCCTTTCTTCTGTTCGCTCTGAATTTTTTCAGTCAGAAAACCTTTCATACTCAGACTGATTTGTATACCTCAGCATGGATGTAATTATATTATAGATAGATTTGGGAAATTGAATAAAGATATGTCTTCATTATCTTGTGCAGTAGAGAAAGCAATTATCTTAATCTCACAACAGATTCATTATACGTATTAATCCTTAATTCTACGTACAATATGAGATTACCACTTCTTTTTGTGGTTTTGCTTCAAAGTGTAAAATTAGATAAAATTTCAAGTTCTAATAAAATGTTTGTCTCAGAAGAAATTCTACCCCAATCCTATACGGATGTTTTAGTGCACCACAACAATGTGCAAAGATAATTTAGAGCTGATATGTTATTTCTGGAATGGGGAACCTGTAGAACCTCTCCAGATGTCTCCAACACCCACCAGCTGCAGCCAGCATGGCCATAGTCAGGGATGATGGGACTTGTAGTCCAAGGACATCTGGGGGGCACGCCTCATCAATAGGAGTATAGCATCTAGATCAAGGGAAGTAATAGTGCCACTGTATTCTGCTCTGGTCAGACCTCACCTGGAGTACTGTGTCCAGTTCTGGGCACCACAGTTCAAGAGGGACACTGACAAACTGGAACGTGTCCAGAGGAGGGCAACCAAAATGGTCAAAGGCCTGGAAACGATGCCTTATGAGGAACGGCTAAGGGAGCTGGGCATGTTTAGCCTGGAGAAGAGGAGGTTAAGGGGTGATATGATAGCCATGTTCAAATATATAAAAGGATGTCACATAGAGGAGGAGAAAGGTTGTTTTCTGCTGCTCCAGAAAAGCGAACACGGAGCAATGGATCCAAACTACAAGAAAGAAGATTCCACCTAAACATTAGGAAGAACTTCCTGACAGTAAAAGCTGTTCGACAGTGGAATTTGCTGCCAAGGAGTGTGGTGGAGTCTCCTTCTTTGGAGGTCTTTAAGCAGAGGCTTGACAACCATATGTCAGGAGTGCTCTGATGGTGTTTCCTGCTTGGCAGGGGGTTGGACTCGATGGCCCTTGTGGTCTCTTCCAACTCTATGATTCTGTGATTCTATGATTCTAAGTTTTCACTTTGGCCTTCTCTGAATTCAGATAAACATGCTTTCCTTTCAAAATTCTGCATCTCTCCTTTTACTTTATTTTTTATATTTACATCAGACAACAGTGTCTTCTTAGACAGTGTTTCATAATAGGATGGATCTCCTGTTGATCTCCCATAAAGTTTGGGAGATATCATTCTCTGATCAAAGTCACTATTCATAATATTCCCAGTGAGCATTGTCTACACTGAGTGGGCAACCTTTTACCATGGAAGGCTGCATTCCCGGTATTGGCTGGGGCCAGAGTTAGTGCAGAGCAGAGCCAGGAACCACCATCCCGACTCTTAAGAGAGGGAGAAATAACATGTAATAAAAGAGAGATAGTGAGGATGGGGTGGCGATGATCTCAACTCTTCCCTTTCCTTGCCACCAACATGAAATTAGGCTAAGGACCATGCACCCCAAAGGCAAGAAGTAGCCTACCTTTATCTGGATGGAAACAGGTTTTCTTAGACTTGTTAAGCTTTTAAAAACATTTATTTCCCCCTTCTGGGGCAGAATTAGGCTGCATTGCTATATACGCTTACTTCAAAACAACCCTTATACAGTGGGAATTTTTTGCAAGGAAATATGCATTGGAACAAACCATTCGTCCTGAAACCATTAGTCCCCCAAAACCTGAATATTAGAGCTGTGTGGTGACGGTGCATGTCTGTCTATGCCAGAGCCCAAAGAAACACAATTGCTTTCCATTTCTTTTTGGCTTTGTGTTCATTTCTCTGGTTTCTTTCTAATTCATTTGTATTCTGAATGCGTCACAAAGGTGTTCCCCCCTGTTCTGCTTAGATTGCCTGTCAGAATACTTACACACGGGGGTTAAGATTGAAGCAATGTACAGTACTTGACTAAACCTTAGAGCCTCATCCAGTCCAAGTAATTTTTTTTCTTCACAAACCATAATACTTCTTTAGCTTTCAGCTATTAATAAAGAAAAAGCCAGCAATTCCCTTTCCTCTTCCATTTTAAAAAAGTGTGTCAGATAAATTTGCTGGCAGAAAAGAAGCACGGGACTCTGAAAACTGAGCTTATGTCTAATCTTACTTTGTTCATGAATGGAATTCAGAGGGTAAAAGCATGCAAATGGGTGTTGCTGAAAATTAAAACAGGTACAAGTGCTAGTACAACTACGTGGCATTGATTATTTCTTTGTCATCCACTCCACATTATCAATCCCTCCCAGTAGTAGACAGCATGATGGTGTGCCTCTGCTCACCTGCCCTCTGGTTGGTCACGTGACTACTGGTTACCAGGAAGTAGAGAGGGTCAGCAATTTCACATTTGGGTTTTTAAAAGCTCTCAGTCAGATGCCATCTGGACTTGGCAATTTGTTAATTTTTAATTTGCCAATGAGACCAACTTCATCACTAGTATTTGCCTTAGTTCTCCCCCCTCCCCTCATCAGCAGAACTGTCCCACGAGTGGGACTTCAGGTCCAATCTCATAGCTGTGTGGAGATTGCCATGTGCGTGCGCACATGCACACATAATAGGAGATTGCAGCAATTCTCATGACTTTGGGGGGGTTACCAGCATCTATAACCTTGACGTAAACAAACAGCTAAGCCAAATTATAAAGCAATAATCAAAGGTATGAAATGAAGCAAAAGTGGTTTCTCTTCTACTATTGAAATATTTCCAGTTTGATCATGGAAACGAGTAGAGAGAATTATCATTGTGATTGGCCTTCTGAGCTTTAGACAAGGGGAAGATTGTCAGGGAAGAGAGAAATATTAACGGGAGCTCGAGTATCACAGATTGCTGTGGCTATTTTCTGCTTGATAGGGTTCTGTTTAGGCCATAATTATGCCTAAGCTGTAGTATGATGGTTTATGTTGCTGTTCAAGTGAGAAAATTGTTTTTCCGTCCCAAAGTCTCAGACTTTATTTTCAAGGTCAGGTAAAATAATGATGTAAGAAAGAAAAAACGAATTCCACAGAAATTATAAAGCTTTCATGTTTTGACAAACATATTGCTTCTGCATAAATAAGCCAACACTAGGCTGGAACTCAAATCTGTGTTTGTATAAAATGTAACAAATAATTGAGCATTTAGGCCTCATCATGACGACTATACCGGTTTGTGCTACCATTTGGCTCACTGCTGTAATAACGGCCAGATGAGTGGGTGAGACCAGACCTACATTCACCTTATTTCACCCAACAACAATCCGATAATAACCCAATAATAGTAACAATCTATTCAATTCGGCCAAAAATGTTTTGTAGTTGGCTGGATTTTTATTTTTTTTACTGACTCTAAAGAGGCATTTCTGGTAGTCTGTCAAATACTTGTTGACAGCAGCTCTCCAAACTCATTGGACTGATCTGCAGTCTCCATGGATCTCAGATAGTGCAGTTACAACTCTGTAGTACATCCCTCCTCTGATGTACCTTGGTCATCCATAACGTGAAGAGCTCACTTCCTCAGCCTTGGTCTTCCACTTATGTGCATTGCAGTGGCATGGCAGCAGATAATTCCCTTTGGATCGGGATAGTAGCAGGGTTAAAGCAGGGCGTAGCCTGGAAAACTAAGAGGCAAGTAACCCCAAAGAAGCTCAGAAAGGAGAACAACAAGTTGACATGCATGCACCAGTTATTTGTATTTCAAATCTCATAGTAGTGTAATGCCTCAAAATACATATTGAAAGTCCGGGGGCTGTTACTAGAAGCTTGCACAAGGTTTTATTCAAGGGGACTAATTTAGAAACAATAAATGTTTATTTGGAGCATTGCTATGTGAACACAATTTTAATTATCAGCTTGCTTTAAGCACATGATTCAGTTGCTTTAAGACTCAAGACCTAGTGTTCCATGAGGAATATATAATTACCAACAAAACTTTTAATTTGTTTTTTATCTTAATTTTTCAAAAAAATACTAAATAAATTATCATACACACACCAATCACATTATAACACACATTAAAGCTACTTAGCATTTCAGTCAGGGCTGGGTGCTTTTTCTGTTGGCAGTATCAGTTTGTGCTGTTGTACCGCAACATTTCCTAACATTGTCAACCAAATCACTTTAGGTCAGACACTTCCCCATAGCTCAGTTGATAGAACACAAGACTCTTAATCTCAGGGTTGTGGGTTTGAGCCCCACAATGGGTGAAAGATTCCTGCAGTTCAGGGCATTGGTCTAGGTGATCCTCGTGGTCCCTCCCAACTCTGTGATTCTATGATGATCTGGATTGTGTGATTTAAGCTACTGAGGCCTGGTGGGTTATTGCTCAGGCTTTATGTGAGAATACTTGGACTGGATGGAATAACTCTTTGGTGTCTTCAAACTGTGAAGCTATAAATATGACCCCCTCTCCAATTTTTGATAAAGATAGAGATATAAAATTTATCTGTGTTTTTGGTAAAGTGTTAGGAGAAAGGAAAGGTCAGTGTTAAAATATTTTGCTATCCTTACTGGCTGATTTTGTAGCGCTAGAACCTTGCAAGTTGGCTCAGAAGGAGAAATTCTAGCACAGCCTTTGCTATTTCAAGTATTGTGTCAATACTTTATCTCTCACCTGAATTATTTGGAAGTAAGATGGTGATATTTATTACCATTATTTACTATAGCTCTCTATGAAATGGTAATAGTCAATTTAGTTACAGAATCAGAAACCTATGGTTTTTGTATTACTATATCAAATAACAAGAGGCGAAAGCTTAATTTTGCCTGGGGTTGCAGACTTCTCCTGTCAACAGCACACAAAGAGCCTCTTTTCCCTCATTCAATCACCACAGCACTTTAAGCATCATTGGTTTATTATATGTGCAGCACTGAAGGGGAGAGCTTGCATGAAATGCATGTGGTGCTCCACAACTCCTGCATAATATGGTGCTGTGTGTGTGTGTGTGTGTGTGTGTGTGTGTGTGTGTGTGTGTGTGATCCTTCTGTGCCTTTATGGAGGTTAGTAAATATAAAGATATATTTTGGACCAGCCCTAGCATTAGACAGATATAGATGCCTTACCATATGTCAGATTATTGGTTCATCCAGCTATCTCCGAGAAGGATCTCCCCACAGCCCCTCCCTGTTTCCTGGGATCCTTTTAACAGGGGTGGGGGAAATCAGGAATTGAACGAGGGACCTACAGCAATAAAAAAACATGTCTTCCTGCTGAGCTATGGCTACTCCCTAGAATAATGCTCATCTGTTAGGCTGCATTCAGGCAGCACTTTGTTGCATTATATCAGTGTTACGTTACCTGATAATATCTGCATTTTATGTGATTTTTCATGCAAAGGAAAAGCTACTTCTGGAAAACTTGCAGAATCTTGCAAAAGTTTAACACTAATTTCTGTGCTCGTTTCCTCCAGGAAAAAAAAAAACCCTTTGCAACCCCATTAACTCAGAATAATCGCGGGAGTTCTGCACTGTAATTTCCCTGCCATTTGCAAGGGCCACAGCATGTGATAAAATTTGGAGTGGTGTTCCAGCATATGTTACTTTCCTGCTGTTTCATGGGTGAATCATGGGGGGAACAGAAGCACACATATGCATAAAGGGTGGCGATACGCTCTATGACATCCACTGTTGTGTCAAACCGTGGCCACTGGTGTGAATGAAATTAAGTGTGATATGGTTGTATGATGATAAAAAAGCCACAACGTAACAGGTAATGCAGCGTAAAAGGAACATTGGAAACCTTTTTATTGAGTTCTTTACAGCAAAAAACATAAAAGCATTAAGAAACAAGACAAAAAAGAATACAAACAACAACAAAAAAGAAAAAGAACCGAAGACAACACATATAGCAAAAAAACCCAAACAAACAGATCAACTCTAAAACACTAATTGACTTCTCTCCATCTCGGCTTGAGCTATACACGCACCATACCTCTCTGCAGTTTTATTTAGCCAAATCTGTACGTCGCAAGTTTTATGTTTCACCTACTACGATTTTAATATTTCCTAGATTTGCTTCAATGTATGTTACAAATTTGTTCCAGTCATTAATAAACTTTCTACTTTTTTGATGCCTAATTTTCTGTGTCATCTTTGCTAATTCTATATACTCATATAATTTAATTTGCCATTCTCTGACCAAGACAGAAGCGCTGGCATTATATTCAGGAAAACTAACGCAATACCACCGCCCCCATACTGAATACACCCTTAGAGCTGTCAGGTTGCAGCACTGAGATCTGTGGCAAAACTGCAGGCATGGCACCCCTCAGGCAGGCTCCCTCATCTTCTGCTGTGTCAGGAAATGGAATATGTATTGTGGATCGATGCATTGAAACCTCCCAACTCAGCAGTGAGAATAACTAACAGATTGAGGCTGGTTTGGGCAAAAGCTGAAAGCTTTAAAAGACTACACACGTTTCCTGAAATTAGAACCTCATTTGGTGTGTTTTAAAGATGAGACAGCTACACGAAAGAGCATTTGTTTGTAGCTTGTACGGTTGCTGTGCCTGCACATGCAGACTTCCTTTTCCTATATATCTTTCACTCTACATATTCTGGCATGCAAAATGTATGTGTTTAAATTCAATCCCTGTGCTTAGGGTTGCGGGAGTGGGAATGCAGTCTCACCTGATATGATGAATACATATCAGAAACAGACCGTTGTTGACCTTACACATTGCTCATTTCACACATCTTTTTAAGTCACTGTATCTGGGGGGGGGGGAAATCCAATAAAGAGTAATTTAAAAGAAAAGTCAAAAGAAGCAGATCTACAGATACAGATTGTTGCTTTAAAACAATTGCCTTGTGGATTCTGATGGATGGAGAGGCAGGATATAATTATTTATTTTTTAATATTTCTAGCTGATTGCATTATGGTATGAGAGCCCAAACCGTGTTCCACAAGCTTCATTCAGGTGGTATGTGCATGTCGGTTAAAAAACCAGTTTAAAACCATATATCATCTACCAGAATGCATTACAATTGCTACCAAATTAGCACATTTTGATTACACTTGAGGTATTTTTATATCTACTTAATGATAATTATTATACCAGTGGAACCATTGTGAGTTTAATACTATAAGACTCTTGCAGATTATCTCCTTTCCTTGGCATATTATAAAAGTGTTCAAGATTATTGAAGCGTCATTCTTTAAAAGTTGTTGTTTAATACAGTGAATCAATAGGAACAAAATTATCCACTGCAAGAAAAACAGCTTCAAACAGCTCTCTGAAGCCTTTTCTGTTAGAACTTTTACATAAAAATCAGACTTCATTAAGACAGGAAATTTTCAGACTAGAATCTGCTTCTTTAAGAAAACAAAAAGAAACACACACAAAAAATCCACTGTCTTGGATGCATATTACCTTCTGGAAGGGATTTGAGCTTTAGGCAAATTGTATGAAATGTGTGGGTAGCAAAACACTTCCTTGCCTAGGCAGGCTGCTTGCTATATAGTAACTCCATGAAATTACAGTTTACGTTTCTGGTCCAAATGTATTCAACTGTGTGTTCATGCTTACAAAGAATTGTCAAATACTTCAACATCTAATTACGGCTTTCACAAACATATGTTGGCTGAATTAATTCAACATAAATTTTCTCGTAATAGAAGCTGTTGCACTTTCTTATATTGCTTGCAAAGGAATATCCATCGTTCACCACAAAGTGCCATAATGTGTTGCTCAATAGAAACAAACAATGCCATTCAGGAGCACTTAAGGCCTTTTCTCTCTGCTCACCTTCCTCATCCTAGCCATGTTTCTTCAACAAACATGACTAGAAAATTACCGCAAACTCTCCCTCCCGCCCTCCCTCCCCTTTTTACAATAAAGCAGCGCCAGATTTACACATCCCTTCTCTTTCCCCAAGATCTGAGGGTGATGCATTAAACGTGCACCTACATTTCACGCATCTGCTTTTAAAAATTCCTATAGCAACTGCCAGGGGTTGAAATCAGGATGGTGCTACACTGGGAGGCTTTTCTTCACTCCCCAACTCTGCCACCCAAAAGTTGCTGTTAGGCTGATCTGCTCATCCCTACTGCCAGAGCTATTTTCGTCTTGTGGCCGAGGTTTCGTCCACACACAGTCATGGGTCTGTTGGGATACTGCCAGGGAGACAAAGTCCATCATGGCCCCAAGCCGTCTGCCGGACGATCCATCGATCTCCCGTAGGCACGCAGTATCAGCAATTAGCGACATGAGTTTCTAGAAAATATCTTGCCACATTCTAGAGCTCATGCACACTCTGTCAGCAGATAATGCACAGCGAAAGTTGCACTCAGGAGAGCATTATTTACAAGTTTTATTCAGCGTTGATCAGAACAAAGAAAGGCATGACTGCCTGCGTCAGTGTCTCCGACACAGAGAGAAACAAAAGCAAAGACACAACAGAAACATCCTGTGAAAACAGGAAATATGCAGACTCTGTGACTCACAGCCTGCTCCCTTTTAAGGTGGAACGGAAATATCCTAACAGGGTCTGTGTTGCCGTGTTTACATGCTTTTCAAAAACAAGGCTCCTATGAAATCCACATGGTTCTGCAGAAAGAAGGCATACTCCTAAGTAGTCCAGGGGTGGCTTTTTGCCTTACAGTGGTACCTCGGGTTAAGAACTTAATTCGTTCTGGAGGTCCGTTCTTAACCTGAAACTGTTCTTAACCTGAGGTACCAGTTTAGATAATGGGGCCTCCTGCCGCCACCACACCGCCGCCACACGATTTCATCCTGAAGCAAAGTTCCTAACCTGAGACACTATCTCTGGATTAGCAGAGTCTGTAACCTGAAGTGTACCACTGTATTTCCTTTTAAAACTTTTTATAACTGTTTGGGGCATGGCAGTGGCATAGTAAGGGGGTTGCGGTGGGTGCGGGCCTCCATGGGTGTCATCACTGAGGGGGTGAAAAATGGCAAAAATATGTGTTTTTGAAAAAATAACTCCTGCACCCACTGCTCCCCCTTTCCTATGCCACTGCAGGTGCACTCTCCCCTCAAGTGATTTCCAGAAACCAGAAGCATTCCTGCCTCCAACTTTGCAGATCTGCCTAATCCAGAGGTGTAGCTAGGTGAGTTGGGGGGCACTGGGCGCCACACTGTGGAGCTTGCAGTGTGCCTGAGCCATGCATCTCTCCTGATGGGGAGGCAGTGGGCGGACTGCCTGGACGCTCCCTGCTGCTTTTTCGAGCAGCGTGGGGCTTGCGTCTGCCCACCACCTCGACTGCCCTACAGCTGAGGGGGAGGCTGTGGAGAGGCTCCCCCATGGGCAACTTGTCCCACCCCATCAGCGGTTTGCTCTGGCCCCCAGCTGCAGGGCGCATGCGCCACCCCAGGCACCCGAGCAGCTAGCTAGGCCGCTGGGGCATAGGAACACAGGAAGCTGCCTTCTATTGAGTCAGGGTGTTAGTTCACCTAGCTTAGTGTTGCCTATGGGAATAGGCCAATGACTATCCAGATTTTCAGACATGGGATCCCCTGAGTGCGCTCCCAGGTTGCTCATAATTTTTCATCCCCATTCATGCATTCATTCCCCTGTTTAGGGAAGTTATTAATGTTTGATGTTTTCTTGTTTTTTTAATATTCTGTTGAGAGCCGCCCAGAGAGGCTGGGGAAACCCAGCCAGATGGGCAGGGTGTAAATAAATTATTATTATTATTATTACGGAGTGAGGGGAACGTTACTCATCACTAGTGGTGATGGATCCATTCGAATTTGAGAAGTTAACCTATCAGTCCTTCTTCTCTGCCATATTGCATACAAGGATGCCATCAATTCTACCAAGCCAACTGTGCAAGCAGGCTTCATAGCCTTTCTATTATTTTATTTTTTATAGTGGCCTTCTGGATTCTCCCGCTTCCAACAAAATCAATAGGGCTGTGTGCCCTCGATCTAGAGAAGCTCCTCTGATAATGTGGAATTGATCAAATGCCATTTTGTTTTCTGCAGTTATTGCATTATAAACAGAAAGAAGATTGCCCTGGTATTGAGTATAGCACCTTCCCTCTGCCGTTCCAGTGAAGAGAGATAATATCCTTGCTAAACAATTAATTTTCTTTACAAGAGGATGAGAAATAAAGGAACAGGGAGGGATTTTTTTTCATACATTGGACTCCCCAAAGAAACCAGTGCCAGTGGTTCCTGATATGAAGTAGTTTTGCCTTCTAGCTTTCCCCTCTTTTTGCCCCACAAAAAAATGCTTGCACCTTATCTGGTGGATGATTGCTTTGTTTGGAAAAGCAGTCATCCCACTGTGTCCCCATTGCTTGAAGATGAAGCTTTATATTGTGATATTTTTTTAATTGCATCTAAATCTCAGGGAGGAATGAAAACATATGAAGTTAGTTAGTGCTTTGCTTTTCTGCATGGCAAATGCAGATTTTGAGAGCCACAGAGATAGGAGTGTTTGATCAGGGGTACAGGAAAGAGAGCCAGTTTGGTGTAGGGGTTAGACTGTTGGACTATGACCTGGGAGACCATGCTTCAAATCCCCACTCAGCCACAAAGCTCCCTGACTTTGGGCCAGCCAATGCCCCTTAGCTTAATCTACTTCACGGGGTTGTTGTGAGAGCAAAATGAGGAGAAAGAAAACCATGTATTCTATAGCAGTCTCTAGAACTATACTGGGGTAATTTTTTCATGTTACCTCTGTGATGTTTCTGCCATTCCTCTCTACTCCTCTATGGCCACATTGGTAATGTCTGATATTGTGTGTGCCATGCACCTCACAAGGATGAGGTACTACACATGCCCAGAGATAAGTAGCCCTAGCATGGGAAATAGCAACTTCATCTGCGTGAGCTACATGACCTGGAACGTCAGACTACATCAACGAATTAATTGAATTACTTTCCATATGTATGTCTCCCACCTTTCTTTCTATTATTGTGTACATGTGATGGTCTTCCACCCAGACACTGGCCAGAACCAGACCCTGTTTTGCTTCAACAACGTGGTGTCCTGGGAACTGACCATGGGGGAGCAACAACCACACCACCACAATGTGTACATTAAATGATGTGAGGCAGGGATGGTGTACCTTTGGCCCTCCAGATGTTGCTGAACTGAGACTCTCATCCCCACCAACAGGCACGGCCAGTGACAATGGATGATGGGATTTGTAGTCCAGCAACATCCGGATGGCCAAGGGTTCCCCACACCTGCTATAAGGGGAAGCAAACTACACCACCCACACCCACACAAACTAGAGTATTTTGAAAGGAAAAGCTGAGTAAATCAAACAATAAAAGCTGGAAAAAAATCCATTAATTCTGAATGCCATGTACTTCTCTCCACTTATAAGACATATAGAGGGGGAAATTGTGAGGGAGGGGTTGTTTAAATGTTTAGCACTAAGCACGATACATGGTGCGTATATTGATTTGCTGCTTACCAGTATTCAGGCATCTATTTAAGTACCAAGAAAAGTGTTAAGTGCCTCCCCAAGGACACAATGCAATTCAGGGGCTACCCAACAGAGTGAGGGGGAAACCTTTTCCTGAGACCCAAGCCAAATGGTAATTGCCATTTTAACAGATGAACTATTGAACACCTTTGAACCACACGGAGTGCTGAACACTTAAAATGCAGAATCAGAGCCATTAGGTTAAGTAATGCAATGAATGACATTTTCAAGGAAAATGTTTTCGGTGTGGAAGAGCTTGATTACAAATTTCAAAACTACCTAGGCAGACTTGAGAGCAGCAGATTAATAATGCCACGTATATCACTTGCTGTCCATTTGTTCAGTTGTTCCTTAAGGCACAAACAAAAGACATCACTCTTTTAATCCATGTTAATTTGCCCAGAATAACAAATACTCACTGGTTATGTGTTAATTGTACTTACGTGATTATTTAGGATGCGGTGAATTAAGAGACTCCTATTCCTCCCAGAATTCCCTGTGAAAAGGGGTTGACTGTTAAACCACTATGGGAATGGTTGCTCTGGGAGCTCTGGGAACAGGATTCAACTCTCAGCATCCTTAACAAACTACAGATCTCAGAATTCTTTGGGGGGAAAGCTGTTCATTACACATTATTATGACACATGCTCGTCTATCTGGGAGATGGTTCCCACAAACACTGAATGATCTTATAATTTAGTTTTCTATTTAATCACGGTGGTATAGTTGACAATGCCATCAACTAACTACCTCTCTTCCAGATGAGTTTTGTTTCCATCTTATTAACTATAAAGTATACAGATTCCAAAATAATAAATATGTTGACCCTAAGCACACCTAATGGTCAAATTTTTCAAGGGCATATATATGCACCTGTTCCACATTTGATGGCTAGACGAGGTGAGATTTTATGCCCTTATTGACTTTGCAAAGTAGTTGAAATATTGATTCTGCTTGGTTGCCCTGGGATATTTTTAAGGCAGACATTTATTCGAGACCTCAGACTGTCAGTGGAAATAGCATATGATTTACTCAACATAATTTACTTCTATTACTGTGCTTTTCTTTGATATGTCAGGTCTACTTAACTCAAAAGTGCTCTGCAGTTCCATTCCAAAAATGTTCACAAAAAGTTGTATTTTTTTATATGTCATCCTCCATATTAGTCTTACTATTATGTTGCAATTCTGTGTCTTACATGTTTGGAATAGAAATATACTGTGTCAACATGAAGCGCACTGCAAGGAGAAGTTCTTCATCTTCTATGAATAACTGTATATGTAAATATAATTTTATCTACTTATCCAGGCTTAAATTGAAGGTCATAATTCATGTCCTTAGGGCTACAGAGGGAAAGGTGGTTCGATAAGAGACATTTTCCCCCTACAGGGAAGCTCAATATCATCCATTCTCAGAAGGTATCAGAAGTAAATCCCTGTTTTAGAATTACTGCAAATAAGGGAAGCATGAAGACATGAAGAGCAAGATTTGTGAAGCAGTGCAAAGACCACCATCTTTCCGAGAAGAGGAAACAGGCTGTGCACATTGTACTGTTGGAAAACTGTTGTCAACGTGTTTGCAATCTTCTATGAACGACATTTTATGTATGTATTTATAGGATTCCTTATCTGCCCTTTACCAGAAGGGGTGGGGTGGCTGGTGGCTTTACAACGCTATAACAATGAAACAATATTAAAACCAGTGAAAGCAGTGTACAGCAGACTATTAAATATTAAAATCAGTTAAAACAATTTGCACTAGATTAATACATACATACATACATACATACATACATACATACAGGTGGTTAGACTAACACCCATCTGCCCAGCCAGCATGGCCAATTTAGAACAGACTGTGACATATTAAAATCAATTTTTTTAATGTACCCTATTTTCCCGTCTATAAGACGCCCCCATGTATAAGACACCCCCCATTCTGGGGGACTCCAATTTAAGAAAATGGGGGGGAGATGACTCTGTGTTTAAGACGAACCATAGTTTTGAACATTATTTTAGAGTAAAAAAAAACCCAATCTTATACATGGAAAGGTACAGTACTTCAGAATGCTAGCAAATAAATAAATTCTGCGATTCCCTCTACCCCAGGCAGCATGACCAATAGTCGGTATGATGGGGCTTGTCATCCAAGACCATCTGGAGGGACCACGGCTTCTACATTCTTCCCTGCTTTAAGCAGAAAGTGGATCATTTTTTAATTGTTTCTGCTGCTTTTCAGTCCACAGCTATAAACTTTGGGTTCACCAATAACTTGCATTGCAACTTTTGGTTCAGACAATCAATGGTTCAGCAACCAATTGCTGCATCCCAGGAGGTTGAACTAGATGATCCTAATTTTCTATGAACCCTTATGTTGGAGTAGAAATATAGGTGGCAAAATTCAACGGAAACAGCGATGTGTCAACTTCAATAAAATATTCTTTTTTTTTGGGGGGGGGAGATAAGACCCTCCCTGCGTAATCAATCCCAAGACATAGCACACACACAAACACCATTTGAAGGCAATGCCCATCAACTTTGGGGGAGAGCGGCTTCCTTAAATATTTTATGGTGGGGTGGCAAAGGGACCTCAGCCCCTAGTTCCTATGAATGGAAATGACCCGTCTGCCTCCCCCTTCAAGTTCTTGTGAGGTACTAGTCTTCTGGAACTGATTTTAGAGGTCATGAAAGTTGTTAGATTATTCCTCGTAGAAGCAGCTGTTGCAGCAGCAGCAGCAGCAATAGTATGAAGGAGAGGTGGTTGTGGTATTTCTGCTTTAGGTGCCAAAATAGCTTGGCAAGTCTTGGGTACTTTGCACCTGGACTTGAGGGGACACCATTTGCTATTCAGCCTCAAGCAGAAAAAAATCACTTAGGTCATCTCTGTTTCTAGCATTGTTCATAAAAGGTATTTTTCTTTCTTTTGCTTTCCTATGAAAACTTTCCTATGAAAACTGATTTCCCTTGAACTTGAAAGAATGCTTCTGACATATGTCAGAATATCTTCTCTTACACTATTTGGCCTTGGCGACCTATTGCTAAATGACAAAAATATAAAAAATATAAAAAATCACTTTTATAGCTCACTCCTATTTCTCCAAAGGGACGCGGGTGGCGCTGTGGGCTAAAGCCTCAGCGCCTAGGGCTTGCCGATCGAAAGGTCGGCGGTTCGAATCCCCGCGGCGGGGTGCGCTCCCGCTGCTCGGTCCCAGCGCCTGCCCACCTAGCAGTTCGAAAGCACCCCCGGGTGCAAGTAGATAAATAGGGACCGCTTACTGGCGGGAAGGTAAACGGCGTTCCGTGTGCGGCTCTGGCTCGCCAGAGCAGCGTTGTCACGCTGGCCACGTGACCCGGAAGTGTCTCCGGACAGCGCTGGCCCCCGGCCAATAGATGTGAGATGGGCGCACAAACCCCAGAGTCTGGCAAGACTGGCCCGTTCGGGCAGGGGTACCTTTACCTTTACCTTTACCTATTTCTCCAACCAAGGTGGGCGTTCATCTCTAAAATGCACACATTTCCAGTGCTACCTATAATTCCTGAGTGTTTCAGTTCATGTTTGTGATTGGCAAATTTTTGGTAGTTCAGCTTTTCCTTCCAAGATATTCATTTTGCTACACAATTGGATCCGCATGGTTTCTCAAGTTGGCATTTGAGACTTTCAGATATTGAAGAACAAAAAGATATTGCTCTGTAGAGAAACTCATTAGGCTAACTATCAAGCAAGGTTGCAGCTTGCAGTAAACTGTCACTGTGATATAAACATGGGTAAAATCACATTTTCTAGCAGTATCACACATTTCCCCTAATAGCTAGCACTGTCTTTTTTATTTTACTTTTCTGTTGTTTAGACATGTCCCAAGAAGTGTCCCATCCACAAGCCCCCTTTCCTTCTCTGCTTCTTTTGTTTGATACAAGCCATCTACTGGAATAAAATTATGGATGGTGTTGAGAAAGCGGATAGAGGACAGTTTTCCTCCCTCTTTCATCATATTAGAACTCAGGGACATCCATTGAAGCGGAATGTTGGAAATTTATGGAGAAACAAAAGGAAGTACTTTTCTACACAGTGCATAGTCAAACTATGAAAATTGCTCCTACAAGTTGTAGTGATGTAGGTCTTTCTTCTGCAATCTCTACTGTTCGTATAATAACCCTTGTGTGACTAAATGTACTGGTCCAATTATTTTAATCCAGGTTCAATCTTTGAATTAATTGTGGGAATCTTATGAAAGTACTCCAAGAAGATATGAAAACTAGACACCTATGTTGGTCTTGTGCAGGTACGTATAACTCTCATGGATTCTCCCAAAGAGCAGCAATTTCATAAGAGACTACTGCCTGAAATCCCTAACTTTCCTGAGGAGAGGAATTGCTACTAATCTAGTTTAAATCTGTGGTGGAGAGATGCCTATTTGTTGTATGGGAGATGGATATCCAGTGCTGTGGTACTAATGAATAGCGTGTTGACGCTTAGTAATTTGATGCATAGAGCTCTGGTTTTCTCCCTTAAAAATATTATAATAATTCCTATGTCTGTATATTTTTGAAGAGCTGCTTTAATGTTTCTGAACAGAATGGAATTAAATAGCTTTTCTAGATCGCAAACCCACATTTTTCAAAGGTACTTCTTAAGGATAAAATTTCTACAGATTGTGTGTTTGAGTAAAGCAAATTTTGCCTCACTTTATAGAGAGTCAATGGTTGAATTCAGACATAATGATAATCCCTGATATAGGACCTGAGTGCTCCCTACTCTCCTCCTCTGGTATGGCTATAATTCAGAATTTCTGTTTGATTAATCTCAGTTCAGCCATATTGTTCAAACCCTAAAGTGTGATTAATTTGAACTAACATAGACTCATAAAATTGTAGAGTTGGAGGGTCGTCTTGTCCAATCCCTTGCAATGCAGGAATCTTTTTGCCCAACATGGGGCTCAAACCCACAACCCTGAGATTAAGAGTCTCATGCTCTGCTGACTGAGATATCTGCCTCATGGTTGAAGCAAACCACCTATCATTTCAGCAAACTATAGTTAAAATTAATCACACTTTTAATGGGTTTGGATGACACAACAAGCTGCAGTTAAACCAAGCAAGCAGAAATTTCTGAAGACGTCCTCATATCCATGCTGGAAGAGGAGCAGCAGCGCATCATCCTGAGGCTTACTGGTGCTTATTCTCATAATGCTATACCATGTTTTAGTGTTATCTCAGAGCAAGACCATTGTAAGCAGAAACAGTGAGTTTCCCTTCTCAGTTGAACACCATACATTTTTGAAATTGCTCAGACCTGCATTTCCACCCCGCTCACCTCAGAAAACATATTTGTTTTGGACTCTGCTCCCTCCCAGCTACATTTGGCTCCTTCTCATCATAGGATAAATATAGGCACACACTCGATTATTCTCAGCTCATGAATGCTAGTAAATCCATGCAGACTTTAATGATATGTGTTGAAAAGTGGGGAAGGGGTGGGTAGGAATGCAAGTTCCTGTGTACACTTAGTTGCGTGTTGAGTCCCACAAAGCCACCCTCACCAAATAATTCACACTTCACACGTTAATTTTGTTTAAGGTTTTTGGCATGATTTTGGCCACAACTTTATTAAAATACAAATACGTGAGTGGTTGCTTAGGCATTGGTTATGACTATCTGTCCTCGCCCAGGGACAGGGCTGGCCTTCCGGATTCCAGCGGAAGCCAGCCTGGGAAACAAGTATTGGGTGAGAAGGTGAAGCTGGGTAACAGTCCCACACCTCTCACCCTCATGTTCCTGTGGGGCTTGCACGGCCCAGGTCCGACTCCGGGGACAAGGACGAAAGAATGGCAAGCCCCTGGATTCCTTTAACGGAATTCCCTTTTCGCACCACCATTGGAGGGGTAGGCACTTACCCCTCGACCAACCAATTTTAACCAATGCCTAACCGCCAACCTTACAAGTTGTGACTTATTTGCTACGCAGTAGGCGAAACCCAAATGGCACCAGCCAATCAGCCAAGTGGTAAATTCCTACCAGGCCCCCGCACCAAGGCGGACGACCCCATGACAGGCATAGCAAGGTCAAATAACCAGAACCCCCCCCTTTAAAAGGGAGGGTGGGCGGGTGATCCGATGCAGAGGCCAAGAGGACGCCCTGACGTAAGCGACCTGTATTTATAGCCTCTGCCCTCCTCCAGAAATTGGCAACATGCTAAACTCCCCAGTAACTCAATTAACCCTTTAAGGGTTCTGCCTTTATCCAAAACTGCCTAGTAACAGCAGGGTGGCTTGTATTCTCCCAACCGCAACACGTGCTCTCATTTTGAAGGAGAACACGCCTTGCGTGTTGAGTCCCACAAAGCCACCCTCACCAAATAATTCACACTTCACACGTTAATTTTGTTTAAGGTTTTTGGCATGATTTTGGCCACAACTTTATTAAAATACAAATACGTGAGTGGTTGCTTAGGCATTGGTTATGACTATCTGTCCTCGCCCAGGGACAGGGCTGGCCTTCCGGATTCCAGCGGAAGCCAGCCTGGGAAACAAGTATTGGGTGAGAAGGTGAAGCTGGGTAACAGTCCCACACCTCTCACCCTCATGTTCCTGTGGGGCTTGCACGGCCCAGGTCCGACTCCGGGGACAAGGACGAAAGAATGGCAAGCCCCTGGATTCCTTTAACGGAATTCCCTTTTCGCACCACCATTGGAGGGGTAGGCACTTACCCCTCGACCAACCAATTTTAACCAATGCCTAACCGCCAATGGAGCCCTACGCTCGCCGCCAAACCACTCACGAACCCAGCCAAGACCTTAGCTTAGCCACCACAGCCCCCAGCCACGCCTTATTCCCTAAGGCTGAAAGATGCACCCCATCATCCCTGAAAAGAGATTCATCCCTGGCCAGAATCTCAGGATGGGAAATCACGTCACCTCCCAACTCAAAAACCTTTTTTGAGACCGCTGAATTGATCCGCTTCCTAGCCCTTTCGGTGGCAGTTGGGCAACGACTGCCTCTCCAACTGCGCCTTTGCAAAAGCTTTGACCAGAAAATTTTTGCTGCCGGCACCAATGCTCGCAGCACTTCAAGATCACCCAGGATAGCGGCACGTAACGAAGCACAGTCCTTAGAAACCAGGTCGTTCTCACCCAGCTGCACCACGATGGCCGTGGGCGGCCCTTCCTCAGCCAGCTGCCTACGAATCAGTGGCAGAAACTCTGTCCAGGACATTCCCCTTCTGGCCAGCCAAGATACGTGCACGTGAGGAGGAAGGCCGAGACCTGGTCCCAATCTGAGCTGCCGGGCTCCAACGCCGGCCCAATGTACGATACTGTGCCCCACCATCCATATGCGTACGGCTGCTAAACCTGGTATAGACAACAAAATACAAAAACATCATGTTAGCGAACATAGCCTCTAAACGCGTTCGACTTCCAGCGACCCAAATTCTTTATTCTGCCTGCAGACAGGCCCCAATGCGCTGCCGTCGTGGCAGCCCCAATCCTGAAAGAGTGTGGGGCAAAACCACTAGCAGAATCACCACAAGCCACAATGGCCTTCTGCATCACCCTTGCAAACTGTCGCCTAGACAGAGGCGACCCATCTTCGTGTTGCAACAGTGGACCTTCCCCCGGGGCCCGGATGGACAAGTACTTCCTGACATCTTTGACCGGACATGGTCCCACCTCCCTTGTAGCCGGGAGACGAATGAGGGCTCCCCTTCCACCCTGATCCGTTTTTGAGTTCCTAATGAGGAGTCTCAGCTCATCCGGAGATAGCTGCGCATCCTGAAGCAATAATCCCCTAGAACGGCCATTTTTGTGCTCCTCCCATACGAGCTCACCCACCCTTAGTGCTCCGAAGAAAGCAATAGAAAAGGCCGCAGAAAAAAGGCAAGCCTCATACCTGGACCAGCAAACCTTCCTCAACTCTTTGCGCATCTTGCACAGCAAATCATATGAGATAGGGTGCCTAGTAGCTGGCTGGGAAGGACAAAGCCTACCCCATCCCTCAAGGGCCTTACGCACGGCAAACTTAGCGCAAGGATCTTTGTCGAAATAAGCTTTGCAGAAAAAGGCAATGGCAGCTGCCTGAATTCTTAGCGTCTTAGCTGCACGTCCCAACTGAAACAGGTGCGCCAAATATCTTAGCACCTGAGAAGTAGAGGGGGGAGTCCACCTTTGCTCCCCGGCTGACTGATATGTAAAGGACAAAAAATCAGTCCATGCTTTGGTATATGACCTGAGAGTAGAAGGGGAAATAGAAGCCATTACTCCCTGAAAAACTAGCTCCTGCCAAGGCTCCAGAGATGATCCGGGAAACATTCCGGACGTTTCCGAGCCTCTGGAACCAGAAGTCTGAACCGCTCCATCTGAAAACGGGACAGAGCATCGGCAATTTCGTTAGACACCCCCGGAACAAAACGAGCGGAAAACACTATGTTATAACGTAAACAATGTAAAACAAAAGCCCGCAAAAGGGCCGACACCCTAGGAGAGCGGGACGACAGCTTGGCCAGCACATTCACCACCGCCTGGTTATCAGTCCAGAAGCAGACACGTCGGTCCCTGAACTCTTCGACCCACAAGTGCACTGCCACTGCAATGGGAAAGAACTCAAGAAAAGTTAGGTCCCGCGTAATGGCTGCTCCCTGCCAATCAAGAGGCCAGCGCTTGGCACACCACCTGCCCATCCAATATAGGCCAAAACCTTGGGACCCTGCTGCGTCTGAATGCACCTGAAAATCGTTCTGCAAGTTCAAAGTGTCTTGCCATAGCGATACCCCATTGAATTCCTCCAAAAATTCAAGCCATATGCTGAGATCAGCCCTCACCTCCCTAGAAAGACGGACACGATGATGCGGGGCCTTCAAGCCCACCGTGAGGCGAGCCAAACGGGAGCAAAAGGGGCGACCCGGGGCCACCACCCTACAGGCAAAATTCAGGTGACCTAACAGCGATTGGATTTGCAGTAGGGACACCTTCTTTAAGGGAAGCAATTCCTCTATAACCTTTTTCAAAGCCACCAGCTTAACCTTTGGCAAGCTGGAAGTTTGAGACACCGTATCCAAAAGGATACCCAAATACGTAAGCTGAGTCGAGGGGCCCTCAGTCTTTTCTGCCGCTAACGGGACCCCTATTTCCTCAGTAAGGGCAGCTAAGGCACGCAACAGAACCGAGCAATTGCCAGTATTACAATCAGAAGCCAATAAAAAATCATCCAAATAATGAGTAACCCCATCCAACCCGGTTTTCAACTTGAGGGCCCACTCCAAGAAGGTGCTGAAAGATTCAAAAGCTGCGCACGCTATTGAACAGCCCATGGGCATGGCTTTGTCAAAATAGTATTTTCCCTCAAACTGGAAACCGAGCAGCCAGAAATCCTCCGGATGAATCGGCAGCAAACGGAATGCCGACTCTATGTCGCATTTTGCCAATAACGCAGCTGGTCCAAATTTCCGAATCATCTTGATTGCGTGATCAAGAGAAGCATACTTAACTGAGCAAAGCTCTGGAGGAATCACATCATTAACTGAAGTACCCCTAGGGTGTGATAAATTATGAATCAAACGGAATTCACCAGGGGCTTTCTTTGGCACGATGCCCAGTGGGGAAACATGCAATTTTGGAAATGGAGGGGCACAAAAGGGGCCAGCCATCCGATGCATAGCCACCTCCTTTGTGATCTTTTTTCGGGCAATTTCGGGCAATTCACGAACTGATTTCTGATTAGCCGAATTCCGAGCCACGGGAGGCATGGCTACTGGAATCCGAAAACCAACAGAAAAACCATCGCTCAGGTAACGAGCGGCCTCCCTATCTGGGTAAAACCTGAGCCACTTTTTAAGGGCCGGCAGACGTATGGGAGTCTGGGCCAAGGAAGTCAGCACCTTATTTTGCTGTTCCTGAGGTTGAGGGTGTGGGGGGGACTGACTTGGGGGGTTGTTGAGAGCCCCCTTTTCCTCCACGAAAGGGCCGCCGCCCACCAAAACAAGAGGAAGCCGGATGCAATCCATTGCATTTCTCACAAGTGTGCGCAAATCTACAGGTCGAACGCTGACAAGAAGCCCTGTTAAAATCCCAACAAGGCAACCGACGGCCAGGCCTAAAAGGAGAGATACCCAATTTCTGTTGCTCCGGCACCTTTTTGTCAATAAGCGGAGCAACGTAAGTAGTCCACACATCTAGATCTTTTCGATCCCAACGTGCGGAGGGAATCTTAGCCGCACGACGCCTAAAATTCTCATCATACTTGATCGCAGCTTTTTCCCCAGCCTTGGTGAAGGCAGAGCGCACGATGGATAAATAAACCAACAAATGAAGGGACCTACGCGGATAGGCTGCCATAACTATACCAGCAAAGACCTGAAAGGAGTCAAGCCAATGTTCAAAAGTCCTGCCTGCCGCAGAGACCCCTGAGCGTTTCTTGGTTGAAACACTCCCCTTCTCTTGCTCCTCAGAAGGTGGGGCCAGTTTGAACATATCCACGTATCGTCCATTTAATATCCGGGAACGCAATTTCAATGACAAATGTGAGCCTGGAATGATGTCCCTGGCCGAGTTAGTTGAGACTTTAACGTCAGGAACCAACACGCCATCCCTGCATTCCTGAACAGCTCCATATTTCGCCCGATGAGTGTTGGACCTGCGCTCCCAAGCCCACCGAGGAAGCCCTGAAACCGATTCGCCAAAACCCCAATAAAGTTCCATGTGGCTACCTTCATCGTCGGAGCTAGAGGAAGACGTACCCGAAAGAGAGGAAGAGGAGTCATCCTTCCTCCGCTTTGCACGCTTTCGGGATGACCTCTTGTGGCGACGCTTCCCTCCCAGCGACCTCTTGGCAGGGACCGGTAGACTGTCTTCGATAGAGGACTCCGAATCGGGATTCAGTTGAGGCGGAACTGAAACAGACTGCATAGAGAGAACACGTGAGATACCAGAAGCGGATGCCCCATCCGTGGGAGACCGGGCGGGCGTTCGCCGGCGAGTGGACGCAGCCAAAGGGGCACTTTTTCTGGAGGCCCGCCCAGAGAGGCGGCCCGACCTCCGAGGCTGGTTCCGAATTGCAGGTACGTCAGGGGACTGGGATAACTGTGGATTCAAAATTAAACCCTGTGGCGACGATCCCTCTCCCTCATCCTCGCTAGATGACGATGAAACCGTAGATGCCACCAATGTTGAGGAGGGCGGCCTTCCAGATGTGGACGGTTGGGCGGAACGATGCTGCAAGAAGGCGTCCAAATCCGCTGCGAAGCGAGATAAAGCTACAGGGTCACCAGCCATGCCTTCCACCAATGATTGCACTCGCCCCACTGGTTGGCTGGAAGAGGGTGAACGAAGCGCCTGGGATGGACCTCTAATAGGCCGCTTTGAAGTGATAGCAGAGCTGGAGCGAGCAGCAGCTTTCTTTGGAGCCATACCTGCTAGCAGGAAATAAAATCAAAACCAGTTAAATTCCCAGCACTACAGCAGATAAACTGCTAGCAACCTCCAACCACTAACCACTGTTGGGCCTACCACCAGCTACTACTCAGTAGCCCTCTTCAAATGCAATCTATGCAGAAGTTATAAATAAATAATAACTCTTGGCCAAACGTTAGCCCAAAGGTGTGCCTAACTAACTTCTATCTATCTATCTATCTATCTATCTATCTATCTAAACTCTCCTAAACACTGGAGCCAACCTATGAGGCCTCAGAGCCGGCCCAGAGGCAAGAAAAAACAATAGCAGGCAACAATTATGCTTGACCAGCTTAAGTAAAGCAAATAGACAAGGTGCAATACCCAAACGGCCAGCAGGGGGGGTAGGAAGGAGGTGCGGCCTAGCTCCTCAACAATCCAAAAGAGGCGCAATACCCCTCAGCACCACCAGGGGGAGCACCACGCCGGCAAGACGCTAAAGAAAATGGCGGAGCTAACAGGGATTACACAGCAAAATGTTACCAGGCCGCAGCGGGCTCAGGCCGCAGCGGCGACGACACCCCGGGTCCGACAGGCCCTTGCACGTTAGTGCGAGACAGGCGGGCCGTTCAAGCGCTCAGAATGAGGCCTGTGGAAACCCCGCCGGCAAGCGCCCCCTCGGCGTCGCGGCGCAGCCGCGCGGGCCCGGCCTGGAACGCTGGGAGGCCGCCGCACGCGGCAACGGCCCCCAGGAGAGAATAGGGCCTAATCCGGCCGCCCACGCAGCGAGTCCAGGTAAGCGCCGGCCACGCGGCGATGGGAGGGAAGGAGGAGGGTTCCCCGGGGGCGCTCCGCAACTACGGAGCTTGGAGGGGGGGAGATGGAAGAGTGGGCCGCGGCCCGGTAAGAGCGCGGGGGCTTCCCCGAGGCCGGGAGGAAAGCCTCCCCCGGGCTGGGGGGGGCGCGGAATAACCACTCACTGTAAAACGCTGTTTAAACACAATTAAAATTAACTCAAGAAAAGGTAGGCAAAGAAACGGGAAAATAAAGGGAGGGAGTGTGGGAGGGAAATAAAACAAAAGGAGGAAGGAACAAAGGCAGAAGGGGACTTAAAAGAAAACAAACAATAATTAGAAGCAGCGAAAATATACGCTTAAAATACAACCGGCTCCAGACACGATCTGCTCCGTGATCCGATGCAGAGGCCAAGAGGACGCCCTGACGTAAGCGACCTGTATTTATAGCCTCTGCCCTCCTCCAGAAATTGGCAACATGCTAAACTCCCCAGTAACTCAATTAACCCTTTAAGGGTTCTGCCTTTATCCAAAACTGCCTAGTAACAGCAGGGTGGCTTGTATTCTCCCAACCGCAACACGTGCTCTAATTTTGAAGGAGAACATGCCCTGTTGCATTTGAATCTTTCCCTATGGGGCTGTACGACCATGTGGCTAACAAACTGCGTTACAAGCTCCAGAACAGATGAGGAGGAAGAGAGCTGAAGACAAGGAGGCACTATAAAATAAATACTTCAGGAAAGGTCTGTTCCTGTGTAATGTTCCAACAGCAAAAAGCATCTGGTTCCACTTGAACCCCCCTCCATCACTCTCATAATTTAGGAATTGTAGGCCTGAAAACATGACCTACCAAGTTGCACGCTGCCAACCAGCCTTGTGTGATTGCCTGTCAGAGACTTCATAGACTACCCTCTTGGGAGTGTAAACGCAAGAGGCTTATCAAGCATCTCTCAGGTTACCATATATGGTGGTGAGCTACGCTTTGCTTTATTGGTCATGCTGAACAGTCTTGCAATTGACAGCCAAATTTATGACTAAATGTATGCACAACGCTTACTGAGTTCCTTGTGCTGCGTTTGGCTTGGCAGGTCACAAACTGCGCAGGATCAATCTGATTAAATATAACCTTTCATACATGAAGTCAAACAAATTGCATGTCCTCAAAATATCAAGGTGAAACGGACCAAAATCACTGGTGAATCTTGCCCCTGATTATTTTAAGGATGGCAACCTAAATTCCTGCACAGAGATTAATGGGAAAACTATCCGGCTTTCCTCTGGGTGGTTAGTTTAATTTCTCCCTATTTTGTACAAGGCCTATCCCTTTTCTTTAAAAAGCCTCTCTGTTTGTTTCTCCTCGAGTTATGCACTGTTCTTGTTCACTTTACTCAGCAAAATGTTATCAGGATATCTTTTCTTTCCCTCAGCATTATGAAAGTGACTTTGCAAACAGAGAGTTCTGGGCACCACGACGGAAAAGCCCATGTCCCAAGCCACAGCTAGTTGTCCCTCTGATGATGGTGAGTTTGAGACAAAGCCTTCAACTGATAATCCCAACAAGGGGCAGGCTCATACCAGAGAAGGTGGTTCTTAAGCTTAAACTGAACAGGGCTTTAAAGGTAGTCTTCAGTATATCTGCATTGTGACATTTTCTACTCTTCTTCAAATGGGAAGTACTGAACAGTCTGTGTTGGGCGAAACATGAACATGGAGCTTCTGAGAAAAGGAACAGATAAACTTATTGAAAGGTATTCCACTCAGTTTGACTCAGACTGATTAAAATTAATGTGCCTAACATAGTCATGTTTATTAATTACAATAATTTATTCCAAGTTAAACTTCTCTGACTACCAGTCTGTAAGTTCAACATCTCCCTTTCTTGATCACATGAATATGGTTTCTTGGTATTCACATAATCTTTGTATGTTTTACTGTCTGAGACATGCACTTGAACTTCATCATTCAAGGCTACTTTGCCTCACTCAGACTCATAAGGAAGATTCCAAAGTTTTTCTCACTTGCAATGTTATCTTCAGTTGTGGCTTTACTTGGGCAGAAAAATGCCCTGTGCTCTTCTTTCCTCAGTCATCGTCATGCATTGCTAACTGTTTTCTCTGCAGTTCTGAAAAAGCAGAATGTTATTAGTATCTCGGCTCTGAAGCCCTCTTTTTAATCCCATTGCTAGCATTCAGCCATTGGCTTCACGTTTCATTTCAGCATCTTGTTTAATAGTATCTGTGCTAAGTTCAGTGAGCTCTAGAAAAGCTAACAGTGGAAATGTGGGCCAGCACTATGTACTTTCTGAAGTAATTTGATTTAGAGTAGAGAGCCAATTTAATGTCTATGCCACCCTTGTGTGCCAGAAGGCTGTGAAAAGCCCCTTAAGAATCATAGAATCATAGAATCATAGAGTTGGAAGAGACCACAAGGGCCATCGAGTCCAACCCCCTGCCAAGCAGGAAACACCATCAGAGCACTCCTGACATATGGTTGTCAAGCCTCTGCTTAAAGACCTCTAAAGAAGGAGACTCCACCACACTCCTTGGCAGCAAATTCCACTGTCGAACAGCTCTTACTGTCAGGAAGTTCTTCCTAATGTTTAGGTGGAATCTTCTTTCTTGTAGTTTGGATCATACAGCAAACATATTTTTCACATTTTCCAGCCATGTCTTCTGGTGTCTCTTTACAAATCAGTAACCAGATAAAATTATAACATTAACTATATTTGATTTGTCGTATATCTCATTCTGGACTGTATAGATTGATCTTTACAAAATAGCCCCCACACCAAAAACTTTAACAGCCATATTTCAGTTGCTTGACAGTTCCTTCTCTCATGTTACAGCTTCTACAGTTCTAAAATGGCTGCCACCTTTGGAAACCTACAACCACATTTCTAAGAGAGGCATTTGAGGGCATGGGAGCTGCATAGCACCAGCCAGTTCCCACTGCCTCATAATTGGAGAGCATCCGAGGGCAGTCTTTCTCCATGCTCACTTACAGAATGGGCTATGTCAGGGATGTCCAACACGTTGATCGCGATCTACTGGTCGATCCCTGTGAGGTTTTGGTAGATCGCAGTCAATCGCTGGCCCCCTTCCTGCCCCGCCCCCTCTCCCTGCGTCAGCCTCTATTGTTACAGAAGGGAAGCCGGAGTTTAGAAACGGAGGCTGTTATCTGGCCAGCGATTGTAAGGTTAGTGGCTGCTTCTGTTCCTCCCACAGAAGAGCTGAAAAAAGTCTGCACCAGCCACCAAATGGGGCATTTCCCCTTCCCCCCCCCAAAAGCTGAACAACTTTGACCTGAACCCTTAAAAAACTGGGGTAGATCACTGCCAGATTTTAATTTTGAAAGTAGATTGCAGTCTCTCGGGAGTTGGCCACCCCGGGGATATGTGAAGGTCAAGTTAACAGAAAATTTAGCATGAACACCAGGAATTAAATGACCGGCATATTTTTTGTTTCATAAAGGAAACGCTAAGGATACAGTGAACAAGGAGATACCTAAAGGTGTGTCTTTAAGAAGTTTAAAATTACTGTAGAGTTTGTTTTCTAAAACCAATCAATCAGTTTTAATCTTTTGTACAAAAAAATCACCACCACAACCCTGGGATTAGAAACAGAGTAACATAGTTATTCATGTGCAGTGTTCTCCGAGTTTATGTTATGTACACTAGCTCTACCTGGAGATACCAGCAATTGAACATGGAACCTTCTGCATATAAAGCAGCTGTCCTTCCCCAAATGTTGGTACCGGTAATTTACACTGAACACCAGATGCCTCAACTGTTCAGTGCAAAAAATGAGGGAGGGTGAGAGATGCCAGAGATTTAAAAGACGTTATAGTATTATTAAAATCTGCAGTGTGATGTGTGAAAACATGTTAATGATTCTGAATCTGGGTTGTATACCACTGTTGAGGTAACAGAACTGTCAAGGGAGTCTCTATCTGGTAACTTCTTCCAGGCCTTTGACATGATCCCTAATAGGTCATGGTCATGCTGAAGACAGAAACCTAAGAAAGTTTGCACTTCCAATGTCACCGTGAAGGAACTTCTGTTTTCTGAATGTGTTTTGTTTTCCTAGGTTTTTTCTTCTTCAAAAAAGCAAAAACAAAATGTTGCAGCAATTAAGTATAAATGTGACCTGATTGTTAATTCAATAAAATGAGTTTGGCAGTGGAATGGAGTTGACTATCAACTTATTTATGTTAGAGAAAAATAATTCAAATGAGATTGTACTGGATGTCTGAAGGGCATTGCATATTATTAATGCTGAACTAATTCCCTGGATGCAGTGAAAAACACTGTGGTAACTTTATGCAAAGGTTTTAATTCTGTTTCAATACCAATTACAATTGTGTTTCTCAAGCTCTGCAATGAAGTTTCCCCAAGACCAGCAGAAACACCAAGTATATAAAGTTAAAAATATAGATATGTTTATTTGTTACATCTATATTCTACCTTTCCTTCATGAATCTCAGTTTCAAGGCAGCTTAAATAATGCTTCCAGATGTCCTCTCATCCAGGAGCTGACCAGACCCAGACCTGCTTATCTTCCAGGTATCATCCTTGCATGACCCAGGACTATAGTTACTGAGAGAAATATACTTGATAAACTTAGAAGCATGATCAACATAGTAATATCAAATAAAAATGTCTGATAGCCCCATGCAGAGAAGTTAATGATTTTCCATAATCTGCTTTGTTCATTTGTTCCCCTGCCATTCTCTTCTTTAAGTGCTGATAGTGTATGTATTTTTAAAAGTATATTTATTTAAGAAATATATAACCTGCCTTTGACTATGTCTCAAAGGAGCATATAGTGTTGCATGATGAAGTCATTGTTACTACGATAAAATGGGTGATTAATTATTATTTTTAATGATGGCTTTGCAGTGAATCTGCATGAAATGGTAAGTTTCTTTGAGGGGGGAATCTGGGGAAATTTATTAGTTCCCCAACCCCATTTCTGTGCTGTAAATATTCACACACACACCCTGTCAAACATTCTCAACAGTATTCCCAGAAATTTCTCTTTTTAGGTAATCTTGTCTATTGTATTGATGCTTCCTTTATTGAGTATCTGACCCCACTCATTAAAAAGGTTCTAAAAATATCAGAAGCAGCTTTCGATAAATCTACAAAGTAGGATTAGTGGATTATGCTGCATTAGCAATTAGGAGTACTAATGTGATACGAGGAAAAGGCAGGGGCCAGATTCTGTTCCTCTTGGCTGTATCTGGCACTCTAACTGGGGTTACTTCTGATTTAAGCCTTTCTCAACAAATCTGTTTTGTTTCCTCTGCTAGCACCATACTCTTCACTCCAGCTTCCCATTCTAATGAGTATATAATGTATGTGTATGAATTAATGAGCCGGTATGATTATGGGGGCTCTAGAGTTGTTAGAGTTCCTGTGTAGAATTAGCACTCTAATAGGTCTCCTATCACTTGCCTTGTATTCCAGTTGAGCCATGGGAATAATGTTTCTTTAAAGAGCAAAATAATGAGCCTTAGTACCTTGGAGAGTTCAGATGCTTTCATCTATTTTCTTTGGTTAGTTGTGGAGGCTGCATACGGAAGTCACACGCTATTTACTAGGAGTTTAAAACAAGATAATATGACAGTCAATGTTAACATCTTTGGAAGCAGATTTCATTTTTATTAAGAACTTTTAATTGAGAAGAGGTTTGCATTTTCAAAGGAGTATTTGCATTGTCTTTCTTTCTTTTTTAATATAAAATAGATACTTGTCTGACTACCTGTAAAGCCTAATGTTGCTTTCACACATTTTGCTCAGCTGTGTGTAACATGTTCGAAAAGAGAAACAAATTTATGTGACTATGATTAATGTAATTTGTAACATGGAAACACTTTGTGTCAAATAGTAGACACAACTGATGCTGTCATTTTCTGTTCACTGTGCAAATTTGTCCTCATGCACTATGTGACCCTATGTGATCATGGGGCATGATCAGTGAGGTCATAGTGTGTAGGCAAGTAGGCATGGTTTGTGCCCCATAATCCTCCCTTGCAAAGATACTGGGGACTCGCAGGTTTACAAATACCTAGCACCTAAGTGTCACAATTTCTAGCCTGGGGTCATGCAGAGGCAGAACTTGGGGTCTCAAATTTCAGTGGCACCCTGTGTGGTGCCAAAATCCGACTCCCTCTCACCTCTCACCTTCTATACTCCATCATGGTTGTGGTTCCCCAGTGCAACCAAACCAGTCACGCTCCCCTAAATCCACCTCTGGGTCATGCCATAATAACTGTAAAGGTAAAAGTAAAGGGACCCCTGACCATTAGGTCCAGTCACGGCCGGCTCTGGGGTTGCAGCGCTCATCTCGCTTTATTGGCCGAGGGATCCGGCGTACTGCTTCCGGGTCATGTGGCCAGCATGACTAAGTCGCTTCTGGCGACACCAGAGCAGCGCACGGAAACGCCATTTACCTTCCCGGCAGAGTGGTACCTATTTATCTACTTGCACTTTGACGTGCTTTCTAACTGCTAGGTTGGCAGGAGCAGGGACCGAGCAACGGGAGCTCACCCCGTTGCGGGGATTCGAACTGCCGACCTTCTGATCAGCAAGTCCTAGGTTCTGTGGTTTAATCCACAGCGCCACCTGTGTCCCATAATAACTGTACACAGTGCTTTTTTCCAGGGGGTAGTCAAGGGTATGCAGTGCACACTTGTTAAAAAGTGTGGCACTTGCTGCAACAACTTATTTTTCTAGGGGAAAAAGCACTGACTGTACATTACTCAGAAGTAAATCCCACTGGATTCCATGTGGATTGCTCCCTGATAAATAGGTACAGGACATCAGTCTGAATTGGTTAGTTTGAAAAATACCACACAGAAATTTTCAGGGCTACAGTTTATTCACTGCTACATCTTTCCCCATAATGTGGAATAAGGTGAGGGATATTGAGTGTAATAGGATCTTGGAGTACAAGGTCAGAATTACCACTTAGCAATGAAGTTGACTCAGGCAGGGGGTGGGTGGGATTTTTTTTACTAACCTTGTCCTGCCTTCAGCCCCAGGAGCCTTCATAAAGAGTTGCTTAATGGATACTTTGGCTTGGCCTGTTGGTAATCTATATGCATATTGAAACAATTATATAAAATTAACTGTTGATTATTCATTTGTATTGTTATGTTGCAGTTATAGGTATTGTACAATATGTTATTGTATTACTGTATTTAGGCTTTGATTTTTGTGCGAGCCGCTATGAGCACAGATTTTCTTGTGGAAAATAGAGCATATAAATAAATTGCCAATGACTATGACTTTGGGCACTCACTGTCTCTCAGCCAAACCTATCTCACATAGTTATTGTGGGCATAACATGATGGAAAAGGAGACCTATGAGTGCCATATATGGTTGACTGCTGGGTGGGATGTGCAGGCAGAGTACAATCTATGGTCCAGTACCACATAAAGTTCTCATCTTAAGCATGCTTTCAACCAGCTACCTTTTGCAATTGTATTTTAAAGTTGTCAGAGTATTTTATAGTCTTTTTATCATCACAACAACCCTACCAAGTAGATCATCGTGCAAACAAAACAAGAAGAACAACAGTAACATGTTAAAGGCTAACAAATTTATTATGGCATAAGATTTCTTGAGCTAGAGTCGGCTTCTCCAGATGCATCATTCTTGGTAATCCATGAAAGCTTATGCAGTAATACTTTTGCTAGTGCTTCTGGACTATTATTACATTTCTGTTGTAAGTTGATAAGCCTGGCATTCTGTTCCCTACAGGAAGTCCACAAGCAAGACATGAACACTATAGGGGTGAAAGTTTTGTTCTTGGGGAAAATACAGAGAGGAATTTTTTGTCGATTACATTTTGTTACCTCCAGATAAGTATCTAGGAAGCTTTCTAATTAGGATTCATCTTTATGAACGGAGCTGGAAGAAACCCGAGTACCTAAAAATGGAGTGCTTGATACTTTCCCTATCCTTGAATACGATCTTCTGATTTTGGAACCTGATAATTAGATATGGCTTATCCTTCCCATAATATGGGATGTCTTCCTCCTTTTCAGCTTGTCAGCAAAAATCCAAAGCCATCAAATTATGCAAGCACTGTGTGAAGAACTGAGGAGGCCAAAGGAGGGGCAGAGTGAGCTTAAATATCCCCTTGCTTATTCCTGCCCCCTTGGATGGTTTTGCCACAAAAACCCACTACCATCAAAGTTTGGTGGCTGTGTGTGTATGTGTGTGTAGCCAAACACAGATTTCAAACAATGGGAGGATATTGTTTTTTCAATTGCTTGACATTCTCATTGGGAGGGCTGTGTCACAGCAGCACTAGTGGACCAGCCTCAACTAAATATATGTGCTGCACACAGCATACTATATATAATATACTGTTTTCTTTAGCTAATAACTCTTTGTGTTCTTGAACAATCTAAAAATCTGCAGTGGTTGGAAATGGGCCATTGGCGAGTGCAGTCAAGGAAATGCTTCTGGGCAGTAAAATTTGACCACAAGGAAAGAAAGCTGGGGAAGTTTCAAAGCAGGATCCTTAAAGGGAACACCCAGAGGCAGCTGTGATTGCTTCTGGCTTTCTCTACAGGCAAATATTGGTGAAACTGCTCAAAAAGTAGAAAATATACATTGCTTTTCAATGCATGTTTTATGGATAAATGCTGAACGAAATGGGTAGTTTTACAGTAGGTTTGGAGCAAAAGTCATTCTGTTGGAGTGCATGGCAGCATTACTGAGTATAAAAGCATCCTTACAAGTGAAGGCAGCAACTTTTCCCTCCAGTGCCGCAAATGGAAGGTCAAAGTATAAAACAGAACTGGAAGTCAAGGGGAGTAATCTAAAAGGCTCCCATAAAGAGAATACAGAATGGAAATCCCCACTACTGAATTTTAAACAAAGTTTGGCACATTCAGCTCTGCTTTGAAAGGATGTCCACCCAAGCCCTGGGCTTGCCGATCGGAAGGTCGGTGGTTCGAATCCCCGCAACAGGGTGAGCTCCCGTTGCTCGGTTCCTGCTCCTGCCAACCTAGTAGTTCAAAAGCACGAAGTTCAAGTAGATAAATAGGTACCGCTTTGGCAGGAAGGTAAACAGTGTTTCCATGCGCTGCTCTGATTTTGCCAGAAGCAGCTTAGTCATGCTGGCCACATGACCCAGAAAAACTGTCTGCAGACAAACATCGGCTCCCTCGGCCAGTAAAGCAAGATGAGTGCTGTAACCCCAGAGTCGTTCACGACTGGACTTAACTGTCAGGGGTCCTTTACCTTTTTGAAAAATGGAAATGAAGAAAGTTCCATGTACTATAGTCCAGGTAGCTGTCATTGCTACAAAGACAGAGAGAATCATGATTAGAAGATGACTGAGTGCAGACTGGTTTACTCTTATTTATTTTGTGCCCTCTCCCATTCACATCTACTGGTGGTGATGTTGTATTGCTTCTGACTTTCAGTTGCTTTCTATTTCCTGTGAAAACTTATTTAAGAGGAACAGATTTCTACCATTTATACTGGACATAAATCTTATGGTCAACCTCTTAGTCCACACTATCCCACCATTCCTTATCAGTGCACTTCTCATGGAAGGTATGGAGTAAGATGAATTTACATCATTCTAAGTATGTACCAAATATTTACTTCCTCCCTTACTTATATTCCCACTTCTAGTTTTACCTCTTCTGTTGGAACACTGCATCAACTACTTTAGGAGACATAAGCCCAACATTTAATTGAAGACCGCTGTACTTATGATTAGCAGTCAATAACCATACTGCATGAGAGTAATTGGGTAATGTCCCAGGAACTTAGTGTAATTTGTTAAAACATCAAAATGGATCTGTTGTACGAGTTCCTCTTAGGACAGGGGCTATTGGAAATGCTGTTTGATGGGAGTTGTAGTCCAATACCACCTGGAGGGTACCATATTGGTTACTTCGCTTGTAGGGCATTGAAGTACTTAGGGCTGGCCAGAAGTGGCTGTATGCTTCCCCTGTGGACAGCCTTCCCATTCACTATGAAAATATGCCTTTAGTAGGGAAGGTTGTAGGGGAATGATTCCTGCCTGTTGGGCTAATCCCGGTTTGTGTGGCACTTTTGTGAGGAAGAATGTGAGGAAACTAATCAGATGAGAGTGCATCAATGGGTCTGATGAAGTGGCCTTGCATCCATGAAAGCTTACGCCATAATAAATCTTAGTCTTTAAGGCGCCACAAGACTCTTTGATTTTTATTTATTTATTTAGGGAACAAAGCCAGGAAGATGGAGCTGTTTGATAAAGAATGGGAAATAATGTCCCTGCTTAATAAACTGACCCAACATATCTGACCTTTCCACCCACTAGCCTTTTCACCTGACACTCTTCAACTGACTCCTCTAATTGTCGTTTCTGACTGACACGCTCTGCCTGTCACTCACTCTGATTCCACCTACCCTTTCCATTCACTCCCCTGCTGTCCTTCTTACTTCCCTCCCTCTTCTATTTCAAGCTGTAAAATGATGTCAGCATGCATTAAATGGAATAGCTGGATAACTTGCGTTGTGCATGTTCACCACCCAGTAAAATAAGCTCTTTGCCACATGTTCACTAACCTGACACTTCTTTTATCCCTGAACAACTAGAACGAGGAGGTGAGTGAGAAGGAAATGCAGAGGTTGGCCCATCATTTCCTGGCAATGAAACTATGCTGGTGTATGTGTGTGTGTGTAAGGGAGATGGTACGATGGTTCCTCCCAAGTTAAGAACTAGGCTTGGGGGGAAGTAAACTCTCTCTGCCCCATCTCTAAGGACTTTTCAAATCAGGTACACACCTAGTTTAGAGTCTGTTCCACTCTCAGTGATGTCACTGGGAACATGACAGGGTCTGATCCCTTCCCTGGACATCTGATAAACATCTAACACTCATTCACCAACCCACCTGCTTGCTTCTCTCACATGTCCCTCCCTCCACATATTTCTCTTTGTTGCTGATCTAACAACAGCAGCAGGAGGAGGAGGAGGAGGAGGAGGAAGGAGTGAAGTCTCTTTTGCACTCTCTGCCCTGTTGCCTGGTACAGAATTCTGGCTGCATGTCAGACACAAGGACTCCTGGGAAATTTATGTGTTTCCCCAGTCCACCAGCAGTCCCTGCTTCCATAACCCTGGCTGCTAAAATCACATAACATCAGTGGCTACCAGTACATAAAGGAAGTTGATAGCATTGGTTGTTAGAGACATCAGGGTGACAATGTTGTGTCTTGTCCTTCTTGCTGGTCTTGGTACCTCACTAGCTGCAGATCCATAGCAGTGGTCATGGTGGATACTGCCCCCTTCCAAATAAGCTACAAGACCATCAGTTGTTCCCACCACCACAGTTGCCTCTCACAACAGATGGAATGATGCAGAAGGATGAGCAAACCATCAGTCACCATCTGTAAATCTGTAATTCTATAAAATAAGTGCAGCTATTGTTTCCTCGTGTTCTCAAAGCAAGCATACCCATTTAGAAAGCAAACAGCACTAGACTCAGCAGCTGATTCCATATTTCCTTGACTGTTTATTTATTTTTATTGAAATAATTGCCAGCATTTTAGCAGAGTAAAGCTACTTTGTTCAGTTAACTGCTCTTTTGGGGAATCCCTTATCTCATGCATTCATATCAGGTTTATTCGTTTGACCTTTCTGTATGGCACATTAGCATTTTTCTGCTTATGCAGTTTGCCATAAAAATGCCTTATTCAAATATCTTGTTTGAAGCTGTTTGGTGAAAATTTGCTTGAGTGGAAACTTGTTTGGAAATAAGCTATTGAGGAGAGGGAAGTGTTTTGACTCGGAAGTTAATGACCTGGAATTTGTCTTGAGGGTACATCTTTACAGTCAATTAATTAGTAGCAATTTTGCACAATATTTTCAAACCAAACGTACTCAGCTGGTTATCAAAAGGGCCCTATATGAAAAAGAAAGAAAGAGAGATCTCTGCCGGATAGTTTTAAAAGCTGGCTTATAGCATAATGGCCCATGTTGTGGAGCAGAGCTGTGGAGCCTCCTTCTCAACACTGGTGTCACTGCTGCTTACCTGGAAAGGACTGGGCTGGGGCAACATGGACGCTAGGGTCACCAACTTGCACTGGTGGGTCTACTAGCATCAACCTGCTGCTCTCACTAGCACACCCGTGCATCTCTGACCTTGGTGCCCTATGCCCCATCTCTGTCTAGGTAAGCAGCACAGCTCCACCTCACCATGTTCCCCAATGCTCATACATGCAACAGTTTTAATACAGTTTCTTTGGAGTCTTACAGGACAGGTCGTATCAGAATTCTACAGCATCATAATTTAAAACGCTTACAGTGGTACCTCTGGTTAAGAACTTATTTCATTCTGGAGGTCTGTTCTTAACCTGAAACTGTTCTTAACCTGAGGTACCACTTTAGCTAATGGGGTCTCCTGCTGCTGCTGAACCTCCACCGTGCAATTTCTGTTCTTATCCTGAAGCAAAGTTCTTAACCCGAAGTACTATTTCTGGGTTAGCAGAGTCTGTAACCTGAAGCGTCTGTAACCTGAAGTGTCTGTAACCTGAGGTACCACTGTACTTCTTTTGTCATGCATGTTACTTGTTTGAGGGTAGGCAGCATAGGCTGGAATCGCCACAGGACCACGGACAGAGCTAAATTTCAGGACCACAGCTAGGAATTCTATAGCTAAGGCAAGAAGATTTTAGCAGTGGCCTGGAGCAACAGCCAGGTTTTTATAGTTTGACCAACAGAGCCAGCGTGAAAGCTCTGACCTCTCCCCTCTTGCAAATGCTATATCTGGATATCTGAAAGAGTTGGCGCCTTTTAATGCAGTTGTTTGTTTGTTCTAGGTCGCAAGATTTGGAGAGTTGTGACTTTGGTAGGGAACACTTCTCAAGGCTTTCCTGGTCTTCAGAGGAACCCAAGACCCACTCCTCAGAGTTTGATTGATTTATTATTTCATAATAATAAATTTAACAAATTCTTTGGAGTTCAGAGGGCATCATCTAGGGCTAGTGGTCCTGCTGGCTTGGATCCCAGGAGCAAGTCCATATCATTTTCAGAGCTATGTTGCTTGAAGACCCTGCCCATGAAAACTCTTGAAACATGAAAAGAGATAAACTTGGTTAGCTGTGTCACACTTCTTTCTTGGTGCTAAGTGGATATGAATGGCAAAGCAACCACAACATTTTGTTAACACATGGACCAGGTGTACACTGTCAATAGAATATTGTGCATTTCTAGCAGAGCTCATGCAGTGGTAAGAAGTTATCCATCCTTCAGAGCAATGAGACAATGTTTACTTTCCTAGTCACAATGAGAACATAACTGAAACGACTGTTCTAATAGCATACAATGTTTTGATGTAGAATTTTAAAGTCAAGCAAAACAAAGTCATAGATTCCCATGGTATGAAAAAGCGAAGACAACAGAGGAGTTGTTTTTGTTTTAATTTTGCTTATCTGTGGACATTGGGTCTCTGGGTTCTGTTATCAGGAGTTGCAGTTACAGCAAAGTTCCACACAAATGCAATTTATCTTGGTGCCACAGAAGCAAAACTCAGACTCAGGGTATCACTATGTAATGTTAAATAGCTCATTCGAATTCATCACATTGCACTTTATTATCTCATGCTTGATGCATTATCACTGGCCCATTTATTATCTCATGCATGTTATGTTAAGGTAAGAGAGGCAATGCGAGGAGACTGGAGCAAGTCACCACTGCCCTGCCTTCAACCAAAACTACTGTTAACTGGGACTGCTGTCCACACCCTTCATCCAATACCTCCACCGTCATATGTAATTTAGAAGAAAAAAAATGTTGTGCATCATAGTTGTGATGACCTTTCACTGCATCACCAAATGTGGCAACTCATGAAGTAGAAAGTGTAGGGGAACAATGATGCAATGGTCTCATGCCATGTTCTTTTTCAACTATATATGTCCACTGAGATATGGGGAAGGGAGGTACAAGTTGATAATGCCCACCTTGCTGTTTAAATCTGCTTCTTTGTTGACTGTGAAAATCCCTTCCTTTCCCCATTTCTGGGGCTGATGAGAATTGTAGTCCAAAACTCTTGGAGGGTACTACATCGGAGAAAGCTGTGTTAGCTTTATAGGATTACATGAGCGTTAGTCTCTTCCACCCCCCACGCCCAAGATTAAGCACATAGGAAGTGGCAGTCAGAGTATGCGTCTGCGGCTTCTAGCTCAATAGTGCCTGTCAGGAGTTCAACCTACACTCGAGTAGGACTCTGGCAGAGACACATGCCTGACTGGCATGTTCTCTCCCTCCTGGTCTTTCGTTCGGGAGCTTCAAAAGCTTTCTTCTGCCCAAACATCACAGCGACCAATGCCAACCGACACCAGCATACTTAGGGATCCGCAGAGTTTGCGCCTCATGTGTGACAGAACCCCAGCAACTCAGCATTTTGGCTAATCTACTTTATTTACATATAAAAACACACGGAGCACTGCAACATGGCTCCCTCTCTCTCTAGCATCAGACAGCAAAGAGAAAAGGAACAAAGTCCCACTTCACAGAACACAGTAACACAAACATCCTGTCTCCGTCACTTCCTACTCTGTGGAGTCAAAACATATACCATCATGTGAAAAACAGCAATCCTATGACTGCAATCATGGAGCAGGAATTCTAACAGTGCCTACTCTGACTGGCAGCATCTCTCTAGGACTTCCAGCAGAGAAAGGTTTTCCCCATCACCTGTTACTAATCTGTTTTTCTTTTAAAACAAACAAATAAACAAACAAACAAACCTAGGGATACCAGAGAGTGAACCTGGGACCCCCTGCCATCAAAGAATAAACCTAGGGATACCAGAGAGTGAACCTGGGACCCCCTGCCATCAAAGAATGTGCCACCGTGCTATAAATTCTTCCCTTGAACACAATGACTGAGTTGAAAAGCCACTTACAAGCCTCTGTTTCTAAAAGAAAACATTCTTATTAAGAGGCCTCTTATCTTTTTTTTTAAACACAGGACTGCTGAAGCAAAGGTAAATTGCCTCCCTAGGTGCCACTCAGCTTGCTGCTAGCTAGAGGCTTGTGCTTTTCTTTCTAATTATAGGGCAGGGCAGGCCAACGTTCCCCATAATGTGCTTAACTTATATTCCGAGCTAATGTTTTAGAGAAGCAGGAAAATAAATAAATAAAGTTATTGTACTACGAACAGCTGCTTCATTATTTATCTGCTCTGGCATTTAAAATCCCCATCCCCTTTAGTCTCACAAGAGAACTCTGTTAAACAGGTTCAGCTGAGGCCTTTCCTGCATGAGCTAGCAGAGTGTGCCTGACTACGCTGTTGAGACATACTCTCACCAGATCCATCAGCACAAGATCAATGCAACGTGCAATGAGTTGGCAGATAGATGGGGGGGCAGGGGAGGAAGAGGAGCCAGACATGGGTTGTTTCCACACCAAAGCCCTTTAGCCCTGCTGAGAAGTTTCTTTAATGTAGGTTATCTGGAAGGAGATTTAAACTGGAGGTTCTGCACACTATTAGCCTTAACACAGTGCTATTTTATCCTACGTTAGCCCTTGCGAACGTTTCCAGCGTTAATTAACAGCTTTCTTTGTATTTGCACATTCTGCCCACGTTGTTGGGGATAGGTGGGAAGAAAGGTTAATTACTGGTTTTTTCTTTCCACGTACCAAAATGGCACCATTCCACTATTTTGAAAAGGGAAAGGGGAAAATAATAGTGAGAAGAAATTAGTAATTAAACTCCTGCAGGAATAGAAATTGGCATTGAGGGTAATTAAGGGAAGCTACCCTGGGGGTAATTCCTCACTAATAAAACAGGCTGAACATGCACACAGGAATCTTTTGATTAAAGACACAGGAGCCTTGAAAAGTAGTGGCACTGTTACATATCCTGACTAGCTGCTTCGGAGTGGGTGCGGAACAATGTCTGCTTGAGGGAGAAGAGGCAGTGTTGGCTCCAGGTTTCTGAGGGCCCTTGGGCCACCTGTCAAAATGCCTTGCCATGGCTGCTGGGACTCCCTCATGGTGGGGTAGAGACCACTCTGCAGCAAAAATGAAAGACGGAAGCCAGCACCTGTTGCTGCTCTGCAAAAATCTGGACTCTTTTGTGGCACTTCGCACAGCAACAGCAGTTCCTCGGGAGCCTTGCTGACTTTCTTCTCTCTCTTAACGTGGATGAAAAGAAACACAGAATGTCAGGTAAATTTTAACTGCATGCTTATAAAGAATTTAGCTCAATCTCAGGCTAGGTCTGATTTGTGTCCCTAGTTTGTAAATACAGATTGAATCCGACCTTGTCTGGACTGATTCAGAACTGTACTGACCCACTCTGGATCTGAATCTGGATTGTGATATGAACATTACAAATCTCCAAAAATCGAATTCAGCTTCATTACACAGCCAAATGGCCATAGCATTATTGGGGTGTTTTATTTTTAATCAAAGGAGTGTGAAATTTGGAGATAGAGAATGGATTAACCCCGACAAGTTCCAGATGGGTAGACACAGCAGTTTTCACACTAAAGGTAAAGGTAAAGGTACCCCTGCCCAAACGGGCCAGTCTTGACAGACTCTGGGGTTTGTGCGCCCATCTCACATCTATTGGCCGGGGGCCAGCGCTGTCCGGAGACACTTCCGGGTCACGTGGCCAGCGTGACAACGCTGCTCTGGCGAGCCAGAGCCGCACACGGAACGCCGTTTACCTTCCCGCTGGTAAGCGGTACCTATTTATCTACTTGCCCCCGGGGGTGCTTTCGAACTGCTAGGTGGGCAGGCGCTGGGACCGAGCAGCGGGAGCGCACCCCGCCGCGGGGATTCGAACCGCCGACCTTTCGATCGGCAAGCCCTAGGCGTTGAGGCTTTAGCCCACAGCGCCACTAGCCACCTTTAAAGTTTAAAGTGTTTGGAAATTAAAATAGATGTAATGATTAAGGGTTTTTCCACATAAAAGCATGAAATCTGTAGACATGGTAGCTCCTGCCAAATTTCAGATGGGGAGTTTTCATGCTAGCCATCTTTAAAAATTGCTTTTTCCATATTGAAAATATTTTTTAAAAAAGACTACCGGTGATTAATCATGTCAATTCTTTGGTTCCTGTGATAGCCCTGTTCCTTTCATCAAGATTTTGAAAACATCAGAGGGTTCCCACCCAAAATTATGCATATTAATAATATTTACTGTGCTTAGTAATTAGAAAATGATGATGTATTCCATTCCCTCACCCCCCTCCTCCCCTTCACACACAGAGGGCAAACTGGTACCCTCCATCTTTCTCTCATGCCTCTCCCATATTAGAGAAGAGGGTATTTTGCAAAACAAAGCAGCATTTCTGCAAGAGTACTTTTAAACCTCCTCATGAGTCTGAGTGGTTGGTTGTCTTGTAGACCCACAAGAAGTGATTACTACAGCCTTGGGCAAAACTCTGATAAAATTCCCAGATGAACTAGCACAAAGCTAAGCACCTCCTTTTGACCTGTCAGCTCATTAGCAGAATACAGAAGGCTAATCTGGTTAGACACTTAAAACCAAATTAAAATTCATTCAGTGAGAACTATGCTGCTGTATGTTGAAAAGCTGGAGAGAAGGGTGAAGGCTGTCACTCCCATTCCGTTAAATTTGGAACTTTAGAGGCCTGGGTTGGTTGATTTTTACTGTCATGGAAATGTAAGGTTTTTTTATTTCTTACCTGATCTTCTAAGAGAAATTGTTGCTCAGTAAAAAAAATATCAAACCCAGCAAAGCTTCCCTGCTCCCAGCCCCCAGTGTTTGATGCTGGGCTATTACCATAAAAAACGCCAATGATGTGTGGAATTAAGATGCCTATTAAATTGGGCTGTGGAAATTTCCTTGGGGTGATACTTTCTCCTTTTTGATTTGAAAAGCAACAGTTGAGATAAAATTATATGACTTGTCCTGAAGTTTTAAGGAGATTTAGTTTGTTGAGGTTCAAACTATTGCATGGACACCCAGCTAGCACACAATCGCCTATTGCCCCCAACCCACCACCCAATGGGTTTTGATCTGAGGCAACTGCTCTGGAATCAGGGTGAAGTAGACTATAAAGGAAACTCCCTTCATATATTCCACTCATTACCTTATCAATGAAGGCAGTAGTTTTCAACCTTTTTAGACATGGGACCCAATTCTTCTTCATCTTTTTACCACCTATTTTGGTGGTGGTAGAGCTGCTGTCATGGCCCACCTTGGATTAGGCTGTGATGCAGCAGTGAGTCCTGTCACACTAGTTGAAGACCAATGTATTGGGGAACAGGAAGTAATTTCTTGGTCAGTTACTGCCAGAATGGAAGGAAATGTGGAATGCCAATGCACCTGTGGATGAATTTGGGCCATGAAGGGTTAACTCTCATTAGGAAACGAAGTCTCCATTGGGCTCCCAGCTGAGCTGCCTTATGTTTGTTGGCAAAATGCAACTAGAATGGACAAAAGATGCTGTTACAAGGTAATAAAATGGCAATTGAAGGTGATGGCCAATTAAGAATTAGGTAAACAGCTGCTTTTCTGCCTAACAGCCTCAAAATACATCAATAAGAAAGAAATATTGGTGAATCTAAATGGAACAGTTTCACACCTCCCTAGCCCTGAGCTGAATACTGTAGCCATCCATAGCATGGAGCATATTGCAACCCACCCAGCCATTGCCTTGAATGACAGGGGCAGGCACATTTCCTTCAGTGGCACATTGCGCCTCTGCTGTGCACCCATAGTGTCCTGCTTGGAGCATGAATAGCCTGTGGGCTGCAAGAATGGTGACTGGATTGCTCTGTGGGGGGACATGCATCCTTTCCCCCATTTGAGGTAATGGACAGGGCACACCGCAGTGCGATTATAAACCTCTTTGCACAGTAAGTGCCCCATAAAAATAGAAAATGATCATAGTACATATAAAGTATGCTTCTATGGAGTTGATCTGAAAAATACGTCTTTGGGATTGTGAAGAATAGAAAAGCTCTGATGTCCTCAAACCATAAGTACCGTACATGCATGCTTGGTCTCTCTTTAGAATCTCAGCAGGTTCTGTCAGTTGACAGGCGGGTAGAGATTTATAAGACCAGACTAATTGCAGCCCTTGGCTGGCTGTGCAGTGCAATGGATTTATAGATACTGTAAACCTCAGGAAGCATCAGTACAAAGGCTTGTAGATATGCTTCTGTTGGTTCCTATTAAGACAGAGGTACTGACCTGTCTAGCTGCGCAATCTCCCCTCATTGGTTGAAGGTGTGCATGCTGGCTGACATGGATAGGCTTCAGCTGCAGAAACATTCCCAGTGAACAGGGTCTACACTTTTGCCTCCCCCGCCCCCCCACCGCCAGAATATGATTGCCACTGTCATTAGAGATTTCATGGGGGCTTTTGTTGTTGTTTAGTCATTTAGTCATGTCCGACTCTTAGTGACCCCATAGATCAGAGCACGCCAGGCACTCCTGTCTTCCACTGCCTCCCACAGTTTGGTCAAACTCATGTTAGTAGCTTCAAGAACACTGTCCAACCATCTCGTCCTCTGTCGTCCCCTTCTCCTTGTGCCCTCCATCTTTCCCAACATTAGGGGCTTCGGGGGCTTATTCCCAGGCTCTGGATGGCCCTCCTGGCATTGACAGCGCCAAGCCCAGTGGTCTCAAGCAGAAGAGTTGGTCAGCTGCTAGTGACCTGGTACCATTCCACCATTTGCCTCCTTCCCCAGCTTTCAGGGTTTCAGTCCAGCAACTTCAGGGGAATCATGGTTGTGGAAGGCTGGTTTAGACCAGTGATTCTCAGCCTGGACTTTGTAGCCAGAGGTGAGCTTCCAAAATCGTGTATGTGTGTCCCCCAGTTATAGCCCACATTACTCAGTAAAGAGTCATTGTAGCATAGTGGTTACAGTGTTGGACTAGGCCCTGGGAAATCAGAGTTCAAATCCCCACTCAGCCATGAAGGTGACCTTGGGCCAGTCACAGTCTCTCAACCTAATTTTCCTCACAAGATTTCTGTGAGGACAAAATAAGGAGAGGGACTACTGTGTACACCGTCTTGAACCAGTGCTGAATTATCAAATAGGCAGAGTAAGCACTGGCCTAGGGGCCCTCACGCCTTTTAGGAGCTCCATGACAATGGATCAAAATAATATTGATTTGATCTTGAAAATAAAATTACAAAAACATATTAGGATATAATTTGCAAGCCTCCCCACCCCCTGGCCAAGATTTCAACTGCCTAGGGGCCTCCACAGGGTTTAACCCAGCACTGTTGTGAGTTCTGTAGAGGGGTGGTATAATAATAATGTAATAAATGATAAATAATAATGAATGGTGTAAATGTAATAATAAATAAATCATAGAGCAAACCAGCGTTTCAGGGACTACATTGAAAGGCTCTGGTAGTCATAGAGAATGAACATCTGAAAATAATGGCAGAAATTATGTGCCTTAGAAGGACTAGCGACTGAATCTATTTGTCTGTTAACTACTTTCCTATTACTTCAGGCTCTGCTTCTGCCTGAACAACCCAACAGTATAGCAGTTCTTGGAATTCAGTGGACATTTATTAAAGTTAACGCAGGGGCACTTGCATTCATCACTAGTTAGGTGACATTTGAGAATTACTGCAGTTTGGGACTGACCTATGAAATGATAGAAAAACATAAATCCCTGTGCAGTCATTGCAGTATTATACTGTTCAGTTCAATCAAAAATACAGCTAAAAAATTCTAGCATTTAGAAATGCTTGGGAAAAAAGTAACCTTTTCTAGAAAACAATTTTTTTTTTCATAACTCATGATTTTCAATCCAAGCCTAGCAGGAACAGAATATTTTTTTCAGATATCTATCTATCTATCTGACCTTTAGTTACATTTATTTCATATATATTTCTTTAAAAACAAATCCCATTAACACCTTCTACAGTTGAATTACTTAATTTTCTTTCCATTTAAAGACTACTCACTAGCGTCAAGTGCCTTTTACAAGCTGCAGATAGGCAAAAACTGAGGTCTAATCTTGATGTAGTAATCCATAGAACTAATCTGCTTTAATATAATTCCACACCATGTTCTTTGATTGAAATAGACAATAAAGTGCTAGCAGCTGGTCTTAAACATATGGACAAATGTTGTACAATGGAGTCATGTACATGGTTTCACGCAGATCATCCTTCCTGTGTGCTTTCTGCATATATCAAGAAAATCGAGGTAATTATTATGAGTGTGCTTAGAGGATTACACTAAATACTAGGAGTTTTATTCAGTCTCAGTTGGGTGGTGTGAGAGACAGGGTGGTGTAGTGGTTAGAGTGCTAAATTAGGACCTGCTTTTGGTTCTGTTTTTGGGCTTCCTATGGGCATTTGGTTGGCGACTGTGGGGACTAGATTGGCCTTTGGCCTGATCCAACAGGGAACTTGTGCAAGCTGAGTCACTGTCTGGAAGCAGAGCCAGAAAAAGATCACAGTTCTTTACTCGTGACTGCTTTGTAATTAGATGTCTGGACCTCCCTTTGCAGTAAAAAAAATATATAAAAAAAATCTAAGAATTTTAAAAGTGCTTGTCATTAAACAAAAATCAAAAAGACACCCAAATCCACGAGCTCAGTGAGTCCATAGAATCAAGAGGGGTAACAATTGAGTTAAGCCCCTGCCTATCAGGATGCTGCTCCCTATCACTTATACTTCTAGCAGGTAGCAACAAATATCTCTGAAATACTAACAATATACAAAATGCACAAGAAATAAAGAATATGGACAATATGAATTTCCAGATATGTTTTATGAAAACCAAATGAAGAGATATTTATATAAGCAGTGGTGGCTCGAGGAAATCTCTTGGGATTTCCAAAACCCAAGTAAGTGGGATTGTTCTCTATTTGGAAAATGAAGAATTAGAAAGGAAAATTGAACATACATGTAACACTGATAGATTTGTTGCTAAAACACGGCAAATAGATTCGTGAAGGCAGTAAAGAAGATGTTCCATATTGGGGCAATTTTTGTAATCGGCCAACCAAAGTATCAAAAATAAATGTGCAGCTTTTGGGTTTTGCAGAATTCTTCATCAGGCTAGATCGTAAACAAAGTGAGGGGCTGGGGAAGGAGATATTTCAGAATCTTAAAGCAGGACACAGAAGGAAGTAGCAGACACTGAAAGAAGGTTCTTTTAGGTACCGTGTGAGAATCAGGTTGCAACAAAGCATAATGATGACTCATTCCCATTCTTTTATTTCAGTGGAATCTTACAGCACAATCCTAGTAACATCTGCTGAGAATTAATTCCTATCGAACTTAATCAGCCTTGCTCCCAAGCAAATGGAGTTAGGATTGCGGCCTTCCAGTTACAATAATCTGAGTCAATGCATGGTTTTTTCAAACGTGAATTTGTATGAATTTACTCTCCATGGCTCTTATAACACTTTGATTTCTTCCTTTCCCGTTGACATAAGGCTTCTGAGGTAAAGTCTTCATGTCAATAAGCACATGATTGGCGATGCAGTTGATCCCACAGATGACAGCGGTTGTAGAAGCTGCCGGAATTCTGCTTAGTGTTCCAAGTGGAAGACGAAGAAAAACACGTGGGGTGCTTTTGTTTCAAATTAGGTCTGATTCAGTGGTGTTGACTGAAATGAAGTGGGGCTGGTTTAGCTCTATATGAAGCCACATGAAATCCCAACCCCAGCTACCTCACCCTACTTTGAGCACTGGCTTATAGCAAACTGGGAGGCTCCTCCTTAGGCAAGACAATCTCAAGAATTTTGAGGGGATTGTTACGAGTTTTGATATGGAACTGCTTGCTCAAGTACATCCCTAGTTGTAGCCAAGTCAACAACATTAATAGTGAACTGTGAACACATCTGGGGACCGGGATTGTGTATTTGGTTCACAAGGATGCATTTCTCCAAAACTTTCCTAGCCCAAAATAAGAACAAAAGTTTCAATTTCAATGAAAAATTCACTGTTGCAAGAAGTGATTTAAAGTAAGTAAATCTGGGGAGTGACAGTGAGGCATTAGCTAAGGACAGGAATGACAAAAGAGTCCTGAGGTTTAACTCAACCAGCCATGGATGAGAGATGGTAGCATGCACTTTAGGGCTTCAGATGCTATTAAAGTTGAGAACAAAGCCTGTAAAAGAGACTCTTCCACCACATTCCCTTCCTTGACTAATGTTGGGAACTTCCTTTGAGACAATGAAGAATGGCTTCAATTTTACTGCGGGGCAACTTACATCCAGATCAGCATGCCAAGGATTGCATCCCCTAAGCCATCCTAAGATCACTCCTGCCTCCACACAAGATGGGGAAAGGTGGAAAAAGAGGGATAAATAATGTAAGCGCAACTACTTTAGAAATCCTAACGACCGTGGCAGAGGAAGGGGGTGTGGGGGTGCAGGTCACCCCAGGTGTCATCACTGAGGGGGGGGGTGACAAAATGATAAAAAATATGAGTTTTTGGTTGTTCTTTTTTTAAAAAAACTGGTCTCACAAAACTTTTTAGTTCAGTCAACAAGTGTAATGAAACAGGGCTGGCACTGGGCGCTACACCTCGGGGGCTGGCACTTACTGCGGGGCCTGCAACATGCCTGAGTCACGCGTCTGTCCTAGGAGTGACATGGTGGCTTGGGTGCCTGCAGGTTCCACACTGCCTAAAATGGCAGCGTAGGACTTGTGTCTGCCCTCTGCCTCTCCCTCAGCTACCCTACAGCTGAGGGGGAGGTGGTGGAGAGGCTCTACACAGCACGCCTCACCCCCCTGGGCGGCTCGCTCTGCGTCCGGCTACAGGGCGCGCAGGCCACACCCGGCACCTGAGCAGTTAGCTGCTCCGCTGGTATACAAATGCCTTATAGAAATTAAATTAAGTACGCTATAAATGATGAAATGCAAAGTAAAAGGCCTAAAAACAATGCAATAAACCAAACAGTTAAAATTAATTACAACATATTTAGAAGTCAGGTTAGAGGCTAACAATCTGCCTAAGTAAAAATGCTTTTGCCTGATGGCAGAAAAGTCATTCCGGACTGGGCTAGCTGAGTCCCCCTTTGGTGAAGAGTTCCAGAGCCCAGAAGCAGCCACTGGGAAAACCCTGCTATACATTCTGCCTACATGTGCTTCAGCTGCTGGTGGACCAGACACTTAGGGCTTCTCCTAAGCATCATATATCCCAGGCAAACTCATATGGGAAAATGCAGTCTTTCAGATCACTTGGTTCCAAGCCTTTCTAGGTCACAACCAAAATTATGAACTGGACCTAGAAACTATCTGTGCTGAAATACAAAGTTATCAAGCACAGCAGTGTAGCAAATTAGCAAGAGCAATCAAATAACCTGATTTAAACCAGCGAGTTGACTTCCTGGAAAGCCTGGCCAAATAAAAAGCTCAGGACAAACAGCAGATAATTATTTCTTTTAAAAACACCTCATAACAATTGATTCAAAAGCTTTGGCACAGTCAGGGGAAAATATTCACAAGTTGTACTTGAGAAACCAAGCTTTTCAAAGGAACGGAGGCAAAGGCAATTATATCCAGGGGTGGGTAAAGAGAACCAAATATCCATAAATATGTTGAGGGAGCTCCAGAGAAGCTAGAGGAAGGCAATGGGGAAATGTTTACAATTAATTGAACAAACCAAGGTGGGTGGGTAGGAGATTTGAAATAGGAAAAAAAATCTGTCTTACACTCCATCTTATAAATTTGGGGGAAATGTAAAAGCAAACTCATTCCAGATAGATTCCCATTGCTCCCACTCAAATTTCTGTCATGCATATATATATATATATATATATATATATATATATATATATTCAGGTTTTGGTGTCTTCGGGTGTCTTCCCGTGTAAGAGTCGGGGTGTCTGGGCGACGTTTCGACGAGGTCTCACTCGTCATCTTCAGGCTGGTGCTTTCGGCTTCTTGTTACTGGAACAGAGCTCTGTTCCAGTAACAAGAAGCCGAAAGCACCAGCCTGAAGATGACGAGTGAGACCTCGTCGAAACGTCGCCCAGACACCCCGACTCTTACACGGGAAGACACCCGAAGACACCAAAACCTGCATTCCTGTACCCGTGAAAATCTACGAAAGCAAATATATATATTCAGCATATATATATATATATATATATATATATATATATATATTCAGCAAGATTTTTTTTTAGAATGAAAGATTTCTATAAAAATAGTGCACGTACACACACATACACAAAACACCATATGCTTGCCCTTAGTAGAGACACAGGTGGCGCTGTGGTCTAAATCACTGAGCCTCTTGGGCTTGCTGATCAGAAGGTCGGCGGTTCAAATCCCTGTGACGGGGTGAGTTCCCATTGCTCTGTCCCAGCTCCTGCCAACCTAGCAGTTCGAAAGCATGCCAGTGCAAGTAGATAAATAGGTACCGCTGTGGCAGGAAAGTAAACGGTGCTTCCGTGCACTCTGGCTTCCATCACGGTGTTCTGTTGTGCCAGAAGTGTTTTAGTCATGTTGGCCACATGACCCAGAAAGCTGTCTGTGGACAAACACCAGCTCCCTTGGCCTGAAGTGAGATGAGTGCCACAACCCCATAGTCACCTTTGACTGGACTTAACCCTCCAGGGGTCCTTTACCTTTAAACACACATGACACACACATCCCAACTCCAACCTTAGGATGAGATTGCTCAGAATACCTCTAAAGCGCAGTTTAGCAGAGATGTCCCCCATCAAAGCTTGGAGGAAAATTAGGATTTGGGTGAGCATATGTTAATGGATCTGTCTGTTTATATATAGATATAGATGTGTCTCAAAACAGAAATTATTAAGACTTCAGTATCTCTGTTTTGTTAGTCACTGTAATAAATATATGGTCTTAGTGATTAACTACATCATTCTGGGAGGCAAGCTTGTACAAAGTGCTGTTTGATGCTTTAAAATTTCAGTGTGATCTTAAATGTATTATTAACAGTTTCAAAAGTGTTATCTACACTATGCCTTTGGGAAGGCAGGGTTAAAGTCAACCAAATAAATAACAGAGGTGTGAGCCTCTGTAGCTCAGCATGTTCCTCTTGAAATCAGTTGATTTATGCTGAATTTCACAGGGCGGATTTGATCCTCCTGTGCCTATTGATGTAGTCGCTGCTGCTTCTTGAAAATTTGCCCTTTGTACATACACTGAAAAGGCATATTTGAGAAGCTGTGCTACCTGGTGGATCATGAGCAATCTCTAAAAAAAGGTTGCACATCTGTGATGCAGGGGAAAAAGAACTTAAAGAGTAAACAAATTCTGCTGTTCCACCAACTGTCAGTTGTGCAAACCACAAACCTATTTAAGTAAATCCATCACAAACATATTTAAGTAAATCCCATAGAGTAGCCAGGAAACAATTACTGGCTTAGGCTTTGAGGTCTCGCAAGAAATTCAGATTGGTAGTTTCAGAACATTCACAATTAGTAGCCAGCTTCAGATCAAATTAGTCTTTAGTATGAAATATAATTTGGTTCCCTTGTGTCAGTTTCAGTTAAGGAATTAGCCTGTTATCTGATCAGCCTTTGTCTGAAAAAAAAAGAAGCAGTCCAATTGTTTGATAGATAGATCCAAGAGTAGCTATTTTAATTAGTTAGCCTGACCTTCATAACACAGTCTATGAAATATACTTACCCAGGTTTACACGGGAATCTGGGGAGATTACATACCAAAAATAATTGGTTGAGTACTTGTTCACGTCCAACAGATTTTCCTCATTTGTTCTGACTTTATTCTTTCATCATGTAGCTTGAATCTGTAGAAGACCAAAGCAAATGCTTAAACAATAGCAAAATGGGGTGGGATAATACAACAGAAGAAACAATGTGTAGTGTTTTGTGGATGTACCCGTATTTGCCCCCTTGTCAGTTTAATGTGACAATCGGAATAAAGGCTGCAAATAAACTCATATGTCAAAAACATAATGTGATATTGATCTGGACAGACTCAGAGCACATGACTGTCTACACAGGGGGTAAAGTTTTTCATATACAACATCTAGATGTGGACCACAGCTATACATGACTCAGTGCGAAGCGATGTTTGGTGCTTAATCATATGCTGTGTTGTTGTTGTTGTTGGTGTTGTTGTTGTTGTATTGCTTCCCACAATAAATGACTCACAAAAAGGCTACTAGCCAAGCCATAATGTATAAACCAACATTTTTCAAGAAAATCATTCCAAAACCCCATAAATAAACCCAGCAGAATAGCAACAAACACTTCTGCAGCCAAATTTTCCATCCATCCAAGCTTGTCATAATAACCCAACAAATACCTGGGGAAATAGATCAGTTTTCACATGGCACCAAATAGGATGTTAATGATGGCATTAGGCAGACTTCACTGAGAAGATGGGGAGCCACAACTGAAAAGGCCCTCATGCTTGTGGCCACATGCTGAGCCTCCTCAGCAGGAGTATCAAGCGAAGGACTTGGAAGGACTGAAAGTAAGTTCATATCAGGACAGGGTCTTGAGCCACAAATGGCATTACTGTATAGGTTTGACCAGCGCTTTGAACCGGGTCCAGAAACATACAGGCAGCCAGTGCAGCTGTGCTGTGATCAGCAGTATATGAGTTGCTCACATTGAGCCTGTCAACAATCAGGCAGCCTCATTCTGCACTAGCTGCAATTTCTGGACCGTTTTCAAAGGCAGACCTGTGTAATAATCTTGAGGTTACCAGGACATAAATGACTGCAGCCAAGTTATCTCTGTCCAGATAGGGTGGTAACTGGGCCATCAGCCATATCATTCTCTTGTGGTTGCAATCAGTAAAGTGGCTGAGATGTTCAAATTGCAGCTTTCTGACTGACAGTTCCTGGCTCCACGCTAGTCTAGTACATAGCAAATATACACCCAAAGAAAATAATAATAGGCATATGGAAAATGACCATGTTTGCTATGTTTTACTGCTAATTATAGTGATACAATTCATATAGCCATTCAAACCTTGGAATGCCAAAAAGCACATCTGGCTGTATAAAAACATTTGAGATGTTTTGAACAGATCAGTGAAGTAATTTTAGATGTTGTGATTTTGCTTTGTTTTTGCTTAGGTGAGCCATATGGTAGCGCTATTTTTACGGACTGAGGTCCTTTTCTGTCCTTGAGCTTTGCACAAATCTCTTACTGATGTCAAAGGCACATTTGCAAAGTTATGAAAAAGAATGGCCCCAAGCTCTAGTTTCCACAAGAACGGAATGTATTTTGACAGAGCACAACAGCCATGATATTGCCACACTCTGCTACCTATAACATTAGCAGTGTGCAACAGAACAGATGATCCTATGGGGAAGAATAACAAGTAGACAGCCACAGAAGGAACATATGATCCCAGGAGAATAAGAGCAAGAGGCACAACACTACATAAGCATATGTGCTGCTATTTGAAGATTTTTTTTTTGTCAGGTGTCACTGTCAGAGTTTAAGCAAGATCCAGATAGGTAGGCCTCTTACTAATAAGATAGTTAGAATCAGACCCTATGTGTGACCAGAGCCAGTGTAGTGTAGTGGTTAAGAGTGGTAGTCTCGTAATCTGGGGAACTGGGTTTCCTCCACATGCAGCTGCTGGGTGACCTTGGGCTAGTCACACTTCTCTGAAGTCTCTCAGCACCAATCACCTCACAGAGTGTTTGTTGTGGGGGAGGAAGGGAAAGGAGAATGTTATCCGCTTTGAGACTCCTTAAAGGGAGTGAAAGGCAGGATATCAAATCCAAACTCCTCCTCCTCCTCCTCTTCTTCTTCTTCTTGGTACCTGGGGCTCTGGAACAAAATAACAAGGTATGTTTTTTTAAAAAAACCTAGTTCCTGAATGATGCCTCTTTTTCACCCTCCATAGGGGTTGCCATCCCAGCACTGATAGGCACCATGGTGCCCACGAAGACCTTCCTTCTGCCCATGGGCACCAGATTGGCCACCCTTGTAAAAAAAAAATGGACTGTATTTTGTTTCTTCCCCACCATTTTTTTTTTAATGGTAGGCGCTTTCTTTTTCCTATTTCCTGAAGAGGAAAGAAATATGTTGACAGGGACTTAAGTGGAAGAAATCTCATTAAGCTAGTATTGCTTGCTATGACTGCAAGATGAACATGCAGCGAAAATATTTTTGGAGCTTCCAAACAGTTCTGTTAGGGATTGTAAGTGGGGAACTCGCACCTGACCTAAAGTCAAGGATTTGGTTTTGAATCTGAGTGGAAACTTTGTTTAGGAAATGCTGACATGTAGGGCGTTCAACTGGATTTCAGACAGCTCATTGCTTGAGAATGATGAGGCAAGACATTTTTTTTCCAAATTGGAGGATATTGCTGCTTTATGTGACTTTAAGGATGTAAGTATTAGACTGAAATGGTACAGCACTGGGTTCTTCCTGTCATGACCTGACTTTATGTCAGGGAAGCTCCTCCTGGTATCTTCTCTTCTCCATTAGACGTATCGCCTGGAGATATATTTTGTGTAAGGTATTTGCTGAAAGGCTAGCTCAAGATCAATAAAAAATCTGCTTGCTCTTATTGGAAACACCACTACCACCTTTTTTTTTTGCCTATGTTTTATGCTCTCCCACCATATCTTGTTATTATGGAAATATTGTTTGATATTTTGGAGTGAATTGGTTTTTATTGAAATCGTTCCCCAAGTCTTTTACCTTAAATATATTTGAAAACCTGTGTAAAACCTGTCAGAATCCGCAATAAGCTAAGGCAGCTACACTTCCTTAATGGAAAGTCTTGCCTGCTTAGGTCACCGGCATTATCTAAATATAAGGTATATGAAACTCTTCTGAGAGGGATAGAGATGTGATATGCAAGTGGTATAAAGCAACATAGGTCTTCCCAGTGAAAGCAGATGGGAGATGGCACCACCGGATGTTCTCTGTGTCATATGCTCCTTGCATGTAGAAAACTAGCACATTAATAGGAAAGTTAGGCTGGGATCCCATGAAGAGCAGCCAGCCCTGCCAATGAACCCTGCAACCTAGTCCTGAAAAAACCCAGTATCATGCACTTTTCGTGGCCTTTATACACTCCAATTATCAGCTGATTTACTTGGCTGCAATTCACATTGATTTCTGTTGACTTATTTTAAAATACATTTAGGAGGGGAGTTAGAAAGGTTAGAAATACCATCGGTGTAATTGCATGCTTTGAAATGATAGTGGCTGGGTGACTGAGCTGGGAGCATGACAAGGCACAATCTTAATTGTCAGAGTATCAGAGAAGAGACTCAAGCTCCCCGGTCTTAAAGAGCCAGGCTGCTATAAATATTTTTTGCAATGAATGCAGGGCTGGATAAACCATTAAGCAAAATAAGTACGTGCTTAGGGCATCAAGGGAAGGGGGGCACCCCAGAAATTTTCCATTGTTGGGTTCGTCATAGACCATATGGTGCAGCTGAACAAAAATAAGCATTATTTACACAAATATACAAATAAACATTATTTTCAATCTTACTGTAGGTTTCATTTCATTTTGAAAAATAAAATTTTACGTTACGTTTTATTATTGTTTATATTTTGAATTGGATATGTATGGGAGCGCCCAAATCTTTCAAATGCCTAGGGCCTCTAAAGATCTTAATCTGGCCCTGAATGAATGCCAGAGTTTTTCTTTTTTTCTTTTTCTTTTTTGCAAGGCTTAATCCTGGACATAAATATCCCAGATGAGGCTGTTCCATAATGGGCAGTTATCACATTTAGGACCAGACCACCCACCTCCTTCAAGAAAGTTAAAGGTTGTTTAATGACTTTAGTTTAGGGAGGTTTTTAATGTTTGATGCTTTATTGTGCTTTTAATTCTGTTGGGAGCCGCCCAGAATGGCAGGGGAAATCCAACCAGATGGGCTGGGTATAAACAATAAATTACTACTACTACTACTACTACTACTACTACTACTACTACTACTTTAGTTTCTTGAATAAACACACTCCTAGCTGATGTTCAGTGAAACTTCTTTTTCTATTTCGAATCTAGAATCGAAGTAGTTTCTCCCTCTTGCTTATCTTTGCTCCTGGCAAGAGTAGGCAAGCCAATCAGAGTAAACAACTGTTTTCCTTAATTTTTTAATTCACGACTTAGAAGAGAAGACAATGAATGATGAAAAAGTGACCTTCCACCCATCATTTTTCCTTCTCTGTCACTTTCTGAATGTGTTTAGCCTTTCTTTATAGCCACGTAGCATGGCAGAGCTCATGCCATTGCCTTGTTTTATGGCACAACATGAAGCCGTATGGGATCAGCACTTGACGGTGATACATGAACAATTTACTTCCCCTGTGCAGCTAAGCATTCCGAATGCTCTGAAATGGCAAGCTGCGGTCCGGGTATTAAAAAGCAGTGCATTATTAGCATTATTAACAACATTTTGAAGGATTTTCAATTACATTTTAGAAAAAGACGCTCTGCTCCCTTCCGACACAAGCATCTTGAAGCAATGCACCAAGAGGATTCAGAAGTGCTGCTCCACATCTCGTGGCAGCAGAGAGAAAAACCTCCTTCCTCTAGTGATTTTTGAGTTGTCGCTCGATGAAGAGAGTGTTCTGTTCTTTTGTTAAAAGGCCGGGTGGAAAGATATGTGGCTTTCACTGGGCTTTTATGCATGTCTGCTAAGAATGCCTTCCAGCGGATGAAATATTTAAACTGACTTCCAACTATGGAAGTCAGGCTGAAAGTCAAGAGAGTCGGAGGAGCACAGGGACTTGCCTCCCTCCCCTTCTCTTGTCGCCTTGCGCCTGTCTTATTCAGCCTTTGCCAAAACTCGGCTACTCCTACTCGCTTGATTTGTGACGCCATTTCAGGCTTTATTGGGATGAGGGTGAAGAGACTGCAGCCACTATGTGGTTGTGTGTGTGTGTGTGTGTGTGTGTGGAAATTAAGAGCAAGCTTCACAGGCTTAATCTTGGAGGCTTTCAAGGTTACCCTGCAAAAAAAAAGCAGTGTGTTTTTTTATATGCATCTACTTTTTATAGTTCCTCATAACCAGAGGTATAGATGTTTCCAAGGAATAATCATACCTGGTGGTGAAAGAGGAGGGGGAAAGCATGACCTCCCCTAGATGACACTCCTGTCAGCAGAGCGCATAACATAGAAAGGCTCATTCTCAGAATTGTGCCCTCCAAGTCCTACCCTATGGCCACTTCTAGCCATTGGAGCATGGGAATCTCTCTTTTAGTTAATCATTAATCCATCTAATCCAGTATTGTCTTCACCAAGAATGGGGAATCTATAACCCTCCAGATGTGGTTGTACTCCAACTCCCATCAGCCTCAGCTAACATGATCAGTGGTCATGGATGATGGGAGTTGTAGTCCAGCAACATTTGGAAGACCACAGAAATGGTTCTCCATTTCTGGTCTCCACTGACCAGCAATGGTGATGCAGTGTTTCAGACAGCAGATGTCAGGGATTGAACCTGTGACCTACTGCATGCAAAGTCTGTGATCTACCGAGGTTTGAATACTCTGCTTTCTTTCTCCTAAGCATGGCTGGGAGAAGAGATTGGGAATTAGCTAATTTTTAATGCATGTTTGCTACTATGTCAGGAAAAGCATGCCATGATCCTGTAACTTCAGATATTACACACCCATTTTCAATTTGTGTGAAAATGGGCTTCAGAGCAGCAGAGCTATTTATCCTGATATCACTACTTGCTGAAAGGGAGGAAGAGAGGGAGAGGGAGAGGAAGAGTTATAAACTGGATGTCCCCTTTTCACAGGGAAACACTGCTGTGAGCTAAGTGGGCGGCCTTCAACAATCCGCTTGCTCTCAGTGTTATTACTTCTTATACAAGAGGATAATAATTCTGTCCTACTTAGTGCTGCATCAACAATTACTACCGTGGTTCCCCCTCCACCCCATCAATTAATTATCGAAGGGAGGAGGAATCACTGGTGAAATTCTCATGGGCTTTTTGTTGTGCTCACCTTACCTCTGAGGTGGCTGAGCAGTTTTATGAATGCCCTTTCTTCCATTCTGCAAGTCACCTCTCTGCAGTGACTTTAATTTTGTAAACTTCCCAGATGCCCACACATCTTGAAAAAGATGTCCTCAACTGGCCTTTCCTGTAAGCATGGAACGATGGGGATGCTGATTAGCGGTTCCTTGTTGTTGTTTTTCTACATGAGGTCTTTTTTACCTTTAAAGAATGCAGCACAGATTTTTTGATTATTATTATTTTTTACTTTCCTTAAAAATGAAAGAATTGAGTGCACTGATGCCAGCCTCCTTAGTTTCCTGCATTTCACTTAAAGCTTTGGGAAGATTTCATGAGGACCTCCGCCCCAGATCAGTCTGCACCAGTCAATGAGAAAAGAAATTGCATTGCATTTATGGGACTTAAAATAAAAATAAAAATAGGTAGGGCAGATAACCACAGGGGCTATAGAGTGCTAGAGGCATGTTTAATGAAAAGAGAAATTTGCACACTGTCCTTGGCTGGTTTACAATGAAACGGTAAGCTCAGCCCCTCTGTGACTGAAACTATAAAGACATTCAAAAGCACCCTGCGAATGAGCCAGGAAACTTAAAGCTTCTTTTGCAGGGAAAGAAAACTTTAGAGAAACAGGAAGACGGGTTTTGGCAACACTTCCGAGCACAATTCAAAGTGTTGGTGCTGACCTTTAAAGCCCTAAACGGCCTTGGTCCAGTATATCTGAAGGAGCGTCTCCACCCCCATTGTTCTGCCCGGACACTGAGGTCCAGCTCCAAGGGCCTTCCAGCGGTTCCCTCACTGCGAGAAGCCAAGTCACAGGGAACCAGGCAGAGGGCCTTCTTGGTAGTGGCGCCTTCCCTGTGGAACACCCTCCCACCAGAAGTCAAAGAGAACAACTACTACCAGGATTTCAGAAGACATCTGAAGGCAGCCCTGTTTCGGGAAGCTTTTAATGTTTGATGTATTATAGTATTTTAATGTTCTTTTGGAAGCCACCCAGAGTGGCTGGGGAGGCCCAGCCAGATGGGCGGGGTATAAATAATAAATTATTATTATTATTATTATTATGATATTTATTAATAAAATTTGTTAGCTACTTTACTTTGCCTGAGACAGCCCATAACGACTTACAACCAACCAACAAAACAACTCCTCCCCATAGATTCATCAAAACCAAAGTGGAAAAAGAAGTACATTAAAAACATCCTACTCACTTCAAAAAGGCCACAGATAGTTAAAGGCCAGAGGCCTGGTTATAGAGGAAAGTTTCTACCTAAAGATATATAATGATGGCGCCAGGTGAGCCTCTCTGGGGAGAGCGTCCCACAAACAGGGAGCCACCACAGAAAAAGCCACCACCCTCCGGACCTCTTGTGGGGTGGGCGCATGAAGGAGGTCCTCAGATTATGATTGCAGTAGCCCTACTGTGCTGTATAGGCTTCTTGCAAAGAATCTGCTTTGGCTTGGGGTGTCTCAGTCTGTCCTTTGATGGGAGATGGTCTGTGGAGCACCAGCGCTCATAGGGATGTAGGCCATTGCTTCTGCCCCCTGCTGCGTCTTCTTCCGCTCATGAAGTATGAATGTGCTCATAATGGTGGTGGGGGCAGCAGAAGGAAGCTCAGGAAGAGCTAGCAGAGTACAGCAGCAATGGTTCTCTGTCTTCTTTATTGATATTTCCTTTATTAACTGATTTATAGACTGCCTTTCAGGGCACAATTCCCCTTCCAAGGTGTTGTACAAGATATGATTAAAAAAACCACAATCCAATTAAAACCACATTAGATCCCCATGACTACAAATATTTTGTCTACCGTCACAGGGCAAACAAATGAAAGAGGGCTTCTTCAGTGAAGGTTGGGTCACTCTTTTTTTTTTTTAAATGCACAGTGACTTAAATTCCATAACACAGACTGAAATGAAGACTGAATTCCATAACACAGACTGAAATTTCCCTTCAAAAGTCACACTTCTCTGTATTTGTAATGCAGTTCTCCCACCAAGTAATGTGTGCAGAAATATGTGTATTAGGGGAAAGTGGACATAAAAATGAATTTATTAGTGAAAATAACACACAAAGCATATTGTATTAGGAGAAGCTCTTTGGGGAAAAATGTGCAAACAGTGGTACCTCAGGTTACAGACGCTTCAGGTTACAGACTCCGCCAACCCAGAAATAGTACCTCGGGTTAAGAACTTTGCTTCAGGATAACAACAGAAATTGTGCTGTGGCAGTGGTGGCCCCGTTAGCTAAAGTGGTACCTCAGGTTAAGAATAGTTCAGGTTAAGAACGGACCTCCAGAATGAATTAAGTTCTTAACCCGAGGTACCACTGTAGTAGGAAATACATGGACTAAGATCCTGGTGAAGTTTTGTGAGGAGTTAAAGAAAAGAAAATAAAACTGCAGAGAACTGAAATTAAGATTGGAAAAAAGAGAAACAGAGAGAAACTGAAATGGACAAATTTGTCCACTTCCAACTGATTGTTTTTTTAGGACTATAATATAACATAAAGTGATATAATATAATGATTATATAGCAATTAATGTTATTATATCACAATATATTTTAACACTAATGAGTGGCACCTTAAAGACCATCACTTTCATTATGGCATAAGCTCATATGAAGTATAGTCCACTTAATCAGATGCATAAAAAAGCAGGAAAGAACAGACTGTGACATTTACACTATTAACAGTGGCAGAACAGTAATAGCAATAATCTATTCTGATTAATAATAATATATTGGCTTTGCATTTTGGCTTACATACTGAATTTTTGTCAAAGATAGCTGTTAGTGAAATTTGAAAGTATGTACCACAAAGGCAATGAGTGCTAAGTAGACAGATACCTTTCCCACCTACTTCCAGAATCGAGCAAGTATAAAATAAATGTTCTTCCTGACAATTTTTTCAAAGGGAGTTCCTTTGGAGTTCCACCTTGAAGGGAAAGCGTTTGCAGGAACACATCATGGTGCTTATGGGAATGGGATTGATGGCTGATAAAGTTAATTACAATTCTGTCCTTCTAGGCTGCTTCATTTGCCTTTCTTGAAGGAAACTCCACAATGGCAGAGTGAACGGCCCAGTAAATTCCACCGTAGTGGAATTTAATGACCTAATCCCACGGCATCTCTATATTTTGTTTGACTTTTTTTGTTATATTTCCACCCCAGCCCCCCAAAAAGACACTTCACATCTTTTAGCTTCTGATGAAAAGCTGCATGCTTTGAAAAGCCCTGCTCCCTGTGGTAATGCGCTGCCTAGAATTATCATGACATCCTGCACTTTGTAGCTGTAAAGGGCCTTTGTGTCAAGAACTTGACTTTTGAATATCATGCCAGGTAGCATTGTGTGAACCATTAGAAAGATTAATGCCATGCCACGACACCGGAGTGTCTCAGGAAAACTGCCAGCAACGGAGGCAAGCTTGGCAAGTGATACAGCTTAATGATCATCAGCATTATTCTGTCACTCAAAAGGGAAGGCTCCAAATGAGAGATTCTCCTGAAAGACAGAACTCAAAAGAAATTGCAGCTTATATTACTGGAAGCCTAGTGGGAACCTCGCTCTCTCTCAAAGCCACAGCACTCAAATACAAAATGGCTCAGACTTTTGTAAAAACGCACAAAACACAGACACACACACACACACAGGCAGACACACACACACACACACACACACACACACACGCACACGCACATTCTTCCAAAAGACTTCATCAGGTGATGAAACCTTGAGAAGGCAAATGTAGTCACCATGTCTCCCCTAGTTCTCACCCCACCAACTTCTGTTGTCATACCATATTCTGTGCTCCCACACAGGGCTTTTTTTCAGCCAGAACTCAGTTCCAGCACTTCTCAGGTGTGCACCATTGCCATTCTAAGAGAACAAGAGAGGTGTTCATGGTGAGTTCCAGCACTGCTTTTTCTAAACACACACACACACACACACACACACACACACACACACACACACAGCTGCTCCCACATAACAGGGAAGTCGAGCTCCCTCCCCTCTTTCTGTGCTAAAGTTCACAAGATGAACTTGAGCTCTTAATACAAATGTGATGTAATAGGCATTACTGAAATAACTGAGGAGTAAGACCTATTCAAAAAGAAAAGACCAAACAGGAAAGGAGGAGGAGGACAGGGAAACAGTGGTGACTTCACTGTTTTCGTCTCCTACATAATGTACCCAAATATTCTTAATTTGCCTTCCATGCTCCAAGTCACGGATCTCCTCACAGGTGTACACAACCTTTAGATATAAGGCTACTCCTCCCTGTCATGAAGGAGTAGTAATAATAATAATAACAATAATTTATTATTTATACCCCTCTCATCTGGCTGGGTTTCCCCAGCCCTCTGGGCGGCTCCCAACAGAATATTAAAAATGCAATAAAACATCAAACATTAAAAACTTCCTAATCAGGGCTGCCTTCAGATGTCTTCTAAAAGTCAGATAGTTGTTTATTTCCTTGACATCTGATGGGAGGGCATTCCACAGGGTGGATGCCACTACTGAGAAGGCCCTCTGTCTGGTTCCCTGTAACTTCGCTTCTCACAGTGAGGGAACCGCCAGAAGGTCCTTGGCCCTGGACCTGATTCTGTAAGGAAGTATCGCTGGGTGGGACCCCTCAGGCAGGTGTTAACAATTAGTCCCCAAAGTGGGAGCTGGTGATGGGGTTGCCAGCATTCCTCAGCACCTATAAATCTTTGAGTTAACCTGCCAAGAGGAAGGAGAGAACACTCCGTAGGTTAGACTGTCATTTGATACCTGAAACTGGTGCCAGAGAAGATGCCAATAAAGCCTGATAACCTGTTCGGTGCCTACATGTGAGTTATTAGAAGGTTGGAGGGAGGACACTCCCTTCCTGCTTGGTTTATTCCTTTTGACTATAATGGGGATGGTCTGTTTCCCAAACCCTGCTGGCTCACTCCAATACAGTGGTACCTCAGGTTACAGACGCTTCAGGTTACAGACTCTGCTAACCCAGTAATAGTACCTCGGGTTAAGAACTTTGCTTCAGGATGAGAACAGAAATCGTGTGGTGGCAGCCTGAGGCCCCATTAGCTAAAGTGGTACCTCAGGTTAAGAACAGTTTCAGGTTAAGAACGGACCTCTAGAACGAATTAAGTTCTTAACCTGAGGTATCACTGTACTTGACAACTTATCCTATGCCGCCTCATTGAGCCTACTGCCAGTTTCAGGACTGAATCCCTCAGTATCCCCCCTCCCTTTTGTTCTGAGTTACTTTCTCAATCTTACTTGGATTAATTTTGCCTTGAAGTCAAGAAAGAGGACGCAAAACTCACCAGTTTGCTCCAGGGCCTTTGGATACAATCTCCCAACCGTTAGGAGATAGCTTATCTGCCTCCTTCCACCAACTTGTTTATATAGGGGAAAATAATGAGATTTTTTGTGGGGAAGGAAAAGCGGGGGAAAGACAGAAAGAGTATAGTTAAATGTGAAAATGGCCAGAGTGTTTTTGGTGACTAAATGTTGGCAGCTTTGGGTGCCTACTCATTTGGGAGCACAGAAGAAAAAAGAGCTTGGAGCAATAGGATTATATAAACCTTCTTTCTTTGAGGCATCTGCCAATTACTAATTCAGTTTAGAAAGAAAACTCCCCTCCTGACCAAATTATTCCCTATCAGCTGAATGCAGCGGTTCTGTTACCTTCTGTGGAAGCATCCAGCATTAGCTCTGTTCACCACCACGATAAGAGGTTTTGGGTTTTTCCACAAAGCTAAGTTGCGCATTTCTTTTTGTTAACCCGGCACTATTTTCCAGCAATAACTGCTAAAATAGTAAAACAAACAAACAGAGAAAGCAGAGTGAAGGGGAAAACCACTCCGCAATATTTTTGTCCATGGAAGAATACTTAGAGGAAAACATATAAAAGACAAATTAAAGTGGTGTGGATTGCCTAATCTTTTTGTAATTTGACAGACATAATTTTTCATGGGTATCTCTCAGAACCAGACCAAATTATAATATCTTTTAATGTAAAGATGGCATCCGGGCGGCCACTTATCACTTTTCAGAAACAGGACCAGAGAAAAAGCAGAGTTTCGTAAAAATTGCATATACTAATGTATATGTATGGATGCAAATTTAGAACGGATTATTGTAATGTAAATATGAATGCAATACCTCAAAGGCAATGATTTGTGTGTTTGCTTAGGCTGTGGTGCAGGAGCTAACAGGTGAGGGGCGACTTCAAAGTTTCTGCTCTCCTCTCCCTTCTTTGATTTAACTGGACTCTGACTGGACAGCCCTTCTGGGAAACCTCCTGGCCCCCGAGAGCCACCTTTTCTTAAGATAAAGTGTTATGGGTTGCATATCGGGGGCGGGGGAAGGGGGAAGGGGGAAGGGGATGGAGCCTAAAAGCCACTCTACCCACTTTCATCACACACCCACCACACCTGCCCACCCATTTTCATCCAGCATCTATTTATTCTTGTACACAGACACACACCACTGCAATTTGCATTGAGGGAGAAAAATCCAATTTTTCCAATGGGATATCTATTCCCAATGCAAATACCAGAAGCTAGGGATTAGGGTCTGAGTCGTGGGGGCCTCTAACCCTTTCTCAGACTGTGGTTTTGATCTAGATCAAGCACCTTGCACCACCAATTTGCCTTGATGAAAAGGATCCATTTGTTTCAGTGTCCACATAGCTCTTATGCCAGGTTCCCCATCCAGCAGGGGAGCCAACTTGAATGAAATATTGTGGGGGCCCAGGTAAGCCCCCCTGCATAACCAATCATACGATGCAGTGCGCACACACTATTTGAATGGGAATGCCCATCAACTTTGTGAGGGCCTGGCCCCCTCAAATATTTTATTGTGGGTGCCAAAGCTGCCGTGGCTCCTATGCCATCCAGACAGAGCCTCCAGCACCTGCAATTTACTGCTTTTCTTATCCTCCCACAGTCAGAGAGAAGGAGGCCCAGAGGCCACGTGGGAATCCTCCAAGGACCCCATCACTGAAATAGAGGGTGTCTTCAAGCAGAACACCAGCTAACAGAGAATACATAGCAATCCTGGGTGGCACTGAGCTGTCAGAAGTGTCAGTGCAGGCTAATGACATCACTGGTCTTTGCTGATATGGTGCAGAATACAGGCTGCCACAATTGCCACTACTATAGCAGCGATGACAGAGGATACACCTTCTGTCCCACAGCAGCCACAGAAGGTGGACCAAGGCTTGGGTGGGCCTAATGACACTAATCAAAGGAGTGGGGTTGGGGAAAAACTGTTCTGGACTCTTTCCAAAATCTCTTACTGAATAAATTCTTCCCCGATATATCATGGTTGATGACCTGATCTGGTGAACGTTTACTTGAAAGGAAGCGCCACTGCTTTCAGTGATGATTACTATCCAGAAAGCACAGAATCTATTGGACTGAAGCTTAACTGTACAGTGGTACCTCAGGTTACATACGCTTCAGGTTACAGACTCCGCTAACCCAGAAATAGTACTTCAGGTTAAGAACTTTGCTTCAGGATGAGAACAGAAATCGGGTGGCGGCAGCGCGGCAGCAGTGGGAGGCCCCATTAGCTAAAGTGGTGCTTCAGGTTAAGAACAGTTTCAGGTTAAGAACAGACCTCCAGAACGAATTAAGTATGTAACCAGAGGTACCACTGTATTTTCTTTTCAGATTTTGGAAGGATCCTCAATTACAAGATAGTGTTAGAAACATTATTTCCTAGAATCTGAAGTATGTACAGATTGTTCTCCTTTCCCTACTTGCTTTCTGTACACGTGCCCTGTTGTCATGAGTCATGTACAAATTGACTGTCCACTCCGAGTAGGAAAACTGGGCTGACATTTTATCTCCTTTGTTCTTTTGGATTGCTTCTTTTGTAATTCCTCGCTCTTTGCTCCCTTCCCCAGGTTCCCTTCCACCACCACACTCTGTGCAGGAACATTGTGCTGAGCCAGCTATGACAGCTGTAACCTGCAAATATCCAGGAACTTTGGAATCGTCCAGAGCTACCATTAAAGAAAGGCATTTTTTTTTATATAGGACTCTTGTGGCCTTTTGGAATGGAACACTAAGAGTGAGAAGATTGGAACTGAATGTAGGTAACCGCTAGCCTTGTCCAAACTGCAATATTGTGATGTCTCTGCAGAATTGTGCCCTTTTCTGAGGGTGGGAGTTGTTCCCATTGGGCTAACTTTTAGGACACTCTGACACACATGAAGCTTCGGTCTTATTTGTCTTCCTTTTTTTGAAAAAAGGAAACTCTTTGCATATGTAGGCAGAAAATGTTATTACTTCACAGAGTGAGCTGATTCATATGCTCATTTACATAACTATAGAGTATCCTGTATTATCGCCATCCTGCAGCCTCATATTAATGCCTCACTCCTCAGTAGACTCATGTTTTCTTTTTTGGTGCTGGCTCTTGTCACAATGGCATTCCAATTAGACCTGGTCCTTCTGTCCTGTCACCACATCCATTAGATGGTGCCATGCTGCTGTGTGCATGCTGGCAAGTCGCCACATTTCGTAAATTACCACTCTCCAAAAGTGATTGTTAAATTCCCCGGGTCCAAATAGTTTTGAGCTTATTAATTGGGCTTTCAATCTTCAGTTGCACTAGAAAGGAATTGGACAACTTCATGTTTTATAGAATGCATTTTATTTTTAGTTGAGAGGAAATATAAACAAAGATCTAATGAATAACCCTGTATCGGATTTCGGGAGGAGAAAAACAACGGCACCACCCCCATTTAGAAAAGTACTTGGAGGAGTGAATCTCATTGGAGTTCCAGGTATGTAAGAAATGATTATAATGAAGGCTGCAAGCTTATGATTTGTAGGATAGTGGCCTCAAGGTCACTGGAGCAAGGTGGAAGTCACAATGTCGGGGTGGAGCCTGAAATACTGTGGTGGATCAAGGAGAGGGACTGAGGAAGGAACTGGTGGATCATGGGTAAAGCTTCCTAGAATCTGGTGAGTCATTGTTTGAGCATGCCAGAATCTTACTGGCTTTTCAAAACCCTGGTTTAGTGGTCAGAGCAGTAAAACACAGGCCCAATGACGGACAGGAGTGTTGGTTTCAATTCACTAGAAATTATTCCTGGTCGAAATGGATCTTAATAAGTTGGTGTCATTAAACTCACATATGCTGCAACTGGCATGCACTATCAAAGACTAAATTTTGGGTTGCACATATCATGATATGCTCTCCTGCTCCCCTTTGGCCACTTTGCCCTGCCTTCCCATAGCCAGTATGGTGTAGTTGTTAAGAGCGGTGGACTCGTAATCTGGTGAACTGGGTTGGCTTCCCCACTCCTCCACATGCAGCTGCTGGGTGACCTTGGGCTAGTCACACTTCTCTAAAGTCTCTCAGCCCCACTCACCTCACAGAGTGTTTGTTGGGGGGGTGGAAGGGGAAGGAGATTGTTAGCTGCTTTGAGACTCCTTAGGGTAGTGATAAAGCGGGATATCAAATCCAAACTCTTCTCTTCTTTCTTTCCCTTCATCACTGCAATGGTTGGTCTTTTCAGTACTTCTTTCATTCCTCATCCCTGATTCTAATTCTCAGACATGCCCTAACAAAACTTCTTCCCTGTTCCTGTGTTTGCCCTCCATTCCATGTTAGCCTTTAGATGTCCTCTGAACACTGAGAGGTCAGAGAGATGGAGCCAAAGAGGACAGCAGCCATAGTGCTTCTCCACATGGAGGGCTGACACATGAATAGGGTTTCCATCAACTGTTTCTGACACAAAGTCATCCTCCTTCTCTGCCAGAAGGCCCTGAATCCTACAAGAGGGGAAGACCATAAACAAGGCCAAGTGTGAAACAGCACACCTTGGCAGATGTTTGTTTTCAAACTTGCAGTTGCTGAGATTATACAAAGATAGGGATGGAAGGGGGCATTTGTCAGAGAGAATTGGCTGGCAGAAGGAAGAGGTGTTTAGCAATTGCCTTCCTCCGAGCTGTTTTTCCACAGCTGGACTTAAGTTGGGTCTCAGAGCCCAGCTAGGGGGAAACTGATTAAAAATAAGGTCATTTGCTGAGAAAAACTGATGAAGGAAGGAAGGCTGCACACTGTGCCAAACCATAGCCACTCCTTCCTTTCTGGCATTTAAGAACATTGCCCCCACACTTTCCTTATCCATCCCTAAGCAGCATAGTTTCATGCTAAGCTTAATACTTGGTCAGTTTGAAATTAGCCTTAGAAGCATTTTTCTTTTCTTTTTTTGTCCCTGCGGCCAATATTACTTTTTGTTCAGCCAGGCAATGGATAGATTTCAATGTGCATACATTGAAATTAATTAACCTCTGCAAATAAGCAATCATAATTTTCATCTTCTGGGAGTACTGGCAACAGTAATGCAGAGACATTGTGTCTCCATACTGTCTGCTAATCCAAAGCACCGATGAACATACCCAAGAAGGCCGTGGTGTTACCTAAATGTGTACATTTCAGTAAATGCTGCCTGTATCCCATCCATTCCCACATGCTTGTTCTTTTCTTGATACAACCTTAAAGCTGATAAATCATATAGGCGACATCCACACCATATATTTAAAGCAGTATCATATCATTTTAAACAGCCATGGCTTTTCACAAAGAATTATGGGAACTGAGGTTTGTTAAGGTGGCTCGTGGTTTTTAGAAGACCCCTATTCCTCTCACAGTACTAGAATTTTCAGTGTGGTTTAACGATCAGCCCCTCTTTCCAGGAAACTCTGGGAATGTACAGCTCTGTGGGCAATGGACTAGATGACTAGAAGTTCTATAATTCTATGAATAAAGACCACCTAACAACTCTCAGTACGCTTAACTAACTACTGTTACTAGGATTCTTTGGTAGAAGCCATGACTGTTAAAGTAGTATAATAGTGCAAAATATACAGTGACCATGGCCTCAGAATCATGAATATATATATATATATATATGCTTTCGTAGATTTTCACGGGTACAGGAATGCAGGTTTTGGTGTCTTCGGGTGTCTTCCCGTGTAAGAGTCGGGGTGTCTGTGCGACGTTTCGACGAGGTCTCACTCGTCATCTTCAGGCTGGTGCTTTCGGCTTCTTGTTACTGGAACAGAGCAGAATCTGGTGTTTGAGTTCCTATAAATACTGTTGAGGGGTGTGGTGTATAGCCTCCAACGTTCTGGGCAGAGAGGAAGTTCCTAGATTAGTGTGCTTTTTCTTCTTTTGTTCCTTAATTACTTGAGGGATATCTTGAGTGATTTCATGAGTGATATTCTGAATACCACTGGGTGGGTCATTAAGTGTAGATTAGTTGCTAAAGCTTTCGTGTCTTGACCTCTTGAGCTTGTGAAGAGTTTTTCTGAGAAGATGGCTGTGCTGCATTTAGTTGTGCTCTGGCTTGGCTTCGTGTATAGGGGCGAGCTGTGGTTTTGTGCCTTGTGCCAGCCAGATCTGTGTAGGGATTGCAGGGGGGTGCAGCATCCGGAGGTGCCACTATAGTTTGGCTACTGGATGGAGTCTGTAATATGTCTGTGGAGAGGGTCTGGGTTTGGGTCTGGTGTGGTTGATTGGTGACGGCGTTCTGTGTGCCTCTGGTTCTGGTGTCGGTTTTTGTGGGGAGGGCTAATTTCCAGATGTCTGGCAGGCGGGACGTGTCGTCACGCTTGTTCATGTTGTGAGGGTGTTTCTCTATCTCGATGGCTTCCATGATTATTCTCTTGTGGTGATGTTCCATGTTAAAGAGCAATTTGGAATCTGCAAAATTAATTTCGTGTCCTGTTTCTTTCATGTGTTGGAAAAGAGAGGAAGTTTTTTCTTCTTTTTTGACGGCATTCTTGTGTTCTGCGATACGTGCATTTATTCGTCTGTTTGTTTGTCCAATGTACGTGGCTGGGCAGACTTTGCAGGGTATTTCATAGACTCATGAAATCACTCAAGATATCCCTCAAGTAATTAAGGAACAAAAGAAGAAAAGGCACACTAATCTAGGAACTTCCTCTCTGCCCAGAACGTTGGAGGCTATACACCACACCCCTCAACAGTATTTATAGAAACTCAAACACCAGATTCTGCTCTGTTCCAGTAACAAGAAGCCGAAAGCACCAGCCTGAAGATGACGAGTGAGACCTCGTCGAAACGTCGCCCAGACACCCCGACTCTTACACGGGAAGACACCCGAAGACACCAAAACCTGCATTCCTGTACCCGTGAAAATCTACGAAAGCATATATATATATATATATATATATATATATATATATATATATAGAAGGAGCACCTATGGGATCACCCCTCTCACCGGTCATCGCAAATTTGTACATGGAACACTTTGAAACCAATGCTTTAGATAAGTCAGAACACAAACCCAAACTTTGGCTCAGATATGTTGACGACACCTTTGTAATTTGGCCACACGGGAAAGAAAAACTAGATAGCTTCCTCACACATCTCAACAGCCTACACCCCAAAATACAATTCACTATGGAAATAGAAGACAACAACCAACTCCCCTTCCTTGACGTCCTAATCTACAAAAAACCTGATGGCTCCCTAGGACACACTATCTACCGGAAAAAAACACACACCAACCGCTACTTACATGCACAATCACACCACCACCCTGCACAAATAAACTCCGTAGCCAAGACTCTCATCTCCAGAACCAAACGCCTGGCTGACAAAGACCACTTGACAACTGAGTTACAAAATCTCTCTAATGTGTTAATCGCCAATGGATACCAGCAAAACAGGGTTACCAAGCTAATCCAAAAAGAAACACCCCCCAAAAACCAAGACACAGAAGAAAACAATGGCATGGCCCTCCTTCCTTATATCAAGGGCACTACAGATAAAATTAGCAAAATCCTCCATAAACACAATATCAAAACAGCCTTCTGCACCAACCAAAAAATAGCCAATATCCTCAGAAACCCCAAAGACAAAATCCAGTTGGAAAACCAAGGGGTCTATGAAATACCCTGCAAAGTCTGCCCAGCCACGTACATTGGACAAACAAACAGACGAATAAATGCACGTATCGCAGAACACAAGAATGCCGTCAAAAAAGAAGAAAAAACTTCCTCTCTTTTCCAACACATGAAAGAAACAGGACACGAAATTAATTTTGCAGATTCCAAATTGCTCTTTAACATGGAACATCACCACAAGAGAATAATCATGGAAGCCATCGAGATAGAGAAACACCCTCACAACATGAACAAGCGTGACGACACGTCCCGCCTGCCAGACATCTGGAAATTAGCCCTCCCCACAAAAACCGACACCAGAACCAGAGGCACACAGAACGCCGTCACCAATCAACCACACCAGACCCAAACCCAGACCCTCTCCACAGATAAATTACAAACTCCATCCAGTAGCCAAACTATAGTGGCACCTCCGGATGCTGCACCCCCCTGCAATCCCTACACAGATCTGGCTGGCACAGGGCACAAAACCACAGCTCGCCCCTATACACGAAGCCAAGCCAGAGCACAACTAAATGCAGCACAGCCATCTTCGAAAAACTCTTCACAAGCTCAAGAGGTCAAGACACGAAAGCTTTAGCAACTAATCCACACTTAATGACCCACCTAAGTGGTATTCAGAATATCACTCATGAAATCACTCAAGATATCCCTCAAGTAATTAAGGAACAAAAGAAGAAAAGGCACACTAATCTAGGAACTTCCTCTCTGCCCAGAACGTTGGAGGCTATACACCACACCCCCTCAACAGTATTTATAGGAACTCAAACACTAAGACCCTGCTCTGTTCCAGTAACAAGAAGCCGAAAGCACCAGCCTGAAGATGACGAGTGAGACCTCGTCGAAACGTCGCCCAGACACCCCAACTCTTACACGGGAAGACACCCGAAGACACCAAAACCTGCATATATATATATATTTTCAAGTTTATACATTTCAATAATTTTAGTCATTTTAACATTTCAAAACTTGACTTCCTTCCCCCTCTTTCTGCAGTTCCTATCCAAATTCATTTATTCATCTAATTTTAATATATTTTCTTAATATTGCAATAATCCTGCCAATGTTCTTATCTGTTTGTTGCAATTTGTCTGTAAATATTCAATAAACCATTTCCATTCTTTTATAAAAAGTTTGTTATCTTGATTTCTTATTTTTCCAGCAAGTTTTGCCATTTCTGCATATTCCATAGGTTTTTGTATCCATTTTTCCTTTGCTGGGACTTCTACTTCTTTCCATTTGGGGCAAGTAACATTCTTGCAGCTGTAGTAGCATATATGAATAAGTTTCTGTACAGTCTGGGTAGTTCTGTCACTATAATTCCCAAAAGGAAATCTTCTGGGGGTTTTTAAGAAACGTCATTTTAAACATCTTTTTCAATTCATTATATATCATTCCCCAGTAAGCTTTAACCTTACTACAAGACCACCACATTTGATAAAAAAGAACCTTCTTTCTCTTTAAATTTCCAACACTTATTTGATTTACATTTATACATTTTTGCCAATTTACTTGGTGTTCGATACCATTGATAAATCATTTTCATATAATTTAAAATCATGAATATTCCTAAATGGATTTCTGCCTTCAATTAGTCTTCACCAGGATCACCCCCTGGGTATTTCAGCAGCTTGAGTGGAATATTAAAATGACAACTTCCTTTCCCACTGTGTCTGGGGCTTAGCAACATATTTCCCCCTGTGCATTCAGATGCCCCAGATAAATCTTCTCTTGTTTCCTCCCACAAGCTAAGAATGAATCCTGAACTGTTTCGGTTAGCCCTTGTTAGGTGTAATTGCCTGCATTGTTTTGTTGTGATGAATGAAACAGTCCTTTCAGTTTTAGGATGGTTTCACAAAAGGTGGCGGGGGAAAGTACTTCTTATATTCTGATGAATAAATGACCTTGTGAATGTGATTATGTAATATGTGGAAGAGCCCTTTTAAAATCCTGCTCCCTACCAATGTCGATAACTGATTTGAACAAACTGCTGCCATCATTCCAGGAAAGCTCCCACCTTCAAAGAGTCCATTCCACACTGACGTTTCCACTGTGGATGCACTCAGCATCTACCACGGAACCCTGGCAATGTGCAGACTGGAATATGTTCTAGGCTTCACAGCCGCTGGCTCACCATCAGCACTGACCAAGTTGGCTGCAGCATAGCTCAGTGGTAGAGTCTGTGCTAGAGAAAAAGCTACAGCAGTTCTTCTTCCTTCACACAGTAGGATGGGTTGTGACGAAGGGAGCACCATCCATCTAACCCGTTCAAGGAAGCCTTTTTTTATCCAGAACAGGAGCAGCTGGTGCTATTGGGGCAGTGACTTGTTCCATTCCTGACCTGTCCTGGTTGAGAGGGTGGAAGCACCCTGGAACTCCTGTACCCAGGCACGTTGACTACTGGATTCTGCTTACTGTATAAATTGAGCCTCAGTCTGACATAAGGAAGTAGACATGCTAAAGTCCATTTAAGCCAGAATGTGCAGCCCTTTGTGTTAGCCAGTATGGTGTAATGGTTAAGAGCGGTAGTCTCATAATCTGGTGAACCGGGTTCGCTTCCCCACCCCTCCACATGCAGCTGCTGGGTGACCTTGGGCTAGTCACACTTCTCTGAAGTCTCTCAGCCTTACTCACCTCACAGAGTATTTGTTGTGGGGGTGGAAGGGAAAGGAGAATGTTAGCTGCTTTGAGACTCCTTAGGGTAGTGATAAAGCGTGATATCAAATCCAAACTCCTCCTCTTCTTCTTCGTCCCCTTCCATCTAGTGTAGACTTCTCTGATTCCTTATGCTCAAAAACACTTCTTTTTTCACATTCCCAGTGTTTATTTTCAGCCATACCAGGTGATTTCTTTTCTTTTCTGATGCATTAAACGTTTAACAGCAGCTTCTACTTCTAACACAAATTAGCTGAAGGTTTTAAGTCTTTATAATGACAAGCTGTGCATAGAAATTCTCTGAAGTAAATAAGCATGTGCAACAGCAGCAACAAAAGCCATTTGTTTAACTATGTATATTTAATTTGATGCAGCAAGAGATACTGACTTTTAAATTGCCACTGGAAGCTGTTAGTCAACATGCCAACAGAGCGCTAGCAGAATAGGTTCTGTGGTTCTGACATTATAAAAAATACTCCAGTCTCATGTTATGTAAAGATGATCGCTTGCCAGAAGAGGTCAATGGAGCAGCCCTCCTTGCCTTACGTAGGCATATTAATTTGTGTTCTGAAGTGGTTCTTCTAATTAAACTCACTTTGCAAGTTTTGAAAGAGCTTCAAGCTATGCCCTAGAAAAGTCAAATCTAGCAGGGATGGACACATCTGTCAAGTTTGGTTTTTTTCAGTTTCTCTTTGTTCCAACTTGAAGTCCTACTCTCCAAATTTCTGCATCCCTTTGCTAATCACCATCATCATGAACATTCATCAGTTATTTAAGTGCAAAATTTTCCCTAATATGCGCAATTTTGACTGATATGCACATTTATGCAAGCATTTTAAAGCACTTCTTTCCTCTAGTGTATTCATTTTTATGCACATTATTGAATAACCGCATCTCAAAATTCAGAGATGCAGGAATTTGGAAAGATAGCTGTGTTTCAGTTCATGTGTTGTTTCAGGAAGTCCAGAAGTTGTCTTGAACTGAAATGCAAATCAAACTGAATTTCTGCAGTTGGTATAGGTATGCTCTGGCGGGACTTTCCCAAACACCTATTATAGCACAACTGCGCCTTGCCACTGCCACTTTGGTTAGGACTGCACATCTGAAGGCATCTAAACTTTAACAATTCAGCAGCGGAAGATTCTCTTGCCGCCCTGATGAGGAAAACTCCATGCGATTGCTCTCAGGTAAGGCTCCTTACCAGCTCTTCTCCAGAGAGGTAACTGAAACAGATTTATTTTCATTTTCCTTTGGCAATTGCTGTTATTACTTACATAAGAAGAATCTGCCATAAGAAAGCAAGAGCCATTCCATTCTCGCCACCTATCCCTCCTCAGCAATGTACATTTTTACCTTGTTCAAACTCACTGCAACCTCTTCTAGCTTTGTCTTTTAGTTCTTGCACTCTTTCTCCCCGATGATTGCTGTCTTCTCCATTCCTCTTTGGCCCTGTCAGTGTTCAAGGCAGAGATTTCATTCGATGATCAATCAGCTCTTCCCTGAAGTGATTTGACAGAGGACTGGGAAAACCAAACAAGGTATCTCCTTAATATAGTACTTTCTGCTCTCCTCCGCTCCCTCTTCTCTGGTCACATTGGCAGCCAGCATGACAAATGCAGCTGGAGTTGTCATTATATGAAAGCTTCACAAAGTAAATAATCCCATTCCTAGGTAAACTTCTATAGATTGACCAGGTTGATGTTTACTTGGCATTTTTTCCTCTGCACAGTCAGCAACTTCTTCTCTTTTGTTGGATTTTATTACCCTTCTTTCCTGCTTCTTCCTTCTGTCACTTTATCAGGGCCATTTCAAAACTTTCCTTTGGAAAATATTATTTGTCATAGTGGTTTGCCTTATTCTGCTGACTGTGCCAGTGCTACTATCTCCAAGAAAATGAACAGAGTGATCTCCTGTATAATGACTGGATTAAAATTTTCAAGGCACATCCACAGACATGGGTTTGTTGTTGTTTTTTATATATATATATAAAAAACCACCCTCCTCTTCACCAGCCTTCCACAACTGGTACCCTCGACAGCTGCCATCATCTCTGACCATTGGCCATGTTGGTCTTGCCTAATTGGAGTTGAAGTCTAAAGTCCAAAATAGCTGGAGGGCACAGTGTTGTGGAAGGCTGATCTACACATTCAATCTGATCTATCCAAATAGTTTGTGGTGATATTTTGGTAGGTTGTTCCATGGTTATCTGCATGGCAGTCCTGTGAAATAGACAGCAAGGAAACCCAACATTCTTGGCGTTTCTTAAAAAAAAAAAATTGGTTTATAGCAGAGTTAACAGCTTGGAAGCTGGATCTACACAGTCCTTCCACTGACCATTCTGTCTTATTTACATTGCTAGGAGCCAACTCCTAGGGGCCGTGGGAGTTTTGCCTCCCACAATAAAATATTTGAGGGGGCCAGGTTCCCCCAAAGTTGATGGGCACTCCCATTCAAATGGTGTGTGTGCACTGCTCTGCTCTATCCTGGCACAGGTGTGTGCTTAAGAGCTCTGTGTCTGAGCACTCTTTTTCTTGTCCTCTGTGCAAACATCAGTTTGGATTTTTTGTGAATTGCCCTTTAATTGTGAATTGAACTTTAAAGAGGAGATTTTTTAAAAAAATAATTTTTATTAAGTCTTCCATTTAACAATCCAATCATATCACATTAGTTAATCCAAATTATACCAATACATATCATAAAATCCAAATATTTTGCCGAATTTTTAAAAAAATTGTTGGGGGTACCCATGCTTCGAGTTCAGTAAGGGTCCAATCATCTCATATTTCTGCTGCTTTGATGTTCACAAGTCCCATCTTCCAATCTTCTTGTTGTTATCGTTTTTCTTCTTAATAACCTCTGAGTTGTTTCCACAGGCGAGTTGAAGCAAGCATTATTATGTTTTCACGCTGATCCAAAAGTCGTATTCGGGCGGCAAGCACCACTTTGACAGTTCCGATGAAATAAAGTCTAAGCGTCTGCTCATTAATTTTCCCAGACCAGTTGCTCCATAAATCAGCCTTTCCAGGGGAGTTCTTGCCAGGTCAGACGTACAATCCAAACATGATACAGTGGTGCCTCGCAAGACGAAAAGAATCCGTTCTGTGATTCTCTTCGTCTAGCGGTTTTTTCGTCTTGCAAAGGATTAGCAGATTAGCGCTATTAGCGCTATTAGCGGCTTTTAGTGGCTTTTAGTGGCTTTTAGCGGCTTTTAGCGGCTTATATGCTGATTGGATCAGCTGATAAGCGGCTTAGAAAAAGGGGGGGAGGAAAAAAAACCAGCAGGAACTCGCAAGACATTGTCGTCTTGCGAAGCAAGCCCATAGGAAATTCGTTTTGCGAAGCACCTCCAAAACGGAAAACTCTTTCGTCTAGCGAGTTTTCCGTCTTGCGAGGCATTCGTCTTGCGGGGCAGCACTGTAACAGAGCAGTGGCTCGCCTCCCCCTTTGACTGTAAATCTCGCAACAAAGTCTGTCTCATAATGGCGGGTCCTGATTAGAACTGCGTCACCCAAAAGCCTTTCGTTTCCTTTCCAGATCTTCCGCAAAACAAAGCATTTAGTTAATATTTTTATTTCCACACAGTTTATTTTCCAGTCTCACTTGCGGTCAATCATGTGACGGTTCTTCTAGGGGAGGGGTTGTTAGGTAAATCATATTGAAAAAGAGAAAAGTCCCGTCCCCCCCGCTTTCCGTTCCATTTCAACATACCGACATAGCTGTGATTCTTTGATGTAGTCCTCTGTTCAATCCATCCCATCACTCTTGGCTTCTCAGTGGTAGATTTAATTAGCAGTCAGTACACCCTTTCCTTCGCTCGAAACATGTGCACTTACTTTTCTCCAATTATTTTATCTTAAGCAATGCAACTAGGATCACACTCAGAAGTAGCGTCCAGGAGATCCAGAAACTCACTCGAGGGCTTTCCATCCAGTGCCCCCACCCCCTCCTTTTTTCGAACTTGGGGGTGATTTATTGGCAACCACGGACATCCCCTGGGAAGATTTGGGAGGCTAATTTACTCCCAATTACCTTGTGTGAGCCGGAGAGATGGTATTGTCGGCCATCTTCCAAGGTGCCCCTAGCGCCCCCCCCCCAAAGAGGAGATTTTCATGGGGAAAGCTCAAGGGCAAAAAAAAAGAGGGCACTCAGACACAGAGCTTTAAAGCAAGGACCATGCCTGGAAAAAGCAGAGGAATGGTAACTGTGGATAAGCCCCAAGTCTCAACTCTGCTCTCTACTGACCAGATGGATGCTGAGTTATTTATACTCAACAGAAATTTGGTACCTGACTAGCCTTGTCTCCTAGATGCCAACACATGCACCAGCCACACCCTTCAATTGGTATCAGTCTAAAGCATTGCTCAGCAGCACATGTGATTAGTGGGGCACAAATCCAGGGTTCACATCCTCATGGAGGGAACCCTTTGCATATCCCATCATATATAGAGCCCCCTTGCCAGCTGGGGTACGTGTCCAATGTGTGTGGTCAGTGGCATTGAGAGGGCAGGGCTGGCTTGCTTGCACATGAGAGCCTCTTCACATCTTCATTCTGAATGCCTGAAGAGGGCTAAAATAATTTGCCTGGGTTCTGAGTTTGGATTTTCTTTAAAAAGCAAAACAAAAAAACCTTTTACTTATGCAATTCTAACAGCTTTTATACGCACATTATACCATATCTGCTGAGTGTGGTTTAAGTTTCATGGTCTTCCCGGTCCATTTTCCTTCTCATAGCTGTTTCCCACTCTGCCTTCAGAATGTCTGTTTTCCCATTATTTCTATTGCCTATAGGAAATTAATGGGAACTCAACATGTACTTGGAGAAAATGCACACAATCCTATTGCCTGCTTACAGGAGGCCGCAGGAAGTTTTGCGAAAGGGAATGAGTGTGTGTGTCATCCTCCCAGGCCCTTCCTGCTCATCACATTCCTTTACTGACTGCTACTGGCCACAACTTTTAATGTTTATACATGAAGAATATAATGGAGAATTTGCTATGTAATAAAGCATGAATTATCCACATGGCTTAAGCTGCGAACATTGCACTTTTAGTGTTAAGTACCTATTTAGTGTATTGTTAACATGATTCTAGGCATGACAAATTAGCAATGGAAATAAGCCAGTGGAGGCATATTTACTTGGCAGTGGGCTGCCCACTGGGAAAGCAAAAGGCTGTCTGGTGTGTGTGTGTAGCTACATTTTCATAGGCAGAGAGAAAAAGGGAGCATTTGGGTGTTCAGAGCCAGCATAAAATCAAAACTCAAGAAAAGCCTGCTTCTAATGTGTCCATTGGCAGGATGTTCCCCTAAGGGTTTACTGGGAATGTCTGAGTTTATGAGGGGGTCAGGGGATCTGGATACGCAACTGTAACTGCCAATCCTCCCTCTCTATCTCTCTCTCTCTCCCACCCACACCCGCCCCAATAATTTATGAGTGACAGACCTGAACACTTTAACATATCCTTGTAACTCTTTCATCTAGAGACTCCAGGCTTTTGCAGTGTCCTAACTACTTTTCCAAATTATGAATGTCCTTTTTCTGGGTATCTGATGGCGTCGCAAAGGTTGAGATACAAAAATGTACTGCAACAGTTCAGAAAACACTCTCCCCTGGCTTTGAGTTGGTTTCAGTGCCTCAAGAGCCCAGCCCACTTTGCCTTTGTCATGAGAGGCGTTTTTCCCAAACGTCTTCAAACATGGAAATTAAATAAAAGATCAAACTGTTGTTGTTGTTTAGTCGTTTAGTAGTGTCCGACTCTTTGTGACCCCACGGACCAGAGCATGCCAGGCACTCCTGTCTTCCACTGCCTCCCGCAGTTTGGTCAAACTCATTTTAGTAGCTTCGAGAACACTGTCCAACCATCTTGTCCTCTGTCGTCCCCTTCTCCTTGTGCCCTCCATCTTTCCCTACATCAGGGTCTTTTCCAGGGAGTCTTCTCTTCTCATGAGGTGGCCAAAGTATTGGAGCCTCAGCTTCAGGATCTGTCCTTCCAGTGAGCACTCAGGGCTGATTTCCTTAAGAATGGATAGGTTTGATCTTCTTGCAGTCCATGGGACTCTCAAGAGTCTCCTCCAGCACCATAATTCAAAAGCATCAATTCTTCGGCAATCAGCCTTCTTTATGGTCCAGCTCTCACTTCCATACATCACTACTGGGAAAACCATAGCTTTAACTATACGGACCTTTGTTGGCAGGGTGATGTCTCTGCTTTTTAAAGATCAAACTAGGAGATATTAAAAGCGAAGCATCCAGTAGGTGTGAGTTTATTGTTTGCTGCTTCAGCAGCGGCAGGTCAACACCCAGAGAAAATCTTTGATAAGACATGTTTGTCCAAAAATGTCAAAGGAGCTACCCAAACTTTTATACAAACAAACAATTTTTGAATTTCCCACCTTGTGCATGCACACATACACTGGTTAATTGTTAATGAAACACATGTGGGTTGTACTGCCCGTCTTCCTGCACTGCCTACATGATATTTGGCAGACATTGTGTTTCATTCAGTTTCTGCATTCCATGCAGCTCCTACATTTCCTTCAGTGCTGTAAGCATTTTGCTCTTAACACTTTGGACCGTCTCAGACCCTTGGTTGCCTCAGACCAGGGTGGCTCAACTTTTCATAAAAAAGTGGGCTGCAAGAGTACAGAACCTGCAGGCTGCACACTGCCTTGTTGTGCATGAGGAGAGGGGCAAGGCCAAATTTTGATGGCCTAGCAACCACCTCGCTGCCTTCCCAAAGCCAGATAAACTTTGGGGAGGTGTGAGGCTCTGGCAGGTCCTAGAGCCCTACACCTCCTTCTCAAAGCTGGGAAGACTTTGGGAAGGAGGCAGGACACTAGGACCCTGTCAGAGCCCCCACACATCCTTTCAAAGTCCAGCACCTCACTTACCCATATTTGGGAAGGCAGCCTGAGGGCTTGGATGGGGTGGGGGGTTCAAATGTTGCTGAGGGCCACACACAAAAAGGTCTCAAGCACTACATGCGGCCCTCAGGCTGCACTTTGGACCACCCTGCCTCAGACTCTGAGGTGGTCCGAATAGATATCTCCTATTTGACTTGGATTCATGCCTCATCCAAGATTAAGGGAAAGCCTTACTAAATGGCTGATATCTGGGTAACTTTTTTGGTGGCAGCAGGGGGTTGTGTTTAAGAAATTATATGGTGGCAGCTTTCTGTTTCACTGACATATAGAGGTGTCATAATCCTCTCCTCAGTACTAAATGCTGACACTTTGCTGTATGCTTCAGCGTGCCTTGAATATTCCAGCCTGCCCTTTTCAACCTTTTCCACACTCAAAAAACAAATGTTCTCTTTCCTTTCATTAAATGAAGGAAATGGTCACGCTGAAGGTCTTGCAATAGTTTCATTCTAAAGAGGTTTCTTTGCTAAAAGTTGCAACCAAGTTCCTGAATATAATTGAAGTCCGGCTGTGGAAATCATGCTGACCTTGTATGTCAAAGATGCAATTTAAAAGATTATCCAGGTCGAAATATAGTTTTGCCTGAGAATCTTTTGGTTACAGAAAGGCATGATTTTGTTCCTGCCACTGAATTATTTTTTAAAAATATACATCTCTTAATTTCCTTTGTAAAATGGCACCTAAAAAGAGCTAATTTTTGTCGAAAATTGATTTAAAAATAAAAATAGACCTATCTGTACTCAGTGAGAGTAGATTAGTTTTTAGTTTTTATTTTTTGATAAAAAAGGTAAAGGTAAAGGACCCTTGTACGGTTAAGTCCAGTCGAATTCGACTGGGGGTGTGGTGCCTCATCTCCACTTTCAGGCCTATTAACTGGTTATTAATTAATGTTAATGACTATAGTTTTGAAGGAATAATAGATTTTTCAGTCTTCATTTTTTTGTTTTCTACATTAGTTTATAGCCAATAGGTCTATCAAAATGAAAACTGTAGTAGTAATAATAATAATAATAATAATAATAATAATAATAAATTTATTTTCCCTACTTTTGTTAATATTGTTTTCAAGTAGGATATTTCATCAGATACATTGCTGTCAGACAGCATGCATCTCTGGTAATGTGAAGTATTGATCAAGTCATTTTTTCTAATGTTCTCTTGTGATTTGCTCTGGGGAAACAAGTGCAGTTTTGCTTATTTTTACATTTACCATCTTATCTCTGCATCTCACACAGAGTCGTCCTAAAGCATCTCAGACCAATGTTTGTGTCTTCTTGTAGGCAACTGAGTCACTCAGGTTGTGATCCTAAACACACTTACTAAGGAATAAGTCCCATTGGCTATAGAGACTATATGAACTTTCAAGTAAATATGGGATGGTATTTAACAAGGTTGTTACTCTTGCTTCCATTCACCCAACAGAACTCCCTCTCCCTCTCATCCCCCTGCACACCCCGTGCACCCTCCCAAATCTCCTCAAGGGGGTGCCCCCAAAACCTCTGGAGCAGATGGGGGTAATGGGAGGGAGGAGAGGGTGACAAAGTTCCATTGCATAAGCAGAAATTATATTTTGAGTGCAAAGACTTCATTGAATATAACCCATGCATAGTATTGCCTGTTCAAAAAATCGTATTTCTCCCTAACATCTTTGTCATTCAATTTTTATTCTTTCACACACATTAAAAAAATATGATTATTTAGATCTTGGCCTGATGCCAACATTATATTTAATTCAGCACTTCCCACTTGTTCAGTGCTTGAACCGTGGCTGACCGCTGCTGAAAAAATTAACAAGCGACTCGGCCAATTATCGAATAACTTGTTGTTTTTATGGGGAATAATTCCTCTGCCAAAACAATCGCCAGCAAAAGGGTGTTGAAAACACGCATGCACACTTTCAACTTAAAGCACACAGATTTTATGATCTCATGCTCAATCAAATTCAATTTTGTTTTCAATGCCGTTTGCACCCAAGGTTACAAAAATGAGACAGCAATCTCCCTGTCTCATTTTGCCTGGTACTTTGATCTCTGGTGCCCTGAGGCAGATGATGTTTCACAAGCCAATTCTCCCCCACCCTATGAATGCAACCCATAAGTCTGTGACAGCTCTTGTCCTGGTAATAAGAGTCAGCATTTGTAAGCACACAAATGTATGCCAGGAGCTGCAGTCACGGCAAAGCTACAGAGTCAGCCAAACTGCTCTTCCTGCTTCATAGTATTTGCATATACACAACTAAACTCCTTCAGGATGTGAGGCCATACAAGTTAATGAAGTCCATCTGTGCCTGTTATTGGTTGTGATGGTATAGGAAAGTTTAAAACTTCAGGAAGCTACTATTGATGAATCAGCGGGTGGCACTGTAAGCTCTGAAACTGCATCGAACAAGAGCGTAGTGGGCATTACGTTTGCCTTAAAGATGATACCGAAGCAAATTATGTGTTTTGCTTTCTCACGGTATTAATTTGTGCTTGGCTGGGCTATGGCTGGCTTTCCCCTCTCCTTGGGGCTTCTTAATGCGCTCAGGATCTGGCATAGCTTTACATCAGTCATGTTTACACCAGCTTGCTCTGTACCAGCTTCTTGTGTGTAGGATTTCCCTGTTATGCTGTGTGTGTGTGAGAGAAAACTTATTGTATAGGGATGAAAGGGATCTTGAGTCAGCCCGCAAACACCTAATTTGCACCTCCTGCATTAATGCGCAGATCAGAATTTAATTATCCTTGAGATTTCACACTTCTCTGTATTTTGCAATGCAGTTTTTGGCTTGAAAATGTACCAAACATGTATTTTAGGATAAACACAACAGTGAGATGAAATATATAGTTAGACAATATTATGTGATAAAATGTTAAATATGGGGTTTTATACAGATTTTTTAATATTAATAATTTAGTATTAAAAAACCTACAGATTAATGCAAAAATGGTCAGGACAAACTTATTAATGAGCACATGGGACAGACACAGGCTGAAAGTAATCTGATGTGCCTGTCTTTAGTCTTGTGGACAGCCAGAATTATTGAGAAACAATTTTTTGGGCTGCCCTTAACCTTAAGTTGCAATAAATTTAGGGTGCTAACGAGCATCAGCCATGCTTAGAGTAGTCCCAGTTTTCAGTGGCACTATTCTGAATATGGCTTAGTTGGATATCACTTTGATGTTAGGATGAAAAAGGAATAAAACTGTATCATGCATGTGAGGAGTTTTTAACTGCGTGAAAGTGTTATGTAAAGCATTATATTCAAACATGCTCCGCAGGCATGTAATTACCAGGCATGGTTGTTCTGGATTCATAATGCAGAAGCAGGCCTTGGTGAATGGCATGCTGTGCCAAGCCAAAATTTGACTTCTGCCCCAATCTTCATGCCACCTTCTAAAAGCAAAGGAAGGACGGTGCCGGGCTTTGGGAAGGAGCCATGAGGCTCTGCCAGGTCCTACAGCCCTCCCACCTCCTTTCCAAAGCTGGGAAAGCACTAACTAGGCTTTGAGAAGGAGGTAGGAAGAATCTAGGACCCAGTACTTACTGGACTGTGGGAAGAAGGCAAGAAGATACCCCATTGGCTACTGCACCCTGTGTGGGAGAACCAATTGTGTTGCCCTAAATCTGTCTCTAACTAATGTATGCTTCATGTTCTTCCTTGGGGTGTGGCAGAGGTTTTTGCCCAAAGGTGGCAATGATTCCATACCCTCTGCTCAGCCTTTTAGACTAGATGTTCCTTTTCGGTTACAAGCACTATATGGCAAGGACATCTTCTCAGGAATGCAAGGCTGTTTGCACCATCTTGCAGACCCCCCCATCAAGGTCCCTTTAGCAAAACAGGCACATCTGTCCTGAAATGTGACATTCTCCTTCCAAGGAAGGTTGTTTTGCCATCTCATACTCTTTTTAATTTATTTTTTTAAAAGTCCTCCTTATTTAAGATTGCCAAAGAGGGATGGCTGCTGTTGGCTCTTTTGCATAGAGCTTGCATTCATTCCAAAAATGGTCATTCATTCATGCAAAAAACAGTCATATTATGTAAGTAAATTCACAAAACATTCCAGCTCATTTTGCAAAATAATATGGTGTGTGACAGCAGGTGCGGGAGAGGAGAGGCTGCAAGAAGAAGGTGCTTGCAGATGCCTCCACCAGATCAAAATCCCATCTATGAACATAAGGACAGCCTATGTCTGCAGAAAGAACTGTACTGGATCCAACCTAGAATTTATTTATTTATTTATAAATAATTTAGAGGCAGAACTAGCAGCAAAAACCCAAGTTTCAAGTTTCTTCATATTTGCATCTCCTGGCACCTTACTCTAACTGGAGTCATATTGAACAGATGAACCTTATCATCACTTTAGTACATCTTTCAATTATTATTGCCTCCCCCTTTCAGGATATACATGGTATCAATGCTCTCTGTAAAGAAAGCAAGAAGGTATAATCCAGTCTCCCTCCCTCCCTCCCTCCCTCCCTCCCTCCATTTCTCTTTCTCCCTCGTCTCCCTCTCTCGTTTTTCCAGTTTCACCCATTTTAATTACATTTTGAAGACCTTTCATTATATTACTTCAAAAATATTTCTCCCCCTCAGAATTTTTCCTCTCATCCTAATATATTGAATGCTTTCATCAAGTAAGAGAAATATGGGAAAAGGAAGATATATTTTATTGAAGGGTTCTGAAAGAGATCAGTAGCTATAAAGCAGAAGTTTAATGGGTGAATAATTTTGCCAATATTAAAAAAAAAAACCCAACCCAACTCTATTCAAATTAATTGGATTTTTTTTCACTGAGTGAACAGGTAGTTTGTTGGATCTTTTTTCTATTAATAGAGGTGTGCAGTGTTGCTTGTCTGCATAACTTAATGTTTTATCTGGACAGAAAAGAAGTTCTGAGGAAAGAGGTAGGTTTGCCAGCATAGCAAAGGCTGCTGCCTGTCTTGGATAGTTTATACTGAGGTAATGAAGAACAGGGAAACATACTGGACCAAGGTTTTGGTACAACCTGAGCATGCTCGACAACGGTGGGGAAATCTAAAACTGTGGTGAAATTTAATCCTGCAATAAAATCTAACAGACCACAAAGAGTTTCCTTTGTCTATAGACCACTAGTACGCATTCTCTCACTGTTTGCAATTCGGACCAATCACAGGAAGACAGCATGTGCATACCAACGAGCTTTGTAAGAGAGAGGGAGAAACAAAAAGATCTGATTGGGTGACTGAATTTGCAATCTCTGCAATGAATATAAAAACTGTTGGATCCTTTATTCGAGGTCCAGTCTTTGCGAAGAAATCCCAACGGCTCAAACTTCTGTGCAGAAATAAACATTGGACTTCTTTTTCACCCTATCTCATGTGCTTTCTGGTTTACTCGTGAGAAAGGGGTAGGTTTTCCTGAAGCAGTATGTCAAAGATATGTTCTGAAATGTGAAGGCCCCAATCCAACTGATGTTCGTCATGCTTAAATTCTGGAGAAATGAATGGAGGTTAAAGGCTGCAATCTGACGCCCTTTTACTCGGTGGTGACCTCAGGGTCAGATTTAGGTTTGATGAGGCCCTAAGCTACTGAAGGTAATGGGGCCCTTTGTATGTCCAGCTGTCCTTTGTCAACAAATTGTCGCTGTTTTTTGTGTTGAATATATGCTATATGGTAATTTATGGACCTAATAGGTCTCTAAAGCCATTTGCACATAACAAAATATGTATTTTATCAAAGTATTTGTTGAACTGAAATACAATTAAGAAGAAGTATATTTTTGGGGGGCCCCCAAGAGAGTGGGGCCCTAAGCTATAGCATGTTTAGCTTACACATAAATCCGGCACTGGGTGACCTCCATGGAACTTAGTGGGCCTGACGGCCAATTAAACAAAGCACAGGGGAGTGTACATAAAATGTGCAAGCACTTCCAACATTTCATAGCATAGGAAAATAAAAAGCTCACTTGTAGGAAGGGTTGTGATGGTATAGGATTAATAACTAACAAAGTTAAAGTATACCTCTATTTCTATTAGATCAGGTTGTCCTGTATGATGGATGTGTTTCATTTGGGGGGGGGGGAGAGGAATGTGTGTATGTGTATGAACAGAATAGTATTTAGCTTATTTTTATAGCTATTTTATTAATGTTTTATAGACGATAAATTCTTCATTGATTCTTTGTTAATTATATCATAGGACTTGCACTGTCATTGTAATGTTTAGCCCATTTCTTGGTTACTGCTTTGCTAATGCAAGCAAGTACTATTTTAGGCGCTGACCCCGAAAGTGGCTGGAAAAGGGGGCATAATGGGGGTGGGGGCTGCCATCAATGCTCTGCAGGGTCAGGCATCTGCCAAGGGTCCACACCCCAGCCTACTGACAAGAACTACCCATTACAAGATGGGTTTCAAATTCTGCAAGAACCAGTTTCAGCAGCAAAGATGCTACATTTTTTATTTAGCTTCCCTTCTGAAGAGCCTGCATTGAAGTACATGGCAATAACCCCTCCTTCTATTCTTCTATACAGCTACTTTGTAAGTTACGGGACTGCCTTTCCACCCTTTATGGAAGCAGACTTGTTGCATAACCTGAATTTGCCAATATGTGAGTGGAGGCCCCATAAAACATCTGCAGTAGAATTGCATGATAGTCCCACATTGAGGATATAGTGCCATGTTGGTAGTTCCTTGTTTGTGCATGCACATGGCATTTCAGCATGTCCCTGAGGCCTTCAGGTCCCTAAAAGGGTCTCAATTGGCTTCTATCACAAGCAGAACTGCACATTCATCACAGACATAGATCTCCTTTCTTGCAGCTATTTCCAGAGAAGAACAATGGCAGCCTCATAGCTGTTGCCAGGCGGGAATACATGGGCCAAGCTGATCCCTTAGGTAAACCGGAGCCAAGTTGTTTAGGGCTTTAAATGCCAAACACAAGATCTTGAACTGTGCCCCGTAGCATATTGGCAGCCAGTGTGGATCCCTCAACAGAGATATTCTATGGTATGGATGAGATAACCCAATCAACCCATTTGCTGCTTCTGGTTTAAGTCCAAGGGAACCCCCACGAAGAGTGCCTTGCAGTAATTCAGTCTTCAGGCGATGAATGCCAGGAGCACAGTGGCCAGGCTATCTTGGCCCAAGAGCTGCTTCCCCACCTGAAGGAGTATGTGCTACAAGGATCTCTGTAGCAGAGGGTACCTATGCTTGCTTCCCATAAATCAAGAAACTAAAAAGATAAAAGTTGAGTCATGATGAGTGGGTTTAACTTTTGTGTTAACAATGATGGAACAGGATGACTGCCCAGTCACTCTTTATCTTTTCCGTGCTCCCATGTGTCCCTTTCTTCTTTGCTGGCTAGCAGCATTGAATTATTCTGCATTCAGTGAATTTTACTACCCGTTTGATCACTAGTTTTTATAGTTGCCATTCAAACTCATTAAACACACATTCAGTACAAAGTAGTACAATTCTGTTCCCCCAAGGGGAACACCAGATGGCCTTTTGCTCTGCCTCCTGCTTTCTTCCCCCCAGTAAAAGCTCTCATCAGCTTCCAAGGGCTCTTTCATGGCATTTTAACTCCATGAAGCTTGAAGCACTCACCCTGCCCTCTTTCAAAGGTGTCACTTCTCTGTCTGGGAGAGAAGGGAACGGGGGGGGGGGGAGAGCTTGCTTTCATTTATAAAAGTCAGTGATCATTCATTACCTCCCAACTTATCAGGAAATGACTCAGCCTGTTTATGGAGTGGTTTCCTCTGTCAGACAACTTTGGTAAAGTTTGAGTTTGTTGGGTGGGGGACAAGTGTGGAGCTACTGAAAAACTTATTGCATGCTCTTCTTGCATATGATCAGAATTGGCCGGTGGAGAAGGGGTGTTGTTATTCGAGGACCATACCCCCCTTTGCTTGGGATAAGAAAGACACATGGACACAGCATTTTAGGTTTATGGGCTACAAAAGGCTACAACTTTACTTGATTACAGCATGTGAGAGGTATTGGCTTAGGCATTGGAATAACAGCAAAGTTGACTCCACCCACTCAGAGAGGGGTGAGTCTAGCGGGGGTTAATCACCAGTAGGGGGAGCCTGTTGATGCAAATACAACTGTAAGCCCTGATGTCACTGGGGGTCGTGCCATGACCACCAGCCCAGCAGGGCATCAGACAGAATCCACGACCACCGGAACCCGATGAAGAACCCGGCAGCGCAAAGAGGGAAGGGGCTGCCTTGGCTGCATTTAATATCACTGTTACTTCACTCCTCCTGCTTGTCGTATGCTGTAGTGATGCTGCTTCTGGGAGTTGTAGTCCAACAACATCTGGAGGGCACCACATGGGCTATTCCTGTCCTAAAGCAGCAAGAGAGCTGGCTAGTTGTGCATCCTATGAAGCAGTTGCCAACCAGAGGTTGTCATTCCTTAGATGACCCAGGATGTACCTGCCTCAACTGTTCTTCCATTAATATTTTGCTTGTAGACCATGACAATGTGTCTTTAATGTACATAGAGTTAGTGGTGAGGATCTGAACAGAGCCTCTCTTGCTCGCTCTGAGGACAATGGTTATAGGGCTTCAGGCCTGGGTCTTGAGGTAGGTATTTGCAGGGAGTTAGAGTAGATAACTTTCAGGGTTCCTTTCCAACTCTACAATTCTATGATTTGATGTGCTTTTGTGCTCGCCCCCTAGGTTACGAACATTTCATCTACAGGGGAATGCATACAATAAACAGATCCTTCGTCATTAATCTGCTTTGTTCTTTGAAAAAAAAGAAGGCTTTGAAGTCTCCAGCCACACTATGGATGTGTAAAGGACTCGTCTGCATTGCAAATCAGAAGGCCCTAATCTGCATTGGTAAGTACATTGTGTCCACAGATGGAAAGTATAGCGCTTAATGAAAGCCTCAGTATTCATTTTGTTACTCAGATGCACAACATCAGAGAGAACTCTGAGCTTCCCCCTAGGGCATGTGTGACTTTTCCCTACAGCAGAAAAGAGTGGGTGGGTAGGGGAAAGGGAAAGGCAACACTGAAAGCAAACCAGGGCCTATTTTTCTTCTTTTCATCAGGGTTTGCCTCACATTGATGGCAAAACTCTTCCACTTATGTGACTTGAGCTCTGCTCTGACAAAGATAAAAGGATATGATTTTCAAAATCAATCACCGCACTGTGACATTATTTAACTTCATTTAATGAATTTCCACTTGTCTTTTATGCAAATGGAAGAATTAAATGGCCAGGCAGGCAACGCTGAAGTTCTGCTGGCAATTTGTTGCCTCCTCAGTAGAAGGAAGCATAGCCTTTCCAAAAAGGTGGTGCTTGATAGCCAGTGTTTTTAAAAGCCCATTGATTGCTGTGGGCTTATGTCTGCTGTGGATTGTTGCCAACAAGCATGCCGCTAGTACCTTATAATGGGTTCCATTAATCCAGCCTGCAACAAAACAATGTGCCCTACCATGCTGTTATAGAAAAGAGCTTTGTCTATAACAGTGGCAAAGAATGTGTGTCGGTTTTCTACAAAGCAAACACTGCGAAGGGAACTGCTTCTCAGCTCAACACTTAACTCTCCCATGGAAATGGCTTTAATCTATTGTCAGATGGGAAGCCAGGGCTTATCCACCGGATAATAAAGGAACTGTGCTTCCTTTAAATCCAGTTGTTAAATCTTAGTTTTGCCATTGTCAGGCCACTAGTGTAAATCAAGCTTTGGGATGATATGGTCACTTATAGAAATCAAGGGGATAGGTATGGCCATTTATACAGGCACCCATAAAGTGGGTGATAGAACCTATTAAAGGAGGAGCTCAGTCTTGTATGGGAGACTCCTTGGAAGCATTGTAGCCTACCCAGGAATGATATAACAAAGCTCACAAAATTAACAAATTACTTCCAGTTTCTGCACTGAAGATGAATAATATCTACTGTACCTCCAATACATGTGGAAGATGTCATTGTTTCCCCACCTGCTCTTATTCACATTGAAGAGTTTGTTTATAGGATTAGGAAAGATTATGATCTGTCAAGAAGCCTGAAAATGCAGAAAAGATCGCATTTCTTCCCCAAACCCCATAAGTCTACCAAGGCTTCTTGTAATAGGTTTCTAATAGCTGCCAGTTGATGTATTGCCCTCACTCTTTTCCTGCTTCAGTGATAGCCCACCTGCACAGGTAGAGTTTTCTGATGATGGCTGTCTTGTGCTGCTACTGCCCAGATGCCTTACATGGCCTTTGTACAATGACTTCTCCGTGGCTGATTTATAGCTCACCTAGCAGAGGTGATAGCAATGTTTATTGCGGCATGGCTGGGTTCTCTATTTCTTCAGATGTGCTTTGATGACAGATAATGGGTATTTTGAAAGGTGCAGCCATATAATAAAAATATCGTTTGCAAAGGGTACTGGCCCTTTTGACCTTTTTGTGGAACTGCAGTAAAGATGATCAACAGCTGATATAACACTGGTAGGATGTTGTTGTTGTGATCTGCTGCAGAACACTTGATGCAGGTCACCAGCTCTTAACAAATGTGCTCCTCTGGCTAGATTCTTATAGGGTGACCAAACATCAGGCTTCCACTAACCAGATCTAACCACCATTTGAATGGACAAAAATTCCTGTGGTTTTAGTAGCTGAATAATGCAAACCCTCCAAGTGTCCTGGTTTTTCAGGAATAGAATTCCCAGAATTACAGAAGCCATCCTGGTTCCTGATTTGATCCTGGAATGTCCCTATTTCCTTTTCCAGTGCTGCTGCTGCAGAGCTCAGGGTGAGCTGACACTCATCCTGAGAAGTCTTTAAAGCCACAGCAGGTGCTGTAACTCTGCAACGGTTTGACTTTACTTTGAAGGTGCACTCTTCCACTTTCTCCTGAGACAGACAGATGCCAACAAGAGAGGAGATATGAAAGCTATCTTCAAATATCTAAGGGGCTGTCACATGGAAGATGGAGCAAGCTTGCTTTCTCTTGCTTTGGTGGGTAGGACTCAAACCAATGGCTACAAGTTACAAGAAAGGAGATTTTGACAGAACACCAGGAGGAACTTTCTGATGGTAAGAACTGTTCGACAGTGGAACCAAATCCCTCGTAAGGTGCTGGACTTTCAATCATTGGAAGTTTTTAAGCAGAGGTTGGATAGCCACCTGCCATGGGTGCTTTAGTTGAGAGTCCTGCCTCACAGAGGATTGTACTAGATGACTCTAAGATGGACTCTTCCCACTCTACAATTCAATGATTTAGAGCCCTACATATGAACAAATATTGCAGAGCTATGCAGTGTTCCCACCTATGCAGGTCCTCCGGTCTAATCCCCACCCTGCTTTAGAGGGCTGCACATTAAAACTCAGGGTGTCTAAATACAGTGCCAAATTGTTTTAAAATAAAGCACTGTCATACTAAAAGTTTGAGGAGGCTGAAGAGAACATGGGTATATTTCATTACCGTACTTATAACAACATAAGAAAATGCAGCACGTCAAATGCTTTCAGCAAAATTGGCTTTTAAAATGACTCACATACTTAGCCTTCTTATAAACTACTCAAACCATGTAAGAAATGTGTTTAAGAAGACACTCAAGCCAGCTGATTACTTCAGTTGTCAAACTGCTCTGTGTTGACTGACATTACACTGCACATGAGGTGGTGCCAGATCTTTATGCACAGTTAGAGTGCATGAATATGTCTATTTCCCTTTCTCATTTTTCCATAACTTTCCCCATCTATCTGTGGGTATTTTTAAAGTCCTTGTGAAAATTTATCAGCATTTTAGTGCAAATGTCTCCTGGTATACACACTTTTGCAAAGCAAATTCCCCCAAATGATTTCTGTGCTATTTTCAATAGCACATGCATTTTGATCCACACTTTACCCTAGTATATACATTTTTGAGTACATTACTTGACTAGAGAACCACACTGCAAAATCTGGAGAAGTCCAAATTCTGAAGGGTGAAAGCATATCAGAGAGGTTTGCTTTTAATGTTGCTGGAACTGAATTTCTCCTCTCTCCCTTTGCACAGCAGATCAGAATGACTACACTGTTTATTTGGAAAGCTATCACCTGGATCTGTTTTCCTCCTGTGTCACATACTTTCCACCTTGGACATTCCAAAGAGATTAAGCACGTTTGCTTCACACATTACATTTTAAAGTCATTATCTCAGTAACGATACTGGCAAGCACCTACCACCCATTGTAAATATAGAGTTGTGGAGCTTACTTGTTTCTGAGTGCTGCTACAGTCATGTGAACATAACTGCACAGTATTAATGCACCTGTAAGGCTTATTGAGGAAGCTGTTCCATATTTTAGTATTGTTCACAAACTTTATACCCAATTTAAGGACATAGAAAGTTGTGCAAGCAAATCAGGATGAATGGTCAACAAACAGGTCATCTGGTGGAGTCCTTCATTATTTTACATATCAGCTTCCAAACACGTGTAATATTGGCTTGATGGCTGCTGAAACAGAATAATACTAAGCACTAAAGAACATTAATGAAGCGTTATTTTCCTTATCTGCAGAACCCTGCTCTCTTTTGTTGCTCTCTTGGTTGATATGGCAAGGCACAGAAATCATTGTTACACTGACAGAAGCAGTTACCTTCAGAAAAACAGTTGCATTTTTGGCATTATCAGTGCAACCCTTCCCCCACCCTCCGCCAAGTTGCAGCCATGTAGTCTTTGTTGATAAGCGTTATATGCGATGATAGACACTTCAATAAAGTTCTGCTTCGCTTGCAATCAGGTGACATGTTCATGTCAGCTTGATTTGCAGTGATAGGATGTAGCAACAACAACAAAATCTTTGAATGAACGTATTTTAGCTTCAAACTTTTCAATTTGGGCAACCTTTGAAGGAAGCATAGATAAGATGTTAGCTGCCCAGGTTTCCCCAGGAATTAATGGGAATGCCTCTATCTGCAAATTGTGGATTAACTATGTGTCTGCAGGACACAGCCTCCCACTGTAAAACTTCATTTTACGTTCAAATTCTAGATCTCACAGAGTGGTTAAACTTTGCCAGAACTCAAACGATCAGTGAGTAGACCTCAGGCGAAATAAAATGAAATAAAATAAAACTTCTTGCTTCCTGTTAAATCTGCTTCCTACATATAGACTATGATCGATCATAAACGGTTGTGATGTAGTTACCTCCTTGCTAACAAAATTAAGTTCTCTACAAAGGGAGCATAAGGGCACTGCATGATGCTGATGTAGTAATTTGTAGTTTATATCAAATCAATTATTCAAATTAATGCTCTATAATTGGCAATAATTCCCTGACTTTCCTTTTCCTTTTTTGCTTTAAACACATCTTTAATCTATGGGGTTTTAAACAGGAATCAAGAAGAATAAAAAAAATATTCAGGTCAATAATTATTTTGTGTTCTATGCATGTATGTGTGTCTGACTTTTTCCTGCTTGGAACAATTTTCAGCTGAGATATATTATAGTGGAGCAGTTCCTTAGAGAAAGGTCAAAGTTTGCATGACAAATGGGGAGGGGAAAGGGCGTGTCAGACCATTGCCAATCTGACCTTCAGATATGCACATTTGTAGCTATGCCCGCAGGGACCAAGGGGCTGACATGAAAGGTCAAAGCTGCAGTATTTCTCGTTGCATACATGGCCACAGCCTGAAAACCAGATACGTGTGGCAGAGCAGAATTAGTCAAATCCACAGAGAGGGTCAGCTTAGATGGGAGCCTCAGCCCACCAATATTTCACAGATGAAACCAGGAGTGCTCTTGCATACTTATTACAGTGGTGCCCCGCAAGACGAAATTAATTTGTTCCGCAATTTTTGTCGTCTAGCGAATTTTTCGTCTTGCGAAGCACGAAATCCCATAGGAATGCATTGAAAATCAATTAATGCGTTCCTATGGTCAAAAAAAGTCCAAACAAAGCCAAATTTGGTACAACAACAGTTTATTAACTGCTCTTTAAAGTCACACATACTGTAAATAGCAGTTCAAAAATTTAAGGGAAAATAAATTAACTTTATAAACAAAACATGTCTTTGTTTTTAGTCAAAGAAAAAAAGTCGCGAGACGTTTTCGTCTTGCGAAGCAAGCCCATAGGGGAAATTCGTCTTGCGAGGCAAATCGCGAACGGAAAAAACTTTCGTCTAGCGAGTTTTTTGTATTGCGAGGCATTCGTCTTGCGGGGCACCACTGTATACCTGCATTGGCAACCCAGGAAGTGCTAGTTGACAGGTCCACAACTCCAACCGAACCACTTGCCACATAATTATTTGTATTTATTGTATCTATTTTTATTACAAGATCTTGACTTGATTAATTTGTTGTATTGATTCTTGTTTTTATTGGCTATATTCAGATATAACCACAGAGGAAATTACTAAAACCCGTCTCATGTGATAAAAATAGATGCAATGAATATAAACGAATATGTGTTTTGTCCCAGATTCAACTGCTTTATCCTCCCTTTCACTGCTCTAGTGCAGCCACAATGTGGCTTTATGTCTCAGCCCTAATCTGTGGTTCATCATAGCTATGGTTTGTTGGTTTCCATCATTGTTAAATTTCAGGAGGAATTTGAAAACATCCCTGTTTACCCAGGCATTTGATGGATGAAGAATACTGTTCCTTGAAACCCCAAGATGGAATAAAGTTAACTGTCACCACTTTTAGACGTTTTTAACTGTGACTACTTTTAGAAAGCTTTAACTCTTTTAGAATGCATTTTTTCCACCCCAGATATCTTTATTGAAAGTTTAAAAGTGCATAATTATATGTGCACTAATCATTGTTGTTGTTTAGTCGTGTCTGACTCTTCGTGACCCCATGGACCAGAGCACGCCAAGCACTTCTGTCTTCCACTGGCTCCCACAGTTTGGTTAAGCTCATGCTGGTAGCTTTGAGAACACTGTCCAACCATCTCGTCCTCTGTCGTCCCCTTCTCCTTGTGCCCTCCATCTTTCCCAACATCAGGTTCTTTTCCAGGGAGTCTTCTCTTCTCATGAGGTGGCCAAAGTATTGGAGCCTCAGCTTCAGGATCTGTCCTTCCAGTGAGCACTTAGGGCTGATCATGGTGAGGCGTAAATAAAAGAGAGAAAAAGAAAAAGAGAAAATGCACCCGTGTAGAAGGGAAAGTAAAGGGGGGAGGGAACCCCAAAGCTGTATACTTTATAAAGTTGTTATTGTACTTCACCAGATCTTAACCTATTACAGTACTTGTAAGAATGGATTCCAAATATCCTTGAATTTGCGTTTATATGCAAGTTGTTCATATGTTGCGATTTTGGATAAGTCTTAAATCCAACTGTAGACGGGAGCCACATTTTTATTTTTCCAATTCATCAGTGTCAGTCTTTTTGCTGTGGTAAGGGCACAGACAGTCCACTCATATTGTCCTTTTGTGAAGTTCCATGTGCTGGACATATAATTATAAAGGATATTTTGTTCTGTAAATGTAAGGTTGTTCCATACAGTTCTGTTGATAGTTTCAGCTACCTTCTGCCAAAAATCTTTCAGTATAGGACAATGGAAAACATTTTTGTTTCTTTCAGTTGTGAATCTATTGGCCACCCTGGGCTCCTTCAGGAGGAAGGAAAAGATATAATTTAATAAATAAAATTCAATAACAATAAGATAGCCTGCTGTCCTCAGAAGGATGCTGTCCCATTGCCAGTTTCCAGATAAGATTCAGCTGATATTCCCATCAGTTTCTGTACATGAGATGGCAGGAGTTGCCATTTTGTCCTTTCCCTCAGGCAGCAAAATATATTGGGCTTTGGAGATGTGTAATGGCCAATCAGCACCCTGGAAGTAAGAAAAAATCAGTCTAAGATAGGGATCGTCTCCCACAAACCCCAGCATTCATTGGGGCCTTTTTTCTTTTTTTTAGCTACCCCCTCCCTGCCCCCCGCAAGTGCCATTTCAGCACTACAATAAATTATGAAAATGGAATTACAGTACTGGATCAGCTATATGAAAAGCATCTAGCAACACTCAGCCTAAGAGTTATTTTGCTGTTCAGGAAAATACAGTGGGCGCTCAGGTTGTGAACGTGATCCATGTGGGATGCACGTCCGCAACCCACAGTGGTGCGTCTGCACACCCGCTGGTTGCGATTCGGCACTTCTGTGCATGTGCAAAGCACGATTTAGCGCTTCTGCGCATGCGCAACCCCCCAAACCTGGAAGTAACCTGTTCCAGTACTTCCGGGTTTCGGTGGTCCGCAACCTGAAAAAACGCAACCTGAAGCGTCTGTAACCCGAGGTATGACTGTATGTATGTATGTATGTATGTTTGTTTGTTTGTTTGTTTGTTTGTTTGTTTGTTTGTTTTGACCCCAGTTAATTTCCAGGGCTGGTATACAACTCTAAAATAGTTTTAAGAAAAGAAACAGAGGCTTGTGAGACAGAGCCAGTATTGAGTTCACTCAGTAAGGCAAATAATAGATTTTGCATACAATCAAATTTTATTTACTCTTTATTTTATTGAAGTACTTAATCCCTCACAGCTAAATTTCCTTACCCAGAGGATCCCGTAGGAAAGAGGAAAGGAAATGCAATACTTTTGCTAAAACACATTCGATTCCAGATGAGCACTGCTAGGCCTAGGATTATGCAGCTTCCGTGCAGGAATTAGCAACACTGGTATCCTGTGGGAGGCAAGGCAAATATTCCACTACAAACATAAATAAATTTAATTACAACAAGGGTGCTACAGATAATTACTGGCAAAGCCAATTGCTTCTTGGTCAGTCATTTTAAATTGCCTTTCTAATGTCTAACCTTTTGATATTTATGATGGAGCCGCAGTAACGTTCTCTTTAAATATTGATTTGCTCTATAATTGTCTTGTCTTTTGTTTTGTGTCTTCAAGAAAATTATGAGTTTAAAAACAACTCTGTAATAAAATATATGGCAGATTGGCAAGAGCGCCATTTGGCTCAATCACGTGATAGCACTCATTAGTCAGCTTTCCATTTCTTTTGGCGTCCCTTAAATGAAACCTGCAAAGCTTATCTTGTAATTGCACAACATAATTACGCCGTGCAGTGTTCGTATTGAAAATGTGCGATAAAAAGGAATGCTGATAATCAGCCTGTAACTTTTACATTTGGATATCTGGGCTGCTGGGCTGCAGCAGGCGCCGGCTGCCATCTGCAAAAGCAAGGGCGGGCTCTGTTTATACAAATAATGAGATCCTAGCATCACTTCCTGCTTCAGCACAGCAGAGAAAGAGAGAACTCAGGGAATGTTGGATGTTGTTCTTGTAGCCATGTGGATGAAGGAGCATCAGGTACCAACGTCCTTCATGCCAGCAGGCACACTGTGTTGGTTCTGCTCTCCGGTCTTCCTGAGTAAGAGTGCAACCTGAAATGTGTGTGGGGAGGATCTCTCCCCATGTAGAGACATGTACAGACACCATAAACAATTTGTGTGTGTTTCCCTTTGTTTTATTTTGAGCTTGGGAAAGAAAGAGGAGAATGATTCCAGTCAATTAAATTTGAGCTACAGCCTTGTAGCCAAATATGCGGCCTTTTAGTTAGTTCAAATCAATATTTGAATTTCAGCCTCCCTTTTGGCTCCTTTGTGCCCTTGGCTTCCTAAGCGGTTTTTGTTCATTTCCTTCTGGATCAAGAGCTTTCTCTTTCCCCAGCTTCTTCCTAGGCTTGTTTTGTGGTTTATGCAGCTCTCCATTGGCTTCCTTGAACCTTTCTCAACCCCCTGCCTGCTCCAGTTCTCTGCTTCTTATCCCACAGCAGGGCTGAATTTGTGCCAAGGCTCATCAAGGGCTCAGCTCCAGAATCTGATGTCAGTGGCTTAACTATAGAATCTAGGGCCTAGATTATACGAACTAAGAATGGGTCAAGGGGGGCCCTGAACCTTTTTTTTTTTTACTTTTATTTATTTAAGTGTAGACCTTTTAATCAAGAACAACAAAAATCTCTAAATGGTTTACATAAAATACTGCACTATGAAACAGTGGGAGGAATTCAGTGACGTGCTCTTCTGATAGTCCCATCAATGCAACATCCCCCCCCAAGACAAAACGAACTCCCTCCTTTGTCCCCCTGGGTGTTGCTTTGGGGGTTCTCATTGTCCTCCATAATTGATTGGAGGAGGTACAGACAGGCATGGAGAGAGGAGAGGGGGGAAAGCCCTGTTGCGCTAGCAGGAACCCTTGTCCTGGCTTAGGCTAGTGTCCCGGGTTGTTGTTGTTTAGTCGTTTAGTCGTGTCCGACTCTTCGTGACCCCATGGACCAGAGCACGCCAGGCACTCCTGTCTTCCACTGCCTCCTGCAGTTTGGTCAAACTCATTCTGGTAGCTTTGAGAACACTATCCAACCATCTTGTCCTCTGTCGTCCCCTTCTCCTTGTGATCTTTCCCAACATCAGGGTCTTTTCCAGGGAGTCTTCTCTTCTCATGAGGCGGCCAAAGTATTGGAGTCTCAGCTTCATGATTTGTCCTTCCAGTGAACACTCAGGGCTGGTTTCCTTAAGAATGGATAGGTTTGATCTTCTCGCAGTCCATGGGACTCTCAAGAGTCTCCTCCAGCACCATAATTCAAAAGTATCAATTCTTCGGCGATCAGCCTTCTTTATGGTCCAGCTCTCACTTCCATACATCACTACTGGGAAAACCATAGCTTTAACTATACAGACCTTTGTTGGCAAGGTGATGTCTCTGCTTTTTTAAGATGCTGTCTAGGTTTGTCATTGCTTTCCTCCCAAGAAGCAGGCGTCTTTTCATTTCGCGACTGCTGTCACCATCTGCAGTGATCATGGAGCCCAAGAAAGTAAAATCTCTCACTGCCTCCATTTCTGTGTCCCGGGTTACTTGAATCCAGCCCAGTATGTAGGTATATTTTATAATTTAAAATTCCTGTCCTTGAAAAGTTAGAGTAACTGTAGTCTGAAGAAGTGTGCATGCACACGAAAGCTTATACCAAGAACTAACTTAGTTGGTCTTTAAGGTGCTACAGGAAGGAATTTTTTTATTTTGACTATGGCAGACCAACACGGCTACCCATCTGTAACTGTAGTCTAACTGTACATGATCAGGATTGTGCCATCTCAAAACTATCAAAGGTGACAATCAGAGCCATACAGCTGGAGAGGAGGTCTTCACATGCTGCCTGCATTCAAGGATCAGAATGTTTCTTTTTCAGGTTATATATTTTGGTCCTAACTCAGAGCCCCATAGGATTTTATTGCAAGCCCTGCACTTCCTATTCACTTCAGTGGCAAGAGCAGCTTCATACATGTAGATGGTTGCGTTTGGAGCTTTCTCCCACCAGGATAGTTTTAGGGAATTTTTACAGGCAAGAGGATTCTGTGTACACACTGGAGTTCCTGAATCCATAAGGAGTTGTTGAACTGAGTATATGCCAGTATAACCATGGCCTTAAACTTTGAAGTACCACAGGAAAATGTGCACAGGCATGTTTTCCAGTTTCAGGCTTCTCCCTTGGCAATGGAGTGTACAGCTTTCGCATCTTGTGGAAAGCAATAATATCAGAAAGGTGATGTATAAAAACTACAAATTGTCTTTTGAAATCTAATATTCCAGTGAAACATGTATGTTCCCTTGTGGCTGCCACCAAAATTAGCTGCCGAATGCCTAGTTTTCCTTTCCTTCTCTGTAGCTTGTAGGAGATGTTGTCTTGTGTCTCAACATTCTGTGTTTCCCTTATTGATGCTCCACATCATGGACTCCCAAATGACAGTGGGTGGGACTGAATGGGCAAAACAGAGAACACTGTGATGTCATGATGACACAAGTTATGGGGGGGAGGGGAATCAGCTAGTCATTTGGGGCAACAGACCTAATAGACATAAAAGCTACCTTATACCGAATCAGCTCATTGGGTCGTTTAGCTCAGTACTATGTATACTTGACTGCCATTGGCTCTCCAGGGTTTTAGACAGGGGACATTCCTAGCCCTACCTGGATATTATAGGGATTCAATCTGGGCCTTTCTGCATGCAGAGAAGATGCTGTATCACTCACCTGCGGCACTGTCCCATGTATTTTCTGTCTAGTTCGGTTCTAAGACTGAAATCAGTAACAACAAAACAAAAACCTTTAAATTAAAGGCTAATGGGTGAAAACATTAACCATAACAAGAATTTATATCAACTGTTGTGCAGTTTGTTATTAAATCAGCCGAATTTATAGTCATTAAGTGAATAAAAATTCAGAAATTTCCATTGCAAAGCAAATATACAGATTATTTATCTCAGTTTCATAGCCTACAAAGAGAATCTTCTTTTTTGGAGCATGGAAGCATCTAAACACATCACTGTATTTGATTCATGATGTTTTGTTTATTTAATCACCTGAGGGAAATATAGAAGACAGGAGCTTCAGAGAACTCATTTTCAGTGATAAGGATAAAAAGACTAAGGATAAATAACCTTGGTGGGCAATATAAGAGATTACAGACACATGAAAGTAAACTGGTCCCTCTTTCTGAAAGACGTTGCAAACCAACCAGATGGAATTCTGCCGCCTCAAGAGCATCTACGATCTCAGTTCAGTGAGATTTGCCCGGAAGAAGAATCTGGTGGTTATTTGATCTCTCCATGTAGGCATATTTTGAAGGAATGAGCAGGATGGGGTGCTTCTTAGAAGCTGGCAGCTGATTATCAGGTAACATTGCTTTGGAGCTTATGGGAATAAGACTTGGTTTTGCAGTGAGATGTGATAGCTTCCTATATTGTTATTTTCCTGCATGCCAGTAACTGACATGTTCCATGTCACCCTTTTATTCTTCAAGAGTTGATGTCCCTCCCATGTTCTTATGGGCATATAGTCTCATAACGTATACCACTTTAGGAGGAAAACTCAGCCAAGGGTACTCTTCTCATGTTTTTGCAGATGTGGTCAACATCAGGTGAAGGCTGCCACCTGTAGAGCCAAGCTGTCCTGTTCTGAGTGGTGGTCTCAGGCAAATTGAGTTCCAGCTCAAGCAGGGAGGGGTGCTAAGCATGAGTTCAGATTCCAACAAGAGGGCTGAGGTAATTTACGCAAGTCCAAGATAAGGCTTGGGAAAGGCAAAGCATGACAAAGTGGAGGCTGATGAGGCTAAGCAGAGGTCCAAGTTCTGACAAAGCAAAGCCAAAGGAACAGGTAACCAACAACAACAACAACAACAACTTTTACCCTGCCTATCTGGTTGGGTTTCCCCTAGTCAGTGCCATGAGCAGTTCAGGCTGAAGTGCCATACAAGCAGCCTCAAGTGATAATGCTTCAACAAGAAGGAAGCCCAAACTGAGCCTTAAAAAGAGCTGCATTTCTATTTGTGTGGCTAAGCTCCACCTCCAATGAGTAAAGCCTTTTCAATTGGCCTTGACGGCTTCAACAGCTGCTAACTCCAGTGCCATGGGGGAGAAAAGGGGCTTCTGGACAGATGACACCTGAGTCTGAGGACAGCAACAGAACCTTCTCAGATGGAAAAATGAGATCATCTTGTGCATCTGAGGTACAGTTTTAGTGACATCTGAGGCTGGTGGCGAGGGCAATTCCCTCTCCCACTTTGAAACCTCCTCCACAAGAGGGGAAGGTGTGAATGGACTGACTCAGATGTCATGACACGAGTCAGAGAGCAGAATATATTAATGAGTAAGCATGAAGCTTGGCAGGCAAAGCCTTGCGCCCTGTTCTTGGCATACTATATATTCTGTGGAGCACATCCATCTTGTCTACATATGATGTAGCTCAAAAAGAAGGTGTTTTATAAATGTCAGCTGTTACAAACGCAGCAAGCAGCTTCTGCAACCACCCCACTCCTTTCTCTCCCACCTGGACCTCCCAAAAAGACTCTCCAAAAGGCCAAAGGGCCTAGGGGCAAGCATTTGAAAAGTTAATGAGCCACCAGTAGTGCTCCACCCTGGAGATCTAGACTGCAGCACCCCTCTTCTTCTTTGCTAGCTAGCTGCCCAGCAAATTCGTCTTTCTTCTTCATTATTTATTATTAGTAGTAGTAGTAGTAGTAGTAGTATTCCAAACTATACGTGCAGGTCACAGGGTGGTTACAACATAAAAACACAATATAAAGACGCTAAATACATACATAGCAATGACTCTGTCACAGTTCTAAAGGAAGCAGTGGTCACTATATCATCCTGTTGCCTTTCTTTACCATGTAATCATTTCCGCTTTAGAGGCAATCATGACAAACCCCTCATACTGACACCTGCTGCTTAGCTAAAGTCTTTTAGATCAGCTCCCACTGGCATGTTAATATCTCTATGGTCTCCGGTGTGTTTTCCCTGTCAGCTAATGTGTTCATGGGCCTCAATGCCAGCTTTTAATTGATTTTTTGTCTCTGGACTTGGATGGAGTCCCACTGAACAATTTCAGCACAGGTCAATCTGAGCCCCTGGTGGGAAGGCTGTCAGTAAGCTATGCATCACCTCAGATTGACCCTAACTGTGTCACCCAGCTTGTCGGATGGTCTGCCATCTGCTCGTCTGTTTTCCAACATGTGGCAATGCAAATAGGTGACAGGGAAAAGACTTTTTAATGTAAAAAGGATGAAGTGATTTCAATAGCATGGCAACTGTTACCTTGTTAGCAGTAATTTTCTTTTCTGTGGCTTAAGAGGAAAACATTACTCCCGGGTGAAGCAATCAAGCAGGTTGCACCTGTTTGTGGTTTTGTTGCTAGATAATGACTCACATCAACAGCTCCATGGCCTTCTCTTCCTAAGGACTACTGGGCACCTTGGTGAAGCTACAGGGAGGAATGCTGGGATGCCAACTCATTTTCTTCAGAGAAAGAAAAGCTTGTCAGACTCAAGGTCAAGAAAAAGACACTGCAAGAGAACAGCTTAGAGCAGCTCTTCTCAAACGTCCTCTTAGGTGGGGATTCAAAAGCACAATTCAACAGCCCTGGTGTTTGGTTACCACTTGGAAACAAAGCTGCAGAACTAAACCTGGCAAAACTGTGTGCAGCTGCGACTGAAAAGCTGCAGCCACATGGGAAAGCACTCCACAAAAGGAGATTCACACATGGCATTGCCCAGCCAACCAATCAACTGGGTTTCCATTATTCAAGCAGCAACTGTGCTGTATGCTTGGTGTATGACCTGCAGCGTCAGCAAACAAACCTGGAAATGAACCTAACTGATGGACGAGTGCTGTGTTTGTGAGAAGTGAGGGCAGCCCAGTCAATAGATGTCCTGGAACTACTGGTGTGTGCTGTGAAATCTAGAGAAGAACGCAACAATTCAAAGGCTGATGGGGATGTCTATTGGCATGGATCTGCACTGTTTGCAGTAGATCTGCAAGGTTTTCTGACACCCATGGTTTAACAATATCAACAGCAAGCCCCCCCCACTCCAAATTAGGTTGCTGAAATCCCTGATCTGTATTCTACAGCAACTCAGATAAAGTTTTGTATTTATCACATTTGGAGGACATTCCAATGTTGGTACAGTTAGTGTTGATGCCTGTAAGCTGCTTCAGAACTTGGCTAAAGGATGAAATATAAACACTTTGGATGAATGCATAATTTCTTTAAAACATTCACATACCACTTCTTCAGCAGCGTCTTGGGGCAGTGTAAATAGTAAAAGGCAATATACAATTTAAATTAAATACTAAAATGCAGCAATATACAGAATCAAATGAAGCTGCAAAGGGTCAGAAAAACTGAACTGTCCAGCTAAATAAGCATGTTTTATTGAGGCAATGAACTATAGTCCAAGATGGTGCTATATGGAACTATGGTCCAAAGCTATAGTTTTCCCAGTAGTGATGTATGGAAGTGAGAGCTGGACTATAAAGAAGGCCGATCGCAGAATTGATGCTTTTGAATTATGGTGCTGGAGGAGACTCTTGAGAGTCCCATGAACAGCAAGAAGATCAAACCTATCAATTCTTAAGGAAATCAGCCTTGAGTGCTCACTGGAAGGACAGATCCTGAAGCTGAGACTCCAGTACTTTGGCCACCTCATGAGAAGAGAAGACTCCCTAGAAAAGACCCTGATGTTGGGAAAGATGGAGGGTACAAGGAGAAGGGGACAGCAGAGGATGAGATGCTTGGATAGTGTTCTCGAAGCTACCAGCATGAGTTTGACCAAACTGCAGGAGGCAGTGGAAGACAGGAGTGCCTGGTGTGCTCTGGTCCATGGGGTCACGAAGAGTCAGACATGACTAAACGACTAAACAACAACAACAAGTGCAGGAGGAAGTTGAAGTCACACAAAAGGTTCAATCATAGAAAGGCATGCAAGTGGGCATCATTTACACCTCTATTAGCTCCACCCGCTTTTCCAGCATTTTACATGTGGCCATACCCCTGCTCTCAAAACACTGTTTTGCACCTAGCATCTGTTGAAGCTTATAGTGCTGGTTAAAAGATGAAGTAGATGTCACAAGCCTGAAATCTGCCCACCCATGCTTTACTTAATAACTTAGGTAAACAACTCCAGAAGAATATTAATTATGATCTTCATAATATTAGGAAGAGTCATTCCTATGCTTTACTGTTCTACTGGCTGACTTCCTTCATTTTATTTACGCCGCAGATTATTCCTTTCCATTATCTGCCTCTGCTGATTCTCCCCTAATACAGGTCCAGGCAAGGTTACAGCCTGAGATGATGCTCCTGTGCGTGTGCTAAAGCCCATAGGTGTTAAGTTGTGGGTTTTTCAAACAGCTTTTGTTTATTCGCAGGCCAGAACAGAACTGAACTGAAGGGTTCAGCCAGCCTGCTTATATAGAGCTCCACTACAATGCAACAGTAGCAACTTTCTGTAACTATCCAATCACTGAACGTCACTTTCAATCCCTTATTTGCATATGTGGACCTGAGTGAAAACTATCTACAGTATCCCCCTGCTGGCCCAGGGAGAGAACTTCAGTACATAACAATAGGAGTGGATGTGCAGGGCTGGTGCAGGACTACAAGCCGCTCCTTCATACTGAGAATTGAACTTGACCCCACCTGTAATCCAGACATGGTATGGGCTAAAATTTCCCATCCTTGTGGCATCCTTTCACATTTAAATTGGACCACCAGCCATGGTACCAAGGCCACAGATCCTTGACCACTAACAGTGCATGGATAGGCACCTCCAGCCCAGTTTAAGTGTGCCGCTGAGCACAGGGAATCCTTTTTAACTCACCCACCCATTGTGGGGAAGCACCGTAGCTCAATGGTAGCTCAATGGTAGCTGATGCTCTGAATGCAGTAGGACAGGTGTGCAATTCCTAGCATCTCTAAGCAGAGCTGGGAATGTCTCTGTCTGAAACTCAGCAGAGCTGCTTCCAGTCAATGTAGACAATACTGTGAATATTGATATGACTTGGTGTAAGGCAGCTCCCTATGGGCTGACGTTTCTTCACCAGGCTACAGGTATACTGCAGAAGTGATTTATGCAGCTTTGCCCAGAGCAATGCCATTTTCCAGACTGCATTTGGTTTCCCCCATAATGCACTGCGTTTTCAGTTTGCCATACTTCTCAACAGAAGTTACTTAGAGCTTTAGATTACTATATTGAATGGAGGTCTCAGAGAAGAACTGACTCCTCCTGTCCTTTGCTTTCATTTCCCAGCATTTTAATTAGCTATGTGATGCCGTGATGATTATTTCCTACCAACCAGGTCAAACATGTGGAACAACTTGTATTTAATTAACCCTGACTGTGTTAATTTCTCTCTGTTTTCAGATAACTATGGGAGCATTAAACACGCAACTGAACAATACCCGTGCCCTCCCATTTCAGAGTGGAAGACACTTTCCTTGCCCCTCTTGCACATGCTGTCTATAGTAAAACCACCAGAATACACAAGTTCAATATCTTGATCACAAGCCAGTTGTATTGGAGGGACACAAATGTGTGTGGGGGGGGACCCACCTAGCAAATGGATAAAACCCACCAAGAATAAACGAAACTCCAGTTTCTGAGCCTACTGAGTCCACCCAGCAATATTTGTTCACATGCTGTCTCTGGTACAGTGTGAGGAACTGCTGTGAAACCTTTGCTGCATTTGGTAAACATTAAAAGGTAAAGGGACCCCTGACCGTTAGGCTCAGTCGCGGACGACTCTGGGATTGCAGTGCTCATCTCTCTCTACTGGCTGAGGGAGCCGGTGTACAGCTTCCGGTCTGCTTCTGGTGAACCAGAGCAGTGCACGGAAACGCCGTTTACCTTCCCGCCAGAGCGGTACCTATTTATCTACTTGCACTTCATACTTTCAAACTGCTAGGTTGGCAGGAGCAGGGACCGAGCAACAGGAGCTCACACCGTTGCGGGGATCCGAAACGCCGACCTTCTGATCGGCAAGCCCTAGGCTCTGTGGTTTAACCCACAGCACCACCCACATCCCATCTGGTAAACATTGCATGAACTTAAAGGGTGGTCTCTGCATCCTTCCTCATTCCTGCATTTTCAGTAACTGAATGATATGAACTATTTAAAAGTATTGTATTATGGACACTGATATTTTCCACTGATGCATGTCTTCAAATCATTGTAGTTGCGGGCCAAACTAGATAAGGCATTAAATGTGAGTTTGCATTTAATGTACAACAAATAACCCGATAGCAACCAATGGGGACAATTAACAATATCACAACAGCTAGGAAGAGAGGGAATGATGTGGGTCCTGACAAAAAAACCCCCTTCTCTCAAGCGCCCTATTTGATTGTCTAGACCAGTGTTTCCGAAACTTGGGTTTCCAGCTGTTTTCAGATTACAATTCCCATCAACCCCGACCACTGGTCTTGCTAGCTAGGGATGATGGGAGTTGTAGTCCATAAACATCAGGAGACCCAAGTTTGGGAAACATTGGTCTAGAAAGAGTAAATTCCCCTATTCCCAACCTGCTACAATAATTATCAACCTTCCCCCGCCTAGCAGCTGTTTTTTGCCTTTAAAAACCAATAAACCAAAATGCTGTGACTCAAATGCAGAGATGCTTTTTACATCACATCTCACTTGGCCCTGAGCTTGATATGGTTCTGAATTAAGAAACAGACCCTTTCTCCTTGTGAACTACACTCCTCTCTGCACCACAAACACTATGTTTTTCTCTTCTCTTTGTCATTCTTTCTTTTTAATGTTTTTCTCCATTTAGAAAAGCAATTATCTTTATACCCCAAATGGTGTATACATTAAGGGATAAATGCAAATTGTTTAATATGAAAAACGCAAAACTTGAAACAACAGTTACCTGACATGGAGGCTTAAATACTTCATGTCCTATAGGACTGACTGCAACACTGGGAAGTGAGGGAGTCGTCTGTTGTTTTTTTTAAAAAACAAAAAAACCTTTCAACAAATAATTAAGAACATATCAAAGAAATGGTAAAAAATAAACAGGTATATTTGCCTTTTCTCATCCTTTGGTGTCTGATTCTTTCATGGAACCTTTGCGGACTGTAAAATAAATAAACACAATCAAAACTAAGTGCTAGTCTAAGCATGTTTACTCAGATGTAAGTCTCATGACTTCAGTAGGACTTACTCCCAGGTAAATGTGAACAGAGGATTGCAGCCTTAAGCAATTTTTAAGATCCATGGATTTTAATGGAAAAGTTAAGCACAAGCTTGAAGCTCTCCCAGTGAACTCAATGGGACTAATTAGAACTGATGAAGTGCTTAACTTTGATTGGATGATGCCCCAGATTCTGACTTCACTAAATATAGTAACATACAAATTGGCTACTTTTCTACAGTTAAGTACTCTTCCAAATACTTTTTGTTTTAGTAATTTATCAGTAATTTGGTAACGAATTTCAGTAATGTATCATTGGTCCTTTATATCTTAGTTTCAAAATAGTAGGTAAAAAGAAAAAAAGCTGATTATACAGGGCTGCAAGAAACCTGTGGTCACTTTAATTCCATTCCAGATTGATTTTATGTAGTTATCGAAACAAAATATATTCCAAGTGAATTTAGCTAGTGCAGAAATAACAAAATGGTTTCTGGAGTGCAATGACAGTTGCTGTATAAACAAGCATGTTTGACAGTTTAGATTTTGTGTTCCTTTCACAAGAAATAACTCCTAAGTTATAGTCCTCCAGATGCCTACCCAAGGCATATGTAAAACACCTGCTTATGATGTGCCACTAATCTACTTGGCAGGGGTGCCAACTTGAATAAAATATTGTGGGGGCCCAGGTAAGCCCCGCCCTGCGTAACTGATCACATGACACAGTGCACATGCACCAATTGAATGGGAATGTCCATCAACTTTGTGGGGGCCCAGCCACCTCAAATATTTTATTGTGGGGGTTGAAGCCCCCACAGCCCCTAAGAGTTAGCTCCTATGTTACTTGGAAGACTACCGCCACAACCATATAGCCAAATATATGACATATTCCATTTCAAATGTCATGTATGCATACCCTTCTAAACACTTGGCAGACAAAATCTAAACTGTCAAACATGATGAGGTCCCACAAATAAAGATATTTTTGAACTGATTCCATGGGATACTGATGAGGCTAGAGAGCCATGGAGGCACTTGAGTTTCCAACTTGAAGATGAATGGGTAGAATTATTAGGATCATCACCACCATCATTTTTGATTTGTATACCGTCTTTCTATCTTACAATACTCAAGGCGGTTTACAAGCTGGGTGGCGCTGTGGGTTAAACCACAGAGCCTAGGACTTGCTGATCAGAAGGTTGGCGGTTCAAATCCCTGCGACAGGGTGAGCTCCCGTTGTTCGGTCCCTGCTCCTGCCTACCTAGCAGTTCAAAAGCATGTCAAAGTGCAAGTAGATAAAATAGGTACTGCTCTGGCGGGAAGGTAAATGGTGTTTTGGTGTGCTGCTCTGGTTCACCAGAAGCGGCTTAGTCCTGCTGGCCACATGACCCAGAAGCTCCTTTGGCCAATAAAGCAAGATGAGCGCTGCAACCCCAGAGTCAGCCACGACTGGACCTAATGGTCAGGGGTCCCTTTACCTTTACTATAACAATCTAATGCAATACAAAAATGTGATAATAGAACATAACTTTAAAACAGGCAACCTACATCAAACAAGGAACTTCAACAATCATTAGAATAGTATTAAATAATAATAACATATAAAAGTTAAACAGAAATCCACTCAACAGTTACAATAAATAATTTATAAACTAGAACCAATAAAACAAAAGAACAAATGGCAAGCCACAGTACATAAAATAATACAATACAAATTGAGAAGCAGAGACTAGAGAAGCAGACCAGAGGCCTTGCCTGATGGAGTCTCTCCCCTCACAGTTCTTCCTCCAGGACCAACTCCCTTATGAGGACTCCTAGGGCCGGAGGGTGGGGCAAGGCAGGTGGAAAGAGGCCTTGCCTGATGGAGTCTCTCCCCTCGGATGTATCCGATTAACACTTTGAAAATGAATTCCAAGGGAGATATCAGAATGGGCTAGTTTGGGGAATTGGTGACATTGCAACTAATAGCTTTCACAGTTTCATAGCTGTAAAATGTTGTAGTGGAAACTCCCAGGTGAGTGTGTACAGAATTGCAGCCTAAAATAAGGGCTGCTTCCACCAAAGGACCAGCTCATTAGTGTGTCGGTAGGTAGGTAGAGTTAACTAATGTTACATTCTGTGGCATACGGGTGGGGAATCCTTGGATCCTTTGGATGTTGCTGCTGCACTGAAACTCCCATGAACCTTGACCATCGGCCGTGCTAACCAGAGCTGATGCTAGTTGGGAGTCCTATAACACCTGGAAGGCTGCAGGTTCTCATACCTGTTACAACAGAGCTACATACAACTGTTTACTGATCAAGGCACAGGAGAGTTCACATAAGTAATCTTTTTTAAAAATTGAAACATTTATTTTTCGACCTTCACAAACCTCTCTAACTGAAGATGTTGTGTTGTGAATAGGGATGAGACACAACTTCAATTCAGTGTGCATTCGAAGGCAAAGTGACCAAATTTTCATTTTCCAAACTATGCAAACCGAAACACAGGGATCCTTTGGAATTCGCAGTTGTCCGAATTTTGCAATGTAGTTATATAACCAACCAGTGTTTACAAATATGCATATATTGCAGCCAAGTGTGCATTGGTGAAAATAACATATGAAAATGTAATATATTAGGGAAGAGAACCGCAGATTAGGAGCAAGTAAACTGTGTGACAAATCTGCTAGGAAGCTTTTATAGTTCCTGTTTTCTGATAGTCATCTTAATTGTTTTTATTTCTCTTTTATTCTGTCTTTCTCCACTTAAGAAAGGGCAAAAATGGTAAAACATTTTCTGGTGAATCTATAAACAGAGGTTTGGTATTGGGGATAGGGCTAGTGGTAGCAAACTATGGAAATAAATCGTGTTAGAAGATACGTACATCTGGTTAGAGATGGGTCACCTCCAACACCAGACATCCCACCATTTCACCTTGCAGCATCTTATCCCTGTAACACCACACATCTCATTAGTAACTCAGCATTTCAATGATCTCATTCTTCAAGCTGTCTCCTGCTGTTTCGAGGACTAATTTACACTTCCATCAATTGCTGACTTTTGTAATCACATCTCTGTTCTGGCCAGACAGGCACTAAAGGAATTCTGCCTGAATTGCTTAAAGTATACATTAGTTGTCTCCCTGTTGTCAATTCTTGACCTCTTGCTGATTTCCTCCCCCCTCCCCCCTAATTTTGTGTTGGCTTTAAACACTTGCCTTCCTTCATTCTAGCAATCTCTGAACTTTTCACTCAATTTGGAGGAACTTTTCATTGAGTTTAGTTTGTAGGAATTTGTTTCCCTCCGTTGCAGGGGTGGCCGGCTTATTTAGACCCAAGGACTGCACTCACCCTTGGTGTCTGCCAGTGGTGTGTATGGTCACCCTACTCTCACATGCATAGGACCACAAGCCCTCTCCTCAGTTGATCCATGCCTATCAGCGAAGGAGAAGGGTTATTGCACCCTCCCTGCTTGCCAAATAATCAATCTAATGATTGTCTTGCACACATTAAGACTTGTTCTGTCCACCACGAGTAGACTCTTGTGGCTCAGGGAAAAACCAAATTTCATGCACAGATTCAGGGTTTTCAGATGAAACAAACTATTCAGTATCAGCATCCAGTTTCAAGCTGCATCTCCCAAGTAACTGCTTAAAATCCTACAATAGAGGATCATCTTTAGCAGGCACCCCAAACTCGGCCCTCCAGATGTTTTGGGACTACAATTCCCATCATCCCCGACCACTGGTCCTGTTAGCTAGGGGTGATGGGAGTTGTAGTCCCAAAACATCTGGAGGGCCGAGTTTGGGGTGCCTGATCTATAGTCTTCCAGTACTGTTAAGTCCAGCATTACCAGCCTTCTGGTGATCCTTGCAATTATGGAAATAACATTGGACCTAACCGTGTAGTCAAAGACTATGGCCAACCACTGCCTCACATTATAACAGGCACCACACAAACTTTCAAGAAGTTGACTTACAGTTTTCTGAATCTACTTCCATCCAACGTTTTGTCAGAAGAATGTGGCAGCAGAATTATTTTTCTTAATAGCCTTCACCAGACTCATACACACTACCATAAATCCCTGCAGTTAGTTTCAAGGGAAAGACATCCATTTAAGCAAAAGTACCATATTGGGAATTTGTGGTAAGGTAGGAGGAACAGTGTTATTTTGAGGGAACTGAATTCGTTCATCAATCTGCTCCCGACACTCCATTGACCAAACTCATCATGCTTCTTTTTGTATGGATTGATGGACCTTGGCGTTGGTTGTGGGATGGCAATAATCTCTGGACTCGATTTTGTAGCAGACAAAAGTGCTCATTGAGGGCAATGCAAAATAAGGAATTAGGAACCTGCATTTTATTGTTGCTTGGTATTTCAAGTACTCTTCCTTTTATTAATCTTCTGTCAAGTTTAAAGTTTCTCTGTAAGACAGAAACATGTAATTCTCTCTTTCAGAATGGAAAGTGAATGGCATACTTTTCAAAATATGATGATGTTACAGGAGCAAAAGTTTTGATTAAGACAATGCAATTTTGAAAGCTGCCACATTTTTTTTTTATTGCAAGCTTTTCGGCATTGGGTATAGTTCCTGGGACACAGAACATAATCTTTTTAAATTGTTACACAATAGGAAATAAACCACACTTTTGATTTGTTTCAAAAACTTGTGTGAAGTCCTGAGAATTATTTTTTTACAATACAAATGTGGTGAGTCTATAGAGGTTTGTTTTGTCAGTTCAATAATGGAAAGCAAATGAATAAAGATGATGAAATTGACCATTAATGGAATAATTGTTTGCTGAAGCTCCTCAGATTCAAAGAGCTGGAGACATTGCGTTAAATCAGGAATGGCCTTGCAGCTGTCATTGGACTACAACTCCCATAATCCCTGACCATTATGTGATGCTGCCTGGGGCTGATGGGTGTTCAAGTCTCAGCAACATTTAGAGGGAAGGGTACCTCAGCATAACCTGAAGTGTGTCCAGAACAGCAACTGTAGAATATTAATACCTTCATATGAATCTGTGTTTTTGTAACTAGAAAATGCAACTGGAACGGGTGAAAAAGGATGAGACATGTCTGGGTTGTGCTGGGACCACATTTTATTAATTACCTGTCTGTAGAAGGGAAAGCAGTGCAGGAGCAAGCAGATCTGAATCTCTTGGGGGAGCCAACCTGCATTGGGCAAGACATAACAACACCATTTGTTTTATCTCCACCATTAAAGTGAGTAGAAAGGCTTGCTTGACCCCACCTTTCCAGGGCCCCACAACTTGAAATGGGTGAGATAAGCCTCAAAGGTGGTCCATATCCAGCCCCCCTTGTCACATAACCCCAAAGCACTGGCCTCTTTAACCATCCATCACCTTAAAGGTTGCCTAAGGGTGTTTGCTCTCCAGAACAACTACCATCATCTACTACACCTCCTTGTTTAAATGTGACTAGATCAGCCCAGTTAGCAATCCCCTCCACCTAACTTTGAAATGTCCCCAGTGCACAAAACCAGCCTCTAGGCCAATGCATGGGCAGATTTAAAATTCTTACTCAGGCCTGAAGTGACTGGTAAAAACCTGTAATACAGCAGAGGGTGGCCTGAATAGAATAATAGAAAAGAAGAGAAGGGAAACAAGGAAATATGGACTTCGATAGCCCATTGACTTCACATATGATCACAAAAATAAAGTGGGTCCTCAAAATATACATCTCGGGTGTCAAAAGCCATGGTAAGAGGTTCTTGGGCGACTCCCCTTGCTCTTTTAAAGTTATTTTCTATATCTTCATGGTCACCAAATTTCAAGTCACAATGACATTTTGGCCTTCAAGATACTCCTATTTTTTCCTCCTGGAAGTCCCAGGAAATTATGGCTGCTGCCTGAAAGAGCCATTCAAGGCAATGGTCACAGAACAATGTCCCTGATTTTCAATTCCCCCTTTTTTATTTTTATGTGTAGCCATGAGGATTCATAGTAATCATAGCTTTTTGTCTAAAAAATATAGCCTTAAGTTGCACATCACAGAGGCGTTGCAAAGAGCCCCATTTGCTTTCTACAGTTTGCAATTCATGTGTATTTTCAGGCACAATTTGGGGGGAAGTGTTGTGTTGTCATCTTTAAGGAGGAAGGGAGTTTTGCAATTTATTAATATCTAACAACAGAGGAGAAAACAAGACACTGTAGTCTCGTATTTCACTGCGGGTCGCAGTGAGCCATCTCTTCTTTGGGCTTTCTGCTGTGTTCTGGCCTAGGCTCGCAGCTTCAGCAGATTCACAGGAAAGCAGCATAAGAGCGTAATGTGAGCCTTCAGGATTAGGCCAACAGCCTATTTAGCCCAGCATCCTGTTCTTACAATGGCTGCCTTTGGGAAGCCTTCAAGCTGGATGTGAGCACAACAGCCCAACTGCAATTCCCAGAAACTGGTGATCACAGTCGCGATGCATCTGAAAGTGCAGACAGTCTATTCATCATTACAGGTAGCCTGTGATAGCCCTCTCCTCCATGAATTTGTCTAATACTCTTTTAAAGCTGTCTAAGTTGGCGACCATCACTGCCTCATATGGGAGCAAGTTCCACAGTTTAACTATGGAACTCCTTTCCTCTCCTTTCCTCCAATGAAATAATAAACAACAAGGAGTTTTAGCTCATGCCAGTGGTGGCAAACGAGGCATTGCCCCATCAATCGCAGCCAGCTCCCACTGGCCTGCCTTCTCACTTAAATCCAGTCCAGGGAATGGCCCTGGTTTGACCACTTCCTCTGTTATGTACTGAGTTGAATAGGATCTCAAAAGCAGCAGTCTGATTGGTCCTAGAACAACAGGATTCAGAATGCAGCAGTCTGATTGGTCCTAAAACAATAGAGTCCAGAATGCAGCAGTCTGATTGGTCCTAGAACAATGAAGCAGCATGATTGGTCCTCAGGAGCCACCCAATCCAGCTCCAGGTGGAAGTGAATCCACAACCTGATTGGCCTACAGGAGAATCCCAGAATTAGCCAATCACATGCGGCCAATTGTGTAAATAATGTATATAAAGCAGATATTTTGGGGGAACTTTCATTCCTCACTACTATGAGCTGAATAAAGAGCATGAAATCCACACTCGACTCCGAGTATATTTCATCCTCCTTCTTAGTCTCAGTGCTGTCACCGTAGAACTCAGCAGGGAAGAGGATGAGGGCAAAGCAGCATCACATGGCTCTGGCTCCACCGACAGTAGGACTTTCTGCTTTCCCCTCCACCAGTTTCAGTGGATACCAGCCACCACTGGTTTATGTTAAGGCTAGAGTGGGCAGTTGGAAAAGAGGGGAGGGCTCTTGCACCTTTAATTTTTCACAGAAAAGGGGGGTCAAGCAGGTGTAGCTTGCAAGACAAGGTGTGGGAACCCTGTCCTTTCCCCCCTTACTTTCTCAGCTGGGTGGGGGAAACCATTTGGCTTCACCTTTGCCACAAAATAATTTGGGTGACCACTGAATGCACTTAACTCTGTGCTGGCTTCTGCCATCATTTCTCCTGAAGCTGACAAACCTGTTGGTGGTATGTGGAGAGAGAGAGAAATGACCGCAGTCCTCAAGTTTCCAAATCCCTGTAAAGGAAGAAAAGCTAAAGATGCTGTGGTTGTGGATTTATCACAAAATTATTAAAATTTCATAGAGCTTTCGTATGTGAACCACTCACAAAACCTCCACAAATCCCAATGTGTTTTGAACCTAAGCTCTTCTTCAAGGAAGCTATGGAATAATAATGAAAGCAATCATTTCCCTGAAGGAGAGCTTATGAGATTTTTTTTATATAAAAAACAAGAGTTTAATATTTTTGCAATAAATCATATGCATTGTGTGGCATTTGTGTCCTGTCTTCTATTTGCTTGTTGCTGTTTTTGATTGATTGGCACTGTCCTTTTGTTGCTTTCCAATGCCGTTTCTTTCAGTAGACATTACAAGGCATTCAGAAGAAATGCCAATAATAAACTGGACAGGTATGGAATTTCATGTCAATGTGCTCAGTAATTTTGGTAACAAACTTGCATCACCTGCTCTTCTATTGCCATATAAAACTAGTGTGGACAAATACATAGTAGTCCTAGTAGTAGTAGTAACAAATAGCTGTCTGCCACAGGCTGCATTCACACAGCAGTGTATTCTGTTTCCTTGATAGTTCCCTGTTAATTTCCACATTATATTTGAGGTTTCACATGATGCAAAGGCCACTTCTGGAAAACCAATGGAATATAAAGAACAAGTTTAGTGTTCGTTTCCACACTACTGGATCCCAGAAGAAATCTGTTTGCAGCCTCCTTAACCTGGAGTAAAGGGACACAATTTGAGGCAGTATTCTGACATACAGTTCTTCCTGCTGTTTTCATGGGTGAAACTTGGGAAAACAGAAGTGGAGAGGGTGGGGGAGTAGAAACATTGTTAAATGATGTTCATTGTTTTGTCACACCATGCCCACTGATGTGAACGAAATGTAGCATGACTTGCCGGTATAGAGGTCAAAAATCCACTGTAATACATGATAGGCACTGCAGTGTGAAAGGAGCGTTAGAAAAGGGACAGAAGCAGTGGCATTAAATTCAGGAAAACTAGCATAAAATTCCCCGCATCTACAGTGAGGACCAGGTCCAGCTATATATCTCAACTGTCACTGGGGGAGGGAGAAATTATCTCCAAGTACAGTGGTGCCCCGCAAGACGAATGCCTCGCAAGACGGAAAACTCGCTAGACGAAAGAGTTTTCCATTTTGGAGGTGCTTCGCAAAACGAATCTCCTATGGGCTTGCTTCGCAAGACGAAAATGTCTTGCAAGTTCCTGCGGGTTTTTCCCCCTCCCCCCCTTTTCTAAGCCACTAAGCCGCTTATCAGCTGATCCGATAAGCCGATAAGCCGCTAAAAGCTGCTAATAGCGCTAATCCGCTAATCCGTCCATGGGCTTGCTTCGCAAGACGAAAAAACCGCTAGACGAAGAGAATCACGGAACGGATTCTTTTCGTCTTGCGAGGCACCACTGTATTGTAATGATCTTTGTTGGATGGCCAAATTTTATGAAATTAAAAGGAGGGGTCTTACCTTAAAAACGAAGGTGGCTGAGGTTTTCTTATCCTCTTTGCATGCAATCTCTCTCTTTATTTTATGGGGCAGCCACCCTTGGAGTGGTGGCTTCGGTGCTCCTGGTTGCATCCTAGGAGAAAATGCCCCACGGATTGTGCTGTGTCATGATGTTGCCTCATTCTAAGGGGCAGTCACAAGAAGAAAAAGATGCCTGTGTGAATCATGCCCCTGGGAATGCTGTGTCGTGATGATGCAGCGTAGTTCCCCAGGCATTCAGACTCACAGCGTGGCTGGGAACAGTTAAGCCACTTCTTTCCATTTAGAAAAAAAGAAAAGAACAAGAAAAATCATCTGATACCCCATATTTAGAGGTAACCCCCACAAAGTCTTAAAATTCATGCATTCCTCAAATTTCATCCATCCTCACACTTTTGCATGGGATGAGTGGTCATACAAAAATCACCGAGCCATTAGAGTCATAACAAATGATCTACACCCACTGTTCTCTACATGTGTTTTAGTATATGTCTGAAGTTTGTTTTTTAATCTCTCCCTACAGTCCGATGTATGAGATGTATTCCTATCAGGAGCTTGCACACCTGACAATGGGTAAACTTGTTTTAGCTGGACTTGATAGAGGTCACATCCATACCATGCATTCAAATGACATGGCTTCCCCAAAGAGTCCTGGGAACCAGAGCAATTCACAGCAGCCTTAACAAATTACAGTTCCCAGTATTACTTGGGGAAAGCAATGTACATTAAATGTTCTTTAAATGTGTAATGTGGATGCCCACTTAGACATCACAAAAAAGACAAACCAAGAACAGAAAGCATGAAATCAGCTGATTATTCCACACACACACCCTTTTTGTAAAGTCCTATGCCATTTTACTAGCTACAGATGATAATTTCTTCCAAGGCTTTGTGTGGTCCATGAGTAGGCAACCTAAGGCCTGGGGGGCAGATTCGGCCCAATCGCCTTCTAAATCCAGCCCACAGACGGTCCGGGAATCAGCATGTTTTTACAAGAACAGAATGTGTCCTTTTATTTAAAATGCATCTCTGGGTCATTTGTGGGGTATTGGAATTCGTTCATTATTTTTTTCATAATATAGTCCGGCTTCCCACAAGGTCTGAGGGACAGTGGACTGGCCCCCTGCTGAGAAAGTTTTCTGACCCCTGGATTGTAGTCCCATGTTAAAGTCCACCTGAAATACAACAGTAGCGGCCATGCCTTCATCTTCATATAAAACAAACTACAGGCATAAATTATCCCGTGTGTGTCCTCTATACACTAGCCATTAATTTCATGATATCAAATACATTTCCTTTGTTCAACTTCTCCACACTGTTCACAACTTTATAAAACTCCTTCTCGCTCATTTGCTTCTTTTTCTTTCTTTCTAGATTAAAAAGGTCCAATTTTGTAAGCCTTTCTTTTCCCAAAGTCAAGTAACGCAGTACTTTTAAAGGTATGACATTTTCTCCCCTGGTGCAGCAAGTGCCTGTAACTTTAAGGAATGCTGGGGAAACACTGTAAGCTCATTACAGGAGTCCCACTGAATCATTTTGAAGGTATCTTGCCAGACAGTAGATAAAACCGTGTGCTTCAGCAAGAGGGGGGAAAGGGTGCCAAGGATAACGAGTCACCTAGCAAGAGTAGAAGTAAATGGTGTGAACCTAGATGAACTCAGGGGAGCTGGAGAAGCCAGAAGGAGTCAAAGGACTCTTCTTCCAGAGGATGCAATGTACATTAATTACCCTTTAATGCACTTTAAACTGCCCTGTCACCCACACAGCTGAAGCGTGGGAAAGGGTGGGATTTTGCCCTCCTCCGTTTTCAGTGCTTGCAGATAAAGAATCTAAATTTCCACAGTGGTTGCGAGTGCAGGAGGAGGGGGTGAAGAGAGGTTAATTAAGCTGGTGGGAGAGGGAGATCTTATTATGTGAGGCAGGTCCAGCAAGTTGTTCCCAGTGCAAAGCCCCGCTGAAGGCTGTTTGAAGCCATTTCTAGCCGCAAGCGAAGCGTAGGCTTGCGACTCCAAGGCAAAAGTTCCTGGTGCAGCAAGTGCGATGAAACTGTTGAAGGCGATGCAAAGTTTGGAATGACCACAGTGTGCAGTTTTAATCTGAAAGAGCTGACTAAACTGCTAAGCGCTTGTTTCCACAAATTATTTCAGCCCTGCACACATGCAAGCACCTCGCCCCAACCACCACCATTAATTGCATAAGGAGTCTACTTTTCAGAATCTGCCAGCAAGCATCAGCTGGAAAGGGATCACATATTGACCCTCCACCCACAACATGTCTGCATGGGTACGGATTCCTATTTAGAGATGCCAGTTACGTTTTCTGAACTTCGGCTTGGAAATGAACTTTAGGGATCTGTAAAACTTCTGCAAAAGGAGAGGCAGGTTTGGCAAGTCCTGGATTTCTGCTCTGCTCAATACCCAAGAACAAGAAGAGGTGCCAGCTTCCTGGTGCCTTTTGCTTCCACCTTCCCTGTCCCATAAAATCATGCCACACACACCCCAAAGATACTCACTGCTTCTTTCCCCTGACGTTGGTGGTGGGAACAGCAGTGAAGCCACACAATGCATAAAAGCACTGCTTTTTTCTGGGGAGACACAGAGGTATGCAATCCCCTAAACATTTTGTGAATCTAAGCTTGGCCTCATTGAGGGGCAGTATTTCAATATGAGTAGGAAAATGAGAGTACCCCTAAACATTTTTTTAAGAAAAAAAGCACTAAATGCAGAGGGTTTTGTTTTTAGTTCTCTTCTTCATTGCTCCTTTACACTGACTAATGACATGATGGAACAAAATGGACCGTGGGAGATGTAGTCTTCCTTCTCCCCATTCTCCCCACATGCATTTGATGTTCCTGTCACCGCAAAGGAAAGTGAAGTGTGTGTGTTTGGGTAGGGTTGTCATATTTCAAAAAATAAAAACCAGGACACCCCCAAAGTTGCTGAGCTCTTTTTCAAATGATTTGCCTAAGATCCAGGTGAAAATGCCGCCTTTTGGAAATTTCCCCAGACATCAATTCCGCCTTTGATATCCCAGTAATGTCCAGGAAAATAGCAGCCCTGTGTTTGGGGGATGGCAGGGGGCCTTGGCAGGCTTTCAGGTAGTAGAAGTTTGTGAGGGGCTGGGGGGGCATCACTCTGGCCCCTCAGCTTAGCTTGAAAATTGTTTTGGACTTTTTTCCAATTGCGGAAAATTTTGGGTCAAACTGAAGAGAACTTCAGAAAGCTTGGCTATCTCAACAGATATTATAGAAGTGTAGCCATAATAATCTATAGGGGAGAAACTGCTTTTAACTATGAATCAGTTGTGTGTGTGTGTGTGTGTGTGTGTGTGTGTGTGAGAGAGAGAGAGAGAGAGAGAGAGAGAGAGAGAGTATTTAATATTTGCACCAAGCCGCATTCACCCTTGACCAGTCCTCCATTGGCTGGCTGCCAGCAGTGGATGTGACCATTAAACTCACACACCTCTCTAAGTCATAGGCACTTCATACACACAACAATTATATACAACACACAGAGAGAGGCACACAGCCTCCCTGCATCTGATCCACGGGAAGGGGAGTTATCACCTGTCTCCATTCAATATATGATCCATCTGATGAGTGGGAAGAGGATGATCTGTATGACCATCAGGCCACTGGCCTGGGCAGAGAGATTAACACCTTCTGCCAAGACCACATCCCTGATGGAGATGAACATCTTTCCTGCTCCCCACGCACCAGATGATCTGGTGCAAAGAAGGCAATGAATGAGAACTGATTTGCATCTTCAGTGCTGTAATGGGGACAAAAAGTGCTATGTCTCCAGCTCACCCTCCACAGTCTTTCTCCGGCGAGGGCAAGCCACCGGTGAAGATTTGGTGGGCTGGATCAGGCCTGCAGGCTGGTAGTTTATCATCCTTGCTTTAGGCTCTTAGATGTGGCAGATAATTTCCAAACACATGTGAAGATGGAAATAATAAGACACAAAATAAGTGATGAATAAGTAAGTACTGATGTCGAAGAACGCATGCATCTTTAATGATATGTGTTTATCCAGAGAGAGAAAAATCACATTTCAATTCTAGAAGCACTCCAGTTTTCATAACAGCATGATGGAACATGATAAGCAGCTTGTTATCTGAACTAATATTTGGCCACATTATTTGCTTTGCTTGGTGCACTGCATTGGACACCTTTAGTTGCTATGGTAGCATTCTGTGACTATATGCACTTCTCATTGGCTCTCAAAAATGCATGGGATCATGGATTTTTCCAAAACTTTGTGTATATTCACAAGCAAAGCATTGCATTAAGACTCTCAGGCTACAGCCCTATCCCACTTACTTGGAAGTAAGCCACACTGCATTTAAAAGGACTTACTTCTGAGGAGACAATTTCTTTGAAGCCAGGCGGACTACTTTAATAATAATAATAAATTTTATTTATATCCCGCCCTCCCCAGCCGAAGCCGGGCTCAGGGCGGCTAACAAGAATAAAACAGTACAAAAGTACAGCATAAACAACATTCTAAAATCATTTTGCTCTGGATACCATGATTGTGATTAAACTTTAGGTTTTTTCTTCAAAAAAAGAAAGTGGGACATTAATGAAAAGTATTCCTCACAAAAGTATGCACCCTTGCTTGCTAAGAGCATGACTTGATATTGTGATTCCACCCCCCCCAAAAAAAAATCATGTTCGCAAGTATTTTCCAAAACAAAAATCAATGCGAATCAACACCAATGTCTCAAACTTGACATTGGTTTTTCTTTCATTACCCTTAAAATGAAGGAAGATTTCCCATTATCTAAGAAAATCCAGAAGACAAAGGTTTGTTTTCTTTAATCAAAACCCCCTGACTTTAGATTTACAGGAGGAATTATTTATATAGCAGTTACAATAAATATTTTAAATATGTGATTTACCTTGAGTCACAGCAGGGGGTTTATTGCCTTCCTGGAGAAGGATTTCAAAGAAATGTGTTTCCAAGACCATTATTATTACACTGCGGCTTTTTTTATTATCCTAAAGTTAAAAATGGACTGTTGCAAACTGTTGTGCATGTGTGCTTAGCCAGTTTAACTCATTACCTGTGTGTGTTTATATAGATTACCTGTGCCATGCCAGTTGTGTGCATTTTCCAGTGTTGAAGAATTAGCATCTCAATACTTCATGGATTTCCTATACAAGGAAGGTGTAAAGGCTGTATATCTTAGGATTTGCTTTTCCGGTTGCTCTATCACAATTGTTTTTCTGTTCAGGGTGAGTAAGGACTAATAAGGGCCTTGGGAGCTTATTCATTGCAGACTAACTCAAAACCTTTAACTTTTATGGGGCTGGATATGACTCCTGTCCTTTATTTAGTTTTTGAAAATGTTTGCCATGTGACATAAGGGATAGTAGGAGACAAACAGCTGCTTTTTGAAAAACACAGGACCGACAACACTCCGTTGGACATGTATCAAGACTACTATCACCATCACCACCACCTTTATCAATACAGTGGTACCTCTAGTTACGAACTTAATTCGTTCCGGAGGTCCGTTCTTAACCAGAGGCGTGCTTTTTGCTAATGCTGCAACGCCGGCACACGATTTCAGTTCTCATCCTGGGGCAAAGTTCTCAACTCGAGGTAACTCTTCTGGGTTAGCAGAGTTTGTAACCTGAAGCATTTGTAACTTGAGGCATTTGTAACTCAAGGTGCCAACATGGAATGCACAAACCTACATGCCTAAATAAATTCCACCCCCACCCCCACCCCCTGCTGAAACTAGGCTTAATTCTAATGTAGCCAGTAAAACAGGTTGCAGTATTTGCTTAGTTGTGATGTGCCTGTGGTACTAATGAAAGTTTCTCAGGTCTGCAGATGTACCCACAGACCTGAAAAGGTTGGTGACATGGAAAAGTGAACAAGCTCTGGAGGGTAGGACTCAAAATAATGACTTCAAGTTACAAGAAAGGAGATTCTAACTAAACATCAGGAAGAACTTCCTGACAGCAAGAGCTGTTTGACGGTGGAATGGACTTCCCTGGGAGTGGTGGACTCTCCTTAATTAGAGGTTTGCAAGCAGAGACTGGATGATCATCTGCCATGGATGCTTTGGCTAAGATTTCTGCATTGCAGGAGTTTGGACTAGATGTCTCTCAGATGGCCCCTTCCAAATCTACAGTTCTATGATTCTATGACCCACATGATGCTTGTTTACTCGTTAAATATATTGCATTCTGTCAATCTCTGTGGATGGGTTTCTACACTATTGTGACTTCTATTCTATTTCTCCTTACTCAGTCTATGTACAAAACCCTACCAAACTGGCAGTTAAATCCATTTTCAGAACTGGTGATGGGAAAGCCTCCTCCACCACTCCTGAGAGCAGACAACTTGCTCATGGGGCAAAGGCACACACAGATTGGTCCTCTAGTTCTGCTGAGGAAGTCAAGAGGAGCAGTCAGGTGGGCTGTGCCTTACATACACACCCCAGCACTGACTGTCCGAGGAAGCTTTCTCACTGTGTCTAATAGTAGAGCCAGCCCTGTTTGACTAAAAGTTCTATTTTTCTTCAGCAGTTTTGATGGTGGCATAATTGGAATTGTGAGGTGAGCTTTCTATTTTATCCACCACCCACTGTTCTCAAACAATTAGCCAGCAACTCAAGATAAGCAAAATAAAAACAAGTGTTTCCCACCCTGCAAGTGGGGAGAATAACCCAAACAATTGATTCCATGATTTGAGTTCTAGTGAGCGAAGACCAGAAATATTGTTGTTTAAAGGCTCCACAAGTTGCTTTTGCACACTGCACTAGCAGACTTTCAAATATCCAACACCTTCTCTTTGAAATTATTATTGGACTCCACAAATATATGTTCCTATAATTCTGAGGCAGCAAGAACATGCCACTCACATAGGAGAGTGACTCATTGAACAGACGCAGGTTTTCCAAATGTAGAACGCCTCAAGATGTGAAAATGAAATGGTCAGGCACAAGGCACTAGACAAAAGAGGAACTCTATTCTCATTCAGAAGGTGAGAAAGTGTGGCTCTGCAACTAGAAGAAGCAAGGGTGGAAATAATCCATAACTTATGTCTTTCAGGGACGGACGGACATTATATGGTAGTTAAGAAACTGCATCCTCACTTGATACAGAAAGATGCCTGTCTTCCCTTTGTGGTATATAGAATATCTTCAGACAGGCTGTATTTTGAAAGAGAGATTCAAACACTCCCAGTGGCCAGTCCACAACCTTGCTTCTATCTACTATCTTACCTGATTCAAAACTTCCAGCTCTGGCCTTTGTCTTTCTAACTACCAGTGAGTTGAGGGGGAAGGGACCCATTTGTTATCTGGCACAGAGCCACTTCTTTTGTAACCTTAGTGGCCCATACTTAGAGGGCCATTACCAAAAGACTTGTCTGGCTTTTAACACTTGTGTTCTGGGAATTAGAAGGAGGCTCAGGCGCACAGCCTACTCCCACACACAAAAACTAACCTCATAACAATATGTATGCAGTTCATCAGGCAAAGCTAGTGTTTAACAAAGGAGACCACTATCCATATGAAAGTAGCAGAAAGTGACAGCAACAGGAATTAACTGAAACCCAAATAAAGCCAAATAAATCATAAAGAAACTAAACGTTTGGAACTTTGTTGGCAAATGAGAAAGGTACAACTTATTGCTGTTAGCTCTACAAAATACTGGTGCTGGGGGGCTCCTTCTGCCATTTTAGTAAGGGTTTGATTTCCCTGTAGCCACATATCTCTGCTCAGCATTTGCTTTGCTTACAGCTATAGTTTAGCACGACATAAGCAGGGAGTTTACAAAGCAGGCCAAGAAGTATTCCCAGTGTCTTTGGCAATAATGTGAGCTTCACAATGAAAGCAGGCGAGAACAAAATCTTGGAGACATTTGCTCTTTGATGCTCGTTCACTGCAAAGAACAGAAGCAGCACCTACGGCAACATCACATAACAGGGGCCCGTGGATGTGCAACGCCAAAGGATACAAACTTGATAATAATAAAAAAAAGAGTATGAGAGATAAGAAAGCAGGATAAGAAGTCTACAGCTTTTAATTTCCGTTCTTTTTTTCCCTTGTCAACCTTGTTGCTAAACTTAATAATCATCTGGAGAAGAGAAGGGGGGGGATGCTTCCTTTAAAAAGCATTATTGTTTGAGTTGCTTAAGATTTCATAGACAAAACTGAATTACGTTTCCTATATTATTATGGTATTGCACTAATTCTGACACAGAATTGTGTCCTACATCCGAGGACCAGATTATGCGCAAAGATCAGGCTCCCCACTTGAGACCTTCCACCAATGTGTGGATGCTGTTGGGCAGGCCCATCAGGCAATGTCATGGTGAGGATAATGGCCAACGGGTGTGACCTTGCTCTCTGCTCCACGTGAAGTTATACTGTATTTTTTGCTCTATAAGTCTCACCTTTTCCGTCCTAAAAAGTAAGGGGAAATGTGTGTGCATCTTATGGAGTGAATGCAGGCTGCACAGCTATCCCAGAAGCCAGAACAGCAAGAGGGATTGCTGCTTTCGCTGCACAGTGATCCCTCTTGTTGTTCTGGCTTCTGAGATTCAGAATATTTGTTTTCTTGTTTTCCTCCTCCAAAAACTAGGTACGTCTTATGGTCTGTTGCGTGTTATAGAACAAAAAATATGGTATGTTGCTCACAGATGAGGGAGAAATGGAATTCAGTGAGCATCTGAAGGCGAACCTACCGAATTTGCGCTTTTTGAAACACAGCTATCCTTTGAAATTTGTACTTTGCCTAAATTTGCAATGCAGTTCTCCAACCAATTAATGGGTACAAAAATACACTGGGGTGAAGCGTGCAAAAATAAATAAATGCATATGTTAGTGAACATACAGAAGTGCATTGCATTAAGGGAAATAGCCTTTCCAAAATGTGTGTACTAGGAGAAATTTGCATTAAAATGTTGAGGAATTTTCATGAGAAGTTTTTTGTTCAAAAAAATTGCCAACCTGTGTGGAAACATGGAGTGCTGAAAATGAGAAACCGAAGGAAACCAAAATCAACAGATTTACCAATCTTTAGTTGAACGTGAAAAATCCAGAAGCTGCGCTTCTCAAATGTGAAGTTGGCAGCTGAGAGCACATGTTTAAGAACTTGTCTGTAGAAACAGAATAAAGAACACCTGTATTTAAATGCCCACATTTTGAAGCAACAACGTTCACATTTAAATTCTGAATTTGTCAGTGTTCCATGTTGCCATAACCTTACTCATGAGCTTTTAAGATATAGTTATTGAAAGAAATGCATTTTTAACCTCCATTTGTGTAAAAGGCTTTCAGGGAAGTAAATGGCAAACTGTTCTGGGCAACTGGTATTGTCGACCAAAGATGGATGTGATCATTCCAAACATTGACTGCCCAAGTACTTGGTGGAACCAGTGGCGTAGTGTGGGGGGTGCCAGGGGGGCCGGCCGCACCGGGCGCAACATCTGGGGGGCGCGTTCGCTGCCTCCGGAGTCGCTGAAGAGCCTCGGGCGCAGGCTGTAGCGGAGCCGCATGTCTCGCGGAACTGACGAGCTATGCGCGCGTCCGGGCTGAAGGCGCCCGGCAGGCAGCGGCTCTCAGCGCTCCCCGCGGAGGACGCGCCAGGCAGCCCCTCCTCACAGCCCCGCCAGTGCTGCTGCAGCTGCTGGGCCATTGCATTTTCCTCGCTTCTCTGCCCCCCTCCTCCTCCGGGCAAGCGGCGTCGTTTGGGCGGCAGCGCCAGTGGCAACTCACAGGTTAGGGGTTGGGGGGGGCGCAAATTACTTGCCTTGCTCCGGGTTAGGGGGCGCAAATTACTTGCGTTGCCCCGGGTGCTGACAATTCACGCTACGCCGCTGGGTGGAATAGAACTTCAACAATATATTAGAAATGCCAGCATCTTTCAGGCGTTAAATGTGCTTTCTCAATGATCCTTAAGTCAGCCTTCCACAATCTGGTGCTATCCAGATATTTAGGACACCCCAAAAGTTGTTGAACCAGAACAAAAACTTGCCTAAGATCCAGGGAAATCCGAACATATGGCAGCTCTAAGATATTTTGGACTAGAGCTGGCTGAGCTTAATGGGAGTTGTAGTCCAAAACTTCAGGAGAACACTACTTCAACAGTCAAGCTAAATGTTTCATAGATAGCTGTGTGTCGTTGTTGTTTTTTACCTTTTTTTAGTTCTAAAGCACTTGCTCAATCACTGGCAAGGCAGAAGCTCAAGTGAAACTGAACAGCTCAGAGTTCTTCCAGTAGATGTTCTGCTGTAATGAAAGATTTAGTGGTTGCAAGGACCTTAGCTGATTGGTTGGCTTGCTGATAAGGTCTGACTTTCTCCATCTCTTGGGCTCATTCAATAATGCTGATTGGCAGAAAACTCAGGACAGACAAAAGTAAATACTTCTTTACAGTGCCTTATTCATTTCTTGGATTTGCTGCCACAAGATTTGATGATAGCTGCTAGCTTTGATGGATTTAAAAAGGAATTGGATAAATTTGTGGGGGAAGAGTTCATCAATGGCTACTAGTCATGATGGCTACAGGGAGCCTCCATTTTTATGGACCAGCATTCACAATCGAAATTTAAATCTTTCTGTATTACATGATGTAGTAAACTAACTCACTCGTTTTTAAAAATGCAGCTCCTGAAAGAAAGGCATTCTTAAGTGTCACTTGTGAAATTGCCTTAAGGGAAGTAAATTGCAAACTGTCCTGGGAAATCAGTGCCGTCGCCAAAGATGGATAGGATCATTCAGAGTATTGGCTGTTCAGTTCAAATACTTGGTGGTTTCAGTGGAACTTCGGCAGTGTGTTAGTAACTGCCAGTATCTTTCAGACAGACACAAATGTGCTTCCTTTCTGATTTTTTAAATTCAACAAGTGGCTTCATGTGGTGCCATTGAATACCATTTGCTGGTAGTCAATGGAAATGGTCTCATGTCCTGATTCTGGGCAAGCAGCCACTTGCATTGGGCTTTTTATTCAACTTCATGCTTGAAGAATCCAGTGCTAGCATTCCTCTGCCCGCCCTCCTCTCCGAAGGGGAAGAGAGACTTATCATGGGGAAGAAGGAGTGTGTAGCAGGCAAAGGAAGGCTTCAGTGACAATGGGGAAGCCCAGGCCCAGTCCATCCATGAGGCTTAGTGAGGCAGTCACTTCAAGTGTCAGGCCGGGGACAGTTGGGAGGGGTGGCAGATCCAGGCCTCCAAGGGGTCTGCCACTCACCACCTCCTGCGATTGTCACCCACCTCCTCTGCCACCACGGCCCCACCACCACTTGCTCCTCTCTGACCTCCTCTTTTCTCCCCTGCTGCCTTCAGTGTGCCAGGGCTTTCCCAGGCTGCCTCCAGTCACCTCAGGCAGGGGCGGAGAAGGTGGCTGGGGTGCTATTTTCTCATTTGCCTCAAGTGGCGAAGCATCATGGGCTGGCCTTGGGGAGGCCTATTTGATCTCCTGCCCAGCAGGAAATGACGCTCTGGTTATCTTTTTCCATTGTAATATTGGAAGAGGTGTACTGTTTCTCATACCTCAGTGCATAAAAGCTCTTTTTATTAATAGGTCTACAATCCGCTGTGAATTGAGCTCTTTTGTCAAAATAGAAATCTGACTAATTACAATAACATCAAAAGCCGAAGCGGTCATTTCATTTTCAAGGTTAAGTATTCATTTCAATGGGAAGAGTATGTGTGACTTCCTCATCAAGCCCAGTGGGGCCTCAGGTGTTTCACTGGAGGCTGGGCTCTGCTCTGTTGAAACCTTCACATTCACTATACTTTTTATTTTATTTTAAGTAAGTTGGGACAGGTTTCTCCTTTCTTTAAATGAAAGTCACTTTTCCTGCACCCCACTATCCCTACCCACTGACTCCTACCCATGGAGGTGTGTGAGAGGAAGATGAATGGGAGAGTCAGCCTCATTGGATAAGAAGTTTCTCGCAGTGTTCACACACCTATCACACTCTCCCCACAAAAAGCCAACTATAGGAGCCAACACCTAGGGGCTGAAATCCATTCTGTCTCCTTCAAGAAAATATTTGAGGGGCCCAATCACCCACCCCTCAGAGCTGATGGGCTTTGCCATTCAAATGCCATGTGTGTGCTGTGTCTTAAGATAGATTATGTGGGGCAGGTACCCCCCCCCATATTTTATTGAAGTTGGAACCCCTGAAGCCAACTGTATTAAGTTTGTTCTTCAGCAACAGTTGTTTAGCAATTTTAAATAAGTGGGCCAGATTTGCAGGGGACCTCCTGTGAAGAAACTGTGAAATCTGTGAAGACTGTGGATGAAATACAACACTAATGGTGCCATGGTGTGTTGTAAATGTCACACAGCAAATGAACAAAGAAGATCTATTAGCAGTGAAGTGTAATCTACAGTATTTTAAACTCAGTCACTGGACTTACGACTCCCAAGTCTCCACTGCAGGTCTTTCTTTGAAAAAGTATTACAATATTTCCACAAATAACTTTTAGGCTATTCTATTTATGGAGAGCATAAAACCTATAGTGTTTGGCAAATTTAACATATCATAGCTTCTCTGAATTCCCCTCTCTCAGTCCTTCTTTACTTAAATGATGGTTTAGAGTAGGGATACAGAACTTCAGAAGTCCTCCAGATGTTGGGCTACAACAATCATCAGCCCTAGACAGCATAACCAATGGCCAGGAATTATGAGAATTGAGTTGAGCAACATCTGGAGGGTGATAGATTGCTCATTGCAAGCTTAGAGAATTTAGAAGTATGGCATATTGTGTACTTTGCTGAAAATTTCAGGATAACAATTAAAGCACTCTCCTAGTTTCCCCCAATATGGTGCCCTCTGGATGGCTTGGACCACAACTTTCATTTAAAGTGGTCAGAGGTTATTGGAGCTGTAGTATTGGATGGCATCAGATTGGGCGGAGGGCTGCTCTAAACACATAAACTCTGTGATCACATGGAATTTTGATAGTCTGTGATGTGGGGCAGCTTTTTACAAAAGGTTTCTCTGGTGGATCAGTTTGGAAGGTACTTCTGGAAAAGTCAGTCTGGAAAAACCGAAAGAGCATTTTACCTTGATTTCCCAAGTGGCAGGATACAAATCAATAAACTAAAATGAATGAGATAAAAATCACTTAAATGACATCGCAGTTCATTTCATATGATGATTAAAAGGATCTTCATAAAGAAATGTGCATAAACATAGAATGCCAAGGTGAGTGTGGTAAAATGAGACACTTTAATTTTTCTCATAGGAACTACTTATATTAAAGGGATTTAACTTGCTTGTGATATATGATAATTCCTTATTAATCCTCCCATTATTCACATTCCTCCACTTTAATTGATATATGTTTAATTTATTTCAGTTGAATAAGTGCTCAAGACTGCCAAGCCTGGCAAGCTGAGAGAAAGATTTTGTATTTATTTTTTAGTATTCTGGATGGGTGGCAGGACTTAAAGCAAGGATAAAATGAACAGGATTTAGCAGTTTTCAGACAGAATATGGTTCTGTACATTTCCTCCCCAAGTCTCCAGGCTTGTATTTTATCCCCCTGAGAACTTCTTAAATTGATTTTGCCTCATTTGTCTTGAGTTGTTTCTCAGAAAATGATAGCATCACAATGTGACAGGAACATAATTTATATGTTAGTCACAGTTGTTTGGTCATTCCATAGGCTCCACAATGCTCATGAGGACTTCAGCTGGCAATCACACAAAATGAAAAATGGCTTTGTACACTGATTCCAGCTAAGCAAACCCACTAAATGTAACAGCCACGATGCACATTTCATAGTTCATATTGCAATTCTATGTGCCAATAGTCATGTATAGTCAACGTGATGGTTTCCAGATTTTATTGGAACTACAGCTCCCTTCACCCTCAGTCGGCATAGCCAATGGTGAGGGATGATGGGTGATGTAGTCCAGCAGCATTTGGAGGGCATCACATTAGCTACAACTGGGGTACATTTTGTCCATGTATCTGTTTCCGGTCAATATGTTGCTGAGTTATGCAGTGGGATAGCTCAGTCGGTAGAGCACAGGACTCTTAATCTGAGGGTCTAGGTTTGAGCCCCACATTGAGCAAAACATTTCTGCATTGCAAGGTGTTGTACTAGATGACCCTCATGGTCCCTTACAATTCTATGATAACAAGAAGTCTTGTGTTCTTTCAAATTGCCTCTATCCAACCCAGACTTCTTATAGGAGGCTCAACTAGCCAATTTCTTCTTCCCCTGCCAAAGAGGGGCAATATGGTTCCTTTCTAGAGTTCTTCACCCCTCCAAAATCAAACAATTGACTAAGATGGTCATCTGTTGAAACCTGCAGAGGTTCGTGCCTTGGATACAAGGAAACTTCTAGCAGCTACAGAGCTTGTTTTAATTAACTTGTTACCAAAACACACACCATTAGCATCAATGTAAATACTGTGAGGCTTGATAGCCAGAAAGGTTCAAGAGTTCCTTGTTTTGTTGCAGTGAACGGTAGGAGTTTCTCCTACTATCTGCAAATGTTTCCAGCTTGAATAGCTAAAGTTCCTCCATTAGGAGTAAGATTGATTACCCAGTCTTGTTATAATCTGTCTTTCTCTTGATTTTCATTTCCACCCAATACAAGAGAAGCCTCATCAAGAGTGTTATGATTCTTTGATCATTTGTAATCAATATTCTGGAGAACGGAGTCAGTTCATATGTTTACTTCGCACTACAACATGTACATGGAGAAGAGGGAATCCTCTGCATCACATCCTGCAACTCAGGAAATTATTTCATATTTTAATGAGTTTAAAAACCTAATCCTGAACTCATTATTTAGAAATAAGCTCTATTGATTTCAGAAACTAGTAGTCTCTGTGGTAACAAGTGGAGCTTCAGTATCTTACAGGAAAGGAAACATACACTGTAGATTTGTTTATCTAGCAAATACGGTATGACATTTTGAGTACTTCCAGTTATTTCTGCATTTTACCCTGACTTTTTGCAATGGATGGCTATAAAATTGAACGAGTTGGAAAAGAGAAAAATGCTCCCCATCAACAGATAATAAAAGTTTTAAAAGCCAGTCTCCTTGATCTTATAAATGAGGTTATAGCTTGATTACTGAAGCAACAGCCTTATTTAGATATTAATATATTTGGAGATAATCTGAATCCAGACTTCCAACAGACACTGCAAAACAGAGTAAAAAGGCAGAGAATGAAAGCGCCGGGTTTAATATGAATTGCAGAGCAGTCTGGAAAATGTTCTGTCTCCATACAAACATCAATTACATGAATGACAGCAGTCCAAATGCCCCAACGCAGACATGGAAGGAACATTTATTGGGAAGCACATAAATAAGCATAACCAGGACTGGCTCTACCATTGGGCAGAGTGGGGCAGCATCCTCAGGCAGCAGGTGCTTCGTGTTGTGGAAGGTTCATTATTTTATTTAAAATTATTGACATTTAATGCCAGGGAGAAGAACAAACACTTGTGGGATCTGTGGCACATGCCAGAATATCTTGACTGGCTTGGGGTGGAGGGAGGGGGCATTTGCTAATCCATCCTAGCCAGCCCTGGATATTCAGGGAAGAGCTAGTGACTGAACTTTGAGTCCTATTGATTCTTGGGACACTCCAGATTCTAAACAGGCATTGTCACAATAACTGCTGAAAATCTATGGCCAATTCTATGGAATTATGTTCTGTAAATACCAAGCTGAAAGCTCATTGCAGAAAAAGGAGAAACATTTTATCGTTCTTTCTGGTCAGCTTTCTAGAAATATCCCTTCTCTCTTCCCTTTCTCTTTTTCATTCGATGTTAAGGATAGCCAGTTAGCACAGCCTTTCTAGAATACATAGCTTACTGTATGCCATAGAACACAAGGCTTTTAATCTCAGGGTTGTGGGTTCAAGCCCCATGTTCGGCAAAAGATTCCTGCATCGCAGAGGGTTAGACTAGATGACCCTTGTGGTCCCTTCCAGCTCTACAATTCTGTGACTCTATGATTCTATGTTAGGTGAGAGATAGTAGTGGCTTGATTGATGGTTTTTATATTTCTTCTTGCAGAGCTAATTGGCATTCCTAACATATATCCAGTGTGATTTATTTGAGGTTTTTTTTTGTTTTTTGCTATTCCAGCTCTACAATTCTATGGTTTTTCTATGACCTGGCTGTAGTCTGACACTCTAACCACTACTCAACACAGTCCTCATTTCTTTTGTATTAGGCGTGTCTTGTTTTTCTTACTTAATGCTCTATTATGGTTGTGCGCCTCTTTGGGGTCAACTTGGATGTTGGAAAAGCAGCATACAGAGTTTGCATTCGTTTAAGCAAATGTTGCATTTGTTTAAGAAAATGTCAAATATTTAATTAACAGTGCTTGGTGGTGTTTCATCCCCTTTCCTCTCTCTGCAAGAAGTAGCAAAATGTTAGCTGAGTCCTCACGTCTTTCAGTAACAAATGGGTGAATACAGGTAGGCTAGCTTTAACTTAGACAGGTATACCACTGGCAAAGGAGACGTGGGTGGCACTGTGGGTTAAACCACAGAGCCTAGGACTTGCTGATCACAAGGTCGGTGGTTCGAATCCCCGTGACGGGGTGAGCTCCCGTTGCTCGGTCCCTGCTGCTGCCAACCTAGCAGTTGTGCAAGTAGATAAATGGGTACCGTTCCGGCGGGAAGGTAAACGGCGTTTCCGTGCGCTGCTCTGGTTCGCCAGAAGCGGCTTGGTCATGTTGGCCACATGACCCGGAAGCTGTATGGCAGCTCCCTCGGCCAATAAAGCAACATGAGCGCCGCAACCCCAGAGTCAGCCATGACTGGACCTAATGGTCAGGGGTCCCTTTACCTTTATTACCACTGGCAAGCCTGTTCTTGCTGATGTGATATGAAGAAGAAGAGTTTGGATTTGATATCCCGCCTTTCACTCTCTTTAAAGGTAAAGGTAAAGGTACCCCTGCCCGAACGGGCCAGTCTTGCCAGACTCTGGGGTTTGTGCGCCCATCTCACATCTATTGGCCGGGGGCCAGCGCTGTCCGGAGACACTTCCGGGTCACGTGGCCAGCGTGACAACATTTCCCTTCCTCCCCCACAACAAACACTCTGTGAGGTGAGTGGGGCTGAGAGACTTCCGCTCTTAACCACTACACCACACTGGCTCTCTTATATCATGCGGGTGCAAGAAACAGTACATATCATCCTATACTCTCCTTTTCTTCCTTTTTGTTGTTTCTGCTAGTGTGAGAGTCAAGGCTTGCGCTGTTTCTACCAGGAGAAAAAATAAGTTTCCCTAAAGTAGAAGGGAGCTCAAGAAGAGTGTCCTGAATTGCCTATATTCAAGCTGAACACATCTAAAGGTTGGACAGATTATTGTGGCCCCACAGCATGGTCTGAAGGTCTGGGTTTTGCCAGTGCCTGGGTGGGAGACTGCCTAGGAACCTGCTAAATGTGAATCTGGACTTCCATGGAATAAAAATGGGATACAAATCAGATAAATAAATAGCCATGAACTGTATGAAGTAGTTCAGAAAGGCTGAGATGTTGTACCCTTTTCCAGAAGAGCAGATTGGGGAGGAAAGTGTCTTCTTTTTTGAGCACCATGAGTCTTTCCCCTTTGGATGGCGGCTAACAGATTGAGGTTGAATCCTGACAAGACAGAAGTACTGTTTTGGGGGGACAGGAGGCGGGCAGGTGTGGAGGATTCCCTGGTCCTGAATGGGGTAACTGTGCCCCTGAAGGACCAGGTGTGCAGCCTGGGAGTCATTTTGGAATCACAGCTGTCCATGGAGGCACAGGTCAAATCCGTGTCCAGGGTGGCTGTCTACCAGCTCCATCTGGTACGCAGGCTAAGACTCTATCTGCCTGCGGATTGTCTCGCCAGAGTGGTGCATGCTCTAGTTATCTCCCGCTTGGACTACTGCAATGCGCTCTACGTGGGGCTACCTTTGAAGGTGACCCAGAAACTACAACTAATCCAGAATGTGACAGCTAGACTGGTGACTGGGAGCAGCCGCCGAGACCATATAACACCGGTCCCATTAGCTCCCAGTACATTTCTGAGCACAATTCAAAGTGTTGGTGCTGACCTTTAAAGCCCTAAATGGCCTTGGTCCAGTATATCTGAAGGAGCGTCTCCACCCCCATCGTTCTACCCGGACACTGAGGTCCAGCACCGAGGGCCTTCTGGTGGTTCCCTCACTGCAAGAAGCCAAGTTACAGGGAACCAGGCAGAGGGCCTTCTCGGTAGTGGCGCCCTCCCTGTGGAACGCCCTCCCACCAGGTGTCAAAGAGAACAACTACCAGACTTTTAGAAGACATCTGAAGGCAGCTCTGTTTAGGGAGTGTTTAGAGTGGCTGGGGAAGCCCAGCCAGATGGGCGGGGTATAAATAATAAATTATTATTATTATTATTATTATTATTATTATTATATTCTTCCTTGTAGCAGAATTCTCTGTAGTCAGGACAATTCAATCACTGATAAAGAGACCACACATAGAGCGCAACATTCCTGCCGAAAATGGCCTGCTCTCCCTTGGGTTCAGCTACCACATTAGAAGCGCCATACATACTTTTAGTGTTATATTTGTCACACAGTTGTCAGTGAAATGGTGATGGTGTTTATATATATCATCATGACAAATTGTCCTCCCTCTTCTCTGTAAAGCAAGCGATCTGTCAGCTTGTATCTGAACCTCTCTATTCAGCACTTACCTGAATGCTTTTCAGGGAGCCTAAAAATAGAATATCTACATTATTAGTAGCAAATCAAAACGATTAATGATGGACGATTAATGAAGGAAGGTGACCAGATGCCTGTACCATGCAGGGATCCCAGGTATGCAACCTCCTCTGGTAAAACTGGGTTGGGAAAACAGGGGAAGTGGTTTGGAATGGGGCACCAAATCTTTTAAAAATATTGACTCTTGCTGGGTGTATATGGAGCGGCAGGCAGCAAAATCTCCAGGGGCAGCAGTGAACATATATCTGTGAACATACCCACCATGATGTGCCACCTCTTCATCTGGGGCACATTATTTTTTCCATAGAGCAATGTTTCCAAAATATTTTGAGTGTGACACTAGCAAAATAACAACAACCCTACTCTACCTTTTGAGCCATGCAACCATCTACTGTCAACTAAGAATTTGTGATATAAATGAAATAAATGAATAAACAAATAAATAAATAATACTGCAGTCACTTACCTATCTGCCTCCCCCCTTGCTCTAGAGCCCTGGAATCAGGGCAGATAGATAAGGGATTGCTGTCACAACCTGCTTTTTATGCAGATGCTATGAACATTAGAAAATCACAAGTTCACATCACTTCCAACCAGTCAGTGTTTCCACAGAGTTGGGTCAGGTCAGGCTTCCTCAACCTCGGCCCTCCAGATCTTTTGAGACTACAATTCCCACCATCTCTGACCACTGGTCCTGCTAGCTAGGGATCATGGGAGTTGTAGGCCGAAAACATCTGGAGGGCCGAGGTTGAGGAAGCCTGGGTCAGGTGAATAGCAGTGCAGGATGCAAGAACAGCCTTTGTGCTCTCCCAACATTGGTAATGCATTTCTTTCCCCCAAACTGAGGTGATATGGTATGGTCACATATTCTTTGAATAAAAGTGGTAAAAGGCTCTACTTAGCATACACCAGGCTAGGATCCATCGCTGATATATGAGCCATCCCATCCTTCTCCCAGGGCATCAACTCATAAGTTCCTTCTGCCCACAGAGGGTAGTTTGTGCCTTTTGATTTTTAAACCAGTTCATTGCATAAACAATAGTATGACAGAATATGAAGATTTTAGCTGCAGGCCTGGAGGGGGGTGGTTTGAAAAATGCATGGGGGCGAAGATTCCTTTCCTTGTTGTTCTTTTTTTGAGCAATGTGTTGTTTGGGAATCTAACCAAATCTTTTTAATGATGAAAATTAGCTGATTTCAAGCTCCCTAAATGAAGTTTATCTTGTTTGTAAAATAAGTCAAGTGTACAAAGAAAAGATGGGGCGAAATATAAACACAGCTGAGTACACAGATGCAGTGGTGGAGCTCTTCTAATTGCTACATGATTCAATTACACTTTGTTATTCTACTAAGCCAAGCAGCATCATGTCTATGTGCTCAAATGACACTCGCAGGAGATACAGTGATTTATGGGCTTCCTTTTAAACATCATGGATCAATGGGCATCCAGGCACTTCTCCCCTGCCCAAAGCAGTTTGTCTGCCCATGCTATCATCAGTGAACTGTCCCGATCCCTTTATGCACATTATCTGTAATCCATGCCACACCTGCAATGATGGACAGTACTACTTCAAATTGCGGGTGGACCACCAGAGGGTTGAATGGCCGCGCCAATTCAGTGGCTTCTGACTGCAGTCCTGTGCTACCTTTTCATCAACTTCAGTTCACCAAAGCTGAACACTGAGGAATCTCCAAATCTAAAACAGCTCACACCATCAACAACAGGCCACCCAGAAGCAACACAGGAACTAGATCCTGCACTAGGTCTAGATGCCATCCCCATATCGACTCAATGCGTTTACAGAATCTAATAACAGCTCCCCCACTTTCAGTCTTCCTTGTGGCCCTGATCCAGGGGCCCCTAATCAGGTTGACCTGCCTTGCAGTCCAGTCCCGAATTAGTCTGGAAGTGAGACGTCTCCTGCCCACCCCACTCCCTCCCCAGAGCAGGTAGGTCAACTTTGTGGGGCTTTGTGGAAGCTGCTTGAAAAGGAATATCCTGCACCAAGGCAGTGGAGGTGCTGATTCTGTGCTGTTCTCCTTTGCAAGTGACTTTTCTGCAGGGAAGTTTCTTGCAAAGAAGCACTCTGCACCACATAGGATCAATGCCTTCACTGATGGATTTCAGGCAGGAAGGGGGCAGCAGGCTTCTACCTTTTCCTAAGAAGATTGTCACAGTGGCCCATCCCCTGAGCCACAGATCACTCTGCACTGTCCAGTGCATCCTATAGCAGACCATGGCTTTCTGTACCTGACTTGTTCAATGCCTAAGACCCTCTGAATATGCCCAATTTGGCTCAGGACTCAGTTGAATCTGGTACACAGCTCTAATAACAATAGCCATACCATCAAGGGTTCATTCACCTGCTTATCTTCCAGTGTGACATATCCTACAATTTGCCAATAATGTTTTTTCTACATAGGACAAAAGGGGTCTATATGCAAAAGAATAAAAAGGCACAAATCTGACACTAGACATTCAGAAACCAGTGGGACAACACTTCACTTCATGGGACATTTTGTTACTGACCTTAAAGTAGCCATTCTTCCAAAAAGGAACTTCAAGGGGAGACTTCAGCATGAAACTTCTGAGTTCAGTACTATCAATTCTAAAGCCTAATTTTGCATATGTTTAAGTCTTAACGTAATCGTCACAGGCTGCAGTTTTTGCACTTCATTTCCATCCAACCTTATAATTTTATATAACCCACCCTCCTAGCAACATCCTTATTTTCAAGCATCTTGTGAAACCAAGGTCCAGGGATGGGCAGACTTCAGTTTTCTCAGATCTACCAATGAGAGCCAGACACAAACAACATAGCATTAGAATGAAAGAACAGGGGTTCCTCTGAGCCCATCTTGAGCCTAGAGATTTGTTTTCAGTACCAGATCTGAACTGAGCTCACAGCCTTTTCATATAGAACTCCACTCATGGGATGAAAGGACACTGAGTAGAGATCTACCATTGGTTCCTAAGCTATCTTCTGCCCAGTCCTGATCTTGTCCATGAAGCTCATGCCAAGATAGATGCATTTGTACTGAAGTTTTGCAAGACTCTTATTGTCTCAAATTAAATTAGACACCAATGAGGTGAAGAAGATAGTTGCTGGAGTCCTGTGACAATGACAACAACAGCAAAAAACATACTCACAGCAGGAGAGAGCTGCAGCTCTGAGTCACACCCCGCAGGGCAGCATATATGGAATGGCTTTTCTTTTCCACGTTCAAAGCAGCAAATATTGCTTTCGAGTCGTGATAAATAGTAGCGTAAGTGGCACCACAATAACTCAATCAAATTCTCTTATTGTGCTGTCATTTGTTTAAAACTGATTTGAAACTCATAAAATAATGAAACTTGTTGGTGGGGGACAGGAGAGGCTTTTAGACTTGTAATAAAAATTCAAGATAACATTTGCTTTATTGCTTTGTTTGCGTGCAGTGTGCTTGCATGTGCAATTGTAGTGAATGGAGAACCTGGGGAGCACAAGCTGGTACACACAGAACTCTTGGTTAGGCCTTGAAAATAAGTGTAGATTGGTTGGGAGGATAGACAAAATTAGGACTGTACCAATACAGTCATACCTCTGGTTGCAAACATGATCCATGCGGGAGGCACGTTTGCAACCGCAGCATTCGCAGCCTGAAGCGCCACGTCTGCGCACATGCGTGTGATGCAATTCTGCGCATGCGCGAGCATCGAAACCCGGAAGTAACCCTTTCCAATACTTCCGGGTTCAGCGCAGTCCGCAACCCAAAAAAGCGCAACCCACAGTGTCCGTAACTTGAGATATGACTGTAGTAACGCATGGTTCATTCTAACTTAGGAACATGGTAACTTAATTAGCCGACTTATACCGAGTCATACCATTGGTCCATCTAGTTCAGTATTGTCTACACTGATTGGCAGAGGCTGTCCAGAATTTTATGCAGGGTCCCCCCCCCCAGCCCTACCTGGAGATGACAGTGATTGAAGCCGGGAGATTCTGTGTGCAAAGTAGATGGTCTGCTACTGAGCGGTGGCTCTTTCCATCACTCGATTGTTCTTTTAATTGTCACAAAAAAACATTTGAAACTAATTACAAGACAGGCTGAGTTTCTTTCTTTCTTTTTTTAAAGGAACTATTGAACAGTTGGGGGGGGGGGTTGGCACAAAGACCTGATCCTGACAGCACTCCCTAAAGTGCTAAAGTTAAGTGTTCTTTGATACATTTGTTCTAATGGATTGCTTTGAGGTTTTTGATTTTTTGTATATATAAAAAATGTGACCTGGTTGTTCCTTTCTATAATTAAAAAAAAACACACACACACCTTCAAAAGCAGCTGACATTTTTTACTCAAAATGTCAAAAAGTACAGGATTATTAACAAAATGGATGGCAAAAAAATTTGTACAATACTGCACCACTGTGACCTATTCCACTTGCAAATTTCATGACTTTTTGACATTTATAAATCTGTCTATAGCATATCATGCCTGAGATATTAGGAAGATGTAGCTCGGCAGAAGAAGCTTTATTATATTATCTAGTAAGAGGAAAAATTAAGGCTGAGTTTATGAATGTGATAATGTTTTTGAATGCGGCAGAACAGCAATGGTAAATAGACTCTTGAGGAAGTAACTCGGTTGCAGGGGGCGGGAGGCAGGATCAACAAGGCAATCCTGTAGTCATGCTACGTTAACATAGCTTAGTTCTGCTCTTGCCATTCTGCCTGTTCTATGAATATATGTTTTTTCAGCAGCCTTCATTGCTGATTGATTCAGATCTTTAATATTCATTAATTTCTACTTTCCATTTCTTGGGCATGAAACTGGGTATGCTATTTGGTTTGACAATTAGATTTAGGCACAGCTGGGGGAGGGGCTAGGAAATACTTAATATAGAGCAGGGTTTCCCAAAGTTGGGCTTCCAGATGGTTTTGGACTACAATTCCCATCATCCCTGACCACTGGTCCTGCTAGCTAGGGATCATGGGAGTTTTAGTCCGAAAAACACCTGGAGACCCAAGTTTGGAGTCTCTGTTCTAGAGACAGAAAAGCAGGAAGTTGACTTAGACCTGGTCAGACCATTTGTCTTGGCTATCTATCCCGGGATTATCTGTTCTGACTGGCAGCAGAAATCCAGGGTCTCTTCAGCAGGGGTCTTTCCCATCATCTGCTACCATATCATTTGAAATGTAGATGAGCAGGGCATTAGACCTGAGAACTTCTGCATGTGAAGGAGGGCATTCGGCTATAGTTTACAGTCCCTCCTCAATATTCGGTTGCCTGTTTTGCATCAGTCTTGTCTGCTTTAACAGCTCCAGCCATCTATTTCAGAAGTGAAGAACCACAAACCTTATAGATGTTGCTGGACTCCAACTCCCATCATCCCTGACCATTGGCCATGCTGCCTGGGGTTGATGGGAGTTGGAGTCCAACAGCTTAAAGGACTACATGTTTTCCATCCCTAATTTGTTTGGAGGTGAAGCTAATGAGGAGGAAGAGCCTGGATCCAATTCAAGACTGAACTGGTGAATGATCAAACCAGGAAAATACCACACCTAGAAAATAGATTATTATCATGTGGCTTACATAGATTATGAAGCCAGGGTGATCATCAAAACCAGGCTGTGTAAAGTTGTGCTTGCTTACTGGAATAAAAACTTGCTATCATTTTTATATTGGGTAAATTTTAAATTGGGTGAAACTCCTAGCAAAGTTTTTTTTAAAAAAATCTTGAAACTTGGTGTCACTGTCTACCCTTGATTTTGCCCAGGATTAAAGCACTGAAGATCACCAGCCATTATCTTCCTGACCTTCAAAAATTTCTGCAGCCTATCCCATTTTTCATTCCATGCTCGAACTCCTATAATGAGTCCACTGCTTGGGGCTGGCAAGGAGTCTTGAGCAGTAGCTTAGAAAAACGTGACTTTCTGGAGTGCATGTCCCTCCTCCTAATTAGATTCAAATTCTATGCATTTGGCTCCCTAGGAGGGACAGGTAAGAGATTGTTTAAGGTACGTGGAACTGAACTGATTTTCCTAAGGGAATGAGTAGATTAAAAGAGCAGAAATTTTAATGTTCATCTCAAACTGCCTGAGCTGAAAGCCTGTGGAAAGGAGAAAAATATATAGTGCAAACCAAAATAAAATAAAATAAAATAAAAACCTTTAATTTATTTATGGCTAACTAGGCTCCTATTAATAGATGTATTTACCTTGGCAGGATGATGGGGGAAAGAAAATGAGTAGCTGGCTATTTCCCCCCATCTCAGTCCAAAGCTTCATGTGTGCCCTTATTTGCTAATATAGTTTTTGTATGCAAGGGCCGCTCATATAAATGGATCTGCCCATCTCCACTGAAGCAAATGGGAAAGCTCTTGTGGGCATGTGTCCTATGCATGTATAAGTGCCCTCAAGTCAGAATTACAGTTCTGGAACAGGACACCCAGGGCTGGTCCAAGACATTTTGCTGCCTGAAACCAACAACAAGATGGCTCCTTCTTCCATATACAGGAGCTGCCTGGACTGAAAGTTGAATATTGCTATAAGACTGGTGACACAATGACATCCTCCACCACACCAGAGGGAGCAGTTTAGTTTAGGAGGTACAAGATGGCACACACAAGAACTCTGTCCTGCAAGAGGGAGGAAGGGCTGAGAGGAAGGGCTCAGTATCTGCCATCTAAGATATCACTCTGCCTAATGGCAGGATTGACTCTGAGGACACCTGCCTTTTGAAGACTATGGTCAAAGGCTTAATGTGCTACTGCTTCTGATAAAATGTAATCCAGCCCATGGAAGTTTAAGCCATAATATATCTATCAGTTCTTCAAGTGCTATAAGACTCTATTGTTTTTACTGCAATTGACTAACATGGCTACCTCTCTGGAGTTGGTGTCAACATGGTTATCCAGTGACAAGTGTTGCTTGAACCTTTTTGGAGCTCATCAATATTTACTCACAGAGACACAAACTTAATGGTGGAGACACGCTTTCTTTTTCTTTTTTTAAATGATATTTATTAAAAGTTTAACAATTACAGAAAAAGAGAAAAAAGGAAGACAGTAAAAAGTTACAATACAATACATCAAAAGAAAATGAAAACCAGAATAAGAAGGGGGGGGGGGAATCAATACATCGAAGCAGAAAAGCAAAAACGTTTAAAAACAAAAACATTTAAAAACACATCCAATATTCCATATCTTTACTTTTCACTTACTTGTTTTCTCGACCTCCTCACACCTCCCTTTTTGTATTCTAGTTCAGTTAACTATTTCAGCAAATTCTTTCCATCTTTCTCAATTTTTGTTATATAATTTATCTTAACAGTCTATCCTTCAATTTTTCCATCTTTGCCCATTATCAATCAACTTTTACTTAATTCTTTATTACATTTCTGCTAAAACCATATAACTTCATTCCAACATCCTTCTAGCATTCATTAATTTTGCAATATTTCTGTAAATATACTTTACTTTTTTTCCAATCTTCTTCCACCAACTCTTCTCCCTGGTCTTGGATTCTGCCAGTCATTTCCGCCAATTCCATGTAGTCCATCAGCTTCATCTGCCATTCTTCCCTGGTGGGTAGATCTTGTGTCGGTGGAGACACGCTTTCCATGCAGAAGGTCCCAGATTAATTTTTTGTTGAATTTATTCTGAATGATCTCAGCTAGCAAAGCTAGAATAGCTCCTTTGGATACTTTGAAGACCACTAACTGTCGGAGGAGACAATACATGGGTAGATAGGCCAATGGTCTTGACCAAGTATAAGACCACTTTGAATGCTCGGGCCTTAAGAGCTGCCTTATAATGAGCAAGACCATTGCTCCATCGAGCTCAGTATTGTCCACAGAAACTGGCAGGAGCTCTCCAGGAGTTCAGACCCAGGACATTCACAGCCCCACCTGGAGAATCTGGGGACTGAATCTGGTACCTTCTGATTGGCCTTCAAAACAGCACATGTAATATTAATGTGCATGTCTGCAAAAAATAACCTTGTGTCATATACAGATAAAAATATTATCTGCAGAGCATCTACATTTTCACTCCTGCTTGTCAGTTCTCCACAGAAGACTAGTACCTTCAGAATCGAAAGAAAGGCTATACATTTATTTGGCAGATCGATACCGGTTAATGTTACTGTGGAGGCAGTCGTTCCATCCTGACCTTTTTCAGAAAAGCTGAGCCACCAGACAGCAATTTACTTTTTTCAAACTATTTCTCTCTGGTAAGGCTAAGTGCAGTCTTATCCAAGTCATATTTAAGAAGATGAACAGAGAGTGCTTTTATCTGTTGCTCAGCTGCCTCTAGTTAGCCAGCACCTCCTGCCATGTGGTGATAGGATCCTTGTACCAATTCTGCAACTGCTACAGCCCCAGATGTTTTGGGACTACAGCTCCCATCATCCCTGACCACTGGTCCTATTAGCTAGGGATGATGTGAGTTGTAGTCCCAAAACATCTGGAGGGCCAAGTTTGCCTATGCCTGCACTAGGACTACTGGGGCATAGCCCTCCCAAGGAGAATGCCAAGAAAGTTATAAAATTCTCCTGCCACAAGTTTCAAAGCCACACACTATTTTCTGTCCCCCACATATTTTGAACTCAGAGAAGCTCCTATTGTTATCGGGTCAATCAGGTATCTGCACCTCTTCAAAAGAGTCTTCCCTGTCCTCTGAGCCTTCTCAAAGCTGTTTCTTTGAAGGCCATACCTCCAAACTCTGTAGCCAGGACTGCCTCTCCCCATATGAACTGACCTAGACCCTGCAATCATCATCTCATGCCTTTCTTCATGTGCCTCCTCCATGAGAAGTCCGGAAGGTGGCAACACGAGAATGGGCCTTTTCTGAAGTGGCAATGCAGAATGCTCTCCTCAGGGAGGCTCACCTGGTACCTTCATTATATATCTTTAGGCACCAGGCAAAAGCATTCCTCTTCAACCAGACTTTTGGCTAGTGAACATTTTGTGTCCTTTTTAAATGTCCTTTTAAATGTGTTTTGGGGAGGTGGGGCGTTTAATTTTTGATGATTCCTTATTTATCAGTTTTGAATTGACATCCATTCACATTTCCTCTGAGGAGCTCAAGGTGGCATTATGGGATTTCCTTTTCCATCCATGTTATCTTCACAACAACCCTGTGAGGTAGCTTAAGCTGAGAGGCAGTGAATTTCACAGCTCATTTTAACCCTGCTCTCCACTTAATATGACATGGTTTTATGCTGTATGCCCCTCTAAGAAGTAGGATGGAAAGCAAAACGACAGCAACCACAGATTTCCCTCCACAATACTTTTTCTGTTCAATCTTTGGGACATGAATCTAGTCATTTCATAAATCTTGATATATTTTTTTCACACATGGTTGAGCAGAGTGTATGGAATATATTAACAAGCTGGTCAACTTTAGCAGTTTAATTTACATATTTAGGATTTAACATACTTCATCAACAAACTTCATTTTGTGTAAAAGTTGTAATGATACAATTGTATCTTCCTTTTACACTGTCAGTGTATATAATGGAATTTCTAACTAATGGAGCATGTCTGTCTATCTCGTCCTCTTTCTCTCTTTCTGAAATGGGATTCAGCAATTTGGAACGAGATTATAAGACAATGTGAGCTCTGGGAAGAAAAGGCTTGTCTTTAAAATAGAAAACCTTTTAGTACCGGATTCCTAATGGACAGTTGTTGCAGTTCAGTAGGGAGGGAAAGGCCTATGGAATTATAGAACTTTTTTTAAAAAAAATGGACTACTTTGCTGTGTGATAAAAAACCTACATTCTGCCCCTGTATGCCAAAGGAGAGAGAATAAGTGCTGCAGTGAGCTGCAGGAAGAGAAAGCTCTCCCCCCCCCCACCAGTACTCACATTTGGATTGGCCAATCTTCAGCCATAATATTCCCTTTCAAATTATGAGGGATAAATTTGCATGCTTCAGGTTTCTGTCAGTTTTAACTATCAAATCTTCCCACAAAGAAGGTTTGAAAATTCCCTGTCCTTAGGGAATCTACATTTCCCCTGGTGTGTGTGGAGGGAAATGATTATTAAACCAGTTCAAATCTGGAGTGTAGACATGCTCTCGGAAGACTGCAATAACAAGATAAAATTACTTGAATTAAAGGATCCCTTAAGATATCAAGTATTCTCTTGCCTTGTAAAATCAAGATGATGGGTGAGTTTTTGGGGTGGGGGGTGGGGAGAGGGAATTATCCTCCCCAGATATCTCCCCAGAACAGAACCATTTTTACGGCTATTTAGATGCTCCCGTCACTGTGAAAATATAGTGGATGAGTCAGTTTAAAACATTCATTAGAGCCACCTCCAAAATAGCATTTTAGATGAAAAATGGCTTTGCTACATAGGGAGAGTGATTGGAATGTCAAGAATTTCATTTCAGGCAGCATTTTTGTTATTAGAGTGAGCTCATGTTGTCTACACATTGGTTTTGTTCAAAAGATATAATGCAAGATAGGGGAGGAGCGAGGGGAGGAAAGCCCTTCCCGTTCCCTTATTTGCTTCACACTACTTCTATTGTAAGCATGATAATAACAATTCTAATATGCTTTTCATTTCCTTGGGTACTGCGTCTTATGTCTTATAATGCCCGTCATGATTTTGCTTCTCTGGGAATTGGGAAAGTAATCAAAAGGGTCTATTCTTTAGTAAGCAGTGCACTCCTATATTAAAACCTTAGCTCTCCATTTCTTAAATGTATCCCATGAAGAAACCGGGTTTAATGTGTTGATAAATCAGAGAAGCTCCCTCCTCATTTCTTTCTCTCTCTCTTTCTCTCTCTCTTTCTCTCTCTCTGGCCTCTGCCTTTTTGTGTCTGTTTGGATGGATTGTCTGTCTGACATTTGTATTTCTCCTGTCTTTGTAGTATCTGAATGTCTCACGCGCTCCAAGATATTTATCCTCACAACACCTTTGTGAGTAAAGGGGATAATATTATCTCCATTTTACAGATGGCAAACTGAGGAACAAAGACTAATTGGATTTGTCCAGAGCCATTCAACAGCCTTTGGTGAAAAGGAAATTAATCCGAGTCTCCCGAGATCAAGAACAGCATTCTAGCCACTAAAACTCCACCAAGGCCAATGGCTCAGCTTACTGCCTCACAGAAGGGTCTGTCCTTCAAAATCCTTTGAGGAGGGCACCTCATCAAACAAAACACAAATGACTACTGACTTCCATTTTACTCTGAACAAAGCACAAAATATGTTTCAAAATTCTAGCAGCTGCTCCAAGTGTTGTTTAGCATATACATTATCTTAATGCAGCGGCAAGAAGCAACTTGATAAAAAATACATTTCCCTCTTTCTCTCCCTCTCTCTTTTGAAAAAGCCTTTTTAAAAGCCAACTTTGGGTGGGTGAGGAGACCTGGAAGCTTATTTGTTTTCTCTGGCTTTTAACTGAAAACTCCTACAGTATATGTTGCTATCCAAAGTGGCTTGGGGAAGTATTTCGAGTGTAAAGCTCCCTGAGTAAGCCAGCTGGCTAATCTGCATAATATTTTATCTAAGGGGCTAGGCTGAGAGAAGGAATGCTCAAGTTAAGTTGCCAGTTGGAGGGACAGTTCAATTGTCCTCTTGACAGCTTTTTATGCTGACCTTCCTCCCCACTACTCCACTCCCACTCTTCAGCCAGCCAGGCACCCAGAGAGACTATACATAAGTCAGTGAAACCCATAAAAACAGTAACAATCAATAAAATCATAAAAGCAGAGCCAAAAAAACTCCGGCAGCAACCATTGTGTGTGCACAAGGGACATTTTATCTAAAATGACCTAAAAGGTCTGAGTGAAACCTGGCCCTGAAAAGAAAACAGACTTGGCGTCAAGCAAAATCTCCCTGAGGGGAATGCTCTAAAGCCAGTGTGCTGCAACCAAAATACCGGTAAGTTGTTGCCTGTTACCTCTACCCAAAACTCACCTCTCCTCCAATGGTGTTGGAACCTAGAGATGGATTGAGGGCTCACAACATGTTTGAGTTTGACCTGAGAATCTCAGAGGGCCACTAGGCTTTCATTGAAGGGAGTCAAACACATAGGTTTGTGAGATTGAAAAGGATTCAAGTGCTCTGTCAACCCAGCGCAACAAACTTGCTTTTTAATTTTTTAAAAAAGAAAACAAACCTTTGGGTGTTTTGCAAAGTGATGATGAAAGGCATTGAAAAGCATGGGAGGAATGAATGTTTAACAGGAAGATGTGTTTCCCAATATATATGTGCCCAAGGCTGTTGTGATTCGGCAGTTTGCTTGGCCAACAGATGGTGCTAGAAGCTACAACACGATGACCACCTTCTGAGAGCTGACAGGCCATTGCAGCAGAGGCAGAGGGCAGCTGTGGTAGGCAGCCTGTTCTGCCTCACTGACATCACCACTTCAGCCTCAGTGGCAGAGGACAAGGGCTTTGGGAATATATGCTGATAAACCTTTTAAATATCCCATCCTGAGTCACTACCAGCGCTTCCTCATTTCTATCCCTTCTTGCAATGAACAGAGCACATCATTAGTAAGTTTAAATGTTTACTTACAAAACTTCCAAAGGTCAGGTTCATATGTTTATCCATGCAGCAGCATGTAAACACAGGTAGAAATCTTGGGATACAAAATATAGTGTAATGGCTCTAAGCATGTAGTCTGAGTTTATAGTGAACAAGCTCAGGTACATCCCATCTCAATAAGTTCACATGATGAAAGAGCAATGAAGAAAGGAGGAAACTTAACTTCCTTCCTCTCAAGTAAGGGGTGACCTAGCTGAGTCTAGCAATACAGCTCTGTGGTGTTAACCCCTTCACGCATTAACCAGCCCCAAGCATGCTAGTTATGTTTGGCTGCAGTTTCCCACAGACACATCAGCATGTTTACTTGGGAGTAAATCCCAGTGAACTCAATGGGAGTACTTCTGATTAGACAAGCATAAAAGTAAACTGTTAATTCCTTACCCCTGCCCTCCCTCTCCCAAAAATATAGACTTTTAAACCTTTGGATTTACTTTTAAATAAGAGCATTTCTGGTTTTTGCAGGTTATTCTTTTTAAAACAAAAAGCAAAAAGCAAATACTGGTAAATACAAATGTCGAAAAGTGTTTCCTAAAATTTCAGGATAAAAAAATAGGGTTGCATAGAATAGCACACTGTGACTTTGTAGTCTTAATAGCCCTGCTTCAATCATAGCCCTTTTCTTTGGGGGAACATTTAACACTACACTTCTCAAATAAAATGAGTTGCTGGAAGAATGATCCACCCACTCTGTGAAAGTGTGTCTTTTTCTGAATGTTTTCAGCTGCCATCCAATACAATAGATGCTCCCAGTGAACAGCAAATGAGGCAGTCATTCTGTGATGACAGTAGCCATTTTAAATTTCCCCAGATTAAAAAGAAAAAAAGCTCCATAAGAGGATTTTCTGGCAAAAACAAAATGGCAGCTGTTCTAGTTCTATTTCCTGAAAACAAGTTTACCTCACTCTCCCAAGTTATTAGCCAAAACAAAGCAGGCAATTTTGAGATGGATGAAATAGCTGAGAAATTATATTTGCCAATTCAGTATAGTTTTAGTAAAAGCATCCCCCTTCCCTCACCAAACTGACTGAGGGGTGGGGGGAATCAAGAAGACCTCCATTGTTCCAATTCATTAGGTTTCTTTTAAGGGCCAGATATATCCACTTCTAAAATCAGTGGTGGAATAATATCCTAATCCACAGATCTTCCAATAGTAGTAAGTTGCACACAACTGTGTGTGCAGATATCTGCACAAATGAAATATATTATTGGTGTTCAAGTGATAGGTGCGCGAGGAAAAGGTAAGATACCATATTTACTCGAGTCTAATGTGCCATTGAATCTAATGCGCACCTCAATTTTCAGAACCTTGAAACCAAAAAAAGTATTTTCTGGCGAATGGAAATGTGCCATTGAACATAATGCACACCTTAATTTTTGCAGCATAATTTGGCCAAAAAAGTGAGCATTAGATTCGAGTAAATACTGTACATTCAGAAGCAGGCCTCAAGTTCAAAATATTTGATAAAGCTGTTCAATAACACTGGAATAAGGCAGCTAGTAGTGGTTCTAGAATCACTTCCCTCTAAGCATGTACAGGTGTCTTGCCAAGATTTTGAGGTGAGGATATCCTGCTGTAGGCTGGGCAACATGATTCACAAAGAAGTTCCACAGCACATTTTCACTGTATGGTTGGTTGATTTTTTAGGGAAGGAAGGAAGGGAGGGAGGGAGGGAAGAAAGAAAGAAAGAAAGAAAGAAAGAAAGAAAGAAAGAAAGAAAGAAAGAAAAAAAGAAAGAAAGAAAGAAAGAAAGAAAATAGCCAATGGAAGAATGTAACATATCAAAGCATTTGTTGTAGCCATTCCTCAGGAATAAACGCTAGATTTTCTCAAAATTGAAGTTGCTCTCATTCAACTTGTTCTCATGGCAGCTGTCAGGGAACTGACATCAGAGGAAAGGGAGTTGGTAGGTCTCCCAGAGACTGGGAGAGAGTCAGCAGCTAAAGCAGGGACAAGGAGGGGGAGCGAGGGGTCTCTGGAGGAGGATCTCAGTAATGCTGAGAGAGACGCAGCAGCCCAGGCAGGAAACAGCAGGGGAGAGAAAGGGGTGAGAGACACATCCAGCGAAAATAGCGGGGAGGTGTCAGAAGCAACTGCAGGGAGACCCATGCTTCGCCGGAAGCTGCCACGTCGTGAGTCCAGGAGACACGTTTCCGTTAAGGAACTTCTTTGCTGGAAGCGCTTCCGCAGGCAGCCACTGTCAGACTCTACTAGTGACTAGAGCAGACATGTCTGAGGAGCTCTGTCACACACAGAGGTTTGTGGGGCCGCACAAACTCTGAAGGGGCACAATTTTAAGCACAAGCAGCTAATCATCCCCTGACAGCAGCAAAACAAGAATTTGCAGAAAACAAAACAAAGCCTCATAAAATTGGTGGGTCAGTGCTTTGGCAAAACGTGGGTGTCCCTTGTCATGGAGAAACTGTTGTATTAAACTGAAGAAATAATGGGTGGGACATCCTAGTCCTAGAGCAGGGACTCCATAGAAGTTGTTTCACTATGACAGCTCCCATAATGCCTGATAACTGACCATGTTGACTGGAGCTGATAAGTCCAATATCTGGAGGGATCACAGGTTCCTCATCCTATTCCTAAAAGTTTCCTTCTAATGTGGAAGCATTCTCTGGCTCATCCAGAAGCTAACAAAGCATTTGCCAGTAAACTCGGCCCTACTGTTCTGCATTTAGATACTGAGAACTCTCATTTCCAACCTGCAAGGAATGATCTTAAGAATAGATATGTGGTGTTGGAAGAAATAACACTGTGCATATTTAGAATGTTTTGACTGTTTCTAGAATGCTTTAAAAAGGTTTTTGTTATTGATGTGTTTGCTGCTCCAGGCTCATTTGGTAGGAAGAATGGGCTATAATGTTTGTTTATAATATATGTCCTGTTAATTCTTTGTTCCCTTAAACTGCTCTTTATCTTATACATGGTAGTACATAAAGTTATATTTTAAGGGTTTCTCTCAAAGTAGTGCCATAAAGATCATTCTTGGCAAGATAGGGCTGCCATACATCCAGATTTTCCCATACATGTAACATGGCAATCACTTCGTTTTTGGTCGTTTTCATAAAGTTGTCTAAAAAAAGTTTTTACTGTGTATGCTGCAGAAATTGTTTTGGTTTTTTTTAAAAAAATATATTTATTAAAAGTTTAACAATTACAAAAAAAGAGAAAAAAGAGACAAATACATCAAAAAAATAAAAAGCAGAATAAAAAACAATACAGCACAACAATAAAAAACAAAACAAAACAAAAACATTTAAAAAACAAAAACATTTAAAAATACATCCAGTATTTCCATGTCTTTGTCTTTCATTTACTTGCTTCATCGACCTCCTCACACCTCCCTTTTTTGTATTCTAATTCAATTTAGCTATTTCAGCAAATCCTTTCCATCTTTCTCAATTTTTGTTCTATAAATTATCTTAACCCAATCTGACCTTAAATTTTACACTTTAGCCCATTAACAATCCATTTTTACTTAATTCTTTATAACATTTCTGCTAAAACCATGTAACTTCATTCCGGCATCCTTCTAACATTCATTAATTTTGCAATATTTCTGTAAATATACTTTAAATTTTTTTCCAATCTTCTTCCACCGACTCTTCTCCCTGGTCTCGGATTCTGCCAGTCATTTCCGCCAGTTCCATGTAGTCCATCAGATTCATCTGCCATTCTTCCCTGGTGGATAGATCTTGTGTCTTCCAGTGCTTTGCGATAAGTATTCTTGCTGCTGTTGTAGCATACATGAAAAAAGTTCTATCCTTCTTTGGCACCAATTGGCCGACCATGCCCAGGAGAAAGGCCTCTGGTTTCTTCAGAAAGGTATATTTAAATACCTTTTTCAGTTCATTATAGATCATCTCCCAGAATGCCTTAATCTTTGGGCATGTCCACCAAAGGTGAAAGAATGTACCTTCAGTTTCATTACATTTCCAACATTTATTATCAGGCAAATGGTAAATTTTTGCGAGCTTGACTGGTGTTATGTACCACCTGTAAATCATTTTCATTAAATTCTCTTTTAAGGCATTACATGCCGTGAACTTCATACCAGTGGTCCATAACTGTTCCCAGTCAGCCATCATAATATTATATCCAACATCTTGTGCCCATTTAATCATAGTGGATTTCACCGTTTCATCTTGAGAATTCCATTTCAACAGCAAGTTATACATTCTTGACAAATTCTTAACTTTAGAATCTAACAATTCTGTTTCCAATTTTGATTTTTCCACCTGAAAGCCTATTTTTTTTGTCCAAGTTATATGCCTCCATTATTTGATAGTAATGGAGCCAATCTTGCACTCTATTTTTTAATTTTTCAAAACTCTGCAGTTTTAGTCTATCTCTTTCTTGCTCCAAAATTTCCCAATACTTCGGCCATTTGGCCTCCATATTGAGTTTTTTCTGAGCCTTTGCTTCCATTGGTGACAGCCATCTCGGGATTTTATTTTCTAACAGATCTTTGTATCTTATCCAGACATTAAACAGTGCTTTCCTGACAATATGGTTTTTAAACGCTTTATGTGCTTTAACCTTGTCATACCACAAATATACATGCCAACCAAATACATTATTAAAACCTTCCAAGTCCAACACGTCGGTATTTTCAAGAAGCATTCATTCTTTCAGCCACAGAAATTGTTTTTTTGCTTAGTATGTCTTTTCAACTCAGGCATAAAACCCCAACATCCATGAATCACTTCTCTCCATAATATGGAGTATTGGTAGTCATTTTGTTATTTGCCATACATTTCAGAAGAGATCCCATTACTGGCCAATAATCTCTCCTGAGCAACTCAGAGTTTAAAAAGAAGAGGAGAATTTGGAAAGAGATATTTGTGCACACCATTACGTCACATTCCTATCAGCAGAACGTGTGCAGAAAAGAATTACACAGACACAAGACTCAAATAGATAAGTAGGTAATATACATTTGAAATGACAATGTTTGGATAGCATCCAGCTATTAAGGATCATATTAATTTAACATGTTTATCTCTACAGTTCATTCTGGGTCTTGAGAATGAAAGATGAAATGTAAGGTTTTAATTACAACAAATGATATATCTATAAACTGCTCATTTTTTTATAAGCCTTCAAAAAACAGCTTAGGCGGAATATCATTCCAAAACGAATGGAAAATCAAGCGAAAACACCCACATTTGCAATAATTGTATCACGCATAAAGCTTGAGAAGTGATGAATTTATAAACCTTTTCAACCTTCACCTTGACTTTTCATGAAATCTTGAATGGAGAAAAGCTGAAACAGATGGTTCTAGGGACTAAGTCGTCATTAGGAATAGATGAGTAATTGAAGAAGGGAGCTGCTGCCTAGATACTTCTTATGTTGCATGCCTCAGTCTATACGTCTACTCCTGCAGTCAATGTATAATTACCTGGAATTCCCAAAAAAGGAATCTTTCCCACTGCCTCTGAAAGACAATGCTATGTTATGACAGACTTTAGTTTCAGAGGCATTGTGGGAGAACATGGCAGCAGGTTGGTTTGCTTTTGGCAGGGTGTGTTCGGATGCAGGGAATTTAGAGTTAATTTTCCTGATTATAATGCTAGCACTTCTATCCTTGATTCTAACATTCCTTTAATACTGGATTACCAGTTGATTTTTCTCCTGCTCTGGACTTGAGCCAATGGCTTCAAGTTAGAAGAAAGGTGATTCTGACTAAATATTAGGACAAACTTTCTGACAGCAGCATCTCTTCGACAGTGGAACAGACTCCCTCAGGTGGTGGACACTCCTTCATTGAAGGTTTTTAAGCAGAGGTTGGGTGGCCATTTGCCATTAGCTAAGATTCCTGCATTGCAGGGGATTGGACTAGACAACTCTTGCGGTCCCTTCCAACTTTATAATTATTCTATGATTCTATGGCTATGGAACTGTGGCTTTTCAACTGATATACCACCATGTCATGCTAAATCTTAAATGGCGTGAGAGAACTGTATGCTGGAATACTGCCCTGAATTTTGTCATGTGAAATTACAATGCAAAATTTCTGTGATTTTCCAGGTTAAAATGGATATTAAAATGGGATCAAATACAGCGTAATGAGCATTAAACCTCTACCACGTTCCCCAGTGACTTTTAAATCATGTGAAAGCTAAAGCATGAAAATTATTGTGTAAGCAAATGTCAGGAAAATGGAATGAAGTGCTAACCCTAATAAATATCTTATATATATATATAAATGAAGTGCTGTCTGAATGCAGCCACAGCTATCACCAAAGCAAGGGGAAAGCAACTGATTGAAAGTGCACAAAAACTAAATTTCCACACTGGGTACCACCTGAACTTCCTATGCCTCTGGATGAGGTATGCAAAAAGTATACAAAAAGGCCTCTTAACATAGTAAGCTCTCCCCTACCCCAACTGGTCATCTCCTTGTGTGCAAGCATCATGCATACCCAACTGTTGCCTGTTGTCTACATGAAGGTTGTTCAATCCTTGACATAGTTTCCCCATAATGCAGCAGGAATGGGAAGGAAGGAAATATTTTGTGGACATTGGTAGCTAGGTGATATGCACACCCCACCCATTTTCTTTGATGCTTGAGGGTTTGGTTAAGCAAACAAAGAAATGGAGAATCCTGCTTGAGGCACAGTCTCCCAATCCTGGTGAGCCTTTTCTTCATGGTGGGTTGATTTCTTTTCTTGCTTACCTGCATAGCTGGAGGAGAAAGTGTTGTCCTTGCAATTCCAGTTGCAAGAGTAGAACTGAAGTTCCTGGTGACTGTTTGCATGAGACAGAGTAGCTTTAAGGGTTCTGAAAGGGACGCTGCCTATCCGCCCTTGCTAAATATATTCCACCACCCATGGACCATTGTTATTTAGGAAAAGTGTGTGCTGGTGTTATTTTTTAAAAAGTATTCTGTGTCTGTACTGTATATATTTTGTTCAGAGCACCCATTCACCTAAGTACCAACAACAATGTACACTCATAGTTCTTGATATAAGGGGCAAAGTTATGTAAGCCCATGCCATATGTTTTAAATACAGTGGTGCCCCGCAAGACGAATGCCTCGCAGGATGGAAAACTCGCTAGACGAAAGAGTTTTCCGTTTTGGAGGTGCTTCGCAAAACAAATCTCCTATGGGCTTGGTTCGCAAGACGAAAATGTCTTGCGAGTTCCTGCGGGGTTTTTTTCCTTTCCCCCCCTTTTTCTAAGCCGCTAAGCCGCTTATCCGCTTATCCGATAAGCCGCTAAAAGCCGCTAATAGCGCTAATCCGCTAATCTGTCAATGGGCTTGCTTCGCAAGACGAAAAAACCGCTAGACAGAACGGATTCTTTTTGTCTTGCGAGGCACCACTGTATGTGAGATCTATTGCTTGCTGAATTTATTTATTTTGTATCAAATCCTAACAAAGTGGCTTCTAGTTACATTGCCAAAAGAGAGAGAGAGGAAATGCATCAGCAAAAAAGAGGGGGGAAGGGGGGGAGATTTGAATGTAAAGATGCAAATTTAAAAATAATTACTGTAAAATTAATAGAAATACCAGGTGAACTGTGTGCCTACATAGCCTGCTTTTCAGGTGCAAGCTCTTGACTGGCAAAGGCCCCAGCTCCACTTTTTTACATTTAAAAATAAATAAATCCTTAATGAACCAGATTGTGGCCTGAAAGTCCTCCAAATAGAGAATTTATTCAGATAAAAGAATGACTCCTCTTCAAATGTATAATGGTCCTCTGTAAAGTAGACCACCTGCCTTCCAATATATGAAATAGAAGGCATATAGTCAATACTCATATTGAATCATAAATCACCATAAGGCAAGAGTAGGATTTAGAATAACCCAAGAGCAATGGTATCTTTAAACATGATATTTTTATTATTTTGTGCCTTTCTTTTAATCTCAATTTTTGTAACAGCGTTTATGGCATCTTTGTGACCGTAACATGATGAGACTCATGATGCAGTGTAATTATAAACAAAACAAAACATGCGTACGAGGACACATTTGGGCAGACCGAACTGCTTCCCCAAATACAAATAGTACAAAAGTCTTTTAATTGAATGGGTTGCGTGTACTGCCTCTTTCAGAGCCAAGCCCTGAAGCCCTTATCATGAGCAGACCATGGTGGAGAATGGAGTAGAACAATTTTGCTTTTCCAGGCTTGTTTCCTAAAGAGGCAGCACACAAAAGAAATAATTACTTACTTTCTTCTTTGTCAAAAACTTGTAATTGTTTCTTGCAAAACCTTCATCTTCATGCTTCTCAAATCCCAGCACCATCCTAACATGGTGAACACATTCTTACTCATACAGGTTAGAGGTATTCAGTTACTGCGACTCCATGAATCTAAGTTTTTGAAAAAATATATAAATATTGAAACTTTTAAGACCACTCTCTTGTAGGTGATATGTTAGGCGGCATCATTATTCCACTGACAAAGCAGTCTTTCTCCCAATGCCTTTATAGGACAAATCCTAGTGGCAGTCAGTAGATCATCTTATAATTTAATTTTGCATCTTGCAACAGAAGAAAGTCAAACACTGCAGGAGGGAGGGGGAAGGAAAGGAACAGAAGGTTAGCACAAGAAAATCTGTACCGCAGCTCAAGAGCCACTTGTTCTCCTTGAACAACCTTGGGATGTCATTCAGCAAAGTCCTGCATAAAGCTATATGTTGTTAAATCAGATAAATAGCACATAACTCTGTACCTATATATATACAACCATTCATAACTGGGGCTGGTTCTGTAGAGAAGAAATGTATATGGAAAATCAGATTTATTTGAAAGGAGAGGAAAAAACCATTAGGTTTGTTAAATGGAATGAGTCCAATTTATTCAGTAAGTTTTCCTTTTGATAAAAGATTCATGCCCAGGTTCTTAAGCAGTCTTCTTCTGATGTCCACCAGCTGTTTTGGACTCCTATTAGCCCCAACTCTGAATGTTGGGCATTATAGTCCAAAACAGCTGCAGGACATCAGGTTGAGGAAGGCTGTTTGAAGGAAAATTTTTGAAATGACAAATTATTATTATTATTATTATTATTATTATTATTATTATTATTATTATTATTATACCCTTCTTGCTGGGTTGCCCCGACCACTCTGGGAGGCTTTCAACACATATTAAAACATAAGAAAACATCAAACATTAAAAACTTCTTGATTCAGGGCTGCCTTCAGATGTTTTCTAAAAGTTGTGTAGTTCTTTATCTCCTTGACAACTGATGGGAGGGCATTCCACAGGGAGTGCGCCACTACTGAGAAAGCCCTCTGCCTGGTTCCCTGTAACTTCACTTCTTGCAGTGAGGGAACCAGCAGAAGACCCTTGGAGGAGGACCTCAGTATCTGGGTTAAGCAATGGAGGTGGAGACGCTCCTTCAGGTATACTGGGCTGAGGCCATTTAGGGCAGGCATAGGCAAACTCGGCCCCCCAGATGTTTTTGGCCTACAACTCCCATGATCCCTAGCTAACGGGACCAGTGGTCAGGGATGATGGGAACTGTAGTCCCAAAACATCTGGAGGGCCGAGTTTGCCTATGCCTGGTTTAGGGCTTTAAAGGTCAGCACCAACACTTTGAAATGTGCTTGGAAACATACTGGGAGCCAGTGCAGATCCTTTAGGACCAGTGTTATATGGTCCTGGCATTATATGATCCTGGCGACCACTTCCAGTCACCAGTCTGGCAGCCGCATTCTGGATTAGTTGTAGTTTCCAAGTCACCTTCAAAGGCAGCCCCACATAGACTGGATTGCAGTAGTCCAAGCAGGAGATAACCAAAGCAAAGTCTGGACTTGACATCTGAGTGTACTTTCAGACTGTCAAAGTCTGCTGTGAGAAACATGGACAGTTTGGGAAGTGGAAATTAGGCATGTCTAAATGAATTCCCCTCCCCTTCCCACTGAGTTTAACAGAACTTACTCTCAGAAAACAAGATACAGGATTACTGCCTAAAAGACACGGAGGGTGCTATGTTATCTGTTTATGAGGTCCACTCTTCTTTTGTGTGGTCAGCTTTTTGCAAGACTTCCCGAACTCCAGCCCAAATCAGTCATTTTCCAAATGAAGCCTTTCTCATTTGACAGACCACTGTTGGGCCAACCTATTTGCTTTTTGAGCTTGAGAAAAATGGTGATTCAAAGCTCTTTCGCGACGAAAAGGGTGCCTCTAATTACATTTTCAAACAGCACTCTCAGGCTCCCAAAAGGCATCTTAGTGCAGCCTCAGAGTGCCATAAACGTTAGCTAGAAGTAGTACATAATGTCTCTTACATAAAATTTGTCGCTTTATCAGCAAAAAGTGACTACTTTTTTCTGCTACAAAACTGTTACGATAAGAGTTGGTTAGGCAAATAGTGCTACAGGCCCCTGAGAAAAAGAAATAACAGATTGCATTGTATCAGGGTCATTCGTTCCAAGAAAACCAGATAGCTACACCCACACAAATTGGCACTGAGTGATAATACACCTGCTCCACCTTCTTGTTCTCCTGCCTAGGTAGATAAACATTATCTAACCGATTACAGTGGTGGAGCTGCAACTGTATCTGAACTGTCTACTTTCCTCTTGGATGGACAAAATGATAGTTGTACAGCCTTGCTAGCTGAAACAGTGACTAGAAGCAAAGGTTGGAACCTCTGCATGGAGTGTGGTATAGTGGTTAGAGTGGGCTAGGTCTTGGGAGGACAGAGTTCAAATCTTCATTCAGCCATGAAGCACACTGGATGACCACATTCACTTAGGCTATGTACACACCTCACCTTTAAAGGATGTGACTTACCCAAAGAAGCCTGGGATTTGTAGTTTCCCTCTCACAGAGTTGCAAGACCAAACACCTTAACAAACTGCAGCTACCAGGATTATTTTTTTGGGGGGGGGGTGTGTGCAGAGAGTCATGGGCTTTAAATGTACTTTAATTTATGGTGTGTATGCAGGATGTCTGTCGGCCAAACCCTCCACCCAGGATAAAATAGATAAAATGGAGAGAGGGAGAACCACTGAGCTCCTTGAAGGAAAGGTGGCAAATAATAATAACGAAGTAAACAAACAAATGACTAAACTGTGCATTCCAGTTTTAGACATATGCCTAAGCATTTTTTAATGTATACCTGATAATGCAAGGAGTGACTGGAACAAACAGGTGTTACATATCATACGAAGTTCACTTATCAGAGAGCTGGGATTGATAGCAGCTTCCTGAGGACACACCTGGTAACAACCCAGTTTGTTGCCCTGTGATATTGTGAACCAGGCTTTGGTTCAAGACAGGCACAGGCAAACTCGGCCCTCCAGATGTTTTGGGACTACAACTCCCATCACCCCTAGCTAACAGGACCAGTGGTCAGGGATGATGGGAATTGTAGTCTCAAAACATCTGGAGGGCTGAGTTTGCCTATGCCTGGTTCAAGACTTAGAAAGCATGCACATACTGAAGCAGAATTCATTGCATGTGGTTTTCTGCCCACTACTGTAACAACACAATAAGCATCTATTCAAGTCACCTATGTCCACCTTTAAATCTTCCCCACATGTGCTTCTTTCTAAAGCTTTTCCTCTGCCCTGGTTCTTGAAAGTCAAAAGTAAGGCTGTGTTTGGAATCTGAAGGCCTTTGTGTACTTCTCTAGTCTTTCTGTATTTTATGTGGTTCTTTTTCAAATGCTAGTTTTAGAGTCCTGTGCAATCCACCTGAGAAGTTTCCCTTGGCTTATCATAGCATGTTAGTATCTCTCAAAATACCTCAGATGTGTTGCCCGAGGAGCACATTCAAAATTAGCATTTTTATTCATTTTAGGCAAAATCTCAGGACAACGTCAGGATGTAGAGCTCACCTAAGGAAACTCACTAAGCTTATTACAAATATGTTCCACTTGAGGAGAAAAGCCCCAAATTCTGCTATAGGCAGTGTTTTCATGGTAACTAAAATGGAAAATTCTTTCATTTTTAGGGTTTTCATCTGAAAAGTCTAACATATGACAAAGGTCTGAAGGAAAGTTCTAAGCATATTTACTTGAACTCACGAGTCCTTGTCATGATTGAGAATCCTTCATTATCGAAGTCCCTGCTCATGCAGAGAATTCTATGTGCAGTCACCCAATTGTACTTGGAATTCCTGATTAGACCTTCCTTCCCAATGTGGTGAAGCTGGTACACATGAGGAAATTGGGGCTAGAACTTGCATCTATCTATCTATCTACATACATACAAGTACAGGTATATTAATCTCAGCCAATCAGGAGAGAGGGGTGTGTGCCATGTATTATGCAGAGCACAAATGCAGATGTCAACCAGTCGGAAGGTTATAAGATCCAACCACAGTGGGGGTTGCCCTCTCCTTATTGGTAATAATATAGGCCATGTAAAATAAACTGTATAAATAGATTGCTGCTGGAACAAATTGTTGAATCGTTGAAGTACATGGTCACTCCTCTTTCAAAACTGTGAAGACTTAAGTTAGAATGACGTGTTACATATGAACACTGCTTTTGCTTTGTTTTAAATTAAAAGCAAACAGCTGTTTTATCCAGGGAGAACAGCTTTGAGAGAGGTCATTTGGAATGCAGAAAAATGGCAGGAGCAGATGCTATCCTTTCCCTCTCCCCTTTTCTTTTTTCTACTCAGCCAGTAGCCAGCGGAGAAACCTTCATAATCAAAATGGTGTCAAAAGCCTCCCATTCCCAGCATATCAAATCATTGTTCACATCTTATCCCACAAAATTATTCTGAATGGTTCAATAACTTTTCATTTCCTTATGTTGTTTTGCTCCCCCCGCCCCCGCCCCGTATTTGAGAAAGGTTAATTTTGGGAGTTAGCATGCTGGCTGAATTCCATAACCCACCCACCCTCGCAGCACATGACCAAACATTATCCCATAGTACATTTCCTTTGAGCTATTCATAAAAAATGTGAACTTTAAAAGGAAATGATTGCTGCTGCAGGTGGGAAATGCATGCATGAACACACTATATTTCCCTCATAGGAAGATGTATCACAGAACATGAAGCTCAGTCAACAGAGAGAAATCACAAGTGCTGAGATTCGTTCGAGTAAAAGTAGTATAACTCTTATAATGGTAGTGAAGTTAATTGATCCTGTTAATGTTGTTGGGCAATGGACTATTCAACAGAAGTATCACCGAGAAGGGAGGGAGTTAGGTGAACAAAGCAAAACCATGTACAACTTATTTGTTTATCTCAATGATAATATAAACATGTCTCCTCCACATGAGGTCTGGAGGGTGGCAACACGAGAACAGGCCTTTTCTGCGGTGGCTCCCCCTTTTTAGAAGAAGAAGAGTTTGGATTTGGTATCCTGCTTTATCACTACCCAAAGGAGTCTCAAAGCGGCTAATAATCTCCTTTCCCTTCCTCCCCCCCAACAAACACTGTGAGGTGAGTGAGGCTGAGAGACTTCAGAGAAGTGTGACTGGCCCAAGGTCACCCAGCAGCTGCATGTGGAGGAGCGGGGAAGCGAACCCAGTTCACCAGATTACGAGTCCACTGCTCTTAACCACTACACCACACTGGCACCATAGAATCCTCTCCCCAGGGAGGTTCATCTGGTACCTACATTATATATTTTTAGGCACCAAGCAAAAACATTCCTCTTCAACCAGACCTTTGGCTGATTAATATTCTACAGCCTTTTAAATGTGTTTGGTGTGTGTGTTACTGTTTTGTTGCTTCTGTTTTGACTATTTATTTGTGCTTTTATCTCGTGTTTTTATCTTGTGAACTGCCCTGAGATTTTTTGACAAAGGGCGATACATAAATCTAATAAATAAATTAACACAATAAAATAAACCACTTAATCAAAGAGCTCTCAAAGGAGAATCCAAATAAAATTATAGGTAAAGAACAACAAAAACCATACACCCCACGGGTCACTGCAGTCTTCAGGAGAGCTTCTCCTTAAAATTCCAAAAGTATCAGAAGCCCATTCAACAGTAACTCGGAATGGGCTTTCAGCGGGGCTGTCCCTGTTCTTGTAGAACAGCATTCCTGTCAAGGCGTGATACCCACCCACTCCTATCTGCACTTTCCAGAAACAGTTGAAGACATTTCAGTTCTTACCAGTTTTCCTAGCTGGATGAACCTGCCATGTATGTCCACTTTGTATTATTTATAAATTCCTCTGTGGTACTTTCCTGTGCTGTTTTAAAGTGCTATAAAACTGTTTTTCTTGTACTTTGTCGGTGTGCGGAAGATGATTTAGCAACAATAATAGTTATAATGCCAACACAAAATGTGAAGACTAACATGCATACAGCAATCATAATTAAAACACAGGTACGGTCAATAGAAGCCAAGTGGTTCAGTAGGCAGGGCAGACCCTACAACACTTGCTTTGGGGCAGGTGAGTTGCTGCTGGAGGAAGAGGGTCAAGGTAGGTCAGCGTGGTGCAAACACAATTTGGCGTTAATTGGACCTCCTTGCCACCTTCACCTTGCTGCTCCCCCTGCCAGTAGGCACCAGTGACCCATCTTCTAAGAAGCTGGCACAGTAGCCGTGCCCCACCTGGCGGTCAAACTTTTAGAATCTCATCTCCTATTCCTCCTAAATAGTCTTCCTTCAAGTAGGCTCCAAATTCTCCTTGTCAACTAGGTCCAGTTTATAATAAAACTCATCGCTGTTTTTGGAAGGGGATATCCTCCGCCATGGGGATAAATCATAGACTGAAGAGTTATCTATAGCTTCCCCATCCTCAGTCTTACAAGTGGTCTCTTTTGTGTGTTGTATTTTCAAATTATTTCAGAGGAGGCTCACTCAGCATCATGACAAAGTGCTTTTTTGGTATGTGACAAATGGTGCCAGCCCTGTATAAGCAATTTAATGATGAGCAGGCTTTCTTGCATAACATCTTTTGTTAAATTAATGATGGCAAGACAATCTTTCTCTAACCTGACTTGACGGACCATTTAAAGCCATGTATTTTTATATGTGTCCTATGTTCTTTATATGGAAGCATAAATCTAGGTCAGTATTTTCAGTAAATTCCATAAATTATTCATTGAGTCAATTATTTTTGGAGCATTTTGTAGCACAAATTTCTTCCACATGCTCCTGGCCTGCTTTAACACGCAAGGGAAGAAGAAGAAGAAGAAGAAGAAGAAGAAGAAGAAGAAGAAGAAGAAGAAGAAGAAGAAGAAGAAGCAGCAGCAGCTTTGCAGTGGTGACTCCGAAGCTTATTCGTGAATCATGATAGATGCATTTGCGCAGAAAAGGAAATACAGGTGATACAAAAAGTTCAAACAGAACTAGAGAGACTAACTTGAATTGTTTTGCCCAGAAGCAAATGCTGATGGTCACTTCAAATTGCTAGCTGGTTTTGCCGTTTGATTGGTAGATCATCTTCCTCGTATTTGGAAGTCTTCCACTGTAACAGCAGCCTCTGCTGTATAGGTTAGGTATAATGCTGCATAATGGTAAAACTGAGTGTATGTCTGAAGTGGTGTCTGAAATCGAAGCCTGCTCTGCTTTAACAGCATCCATCCATTGATTCTGGTCTTTAAATGAATAAAAATATTCATTTCTTACAGATGTTAACTTAATTATGCCTTCTGTTAAAGCTAGGGACACTGAACACATATTTGTATTTATTTATTTGCGGCAATTGTACCCCACTCTTCAGCCAAAGCAGCTTCCAGAGTGGCTTACATATAATCAAAACAAGATGGTCCCTACCCACTGGATTACAATCTAAGAAAACATGACACTCAAGGAAAAAGGGGATAAGGAGGGAAGAGGAAAATACATCACAACATTCAGATGGCTTTTGGGGTTTTTTATGTTAGGGGCATCCCTGATCAGCATTGGCTTTACAAAGGGTTGGATATAAACACACACATTTCAGTATTTTGATCCCATGCAGCTACATGCAACCTTGTACACACACACACACACACACACACACACACACACACACCTGCAGCTTTTAAATTTTGCTGATACTGGCTTCTGAATATGCAATGAATTTCTCCAAGTTTAGTGCAGAATATAGGGCTTTTGCTCTTCTGCTCTGTACAAATGCCATCTCTTTAACCAGATGGATGCTGTGCATTGTTGTACTGATGCCTATGTTCCTCATGACTAGAAGATAGACCAACCAAATTTTATTAGAGTGGGGGTGTTTTCCAAACTGGCTTCCAGTCACAGTGTTTTACATTTCTAGAAATATTTGTAGAATCCTGAAATCAACAAGGCCTGGGAGGTTTTCACTTTTCCTAGTTTGTGCCCAGTGCTGATCTGAATTTTTTTTAAAGATTCCAGATGCTGATTCCATCTTAGAAGAAAGTATGTGATTCAAGCATTTTTCTGCTAGATGGTTTCATGTGGTTTCTGGTTGGCCAGTGTGAGAAAGAGGATTCTGGGCGTTTGGTCTGATGCAGCAAGGCCTATGGCCTTATGAAGGCTCAAAGTACGGACTGTGCATCACATTATAATACAGTGGTGCCTCGCAAGACAAAAAGAATCCGTTCTGTGATTCTCTTCGTCTAGCGGTTTTTTCGTCGTGCGAAGCAAGCCCATTGACGGATTAGCGGATTAGCGCTATTAGCGCTATTAGCGGCTTTTAGCGGCTTATCGGATCAGCTGATAAGCGGCTTAGCGGCTTAGAAAAAGGGGGGAAGGGGAAAAAACCCCACAGGAACTCGCAAGACATTTTCGTCTTGCGAAGCAAGCCCATAGGAGATTCGTTTTGCGGAGCACCTCCAAAACGGAAAACTCTTTCATCTAGCGAGTTTTCCGTCTTGCGAGGCATTCGTCTTGCGGGGCACCACTGTATCCCAGGACTGGAATAAGTTTATTCAGTTGTTCACCTGAATATCCAAATGCTCAAATTGTAGATCAGGCATAGGAGTCAACTCCTAGGGGCCAAGATCCCTTCGCGTCCCCCCCCCAATAAAATATTTTAGGAGGCTGGGCCCCCCCCCAAAGTTGATGGGCATTGCCGCTCAAATGGTGTGTGTGCACTGTGCCATGTGATTGCTTATGCAGGGTGGGACCTTCCTGGGCCCCCTGAATATTTTATTCAGGTTGGCACCCCTATCATCGGGGTGCACCCAGAGCCCTGCCCCAACATTCTTGGGCCCATCACAATCCCCCCCCCTTAGTCTTCAGCCTTTGCTGTGTATCATGGCGAAGGTGTGCAGGCTCCCCAGTTGCCCAGAGGAGTCTATGCACACTCAGGTGAAAGTCAGTAGGGGCCCCGCATTCAAACAATGATACGTATGCATAATTAACAGGCATGTCCAAAGTCTGTTTTGGGGGCCTAATCCAGCCCACCAGTCGGTTTAATCCAGCTCCTGTGGCAGTTTATTTCCTGGGGTAAAATCCTAAAAAAAAACTCAACAACTTCAACCCTTAAAAAAACTCGACAACTTCAACAACATAAAGTCATAAAAAGAAGCTCAATAACTTCAATCCTAAAAAAAGGTCAACAACTTTGGATGGTTGGCCTGCCTTCTGGTTGGCCCTCATGGCCCTTCACATCATCAAATCTGGCCCTCTTTGAAAAAAGTTTGGACACATAACAGGATCTAAATCTCCACTTTCACTCTAGTTCTGGATCCTGCTTTTCAGGCAAACAATGGAGGATATCCAGGGTTAGTCATACTCTGAGTAGCAAACTCACTGAAATCAGTAGGCTTAAATACTGTGCATGTCTATAACAGATGGATCTGAGGGGCATCTTGGATTGGAAGGATCCATTAGGATCCCTGCCTAATAGCTCCAATAAACTCTAATGGGAAATATTTTCGAGTGGCTTTGTAAATCAGACATGCAGATGAAAATATTTCCACCATGACTTGTCAAAACTGATATATCCACAGCATGTTCTTCTAGGAAAGTTACCACCAACAGCCATATGGATCATTTGAACAGAAATGACATTTTAGAAGCTTCTGGCATATTAATCAAATGATGGTTCCTCCCTGTTCCATCCCCAAAGTGACAAATCTGTTTCAACCAGTCTGTCCATTTAAGCTTCTGGTTTTTCCTTCAGTGTGTCATTTGCATTTGTTTTGTATTTCTTTTTGCCATTTGTCGCAGTATTTCCTTAGATAAAGGTTCCCATTATAAATTGCACTCCACACAATCCTCCTCCCAGTGTTGCATACTAGGGTCCTATTTTGCTTCATTTTTCACTGCTGGGAACCTTTATATTCTGTCTATATATCTGGCTTTCAGTGGCTACGGTGTTTATTAGTGCTGCTTTATTGAGTTTGGATTTGACAGGTTCACCATTCAGTTCGTTAAAACCATAATTACTAAATGGCTATTTCTGAGTGTTTTTCCATTAGTAACTTCAACAATAATCGTATTCATGGGCCAAGTATTGATGACTAAGGGGCTGGGAGAAAACATGCAAACACAGCTTTCAGCAAGTTCAGTCTTTCAAAAAATATCTATTCCTGGTTAAAAAAAAAATCTGTTGGTGGTTTACTCTGTACTGTTCTATAACATTGAACTTTTTATGTTCAGCAAGGTGCAAGAGGGTCAAGGAACTAATTCCACATTTCGGAATAATATTGTAGCCTAGAAAGCAAGATTTTCATCTTTGTTTCTCAGCATTCTAGGTACTTTTCCTGAACATCCAATATTGCCTTAATTTTATTGATAAAGGACATAATTCACCAAACACGGCTCTTCTGAAACCCCTAGGTATTCAAACATGGCATGAATCACAAACAACATTTGGTGGATTATAATAAATTGGCCTTTCATTCACATCCATTGATAGAATATAGTGCCATTCAGTAACAAATCCTATCCGAGCTCTTCAAGAATGTTGAAAGCAACGTATGTAGTCCTAGTTGTGTTTCCTTGAGCGTGACTCTGGATGGGGATGGGAAGAGTCAAAGCTCAGTTCAGTTAGAAGGCCACTGGTAGAATCCTTGACATCCCCAGGCAGGGCTGGGAAGATCCTCTCTGAAGCCCTGGGGAGCTGCTTCCAATCAGTGTAGACAATACTGAATAAATTGACCAATGGTATGACTTGGTATAAGACAGCATCTTTGGTTCTTATTGAAGTGCACATCCCTATTGTGTGCATCCAGAGGGTCTGATGGAGACTAGAGGTGCACCAAATGCACACAAAACTCCCCCATTGAATCAGAGCTTCTGGCTGACAAGATTCCATTCATTGTGCTGTTGCATGTTAGAACTAAAACTATGTCAATTCTGTCTATATGCAACATATATTTTATGATTCCCCCTGAGGCTTTAATGGGTATTACTCTATGCTAGAATTGTCCTGGAATTGCTGGTCTTAAACAAACATCCCAAAAACTTATATAGGCAACCCCCCCTCGCCTGCTGTGACTATTTTGGGTTTTCAGCAGATGGTTATTGTTGTACCACCAATCTTGTTCCTAAAATAGATGGAATTTTAATAGAAAAGTTTTGTTTTGTAGCTTAACCTTTTTTTTAACGTTCATCTAAATTTAAATATTTTCTTGCATTGGCATAGAGTTTATGACAATTGAAACAGACTTTCTCAGAAGCTGTGGAAAAACTTTGTTCACCCTGATAGCTTCCTTCCTGATTTCCCAAGAAGAGATATAATGAAATAGACAGATGAGACATCGGAGGAAGCTGCCTTAGACTATTTGCCTGTCTAGCCCTGCATTTCTACTGTTACTGACAGCAACATTCCCAGGTATCAGGGGCAGCGGACGTTCCTATCACTTGCTATTGGATCATACTGGTGATGCCAGCAAACGAACCTGGGCTCTTCTACATGCAAAGCCCATGCGCCCTACCCCTAAGCTATGGTGCTCCCAAAGACTGTGGGGAGGTCAAATCTGAGGTGCAGGTGCTCCTCATGACAACCCACATAGTCATGCAGATCCTAAGAAGAAAATTGTTTGTTGACCAATGCAAACATTATGCCTTCAATCCCAAGCTATGCTTTTTCCTACTCCTCGCTACATTGCTTAACATCCAGCTTGAGAAAGAACTCTGGTGGATGCAAAGGCTTGCTCAGTATTTTGTGACATTTTGGTTGGTCATAATAAATTATTTGTGATATTATTTTTATTATTATTATTACAATCAGTAAAAATTGAACTTTAACCCTTAGACACACATGCGAAAGTAACCTACCTCTTCCTCTGCTTAGTTTATTCGGTGGGTTCCTCTCTGACAGAAGTTTATTCCTTTTGGTATGTAGGCAACTGGCAAAACAGCCCCCCAGGAAATGACATGTGGAGATAAGCAGTGGCACTTCATTCCTGCTCCATTATATCACTGCTTGTTGTGTCTCTTGCAAAAGGTGGAAGTTTGCTGAATACTTAATGGAAATATGAAAGAAAAGTTGAGCCTAAAGAGTAAAGGTCAGAAATATTCAGGGTTCCCTCCCCTTCAACATTTTGGTAAAATGGGCAAAGTGGACAATACTATTAGAATTACAGTAGGCCAAGGAAGATTGTACCTTCTCTATCTTTGTTCACTGTCAAAGCTGAGGGCTTCTTGGAATAAAATACAAGCAAGTTTTACACCATTCTCTCCATTTCTTCCATTCTTATTATTTTGATATCCATATCTAAAGAACCACTGGAACTAATCCTTTATACAAACAAGTGTAAAGTGATCAGGGCTCAACTGAGTCATGAGGCAAGATGAGGGGACTGTCTCAGCAGGGGTGTCAACGTGAATAAAATATTGGGGGGTTGGGTAAGCCCTGCCCCACATACTCAATCACAAGACATAGTGCATGTACTCCATTTGAATAGCAGTGCCCATCAACTTGGGGGGACAGCCCCCTGAAATATTTTATTGGGGGTGCTGAAGGGACCTCAGCCCCTAGGAGTTGGCTCCTATGTGTCTCAGGCAGCAAGAGCCACAGGGGCAGCAGATTTGGCCTCTGCACTGGGCCGCCAGCGGCGGAGCAAGCCGATTGGGCGCCTAGGGCAGTGCGCGTACCCTGTGCCCAGGGATGGGGCCAGTCGCCAACTGGGCGGGGTGAGTCGGGGCAGGACACTCCGTGGGGCCTCTGAGGAGTCTGCCTGCCTCCTCCCTCTCAGCCACCCTACAGGTGAGGGGGAGGTGGCGGGCGGACTGTTTGGGGCAGCGTGGAGCCTGCGGGCACACAAGCCACCGCGTCGCTCTCAGGAGAAATGCGTGACTTGGGCACGCTGCAGGCCCCGTGGTGAGTGCTGCCCAGCATTTTGTCACCCCCCCCTCAGTGGTGACACTCAGGGCAGCCCGCCCCCATCGCCCTCTGCCCCTGCGGGCTGCAACACCCCTTAGAATCAGAAGTGGGTTTTGTTAAGCAGAGGAATGTAGGCCTTTAAAAACAACCCTGAATTATGATGTTATTTTTTAAAAAATAAAAATCACCCACTGTTGTTCCTACCTTTTGTTTTCAGTTTGTCCTTTTGTTTGTTGGGTTAGCTGGTTGGTTGTAAGTTGCTTTGGGTTACCTTGGACAAGATAAAGCAACTAACAAATTTAATTTATAAATAATGATAAGATCATTTTTTAAAAAAATGATAATGCAGAGCTCTTCCATGCTCTGCAGGCAGCATTTAGGGTGGTCTCACTTCTTGCAAAGCCCATGAACTTTGAGAAGAATAGTGATAAAGGCAAACAGAGCTGTAAGGTTACAGAAATCAGAGCAACACAACGTTTTACAGAGAGCCTGATCTGACTCCCCAGGCAGAGGCACTGGCAGAGGAAGGGGTGTGTGATGGCTGCAGTCCGCCCCGAGTGTCATCCTTGAGGCAGGGTGACATCACTGCCCCGCCCCCCTGGGATGCTCGCCCCACCCCTGTGGACAGATAGCCCCACCCCCAGGTGCACAACATGTGGGCCGCTCCAGGTGCCAGAGCAGCTAGCTCCGCCTCTGGGCAGAGGGGATATTGACATTGTGTCTTGACTTGGGAAGGGTAAAAAATATAACCAATTCACCCCATTTTGCCTCACCCAGAGCTGACCACACCTCTTGAATCTGCTACTCTGCAGAGTGAAATTTAAAAGTTATTTTGTAGTCAGAGATTGCAGGTTACTAGACTCATCTTGTGCTACTGTTCTGGTGAAATACCTAGGCTCAGATATGGAGCAAATGCTATGGAGACTATCATTGTGCCAACGTAGTTGCCATTGTGTTCGATTTATTTATTTTATACTACCTACTGCTTCAGTCTTGAGGCAGATTACAAAAAAAATGAGGCAATATAGATATCTGCATTAAAACCAATACAGATATTGGAGAATAAAACCGATAACTCAGGGCAGGGTTAAAACGTAGTAATCTGCTGCCTTGAAACACCAGCAATGTCCTGAAAGCTCGGTATATTTTTACTAGGTACCAAAACATCACCAGTGTTGGCTTCTGCCTAAGCCCCAGCACAACCTTTTATATGCAAGCTAATGAATCCTTTGCCCCTTCAGTACATTTTAAAGTACTCCTGTAAGCTCTACACTCTAATAATGTTCTGGGGTGACTGATAGGCAAGCTCAGTCACAATGAACTATGCAGGGTTCAATTGCCTTTATTTCTCAACCCATGAATCTTTGGATGTTTTTCATGACACTGGACATCTATTAGACCTTCCCACGTACAATTCCCCCCCCCACTCTTTCTCTGTTCCCTAAGCCAGGCCTGGGTGAAAAAGGGCTCTTTTAACCCTCAAGGCTGCACAAAATGGTTGGATGACAAAGTAATGAAGGCTCTTTGTGACTCTGGAGCCACCGCACAAGTATTTATTGCTAAGCAACGCAGACTCATGTCATTGAGATTTGCCAATTGCAGATGGTGAGTAGGTTTGTAAAATCTTTGAAATCCTTTCTGGTATAAATCTTTCCAATCGCTTTTAGAATAATAGATATGAAGCACAGGCAACCGATCACCATGAAGCGGCCTTGTGAAGAGAAAACGCAGGGGAAAGGTTAATTTAACAACATTCGGTTTCTTCATCGCCATCCTCATTTTCAAAGAGCTACTTTTCAGAAGAGATTATCCACATTGCCACAGCCATGAAAACTGATGTTAAGTGAGAAACTTAAAGAAGAAATCAGTGAGGAAAAGGGTAACTGCTACTCTAGGATGCCAACTCAATGGAAGTATTTGCTTTCTTTTTTGCTCAGCAACTCAGGAAGGAAAAAAGCACCCAAACCCTCCAAACCATATTTGCATAGGTACCTCCTTCTCTGTTCATTAATCCCATTTTCCTCAAGCTTCTCTTTTATCTACCCATCCCTCAGTTTCCTAATTCTCACCCCATAACTTACTCTTAATGCTCCTTCAGCCACCTTATTTCTGGGGTCCATGAGCCTTAGCTGGCTGACCTTTCCAACCCTCTTCTTGGTCTTCAGCCTGATCTCCAAAAATTCCTTCTGTCCTGTTTGATGGGTAACCAGAGTTGCCCTCTAGATGTTGTTGGACCCTCATCAGCCCCAGTCAACATGGCCAAAGATCAGGAATGATGGCAGCTAGCTGTGGCCCAGCAACATCTCGAGGGCCACATGTTCTCAATCCCTAATTGGTTCCAAACCAAATTACAGTGGTGCCCCGCAAGACGAATGCCTCACAAGACGGAAAACTCGCTAGACGAAAGAGTTTTCCGTTTTGGAGGTGCTTCGCAAAACGAATTTCCTATGGGCTTGCTTCGCAAGACGACAATGTCTTGCGAGTTCCTGCTGGGTTTTTCCCCTCCTCTCCCCTTTTCCTAAGCCGCTAAGCTGCTTATCAGCTGATCCGATCAGCAGATAAGCCGCTAAAAGCCGCTAATAGCGCTAATCCGCTAATCCGTCAATGGGCTTGCTTCGCAAGACGAAAAAACCGCTAGACGAAGAGAATCACGGGACGGATTCTTTTCGTCTTGTGAGGCACCACTGTATTATTTTTTCTCTCACAGAAGGTGGGCTGCAAAACTTCCAGGAGCTTTCTTTTCTCTGCAGTTGAACATTCCTTCCCAGTTCTGCCATTTTGCATCAGATGCCTCACTCCCACTAGCAAAATAAAGCAGAAATTGAGACCATTATCTAATTACCTTCACATCCTCCTCACCACCTCCTTTATGAGAAGCAGTACGGGTGGTCATTTCCTGCCACTGACCTTTTCCCCATCTGCAACAAGTCCATGAGGGAGACCTGTGCTCACAGGAAAGCTGAGTGCAACTGAGGAAAAGACTCTGCTGGGTCATATATATTTAATATATAGAATAATAATAATATAATAATAGCATTCACATAATAATAATAATAATGTAGTAGCATTCACAATGACAACTCCCAATGTATGGGTGATATAAAAGCTATTCCTTTATTGTGGGTTTTTTTTTAAAAAAAATGGCATGATACACAGGTGAAAAACTAGAGTAACTTGTTACTGAAACACAATAGGACCAAAAGCATTTCAGGACACATGCACTTATGTCCTATTAAAGTAAAAGGTGCATTAGTGCACTTGAGTCCCTTTCACTTGAATGATACTGATGTACACCTAATTTTCAAGGGGCTTTAGAATGGTACATGGAATTCGTTTGAAAAAGAGTTAAGAGTTATGCAATTGACATAATTTGAAACCAAGTAAGTGCAATCTAAACATGTTAAGGAAGCTTAGAAATAAGTGAGGAAGCTCTTCTTTAGCACTCCTCAATCTCTGAGCAGTTCAAGATTTCCAGAATTCATGTTTCCTTTTGGAAATGAGGCACAATGGAGACCGTGGTATCTTTATGATATATGGCTTATATACAACCTGAGCCTACAGGTTCACAGCATAATCACCCCAAGAGGATCTTGTTTCACCCATAGCCACAGCCTTGGATTCAAACATAAATCAAACATTGCTCTCAAATATTGCTCTGACACTCTCTCCAGCTTTCTGCTGTGCTTTTTTTCCTTAAAAAAATGTTCAGGGGTACTCTTATTTCCCTACTCATATTGAAATACTGTCCACCAATGAGGGCAAACTTCGATTCACAAAATGCTTAGGGGTATGTGTACCTCTGCATAACTCCAGAAAAAAAGCACTGTCTCTAGGCCAGATCACTGCAAACTCCATTCTAAATTCAGGCTTTGACATAAGGACTCCACCCATTTGTCATCCTTCACAGAGCCTCCTTTCTTTTGCTCTCTTAATGGCCCATCACCTGGGCCACCTGAACACAGGAAGCCAGCCTAGCTTATATTTTAATAGTTGCTGGGTCCAGGGGTTAGATTAGAAGGATCTCACATACAGTCCACTTCCTTCTCCTCCAAACTCATAACGGTACATAACTTGCTGCATTTCTTCTGAGGCAAATGACTCTGTAGGGACACTGGACAGGAACAGAATACTGGTAAAATGTTACATAATCCTAATGAAACCTTTCACCCACTTTCATTTCTCAGCTCAGAGCACTGGGGAAACATGCAATCCATTTTTATCACCGACTTGGATGCAGACTTGTTACATAATGTGGCAAGTGGTTTGCCTTAAAAAAGAAAGGGGGGGAGAAAAGTGATTTCCTGATGCCTTCATATTCTGCATTTATTATGCGAAGTAGTCTGGGGGCAAAGGGAGAAAGCGAGAACATTACCAGTTGTTTGAAGGCAGATCGCCATGTTAGAAGATCTCTAGACAGTCTATTCCAGGGGTAGGCAACCTAAGGCCTGGGGTCTGGATGTGGTCCAATTGCCTTCTCAATCTGTCCCGTGGATGGTCCGGGAATCAGCATGTTTTTACATGAGTAGAATGTGCCCTTTTATTTAAAATGAATCTCTGGGTTATTTGTGGGGCCTGCCTGGTGTTTTTACATGAGTAGATTGTGTGCTTTTATTTAAAATGAATCTCTGGGTTATTTGTGGGGCATAGGAATTCGTTCATTCCCCCCGGAAATATAGTCCGGCCCACCACATGGTCTGAGGGACAGTAGACCAGCCCCCTGCTGAAAAAGTTTGCTGAGCCCTGGTCTATTCTATTAACAGCTTCTGCAGAACTGGAGAAATGATTAAACAGCTCAGCCAACATGTAGGACCTGATCACATGGGTTTTTCCCATTGAAATGGCACATGGGGGTGTCGAGTCACATGATTGGCCATCACTCCCATGTTTTCTTAGGTACATGGGACAGGTTTGTGGATAAGAAGCTCCCACGCTGTCAACAGAACATCTAAGAGTGCTTCAGTTACTTATGAATAAGGTCCAAAATAATTGAGGGCTTGTTTAGCCCTTTGGGTGTATATATCCAGTATGCTACTGTCTGACTGATAATTCACAGCTTGGTTTTTAAGACCTGTGATGGAGAGCAGAGAAGTTTCTTGGCCTCTAAGGAAGAATCCTGAACAACAAACACATTTTCTTGTCTGTGTTCTCTTTGCACAGGAAGCGCTGGAGACAACACAGAAGCAGGTGGCATTTCATTAACAGGAGAAAGCATGCTTCCTGAAATTATATTGGCTGAGAAATACAGTAACTTGGGGGAAAACGCCTTATTGAAGAGGAGCCTTTGTTATGAGGCTTGTGAACTCAAGGGCTTCACCAAGGAGGGGTACAAAATAATGAACAAAGGCATGCTTTCCTCTGCAAATCATGTTGTAATCAAGGATTCCCTGGTGTGAAATGAGGCTAGATTTGACTCAATCACAAGGCATCGTATGCAAGCTCTTCTTTTGTGAGCCCCTATGATGTTTTGATTAGGAAAAAAATAACAATGAAATGGTGAAAAAAAATAAAGCAGGTCTTCCTGTAATGAAATGAGCATATTTGCAAAACAAGGAAAACTTGTATGATTTAGGCTTTTTCCAATATTTAAGGCTCACTCTCTGATTGTAAATCACGTCAGCAGCTCTTTCAATGTATAATGTCATCAATGGCAACATGCTGATTGATATCAAGGCAGGTTTTTCCTCCCTGCTGTTTGCTTAGTAGGGAGGCAAATGAAATCAGCAACTCTTTGCTCTTTACAACCCTATAGTCAAAGACTCCTTTTACTCTGGGTGACTTGCGGCATGCATAACTTCTCAAAAGTAATGGAACGTCACCACTTGTTTCCTCACCAGTGCCTCTGGCAACAGCCAAAAACAATGCAGGGTAGAAGCTGGACAATGTATCCATTGGGACTTGCTCTCGGGCAGTGGCGTGGGGAGGGCCAGAGGGGCAGTGGTCCTGGATGCATTGGGGGGCACACTGTACTCCTCGCTGCCCTGCCAGCCCCATGCTGCTGCGCCTCTGCCCACCCATGGCTCTTGGAAACCACAAGAGGTATGCGCCCAAAGAGCACACTCACACTGCCCTGCCAGCCCATGGCGCTTTGCAACGCTGCAGGGCTGCACGAGGAGAACACAACAGACATGTGCCCTTCCTGTTGCACCCTCCTCACGCAGTATTGCAGCATTGCAAAGCGCCATGGCTGACATGGCTGGCTCGTGGGTATACTTGGGACTCGGTCAAAATATATAAATAAATAAATAAAATGTCCAGTAGCACCTTAGAGACCAACTAAGTTTGTTTTTGGTATAAGCTTTTGTGTGCATCTGAAGAAGTGTGCATGCACATGAAAGCTTATACCAAGAACAAACTTAGTTGGTCTCTAAGGTGCTACAGGACAATTTTTTTATTTCTTTATATATTTTGACTGCATCAGACCAACACAGCTACCTACCTGAATCTAGAACTCAGTGACATTAGTAAAGAAACAGCGATCTGAATGCACTAGAAACATGCAGCACCACATGGTGCCAAAGAGCAGAGCATTTTTAAATGTGATTTTCCAGAGGGATTTCCCCCCCTTTTGTTATAATGATCTAATTTCTGGCTTATTTATAGAGTTTTTTTTCTCTTTGTGTAGATCCACCCTTACTGTTCCCTGCTTATCATTACTGTTACCTATAAGCATTTCCCTATGCAACAAAGAGCAGTTTAATTGGAAATTGGGGAGCTAAGGAGCTTAATTGGAAACACTGCACAGGGGAAAATGTTAAAGCTCCCCATGCCTATTATCACAACCCAGGTCTGAATCTCGCCACCATCTCCCCCATGATTTTTATCTAGATCTTCTTCTTTAACTGTAGGAGACCTAGTAATGGGTTTCCCACCATCTCATCTAATTTAAACCAGCCCCAATTCACACTGAATTTCCCTGGTTGTACTCTTTGGGCTGTATCCAATGATGACTTTGTGCTAGCAGAAAACACTTATTTCCACATGCACAAAGCAGAGCATTTGATTTTCATCTGTCTTCCCTGCCTATTGCAGCCCTTCTGTCCTGACCTCCCCCCAAAAAAACTCTTCAGGAAGGCTGGGAAAGTACCTGAGATGTGTATTGACTTGTAGGGTTGTAGTAGGTTGGGAGATCAGTGAAAATTTAATGCCTTGCCTTCAGCAAGCAGAAGTGGTTTCCTCTAGCACAAATCCAACACTTGAGAAAGTCTTTGATACCCAATGCAGGGGCTTTTATTAATAACTAGGGTCAGGTTACACACACCCAAAAAAAGAAAAGAAAAGAAAAAGAAAAAAAGAAAGAGAGAAATTAAACGGCAATCAAAACTCATGTTAAAATGTGAATGGGCTATTAACACAATTAAAAAGCAAGGGTTCAATGAGGGCAAGGCTTAAAAGAGCTAGACACGGAAAGAATAATACTACTAAATGAGAAAGCTTCGGTAAAGGCTAATATTGTTTCAGATCTGCTATTATATTCTGAAAAAAATATAATGAAAGTGCCCGTTGTGATTAAACTTAGACCAAAGAAAGAACTGCACGGAAGTAAAATCCCTCCCAAATAACAAGAACACATTGAAATCATTATACTGACTATCAATGGTACCCATGTGCAAAACACTTGCAGGGTTATGCTGGGTGGTTCATGCTTTATGACCCATCTTTGTCTTTCTATTATATGAGCCTTTGGGGACAAGAATCTTGCCTTACTGCCTTCTTGAACAGAGCTATTAATTCTCCTGCAATATGAATGGCACTGCTAACAACTTCTTTTCAGTGTGGATGTTTCATTATTAAGTTGTATCCAGCTGGATGTTTCATTCATCTTTTTATCTGTCTACAACAAATAGAAATCCTTGAATTTTTATGGGGAATGACATAGCATGTCATTCGACAAAAAGAATTATACGACACCTGTCTATTTGCCACTTTCTGCTTGCAGTGTTCATTCCAATTGCAAGTACCCACGAACAGCATTCAAGTTCCCTTTCATTCTTCTCTCTTAATGGTACCTTCCCTTGTCTTATGAATACTGTGCTTTCCCCACCTATCCTTTTCCTCTTGCTCCTTGAACACCGTCATTACTTTTTAGCATCATCTTGGAATAGCAAGTGTAAGGAACCAGCAAAGAACAACAGGATGAATCATACTCCAGGAAAGGTGGAAACTGTGGGCTCCAGATAAGATTTTGGGGAGAAGATTAAACGGGCTTTGTTCACCCAATGCATATTGCAGCACCATGCCTTAGAAAGATTTGTGAGTGTTCCAGTTGTATTCTCAATAATTTCTACTTAGTTGGAGCAGAATTCTGAGTGGTATGGGCAGAGCAGCGTTGTTCACCTGGCTTCCCAACGGTGAGAGTTGGTGATGGTCATCGACAGGGGAAGAGGTGGTGGAGAGCACTGCACAGTGTGGGAGCAGCAGCAGAACCATTGGATTGGCTCTGCCCATGCACCCACACCATACTTCACCCCCTGCTGCCCTGCATTTCTCCCTCTTGATGAGCAGCAGCAATGCCCAACATTGGGAGACCAGGTGAGCAACACCACCCAACTGATCACTACTGTCCTGCTTCCTTTCCTTCACTAAAGGATCATTATTCCCAAGGCTGGCACCTGAGGAAGAAAACCCCACAGGTATCTCTCCCTTTCCCTGGTGGTAAGAATAAATCAGCAATAAATGAAACCACAAAGAATCTGCTGCCCTTTTGTGACATCAAAAACCGGCTACCTGAGGCAGCTCTTGTCTAATAGTTGGGTCAGCTCTGCTGTTGGAAGTTTTGAGTCACTTATTAATTTGCTAGTGAAAGAGTTATGTGCATGTGCTTGAATACATTAAAATATGCTTCTAGCTGCTGACAACTGATGCTAAATTGGATCTGGTCAAAAATTATGCTCTTGCAACTTCGGACAATCTCTTTCCAGCCTGACTTCTGCATGAAACAAGCTGCCATGCTGAACCAGCTATCCGCAGCGAGCCCTATAGCTAAGCATGAGCTACAGTAGATTATTGTCAACCTCTTCCCATCATTAGATGTATGAAAATGTATTTGCTCATGAGGCACATTACCATGCAATCCAGATCCCTTGGCAATAGCAGCCTGGCCTGTTTATTGTTTAATATCCCAACAAGTTTTATGTCATGTTTAATTTTTGTCAGCATATGTTTTACATTATCATCAATGACAGAGGCACTGATAATAATGTTGCATATTGTTTGATCAAGAAGTGAGGCCAGTGGGATTCAGTTGGAGGGGAAATCACCATTTAAATAGCCAACTGTGCCATTCTCCATGTGTACCATACAAAAACCTGCAATATTATTTCATTAAAGATGAAGGCATTATCCATTTCTTCTAGATAAAATTAATCTGAGGAACCTAGAGATGGCTCCCCTACCCACCCATACAAAGATCTACCAAAAGGAACAATAAAAATGTATTTCGAGTTCCAAAATGTTCATCATTGGAGACGTTCAAAAACCGAGGTACCACTGTACTGGAAACTCATTGTACCATTTAAAAAAACCCATAAAACAACAACATATCTCCTTTCATGCTTCCTCACTTGAATCCCTTAGTGCCTTGCAGAATTAGGATAACGTTGATTCTAAAATACATCATTTTCTTGTTGCCTTGTGCATGAATGCTTCATGCAATGTAGTTCTTTTTCAATTTGTCCTTCTCCTTAAAAGGCCTTACAAAAGCCTTGGCTCCCTGTTAACTGAACTGAAGGTCATCAGAATCAGTCCACAAGGCAACCGGCTTTGAGGCCTTTCTTGAACTGAAAAACAAGTGAGCTGTCCAGCACCTTTCAGGTGACACCATACATTGCTGATGGAATCCATTCAGCTTAGTTCAGGGGAACCCAACATGGTGCCTTCCACATGTTGTTGGACTACAACTCCATTCGTTCCTGACCATTAGCCCTGCTGGCTGAGGCTGATGGGAGCTGTAGTCCAACAACATCTGGAAGGCATCACCCCAGTTTAGCTGTCACAAGCTAGGCATGATACAAAGACTCTTGTGTGGTGAATAAGCAAAACTGCTCTTTGCCTGAGTCCCTTGTTCACTGGCTTCCTGGGCATCTCTGTATTGTTCCCTGCACTCTAATCTACATGCTTATGCTTGCTAGTGACACCGAGATGTTTTTGTCATTATGTGCTACTCTGGCTGTCACTAATTGATTTGGCCTCCGGAGCCTAGTCAGCAACAAGCAAGCGGTAATTTTCTCCATTCTCCCCCATTCTTTTCCATTCTGTTAAAAATGCCTCCTGCTGACATTCTGAGAGATAAAACGTTGCAATCACCTTCTCTTGTGTCTTAACTATGAATGCTAAAATGTACTCAGATAAACGATCTTGCCCCTAGTTGGTGAAGAAATAATGCTGTCTAGTTCAAAGCACACAAGGAGTTCCATTTCTTAATATTAGGGAATGGGACTCCTTTCAGACAGCAAAATAACATTCCATTGACAGCTTATGCAGCATATGCAGTTACAGAAACCCAGACAATTCGCCTTCATCCTCCAAAACAGGCTCTTCATTTGCATATCAGACAAAAGTGATGAGTGAAGGATGGCATCACAATTTTCATGGCCGTGTCAGAACAATTTTGGCACTCAGGACAAAATTATCCTCCCAGATAATCTGCAAGATAGAAGTTGACTGTTGTGTCCCTCTAGATTTCCAAATGATGCTGTAGTGTCAAGTTTGTGGCAACCCTGGCAATGAGGGGAAGGATAAAGAACATCTGTAAAGCACCCCACTGAATCCAACACCGCCTTCTTCTTCTCCAGTGGGATTGGTGGCTATCCCATTTAATCAGTATACATTTTTAGGGCTACAATCATAAACAAAATTTCTCACTGAAATTAATCAGACTTACTTCTTAGCCAGTTGTCCTTTTAGCCAATCAAAGAGAGGCTCCAGCACTCTGGTGGAATTCTGTGGCACTGCATTACCAGACTCTGGTCTAGCTAGGCTGTCCATCACATGGGACAATATCCTGGTAGCACCCATGTGCATGTCATGCTTCAGCACTACCCGTGTAGCATTATAAAGATAATCAGCACTGTTAGCTCTGAAAGTATTGGTCATCTGTTTGACAGGGGTGGAAATCTATGCAACGTGAGACACTGATTGCTGCAAGTGTGGGCACAGCTTTCACCTGAGCTCAAACTTCGCTAGGCTATAGGCAGAGCTACAAAAGAGCTTGGCAGAAGAGGAGACTCAGGAGCAGAACAACAACAACATAGATTGTTTATCCTTCTGGAAGCATGAAAACTGGGTTTGTAAAGCTAGAGGTCAGAATGAAGAGAGTGGTTTTGAGTCCCCACTCTCAGGGGAAGAGGCCATGAATATAAGGGACCTCTTGTAAGGAAAGGAGGATTGCCTTCCTGAGACTCCTACCTCCCCCATGCCACCAGTCAAGGGCTTCTAAAACTGGCTGGACCCCCTTAGTCTCAGTTCAAATGGGGTTGGGCTAGGTTCCCAGAGGAAGCTGTAAGCCTAATTAAGACTTGGTCTCAGTTTGCTGGTTGATGGGGAAACGCTCAGGTATGATCAGCAGCCTAGGGGCCGCTTGGAGCTATCCAAGGTGCTACCAACTTTGCTTTTTTTTGCCTTTTGGACCTTGACCTCCATTTCGCCTGATTTTTGCTTATCTGGACCTGCTTCTCCTTTCTAACCTTGCTCTGATGGAACTTAACCTCTGCCCCAGCTTACTTTGCTGACTGGATCCTGAACCGGGACTAATGGCATATGACTTCATGTCCCTGGAACCTGTAGAAAAAAGCAGAATTAGCCGAATCAACCCTGGCGATCAATGGGGTGACAGATGTCGCAGCCAGATCGCCCTCACATCCTTCCGGGTTGGCGCGATCTGGAAATGGCGGATTCCCTCCGAGCTGCGGAGGGAATCGGCTCAACTGAGGACGGGTCTTGCCGCGCCGGCGACGCGGGGACCCTCAAAAACCGCAGGCGCTGAAGCCTGCGGACTGAAGACTCGGTGGGCACCTTAAGCGCCCCCCGATTCACGAAGAGCCTTTTTAAAGGCTGCGGAGAGGATACGGAGGGTGGCGTGGTGCTGAGAGTCGATCGCTACCTCGGTTGAGCAAAGCCGCGAGCCATGACTGGAGAGCGCTGATTCCCTTCCTTGAAATTCGGCTGAAAAGAATAACCCGTGAGTAAGATGGAATTGGATTTTATGAATATTACCCTGTGAATTTGAGACGACCGGGGGGGGTGCTAAAAGGAAGTCCGCACCTCCCCTTCTTGCAGACGATCTAAAGCAAAGATATAAGAACTAAGTTGGAGTGCCTACCCTTGGTGGGGTGAGTTGAAAAAGACATTAACTTCCAAGATTTGGCAAAAAGAAATTTTGAGCTGGGGAGTGGAGTGCTGGAAGCTTTCTTTCTGCTGTAAACACCCCCCCCCTCTCCCGGGCCCGGGAACGTCCTGCTTTTAAGCTTGTGAAAGAGGTGCGGAGTTTGACAGCTGTCAAAGCTGTCAAACAGGCAGTTTAAGTGGAAAAATCGCTACTTAAGATCCCTCTGGACTAAAATGAGTTACAATTGAGTTAAAATTGTTGGAAACAAAGTAATAACAATAAGTTGGAGGATTGTTGGAGAAAGATTACCAAGTAACCAGATTCCCTCTAGGGGGAATTCTGTGAAATTACAATGGCTGTGGATGGAAAGTTACTAGTGGAAATCGAAAGAATGTTTCATCTGGTGGGAATCTTACAAGAGCAGAGTCTGGCTATGAATAAACAACTCATGACCTTGACTTCTGGAACAACCAGCTCTGCTGAATGTATTGAGGACCTGGATGAGAAAGAATCCACAGCTGAATTGGAAATGATATCTAAAGAAGTGGAAGAGACTAAACAAGAAAAAGAGAAACCAAAGTTGGAAAGTACCAACCAGAAGCTGGCATCTGTGGAATATAAACAAGGAGACTTTTGGATTACATCTACCACAAATCTGCGAAAGATGCAAAGGATGAAGGAGGAGGCCCCGGGAGTTTATGGAACACAGGAATTTAAAATAAAGAAATATGATGGGGGCCTCCACTTTGACTTTGACTCTGAAGATGCAGACTTTGTGGAAATTTCCCAGCAGCTGTTCCCAAATGTCCTTGTGGGAAGAGAATATGGATGGATGGTGACAGAATCTTTTCGAGACTCGATGACCGACATAAAGGATTACCAACAAGACCGGCGGAGAGGGACTGAAAGAGACTTGAAAGCCTCGGACGTGAGGAACCCAGGCTAAGAACTGATATTTTGGACATGTATTGGGAAGGGACGAAAACCGGGGATGGGAGGGAGGGAAGAATAGAATTGTAAACACTCAAGACCTTTGGATTTAGTTAATATGACTCTTATTTAAGACAAATTGGGAAATCAATGGAAGAGAACTTGCGTCCAACTTAGAAAAATTTACTTTTTTTTAGAAAAGAGGCAATTTTAAGATGATCAAGAAGAGAAATACCAATTTGCTGACACAATCTTGGGAATTGGGATGCATGAAGAGGGGTGGGGGGAAGTCAGGGAACAAGGTTAGGAAAGTAGGATTTTCTGAAATTATACATGTTTTTGTCTTTTGTCTTTTTTGTGTGTATTTGTCTCTATAAAAGCTGAAAAACCAATAAAAATTTCTAAAAAAAGAAAAAAGCAGAATTAAGGATTTATTTTTTTATTTATTTTTAAAAAAGCTTTAAAAGGAGTTTTAAAAGTATAAATAGGTACTGAATCTTCTACAAAATGCAATGAACCTTGGAATACCAGGTCCTCAGAATGCTCGATCTGAGGGTTTTTTTCGGGGTTCTGTGATGCTTTCGCAGTCTCCCCAATCTTCAAAGTGCAGCGGCTCTTTCACCCAAAAGAGCTCCCATCCGCAGTACAAGCACATATTAGTAAAGCACTCCTGTTTATAAGGTACATGCCAATTGAAAATTGGTAATCAGTTGTTTAGTCTTTATCAGTGACTAAGCATAGATAATGCATGAAACAAATTAAAAACCAGAAAAATATATGTAAACATTAATATCGTATAACAGTTTGTGATTTAAAGATATATTTTTTCTATCTGAGGTACTTAATATATTTTGACAAAGAGGCCAGCCCCTCACCCCCATCCCAACTCAATGGGGGCTCAGCAAAACTGTTGTCACTCTCTGGAAGGCCTTAGCTCCAAGCAGGCTAAAATATGGAACCACTTCACACAACCATGTGGAAAGAAGCTACACCTTCTTAGCCACAACCATCCTGTCAGTGCATTGCCTGACACAGCCTTCAGATTGCCTAAATGTGGTTTTCTTGAAGGCCCCTCAAACTGTTTGGGTAAATTGGATTTGAGTACTCCTGGTCTGATGTTGGGGGCTGAGTTTTTATCATAATATATTTGCAAAGCTATTCATTCTTCCTTCTAAGTAAAAGGCTTTGTTTTGTAAAATAAAAAATACAAACAAACATGGCATTGTAATGGCTACTAGAAACTCCAGTGGTGATCTCTCTCTGTGTATGTGTGGGTGTTTCATTATATGCATGCTTTGTGTTACTTCGTTCTGCAATGATTTCATAATCCACACTTTAATGGTATGTAAATGAAAGTCACACTTCAAATTAGACATTGTGGCTTTCCAGAAAGATTGTCTAATTGGGAAAGGAGCCAACATTCCTTGCACAAATGTATCTTGAGTACCTTGAAAATGTGAAGGGGGGGAAGAAAGCTCCAGAGTTCAGACAGAGTCAGGCATAATTTAAGCCCATTGAAATACATCTGTGCTGGAATGCAGCCAAATATTTTCTTTAAATGTTAAAAGCAAGGGGAGGAATTAAACACCACACTATTCTGATCATTCCAGCAGCACAAGCATTTTGACTTTACAGACAAACCCTTGTCCTCCAATCACAAGCTGTTCTGGGGGTTCTCTTGACCCCCCCCAAAAAAGCCAATTTCAGGAGCATGGGAGGAGCAAAGGGTGAAGCCCCATTGAGCAGAAGTCCTTCCACAGGGCTTCCGTTGACAGGACTCATTAGTTGAATCCTGCCAAATACATTTTGTCACAGATCTCAAATATTCTAGTCCTAACTAGGGATGGGGAAGTTTGATTTTGTTCGCATTTTAATGAGGAAACACCTGATTCACACTATTTGAACCAATATGTGAAATGAAACACCTACACTCCAAAATTGGCCATTCTCCAAATTTTTGCAATGCAGTTCTCCATCTAAACAGCATGCATAAAAATGCAGATATTTGGGGGGGGGAGGGAAATGTGCATTAAAAACTCATAGCTTGGTGAAAATAAAAGAGAGATGTTAAGCCAGAGATATGGTGACATAAGAAAAGAAGCCTCATTTAACATGATCTGTCAAGTGCAGTTTGTCTTAATTTCTCACTTTTCTAGTCTAGCTCAGTTCACCCCACTGCCACATCACTTTAAAAAAGGCAGCATGAAAAGTAATAGTTTCATGCACGTTGTCCTAATATATGCAATTTTGCTAATATATGCATTTTTGCAACCAAGTTTCCCTAACATAAAGCATTTTTGGATGGCATTTTGGCTGCATTTTGCATGTTTTTTTAGTTAGAGAACTGCACCACAAAATTCAGAGAAGTGCAAGTTTTGAAGTGCAGTGGTACCTTGGGTTACATACGCTTCAGGTTACAGACTCTGCTAACCCAGAAATATTACCTCAGGTTAAGAACTTTGCTTCAGGATGAGAACAGAAATCATGCAGTGGCGGCACAGCCGCAGCAGGAGGCCCCATTAGCTAAAGTGGTGCTTCAGGTTAAGAACAGTTTCAGGTTAAGAACAGACCTCCAGAACGAATTAAGTTCTTAACACGAAGTACCACTGTATAGCTGCATGAAACAAATTAATTTCTCCCCCATCCCTAATGTGACTTACTTTTGAATTAACATGCACAGGGCATTCTTTGGCATCGCTTGCAAAAATGCCTTCGTGCTCCTGGTAAGGCTAGCCTGTGAGGAGAACCCCCTTTTTTGTACAGGATTGGCACTGACAATCCAAAACATTGCTACAGTACACCTTTCAAAAAACATTCCATGGCCCCATTTATAACTGACTGGTGTCAGCACCTTTTTATGAGAGTTCTGAGACCATATTTAAAAACTGTAGTGCACATGCAGTCTTAGTTGGCTCAATCCAGAAAGTCAGGGCTGCCAAGCATCAAGGTCTGTGAGCCAGTTGCAGCCACCTTCTGTCTTTCTGCAGCTCCCTCTTTCTGCAGCTCCCTGGATGAATTCCAAATTCCTATAGTTTGCAGTCCTTCCTACATCTAGGGATGGACAAATCTGTCAATTGCAGCCCTCTGTTATGCTTCTCCCCCCCCCCCCAATCTTATACAGTGGTACCTCGGGTTAAGTACTTAATTCGTTCTGGAGGTCCGTTCTTAACCTGAAACTGTTCTTAACCTGAGGTACCACTTTAGCTAATGGGGCCTCCCGCTGCCGCTGCGCGATTTCTGTTCTCATGCTAAAGCAAAGTTCTTAACCCAAGGTACTATTTCTGGGGTTAGCTGAGTCTGTAACCTGAAGCATATGTAACCTGAAGCATATGTAACCACTGTATTCATTTCTCTACATTTGAGAATATATATATATATATATAATCATGAAAACACATCAGCATTTTAGTGTGACTTTCTCTTACTAAACACATTTCCATGTACAGTTTTGACAAATATATACATTCTGTAAGCAATTTCCCCAATTGCAATGCAGAAGGAGACGAGAGAACACTATGGGCACATATGGATTGCAAGGAGCTTGTGGACTGTAAGGAGCCATCTGTTTGCAGGGAAAGAGAAGAAAAGAGATGGCTAGGATAACTGTGGGGTAGCCCAGTGGCAGTGGAGAGGGAGAGAAGTGAGTCTGAATTATAGAACACACACAAAAATCTCTTCAGGAGAGGAGAAAAGCATTAAGGGGGAATTCAGAGAGATCTGTGGAGGCACAGAGAGATGAGAGAGTGCTCTACAGGGCACACAGAGAGAATATACCTGTTCAAAAGGAGAAGTTAACATTGTAACCAGCATTGTTTCCTGTGGTTAATGTAGCAAGATGGCCCTCTTGAGTTAGCAAAATTAGAAGAGTGGTTCTCGGAGTGATGTCCGCCTGCACCCCTGGATCAAAGATGTACTGTCTTTCAGGCAGATCTTTCTTAGCTGTGTGTCCAGGTCTGGACATGGGCACCACATGCCAACAATGGTCAAGTGCAAGAGTTCTTCAGGCTTATTCAAGTTTCCCTCTGTTCATTTCTCCCACTTTGTTTCCTCTTATTCCGTCAGAGGAAGCGCCCACAGGTTCCCCAAATTCTGAGGCCAGTTTATCTGGCAGTGCAGGTACCTTGGGTCAGAGGGGATTCCTCTAGTCTCCAGAGCAACGCTGCATGTGTGGCAGGACCCTGCAGACGGGCAGCAATCCTAACATTATTCACAACCTTTGTATCTCACCCTCCTTTCAAGGAACTTAGGGTGGCCTGCAAAGGGCTATCCCATTTTAACCTCACCGCAAGCCTGTGGGGGTAGGGTAGCCTAGCTGCTATGTCATACAGTCTCCTTCAAATTCTTTGCCGTTTGATTCTCTTTGGAAACAATGCTATGCTGCAGCTTCTTGTATTCTGCTGATGCCTTTGGCTGCCATTCCATGCGTACTTTTGTATTAAAAAAAAGCGGTAAAAAACCCAATTCTCCTGGCAAAGGCTAGAATCCATCTAGGACGGTGTGTCAGATAAGGACAGAGTGACTGGCATTTCCTTATCTCTAGAATAAGTGGGATATGGAATGTATGAATAAATGCTCGAAGGTCCCCCCGGACACATGAAGAGATATGTCTCTTCTCCCATCAGGGAGCAAAAGAAATGATGGCTATTCCTCACTCGCTGTTCTTGCCAGATATTTTCCCCAGGTTGTACATTACTGAAAATATGACCACAAATTCAGAAAATGTATGTGGGGTGTGTGTGTTTGTGTGCAGCGCGCAGGCAAACCAATACGCCCTTGCTCTTGCAATTCATCTTGGACTGAAATCCTAAAGATGGTCACAAAAGATGTATGCTTGCCTCCTTATGGATAACACTATACAGTATATACTGGGTATAGTGGGTGGGACTGTGGTCTAAACCACTGAGCCTCTTGGACTTGCTGATTGGAAGGTTGGCAGTTTGACTCCACACAACAGGGTGAGTTTCCGCTGCTGTGTCCCAGCTCCTGCCAACCTAGCAGTTTGAAAGCATGCCAGCACAAGTAGATAAATAGGTACTGCTGTGGCAGGAAGGTAAATGGCATTTCCATGTGCTCGGGCTTCTGTCACCGTGTTCCGTTGTGCCAGACTATTCCTCACTCGCTGTTCTTGCCACATGCTGGCCACATGAATTGGAAAGCTGTCTGTGGACAAGTACTGGCTTCCTTGGCCTGAAAGTGAGATAAGTGCCGCACCCCATAGTCGCCTTTGACTGGACTTATCTGTCCAGGGGTCCTTTACCTCTCCTGGGCTACAGTTCTGAAGGGTGTTGTGAACAGGTGAGTGTGAATCTGAACTTCTGATATGATTTATCTCTGTAGATCATGGCATGAGTATAAGATTGACATAACAAATAGGACATGAGAGTCTCCATCTTGAACCTTGCTTGACCTTGGCACAAGCTCGAAACTGGCCTCCTCACAGGAAATATGTCACACCTTGAAAAGGTCAGCACATGCAAATCCAGTTGCTAGCAAAGTCTATTCAAACTATTGAATGGATGCCTTCAGGCTATGGTGTTACAGGAGGCAGACGAAGAGATAGCTAGGCTCAGTCAATCAATCCCTCACTATCACAAGTCTTTCTCCCTTTTGTTAAGCAAAACACACACAGAGCAAGAAGCAAACAGGATTGCCAGTTTTTAGCCATTTCTCACTAGAATGAGCAAGATGAAAAATGGGCAGGAATTCTGGGAGAAAGGCAGAAATTGCTCATCTCAAAGCCCCTCCCGTCCCTACTAGGAGGCATTAACTAAGAATATTATTTAAACCCCAGACTTTCCAGCAGTCAGCTAGCTCTTCTAGCTCCAACAGAACATAACTTATCCAAGTACAGTGGTACCTCGGGTTACATACGCTTCAGGTTACATACGCTTCAGGTTACAGACTCCGCTAACCCAGAAATAGTGCTTCAGGTTAAGAACTTTGCTTCAGGATAAGAACAGAAATTGTGCTCTGGCAGCGCGGCGGCAGCAGGAGGCCCCATTAGCTAAAGTGGTGCTTCAGGTTAAGAACAGTTTCAGGTTAAGATCGGACCTCCGGAATGAATTAAGTACTTAACTCGAGGTACCACTGTACTTTACAAGACTCAGCACACTTCTGCTTTGCTTTAAGGAAAGGTATACTTTCCTTCCCTATCCTATGTCTCTACTGCTAGGGTGGGTTTATGGCAAAATTGTCATGCCCACGTTTCTGTGGGCTTTAAAAATTGGGAGTCTTTCATTCTTCAGGGCAACCCCCATGGTAATTGTTGAAAAGGAATTATGAGAAAGAGAACATCAAGCAGAAATACTTACTTTCTGGTTGCTTAAAATATTGGGCTTGGGGAGATAGGTAATATATGCAAGTAATGCTGGTAAATAGAGTGAGTTGGTCACACAGGTGGAGAAAGAGGAAGAAGAGGAAGGCAGAAAAAAGAAGCCAGAAGCCAGACTTTGGGATCAGAAGAAGCTACATGCTGAGAGGGCTGAAAACGGCTTTACTGCTAAGTATTGCCTTGGGCAAGCAAACATTCTGGACTAAGATTAGCCAGATGAGTTTTCCTAGGTTATTTTCATTTGCTTTTATGGTTAACCATTCAAATTGTTTTAAAATAAGTTTGCTTTTAATAATATTTCCACCATTAACAGTTTAAGCTTTGGTAAAAGCATTTTGTTTTAACTTACCTTTGTCTGGGGCTTTGATATTTGCCTGATAATTGATTAATTAAAATCAGTGGGACAGCATCTGCTTTCCAGGCCCAAACCTGGGCATCTTCACGAAGGCTAGGAAATAACCTTCCCTGAAACCCCAGGGAACTGCTGCCAGCCAGCGTAGTGTGGACAACACTGAGCTCAATGAAACAATAGAAGACAGCTCCCTATGTTCCCATGTACCACCCTAGCTAGTACAGAGAGTTGGCTGAGCTAGCAAGTACAGTGGTACCTCAGGTTACATACGCTTCAGGTTACATACGCTTCAGGTTACAGACTCCACTAACCCGGAAATAGTACCTCGGGTTAAGAACTTTGCTTCAGGATGAGAACAAAAATCGTGCTCCGGTGGTGCGGCAGCAGCAGGAGGCCCCATTAGCTAAAGTGGTGCTTCAGGTTAAGAACAGTTTCAGGTTAAGAACGGACCTTCGGAATGAATTAAGTACTTAACCCAAGGTACCACTGCAAGTGTTTTTTAATAGAGGCAGCCAGGAAATAAAGGTATCTGTTTGGTGGTAGTAGGAAGGCCGAAACCTGGGAGAGTTTGGCCCAACTCCTTTTGATAACTCTCTCTCTCTCCAATGCCATCACACTTCTTTGCTTAATTCTATAGTTACCACCATCTTTCAGGATAACAAGGATGGACTGTATTAAATACCTGTTCCCAAACATTAAGAATCCATAAAAATTTCGAGGAGGAAGATAAAAATCTTCTTCTTTTCTTTACCAAAGCATCAGTAGAGCTAAGAAGGATGCCACACCATCTATGGTCATTTATCAACTGGCCCAGGGGGCGTGGCCCAGGCCCTTATTTGGAACAAACTTTGGGGGAAGTGTGGGAAGTGTTCTGCCATTGCTTCCCTGTTCCAGGTGGTTAATGTGCTTTAAAATGTCCTCAAGCAGTCAGTGGCAATTTAAATTTTTATTTCTTTTTTTCCTTTTTTCCTTTGTTGGGTGGATATTTGGTTGGGGATTAATTTTAGTATAATTGTTCTGTTCCTTTTTGTTGTTGTTGTTGTTGTTTTATTGGTTCTGTATTGTTTGTGTTTTGTTTAGAGGGGCGGGATCAGGGCTGCCTGGGAGTGGGGCCCCAGCCAAAACGATGGCTGGGACAAGTTCCACAGGGGGGGAAGCACTGGGACATCCGATCTCGGTGATCATGGGCAGGAGGCGGAGTTACGCTAAGACCAGACCATGTCATTACCAAGGAGGCAGGTTTAGTCGTTGTTTGAGGACTATCCCTGCCTCCGGGTCTGGCCTTAACTGGATGGATACTGGAATCAACAGGGGAAACCCACATGACCTGAAGGTGTTGCTGTGTAATGCCAGGTCAATGATGAATAAAACCACTGCCATCCACGACCTGATTGTGGATGGAGGATTTGACCTGGCATGTGTGACAGAGACCTGGTTGGAGGAAGCAGATGGGCCTGTCCTTGCCGCTGCTTGCCCACCAGGTTTCTCTTATGCACAGCAACCCAGGTCATGTGGGCGGGGAGGGGGGTTTGCAGTGATTTTTAGGAAGTCACTAGCTTGCACCAGGCATCCTACTGGGAAGACCCGGTTTTCTGAGTGCATGTTCTGGAAGTTGGGCAATAGGGGCAGTACAGGATTCCTTTTGGTGTACCAACCTCCCCGCTGCACCAAGGATTCCCTGTCCGAGCTGCTTCAGTTCGTGGCGTATTTTCTCCTGGAGACACCTAGTTTGGTTGTCCTAGGGGATTTTAACATCCATGCCGACACGACCTTACAAGGGAGAGATCATCAGGGGGTTGGGACTGGGTGTCCATCAATATGCAGATGATACCCAGCTCTACCTCTCTTTCAAATCAGAACCAGTGAAGGTGGTGAAGTCCTGTGTGAGTGCCTGGAGGTGGTTGGAGGATGGATGGCGGCTAATGGATTGAAGTTGAATCCTGACAAGACAGAAGTACTGTTTTTGGGGGACGGGGGCAGGCTGGTGTGGAGGACTCCCTGGTCCTGAATGGGGTAACTGTGCCCCTGAAGGACCAGGTCCGCAGCCTGGGAGTCATTTTGGACTCACAGCTGTCCATGGAGGCGCAGGTCAATTCTGTATCCAGGGCAGCTGTCTACCAACTCCACCTGGTACGCAGGCTGAGACCCTACCTGCCCGCGGACTGTCTCGCCAGAGTGGTGCATGCTCTTGTTACCTCCTGCTTGGACTACTGCAATGCGTGGGGCTACCTTTGAAGGTGACTCAGAAACTACAACTAATCCAGAATGCGGCAGCTAGACTGGTGACTGGGGGCGGCCGCCAAGACCACATAACACCGGTCTTGAAAGACCTACATTGGCTCCCAGTACGTTTCCGAGCACAATTCAAAGTGCTGGTGTTGATCTTTAAAGCCCTAAACGGCCTCGGCCTAGTATACCTGAAGGAGCGTCTCCACCCCCATCGTTCTGCCCGGACACTGACGTCCAGCGCCAAGGGCCTTCTGGCGGTTCCCTCATTGCGAGAAGCAAATCTACAGGGAACCAGGCAGAGGGCCTTCTCGGTAGTGGCGCCCGCCCTGTAGAACGCCCTCCCATCAGATGTCAAAGTGATAAATAACTACCTGACATTCAGAAGACATCTTAAGGCAGGGAAGTTTTTAATCTGTGATATTTTAGTGTATTTTTGGTTTCTATGGAAGCCGCCTAGAGCGGCTGGGGAAACCCAGCCAGATGGGCAGGGTACAAATAATAAATTATTATTATTATTATTTTCTTTTATATATTTGTCTGTCACCGGCACATCCTTGCAACAACCAAGGGTATCATGAGGATTTGAAACTGGAGTGTTCACATAGGAGAACATCCCTGTTTGAAGTCTAGTGAGCAGTATCAAGGCGGACACAGGTTGCCAAAAGAAGGGGTCCTCACTTTTACTCTGCTCATACCCTTCTGCTGCTGACACTCCCTCTTCCAAGGGTCTCCAAATTCACTCTGGGGCAATCAGAGCTGGAAAGGGCAGATGTGGCAATGGTACTTATTACTTGGGAAGCCTCTTGTTGAAAGGCCAATAGATTGTTAAATCTTCAGAAGAGCAAGTCAGGGGGTGGCAGCTCTGATGTCAAGAAGGAATGAATCTGTTAACTTTTATTTTAAAACTCTTTTAACATTAAACGAACTCTGAAGCTTTCCCCCTCTTTTTGTTCCACCCTGTTAAATGACTATATTGTTCCTAAAATGTGATGTACAGAATGAGATCTCAGCCCACCGGAGAGTGTGAATGGGGAGTTGTCGTGTGAGCCTCCTACACAACTTTCATCCCTCAACTTCCATCCCTTTCATCCCTCAACAGAGGCCGGCTGTTCTGAGCGCAGATTTGCCACCCACATCCAACCCCTATTCTTCATGATAGGTAAACATGTTGACAGGTTTGCTTTGTAACTCCAGAAGAGGAATACTGAGTCCCCCTGTGCATGTCTGTAAGCCCTGGGTATGACCAAGAAAAAGTATTGGATTGCAGTCCTCCAAGCTGGATGTGTCAAAACATTTTTGCAGTCTGGAGTTCTGACATCAACAACAAGAGACAGGGTCTGAATACAGTTGTACCTTGGTTGTCGAACGCCTTGGTACTTGGACATTTTGACTCCTGAATGCCGCAAACCCGGAAGTGTTCCCGTTTGCAAACTTTTTTGGAAGCCGAACATCTCTTTCAGCTGTCGGCATTGTTTCTGGGGCCAATCAGCCAACCAGAAGCTGCACCTTGGTTTGCAAACATTTTGGAAGTTGAACGGACTTCCAGAACAGATTAGGTTCAACAACCAAGGTATGACTGTAAAGGAGAACAACTGCCAATCTGGAGAACAACCAGGTGGGGGGGGAGAAAGGGAAGGGTTAATCCTTTCTCCTTTCCTTTATCACCCCTTCCTCCTCCAGTCTTGAAATAACAAAAACAGATGGTTTAAGTGTGTGAATTTATTTAATGGGTGAAATGTTCAATGTTCAATCTGAACAAGCATATCAACTTGCCAGGCAGAACAATTCTCCCGCCCCTCCATCCATGTGCTGTTTTGAGGGTTTTCCTAATCCAGCTTCCAAGCCAATGTTAGAGGGAGAGCAGAAGAAAGCCCTGTTGCATAAGCGGAAACCCTTGTGAAGGACAGTAGAGCAGAAGGCTCTTAAACTATGGGTTGGCGGATTCATGTCCCATGTTGGGCAGAAGATTTCTGCATTGCAGGGGATTGGACTAGATGAGTGTTGTGTTGCCTTCCAACTCCACAGTTCTATGATTCTGTAGCACAAGCATAACCGTGTTAGGCTTACTCCCAGACATGGATGGGCAAATCTATCAATTTTGGTTTCTCCCAGTTTATCATTTTTTCAAGTCTTCAGTTCTCCATATTAGTTTGCAGTTTGTTTTTTTAAAAAATCATCAATATTTTAGTGTAAATTTCTCCTGACATACACATTTTTGTTTTCCCCTAATACACCCATTTCTGCAAAGCGATTTCCCCTAATATAATGCATATACATACATTTTTTATTTACACTTTAGTACATACACTTTCGGACACATTACTTGACTGGGAAACTGCATCACAAAATACTGAGAAATGTAAATTTTGGTCAATAGCCAAATAGTGTTTTGTCTTACATGCTGCTGCAGAAAGTGTGAATTAGTTGTGTTTGCCTTTAGATGTGAACTGAATCAGATTCCTCCCTCAGCCCTACACCCAGGTAAGTGTGGATGCAATCACAGCCTTAGTCATGATTAGCAAAGCTGCTGCCTCCTTCACGTTCCATCTACGCTCTGCAGCGTTCTACTAGCCTTCTCCCACCACTCCAATAATACACTGGCACTGCTTCACTTTCTTCCTCCTGGGTTATCTCTAAATGACTCTTCCCCCTTCCTACGGCTTACCTTGTTTGTTATTATATCTATAGCTTTTCCATAGAAAAATATCCTTGGGTGGTCATGATGTTTTTGGCAACCCCATATTGAGATGCCTCTTAATATGATCTAGCACAATTGCAAATAAGTTTCTGGCAGCTCCCCTGTCTGGATTTAATTATTTGCCTCTTTGTCACCGGGAGAAGCACTACAATTTCCTAGCCGATCAGCCTTCTGTCATCCTTCTTCTCTGCATTTGCGAAGTTTTCTCTTCGCTCGGAGCAACCCTTCTTCTTTCCTGTCAACGGCCACTATGAAGAACGGTCTTCTGCCTGCTAGTTTTGCTCCGTTTGGGGGGACAGGGGGAAATCTACATATCTCAGCATATTAATACGATTTCTTTATCAGCTTGGGGTGGCAGGGGGGGTTGTTTTGTTTCAGCAGAGCTCTGAAGCAAGTCTTGAAAGTGTCCCACTCTATATATTATGTTTACCTTTAATAGATTAATACAAGTAGGAAATACAGCAGAATAAATGTCTCTCCCGACCCCTCCAAAGATTTACAGGGAGGGATCAATTAACAATTTAATATCAAAACCACTGAATATGGATGAACTAGTGACATAAAACTGGTTTAAGACTAGGGAAATCAGAAGCTTCAGAAATCACTTCAAACAGCAGCAGATACTGTTAATAGGAGAGATGGAAAATGTTTGGTTTAAACCATACCTGCTTGTTGATTCTGCATCTACTCTTAAGTTACTGTAGACATAGGGGGAAAGGCAAATTATATTCCTATAGCATTAACATGGCTCAGATAAATTTGCAGTTGTGATCCATAGCATGACTGCTCTGCATGGCAGAATGCAGCATTGTAGCAGCAGCAGCAGCATTGGATTGTTTTTATTTATTTTCCAAAAAGAGGGCCAGTACACTGGGCGGAGAAGAGAGGAGGATGTTCCATCAGACAAGCAAAAATGCTTGCACTGACTTAGCAATCTCCTGAGTTGAATTCCTCCCAAAGTTCTGCATGTCACATTCATATAACAGAAACCATGGCTTCCCATTATGACCAAACAAGGCCTTAATCTGAGGTTTCATTAGCTTAAAATATGTTGCTAGATACAGAAATCTCATTGTTTAATATTAGCAACATTTGCTCCTAGTACATTCTTGCTGGATACCATATCTGCTACATGCACTTTGCTGTATATCACTGTAGCTTCAACAGCAGTAACACTAATTTGGATGGAAAGCTGACTTTTTAATCATATGCAGATATTTGCCCAACGAAGAAAAAGGGTGTATTTCCTGCTCCGTTTGTTGAAAATAAATATATTGTTCCTTTACCCAGTTTCCTAAATTCTTTCAGAGAAGCTACAAGTAAAGGAAATAAACCTCGCTCATTTCAGGGGACTTGTTTTCTAAATGTCAGGTTTAGGATTCAAGCTGTTAAATGGACAGGTCAGATTTAAGATGTGTCTGTATCACGTCAAATCTAATTTTAAGTACATTAGTCTGTATTGCAAGATTTCAAAGGCTATCCAGTGGAGCATCTGCTCCAATGCAAAAACTTGACCGTTCGTGCATATATTAATGTATTCCCTCAGTCTGGCATATCGACAGAAGCTATTAAATCTATTGAGCTTAGTTACAGAAGACAAAATGACAGACTGTCATCTCAATAGATCTCAACAGACATTAGCAGAATACCTATAGATGGATTACATGACTGAGTTCCCATTAACAGTGACATCTCGTCTGAGAGTTACAATGGCGCAAGGACCATGTTACAACGTGTTGAAAATTTGTATTAACCACAACACAGGCAGTTAATAAGAGGGGAGCCAGTTTATGAAACACACCATTTTATGCACCCAAGCTTTTATAAATGATCGCAATCTATACATAGCTACAGGGGAAAGTGAAAATTGTCTAGGTTAAAGAAAACTTTTATGCACATACAAAATTACTTGGACAAACAGAAAACTGAGGAATCAAGACTTTTAAAATTATTAGTTAATAGCTAAATGATAGAGGGGTAGATTCGTGGGAAAGCATCCCATAATTGTAATATAAATCTGGACAAGGTGTCTTACAGGTTTCATTCTGATGCCTCCATAGCGATAAAGTGGTGCTAAAAATTGGTGCTTTCACCACCCACTTGAAAACTTAGGGATTCGCCCAACCCTACTTTTCCTTTTCCACTGATACTGCCACAAACAGAGACAGCGTGGCAGGGTGGTACAGCAGTGGCGGGGAACTTCCAGCTCATGGGCCTCACCAGGCCTGGCAGGCCTCCTTATTTGGCCCACCAGGTCAAGTGTAGGGTGGGTGAAGTTGCGTCTCAGTTGAATGGAGGTCTGCAAGCACTGCGGATCAGCTGATCAGTGGTGCCTGCAAAACCCTGTACAAACTGCTGTGCAGAGTGATTGACAGGTGCCAACGACCAGCGGCTCTCACTGTGCACAGGGCTGCCCAAGACCTGATGACCAGGTGGCCATCAGGCCTTCCAGAGTGCTGCACACAAAGCTTCACAAAACCCAACCATGACTTTGGGGAGACATCGTGACAACCACTCATGGGTCTGTGAGGGAACTTGCACATCTCAGCAGAGCCACCAAGCTACCAAATGTCTTTTCCTTCCCCTATAGCATGCTTTTCCCCACAGCTATCTTCAGTTCTGACATCAGCTTGACATGCAATAAGTTACTGCTGGTTAATACTATTTGGGTGTGATGATATGGATTTTTATGTTTATTTATCATGTTTTCTTTATACACTGTGAATGATTAATAGAACTGCAGCCTTTTTTTAAAAAAAAAAAAGAAATAAACATCTATCCAGCTAGCATTTCTGTGAGGCACAGAATTTTAGACTGCTGTTCTCTGCTCATGGCAACAGATATTATTATTGTGTGAGCCAAACTATTTGTGGCAGTGGGGTGTGTGTGTGTGTGTGTGTGAAGGGATGTAATGTAACAATAGACTTGCTTTACAATGTATGCTCCCACCATAAGGACGTACTAGCTTCCCAGGGCTTATTTAGCTCATACTAACACTCTGATTACTAAATATTGCTGAAGAGTTTTCAAGCTTGGGGTTTCTTGGGAATTTTCTTGTGTTCTTTTCTTCCTTACACATCAGAAAAATCAGCTTAGCAAGATCCGCCTTTGTGCTGGATGAGTGCCTCCAGGCTCTATACCCAAGTCAGTTGCAACTTGCTTTGGTCAGACAATTATAAAATTAATACAGAGTTAAGTGGCATGTTTAACAATAAGTACCAAGCATCAGTGCTGTGCAAACTCAATTCATTCTGATGGAGATCACAGGGGAACTAATCCCATTGAAATGAACAGAAGTCAGGCGGCAGCAAGCGATTATTATTTTGGGTGTTTTAAATATGACTTTTCAGCATACAAGAGGGATTTAGAGGCAAATACTGTGCATGTTTGTTCAAAAGTAAGCCATACTGAGCTCAGTGGTAATAACTCTTGAGTAAGGCTGCCTTAGAATCCTCACTTTCATTTTATTCTATTTACTCTTCCTCAAAACTCCCATGAGGCTGATTAGGCTAGGCTTAAGTTCAAATCTGTGAAACGAATAGGAAAGAGAAGACACACAAACTACTCAGGCTTCTTATTTCCTCACTTCTGTAGCAACACCTAACAGATCTTGTTCAATTCACGAGAAATTGTAAGGGGGGGAGAGAAGTAAAATAGGCTCACGTTTTTGCTTTCTCCATCCAAAGCCCAGGAAGAGGTTCCATCTTCTGAATGCAGAAGATTCCAGGTTCCAGGCATCTCCAAGCAGCACTGAGAAAGAGTCCCATCTGAAACCCTGGGGAGTGGCATGGACCAGCATTTCCCAACCTGCTGCCTTCCAAATGTTTTGAATTACAACTCCCATTAATCCCAGCCAGCATTTGGGAGATGTTGGGAAAAACGTTTGAAGGACACCAGGTTGGGGAACACTGGTCTGGGCAATAATGAACTAGACCGGTCAAAGGTCTAATTCAGTATAAAGCAACATCCTATGGTGGGGAATGTCTTTGCCATCTAGAACCAAGGGAACTCAGCAAATAACTCTAATGGGGCTCTCACTTTATTCATGACACCACCCTGCTTTATACTTTGTCTCTATGACACTTCTTAACATCTAATTAGGGACGCGGGTGGCGCTGTGGGTAAAACCTCAACGCCTAGGACTTGCCGATCGCATGGTCGGCGGTTCGAATCCCCGCGGCGGGGTGCACTCCCATCGTTCGGTCCCAGCGCCTGCCAACCTAGCAGTTCGAAAGCACCCCCGGGTGCAAGTAGATAAATAGGGACCGCTTACCAGCGGGAAGGTAAACGGCGTTCTGTGTGCTGCGCTGGCTCGCCAGATGCAGCTTGTCACGCTGGCCACGTGACCCGGAAGTGTCTGGGGACAGTGCCGGGGCCTATAGAGTGAGATGAGCGCACAACCCTAGAGTCTGGCAAGACTGGCCCGTACGGGCAGGGGTACCTTTACCTTTTAACATCTAATTACCACCATTTGCTAAGGTCCCTGCTATCTTTTTCAAAAAATGTTTCCCTCAAGCAGTGATTGCTTTTTGTGTGTGTGCAAAAATATTGGAATATATTTACTGCAATCAACAATTCTTCCAAACATCTGGCTCAGAATTCAGAGGGGAATGTTGTCCTATCCTAGTACTCTCTGTTGCAAATAATGATGTATGTTCTACTATCTCATCTCATGAATATCCTTATATTCCTTTTTGCTTCCAACACCAAAAGCTATTATGGATCTGTTTGCAACTCTGAATAGTGAGTTTTAAAAAATGCTTACGTAAGGTAGAAGCATGCCCTAATTCAACAAAAGGTACACCAGGAAAGCAATAGACTCAGAGCTGAGGATCCAGGAATCGATTTGTAGTGCTGGGTATGGGATTTGGATGGACACAACATTCTGCAGCATTCCCAAATGCTATTACTGCCCCCAAAAGTAGTGCATGCAGTATTTCACATCGTTGTGACACTGCTGGGGTGTCCCAATGCAACAGTGCACTGCAGTTTTGTATGAAGACATTTCAGCAGGGGCTATTTGTCATTTTGTAATACTTAAACAATAATAACAAAAAGCTACACCTGCCAAAATTATACGGATGGTAAGTATAATGGTATTGTCTAAACTGAACATGGTTGTCTTACAAGTTCTTGGACAAGCTAGCCCACAAAACAGGGTTGGCCCTACCATTAGGCAGAGTGAGTCAGCGGCTTCAAGCAGCTTATGTTGGGTGTCAAGAATTGCTTATTTATTATTCTTGTATTTTCACTCCCAGGAAGAAGTATTTGTAGGATTCTTGTCTCAGGGGCCAAAATAACTTAGCTAGTCTTAGGTACTATGTACCTTGGGAAGAGTGATATTTGCCCTTCAACCTGAGGCAGCAAAATGTCTTAGGAATGCCCTTAAAGCCCTGTTTATTTCACATTTGACCAGATTTCCTTGCAGAAAGCCTACATGATGGTTAGACTACATCCAATCTTTATTGAGCATCTAGTTTGTTTATGAGGTAGTTATATGACAATGATAATTCATCCTGGTTTGCTTGCAGGGAGTTTAGTCACTTGTTCAACCCACACTCTTTAACACACTTTGCAAACTTGAAAAACTTTGTAGTTCTTTTTAAAAAAATATGATTTGTTGCCCTAGGGCAACGTAGTACTTTAATCCACTTTAAATATGCAAACCTGAAGCTCTAGTGAGGGATGAGGGTGGCTCTGTGGATTAAACCATTGTGCCACTTGGGCTTGCCGATTGAAAGGTCAGTGGTTCAAATCCCTGTGATGGGGTGAGCTCCTGTTGTTCAGTCCCTGCTCCTGCCAACCTAGCAGTTCAAAAGCACACAGTGAAAGTAGATAAATAGGTACCGCTCCGGCGGGAAGGTAAACGGCATTTCCATGTGCTGTTCTGGTTTCTCCAGAAGCGGCTTAGTCATGTTGGCCACATGACCCAGAAAAACTGTCTGCAGAAGCAGACAAACGCCGGCTCCTTCGGCCTTTAAAGCAAGATGAGTGCCACAACCCCAGAGTTGTTTGCGACTGGACTTAATTGTCAGGGGTCCCTTTACCTTTAAAGCTCTAGAATGTACTTGAAGCCCTCTTGCCAAATACTGAGCATCTAGAAGCACCCTTAGGCCACCACTGCTGCAAACAATTGGCAAAGCTCTTTGCTGTGAAGCACTTGCTTACAAAGGAGGAGAACAAGGGATTGGGCATTTCCATTAAATGACCCACATACAGAAAAAAACATTTAAGTAGCCTGACCTCACATTTCTTCCAAGTGTGAGCAGTGAAGCTACAACAATCCTTTGTGTGACTACACAACAGCCCCATTGGTTCCTCCTGCTGTGTGGTCATCATGACTACCCTAGTTGTCATCATTCAGTTTTGGAAACAGGGTGGCACAGCAAAACAGAGAACTGCAAAAACTGAGACAAGACACATCATTTTATGGCTTTCCTGAAAACTGCTAGATTTCTTTCCCCTCCCTAACTGTAAACAGAATATATTTATTGTTTCCATAGTCATCATTTTATGTTCCTCCCAGAAACAGAAAAGAGCTGGACTGTGAACAAGAACCAGATACCCATTTAAATTATGACCTTACTTGTTTTTTCAACTAACACAGAACTTGATCCGGCGCTGACAAAAAATCTGAAAACAGAACAACACATTTTCAACGTACCAACTCTAGAACATGTCATTGCCTTAAGGAAAATATTTTAGGGGAGGGAGAAACAAAGCTGAAAAATGCATATTTTAGAACAAATGATCAAAAAGCCTAACACAATTCTGTAAGGCTCCAATAACTAAAAAGGGAACTTTGAACTTGCATTCTTTATTAATTGGCTTTCCATATTTTAGCTCTGAATGAATATTTTATTCTGACTTCTAGGTTTGCAGAGACTGCTTCATAGGAATGGTAAAGAGAAGCATTCAAAATGTGAACATTCAGCTTCTTTGGACAAGCAGAACACCTTTATAGCCAGGTTGCACTCGTCAAGGGCTATGGGAATGGCATTAAGGTTCTCTGGTTACACACAGTTGGGTCTCACCACCCACAAAAGGCTCTTTGAAGGAGCGAGGAGGTGATACTAATTCTGTCTTTCCTCTGCAGTCCCCAAATCAACCCCACAGCACTGGGAGAAGGGGCTTTGGAACCACACAGTAGGTGATGTGGTGGCTGCAAGGGGAAGGGAGAATTTATAAAAATCACATCTTTCCCCTTGTTGGACCACAGAGAATTTCCATGAAGTGAGGGATACAAGCCATGGCAGTTCTTACAAAGCCACTTCTCTTATCACAAGGCTAACTATGGCAGATCTTGTGTTTAAATATTTGCGTTTCCTTGCAAAAAGTACACAGGTGTGTTTTAACTACTCTGGATCCTTAGCATTTCTAGTCATCTTTGCCGTGTACAGGCTTTTAATGCAATTATTCCAGCAATTTCAACTTGTAGGGCCCAATCTAGAGAAACTTAAGACTCTTTCAGACACATGATCAATGCACCGAGGAATAAAGTCCATTCACTTGCTCACCTTCTTACCCCAATGGTTCCTTGGTGAACAGAATCTCTATGTGTACATATTGTATGTACGCTGAGTACACAACTGGGCAAAAATGCATTTTGCAGGTTACCAGATCGCAAGTTGAAGTACCTGTGTGCATACAAGTTATCTTCATATAGCTCTACTGTATTTGGAACTCATGAAAACGGCCTTAGTCATACTTTGAAATCACTGGGTCGAAAGTTAGGGCTTGTGCATACTTCTTGTCCCGCCACTTTCTCCTGGGAAAACCCGCTGTTTACTGCTAAATCACAATGTCAACAGGGTTTTCTGCTGATTGCTGCTTGTCCCAATTCAGCAGGAAAGGGCAGATGTTCTAGGTGAAAGTGGAGGCACAAACGGAAAACCTCTCAGACCCATGCCTAGAAAGGATGGTGGAAAATGAAAAAACCTCTCAGACCCATTTTTTTTAGGCACAGAACAAGTGGACATGTGGACAAGCCCTTACTTCTGTTTACCCTAAGTCCCATGTACTTCATTGAGTCTTAAGCCCAATCAGTTTCCTCTGAACAGGAAAACTGTGAGAACTGATCTTTAAAGATAAAGGATTCTCAAAGACTCCGGCTATCTCTTCAGATGAGAGCAGTCACGTCATCAACAGGCCTCCCATCTTTTGTGATTCAGCAGTATAGAAATGGGGGAGGGGGGAATAAACACACTCCATGATTTGAAGAGAGAGGGAGGGGGGAAACCTCTAGTACCAGAATGCATAAGAAATGAGGGCTAAGTTCTTCATTTGGCTGGCAAGTGAAGTAAACAAATCAATACTGTTTAAATTATTTCCACGTTTAAGCAAAACTTGTTTTTAAAAAGTGCAGAGCTTGAAGGGAGAAGAAAATTATTATCGTAATTGTTAATAGCCCCATAGCAAGTATTTTAAGCCAAGTGGAATGCAAGTTCTCAGCATACTTATGTTATATAGAAGATCCTTTTATTCTTAGTAATAAAATATGCATAAGTATCTAGTCCTAGTGTTATGTAACTGCATCTCAAACAAATATTGGAATTATAGCTCTAAAGCAGGGTGCCTAAAGACTCATCTCTCCCTTTAAAAGCAAAGAAGATATCAGCAACTTGCAGAGGAGTAGCAATGCTCATTTGTTGCTTTGCTACAAAAATGAAGAGTCTTGTGGTGCCTTAAAGACTAACAAATTTATTCTAGCATAATCTTTTGTGGACTAGAGTCTGAGTGGACTCTAAATCACAAAAACTTAGGCTATAATAAGATTTGCTCATTTTTAAGGTGCCACAAGATTCTTACTGTTTTTTCTCAACAACTTAGTTGCTGATCATAGCTGGCAACGTCAGTCATGATTAATCGTTTTTTTTCTAGTGACTCATCATCAAATAAGCCTTACCTAGACAATATGTCACAGTCAAGTGATCTGATAAATACCCGCATCATCAGTAACACAACTTCTATACTCTTGAGGAACACAGTAAAGCTTTTTTTATTGTTTGAATTTCGGTTACATTTAGGATGAACACTCACAATGCAATCCTATCAAAGCAAATGGAACATAGTCTGTTTATTTTATTTTATTTTATTTTGCCTGCTGGGCTTATGTAAAGATTACTTATTTATTATTATAAAAATAATGAGTAAAAATATATAATGAAGTAGGATCAAATTTCAGTAACATCAGTTTATTCAGATTTCGTATTAAGCATTTATTTAGCAGGTGTGGTGGTGGGGGGACCTGCTTCAGCGTTGTATAGGATCAGAAGACCAAGCAGTCAGCTTCTCAGATGGTTCTAGAGTTCTCAGTGTTTGATGAGGTAATGATACAGATATGAAAAAGCTATATAGTCACAGCATCGAATGGCTACGTTTATTCCCAATTGGTTAAGAGGACTGGGGGAGGGGAGAAGACGGCTCCTCCTGTGTTGCCAGAGTCAGGAACACAAGGTGCTTCACTTATGGAGGAAACTGTAGTGCAAACAATACCAATCATTAATGGATAGAAAAGTCCATTGAATTCCCTGCTTCAGTTCCAGTCACGTGTGTGAAGCACGTTGGCTAAATTCTAAACCTCTCTGCTATTATATTTGCATTTGCTACATATTCTTGAACGCCCCTCTTCTTTTCACAAACTACAAACTTGAAGAACTTATACCACTAAGCGTATGGTTCATTTAAGTGCATTTCTGGCCCTTCAGAATGAGAATAGCAACTGTTTCAAATTAAGAAAAAGGGGGACTAGTGGAAAAATAACTCCAAACATGATTAAAAAAAAAAAGAAACAAGACCCAAATATCTGAAATTTGTGAGAAGACACATGTAGATCAAGAGATAAATGGAAAAGAGATTTTTCTCCCTATATCCAAGTTCCACACCAGGCTGGTCCTCCCATCACAGGAAGAGTCACCATTTTTTTTCCAAACCTGTGAGCATATTTGAAAAAAGAGGAAGTGTTGCTGCCACTATGAATGCACTGCAACTTGGTATGTTCCACAACCATGCACACACTGCAACCACATTGATGACAATCACACACAGAGAGAGACATACACTCGCTTTCCCACTGCTAGCAATTGGGCATGGAAAAATTGCCTTGCTTCTTTTTAGGCTAGAGCTTGGGGGCAGGATATCTTCCTAGAGAGTTAAACTTCCTTCCTGAGCTGCACTATCCAAGAAGATGGCCCATACCCAACATTTATACCTGGGGAAAGTGTTCTATTGAAGCCAATAGAAGGTATTTTCCAAGCCTAACTGTAATGAGGGAGCAACTGTTGGGGAATTTGGTGATCCTTTCCTTCTGCAGCTGCAACCTACCCCTCAAAATAATCCCTCTTCCATTCTAATTAGGCTTGTGAGAAGCCTTCTCTTTTAGTCAATATAATAATTTTCTTTCCAGCCTAATTGTGACGCAGGGGACATTTTTGGCGTGCTAGGGTCACACCTGGAGAAAGATCCCCCTGCTACACAGGGTGCAGTAGAGCTTGAGAAAAGCTTTATTTTGGCTACAGTAGGAACACAGGAAGCTGACTCTGGTCCATCTATGCAGGGTTCCAGGCAGGGGTTACTCCTGGAGATGCCTAAGGACTTTTTGCATGCAAAGCAAGATGCTCTACCACTGAGCTATACTTCTTCTCCAAAAGATGTTTCTCTCAAGACCAATTTCAGCGGGGTGGGGCAGAGGAAACAGAAACCTGAGGGCACATGGAAAGGCCCCGTGGGCACCCACAGGTGCTGTATTGGTGATTCATGCAATAGTTTTATATTTGATTGGCAGGCTTAAAAGGTGGGTAGCATTCAGCTATTTTTGTGATATATACAGGGTGAGTCTTTTAAAAGAGGCCCCATGGAACATGTGTATCCATGGGGCCTCTTTTAAAGGACTCACCCTGTATAAGGAACACACACTACCTGGCTTTTCTGGCTACTCTCCCCATAATGGTAAAAAAACCCCAGGAACTTCTGAAGACTTTTTGTGAAAAACCATAAGGTTCATAGCTTAAACTTCTCTTTTTGCACCCAATATTAGCAAATACTGGAACAGCTTCTCTTCCAAAGTCATTAAACTGAATTTGGGCTGAACTTAGTAACTTACACACACATGTGCTGGTATTTCTGCAGCATCAAGGACTTTAGACAACAGAACTGTTGTGTCTTTGTAATAGCAACTTGATTCTACAGATAAATGGGGAAAGAGATGCACAGAACAGGTCTTTTCATAAGATATTTCATAAGAACATTTCTTTCATAAGAAACAGCACTAGCATGTGTATCTGTATACTCTGTATTACAGACAGTGTACAAGTCTGTAAAGTACAGATTTTCCATGTATAGCAAGCCTCCTTTAGGCTACATACACCTTTATATTTATCCTCTTGCTTTACCCTTGCTGAAAGCTAACAATTTACATTTTGGAAGTTCTAAGAATGAACATTTCTGGATGCACAAATATATCTGCAAAAGACAGTTACTGCCATTCTTCATTTGACATCTGAACAAAAGCCTACTGGGGAGGAGAAGGAAAAAGCTTTATTCTGAAGGGGTTTGGGGTCAGGACCCTCCCACCTGGTGAAGTTCTTATTAAAACAGGTTTCACTATTTTTAAACGTGGGACATGTAAAACCAGAAGACTTTCTTGCATGTATTATATAATACAGGAAGATGTAACTGGATTTTCTAAGCACTATGCTTATTCAAAGCAGGGAATACTATATAAAACCTGACCTTTTTGCACCCAGATATTAGGCAGACAATTGGGGAACTTTATAGTTCTCCAAATACTGAAGCTGAAGATAGAGTCTTACTGCAGACAGTGTTAATAATAAGAAGTTGCTGGAGTTAAATTAATTTCTAGCTGCTTATCAGAGTTTTTTTAATGAAAGGGCACACAGAGGAGGGAATGGAGTGAAATGATGAAGAAAAAGAAAACTGTACATAAGATTTCTTACTAGAGAGTGTTCCAAGTATTATTCTTTTTAGAGGGGGAAGACAGTACCCTACGTAATGGACCTAATGTACTGGTAACCTGGAGAGCTGAAATGGGAGGAATATGCATGTGAAATCAGTGCAAAGGAAAGTTGCTGTGCATTTATTTGGTGGGCAAAAGTCCTTTTCAGAAAATAACTAAGATGGTTGATTTAATGTGTCATTTTAGCTATGATGGCTTCATAATCAGCATCAATGTAAGGATTAAAACACCAGCAAAACTGGGTTAGTGAGCAAAAGCAGATTTAGGTTTAAACAGCCTGTATGTGTTAACACACATATTACCAAGAGATTTGTGTGTGAGTCACTTATTCAAATATGCAAAATGTCAGGAACATATAGCACTAAAATGAAAAATGGAAGCAGCTTGCAAGCTTTGGCACTCAACTCTGCAGGCAGACATGCATGTGAAAACACACACTCACACTCACTGTTTGATTTGTGGGTTACAATCTGACAAGTTGTTAAACAGAAAAGACACAAACAAGAATGAGTTGCTTTTCTCACACTGAGTTCTCATTTGATCCCCCTGTCTCCTCCTATACTTGATTTGCTTCCCCAATGTTCCTCAAACCCATTTACTATCAACAAGTCAGGGACAGTTCTCGCCAGACTGTCAATGCCTATTCTTTCAAGGTCTTGGCTCTGTAGGACAAGTAAGGTTTTGAGCAGCATGCGCAATTCATTTGCAGTCCACTCTGCATAGTCTTTAAAATTAGCAAGCTAGCAGGGAAAAAGAGGAGTGAAACATTGGCGAAAGGCTTTCAAACACAGATGGCTGAGAGGCAAAGGTCTCCTAGCAGAGGAGACCGGATGACAAACTTTTAGTTCAAGTGCAGTCACGCTGGATGGAGGCGTCTCCAAAGAAGTTGTCCCAAAGCAATCCAATTCCTACCACAGTGGGTCTACAAGGCATAATCCAGGAGAAACAATCATTTTTTTAAGGCCAAAACTACTTTCCTTCAGCAATTGTTAATAGGAGTATAATAAGATGCAGCAGCATTTTTAAACCAAGGCTCAGAAAGAAGCTACTTTCACTCTGAAAGGGAAGCTACACTAGGCTTGCATGGTTCTCCTCTGCACCAAACTCTGCCATCCAAAGTACCATTTTTCCAGAGACGAAGTAACATGGTAATAATGATCTACCTACCTGCAGAACCAGACATACAAAATGCATTCAAGCCCTCCTGCCCTGGAGAATTAAACTTAACTGCATTCAATACTCAGCTTGTGCACCGAAACCGTACCAATTTATGAAATGCCTGTTTGAAGTCTTCATTGGACATGGTGTAGATGATGGGGTTGATTAAGGAGTTAAGATATCCCAACCATGTGAAGAAGTCAAAGATGGCCATGTGAAACCAGCAAGCATCTTTACAAATAGGCAACACCAAGGTGATGATGAAGAAGGGCAGCCAGCACACAATGAAGGCTCCTAGAATAACCCCTAAAGTCTTGGTAGCTTTCCGCTCTCTGGCGGCAGTCAGCTTCTTTTTTTCCAGCAGTGCATCAGACACCTTCACTTTGACTTGGTTCATGTACACAGGAGACCCCGTTTCACTAGAAGCCTCTGAAGCCTTGCAGTTTATGGACGTGACTGATGACGTTGAGCCCGGGGAATCTGTTATTAGGTGGGCTCGGGTTAACCTTTTGCCTGTGTTCTTTGGTGTCTGTTTCAAAATCCGAGACCTGGCTTCCACGTAGATCCTTCCATAGAGGATGATCAGAAGCAAGGTGGGGAAGTAGAAGGCCCCCACCGTGGAGTAGACGGTGTACAAGATGTGATCTGTGTTCACCACGCAATCGGCCACCTCTTCTTCAGCTTTCGACTGGCGCCAGAACAAAGGGGGCATCGAGATGGAGATGGAGAAGACCCACACCAGGGCAATCATGACAGCCGCCCTCTTGGGAGTCCTTTTAGTAGAGTACTCCACCGCATCGGTAATGGCCCAGTACCTGTCCAGGGCGATCACACACAGATGGAGAATGGAAGCAGTGCAACAAGTAATATCCGAAGAGAGCCAGATGTCACAGACGATCTGGCCCAGGGTCCATTTCCCAGTCACAGTGTACATGGTGCTGATGGGCATGACAAGGATGGACACCAGGAGGTCCGTGACAGCCAAGGAAGCGATGAGATAGTTGGCCGGCGTGTGCAGCTTGCGGCTCTGGTAGACAGTGGCGATGACAAAAGCGTTGGACAGCATGGTGGCCAAGGTGATGAGGGCCAAGATGATGGTCAGCACCACCTTCCAGGAGAGCGGGGTGCCATCTTGGTAGGCGGCGCTTTCTTCTGCGCCGCCACTGCAGTTCCTGGCATGGTGGAAGGAGTCATTGGTGTGGAACACATCCACGGAGGCTGGGCAGGGTCTGGGCTGCTCCATGCCTCCACACAGAGGCTCTGGACCGACGGGGCTGCCGAGAGGAGGAGGAAGGAGGAGGAAGAGGGCAGCGCCCTCACAGCACGCTACATCTCCAGAGAAGTCCGCGCGCCAAATGTGAGCTGGCAGACGGGAGTCTGGGCGGGTGTGCGGGGGAGGGCATGCGCGCGGGGCTCACCCAATGGGGACGCCTCCCGCGCCCGGGCGGACGGGGTCTCGCGCCGCCGCCATCACGCGCTCGCCCGTCCGCCTACCTTCCTGCCGGCGCCAAGCCGCCGCCGCCTCAGCACGTGCGGGCTTCCAAGCGAGGCCATCTCGGGTGGCGGTGGTGGCGGCGGCAGTCCATGCCCTGGTGGAGGCGAGGCAGCATCTTCCCACTTTCGCGACGGCAGCAGCGAAGCCGGCGGACGGAGAAGTTGGGAGCGGCTGCGGCGGGAGTAGGAACCCACACGGAGGGCGGGAAACGGCGCCACTGGCGGCCAGAAGCCTCTTCTCTTCTTCTCCGCGCCTCGCCCAACAACTTTTTCCAGGCGGCGGACGGAAGGAAAGTAGGCGGCGAGGCGACCCCTGTGTTGGGAAATGTTCCCCGGGTCCGTCTCTCTCTCTCCCAGGCCAGGAGAGCGAGGGTCCTCCCGGCAGACGCAGCCGGCGCCTCAGTGAGCGAGCGCAGCGCCAGCCTCGGCTATATATACGCCGCCCGCCGCAGCTCTGCTCCACTCGGCGCGAGCCCACCTCGGCAACTCGTGGCCGCTCTCGCCCAGCTCCGGCTGCCGGCCTCTCGGCCCCGCCCCGCCCCGCCCCTCTCGGCCCCGAGAGGATCCCGCCGGGTCCTAGCGCCCTCCCACCACACCTGCCACTGGAGGTTCAGCTTTCTCCTCGAACCGAAGCGGACTTGCTTGGGATCGCTAGTTCGCCTTGTCTCTTTGCCTGCGCCTTCTTTGGACGCGGACGCCTGACGTACTGCCAGCAGCATGGGGCACCAGCGACATCCAAGGTGGGGCAAAAGGAGGAGGATGGTGTCCAGCCACGAAGAGGTCGCTGCGGTTAGATGGGGCGAAATGGCCCCTGGCGTTGAGGGCTCCTTGGTGCAGGGTAGGTCTATCCACAGCTCCTAGCCGTAGCCCATCGTGGCTAAATGAAGCCTCCAGAGTCAGGAGCAGTGTCGCGCGCGGGAGAGGTCTCTTGCCCTCACGTGTTGTTTGTGGGTTGCAGGACGCTGGACCCAGATGGGTCCTTTCTGTGATCCAGCCGGGCTACTGCTGTCGTGTCTGGATCGCTCTTTTCTTTTTTGTGTGCTCCTGCCTGATCCACAGTCCAATTATGTCCTTTGCGCTTTGATGTAAACCAACTTTACCCCGTTGGCTCCGCTGGCTCGACTCCAAGCCCTTCGGCTTTTAATTGGGCAGCGTCGCGAATCGGGCGGCTGCTCGTGCTGTTTTTTGGAAGGGGGAATTCTCTGAAAGTCTTCCCCGAAGAGCATCGGCTGAATGGGAACTGCTTTTATCTCCAGCCGCGGAGGGTTTGCACTCACGCCGAGTGCAAACGTAAGCATTCCGCCTTCCTCTGCCCACCCACCCGCGCTTTGAAATCTGCAGTCTGATGACAGGCATTTATGGGGACTGGCAGAACCAGAGAGCATGTACCCAGGACAGAAGCTTAATAATACTCCTCGTTCTCTCTGACACGAAACACCCGATCCCCATTATATGAGAGTCTAGGGAGACTTACTTTTGAGTAAGCACGTTTGGGATTCCTCTGTCTTTTCGCTCGCAACCTACTTGGGCGCCGCGCGCCTCATAAGCCTTGGCTAGAAGGTCCAAGCTCTAAGCTCTCTGCGTTTTTATGTCGACTTCCTCTCATTTTGGGCTGCTTTTGGAGACCAAGGCGGTTTGCAATGGAAACAAATATATAACAGCAGTTGGCCGTTAGAAACAATTGCATGGGCGAACGAAGACGGCGTGCGCGGCGCCGCTCTTTGCGCGCCTTTACTCGGAAACCAGAGCCGCTGGGGCTTTTCTGCAGCTGTGCGCGGATCGCAACCTCCCTTCGAGGGTGGTTGCATCGCACGTGCAGAACCCGACCTTCCTCCTGAGCTCTGTTCACACGCAGCAACAGTGCACGTCTGGCTGAAATCAACAGGCTGAGAAAGGCAGGAGGGTTTCTTTCTTGGGCTGCGGGGGGCGTCCAAAAACGCCATGGAACCAGACTGGAGAGAGGGCTATGGGCCCCCGGGATATCCTCAGCTAGGCTGCCTTTGGCAGAAGTAGGAAAGCAATAGAGTGGTACCTCGGGTTAAGTACTTAATTCGTACCGGAGGTCTGTTCTTAACCTGAAACTGTTCTTAACCTGAAGCACTATTTCTGGGTTAGCAGAGTCTGTAACCTGAAGCGTATGTAACCCGAGGTACCACTGTATTTATTGTCGCCTAGAAAGTGCTCAACCTGTGTGTGTGTGTGTGTGTGTGTGTGTGTCTGTCAAGCAATCTTCCGAACTCAGTTGGTTAAAGCAGGCACCCCCAAACTCGGCCCTCCAGATGTCTTGGGACTACAGCTCCCATCACCCCTAGCTAACAGGACCAGTGGTCAGGGATGATGGGAATTGTAGTCTTAAAACATCTGGAGGGCCGAGTTTGGGGATGCCTGGGTTAGAGCATGGTGCTGATAACGCCAATGTTACGGGTTTGATCCCTGTTTGGGACAGCTGCAGATTCCTGCCTTGAAGCGGGTTCGACTAGATGAGCCTCTACAATTCTATGATCCGGTCAGTAAACGCCGGAAGATCATCAAAATCGAGCCTTTATCTTTTCCCACCGCCCGATCTTGGCAAGTTGGGAAACAGCTCGGCGTGCTGACTGCAGAGCCGCGAGCTTTTATGGACTACTCAGGTGGTGCTGTTACGCGTTTACGATGTGGGTTTTTTACAGTCCGAAATGCGATCGTTAAAACATTATTGCGCTGCGTCTCGGGAGAAAAGGCTGCCCCCTCAACGCGTTTGCTCAGGAGTAACTAACTCCTACCGAGTTCCAGGGGGTTGAATGCGATTGCACAAGTCCCGAGCTCCACCCTATAAGCGAAGAAGGGACGGATCCTGGTAGAAGTGGCGAGTTGGAGGTTCGCGGCAGCCACGTGCCGGCTCGTTCCCACAGGCTTGGGTGGGCGCTTGCATTAGTGGGCGACAGATTGCCTGAATGACGCGAGCAAACAGGGTGGAGAGGGAACGTTCTCCTCCCGGATTTCTGTATTGCATGCGTGGCGCACGCACATCCCTAATCTACCGTCATCACCTTTACAAGGCAAGTGATCCACGATGCAGCAGAGAGGTGAGATTCGATTCCGAGCCCAAGTGAATTTTTGCACTGAAGTTGGCAGTGGGCATGGAGTGTGTGCACTCAGCACTGAACTGTAGGCAATCACAGCTCCCCTTTGTTGCTTTCACATGTTATGCTTTCTAGGTGCACTTAAAAGTAATCCGTGAAGCGGCCCTTAGTTCGGTAGAAATGTGTTCCCTCTCTCCATCAGCGGTTAACTGCTGCCAGGAGCTGTGTTTTAGGTTACAAAACTGCCCTCGGGTTTCCTTAAGGCACCCCAGAGAACCAGCTCTCTCCCTGATGCTTCTGTTCCTCAGAGCAGCCGCAGACCATCTTATACCATGGCCTTGTCTGTGGCCATCCTTTTTGCCTGGGAGCCTCAGAGTAGCCTCAGTGTCACCCCACCTTCCAGGCTCACCCTTTGTTGCACTTTCCAACCAGGGCAGGTTAACAGTTTTGGTCCGGACAGCATTGTGAAGGGGCCCTTTTATTCGTGCTCAGAAAGAAACTCTAGCAAGCCCCCCCGTCGTTCTTTCAGTGTAAAGTATGGTTTCCTGCCTGCTGAAGCTCAGCACCAAAGGAAAGCAGTTTAACTTTGCCCTTCCTCTTTCCCTTGCTCACCCTCTTGTTTATTGCTGCAGCTGCTTTTTTTCTCCTTTCCCAAAATTCTGTAGGACTTTTGTGGACCGTAAGCCATAATATAGTTAGAACTGGTTGAGCCTTGCTTGTCTCAACACAGTAAAATATCCAAAGTTATCTCCCTTGTCTCGTCACATTTCTAAGGAAAATCCACGAGCCACTTAAATCCATGCATGTGCCCTTAGATGGGCTTAGGGTGCAATTCACAAACAGAAGTCTTTGTTTTGATGTAAGCCAGTGGTGCTGCTTCTGGAGTGAAAGGTTTGAGTATCATACCCTGGCACCTCTGTTTTCAGCAAAACTTAATTCCCATTCAGAATGCCCAGATGGAAATCATTAGGAAATGAGTTTCACTGGTTATAGTGGCACATACACCTACCTGATAAAGGTGTACTTAAGCTAGACCAGGAGTAAGAACCATCAAACACAGTGCGGCTTACTTCCAAGCAAACCTACAGAATCGTACTCTTAAGGTCTCCAACCTTATTGCAAGCTGATCTGAAAGTTGCAGCTGATGTGATTTTTCTGGACTGGGTCACATCTGGAACTGGGTTGATCAGAGCTGAGGTGGGGATTATCTATTAAGTCACAAGTAAAAATGATCTTAGCATTTCCTTTTCATCAAAAAGTTAACACCATTGATGGCAGAGACAGGAGGAGGATGAGCTTCAGAAAAGCAGCTGGGCAGGTTAAAAGGCATCTCCCTGAAATGGTGCAGTTAGCTAATTTTTGACACTCCTTCCACCCACCCCCCAAATTACCTTTAGATGATAATGTGTATTATTTCAAAATGTGATAACGCAGCCCTGCTGTGTTTGGGTCCCTTCCTGCTTATTCTGGGGCCCTGGACTTCTGCTCCCTTATTTGCCCTGAAGGCCCCACTGTGCTGCTGATCTAGATCCCAACAAGGTTTCCTTTAAAACACACACGCACACAAATGGCTCACAGACCAAAAATAGGAGAGGTTTGCTCCATGTCTCTGTGGCTTTGCAGCAGCTGGTAAGGGAGCTGTCCAGCAAACAGAGCTCCTGAAATGTCAGCACACCCAGTGTGCTTCTGAAGGGCTGGGGCTGACGATACAGACTTCAGTCTCCTCCTAGGAAGAAGGCAGAGCTTAAGAGATGCTTAAACACCTCAGCTTAAGCTTCAAATACCTGTTTGTGAAAGCATCAATCCGTCTTCATCAGGTTAGGAATGCTATGGGACTTCCACAACATGCAGCTTCTCAGAGCTTCTGTTTGGGTTAACTGGGGTATGTTTGTGCTTGAGGGCAGCAAGCATATTCTCTCTCTACCTCTGTGAATCAACATCTAACATGTGATACATCCCCAGTACAAAGATAATAGACATATTTGAGGTTATGCAGGGTTGCTTAGTGTCCTCTCAAACTTGGGCCATGATTCATCTTGCGCTGCATGGGGACTGTCATTTTAAAATGCAGCTGATACAAGAATTTAGAGTCCCATTTGTGTGGATAATGCATTGTGACCCACACAGTGTTTTTCTCACATATGACATGGCACCATTAGTATCAGCTTTACAAACTTAGATCACTCCAGGTACTGGGATTACTAATGGAGAACGAAGTTTGAAGGTAAATTTGCAGTGACATTATTACATTCTTAAACTGTAGTCAAAATCTGCCCTACAGCATGCTAACAATGGTAATCAAGAAAGATGTGTTAAACATAACTGAATTAAATCAAAGGAAAAAATAAAGAGTGAAAGCACACACAAGGAAAATGAACCCACATTCCCAGTAAGTGATTTATGAAGAAATTTTATTAATTAAAATTTGGACATAATATAGCTTGTGGTTGTTGAATTACTTAAGCAATTAGGTGAATTTGGAACATGGCATAATTCAGTAGAGAGCCAGTGTGTTGTAATACATAGATGGGTGGGGGAATGTGCATGCTACATGGAAATAGTTTTCTCAAGGTTTGAAGATTCGTACCCAGGACAATTTTCAATCCATACATAGTCTTGATCTGGCTGTGACATAAATATTAAATAAGATACAAGCAAAATTGAAAAAAAATCCCCAAGCTCTGGGAAAATGGAAAAGATGGTTAAAAAAAAATCAAAACACCTGAGTTTGTTTCTGTTTAAAAAAGAGCCAGGTATGATGTATTGCAGATGACTATAAACACATCTTATCCATGGACCCAATCATGTTTTAATTAAAATAATATGTTTCCCTAGAACTCAAAACTCATATTATATCTGAGTCTCCAGATGGAGACTGCATGTTTCAAAGTTTATTCATCAATAGGCAGTGTAGAAATCTCATCCATTGTTGCTTCAGGCCATATTTTACCTTGACAGTAAGACGTTCTGGCAGAGGGTTAATTTGTTACTAAATCTTTCGTAGGAAGAAAGATTTCAGAGGTGGTGATTTATTAATCTATAATAAGCATCTTCCAATATAGTTAAAACAAGATAGAGGGGGACATATTCATATCTATTATGGACCAAAGAAATTCTGATGTTGTTGTAAATTGCAGGACCAAATGTGTATTTGACTAGATATTGCAGCTGCTGTTTGCATAGCTAAAAAAATCCCAAACACAACAGGACCAACTTGCACATCCATGAGCAAGGAAAGCTGATCAATATTAACTGTGAACTAAGAATTCCCTCAATTAAAGAGAAGTTTCCATTTTGAATGTTTTTTGGCACATAATGATAGTTTAAATTTCCATCTTTAGCACCTCTACTTGGAACTAAATTCAGTTTCTGCTCTACATAAACTAATTGTGGCTTAACTTAAGAGGCCACTGAGCACGAGCATCATTTAAAACACCCAACCTCATCCTCATGCCGTTCAGTAAAAAACCCACATATTAGCAGTAAGTCTGAACTTAGAGATTTTATAATAATAATAATAATTTATTATTTATACCCCGCCCATCTGGCTGAGTTTCCCCAGCCACTCTGGGCGGCTTCCAATCGACTGTTAAAAACAATACAGCATTAAATATTAAAAACTTCCCTAAACAGGGCTGCCTTCAGATTTTCTGTGGAGTCTTGCAATTGTTATAAATATAATCCAGTATACATGAGATTGTATATATAACCAGCTGGAGTAATCATAGGAAGAAGTTAAGAGACCTAGGCCTCATTAGCCTAATAATGAAGAAGTAGAAAAAAATGTTTGATTGCACTCTATAAATAGCAAGAGAGAGGGGAGCAAACTCTTAAGGTGTGTGTGGGGGGGGTAGTAGGTTAGAAAGTCAGCTCCATGCTATGTTCAAAGCATAAATTCAGCACTGGGCATCATGTGTTGGTGCAGATGGGTATCTTTCCCCCTTGCTCCAACATTATTAGCATTTGGTAAAACGCAAAAGGCATTATCATGTTCAGAAGCACTGCAAAATGGGGGGGAGGGGGTTTGGAGAATGAAAACAGGGTGATGAGTGGGTTGAGAATTCAAAAAGTTCAGTGGTGATCCATAGAGTCTAAATTGATTCCTTAAGGCTTTGGGAATATCCACATCCTCATAGAGTTGTTTGTTGGCAGGTGTTTGATCCTAGGGAGGGATATGAGTTAGACAGCTTTAAGAGGTACAAAAATGCCAGTGACCATAGTCAATTAATATTGAATACACTGGGTAGAATTCGACATCATGCTATGGTGAAGTGCTGTCAGAGCAAGCATTGCAGCTTGACAGGTGGAACAATCCCCTCTGCCCTCCCTCCCCTTATATGCTGTTCTGCAGGTTCTCTTGACTACCCCAGCAACTGATTTTGGGGTGGGGGGAAAGCCCTGTTAAGTGAATCCTGGCTGCTATTTCTTGTGCATCTCTCCTGCAGAACATCTCTTCTTCTTCTTCTTCTTCTTCTTCTTCTTCTTCTTCTTCTTCTTCTTCTTCTTCTATGGTTGAAGTCAAGAAGCTGTATCCTATTTGGCCACTTAATCTTCCCAATACACCACTTTCCTGCATTGGTTCATCAATCTGACTAGAGATGGGATGTTGGGTGTGCTTAGTACACCACTAAGAGGCTAGGAAGAACATGAAGTACATCGGTCAAGGGCAAACATTTTCCATAGCATTCCATTCTTGTTAATAGTTCTACATAGCTTTTTTTTTAAATGTACTGAGAACATGTTTTCTTCATTTTGTTTATCCTCCAGTCAGCCCCATCAGGTCAGCCACTTTTGTTCCTCGTTTACAGAAAATAAACTGAAGCTGAGATTATAGCTCATTGTACAATCCTTTATACACAATACTTGAGCTGTACAAACCAACAAGTGTACACTCCTGCACACAAATCTTTGTCCATGTGTAAAGACAGATTGTACCTGTGTTCAGTATAACATATTAAAAAGCCTATTGTGATTTCTCAGTGAGTGTTTGGATCGGCAAGGCTGACACAGTGATTTTGCTGTTGAACAGGTAAGAAACATGTGGAGATTTCTACTAAAGTGTAGTGGCTAGGAGGCTGAAACCTGCACTTTCCCAGTCAAAATCTCATTTCTTACATGAAACCATTATGTGGGACTTAGCCAAATTAATATCTTCAGTCTCAGTTCCAAATCTGCAACATGAAGATCGTAATAGTAGTAACCTTCTCTGCAAGGTTTTTGTAAGACTCAAAACTAGATAATCTTTGATGGCTACTAAAACTTCCACCCTGAATCTCAGTTTATTGTATGCAACAACACTTCATTGGTTTCATTTTGGTGTTTTGTTTTGGATTTTGAGGTTATTAATTTCTTGGTGAATTTTAATATGTATGTATGATTTTATTGTTGATTTTGTTGTACAAATACTCTGAGAGATATTTTACCTAAAAAGTGGTTAGGGTTGTGTGTGTGTGGCACCAAAAAGTGTGGGGACAGCACTTGCTTGACACAACTTCATATAAATTCCCTGTAAAGAATAAATAAAAAGGTGATCAGGAAGAAACCTGAATCTGACCATCTAGGTGTCATGCTCACTTGAAGTAAACAGTAGCTGCAGTAAAGAAGGCAGAAACAGACAGCTTTGCTTTTTGTCAATGAGTTTTTAATCATAGGGGTCTCAGTAAGAAAGGTGCCTTAATCTTAATATGGTAGATTTCCCTTTCCATTACCCTGACCTGCCTTGGGGCCTTTCTAGACAAATGCTTTATTGTAAAATGAATGCACAGTTACAACTCAGTTGTTTCAGAGGATCTAAAAATCTCTAACAATCACACCTGCTGTGGAAAACATCTGCATCCAGGGATCAATATTTATTATGTTTTCAATGGGGAAATGTCATGTCCTTTTCTAGCTAGTGTATCAGCTGATATAGTGAGTTCAATGTGGGGGAATGTGTCTCATGAGTGTCAGTGAACCGAATGGTTGATACTCCTTCATATTTGTGCCTTTGGTGGTGGTGGTGGGTTTAAAAATATCTATATCTAACACAGGTAGATGGAAATAGACACATATATTCTGTAGTAACTGATTACTCCTCTATTGTAGAATTTAAGTGCAGGAGTACACATTCTGCATTTTAAAAATTAAATAGATACGGCCATAGCTCAGTAGGAGAGCATCTGCTTTGCATGTAAAAGCTTCAAGGTTCAATTCTCAGCTTTTCAAGGAAGGGCTGGGAAATATCTCTTCCAGAATCCTAGAGAGCCACTGTCCATCAGTGTACACAGTGTTCCCCAAACTTGGGTCTCCAGCTGTTTTTGGATTACAGTTCCCATCATCCCTGACCACTGGTCCTGCTAGCTGGGGATGATGGGAGTAGTGGTCCAAAAACAGCTGGAGACCCAAGTTTGGGAAACCCTGGTGTACATAATACTAAGCAGGGCTGCACCACCCATAAGGCAAGGTGAAGTTACCGTCTCAGCCAGCAGGATCCACAGGGCCAGCAGATCCTGATGTAGATCTTTGTTCTTCCTATGCTCCTGATGTAGATCTTCACTCACATCTTCTTACCAGGCGGGGCAGCATTTAGTTGTTCACCTAAGGCACCACAATATATTGAGCTGGCCCTGATACTGAGCTATATAAACCACTGAAATTATTCTGTGCAAGGCAGCTTCCTATGTTCCTAAGTGGCAAATGGTAAACCTCTGCAGGGCTGCTGTTTTCCCCCTTGCAGCAATGGCCCACCACTTCCTGACATTTTACCTCCCACTACTAAAAAAATTGTAGTTGTTTGAATCTTGCACCCTTCCTCCTCTCCAGTACTGCAGTGCATATCGCCTCTGTTCAATTTAGAACATATGTGGAGAAAAGGAACTTTAGGCCCCTGGCTATAGTCATTGCAGAAAATCTTCTTCCACCCATTCTAAGAAAGAATAGACACTGCAGGGCCAGATTTAGGTTTGATGAGGCCCTAAGCTACTGAAGGTAATGGGGCCCTTTATATGTCCAGCTGTCCTTTGTCAATAACAAATTGTCTCTGTTTTTTGTGTTGGATATATGCTATATGGTAATTTATGGACCTAATAGGTCTCTAAAGCCATTTGCACATAACAAAATATGTATTTTAACAAAGTAATTGTTGAACTGAAATACAATTAAGAAGTATATTACCGTATTTTTCGCCCTATAGGACGCACTTTTTCCCCTCCAAAAATGAAGGGGAAATGTGTGTGCATCCTATGGGGTGAATGCAGGCTTTCGCTGAAGCCTGGAGAGCGAGAGGGGTCGGTGCGCACCGACCCCTCTCACTCTCCAGGCTTCAGGAGAGCCCCGTCGCCAGCCCCACAAACTCGGGGGACAGCGGGAGAGGTGCGGCGTGCCTTTCCCACTGTTCCCCGACTTGGCTAGAAGGCTGGCGGGGGGAGAAGCCTGCTCCACCCCATCGCCAGCCCCGCAAACTCAGGGGACAGTGGGAGAGGCACAGCACGCCTTTCGCACTGTCCCCCGACTTGGCTAGAAGGCTGGCGGGGGGAAAAGCCTGCTCCACCCCATCGCCAGCCCCGCAAACTCGGGGGATAGCGGGAGAGGCGCAGCGCGCCTTTCCCACTGTCCCCCGACTTGGCTAGAAGGCTGGCGGGGGGAGAAGCCTGTTCCTCCCCGTCGCCAGCCCTGCAAACTCGGGGGACAGCGGGAGAAGGCTGGCGGAGGGCTTTCCCCTCCTCCAGCCCCGCAAGCTCCCAGAGCGATGCCAAAGCTGCCAACGCCCGAGCTTCCCCAGCCCCGCGTCTGGGGGGGGGGATAATTTTTTTTCCTTTATTCCCCCCCCCCCCAAAAAAATCTAGGTGCATCCTATGGGCCGGTGCGTCCTATGGGCCGGTGCGTTCTATAGGGTGAAAAATACGGTGATAGTGATATAATTATTAAGCTCTAACTGTATGTAGGTTTTATTTTATTTGTTTTTTATCTTATATTTTGGAAATGTAAATCCAGGTGTTTTTTCTTTAGTGTTTTTTTTGGGGGGGGCTAAGCTATAGCTTGTTTAGTTTATACGTAAATCCGGCACTGAGTCACTGTCTCTCCAACCTAAGCTTGCTCAGAGTCACTTTGAGGATAAAATGGGATAAGGTAGGTGTAGACGACAAATTCAACAAATTCTGGGTTTTTTACACTGTGGTCTCGAAAGATCTATGGGGCATAATAGTTTTGTTTTGGGTTATTAAAAGATACCTATGCATTGTGTTCATTTTATTGTAACAAAACTAGGCCATATATCATGCAGCAGCAATAATGTAAGCAATTCCCTGCATTGGAAATTCTTTTGCATAGCAATTCTGCCACTGCAGTCCTGCACCATCTAAAAAGTTGCTTCTGTCATGCATTCATTTTGCTCTCTGAAAAGTGTTTCACCTGCTCTCTGTTCTAGCTCTATAGAGAACAATTTATTCTTCCTTATTTTCTCGTTGTATTATAACATACTGAATCTAACCACCAGAAAGGGTATATGATGGGCCAGTGTACCTGATTCATCTGCACTAATTCCACAGTGCAATGTGATGGATTTATTTTGGTCTTAGCAGTTATTCCATCAAGCTTTAATTGAAAATACTGTCAAACTAGAAATATAAGGATCTTTGGTGTAAAACTTTCTGGAGTACAACTTTCTAACTCCAGCAAAGGTGTTTTTCAGCCAGCATCCATGCAGTTTGAGAAATATAGTCTCTGTGAATGAGTATCACTGAAGCATTCTAAGGAAACACAACTGTTTGTACTTCTCCTGGGAATTAAGAAGAGAGCTTGAATCCAAATTGTTATTGCACCATCTGTATTGTGCATCAAGTGTGGTATAGTGGATGAAGTGTTGGAAAGACCTTTGTTCAAATCCCTACTCGCTCGTGAAACTGACTGGGTGACTTAGGTTCTGTCACTCCCCTTCATCTAAACCTACCTCACAGGGCTGATGTGAGCATAAAAGGTGAGAGGCACCATGTATGGAACTCTGAACTCTGTGGAGGATAAAAATAAATATATGATAAAAATATAAATAGTAATACTGCATGGATGAGATATAAAATCACAAAACATGTAGCAAAGTAAAGCCTGGAAATATAGATGGTTAGACCTTTAAGATAACACCTTCTAAGTTGCTTCCAAAGTTCCCCATTTCCCTTAGCATAGAGCAAAGATTAAAATGGTTTATTTCAAACTTTTCAAAGGTCAGATTCATGTGCTTTTCCATACAGCAGCAAGTAAAGACAGGCAGTATAACTTAGGATCCAAATTGGCAAAGGTTTCTAAATTATTTGTATAGAAACACGGTGATTGCTTGCTAAAGCCATTTGGTTTAAGCTTGGAGCATCCAGCTTCAACCTCCTTACTGGTAGGGTTCATATGGTGGAATGGGGGAACAAAGGCTTGATAATCCTTCCTAGTGACCTAGCTAAACCTGGCAGGACAGCTTACGGTATGGTCTTAACCCCTTCATGCATTAATTAGAGCTAAGCATGTTGGTTATATGAGGCTGGATAAGCCACATATAGCTCCCACTGATATAAATGAATGTAATATATTCACTGGCAAAAAGCAATGCATACCAATTAACTGACTGGTTCTTCCAGCAACCATTGTATGATAGCTATTTTACTTGAGTTTCACAGAAACAGATATGCTTGAAAAGTACCGGCTATTCATTCAGCACCTGGATTTTCTTCTTAACTCCAGTAAAGAGTTACTGGAGAGTAGCATCATCGTGCCTATAATTTATGCCTTTGTCATCTCCAGGACTGATTACTGTTGAGTGCTTTGCTTGGGGCTGTCCTTGATGTGTGTCCAGGACCATCCTAGTAAATAGCTTGGGAGCGTCATCTAGTGTAGAAAGAGGAAATGGAAGACATGCTGATCTTGTTGAAACTGCACACCAGCCTGCTAGCTGACCTATAAAGCTCTAAATGGCAGAGCTGCGCATACCTTAAGCCCAATTTCCCATTATAGCCTCCTGGAGAGGTTTCATTGTTGCCCTGAGTTTAACCGCACAATAAGACTCATTGGTACCTAACTCTTCCAGTGTCCAGAACGCAATGGAAAGCTTTAAATATTTAGACAGACATTTTGCACTTAGAATCCCCATAAGGAGGATTGTTTTCTTTTGGTTTTGTATGTTGATGGGGTAGAGAGCACCATCCATGGAGCTGCCCTGGAAGAGAACTCAGAAATGTCAACCGGTCCAAAATGTAGCAGGTTACTGGCTGGGGCTCCATTTAAAATACGCAAAACCATGAGTTAAAACAGCAGCACTGGTTGCCAGTTCGTTTCAAGCTCACATTAGTGTTTAAAGCTGTTCATGACTTAGGCTCCAAATATCTGAAAGACTTCCTGCTTCTGTGCTGACCTTCTAGGATCAGCATAGGAGGCCATCCCTGTCAGAAGTTTGGAAGTCTGTGGCAGCCTCTAAGTTGTAGAATTTCCTCCTCACAGTGGTGTGTTTGGCATCTTCATTATGTACTTTCTGTTTTATGCTGGCCTTTGATATGTGAGAAGTGTGCTTTTAGGAACCATCCTATTATTATGACTCTTGCCTATGAAAGTTTATGTCATGATGAATTTGTTAATCTTTCAGCTGCAACTAAACATTGAATTTTATTTTTGATAGAACAAACCATCATCATTATATAAAGTTTATTAAGTTCTAACTTAGTTTTAAGAGTCACGTGCATCTTTGTATGGGGGTGACTTTCACTTTTACGCTCTGGGTAATGAAATTCCAAATCCTCATGAATAACCTTCACTATGTAAATCAATGCACTGGTATTTTGTTGGGTTTCCCAGCAGGAAAACTCCAGTGTATGTGTGAAGTTCCCTTGTGCTCATTTTGAAATAAAGCTGAAGCTGTTTAAATGTCAGCATTTTAAGTCACCAGTCAACATAAAAATTCTCAGTCTGGGTTACTGAAATTTAATTATTAGGGACAGCTGGGGCTGGTTTTGATTTTTGACTCTGAGGATCCATAAAAAGAAATTCCGTCTCCTCTCTGTCACACACACAGTCAGTCAGACTTTCAACTGAGAATGGTGAAGAAGGTATTCATTTGTAAAAATACAGTGGTACCTCGGGTTACATATGCTTCAGGTTACATACGCTTCAGGTTACAGACTCCGCTAACCCAGAAATATTACCTTGGGTTAAGCAGCAGCAGCAGGAGGCCCCATTAGCTAAAGTGGTGCTTCAGGTTAAGAACAGTTTCAGGTTAAGAATGGACCTCTGGAACGAATTAAGTACTTAACCCGAGGTATCACTGTATTTTTATTATTTTATTATGCATAATATAACATATGCAACCATAGACAAGTAACATACCAACAAACATCCTTACAAGATTGCAGGGCACACATTTATACAAGCTTTATATAATAAAGCAAGTCTTTCTGAAAGGAACATAGGTATCCCTAGTGGTTTGAGATATTCTCCTCTCCTCTGTATCTGTGTTCAGTACTGGAAAAATGGATACCAAATTTCCAAGGAACTGCTACATTTGGTGTTCCCCCATGGCAACCTGCTGTGATGTGTTAAACATCAACACTCATTTTCCATATCCAGTTAATCAAGGCTTGAATAGAAAAACCACACTGTGATTTCCAGGTTGGGGGCTATTTCTAAGCTAGCTGGAATAAGCAGAAGGTGAGCAATCTCTTTATGGAGCAAGCACTCAGGGCGATATATGTTCTGGTGAAAAGATTCAGTTCCTTGCCTGCTTTTCATCTCTTTAGTTCTTAAATGCATTCAGATTCCAAGTTCACGACATGCTTAATAATTACTTGGGAAAAAGTAGATGCCAATACCAAAAGTTAAGGGCCCTGATCTTTGATAGAGATGTGTATTTATTATTTGCACCTCCTGCCTGTGTGTGTGCTAGTGTTTCTGTGTGCTCAGATCTCTTTTGTTGGATTTTAATGAACATCACTCACTTACTGACTCTAAACATTTACACTGCTATGCCTGCTTGCAGTACTGACATAAAGCCACTATGGTTTACATGTGGGAGCAAGCTTGCTGCTGTTATGCTCCTGTGGTTTCCAAAGCAGTCATGGAATGGCGCAGTAAGTCCGAAAAGTAAAGTAAAGGGCAGAGGTGGAGAATGTTTTCCTCCCTGTTAAGGTCCATATTCTGTTATGGGAAATCTGATGGGCAGCACATGCTGGCAGCCAAGAGTTAGACAGGACTCTCTCTTCTTTCTGCCGCCACCACCCCTTTGCCCATTTTTTCTATCCTTGCCATCCACAGGAACTTGGGCCAAGGCTTCATCCAGCCCTCGAGGATCAATACTATCAAGGATCAATATTATAGAATGGCTTCATGGATTTCATTCTGTCTCCATGTGCACTGTTCAGCTGTAGCTAGCAGCAAGTGTCACAAAGCAACAGCTATTTTTGTAGACAATTGAATAGGCAAACAAAATTTTGCAAAACAGATATTAGGAAGGACAAAGCAGTTGCCCTTTCAGTTGAGATCTTTAGAGATACTTCACCCCGAGTATAAAAAAATGCATTACTTTCATAGCCTTTTAACTATATTGTTGAATACTGGCTATCCTGCAAGATTCTGTTATTTTCACAACAGTTATTACCCTTTCCTTTCCCTAGTTGTTTATAGTATCAATGTTTGCTCAAGCTGTAGACTCATTAACAAAGGAGATGCCCAAACTGTAAGGATATAATTTTAGTGCCCAAATTAAGAAATAATTTTATCAAAGGGAAGGGATTATGGGGTGGTTTTTTTAAAAAAAAAAATATGACAGCAGCTGCAGAATTGTTTCACTTGCTCTCTGTTCTTTGCCCAAATTCTAGTTAAGACATAAATGATTTTAGATTTTCAGCTTAAGGTTTCTGCTGAGCAAGGCAGACAAAAGGAAACTGAAGATTTCATTTTAATCTATTAGCTTTCATATAGCACCTAACACACTCCATTATTCCTCTGTGTTAGGTTATAAGTCACCTTTAATGATTTATTGGCTGCATGCTTCTGTCATATATAAAAAAGCTTATTTTATTTTTCCCTGGTCTCGTTGTGAAGGCAGGTGAAGACATCTTCCTTTTATAAGGTATTTAGCTGGATATTCTTACCCTTGCTTTTATGAAGTTATACTTTTATCCTATTTAAACTGGGTTGATCATATATATATATATATATATATGATCATTTTCGCTTTCAGGTTGAGGGAGCCGGCATTTGTCCACAGATAGCTTTTCCGGGTCATGTGGCCAGCATGACTAAACCGCTTCTGGTGCATGGAAGACTATGATAAGTGTCTGAGCGCACAGAAATGTCATTTACTTTCCTGCCACAGCAGTACCTATTTATCTACTCATGCTGGTATGCTTTCAAACTGCTAGATTGGCAGGAGCTGGAACAAAGCAACAGGAGCTCACCCCATTGTGCGGATACATACACACACACACCACTTTGTGAACATTTTGAGTGACAGGCAAACTTGAAATGTAAATAAATAAAAAACCCCTACACAAAGGCAAGTTTCACCAGGCACACATTTTTCCTAATTTTGTATTATTAAGTAACACTCAGTTCCTCTCCAAAATGGAGTAGCTAACCGGAACATGGTTCTACTCAGTGATCTGTGTACTAATGATATCCAGGTTAAACTACAGTAATGAAGTCTACATAGGGCTGCCTTTAGAGATACTTCAGAAATTTAAACTGGTGCAAAATGCAGCAGTCTGGCTACTGGAGGTTACCAGGCAGGCAGAACATGTGGCACCTATATTGTACCACTTGCTCTAATTGCCTGTGTGCAAATATAAGGGGAGGGGAATGTTGCCAAGTGACATTAGCCATCAAAAAGATTCCTTCAATCATGATTTAGCACTATAAATTAATAAAGACAGTCATTATGGCCAAATGGATATCCAAACAAGATTGGAAAGTCTGGAGTAGACGGGATAGACGACCCCCTGCAATTAGCAGTCCATGGGAAAATTCTACTCTATAAAATATATGGAAAACCAAGCTTCCAAGAGATTTGGCATGCAGTGTGTACTGGTAATACCTACAAATAGAAGCAGTGGGAGGCTCAGTGCAGGGATGGAAACAACCCCAACATGATGGATGCTAATCTGGGACTCCAGCAGGGCACTGGTACTCATTTATCCTAACCTTTATCTGAACTAGCCAAATTCTTCCTATAAAGTCCCCTTGGAGTCCACTGAACCCATACAGTCAATTCCCTCCTCCTAGATTTTTTTTAGCCAAGAGAAAGACAGGGATCGAGAAGGCATGTAGTCAGTTCCACCACTGCAAAGATCTTGTCTACAGCCTCATTATGTATCCTGCATTGCATGTCTGTGCTTCAGGCTGGTCCAAATAACTAATCCAAAGGACTCAGAAAATCTTCTAATCGATAAGGAGTGACCTTTAGTGCAAAGCTTTGCCTTACATTTATGTAGAAAAGGTGCAGAAGTTGTTTCAATTTGATGGAAGGTTTTGATACAATTGCTGCTTCACACCTTTGTGAATGGCTATATTACATGAACAGAAATAACTCAGTCTGTATGAGTTTCACCTTTCTAGTTTCACCATGCTTTCTGAAGACAGGTTTATTGTGGGGCTGACCCAGCTTGCGACCTCATCTTTCTATTCTGCTCATGTGTGCCCTGCTCAACAGGTGGGGATCTGTTTTCCAGATTAAAACAAGGGCTATTGGAAGTGAGATAACCCTCCTAAGCTGGGCTCATTAGCAGACATATTTAGTTCAGGGTAGTTGTTTTCAAGTACCAGCACTACATCTGCCCTTCATGCTCTGAAAACTCAATAGCATATCTATGGGATATAATTAAATGCCGAATTTCTATGAAGTGTAGCCTCTCTCAACGGCACTGAGTCACACGGCGGAGTAAATATCTTTCTGGATGATAAATATTCTCTACAGAACTTCTGCCAAAGTGACTTGGTTGTTTCTTACTGGTTTTTGGTTAAGTTAAAAACAATGTGGCAATGATTCAGAAACATATGGGGGCAAAAGAAAAGGAAACAACTCTAGAGGCTTATATTTGCTTTGCATTTTTTAAAAGCAATGTCAGTTTTCTCGCCCTCTGCAATTTGGGGTACTTCAGTAAAGATGATGAGGCTAATCGCTTTGCAGTGCCACCTTCCTTGAGTGCTTCGAGGGTAGGCCTTGCCAATTAAAAGGATCAATACAAGATGTTACAGTGCCCATTTTCACTGAAGTAAGGTGTCCTTCCTTTTGTTTTGTTACTGATGGAATGCATTACATTTTCATGGAAATCACACACACACAGCTAAAAGGAGAGGGTGCTCTCTCTCTCTCTCTCTCTCTCTCTCTCTCTCTCTCTCTCTCTCTCCTGAGCCAGTGTTGTGGTTAAGAGCGATAGACTCGTAATCTGGGGAACTGGGTTCATGTCTCTGCTCCTCCACATGCAGCTGCTGGGTGACCTTGGGCTAGTCACACTTTTTTGAAGTCTCTCAGCCCCACTCACCTCACAGAGTGTTTGTTGTGGGGGAGGAAAGGAAAGGAGAATGTTAGCTGCTTTGAGACTCCTTAGGGTAGTGATAAAGCGGGATATCAAATCCAAACTCTTCTTCTTCTTCCTCCCCCCCCCCCGCCATGTGCTGTATTTGTTTAATGCTGAAAGTGGAGGTTTGGGGTTGCTTCCAGTGTTAGTGCTAGTCAGAACAGACCCACTCAAAGTAAAGTTCATTAATTTAAGTGGCTCCACACTGAGTTTAACTTGGTCAGAAACAACCCTTGGAAATGCAGTCAGGTTTGTTCTGGGTTTGATGGGCTCTGAGGCAAATACTGATCTTGCCTTCAGGCCAGTAGTGTTGCTTTTCCTTGATGCCACATTATGTAAGCCTGCAATGGTTTCAGCTTCCGCCCTGCAAATATATGGAAAACCAAACCCTGATTTATCAATTAATGCCTAGAGCTTCTGGCTGCCCAGGGAAATGGGAGCAATAAAAACTTCTCCTACAATCCTGTCCATTTACTCAGATCATCACCAGAGGCCAGGCAGTTAACAGGGCCTTTTCTGTGTTGGTGCTGTGCCCCCGAAACACCTGTCCAGAAGAAACACAAGTCCAGAAGAAGTCAGTCTGCAGTGTTATTTGATACTCCCATATTTTTGTTGGAATTGTACTTAGTGTTTCTGCTTCCTATTTCACTTCCGATTATAATATAGACCATGATTTTTTGATCTGATAAAAATAAAATTACATGTGGAATTCAACATCGTGCTATGGGGAACATCCTGTCAGTGCTAGCATTCTAGCTTGCCGAACAGAACAATCTCCCTTCTGCTCCCCCCACATGCTCTTCTTGGGGTTCTCCTGACCCCCCAAGCCAGTTTTAGGGGTGCCAGGAGAGGGAGAAAGCCCCATTTGTGCAAGTGGAAGCCCTCATGCAAAGTTTGTGCTGATGGGATCGGAATCCCACCCTATATGTTTATGGGATGGCAATTCCACCCTATATGGGGTTTTTTAAAAATTGTCTCAGAGTTTTTAATTCTGGTTGTTTCAATTCGTTAAATGCTTTGTACTGTCTGGAAAGCAGAGTTAAAGCATTTTAACTAAACACAGCAACATTTGCTCATTCTTCCTCCCAGTTGCCATATACTGTATGCAAACAAGCCAAAGCTTTCACCTATTTACCCCTGGGGATTTCCTTGTTGGCTTTTCATTCTCTACCAACCCCCCACCCCCACCCCACTTGACACCACTAAGGTGGTGTCGTTTGCATCCTAGGTCGTTTGCTTGAGCTGACAGGGGTTTGAATCCAACAACATCTGGAGGGCCACAGTTTCCTAATCCCTGCACTTTCCTCAGGTTGAGTGTTGCTGCTTATCTAATCATCTGTATGCTTCCTTAATCTTTTCTCAGATGCTGTTCCAGTGAAAGTTATCTCCAGACTTCTGAATACCGTCTTCCCCTCTCAACCATCCTCTTTGCTGCGTCTGCTCTGATCTTTCAGTTGGCTTTAATGTAAGTACCCTAGGAGAGACTTGCCTTTTATTACAGACCACGCTGTTTCTTGACCTGTTACTGCCTTTGGAGCCACTGACTTGCTGCCTTGTCTCTTGTGCTTCTCGGAAATCAATCTCTCAGCAACACTGGCAAAGATTGCCCTGCACATTTTCAGGTAACTAGACTAAAGGAAAAGCAATTGTGAAATTCAGACCACAAGTTGGGCTCATTATACCGGATCAATCTGGAGCCAATGATATTCTCAAAAATAAGCTATTATACCAATAAGCTGCCAATATAAGCTGCCCCATCGTTAAATGGAGCAGTGCAGGTTGTGCCTTTCAGCTAAAATCTCAACACTATCCAATCTGAAACCATACCTGTCCTACTTTGTAATATTTACGAAGCACTTTCAAACCTACTGGGACATAAACACCTTGTTTTGTTGCTGCCGTTGTTAAACAGGAGCAAGGCAACATTTTCTCTTTTGATCTTGCCTCTCAATTCTTTTTAAAGCCTTTTAGCATCCCACCTTATGGGAGTATCAGAAGCTCAGTGAGCCTCCAGAGTCTTCCACAAGCCTCTCACACAAGCCTCCTGTGTTAACTTTGCCGCTAACTAATTTGTTGCAGCTCCAGGCAAGGACTATTAAACTACTATTTTGTCATGCTTTCTTAATAAAACTCAGTTCCTTGAAAAGTTCTAATCTTTTTCTCATCTTTGGGCCCATCCAAGTCTGTGACTTCCATCAGTACCCACAGCGTACACCAATCAGGTTTTCCACAAGTTGACATTTATTCTGGTTCAGCAGTAAACAGCGGATTTTCTTGGGGTTTTCTTGGGATTTTCTAGTGGGACAAAAGAAAATCCTACTGAGCCCATGCCCAGAAGTCATGGGAAGGGAAGACACGGCAGGGCAAAGGGAAATTTAGGCAAGCCCATTGTCACTACCCTGAGTACTCTGCTGCCTTGATGAAACTGTCTGAATTTATTTGATGCTGGCTGTTTTTGAGTTTTGTTTTGAGTGACAGCTTCTGGGCCAGCCCTACCACTCAGACAGCAGCAGCCTGCTTCTTAGAACACATCACTGAGCAAGGTTCCCATTCATGCTCTGGAAGAACTTATCATTTGAACATGGAAAAGTGTTCTGCAGCTGTGTTTAGAGAAAAAGTGACCCGTGAAAGGGTGGTAACAATACCACAGATATGGGGAAGGAGTGGAGAACCAAAGGCTATGCTTTGTGCAAGGCCCTTCGGTGAGTGCATGATGGCATCTATAAATGCCAAATGATGAGTGGCCACCAACTTGCTTTCCAAGAGGGACACTTGGAAGAAATGATAGTAGGGCAGTGGTGTGTCTAAGAGACCTGCACTTGTTCCTGAATTGGGATGCCAGTAGGTCCTGTTTTCACAGCTACCACTCTTTCCATACACTTCCCTTATCTCTAGGTTGGCAAAAAGGCTGGCAGTATGACCAAGAGACCCAGAAAGGTCCTGGGATGCAGTTCACTTGCTGACCCCTTAATCTAATGGTTTATAAGATACAAAGGAACAAGCTACTAGATGCAGATGGAAATATTGTGCTCCCACTGTCTTATCCAAAAGCTTTTAACCTTTATATTGCTGAAGTTTGGAAACAGTCATTGACTTAGATGAATTATTTCCATGCCACTAACAGCTGTAAATAGCTGCTGTTTCCTGGAGGTCCTTACCAGGGACAGTGAAGCATGTGGCAGCATAACAAGCCTTGATTATGATAATTTTCCTCTGTTTATGATAGCAATAAAGGAGGTGATCCTTATTCTAATAAGTATTTCTACTGCTGTCAATGAAAACCTCCCTTGCTCAATGTCAGTTAGTATAGATCAGCCTTTCCCACACAGTGACAACACCAGTGTCATTCAGACAGGAAATGAACACAACATCTGCAGAAGGACGTGGTGCATTAGCACCATATCTGAAAACAGCCTACCTTCATTGACTTCTTCTTTTGAATCAAAAGTCATGGGAGCAGCCTTACGTACAAAGTTGTTCCGGCAGAGGCAGTGAAGTAGCGTTCAGAATTCCCCACTGTCCTGAATAATAAGAGTATCTCACAGACAGGATGTGCTTTGCAGAAGTTATTAAAAAACACAACAACCATAGGTCAGCAGCTCATCCACCTATACACAGTGGGTCAACCACAGCTGCGATATCCAGAGGATTGGCTGCATCATCTACAGAAGCTGGCCTGCGCAAAATGGTAAAGTCTGGACTTCCAACCTAAACAGGTAAAGTCCAAGAAGAATTGCCACATTATCTTCTGGTTGCGTGAACCAAGCTTTAATGAGCTTTCGAAAAAGACACTGCAGTGCTATCAGTCCATGGGGTGACATGACTTTTACTATAGCTGGCGGAAATGCAGGAAGTTACATGGTTTGTTAGAGGGAAAATAAACCCAAATAGAGTGCTGGTATGTGGTTTGTATATAACACAGTTTTGAAGCTTGGGAAAATTGATCCCAGAGAGCCTCAAAAAGATTCATGTAAAGTTATTTGCATAGTCACATTTAAAAGCTGCAAGCACTTTTAGTCAGGGTTCCCACAGACTTTTGTCTGGCCACTGTGAGCACTGGCATAGATTGGTCTGATCTACCAGGCTCTTCTTCATTGCACTCTAGTTATCAGAAAGCAGAGCATTCTCTTTGTTTCTCTGTGTGACTTACTAAAAGAAGAGCTGTGTGTATGTGTGTGTCCTGTGAGTTAGAAATAGTGAAAGAGGAGAAATTCACTGTGTTACACAATGTATCAGTGTGGATTTCAGTGCAAAGTCAGTTCTTTGGATTGCAGTTTGCAAGTGTAACAGTTGGTGGCAGCTTTGAAACAATTTTTGCTTTTCCAAGTATTGCTGCCATCTGCATGTCTTCAAAGAACAACAACAGAATACTAAATCACTCTTTTTATGTTGATTTAATTGAATGGAATGATACAAACACTCTCTGTTTTCTTGGACCACTTGTTACAAACAATTATGTGAACTAAAATTTGATGGTTCACATTTACCAAAGTGTCACAAAGTGCTTCTGAGCAGAAGGGAAGAGCTAATGTCAAAAATAAGTTGTTGTTGTTGTTGTTGTTGTTGTTGTTTTGTTTTGTTTTGTTTTGTTTTGTTTTGTTTTAGAAAGCAAATGGAAGCAATAGCAAGGTAAGTGAATTCTGTGTAGGACTGTTTTAATGTCCATTGAGCTTACTTACTCCAAACACGTGACAAAGAAAGTCGAAAGACTGGTTTTTGTAGAGCACCCTACTATCATTTACCGTAGTTTGTGAGTCTGTCCTTGAAAGTATACAGGAGTTAAAGGCTGAATGAGACAAAAGTAAGCCCTATTGAGTTCAATGATATATGTATATAGCAAGGATGGGGAACTTGCAGTCCTCAATATTTCTTGGACTTCAACTCCTATGAGCTCCAACCAATATGGCCAAAGGTCCAAGATGATGGGAGCTACAGCCCAGCTACATCTGAAGGACCACAAGTTTCTCGCCTCTGATTTATAGGAGTGCAACCTAAGAAACCTGGTCTCATGAAGGATGTTAATATCATAACAAAGAATTCTTAGGCTTTCATTAGAAAACCAGTAAATGTCTAGCCTGAGAGCTATTGGCCCTGCTATTAGTATGCAGAGACAATGCAACATCTATAGTAATATAATATGGGCATAAATGATTGTCTGTGCATGCCGTCTGAGGGCTGAAAATGTTGCTAAGGCCTGGTCCTCTTTTGCATGAGCAGGGTGGGAAGTGTTGCTGCTACAGCTGCTACAGCTCCCCACACCAGTACACACCCCAAGGCCTCATGGGAACAGTTGACAACTTCTCTTCCATTGCTAATGAAGGGGGCAGACTAGTACAAGTGAACAGAAGATTATTGAATGAGAAATAACCAAATTTTCAATGCATTTGAGAGGATACAGCCCATCTTCAAGGGGCTACATCAAAGAAATAAAGAGACTATCTATAGCAGGGCTAGGCAACCTAAGGCCCCAGGGCTGGATGCGACCCAATCGCCTTTTCAATCCAGCCCGCGGACGGTCCGGGAATCAGCATGTTTTTACATGAGTAGAATGTGTCCTTTTATTTAAAATGCATCTCTGGGTTATTTGTGGGGCATAGGAATTTGTTCAAATATAGTCCGGCCCACCACATGGTCTGACCATGTAGAGCAGCCCACAGTGAACCAGCCCATGGCTGAAAAAGGTTGCTGACCCCTGATCTATAGGTATGGGTATAGCCATCTCAGTTTCATGGCACTGTGCGCAGCCTTGAACAAAAGGTACAAGGGACTTCCTCTTTCTGCCTGCACCAGGAATGGAGGTCTCTCTCAACACCCCCAAGGAAAGGCAGATGGAGATAAACAAAGAATGATGGGGAAAACTATTTCCTTGAATTCCTCTCTGGGTGGGAGAGGAACAGGCATTCACCTTTGGATTGCCCTGTGGTCTGACAATCACTTCCCTATAGAATGCGAGGGCAGGCAAAGACACTGGGTGCATGCAGCACTCCTACTGACGCAAAGCACATACACACCCCAATCCATTCCTGGAAGCAGAAGATATCCTGCTAATTGGGCTTTAATTGGAGTAATTTACAGGCACGTGCTAGAAGTGATGAGACGACAAACTGCAGAACATCTCAGCTACAAGGATTTAAAGGTTGGAATTGAGATAAGGTTTCATTTGGTGCCATAGGCGGTGGGGGGAGGGGAGCCTATGGTTGTTTTTCAAAGTTTTTCTTCTACATTTCTGATTTGGTAACCCTCCCCAGAATGCAAGGTTAAAATATAATATAAAAAGTGAAGGTGGAAGAAATTGGATTAATAATATGAAATTTAACATCAAACTGGAACTGTGTGTGAGAGAGGAATGGAATGGAGAGAGAGAGAAAGGGAGTTTGGAATCAGACCGCTCTTTCTAGGTTGGAAAAAAAATGGTGAGGACAGTCTATTTGTTGGAACAGAGGAGTCTCTAAAAAGCTCTGGAATCACAGCATTGTGTATTTGCAAGGGAGGCTTGCTTTCACAACCAATTAGCAGTGAGAGCCAGCTGGGATTGGCTGAACTGCAGAGTTCACTCTGCAGGGCAGCCAATCCAAGCAGAAAGTAGAGCTTGTTGCCCTTGGGTTGTCTGCACTACAGTGTTCCTTTTGAAGTGAATGAAAGGTAGGGAAGAACTTCCTTGTCCATATATTCATGTCACACAAACTCTTTCTCTGCGCTGTCCTTGAGGTGGACAGCTCCACGATTCCCTTTCCCCCAGTCTTTAAAAGAGCAGGCCAATTTAGTAACATGGATAATTTATCTAGCATGAAGTACTCTATAAAGTTCCCATGGCTATGACATTATCAGATAATGACAGTCAGCCTATCTTTGGGAATCTATATTCATCGTAGGTTCTGAGAATACTGCAGAAGGCCAGCAAGTCATCAAAACTACAAAGTTTTGCCTGATGTTGCCGTCTAGACACACCGAAAAAGAAAGTTTGTGTTAGAAAGATCAATGACTTTGAGTTGTCTCTTGTTTTTAGCTACGGTACTCTTGGGACTCCTGTACTAAAATGCTTTGGAGTTTTCCATTTCTGAGTACAGTAGTACCTCAGGTTACATACACTTCAGGTTACATACGCTTCAGGTTACAGACTCCACTAGCCCAGAAATAGTACCTTGGGTTAAGAACTTTGCTTCAGGATGAGAACAGAAATCGTGTTCCGGCGGCAGCAGGAGGCCCCGTTAGCTAAAGTAGTGCTTCAGGTTAAGAACAGTTTAGGGTTAAGTACGAACCTCCAGAACGAATTAAGTACTTAACCTGAGGTACCACTGTACAGGAATGCATATACTTTTTGGTTATTGTGGTGTTTTTGTCACAGAAACATTACATTTTTCCAACACCTATTGCACCAGGGGTGGGTTAAAATTTACTCACAATTGGCACTTCTGTTGGTGCTGTGAATACTAGAGGTGTGATACCTAAAAGGTATATGCTTCCTAGAAATATTGAAATTATAAACTTTTCATAAAATAAAATGCTAAACTTTGTGCAATAATGTCTATGAACCAATTTTTATTATTATGATCACAGGATCATAACACAACAGTGTTGATAATGCAACTTTGTCTTAAAGAGTTCCAAACTAGGTTTCTTTCCCTTTTTGCCATTTGGCTGTGAGTGTACTAAATTACCATTGTTGTTCGATTATACTACCAGGATACTGTAATGCACTGCTTAGTTTGTCAGAAATCATGATGTTCAAATTTGATAACTGGACTCCCTCTGGCAATGTCACTCTAGACGCCCCTGTGCATGACAAGCTGACAGTGTGGCTTCTACTTTAAAAGAAACACAGCAGTTGTAACCAATTGGAGGCACTGATTATTAGGCAAAGGCTGCTAAAGGGATGGTGATTGGTGAATGACTTGTTTTCCAGAAGACTGATGTCCAGAGGGGTGTGGAAATCATTGTTTTGAAGGCAGCTAATTTGGCATCATCACCAGAAGGTTCAACAAAATGTGATGGACTCCAGATCAGAGCTTGCTGTCTGGCTTAGCTCATTGGTGGTGGCTGTTGGTGGGGATAGGACCACTGATCAACAGGATAGCAGTACAGTGGTACCTTGAGTTACAAATGCCTCAGGATACAAAAGCTTCAGCTTACAAACTCCGCTAACCTGGAAGAGTTACCTTGAAAACTTTACCCCAGGATGAGAATGGAAATTGTGTGCTAGCAGCTTAGCGGCAGCAAGAGGCCCCATTAGCGAAAGCATGCTTCTAGTTAAGAACAGTTTCAGGTTAAGAATGGACCTCCGGAATGAATTAAGTTCGTAACTAGAGGTACCACTGTACTGCTAATCTGCTGACCAGCAGAAAGCTAGTGCAAGCACTTTATTGAGCTTGGCCAGTACCTAATTTCTAGAAAATGAGATACCTGGGCAACAAATATTTCTAGAAGCACCTTACACTGATTGAGAGAGACAAACCTTTGATGCATTTAAATATACTAAAGAATAGTTGGAGAAGTTACACATAGTTGAACCCTAGCACTGAAAACTTATGCTCAGGCTGAATGATTTTGAGTCCTTGCAGTAATAAAACTCTGAGATGGTGGTCTGAGATTGAGGCAGACAGAGGCAGAAGAAAAAGGCTGCAGTGGACCCACAGTTCTGCCGGCATCTGTTTCTGGAAGCAGCTGTGGGTTGATTGACTCCAGCGCTGCCACTGGAACCAATCAACCCACAGACACTTCCAGAAACAGATGCCAGCAGAAACTGCTGGTCCTTTCCAGTATTTTTCTTCTGCCCACATCTCCCTCTGTTGGCTTTCCTCCTCCTCCCTTCCACTGTTGTCTCTCTCTCACTGCTGCTTCCTTGTCAGTCATGGCAGCTAAGGGAGTTGAGTTGCTGCTCCATACTCTTTCCTCCTCACCATGACCAGTGTTTTTTGAAAACAACAACATTAGAGTGTGCCTGGACACACCTTTCAAACCTCATGCACATGCCTATGTCATGGAGGAGGGCATGGCTGGCTGAAACAGTGCACAATACACTACGTTGCAGGTCCCACCTTTATCTGCATCTCCTAGGGTGCACACTCACAAAGTCTGCTGCAACTGCATTCAGAAAAGAATAGACATTTTCATTAGGACCTCCTAATGAATATCAGAAAATATTAGTAATTCTCAATGGAGAGCCCAAATAGAGGAATTTAAAGAACTCTCCCTCTTCATTTGGATTTTTTTGGGGGGGAGGGCCAAGGGGTTGCAAGTATGGCTGGAGTGTTCTCGCTCCTTACCAGCAGTGGGAAACATTGCCCTCAGTCTGATCTGGCTTTTTGGTGACAACACATAACCAATCAGATTTGATTACTTGCCAACCTCATCAAGCCAAATTAGGTGAGGGTGGGAGCTCCTGCCCTTACTCTGATACAACTAAAGGGGTGTGTGTGGATAAGTCTGATACCAGAATATCTGATACTTGTGTTTTCATGACGACCCCCCCCCCCCATAGCATCAAAGCCACATTTGCAGGATCAGGACGGCCAGTGTAAAACAAGACCTCAGGTGGCCACCACAGTACTAGGAGGTAATGTGTGTCTCCAAAAAGCTGAGCCTGAGCAAGATCTTTATGGAGGCTACTTCTAAGGCTGCTGATCCTGCTTGGCCAGATGTGTAAATCCAATCTCAAGGAGCAATCTGTGAAAAAATAATATTCTCTCCACCACCAGCAGCACACTCTTTTTCAGTCATATAGCAAATACAAAGAACCCCCGGGGATTAAAAAGTGAAAACTTAAAGGCATCCAATTCAAGGAAAGATGCATAGTTTCATATACCAGGGATAACAGAAAAGTAAAATACCCAGCAGTTAATGATATTTTATGCTGAGAAATCTCTTTGAAAAACAGCGAAGTCTTCTGTGGGCAGCAGAGAGAAAAGCAACAATTGTTGCAGAACACCTAGTACTAGTCATTCGCTGGAAGAGTAGGAAAAAGGGGAGGAATTACGTTCAAGCTACTGTACTCTGAATTAGAAGAAGAAAAAGTAGTATGTGCTGGGGGAGCAGGGCAAAATAAACAGCAACCTAGAATTACAGACTACCCAGAACTTTCATCATCCTCTAAGCCAGCCTCCCCAAACCTCCAAATATTCAGCTCTCTTTACCCCCAGCCAATGATCAGGGATGATGGGAGTTGCAATCCAACTCAGTAGGCCGCTTTGCAAAGAAATATTTATGAGCATTCTCAGAATGGAAGAATGACTGCAATTGGCTTGCCAAATTGCCAGGGCGTTGGGGTCAAAAGCTCAGGCATTTGGGGAGCAGGTTTGGGTGGCTGCTTGATAGCTCCTGTGCTCTCATAGGTTGGAATGCCTATATGGATTCAAATTAAGGTTTTAAAAACAGCAGAAGTAAATAGGAGTGCCCTAGCAGTTGCTACATGGAGATGGGTGGGAAGGACTCCAGGCCATAGCAATAGCTTTACCTTGGGATTGGCTGAGCAGTGGAAAGAAGTGATTGGCCAGAGAATGGGAGATAGGCATAAATGTCTGAAGCAGTTCAAATGTACTGCTAGGGAGCATGCAAGGATCAGCAATCGTATGCTTTTATTATTTTGGGGAAAACTTTTATCCCCACCCCCAGCTTTAAACTTCATATGATGGAGTAGTCCTAAGATATGAACCTCCACTGCTTGTACCACATTGACAGTCTTCCAAAGAACCCTGGGAACTGCAGTTTGTTATGGGTGCCGAGTTATTAGATAGCCCCACAGTGATACAATTCCTAGCAACCACAGCAAACTACCAAGCCCAGGATATTTAGGGAGGGCTATGACTTATTGTGGTATACCCACTGTGACCATATCCATTCATTCATATATAACAGGGCCACATCTTAGAGGTTACATTCCTGGAAATGCTCTAGGCTCACTAACTGCAATATCATGATTCAATTGTTTTTTGTATCACCAGCTTAAAGTAATCAGTGCACTTAACTAAAAAAGGGGGGGAAAGCAAAGCTTTAACCATAATTTAACCTGTTGGTTAATTAAACCCGCTGCAGGGAAATGCAGAGGCAAAGAGACCCTAATACAGCTGCAAAGTGACAATCCTAACAACATATAGTGCATTTATGGATGAGGTTAGGCATCATCATTAAAACTGTTCATCAGACAGTCTTAACACACTACTGAAATGAACACCCCCTCCAAACCCCAACAGATGCTAAAAATAATCCTTTAAATATGGGATCATTTTGACAAAAAGTCATGGTCTCCTGACCACATCCAAGTGGGTAAATCCAATTTTAAATATGATATAATCAAAGTGGTTTGAATTTTATATTTTACTTTGCAAGATTGCCCCAAACTATATACTGGCTCTGGATAGCTGCTAAATATTTTCCCCTTACCAGGTCATAGCTAGTTGTAATAATCTATTGCTTTTATTAGCCAAATACTGTACTTTCCCCACGAACGCTTAATGGGCTATGCCTAACAACTTAGGATCCTTCCAAATTATTTGTGCGTACTGTGTACATAATATTTTTCAGTAGTTTAGAAATCTGCAAATGGTAAGAAAGTTCAAAACTCATTGTGCAAGAGCCAGATTACTCTTACTATTTACTTATCTTTACTGAAGATTGAACATATGTGTTTCCAGTTTCAACTTGAGCCGTGTCAGCTGTGCTTGTTAGTGGTTCTCGTTGCTACAGTTTCTGTGCTTTTACCTCTATAAGCATGAAACCACTAGATGGCACTGCGCAAGGATGTTTTACAAACCCCAAAAGAAACTACCTCCTAGTCCGGATAAGTACTCCGGATAAGCCAAACTAAAGCAAAAGGATGAAGTTGTGTGTGTTAGAGTGCTGGACTAGGACCTGGAAGACCAGGGTTGAAATCGCACTCAGCCATGAAGCTGACTAGGCAATCTTGGGCCAATCACTCACTTTCAGACTAACTTAACTCACAGGGTCGTTGCTGTGAGGATAAAATAGGGAGGAGGAGATGTATGTACATCACCTTGAGCTCATCGTAGAAAAGGTGGGATTGAAATGTATTCATAAATGTAAACCAATCACACACACACAACTTCATCCTTTTGCTTTTAGTATACATGCAGAGGTTTTTGTGCCAGAATTGTGAGGACAGGTTCTTCATTTGGCCCTCCAGCTGGGAGGGACTACAACTCCCATCATCCCTAGCTAACAGGACCAGTGGTCAGGAATGATGGGAATTGTAGTCCCCAAACACCTGGAGGGCCAGCTTTGTCCATCACTGGAATAACCTCTTCCACTTTCTTTTATCAAACCTGACATGGCCATGCTGAAATATACCATATTTTTGGCTCTATAAGACTCACTTTTTCCCTCTTAAAAAGTAAGGGGAAATGTGTGTGCGTCTTATGGAGCGAATGCAGGCTGCACAGCGATCACAGAAGCCAGAACAGCGAGAGGGATTGCTGCTTTCACCGCACAGCGATCCCTCTCACTGTTCTGGCTTCTGAGATTCAGAATATTTTTTTTTCTTGTTTTCCTCCTCCAAAAACTAGGTGCGTCTTGTGGTCTGGTGCGTCTTATAGAGCGAAAAATACAGTAAGTGCACTTTGTTTCTGCTCGTCCGTGGAGCACTGGAGAAGTAATATCAGTGCAGACAAACCATTTCCTTGCTGAAGAGGGGGAAATTTCAAGGTACTTGCAAGTACATCAACCAACTCCGAAGTATACATAATACCGTATTTTTCGCCCCATAGGACGCGCCGGCCCATAGGACGCATCAAGTTTTTTGGGGGGGAAATAAAGAAAAAAAATTATTTTCCCCCCAGGCACTTGTGGGGCAGGCAGCGGGGAGAAGCGCTCTTCTCCCCGTCTCCCACCTTCAGATCAGGTCCGGGGACAGCGGGGAGACGCGCTGCGTCTCCCTGCTGTCCCCGGAGTGGTGGGGCAGGCAGCGGGGAGAAGCGCTCTTCTCCCCGCCGCCCGCCTTGAGAGCAGGTCCGGGGACAGCCTGGAGACGTGCTGCGTCTCCCTGCTGTCCCCGCAGTGGTGGGGCAGGCAGCGGGGAGAAGCGCTCTTCTCCCCACCGTCAGCCTCCAAACCACTTCGGGAGACAGCGGGATGGCGGCGTTCCACCTCCCTCTGTCCCCCAACCTTGTGGGGCTGGCGCTGGGGCTCTCCTGAAGCCTGAAGAGCGAGAGGGGTCGGTGTGCACCAACCCCTCTCGCTCTCCAGGCTTCAGTGAAAGCCTGCATTCGCCCCATAGGACGCACACACATTTCCCCTTCATTTTTGGAGGGGGAAAAGTGCGTCCTATAGGGCGAAAAATACGGTAAATAAGCAATACATTACAGTTTACAGTTCAACCCAAAACAAAAACTAGCCAAATTTACTTCTGTATCTTAGGACAGCCTACCAGCACTGCATATATGGTGCCTGTTTTGCCACATATTTTCTAGCTTCATGAATGGCTTGCTGATAAGTGAAATTTGATTGGATGTTAGACAACACCTTGATTCTTGTTTTATAATAAGTGCTCTAATATTCAAGGATGAAGATTTGAGAAGTTTACAGTCATATTCTGTTCCATGCCTTCCTGCATCAGTCTGCAGGTGTCCCTTCCATTTTTCTACATAAGATAAATTATTCTTCAAAAGATAATAAGGATGAAAAATTTTACATGGCAGGGAAATCTGGAACTGCATAAAGAAGACAATACGCCATACCTCCTAAGCTAGTCTGCTGCCTTCAGGTGTATTGAACGACACTGTCCCATCACCACTTTTTGTTTTTTGTTTTGTTTTTTTTAAAGATTGCACTTCCCATCTGGTTGTCTTCTGGAGGTGAAATGAGGGGATGTTGGTGACACTTTGTCGTTTGCTGCAAGCAACAAAATATCTTGGTGCAGCCCTACAGAAATCTCCAGTCACACCTTTATCAATGTACAGTGGTACCTCAGGTTAAGTACTTAATTCGTTCCAGAGGTCCGTTCTTAACCTGAAACTGTTCTTAACCTGAAGCACCACTTTAGCTAATGGGGCCTCCTGCTGCTGCCGCGCCGCCAGAGCACGATTTCTGTTCTTATCCTGAAGCAAAGTTCTTAACTTGAAGTACTATTTCTGGGTTAGCAGAGTGTGTAACCTGAAGCGTAAGTAACCTGAAGCGTATGTAACCCAAGGTACCACTGTAGATTAAATTTCATTAACAATGAAAATAGAGGAATTGTTGCCCTTCAAATGACCCTTATCTGAGATCCCCCGAGAGTGCACTTCTACTCAGAGATAAGTTCTGCAGAGTTCAATGAGGCTTTCTCCCAGGGGAATAGGTATTGGATTGCAGCCTAAGTAAGCAGAAGCCAGAATAACATACTGTCAGGGGTACAGGGACAGAGGCACAGGGAAGGCAGGAGATGGAGAGCGATGGAGAGGAATCCCAGGACAGCGAGGAAGAGGATGACGATGACGCAAGGGATTCCATGAGTCTCTCCAGCGAATCAGAGGATTCCCAGAAGGGGGCGCCCGTGGTCAGGGCAAGGGGAGCCCCAGGGGGAGAGTGTCAGGAGCGGGGGGCCAGCAGGGGACCCCAAAGCGGCAGCTGGGAATCAGGGCCGGCTTCCCCACTAGAGCCCAGCGAAGGGGGGGGGAGGTTCCAGTGTGTCAGGGGAAACAGCTCCGGCAGCAGAGAAGGAGGAGAGCTCAGAGGAAGCCATTCTCCCGGAAGGGGAGGAGGGCAGTGAGGGGAGTAGCATAACTGTCAAAAGGAAAGTTAGAGGTTGGGCGCGCGCGCCAAGTTCAAATGTAGAGGCGCGCGGAAGTACAGGGAGCCCGGGGGAGGAGCCAGGGCCCAAAGCACGCAGGAGGGGGGGAGAGCAGTCTGAGGATTCAGCGTCAGGAGAATCCCGAAGAAGCGGAACCCCAGCGGGCAGAAGGACCCTGCGGAAAAGGAAAGAGAGAAAGAGGTGAAGCAGCGTAAGCCTCTTAAACTGGTGTAGGGGAGGGACGGATTCAGAGGGGACTTCTGCCGTCTAAGGTTAACAGACGTGGGGGCTGCGCGCCTCGGTTGTGGAATTTACTATGAACTGCAATAAACGTCCTTGTATATAAGAAGAATTTGGCGTTGGTCTTTCGTGAGCTGAGACCTGAGGCAGCCCTGACACATACATTCTCAACACACTTCTTAAAAACAAACATTTTAACACAATCACACAGATTCTCCAACCGTGGGACAACTGTCATCATCTTCAGCAGAAACCTCAAGTGTGCAATCAGTATCTTTAAAGAAAAGGGACAGAAATACAGAAATTGTAGCTGGGGCTTATTCATTTGCACCTGGGTAATACAAACTGCACGTAGACATGGGGAATGGTTTTCTCCTTTTGGAACAATCCCCTAGATGAACTGATGTTAGTTTATCAGCAGTACAGAAAAAAAGTACGACAGAAAGTTTAATGCTTAGGAAAGTATATGTTTCACAACATATAGGGTTTTCATCTGAACCTCTTGCACCAGTTTTAATTCAAAGTATCTCCCTGGGTGGGACAATCACTCAAAACAAGGATCAATTTCATCGATCAACATCTTTTCCAAAAGTCTAAATGGGCAGTTTTTCATTCCCTGCGTGTTTCAAGCTGATCTGCAAGCAGACATTATACTTACTTACACTGCAACTGTCTACTGTTTGCAGCCGTAACACTTTTGTACTGGGAGTTGTGCAGGTTACATAGGAAGACAAATATTAGGTGATTTTAGTTGCAAGAACTGTTGGCTATCATTTCTGGAAAGAAATTCATTCGCAAGTCTAAATCGGCAAATTCCCCTCCAAATTGGAATTTCTTGCTATACGGAAAGCAACAGGAAAATGCACTGGACAGTGTTGATTAACATTTATGTAATGCAACATTGTCTATCCTGCAGCATTGTCTATCCTGCAAATGAATGAGAATAATGCTCAATAAAGAGTCAACTGATATCCCCATAAACAAACCAGGACAAATGATCCTTTAAAATGTCACCTGGAAGTGACTTTAAATTTCATTATCTTCCATGATCCATAAATATGTGGACATTTTCATTTTGGACTGCTTTCAGTGCCCAGTATACTGATCTATGTAAATTACATAAATCCTACTTTTTTATTGTAATCCAAGGTAATATGCAGCTGAGGCATCAGATAATGATCAACGACACATTTAAACTTAGTGGTTGACATAGTCTCATCCTATAACATGATACATTGAGACAACCTGCAAAAAGGTTATGATAACCTGGACAAGCTTACCTTGCTAAAGGCAGTTGAGCTTCATGTATTTCTTTCTGTTACAAAACACTGAGGACATACAGTGCTAATAAAGTGGCTAAAGTGTTTTATCTGCCATCTGTTTCTGGATATTTTGTCTTACCATTTTATGACAATCACTCTGACAATCAATTCATCCAATGACATTTTGGAAGGAGGGAGTTCCCCCCCTTTTTTTTCCTTTTTTGCCGTTAGGCATTTGGAAAGGCAGGGAGATTTCAGGCTCATGTATATTTCATAAAAGTATACTGGAAGCTGCAGATGATATGCCATTTGAGGCTACATTATGATAAGCATTGTATGCTGCACATAGGAGGTAGTAACAGCGCAACTGTTCTCAGCCCAGATTATTGTGTCCACTTCTGAGTGGCTACATTTTAGGAATACAGATATACCACTTTTTTCATCACAGATAATTCAGAAAAGAGAAGCAAAGCTGTTAAAAGATTGTATGTGTGTGTGTGACACATGAAGAAAGCTTGCCAGGAACTACAGTATACCTTTGATTAGTGCTGCTTCAAATCCCTGCTGAGAAGCCCATAATTTTTCAGTTCATTTGATTTTTCAGTGAATAGGTTTCCTCCAGAATTTCGGGTTCATGATGAAATTCATTGAATTATTGAGTATGTGCACTTTGTAGAGTGAGATATCTCTCTCTCTCACTTTCCCACACAGAGAGAGTAATAGAAAATTTGTAATATTTTGGAAGATAGAAACATTTGGTTTACTGTTGATTATTTGTTGGGTACATATACTGTATTTGGTACTGGGACTTAAGAGCATTGATTATGATAATTAAGGACACTGAATAAGGCAAATTAAAGCATGCACATACATGGTAAAGAAGACTGATTTCCTTCATTTCTCCAATTTTGTTCCACTTGTACTGCTCCACTCAATTTTACATCAGCTCATATTAGTCTATTTTATTAACACCACCCTCCCTTCCTTGTCACCCCTTTAATTTTCTCCTTTCCTTGATATCCTTTGATTACCTAATTGAAGCTTTTCTTCTCCAAAGTACAAGCTGACCCTGTGTATTAGTACTTTGTGCTAAAAACTTTCACACTTATTCCCTTGTTTTCTTTTGTTGCCTTTTGCTTCTATAATGCCATTTTGTTTTAATTGATTTCTGTTTCCAGCTGAACTTCATAGGCTCTTTTTTTACTCAATAAAAAGTTTACATTGATACATAATACAACTGGGAGTAATACTCTTAGGAGCAATGAATCTTAAATTTCATTGCTGTCAAGAACAAATGCTCAATGCCCAAAGATCACACAGATGCAAAAAAAAAAAAAGTGTGCATACAATACAACACATGTTTGCATAAGGTGCAAGAAAATAAAAAGGGAAAAAACTGGGGGGGGGGAATGGAAAAAACCATATAATATTTTATGAAAGCCACAAAGGAGAGACCCAAACTGGCAGAAATCAAACTCAAATCAAGCAGTTCCATTATGGGGCCAAATGAGGACACAAAGAATTTTGATGTGAATGGAAATGGCTCAAAAAGGAGCTCACATTTTTCACAGCAACATGCTATGGCCCTGAGGTAGACATGTACTGCCCGCCACATGCTGTTGGATTCCAACTCCCATCAGCCCCAGCCAACCTGGCCAGCAGTCAGGGAAGATCGGGGTTGTATTTCAGCAACATATGGAGGTCACCATGTTGGCTCCTCCTGGTCTAAGAAGGTAACTTCACGCTTTGATGTGAGCAGCTTTTGAGGCGAGAGTTTGTACAGCATTTGACGTAGGCCTCTGTGGCTCAAGTGCCATATCACTATCATTTCTTAATTCTTCAAATGGCTATCCTGCCTTTTCTTACCTAGCACTCAAGGCAGATCTCCACAACAATGGAACACAATAATATATTGATATGATTATCGAATTATAAATATCAGAGAGAAAAGTTTATGAAAGGAAGAGTGTGTGACTTAAGTATTTAGGAGTGCTATTGTTTATTTATACAAAATGTTTATATACTGCTATTCATCAAAAACATCAAGTGATTTACAACTGTTTTACATAAAACCCTTCCAATAAAAACTATGTAAAAATCAGAAATCAGCTAATTTTTATGAAAAGATAGAGTCTTAATTGCCTGCATAAGCCTGAGGGAATATACATGGTTTCAGCAGGCATTAAAAACTCATAACAGAAGGCGGCTACTTCTTTTTATTTTTTAAAAAAATGTCTTAAATAGGTTGGTATTTTATGTTTAATTTAATTGTTTTGCTATTTTGTTGTTTTCCAGTCCAGACTCCTTTGGGAGGAAGGGTGGATAGAAATTAAACAAACAAACAAACTCGCAGTGAGCTCTGACTTTCTCAGCCTGCTTTTACAGATCTGATTTTGGACTTTTGCCCTACAGCTGTTATTTATTCATCCTAGATAGCAGGTCTTCAAAACCAGTGACCTAGCCTATTCAAAGTATTTATCATTCATACCGTACACACTAAACAAAGTAAACCACTGAAGCTCATCAAATATTAGCAACTTCTTTCTCACCCCTGAACAAAGGCTGGAACTGTTTATCAGAAAATTATCTGAATGTTCATAAAAGGCTGTCTTCCATACTCTGTGAATTTTTCCTTTGAGATGAGACCAAATCCTGACATCTTTGAATTCTGGTTCCCAGGCTTTGATGACCTGTCTGCATTCCTGATCCATTATCACCTTTGCTTTGGGTGCAATTCAGCATTAGGCCTGATCCTGTTTTCTCTTCTGGGTGCTGAGCTCCTGCAAATGGTGGTCCTGTCCCGGGAAAGAGCTCATTTGGCATGCATCTGCAAACTGAAGAAAATGAGCAGGGTTGAGGGTGGAGGGAATTCTAGAAGGGATGAATAAGTAATTAATTTGGATGTTAAATTGTTGAAAATTGAAAATAAAATATGGGGGAGGGGGAATATGGAAAATGAGCAATGGCAGGAGTAACAATCTAAGCCAGATACAGAGGAGTCAAACAATGTTTTTGCATTGCTATGCTATTAAATTGTCATAATGCAGCACCAGCTAAGCTATAGTGCAGGCATAGTTCGCTGGACCCATGGGGGGGGGGGGAGTTACCGAGAGGCATGGTTGGAGTCTGGTCCTGGGTCGAGGGTCTGGAGACTGTCCACCAAGGGTGAAGCGGGGTCGGGAACTCCGGAAGATCAGGTCTGGGTGCTGGCAGAAACAGGTTTCCAATGACGTTGCTCCCGCAACCTGGGACTGGGCTGACTGGCCTTTATCTCATCTGAGGCCAGGGGCGGTCCCGGCCCACAGGTGACCCGCCTCTCCTGGCCTTAAGGCGAGCACTCCTCCTGAGAGAACTTAGTTCCCTCCGCCTCTCTGCCCTGAGCCTCTGCAGCTCAGGAGAGGCTGGAGGGTTACTGGATCCAGGGGCAGCTTCACCTTCCCCTGACAGGGCTGGGAGAGGCACACCTGTAGGCAATGGGTCCTCAATCACCTCCGGAGCCAGAGTGGATATATCTGGTGTCTGCTCCTGAGGATCCGGCACAGGTGCAGGCCCTTCAGATTCAAGCCCCTGCCCCGGCTCAGCCGGCCCTGGGGGCGGGGACTCCTGTGCAGGCTGGGACTCCTCAGGTTCAGCTTCTGAATCAGATTTCCAGGCCATCACACATAGGCAAACTCGGCCCTCCAGATGTTTGGGGACTACAATTCCCACCATCCCTGACCACTGGTCCTGTTAGCTAGGGATGATGGGAGTTGTAGTCCCAAAACATCTGGAGGGCCGAGTTTGCCTATGCCTGCTATAGTGGGACTGGCACAATTTGTGACCCATCAAGCTGAACATGTCACACCCTCCATTCCAAGGGTAAAGGTAAAGGATCCCTGGACAGTTATGCCCAGTCAAAGGCAACTATGGGGTGTGGCACTTATCTCACTTTTCAGGCCAAGGGAGCTGATGTTTGTCCACAGACAGCTTTCCGGGTTATGTGGCCAGCATGACTAAACCGCTTCTGGTGCAATGGGACACCGTGACGAGTGCCAGAGCACACAGAAGCGCTGTTTACCTTCCCACCACAGCAGTACCTATTTATCTACTCACACTGGTATGCTTTCAGACTGCTAGGCTGGCAGAAGCTATCCCAAGGACTTGATAAGCATTTTATTTTCTGCTTGCAAATGTAGAAAGGAGGGAGCCACAAATAGTGACCTGACAAGCCACAACGCATGGCTCGTGACTGAGAATCCAGTCCAGGGCGCCATTATGTTAATGCCTCAATTAGCCTCTGCTTGAAATGAGATATGGCTCTAGCATTCTTTTCAGTGCCATCCTTCGCTGATAATTCCACTGGGACGTCAAGACTTAAATATATTTAATATATTAATTCCAGGGCTGCTGGAAGCTAATTTAACATTTCAGAAACAATTATAAGTGAAAAATAACGCAAGTCTAGCATTGCTGAAATAAGTTCTCCCCATCAGAAGAGGTTGAGAAAATGGAGTTAATAGGAGGAAGATGGTTTCTCTTCTTAGAAAATTGTAGTAATGAATGCTGGGAGAACCATCCATATGGTAACAGACTCATTTAATGAATGGGAATTAGAGGTTCAAGGGGTTGGAAGTGTCTTTCTGCTCTGTACAGTGGCTGTGGAATTACTCACTTCTCATGAGGAGAGGCTCTTTCATTCATTTATTTATTTTGCAGAGCCATTGAATAAAAGCAGGGGTGGCCCAGATGACACCAAGGAAGGGGGAAAGTTTATAACTGGATTCCACTAACAGAATTGACAATAGAATTTAGCCAGCGGGGCCTTTTATTGATGATAGGAAGAAACTGGAAACTAGTGTGCTCATATCATCTTTACAGAAGTGGCAGTGGGATTTTTTGTTGTTACTTTGACAACCTGGTCTTTTGTCTACGTAAGGCAAATTTTTTGAATTTGAGTAGAATGAGTTCCCCTGCATTTCAGCGGCACTGAGACTTCAATCCAGTAAGTACACTTACTAGAGAATTTCCACGAGGAAGGTCAGGTTAGGATGCAATTCTAATCCCACTTCCCTGGGGGCCAGGCCTGCAGAGTTCAACCGGGTTGTGTATACCTAGCAGTTTAAACTGTTTTTTTAAAAATCAACATAAAATCATGTTAATTAACTGTGGGTGTACTGAAGTAAATCAGTACTGAGTGCTGATTTCCTTAAGAAATCATGTGAATAGTTTTTTGTTTTGTTTTTTAATAGGGGTGGTGATGTTTTGGTGAGCACCATCTATCACCATGCTTCTTATTTCTGTTACAGATAGGTAGCCGTGTTGGTCTGCCATAGTCAAAATAAAAAAATTCCTTCCAGTAGCACCTTAAAGACCAACACTGAAGAAGTGTGCATGCACACGAAAGCTCATACCAAGAACTAACTTAGTTGGTCTTTAAGGTGCTACTGGAAGGAATTTTTTTATTTCTTCTTATTTCTGTTGTTGAAACACTCCTGGTGGGGCAAGACACTTTTGCTTTTGTTTTTGAACCTGCTCTTGACTTGACGATCAGAAGGTCGGCAGTTCAAATCCCCGCAATGGGGTGAGCTCCCATTGCTGGGTCCCTGCTTCTGCCAACCTAGCAGTTGCGGCTTAGTCATGCTGGCCACATGACCCGGAAGCTATATGCTGGCTCCCTCAGCCAATAAAGTGAGATGAGCGCCACAACCCCAGAGTCGGCCACGACTGGACCTAATGGTCAGGGGTCCCTTTACCTTTACTGTACCAGAAAAAGTATCTCAAAAAATAGGGGAGGGGGGGTGGCGGCCAGAAATCCATGTCTATGATGTATTTCAAGTTTCTGGAACTCAGGTGGGCAAGGTGAACACACACATGCTATTATTTTGTACAAATCTGATATATCAGAAAACGTCTATCTCAGGGAGGAAAGCATATAAAAAAAATACTTTTGCGCATGCCCACAATGAACTCCAGGTTTCCAGAACTCTGGGAGGCTGTGAAAGTACTAACTGAGAGGAGGAGACAGTAGCACATGACGCAAATGCATCCCACCCACTAGACTAGACAGGAAACATTGAGATCAAGTTCCATTTAAAGTGCTTATGTGTGGAGGAATTTACACAAAAGCATGCATGGAAAAATAGGGTCTGTGTGAGCCACTAGGGTATAAGCATGGCCTGGGACACACTTCTGTGGAGCCCTGGTTAGTATTACTAGTCTGAGACAGTAGAATGAACCAAGAGTCTTGTGGCACCTGAAATTTTTATTTTGGCACAGTTTCCGTGGAGTAGAGGCCACACCCCCAAGTGCCTCTAGTCCTCAAAAGCTTATGCTGTAATAAAATTGGTAGAAATCACTGAAGAGTGTCCAGCTGAATGCAGCTTACATGAGAAAGACTTCAACAGCCCTTAACTGAAATCCAAGTTATTCAACCAAATTGAGTTGCACTTGCTTATATATCAACTAAGCACCTTTCAGAAAACTTTTTAAGCACGTACATAGATCCATCGTGATCACTTCCAAAAGGGAGCTAGTCTGTGGGTTAAACACAGAGCCTAGGACTTGCCAATCAGAAGGTTGGCGGTTCAAATCCCCGTGACGGGGTGAGCTCCCGTTGCTCGGTCCCTGCTCCTGCCAACCTAGCAGTTCGAAAGCACGTCAAAGTGCAAGTAGATAAATAGGTACCACTCCGGTGGGAAGGTAAACGGCGTTTCCGTGCGCTGCTCTGGTTCGCCAGAAGCGGCTTAGTCATGCTGGCCACATGACCCGGAAGCTGTCTGCAGACAAATGCCGGCTCCCTCGGCTAATAAAGCGAGATGAGCGCCGCAACCCCAGAGTCGGTCACAACTGGACCTAATGGTCAGGGGTCCTTTACCTATGTTACAGAAAAGAGGATCAATACAGTGATGGCAGAAGCAATCCCAGTATGTTGTTGTTATTGCAAATGAAATCTGCTTATGCTGTGAGATTTCTATGGGCTGGTCTCCAGTTCAATATATATAAGAGTGCATTGTGAACAGCTTTTAGTACATTCTGTCTGAATGCTGGATGTGAGATCTCCCTCAGGAGGATATTAGAAGAACTCTCTCTAGAGGAAAGAAGCAAGTGTACATTCTGTTTTAATAAGGGGACCAGTACTTTATGTTTATTTATATTGCTGTATGGGAATACACTTTTGTACCTGATACCTGTGTTGTGATATCCTGGGGTTTCTTGAAAATAAATAGATCTGATATCTCTGACTGATCCTTAACTCTCAGCACTGACTTATGCATTCTAGCCTGCAGTAACATCTGCACACTGGGAACAAATACCAGACCTTGACAGAGTCATGATTCTATTTGAAGAGTGGCGTATTCCGGAGAAGGAAGCCTCAAGTACAAAGAAAACATTCTCAGTATCAGAATTAATGTCACCAGAAACCGACATTTGTCCTAACACTCTGAGGTATGAAGTGCATACATTTCCCACATAACACATTCCTTTCTCTGTCAACAAAACCCCCAGAACTTAGTGCCCCTTTCCACAGTAAACAGCTTCTGGATTATGGAAAGAGATGGGGGCAGGGGAAGAGAGGGGGGTATTTGATTTCTGGACAACCTGAGGTCTGGGTGTACTGGATAAATGCTGGACCTGCAGTTTAGTGGGGCTGTTTTTTAAAGGACAGGCCTGTATGTTAAAAAGCTATTGCAAATAAAACAACAGGGATGGGCTAGAACCTTTGTCTCTGCTGTACTTGCTTCCTTATTTGCATAGGAAAGCATTCAAAATGGTGCGCCCCCGGGGACTTCCGGTTCGGCGCCAGCGCTAATGGCTGCTCTCTCTCCGAGCTCCGGAGAGAGGAAGGCTCTGCGAGTTCGGGTCTGACCCGCTTCGGCAAGCGGGGGACCCCTAAAATCACAGGAACGGATCCTGTGAACAAGGAGATTCGGTGGGCACCCGAAGCGCCCCCTCTTTACCGCAGAAAGAGCCTTTTTAAAGGCTCCGGAACGACAACGGGGGAGCGCGGTGCTGAGAATCGCTACCCAGCCCGCAGAGTGAAGCCGCGTCGCCATTAGTGGAGAGCGTCGATTCCCTTCCTAAACAATCTGGACAAAAAGGACCCGTGAGTAAGACTGAACCTGTATTCGTGTCAAAATTATTTGAAATTAGGCTGAAAACGGGGAAGGCAAAAATTAAGGAAGTCTGCCTTCCCCCGACTGCATGACAATCGAAGCAACGAAAGTTATTAAGCTGCATCCGTAAGGGAAAATTGTTCTTAATTGCCTGAATCCGACATTTGGACTTTGATCATCCCCTCCAGCTTGCAGGGCAGAGGGGAGGAAAAAGTGACTTTACAAGCTGCATGATTAATTTAACGGAAAAGGAAAACTTCTGCAGCCCCCAACCTGGTACGAACTGCTCATAAAACAAAGGAACACTGAACTGACTTTAAAATTCTTGTGAAGGTTACAAAGTGGAAGCTTTACTGTTTATTTGATACAAAGTTTTGGGACTTGGTGGATACAATTTATCAGGGAAGGCTGGGACTTTATCTATTGGGAAAGTGCTGCAATATACATATAGGAGCCTCCTGATAAATTTGTGTTATAAATACTCGTAATTTCGGTTTGCGGACATTCTGATTTGCTCCCTCTAGAGGGTAAACTGAAAGTTGCTACGCTTTGAGACAGTGGAATTTTCCTTTTGGTGAAGGCTCCTGTGGGAAACGACCTTGGGACATGAGTGGCCCAGCAGACGAGATAACCACGAGAGCAAAGACAAAGCAGCTACAGCAACTTAAGAAAAGAGGCTCGATCTCAGGAATAACATCTACAGTGACAACAGGACAAGAAAGAGGTGCAGCAGTCTCCATGGATGCAGTATCGCAAGCCCTTCTCAAGATAAACCAATCCCTGGAGAATTTGACAAAGCAAACGGCAGAGAATACTAAGAAATTGACAGAGAATTCACAGAAATTGACAGACTTGACAGCTAGACTTGACTTGAACACAGAATCTATAAACAAGCTTACGCAAGAGAACTCTGCCACACGTCAAATTGCGGAGGAAGCTAGAACTATTGCTGGAGAGACGCAGGAAAAATTAGAACCGATTGCCAAAAAGGTTTATGATCACGACGAAACTCTGGCATTGTGGGAACTACAAAGAAAAGAAAGGAATTTGAAATTACGATCAATTCCAGAGGATGAAGGAGATAACCTTACAGACTTTTTAATGAAGGAGTTTGCAGATGCCTGGGAAGATCTAGAGGAAGACGAAATCCAAATTACAACGGCTTTCAGATTGGGCAGAAGACAAAATAGAAAGGTACCGAGAGACTGCTTGATTACCTTGAGATCAAAGGAGGAAAGAGATAAAATACTAAGACTGCATTTTGAAAAAGCCTTACAAATTGGAAATTCACCGATACAGATTTTTAAAGATATCCCCAAACATATCCTGGACTTGAGAGCTTTTTATAAGGACCTGGTCTACTTGCTCAAGAAGAACGATATTCGTTTTAGGTGGGAATTCCCACAGGGACTGTCCTTTGACTACAGGGGAAAGAAGGTTAAAATAAAGACGATACAGGATAAAGACAGGTTCTTGCATAAAAATCAAGAAGATTTACAGAAAGGAACTGTAGACCCAATTGCTGAGCAAAAGGGTGTAATAGACATCTTGAACCTTTCGTTTGGACAGAACCTTCCACTACCAACAGAGGAGGAACAACAATTGGGAGCAGTTGGAGGAATACCAGAAAAATAACAAGATGGCCCTGCAATTCCTCAGTTGGAATTGTAATGGGATGAACATGCCTTTGAAGAGACGACAAGTATTCCATATTTTGTACAGAGAACAACTGGACGTGACTTGCTTACAGGAAACTCACATAACTAGAGCCCACAGGAGACTACTTATGAATAAAAAATTGGGACAAGAATTTATCTCGTCGGATAAAGTGAAAAAAAGAGGAGTTGTGATCTATGTAAAAGAGAAATGGGCTCCAAAAATGATCTTTAAAGATGAAGAAGGAAGATATTTAGCGGTGGAGATACAAGTACAAGGAGAAAAATTTTTGATAATTGGGATTTACGCACCAAATGAAGGTAAAGCGGAATTCTTTAAAAAACTTCATGAAACTCTGATGGACTATTTGGATTACAATATGATAATTATGGGAGATATGAATGGTGTAGTTTCTACAAATATGGACAAGACACAAAGACTGATACTCACTAAAGATGGGAGACTCCCTAAGACTTTTTTTGAAATGACCGAGAACATGGACCTAATAGACATTTGGAGAACAAGGAACCCTCTTGAAAGAGAGGGAACCTTTTTCTCCCAAGCACAGATGACCTGGACCAGAATTGATCAAATTTGGATCACTAGTGGAATGGCTCCGAGGATTAAGACGGTAGAGATCTGCCCAAAAACCTGCTCCGACCATAACGCCGTGAAGATGGAAATGAAACTTACAACAACTGGTCAGTTTAGGTGGAGAATGAATGACACCCTGTTTCGAGATAGAGAATTCCACTTGAAGGCCCAAAAAACTTTAAAGGACTATTTCGAAATCAATCTAAGGGGCAATGTGGAAAAAAGAGTGGTCTGGGACGCAAGCAAAGCTGTGATGCGAGGGTTTTTGATTCAACAAAACTCAATAAAGAGGAGAAGGCAGAATGAGAAAAGAGAAAAAATTTTGGAAAAGATAAAAGAAGGAGAGAGAAAATTAAGGTCAAAACCAAAGTCCCAGGAGATTTTGAGGGAGATTAAATTATATCAAACACAATATATGGAATTGATGAACCAAGAGATAGAGTGGAAAATAAAGCAAATGAGACAAAAGTCATTTGAGTCGGCAGACAAATGTGGCAAGCTTTTGGCATGGCAACTTAAGAAAAGACAGAAATTAAATACAGTTACAAGTTTAGAAGTGGATGGAAGGACTATATCTAAACCAAATGAAATAAGAAACTGTTTCGTGAGTTATTTTAAAAAACTCTATTCTCAAGGAGCACAAAATGAAGAAGATATAGATAAATTCCTTAACAAATATGGATTACAAAAAATCTCCCCTCAAAGTAAGGTGGACTTAAACCAGAGAATATCAGAACAAGAGATAGAGGGTGCCATTCAGGACATGCAATTGGGCAAATCTCCAGGACCAGATGGCTTGACTTCCAGATATTACAAATCGCTAAAGGAATGGCTGATTCAACCGTTAAAGGATGTCTGTAATGAGATCTTAGAGGGAAAAAAGGCACCCGAATCGTGGAAGGAAGCATATATTTCACTCATACCAAAGACAGAGACTGAAAAGACTCAATTGAAGAACTACCGCCCAATCTCGTTACTCAATGTGGATTACAAAATTTTTGCAGACATTTTAGCAAAAAGATTTAAAAGAGTATTGATGGAAAAGATCCACAGAGACCAAGCAGGCTTTCTCCCAAAGAGACACCTCTCAGACAATGTTAGGATTATAATAGACATTTTGGAAAAGTTAGAGGTGAATATAAACACCAAAGCAGTTTTGATATTTGTGGACGCGGAGAAAGCCTTTGACAACATTTCTTGGAGTTTTATGAAAAAGAATCTTCATGGGATGGGGGTAGGACAAGGTTTTGAGAATGGTGTGGGTGCAATATACTCTGAACAAAAAGCTAAGTTGATTGTAAATAATGTGATAACGGAGGAACTTAAGATAGAAAAAGGAACACGACAGGGATGCCCAATTTCCCCATTGCTTTTTATTTCTGTCCTGGAGGTTTTGCTGAATATGATTAGAAATGACCAGCAGGTTAAAGGGGTACAGGTCGGAGCAAAACATTACAAGTTAAGGGCTTTCGCAGATGATTTAGTCCTGACTTTACAAGAGCCATACACTAGTACGAAAAAGGTGTTGGAGATAATCCAACAATTTGGCCAGGTAGCCGGATTTAAGTTGAATAAACAAAAAACTAAAGTCCTAGGGAAAAATTTGACAGATATAGAAAAGAACAAGTTTCAAGAAGAGACGGGTTTGACGGTGACTAAGAAGGTGAAATACCTAGGGGTTAACCTAACATCTAAAAATTTGAATTTGTATAAGGACAACTATGAAAAATGTTGGACAGAAATCAAAAAAGATCTAGAAATATGGTCAAACTTGAGATTATCAATGTTAGGCCGAATTGCAGTAATTAAGATGAATGTATTGCCTAGAATGTTATTTTTGTTTCAAACTTTGCAAATACTTGACAAGATGGACTGTTTCAAGAGGTGGCAGAAAGATATCGCGAAATTTGTCTGGCAGGGCAAAAAGCCCAGGATAAAATATAAAATATTAACAGATGCAAAAGAAAGAGGGGGATTTGCCCTGCCGGACTTAAAATTGTATTATGAAGCAGCAGCATTCTGCTGGCTGAAAGAGTGGATGCTCCTCGAGAATACAGATATCTTGGACTTAGAAGGTTTTAATAATGCATTTGGTTGGCATGCATATTTATGGTATGATAAAATTAAAGTGCATAGTGCCTTTAAAAATCACATTGTAAGGAAAGCGCTGTTCAATGTTTGGATGAGATATAAAGACTTGCTGGAAAATAAAACCCCTAGATGGTTGTCACCTTTAGAGGCGAAGGCCCACAAGAAACTCAATATGGAGGTCGGATGGCCAAAGTATTGTGAGATTCTAGAACAAGATGGAGAGAGACTGAAACTAAAGAGCCATGAAAACCTAAAACCCAAAGTACAAGATTGGCTCCACTATTACCAAATAACGGAGGTTTTTAAACAAGACAGGAAAATTGGCTTCCAGGTGGAAAAATCAAAACTTGAGACAGAATTGTTAGAACCCAATACTAAGAATCTGTCAAGAATGTATAACTTGCTGTTAAAATGGAATACACAAGATGAAGTAGTTAAATCAGCCATGATTAAATGGGCACAGGACATCGGTCATAATATAATGTCAGCTGACTGGGAAAGGTTGTGGAACACCGGAATTAAATTTACGGCATGTAGTGCCTTAAAGGAAAATGTAATGAAAATGGTTTACAGGTGGTACATGACCCCAGTCAAGCTGGCAAAAATTTATCATTTGCCCGACAATAAATGTTGGAAATGTAAAGAAACTGAAGGTACTTTTTATCATCTTTGGTGGACGTGCCCGAAGATTAAGGTCTTTTGGGAGATGATATACAATGAAATGAAAAAGGTATTTAAATATACCTTTCTTAAGAAACCAGAGGCCTTTCTCTTGGGCATTGTCGGCCAATTGGTGCAAAAAAAAGATAGAACTTTCTTTATGTATGCAACAACAGCAGCAAGAATATTGATAGCAAAGTATTGGAAGACACAAGATCTACCCACCGTGGAAGAATGGCAGATGAAAGTGATTGACTACATGACTTTGGCGGAAATGACGAGCAGAATTCGAGACCAGGGGAAGGAGACTGCGGAAGAAGATTGGAAGAAATTCAAGATTTATCTTAAGGACCATTATAAACTTGAGGAAGTTTAGAATGTCGAGATTCGACAGAGATAAAGGGTTGCAGTAATATAAGATTAGAATAAGAAAGGACTATAATAAATTAGAGTTGGAAAAATATGTATAAGTTGCTGTAAAATTTGGACATGAGGATGCAGAAAGGGGAGGTATGGGGAAGTCCGAGGAAAGAAGTCTACGAAATGACATTATGAAACCACACTTCTTTGTTTGTTTGTTTGTTTTTTTTTGTGTTTGTTTGTTATAAAAACTTTTGTAAAACTAATAAAAAATATTATAAAAAAACAAAATGGTGCGCCCCCTCCCCACCCCGGGTTGTTATCTAGAGTAGCACGGTCCTCTAAAAGCCCCTCAGCATTCCACCACCTTGCTCCACTGCCTGTGTAGACCTAGATGCAAACTAACTCTTTTTGAAAATAACTTCTGATACACTATTCACTCATTAAGGTAAAGGGACCCCTGACCATTAGGTCCAGTCATGGCCGACTCTGGGGTTGCAGCACTCATCTCACTTTACTGGCTGAGGGAGCTTCCGGGTCATGTGGCCAGCATGACTAAGCCGCTTCTAGCGAACCAGAGCAGCACACGGAAACGCCGTTTACCTTCCCACCGGAGCGGTACCTATTTATCTACTTGCACTTTGGCGTGCTTTCCAATTGCTAGGTTGGCAGGAGCAGGGACCGAGCGACGGGAGCTCACCCTGTCACGGGGATTTGAACCACCGACCTTTTGATCGGCAAGTCCTAGGCTCTGTGGTTTAACTCACAGCGCCACCTGCGTCCCTACTATTCACTCATACTAGGATGTAATTCAGCTACACAGCTACAAATGAAACGTTTTAAATGTGTTGTAAAGTGCAATATACAAATGTAACACTAGATGGCGACAGTGAGCTATGCCAAATTCGGTGTATTTTTAAAAACATTTTTAAAAGCATTTTCACAGCATTTTTTAATATGTTTGTCGATTCCACCCCAGCTAATTCTGAGGTATTCCTTTTTCAGTAAACCCTCATTACATGTCATCTTAGCTTAAGGCCATGCCAGTGGGCCTTTCGTTTTGCTCTACAAATGATGCACTTTATCCTAGCAGGTTTAGATCTACATACTAGAGAATGTAACATTTTCCTAAGCATTATTCTGTAACACCTAGAGTTATAATGCTCAAACCTTACCCTTAGTTAAAACAAGTGGCATGGTGGGGATGGGGAAAGCTTCCACCAACATTATAAGCCTCAAAAGTCTATTTGTGTTTAAAAATAAGCCCCGTTGAGCTCATAACTTGAAACACAACACACATGATCTATTTGATGAGGTCTACAAAGGCAGCAAATGTCAAACTTATCCAATAACATTGTACAGCAAGTTTTTTTTAAAATAAAAGGGCTGAAGATTGATACAGGTTGCCTTTGCAAATTTTATACAGGCATGTCATATATTTCAAATGCACTCTTGCCTTATGAACCATCTGAGCCTTACTGTATTGCTAGAGAATGAGAAAAAGGTGTGACTACATGGAGGGGAAGCTGTAAGCGAGCTCAGTTTCTGACATCGCACAATATAATTGCTGGTCACAGGGCACTTCTGTTAAGGCATCAGCCTTAGCGGCCAATTTCCTGGCTTTGTGGCGTTTGAGCCAAAATGAGATCGCCTTAATTCTGATCTTAAACTAGCAGGGCTTTCCCCCCACGCAGGCTGAGTTTTTCGTTGAAAGTTGCTGCTTTTTCCTTTTAATGGAAGTTTGAGGCTTACAGTGGACCTCAGGAATATCTCTGTTAAAACATTCTCTCTTATAAACTTATAATGACTTTTTAATATAAAAAACCACCACCAAAATTCTTCTTTTCGCCAACCTAGCTGTTTCGAGGCCTGTATTCTGGATCCATTCCAAAGTGTAGTGTATTTTTCCATCTGTCAATTGCAATGGAAAACATCTCCGACATTCACAATAATCTGTTTAATTATAATTACTAATATTATCATTTTTTTAAACTGCCATTTTTTCCACCCTCAGAGGGAAGTCTACATGCCAAAGATTGACACAGAGAGGCAGAAGGGTATTCTGAAATGTAGTTGAAAGCTTTAGTTCAAAAAAATTGCTTATTCGTGTTATTATCAGGGAAAGATCTAAATCAGGGGTGTTTATGGACTCTGACTGTTGAGTCAGGTGATTAGCTGTGGGAGGAGCTTATCAGAGCTTGCAGGGCAGCAGCTGAAGGAGGAACAAAAGAGTTTTCTTGTGTGTGTGTTTCTTGTGGCTGATTAGCTGCTCTCCCTGTGCAAAGGTCAGAGGGGGCAGGGTTTCTGTTGAGTCAGGTGATTAGCTGTGGGAGGAGTTATCAGAGCTTGCAGGGCAGCGGAGCGCGCAGTTTGATCCATCTTTTAGATTTAGGGGAGCTAGTTTCAAACGTTTGTTGGGGGAGACCTAGGTTTTTTTGGGGGGGTTATTTGTCCTGTCTTCACGCTTTTTAAGATGGAGGACCACTGTAGCCACCCCCAACGACACGTTTTCAAGATGGAGGGTGAGGGAACAGCTGCAGTCACCTGCGGTTCCTGCGCAATGTTTGCCATCTTGCCAAAGGTTCAGGCAGCTTTACCTGCAGCAATTATATGTTGATTGCCCTCTTAGAAGACAAAATCCAGCAACTGGAGGAACGTGTAGCTATGCTCCAAAGAATTAGAGAGCTGGAGCTCTTCTTGGAAGCAACAGAGAACACCGTCTCCACCAAGGAGGAGACAGGGGACACCCCTGAGAAGGAGGCTAGTTCACCAACACAAGTGCCAGATATATGGAGAAACGTGACTCAAAGAAGTAGGAGGCCCAGGGTTCGCTCTGATTGTTTAGAAATACACAATCGCTTTGAGGTCCTCTCCCCTAGCATGGAAGACGAAGAACAGACTCCATTTGAGGATCTCTCCCTCGTTACAGTCGATCAGGTATATGAAGACGATCAGCAAAGTCAGTCCTCAGGGAATGTACAGGCGACCTTGGAACGGACAGCTCATGGAAGGACCCCGACCAAACCTAAGAGGAGGCATGTAGTGATGATAGGGGATTCCCTACTGAGGGGAACAGAAGCAGTGATCTGTGGGCCTGACAAGATGTCTCGGGAGGTGTGCTGTCTCCCCGGGGCTAAGATCCAAGATGTAACTGAACGACTGCAAGGAATCATAAAACCCACTGACAAATACGCCTTCCTCTTGGTTCATGTGGGAACCAATGACACTGCAAGCAATAGTCTCCAGAAGATCAAAAGAGACTACGAGGCTCTGGGCAGGAAATTGAAGCAATTAAATGCACAAATTGTCATCTCATCTGTCCTCCCAGTTGAACGACGTGGCCCAGGGAGAGAGGGAAAAATAGTGGAAGTGAACAGCTGGCTTCGCAAATGGTGTAAACAGGAACGGTTTGGATTCTTAGATCACAGACTGCAGTTTCTTGAAGATGGACTTCTGGCAAGCGATGGGCTGCACCTCACAACGGTTGGGAGGAATGTTTTTGCCAAAAATCTCAGAAACCTCATCAGGAGGGCTTTAAACTGACTAATATGGGGGAGGGAGACAGTGCTCCTGAAGGTAGGAGTCTATCAATTGATGAAGATGATCATCCAAATGTCATAGACCAAATGGAGCAAACAGCACGCAGACCTAGTGGTGGGAGGAAAAAATCCTTAAATAAGAGACACGGGGGAATGATTAATGGACTTCAATGTCTGTACACTAATGCGCAAAGCATGGGAAATAAACAAGATGAGCTTGAGCTCTTGGTACAGCAAAGTAAATATGACATAATAGGCATCACTGAAACCTGGTGGGATAAGTCCCACGATTGGAATGTAATAATGGAGGGATACAATCTATTTCAGAGAAACAGACCACACAAGAAAGGAGGAGGAGTGGTGTTATATGTCAGGGATGTGTATACCTGTGAAGAGATCCAAGATTTAGAATCTCAAAGCCAAAGTGAGAGCATTTGGGTCAAAATTAAGGGAGATAAGAATAACAGAGACCTCATTGTGGAAGTTTACTATAGATCCCCAAGCCAAACAGAGGACATAGATGATGCCTTCCTGGAACAGATGGCCAAACATGCAAAAGGAAGGGAGATAGTAGTAATGGGGGACTTCAATTACCTGGATATTTGTTGGATGTCAAACTCAGCCAAGAGCATAAGGTCAAACAGATTCCTCACTGGCCTTGCAGACAGCTTCATTGTCCAGAAAGTGGGAGAAGCAACAAGACGAACAGCCATTTTAGATCTGGTCCTAACCAATGTTGATGACCTGGTTAGTGGGGTATAAGTGGAAGGATCATTAGGCGCGAGTGATCATGCTCTTCTGAAGTTTACTATACAGCAGAAAGGAGCAGCCAGGCATACTGGGACTCAAATTCTTGACTTTAAGAAAGCCGACTTCATAAAACTTAGGGAAGTGCTGGGTGAGATCCCATGGACAGTAATACTAAAAGGAAAGGGAGTTCATGATGGCTGGGAGTTTGTTAAGAGGGAGATAGTAAAAGCACAACTTCAGGCAATACCAATGAGACGGAAACATGGAAGGTGCCTAAAGAAGCCAGGGTGGCTATCTAAAGAACTTTTAACTGAGTTAAGATTAAAAAAGGATGTGTACAAAAAATGGAAAAGGGGGGAAACCACCAAAGAGGAATTCAAACAAATAGCCAGCACATGTAGACACAAAGTCAGAAAAGCTAAAGCACAGAATGAACTCAGGCTTGCTAGAGAGGTTAAAAGCAACAAAAAAGGCTTTTATGGGTATGTCCGTAGCAAAAGGAAGAACAAAGAAACAGTGGGGTCACTCAGAGGAGAAGATGGTGAAATGCAAACAGGGGACACAGAAAGGGCTGAACTCCTCAATGCCTTCTTTGCCACAGTCTTCTCCGATAAAGAAAACAATGCCCGACCTGAAGAATTTGGAGCAAATGTGATCTCAGAACCACTGGCAGTCATCTTTGAGAATTCCTGGAGAACAGGCGAAGTCCCGGCAGACTGGAGGAGGGCAAATGTTGTCCCTATTTTCAAAAAGGGGAAAAGAGAGGACCCAAATAATTATCACCCAGTCAGTCTGACATCAATACCAGGGAAGATTCTGGAGCAGATCATTAAGCAAAAAGTCTGTGAGCACCTAGAAAGGAATGCTGTGATCACCAATAGTCAGCATGGATTTCTGAAAAATAAGTCATGTCAGACTAACCTGACCTCGTTTTTTGACAGAATTACAAGCCTGGTAGATGAAGGGAACGCAGTGGATGTAGCCTACCTTGATTTCAGCAAGGCATTCGACAAGGTGCCCCATGATATTCTTGTAAAGAAGCTGGTAAAATGCGGACTTGACTATGCTACCACTCAGTGGATTTGTAACTGGCTGACTGACCGAACCCAAAGGGTGCTCATCAATGGTTCCTCTTCATCCTGGAGAAGAGTGACTAGTGGGGTGCCACAGGGTTCTGTCTTGGGCCCGGTCTTATTCAACATCTTTATCAACGACTTGGATGATGGACTCAGGGGCATCCTGATCAAATTTGCAGATGACACCAAACTGGGAGGGGTGGCTAACACCCCAGAGGACAGGATCACACTTCAAAACAACCTTGACAGATTAGAGAACTGGGCCAAAACAAACAAGATGAATTTTAACAGGGAGAAATGTAAAGTATTGCACTTGGGCAAACAAAATGAGAGGCACAAATACAAGATGGGTGACACCTGGCTTGATAGCAGTACATGTGAAAAGGATCTAGGAGTCTTGGTTGACCACAAACTTGACATGAGCCAACAGTGTGACGCGGCAGCTAAAAAAACCAATGCAATTCTGGGCTGCATCAATAGGAGTATAGCATCTAGATCAAGGGAAGTAATAGTGCCACTGTATTCTGCTCTGGTCTGACCTCACCTGGAGTACTGTGTCCACTTCTGGGCACCACAGTTCAAGAAGGACACTGACAAACTGGAACGTGTCCAGAGGAGGGCAACCAAAATGGTCAAAGGCCTGGAAATGATGCCTTATGAGGAACGGCTAAGGGAGCTGGGCATGTTTAGCCTGGAGAAGAGGAGGTTAAGGGGTGATATGATAGCCATGTTCAAATATATAAAAGGATGTCATATAGAGGAGGGAGAAAGGTTGTTTTCTGCTGCTCCAGAGAAGCGGACACGGAGCAATGGATCCAAACTACAAGAAAGAAGATTCCACCTAAACATTAGGAAGAACTTCCTGACAGTAAGAGCTGTTCGACAGTGGAATTTGCTGCCAAGGAGTGTGGTGGAGTCTCCTACTTTGGAGGTCTTTAAGCAGAGGCTTGACAACCATATGTCAGGAGTGCTCTGATGGTCTTTCCTGCTTGGCAGGGAGTTGGACTCGATGGCCCTTGTGGTCTATTCCAACTCTATGATTCTATGTTTCCTATCAGTCCTAGCCAGCTAGTGGTCAGGGATGATAGCAAAATAAAAATAAAAATCCTTCCAGTAGCACCTTAATGACCAACTAAGTTTGTTATTGGTATGAGCTTTCGTGTGCATGCAGGCTCATACCAATAACAAACTTAGTTGGTCTCTAAGGTGCTACTGGAAGGAATTTTTTTTAATTTTGTTTCAACCACAGCAGACCAACACGGCTACCTACCTGTAACTAGGGATGATAGCAGTTGTAGTCCAACAACTTTTGATGACCCCATACTCCACACCCCCACTTCACAGCTCCCAGTGGCTTCATACATATGTAAAATGCACTGGAGACAAAATGGAATGCTATGGAACTTCACAGCAAGGCACCGAATAGAAGCTGGTTCTACAGTTAAGAAAGGAAACACTGTAATGCTCCCAATCCACAGAGCCGTTCCAGGAGGTTACTATGGTCAATGGTATGTAAAAGCCCTAGATCAAGGAGAACTAACAGGATCACATCGCCCCTCTCCTTCACAATAAAGGTAAACAGAGTGACACAGGGTCTTGATAATCAGCTTCATCCTGTCACACTGATGCTGCCTCTTCATTCCACACAGACAAGTCCACCACACAAGAGTTGAATTTTGCTTCAGCAGTAGTGGTACAACAACATTCACTATTGCACCTGAGGGCAGCAACAAACTTAGGGCAGGCTGCTGCAGGGCACACAGCACTGGAATTTGGGGCAGGGGCGGAGTTCAGGAGCAATCTCAGGGGTCCTGCCACTGCTACACACCCCAGCACCTATCAGCTGAGGCAGCATCTTCTCCCTAATGATAGCGTTGACTCTGCCACCATTTTGGATTCCTTTCTGGGCTGCAGTACCAGGAAACGTCTTGCTGCTGCTGCTGTCCTGCTGCCCAACCACCCCAGAGCTGCCCTGTACAGCTTCTCAAAACCAACAAATTTGACCTGCACAGGGAGGAACACAAAGTTTTAAAATTGAAGATCCATAACTAACAATACAGGCAGAGTATACTTTCGGCCATTTTCATAACTGACAGCTATATTACACGGGCAGCTGTATCGACATGGCCTTCTATCATCTTGTAGAGTATTGACACTGTTCTTGGAATTTATTACCACAGAGAGTTTGACTGGAAAATTAAATAATAGGAGAGAGAGAGGGAGAAAGAGAGAGACTCTTGACTGGTTAATAAGATTACATGACTCACACTCTGGCACAGCTACACTTAGGATTTAGTCCCTGAGCTTTGTAATCATCTGGAAATGTCATTACTGACAGTTATCTCCCCTCCCCAATTAGACCTTGGCAGTCTCTTCCTGTCATCCAATTAGAATGTAGCAGTTTCTCAATAGTGCCGTGCATCTAACATGTCTAGATAAGGAATAGGCAGTGTTGCAGCATTCACCCTGCGAATAACATGCTTGCTCAAGCTTGATGCCTTACTATTTTACTTACATGATATATATCAAAAGGAGGTTGCCTGGAGAGTGCTCTCCTCCCAACTGGTTTGGAATGAAGGTGCTTTCAACCAAAAATAGCCCACGCCCCAGTTCCACAGGCAGTTCCACAAAACTATTAAATAGATTATTAAGGAAGTCAGCATTAAACTCAGAGTTGATGAGTTATCTCAAGCAAATGGTTACTGTCATCCTTGTCTTAGTAATAATAGCTGGCCTTACAGGGTTGTTGTAAGATACAGTTGCCCGGGCATAGCTGGGAATCGGCCATCGAAAACAGTGTCCCAGTGGAAATCTCTAAAATGTCTGGACATATGCCAGTCAGTGGCGTCGCAACGGGGGGGGGGAAGGTGGTCACCCCGGGTGCCATGTCTGGGGGGGTGTGTGACAAGAAGGGACCCCACGGGGGCTCACAGTGGTGTGAGCAGCCATCGCACCACCGCAGCTGCATGTGGAGGATCCTGTGTTCGCGTCAGCAGTGGTGAGCAGAGGATCCCAGTGCTGACGGCAAACCGCTATGTACAGCGCATGTGCAGTGTCGCATGCGCTGTATGTAATGCTGTTGCACATGAGCTCTACATAGTGGTTTGCTGCCAGCACCGCTCGAGCACCATACAGACAGTGGCGGGATCCCTCCGTCGCCGCTACAGCCGTGGACGGAGAATCCTCCGTTCGTGGCTGCAGCCATGAGCAGAGGATCCCAGCACGAGCAACGCTGCCAGCAAACTGCTATGTTCAGCGCATGTGCAATGTCGCTATGTACGGCGCATGCACTGTATGTAGCTACGCCACACATGCGCCATACATAGTGGTTTGCCGCCCCAGGTGTCACAATGCCTTCGTTCGCCCCGGATGGCAGTCCATTTTGGAAAACTAAAAAAAGAAAAAGAAAAAGCTAAATGTAAGACAACAGGTGTGGTGTCTTTTAATCCTAAGAAGTGCATGGTGATGATAATGGTTGCTACTTATATGACAATTTAGAGGGTTCAGGACTTAAATGGAACTTGTATGTTTGTAATGGACTCTATTATCATTTCCATATTCCCACCCTCCACCCCAGATAGCTTTTGTTCAAAACCCTAAACCCCGGAAGTAACTACCATGATAAAAATGCATTTGTGATTAAGGAGGGAAGCGTTCAACATGAGCCCCTATCACCACAATTCAGAGCTGTAGTAAGCCTCAATCAGTCAGAATCGTCTGTGCTTTTATGTGCTAATTGGATAAGAGTTGGAGGTTGTGGTATTGTCAGCATGATGGATTAGGTACACACACAAAAATCTTTTTACCTCCTCATTTGTATTTTAATCAGTCAGCTGCACCTGATAGACTCTTCCAAATGGTCTTTTCGTTTCTCATAAACAGGTTGGAAGCTTACAAGTATGTAATATAAATATGTCAGATGTGCCTGATTTGCCAAATCCACCTGATTTCTTTTTCACTGGTGCCAGTTCTCTTTCTTCCTCATCACAGATAGCAATGTGGATGCCCAATTCTCTCTCTCTCTCTCTCTCTCTCTCTCTCTCTCTCTCTCTCTCTCTCAACTACCATAATTAAGGCCTTGAAGAATCATACATTCATTTCAGGTTTCTATGCGCTTAGTATTCTTAGTATGGTCTGGTGTCAGACTGACCTTTCTTAATGTTAGCTTCCACATTCTGAGAACGTTTCTTAAGAATTTCTATGCTTCTTTCCTGATTTTAATGGCTGTGTAGATACCTATTGATTGTGGCAACTATCTTTCATGTGTTTTATTCTCATCTGACTCCCTATACTCATTCTTTGAGTCAGTATTTTGGTTTTTTGCTTGAATTTCATCTTTAGGCTTTTTAGTGTTTGTGTGTGTGTACACACACACACACACACACACACATTTTCAATTCCTGCCTGCCAACAATAAAACAAAAAAGGTGAATTATCTTTATTGGTGTCAGTGGTTTATAAAGTAATGGCCGCTGGTGCCATAATTCAGACACATTCTGTTTATTTAGCTGAGTCAATGGAGATATTTGCCAAAGAATTCAACTTAGTTTGTTGACTAATTAGGTTATTCTCTGCATGCTGTAAAAAGAGACAAATAATTCCCTGACATATATTTTAAAAAGGCACCACTAAATCTATCTTGGTTTTTTAATACGAGACCATGAGGTGACCATTCCTTTTGATCTCTGAGCCTGGACTAGCGGGTGTCTTGGAAAAGATGTCACGATGAGCTGATGAGGCAGTAAAAACCCAACTACTGTGTCTGGGATGTACCAATTCAAACGGTGCTGGGGGTGGGGAGAGATTCCTATGGCAGAAGGTTGTCTCACTAAACATTGTACCTTACCAAAAACAGAACAGCTTGAAGCCCTTGTGTAAACAGGGGAGATAATGAAGGGTTTAATGCAGAATAGCAACTCTATTTTCAGCTTATTGTGCTCCTTGAGGGGGCGGGGATTGTTTCTTCCAGTTGACACCCAAGTAGATGATATGTGACACAAATCCACAATGTTGGAGTACTCAGTAGACATCAAAGGTCATGAACTAAGACTCCTCTGTCCACTGTCCAATGCCAGGCTGTGAAGAAATCTAAAGGAAATATGAAAGATATAGATACTCTATATCAGTGGTTTCAAGTTGGTGGTGTGTGGACCCCAGGGCGGTCTGTGTAACCCACCCAGGGTGTCCATGGCACCATTCACACAACAAAAACTACTATATATATATATATATAACCTCAAAAGCAGGGGGCATGGCATGGCTTTTCAATAACAGGGGGTCTGCAGTACTTAGCTAATTGGGAACCACTGCTCTATATGATCAAGGCTCACACTTATAATACTGTTCTATATAGTACTATTCTATAAGTGGCCTTGATGATGCCTGAAATATTAGGTCAAATGATATTTCACTTGAAACTATGCTGGGTAATCAGAATCTTTTCAAAGAGAACCACTGATCTTAAGAGGCTGTTGCTGAAGGAATTTTGTCATCTATGAAGATCAATTAATAAATTACTGAATTAGCCTCTCGAAATAATAAACACCATGAAGGTTTTGCTTTATTCACATTGAAAACGGTGATATTTACACTCAGTCTCTCTATGTGTCTTGAAATCAGAGCTTTGCAAACTACCAATTTAGGTTCAAAAACATTTTACTACATTCAGTCTGTTAGATGTCTTCATGGTTTACAGCCCAAGCTTCAACTTAGCAAGCTCTCTCTATTTGTTTGTCATCTTTGCTTCATTCTCAGAATTGTTTAGCAGGGGGGAAATGCTTAATTTTACATTTTAATTAAAACAGAGAGAATGATTCCCGGTTTCCATTCTAGCTGTTGAAAGAAAATACTACCCCCTGTGTAATCTGACTCTCTTAATTATCTTATGAAAATTGATCTCCCTTTTACCTGCTCAGACCTTGTTCTTTCTTTCTTTCTTTTGCAGTTAGAACTACCATCAAATGTGAGAAGCATTTATGAATGCAGCTGTACTTTGTAAAGGGCATAAAGCTATGTCTGTAGACTGAGAATCAACATTGAACGGTCAGAGAAGGAAGAACGAGGGGGGGAAATCGCCAGCATGGATAAGCTGACACTTGTGCCTACTCGTGTGTAGAAAATATAGTATACAGCATTTAATGGAAGACCATTAAGCAAAGAAAACAACCCCTCTCTCACCTGCTGCATATTTCTTTTTTTGCCATGACAGTTGTGACACATAGAAGATACCGATAGCAGAAGCAGATGCAGTGATGATGGATCTTCATACTTCCTTTCTTCAGAGGCCATCTCTTCTCAGGTTCCCAGCTGTATGGGCCTGTTTTCAGGCACTGGTCTGTGGCTTGCATAGGGGTTTTTTCCTGATGCTATGGAGAAATAGAGCTGCATGACATCTGCATACTGATGTTTTGGGATGGGTGAGGTGGAAGCTGGGGCTGTTGAAAGGCAGGAGCTCTGTGAAATGGAAGGGGATAACCTAAATTTGGGTATGCACAGAAATAAGAGCTATTTTCCAATTCTGGACTATTTCTCAATTCAGCTTATTTCTGAACTCAATATGAAGAGGGTTTGTGCGCCTAGAAAGTGGGGACTATTTAAGTTTCTGGACAGTGTGTTTTCTTGGGAAGAAAGGGCACGATGACCCATTATATGTGTATATGTAGCATTAAGCAAAAGTGTATAGATTTCCTGCTTTGAAAACTGGAAGAGTACAGCAAATTTCATCTATACAATAAATAAATAAATAAATAAATAAATAAATAAATAAATAAATAAATAAATAAAACTATAAATAAATGAATGTCAACTAACTAAAATCAAATGCAACAGCACCGAGACACAAGACTCTTCTGCGTTCCATGGTTCATTAGGTGTGCATTATTTATCTCCTGTACCATCTTTGCACATTTGCAAGGCAGCATAACAGAAAGGGGTCACTTCCTTGAGAGAAAGTGGGGGTAGGGGGCGAAAACAGCAGGGACATAAGTGAGCCCAGGAGGTCACCATGCTTGAATGTCAATGCTGCATACGTAGTTATTTCTGGCATTTCCACTCCCAATGTAGCTAACAAGGAATATTTGAAACAAACAAACAAACAAACCAACAAACCAAGTAATGAACTACAAATAGCAGAAAAGTAGAAAAACAAAAGCCAACAACATAAAATTGCACCAGCAAAACAAAACCAGTTTCAATGAGGTTTTAATCTTGGGCAAGCTCAGTTGGTTGGTTGGTTGGTTGGTTGGTTAAAAGGAAGGACCTTCAGTTCATGCAGGAGAAACAATAACACTCAACTCCAGTGGCTCCAAAGACAAGTCCTCACTAGCTAGAAGCAGCCCCGCCAGTAGCGACAAGCAGTTGTGGACTTGGGGCTCTCAAATGTCATCCGTGCACTGTGTGATGCTAAATTTTGGCACCCCCCTCACCTCTTTTGCTCCGTTCTACAGCATTGCTTTGCTGACCCTTGTGGCATGCCACCCAGTGCAACCGCACCAATCACGCTACCCCATAACTACCTCTGCCCCACACTTAACCTCTGAACATGTGTGAGGTGGGTGGGGTCAAGAGGAGGTCCTCCAAATATCATCTGGGCATATGGAATAGGCAGGTTGATGTAGCACAGGGGCAGCCAGGGGGGTTGCCCTCCAAATGTATTTGCACTCCATCAGCCCTAGCTGACATGGGCAGTGGTTTGGCAGATGTAGTCCAGCAACATCTAGAGCAGGCACCTCCAGCTTCCAAGAGACTGCGATCTACTCCTACTATAAATAAACTGGCAGTGATCTACCCATTGAATTGACCAGAGTTGTTGAGTTTTTTTGCAGAGGCTTCTTCAAAGTTGTTGAGCTTTGTTTGGGGACAATCTGTCCTTGGTGTAGCTGGTGTCTCAGTTTCATTGTGAAGTCTTTATGAAATGCTGCATGTTAACTTTTTTCTTTAAAATGACTGGTGTCTCATTTAAATTAGGCCTTGTAGAATTTGGAACAGCATCAGACATGACAACCAATATGAGGTTTTGCTTCGTGAGAACATTTTAAAAACCATAAAGCCAAGACATAGTACAGTATTTATGGAAATAATTAAATTGCTTTTTGTTAGCATCAAACTATGTTGTGCAAAGTGCAAGGGCTTCATTATTGTACCGCTATGCATCTGTTTTATTTTTCATAAGTGGCCAAGAGAAGAAAATCATAAATCATTCCTTTTGGTACTACACTAAAGTTAAAATGACTGTCATAAGTTTATTTGCTTAGACAAACTATTTCATTAATCAAGGTAGTGCTAGCTTAGCTGAGCCTCAAAGTCCAGTTAGTTGAAATGCCAAATGACTAAGGAGATGATATATCTGAGTAAATAAACTATATGAAAACCTTTTGAAAAGATCCATTAAATCCCACTATTACATCTGTTACTTGGTATTCATATATTTATGCCTCCGTGCTCTGCTGTTTCATAGAAAGACACCCTTAGAGTCTTTCAATATGTGCGTGATTTGCTATTTTATGCTTGTATTGTTATATAAGCAGTTCATACATTCATATTTATTTATGTACAAGTTGTCTTTTGTGAGGTTGTGTGCAATCAGTCTTTGTTAGGTTTGTTACCTTTAGTTGGTACATCACTGAATCTGCAATCCTGAAATAGTTGGATTCAAGTCAATTTTCCCCATTCAGGTTGGTCTCTTCCTTCCAACCATTAAAAGTTTCTGCCTGAATATGCTACTGATGTTACTGGGGCTGGAGAAGCATGTTCTAACCAACCATCTTTGGGTACCACTCACTGCGATTCTGCTAGCAATACAAGGTTTAAAACATGACTGATCAAGGGGCAATAAAAGAAAGAGGTAGTGTGAGCACAGTAGTTTTACTCTCTTACTAGCTTCAGAGGATAAAGTTAGAACTGCAGTAATATAAGATCCCAGTAGTGATGTACGGAAGTGAGAGCTGGACCACAAAGAAGGCTGATCGCTGAAGAATTGATGCTTTTGAATTATGGTGCTGGAGGAGACTCTTGAGAGTCCCATGGACTGCAAGAAGATCAAACGTATCCATTCTTAAGGAAATCAGCCCTGAGTGCTCACTGGAAGGACAGATCGTGAAGCTGAGGCTCCAATACTTTGGCCACCTCATGAGAAGAGAAGACTCCCTGGAAAAGACCCTGATGTTGGGAAAGATTGAGGGCACAAGGAGAAGGGGACGACAGAGGTCAAGATGGTTGAACAGTGTTCTCGAAGCTACCAGCATGAGTTTGACCAAACTGCGGGAGGCAGTGGAAGACAGGAGTGCCTGGCGTGCTCTGGTCCATGGGGTCACGAAGAGTCAGACATGACTAAATGACTAAACAACAACAATATAAGACCATTCAGATCCTCCCAAAGCAGTGGCTCATGTGTTCAACAGGACAAATGGCACCTTAAATGCACAGGGAAGCAAATGCAGGTTTCCCCACACCAACTTCTCCCAGCATGTGCAAAATTTGTACATCATGCAACTAACTTCTAGCCAGCTTCCTATATGGAGGGAAGTTGTGGTGTGGCAGAATGTTTGTGCAATCTCCCCTACTGATTTTAGTGTGGCAACAACTTTGCACACACATCGCCACTGCATGCATGGGCCTACCCAAACACATCCATTTGAAGCATCAGAAACAGCATAAGAGAAGCTAAATAGAAAGTCTTGTTTCACAGCTAATTAAGGTATCATACTTGGTTCAGTAGCCCAGGCAGTGAGGTACTGAGCAAGTGAAGTAGTTTCGAGGACTGGACAGGTAAACCTCAATGTCGTTTTGAGAGCCCTTGTGACCTTGCAGTAATAATAATAATAAATTTTATTTATACCCCGCCCTCCCCAGCCAAGGCCGGGCTCAGGGCGGCTAACAAGCATAATAAAAACAAGTTGAATGAATAAAACTTAAAAACAAGATTAAAATACAACATTAAAACATTATAATGCAGCCTCATCACAGGAGGAGAAAGGAAAAAGAAAGAGAAAAGCCAAAGGGCCTAAGCTTGTGGGTACAGCATGTATGAATACATGTGCGTGCTTGACACGCATGTTGGTCCAGACACATGCACTGACTTGGCAGCCTAGCCAAAGGGACCAGTGGCATCACCTTTAGAAACTGTGAAAGAACATTTGCTTCAATAAGTCTTGGTAGCTCTGGCCACATTTGACATCTAGCTCAGTGATTAACTGTCATTTACCAAATGTCCCGAAGTGTTACCTCAGAGGCCAGGAAGACGCCAGTGTCTCTCCTCAGAGCCCCTCCTCCTTCATGCTACGCTGCACTGACACCTTGTCACCGTAGTCTTTGCAGTACGACGAAGACATCGGCTCATCGGTAGTGCTACTGAGACATATCCCTGCCACAACATCCATCACTGCGGTGTCACTGTATCCCAGCCCTATGTTCAGTACATTTTTCCTGCCTTAAGAGTCCCAGTGACCATGGGACAGGTGTAGGGGTGGGATTGGCTAGAGCACCTTTTAGGCACAACACTTATTGACACTGTTTGGTGATCAAAAACCAACCTTTAATCCCAGACTGTGATGCAAATCTTAAGATCTATATAATAGATGGGGGGCGAGGGGGGAGAGAGGAATCTTATTAGTACATTCTTTCAGTTTCCCCAAATGTGTCGTTCAAAAATTTGTACAAAAAACTTACACATTCTAATTTGACTTCTTTTCCCCCCTTCTTTTTTTAAGGTATATGTCTGTGCCTAAATATTTAATGTCAAGACAGGTAAGAGAAAAGGCAGGCTGCAAAAGCAGGAAGCTGGAGCAGAGAGAAATCAATTCTATGAAACTATTGCTTTTAGACAACTTCCATCATTCATGTGCCAAGTGGTGAATTATTTTCCCCGCATTACTTAGCCCCAGCAGCATTCTCTGACCTAGCAAGAATCACCATATCTGTTCTGACCCACCCAAAGCCATCTAAATTTTAGCTACCTCTCCCCAATTCAAAAACACAAGCAATTAGCTTTACTTTAAAACAGAAATGAATTGTGCAAAAAACAGTGAATTAATCTCTTAACTTTTATGTGAATTCGTTATGTGTGAATATAAAAAGACAGCCCGATCCCATTATATGTTTACATAGAAATGATCCACTGTGTTAATGGGGTTTGCGCCCTAATATGTGTATATAAGGATTGTGACCTTATATATTATGACCTTCATTTACATATTCCTGCTATATATTAGTGTGCTCTATATATGTAGAACTGCATCTATAGTTACCAGACATGTGACAGGACCCGATCCCCCCCCAAAGAAACCCACCCCAAATGCCTCTCACAGTCCTCTTTAGCCCTGGTTTTGGTGACTGTGAGCGGCTGCCAGGACCATATAACACCTGTCCTAAAGGATATGCATTGGCTCCCAGTACGTTTCCAAGCATAAATCGAAGTGTTGGTGCTGACTTTTAAAGCCCTAAATGACATCGCCCTGTAAAGCTGAAGGAGCATCTCCACCCCCATGAGATCCAGCTCTGAGGGCCTTCTGGTGGGTCCCTCACTGTGAGAAGTGAGGTTACAGGGAACCAGGCAGAGGGCCTTTCAGCAGTGGCCCCCTCCCTGTGGAACACCCTCCCACCAGATGTCAAGGAGATAAAGAACTACACAACTTTTAGAAGACATCTGAAGGCAGCCCTGTATCGGGAAGTTTTTAATGTCTGATATTTTATTATGCTTTTATATTTGTTGGAAGCCACCCAGAGTGGCTGGGGCAACCCACTCAGATGGGCGGGGTAGAGATAAGATGATGATTCCTTCAGAAAGCACCACAGCCAGATGTCCAAAATTGAGACAAGAGGAACATTTGTTATTGAATTAACATATTTATATCTACCTTTCATCTTTCAGAAAGGCACCCAAGGCAGTTTATAACCACAGGAATGCCATAATTTATTTTATTTAGGAAAATTGTTTCACTGCTTCATCAAAGAGCTCCCTAAGAAATGCAGATTAAAAAAATTATCTTGGGAAGGGGCTGAAATTCAGTGGTTTTCCGAGGTTCAATCCCCAGCATCTCCTGATAGGACTGGGAAAGACTCTTGTCTGAAACCATGGAAAATTGCTCCACTGTTGATAGTACCAAGCAAAATGGGCCAATGGTCGGAGCCAGTATGAGGCAGCTTCCTGCGATTTTACAAAGAATTACGAAGCAGGTCTCTAGTTAGGCTAGAATATATTCGCTGCCCATGCCAGCACCCTGTTTTCCAAGGAGTCAGATGAGGGTGTTACTTCGTCCTCTATCATGACAGGGGGGGGGGGGACAGGGAAAGTGGTAGAAGCTACAATTGCCATCTTGTCAGACAATGGCTTACAATCTATTATTACCTGACAGAGTTGGAATATGTCTTTTTTATTCTGCTTCACTCAGTTCAGCTGTCAGCCACTGCTCACTGCTAAATATCAAACTTCATAGATTTGAAAGGTGGACGCCCTAAGCAAGCGTTTCCTCCCCCCCCCCATGTGCCTCCATCCCCTCAAATTGGCTCAGGAGTGGGTTGAGAAACCCTATGGAACAGCACACAAGGAGGATGGGGGGATGGCCCCACCCTTCGCTCTTTCTTGGCCCACATTTAATCTTTCTTGTCCTTGGCTCCAGCTCTTCCCTCACAATAGCCCATTAACTCCAAGCTCTTTCCTGCTCCAGCAATCCCCACTGGGCAACAATTTTTTACTTTTTGAATGTTGTCTAGATTTCTACAACTGATTTAGGGTATTTTTGAACTGCTGAATCAGGAAATGGCATCCATTTCTCTCCATCAGGTCAGGTTTACTGTAAACTGAATGGTGGGCATTGATAAAGGTAAGTACTGTACATGTAAATTGCATGTTGCTTCACCATTTTTCAAACTTCAGGGCTTGAACTTCCGTTTCTTGGAACTCCTGGAATGCTCAGCGGCAGGGAGGTCTCTCTTCAGAGTCCAACAGTAGTCGGCCATCATGACTGTGTCCCAGCAACCCTGATACCTGGTCTCCATCTCTTTCATGTCCTGATGGAATCTCTCCCCTTCTCGTCACTCATTGAACCCAGGTTCTCAGGAAACCGGTCCATATGTGAAAATAGGTAGTGCATCTTGACGCTCATGTTGCAGCCCAGGTTTCTGAAAGCAGTCAGCATGTTGTTGACAAGTTCTGCGTAATTTCTGGCCTTATTGTTGCCAAGAAAGTTCTTCCTACCAGAACAAATGCCTTCCACGCTTCCAGTTCCACTTCGTTCATTGAGTTTCCGAACTCTGGATCTCTGATGAGCTGACGGATCTGAGGACCGTCAAAGATGCCAGCTTTCAACTTCTCCATGGTCAATCCTGGAAAAGCCTGGCTCAAGTAAGTGAAGCAGTCACCATCCTTGTCCAGAGCCTTGGTGAAATGTTTGATTAAGCCGAGCTTGATGTGCAGCGGTGGGAAGAGTATTCTGTCTCTGTCCACCAGAGGGTCGTTGATGACGTTCCTTTCTTTGCAAGGCACCAATTCCTCCCGCACAGGCCAGTCCTTCTTCGTGTAATGCTGAGCACGGTCCCTACTATCCCACATGCACAAAAAACATGGGTACTTGGTGAAGCCAGACTGTTGTCCCGACAAAAAGTTCACCATCTTCAGGTCAACACAAATAAACCACTTATGCTGATCATAACCAATTTTCTCCAGCACATACTTCACCGCTTCATAGTTCTCCTTCAGTGTACTCGAGTGAGCCAGGGGTATAGAGGCAAACTGGTTGCTGTTGTGTAGCAGAACACATTTCAGTGATCGCTTGCTGCTGTCAATGAACTGTCTCCAATCTTTGGGTTCGTACTGTGGCACTCCAAGCTTGAGCAGAAGCTGCACAATATCTGCACAGTACACCAAGTCCTTCTCTTCCGAGAAAAAACGGAGGTTTTATGACTTCAAACTGATCCCTTTTCGACATAATCACCCAGAACTATCAGACCTGAATACTTCTTGTCATTAAAATAATCATTTCCAATCAAAACAATTATTCGACATGGCATTTTACCCCCCCCAACTTCTTCTAAAATGCTCCACACAAGCGTACATTTGAACAAAAATGTAAAAAAAGACATGTGGCCATAGCTCAAAAACTTGACCTGATTGAGCAAAACCAATGTGATTTTTGGATTCAGCGCATCAGATTCATCCTAAATCAACTGAAAAAACGCAGACAACAAATTTGTTGTTGACCAGTGATCCAACTTGAGCTCATTTCCAGGTGGCAGCTGCTGATAGGACAATGACTTGGACTGTTCCTAGCCAAGAAACTGCTCACAATGAAAGCCATGTTTGAGAGCACATGCTGGGAGAGTAAACACAGAAGAAAACACCTATTCCTTCAAGGGCCAGCCAAGGGCAGTAATTTTAAAACTTACTACATGTAGACTTTTCCCCATGAGCAGCTGAACCCAGGTACAGACAACTTTTACTCAGGTACAAGATATTTGCAATTATCAGATGGGACAATGTCTACTTCACAGTGTCTCTGCCCACAATCAATACTGAAGATATACCACAGTTCCTTCATTGGTTGTCAGCTTGAAATTTAACCCTAATCTCATGTACCTTGTGCATCATTTCTCCCACATACATGAAAGCGATGTGCGCCCACGTTCTTACATAGCTGATTTTCAGTCAAGTAAATTCTCTCATTATTATTATTATTTGAATGGCAGTTTGCTAGTATGTCTGCCAAAATAGTTTTCAACAATCTATTTGCAGGAAAGAAATGAACTAGCCTCTTTTGTACTTTCTTACTGGGTTCCCTGCCTTGTAGTCCCCCAGGCTGCAATTCTGAAATCTCTTTTTTTAAAGTAGGTTTTGGTTAAGACTGGAAGCAGGCCAGTTCCCTCCCACCCTTGTCTTTCTCCGAAAGAGAAATGGATTTATCATTTTGATTCTAAAGGGCCGTAGCTCAGCGACAAAGCACTTCCTTTATATGCAGATAGCTCTACGCTGAATCCCTGTCACTTAACGTTAACACAGATTTCAGAGATCGCCACTACCTCAAACCTTTTTGTCACTTGGAGTAGGCGGGAATATGAAGCTAGCTGGTTTGGCTCAGTACCAGGCAGCTCTGTATATTCATTCAATTTATTTGTCAGTCTTATATGCCACCTTTCTCAAATAAGGCTCCAGGGCTGTGTACCTCAAAAAAAATACAGAAAAGACACACATACTGTCCTGGAGTGTCAACACAAGGGGGCTTGTGAAGAAGGCGCAGCAGAGACTGTACTTTTTGAGAATTCTAAGGAAAAACCATCTTCCACAGAAACTGCTGCTTGCCTTCTATCACTGTGGCATTGAGAGCGTGCTCACTTATGGCTTATGTGTGTGGTACAGAAGCTGTACTACCCAGGACAGGATGGGGTTGTGCAGGGTTGTTAAGGCAGCAGAGAGCATTGTTGGCTGCCCACTCTCCACCTTAGAGCAGATTTATGCCACAAGGTGCCATAGGAAGGCACTGGACATAGTAAAAGATCCATCACATCCTGGTCACTGTCTCTTCGAGCTCTTGCCATCGGGACGGAGATACAGGACGATGAAGACAAGAACGAGCCGTCTTAAGAACAGCTTCTTCTCCAGAGCGATCTCGGCCCTGAATGGGAAGCCCGGACTTTGAAAGTCATCTAATCTCCCTTGCTGTATTATACTGTATTGTTTAATTAGTGTTTTTATGGAGCAGTCAAGTAATTTCGTTGTCCCCGAAGGGGGCAATGACAGTAAAGATATTATTATTATTATTATTATTATTATTATTATTATTATTATTATTAAAAGACAGATCAAATGTAAGAAAAACTATTCCATGGTTTGAAGGCACAATAGGAAAAGGCAACACTGAAATATTGACACTGCTGAACAAATCCACCTAGAGGAGATCAGCTAACAATATGGTGAAGGGAGAGGGGAGGGTTGCTTTCTATATGCTTTCTATACTTTGTACCTTGTACCTAAGAAGGATCTTCATATTTTCTGTCTAAGTCAATTTCTTAGCTAGAAATAACTTCACCTGCAAAAAGGGCCCCTCGGAGGAATGCAAGATAAGACAGAGACTGTAAGCTAGAAATAGCCTCGTTTTTTTTACTATAGGAATGCAAGACACATACGGAGGAGACGGGAGGAGACGGGAGGAGACCGGGGGGATGCAGGACGCTTGTATAGGGAACAATAGGGAGGGCTGTTTAGAAGGCTATAGACATGCTAAAAATAAGTTGAAAACTTTCCAGTTGATTGGGAAAGTTTCTGGAGGGCGTGGGGAGGAGGGAGAGAGCCCACTCAAGGTATAAGAAAGTCTGCAGAGGCGTATTTTCTGGGCAGTCAGTTTTCCAGAATTTATTCTGCTGGCTGTCTCCTGTGCACAGAGAATAAAACTGCTTTCCTCCAAAGAAGGATCTTTCCTGGTGTTTTCTTTTACTCTCTCTCTGGATCTGAGGACGCGGGCCAACGATTCCCTGGCATGGACTAGGCTCAGCCTACAATGGCTCACAGGTTCAAACCTCTGATTCTGCTCACTACACAAGCTTGGCTTTTTGGAACTGGTGCCTGTTGCTACCGCTGCAGTTAACTGACTGTAATTGATGGCTCGGCCTGGCCATTCCCCAAGTCTGTTGCCTAGCTGCTCTTGCCCCTGTCGTGTGTCTGGTGCCATTATTTCAGCGTCAATAGGCCTTCAGTACAATGGAAAAAAACAACAATGATCAGGTATCAGCAATGGCAGCAGAAGTGAGTAGCACAGATCCAGAAAACAGCTGATAAATGATGGACTAATTTTGGAAAGCCCTTCCACTGATAACAGCTGCAGAGAGCACTCCTGTCCAGTGGAATTAATTAACTTAGAAGACTCATTTATGGAGAAATGCAGGTTCAGCCACCAGGGGGTTATATAGCATTTTTTGGAACAGTTCTCCTCTGGTTCTGTCCATCAAGCAGCTTGGAAGTCACTGCCATGAGATAAATTTTTCAAGATCCTGATGGAATTTGCTTTTGTAAGCAGCCATAAAAAGCTGCAATCTCATAGCTATTGAACCAGGAGCAAGCCCCGCTGAACTCAATGAGACATGCTTCTGTGCACATGCGTATAGAATGACACTGTAGCTTCTATGAAACTGGGTGACTGGCTGTTCTGAGTGTCCTCCTGCTGAGACGTTTTTGACTGGCATAGATCCTTTTTGTCTTATGGCGCCACTGGAAAGTAGTTTTGCCATCAATTTGTAGCTCTCTGGAGGAAACTGGGGCCTCCTAACCGATGGCGGAGGAGGGGGTGGGGAGTGGTTCACCCCAGGTGCCATCTCTGGGGGGGGGGTGACAAGTAGGCACCCCACAGGGGGATCGCCCCACTGCCCCGGGCATGGCAGCACGAGCCGCCGTCATCGCGCTGCCGCATGCGGAGGATCCTCTGCTCGTGGCTGCAGTGGTGGTAGGATCCCACCACTGTCTGTACGGCGCTCAAGCAGCACCATCGGCAAACCACCATGTGGCACATGCGAGGCACCACTATGTACTGTGCATTCATGGCGTCACATGCTCATGCGCCACCAGGTGGTTTGCCCCGCCCCTGAAAGCCTTCACCAGGTGCCGGTTAGCCTTCCTTCACCCCTGCTCCTAATAACTCCCAGAATCCTTTGAGGGACACCATGACTGCTTAAAGTGATATCATAGTGCTTTAAATGAATGGTGTGAATATGGCCTTAGAATTCACCCATGCTTTGTTTCACAGCACCCAGAATAAGCAATCATTAAACACAGTCATTAAACTTCTGAGCAACTATTCTAGATCTTTCTATATGCATTCCTGTCTCTCTCTCTCTCTCTCTCTCTCTCTCTCTCTCTCTCTCTGTTTCGACTCTCCTTTAGCTCTAGCCTTCATGTGAGCCAACCTGTCATTTTCTATCTGCTGCTCCCAGCCTGCCAATCTCTCTAGCTCCACCCAACATTCCATTCCCCCACTGTCAGTCAACCCCATGGACTTCCCATCTGTTGCAATCTGAAAAACAATCTTCCCCAACACATTAAAGAAAAGAAAAAGGCCAACAGGGATTTAGGTGCAGGCTACATATTAAGTGTAATATGCCGTTCAGCTCTGAAATAAAGGGGTTCTGTGTTCAATCCTCATCTCTGAAATTGTCCTTTTGAATGGCCTTAGAGAAGCCATGACCCTCAGTCCTGCTAACATCAATCCTATTGAAAACAAAAGGGCTTAAATTAATTGCTGTGCTCCATTGACTTTAATGTGAGCTCATCACAATTAACTTTAACAGGACTGGGATGCGAATCTGCCAGCCTTGGGTTCTCATCTGTTAAAAAAGAACAAAAATATTAGGAATTACTACTTCCCAGGGTTACTGTGATGCAAAGTAAAATAAGATGAGTTGCTCATTAAAACGGTTATATAAATTAATAACAATGGTTGCCGCAATTCATAGCATGGTGCTTCAGCTATTAAATGCCCCCCTTTTCTTTCTAAAATATTGCACCCTCACTCTCCTTCCCTCTTGTGTTGTGTTGTGTTGGTTGCTATAGTTACTAGCTATAGTACCATTCTAGTGACTTTTGTAGACTGTCGTCTTAATTATATTTTTCAAGCATATTTTTGCCCCTTTGTGACATTTCCATGACTGCCAAGCACCCAGCATGGTAACTGGTACACTTCCATTGAACTGAGTGTGTTTTAGCAGCATGACGTTCATTGACTTTAATGGGAATCCGAAGGTTGAAATGTTGCTTTGATATGTAGGGTAAATGCTAAAAGTCTAGATTAACAATAACCCAGCAAGACACTACACTTGTTAAATATATTCTTCCAAAGTAATCATTTCAACATTTACTCTTTGAAACCACTAGAGTGATCCTTTTCCACACAGATCACATAACATCTCTTGCTAGGCGCGGGAGAACTACAGAAATCCAAGAAATACCCCCCCCCGTTGTTCTGGAATGGGGGAATGGGACAGTATCGGGGGCATGCTAGGATGCCTGGTGTAATTTTTGTTTGTTTGGGGCTTTTGTAGGGCTTTCAGATGTTTTAAATTGATTTCTGGCTGGATAATTACACAGTTGTGCTGAGGAACAGTCTTTCAGTTGCAGCATTAATTATTATTATTATTATTACAAAGGGTCAAAATGGCTTGGCCTGCAAAAGCAGGAACATAGGACACTGTCTTTTACTGAGTCAGACCATTGGTTCAGGGTAATAGGACAACTGAGAGTGCATAGCATAGAGAGACGAGTTGAGAGGGCGAAGATCCAGAAGGGAGATAAGCCAAATGAAGGAAATCTGGAGTTGTCTCACTGCCCCAAAGCTCCTTGGTGGGTTTGTTTGTTTTCTCCTTTTGACCTTTGCCCCATCATGTGTGCATTAAAGCAGCTGCTTCAGCCTGCATCTGGGGGAAGGGCAAAGTCTTCTTCACCATCCCTGACTCAGCTCCTCCAGAACATAATCACAACAAACAGGCACCTATTGATTTAAGCTCCTGAAAGAAGGGCTATTTCACACATGCATACTTATCTTTCCATGATGGCTGATACATCAAGTGGTGATTTGCATGTGTGAATGCACCGATACAAGTTGGGGAAATGTACCATGTGCTTTGCATGCAAATGGTCTGCCTTAGAAGAAGGCAGTTTCCTATGTTGTTAAGTTTACATCAAATACAGATAAATTAAGGGACATGCATGCATACATGAACCAAAACCAAGGCACTCAAAGAAGAGATTCACCAGGTATTCTGACGTATCTAGTAAGGAAACTTTTCACCTATAGCACTGCATTCCTTCCATTAGATTCTGTGTAAGATTGCCATGTGCTAGCTACCTTATTTGACCTTTATTTGACTCCATTTCATTGGTGGGAGAAACAATCCTTTATAAATATACATTAGACCGATGCTGTGACTAGCTTAATTAGACAATTATTTTTTAAAACGCTTGTGATATACTTGCACTAAAATCCTTACATAACTACACACTCATTATTATTAACAAGACCAGTATGTTGATCTAAAAGGTAATTTGAATAAAGGAAGAGAGAGAGAAATAATAATAAGAGACTTTCTGTGAGTCATATGAAATACTGGCATAAACTTCCCTGTTTATGGGAGAAGTAGTTTCCACGCACTGCTTAAAAGACTTCTGTGAGGTCAAAATAAAATGGCAGCAACATTCAAAAGGATCAGGGATCAGAGATTAAAAAGCCAACATTCAGTTTTCTTGGCACAGTCATGAGCAAAACAGTATCCTCAAAGAAGACAGCTCCACATGCTACACACTTGCTCCATCATTTAAACCACTTCAAATGATTTGCATCCATGTCAGCATTTATGAATAACCTTGCTGGGGGATATCTAAACTAGTTTGGATATTGTCTCTGATCTAGCTCAGTTGGTTAGAGCACGGTGCTGATAGTGCCTAGGTTGCAGGTTCGTTCCCCGTATGGGACAGCTGCAAATTCTTGCATTGCAAGGGGTAATCCTCAGGGTCCCTTCCAACCCTACAATTCTATGATTCACACACAGCATTTAATGCAGGATTATATTCAAACTGGACTGTGTGGAGGAGGATACCACATATTCACAAACAACGAATAACTTGAAGCTCGGCTAATGGGCTTTCTGCTGAATACAATCTTTTCTGTTGATATTATTGTACATGCTCTTTGAGTTAAAAACAGATGCAAGGCCCATCCCCTGAAATATTCTGTAGAATATTCACATGAATACTGCAGCTAAAATTCAGCAAGGAACCTCTGTCAGGTGTGCGTGCAGGAGCCAGGCCCTGTGACCAATAGGACTTTGCAGAACTGGGGCCTTCCTAAGTTTGTTCTGAAGAGGTGAGGCGCAGCCTCACAGGTGAGGCTCATTGGTAACTCACAGCACCTGGTGGCAAGAGCTGGGAGGGGTCAGCATTTCCCTTCAGCTCTTTGCCACAACAACATGCTTCCTGCCTTGCTGCGTTTGGCTTCTTGCTTCCTAATCCTTGAACCTCGGCTTCTTGACTCCTTGCTTCTTGATCCTTGGACCCCTGACTTTGTAACTCCTTGCTTTCTGACCCTCGGACTCTTGGCTTCCTGACTCCTGGCTTCTGGACCCCCATTCCTGCTCCCGCCCCACCATCTTGCCCCTGGTCCTGACGTCCCCTACTGGGACTTCGATCGCCCATGAACTGGACCGTGACAACCTCTTCAATTGTGTAGTTTAAGAGTTGCTCCTGCAACAAGTATTCTGACTGTCTGAGCCGGCCCAGCCATTGGACAGTGTCAGGCCACTGCCTCGGGCTGCAGAAGCCCCCAAATGGCAACTCCCTCAGGTGCCTCACCTGCCCTGCCACCTCCACCACCGGTGAAGAATGCCACCGCCACCAGTGCCATTTCTGAGCAAGATTTCATCCATTTTGTGTGAGATCTCAGCCGAAGTGGCATGATCTTGCTTGAAATTGGCACCATCCAGCAGGGCACACAGCACTGACAGAGTGGGCAGTGTTAGTGTCAGCAGCAGGTATGATGTTGGTGGCGGGGCAGCAGGGCAAGGCAGAACCAAGCAGGGCAGCACTTTCCATTTTGCCTCAGGCTGCCCCTGCCGACTGTAAAAATAATCAGTCACCAACAGTGCTAGGCTCTGTACAATTTGAGACATTAAACACATTATTTCCATAACCATTACAATAGCTCTGAAGGCTGAGCCAGGATTATAAATAGGTTATAAATTTCTATATTGCAAATGGGGTGCTCAAGAGAAGAGTGGCTTGCCTAAGGCAACTCATTGGCTTGTACCTTTGTGGCTTCATAAATCATGGTTTATGAAGCCACAAAAGTACAGGCCAATGAGTTGCCTTAGGAACTCAGGAAGGAGCATCAGAAAAAGCTTAAACCATGGTTTATGAAGCCAGGAAGGAGTTGCAAGGTCCTCTTTCATCCCTTCTCTCCTTGGGTGACTGCTTCGGGGCAGGGATCCTAACTTGTTATAAACCTACAGTACATAATTACATCCAAAACAAGGAACTCTGGTCTAATGTTGGTTAAATAACCAGAGTAATAGCCAATACTGAATGAGAGTTCCCCATTTTGGATGGAGCCCTCACTGTCCAAAGTTCTTTGACAGACACTTTTCAAATATGGTGGGAACTGGGATTCAGAATAAAGCAATCTCCTTATTCAATTATTATTTTTTTTAAACTAAAATCCAGGAATACTTTATGTGATTTGGTTTAATATTTGCATTCCACTTTTCCAACAACAAATGTTGAGCTCAAAGCAGCTTACAAGAATCACAATAGCATTAGAAAGCAACATACATTGCAATCATTATAATATCAAACACAGTAGGATATAAATAAAGCAAAGAACAACAACAGCAAATTCACCAAAGCAATTAATTCAATTCAGTAAAGTCATGGTAATTATTGTCACCTGTAACCAAAGGTTATCACCCTGGGGTATCAAAGTAATGTATATTAACAGTATAGGTTTTATAGTCAAATCCCATGGTTTAGACAAAATGAGTCGCACTCAAGTTTCTTGAGACATATCCTGGGGCTCCCAAGTTCAATCAAGTATGAGACAATGTGTGCAGAACTAGGTATGCACACGATGGAATACTGGGTGTGGGCCAGCACTATAAAATCCTGGTTGCATTGCCATTTCCATTGCCAAGCTTCGAGTCTGCTTTCTGACTTATTTAAGGACTCTTATAAATCCAGATGCTTCCAACTCTTACATAGCAAAATCATATCTACTGATATTGACTTGGAACTCTTGTATAATTCCAGTGAGCAATATATTTATCGTAATATTCAAATCAGATTAAGGGACATTGAAAAACAAAATGTAAATAAAATTTGCTCCCCCAAGTTCTATGGTTTAAATACAACAGGGGCACTTATACTTCAAAATTAATAATTCCAGTCCAATGCAGGGCCTTTATGTTAACTCGACTGAATATTCCCCCCACCCCAGCTTCATTGCAGATGTGCCGGACACTGTAGAACATATCATTTCCTACTGTCCATTGTACAACCAGCTATACAAACATGTTCTATACCTCTTTTTTGGGGTAGTTTAACATCACAGTGCAATGAAAATATCAGATTCTGTCTGTCTGACATTAACCAGGAAGTAACTGCAAGGGTGGCTGAGTTTTTATCAATAGTATCTCTTAGAGTGGTGAATAGCACTATTTAGTGGGAAGAAACGCCAATAAAAATCCTCGTTAATGCATATTTTTACACGGCTGTTTATTTGTATACGAAGTTTTTATATATGGATGTTTTATTATTATGATTTGTAATGCCTAATAAAGGTTTGTCAAAGTAAAACAAAATGAGTGCTGCTGAACTAATTGTTTTTTATTTGCTAGGCTTGGGTTTATTTTTTAAAAGTTGAAAAATTGTCTGTCTGTCTGTCTGTCTGCCTGTCTGTCGGTGTCATCTTCTTAAAAGTTGTATCTTCTAAGACTTAACATGATTAATTACAATACACCATCACAGAAATGTTTATCTTTGCTTGATTAGTCTCTCATTACCATGAGAAATCCACTTTACAGTATTTTAGCTTATAATTGCTCGTGTTCATATCTTAGCTCGGAGAATATTTATAATTTATTTCTTATTTTCTGGCTCAAGGCAAGAACTAGACCAGCCCAAGACATCACTTTTGCATTTTTAATCCCCCTCCCCAGCCTCTTTCCCTGGGAACACCTTAGAGGACTCTTCGTTTTATTTCTAAGTCTCTAAGACAGGGAGAAAAGATTTCAGAAATTAATATACGTTTATGTCCTCTTCTCATGAAGGGGGGGAAAAAGTATATAGCTATGAACATTGACAGGTAATGTACAAAATGCCCCTTTTATGCTGGCTGTTTGTACGCGTTTAGGAACATTGGAAGACAATGCCTAGCCAAAGGGCAGCATAAGTCAACAGACAGGCTGAAACTGAATACAAAAATATGGAGATGACACTGAAGGATTCTGAGGGTGTAGCGATTCATGATCTGGACAGTTGCTGATGCATTGCGACAGCTGCTTTGCTGAATATTTGGTGGCTGTTATTGCCCAGTAACCCACAACGCTCCATACCAAAATAGGCTTGCAAAACCAGCCCTCAGGTTTCGCCCTTGCTAATACAAAGAGCGCCACACGTAACAAGAGTAAGGGTGTAAGTGTGATAAAACATGCACGATACTGAGTGGAGGTAGTAGAACAGCCGCTCAGAAAAGTGGTGGCCCGGGTGGGAGATTATGAAAATGTATTGCTGAATAAAAGAATATCACAGGTGGAAAGAGTGATGTATATGCATAAGGGGAAGCGAAAGGAAATAATAGAATAATATGCTTTAGAAAAGAACTTGAAAAGGAAAGAAAGCTGGTAATTCCTGAGGGTGGGTGGAAGAATAGGAGGGCTTTTGACTAGCATGGAAAAAAAATACAGACCAAAGGAAGACAAGAAGAAAAGAACGTTTTGTAAAGTTAAAGACAAGAGCTTGATTAAATCTTTGACTATGTCCCTAATGAATGTCAAGGCAACTGGGCTTCTACTTTATTTGCAGACCAGGAGTTTGCTGCAAACTTTAATATATTCCAATTGATCTGCCTGTATTTTGAATTCTGCACTTTTAATTACCTGCTTGATTTAAGAGCTGCAGTTGGGGAAATTAACTGTCATTACTGCCATATTACAGAAACCCAGGTATGTATAGTGACTGGGTTCAGAAACAGGCAAATTCACCCAAATCACCCATTCCTTTCCAAAAGATGTTCACGAGAAGAACAAACAAGTCAGGAGCAAAGGCAACACTGGTATGGGAAGAAAACAGTTTTCCCTTTCTGCACAGTCTAAGCACAATAACCATCTGTGTTCTTGTAGGTCTTCTTTCAATCTGCTAATATCCCATGCATGGAAGGTGAGAATAGCTTTGCTGTGATGGAGACAGATTTATACAGGTGAACTGATGGGCTGGCTATACAAAGTAATGAGAGAGCCATTCTGCGAACATTCCCCAGTCCTCTTAAAAAGTAAAGGGAGCCCTGACCATTAGGTCCAGTCGTGACCGACTCTGGGGTTGCGGCGTTCATCTCGCTTTATTGGCCGAGGGAGCCGGTGTACAGCTTCCGGGTCATGTGGCCAGCATGACTAAGCCGCTTCTGGCGAACCAGAGCAGCACACGGAAATGCCGTTTGCCTTCCCGCCAGAGTGATACCTATTTATCTACTTGCACTTTGACGTGCTTTCGAACTGCTAGGTTGGCAAGAGCAGGGACCAAGCAACGGGAGCTCACCCCGTCATGGGGATTCGAACCACCGACCTTCTGATCGGCAAGTCCTAGGTTCTGTGGTTTAACCCACAGTGCCACCAGTCCTCTTGATTAGCATCAATTGTTTTCAGTATTCCATAGGTAACCAATTTCCAGCAGTACTTAATACCATGCGTAAAACCAGGGCAGCTTTGTCCTTGTGACCAGTTTATTGTATGGAGGCTGTGCCAGCAATGTGATGGTTGGAAAGTTTGTCCTCTGTTCATTTTTAAAAACTTTTTTTAAAAAAACAAATTCACAACAAAATGTAGTTGCAACCCAATCAACACAGGTTGGAATCCAGCTTGCAAAGCATCTTGAGCTCTAGAATTTGAGTTTTGATCTCTAGGTGGTTACAACGTGGCTTTTCAGTTAGTTACAAAGATGACACATCAGAACAATACAAATAAAATATCACTCAGTGTGTGCGTGTAAAGAATATTGGGAGGAAGGTCTCACACGTATTTTTATCTTTGCAGACAAACAGTTCTTTGCATAGGACAGGTGCTCAGTGGACATTGTTGTCCACTGTGAATCCAATTGTTGTGTTTCACAAAGAGAACCTAGCAAAACTGAGACATCTTCTAAAGCAGAATGACTAGCTAAACAGGATATTAGCTGAAAAGTTTGACAATGTTATGTGTTACAGGATGCAAATTTGCTGAATGTCACATCCTGTAAGTTGGAAAAGCAAGCACCTACAATTATTCATACCCACTACAGAAATCTCACATCTGCAATCACAGCCCAAAACACAGGCTTCCACATACCTTAATTTAAATGACCACAATTTTTCAGATTTGGAAACATTTCCATCATAAAAACCAACCAATTAAGAGACATTGGATACAGATTCAACTTGTCTTAATTTGGAGGATAATAAAAAATAATTGATGCATTTTCATTCATTTCTGAAACCTCTAAGAACATAAACGTCCCTACCTGGATCAAATCAAAGGAGTCTCTGATCAGCATCTTGTCCTCACAGTTGCTACCCAGATGCCTCAAGAAAGCCACTGAGCAAGCTCAATAGCACGATCTGGCTTGTGATCCCCATCAGTTGGTATTTAGAGGTACATTGCATCTGATACAGGAAGCAATATCGGCATCATAACTAGTAGTTTTTACAGTCCTATCTTCCATGAATTTATTTAATCCCCTTTTAAAGCTTTCCAAACTTGTGGCCATTCTTACTCCTTGTGGTAGCAAATCCATGAGTGAACTCTGCACTGTGTGAAGTACTTCATTTTATCTGTTGTGCATCTTCCCACATTCATTCATTTGACGATCCCAGAGGGGGGACTCATATGCATTTCTCCACACTGGGCATATGCCCTTATAGCCCCTAAGTGGAAAAGAATCAAACAGGGTAATCTTTCCTTATAGAGTTGCATTTTAGTTGCCCTTCTCTACCCCTTTTCCAGCTGTCTATCTTTTTGGCACTTAAATGAAGTGTATATGGCTGGAGTCAGCTTTATGAGAATTCTCTCTATCACTAGCGTTCTTGGACCTCTGGCTCCCACTGCCTATTCTGAAATCTGGCTGGGTTACTGACAAAGGTGGAAGCCAATAGGTCTACAATCCAAGCAATTTATATACACACAGTGCTTTTTTTCTTAAAAAATGTTCAGGGGTACTCTCAATTTGACTCAAGAAAATCCTCATTTTATAGTTCAAATCGAGGGAAACAAATATAGAAAATGGACAAAAGTACAAAAATTCACAAAATCTTTAGGGGTATGCATACCCCTGCGTGCCCCCAGAAAAAAGCACTGCATACACAACCATATACTGTTGAAAGCTGTTATGATGGGACTGCAATGGACAAGCTTTGTAGCAGGAGACTCATGCTTTGCTTGCTTTCACAGACTGCTGTTGTTGCTGTGCTCTTACAGCTGTGCTAGGAAGATGGGAGTGTCAAATGTAAATAGGCTGGCTCAAGTGGGTTTTGGGTTGAGAGCCGAAAGCCCCATTTATTGTAGACTGCCTCTTTCAGACCCATTAACGGCAGTGACTTGTGCAGCGTTGTGTTAACAAATGGATACTGTGTGCACACATCTCAACTACCTAAAGTGGTGACTTTCCATTTGCAATTAACAGACCTCAGCCACACAATTATTTCTCTGTGTACAAAGAGGTACAGTTGCAATGTCAAGGTGGTTCATGTTTATGCTGGAGAGAATCTGAAGAAGGTTGAGAGAGAGAGAGAAAGGTGTGGTGGTTAACCATTTTCACCCTTCATCCCAGGCACATTGGATTTTGTTTGCGTGGATTGACCCCTGGTCTTTGAACTTTGGACTTAACATACAGTACTGACTTGCTGCCAGGTTCAGGCTATATAAGCAGCACCTCTCTAGTTTAGAAATCAAGGTGGCTAACATTCTAAGCTAATAAAAATATGCAAGGATATAAAGAAAGCAAGATCCCAGGATACATCACTGAGATGGAACCAAAAAGCAGATCAGTAAAGGAAAGCCTAATCAAAGGTAAGAAATGGAAGCAGGCATATTTCATTCAGAAGCACCAGCAACTGAGAAAGCCAGCAAAAGGACCAAGTGGACCTCTCTTGGGGACTATTCCAATTTCCAGTAAAAAATATGTGGTTTGTGACATACAACTAACGGGACTGGCAGAGGACAGGGGCCAAGCCTCACGGGTAAATCATAGCTCCTGTGCAATTTCATACAGGGGTGGAAAGCAAATCTTAATTACTCTGGCCTCTGTGTATGTAAACTTTAGAGCTTTAAAGCTTAATGCCGGTACCATGAAGTGGGTCAACAAACAAATTACATAACATGCAATATCAACATTATAAGCCTTACGATTGGATTAATTAAGAGAACAGTGGGCTCTGTGTATAATACAACAAAGCACTGCATACGTTAAATAATGACCAAGTGTGCTCAATTTTTCAGCGATCAACAAAATGCAATACATTTAGATGAAATAAATGGCAAAACCACAAGGGCAGGAAAGAAGCCTCCATCAGTAACTAATGCACACTCTGCATACCAAAGCGGTTCCTTGCCGTAACTCTTAAATATCATGGTCAGCCTTGTTGACCTTTTTCAGCTCGTTCCTGTAATTGTGTGAATCCAGGACCAGGCCTAAGAGGATGACATTAATAGCACAGCCACTCTTGTTGTTATAAGGACCCTGGAAATCACACCTTTTAATATGTTTCAGTTTCAGGTATTCTGTGCCTGGAAGAAATGCAGCCATTTTCACAGCAGCTGTACTGGTAAGAAATGATCAATAAGCAGCATGCAATGTTTATTTATTTATAGCATTTATTTCCTGCTATTTGCCCAAGGAGCTCCAGGTAGGACAAGGGCTTCCCCTTCTATTTTCACAACAGCCCTGTGAGGTAGGTTAGGCTGAGAGACAATGACAACTGGCCCAAGGTCACCCAGTGAATTGAGTGAGGACTTGAACCCCAGTTTCCCAGGCCCTAGTCTGGCACTCTAACCACTACACCACCACTGACTCCAATAATGCCCACCTCCCTTTGCAACACAAATCCACCATTGCAATGGGACTTCTACTTTCTCTTCTCCTTCCTTTAGAGGAGATTTGTGGTTGGTGGGGAGAGAAGCCCTGTTGCATAAGCAAATAGCCGCTTGGGCTACCTTGGATGTCGGCCAGAGTGTTTGCTTCCTCTCCCCTGATGCCAACAACGCTTACCGTATTTTTTGCTCTATAACACGCACCCGACCATAACATGCACGTAGTTTTTAGAGGAGGAAAATCCGTAGGCATGCCACCCGTAGGCATTCCCTCCATAACACGCACAGACATTTCCCCTTACTTTCTAGGAGGAAAAAAGTGAGTGTTATGGTGCAAAAAATACGGTATTTGAATATAAGCACCATCTTTTTGCAGCGACAGTTATTATGGAAGTCATAAAATGAGCATCTGCTACTGTATATATGCAGCCTGCCACTCCATGACTATAAAATAAGAAGGAAAAGAGGCCAGTGACCTCAGTGGGCCATGGCCCAGCCAGGCTGACCTAGGTGTGTGTTGTCACTGCCCCCATCACCTCCATCATTCTGGGAGATGCATTGGACTTCAGTCCAACTGCACCACTGAGCGGATTGAAATAACTGTTACACTACTGGGATGCAGAAGGAATTCTAAAAGTTTAAAATAATGTTATGCTGAACTGTAATTGGCATTTTAAATCATTTTGGCATTTTAGATCACTTTAAATTAAAGACGAGTAATTAAAGTTCTGAAAAACCTCGGCTTAAAGGTATAGTGGGAAAAACAAACAGGGACTGATATGTTGAGTATAACCGAGACATCTGGAAACACTGTGGGCACAATAAACAATTGAAGTCACATTGATGTCAATGAGGCTGTTAAACACACTTAGTTTTGACTGGATTGTGTTTTTTCTCCAGTGGAACTACAATGTGAATATTTTTGGACAGGCAGAAAATGGAGTCCATTTCACACAGCAAAAGAAAACTTTTAAATCTCTGTGCTTTAGTCAGTGGGAGGAAAATTGCGCATACATTTTTGTGCATTTATTTCCAAGTGCACTGCCGGTAGAATCCTGCACAAGCAAAACCAAAACCAAGCGGAAGCAGCAGGATTGTTAAATATTAATAAGTCAGCATAATAAAAAAGTATATTGCACAAGGAGCTAATTAACTCCATTGCTTATTGATCTGCCTGCAAGTCATTCAGCAGGTCATATGCGGTGTTTACATTTTCTGTAAAGTGCATATGACTTAATATCAATCAAAGCTGTTTGCCAAAGCTGATGTCTCACGGTACCATATCAAGTAAATTATAAGGCAGCTGCTAACTGCAGCAAGGTAAATCTCACAATTTTGCAAGTCATACCCTGTATAGACGTGCAGAATGTACTGTTCTTTAATTACACTAACAGCCTGCTTCTGTGCTCTGAAATAAAAGTTGGAAATGGTTAGGTGCGAAGGCTAGAGCAGTTGTTCAGCAATGCAAGTCCAACAACTTCTAGAAGCCAAACAGCTCTCCAATACATTTAGTGGTAATGTTGCATTGTGTATGAAATAGGCAGTATATAAACATGATCTCCACCATCAGGTGCCCATCACAAAGGGAAAGGAACAATAAAAGGACAGTGGGCCAAATATACAGTGAACAAAGGAATTCATTCGAAGGAATGAAGGTTTTTGTGTGCAGATAAGCTATATTCAGTTTGCATAAGCGTAGACAGTACAATATTTTGTGATGCCTCTTTTTAGGGATGGAACAACATGCAATTCCTTGGTTTTGAAATTATTGTTTGAAATAAGAACATAATTTCCAGTAATGAGATCAATTAGCATGAAGCATGTGTGTATATAGCCCATACTTTTGCAAATTTATGCTACCGAGTGTCTTAATTACAACTGGGAAGTGAAGCTGCTGGGGCAGGGGTTTCTTTTCTGGAGTTGGAAGTTGCATGATAGATAGAGCCATTGTTGCTCATGGTGTGCACAAACTCATTTGTCTGGCCAAACAGTTTTTAAGTTGCTGTTTTTGTACTCCTCCATTCAGGCCTGCCAGCTTGGCCCAAGGACCGTGCGTCACACGTGAACGTCAGTGGGTGTGCTGACATAAGCCGTGCATGCTGACGGAAGCTCCTGTCGTGTGTGCAGCCCTGGTGCAAAAAAAAAGGTGGGTCCTTGCCCCCCCCCACCCAGAGCCTATGCCTCCTCTATTTTCTTTTCATCTTCCCCCTACCTATCTGCAGAGCTCTTCACATGTGAGGGCTGTTTCCTCAGTCAAACATGGCTATCACTTTCCTCCCCAGAATTAGACTGTTTGCAAATGTTGTTATTCACAGTGCAACCCTACAAATGCCTAATCAGAAACAAGTCCTACTTTAGAGTTGGAGGCAAAACACATAGCCATGTGCAAATGTATTCATTCATCCTCATTCATTTGCATGCACACACACGTGCACACACACTTTCTCTGCTGAAGCATAGGTAGCTCAATTGGTAGAGCACATGATTCTTAATCTCAGGGTTGTGGGTTTGGGTCCCTCACTGGGCAAAGGTTTCCTGCATTGCAGGGGGTTGGACTATTCTGTCCTTCAGAGGGGAAATAAAAACAGAATAAAAGTTCTTTTGAATGAAAGAAACATTGAAGTATGGGTGATATCCGACATTAGTTATATGCAGAGCCGTCTCGTTGAAAACATTGGATCTCCTCTTAATGTGACTTGGCTAAAGTTCACCAAAGCATTTGTAGCAATCAAGTTCAAGAGCAGTGTAGCCATTATGGACATTTAATGTGGAAGATGTGTTGAGAACAGTGTTGGATTACCAAATAGACAGAGTAAGTACCGGCCTATAGGCCCAACGCCTCCTAGGGGCCCCGCGACAACAGATCAAAATAATATTGATTTCATCTTGAAAGAAAATTAAAAAGGGATCAGGAAACAATGTGGGGGGAGGGAAGATTTCAACTGCCTAGTGGCCTCCACAGGTTTAGAACCCATCAAAGGTTTGAATAGGACAGTAGAGAATGTTACACAAAGAGACAACAGATCAAGGAGCCATGTTCAAACTGATCTATAGGGGCGGGGAAATAATACTACATATTAAGTAATTTATCTCTGAATGGTTTTAATGACTCTAATGTATTGCACTTTGGGCAATAAGGCCACTGAGATGGACTGGCTGAGCTGAGGCAATGGATCAAGAAGTTTTGGTGCATCTCTCTTTAAAAACAGAAATATTGCATTTGCTTCTCCTGAAGTGAAGCTGTGCAGGGTAGGAAACCACTGGCCCTGCATGGGTCCAGATTTGCCCCACAAACTACGCCCACCCACTCCGCACATAGAGCAAATAGGCAAATATTCCTTTCTTCACCAGCTTCAGCTGAAATGGGTGATGAAAGGATGTTTCTCTGCAAGCATGGTTCAAGCCACACCCACAAAGGCAGATGTCAGCTGATGTCATTGTGACACCAGGCCAATAGGCAGTCCTGCCTGGCAGTCAAAATGGCCCATGTGGTGGAGGAAGCCAGGAGTTGGCCCACAGTCAAATCCTGTCCCCCACTTCCATGCTACAGGCTCATAAATGTACTTGCTGCATTAAGGCTGAAATCCAGTGTAGACTTGATGTACATAAATATAGTGGGAATTCTGAGCAGAGATGTATGAACTCAGCCTGTATGTCTTTATATATCTTTATGCCTTGCATTTGCATTCTTTTCCAGTCAGAAGCAAAATAATACTAATAATAACTCAAGGAAGCCCAGCATTACCAGACATACTGCTGCGCTGACCTTTTTGCACTATGCAGAATATGAGCCATGTCAGCTAAACTTTGTTAAGAGGAAATTGGCAAGATCTGCAGTGTGTGCATCTAGGTGGCTTATCAGTAGTTTAACAGAGATGCTGGTATCTAATTGTGTGGAATAATGGAGATTATTGTTTCAAACTCCTAAACTGCTCATTATACAAAATGATTTTCTTGGTTCCTTTGAATTCGTCTTTTATGTTCCTCGCTAAGTGAATGCAAGTAAAACTGTAGCCTTGAAATGTGACATAGCTCTTGCATCCTTGAAAGAGCAAAATGGAATGGTCCCTTAGGGTCCAATGAGCCATCAGATCAAATAATAACTGGATATGATTGTCAGAGCCTCATGCAAGTAAATGAGTAAATGAGTATTAATAGCCAACAGAAAAGAGAAGTGTCGTTTTTTGAGGCAGATGTGCAGGAGGAGTCCGGTAGCTGTTAACAATTAGTATCCTGTCTCGTTTCTGACACATGTTATGTTTCTGAAGGGTTCTGGGAAAATGTCTGGACAGTAAAATAATTTTACTGTGAGCTCTGCTCATTCTTTGGAATTTAAAAAATGGAATGATTGACTTGGGGCTGTTTCCAATGGGACCTTTGCACTAACGCAAGACTGGGGAACCTGGGGCCTTCCAGATGTTGGGATGCAGTTCCCATCACTCCTAGCCAGCATGGTCAATAACCAGGGAAAATGGAAAGTGCAGTACCCAGCACCTGAACGGCAATATTTTTTCAGTCTCTGAGGTTGGTTAGAGTGTGGTGCAGGTTCATTTCCTGTATGGGACAGCTGCATATTCCTGCATTGCAGCAATTGGATTAGATGATCTTTAGGGTTCCTTCCAACTCTAAAATTCTATGATCTATGCTTTCACGAGATGGGAAGCCACCCACATACCATGGCAGCTGCCCCCAAGACTTTGGGGGACAGTTGTGATATATGGCATGAAGTCCTGCAGTTATCAGGGGAAACTGATGCAAGACTGGGTGCTTCTGCGTGCAGCCATGCTTTCTGCTACTATAAAGCAACAACTGGGGTGTGTTTGTGTGGGTGGTGGGTGTACAAACCCTAATTCCTAGAATGTGGGCTTTAAGTGGTTTTCAGAAAGTCTGGCCTGGTGTGCTGTACTATTGCTAAACATCTGGTACTAAAAGCTTGGAAAGCTGAGTCCTCATCATAGACTCTTGACTAGAAGTGGATCTTAATTTTTTTGTCAGCTATAGCTTTATATTGCTGATTGTGATCTTCCCTGTTTAGGGAACTTTTTAATGACTGATGTTTTAAATCTCCTATTGGAAGCCACCCAGAGTGGCTGGGGACACCCAGCCAGATGGGCCAGGTATAAGTAATTATTATTATTATTATTATTATTATTATTATTATTATTATTATTATCATCATCTCAACCACAGATTCCAAGGACTGAATTTGGTACGCATTCTCATTTACAGTACCTCCACTATTGGTCTGGGAATTGGCGTACACATGACTTAAGCTATAATCCATATGCATCCTGTATCCATCCTGTTGTTTCTCATGAAATGTTGTGTTTGGTAGCTTTCTCCAGCTGTGATCCAATCTGAGAAAAAGAATTACGTAGCTGCATTTCAAGCTGGTAATGTATACACAGCCCTACTTAAAGATGCAAAGTTTCAACTATCTGTTACATTCAAGCCTGGTATCTCTTGTAAAATTGGGTTGTTTTTGTTTGTTTGGAACAGTTTCTAAAGACCGCATTCCTCCTGGCCTTCGGCACTAAAGGTTAACAGAATTGCTTATGCAGTCTATTGAAACAAGTTAATAACATTTGCAGTTCATAGTGTGTCACAAGCAGTAGCTACGGTGTGATTGAAATGGCTCTCTCTTTTTTTTAATCAGATTCTGTTTTCTGGCATTTATAGCTTTTTCTTCCAGAATATGCTACTTCATATATACACAATTTTTTCATTTATCATCTGCCCAGTTAAGAACGTTTTTGTGGGAGTGGGTGGAAATAAAATCTGCTCAGCTGTGAACATACATAAATACAGGTGTGGAAAGGATGTTTTTAACCAGCTAAAATATGTTTCACGTACATTCTGTAAAAACAAAATCCCATGTGCTTTATCTTGACATAGAACTGGTTCCTCTGGTTGTTTGCCTTTGTCTCATTTTAATGTGATTTCTGTGTGAATATAAAAATTGGGGGTGGGGGAGCAGCGTTTGCCTTGTATTGCAAAGATATTCCCTAACAAAGTGTGAATCTCGTAAAATGTGGTGTAAGCTCCACAGCTCTCTTCTCCACATTAATAGTCTGTGAAGAAAGAGAAATTTACCAGAACTTGGGTAAATCAAGGTTCTAAAACAAGCAGCCTAGACAAGTAGAGCAACTCTGTGCTGCAGATGGCCCTCCCCCAACGCCTGGAAGATAATGGAGAGGAAAGTGGGGAACAGGAAGAGAGCCTGAGCACAAACCCTTCTCTCTTTCATACAGTGTTAATCATGTGGGGAAAGGAACATCTGAATAGGGCTCCCTCTGGCCGTACTCAGACAAGCCAGCGTGGTGTAGTGGTTAAGAGGGGTAGACTCGTAATCTGGGGAACTGGGTTCGCGTCTCCGCTCTTCCACATGCAGCTGCTGGGTGACCTTGGGCCAGTCACACTTCTTTGAAGTCTCTCAGCCCCACTCACCTCACAGAGTGTTTGTTGTGGGGGAAGAAGGGAAAGGAGAATGTTAGCCGCTTTGAGACTCCTTCGGGTAGTGATAAAGCGGGATATCAAATCCAAACTCTTCTTCTTCTTCTTCTTTGTGCAGGAAAAGCACACACATATTTTAATGCTGTGCACATCTAGACATTTGAAGTTCCTACAGCATGCACTTCAGGAACATAGATGGCTAATTTTCAGCAGCCCTCAAAGCTGCAGCGTGCATTTCTTGGAAGATGCAATTCATCCTGTAGGAAGTGCTGTTGTCACAGCCATCTATTGCCTGTTGAGTGCAATGTGAGCAATGGCTAGTGCAATGTTGAGTGCAATGTGAGCAATCTCTCTCTCTCTCTCTCTCTCTCTCTCTCTCTGTGTGTGTGTGTGTGTGTGTGTTGAAAGAGTACTCACTGTTTATAGCCCTGCGTACCACTGTCTGTATTGTAAGCTGCTGCTGTGTAGTTTCCATTAGTTGGGTGCTTTTCTTCTTCTGTATTGCGGCACACAACCCTACATACATCACTATTCTCACTCAGAAAACTTATTTATTATCTTCTGCCATAACATATAATATTTATTTATTTATTTATTTATTTATTTATTTATTTATTTATTATATCCCGCCCATCTGTCCAGGCCTCCCCAGCCACTCTGGGAGGCTCCCAACAGAACATTAAAAACATGATCAAACATCAAACTTGCCTTCAGAGGTCTTCTAAAAGTCAGATAGTTGCTTATTTTCTTGACATCTGATGGGAAGGCATTCCACAGGGCGGGCACCACTACCGAGAAGGCCCTCTGCCTGGTTCCCTGTAGCCTCACTTCTTGCAGTGAGGGAACTGCCATAAGGACCTCGGAGCTGGACTTCAGTGTCCGGGCTGAACAATGGGGGTGGAGATGCTCCTTCAGGTATACAGGACTGAGGCCATTTATATGTAGAACACAGAGAGAGAGAGAGAGCAGAAGACTTGCCACGCACTAACTGATCTCTGGCTTATAGTGTAATTGAATTGTATTACTGTTTATAAATATTTTAAGACTGCAACCCAATGTACAAATACTGAGGAGTAAGCTTCCTTGAATACAGTGGGACTTACTTTCAAGTAGAGTGGCATAAGATTATACTGATATATATATATGGAAGTGGTATTCATTTATAGAAGTTGCCTCTGTTGGAAAACTGCCAGGGAGATAACGTCCATCATGGCCCCCAAGCCGGAGTTCTGGACGTCCATCGACCTCCCATAGTCACGCAGATCCAACAGTTAGGGGCACAAAGCCTTTGGAAATTCCTAGCCACATTCCTAGGCTGGTGCACCCTCTTTCAGCAGAAAGCACAGTCAAAAGCTTGCACCGCAGAAGAGCAGAAGAGCATATTTACAGACTTTATTTAGAACATGAACAGAACAAAAGAAAACACGTCCATTCTCAGTCAGCGTCTCTGACCAACTGAAATCGAAAGGAATATCAGAACATAAACATCCTGTGAACAGGACATGCGCAGACTCTGTGACTCACAAGCCTGCTCCCTTTTAAGGTGGAACGGAAATATCCCAACATCCTCCCCCTTTCCGTGTAACCTGTAGTACCTGTGGTTCAACCCAATTGCAACCTTTGTGTGTAAACCTTAAGTTGCTCTTTGTTAACAACCTTAGACAACAGATCAGCAGGAATTTCATTTCCTGCCATGTAGGACACCCGAATCAGTCCTTTCTGAATACACTCTCTTGCACGATGTAGCTTAATCTGCAAGTACTTGGTTCTCTGCTTGCAACTCTCGGAGTTCAGCAAAGCCAAACAAGATCTATTGTCTTGATACACTTGTACAGGACATTTCACAGACACTCTGATGTCCTTAAACAGTTGCATCAACCATTCACAATCCATGAGTGAAAATGACAGAGCATTGAGTTCTGCTTCACAGGAACTTAGGCTCACTGTTGTCTGCTTCTTGCACAACCAGTCAAACAGGCAGTGGTTGTACATGTAGCATACTCCAGAAGTGCTTGTCCCATCCGTGGTGTCACTTCCAAAACTTGCATCTGCAAAGATTTCAAGACCTCCAGTCTTCTGACTGGTGAACCTCAGCCTGTAGTGCATAGTCCCTTTCAAATAGCGGGCTATGCGCTTCAGAGCTTTCCAATCCTGAACCGTAGGATTGTTGGCATGTCTGCTAAGCAGATTACAGCTTACAGCTATGTCAGGTCTTGAACATCTGGCAATGAAATTCAGCTTGCCTAGAATGCATCTGTATAGCGTTGTGTCAGAAAACGCTTCAGCAGTACTGTCTACCTGGTAACATGTCACCATCGGTGTGTCTGCTGGGTTTGCATCAACCAAATTCAACCTGGTTAATACATCAGCAATTTTCTGTGTTTGGTGAACCAGAAAATTACCTGCTTGGTCCTTCTCCACCTGCAGAGAAAGATAGTTGGATACCTCACCAAGATCCTTCATGTCAAAGTGCTCCTTCAGCTGAGCTAGGGTGCTTTGATAAAAAGCCTGATTCTTCCAAAACATCAGAAGATCATCAACAAAACATAAACAATACAGTTTGTTTTGTCCCTCCTCCTTGACAAACACACATGGATCAGCTTTGCCCTGGTGAAAACCTAGAGAAAGCAATGTCTCAGTGAGTTTTGTGTTCCAACACCTGGCACTCTGCTTGAGACCATATAAGGATTTCCGCAGTTTACAGACCATTCCCTTCTGTATCTGCATCCCATCAGGTGGAAGCATGAACAGCTCCTCCCCCAAAATCCCGTACAAAAAAGCTGTATTAATGTCATGATGGGTAACATGCAGTTTCTCCTCCGCAGCGACCTTGAGCATCAGCCGAATGCTCTCATATTTGACTGTGGGTGAGTAGGTCTCGTGGTAATCCTGTCCTGGTACCTGTGAAAAACCTCTGGCAACCAATCTGGCTTTGTGTCTGACTACCTTGCCATTCTGGTCTGTCTTGGCCTTGAAGACCCATTTGCTGCCAACCAGTCTCATTCCTGGGACTACCGGTACCAATTCCCAAGTTTGGTTCCTGTTCAAGGAATCAACTTCAGCCTTCATGGCATTAAGCCAAGGCTCAGCATCTTTAGAGGTTAACTCCTGAACCTCTTTGAAGCTTGAAGGTTCCCACACCTTCTCTGAGCTACTAAGAACAGCAGTTGCTGTCTTAGCAAACTCATCAGCATACCTCTTTGGAGGTCTGCCTTTGGTCGCCCTTTCAGACCTACGTACTAGACGCAAGTCTTCTGGACTCATCTCCTCTTTCTTAGGAGAAAAATGACCAGTGGTGAACAGCGGTTCTTCCAGTTCATTGTCAGACGCATCAGATGGTCTGACTGAGGCTTTTGCGCTCTGGTAGTCTGCTGTGTCATCACTGTCACTGACACCAGCAGCAGCAGCAGTGCCGCCCACTGAACTGGAATCCGAACTCTGATCATCATCATCATCATCATCATCATCTTCAGCAGCAGCTTTCTCATCTTTAGCTGCTTGCTTGGCATCACCTTCATCCTCCTCTGGGTAACACTGGAAAATCCCCACATTTCCCCCCCCCACTTAGGATTGTACTCAACACTCCTTGTGAACTTAATGGACTTAGAGTCAGTCATCCATACCCTGTATGCACCTTTTTCGTACCCCATGAACAAACCATGTGCCTCACGCTTCCCAAGCTTGTTGGTTTGTTGTGTGCGTACCCACATGTCAGAACCAAAGATTTTCATGTGTTTGGTGTTGGGTTTCTTGCCAAACATCTTCTCATAGGGGGTACAACCAATGGGTGATGACAATCTGCGATTATAGGAGTAAACCAAATTCCCCAGAGCCTCCCCCCAAAACTTATCAGGGAGATTGGCATCATGCAACAAGGTTTTGATTCCTTGCAGCAATGTCTGATTTGCTCTCTCCGCAAGACCATTCATCCATGGCGATCTGGGCTGGATTCCCTTCTCAGTCAGGAAAGCTTCAAACTGCTGAGAAGTGAACTCCCCGCCCCGATCAGTAAACAAACAAGAAATACGTTTACCGTGCACATTCTCCAACCAAGCACAGAATGCCTTAAACTTCGGAAACGCTTGCGATTTCTGTTCGAGCAAATACACATGAATGTACCTGGAAAAGGAATCAATCAGAATCATGAAGTACCTTGCTCCTCCTAAAGAGGGCGCAAGTGGCCCAACCAGGTCTGCATGCACTAGCTGGTAGGGTTTGGAAGCCTGCCTGCTAGACTCCTTGCCTTTTGGAGCAACCTTCACCTTGTTCTCTGCACAAGATACACATTTCATGTGAAATTTACAGGGTTTGATGTTCAAACCCTCAACCACCTCTGGCATCTTGGCCAGTGCCTTCCAAGAGAGGTGACAAAACCTTCGATGTGCATCGTGAATGCAACCTGCATGAAGAACTTTGTTAGTTTGTGCAACACAACAAGAATCAGCATTAGATACAACAGCAGTGTCCTCATAAGTTATATGGAACAAACCATCCATAAACTTTGCATGCAAATAGTCCTCTTTGCCTTTACTGATGACACAGACGCTCCTCTTGAAGGAAATCTGAAAACCACGCCCAGTAAGCTGTGGGACGCTCAACAAGTTGCTCGCAGCTCCTGGAACAAAAAGTACATTACTGATGGTAGTGTGCAGACTAGCAAGTTTCACAGTCCCTTCTCCTGCAATTTGCAACGTCCTTCCATCAGCCAGGTGGATCTCACCTTCCTGAGGCTTGAAGGGGATAAAGAGATGGCGATCCTTCGAGATGTGGCGGGTGCAGCCTGAATCAACAACAAAGCTGCCTTTGGCTGTTGGAGCAGTCTTTACAGCAAGCAAACCCTTTTGCAGCTTGCCCCCCTGCTGCTCCTGGCCACCAGACGTGCCTTTAGCCTTTGGTGAAGCTGTGCCAGCAAACAAAACCTTGCTTTCCACTGGCGTGGGCTTTTGCAGCTTGCCCCCCTGCTTCTGGTCAGCAGACGTGCCTTTAGCCTTTGGTGAAGCTGTGCCAGCAAACAACGCTTTGTTTTTCCCTGGCGCGGGCTCTTCACCCTCCCTCTGCTCCTGGCCATCTGCAGACGCCTGCGTGTGTTTACCTTTGCCTTTCCGGCCTCTGCAAAGGCGTTGACCTTGGTTCTCACGAGAAACAGAGCTCTCAGCTGCCGACTCCTTGGCTCCCCCTGGAGGCTGGAATGCTGCCTGGGATGACGTGACGGTCAGCTCCCCCTGCAGCTTGCAACCGGTGCCCTCAGCATCCCTGCATTCACTCGCATTCTGGGAAACAGCTAGGACCTCCGATGCAGTCAAACTCTGGGCTGGGATTCTTGGCTTGTGAGCTTTCATCAAAGCATTCCACATCCCATGTGCAGTGGTGTTGCCAGCCAGCGTCTTAATTTCCTCAAGAGATACGGATAAGACTATTACGTCAATCGCTTTCGAATTCTGGCCTTTCCATCTCCCTGTCAGAGGAACTGGGGGGGGGCTCAGATATGGCATGCCACACCCCAAACTGACGCAGCAAACTCTCACACCATTTTGCCCAGGTTTCATAATTCTGCCCATTCAACTTAGGGCACTGAGCATCTCCACAAGCTTGGAAAAATTCCATTTCCAGCTTTTGGCATTAGCCGTGAGTCTTTTTTAACTTGAGAGACTCCTTATCTTGGCAGCCATTAATCACGAAGCCTTTGGCTCAGCTCCCAGGCCAATTAAGCCTTGCCGGAGATCAAAGACTCCTTGCGAGGTAAACAGAAAAGCCAAAAGCCTCCCTTTTTTCTTTCGCTTTTCCCACCGTACCTCTTAAACGCAGTCTGTTGCAGCATTACTCTCCTGTAGGTGCTTTGAATCTGGGCCCGAAACCTTGTTGTTGGGAAACTGCCAGGGAGATAACGTCCATCATGGCCCCCAAGCCGGAGTTCTGGACGTCCATCGACCTCCCGTAGTCACGCAGATCCAACAGTTAGGGGCACAAAGCCTTTGGAAATTCCTAGCCACATTCCTAGGCTGGTGCACCCTCTTTCAGCAGAAAGCACAGTCAAAAGCTTGCACCGCAGAAGAGCAGAAGAGCATATTTACAGACTTTATTTAGAACATGAACAGAACAAAAGAAAACACATCCATTCTCAGTCAGCGTCTCTGACCAACTGAAATCGAAAGGAATATCAGAACATAAACATCCTGTGAACAGGACATGCGCAGACTCTGTGACTCACAAGCCTGCTCCCTTTTAAGGTGGAACGGAAATATCCCAACAGCCTCTCTGCCCAGATGGCATCAGCATAATCTTATGCCACTCTACTTGAAAGGAAGTGTGTGTGTGTGTGTGTGTGTGTGTGTGTGTGTGTGTGTGTATGAGAGAAAATTATTTTTTTCAAATCTGGCTCAGTGCTTTGCTCTTAGATTAGTGGCATGCTATGTCCCATATTCTCTCAGACATTTTAACTAGAATTCAACTGAGTGGAAAGCTGTAGCCTTATCTGGATAGTCTGAAATTTGCCAGAGAAACATTTCATTATTCCATGAGCATTCTAGTTCAACACATCCATTTAGAATTGCAAATTGAGATCAAAGGGGCTTGCGTGTATTTCAACTGTATTTCTGTCATCGTAATTATCAACATAACAAGGCACAGACAGTTACAAATTCATTATAATCTACTACGCAGTATGTACTGAAGAACAATTAATCAAAATGTTTATCTTTCATTAAAAAGAGAGCAGTAATTTCAGCGAGCAAAATAATATATTGGATGAGATGGCAGCAATTCTCTCATATAAGCAGTTGTCAAGAGTTCTTTTTACATACAATCCCAAAGTAAGAGGAATGAGGAAACTTTGGCTGTCCAACTGTTGTTGGACTCCAACTCCCATCAGCCCTAGCCAGCATGGTCTATAGTCAGGGATGATGGGAGTCAGAGTTCAACAGCATCTGAAAGTCTACATGTTCACCATCCCTGATACAGATGGGTAGCCGTGTTGGTCTGCCATAGTCAAAATAAAAAAATTTCTTCCTGTAGCACCTTAAAGACCAACTAAGTTAGTTCTTGGTATAAGCTTTCGTGTGCATGCACACTTCTTCAGATACACTGAAGAAGTGTGCATGCACACGAAAGCTTATACCAAGAACTAACTTAGTTGGTCTTTAAGGTGCTACAGGAAGAAATTTTTTTATTTTGACCATCCCTGATGTATAACATGCACAGAATATACCAATCACTTTTCCAGAAATACCAGCTCTTTTCTTTATTCTGGTCCAACATCACTAGGCAAATAAATAGTGCTCCCTCAGAGCATCGCTTGCCGCTAACCATGAGCGATTTTGTCGTCTCTTCTCTCAGCCAACGAATGAGAGTCCACAATCTCCCAAGAGAGACCATTCCAATGTTCAACAGCTCTCACCATCAGAAAGGTCTTCCTGATGTTTAGTCGGAATCTCGTTTTTCATAATTTGAACCCATTGGTTCAAGTCCTACAGCCAGTGTGGTGTAGTGGTTAAGAGCGGCAGACCCGTAATCTGGTGAACCGGGTTCTCATCTCGGCTCCTCCACAGCTGCTGCTGGGTGACCTTGGGCCAGTCACACTTCTTTGAAGTCTCTCAGCCCCACTCACCTCACAGAGTGTTTGTTGTGGGGGAGGAAGGGAAAGGAGAATGTTAGCCGCTTTGAGACTCCTTCGGGTAGTGATAAAGCGGGATATCAAATCCAAACTCCTCTTCTTCTTCTTCTACAGGAGAAAACAAGCTTGTACCATCTTCCATGTGACAGCCCTTTAGATATTTGAAGACTCCAAAGCATGCTATAATAATCAGCTATAGCAAAGACAACCAGTGACGGGAATGAAAACAACAGCTGGTGGGTTTTGGGGGAGGTGAGGGGGGAGAAGAGGAATAAACAGGGTGAAAAATGATCAAACTGATATACTAACATGATGTTGCTTTACCTACTTTAATAGGAATCAAGTTGGTTTGAGTATTTAGGTAGATTATTTTATCTGTGTAAGTCCCTGATAGTAATGATGCTTTTTTCGTTATTACTAGTTTAAAAGCTTGCTATTAGCAAGAGGTACTGTTGCTGTTCACTGATTCCAGATTCTTTTAAATATCCTTACGAGACAATGATGGAGAGACTGACTTTTCTGGTTGGCAAATGAGGACAAGGGAGGATTGGTTTAATTATTCTCAATCCCTAGTCGCATAAAACACCTCAGGTTTATGGCCTTGTTAATTACAGACTTGTAATTGCTGAACTACAGAACAAATGTTCTTGTTTATTTCTTGCTTTGGTTACCCTTCCCTCTTTGCTGAGCCCCCCCCCCCATATCTGGGACCACTGCTGCTTGCTCCCTATAAAGGCATAAAGTCCCTGGTTCCAAGGAAGCAACACCAGTGAACTAACTGCCTTTGCTTATCTTCCTCCCCTGCAGCTGGAGCACAAAGTTCCTGCCACTATTTCTAAGCGACTTAGTAACTGAACAGAGCAGTAATGGCAGTGACCCAGTCAAAAAGGCAACAATAGCAATATATTGATATGGCAGTCCTTGCACAGCAAGGCAGCACTCGTCTCCTTAGCTGCTGCGATCCTCCCTGCTGTAGACATAAAGGCCTGCAGCACCATAAAATTAATTTATTTATTGGGGTGGCGGCAAAGAAAGACAGAAGAGCGTATTTCAGGGTGTGTGTGAGAGAGAATTATATCCCAGACACTGGATTTCAGAAAAAAGAAATAACAGTATATTTCACATTAAGACTCCCATCCTAAATGTATTTTCTCTGAAATAAGTCCTATGGATTTTTTATTATTTAAGAGCTAACTTTTAAGTAATCGTGTTTAGGATCGAAGCTTTATTTTATTTTCCCCCTTTCTGATTCAGTTATAATTGCCAGGTGTTGGCAGACGCGTATGTTCTCTGAATAGGATTTGCACATTTTCCCCTTCCCACTCTGCTTTACTACTGATCATTCATGCAGTCCCGAGAACATGCTTGGAGGCCCTCTTACACTACAGATCCCATTATATCCCAATAGATTGTCAGGGCCAAAATTCCCACTGCATAACATACATTTGCATAACACACATTTTTTCTCACCAAAAATTGCTCAAAACAGCCCACAAAAATCTCTAATAATAATAATAATAATAATAATAATAATAATAATAATAATATAAACACCTCCACACACAACAGATCATTTCTTCATTAAAAAAAACTCCAACAACCCACAATGCAGTTTAAAACCAATTAACAATAATAATAATAATTTATTTTATTATTTATACCCCGTCCATCTAGCTGGGTTGCCCGAGCCACTCTATCAAAAGATGCCCCCCCACCCTGTTTTCCTGCATGCCTCAAGCACTCTACCCCTCCCATTGCACAGGTTCAAACCACCAACCTTCCGATCGGCAAGCCCAAGAGGCTCAGCGGTTTAGACCACAGCGCCATCTGCATCCTCGGTTGCTGCAAGGCCATGCTGAAAAGCTTTCCCCTGAGAAAACTGAGAGGACAAGGAAAGCCAGATATGGGAGGGGGAAATGCTACAGATCCCACCCCCCTCAAAAGGAAACAATGGAGAAGAGCTGAGTGTCAGTAGAGCTTGTCATTTGATTTGCAGTTCTGAAGTTCTCTTCCCTGCCCCACTTTTGTCCCTATCAGGCACCTGTGGAGAAAGGTGCCATATATGTCTATTGATAATGAAGAAAAACCTTTGGGGTACAGTGGACCTCGGGTTAAGTACTTAATTCGTTCCGGAGCTCCGTTCTTAACCTGAAGCACCACTTTAGCTAATGGGGCCTCCCGCTGCCACTACGCCGCCGGAGCACGATTTCTGTTCTCATCCTGAAGCAAAGTTCTTAACCTGAAGCACTATTTCTGGGTTAGATGAGTCTGTAACCTGAAGCATATGTAACCTGAAGTGTATGTAACCCGAGGTACCACTGTATATGGAAAGAGCCAGAGAGGCGCAACAGTGGGAAGACTGGTGGGGGAGGAAGGTAATTTTGTGTTGGGGCCACTTGCCTGCCCCCTGACACCACCTTATACTAGCAGCCATTGGAAGTGAAAAGATGTCACCATGGCACTGTGTACATTGTCACTTGCTGCAGTTACCACTCCATTCATACAGGTCTGCGGCAAACATTCAGTTTAATGTGGTGGTGTGCTCCATATCTGAAACATTTTGCGATCTTATTTAGCTTTTTATTGCCCAAATAATCAGTTTCTGTAAAATTCTCGAAACTCTTGATTCTTCAGAGTTTAATGGAATGGATGCGGTCTAAACCACTGAGCCTCTTGGGCTTGCCAATCGGAAGGTTGGCGGTTCAAATCCCCGTGACAAGGTGAGCTCCTGTTGCTCTGTCCCAGCTCCTGCCGACCTAGCAGTTCAAAAGCACACCAGTGCAAGTAAATAAATAGGTACCACTGTGGCAGGAAGGTAAACGGCATTTCCGTGCGCTCTGGCTTCTGTCACGGTGTTCTGTTGCACCAGAAGCGGTTTAGTCATGCTGGCCACATGACCTAGAAAACTGTCTGTGGACAAACACCAGCTCCCTTGGCCTGAAAGCAAGATGAGCGCCACAACCCCATAGTAACCTTTGACTGGACTTAACCATCCAGGGGTCCTTTACCTTTTTACCTTTTACCTAATGGAATACCTTAGCTGCTATTTTCATTGTGAGTTCTATGTTGAACTTTGATGTGGTATTATAATTGTTCCTGGCAAAATTCCTGGAAGCGTGTTTGCATAAAAAGAGGTATTAGCCAGGCAGCATTTATGCTTGTGTCTTAAATCACTGAAACAGATGTGGCGGGTAATCTGTTCATTGTAAATACATCTGTGGGGTGTAATTTGTTTCTGGAAAAAGAGGCTCTTGAATTTTCTTGGTTCTTAGATGATGCTGTGTGGTAGAAGGTGCTTAATTGGCAATGCTGGTCAGATTTTAATCCATCCTGATTGTAGAGCTGCCCCACTGATGCTGTTATTTATTATGGAGAAAAATAGTGTTGTGTTACATGCCCCAATTAAACCAATTTTATTGGAATTCTTTTTGCATTATTCTAATTGCATCTGCTCTACAGTCCCATTTGAAAAATGTGCCTATTACTGCTGCATACTGCATGCCACTTTAATTATAAATGATGGGTCAATTTCTTGGTAACTGTTGTGCAGGACAGCAAGAGAGCACAACCTGTAAGCAATTTGTCATCTTCCTGTGCTACTTTAATTGACAAGACAGTTAGGACAGAAATCATTTCACGTCTGTATCTGGAATGTTATTGGTCAAATTTTCCATTATTTGCACCGCGGGGGGCGCTTCAAGTTTTCATTTGTATCCTCAGAAAACGAAGGCTGAACAATGAACTAACTAAATAATCGTTATCACTTTGGCTGAAGCTAGATGATATTGGGACAGTTTGGACACTGAACTAAGTGGCATTTATGCGTCAAGTATGAAAACAACTGATGTGTTGTCACACTGAGAGCATCTTGGCTCCTTCAAATGGCAGCCAATGAGGATGACTAAACTCGCCATCAATTCTGCTACACCACAACTTTTAGTTTACTAGCAACTACCAGAGAGAGATAGGAGCAGCTAGTTTCAGCCTCATTGTACACCACTAGTTTTAGAAGAGAAGGCATCAGATTGTAAGGCTTGACCCACAAAAGCAACTAATAAATAACTTTGATGAATAAATGAATAAAATTATCTGCAGTGTATAATCTCATCCTGATTGTTGGTTTGCAGTCAGTCTTCTGAACAGGATTTAAAAGCTTCCATTTGATTTCCCTATTTAAAGGTCAATTATTTGCCATATATGTTTTTAGGAAGGCTTTGGAATGAAATAAAAAACAAAGAGGTCTTTGATTAGAATGCTTTAAAAACCACCTGTGTTTATTCTAATTAAATTGTGCTATCCAACTTTTTAATACTAACCATGCATACACAGAATTAAACCCTGCAGATTTCAGTGTATCAAGATGATGATGATGATGATAAATATTATTTATACCCCACCCAGGACCAGGCTCAGGGCGGCTAACATCAAAATATACGATACATTAAAAACATAAATCAAACAATTGATTAAAATACAGCTTAAAATCAAATCTGGAGCAGAATAATGTTCCAGCATATAAACCTGGGCTTCCCAAATGTCTGAGTTTATTGCCACCCTCCCATGAGCTTATAAAGACGTCACTGACCCCAACCCAAATAATTAGGAATATATATGAAAAATGTCAAGAAATATCTGTATATAATTAATATTTATTAATCATCAGTCACCATCACTAGGCAACATAAAGCATAAAAAAGTGAAAATAATAACGATGCTATAACAAATACATAGGTTCTTCATTGGCAAAGGAGGTGTACTCTGTACATGCCCATGTACCGGGTACTTAATTTCTGAGGCTCATAGTTGCTGATTATTGTACCTTGCAAACTTCTAGGCCCATTTTTGTCCGCTTTTGTCAAGGTTTTTATTTACCCTCTGGCACAGTCCCATTGACCCCAGGGATTCAAAATCAATGTCTCTAGGAATCCCTGGTGTCAGGGATGATGGGAATTGTAGTCCCAAAACAGCTGGAGGACCAAGTTTGGCCATCACTGGCTTACTGCTACACAACCCTTTCCATCCATTTGACTGAATGCTGGCCAATGGTGGCGCTGCCTGCCATTGGAAAAATGAATTGCTGTTCCCCGTTCCACCTTAAAACTCAGCAAGAAGTTCATATTGCAAAGTTAGATAAAGTAATTAGAGGCAGTTAAAAGGGGAAGAATTCTGGAAACAAGGGAAGGAATGGGAGGAAGTCCTGGGGTTAAGAGAACCCCATAAAGGTATTGATATGAACATGGCTTTGTGAAAATAAGTGTAAATGTCTGTGTGTATATGTATGTGTTTTTTTAAAAAAAAATTCTTTTTGAAAATTTGGGGGGGGGGAATAAAAGCAAAGTAACTTGTCTCTTAAACATGCATGCACATGCACACGAATATAAATTTGTAACAACATCTAAACAAATAAGTAAATTAAAAGAGCTAAAACAGTGGTATATTTTTCCTGGGTTGAGTTGCAACTACTCCAGGTGATCCCTGAAATGGCAAAAGCACACATGAATGCTGATAGTCATCTACTGGTACCATAGCAGGGAGCTGTGTTTAACTCAGGGTGGCAATACGGCTAGTCTGAATGCATGTCTGTCTCTTTCTTTCTAGCACTGGAGAGATGACAGATTTTAACTGGGAAGGGATGGGGGGAGAGTGCAGACAAGCACAATCCCTGCGTAATTCAGTTATTGCTTTCTGTTTAGCCCAGAATCTGGTTACTGGGGCTGTATGTGGTTTATTGAATAGTTAAAAGGCCATTTAATAGCTGGGCTGGGGAAAGTGTGTCCCTTCAGCTCAACAACTTGAGTGATCTTTTCCTTCTCCGTTAGTATAGCCTGTAGCTAAGCTCAGCAGTACAGAGGAGAGAAGAAGGGCAAGCGAGATGAACACCCATGATCATCTCTGTTGATTTGCCTTTGAGGTAAACGCAGCGTTGAGCCCTGGGGACTCCACATGTATCTTGCTCAGTAAAGATCCAAAGTAAACCTTTAATAATAGAAGAAAGCTGGTTATCTGGGCAGGGTTTGAGATGGGGAGCAGGGATCAAAGCCAGGAAGGAAAGTTGAGAAGACATAGAGTGGTAAATTGAATGGAGCAAGGGTGATGATTCCCACTAAAGGAGGAACAATTCTTTTATGTGGCTGAACTAAAAAAATACGTGTGTGTTTTTTTGTTGCCTTGGGTAGCTCATGTGCCAGAGTTAGTCATTTGGGCTGATTAACTGCATAGCACATTTTGTCATCTCAGCACTAGAAACAAGAGGAAATGGGAACTCGGGAGTAATTATTACAAAGCAGTGAAAGCACCACCCCTGCCCGCGATTCTTCTTTAAATTCAGCAAGAATCAATCTGTGGGATGTGATTGAATCTGCATTTCAAATCCTAACCTTAGATTTCACCCCATTTTTCTTCAGCTTCAGAAACTCTGTCATAATACCTAGCACGGGAAGGGTTTGAGAAGTTTCTCCCCTAAGATGTGTTAATTTGAAATCTCTGAAAGTGTCTTGCATCACAAAAGCTGAGGTGGATAGTTTGAGAATAGTTCTCCTATATTTTGAGCATAAGAAATGATCATCTCCTAGAAGATGCACCTTTTATGAATATATGCAGGAGGGTGCAAGTTGGAAAGATGTGTCATTCAGCTGTCATTAGGCCTGTCAAGTTTCTTGTGCTTCATTCAGTGGCCCTGTAGATTCCTCACAGCTGTTCCCGCAGCGGTAACACTGTAATGTCACCAACTTTCACAGTTAAGAGACATTGTGTGCCAGCCGAGTGGCATGTACAGTGGAATCCTACATGGTTAATTTGTCTGCTCCTGAGCTCAGTGGGACTTACTCCCACTGTGTATAGGACTGCAGCTGCCAGTCACTGCATGACTTAACATATAGTTCAGGTAATATGTAATTTAAAAAGATATATTTCTGCGCATAGTTTAATGGACAGGGCTATTCATTTTTATTTTTTATATAGGGCTATTAGTGTCCGTTGTGTTTTAAAGAGTGCTGGTCCTGAAGAGTTTCGAATCTGAAATTCAACACTGGAAATGGCAGAAGAGGACAGCAATGTGGAGGCAGCGAGAAAGAGACTTTGCAAAAATTTCCATTTCCTGTACTTAGTTAGGCTGCTTCCACACTGAGCATTTATTGTGGAATAGTTATGCTTTGTTCACTTACATTTTATGGGAGAACAGCTGAGTGTTGTGAATTTCTTCCTCTCCTATTTTCCCTGTTCAGCTTTAGTTTTCTTTCACAGCTCATTAAAAAAAATCCAGTTTCTTCTTTTTAATAGCAGTGCAGCTTCCCCACTTTCAGATGGCCTATCATTCAGCTGTTCTGGCTAGTTATGGTCCGTATTGTGTATTCTAGCCATTTCCTTCTCTAGGGTCTATCTCTCTTGTCTAGGACTCATCTTCCCTTTCTAAACAGCATTGCCCTTAATGCAATTTTTTAAAAATCCACCCCCTAAAGTGATGGGGGATCATGAATGTGAATGTTGAAATTCCTCAGGACCACATTCTGGGAGTTTTCCAACCCCACCTTCATGATCATATCTATAGTAAGCTCAAGGAGGGAGAAATTTGGGCAGTAGGATGGGCAGAACCCCAGCAGAATCCTCACGCTGTCTCTTTGGTCCATTGCCAGGTGCAAAACCCTTGTTCCTAGTCCCTAGCCCAACTAGCAAGGAAAGTGGAATTCCTGGAAGGCTAGGACACCCCACATCCTGGTCCTTCTATCTGTGCTGAGAAGCCTGAAGGACAGAGGTGAGTAAACCCAACCAGCTTATCTACTGAACTCATTGTGGATTATTATGGACAGACCAATGGTACTATCAGATACCATTGATTCATCGAGCTCAGTGCTGTGAGTTGTGATTGGCAGCAGCTCTCCAAGACTCAGATACAGTGGTACCTCAGGTTACATACGCTTCAGGTTACAGACTCCGCTAACCCAGAAATAGTGCTTCAGGTTAAGAACTTTGCTTCAGGATGAGAACAGAAATTGTGCCCCGGCGGCAGAAGGAGGCCCCATTAGCTAAAGTGGTGCTTCAGGTTAAGAACAGTTTCAGGTTAAGAACGGACCTCTGGAACGAATTAAGTACTTAACCCGAGGTACCACTGTAAAGGCTTTTCCAGGAGCTACATGAGATCCTTATACTGAAGATGCCTGAGATGAATCCTGGGAGGGCTTTTCTTCATGCAGAGTATGTTGTCTGCCGTAGACTATTTAGAACAAAATGTATTTATTTTTTACAATTGCATATTCCTAATTTGCTTTCACAGCCATTTGCTTTATAAAAAGCACTTTTGTACTTTTAAAGGAGCTGAGCTGATGTTCCTTTTAGCTGTCACAGATGAATTCACCTGCAAACTGTCCCTGAGTGGAAAATGACAATGGGGAGGGGCAATCATAGCTTTGTATGGAAACTGGGTATTCCCCATTAAATGTTACAGGGGCCTGTGCAATTAAATGTTCTAGTGTTGCAACCGAGAACAAATACTGAAGTCTGTGTTACAGGCAGCTCACTTGTCATTCATATTTTCATCTGGTTGAAACAAATACTTCTTCTGAGATGCTTTACTCCTTGAAATGCTATGCTTCCTGAGTTTGTTGATTTCATAAAGAAATGTCAGTGACTCTGAACTGGTGCTCCAATTTCTCTTGCTAACAAATGTTAGCAGTGGAGCTGTATATTATTTCTTTTCTCTGTATCGAATAAGCTTGCTTGGACAAACTGCACGTCACGCTTGAATCAGTTATGTGATGCTTGTGCAATATAGCCTTCCCTCCCCCCAATTGATGTGCAAGAAGGGTTTCAAGTAATTTATTTAAGTGTACTTTGCTTCAGGATGAGAACAGAAATCGTGCTCCAGCGGCGTGGCGGCAGCAGGAGGCCCCATTAGCTAAAGTGGTGCTTCAGGTTAAGAACAGTTTCAGGTTAAGAACGGAGCTCCGGAACGAATTAAGTACTTAACCTGAGGTACCACTGTACATATTTGTAATGCATTCACTGGTCTTCTGCTGGTGTATTTCAGCTTAATTGAAGAGGATACCATGACTACCAATACCAGGAACTCTAGTAACATGCGTCTAAGACCACAGGACTCTGATTCCTGGAATTTCACTCTGGACTGGTAGCTATACTCTTCGCTTAAATTAAAAGGCTATGTTGTAGGGACAGCTGGGAGAGGATACAGGAAATCCAAAAATAAAATTAGACTAGATAAAAAAATAAAGAATAAATGCCCCCCAGTTTATTTAACTCTCTGATGCTATGTGTAGATGTGGAGTCTGTAGCTGAAATGAAATTTTATTTTTTATTGATATGTTAACAAGAAAAAACAGAAGAAAGTGGTCTTTAACATACAAATCCATATTTACATATATATTACTGATACTATCAACAAAAATGATAACAATATTAAAGGTTAGAGAAAAAGAAAATGTGTTCAATATATTGCACACATTCAAAACACACACAGCCAAGCAGGTAAGAGCAGTAAGTTTGGTTATTCTACAAATAGCTAAATTTCTTTTTTAATGAACTTAACCACAGTCCTCATTCCCAGCTGCATGTAGACTGGATGTCACATATTTCAAGGAGGACTTGCAAAATGCAGGTGCGGCTGTGTTTTCTGATTCTTTAGGAGCTCTGCCGGCAAAGCTCAAAAGTCCCATGCAAAGACTTGGCAAACTGCCCTGCAGGAAAGGACCTTGAGCCTGGGAATGTGTGAGCAATTTTGATGCAAGGTCCCTATGCCGGATGGGCACTGGAAGATTTCGCCCTTAACTGCTTGACTGGTGCAACAATAGACTGAAATATATTGCAGGAAAGCAGTAAATGAAAACTGACAACTACTTCCATTTCCCTTCTAAAATGAATGGTGGGTGAAACGAAATATTGAACAGGAGACGACATGAATAAATCTCTTCTTGGAAAATGTAGCCTGTTTATCAATGCGTAGCACTGGATAGATCATGCTGCTCTTCATGATAGTATTTTTAAGGGAAACAAAGCAAAAGTACAGCAGTTGATTTCCGGGACTGCAGAACTGGTGGTTTCCAAACTTTTTGTTACCATAACCCACAAGTGTAGATATAATTTTGTATTGATCCAAAGTCACTGTCTTGAGCTGTATTATGATTAGTGCCCTTGATGAGCTGGGACTTTGACTAAACTCTTTAGCCCCCTACACAAACTAGTAAGTAATGCAACTCTTTGCATGCCTTGTCCCATTGAGTGGAATGGTGCTAACTCTGAGATAAGTAGACAGAAGGTTGCAGCTTTAGGATTTTCATGTACGCATCTTATTTCCCTTTTAACCCACCTTTCCATTCTATTCCTCCTCTCCCTCTTGCTTGATAGCCGAAAATTGTGGGCTACCAGAGAAGCCAAGTTCTGCCCAACATTGGCAGCAAGGCTAACCACTGTGAGGTCCAGAAAGCCCCAGACTCTCAAGATTGGGGGGCTCAGTCCCATCCCAACAGACTTTGATGGTGCTGAAGACCCCTCAGCCCTATGGAGTTGTCACCATGTGTGCTACTTATTCAGTGACCAGCCTCCTTCCCTCACTTCTCACTCTCAATCTTAATTGATGAATAAAGGGGTGATGTCCACAAGATAACTGAGACTCCAACCAGACATTCTGGGAACTGCCCTATGAAAATGCAAATGGTGTGTATTGGAGGGGTGGAGGAATATTGGGATGTTGATGTCATGTGTCATGCGACGGTTGGCACCCCTCTCCATTCTTTCTCAGAAGTTGGCGCCTCTGAGCACATTCTTACCACCATACATATTTCAAGTGTCACAATCCATGGACTCGGACACAACCCCAGAACTCTCTAACAACACACCCATTTAATTCAATGGATGGTATTCAACTGAGTCTTACTCATAAATTAACAAACATGACTAAGTTAGATCCATTGATTTCAATGACTCTGCTCTGTTTAAGCTCTACTTTGTTTAAGTAAAACAAACTTATTCTTTTTTATGAACTTATAAACTTGTATTATTTTATTATTTTTAAAATAGCATCTATAGCTTCACCAAAGCAAGGCTTCGACCTGCTAGCAAATATTTATTATCCTGTGATACACACAATTGCTTTCAAACTGTCAGACTACATTTTATTTTTGACACTGTATTGATGCTACTTGTAAATGTTTCATTCCTCTTGCTGCTGGAGATTGCACTCATTGATTGATCTAAGCCTTGCCCGGGCTAGGAAAACTGATCTGCTTCTGGATTATTTCCTTTAAATGAATAAAACACAGGAAATAACTTTTTTATTAGGGTGAAGCACCCTAATATGGCTTTGCTTTTGTTGTTGTTATTACAGAAATAAAAGATAAAGATGTGATGTGGTACTTGAAAACCTCACAGTTGGTGCTGGCTTTAGAGATTATTCACTCAAAGCCAGCAGATAAAAGCAGCAAAGAATAATATGCAGAGCGCATGTCCAAAATAGTATCTGGACAGGATTCCAAGCAGAAGTCAAGAGTTGAAGCTGTAGAAGCTGAAGGTATTCATTTGAGGCAGCAGCTTCTTAAGCAAACTTTTTTTCCTGGATGCTGTTTGGAAAATAGTAAATTGGTAATTTCCATTTTGAATGAACTCCGGACATCATGTCTTGCTTAACTGAATAATTTTCTTTCTTTTTTAAAAATAATTTTTATTAAGTTTTCCATTTTAATAAACCAATCAAATCACATTAAATATTCCAAATTGTACAAATACATATCATAAAGTCCAAATATTTTGCAAAATTGTAACTTTTTTGTTGGGGGTTCCCATGCTTTGAGTTCAGTGGGGTCCAATCATCTCATGTTTCTACTGCCTTGAGTGTCAATAGTCCCTTCTTTAAATCTTCTTGTTATTATCCTTCTTTCTTTCATAGCCTCTGAGTTGTTTCTGCTTAACTGAATAATTTTCAAACGTATTTTATGTTTTCATTTTCATTTCCCCCCTGCAAATTTTCTCTTAAAAGAGGGATAGGTAGCTAGAGGGGTATGTTTTGTGTGCATGTAAATGGCATTTAATGCCACTGGATGTGGTACCCAAGTCCTTCTGTAACCTGCTCCATCTCCATAAGGTTGGACTATGGACATCTCTGATCTAGTAAGTCAACTATAGCCTGTCTTCCCATGCTAAGCCACTAAGCAAAGGATGGAACAGCCGTCTCTCTTGCCAGGAAATTCATGGAAGATAAGTTGCTACTAATAGCTTCCCATACCTCCATATGGGAAGCAGCATGCCTCTGAATACCAGGTGCTGGGGATCACAAGGCTATTCCTTTCAAACTTCTCATTTACTTGCACTAATCAGGACAATTTCTTCCTCATGTTCTGAACCTTTGCCCTTCCCCCATTGCATCAAGGTGCCTGGAATGTGTACGGAAGGGTCAGCGTTTAACACATTGTATTCCCAGAGAATCTTTGTTTTTATGCAGTTGCAATGGTTAGTGAGTTGCTTCTGAAACCACACTGTCACCGAGGCATAGCCTACAAAATCACATCCTGTTTGAAGTGCAATCCGGTTTTCAAAGCGTTTTTGCCACTTTTGCTTTTCATCCATTGTGCTGCATTTCTTGAGTATTCCTTTTACTTCAGAACACCTTTTAAGTTATTAATTCAGTCAGATCAAAGTGAAAAGAGAGGGACCATTTCTTGCATGTTTGCCTTCATTACTTCTACTGCTAAGAATTGTAGCAAGCCTAATTTCTCGAAACTTTCAGCTTTTATATTGAAGTTTTTTTGGGTTTTTTAAATATGTTGCATCCTCTGTTTACCAAGTGGCAACTTCCTTCACTGTGCACATAACTTGCCAGCAATGGATTGCTCTTGCGTCCTGCCTTTTGCCTCCCAGGATCATATGTTCTTGCAAACACGTGTGTTGCGTGTCGAGGTCCCCAGGCCACCCCAAAACTCACACTTCACACAGAATTTTTGTTTCAGGTTTTTGGCATAATTTTGGCCACAACTTTATTAAAATTCAAAAAATGTCAGTGGTTGCTTAGGCATTGGTTGCGGCTATCTGCCCCCCAGTGGGGGACAGACTGACATTTCGCTTTTTTGTTTGGTTTGTTACTTTATTTGCATTGTTACCCTTCCTTTCCTCTAACATAGGGAGGAAAGTGTAACCCCATCAAGAGCAGGCAATCTCCCACCCATCTGGTCTAGGGAACCACCCACTAACAGTGCCTTAGTCTTATCTGGATTGAGCTTCAGTTTGTTGGCTGTCATCCAGTCTGAGTATAGGGTGGTATATAAATTCAATAAATAAAAATAATTATATTGCAAAATCTCAAAATCAGCTATTTTAAATGAAATTCACCAAAATCTACACTTCTGACATGGGCTGCCAAATGTCTGGATGACATTCCAGCGAATTCCGCTCAGATGCTGTTTAAGAGGACCAAATGCCGGTTATGTCCAGGAAATTCCAGACGTATGGCAACCCTAACTCCAACTCCCATCAACCCCAGTGAGCATGGACAAAGATCAGAGAAGAAGGCAGTTGTTTCCCAGAAACATCTCAAGGCCCACAGATTCACCACCAGGAACCATTCTAAGGAGCTCAAAGTTGCATACAGTATATGGATTGTATTCCTCACATCAATGGCTATTTGAGCATCATAACAGCCAAAAGAGATATCCTGGGCTGAGAAAGTAACTAGCTCAATGCTCAAAGTCACCCAAATGAGCTCCATGACTAGGCAGAGATTTGAACCTGGGTATCACCATTCTACCTTCACTGTTGGAGGCAGTATGTCTCTGTATATCAGCTGCTGGAGGTCACCAGTGGGGTGGGTGCTCTTTCACTCAGCTCCTGCTTTCAGGATTCCCATAGGCATCTGGTCAGCCATGGTGAGAACAGGGGAATGAACTGGACGGGCCTTTGGCTTGATCCAGCAGGAATCTTCTTGAGGTTTTATGTTCATTTGCAAGACTGACTCTGCTCCTACTGCAACACAGTGGCTCACTGTGTTTGTGTTTCAGGGATTCCAACTTCCATAGGTGATGCTCTGCTACCTACTCATATAGAGCTGTGCTTAGGCCATTTTGATGATTCTGGATACAATACCTCAAATAGGTATATAGCTGATACACTAGAAACCTTACCTACCTTCAGCTATGTTTCTGCATGGCCAATATTGACTTGCCATAACAAGCAAGTCCTTGGTTTCTCATGTGCAGTTCCCACAACATTTCCTTGAACTGGCATAGGCTGGAGGTCTGAGAACAGACTTGGGGGGAAAGGTAGAAGGAACTGCTCCACGATATCTGACTCTATCTCTAAATTGCTCAGTGACCTGGTTGCTTCATATAGTTCTTCCAGAACTCAACTTTTCACATCTTATGACTCAGGCAGTTTGAGTCATAACAAAGTGATTAAGTGATGCAGATGTAGTTGGACAGATTTTGGGATGGTGTCTCAAGAATCTGGAAGTCTCTCTGGAAAGACTTGTAGCCACTGTTTTGAACAGCAACCATCTCAACAGAGTGAGTAAAATGCACCCCCCATTTACATATTCATGCAATTACTGTTTGCGGTGAGGCAAGCATTTGGAGTGGCTGGGAACTGGGAACAAGGCATGGTGTGGTGCTTGTGTTGCAGCCCTTTAGTGAGAGAGGGCTGCTAATTTGCCAGGCTGCATTGCCAGGGCAGATTCTGGTTGACTGCACAAGGGACACTAGGGCAGGTTTGGTCTTCTATCCCTTTTCCTACCCTCTCTTTCTAGCCCCTTCAGGGAGCTCCATTAATGAGTGACCCTGTAATGGAGCTCCTGCAGGGGCAAAATGCATACCATACTGGGGATTGCCAGCAGTCCTGGGACATCATAGTGCTGTGTGACAGGAATGAAGCCAGAGTGCAGGTTTTGATCTTGTGGAGGTTAACTTGCATAATCGAGAAGTGCTAATGACACGTCTCAGAGTTCCTGGTGTGCTCATTGGTAGCTGTCTGTGAAAATTACAAGCCATCTAATGAGCACGCTGACAATCTGGGTGCTCAACAAGACTATTAGCATCAGTTATGGCATGATCTGAAAATTGCTCAAAGAGCATATTATGCATGAGTTGTAAGATTAGCTCATGCCAGATATTCTACCCCATAGGAGAGTTGAGCTCTTCCACGCCAGCTCAAGGGTTAGAAATTTAAATGCAGGTAGCTTCAGCTTTCGAGTTACATATGCTGAGAGTTTTAAGGAACTTCAGCATTTGAAAATACTTTTGCCGTTTTGAAATACTGTAGTGGCAGTCTATGAAACACTGTAAGAGGCTTCCTCAGGCTTTCATTATAGCGTAACAAGGAAAATTCTTTCAAAAGTCTTCATTACCCCTTTAAATTTGCGTGTGTTTCCACTGAACACCTGTTAAAAAAAGATTTAAGAGTCATGGCTTAGGTAGTAGTTGCATTTTTATTTTATTTTTTGGGAAACCAATTAAATGGATGTCACTAAGAATGTTTTGAAACTTTAAAAGAGAAATTTGTAGTACCAAATGAGTTATACTTTGAGAATAACTGTGGGTGTCAGTTAATGTAGTAATTCTAAGTCTAGTTTCATCTTCATTTTACTGAGGCAAACAGGTGCTCTGTTCAGAGATACTGAAGATGCACAACTGGAGAGGCAGCAGGAGCTGAAAAGAGATTCATCTCTTTTGGTTCACTCCTGTGGCAATTTTCCATTCCTCAGAAAAATGTCTCAGTCACTTTATTATTGTTTCTTTCCTTAAATCTTTGCTTGTAAAAGTATATCTCTGTTTTGGTTATCTATGTCTAGAGTGGTGATATTTAGCAGACGCATATGAGAGGTTCACCGTATCGTGCCTTTGGATTAAAAGTCTGTGACAAAAAATATCTCAACCTTTTCTAGACAGTAAGTCACAGTAATAGGACAATTGCTATCTAAAGCTAGGCATATGCATTGATTTTTATTTTTATAAGGAGACACCTGATAGAACCACTCTTTCCTTCTGTTGGAAAACGATGGCGAGAGTATTCCCGGTTCACATTAAACCTCAGCATTGCTGTGATATAAGGCCTCTTAACAAAGACTTGTGGCTGCTGGTAAGACACTAATTGGAGACAATATTCTCCATGGGTTCCTGGGCTCAGTTCTTCCTTCTCACTTAACCAGAGAGCCAGGGAGGCTGTCTGTCAGGTCAGCTGTTCCTTCACAGAGTATAGGCCTGCCTCTGACCCTCAGTGCACTTGGGGTCTGTGACTTTGGGCACTTCCCGGGGGCTACCATTTTCAGGTGGGATTGATTGATTGATTGATTGATTGCATTTAGAGCCCACCTTTTTCTCCACAGAGCTTAAGATGGCTTACATGGTTCCCCCTGCTCCTCACAACGACCCTGTGAGGTAGGGTAGGCTGAGAGTGACTGACTGGCCCAAGGTCACCCAGTGAGCATCATGGCCAAGTGCGGATTTGAACCCTGTTCTCCTAGGTCTTAGTTCAACACTCTATCCACTGCACCACATACTATCATCAATAAGTTTATTGTGCTAGCCAACACCAGTCACATAGCTGGGGGCACTGTTATACAGTGGTTCCGCGCCTTCCTCCTGGGCCGTGTTCAGAAAGTGGGGGGGGGGGAGATGTGTGTTCAGACCCCTGGGCTCTCACTTGTGGGGTGCCTCAGGGTTCTGTCCTCTCCCCCATGCTTTTCAACATTTACATGCAGCCGCTGGGAGAGATCATCAGGGGGTTTGGACTGGGTGTCCATCAATATGCAGATGATACCCAGCTCTACCTCTCTCAAATCGGAACCAGTGAAGGCGGTGAAGGTCCTGTGTGAGGGTCTGGAGGCAGTTGGAGGATGGATGGCGGCTAACAGATTGAGGTTGAATCCTGACAAGACAGAAGTACTGTTTTGGGGACACAGGAGACGGGCAGGTATGGAAGACTCCCTGGTCCTGAATGGGGTAACTGTGCCCCTGAAGGACCAGGTGTGCAGCCTGGGAGTCATTCTGGACTCACAGCTGTTCATGGAGGCACAGGTCAATTCTGTGTCCAGGGCAGCCGTTTATCAGCTCCATCTGGTATGCAGGCTGAGACCCTATCTGCCCGCGGACTGTCTCGCCAGAGTGGTGCATGCTTTGGTTATCTCTCACTTGGACTACTGCAATGCACTCTGTGGGGTTACCTTTGAAGGTGACCTGGAAACTACAACTAATCCAGAATGCGGCAGCTAGACTGGTGACTGGAAGCGGCCGCCGAGACCATATAACACCGGTCTTGAAAAACCTACACTGGCTCCCAGTACATTTCCGAACACAATTCAAAGTGTTGGTGCTGACCTTTAAAGCCCTAAACGGCCTCGGTCCAGTACACCTGAAGGAGCGTCTCCACCTCCAGCGTTCTGCCCGGACACTGAGGTCCAGCACCAAGGGCCTTCTGCGGTTCCCTCGCTGTGAGGCAGGCAGAGGGCCTTCTCGGTAGTGGCGCCCGCCCTGTGGAACGCCCTCCCACCAGATGTCAAAGAGAAAAATAACTACCAAACTTTTAGAAGACATCTAAAGGCAGCCCTGTTTAGGGAAGCTTTTAATGTTTAATAGGTTATTGTATTTTAGTGTTTTGTTGGAAGCCACCCAAAATGGCTGGGGAAACCCAGCCAGATGGGCAGGGTATAAATAAATTATTATTATTATTATTATTATTATTATTATTATTATTATTATTATTAATTCTGGTCACGCAGTTATAGTTGATTAGAAGGTCTTGCTCAACAAACCCACTTCTCCAAAAGATTGGACTTTTTATTATGATGTAAGAGTGAAATGCACTAGAAAGTGTGGGATAACACTTGCTTTGACACAACCTTGTCTAATGTCACCTGCCAATCACAATGAATTTGCCATATAATAATTAGTTTAAACTTTAAAATAATTGCAGAAGAAACTATTTTTGAGAGAGCGATTGGACCAACAAAAGAAACAACAGGCCAACAATGCTCCCGCCCATCTTCAATTATTACTGGAAATGGCTGGAAAGTGAGAGTACTGTATATAATATGTCATCTCTGTGGGGAGTCAAATGGGTTCTTTTTTGGAAAATCAGCTTTTCAAACATTAAAACGTCTAATAGGGCCATTTATTATAACAGCAATTACGAGAGACACAACGCTGGTAGTATCCCTAAAGCTAATCTTGTAAATTTCCTGTGCTGTGTCAGCATCACCACCTGTTAAACTTCAGCATCACAGCCTTCTTAGTTGTGTCTGGCACAAGACACAACCAGGCATGGTACCTGGCTCCTGGCTAAGAATTGCCAGTGTGGAATAAGGAACCTGGGGTATACAATAAACCTTGGGGCAGTGTTTAGGCTGGACACACTTCTAAGCTGCCTCAAAGGAAGGTGTTCTCTTGGAGGTGTGTGTTTATGTTTTGGGATGGCCCAGAGATTATTGTGCAGGTACACACTCCCAGTTTTTCTTCTCTGAAATGGTTATTTGGGTGGTGCATGTTGCAGCTGAAATTAGCCTTAGCTGAACACTGAGTGATATCCAAAAGTGAATCCTTAATCTTCTGCCCCCCACATGCCTCTCCCTCCACAAAAAACCAGGCAAAACACCGTTATACACCCTAAAACAACCACTACCACACAGACGAAACTATTTGCCAAGTTTGTGACTGCCTAGAGATCACACTCGTGCAGCCAAATCCAATTCACATTTACTCTGAAATTAATCCCACTGAGTTTAAATGAGATTGGAACAAAAGCAACTGTGCATAGGAATGCTACCTTTTCATGTTCCTACACCTTCCTAACTCAAACTCTTCAATATGTCTTAAGGCTAACATTATTTCATGGCTAAAAGAAGTATTCGCATATTTTAAAAAATAATAGGATTTTTTTAATTACTGGATTATTTTTCAAAAATGAAACTGCTACCCACAATATAAATCACTCGGGAGTGAGTGGTGAACTGGCAATTAGTCTTCTTTCATGTATTATGCATAACTTTTATCAGAGATATTAAAAACAGCACCTTGCTGACAACTGAGAACCTTTATAGTACAGTGGTGCCTCGCAAGACGAAATTAATTTGTTCCGCAAGTCTCTTCGTCTTGCGGTTTTTTCGTCTTGCGATGTACGGTTTCCCATAGGAATGCATTGAAAATCAATTAATGCGTTCCTAGGGAAACCGCCTTCAGACCAGGTCCGGGGACAGTCTGTCCCCGGACCTCTTCTGAAGGCTGGGGGGGGGACAAGGGCTTTTCTTCCCACCCCCAGCATTTTAAAAAACCCTGGGACAGCGGAGGACTTCTCCGCTGTCCGGGGCGATTTAAAAGCCCCTGGGAAGGCAGGCAGGGGGGACAAAGACTTTCGCCCCCTGCCCGCCTTCAGAAGGTGTCCCCGCCCCCCTCCCCACTTCGGAACAGTTTTCCGAAGTGGGGCGGCTGGGGCAGGTGTCCCCGCCCCCCCCCCGCCCCACTTCGGAACAGCTTTCCGAAGTGGGGCGGCTGGGGCAGGTGTCCCCGCCCCCCCTCCCCACTTCGGAACAGCGAGGCATTCGTCTTGCGGGGTACCACTGTACTCTAATCTTGAATCTGTGCCTCGGATGAGCGAGAGGATCTTCCCAGGTGTTGGGCAGGTGTCATTTCAAAGGGGGTGGCATAAGATCCGTGTTCAGTAAGTTTTCATGCTGGTTTGTTTGTTTGTTTGCCCAGCACTAATAATAAGCTGGTTTGCAGATGTGGAATCACTCCATACAAATATAATGAATTGCCTTAGGTTGTGAATAGCCTCGGTGACTTTAGCTGGCTCTCTTGCCACTCTGTGAGCTACCCAGCACAAGGATGGATAATATTTAAAAATAGATTAATGTGTCTCTCCAGTGCCTTTTAAGTTGAAAGCCACTGAGCTTCCATTGCTTTAAATTAATTGAGTCTCAAGAGGATTTATGGGTATGACTGAGAAAGTCAGGCACATTCTGATCAGCCTTTAAGAATATCCTGTAAGATGACAGAACAGTGGCAACAACCAAAAAACATTCAAAATTTATTGGACTATTATTTGGAAACACACAGGGAGAGCTGGAAAGGGATCACAAATGCCTACCGCCTGCTAATTGTATTAAACTTAAATGAGCTTCCTACTCATCTGCCTTTTTATTAGAGACAACAGTACAATCCAAATAGCGATCATTACCTTGAAGAGCACTAGATCTAAAAACAGTCTCTGGCGTTATCGTATAATAACGAGAGAGCGCATAATGGGCCTTGAGAGACCAGCAGAGTTTATTTTAATTTTTGACTTCATTTCTGTTCAAATGGTTTTCTCCATACCTGTCACTGGAATTAATAAGCCAGTTTCCCAAAGCAATGAGACCCAAGGCACACAATGTGGCTGCCTCGCTGAAGCTTCGCAGGACTGTTCAATGTCTGGAAGGAAATAGCCTGAAAACCCTTTGTATGCCATCTTGAGGTTTAAAGATGGAAGAAACGCAGGCTACAAATACAATATATACAGCGGCAGGGCTTCAGCAGCAAAGCTGTAGGTTCATAGTGTACCTAGACATGACATTAATTGCACCAATGTAAATTAACACCTGGGCATCAGGAGGGAAGAAAATATAACTCTCCATGCCATGGTCAGACAAAATCATCTTTTGGAAGTTGCTATTTGAGAGAGTATGTGTTAAGCGCTGCCTTCCCCATCAGGCTTCCTCACGGCTGAAATTTGCATAACAAAATCAAAACAAAACTCCAAACCCACCTTAAATATATTCATGTAAGTAATGCCACATCTGGTTTGGCTATCAGACTAGTGTAGAATGCATATGTTCCCGGGTGGAACAGTTACTTGGGGAGAGCGTTGGGGGTGTTTCTATATTTAGTGTTGACTTGTGTTAATGGGGTAAGTAGGATTTAGTCTCTGTAGTGACATGAATTAAATGCTAGTGTTTCCCAAGGCAACAGGAACACACATTTTAGCCATGGTTCTATTAAAAACTGAGGCACAGGAATCTTTAAATGACTGTAAAGAATTAACCTGGGGCAAGGGGAGGAATCTCCCAGTGCACCTATACAGGAAAAGTTTGTGTTCATAGCTACCTCTCAAGTGATAAAGACTGTGAGTCAATGTGCAGTAAGTAATGGCATCAATAACCCAGCCTTGCTATACAGTCATACCTTAGGTTATAAACGCTGTGGGTTGTGCGTTTTCGGGTTGCGGACTGTGCCGAACCCGGAAGTACTGGAATGGGTTACTTCCGGGTTTTGGTGCTCGCGCATGTGCAGAAGCACAAAATGACATCATGCGCATGTGCTGAAGCGCCAAATTGTGTCACGCACGTGCACAGATGTGGTGCTGCGGGTTGCGAACATGCCTCCCACACGGATCACGTTTGCAACCCGAGGTATGACTGCACTCACAACAAGTACAATCACCAGCATTGAGCGTGTAAATCATAGAGAAGCCTTTCGCGTGCACCGATAACGTGCACACTTCTGAAAAGTAAAAATACACGTGTCATTTGAAAAACATGCAAATGGAAAAGTAGCAGACTTTATTGCACAAGCATCATAGCCCCCAAAAGCACCATTTCAAACACAACAATGGCATTTTAAGAATAACATCATGCAAGACAAAAACAGTCCAATGTTATATTCTTTGTTTTTTAATGTCGCTGTTTTCAGGTGGAATTCAAGGCGCACACTGGCAAATTCAGGAAGTGCAATTAAAGCTGATTTGGTCTCTTCCCCTGCTCCGCAAAGCAGGCTTTTTGCCATGACAGTGAAATGCGCACAGAAGTGGGAGGGGGTGACAACTGCTTGATGCAACATCATATCACCTCCCTGCAAACAAAGCAGAATGAACGCTCAATAAATAGTTGATGTCGCCATACCTCCTCACAAACCTTGTGCAGATAAACTGGGGTGACTGCTCAATAAACAGGTCATCTGGAAGCAGCCGAGGTCATTGACACTCTATGCAAGCTAGCCTGCCTTTTCAGCTGCTTCATGGCAAAAGTTTCCTGAAGAAACCTGCTTGCTGTCTTTACAGGCCAAAACTTGGAACTCCCTAATCTTTGAAACTGCCAAGCCAAAGAACTAGCTTGCGAATTAATTTTCTGTTACTGGAGCGGCTAATGGTTACCTGAAAGAGATGTGACAAGCCCAGAGTTGTGAAAACTCTTTTGAGGACCAGAAAGCTGTAACTGACAATAACAAGGAGGTGCTGTGAATTGACTTGCTATTTCTAATTTTAAATTTTTTAATACATGAGAGCTGGCTCATTAGAGAGCCCTTTTTTATGAGGATCTTTCTCTACAGTCCTTGTTTCTTTCTTTTCCGAAACCGGGATTTTAAAGCTTTTAATTGTGGGTAGGTCCCAAAGGCTCTCTGTGTGTAACAATTAGTTAAAAATGCATTTCTAAAGCAGCCAATTAAAACCTGATTAAAACAGATAATGTGTGGGAAATGCTTAAAAAGCCTTCCTTTCTGACTAGCACAAAAAGCCAGTCTGGAGACATGAATGAGGATGGAAACTAAATGAGTGTGGAAACTACCGGTAAGTGTTTGGGGACAGAGGAAAACCAGCAGATTCAGAGAGGAGAACAAATGCCAAAAGAGCAAACAATGTGAAAAGAAAAGTGAGCCTGTGCTCTGGTGTGCAGGGAGGAAAAGGATCTTAATGCTGAATGAGTTTTAAATGTGACAAACATGGATTCCCCGCCCCCTGAGGTTAAGTGTACTAGTGTGGCCCCATAATCATTGACCTCAGAGGTCATCTAGTACAGGATGCTGCTAAATAAACACAGGGACTACAATGCAGGATCCAAGCATAACATTCTTGATAGATTGTGGCTGCCACATAAATATTAAACTGTAGGTGGGTTCCCACAATGCAAGACAAAGTGATAACAGCAAGAAACTTTATTGAACTAACAGAAGTAGACAACAGGGGCAAAGCAACTGCTTATATATACATTTCTGAAGGCCTGGGCCACTCCCACTCCCAACGTGATTGGCTGTCTAAACTTCCAAGCTGCGAATCATAACTCAGAGTTTAAGGGCCAATGGCAGAGGCCCAAATCCTGAAATGTTCTGTGATTGGGTATCATGTATCGAATCAAAACACAGGGGCTCTGAATCCTTGGTCCAGACTCAAGCTCAGGCAAACAGACCACTGAATATATAGCAAATACCTCCAGCAAAGGAGAACCCTCCCATTCTCTCTCTCTCTCTCTCTCTCTCTCTCTCTCTCTCTCTCTCTCTCTCGCTGTGTGTGTGTGTGTGTGGCCTGTTTTGGGGAAGTGAGAAAGGAAGGAAAATTCTGGGCATTGCCTGTTTGGGGCTATGAAATGGCTTCCTAATGGAGCTACTTCCACAGGAACTGCAGCAGCATAATTTTACTGCCCATTATTGGTTCTTAGATTTCCAGGTTTTGCCCAGAGGCCCCCAAAGGTTGGGGGACTCTATGGATGCACTTTGGATACTAGTGTGGAGAGCCAGTGTGGTGTAGTGGTTAAGAACAGAAGACTTGTAATCTGGTGAACCGGGTTCGCTCCTCCGCTCCTCCACGTGCAGCTGCTGGGTGACTTTGAGCTAGTCACCCTTCTCTGAAGTCTCTCAGCCTCACTCACCTCACAGAGTGTTTGTTGTGGGGGAGGAAGGGGAAGGAGAATGTTAGCCACTTTGAGACTCCTTTGGGTAGTGATAAAGCGGGATATCAAATCCAAACTCCTCTTCTTCTAGTGCTGCTGCAGTTCCTGAAGTCCTTCCTTTTTTCTTTTGCTTGTTGCATTTTCTTTTCTTTTTTTGGCACTAATGTCACTTGGTTAGTTAATATGTTAATATTTATAATTGTTATTCAAGCTTGTGGTCCCTTTTTCAGATAAAAGAAAACAACTCAATTTGAATAGCTATGAATAACATAAAGTCCTTTGAATAGTAGAAACAGGATCTCTATTGGCATTCATATGCCCCTGCCTTTAAAAATACTTGCTGCTTGAGTATTTTTTCAATTTCAGATCACCCTTATCAAGAGAGGCTGCTTAATGCATTGAGGGAAAGCTAATTTTTAGATGAATTATTCATAAATATCACTCTTTTCCAGTGGCAAATGCAACCTGAAATATAGTAATTTGTCCTAGTAGTAGTGTTTAAAACTAAAACAAAAAGCCCAACTCCATGGAAAACTGATTTATTAAATAAGCACCATTGAATTCACCTTCATTTCCAACATGTTCTCTTTGTCCTTTTCCTACTTGAGATGATTATTTTGTGAATATTTGATATGTATTTACAATAGTGCTCTCCCCTCCTTACAACTGAGATGTGAAGCTTGCTCATTATCAAGTAATGGACAAACATCTTCAGTATGCTGTACAGCTCATTGAATTTGTATGTTGTTGTTGTTGTTGTTGTTGTTGTTATTATTATTATTATTATTATTATTCTGCAAATTATTGCCATATTTTAACCAAAAATGCACAAAGAGGGACACCCACATACTTTGTACTGCATTAGACCATTCCCTGTAAAATGCTACCTTTTTATCATTCCTAGCCATCTGCCTTTCTTTCTCCAAAGCGCTAACATAAAATTCCTCCTTTGATTGTTCTCTTTCTCGGAAGTAGCCATATTTAGATTAGTAGTTGACTGATTTGAACGAAACATTGGAAATACCCTTTAGGTTTTTTCCACATGCTTTAATTTCAGCTATTTTCAATTATTTTCTTGCAAATGTGCTGTTAAAGAGGGGAGGTAATTGGAAGCTGCATCTCTCCAATTTTGTACCACTTCTGCTAAGGAGATCAGTGCAGTTGGTGTTAGTTTGTTTGCCTGCTTGCATCCCTGGCAAGGGATGCCCATCAGAGGCAGAACCTTTAAATATTTTGGCCATTTTATTAAATATTTTATTGTGCGAGCTGAAGCCCCCACTGCCCCGAGGAGTTGGCTCCTATGACCTTTACATTGTGTGAACCCTTTGAGAGCTCCATTCTGTGTTTACTGTAGAGTCTGGAAACTGGGAAGAGTCACCTTGGTCTTCTCATTTAGCTATGTCCACAGGCCCATTTTAGCTAGAATCCATGAACAATATTTTCCTTTAAACCTAGGGATGCTCTCTCTCTCCTCGTGTCATTGGCAAATTGTCCAATTAAGAAGCCACTCATATTTTAAATATGTGGACTAGTATGGATGGCTTAATCTGGTTTGCAATGAGTTCCCACATAATTTCAATGGATGTAACAGAATTTGTTGGTCATTGGCAGATGATGGGCAAATACTATCTCACCAGATGAGACTTCCAGGCAGTCAGCCACCTAGATAGCAGTCCTTAAATTAATGGTCGTAAATGAGCTCCAGTTGTTCAGTCCCTGCTCCTGCCAACCTAGCTGTTTGAAAGCACATCAAAGTGCAAGTAAATAAATAGGTACCGCTCCCGCGGGAAGGTAAATGGCGTTTCCGTGTGCTGCTCTGGTTTGCCAGAAGCGGCTTAGTCATTCTGGCCACATGACCTGGAAGCTGTACACTGGCTCCCTCGGCCAGTAAAGTGAGATGAGTGCCGCAACCCCAGAGTCATCCGCAATTGGACCTAACAGTCAGGGGTCCCTTTACCTTTACCTTTAAAGGTTCAGAATTGTGATTCAGTTCGCTGAAATAATAACTGAAACTTGGTAACATCACAGCACCAGCGCTATGAGCAGGGGTGGAGGAAGGGGGTGTGGTGGGGGCGGTCTGCCCCGGGTGTCACCACTGAGGCGGGGTGACAAACTGCCGGGCAGCACTCACCATGGGGCCTGCAACGCACTTAAGCCATGTGTCTTTCCTGGAAGAGGCTTATGCACACAGGCTCCGCACTGCCCCAAACGGTCCGCCCACCACCTCCCCCTCAGCTGTAGGGCGGCTGAATGGGAGGAGGCAACAGGCTCCTTGGAGGCCCCACGGAGCGTCCTGCCCTGGCTGGAGTGTCCTGCTCCCAGGCGCCCAATCAGCTTGCTCCGCCACTGGCTATGAGATTTAGAAGCGATACATATATGACACTTGTTATTCTTCTTATTATAGTTACTGTGTCACTGAATACAAAGTGGCCTGATTGACACTTAGCACTTAAGTCAAACCATCGCTAAGCATAAACACACAAGGGTGCAGATCCTTGCAATAAAAACTGCAGCCTCTTTACTCCTCTCCTCTCCTGGTCCTCCTGCTGTTGTGCTGCCTGGAGCCAAGCTATGGTTTGGCTTGGCGTGATATTCAAACCCAGGATTGTGGCTTATCTCCCCCAGAGAAACTACAAGCTGTAGCCAAGGTTGGGTCTTGACTTAAGGCTCATGGTTTGTTTTCCCCATCACTTTTCAAACTGCCCAAAGTCCATCTAGGGACTCAGTGCTAGGACGACAGTGCATTTTAATCCACTTCAAGTGCACAAACCTACAATTCTAGTATGTGTTTGAATCCATCCTGCAAACTGCTTGGTGCATCATTTGTTTAATGAAAATTGTGGTCCTTGAGATTTAAGTACAAAGAGGGTTAGGGACTGCATGTCTGATTTATTTATTGTTAACCTTGGCTCTGTCTTCTTTTTTTCCTGCACTGTGGTGCTCCTTGTCTGTCATCTTGATCTTGTCTAGCCCACAACAATTAAAAATTTGTCTGCAGTTCATTTTCTTCTCTGTGTGAAAATAGAAGGGGAGTTAAAGCTCTTCTCATTTGATTTCATTTGACTGATAACCTTCTTCATTAATTCCACAAGATCGTGTTTTAATATCTGTCTCAATTACTTTTCCGGGTAATGGTGAGTGACAGCCTAAAGAACCACATTTCTGAGAAACACAAAATGTATTCAGTGGAATGAACAGAGAATCCTGTTTGCGTATAGACACTCTAGAAAAAAAATGTAAAGAGAATGGGGATTTTCTTGCTATATATTTTGTGGTTTGTAGGAATAAAACAAGAGGCTATTTTCACTGGTGACACTCTAGCTCATTCTCCCCCCACATGGTGTCCACCAGAGGTTTAGGAATACAGTTACTCTCATTCCTGACCATTGACTAGGACTGGCTAGGACTGATGGTAATTGTGTTCTACAACATTTTGAGGACAACAAGTTGGGGAAGGCTGCCTAGCTTGACCTATGAACCTAAATAAGAAGGCCTGACTGTTTTTGAAATGAACCTTCTGTTCTTATATTCATTGTTTTGACAGGCTATTGCACTCCATTTGGATAATCATTAATCATATCAAATCAGTCTACCTAGACCATGTATTTTGGGAGCCAAAACTGGAAATATGTTGCAAATTAGTAGACTTCATAATGCTTGAGAGCCACTGTAGTGTAGAAAAGCCAGTGTGGTTTGTATGTAGATTATCTGTATGGAGAAACCTGGATTCACATGTTTGCTCAGCATGGAGCTCACTGGATGACCTTGAGCAGTCACACAACCTCATCCCCATATTGTTACTGAGGTACTAAGATGGATAATTCTGTGTACACCACCTGAGCTCATTGGAAGAAAGGTGGGATAGAAATGTTATAAGCAACTATTAGAAATTTGGATCAGCATTTGTTGTGCATAGCGGGCCTTTATAAGAAGATGTGAGCTAATCACAGTGTTTCTTTAGAGCAGAGCTAAGGAACTTTTGGCCCTCCATGTGTTGCTAAATCTCCCGTCACGCCTAATTTCTTGTCATGCTGTCTCAGGCTGATGGGAATGGAAGCCCAACAACATCTGGAGGGTCAAAGGTTTTCCAACCCTGCTTTAGAGAAGAGAACATGGGCCTACCACTCCACCTCCAGTCTCTCTCAGAAGGCTCACCTTGATAAGCAAGATGGAAAGGGGAATGGGAGGGTCTTGTCTCTTACACATGATGTGTACACCTGAGGTCCAGTATAACTGTGAGGTTAATGCTTCGTTTCTCCTTTGCACTTCCAAGCTGGGGGAGCAATCCTGTTGCTTTCATGCTAGCTTCACAGGGGTTTAGTCTTCATAAACAATATCTGGCTGTCCCTCCATTCATGGTGGACTTGCAGTGGCTGTAATAACTCCTTCAAAGTAGTAGTGTTCATTAGACATTTCTAAAATAGTCTTTATGCAAGTTTATTTAAGGAAGTGACAATATAAGTGAATATTAGAGGTATTCTGTGATTTTAAGTCAAGCAAAACTGTTGGCATGGCCTTCTCCTGCTCAAGAGACTGAGCTGGCCTTTTTCCCACCGAAGGGCATATTCTCATGATCGGTTCCATGTGCGACAGCTGTGGTTTTCAGTCAGTCAGCAGTGACTTCCAGCTGGAGTTGCTATACACTCAGTTGCTTGTAGGAATGCCAGTGGCATGTGCCAGACTTGGTGCCTTTTGACATCCCAGTAGGAGAACAGCTTTTCAACAGATGATGGTGCCATGCAAATGCTATTTTGTGTGCTTTGTCAAGCTGTCAGCATTTGCACAGCCACCCACTGAAAGCTAGTGTGGCGGGAAGTCAGCAAGCTGACCAGGGCAGCTGAAAACTCAGGCCTCTTTACCACTTGTGGCCAACCAAGTGGAAAGCAACTCACCAGTCATGAATTCTGGCCTTCCAGGTCTGTGACAATATCCTGATCCTCTTTTTAACTGCCTAGGAGTGCAAAAATGGGGGAGACAACTGAGCATCTGGTGGGCTGCAATACATGGTGCTAAGCTGCATTTGGCTTGGTGGGTCACAAGTTGCATTTCCCTGCAATAAGAAGAGATCATAAAAAGATTTAAGGTCCCCCTTGCCCAAGTTGAAATTCTATGTGGGGGGGGGGAGTCCTCTTGAGTACAGTGGAACCTTGGTTCTCGAACTGCTTACTTGATGAACAGATCGGCTCCACAACGCTGAAAACCTGGAAGTACGTGTTTTGGTTTTCAAATGTTTTTCAGAAGCCAGACATCTGACGCGGCATCCGCTTGAGTGCAGGAAGCTCCTGCAGCCAATCAGAAGCCGCACCTTGGTTTTTGAACTTTTCAGAAGTCGAACAGACTCCTGGAACTGATTCCGTTCAAGAACCAAGATCTCACTGTATTTCGTTTCAGTTGCTGTCTCTCACATTGCATGTAACATAATTAGTTTTGTTCTGAGCACAGTAACTCCTTTAACCTCCCATGCACTTTTAAGAACCTAATCTGACCAGATAGGCTTTGTAATGTGAGTGATTTGTCATCCTGGATGGAAGAATTGATGCCATTCTCTATTAATCTGCTGGTTAACTTCCAGATATGAAAGAAATCATGTGGGTTTTTTTAACTGGGAGCTTTCTTTTCTCCTCCTCCTCCTCCCCGGCCCCCAGCCCGGCCCCATTTCTGTTTTTTGACTCCATCCCTCAAATTCTATTCATGCTTTATTTCATCCTTCGGCTATTAACTTTGATATTTTTCCTCCCACCCTACATCCCTCCTCCTTGCACTCTTCCCATCAGCAATCTTTTTCATCTGTTTTAAGTACAAGTCAAAACATTTGCTTGTGGTAATGTTGGCTTGACTTACCATTACAACATTTAGCTTCTGCTTCTAGGCATGTAATCAAACACTAGCGTTAGTGGGAACTCTGTAATTGTATCATTAAAAAACAAAAATTTATAAATGCCCCCGAATAAAAGTTAGCTTTCCTTTCATGCTGAAATGTTCTATTTCTGCATAAATAAAAAAATAAAGCTATATTTAAATACATCAATCAAAGATTTGTGGGCACATTTTCAGTCCGATAATCTGTGTTGGGCTACAGTAGCAGAAGGCTTGTGGCTGCACAGCAGGACACACTAACATTGAGAAAAAGGTCCTAACCCTGTGATGAAGCAGGATGGATTAAGGTCAGAGTTAGGATTTCTTTTTTAACAAGATGGGATGAGGTGAACCATGAGGGAAGCTTTGTAGTTGCCACAGCCCTTTTCTTGCTCCCTTTGAACATTTGTGAACACTTGTAAGAGCTGCTGAATTTGTTGAAATTCCATCCATGTTTCCCTGCCTCAACCATGGTTTCTTGGAAATAACACTATTTATGCCACCAATCTTTCTAACCAAATTAAATAAATAGTAGAGCCTGCCTGGTTGTAGGTGTGGTTGGCTGATTGTAACCTTGCCCACAATTAAGTAATATCCAGTCAAGACTTTGGGAACATCAGCTGGTTCAGAACATGGCAGCCATGTCGTTGACAGGGTCTAGTCACTATGAGGTTATTGGAGAAAGGGGCTTTTGTTTCTGTGCACAATTTGAAGTGCTGGTTTTAACCTTTCTAAAGCCTTAAATGAAGGATGGTGAACCTGTGACCTTCTAAAGCTTTGTACACACTGTAACCCTGAAGGTATTGAAATGGAAAAAGTGAAACTAAAAACCATCCTTCATTTTGGCTAGTTTGGCATTTTCACATAAACTGCTCGTTTACTTGCTTCTCCTAGTCTAAAACTTGATAAAAGGTGTTTGTTTGTTTGTTTGTTTGTTTGTTTGTTTGTTTTTAAAAACTGGTTCATGTTTTTTGTCTTACATTTAAAATAGATGAATCAGGAGGAGGTGAATAGTAAGGTTTTTTTCTGTGAAAGGTATTCTTTCAGTTACTTCATTTATAATAATGTACCTCTTTCAATAGATGCTGCATTTTAAAAGCTCTATTATGTGAATAGACCCCAGGCATCATCACAGAATATTTTAGCACAAAATCCTTTTAATCTTTCAAATGTGATTTCCTTTTTAAAAAAATTCTTTGACTATAAAGTCATAATTCAAAGCAGGAAAGTTACAAGTTAGTCTGCAACAGGATTCTAATATATATTTATTTAATATGAAAAGTCTCCCGTGTGATATTGTGAACTGTACCACATATTTGACACTTTGTATTATTGTGAACCGTACTCCTTGACAGACTTAATTGCTTTAGCAGTGAAATGTCAAGTATTGACAGTCGGTTACGTAGGTAAAATCTAATCAGTTTGTGCAGGCACAATGCAGGGTGGACCAACTCACTTAACTTTTGTACCTTTGATAGAAACCATGCTCATTAAAATAATTCCTGAATCAACACACAAACACACACACACACACACACTATTGTCCATTCCAGCAGTGCTATTGCTGCACATCACACCAGCCATATAGCTAATGGCTTATTCACTCTCACATTCTCTCACCTATGAAAAGTGTTGTTCCTTCGACCATTGGCAAGGCAGAACAATTCCAGTGTAAAAGATCATAGAATCATAGAGTTGGAAAAGACCACAAGGGCCATCGAGTCCAACCCCCTGCCAAGCAGGAAACACCATCAGAGCACTCCTGACATATGGTTGTCAAGCCTCTGCTTAAAGACCTCCAAAGAAGGAATAATAAAAAAATTCCTTCCAGTAGCACCTTAAAGACCAACTAAGTTAGTTCTTGGTATAAGCTTTCGTGTGCATGCACACTTCTTCAGATACACCCACACGAAAGCTTATACCAAGAACTAACTTAGTTGGTCTTTAAGGTGCTACAGGAAGGAATTTTTTTATTTTGACTATGGCAGACCAACACGGCTACCTATCTGTAACTGGATCCAAAGAAGGAGACTCCACCACACTCCTTGGCAGCAAATTCCACTGTCGAACAGCTCTTACTGTCAGGTGAGACACAACTCTGACATGGGCAGTGGGAACAGACAGAAGCAGCCTTTCATTTAAAAAAAATGAAAACTGGAAGCTGATGGAGCAAGAAGCTGCCGATCTGGGACATGTCCAAGGTTTAAACAAGAATTATGGAAGATACTGTTGCTATAAAACAGTGGTCACACTCCAGAGAGGTCATTAGGTATGCCTCAGGGCTTGTACATGTCCAGCTGAACCTCTGAACTTATCTTTGAAACGCAGCTCCCCAAGCTGAAATGTAAACGACTTTTGAAGTTTTCTGAAGGGGCCTTCTCACAGGACAAAGGCATAGAGAGAGAGGAACGTCTAATGCCCTGGCGGGCAGTAGTATGACTCGTGAGGTATTAATTTGGAACTGCCTAGAATTCTTATATTCATTCTTTAATATCTAGCAAAGGCAGATTATGTACTGAATCTGTGCCTCACACTCTTGTAATTAGGATTAGGGCTAAAATGAAAGTACTTACTTTTTTCTAGGAGGTGGCCAAAAGTAACTTCCCACTGCACCCTTTGACAATTTTTCTGCAGGTGCTTCAAAAATCGCCACATGTTCTTTTGTGTCACACTCTTTAAATTTTCTTTGTTTGCCCCTTGGCGTAGCCAAACCCAGTTGACTACATAGGATGCTGATTCTTCAACACCAATGTGACTAATCCTAGAAGGGGAGGGAAGAGCGCTGATACTGAATTTTTATAATGACTTTCCTGCACTATTAGCTAGCAAAAATGATGGTACAAAGCAGGACTGGGAAAAACAAATATTCAAAATTAAACTCCACTTTGGGAAATGCTTCTCCTTCACCCCCTCAGCCCAGATAGTTGTTTCCTGCTTAAAAACCAAGTCAGGAGAATATTTGGAGCAATCCTAACTTGTATTTCTTATTACTCTTACCTTTATTTCTCTCGCTCTGAGAATGCCATCATTTTTGAGTGTTTCATAAATGTTCTGAGGGTACCAGTGCATTTTCTTATTTAACTTACGACTACTTTTTCCTGGTTAAACGTTAATGATGTGAAGCCTATTGATATTTTTTTTACTCCATTTCAGATGCAGGAATCTCTGTCCCATGCCCTTGTTCTGACTGGATGATGCAGCGTATCCCTGCTCTTTGGAGAAGTCAGTCGATTTGCTGGTGAGTTGCAGCATGCCAATGAGGCACTGTGGTGCTTGAGATTTTATGCTGTCATAAAGATTTAGCTGTTACAGATTTCACCTTGACACTGGAGAGCTATTGTACTTGAAGTTTAAAGGTGCCCAAAAGAGAGCCTTCCATGCCGCCTTTCAGCTGTGCTTAAATCACCAGATTTGTAAATATATTTCAGGATTGTCTATAGGCAGGAGATTCCATAGAAAGAAAAGAGTGGTTTCCCATTCCCCCACTGCCTTCCTCCCTTTGCGGCAGTCTTTGAGGGAACCATAGGCACCAATTCCTGGGGACCAAGGCAGTTTTGTCCGCCATGTAGTTTTTGAGGGAGTAAGGTCCCCTCAATTTTCAGAGGGTGTTCAGCTCTGCCCCCTGGCTTCTCACGACATCAGGAAGTCATGTGTCGTTGCCCCCTTAATACGCTGGAGAAGCTGGCACCTCTGGAGGGAACTATGTAACCTATGAGCCAACACATACACTGCTAATCCATGCAGTGTCAGAGAAAGGGAGAGAAGGAATTTCTTTGCTGCTCACACCACCACACCTTACAGCTTTTTAAAAAGTAAACGGGAATGTGCTTCAGCATTGTGGGGCTCCTGGGCAATGGGGTGTGGAGGTGGGATCAGAAAAACAATCTCTTCTTGTTTGGGGGGGGGATTAGCTAACTATTCAGTCCAAGCCAAATTTTGGAGAGCTCACTTGTTCCTGTGGTTTAATACCTTATCACTTCCTTTTCTGCCTCTTCTACATGCATTGTCCATACATGGATTCCTATACTACCAAACACCTAGCTCATCACTTTGGGCCTTTGTCCCATGTGTGGAGAGTTGTGTTCATGAAACAGCTGCATGCATGTATTGTCATGCACAAGGCATGATCAGGAGCCAGCACTGTTTAAAATGGCATGCGTATAAAAGAAAAATTCAAGGGACTGAAATTATTTGCATTGAATTTTAATATTTTAGATTCACCAGACATGTGGGGGGGGGGGAATAGTATTGTGTCAGTATGAGCCCATTTAATTTAGGTTTAGCAACTTGTAGAATTGTTCATGGATGTTTAAAGGTGCTTGCTGTATTTATCATTTAATTTTAATTTTTGGCATGTATTCTTAGTACACCTTTGAATTACAGGATTTTGCATGAAGGTTTTTTTGTGTGTTGTTATTTGCTTTATTATTCAACTAAGTTTTATACTGAATTAGCCTCTGATGAAACTTATATTAATTTCAATGGGACTACTCTGAATAAAACATAGTTGACTACCACCCTCAGGATTTATACAGCATAATTCAAATATTTTGTATACATTATCTCAGTAATCCTTACAACGGGCATATTAGGTAGACTTGTATAAGGTGCCACTGATTTCTGTCAGGAGCTAAAAATGCAATCTTGGGAGTAAGCCCTATTAAACACACACGTCTGAGTACACATATGCAGAATCAGACTGTAAGATTGAGCAAATAGCAGCTCACCTAAGGTCACTTATTTTGAATTCATGGTCGCTTTGAACCGTTAATTTGCTGACTCGCAGATCACTCTTGTGGTTGCTCTGCTATGCCAGCTCTCATTGTTCCAGCATCCACATAAAGCAGCTTGGCTTTCAGAATTATGGCAGCCTTCAGGTAAACCTCCCAGGCTGGATTCAGCCAACAAGTCCTGCTAGTGGAAGCCCATGCAAAGACTTCCACTAGCGCAATGGGGATTTCTCCTCTCTCCTCTGCTAGGCATGTGCAGGAAGGAGAGGGATATTGTTTCATCTGGCAAGCTGAAATGAAGGAACAATGGACAAAATATATTAAAAAATTAAAAAATTGTCCAATAGCACCTTAGAGACCAACTAAGTTTGTTCTTGGTATAAGCTTTCGTGTGCATGCACACTTCTTCAGATACATATATTCTGACTGCGTCAGACCAACACGGCTACCTAGCTGAATCTGGAACAATGGCCTTAGCACTTCGTTGAGTTCCTCTCTGTGCGTTTCAGTGATGATAAACAGTGGATCATATCATAGTCACCTAATAGGTGGAAGCAACTGAGGCAGATATCCAGAAAGTGAACCTATGCAGAGAGTGCTTAATCTTCAAGTTAGTAGATGAGTCCTGCTCTAGATTGGTCTCTAAGAAATTGTAGTGGGAAAGTATCTGCCAGCTTCCTAAATGTCAAGTGGTATAAAGTACTCATTGAGAACCCAACTGCTGAAGACAGAGATTTAAGAACTGATGTTTCAAATGCAAGCATCATAGGGGAAAAGAATCAACGGGGAAGCATCTCAGTCTTGTCAGATGTTCTATCTGTGTCCTTAACAGCATGACTTAAAATAGAACAATTCCTAAGAGTTGCTGCAGCAGGAGAACTGGAATGGACTGACCCAGATCCTGTGGCCATCATCTGTGGTCCTAGTCTGTGTGCATCCTCCATGAGAGGTCCATAGGCAGGCAGCACAAGAATGGGCCTTTTCTGCAGTGGTCCCACATTTGTGGAATGCTCTTCTCAAGGTGGCTTGCCTGACACTTGCATTACATATCTTTAGGTGCCAGCTGAAAATGTTTCTCTATAGCCAGGCCTTTGGCTGATTAAGCAATCTATGGCCTTTCAAATGTGTTTGTGGGAAGGGGGCTATTGGCTTGTTTTTGTTTTATTATGTATTTCATGTTCTCATTTTGTATTTTTATGTTGTGAACTGCCTTGTGATCATCGGATGAAGGGTGGTATACAAACTGAATAAATAAATAAATAAATAAATATAAATAAATATTAATAATATAATCACATCTGGCCATTATGCTTATGGGAGCATGGGTATGATCAGCACCCATACTGATATGGATAGCTCTTAAACTGGAGAGGGGGGGAATTGGTTTCTCACTGTTTAAACAATATATTTTGCTACAGTTTGTATTATAATCTGAGATATTTATTCCCCACCGTGTTAATTTGGTTTATTAGTAGTAGCAGCAGCTGTAGTATACTACATTTCATAAAAAGATCACAGAAGGAGTTTCTTCAATAATATTGTCTGTTGTTGGTCCCAGTCTGGTTTGGCTGCCAATGGCTTCTGTTGATTAAAGGAAAAATATACAAAGTAATGCATCATGGCAGCCAGCACAGGAGGATGATAAATGGTTCTTACATCTTCACTGTTCATACGAAGAAATAGTTTTATGGCATTCTAGGAAAGAAAGCAGGATTAGACGTTATGTGCAACCAAGGAGTGGGTGCTCGCTGCTCTGCTTTCATGTATGGTGAAATTGAGGATGACACCTTAATCAGAAAACTCAGGTGTTTTCTATTCAACAGACGAAGCAATGAAATGGATTTCATGAAGAGAAGGGATCTCTTTATCAACAGTCTGTGAGAATGTAGCTTTCCATTCAGGAGAGCATGTGTGTTAGGGCTTTTTCCACTGAGATGTTCCATTGAGATGTTCCATTGAGACACAACTTGTCTGCAAGATACAGCTGCATCAATGGCATGATATCTATTGGCAATGCAACAGGAGAGGCAACTGGGCTGCACATTGATTCTCTTTGCATTCCAGAGGGAGAATTTGAAGAGCTTCCCAGAACTTTGGAAAGTGGGAACCATCAATTAATGAGGGTTGCCGCAGCGAAGGGAAGATATATGATTAATGGGTTAGTTTCCTTTTGGAAGTATCTGTCTCTGAAGCCTTGATTCTACCATCTTTAAGGGGAAACGTTTCTTTAAACCTGCTGACAGTACAAAAGTGGTTTGCTACCACTTTTGTAGCAAACTGTATTTAAGAATTGCACAAGTCTATTTGGTAGTTTCTTTCGCCTTGTTGGTTGTTAATAAAAATACAATTTATAAATAATTAAAATTAGAGGGTTTTCAGCTGTGAGTCTGACACACACCACACCAAAATAGCACTACCCACTAGGGTTATAGTGGGAAATGAAGTCTGCAGTCTGAGTTCTGGTGAGCCATAGAAAACTTTACGTACTTCGGAGAAGGCCAAAATGAACATTTCAATCCAAAAGGGAAGTTGGCCAGCGTGTGCAAGTCTACACTTCTTTAAAAAGAGCTATGACTCCACCTAACTCCTAGCTGTGAAATACAGGGCATGACCATATCGTATTTCCTTTTCTTCAGTCCATCTCCCATTAAGCAAAGGAAGGCTTTAAGCTTTCCAACCAGGCCTATAGTGATGCACACACACACAAGTTTGCATGAGGGCCCTTCCATGCAGCCCTAGCCATCTGCCTGAATATAAGAGAATGAGAGGTGGGGAATGTGAGGTGCTCCGCAACTTACTGTAACAACTTCGTGGTGAGGTCCAGCACTTATTTTTCTTGAAGAAAATCACTGACTTGGATTGAAAAAATGGCCAGGGAAAAAACAATGCTGTCCAGGGTTGTAAAGACTGCGGAGAGAATACCGTATTTTTCACTCTATAAGACGCACCTAGTTTTTGGAGGAGGAAAACAAGAAAAAAATATTTTGAATCTCAGAAGCCAGAACAGCAAGAGGGATCACTGCGCAGTGAAAGCAGCAATCCCACCTGCTGTTCTGGCTTCTGGGATAGCTGTGCAGCCTGCATTCGCTCCATAAGACGCACACACTTTCCCCCTTACTTTTTAGGAGGGAAAAATGAGTCTTATAGAGCAAAAAATGCGGTAATTGGGTGCACTCTTCCCACCTTAGATCAAATCTATGCTGCCAGGTGTCATAAGATAGCAGCAGAGATAGCACCGGATAGTGCGCTCCCCGGAAATGATTTATTTCAGCTTCTGCCTTCTGGAAGAAGGTATAGGGTTATAAAGACCAGGACTAGCCACCTGAGAAACAGTTTCTACGCAAATGCAATTCTGGTTCTAAACTCAGCATAAGGGGTCTCTATAGTATAGTGTATTTTTTAGTATAGTGTATTTTATAGTATAGTATAGTGTATTTTAAAATGGGGTATCAGAGTTTTTAGGGGTTTTTATAGTATAGTATAGTATAGTATAGTATAGTATAGTATAGTATAGTATAGTGTATTTTAAAATGGGGTCTCAGAGTTTTTAGGGGTTTTTGAATGTTTTATGTAGTTTTTCAATTTCATTGTTCTGTATGGGACAATGACAATAAAGATATCGTATATCGTATATATCGTATATCAAAGGCCCTCATAAGGAAGCAGCCCCGGCAGAGTCATACATCTGCCCCAAATAAACTAGTAAGGCTGTATGCTAAATTCCCGATTGGTGATTTCCTCCGACTCTCCCTCCACATTTCTCTCTTTCTTAAAATGATTAGATGCAGCTTGATGCTTGTTTCCCTTCAGTTGTCATTAAGAAATGACAGCTGTGTCTCGTGCAAATAAGCGCAGCCTATTTCATACAGGCATCAGTCCAGGGGATCATTTGCTTGTTGCTTAATCTTCGTTGGTTATGGATAATTAAGATGCACCTGTTAAAAGTCCCTGCCTTGTTCACTGACATCCCTGCTTAATTATACCACATACCTGCTTCTTTGCAAAAACAAATTATTCCAGAGAAATGTGGTTTCATCTCTTTTTCACGCTCATTCATTTTATAGCTCTAAATGGATCTGCTGCAAATACCATAGTAGAAGCAAATTAAAGTGCCCTCCATTTATAATGTATGGCCACAGTGGACAGCGGCTTACACCAGAGAAAAGCAAGTATTAATTTCACATGGCTAACAATGACCAAAGCAGTTACTGTTCACTTATTCTGGGTAATTTTATATATATATATATATATATATATATATATATATATGCGCAGGTTTTGGTGTCTTCGGGTGTCTTCCCGTGTAAGAGTCGGGGTGTCTGTGCGACGTTTCGACGAGGTCTCACTCGTCATCTTCAGGCTGGTGCTTTCGGCTTCTTGTTACTGGAACAGAGCAGAATCTGGTGTTTGAGTTCCTATAAATACTGTTGAGGGGTGTGGTGTATAGCCTCCAACGTTCTGGGCAGAGAGGAAGTTCCTAGATTAGTGTGCCTTTTCTTCTTTTGTTCCTTAATTACTTGAGGGATATTTTGAGTGATTTCATGAGTGATATTCTGAATACCACTGGGTGGGTCATTAAGTGTAGATTAGTTGCTAAAGCTTTCGTGTCTTGACCTCTTGAGCTTGTGAAGAGTTTTTCTGAGAAGATGGCTGTGCTGCATTTAGTTGTGCTCTGGCTTGGCTTCGTGTATAGGGGCGAGCTGTGGTTTTGTGCCTTGTGCCAGCCAGATCTGTGTAGGGATTGCAGGGGGGTGCAGCATCCGGAGGTGCCACTATAGTTTGGCTACTGGATGGAGTCTGTAATATGTCTGTGGAGAGGGTCTGGGTTTGGGTCTGGTGTGGTTGATTGGTGACGGCGTTCTGTGTGCCTCTGGTTCTGGTGTCGGTTTTTGTGGGGAGGGCTAATTTCCAGATGTCTGGCAGGCGGGACGTGTCGTCACGCTTGTTCATGTTGTGAGGGTGTTTCTCTATCTCGATGGCTTCCATGATTATTCTCTTGTGGTGATGTTCCATGTTAAAGAGCAATTTGGAATCTGCAAAATTAATTTCGTGTCCTGTTTCTTTCATGTGTTGGAAAAGAGAGGAAGTTTTTTCTTCTTTTTTGACGGCATTCTTGTGTTCTGCGATACGTGCATTTATTCGTCTGTTTGTTTGTCCAATGTACGTGGCTGGGCAGACTTTGCAGGGTATTTCATAGACCCCTTGGTTTTCCAGCTGGATTTTGTCTTTTGGGTTTCTGAGGATATTGGCTATTTTTTGGTTGGTGCAGAAGGCTGTTTTGATATTGTGTTTATGGAGGATTTTGCTGATTTTGTCTGTAGTGCCCTTGATATAAGGAAGGAGGGCCATGCCATTGTTTTCTTCTGTGTCTTGGTTTTTGGGGGGTGTTTCTTTTTGGATTAGCTTCGTAACCCTGTTTTTCTGGTATCCATTGGCGATTAACACATTTGAGAGATTCTGTAACTCAGTTGTCAAGTGGTCTTTGTCAGCCAGGCGTTTGGTTCTGGAGATGAGAGTCTTGGCTACGGAGTTTATTTGTGCAGGGTGGTGGTGTGATTGTGCATGTAAGTAGCGGTTGGTGTGTGTTTTTTTCCGGTAGATAGTGTGTCCTAGGGAGCCATCAGGTTTTTTGTAGATTAGGACGTCAAGAAAGGGGAGTTGGTTGTTGTCTTCTATTTCCATAGTGAATTGTATTTTGGGGTGTAGGCTGTTGAGATGTGTGAGGAAGCTATCTAGTTTTTCTTTCCCGTGTGGCCAAATTACAAAGGTGTCGTCAACATATCTGAGCCAAAGTTTGGGTTTGTGTTCTGACTTGTCTAAAGCATTGGTTTCAAAGTGTTCCATGTACAAATTTGCGATGACCGGTGAGAGGGGTGATCCCATAGGTGCTCCTTCTATCTGTTTGTATCTTTGTCCATTGTGGATGAAGTACGTGTTGGTTAGGCAGTGGTTGGTCAGGTCCAGGATGTATTTGGGGGGGTTGTATTTGTTTTGAATGGCTGTCAAGGCTTCATTAATGGGCACTTGAGTGAAGAGAGATACCACATCGAAGCTCACAAGTAGGTCATCGGGATGTAGGTATTGCTTCTTTATTGTTTCTATGAACTGGAAGGAGTTAGTAACGTGTGAAGCGATGGATTCTGCATAGGGCTGAAGTTGCTTAGCGAGAAATTTAGCGAGATTTTGTAGAGGTGAGCCTATGGAGCTGACTATTGGTCTGAGTGGTGTTCCTTCTTTGTGTATCTTGGGGAGACCGTAGAGTTTGGGGCATCTGGATTATTTTTCTCTGGGGATGATTCTTAGCTGGATTTCTTCACTGATAGGAGAGGCTTTTATTTTGGATTTGGTGGTTTTTTCCAGATAGGTGGTGGGATCTGTTTTTATAGGTTGGTAGGTAGGGTCTTGGAGTAGATTTGATAGTTTTGCTTGGTAGTCCGATGTGTTCATCACAACAGTGGCGTTGCCTTTGTCTGCTGGGAGAATGATTATGTTGTTGTCTTTCCTCAGGTTGGTGAGTGCTTTCTGTTCTTCTTTGTGTAAATTGCTTCTGGGTGGTTTGCTGGAGCAGAGGATGTTGGTGACTTCAAGTCTGATTTTATTGGCTTCATCTGGGTCGATTTTGGTCAGGCTAGCTTCGACTCCGCATATGATGTTTTCCGTGGGGATGCGTCTCGGGGCGACTGCAAAGTTGAAACCTTTGGAGAGTACTTAGGTTTCAGTTGGGGTGAGGATCCTGTCTGATATGTTATGTACTGTTTGTTTCATGGGTTGTTGTGGAGGGTGGCTGGGTTTCTGGCGTTTCTCTAGTTTGTAGAGTTTGTTGGTGTGTCTGTCTGTCTTATGTGAGGTCTCAGTTTCAGCTCTCCAGACGGCTAGTTGTTTGCATTTGTCCCAGAGTGCAGGGTGGATTTTGTTACATAGTTTGAGGTGAAGAGTGAGCAGATCTTTGTTGGTTTGGTTTAGTAGGTATCTTTTCTTATGTATTTCGTTTCTGATTAGGGATAGTTCAGTTCGTTTCAGGATCCTTTCGGTAGCTGGGGTTTTAGAGTGGAATTTAAGTTGGAAGCATGTGGGAGTTAAGTTGTTGTCTCGGCAGTTGCGTAGGAACAGGAGATCACATAAGATGGTGGCTCTTCGGATTTCTAGTTTCTCGTAGGTTCTTGTCAGCTGGAAGGTTTCCTCCCCGTAGAGGTGAGATATTTGCTTTCGTAGATTTTCACGGGTACAGGAATGCAGGTTTTGGTGTCTTCGGGTGTCTTCCCGTGTAAGAGTCACCCGAAGACACCAAACCTGCATTCCTGTACCCGTGAAAATTCCAGCTGACAAGAACCTACGAGAAACTAGAAATCCGAAGAGCCACCATCTTATGTGATCTCCTGTTCCTACGCAACTGCCGAGACAACAACTTAACTCCCACATGCTTCCAACTTAAATTCCACTCTAAAACCCCAGCTACCGAAAGGATCCTGAAACGAACTGAACTATCCCTAATCAGAAACGAAATACATAAGAAAAGATACCTACTAAACCAAACCAACAAAGATCTGCTCACTCTTCACCTCAAACTATGTAACAAAATCCACCCTGCACTCTGGGACAAATGCAAACAACTAGCCGTCTGGAGAGCTGAAACTGAGACCTCACATAAGACAGACAGACACACCAACAAACTCTACAAACTAGAGAAACGCCAGAAACCCAGCCACCCTCCACAACAACCCATGAAACAAACAGTACATAACATATCAGACAGGATCCTCACCCCAACTGAAACCTAAGTACTCTCCAAAGGTTTCAACTTTGCAGTCGCCCCGAGACGCATCCCCACGGAAAACATCATATGCGGAGTCGAAGCTAGCCTGACCAAAATCGACCCAGATGAAGCCAATAAAATCAGACTTGAAGTCACCAACATCCTCTGCTCCAGCAAACCACCCAGAAGCAATTTACACAAAGAAGAACAGAAAGCACTCACCAACCTGAGGAAAGACAACAACATAATCATTCTCCCAGCAGACAAAGGCAACGCCACTGTTGTGATGAACACATCGGACTACCAAGCAAAACTATCAAATCTACTCCAAGACCCTACCTACCAACCTATAAAAACAGATCCCACCACCTATCTGGAAAAAACCACCAAATCCAAAATAAAAGCCTCTCCTATCAGTGAAGAAATCCAGCTAAGAATCATCCCCAGAGAAAAATAATCCAGATGCCCCAAACTCTACGGTCTCCCCAAGATACACAAAGAAGGAACACCACTCAGACCAATAGTCAGCTCCATAGGCTCACCTCTACAAAATCTCGCTAAATTTCTCGCTAAGCAACTTCAGCCCTATGCAGAATCCATCGCTTCACACGTTACTAACTCCTTCCAGTTCATAGAAACAATAAAGAAGCAATACCTACATCCCGATGACCTACTTGTGAGCTTCGATGTGGTATCTCTCTTCACTCAAGTGCCCATTAATGAAGCCTTGACAGCCATTCAAAACAAATACAACCCCCCCAAATACATCCTGGACCTGACCAACCACTGCCTAACCAACACGTACTTCATCCACAATGGACAAAGATACAAACAGATAGAAGGAGCACCTATGGGATCACCCCTCTCACCGGTCATCGCAAATTTGTACATGGAACACTTTGAAACCAATGCTTTAGACAAGTCAGAACACAAACCCAAACTTTGGCTCAGATATGTTGACGACACCTTTGTAATTTGGCCACACGGGAAAGAAAAACTAGATAGCTTCCTCACACATCTCAACAGCCTACACCCCAAAATACAATTCACTATGGAAATAGAAGACAACAACCAACTCCCCTTTCTTGACGTCCTAATCTACAAAAAACCTGATGGCTCCCTAGGACACACTATCTACCGGAAAAAAACACACACCAACCGCTACTTACATGCACAATCACACCACCACCCTGCACAAATAAACTCCGTAGCCAAGACTCTCATCTCCAGAACCAAACGCCTGGCTGACAAAGACCACTTGACAACTGAGTTACAGAATCTCTCAAATGTGTTAATCGCCAATGGATACCAGAAAAACAGGGTTACGAAGCTAATCCAAAAAGAAACACCCCCCAAAAACCAAGACACAGAAGAAAACAATGGCATGGCCCTCCGTCCTTATATCAAGGGCACTACAGACAAAATCAGCAAAATCCTCCATAAACACAATATCAAAACAGCCTTCTGCACCAACCAAAAAATAGCCAATATCCTCAGAAACCCAAAAGACAAAATCCAGCTGGAAAACCAAGGGGTCTATGAAATACCCTGCAAAGTCTGCCCAGCCACGTACATTGGACAAACAAACAGACGAATAAATGCACGTATCGCAGAACACAAGAATGCCGTCAAAAAAGAAGAAAAAACTTCCTCTCTTTTCCAACACATGAAAGAAACAGGACACGAAATTAATTTTGCAGATTCCAAATTGCTCTTTAACATGGAACATCACCACAAGAGAATAATCATGGAAGCCATCGAGATAGAGAAACACCCTCACAACATGAACAAGCGTGACGACACGTCCCGCCTGCCAGACATCTGGAAATTAGCCCTCCCCACAAAAACCGACACCAGAACCAGAGGCACACAGAACGCCGTCACCAATCAACCACACCAGACCCAAACCCAGACCCTCTCCACAGACATATTACAGACTCCATCCAGTAGCCAAACTATAGTGGCACCTCCGGATGCTGCACCCCCCTGCAATCCCTACACAGATCTGGCTGGCACAAGGCACAAAACCACAGCTCGCCCCTATACACGAAGCCAAGCCAGAGCACAACTAAATGCAGCACAGCCATCTTCTCAGAAAAACTCTTCACAAGCTCAAGAGGTCAAGACACGAAAGCTTTAGCAACTAATCTACACTTAATGACCCACCCAGTGGTATTCAGAATATCACTCATGAAATCACTCAAAATATCCCTCAAGTAATTAAGGAACAAAAGAAGAAAAGGCACACTAATCTAGGAACTTCCTCTCTGCCCAGAACGTTGGAGGCTATACACCACACCCCTCAACAGTATTTATAGGAACTCAAACACCAGATTCTGCTCTGTTCCAGTAACAAGAAGCCGAAAGCACCAGCCTGAAGATGACGAGTGAGACCTCGTCGAAACGTCGCACAGACACCCCGACTCTTACACGGGAAGACACCCGAAGACACCAAAACCTGCATTCCTGTACCCGTGAAAATCTACGAAAGCATATATATATATATATATATATATATATATATATTATTGGTGTGCTGGTTTAAGTGGAAGGAGAGAGGATCTCTTGCCATTCCTAACCCAATAAGGTCGAACAATTATAACCCCGGGCCCTAAATGTATTGTCCATTTTTAAAATAGCAAAAAATAAAAGGATAACATCTTGGGCATAGAAAGTTCTTTACTTATTATAAGAATATGTGTGCAATCTGCCGGCATTTGCTGTTCGTTAATTTAACCATAATCAAATTTAAAACGAAAGGGAATATATCCTTCATCATTATGGCAGCTGTCATATGTAGAAATTGATCCAAGTTGGCGTTCGGCATACACCTGGTCGTCCAGGAAAAAACAGGCAAGAATTTTAAAACACAATCCTATTGATTTTGCATTCCTAAAATGGTAGCCATCATTGCGCCCAAACCATTGTTGTATCCCTGATAGACCTTTGTCTGGATTGTATCAATTTAGACTGCAGGCAGTAATTCATATTCCACCAGCCCCTCATATAGAAAACTAGGTTAACAGAACCTTTTCCCTTGTATGCTAGCTTTCCATCAAGTAACACCCCCACAAACACCACCCACGCCTGCAGTCTGAAAGACTACAGGCAAGTCACTGGTTTTCCACCTCTATGAAAACTAGTCCCAAGTTACCAACTCCTGTTTGTCTCTTGGAGCCCAGAGCCAAGTGAAACATTTCATCAGAACTTTCAGGTAACTTATCGCTATATTGGTACTCTGTCTTACATGAACAGTCTTCATTTGTTTCCTAAATAACAATCACTACAATTGTTCCATAGATTAAGCCTGTTGCACTGCAATTCTCCTGGTGCATTTTGCTCCTGGAAATTATTTGCAAAGAGCCTTGCTCAGAAATTATTGTTTGAAATCATCATTACATCCAAACGGTTTAAGAGTTTAGATGCTTTTGAGTTGGGAGGTAATTTCCAGGCTGAGGTTGTCCCTTGGGGAATTTTCCTTCTGCCGGTCAACCAGGGAATGATTACAGTGCCAGAGTTTTGTGCGTATACAACCATAGTCAGAATTATTCATCTAAGAATTGCAGAAGAAGCAACTCCTCTCCCTGCAATAATGCAGGTGAAACTGGCAAACTAGGGGGAATATATAAACAGTCAGCTGCTGAAAAGTGATTGTTTTCTCCGTTCCCCAAAGAAGAAGCTGCAGAACCAACACCTAAAGTTCCCCCCTCGCTTTCTGGCCTTTGTTTCATTTTGAATCATAAAAGCGATTGTCAAAAATGCTGCAGAAAAGACTTTCACACAGAATTGCATATCAAAGTCTCAACAGAACACTTCCTTTGCTTCAGATAAATGGATTGTGATTCAGAGGCACAGATGTGTGTTGATTTGCAGGAAACAAAGTAAGGTTACATGTGGCAGCCACGCCATCAGCAACTGGTTCACCTTGCCTGCTTGGAAAGCAAAAGAGATTGACAAGGTTCAACTGTAGAACGTAGTGCAACTTTTTTCTATTATATATGAAAGCAAGATTCGTTTGAAGTCTTTGAGAACGTTCAAGTCAGCCCTGGAGGAATGTTAGGCTTCAGAGTGTTTACCTCTGGCTCTTGTTCCACCTTCTACTGTTTTAAAGTGGCCATGAGGCATTGTGGGGAAGAGAAAAGCTTAAAACAGGTAAGGGATAAGAAAATCTAGTTCCGTATAAGGGCAAGTGAAAACTAGCAGGTTTTGGTGATTTGTAAGGGGCAGTGGGATGTGTGTGTGTGTGTGTGTGTGTGTGTGTGTGTGTGTGTGTGTGTACTGTACAGTGGTACCTCGGGTTAAGAACTTAATTCGTTTTGGAGGTCAGTTCTTAAACTGAAACTGTTCTTAACCTGAGGTACCACTTTAGCTAATGGGGCCTCCCACTGCCGCTGCCGTGTGATTTCTGTTCTCATCCTGAAGCAAAGTTCTTAACCCGAGGTACTATTTCTGGGTTAGCGGAATCTGTAACCTGAAGCACCTGTAACCTGAAGTGTCTGTAACCCGAGGTACCACTGTATTTGTTCTTAGCCCTGAGAATATTGCCCCTTTCCTTTCCTATTTTCCAATGCAGACACACAGCATTCAACCAGAGCCTAACACCCTCTGAACACTGAGGGGGCCTGCAGGGGCGGAGCAATGGGGGTTCTGTGGGGGCAGGTCACACCAGGGGTCATCCTGAATGGGGGTGACATTCAGCACACACCTCCGCCCATGACTCCCAAGCCTATGGCAAGCGGCGGCCCTGATGGGCCGTCAGGGCCACCGGCAAAGCAGCAAAGCTCCATCCTTCTGCCCTGGCTCACTGTAGGCTTAGGAGTCACGGGCGGGGGGTTGCCACACTGCCCAGGCTCCCTGGTGGAGGAGGCAGGCAAACAGGCAGGCAGGCAGGCAGGGGAGAGGACAGGTGTCTTCTCTGAAGCAGGGTGACATTCGGTGCGCCCCCGCCTGTGACTCCCAAGCCTACAGCAAGCTGGGAGAAGGGGGGTTGCTTGGCTGACAGCCAAGGAGACATGGGCGGGGGGGGGTGACAAAAAAAATTCCGCATCGGGTACCACCTGACCTTGCTACACCTCTGGGGGCCTGGCCCCCTAAAAACACACACACACATATACATTGGGGTCCCCGAAAGTGCTTTGGCCCCTAGGAGCTGGTGCCTATGGACTAAAGGAAAGATGGAAGAACCAGTGGTAACTGAATAGAACAGGTGCAAACCAGTTCTGTTCAAAAGAATGACAGAAAAAAAGTTCTAAACACTGGCTGTGGATAGGATTTTAATACAGCTTTAAGACAGCGGTGATAAATAACACAAATTCTTTTTTATTAGCTACTTCTACATAAATTGGAAATTCTGAACCACAATTAACTTTGTCAGATACTTTTCAGAGGTTATTTAAAGTAAACTCCCATTGGTGAGCCGAGGTATTGGATTTACTAGCAATTATTTGTGCAGTCCCAAAATGCAAGATTAGTTCTTTTAATTAATAACCTTTTGGAGACTTTTACTGCTGCAATAGATTAATCATTCTAAAATATTCCACAGTTGCATTATAGGACTCCCTGCCGATGTTGCGACTGCTGTAGTTTTCCACACAGAATAAAAAGATAGAAAGTCTTGATTGCACATTAATGAGTATAAGATTTTATGGCTTTTAGCTGGATGAGTTTGCTTTAGATCCGGAGTATAGAATTTTAATTGGGGATAAATGGGAAAAATTATCCTGAAATCCTCTGCTTCAACAATACAGTATTGTACACCAAACGTACCTTTACTGCAGTGCCATTTTTAGTGGAAATACTTGAGGCAAGGGTTACTTAAACTTGTTATAACTATTCATAATTTAAAAATATGGCAAACAATATCTAGATCAGCTGTATTTCAATTTGATTGTTTGATATAGAAACAAATGATAATGGCAATAAAATGAACCAGCTGCCAAAAACATAAAGCAATTAGTAAAAGAAATGAAAAGTGTATTGAAACAGAAGAACAGAAGAACATATAGTGCCTGTTTCAGATTTGGAAGAAGTTCAATGTCCTTTTCTATTTGATTTTATGGTAGTGATATTGGATAATGAACACAGAAAAACTTTAAATAAGAAGTGAATAAATAATCTTCGCTTACTGTTTTCTATCACTGCTGTGGCCGTTGCTCACCAGGAAAATCTCAAGCACAATTTCCAGGGCAGCAAGTGGAAATTTGGCACTTCATACCTCACTTCCTCTGTTCAAAAAGCCTCACAATGCAAAAATGTGAGATGCACTATTATCGTTAAGAAGCTTCTGCTATTTACCACTAAGTAACGAATATATTCATTGTCATCTAGTCTTTTTATCCATAATAAAAAAAAATGGGGGCGTTCTTTTTTTTCCTGTCAAATTTTCCCTGTTAACGCTAAGTTGGCCAGTGATCTCACTAGCTTAGCAGACTTCGCCAGAGCACGTTCTCCGCTCTCCAGTTGACAAATAAAGGATCACTCTTTGCCACAACTCAGGTCATTTTGGGACATCTGTCATGCAGGCCAGGGTCAATCACAGCATCAGCCTAGGACATCCTACAGCCCAGCTGCTGGGTTGGTGAGTTAAGTTTGTGTGACAGTGAGCAAGTCAGTGAGAAATAACTGGAGGTTTCAAGTGATATTTGCAGGATTATTGAGGGCGGCGGGGGGGTGAATTGAAAAGAGCATTTGTTTCTCTCCTGAAAAACAACACACAGTTTCGGGGAAGGGGTTGTTTTATTATTTATCTCATAGCTCTACAAATATGGAAAAGTCAAAGGATGCGTTAATTTATTGTTCCTTGGAGCAAAGGCATGCCAGCCACTGACATACCCTCCAAGTGTCCTGATTTCCAGGGACAGTCCCAGAATTACAAAAGCTATCCCAGCTTCTGATTTGATCCCAGAATGTCCCTATTCCCTGCTGCTGGGAGGAGGATGAGCCAGTGCTTGTCCCAAATTGCCGTGGCAAGAAAGCATCCTGTTGCATCTCTATGACCTCTCCATCGCCACTGCTGCTGGCCTCATCCCTTGGACAGCTCCTAACAGCTGCTGGAGAACAGGCAAAGAAGAGGAGAGGTTCTGCCAAGGCCCAGCCCCATGTGATGCACTGGCTATGAGATGCAGGCCAAGGGCAGGGAGTCTTCTTGTTGTTTTTTAAATGCTTTGTGCATCTGCATCTAATCTTGCCCTTTTCTAAAATTAATTTGTTGGTGTGTAGATAAGAAATCTGATAAGAGATTGGGTGGTCAAGGAGGGTCAGTTGTGGGGGGGAGAGGGAAATGTCCCTATTTTCATCTGAGGAATGTTGGAGGGCATGCAGTGATATTGTATAGTCTCCTTAGAATCTGCACCACCCTTCCCCAACTTCATGAAGCGTTACAGACGCTTCAGGTTACAGACTCCACTAACCCAGAAATAGTACCTCAGGTTAAGAACTTTGCTTCAGGATAAGAACAGAAATCACTCAGCGGCAGTGGGAGGCCCCATTAGCCAAAGTGGTACCTCAGGTTAAGAACAGTTTCAGGTTAAGAACAGACCTCCAGAACGAATTAAGTTCTTAACCTGAGGTACCACTGTACAGCAATCAGCCCCAACTAGCATAGCGAATGGTCAGGGATGATGGGAACTGTATTTCTTCTAGGTTGTCAACGTCTAACCTACATTCGTATTTCCTGTGATAAATCACTCCCATATTTCCTCTGCTATGTTTCAACATGTTAGGATAATACCTTATGGCAATCATAACCCATGGTTAGTAACTTGTGTCTTTGCTCGTTATCTTTAAAAAATATGCCATAAGGAGGATTACTTCCATGTATTTTTTAAAGTCACTCCAGTGCAGAGGTAGCATCTCAAATTATTTCTTTATAATTGGCACCTCACCTGCCTCCATGCAAGGGGGTCTTGACATCCAAGCCGCTCAGCTGGGGAGAATCCAGCTCCCAACCTGAAGAAGGTAATTGCTTTAAGAGGCAAAAAATGTCAATTATCTGCATGTGGAATTGGCAGGTTAGTTTTCAAATAGATAATGCTTCTGATATATGCAGACTCCAAAGTTTTCTTCACCATCTTTGAATGAAATGGGATTACTTTTGTAAGGGAGAACAGACTCTCTGGTCCCAAAAGGATGTAGAGCTCGGTCACATATTGTGTGTACAGCACTTGTTCATCTACACCAGGCATAGGCAAACTTGGCCCTCCAGATGTTTTGGGACTACAATTCCCATCATCCCTGACCACTGGTCCAGTTAGCTAGGAATGATGGGAGTTGTAGTCCCAAAACAGCTGGAGGGCTGAGTTTGCCTATGCCTGATGTACACACATTCAGCAGTAGACATGGAGGTGTGCTGCACTGACTTCTTTTTAACGGTACTAATATAGAGTTCATGGACTATACATACTTGGTCCTTCAAGCTGTAATGTCAAAAGACGTTTTAATTATGCTCCACAAATGGAAGAATCTTGTTGAGTAGCATGAGCTGCATTTCCCTTTGCAATGTTTGATATAAAATAGCAAATTATAGCAAATGAACAATGACTGGCAAAGTCAATGTGTAATTACGAGAGAGAGCTTCACCATTTGCATATTTCATCATTTAAGTATTTTTTGTTGTTTTATAATTTCCATGCTTAATTACTTGGAGCAAGTAAGGAACACTAGCAAAAGGAGGTGCAGAGATTTCTTTGCTTAAACATCTGTGAGAGAGCCTGGTTCTCCTCTTCCAAAGTTTAGCTAACACTTTCTTCCTTCATATATTCTGGAAGACGCTTGGCAACTTTGCCCCTGGGCTGGTTCCAGCCCATTGAAGCCCTTTGTACGCGAGGAGGAAGGCTTGTCCGCTCCACCACAGATGCAGAACAACATGCGAAGCAAGGACTTTGAAGGTTTAATTGCAGGTGTAGTCCTTACCCTCTTGCAAAATAGTATGTACACCGGTACACACTAAATTATTTTATCACAGAGTGTGTGGTCTGTGTATCTGTGGGTGCCTGTGCTGGTTCCACCACCGCAAAGAGATTCAACAGCCAAGATGCTGTATACTGTAAGTGCTACACTGATGAGCTTTTCAAAATAGATACCCAAGTACAGTAGCACCTTGGTTCTCAAACTTAATCCATTCCAGGAGTCTGTTCGACTCCCGAAACCATTCAAAAACCAAGGTGCAGCTTCCGATTGGCTGCAGAAGCTTCCTGCACTCAAGCAGAAGCCGTGTGGGACAGTCAGCTTCCAAAAAATGTTCACAAACTGGAACACTTACTTCCGGGTTTGCGGTGTTCTGGAGCCAAAACGTACGAGTACAAAGGCGTTTGAGAACCAAGGTATGACTGTGTATATGTCCGCTGTAGCTAGGTGTATTTAATGAAAGGCAAGCAGCGCAAGGGAACTATTGAGCTGTTGTTTTTCTTGTACTGCCTAGAACTCCCTTCTGAGTTATTACATTCTGAAATTTACTGCTTTCGATGCCACATTAACGTAATTAACTCCAGTTCTCAAAATATAATTGGACCAGAGCAGCACCACAGTTTTGCACAACATTATAGGTTATGTTGTTTTGAACATTGTTCTCCCAGATTAGCCAGTAAACGAGAGAAATGTTAAGCCACTTATCCTTCAAGAAAGGCGAGGGGAATTTTATTCTAATCCCTAAACTACATACCCTGTAGTTAGAACTACCAAGGTCGGTGAAATATTTCCAAGTATAAGACTGCAAGTTTTTAATGAGGCTGACCCTTGATGCACCTTGAATTTGTACTTTTAAGGTAGGCTAATATGAAAGAATTAAAAGTATGCAGGTCTTTCTTATATATATTTGAGAGCTGCAGGATCAGCAATGAACCAATTAATAGAGAAATAGAAGAAGGAAAGGTTCTCCACTCCTAGCCCCCATCACCAACCAAATCAATTCAGGTTTGAAATTAGATTAGGAAAATCTATTTGAGTTTTTCTCAATGTCCTTTTGAAGTAAAAGAAGTAATTGCTTGCATATTTTATTTGGCAAAATATTTCTCAGCTACTCTGAACTATACGGTTTGGTATAGCTTCCTGGACTGCTGCACCTCTGAGGAATTTCAATCCATTTATTCGCCCCCACCGACCCCACATATATCTCAGATGCCTGTCATTTCACTTAGAATCTTAATATTCTGTTCAGAATTTGATTTTCCATGCTCACAAGGTTTGTTCCCTGGAGACTTCTGCAGTATCTAACGTCTGCATGAACGAAACAAGAAAGCAGCACAGCTTGATTTAATTGACATCAAGTTAATTTTTTTTTCCACTTTCCCATTTGGGGCTCTGCTTGTAAGGTTTTGACTGGATTCGATTGATTTATTTTTTGCAAATTTATTTTTAGTAGCGTTTGAATTAGCAGTTGGTTCCTGTGAGGAATGGGTTTGCTGTCTATGGCAAGGATGAAGATCAGGGCTGAGGAACCCTTTTTAGCTCAGGGGTAGTGGGTGGGCCAAGGGACGCGGGTGGCGCTGTGGGTTAAACCACACAGCCTAGGACTTGCCGATCAGAAGGTCGGCGGTTCGAATCCCCACAACGGGGTGAGCTCCCATTGTTCGGTCCCTGCCAACCTGGCAGTTCGAAAGCACGTCAAAGTGCAAGTAGATAAATAGGTACCACTCCGGCGGGAAGGTAAACGGTGTTTCCATGTGCTGCTCTGGTTTGCCAGAAGCGGCTTAGTCATGCTGGTCACATGACCCGGAAGCTGTATGCCGGCTCCCTCGGCCAATAAAGCGAGATGAGCGCCCCAACCCCAGAGTCGGTCACGACTAGACCTAATGGTCATGGGTCCCTTTACCTTTTAGTGGGTGGGCCAATGGATAAGGCTCCTATCTTTGTGTAGTAGGCTACATTCCAGCAAAACGAAAGGTTTTTGCTCATGCACACATATGATCTCTACCTTCCATCAGGGCATGCACATGACACTATCACAGGTGTAAAAGCACTTTAGGAAGGCTTTGAGCAGGTCTGGTGTGCCCAGTGGAGATGGGGCAATGCTTGGGGGAGAGCAAGACCTAGGAGGAATCCTGAGGACCAGACAGAGAGCCCCGGAGGACTGCTATTGGCCCCCACCTCGATATAGAAAAAGCAAACATTTCCCTCCCACTGCCTCAAAATCTAACCCCAAAGTCAAAGAAAAGGCTGAACAAACATGAAATTTATCCTGTGTTCTACTCTGTTTTCCCCAGGGCAAGGATGAAAAACTTGTTTTGATTACACTGGCTTTCTGTTATTTTTCTTTCCTGCATTAAATGAATAAGATGCTTGCTGCAAATCGTGCCTCTTTTTAGAGAGACGCCAAATGCCCTTGGTTTTCTGATTTCCAAAACATAAACATCTGTACAAAGAGGTTACAAAGAGATGATTCTGAATATTTAGGCGAGAAATGACCAAGAAGCGGGCAACACATTGAATCAAGAATAGTGCACACTTTGTGATGGGATGTGTGCCAAATATCATAGTTTGAACTGCCTAATCACGGGCAGCTTGTTGGGCAGAGCTTCACTGGAGCGGCAGGCTTCCAGTCTGGTCCACTGGTGAGGGGGAACTCCAGACTGCAGCACCCAAATGAGGCTCCACAGAGGTACAGAACTCATATGGTTGCACACAGACCATTAAGAAGCCTCAGCAATTCCTTTAAAAGGGTTCACGCCATATGGAGTCGTATCCTATGACTAGATTTCTTTTTATTTTGCATTGTGAAAGAATTTCCCTCAGTGATTTTAGTTCAGTACATTGGTAGAAGGAATGGTTTTAAATAGAGGTAATCACTAGCAAAAACATTCCTGAGAAGGAAGAAGTGGGAAAGTTGGTAGAAACTATTTTCCCCGCTCTGCTCCTTCATTCTATGGACCATTCTATGGTATGGCCCTGTCTGAAATAATCATCATTTTTTTAAAAATAAATTCCTCTGTGGTTCATTCTTTGGTGCAATTTGTGCAGCAAACTGTTTTATAGCTCAGTTTTCTGACATAAAATATGTATTTCATACATCGTTTTTGAAGATATACATCAAATCCCTTTAAAAATAATAAACTGTCAGACCTGACAGTCCAATATATTTATTTTAAGGTGATTCAATATGTCTTCAGAACTGACGTATGAAATACATATTTCATCCATTGCCCTCAAATATCAGCTACCATAAAATGTAGAATGATTGGTTCATAAATTTCTAGTCTGGTGATGATGAAAATATAAACATGACTTCTTTTTCCTACTTAGCTATTCCTTTGTAAATGAGATTTCGCCAGGTTGTCGTTTAAAGAGATCTTAATAATCTGAATTAATGAAATGGATGACTATTATCTCCTGCTCATATTGCACAGTATTTGCAACAGAGACTGAAAATAAGTTATTGCTTTTGTGCATTCATCTGCATACACAGCGGGTGGGACAGGGAAAGCACATTTGCTGGTATGGATATCTTTTCTATGGAAGAGTTGCTTGACAGTGGAACATTCTCAGATGGTTGTGGACTCTACTTCACTGGAGGTTTTTAAGCCGAGGTTGGATGGCCATCTGTCATGTATGATCTAGTTGGGATTCCTGCTTGGCAGGGGGTTGGACTAGAAGTCCCTTGGGGTCACTTCCAACTCTATGATTCTATTTTTGTGGTGAGAATTATCCCAACATTTCATATTCATTTGCGGGCCCATGAAGCAGGAAGCACCAAAAACAACATGGCAACATCTTGGGATTCAAATGGCCACAACTTTATTGATTACAGGTGTCAGTAGACATTGGCAAAGGTATTGAATATGTATCCTGAATTGACCAGCTCAATTACTGACTGATTATGTCATCAGGATTGATCCTGGGTTAAGGATTCCACATGGCACACATCAAAAAGGGTGATTCCTCAAGGACCTACTTTGGGGAGTACAACAACAACTTATTATTTATACCCTGCCCATCTGGCTAGGTTTCCCCAGCCACTCTGGGCGGCTCCCAACAGAATATTAAAAACACGATAAAACATCAAACATTAAAAACTTCCCTAAACAGGGCTGCCTTCAGATGTCTTCTAAAAGTCAGATAGTTGTTTATTTCCTTGACATCTGATGGGAGGACGTTCCCACAGGACGGGCGCCACTACCGAGAAGGCCCTCTGCCTGGTTCCCTGTAACCTCACTTCTTGCAGGGAGGGAACCGCCAGAAGTCTGTTAGCCCCCATATGGGCATTTGGTCAGAACCTTCCCCTTGGACCCCTTTACTAGGGTACCCAGATACTTAGTTTATGAAGAGGGGAGGTAGTGCTTCTTCCCACCCCCTTTTGTTTAGACTAAAGATCCAACCCAATGCCTTGTTCTGCCAGCAAGTTCTGATGGTTCCTATAACAAAGGCAAAAACCCCAAACTAGCAAATTCCTCCCTGGTCCCTAATATGGTGACTGATTAATTCCATAGCAAGGACATGCACATTAGTTGCCTGCTTGCCTTCAGGTAAGGTCAAACTATACAGGGTGAGTGGGATGTCTGTAGCCGATGGAGCTGACTCCAAGTGCAGTTGGCTTATGTAAATTGGAGGCTCCATCCCAGTCCACTCCCAAGTCCCGCCTTCTTAGGCCATGATTGGTCCATTAAAATTAAAATTGTGGGAAATCCCTGATAGTCCCACTGACTGGCTGAGGCTGATGACATTGTCGGCTGGTCACACGGGAAGGAATTTTGCTGCCCTCAGCTTCGCCAGGCCAGGCTGCAACTACCACTGCGGCAAAAATAGTAAATAGTCTTTTTTTTTCATGCCAGCCTTTACAGTTGACAACAAACTATTATCTGTGTAGTCATGAAACAGGTGTGTGATCATATCTGGGCCATGCCATAGCACAATACAGTAATGCTGTCACCATAAAAGGAATGTTTGGTTGGATGCAACTATTAAGTATGTTTGTTTGTTTGTTTGTTTGTTTGTTTGTTTGTTTGTATGCCGCCCTATACTCGCAGGTCTGTCACCTTTTCTTATGTCTCCTGCCTGACTGCATCCCTTGCCATATAGTTTGCCATTATCAAACAGATTACCACTGTCGACTAGAGCGATAAATCTGAGAGGACACATCTGAATGCATTATTTGGGCAAGGGATGAACCCATACCTGGTGGGTACCACGTTGGTTACCCCTGCAATATGGCCTGCAAATAGAGACTGCTTTAAATATCCTCATTTCAAGCTGACACCAAGCAATTAGCCAGTACAGTGGTACCTCAGGTTACATACGCTTCAGGTTACATACGCTTCAGGTTACAGACTCCGCTAACCCAGAAATAGTACCTTGGGTTAAGAACTTTGCTTCAGGATGAGAACAGAAATTGTGCTCCGGGAGCAGCAGGAGGCCCCATTAGCTAAAGTGGTGCTTCAGGTTAAGAACAATTTCAGATTAAGAATGGACCTCCGGAACAAATGAAGTACGTAACCAGAGGTACCACTGTATAGCATTTTCAGTTTACATGGGAAGAATTTGCCATGCTGCATGGAACAATGGAAAGCCGTCTCCCTGTGGCAGCCATACCGTGTGCAGCAGCTGCTAAGTAAAAAATGGGAAATGCTTGAAAGATGGCCACTGTAACTGTACTGGCATGGTTCCATTCTTTATTCATTTACACTATCATTTTTGTTGACAATTAGTTTGGCTGCCTCAGCCAATGTTATTTTGCAATATGTGCCATGACAAACAGTTTTTGAAGTGTGACTGAGAAGCTGTGTGGGAGATTTACCAGATACTTTCCCTTATTTAATCTTTTCTCTGTATCATATAGAGAATCTGTCTAAACCTGTTCTTTTGCGAGGGATCAGATCAAGCAACTTCAAATGTAGAAATGAAGTGTTCATAATCAATGAGTAAACAGAACAAGCAAGAATCACTCAATTTATTTGCCAGTCTTCCTACTTGGTGGTTTAACACGGAGGCAGGGGGTGGGGGTGGAGGAATACACTAAAAGCAATTTCCCCAGGGTGATACAACCCCGCTCCCCCAGATTAAAGAAATATGCTCCTTTCAGGCCTGAAATGCCCCTTTTGCTCCAAAATATGATAGCTATTTGCACTTGGTCACGTTTGACAATGAAGCCTCCTTCAAACTGTTTATCATCTCAGAAAGGTAAGACTCTCTTGTTGTTTCAGGAGACGATGTTCTCTCACAGCAAAATGAAATTTCTGCTCCCTGTTTTAGTTTTGCAACACTTTGGGTCCTCGATGCTGGATAACTCCTAGAGCATGCCATAGCAGGCATGTGGGGGGAGGGGGTTGGACTTCAGGTTGGAAGTCTTTTGTCAATGCCATACCAGCCCCATCTATTTCAGATTGCCAATTGTCACTTACACACTTATTGTTTTGCACCCAAAGCAGCTGTTCCACAAAAGACTGGCTCTGGGAAATGAAGGAGAGGCAAAAACCATTACTGGGGAAGGGAGCGTTTGAACCACATCACTCTAAAACCTTAATAAACTGTGATTGACAGCTGAGAGAGCAAATGGGGTCGTGGGAAATACTTTGGAGGAATATCCACTAAACCAGGCATAGGCAAACTCGTCCCTCCAGATGTTTTGGGACTACAACTCCCATCATCCCTGACCACTGGTCCTGTTAGCTAGGGATTATGGGAGTTGTAGTCCCAAAACAGCTGGAGGGACGAGATTGCCTATGCCCACGACTAAACCCTTAGTACCCTTGGAAATCATACAAACATGTAGGACTGCCTGAGGATGATACTTTTCCGGTGATAACTCATGCTACAATAAATGAACTAATCCTTTAGGTGCCGCAAGAGTCTGTAGATCTTTTTCTGCCATAATGCTTATCTTGCTGTAGTAGCCATCTCTTTAGCTAAGGACTAAATCTGAAAATATTCTGTATTTTCTATCATATCTGAAAGCTGTCAGTTCATGGTTTCAAGTCTGGAGCTGATATGCTGAGAGATCCTTCTCCATATGTTCTATTAAGCTCTTCCAAGAACTGGAAAACAGACACATTATGCTGCATTTTCCTGTTTCTTGGCAACAAATTAAGGAACTAAATTGTGCTTTTACCCCAAAATTATCTGTTAGAATGAAGAGAGACCATTTTCCATGAAGTAAATCTTAATGGAAAAGCAACCTAGCTGGTGATACTTAGTAAGGTCTCAAATACAAAGTGTATAAATGACAAATTAATTAAAAGGCTCTTCTTCATACTAGTTAAACTGGATGTGTATATTACGTGGACCAAGAATCTAAGATTGACTTTGTTAATGCAGGAGTGTTTTGGGAAATTAAAAGAGAATTGATATGATATACTGCTAGAATGAGAGGCTACCACAAGGCAGGATTTTGCAACCCCCCCAAAAAAAATTAATCATTTTTATAAATACACACCTCTGTGATAAAAGATTCAGGGCCCAGTCAAAGGAAATGAATAAAACGTTAGCTTCCAGTTCAACTTTGAGTTTATTTAGCGTTGTATTTAAGTACATGAGCTATGAGCTTATCCCTCCATCACAACTCAGTCTTACACTCATTGAATAGTCTCTCTCTCTTGACATACTATATTTGGCCTTAGATTCATGCAGGTTTTCTTTTTCCATTGAGTCCTGATGGGGTTTGCTGCTTCTATTTGTAGAGATTGCATTTCATGCTACTTTAGAACATTTTTCTATGCCTTGGCTGAGCAGCTTGTGATAATGCTCTGGGCAATTTTTATTTAGCTTCTCGTTTGTCTATGGTTGGGCAGGCAGCAAGCCTCCTCCATAACTTTTGTTTTATAATCTATCCCTTGACTTTTGCCTGGATGGGTAGGCGTTGATGTGTTTGGATATAAAAACTTCAAATATTAGGTCTAGCTCATTTATTTATTTACTTCCACCATGGGCATTTTACACTGTCAAAAGGGGGCATCATGGTGAAAGAGAACATTTTACAACATTTCCCCATTATTTGCTTTGTCTGGTCCTACTGAATTTCCATGGGCTTTGATTGTTCTTCCCAAGTTCCTATTACTGTTACAGTGTCCTCCTACAAGAATATGTAGCAGGATTAAAAAAGATTATAAGGTACAATTACAAGAATATGAATATGTTTAAAAGGGTATAGATACTGTAATGTGTACTTGACTGATACCGAACCAATTTCTAATTTGTAAATTGTAGTCATCATAAGAAGAAAGTCACCATGAAGAAGTTTTTAATGATGTTTCGATGGCTAGCCTGGAGGCAGGGTTTTAACATTAATTACATGACCAAAATCTTGTTTTTAGGTGTTTAAGAAATGCTATTAATTGTACTTGGTTATTATTTAACAAGGAGAAGGTATCAAGGTAGATTGAAACATTCATTTATGGGTCATAATACAAATGAGTATGCACAAACTCATATAGGATAAACCGAGATAAGGAGCTTCCTATAAGAAGCGTAAGCATTTTGGAACGTATTTCCAAATGCTGCAGCGAGACTCCTTACGAGGTCTTCGCTGCGAGATCACATTCACCCGGTGCTATACCAGCTGCACTGGCTCCCGGTGGAGTACAGGATCAGGTTTAAGGTGCTGGTTTTAACCTTTAAAGCCCTATATGGCCTAGGACCCTCGTACCTACGGGACCGCCTCTCCTGGTATGCCCCACAGAGAAACCTACGGTCTTCAAATAAAAACATCTTGAAGGTCCCAGGCCACAGAGAAGTTAGGCTGGCCTCAACTAGAGCCAGGGCTTTTTCGGCTGTGGCTCTGATCTGGTGGAACACTCTGTCACAAGAGACCAGGGCCCTGCGGGACTTGACATCCTTCCGCAGGGCCTGCAAGACAGAGCTGTTCCACCAGGCCTTTGGCCAGGGCACAGCCTGACTCCCTCCCTCGGCAATCTTCGCAGAGCTCTGGCCCAATGGTTGCTAGTGGCTTGAATTAATTAATTTTTATAATGAATGATTTTAGAATGTTGTTTATGTTGTACTTTTGTACTGTTTTATTGTTGTCAGCCGCCCTGAGCCCGGCTTCGGCTGGGGAGGGCGGGGTATAAATAAAATTTATTATTATTATTATTATTATTATTCTATTCAAACATATATGCTATATATTTTCTTGTTATCTTTTGATAAATATTCTAACACACGAGTGTGTAATTGAAATACACAAGCATACAGTGGTACCTCTGGTTACGTACTTAATTCGTTCTGGAGGTCCGTTCTTAACCTGAAACTGTTCTTAACCTGAAGCACCACTTTAGCTAATGGGGCCTCCTGCTGCCTCTGCACCGCCACTGCACAATTTCTGTTCTCATCCTGAAGCAAAGTTCTTAACCCGAGGTACTATTTCTGGGTTAGGGGAATCTGTAACCTGAAGTGTATGTAACCTGAAGCATATGTAACCCGAGGTACCATGTACTGTTAACAGAAATGTATAAATTCTAGCAATTGTCCCATTTAACAATAAGTTGTCACCTTTGACCCCCATTGGAAACCACATTGACACCCTAAATTTTAAAGAAAGCATCTCAAAGACAGCCTTTAGGGTAAATTCAAGCATTGCCTTTGCAACTTAGGCATGTGGTTCAAAAGAGCCTGGAAATCAAAGGAAATGGTGGCATGGAACTTGGTTCATCCAACCTACCATGGTTGTTATGCTGCTACCCATATATTTTCCCTTGGTGGAGGGAGGAGATTTCAAACAAGAAAACAGCCAGAGTGGAAAGAGTTAAGCAAACTCTTTTCCTACTCAAACTTGTAGCTTCTTGATGCTTTCTTTGGCAAGTGTGAGTGGCAGCATGTCATGCCTCAATATCCACTCACATTTTTGCTGCAGGGTCTGAATGAATGTTTATTATTACGGCCAAGCAGCTGCGGAGTCTGTACCTTACATTGAATAAAATGGTGTAATGTCCGCTCAGTTTCTATGAGGAAGGAAATGTCTGAGTACTCGAGCAATTTCTTTGCTATTATTAAGTGGTACTTTAAATGTGAGAGGGGAGCAAAGACCTGTGGAAGTGCCAGTAAAATGAGCAGGACCTAAGCAGAGCAATCGGCTGAAAACCGCACTTGTCTAGAGCTCCAGAGTCAGGTGTGCAGCCTGCATGAGTGCATCTCTATGGGCTACTCTTTTTAAAGCAGTTTCGTGATGGTTGTTTGTGCTCATAATGCTATCAACACAGTCACGTGCAATCTCCTTTCAAGACTGTTTGCACCTGTAAATGATTAGGAGAAGTCACACTGATTCCTTTCTAGTCAGCTCCTATTGTGTTACCTCCTGACGATATCCTGCAACTTTTTGTACCAACTTTTTTGGTTTATTTTCGTCCCACTTTCCTTTCCCAAACAGCCCCTCCAGACAGCGATAACATAGTAGCATTGGGGAAGCGTTACAGAATAAAGGAGAATAAATCCACTACTAATCCACTGTTATTGGTGGCCGAACTATTGATGTGGGATCTTCCCAAATCCTAAGCCTATACCCCTCCCCCCTTTAATCCAGATTTAAACTTTTGGGCATGTATCCTATAAATAATATTTTAAAGAACCTGCTGTCAACAAACTGCTTGCAGTATCTCAGTGCAAATTAACACCCCCTATCTCAAAGCATCCCAAGATATGTTGCATTTTCTATAGAATCCCTTTCATCTATCTGTTATGCCCTGTCTACTCCGAATCAGTGTTTTTTTAAAAAAAACAAAATAATTAGCACATTCTTTATTTAGTTGTTTTAAAGAAAGTTTGTGCCCTTCAACCAAAAAAAATAACCCCAGAGCAAACACTGAGCACGAGTTTTCTTAGGGCTATTTCATCTATTCATATTTTTCACCAGCATCGAGTGGCAACATCCATCTGTGAGTGACATCATAGATCAAACATCAAAGGCAGAGCTTATTATTATCACCTGAAACTCTTCACACATTCAGCTATGAATCACCCAGTGCTGAATAATGAGAGACCAAGTAACGTGTATGAACCAAGTCTCATCCCTTTCTTGTAAGCTACTGGGCACACCAATATTTGACTGATAAATTTATTCAGTCATACAATTTACATGCTACTTGATTGTGTCTTTTTCTTTTTTAAAAAACCCTCAAAACAGTTTACACTGATGATGCTGTCTTGACTTTGCGGGGGCTTCTTCTTCATCGATTCAAGCCAAGTACAATAGACAATGCAAAAATACTTTATTTCAGTGTATAGCTTTGGAACAGCATCTCAAAGCAGGGACTGAAAAGGGGAATGCTGTCATTTCGAGCTCTGGTAAATAAGAGGAGAATATGTTTCTCCAGAAACTTGACCAAGCTATTTTTCACCTCTCCAATGATTTCCCCTTGTTCTGAATTTGTTTATGGTGACCAGGCACTCTTCTGAATGCAGCACAAATACAAACTGGTGAAAGAAGCTGTTTTGCTTTGTAGCAATTCATGATGGAGCTCAGTGGGAGGCAGGCAGCGACTGAGCAAGGTTCACCACTGAAAGGCAATATGACATCCAACGGCAATGCAGTTTCCTCATTTTGGTAGCAAAAAATTACTTGGGCGGGCATCTGGCAGCATTGTGCTTCTTTGTGTGGCAGGAATCTGAGCAACTTTGTCTTTAATATCCTGAATAAACAAAATGAGCTCTGATATTAAAAATTTAAATGTTCATTAAAATGAATCGTGCAATATGGGGCACAAAATCTAAGAGCTTAGTTGTGCAATGCTTTTGAGCAATAGTATGATCCAAGAAACCATTTAAGTTTACTGTTTTAATCCTATGAACAGTCACCTTAATGAGGGGGCATTCTTACGTGGACATCATGCACACATAGAAAAGAGTCCAACATCTTTCAGGGGAGAGGTTGAACTAGTTGGAAGCTGGAAACTATTAAATGTCAGTTACTGGTACCCTACAAATATTTGGGACTAACAGTCAGGAATGTTGGGCGTGATTGATTGTCCAGCAACATCTGGAGGGCATCATCTTAGCTACTCCTGTTCAGGGCCGTCTTACCCATAGGTGCTAGGGGTGTGGGGCAGCTGGGCGCTGGGCTCTCAGGGGTGCCACGCCAAGAGTCCGGGGCCCAAGAGTTGAGTCCAGGGACGAGCTCGTCCATCAGTCAGAGCGCTGCAGTGGGCTTTTCTGCTGTGGGCAGCTCTGCACCATGAGTTCAGGGGCGACAGAGCCAGCGAGACGCTGAGGTGGCTGGCTGGCTCCACCCTCCTGCACACCTGGGGGGGGGCGCCGGGTGGATCTTTGCACCCCGGCGCCGCATATGTTTAAGACAGCCCTGCTCCTGTCCTACATGGTTTGACTTTAGAAAATTAAGAGTGTTGTCCTGAATGAGGACTGTACTTCCCCATTAAACTCATGGGATTTATAGATATGTAAGTGAATGACTGCTGTCCAAGGATCATAACACTGGAGAGTTGGAAGGGAACTTGAGTCCAACTCCATTGGAGTCCAATGGAGTCCAACTCCATTCAATGCAGGAACTAGATCATACATGGGAAATGCCATCCAACCTCTTCTTAAAAACTTCCAAGGAAGGAGAGTCCACCACCCCTTGTAGGACTCTGTTCCACTGTCAAACAGCTCTTACTGTCAGGAAGTTCTTACTGACGTTTAGACAGACTCTCCTTTCTTTTAACTTGAATCCATTGGTTTGGGTCCTAGCGGAAACAGGAGAAAACAAGCTTGCTCCATCCTCTATGTGACCACTCTTCATTTTAAGATAGCTATTGTACCTCCTCTCAGTCTCCTCTTTTCCAGACTAAACATACCCAAATCCCTCAACCGTTCCTCATAAGGCTTCTAGACCCTTTATCATCTTGGTTGCCCTCCTCTGCACACTTTCCAGCTTGTCAATATCTTTTTTTAACTGAGGTGCCCTGAACTGGACACAGTACTCCAGGTGTGGTCTGGCCAAGGCAGAACAGGGTGTGTCTATTACTTCCCTTGAACAGGACACTTTACTTCTGTTGATGCAGTCTAGAATAGCATTAGACTGACATACCTTTTAAAAAAAATGTTTCATTATCTAGCTTCATGCTGAAATCACTTTAGTTATGTATTATGAACAACATTGAATAAAAATGCTTTTTTGTGCTCATATGTGTGATTAAACCATGGGTAGGTAGATTGCTTTTAGTACCATAATTAATATTGAATCATATCAGATGATAATTCCCAGGAATAAGGAAAAGCTGAACAAATATGGATATAAAGCCATTATTTCTTCAACTGAATTACTCAATAAAAAAAAAAAATTGTTTCCCTGAAACATCTGCTGGTGAGCAAATGAAAAAATGAACACAAACTTGCTATTCCCCCCCCCCAAGTATTCTGTTCTTGGAATAGTCTTTCTCAGAATGATAAAAGAAGTGAGCATAATTAATTATGCTTTCCATAAAAAAAGCAGTCTCTCACAGGCTCACCTTTTGATGCAAACCACCTCCATGACTAATTCTCAGTAGTCATCAAATTGCCTTTTTTGAAAGAAAAATAACATGATGACCTTTAGAGAACATCGACACTCCCCAAAGACTTACAGTTCAAGAACTTCATAATTTCAAGTTGCGGCGCAGGATCAAAAAGAGAGACTTTGCCACCTACTTGTCCCAGAAATAAATTTATTGGTGGACACAACTGTGAAGGCAACCTTTTGCAACTCCATATGGCTTCTGTTACAAGTAAAGACATATTGCATGCAGAGCTGACTTTAGCATATGCGCCGCCGGGATGCAAAAGATTCGCCCAGCACCCCCAAATTAACTTTGACTGAGCTTTTGGGGGGAGGGGGGAAGCCAAAGTTATTGACCTTTTTTTAGGGGGGAAATCGCTCACCTGTAATAATGACGCAGTGGAAAAAACTGCTTTTGTTCTCTGACTCGTTGGGAATATTTGATGCTATGGGGTGGGAACTTTTGCTCCATTGCTTTTCACTGCCACCGACTGAGAGGGACCGGTATAGAGTAGGTATACATTTGGCACTCCCCTGAATTCAGCACCCGGGTGCCCCGCACCCCTTATTCCCCCAGGTAAAGACGGCTTTGATCACATGTATCTGCCACCATCCTGTGGAAAGAATCCATGCTGGCTCCAGTTTCTTGCAGTGACAGTAATAAGCTTGTCTATAACTGAAATTGCTATGAGGAAGACCTTTCAGGCAGCTTCTACATGGGGGCAGTAATATGTTTGCTAACATTCTATTAGTTACGTAAAATGGATGAGAAAAGGCGGCGACCAGGCATTGCTCTGCTAGTGATAGCTGTCTGGGATTCCATGAGCATTGCCAGCTCCTGATCAAAGTAAGAAAAAAATTAGCACAAGACTTGGCTCAGAAGTGGCCTTCTTCAGACACACACTGCTTATCAACCAGCTTGATAGTTTTTATTGAAAAAGATACTGGACTGCCTGACGCGAAGCACAACATGGTACCTCTCCCAGCCTCAACCTCTGTTTCCTTCCAGACACAGAATCCAAGCAGACCTGCAGTTTAATCTCACTTGAACAATGTTTGTCTCTACCTAGGGATGGATGAATCTGTAAATTTCAGTTCTCTCTCTCTCTTTTATAATCTTAAATTTAGCTCTTGTATTACTGCAGTAATTCACAATTTTTAAACAAAAGAATCCTCATGAAAATTCATCAAAACTTTAGTGTGAATTTCTCCTAATAGACACATTGTCTATGCAGGTTTGACAAATAAACACATTTCTGAAAGCCATTTCCCCCTAATATAATGCATTTTTGTATACTCTTTTCACGAACGCATGCATCTATATGCACACTTCAGCTGCCTACATGCATTTTTGCTACACATTGCTTGGCTCCATTGCAAAATTTGGAGAGGTGCGAATTTTTGAAGGGTGGCTTTGTTTCATTTTTGCATACTGTTTCAGAAAGTGCAAATTAGGTAAGTTTGCAAACTGGATCAAAGTTCTCCACCTCTGCCATGCCTGAGGGCAGCAGGCTTGCTTAGGTCAGGGGGCGCAGGGCAGGCTATGTGGTGCACAGAACTCTGCCTTCCAACACCTTGTTGCCACTCCCCTCTCCCCTTCATCGGCTATCTGAAGCAGACCCCTAACTATGCCTGTTGGTTGGGCCAGTCTTCAATTTTCCTGTATCATGGTGCAATCCTATAGCAGTCTACTTTGAAATAAGTCTCATTGAGTTCAGAGAGGCTTACTCCCAGCTAAATGAACATAGGATTGCAGCCCTAAGGTCTGTATATGAAATATATAAAATTGCTAGATACATATTTTTATATAAAATTTCTTTTTGGGAGTTATTGTTTTTTCTAAAAGACACTCTAGCAGACAAGCTTTTGAACAGTTTGCCTGACACAGCTTATTCATTTGGAGTTTAATCTTTAGCTTGGGGGACTTATAAAAACCTTCCATTTGCCACTAATAGCTGGTTGCCCTGTAAAATCCTTTATTTAAGCATTTTTAAACTTTAAAAATGCTGTTTGTAAAGAATGAATGAAAGTCCTTGGTTTGTTATTAAAACCACTTAGCCTTTACAACAGACCTATTATGTGTGCCACTGTTAATGCTTACAGTATTAAGAAACTTGCCAATCGAGCAGGTTCCTCACACAAAGGAAGCACTTTGTGGTTTCGGAAGCCATCCATCCCACAGCAGAATTTAAGCAGTCTATGTGCAGGACTGCAACCTTTCAGAAGTAAGTCCCACTGGATCCTTGTCTCAAGTAAATGTACATAGATTTGCAGACTAAGCATCGGAACTCTTCATCTTCCCAGCCTTAAGTGCCAGTTATTCGCCTGTATCTTGTATGTTGTAGTCACAGATTATTCAGGGTGCTATTTTTACCCTAACTTTCTTCCAAAGAGCTCATGTATGGGTAAGCTAGGCTCAATGGCAGCTCAAGGTAAGCTTGGTGGATGAAAGAGTTGAACCAGGGTCTCCCTCATCTTAAGTAGAACACTCTAGAAACTTGCTGTATTTATTTATTTTTTTATATAACAGTAACAACCAATAGGGACGCAGGTGGTGCTGTGGGTTAAACCACAGAGCCTAGGACTTGCCGATCAGAAGGTCGGCGGTTCAAATCCCCACGACGGGGTGAGCTCCCGTTGCTCGGTCCCTGCTCCTGCCAACCTAGCAGTTCAAAAGCACATCAAAGTGCAAGTAGATAAATAGGTACCGCTCTGGCGGGAAGGTAAACGGCGTTTCCGTGTGCTGCTCTGGTTCACCAGAAGTGGCTTAGTCATGCTGGCCACATGACCCGGAAGCTGTACGCTGGCTCCCTCGGCCAATAAAGCGAGATGAGCACTGCAACCCCAGAGTCGGCCACGACTGGAACTAATGGTCAGGGGTCCCTTTACCTTTACTATGTAAGCTATAATCTTGGGAGTGGGGCCTAGCTCAAGCTTCCATATCAACGTGGCCAGCCAGCCAGCCAGCCAGATGATTTCCCACCTTCCATCTGTATGAGTGTTTGCTTGTGGGATTCCTGCTTCCAAGTAAGTTTCCCAGCCTCATTTGAGGTCAGATCGGAGGGAGTGGTGTCCAGGTTAAGGCATCCCATTTTAGCACATGTTCAGCAAGCCACAGCATCTTTGCCTGTTGGGTGCTAGTTTTTGACCAGGCCGCTACCCTTGGTGAGCTGCTCTCTTCCCCGTCCGAAACACCTGACTGCCCTAGCCACTTCCTTGGCTTTCTGGTACTTGCTCTCAGCATCACAACATCTCCCCTCACCCTCTCATGAAGAATAAGGCTGTAAAAAAGGTGATGTCTAAAGGGAGGGGTGGAGGATGAGGCTACCCATGACTCCTAGGCATAATAGCTATATTGTTGGATATCATGAGCAGGAGAGCTCATGTCCTGCTTGCAGGGTTCCCATAGGCATCTGGTTAGCCATTGTAGGAAATGGGATGCTGACCTAGATAAGCCTTTGCTCTGGTCCAGCAGTTCTCTTCTTAAATTCTCCTGATCTCACCCCCAGCTGTTGTTTGCCACCCTCCCCGTTTCCTTTTTCCTGCTTCCTCTGGACTTGGCACTCCTTCACTCAAAAAGCAAAATCCCTTCGCAATATTATTGTCGCCCAGTTGTTCCAGCCAAAGGATAATTGAAACCAGGCTTCTCCACTCCAGTAATGTTACTGTTGCTGCCCTCGTCTATGGAGTCATTCCTCTCACGTTCATCATTATGGCAGTCCTCCTCTCCAAATCCTTCAAGTGCCAGTTCCAGACCCTGCCCTCAATTCTACTACCTTTGAAGTTCATTCTTTGAAGCTATACTCTCCTGTGAATTTGTATATTTTTGTCCCGTGTTGCCCTACTGACACCAACCCATTATGACTGCCATCCTATGAATAGTAACTAGTGGTTAAGCCCCATTCAGCACAATGGGAGTTGCTTCTGAATATGCTTGGGCTGTAAGAAGATTCTTGGCCTATGTATTGAGTTCTGTTTACAAAAATATTGGGAACTATGTAAGTGCCATGCAGAGGCGGAGTATTTAAATACCTTTACAAATATATACACTTTACAACACAGAAAAAACTTTTCTCGCAAATGTTATTGATATTCCAGAGCAGGAGAACATTTTCATTTTTCATTTCCCCCAACTAAAGAATTCCATCAGAATTGAGATACTAAATAGCCAGAAGTGAAATGACTCAAGTCTAATCCTGAAGAGTTTGTTTTGACACTTCTAATTCTTTGCTCAAAATAGGAAGGGAAATCTTCTTAAATGAATTTGCACCATAGTGTAAGAGTCACTTAAGGTGATAATTGCAGCAGGCAGTGTAAAGAAGCACATGTCAATCAAGTACATAAGAGTAAGCGTTTTTGACACTTCTTGTTGACTCCTTCGCAATATTTCAATAAAGCTGGAAAAGATTGGAGAAGCTACACATTTTCTGAGATGTCACTGCATCATCCTGTAAGATTAATGCTGTTTTGGTTTTTTTTACCCAACCTTCTTTTGATTATTTCTTTTAACCAGGGAGGTAAATGTGTACCTCTATGGTACTCTTTGTGAGTCTATCTGACTCCCCTGCCCATGCCCCACCACAATCTTTTTATTGCAATATATCTCCCATTTGTTTGTATATAGTCTATAAGAATTGTGTTTAAACTTTGCTTATGGCATACAGTACTTGGTTCTGGTTAACACAGTTACTATAAGTGTTAATTATCAAATGATAAAAATATTCCTGCACATAGAAAACAAGCTATTTTTCCCCCTGCAAGAAGTTAAACATGGAAGAGCATTCAGACACCACACACATGCCCATTTGCAGTCTGAAGTCAGGTTACAATGTCTCCACTGAGCCATAGAACTATGATTGGTGCTGAATGCTATCCTTTCAGAGCCAGGTCAATTTTGTTCTGTTTGCATGGACACTGCATCTTTCTAGTCTTTCCTATTGCTTTGGATTGTCTCTTGGGGCTACTTTGATGGTATTTTATGGTACTATCTTATGGGCAGCTCCCACTTCTGCCTTCACCGTTCCTGAATATCTGTTTTCTTCTTCATTTTTAGTTTCTCCCACTGCAGTTTCATCCGATTTTCATTTGTATGCTTTGGATTTCAATCTTTATATGATTAATGACTAGGTAAATGGTGTAAACTCTTAGAGGTGGTATATAAACATGGCTAAAAGACTGAGTGACAAATCAGAATGTCCCTGATTCAAAGTTCACCTCTGCCAGGAATTCACAATGTGGTTTTAGAAATGCTACTCTGAGCTTCATCCTCCTTCCAACATCTACAGTGTGGGAGTAATAATACTGACATATAATTCTGAGTTGCTACAGGGTTCTGAGAAAATAATGCATGTGAAGCACTTTGAAACCTCTAAACTATCTAAATGCTAAGCACAGTCCTATTAACTACACTAGCAATACATTTTTCAGCTAGTTTCTGTTTTCACTGTGCTTCTGTTTATTTTTTCATCTTCTGATTGCATTCCGTTAGCCAGATTTCCATCTGCATGGCTCACTGCATGTATCACACAGTAAGCCCTGGAGTACATGAAATTTGCATGTGGCAGTCAGCCTTAGGCTCACAGGACAGACAGCAAGGACTAGGAATGGGATCATCAAAGGTAGAGTGTCTGTTATTTATGCAGAGCCCTCTTCTAAATCTTTGATAAGAGCCAGTGATCTTATCCTTACATCAACTCCGATGTTTATCGCTTGTCCTGAAAAGAAATGATTGCACTAGGTAGAAATAAGGGAGAGGGCTAAAACTCCAAGGGAAATTGCAATTGCTTGGAGCTGTGGGGAGAGAATAGTACACCTGTTCCTCCAGTTTTGCAGAATTCATCACCTGAGGTGGGGAGGGAGGCTCAGTCTGTGCTTGGATCAATTTCAGGCAATTTTAGCAGGTAAAACAAAAAGCTCACAGATGTGAGTGGGCCTTTGAACATCCCGGCTATTGAAAGCCTGCTGGGGGGGGGGGCTTTGCTTGTTGCAACAATCAGAACACCCTGGTGAAAGCAAGCTGAACTGTCTATTCTTCTACTTGTAGGTGGTTGACATCCAATTTCCCATTATGGAGAAGTTTGACAAACAAGTGGGTGCTGTTCACCAAGACTGGAATAATGATGGTCAGTTAAACCACTGGGATTCAATCTCTCCTAGGCACTCTGAGGTTTTGCTATGTTGAACCTCAGTAGATACTAGACTATAATGAGGCAAGCTTCACTGAATGTCCAAAATCTGTAGTTGTGTCAGAATATTAAGGGACACCTTGCACTAGTATACTCTTAGAGCCAGTGGGACCTGGCTTTAAATTCCCAGCTGACCAAGAAGGTCACAAATTGATGTTAGAGACTGGGAAAATATCCCCATTTAAATTATTGCCTACAGAATCAAGGCGGACACAGCACACGTTGAACAATCTCCAGCCTTGATTCTGCTGGCCGATCACCAAATGCTAAAGATGTGTGGCAGCAAAGCCATCAAACAATGGCTGCAATGGCACAAATATCAACCTATTGCTGAAGACACTTGGAACAAGCATCTTCATCAACGAATTGGTTACTGCCCCCCCTCCAGAGCTTTTTCAGAGCTACTGCATCTTTAGAGTCACCTATTCAAATCAATGGAATAAAAAGTCTTGAGCTCTTGAACTTTTGCTAGTACTCAAATAAATGCTCACAAAACCCCAACCATTTTTGGTCCACCCCTCTCCATGTTTCTGCATCTATAGATGACCTCATGCCAGTTACCATCTTTCAGCCTAATTGCCTTGGCCACATAGGGAGGAACCTAAGCTGTCTAGCCAAAGGGTGTGATAGAAATGTTAGAAATAGAATATATATGTATATCTTTCAGGCATTGTGATCTGTCTCAAGCTTTCGAGATGGAACAGCCTTAAAATCTGAACGAATAAATATATGTGAAGATTTGCAGCCTCATGCTCTGAGTTCATTTGCTATGTGGTTAGAAGCCTGTTACCATTCCCAGAACATTGACGAACAAGTGAGAAAATTTACATGACAAGCACCTGGTTGTGCAAAAGTGTATTGCTTACTCACCAGTACCAGTCTACAGCTCCAGAGATCTCAAGATGCCAGCACCATTTTCATTGTGAGAAGGTGAATAAAAATTGGCTGGTCTCTAAACCTCCAACTTCAGACATGATCATGGGGCTAGAGGTTCTCTTTTGACATTAACTATTGTACTGATTGTGGCAGCTGTTTAATGTGACAATGATTATGAAGTAATGAGGTCAAATTGAATAATGTGACGGCAAAATGCTACTAGCTAAAGCTAAAGGCAGCAGATAAATTCATGTTCAATTATTCCTGAGAAAGTGTGTCAATTAGTTCTACAAATCATTTCAGCAGAAGCACTAAATTATGTAGATTCCCCCCACCCACCCTTAAAGCGATTATCTCTTTTGACCTCTCTGTCTCCATAAATCCATTGCAAGCCTGGCTATGTGTGCATTATGTTCCACACCAAAAAAGGTTTAGAATACTGTCACGTAGTGTATTACCACAATGGTCCTGATCCAGTGAACTTTGTGTATAAGGGGAACATAATGAGCACAATGCTAGTTCTGAAATTGCTGGTGGCTTTGTCAGGGGGAAGGAAAATGGGACTCCTAGAATCAGACTCCCCACCTTAAACTATGCTTAATACTATCAGAGCTGACAACGCTAACCTTTCTTTAGAGGCTGCCCTCTCTGTAGTTACCTCAATAGAATGCCCTTTTTTGTATGTATTGGGTCCTATTTTTATCCAAGTAAAGCAATAGTGGACATCCTGTTCATGAACAATTTGCATTCTATTTTTTCTTTCTTTCTTTTTTGTGTTGCTGAATAAATTGCTCAGTGCTGTGTCAGGAAAAACCGTTTTGGTAACTTTGAGTAGCTGAGTAAAGACAATACATGCAGCTTTGACTTGTGAATGTCATTTCTTTTGATGTGATGATGATTTATGTCAGACATGTAGCAAATAAGAAAGGGATTGGCTGACCTCCACCATTATGCTATTTTTAAAAGGCCAAGGAGGCCAAAGCATCCCAAATAGTAACATGAGGCATAGGCACCCCCATAGATATGAAATACGATTCCATTGTCTTTGACTAGTTACTTTTCTGAGACGTCTATACAGAGAGAGGTACACAATCAACAACCTTGGAATGGACAATGTACTGAAAAATCTAAGGAAATATTTTTATTTGACAAAAATTATCTCCTGTTTAAACAACAAAAGCCTCTAGAACAATCTAAAATATCCGTTAAAGACATCAATGAAAGTGAACATCAGAAAGGAAGTAGACATAACATTTTATGAAAATATAAATAAAACCAGCAGTTTTTACAACAATTGTATGTTAAAAAGAAACACAGGTTTGACATGGGAAAAATTTGAAACAGTTCCACTCAGAAATGACCACTAGTTAGCATATCTAAAATCTAAGAAAATCGAAGCACTGGAACATCCTAAAATTCACATTTTAAAATGAAGGTGGTGTGCTAATAATGTAATTTCCTGTTAAACTTTTGTTTTATATTTTTGATGCCTCAGTGGCTGGTCATTAATTTGCAAAGGTCTAAGAAGTAACCGGGGACGCGGGTGGCGCTGTGGGCTAAAGCCTCAACGCCTAGGGCTTGCCGATCGAAAGGTCGGCGGTTCGAATCCCCGCGGCGGGGTGCGCTCCTGCTGCTCGGTCCCAGCGCCTGCCCACCTAGCAGTTCGAAAGCACCCCCGGGGGGCAAGTAGATAAATAGGTACCGCTTACCAGCGGGAAGGTAAACGGCGTTCCGTGTGCGGCTCTGGCTCGCCAGAGCAGCGATGTCACGCTGGCCACGTGACCCGGAAGTGTCCCCGGACAGCGCTGGCCCCCGGCCAATAGATGTGAGATGGGCGCACAAACCCCACAGTCTGTCAAGACTGGCCCGTTCGGGCAGGGGTACCTTTACCTTAAGAAGTAACCACTGCAGATCCAGGAACCTGGTATTGCATTTCTTATACATAATAAAAATAAATAACAATAGGTAATAAATATTAAATTAACACAACTAAGTTAAATAATAAAACTTATTCCAGGCAAAACCATTCCGATGAACCTATTCATCACAATCGCTGACTTCATACTCTATCAACTATTGTCATATCCCCTGACTTAGCAATTACCACAAGCTATTTGAACATTTTGTTATGCAGTTGCACTGAATCAGTTTTAGAAGTGATTCAGGAGCTGGAACTGTCTGGAAATATCAGATATTTTTGGCCAATGCTTCTGATCTTTCACATACTAACCCCAATTCTTAGCATTGTCTAAGTGTTGCATTGGCTTATGTGGTAAGATTTGGAAGTATATGTGAAGACTGTGAGTGGCTGCTGTTGTCAGAGGTAAACATTTAGGTGTGATAAATGATTTCGAATAATCAGCCTTCCGCAATAACAGGTGGTTTATGTCTCAGGTTCTCCAGAAATGACAGTACGTACAAGATACAGGATATGTTGCATGCGGTCATATGAGTGACTGGGGGAAACGCAACAATAGCTTTTCCCATATGATCATAATGGCTTGCATTATTCTGAACCAATTTGTTATTTTTGATGTTTTGAACAAACGTGACATCTGCTGCAGGCTGACCTGGTAGTGCTTAGCAGCAGAGGGAGTACATAATCTTTTATATTTTTCAACAAACATTTTGCTGCTCTGTACTCATAAATATCAACGTTCAGCATTATTTTTATGTTCCTATCAAGTTTCTCATGCCTGGAAATAACACTCACTGCTTTCACTGCAAGTGTCACCATGACAATAATCCATATCCCATGATACATATTTTCTCTGTCAAGAGTGTGCATGTTTATGGTCTACACTTTGTGTAGCTAGAACAACAGACATACTCTCAGGTGTATCATTGAAATCAGTACAGTGGTACCTTGGGTTAAGAACTTAATTTGTTCTGGAGGTCCGTTCTTAACCTGAAACCGTTCTTAACCTAAGGGACCACTTTAGCTGGCATGTGATTTCTGTTCTCATCCTGAAGCAAAGTTCTTAACCTGAGGTACTATTTCTGGGTTAGTGGAGTCTGTAACTTGAAGTGTCTGTAACCTGAAGCGTCTGTAACCCGAGGTACCACTGTACCAATAACAGTGACAGTATTGCATTCAGGGTCCATCCCCCCCCCACTTCATTGTATGATGAGCAACAATCAGTTTAATGAACAGCATCAATCAGCTAAGTTGATCTCAGATTATAATGCACAAGCTGTAGAGGAGCTATTATAGGTCATGGCTGCACATCGTCCTTTGTCCAGTTGAGCCAGCTGTTTTGGACCCTTCCATCTCTAGAAAGAGCTTTGCACACAAAAGCTTCAGAATGTCTGGGAGATAATCAAGTGTTTATCCCTCAGACTGTGGTACCCATCCTGAAAACATGACAACCTGAGGCGACTTCTTATGTGTTTTGCTACACTTTCCATTGCATGTCTTTTCTGTAGGTTGATACCAAATTATTTTAACTTTGCTGTCTTTTCTCCACACTAGATCCTTTCCCCTCTCCTGCTGTTCTCTCTGGTAAGTTGTGGGTGAACATATCAGATGACACAGCGATTCTTCAGACAGCTCTTGTTTATTCACAGGCCAGAACAGAACCAGCCAACCTGCTTATATAGAGCTCAACTAAAAGCAACAGTAACAACTTTCTGTAACTATCCCATCACTGAACGTCACTTTCAATTCCTTATTTGCATATGTGGACCTGAGTGAAAGCTATCTACAGTATCCCCCTGCTGGCCCAGGGTGAGAACTTCAGTACATAACTCTCTCTCTCTCTCTCCCTCCCCCCTCCCTCCCTCCCTCCCCCTCCCTCTCCTTTATACCCTTGCAGTTCCTCCACAGAGACAAAAATCAGGGATCCACCAGGTGGACATTCTCACAGGGTACCTGCAAATTTCACTCCCTCATTTGCTTCCTAGGAGTGCCAGATACATTTTTTAAAAATGAAAGCTCAGAGTCTGAGGCACCCATGGGTGCTAGGTTGTCAAGCCCTGTTTTATTGCAAGCCATGTATCACAGACATCATATCAGGCGTTAATATAATATTAATATTAATATTTCACAGCACCTTTCAAAGGCCTACCCTTAGATATATTCCTGATGAAGCTGCAGTGAGTACTTCTGAGTAAAATTGTGCCATAAATAGCCCAAAGGCAGTATAGTTAGAGCATTTGTTCTGGTTACCTATATCTATATCTATATATATATATATTTGCTTTCGTAGATTTTCACGGGTACAGGAATGCAGGTTTTGGTGTCTTCGGGTGTCTTCCCGTGTAAGAGTCGGAGTGTCTGTGCGACGTTTCGACGAGGTCTCACTCGTCATCTTCAGGCTGGTGCTTTCGGCTTCTTGTTACTGGAACAGAGCAGAATCTGGTGTTTGAGTTCCTATAAATACTGTTGAGGGGTGTGGTGTATAGCCTCCAACGTTCTGGGCAGAGAGGAAGTTCCTAGATTAGTGTGCCTTTTCTTCTTTTGTTCCTTAATTACTTGAGGGATATTATCAGGGGGTTGATTAGCTGCTTGTGCTTAAAAGTGTGCCCCTTCAGAGTTTGTGCGGCTCCACAAGCCTCTGTGTGTGACAGAGCTCATCAGACATGTCTGCTCTAGTCACTGGTGGAGTCCGACAGTGGCTGTTTGCGGAAACGCCTCCAACAAAGAAGTTCCTTAACGGAAACACGTCTCCTGGACTCACGACGTGACAGCTTCCGACGAAGCATGGGTCTCCCTGCAGTTGCTTCTGACACCTCCCCACTATTTTCGCTGGAAGTGTCTCTCACCCCTTTCTCTCCCCTGCTTCCTGCCTGCGTTGCTGCGTCTCTCTCAGTATTACTGAGATTCCCCTCCAGAGACCCCGTGCTCCCCCTGCTGGTCCCGGCTTTGGCTGTTGAGTCTCTCCCAGTCTCTGGGAGCCCTACCACCTCCTTTCCCTCTGATGTCAGTTCCCTGACATCCACCTCCCCTCCAGGGCCCCCTTCCCCCCCGCCCCCTCCCTCTCCTCTGGGCGGTGAGGAGCTGAAACCCCGAAACGAATCCTCTTCATCTTCAGACGTCTCGAACATTTCCCTCCATCGGTCTTCGTTCCGACTCGCTGAATCCTCCTCCACCTCGGAATCAGCGAACCCCTCCAACTCTTCTTCTTCGTCGGTGGTGGCGAAGTATTCCCTCCGGAACCTCGCCACTGGCTGGGGTTTACGAGGGAATCTCTGATGAAAGGCTTCAATCAGAACCTCGTCATCTACATCCTCTGCCCTGACCCAGGTGTTTTCCGACTCCGGTTCCCCTTCCCACCTTACCAAGTACTCTACTTGCTCTCCCTTCCACCTGGAATCGAGAATCTCCGCTACATGGTAGCTTTGTTCTTTTTCCTCCATCGCTGGTCCCCTATTGACCCTCCCCTCTCTGTCCCCTATATACGGTGACAGCAACGATCTGTGGAACACTGGGTGCAACTTCATGTGGTTCGGTAACCGGAGTCTGAAAGCCACTGGGTTGACCTGTTGCGTGACTTCAAATGGACCCAGTCTTCTGGGTCTTAACTTCTTACAACCTCCTTTAAACGGTAACCCTTGGGTGGACAGCCACACCTGGTCCCCCACCCTAATGCTTTCCCCTTCCCTTCTGGTTTTGTCTGCCTGCCTCTTATATTCCTCCTTCGCCCGGTTTAAATTAAGTTGAAGTTGGCGGTGGATAGCTTCCATTTCTTCAACGAACTGTTCTGCGGCTGGAACGCTCCAGTTCTCCCCCTCCCCCCCTGGGAAGGCTCGGGGATGACACCCGTGATTGGCCAAAAAGGGGCTCATCCCCGTGGACACGTTCTCTGCATTGTTGTAGGCAAATTCTGCCAACGCCAGCTTCTCCACCCAATCATTCTCTCTGTCATTAACATAACACCTCAAATATTGCTGGAGGACACCATTGGCTCTTTCCGCCTGCCCATTGGTTTCGGGATGACGGGCAGTAGAGAAATTGACCTCTACATGCAATAAGCTCATGAGCCTCCTCCAGAACCTGGAAGTAAATTGTTTCCCTCGGTCCGAAACCACCCTCAAGGGGGCGCCATGCAACCTAAACACATTTTCCACAAACAATTTGGCGGTTTCTTCTGCTGTGACCGCATGTGAGCAGGCTATAAAGTGGGCCATCTTGGTTAACAGGTCTACCACCACCATGATGGCTGTTTTCCCTTTGGACCTGGGCAGATCAGTCATGAAATCTATTGCCACTGCCTCCCATGGCCTCTCCGGCGTGGGTAGTGGTTCTAATAAACCTGCCGGTGCCCGCCTCTCCCCTTTGGCTCGTTGGCATCTGTCACACCCTCTCACATATTCCCGCACATCTTCCCTGACCTTGGGCCACCAGAATTCCCTGGTGACCAGCCACATGGTTTTGTGTTGCCCAAAATGCCCGGCTGTGGGGTTATCGTGCAGTTGCTTGAGTACCTTTTCCCTCAATTCCCCTTCCGGTATGTATAACGCTCCCTTGTAGTACAATGCCCCATTTCTCTCCTCAAAACCCCCGGGTTTGTCTCCCTCCCTCCTGAGACTCCTGAGTTTGTCCTGGGCGTATTCATCCTGCACCGTTCCCTCTACCAGCTCCCTTTGCCCCACCAATGCCGCCCCACACACCCAGCGGTCCTCGGGAATGACATGGGTCTCCTCGGGTGCACCCTCTCCCTCCAAATATTCAGGTTTGCGTGAGAGAGCGTCAGCCCTAACGTTCTCCGGGCCTGGTACGTAACAAATCTCAAAGTTAAATTTGGAGAACTCCTGGGCCCATCTCAACTGCCGTTGGTTGAGCACTCGCGCAGTTCTCCAATACTCTAGATTCTTATGGTCCGTGCACACTTGCACCTTCTGTTGTGCACCAATTAGTAGATGCCTCCATCTCCGGAAGGCCTCATAAATGGCAAGAAGTTCCCGGTCGTACACCGTGTAGTTCCTCTCAGATTTGTTCAGCTTTCGCGAAAAGAAGGCACACGGTCGCCACTCTGACCCCTCCTTCCCCGGCTGCAGAAGAAGCACCGCCCCTATGGCTCTGTCCGACGCGTCTGTTTCGACCCTCAGCTTTTTTTGTAAATCCACATGTAGAAGTTGTTCGTCAGAGGCGAAGGCCTTTTTCAGTTCATCAAACGCTCTCTCCGCCTCCCCCGTCCAAACAAACTTCTTTTTGCCGCTGAGACAGTCCGTGATGGGCGCCGTCAGGTGGGCGAAGTTCCGGATGAACTTACGATAAAAGTTTCCAAACCCTAGGAACCTCTGCACATCCTTCTTGGTCTTGGGTGTTTTCCATTCCAGCACCGCTTGAACCTTGCTGGGGTCCATAGCCAACCCCTTATCGGACAAGCGGTACCCCAGGAATTCCACCTCCTTGGTATGAAACTGACACTTCTCCAGTTTCACCCACAGTCGGTTGGCTTGCAGCCTGCTCAACACTTCCCTGACGTCTCTCACATGTTGCTCCTCGTTCTCCGAATACACCAACACGTCATCTAGGAAGGCCACGCAATTCTTGTAGAGCAAAGGCCCCAGCACGTGGTTCATAAAACTTTGAAAACACGCGGAGCCTGTTTGTAATCCAAAAGGCATCACGAGATATTCAAATGCCCCCAAAGGGGTGAACATGGTGGTCTTCCATTCATCCCCTTTCCTTATACGTATCAGGTTGTACGCCCCCCTCAGGTCCAGCTTTGTAAAAATCTTTCCTTTTCGCACCCTGGTCAAAATATCATCAATCCTGGGCATGGGAAAAGCCGCAGGCTCAGTCACTGCATTTAACTGTCGAAAGTCACATACCAGCCTCGGCTTGTCCGTGTTTTTTTTATCCACAAAAAACACTGGGCTACCCCCCGCTGCCTTAGACTCCCTGATGAAGCCTCTCTTCAGGTTCTTGTCAATGAACGCTCTCAACTCCTGCATCTCCCTGTCTGACATGGCATACAGCTTGCCTACAGGAAGCTGGGCTCCAGGGAGTAGATTAATCTGGCAATCAAAGGGCCTATGCGGGGGTAGTTGATCAGCTTCCTTCTCGCTGAACACATCGTTGAAATCAGCATACTGTGGTGGCACCTTCCCTTTCTCCATTACTTCAGTCCCTGCCAGGGTGGCTTGGGCCCCTGCTGAACCCCTTTCCCCCCTGCAGTGTTCTAAGCAATGTGCTGAACCGAAGGAAACCACTCTTTGATGCCAGCCCACCAGCGGATCATGTAGGGCTAGCCAGCTCATTCCCAAAATAATGGGAGCGCCTCCCAAGGTGGCCACATTAAACGCTATCAGTTCTGTGTGCCTTGCCACCCTCATTATCATTGGAACGGTCTGCAAGCTGACTCCTCCTCCCAACAGCTCCCTGCCATCGATTGTGGTCACCTGCAGGGGGTTGCTTAAAGGGATAGTCTGTATCTGATGTTCAGCAGCAAACTCCTTGCTCATAAAATTGCAAGAGCTGCCGGAATCCAACAGCGCCTTTATTTGTAGGGGGTGTCCATTTTGCAGCTCTAGCGACACTTCAATCACTAGGGCAGGTCGAGGAGCTTCTGGTACGGGCACTTTCACTGCTCTTGAGCCTGGTTGCAGTGCCCTGACGGCAACCAGGCGTTGGCTTTTACTTGCTCCGTTTCTCCCTGCTCTCCTCCCTCCACTGCGCCCACCATCCCTTGCCATTCCTTCCTCTGGGGGCAGACTCTGGCAAAGTGGCCTGGCTGTTGGCAGAGATAGCATTTCCGGGCTCCCTTTCCCTCCTTCTTCGCCCCCTCACTGGGCTTTGAAACTGCGCGCGCGCGGGCTGTTCCGATTTCCATCGGCTCTGCCGGCGGGAAAGCTGGCTCAGGAATGTCTGGAATGCGTAACTCCTTCCAACGTTCCCCTCTCCCTTCCCGCCTCTCCAAGGCTCTTGCCTCCTGGCGCGCTCCAATGGTCAGCGCAGACTTGGTCAGCTGATCCATCGACACAGCCCTGGGGCTCCTGGACAGCTCGTCTTTCACAGCCGAAGAAAGACCTTCTTCAAACAGCATCTGAATGGGTGCTGCCGATAAATCCCACCCCAATCTGTGAATCAGCATGGTAAATTCAGTCCAGTACTCACGGACAGATCTGCTTCCCTGCTTGCAAGCCATCAGCTGTCTGCGCACCAACCCTTCCTCAATATCGCTGGAAAACATGATATCCATTGCACGAAAGAATTTCATAGTGTCCTTTAGGATATCGTTGTGCGTTGCCATCAGGGGCCGAACCCAATCACGCGCGCCCTTCTCAAGATGCCCAATTACGAAAGCAACTCGCGATTCCTCATCAGGGAACTCATCAAACTGCACATTCAGGGCATATTGCATCTCTGTCCTAAAGGCATGATAGTCCTTGGGGTCCCCCCCAAACTTCTGCACCAATCCTGGTACCTTTCTGGGGAACTGAGTGGTTCTCCCCTTCTTGTCAGCATCCTGCGCCCTCCTCTCCTCCAGCCTCGCCGTCTGCAGCGCAAGTTGGACTTCCAATGCTCGGTATCTTTCCTCCAAGCTTGGATCAGCTCCTCCGGCTCCGGCTCCTGCTGGGTCGCTCATGATGCTTTCTCCTGCACAGGCAGCGTACAAAGACTGTCGGACTGCTATCAGGGGGTTGATTAGCTGCTTGTGCTTAAAAGTGTGCCCCTTCAGAGTTTGTGCGGCTCCACAAGCCTCTGTGTGTGACAGAGCTCATCAGACATGTCTGCTCTAGTCACTGGTGGAGTCCGACAGTGGCTGTTTGCGGAAACGCCTCCAACAAAGAAGTTCCTTAACGGAAACACGTCTCCTGGACTCACGACGTGACAGCTTCCGACGAAGCATGGGTCTCCCTGCAGTTGCTTCTGACACCTCCCCACTATTTTCGCTGGAAGTGTCTCTCACCCCTTTCTCTCCCCTGCTTCCTGCCTGCGTTGCTGCGTCTCTCTCAGTATTACTGAGATTCCCCTCCAGAGACCCCGTGCTCCCCCTGCTGGTCCCGGCTTTGGCTGTTGAGTCTCTCCCAGTCTCTGGGAGCCCTACCACCTCCTTTCCCTCTGATGTCAGTTCCCTGACAGATATCTTGAGTGATTTCATGAGTGATATTCTGAATACCACTGGGTGGGTCATTAAGCTCGCCCCTATACACGAAGCCAAGCCAGAGCACAACTAAATGCAGCACAGCCATCTTCTCAGAAAAACTCTTCACAAGCTCAAGAGGTCAAGACACGAAAGCTTTAGCAACTAATCTACACTTAATGACCCACCCAGTGGTATTCAGAATATCACTCATGAAATCACTCAAGATATCCCTCAAGTAATTAAGGAACAAAAGAAGAAAAGGCACACTAATCTAGGAACTTCCTCTCTGCCCAGAACGTTGGAGGCTATACACCACACCCCTCAACAGTATTTATAGGAACTCAAACACCAGATTCTGCTCTGTTCCAGTAACAAGAAGCCGAAAGCACCAGCCTGAAGATGACGAGTGAGACCTCGTCGAAACGTCGCACAGACACCCCGACTCTTACACGGGAAGACACCCGAAGACACCAAAACCTATATATATATATATGCTTTCGTAGATTTTCACGGGTACAGGAATGCAGGTTTTGGTGTCTTCGGGTGTCTTCCCGTGTAAGAGTCCGTGTATATATATATATACATTCACAATAAGTAGAGATACAGCTTCTCCTGAGGAGAATCACATCGGCTCAAAGGCCAGGCTGCATCACTGCTCCCCACTGCATTCTCTGCCTGAAAAGCAATTGCTGTGAGCTCTTCTGGCAAGTGAAGTGAATCAATCTGTGTCTTGTGACCGTGCTTATTGTTTGTACTATATATCCTGTCGTGGCCCTGTTAATATTTGCTAAGATCGTTTTCTCTGTCATGGCTTCTGCTGCTTTCTCTCTTGCTTGAAAAAATTGTGCCTTGATGCTTTTAATATTTCCCCCTAAACGTGCATTTCCCTACATCTAATTTATTTTTATTTATTTTTTTGAATGTTACGAGGAAATAGCAAGAACATTTACATATCCTTTTACCTGATTTTTACTGCACTGAGTAATTTTTTGAGCTCAAAATTACTCTCTGCTGAAACATCAAAGTCAAAGCGAGGAGGAGGGGAGAAGTATCTCCCCTTCTACATTATCTTAAAAACAAACCCCATTCCAGGTTGAAAGCACCTATGTGTAAAAGTTTGTTTGTGTCAGCATTGCCTGCTGGAAATCCGATTTATTGTCTCCATTCAGTACTTAACTTTTGCATAATAAAGAAATAAATCACGCTGATTAAATTCCTGGGCAATAAAGGGAGGCTTTAATAGACGCGAGGAAGTAATTTGGTCTCTTTGGTAATTAATTAATTGCTCATAGAATAGCTATTCTGATTTGCTAGCTAAGATGCTAACATCTGTGCCGGAGTAAAAAAACACCTTCTCCACTCTATAGTGGAGGTTGACTGCATTCTTCAGATCTATAGGAATCCAGAAATACAGACACATTCTCCTGTAAATTACTGCAGCAGATAAAGATCCTAGGCCTTAAATAAACCTCAATCCTTGAAGCTGATGGGCTGCTGCAAACCCCATGAAAAGGTTTGGTGATGGGATTGTCACAGTGCTCTACTTGTCAGAAGTCCTCTTTGTTGCTTTTCCCTCAGCCATGTCACGATGGAGAAGGGATCTGAGGTGTAGTTCTCAGGCAACTGGTTTATTTCTAATCATAAAGGTGTAGAGCTCAGAACTGCAGACAGCCATGCCTTTTAACTAGGTAGTCTAAAGCTCAGACCCCACATGTATCCCAAGAAAACTGGGGCATCCCATTTTTAGTCACAGCAGCAATTTTGTTGCTGTGATCTCACATGATTTTGTGACATGATTCCCCCCCCCAAAAAAAATTTTTTTTTGTTTTTTTTTTTAAGGCTGGGATCTTGCGCAGTGCCCCAAAACAGTGCCTTTTGGGGCACCATGCATGAAAAAATGACTTTTTCGGGAAGGGAACTGCGACCAGACAAAGAGTGCTGTTATATAATTATTAGGATGATTTATTAAATTTAAATCTTCCCTCCCTTGTGATGCCCACACGAATAATGCATTTTCCTGCGTTTAACAGCAGCACCTAGCGTGAGGAGGAATGGACTTCCAACAGAATTGTGGGAGAGGAAAATTTGCACCTCTCCCTGCAATCCCCCTTGTGCTGCTCAGATGACTAGGCAGTGCTATAGCTATAAGGGAGCTAGCTGGGGTTTTTTTGCCCCAGGTGAAGCCTCCAGAGGGTTGCCATTGAGGCTCCCAGCCTCTCTCTCTCTCTCTCTCTCTCTCTCTCTGTGTGTGTGTGTGTGTGTGTGTGTACAGTGGTACCTCGGGTTAAGAACGTAATTCATTCTGGAAGTCAGTTCTTAACCTGAAACTGTTCTAAACCTGAGATACCACTTTAGCTGATGGGGCCTCCCGCTGCCGCCGTGCCACCGCCACACAATTTCTGTTCTCATCCTGAAGCAAAGTTCTTAACCCGAGGTACTATTTCTGGGTTAGCGGAGTCTGGAACCTGAAGCGTCTGTAACCTGAAGCGCCTGTAACCCGAGGTACCACTGTACGCAAATGTGCGTGGAAGGGTACCAAACTGGATCTTTGACCCAGGTAAAATAAAGCCTAGTTTTGCCCCTGGACTAGGAGCCAGCTGAGGGTGGTTAAAAGGGAGCCATACTGCAGAAAAAAGGGCCCCTTTGGAAGAAGGGTGGGATATGAAATTAATAAATTGTAATAACAAATGAATAATCCTTATCGTGATCCAATACCTTTGTCCATAGAAATCATCCTCTGCATTTTCTTGTCTTGCTGTTTTTATTTGCTTTGACAAATTATATTAAGCCACTCTTGCTTCATGCCCCCGTCATTTGATTTCCAATTTCTGGCTATTATCTGTCGCACATTTTGCATAGACGGGCGATTGTAAACAAATTAGTTCCTGTTGGGAAGATGGGTTTGTGCTGTTTGAACTAAGCGGTTCTAACTTATTGCTCCCTGGGTTTTTTTCTGAACACTCTCAATCTGGCCTTCAGAATACAGCAGGTCTCATTTCTCTTTACTTAGAAGTGAGAAACAGGCAGAATGACATGGAGGGGAAGCGGGAAGAGGTATCCTGTGTTATTCGCAGTAGTGCTGCCTTCAAAAAGCTCCAGACTGGAGCTGACATTTCTGGTGTGTCACACTGAATGAGTTGCTGCTACATTTTAGGGAGTCATGATGTGTAGAAAGAAAGAAAAAATCTCAGCGGTCCACTGATATGCAAATGAAAACTGAAAAGGCCAGTCTGTGGATAATTGTGCAGCAATACTTCTCTCAATCAACAGTACACTTTGGAGAATATGTTGATCCTCCAAGGCTCCATGGTGTGATGAAAAGTGTTTATTTGTAAAAAGCCAACCCTCATCAATCATGGGCAATTGGCTGGTGAGAGAAACAGGCCAGGCCTTCAGCCAGTATAAATCAGCATAGTTATGGAGCCATAGCTGACATCAAAGAAACACAGCCACTTCTATCTCTGCTGTGGCAATTTGAAGAAGGGGCTCTAATTTTCATATTTGTACCTCATCACACACAGGGACAATAGCAACATATAAAACAATAAAAGCAATAATAAAAAAGCAACTAAAATAGATTTCCTTTCAGATTAGACAAAGAACATCACCTGAGTCTTTACCAGATGGGATTGATCCTAGGACCATTTTCCAGCAAAGCATGTATCTAAAATGTGCGTGAATGAGCCACTCATGTTCATTTCTCTCGGTTTCTCATTTTTCCAGTTCTGTGTATTCCAACATCTGTTTGCATTTTTTCAGGGGAGGAAATTCTTAAAAATTCACCATCATGTAACTTTATTTATTTCTAAAATTTATATACTGCCCTTCATCCAGAGTACTCAGGGTGGCTCACAGCATAAAAACACAAAATAAAATGTTAGTGCAGATGTCTCCTAATATACACATTTCATTTGCAACTTTGCCTGACAAATAATTTTTGCAAGCAATATCCCTTAATATAATGCATCTATGTCTTTTATTTTCACTAATCTATGCATGTCTATCCACAAAAATAGACACATTATTTGGGACAAGGATCATTCATCACAAAATTCAGGGAAGCACAAATTTTGAAGGACAGCTATGTTTCGGTTCACATTAAAATCCTAACCAAGCCAAATTTCTATCCCATCCCTCATTGGACATGCTGGTTATAAAACCAGCCTTTTAGATCAAATGACTCAACTGCACATTGGCAATGACTGGTATAGAATCGCCTTACAGAATGGCTGCATAATGCATTTTAACAGTGCATTCCACCAACCAGCTAATCCAGAGTGCTTGTATTTAATGCATTTCGGTCCAGTTTTTGAAATCAACCCTCACATAATTGGTTTGTGGACTGTTGCCTAAAAGCATTTTGACTGTGCTCTACTGCCTCATCTGGAGTTCTCTCTGGGGCAGTGAACTGTGCCGACTCTGTGAACCCAACGCTCCTCAGACTCTTTAATATTCTCGAGGTTTGTCTCATTCTGTGGTGTGAGAATGCAAATAGTGTTTTCCTGGTTTTATCTGCAAGCACACAACCTTCATGGTTCATCAGGTTTTGATGGCACCATACATTTATTTTTGGGGAGGGAAGAAGCCAAGACCTGAAGAGTAGTGTTTATGATCATCTTGATTGGAATGTGAAAGGGAGAAGGCTCTTACCAGAAAACTTAGGAAAAATCTGTCCATATCAAACAATATATCCAAATGATTTCCCCCCCCCACCCACACTCACACACAAAATGGGGCATTGCAAATGTGAAGCAGTCAGTAATCATTCTGTACAATCATTCTAGTCATAGACACATTGCCCTAATCTCAAAGCATTTATTTCTCAATTTAGCAAGGTTGAGTTCAGAAGGCACTTTATTCCATCTTCCCAGTGTTTCCTTACTTGTTAATTTTTGTGTTGTATGTGATCTTTCACACAGTTTGAAAACCACTCCTGGAAATCTTATGGCATCCAGCAGAAGTTTAGTACTCCTTTCCATGTTCGTTGTTTCCAGAAAAGAATCCCTTAACTAGCAAAATTGTGGGAGTTTGCTTTGTGATTTCCATGTGGCTTTCATGATCATGCTGCTGCTATGCATGTGACAAAAATCAGGGCTGCCTTTAGCATATGCAGCGCCAAGATGTAAAGATCCACTCAGCACCCCCAAATTACCATATTTTCCATGTATTAGATAAGGTCATCCTGTACATGGATGGGGGGGAAGCTGTGTACTGCCAGCCCTCTGGTTGGGGGGCGCCAACTCTCTTCCATGCCACTGCGGGAGGAGAGCAATCCCCGCAGAGGCTTGGAAGGGAAGCTGCGCACCCACCAGCCATCTGGTGCCCCCCAGAATTCAGCGCCGGGGTGCCCCGCACCCCTTGCACCCCCAGGTAAAGACGGCCCTGGCAAAAATCTGGGACTGCAGCCCAGAACACAGTTCTTTTCTACCATTTAGAAATTTAGCAGTACATGGCAGTATAGCAATCAAAAAGCCACAGTTTGATGGTGTGACACTTGCTGCAATGTGAAAAGAACATTAGAAATTGGGACAGAAGCACCCGTACCATAAGCAGTAAACTAAGGCAACAAGTCCTACAACTGAATGCATCCCAACTCAAGCATTAACTGTATTATGGCGGGCAAAATATGACATGCTCTAGGATTATCTCCACATTTAGACTAAGTTTTAAGTTACCTTTTTTATGACGCCTTCGGGATTCCACAAGGCGCTAAAGATCGTGTGCAAATGGCAAAGAGGCAGAATTAGAAATTTGGAACTTGGGAATGGCAACCTGGTGAAGGGGGACTCTTGAAGAGGAAGATTTGGGGTGGGAAGACTGCAGGTTGTTGCTATCTTGCTGCTGCTTCTCTTTTCCCAACTGCTTCCCTTAGGCATGACTTTTAAAGGTCCTCTGGGCTGCTATTACCCAGCTTTGCTCTATTGCACAATTTGGACCTAAAGAAACAGTCACGTTTCTGTATGCCAAATACCACCCTAAAATGATGGAAAGTTGCCAGAATAATTATGGCAAAGTGTAGTAGACATTCAAACCTCTTTCTCAAAAGTTAGGAAGATAAAGGGTTATATCCAACAAAGCTGTCCTGTTCACACAAGGACTTCTACTTACACAGCTGAAACGCCTCCCCTCCTTCTCCCCCTGAGCCACCCGCCTCTGCTTTGAGTATCCCACCTCCACCTCCAGATTTGCATGGAGTGCACACATGGGGAAAGAGGAGGTTCCATGTGCAAGCAGAAATCCTTGCGCATATGGAAGGAATTTGTTTGATACAAACCATAGTCCTTATTGTCCATACCCAACATACAGGGCATGCACCACAAATCTCATCAGATGCCCACTGAGCTCTTGACCGACTTATCTGAGGCCACAGACAGGCAAGGCAAGATGAGAACAGGCGTTCACTCTGTGGGTACAACGCACACCTGCCAAAGCTAATGGCAAAACTGCAATTCTATTTTGAGTCCTTAAAGACTAACCCATTTATTGTGGCAAAAATATGCATCTATCAAACAGGATTCTCTTGCCCATGAAAATGTTTACCATGACTAATTTGTGGAGTCTTTACAGTGCCACACAATACTCTGCTTTTTTGGAGCAATTGCTTCTGATTCTGCAGTTTCATTTTAGATGGCTTTCTCTGGCAGATTCCATGTCAGCAAATTTAGGGTCAGCTTATTGCTGCTTCCTTAGATGAGGCTTTATCTGGTATCAGCCCCTTAGAGTTCCAATTTCTATTTATCCCTGTTTCCAGAGTCTGGATCATTCAACTTGCTCTCCATCACTGGAAGGTTTCCAGACTCAGTGTGGGACAGGATTCCCCTGATGGCTGGGTGAAATTTTGGCCAGTCCAGTTTTCTTGCCTCTGCAAATTCTCCCTTACAGCCTGCATTTCCTTAAATGCACAAGAGCTCCGTTTGTGTATTGAATCTGGCAACTATAATTGCCTCCCAAATCCTACTGCCAAGAGCAGCTTCATCCGCTGCATTTCACACCATGTTTCCCCCCCACAAAAGCTTAATCTCTTGCCTGGCCTCCATTAGCTTTTCAAATCAACTTCAAGCCGCTTATCCACCAGAATACAAAACAATGCAGAGATTCCCAGTCCCCCTTCTCTGCCAGCTCTCCCATGAAACTGAATCTCTTTCCTTTGCCCCTTTCAAGTCCCTACAAGGGTCAACACCCCCTCACTGCTTTGTCATCCCTCTTTGATCTTCATGCCAGATTCTGAATAACACCCTTTGACAACTACCTGTCATTCTGACCTTCCTTGATTGATAATCACCATGAAGGGGGACTTATCCAGCCCTTTCTATAGAAAACAGGTTAGCTTCCATAAACTCCAAGCAAAAACCTTGTTTTAATGGTGTGAATTCTTTATAGAAAGGAAGAGTGACAAGAAAACCATGGCCATACTTCAGCTTCAAAGTAGGATATTACAGGGTAAAGTTTAATATTTTTATTTAGCAAGATTTTTACTGCTTAATCAACCAAAAACCTCTAACTAGTTTATATGAAAGGATATAAAATAGCAATTGCAAATACTGATAAATGTTAAAAACAAGTTTATCAAAATGTAAGTAACATGAAGTTTTAAAACGGATATACATAGTAAAGTTGCGCATTAAGATTACCTATTTTTTCTATCTTTATTTCATATATAAGTATATGCAATGAGAAAGCAAGAGGGCAAATCTATCTGCAAAGTGAATGTGACATTTACAGAGGAATGTGAGGATGCTGGAATAAATTGCTGCCCAATCAATTGAAGTGAAACTGTAGCGGGTTCTAGAATATGGAAGAGTTTTAGCAGCGGCAGGTATGAAAGCATGAAACTTGTCCTTTCTGTTACTAAAGGACATGGTAGGCTATCGGCCGGCACAGTGATTATTGACTGTCGCAGTAAAGGGCAAGCTTACTATTGGAATTTAGAGGCGTCTTGTGCCACTTTGGCTTTTTGTACGTGAACTGCCTTTAAGCAAGGACTGTTTGGTCTTTACTGTGATAAGCCTTAGTCTCTTCTGGAATTGAAGCGGCCCTTTAGAGTTATTAAAACACAACATTTAGTTTGCCTGTCCCCTTGCACTCATGGCTTCATAGATGGGCACATTCCAGAAAGATTACTCATTTTCCTTTGCAATCTTGCTGACAGTTTTTCCTGTATATTTTTAAAAGTTTACCGGGAGAATTGGCCTTTGAAAAATCAGGATATTAAACAAAGTACTAACTATTCATTATGGGCCAAACTAGGTTAATCATGTGACTGGAATTAACACGCATAGTTTCTAAAATAAAATGTAAATAGCAGTATCAGCTGGGGGGGGGGGTAAAGAGATCCGGCTCTTTCTGCCTGTTATGGTCCCAGGTGAGCAGAAAGGATCAAGGTGAGTTCACCAAAGCAGATAAAGAAAAGGCAAGAGTCATTTCAGTATACGTTCAGGAGCAAAGGATAGCTTTGACTGGAATGCAAAGCACTACTGTATCTGATCACAAGGCTCAAACATGCCCAAAGCATTTTTTTTCCTTTACTTCCCACCTCCTCTGAACGGCAAAACCCCAATCTGTATCACCAATTAGTTTCTCATTTTCAGAAACACTTTGCCATGGAGCATGGGGAAGCAAAAGACTGATTGTTGGAGAAGAGAGGTCCAAAGGTCTTGGACACAAAATGAATAACACAGTACTTTGGACTCTGGGCTTGCTTTGGAATCCTCCACCTCTGGCTCAATGAGGGCTTTGCATTCAAGATAACTACACAACCTCTAAATACAGGCAAATTCATATTTATCCTTGCACTCACCAAAGACCATTTTAAAGCTGTGGTGACTAGCAACACTCCTAAGGAAATATTATGTGCATTAAAATGACAAAGTAAAAAGATATTTCACATCAAAAGTGAATGAAATAATTAGTCTGAATCTCAGCATTCATTGTATTGTTACAAGTTTAGGGGGTGCAGATCCCCCTAAAATTCCTGGGTACCCTCCCCATAATTCCCAGAGTTAAGTTAGAAATGACTAGATACTTGGAGTCTTCACTTGGACAGCTTAGTAGTGTAAACATGCAGTCAAAGCTGTTTTTCCCCCGGCATTTCCCTGAGAGATGTTAAGAAGAACAAGGGTGCTGATAGCCAATCACCAACCCATCAAGATCTTTGAGTCTGTGAAAACCAGGAGTTTCTAGGGTTAACATGAGCAAAGACATAGGCAGCAGGGAAAAATGGGGCCGTTTGCGAGAGGATTCAAAGCACAGGAGAAAGGGGGCCAGTAGAACTCTTGGTGGGCCGCCTGAGACAAGCTGGGAGGGAGACATGGTGATAGCATTTGGGGTGCCATTGAATCCATTTCTATGTTGCCATGGGGGGGCAAGCCCCTCCTGAGATGTGAATGTTTGCATGTAAGTAAGCTATATTTCATAATTACACCATAGTTTAAGTATAGCCTGGTTTCCAAAGAAACCACAAAACCTAGGTGAATGCCTGGGACTCCCTGGAATCTTTTCACTGCTTGGCAGACAATGGGGGGGGGGCAACATTGCTTTCTTTTCTTTTGGGCAAGGGTGTTGCACGATTTGCTGTTTCTCTCAGTTGTGCTGACCCATCCTGTCATGGAAGCAAGGCATGCAAAGCGTTACTGCGACACGTTATACCTGAAGATGGTTCATAAATGTCATCTGCTGAGGCCGGGTTGCTCACTGGGGCAAGATGGTTTGAGCATATAACGCCAAATCTGGCCAGACTGCACTGTCTGCTAGTTAGTTTCATAGCCCAGTTAAATGACCTATAAAGCCTTAAATGGCTCAGGACTGCAATACCTCAAGGACCACCTCTCCCCATATGAACCGACCTGGAACCTGTGATCATCATCTGAGGCCTTTCTTCTTATACCCCCTCCATGAAAGGCTAACAACACAACAGGCCTTTTCAGTGGTAGCTCCCTACTTGTGGAACATGCTTTTCCCAGGTGAAAATATTCCTCTTCTCCCAACCCTTTGGCTAATTAAAACAATCTATGGCATTTTAAATGGGTTGGGGGAGTGTTGTTCTTTTGTTTTGTTATTATGTGATGTATTTTTGTGTTTTATATTGTAAACTACACTGTGGTCCTTGGTCAGGATATAAATTGAACAAATGAATAAAACAAGATCAGTTCATGGGGTGATGGCAACCTCAGACTTATACGGTATTGACACCAAACCCAGAAAAGGTGTTTTGTACAAAAACAAGGCTGAGGATTTTTCTGTGTGCCTGCTGCACGTTTATGCATCCCACCTCTTACAAAGTAATATTTTCTGGAATATCATGTTGTGTTGGAAGGCCCTTTTACTTCTGCTTTATTATTTTTCCTGAGCTAATAAACGTAAGATACAGCTCCTGCAGGATGTGAGATTTTCATATTCAAAATACCCAAGCCAGAAGCGTGATTTGCAAGAATGTGAGGTTTTTCGCGTGTTGAGGTCCCCAAGCCACCCTCAAATAACTCGCAACACACACATAATTTTTGTTTAAGGTTTTTGGCATAATTTTGGCCACAACTTTCTTGAATTACATAAATGTGAGTGGTTGCTTAGGCATTGATTAAGACTATCTGTCCCCCCGCCTGGGGACAGAACTGACTTCCGGACACCAATGAAAGTCAGTAAGGGAAAACAATATTGGGGAGAAATGGAGCTGAGCCACAGACCCTCACCTGTCCCCGCATGCTCCGCAGGGCTTGCTGGCCCTAGCCCCATTCCAGCAATTTGGACGAAAAATTGGAAAGCCACTGGATTCCTTTAATGGAATTCCCTTTACACAGCAACCATGGAGGGGCAGGCCCAGCCAATCCTAACCCCTCCTCCAACCAATCGATAACCAATGCCTAACCGCAACCTTACAAGTTTTGACGATTTGCTACGCAGTAGGCAAAAACCAAATGGCACAGCCAATCAGCCAGATGGACAAAATTCCTACCAGGCCCCTGCCCCAATGGCAGACGACCCCATGACAGGCATAGCAGGGTCAACACAAAACCCATAAAATTAGGGTAGGTTGGCGGGTGATCCATTGCACGCAGCAAAAGAGAAAGCACCAAGCAGCGTGCACAGGATTTAAAACCACTGATCCCTCCCACCAAATTGCAACATAGAATTTACCCCAGCAACCCAGCCACCCAATCGTGGCCACCGGCTTCCTTAGTAGTCCTGCCTGGCAACAGAGGGGTGGCCTGGCGGACCCCACCGCAACACGCACTCTCCATGAGGGAGAACACGCTAAATCAAAATACAGTCGTACTTTGGATCCTGAACATCTTGGTACTTGGATGTTTCGGCTCCCGAACGCCGCAAATCCAGAAGTGAGTGTTCTGGTTTGCGAACATTCTTTGAAACCCAAACTTCCGATGGGGCTTCTGCAGTTTCCGATTGGCTGCAGGAGCTTCCTGCAGCCAATCAGAAGCCGCGCTTTGGTTTCCGAACGTTTTGGAAGTCAAACGGACTTCCAGAACGGATTCGGTTTGACTTCCAAGGTACGACTGTACATCTCACGACAGTGGGGAAGAATGGCTAGTCTGCTGTCCAGGTAACTAACTATTGATGGGCCCGGAGGTTCCTGCTCTCCTTTCTTATGCTTTTCTTCTTGTCACCTTTAAACCAGACTTGAGCCATATTGCTCCTGAATGGAGGAATGTCCTCTGACAGTGCTTCAGATAGGGGCCTGTCCTTTTAAAGTAGGATACATGACCAGTGAGGCATCGTGGCTAGAGTGCTAGCATGCTGGGCCTAGGATATGGGAGATCAGGGTTTGAAATCCCACTCTGCCTTGAGGTTCACTGGGTCACCTTGGGCCAGTCACAGTCGCTCAGCCTCACAGGGTTGTTGTGAAGATAAAATGAAGTGAGTGGCCAGAGTGTATGCCACCCTGAGCTCCTTGGATAAAAGGTGGGCTATCATTATAATAAACAAACTTCAGCACCTGTGTTTTGTTTAATGAATAGCTCGGCTGTTTAGACCGTGGTGCTGATAACGTCAAGGTTGTGAGCTCAATCTCCATATGGGACAACTGCATATTCTTCCATTGCAGGGAGTAGGACCAGATGATCCTCAGGGTCGCTTCTAAGTCTACAATTCCTTGACGGCTCTAGCTAGGCCAGGTGCGTCTACTGGCAGGAGGGGCTGAAATTTGCAGCTGGCAAGAAGGCACACTCATTTCGGTGATGCAGGGGGGCATAGGTAGGAGGCAGAAGGTGGTGTCCTCATTCTGCTGCCCTTCCCAATCTGCCACCAGAGGCAAGAGTCTCTGTTTGCCTCATGGTAAGCCAGGCCCTCCTCTGTAAAGCCTCATCACTTTCATTCTTTCAGTTGGGCTGGATGGGTGTCTGGTGGATTCAAGTAAATTAGAGGTAGTTATTGATATTGTTGGAATGATGTCTCAGTGTCCCTAGAGTTGACTGCCTTGTTTACAAAAACAGCCAATCCTCTAAGTTGGTGATTCATTGTCAGGGCTTCTTTTTATCCTTTTTCTGAGGTTTGGGATTTGGGTTCTGCATTTTCGCCACCCACTCCATTTTTTCCTCCTTGTCTATACATGTTTCTCTTCAAGCTAGGCCCTGTATCTCAGTAGAATACTACATTGTTTCCCTACAAATCTTGTTTTAAGTGCCCTTATTTTTTTTTCTTTCTTTTTTTGAACTCCAGTACCACAGTATTTTTCTTTGGGACAACTTGTTAGCACTTTCCTTCCTGCTGCTGAAAACCAAGTTTCTTGCATTTGATATGCCTGACATCTGACAGGAAAATAACAAATTCATAGGCCAGCAGTTGTTATTCAGCTAGCAGTGAAGCAGTTGTTGCTAATGAGGATCCTGGCTTCTTCTGGCTGTATGAGGTAAACGTCATGTGCACGTACCAAACTGAACTCATGTGACCTTCTAGAATGGTGGCCAGGTGCTTTGATTGGGAAGGGAGAGGATGGTGGGCACACAGTCTCCTCAGCTCGAGTCAGAATCAGCTCAGTACTCATGAAATGTCTTGACAAACATTTAAGAAAAAAACTGATTTGACCCTCATTCTTTTTTTTTTTTGCAAGTAAATTTTTATTCAGAATTTGTAAAAGAAAAAAAAAAGGACAAACAAATACAAAAATAGACATTTTAACATAAATTATTCATCCTATTTTCATGCTATACAAAAAGTAAGCATACAATCATACAAAAAAAATAATATAAGCATTAGGCTCTACTTAGCCTTTGACTTCCCTCCACCCTTTTGGTAAGTATCAAATAAATCCCGGATTGCGTAATTAGTTTATTAAAGTTTATACTTATTAGCTGATAAAGTTTTTCTAATACCGCCAGTTCCTCCTATATATCCGTTCCAATATATTTCCAAAATTTACTCCAATTTTTTTGAAATTTCTGGTCGTCTTGGTCTCGTATTCTGCCTGTTAATCTATCTAGCTCGGCATAGTTAATCATTTTGACCTGCCAGTCACTTACGTTAGGTATATTTTCTGTTTTCCAGTTTTGTGCCAGCATAATTCTTGCAGCTGTGGTGGCATAGAGAAAAATTTTTTTATCTTCATTTTTTATTTCCTTACCCATAATTCCCAGCAAAAAGGCCTCAGGTCTTTTGGGAAAAGTATATTTAAAAACTTTTTTAAGTTCATTATAAATTGCTTCCCAAAAAACCTTCACCTTGTTGCATTGCCACCACATATGGTAGAGGTCTCCCTCCACTTCACCACATTTCCAGCATGTCTTATTTTCTGATCTATAGATTTTAGCTAATTTTGCCGGCGTGAGATACCATCTATAGAGCATTTTCCAGACATTTTCTCTCAAACTCGTACAGGCCGTAAATTTAATATCTCTATTCCACAATTTCAACCACTTTTCAAACTCGATGTTATAGCCGAAGTCAATTGCCCATTTAATCATTGCCTCTTTGACTTCCTCGTCTTTTGTATGCCATTCCAGTAATATGTCGTATAATTTAGACAATGTTTTGTTTTTACCTTCTATTATTTCTATATTGAATTTTGATTTCTTGTCCTCAAAGCCCATTTTTCTTTTATCTTGCTTTAACATATCATTCACCTGATGATACTGTAACCAACCGGTGAATTGATCCTTTATTTCCTCATAAGGTTTAAGTTTAAGCCCTTGTTCTGATTTTCTTACCAAATCTTCGTAAGTGGCTGTCTTCCCTTCCATGTTGGTTTTTTTTTTTGTTAAGACCTCTACCGGTGAGATCCACCATGGTGTTTTTCTTTCAAGAAGGTTCTTATTTCTTTCCCAGACCTGATATATTGGTCCCCTGAAAATATGATTTAAGAAAGCCCTGTGGACTTTCACCTTCTCATACCAGAGATATGCGTGCCACCCGTACCAATTATTGAAACCTTCTAAATCCAACAGGTCTCTGTTCTCCAGTTTTATCCAATCTTTTAGCCAAAGTAGGCACGCTGCTTCATAATATAGACTCAAATCTGGGAGAGCAAAACCTCCTCTTTCCTTTTTATCAGTTAATATTTTCATTTTAATCCTTGGTCTTTTCCCCTGCCAGATGAATTTCATCAGGGTTCTCTGCCATTCTTTACATTGTTTTAAACCTTTAATAACTGGAAGAGTTTGAAATAGAAACAACATTCTCGGCAAAACATTCATTTTAACCACTGCTATCCTTCCTAAAAAGGAAAATTTCATCCTCTCCCATATTTCCAGATCTTTCTTTATTTTTTTCCATGTAACTTCATAATTATCTTTATATAGGTTTATGTTTTTTGCCGTGATCCACACTCCCAAATATTTCACTTTTTTCACCACCATGATTTCCACTTTTTGTTCTAGATCTTTCGTTTCTTCCTTAGTTAGATTTTTAACCAGCATTTTAGTTTTATTCTTATTTACCTTAAAACCTGCCACCTCTCCAAATTCCTCAATTTTTTGTAATGCTTCTTTTACACTATCTGACTCAGCTCGAGTCAGAATCAGCTCAGTACTCATGAAATGTCTTGACAAACATTTAAGAAAAAAACTGATTTGACCCTCATTCTTGGGGTCCTGAAGCTTAGCCTGTTATGGGGGCACCTTCACAACCTGCAACAAGGTCTGAGTAGCCACTGTTATCTTATCCAAAGAAGAAGAAGAAGAAGAGTTTGGATTTGATATCCCGCTTTATCACTACCCTAAGGAGTCTCAAAGCCCTAACATTCTCCTTTCCCTTCCTCCCCCACAACAAACACTCTGTGAGGTGAGTGGGGCTGAGAGACTTCAGAGAAGTTTGACTAGCCCAAGGTCACCCAGCAGCTGCATGTGGAGGAGCGGAGATGTGAACCTGGTTCCCCAGATTACGACTCTTAACCACTACACCACACTGGATTGTTCCACAACAGATCACCACACCTGTACAACATCTGTGCTACTGACTCTCAAACCTTAGGATTGTTGACATATATGCAACAACAACATTAATCAATTTGAGTTGTGTGACTAACCTGGTGTTGTGTGTATGTGAGGCTGACGGTGCTATTTGTATGCATTTTATCATCTTGCCCACAAAGCAATGCCATTTCATTTCACCTGCAGTGAAGTGTTGTTTAGAAATTCATCCCCCAAACAAATGTACCTTTGAACAGAAGCAGGTGTTAGATATGGAGGCGGGGTGGGATGTGGAAGAGTTTGATCATTACATAAAATATTTGCAAAAAGCAAGAGATGTGATTAATCCAGATAGGAAAATACTGCTTGGTTGGGTAGTCCAGTCACATAGTTCATAGCAATCTACAAATGTTTCAGCAAGGATAAGGACTTGACCTTTAAAAACGTTGGTGCATTCACCTGCAAGTAAGCTGGCTTGGGCCATTGGTCCACCAAACACTGCCTACATGTGTACAGAATTTAACATACTCAGCTGGAGAGAAGTTCTCAAGGAAATTGTGTTTAATTTGCAGTACAGTCAAATTCATCTACCAAACCAGGTAGCTGTGATTGTTGAGTGCTGATGGGTTCAGGTTGTGCATGCAGGCTTCCCATAGGCATCTGGTTAACCACTGTGAGAAATGAGACGAGATTAGCTTTTGGCTTGCTGCAGCAAGGCTCTTCTTATGTTCCTTTTGGTATAATAACAGACAAATTCTCTGAATGAATTGAATGCAATGAGCCATTGGGAATGGCAACCAATTACCTCCACAGGTCTCCAGAAGCACTTAGCTGCATGCAGGGCCTTTTAAAGACTGAGAAGGCCAGGGGGGAAATATTCATGTGAGTCCGCCTCCCCTCAATGCACTTTGTACGGCGCCCTCCCCCACAGCTGTAGAAAGAAATAGTAAATATATACATATAATCCTGCCCCAAAATATCTGTATTTCACACCAGAAGCAGTATGTTAAGATTTTGTGCCTAAAATTTGAAAACCAAAGAACTGCTGAATATGCTTACAGTATAGAGCAGCACCCCTTCAATCCTTCTGCATTTGGGATCCTCTTTTCATGTTTCATACATTCTGCTCTCACTCTGCATCACTTTTCAGTGTACCACGATTTTGGGAAGAATAGGTCGATAATGGCTAGGAACCCGAATAAATCCACAACTTTTGTGTAAGCACTTGAAGTTTGCCTAAGATAATGTAGAATGTTTCCAACCTGGATTTGTCTCCTCCAGAAAGCAGGCAGTCAGTTATTTTTTCCATCTGGGGAAACTGATTTGTGTCTCTACACAGCGAGGATCTTTTATCTGAATGTGTGGGTTCCACTTGACGACTCGTTTTCTTTGCTTCTTCTGCAAACTCTTCAAAGTTTTTGCACATGTCATGGACAAAGAGGATGAGGGAAGAGAGCAACATTTTCCTTGACATAACATCAAGACTTGGTTTGTTTGGGTTTTTTCTCTTTTCTTGCAGGATTTTGTTGACACAATCAAATCTATGAAGGGATATATGTCAGAATGCTGCCATAAAAGATATTTCAAATGTTTTCAGGGAGGAGGGTAGCCAAAAAGTGGTGCTTCTAGCTTAAACACCACTTTCCCTTTGGAATGATTGAAAATCTTTATTAAAGGTTCCAAACACAGCCATAATAAGAGAACAGGAGTTTGTGTGGCAGCTTCTCTCTGGAGAAACCTTGTTCATGACAAGGTGAGCTTTCTGCTTAGAAGCAGAAAAGTTATAGATAATTAAAGGTGTCTACAACTAAAGTCCCTAAAACTATTTGCTTCTAATTTGACAGGCTTTATCCAACCTGGTATGACTGAAAATTACAAGCACTTCTTTTAAAATAGGGGATTGGATGGTATTCAACTAAGTTTTACTCAGAGTAGACATATCCAAATTGATAAACCTAACTTAGTTTTGTTCAATTATTTCAATAGGTCTACTCTGAGTTATAACTAGTTCCTTTAAAAAATTTTGAAGAGCGAAAAAGAGGACATATTTGCTGACTTCTTCTTTTAACTATGGATCTCTATGGAGACTCTCATCATGAAAAAGGGAACGTATCCTGAGAAAAGAGGACATATGGCATATAGACATATGGCCAAGCACAAACATCCCAAGACCAGCTTGTCTGCAATTTTCCACACTTTATCCACCCTGGAGAAACTAGCATGCCTGCAAATTTCATCCACATTTGTCAAAAGGGGGAAATGTTAGTCATTTTTAAAATTTCCCAATAGTGAAAAGGGTCGGTGGGGAGAACAAACCAAACATGAATGTATTCAAAAGTGAATTGGGTAGCCTCAGGGTGAAGCAGCAAACCTGTGTCAGAACCACAGTGGTGCACACACTTAATATTATGACAAAATCTCCAATCATGCACTATTGACTACTCAGTTACTACAATTAATAAAACTCATAAGTGGGCCAATTAACAAAAGGCCAACACTTTCTTCAAAAATATTGGATGAACCTCAGTCCCCGCATCTGCCTATTGCCCAACATCCAATGTCAACGTTTCACTTCCTGCAATGCCTCCCAGGCAAGGAAGATAGAAGAGAGGGAGAGAAGAGAAACTGCATTTCTGGCATATAAGCTTCAAAGGGTTAAAAGCAAATAATGTGGCAAAGGGCAGTTTTCCCTGCTGTGGCTATGTGAGATGTTTATTTTTTTAAAGCAGCACGAAATCTGTGCATGTATGGGCATGCACATATGGACAAGCATTCCTCTCATTTTGAGAAAGAAAGGGGAAAGTGTTTTCTGAACCCAGGAGTCAAATGGCTCTGGGCTCCAGTTTTCATAATGTTTTTTTGTACTGTCATATATTACACTGCAGGTAGTCATATTATAAAAATACTAGCCTGATTGCATTCCAGGAAGGGGGCATACTTCAAGCTGGTTTATTTAATTCAAAATGAATTAAAAGAGCCAAAGAGAGAGCAAGATTAATTTTAAACATTTAACAATACCCTTATAGGGCATGTAGGCACCATAATATTTGCAAACTTTTCAGTTAATAGTTAGTACCTTATTCAAATTATTCTCTTGGCTATAATTTACTTGGAAATTATTTTCCTCTTAGTCTCTGACAAGTTTTCTAATTCTTATAATTAATACTAATGCTTTGTTTGAAAACTAGCAGGACTAAAGACTTGCTGGTGGTAAGAGTACTTCGTATTCCCAGCTCAATGGAACTTGTTTGCCCTTATGCTGTTCCTTCTGTGTATATTGTGATGCAGTCAGATTTGGAAGTGTGTTTCAGCCTCTTTGCAACCAGTGGTAACACTACAAAGCAGCAACAACCAAGAAACATGTGCTGGTTTGTTATGTAAGGGGCCCATGCAGTTTTCTTATTATGCCACATTCTCTCCTTTCCAGGAAGCTGCACTATAAGATTATTGCAGCTGATTCCTTGATAAGCATTGAAGATTGGCAGATATTTGTTTAAGTGAATGTTGGTTGCATAGGTGGTGGCTACTAGCATGCTTTCTTGGGCTCCATGATCACTGCAGATGGTGACAGCAGTCACGAAATTAAAAGACTCCTGCTTCTTGGGAGAAAATCAATGACAAACCTAGACAGCATCTTAAAAAGCAGAGACATCACCTTGCCAACAAAGGTCCATATAGTTAAAGCTATGGTTTTCCCAGTAGTGATATATGGAAGTGAGAGCTGGACCATAAAGAAGGCTGATCACCGAAGAATTGATGCTTTTGAATTATGGTGCTGGAGGAGACTCTTGAGAGTCCCATGGACTGCAAGAAGATCAAACTGCAAGAAGATGTTGGGAAAGATGGAGGGCACAAGGAGAAGGGGACGACAGAGGACGAGATGGTTGGACAGTGTTCTCAAAGCTACAAACATGAGTCTGACCAAACTGCGGGAGGCAGTGGAAGACAGGAGTGCCTGGCGTGCTCTGGTCCATGGGGTCACGAAGAGTCAGACACGACCAAATGACTAAACAACAACATGCTCCATCCACCCAGCTCAGAGATTAACAGCTGGCAGTTAGAATGTATGTAGGGGAGGAAACAATCCACATCAAGTTGCCTCATACCTAATCAGACCATTGGTCCATTCAGCCTAGTATTGTCTACTGCATCAACTAGCAGCATCTCTCCAAGGTTTCAGACATGGGCCTCACATGGTTCTATCTGGATATGAACCTAGGTTTGAACCTGGGAGTCTTGGCATGCATTGCCCCACTGAGCTATGGTCTCTACCCAACCTCTATTTTAGAAGGAAGCTGGAAAAATGGACTCTGGGAAGGGAGTACCATGAACCTGGGGATCTTTTCAAGCGTGCCACCACTTACCTATGGCCTCTTCCTATCTTGTGTTTTAGAAGGTAGCTGGCAAAAAGGATCTTTGGATGGGAGCGCCAAGGTTATGCCCCATTCTTTTCAAGAGGAAGGGAGCTAGCAATACTTTATAGACTTGCCTGGTTGCGTGGCTGATCCGCCACGTTTAACTTGCAGATTTGCAAACAGATATTACAGAAAGTTTCTCCTGTACTTACAAAAAAAAACCTCTGAACCAGTAAGAGATCCCAGAATGCCCAACTGACCTGGGGAAGTTAGAAGTATGAAACAACACCTTTTATTCTAATCCCCGAGTGTTTCAATTACAACTACAAAATATAATAGTTTCTCCTTTTGATCCTAAATCCATTATATCAAAGCAAAGAGAAAGACCTTTCTTACTTTCCACAATAAATTAGGTCTTTGCTTTATAGGAAATTACATTAATGTCACAGGTTCTAATATTGCTATTTGCTCTGCGGAGAAAGGTGTTCTCCCCAGTTTTCCAATTTGCTCAGTAAAGCAGTTCATTCTGTTGAGAACCATTTGAGGGACATTATGTTACTGCTGGCCGACTGCCTGTATCGTAGGGGCCCCTAACCCAAACCCCTTTAGACCTCACCCTTCATGCAGTCAGATCCACAGGGGTCATCAGAAATGGAAAGAGCCTACAAACACAGTCAGCCCGTAGAGTTTGTACCAGAGGGTTAACACTTTTCAAATGAAGAATGGACGGCTGCAAATTAGAGCTCCAAAGAGAACGTCCTTGTACCTTGGCAGAAACCTATTGTTGCCTACAGCAGATGTCAAAGCACATGCATGTACCGTTCTACTTAAGTAGATAAAAGTACCTCCTCCCCAGAGGGGTGATACATAGAAGAGCCAGTAACTCAGAGGACATGTTTCCATGTTGAAGGTCTCTAGTTTACTCCCCTTCATCTCCAGGGACATCTGGAGAAAGATTTCTACCTGAAACCCTGGAGAGCAGTGCAAGTTAGCATAGTCAGTACCAATGGCTTTCTGTGTCAACTCTGTTGTAGCTCTGCCAAGCCTTTTGGATTATCTCCTCCTCATATTAAACACAGCAAGATAATGTTAATTCTGATCCATATCCTACACATCTTACCTTCACAAAGTCACGGAGCCATTATTTATGGAGCCATATGGACTTGGCAGCATGCCCAGACCTTTCCAAATAAAAGCACACGTGGAATCATAAGCTGGGAACCAAAGAGCTGTTTAGGCTCATAAGGTGGGCTAGCACAGTGGATTCCCCCCGCCTTTATTCTTTCAATAGCAAGCCCCATGCCAAAGCACAAAGTGCTTTTAAAACTCTCTTTTGTTTCTAAATGTGCGTGTATGGCGGGCTGAGAGGGGGAGGACTGCCATTTCTGGAAAAAAGCAACATAAATGCCCAGGGCCTCCCTGGGTGATATTATCAATTTGTCCCTTGGCACCGGGATATTCCCAGGGGATCTGAAGGAGGCAGTGGTGCGCCCACTCTTAAAGAAAACATCATTAGATCCCTTAGATTACCGCCCAGTTTCGAATCTTCCGTTCCTGGGTAAGGTGATTGAGAGAGCGGTTGCTGAACAGCTTGGTAGGTTTCTGGATGAAACATCGGCTCTCGATCCATTCCAGTCCGGCTTCTGCGCTGGTCATGGGACCGAGACGGCTCTGGTCGCCCTAACAGATGATCTCCGCAGGCAGCTGGATCGAGGCGGGTCGGGGCTACTGATTCTTCTAGACCTGTTAGCAGCCTTTGATATGGTCGATCACGAACTCCTGGACCACCGCCTTGCCGACGTGGGGATCCAGGGCACAGTCCTTCAATGGCTGCACTCGTTTCTCTCTGGTCGGGGACAGAGGGTGGCGCTTGGGGGGGAATTGTCATCGCGCCACTCCTTGGTGTGTGGAGTGCCTCAGGGTAAGATTCTCTCCCCAATGCTTTTTAACATCTTTATGCGCCCCCTCGCCCAGCTTGTCCGGAGTTTTGGGCTGGGTTGCCATCAGTATGGCGATGACACCCAACTCTATCTGTTGATGGATGGACATCCTGACTCAGCCCCAGACACACTGACCAGATGTCTGGAAGCTGTGGCTGGATGGTTACGTGGGAGCCAGTTGAAGTTAAATCCTTCGAAGACAGAGGTCCTGTGGCTGGGACGGGGCGATATGGGATTGAGGGGGCAACTCCCATCTCTTGTGGGGGTGCAATTAGTGCCAGCATCGTCCGTTAAGAGTTTGGATGTAATCTTCGATACCTCCCTCTCTATGGAGGCGCAGATTACAGTTATAACAAAGGCGGCATTTTTTCATCTCCGCCAGGCTAAGCAGTTGGCCCCTTATCTCTCTCACCCTGACCTAGCCACTGTGATCCACACGACGGTCACCTCCAGGCTGGATTATTGTAACTCGCTCTTCATGGGGCTGCCCTTGAGACTGACCCAGAAACTCCAGCGGGTGCAGAATGCCACGGCGAGACTCCTTATGGGGTCTTTGCTGTGAGATCACATTCATCCGGTACTATACCAGCTGCACTGACTCCCGGTGGAGTACAGGATCAGGTTTAAGGTGCTGGCTTTAACCTTTAAATCCCTATACGGCCTAGGACCCTCGTACCTACGGGACCGCCTCTCCTGGTATGTCCCACAGAGGAACTTACGGTCTGCAAATAAAAACATCCTGAAGATCCCAGGCCACAGAGAGGTTAGGCTGGCCTCAATTAGAGCCAGGGCTTTCTCGGCAGAGCAGTGGAACACTCTGTCACAAGAGACTAGGGCCCTGCGGGACTTGACATCTTTCCGCAGGGCCTGCAAGACAGAGCTGTTCCACCAGGCCTTTGGTCAGGGCGCAGCCTGACCCCCTCCTCTGGCAATCTGCACAGAATTTTGCTTAATGGTTGCCATCAGTTTGATTTTAATTAATTTTTATAATGAAATGTTTTTAGAATGTTGGATTATTTTGATTGTTGTTAGCCGTCCTGAGCCCAGCTTCAGCTGGGGAGGGCGGGATATAAATTATTATTATTATTATTATTATTATTATTATTATTATTATTATCATCATCATCATCATCATCATCACTGGAACCAGCTTTCCTTTATTGCAGCCTGTAGGCAGTACACTATATGCAGCTATATCTGCAAATATTCCATAGGAAAAAAATAGCATATTATGACATGGGGTAGAGCTGCATACATGGGTGGAAGTAATCACCTACATGTTTGCCCCTCCCTTATACCAACTCAGATTGCTGCAGCTCTGAATTGGCTTTATGATGTCATCACATCACATAGGTAGATGCTGTTGTCACAAAGCCATCTAAGAGTGAGGCTTTGTGATTCAGCACATAGCAACATATGATTGGCTTTATAGCGCGGCGACATAGGAAGCTGCCTTATACCAAGGCAGACCAGTGCTCAATCTTGCTCAGTATTCTCTGCAGTGATTGACTGTGGCTCTCCAGGGTTTCAGACCAGACTTTTTCTCAGTCCTGCCTGGAAATACCACGGACTGAGCCACAGGTCTTTTGCATACAAAGCATGTACTCTATCACTGGGCTATATGCAATTTTCCATCATTACACTGGCCACATGATTCCTGACTGAGATGCTGCTGGTATTTGGCTAGATGGACCAGTGGTCTGATTTAGAAAGAGTCAGCTGCACCTGTCTCGGCAGGCAAGCTGTTTTTGTCATTTACTCTCACAGTGGCTGCTTTCAAAGTGACTGCAACAGCAGAAGCAGCAAATGATTTTTTTTCTCAGAATGGTCAGTAAGTGCCAAGGACCAGACAGGATGACCATGGTTGCAGTGATGGTTCCATATTCTTTTTCAGCATGCATAGACTGTGGATTGGAAGTGGCCGAGACACTTCTGTATTATTTAGCAATAAAAAAGAAGAAAAGGACAATTGCTGGTTGCCACCCAAATTTCCTCCCAGATAATGTCAGATCAAAAATATAATCTGAGCTACAAAATTGACTTTTCTTTTTCAAGTTTAATGTTGGGTTAGTTCTCCTATTTGGAATGCTAATGGCCTGCCAAGGAAATACATCATTTTGTAGAATGTCCACTTGGCTGCCACTTGGCTGTTGGCAAAAAGCCCCCACAAAAACATTTTCAGCAATTATATAATTAATTAACAGTGATTATATTCAAATATTGAATCATTGTCATACTGTTCAAGACTGCCAAAGTTCATGAGTTGTTGAATTAACCTCTCATTTCAGAGGCCGTAGCTTAGACCTGGTTTATTAAATGACTAACATATATTTCAGTCAATTTAGGTTAGGACTGTCAGAGACCTGAAGTATTGCCCTCATTATAAATGGGCAAATAGCCAAATCTGATTAATTGCACACCATCATCACACAGCTATCCCTGAATGAGAGGGGTGGAATCACCTTAAGATGAGTACCAGAGGTGTAAAAACTAGCTACAGAATTATCAGCAAAAGGTGGGAGTAAGGAGTTTTCAGAAGGTTTTCCTGAAGTAAGTACCTTAGGGCCAAAAACTGTAAACTGGAAAACATGAGTTCATCCCATGTTATTAGGAATTTTCATTTTTCTTGTAACACTGATGCTATCATTCTGGCCAATTAGATGGGAGAAATTTATGCATTCAAGAGAAATAAATCAAAGGATTGAGCCTGGTAGAGTATTCATTTTATTCATGAGATGTCAGGTTGGTTTTCCAAACTACGTACTCACAATCTCGGTGTTTAACTGTGTCACATTTAAAGGTACACTGTTTTTCTCCCCTTGGAAGGATGCACAAACTTGTCACTTTCTAAATATTCTTTCTCTTGCAGAAGTATTTTTCTAAAGGCAACACACTTCTGTAAGTTGATATAAGTTGAAATATTTGACACATAAAGCATACAGCGGCAATTTTTTGTACTCATTATTTCAGCATTTTGTTTCTTTTCACACTGAAAGACAGTTGGAAGTATTGCTTTCCATTTACATGCAAACGGATGCTTCTCAGATACCTGTATATATAATAAAAGTATAAGAATATCATCATGCTGCAGTTTGTGTGGCTACAAACAGGTGCTGCTGTGAACTAAATGTCATGACACAGGGAAACAACTGTTTCAGCAGGGAGTTAAGTGCAAACCCCTTCCTGATCCTGGAGCAAACTTTATTTCAAGGTGTGCTGGGAGTTCACCTTTAAAGAGGCTCATCACCTGGTGTCATTGTGGTGTTAGGTGACTGATAGGTGGGCCGCCACAACCACCAATCAAATGTGGCCCAAAAAGCACAGGGCAGATGAAGATCTGGCCTGCCTCAGGAAAAGAAACTTTTTCCCACCCCTGAGCTAGAATAATTTTATCAAGAAAGGTGGGGTGGAGAAAACCAAGGGAAATAATTGGGGGGGGGACAGGTTTGCTGAAGTGGGATGGGACAAAAAGATAATGGGGCAAGGATAATGGAGAAAGGACTGGAGGTCTCACTGCACCCTGTGACTCAAAGGCTGCGATTCTGTTTGCAATTGCTTGGTAGCAAGTACAACTGAAGTTGGAGGGAGCGGGTGGCACTGTGGTCTAAACCACTGAGCCTCTTGAGCTTGCTGATCAGAAGGTTGGTGGTTCGAATCCACATGACAGAGTGAGCTCCCGTTCTTCTGTCCCAGCAGCTGCCAACCTAGCAGTTCGAAAGCACACCAGTACAAGTAGATAAACAGGTACCGCTGCAGCGGGAAGGTAAACACCACATTTCTGTGCACTCTGGCTTCCATCCTGGTGTCCCGTTGTGCCAGAAGTGGTTTAGTCATGTTGGCCACATGACCCAGAAAGCTGTCTGTGGACAAACACCATTCCCTCGACCTGAAAAGTGAGATGAGCACTGTTGACTGGGCTGAACCATCCAGGGGTCCTTTACCTTTTACCTGTCTGAGATTCCTGCATTGCAGGGGGTTGGACAAGATGACTCTCTGGGTCCCTTCCAACTCTACAGTTCTATGTTTCCATGGTATATGTACTCAGTGAATAATTGCTACTTCAACTGGAGATGCCTTTGCTTTTTCTACCACAGCTACTTGTCAGCCGAATTGGCAAACTGGTTTTTAAATGGAGAAGTGTCTTGCTGTTTGGCAGCAGTGGAAACTTAAAAACACCACTGTCAGGGAACTGCCATCAGAGGCAAGAGGAGAGGTAAGACGCTCCAATGATGCAGGGGAGGGAACTAGCAAGGAGAGAGAGAGAGCTTCCGCTGGGGAAGGAAATCCAGGGGACACCAGGGAGAAAGGGGAGGCTGAGAATACTGCGGAGGGGAGGCTCCGAGACTCTTCCAGTGAAATCAGCGGAGAGAGCACAGGACCTCCGCTTGGCACACCTATGCTGCGCAGAAAGCTTCCGCGCAGAGAATCTAGGAGGAGACTTGGCGTCAAAGAATTTCTATGTTGGAGGAAGTTTAGGAGACGCCCACTCACGGATTCTGCCAGTGACTGAGACAGTCGCGTTGTAAGGGCTGTCAAACCAGGGAAAGGTTTAGCTATACAACCAGCTTGGAGCAGTTTGCAGTTTACGCACAAGCAACCTGTCATGGGATGATGAGCTGCTTGTGCGTAAAATCGTAGTCCCTCAGAGTTTGTGCAACTCCACAAACCTCTGTCTGTGACAGAGCTCCTCAGACATGTCTGCTCTAGTCGCTTGCAGATTCCGACAGTGGTTGTTTTCGGAAGCGCTTCCAGCATAAAAGCTCCTTAACGGAAACACGTCTTCGGGACTCGCGGCGTGACAGCTTCCGGCGAGGAATGGGTCTCCCTATGGGAGCTTCAGACACCTCCCCACTGTTCTCGCTGGACGTGTCCCTGAGCCCTCCCTCTTGCTCGCTTTCCCTCCGAGATCCTCCTCTCACCCTGCTAGTTTCTGCTTTAGCTGCTGCGTCTCTCTCAACCTCCGTGAGACTTTCCTCCAGAGACCCACCTCTCCCCCTGCTGGTCCCTGCTTCAGCTGCCGAGTCACTCCCAACCTCCGTGAGCCCTTTCCCCACCTGTTCCTCCGATGGCAGTTCCCTGACACAACCCCAATTCACATTACAACCACTCTAGCTATGCACGTATTTATCCATGCACACGGTTTGAAAAGAGAGATGAGCGCTGCACCTCGTAGTTGCATTTGACTGGACTTAACCACCCAGGGGTCCTTTCCCTTTTCCTTTCACCTTACCACTGAAGTAATAATCCACAGGATGTGTCTGAAAATCTGTAAACTCCATTATGAACCTTGGTTTGTCCTGATAAGCACAATCTTATGCTCTCTGTACATTTCCTAATGACCAGCATAACTACCTGCGTTTGATCACTAAATTGTATCATCTATACCAGGAGTCTGCAAACTTTTTCAGCAGGAGGCCGGTCCACTGTCCCTCAGATCTTGGGGGGGGGGAGGACTATATTTTTTTTTGGAGGGAGAACAAATTCCTATGCCCCACAAATAACCCAGAGATGCATTTTAAATAAAAGCACACATTCTACTCATGTAAAAACACGCTGATTCCCGGCCGGATTTATAAGGCGATTGGGCCGGATCCGGCCCTTGGGCCTTAGTTTGCCTACCCATGATCTATACCCAATGCACACCCTCATTCCTGCTCTCACTAGCACTTGTCTAGAAGTAATGCCTGTTCCATTAGACTTATCAGCACTAATTCTCTTCAGCCACACTAAACGAAAGCAGCAAATTAGCTCATTGGGATTGCTTTCTTTATCTGATGGAGAAATAAAAATCCTTTTCTCCACCAATATCAAATTTTACAAGGAATGGCTTTTGTTTTGTTTTGTTTTTTGTTTTTCAAAACCCTAATACAATATGCTCTGAGATCTACACCTTTGCATTTGAAGTGTGGGGGGTGGGGAATGCTTGCCTTAAGAAGTGTTTCAAGACCTTCCTATCATCATAACATAATCGTGAACTGATTTTCTATGTGTGTGTGTGGTTTTTATTGTATGGTTAGTGTTGTAAACCACGCTGTTGTTGTTGTTGTTGTTGTTGTTTAAACTGAATAATGGTATATAAATATTTTAAGAAATAAATAAAACTATAAATAAATAAATAAATAAATAAAACTATACTTGGGACAAAATCATGTTTTTGTTTTTCCTTTTTTGTTTTTACTTTCTTCATATACAATCATAGAATTGTAGAGTTGGAAGGGAGTCTGGGGATCATTTAGTCCAGCCCCTGCAGTGCAGGAATGAATAGGCAGCTGTCCTATATGAGAATCGAACCTGCGGCCTTGCCGCTATCAACATCGTGCTCTAACCAACTGAGCTATCCAAGTTGCTGGAATACAACTCCCTAACCCTTTGCCATGCTGGCTGGAACAGATGGGAGCTGGGAGTCTCACAGCATTTGGGCAGACCACAGTTTCCCCACCTCTGGTTTAAGGGACTGTTAATAACTTGTTGATCTCACTGCAGAACAGACCCTCCTGCCTGGATCCAAATGTTACTCATTCGCTGTCTTCAGCTATTTTTCTTTTTTTGTAAACGGTCTCCCAAAAGCCCATTAAAGATGCCTAATGTCTAGCTAAACTAGTAAAGTTGTTTTCTGCGAGAGCAGTCAATACTATTCTGTCACTTCTGAGTATGCTTAACTACCATGCAGCTGCTAGCTGGCAGGCATCCCACTGAAAAAGCCAGACTAGACGAGATGCAATCTACGCAATTAGCAATTGCTGATCATTAGAGATTGTGTGAACAGATTCTAAAAGGAATTCTAACAAGGGTGTACAGGAAGCCTGATCTTCATCAGAACTCTCACACTTCAGGGAGAGTATAGGTGGTTGTTGTTGTTTTACCTGGTTTTTATTTGGATCTCACTCTGCACACTTGCTATTGACATTAGAATATAAGTTGGGGTGGTTGATCCTTGGTCAGCCCCTGTTTATATCTGAGAATTTGGGGGTTCTCTATATGTGATGGAGAATAATACAAATACGCAGCAAGCACTCTTGATATTGGGCTTCCTGAGACAACCTCTTCCCTGAACTAGGTATAAATAAAAGCCAAGGCATGATAGAAACCAAAATTGTATTTTATTAATGAGCACTCAGTGAGGGATAAAGCATGCTAGTTTCACTATTAAGGGGCACAGCACTTCTTTTATGTCAGAAACGTTGTTTCAGGTTTAGACGAAAAGTTTAGCTACAGTTCCTGACAACAGAGCTGTTTCTGTTGGAACTGTTTCTTCCTTGAATGGCTGTCCACTTGACTAAGCCTCTAGCTTTTTTCTAGGTCCTTTCCCTTACCCTAAGGAAATTAAGCAGGTTTACTCTGCCTGACAAACCCCTCTCCCACACAATTAGAGGTACAAAATATCTCCTCTTTTTCACCTTAGCGCCAGATTCCTTCTCCCGTAGCTCAGCTGCCAACTTTTGCTGACAGATAAAGAACAAACTTTCCTTGGTGATAGTTCCAAAGTTTGTAAAGTATTCTGTGTAAGTCCAGCAGCTTTACTTTTTTATTTTGTTGGAAAAGCACTTTTTTAAGCCTTATGCTTGGAAGTTCCATTTAGTTTGTCTGTTTTAATGCTTCTTCGATATACTGACTATAACATTTGTCTAGCCCCATATTCTTTATTGGACAGTTACTTATCCGTATCAAGGAGTTCTCACTGTCTGCCAAATCTTTAAAGCTTAAAAATCCTGTCTGGTTGGGGAGACTAACAAGTGTGGTATATTGCAGTATGCGTCAAAACACACACTTGTGTGGGTTGTTTTCTTTTCCAAAAGTAGCTATAATTTAATTACCACTGATTTAGACTCAGAGGGACAAGTGTTGCAAAAAGACAACAAGTGTGAAAATAACTTGGTTGGTTCAAGCCCACATCATGGAGTGGGGAAATCAATGCACCAGTGACCTAAAAAAAACATATTTGGTTTTTTTAAAAACAGAAACAAAAACCAGGTTTGCTGTTTCATGTCCATCCCCCACGTTATTTAATCTCTTTTCATTTTATGAACCAATCAGACTACAAATCAGTGGAGGAAGTGAAAACTATTCACTGTTATTATCATCATTATTTTATTGGATTTCTTAAAATAACAACGATACACATGTGTTTTCTGGAGGGGTAGCCATGTCAATCTGTTGCAGCAAAACCAACAGAGTCTTGTGGCACTTTTAATAATAATACATTTATTATTAATGATTAATTAAAGTGAATGTGCGAATAATATTATAAATTAATAATTTAAAAATGAATGAATACATGTAAAATAAAAATAAAGGTGTTATTCTTTAAGGTGCACAAGACTCATTCATTCATAGGTTGGAAGGTAGGTAGGTAGGTAGATTCTCTTACAGTTTATCCTGCACCCAACCACATCAACACCAAGCCAGGAATAAAAACGAATAGGGTTACCCCCACAATGTCATGTTTTAAAAAGTAGTAACAGTTCTCAGTAAAGCAGAACACATTTTGCCTTATAAAATTGATCTTGAGTACTATGGGCTTCTCTTGGAAGATTGCTGCTTAGTATTTGATCTCTAATCTCACGTAGATTACTGGCCTGCAGCCTACTGATTCTCTGCTGCCAGGCATTCCTCTGTTAGAGCTAAATGATTAATTACTTGTCTCTTGCCATTGGCCCAGTTGTTGTATAACTGATGCTCAGCTAGCTGACCAGAAGCCATGGTAAGCAATGCTTGGCATCTCATTCTGCCAGAATTTTTAACCCATAACCAGCAGTTGCTGCATGCACAGCATGGAAAAATTTACATCAATTTCCAATTGTAACAAGCTATTTATAATACTAACTTGGCACAAGCATTTATTAAGTTCTAAATAATGAAAACAATGCTTCGTTGCTTTTCTCTTCCTGGGTGAGATCTACATACGCACACATTCTATATTTAACATATATACACACATATTTGAAGACAAGAGCTTCCTTTGTAAGGGAAATAAAAGGTGCATTTTTAAAACAGTGAAACGTCTATCCATGGCTGAGAAGTGAACGGAGAGAGGGTTTGCTTTGCTACAGGGAGCTGCAAGACCGCAGAGTCAACTATATTGAGAGAAATAGTTCACAGTTCAGTGGTACAAAGATAATGGAAATTTTGGCCACGAAGAAACCTTTTAGGCTGCAATCCTATACACACTTACTTGGGAGTAAATCTCATTGAACTGAGTGGGGATTGCTTATGAGTAGCTGTTACTCAGTTTTCCAATGCTGTTTTCCCTAATAGCATCACAGAGTCTTGTTATATTTTGTTTTTTTAAACCTTTATTATTGTGAGCCATTTTTATGAAGTTTCATGATCTCCTGTATCTGGTTTCAATGCTGCTGGACAATGCTTTTCAGCTGAATAATAAGCAGCTGGTCCTTATTTCTCAACTTGTTTTCCTGGATTCATCCATTTCACCGTTCTGGATAGCTTTCAGGTTTGGACAGCAGCTACAGTTGGAGAAAAAGTTCGCACACTTTCTTTCAACTTAACTTTAAATTTAAAGGCTGTGTGAAATATTTGCCCTGATCCTTGAAATTACTCTCATAGGGAAATTTGAAGAAATGGTGCAGTTTGGATTTCATAAACTCAGACCTTAACCCAAAGCACTTTCGTTTCCAAGTGGTGTTTGCTGGTTTGTCAGCTACAATCACATCACGGCATGTGTGATCTGAAAGGTTTGATTTATTTCCCTTGCGTCTCTTTCCTAACCTGCTGTCCAGCAATCTTTAGCTTGGGCCCTTCCACTCACAGAATGGACTTACCGTATTTTGTGCTCTATAAGACGCACTTTTCCCCTCCTAAAAAGTAAGGGGAAATGTGTGTGCGTCTTATGGAGCAAATGCAGGCTGCGAGGCTATCCTAGAAGCCAGAACAGCGAGAGGGAGTGCTGCACAGAGCTCCCTCTTGCTCTTTTAGCTTCTGCCTTAGTGGCGCGAAGCCTCCGCAGGGCAGTGGGGAGCCTTCATCCTGCTCCCCTGCAGAGGCTTTGCGCTCCTATCCCTGGCTTTTGTGGGAGGTGGGGGAAGGGACAGAGCATGCGGCTCTGTCCCTTCCCCCACCTAAGCCCCCAAGAGCCACGCTCCCTTTAAAGAGCGTGCGACTTTTGTGGGAGGTGGGGGGGAAGCCAGGAGGCTTGCTTTCACTGAAGCCAGGAGGGCAAGAGGGATCAGTGCGCACGGATCCCGCTTGTTCTCCTGGCTTCAGGGATTAGCCCGCAAAGCCTCCTGAGCAAAGAGGGAGGAGCGCTCCCTCTTCACTCAGGAAGCTTTGCGTTGCTTTCTTATTTCTTGTTTTCCTCCCCTAGATGCGTCTTATGGTCCGGTGCATCTAATAGAGCGAAAAATACGGTAAATCCAGTGGAGGTTGCTGCTGGTATAGAAGGGAGAGAAAGATAAGGTTTTCTGATTCCCCATGCAACCCCAGACACCACTTCCTTGGCTGTTTTACAGAGTTTTCCAACCTTCTGGAGCAGAATTTCAGGGGCAGAGTAGGCTATTGAGACAAAGAGGAGCCCTGTTTAGGGAACCTTTTAATGTTTGATGCACTATTGTGTTTTAATATTTTGCTGGACGCTGCCGAGAGTGGCTGGGGAAACCCAGCCAGATGGGCAGGGGTATAAATAAATTATCATCATCATCATCATCATCATCAAAAATTGTTATCTACTTCTGTCTGCCAGTGAGAGTTCTGTTCATTGGACCTTTTGTGTGCAAAACATCTTACAGCCCTTCTTCAGGAGAATAACATCATCTTGATTAACCATTTAAAATATAGCATTTCAACAAGATTTCATAAAGCAGAATTTCTCTTTTTTTTTAATAAAATTTTTATTGGTTTTACAAAATTTTTAAAGACAAACAAACACTTAAAAAGACATACAAACACGTATAATTTCATAACATTTTTTCATAAACCTCTTTTCCGAGACTCCCCCATACCCCCCCTTTCTGCATCCCAATGTCCATAATTTTTCTGCAACTTCTAAATATTCCTTTCCAACCTCTGTCATCTTAATCTTGTCTATAATCTGATCTTATATCACTGTATCCCATAAAGCAGAATTTCTCCTTGTCTTAGCAGCTATAATGGCCATTTGCTCATTTTCCAGCTGTGGCCCCTCGCGGATCGTCCGCCATCCCCAACAGCTGGGATGCACAGGCTTGGACAACTGTTGAGAATCTATCAAACCAACCGCATTGCAAGGTGGTATTTACCCCAAAATTCTCTAATCTAAATGGGCCAATCAGGAGCCCACTAGTGGGTGGAGCCTCACTGGCAGACCACGATCTGGATACTTCCCCTCTGGTCCACCAGCAACGCATAGCTATAGTCACTGCACAGAAAGGGTGACACTATGACTGGAACTGCGACTTGGTCTCTGAAAATGCTTTTTTGTGTGTGTGGAGTTTTTTGTGTGTCAACATTGATTCTTGGGTGAAGCAAGAGGGGGGGAAACTGTTCATGAATGTGCCTTTCCTGTGCATTCATGGTTTCTTTTCTAAATGCAAATGTGGAGCTGCTGCAGCTCTTCAAAAATACACCGAAATCAAGTGAATAAAGTATGGAGAAAACATAATGTAAATAGTATCTATGGAAAATTGAATTTGGCCAAAGGGAAGCTACGAAAAGAGAATGGGATTGTTTTTTTAAGGAGGTAAAAAGCACTTTGTTATGCTGGTGCAACAGTGATGAACTGTTTGACGGGCTTGGAAGGGGAATGTGCCTGGCTGTTTCAAGCCCCTCAACCTGCAGCAACATGGCATCATTCACCAGAACAGTCGCTTGCTCTAAAAAGAGTATAAAGATGGATAATCACAGGCGGCCAAGATGGATGGGTGCCTGCCTATCTCTTTGCTTCCTTCCAACAGCACTAGCTTCCAGGACTGGCATGGCAGGAAAGAGAGAATACTTTTAAGGTAGAACAGATTATTATTGGGAGGGGGGGAATTACCCCACTTTTCCTAAGACCTGAAGAAGCTTACTATCTGGAAAAACCGTTCCATTACCATCTGCAATAAAGCATTGTAAACCCAATCTTCAGTAAAATGTACAACATCAGAGAAACCTATTATTTTAAACGTGTATGTGGCAATGCATTTTAATAGCGTGTAAAATATGTTGTAATGTAGTTCAAGACAACTACATTTAGGCTTTGATAAGCCTCTTTAATAAGCCTCTTTGGAAGAACAAGGAGATCACCAGAGATCTACCTTTCATTTCTTTTTGTTTTTCGTTGCAGTTCTCAGCATATTTTTCATATCAAGTATTCACTTTGTGCAAAATGCCCCCATCACTGTCATTCCTATCACCAAAGTACAATCATGTGTGATCCTAGTTCAGACCTAGTGCAACTGTTATGTCATCAGGACCCTGCCAGCCACTATATTCACCAGCAACAACTAACTCAGGACACATAAATATTTAGACAAAGTAATATCAGGTGATAATAGTCTCATCCCAATTGAGGAAATGCAGGATGCATCTGCCTAAAAATAGGCAAACCACCCATTTCACATGACCAATGTCATTAGGACAAGAGGGTGGATTCCGTTTACGTAAAAGGAAACCCCAACTGCAGTGGTTATTTTTTTAAAAAACAAAACACAACCACATAAAAATGGGGAAATAGTGGGCTCAATCTATGCAAAATTGTCTGCAAATATATTGCCACAGAGACAGTGGCGTAGCGTGGGGGGTGCCAGGGGTGCCGGTCGCACCGGGCGCAACATCTGGGGGGGGCGCTCGCTGCCTCCGGAGTCGCCGAAGAGCCTCGGGCGCAGGCTGTAGTGGAGCCGCATGTCTCGCGGAACCGATGAGCTGGGCGCGCGTCCGGGCTGAAGGCGCCCGGCAGGCAGCGGCTCTCAGCGCTCGCCGCGGAGGACGCGCCAGGCAGCCCCTCCTCACAGCCCCGCCTCCGCCGGTGCTGCTGCAGCTGCTGGGCCGTTGCATTTTCCTCGCCACTCTGCCCCCCTCCTCCTCCGGGCAAGCGGCGTCGTTTGGGCGGCAGCGGGGGGCGCAAATTACTTGCCTTGCCCCGGGTTAGGGGGCGCAAATTACTTGCGTTGCCCCGCGTGCTGACAACTCACGCTACGCCGCTGCACAGAGATTGGTCAGTATGATCCCCAAATATATATATGTACATATCAGGTAGGATTTATTTGAAAAAGAATCTCAGATCCCTTCTGAGGAATATAAAATGTCACAAACCATGGAAGGGGGTAAAATGATAGTGACTGTCTTATTAGACACTTGTAAAGCATTTGATAATTTTACCTGTCCTTTTCCTTTTAGAGTATTTACAAATATGAACTCATTTTATTTACTTGTTGCCTCCCTCCTCCCTCTCTATGTCCATCTTTCTTCACATACACACCCCAACACCACCATTTTGTCCCTTCTTTCTCCATTTTATTTATCTCTTAGTGGCATATGTAGTGGTGGAAACGGTTAAAGACTGGCCCACCCAAGACATTTTGGCACCTGAGGCAGACCCAAAATAGCAGCCATTCTCCCCTGCCATGGAAGAAGGGGCAAGAGAAAATCTACATCAGGAACAAGGAGAGAAAGAAAGATTGCTGCCCTGGTAGATCCTGCCACCTGAGGCAGGCACCTCCCTTTGCCTCTTGGCTGGGCCGGCCCTGAAATGATGGGTGTCTGTGTAAAAATCATCATTTTAATTGGGAAGAATGAAAAGGGTATCTTGAGTGAAAGAGGGAGAGGGGCTTAAGGAATTAAAAAGGGGTAAGAAAATGTACATACAAAAAGGTGTTTAACATCAATTTTGTTGGCTGACAGGTTCATACTACAAAGACTAAAATGCATTTTTTTAAAAGTAGCATAGAGTTACAGAACAAATTAAGAAGGTAAACCTTTTTTCCAGTCACTGCACCTCTCTGTGTGGAAGAATCCTGCACTAGTTGAACTTCCACCTGCCTTGCAGTTGGGTAAAAACAGAGGAGCCCCTGTACAATCCTAGTTACACTCGGTTTTATTCCCTGAGTTAGAATGACGCATAGTTGTGAAGCCCTGCTCAAACCTCTCCACCGGCAATGTTTTCTGGAGTGAGTGCCTGCCAGCTCTTGCCCTCTGGCCCCTTTCTCCATCATTTATTCTGCTTCAAGCAGGAGCTATGTTTTGGTGGGAGTAATCTGAATTTATAATGCCCAAAACAAAGCAAAACAAAATTCTCCCTACCGGCTATGCAAATGACCTGACATCTCATGAAGGCATGCTTCTTGCCATAGGGCAAAAACAATTTGTTCTGCACGAACAATATCTTATTCACAACGTTTGGGGTTTTCGTTGCCAGCAAAAGTTTCCGTACAGCTAATTAGTAAGACTAGGTATGAGCCATTTGGCAAGGGAAAACTGAAGTATGTTTGGAAAGGGGGATGTCATGAAAGCATCTCGAGAACGCCAGCTGAAAAGTAAGAGTAGGAGAAAGCAATTTTACTTAAGGCAATAAGATGCACCTGACAGCCAGTCTCCAATAATTGTTTTCTTAGGTTTCACAAGCTGCAGTGCTTATCTATTTCATGCATTTTAAGCACCTCCTGTATTTCTTTGTAGATACACTTCCCTTTGCATTTTAATTTATGTCTGAGGACTCTTGGGGAGAAAAAGCCTAGCTGTCTTGCTGCTAAGCACTTCTCAGAACCTTCCAATGCTGAAGTAAACTTTCAAAACGTATTCACTTGATGGATAAAAATTGGAACGTAAAAAGAACATGCTGAGAAACCGAAACCTGATCGTTACTTGGCTAGCAAACAAACAAACAAAAAGTTGTCTCATTAGCATAAAGGAAGAGGAATCCAACATGCCTTGAGACATCACTGTCACCTACAGCTAACATATAATAAGTGTCAGAAAACTAATCTCAGATCCAGAACATTTCAATTATTGTGTATCAGCACAGAAGATCAGTGCCAGGAGCGTTTTTGTGAAGCTCCCCAAATGTAAGGAAATAATTGTGCCCTCAGCTGGAGGTGGGTGGTGGTACTTCTTGGAGATATCCTGGAATATTAAATGTACCGTGTTGACCCAAATATAAGCCTCACCCGAATAAAAACTGCACTTTTAAAATTGGAGGGGGGGGGAAGAAAAAATGCCCGAATATAAGCTGCTCCATTCCTTTCTGCTCCTGGCTGCCTACTGGGGGGGGAGCCACGCTGCGTTGCTGGCAGCCTTTCCCCTTCCTTCCTTCCTCACTCTCTCCCTTTCCAGCCTTGGGGGAGAGGACGGGGAACTACATATGGGGCAGACGCCACTTTGCCATGCTTCTGGCGCTGTTTGTCCCACGCTCCTGGCTGCATACCGTAAGGTCGCGAATATAAGCCGCACTTTAACTTTTCACGGTCGGAATTTGGGGGGAAAGTGAGGCTTATATTCAGGCCAATACGGTAAGTGATGAAGGCTGGATTTCTTGGGCAAGTTTACATGACAAACTCTTTCAATACAGAGGGAAGAAATGCAGGTACAGTTTTTGCAAGAGGTGACCAGTTGCCTGAAATTGGACAAAACCTCTGGGTGAACCTTCATGGCCGTTTAACATGAACCCAGACTGGCAATCAGTTCTGGTCAGTGTTGTCCCCCATCATCCCTGTGCTAATCTTTATGCATTCCCACTGTCCATGAGCATGCCTTTTCAGCATTTAAGAGCTCTGCGTGAAAAGCAGAAGGGTGCAGTGGTCATCCTTAACATCTGAAATTTCTTGCCTCTTCAAAGGGGAAGAGTCAACTGTTCCAGCTTGCTTCTGCCACCTGGTGCTACCATGAACTTTCCACTGTCCGATCTTTTTGCACCTTGTATCATTCCCTCCATCTCCAGTCTTCACAGGGAGAGTGTAGCCAAAAAGGCATTGACCATGCAAAAGAAGGAGGAATCATAATTTTGGGGGGTACCTCAAGATTTGCAGAGTGCAAGAAATCTTTAGGGTGGAAATGCTACGGAGGAGACCAAAGTAATTTAAATACTGTATGTTGAAAATATAGGAAATTGGTAGTTTTTTAAAAAAGGGATTTTTCCTATTTAAAAAAAGATGCACAGACTCGAGATGGGCTAGACTTTCCATTCTTCTTGTTTGCAAGTGGCATGCACAAAATCAAGCATATTTGCAGCATATCTCTGGGCCTGAGAGTTAGGTGTTCAATATGTGGCTAACAAAGACGTTGGGACATAGGTGCCAATTGGAAGGTCAGCGGTTCAAATCCCGTGACAGAGTGAGCTCCCATTGCTCAGTCCCAGCTTCTGTCAACCTAGCAGTTTGAAAGCACACTAGTGCAAGTAGATAAATAGGTATCGCTGTGGCGGGAAAGTAAATGGTGTTTCCGTGTGCTCTGGTTTCTGTCACCGTATTCTGTTGCACCAGAAGCGGTTGAGGCATGCTGGCCACATGACCTGGAAAGCTGTCTGTGGACAAATGCAGGCTCCCTCGGCTTGAAAGTGAGATGAGCGCCACAACCCCTGTTTAGGGAAGCTTTTAATGTTTGATGTATTACAGTATTTTAATATTTTTTTGGAAGCTGCCCAGAGTGGCTGGGGAAGCCCAGCCAGATGGGCAGGGTATAAATAATAAATTATTATTATTATATTATTATCCCCATAGTCATATTTGACTAGACCTAACCATCTAGGGGTCCTTTTCCTTTACCTTACCTTTACCTAACAAAGATTGGTTGATTGGTACATCAAACTGATATGTGTACAAAGAGCATCCACTGGCACACAGATGTATAGAATAAGCAGTGTGTTTATTTATTTTGTTTGGAACTTTACGAAGTTGCCTCCTGAAGTTCGATTTATACTCCCTGATATGAATGCAATGCTTGATACTTACAACCAGCTTTGCAGATACTTTTAAACATAAATCTGTCTCATTTCATTCACAAAGCAGCTCCACCGTGGTCCCAGTTGCACAACACAAAGTCACGTCCTTGTGTGGCTCATTTAATTGCTTGTGTCTCTGCTGTCTTGTGGGGATTAATGATCCTTGTACCCTTGGATTGCCAGGCAGCCAGCATCCTTAGCAAACACTTGTGTGGCAGGAGAGCAAGCTGTCTATGAGCATCCATGTGAATTAAGCCTCATCCCTTAAATAAGTCAGAAGGCAAATGCAAAGAAAAGAAAAGAAAAGGCCTGAAGGACTGTCAAAAAGAAACTTTTCTCTAAATGCAACTGGCATCTTGTAGAATGTTGCGTGGTTGTAATATTTGTTTTGCCCATGTCAACAACAAGAGGCTTCCCGGAAATTAATTGGTACACAATGACTTGTCATTCATTACTATTCAATTACTGCCCCAATATACAAGAAAGCCCCATGGAAACACTGAAAATACTTAACTGCAGTTACCGTTGTACTAGCTATGAGGATTGGCTGTCTCCAGTCCTCCAATTCACTTCGCATAGAGGTAGTGTTAGATAGTAACTCAATCTATTTTAGATTTGCTCTGCGACTTTCTGATTCAACTTATTATTTGGATCCAGATCAAATCTGTTTAATCAAAAGTTCTGTTTCCCCACCTTTGCCCAATTGATTATAATGTGAAAACTAAAAATTGCTATACCATTTTTCCTTTTCACAGAATCAGATAAAATTTGCAGGCAAAGAAGTGCCTCCAAGTGGATTATTCCTGCCAAATTGCAGGCAAATCCATCTGGTGTGTTCATGCAGGCAACCTTTATACTTTGTTTTTTAAACAAAGTATCTCTAACCTTTTTTTAATTTTTGGTCACAATCAGATGCAACTGGCAGGCATGCCTGCATTTACTGGGACAATGAAATCAGCCAACTTTCAGAGTGATAGGTACAGTGGAGAAGATTGGGACTTGTCCACAACTAAGTTTAATGTATATTTGAAGCTATTTGAATTCCCGTTTAAAAAATGTCATTCACATGTCATCCCCCTAAAATTCTGCTGGTTTCCCTCTGTAAATCTGGATTTCCCAAATCCAAGAATTATCCAATCAGCTTTGAAACATGTGACTCCAAACCGTTCCACTTTAGACAGCAGATGGATCAAGCATCCAACTTTGCCACTCCACTTTCCACACAGCCATGCATGCCCCTAACACCAGTCCTGTTCCAGCAGTGGTGGTGCCCATGTCTGGCAAGTTCCACAGCCATGGGTTTGTTTGTTATTTTAATCTGAATTCTAATAATGTCCCTTCCTTCTCTGGATGCTGGAGAGAGTTGGGTGTGAGTGTGTGAAGAAACTAGCCTACTGTACAAAGGTAATATTTACATTAGTTGCGCTGCCCAACACTGGTTTGTGGCCCCTGAATGTTTGCCGTGAAGGGAATGTTGCCCTCAGGTCGAAAAAGATTCCCCACCCCTTTTCTATGAGCCTGATTTTAAGTCTCAGGGAATTAATGAATTGTGTTTCTTTTTTTCTTCCTCTCTTGTCATTTTTTCCACTTGTTGGGCTTTGGAATTCCTATATGCAGTAGTTTCCTGTCATAACATTTCCCCCACTTGTTCTTCAATCTGTTTTACTTAAGCAATTGTTGTTTGTCTCTTACTGCTCTTGGTTTGACTCTCAAACATGTGCATTCTCTCTCTCTCTCTCTCTCTTGTTTTTCAAACAGAGAAAACATATTATTTAAGTGCAGATTTAATGGGGTTTGCCACAGTGTGATGATTTATTTATAAATAATTATTGCTGGGAATCCTAAATATTTTGTTACCACTATTAAGTGACTGCTGGAAATAATACCGTATGTAGCATTTATATAGTGCTTTGATCAGATGAACACAGATGAAACTGCTCTACTGCTTCTCCCCTCAAGAACTTTAGGACTCATGTATTTTCATTTCATGCCCCAGGCTTTGTTTCATAGGCAAAGAGCCACAAAGCAAGAGACCTACAGCTTGTGCTTCCGGCAAGGTGCCTCCTAGATGGAGCACTGCACAATACAAGCTTCAGTTTGAACATACTGGTGCACATACTAATTCCATCCCTTCCAAAAGCTGGAGGGGAAGTGATACATAGGATAGCCAGATGCAAAAGAGAACAGGACTCCTGTGCTTTTCGTAGCCATTCAGAAACTACTATTTAAGCAGGTGTAGCTTGTCATGCACCATCATCTGGAAGTAATCTGAACTGGAAGCATTTGTGACAGCTACATGGAGGGTATTTTATATGGACTTATACATGTCTTATACATGCCTGCTAAAGTAAGCCTCATTGAGCTGAAGTTAAGTGTGAAAAGGATGGTCCTCTAGATGTACATGTAAGTCCCAAGAACTCAATGGGGCTTACTTCTAAGTAGACATGAGCAGGGTTGCGCCTTCCATCTGTCTGTGCAAGGAGTAGCAATCCTTGTCCAAGAAGCAGGGCTTGAAGCCAGCAGCCCCTGAAATGAAGTGGTCCAACGATGTGGCCCTTAAGCATCATGTTCATCCTTTCCTTTCCCTTCTCCTCTCTCTCTGATTCTCTCTCTCTCTTCTCCAGTTTACGAGCATCATCCCTGAACTAAAGGGCTGCTCTTTCCTTGGGTTGGCAATTAAACTTAACAAGATACAAATGAGCTGCCTGGTTGCTTCACAAAGGCGGCACCTGAGTTCACAACAAAAAGTAACCTTATACCTTGACACTTAACAAGTGCAAAGCCCCACACACCCCTCCCCCCAAAAGTCATTGTGAATTAGTTAATAAGAGTAGCTTCTCTGAAGCCTGTGCACATCAGAGAAGTTTGAAAATGGAAAACAAGCACCAAGGGAAATCAGGTGCCCTTTGAGAGCTTTTTCATAGCTCATTAAAATACAAAGGAGGGTACAAGAGAGGGCTGAAGACTACAAATGTTGATCCAGTATAGAAGCAAAATAAGAACAAGAAGATGGCAAATGGCTATTCAAGCAGCTGCTTATTTCAGTTATGTGGAAGACATTGTGGAAGTAGGTGACTCCCATGCTCCAAGCCAGCAAAGAAAATCCACCTGTGCAAGTAGTGTAGTATATGTGTTGCCTATGTTGATGTGCACCCAGATGCACTTCTCCATCTGCCTTACAATGCTTATCCAAACCCCACTGAATATCCAGGTGCATCTTTCAATGTGCATGGAAATATATATCCCGATCGGAGACTACCAGTGCCTGGACCTAGTTCAGGACAATGGAATTTAGTTAAGAATAGTTTTGCTTATAACTATATGGACCTTTAAAAAACCACAGCCCACCATGCTTTAAGTGGATTTCATGAAAGTACTTGAAAGTAGATTCGCTTACACTGGACATGAAGCAATCCACATAATTGCCTCAGAATGGAGTATGGGGAGATACTGTTCAAACCCAGCAGTTGCTGTAGAATTTGTGACTCACAGCCTAGTGCGGGGATGGGGAACTGTGGCCCCCCAGATGTTGTTGGGCCCCAGCTCCCACAATCCCTGACTATACTGTCTGGGGCTGAGGACAGGTAGAAACCAACAACATCTGAAGAGTCTTCATTTGTTGTGGCTTGGGTTTGTGCATGGGCAAAACCAATAGTGGAACAGAGCTTGCGCAACTGATGAAAACTTGATCACACAGAGGTCCAACTGCCATTGAAGCCTTCTTGGATATCTGCACTCAATGCCTTATGACAACATCAGGAGGCAGCCCTTGAATTGCATGGTTCCTATGATTAGCACATGAAGGGGGTTCCACCCTGGAATCTATGGTATATATGCATTCCCTAATGAGGATGGTGAACCTGTGGCCTTCCTGATGTTGTCAGACTCCAGTTCCCCTCATCCTAGACCACTGACCATCATGCTGGCTGGGTCTGACAGGAGTTGGAGACCAACAACAACTGGAGGACCACAGGTTTCCCATCCTTATTCAAGTGCCTAAGGGAATAGGCAGTGGTACTTGTAAATATATCTTGATCTCTGGCTACATTCTTGGTCATTAATTTCATGCACAAGACAGAAAGGGATATGTTTGTTTTTCTGCAATTTCATTTATATGATAATCTTCAAAGGAAGATTATGCATCAGGGTTATGCTGTCTTTCAGACAAAGGCTTTGAAAGAACCGTTCTGTTTCCAGCATCGTATTGTTACGAGTGTGAACATGGACTCAGTGCCAGAAAGTTAGTGCCTGTAGTGGTGCCCAAATGTCAACAGTTATATATTCTCATTCTCGGATGGTTAGAGGTTTTGCACAAGGCTTGAAAGCAAACAAACCACACTATTCTCCATTTGAGAATCCTCCAACCGCAGCGTAATTTAATGATTTTCTTTCATGACTGCGAGAGTAGCATTCTGTAAATTTCAAGCAAGCAACGAAACCTTGTTGGCAACTCATTTTATCATCCAGGCTCTTTGAATGGGACAGGCAGCATTGCCAGTATAGCCACAAGCTTTTAGCTTGCAAAGAACAAGTATCAGTCGTCAACTCTGTGCAAGTTAATTGAAGCCTGGGCAGAATGCAGGGCGGCGGGGGGGGGGGGAGAAGATTTGCCTGCCTCATCACGGGAAGTAAGTTTTACTGCATGCATTCAGGTGAGTGGAAGGGGAAGTAAGTTTTACTGCATGCATTCAGGTGAGTGGAAGGTTATTTTACCTTTTACCTTTGGAAGGTTGGGTATGTGTGTGCAAATAGATCCACTGAACAACACCACAGACAGCACAACCACTTGATAAGATTATCAAGTCATTTTATGTTGCAAAAATTAAGGTGCACATTAGATTTGATGGCAAATTTACATTCACCAGCAAATACTTTTTGGGGTTTCAAGGTTCTGAAAATTGAGGTGCACATTACATTTGATGGCACATTAGACTCTTGTAAATACAGTATCAGCCTTAGCAAGAAAAGCACTTATCCTGTAATAGAGAGGAAGAGAAATCCTATATGACCTGTACAAACCTGGCTGCCCCTCCCCAAGTCACTTTTGAGACAGTGCTAACTCCTTATCTGTATGTTCCAGGCTAGAAGCTGAACTTATCTTTCCCTGTTTTTGTTGTTTTTCAAAGCAGCAGAAGGATAATGGCAGGAAATAGTCTCCAGAAACTCAGCTGTGAAAGAGAAAGAGGGGAGAGTAATTTTAGAGGAAATGTGGTTTGCTACAAAAGACAGAGAGATGGACATAAGCCTGACGCAGGTGGTGTACACATCGTAGCTCATAACTTGCCCCAAAGAATCCAGAGAATTGTCGCTTTTTAAGGGGCAAATTACAGTTCCCAGGATTCTTGCGGGGAGCCATATGCGTGAAATGCCTGGTGCTTATGCAACTGCAGTAAACCTGGTCTGGCCTGTAGCACTTTAGCTGGGAGCTCATGTAACTGTATGTTACTTTGTGTATATATATATCCCTGCACTATACTTTGTGTATATATATCCCTGCACAAAGAACAACAGAACGTCAGAGATAAGGCTAAGCTAGAACTGAGATTGCATGATACAGCCACCTTGCTGAAGTTAAACAGGCTTGGGTTTTGTTTGTACCTGGTTGGGAAACCATATGGGAAGCCCAGGATGTCCCTATGGATGAATGTTGCAGGGGATGCCATATATGCAGCCTTGAGTCTTTGATGGCAGAAAGGTGGGATATGAATGTACAATGGTACCTCGGGTTAAGTACTTAATTCGTTCCGGAGTTCCATTCTTAACCTGAAACTGTTCTTAACCTGAAGCACCACTTTAGCTAATGGGGCCTTCTGCTGCCGCCGCACCACCGGAGCACAATTTCTGTTCTCATCCTGAAGCAAAGTTCTTAACCTGAGGTAATATTTCTGGGTTAGCGGAGTCTGTAACCTGAAGCATATGTAACCTGAAGCGTATGTAACCCGAGGTACCACTGTACTAAATAGCAAATCTGAGCCCACTCTATGCATTATTTTTGTGAGGGGGTGTTCATTCAGCCAAGGAGCAGCAGGACCATATAGCTGGCCCCATTCTCGTGGCCATGGGGCTTGCCCTGAAGCTACTTCTGATGCCCACACATTAGGCATGGACATCTACTGGGGAAAGTCTATACACATAGCACTTAACATGCATAAGTTGTTCAGGACCTGGAATCCTGTATGATCAGAGTTCCCGGTCCCGTACACAAAGGCTATATCCCTGCAGATTTCCTGAGATTGTAACTTTCATTTTAAGACAGCCTGAAAACTAATAGTTTCTCTTTCCTACTGGAGGCCTGGGTAAGTTACCTCATGCTCTTTAGGTGTATGTCGGGGTGGTCAATTTTGACCTCTCCAGGTGTTGTTGGACTCCAACTCTTATCACCCCAGCTAGCACAGGCAATGGACAAGGACGATGGGAGTCCTAGTCCAATAACACCTGAAGGGATCGCATGCTCTACCCCAGTAAAGGCCTTGGAGCTGAGGGTGTGTGCTATGCCAGTTTTCTCCTGTGCAGTAACTGTAAAGAACCATAGCTGTCAATGTTTCCCTTTTTTTAAGGGAAATTCCCTTATTCCGAATAGGATTCCTTGCAAGTAAAGGGAAAAGTTGACAGATACCCTGTTGTGAAGGTATCTGGGGAGCAGAGCGTACAGGTGGCTTGCAAACTGATCAGGTAAGCTTGCTCCCTCATACAAGTCATACCTGAGGGCCATTGAAGGGGTGAGGGAAGCCATGTTACCTCAGTGCAGGACCATTTGCCCCTTGATCACCCCTTCTACATAATCTATGTAGAGATTATTTTTATGTATAGGAGCTGAGAATTGTACAAGCTGTCTGAAGTAGTTAATCCTTGTCAGGTTTACCATCCCTGTGGGTACTCAGACCTTCCTTTGAATTTTTCACAGGGAAAGCATTTAATTCTTCCTTTTACACACTTTAACAGCTGATAATCTGTAAACATATTATAGACAAATCTGTGCCAGGCTGGCATAAAAGACAAAATGTCTGGCAGGACAGACGTTGCCATTTGACATGCATTTCCGCTTCTGAAAATGCCTGCTGAGAGAGGAGTTAACTACAACCTCTGGCACTGTCGTACTGCACCTGAGATTTATGAGGGAAAGCCGGTTACAACCAGTCCAGCTGCTAATTGTGTGGTTATGTAGAGCAGGGGAAAGGGAGCAGACTTCATTGTGGTTTGAGGACCCGAACTCCGCCTCAAGCACGAGTCAACAGGTCTAACCTCCTTGCTGTCTGCAGAAGCCAGGGAAGTATTTCGCAAGGCTTAGAGTGTGGGGGGGGCTGTTTATTGCTATCGGAGCTAATTCCTTGTGATTGGAGTACTGGGAGAGTTTGGATCTTTGTTTGGATGTAAATTGCTTCAGTTTACTTTTCGTTGGGCTAACTTCCCTATTCCCCCCCCCCCACTTCTGGTGTTCGGTTTAATTTCAGGGTTGTTAAGCAGGGGGTTCCTAATTTTCTATTTCCAAATCTGCTAGTCTGCTGTCTCCCCCCACTCCTAGTGCCTGGTTACACACACACACACACACACACACACACACACACACACACACACAGTATCCTTTTCTGGCTTGCCCCGCTCATTTTGCCGCAAGTGCAAGCAGTCCGAATTTGGTTTCGCCACTGTGTGTGCTGGGGGAGTGTGTCTCTATTTGTGACCCCCTGCAAGGAGGTTAGACCTGTTGACTCGTGACGGGATGACAAAAATTGAGGGCTGGAGGCTGGCGCCGCAGCAATTTAGGCTGCTGTACACGCCCCCTTGAAGGCACCTGGTTGGGTGTCTGGCCGAGGGTGTGGGCGCCAGCCAGGTGGGTGGGAGGCAGGGGGCAAACGCCCCCTGCTTGAGGCGGAGTCCGGCTCCCGGCCACAACCACTCCCCTCTCTTGCAGGGAGGAGAGTCTTTACTGGAAATGGCATTGTGGGAAGGAGTCCAAGCCCCTTCTGTTAGCATAGGAGGATGAACCACCTGGGCAGCAACAAGATCACTGCTTCTTTCAAAGCTACTGCCATGCCATTTCCAGGAATATAACCAAAACATTTATCTGCATTCTGGTTTTCTTGCATGCCACACAAGTGGCACACAGTCCCATGGAGGGTTCATTATTTGCATGCTTTGGAAACAGTGTGTAAGAAATTATTGGATTTTGCCAGAGTAAAGATCAGTGATTGGTCCCCATGAAGCTCCTACACAGAGAAAATTAGCCCATCCAGGAGAGAGAGAAAACTAGAACTGATGCCCTGTGTGCAGAGAGCTTTTTATATGGAAGTGCATTCAAATACAGTGGTACCTCAGGTTAAGAACTTAATTCATTCTGGAGGTCCGTTCTTAACCTGAAACTGTTATTATCCTGAAGCACCACTTTAGCTAATGGGGCCTCCTGCTGCCACTGTGCCGCCGCAGCGCAATTTCTGTTCTCATCCTGAAGCAAAGTTCTTAACCCGAGGTACTATTTCTGGGTTAGCGGAGTCTGTAACCTGAAGCGTCTGTAACCCGAAGTACCACTGTATTCAGTTCCCTACAAGCTGAAGTGGTACAGTCCAAGAACACATTTGAAATATAGTGTTCTAGAGAGCATCACAGATCACATCCACTCCCTATATTTAAAGCACATTGCTTCCCCCAAAGAATCCTGCAGGCTGCAGTTTACCCCTCACAGAACTCCAGTTCCCAGCATCCTTAGCAAACTACCATTCCCAGGATTCTTTGGGGGAAGTCATGTTCAATGTATGGTGTGGGTGTGACCTATGTCTGCAAAATAATCCTGCAGTTCTTTCAGCTTGGATTTCAGGATCCATGAAAGTGCAATTACGCTTTGAAACCTACCATCCTGATTATTATTTATGGACAACATCTCCTAGACATTACTAAGCTGCAACTGTTCAATGTCTTCCTTCCTGGGGTTTATTACTAAGCAACGTAGTTTTAAGGGCATCATCAGAACAATATGTGCTAAACCGCACAGTCCGCACAGTTATATTTGTACCATTCCATAGAAGATTATTTCGGTTCTCCAGATGTCCTTTAAAGAAAACAACCCCACATACTGTTGTATTTATTCGTTGCTTATAAATGCAATGCAGTTTGGGGAAATGTGTGGCTTCTTCCCAGATTTCAAAACATGATTGTTGTAAAGGACTTGGGAGTCTGAGCATGAATTTCACTTTTCATAAGCCTATGTGGCCCTATTTGATATGCAAAAGAGGCAAGCAACTTTTTAACTGTATCTGTGTCTGAATGTGTTTATAATTCATTACAAAGCATGCCTGGAACATTGGCTGCTTTGGCAACTGTTTGGGGACTGAGAATATAAATCAGCCGATGAAATGGGAAGGAATTTTTTAAATGATAGGTTATGTACCATTGTGTGATAAGTCCCCCCGCTTAACAGAATATGGTTTTCATATCTTTATTTCATTCAGCCGATAGGCTTCAGGAGAAGCCATCAACTTGAATTATTTGTTTTACCTGAGCCATTTCACAATCAGATAAATGTAATGGTTCTAATCCATTTTATACAGTTGTGATTATTATTTAGGGTCACTTGTTGTCAAAATCAGACAGTGGAAAGGGAAGCGGGGATGATCATCTGGCCCTTTCACTACGGACTAAAGCCACCGATATCTTATTTCCAAAAGAGACATATTCCGACATGGCATCAATAACCATCTCAATTGATTTCAAAATGTGAATGCGCTGAGAATAGCTATACATTATTGATAAACTGACTGCAAGACACCAGAGATTACACTGTGAAAGAGCTCGTTTCTCATTGTACAAAAGCCTCTGGAAGCAGGGGGGAGGGGAGAAATATTTACTTTTTTGTTTTAGAATTGGTACAGTACCTGTTGCTAGGGAAGGAGTATAATGAAATTGCAAGCATCACAAGGAAGCAAATTCCCAGTACCATGCCAGAGATAGTAAATTGGAGACCGGCGGGTGTTAGATTCAGTCCCCAAAGTGATTTTATGAGCTCCCCAGCAAACCTAGATTTTAATCATGGTAGAACATTTGTTTGCACAACAGGAGGGGGGGGGGAGAAAGGTGTTTAAATTGTCAAGAGACACAGAGAATCTACATTCCACATCCTTCTTTTAGATTTGCCATGTTTTGCCATGGCTCTGCCTGCGTCTCGCGGGAGCCACTTGCTGCTAAGTGGCACTTGCTGACTGACTACCTCATTTATCCACCTGTTTCCTCAGGGTTCACTCTGAGACCCAGAAGGCAATCACAACACAAACATGCAATGCATAGAATCATAGAGTTGGAATAGACCACAAGGGCCATCGAGTCCAACCCCCTGCCAAGCAGGAAACACCATCAGAGCACTCCTGACATATGGTTGTCAAGCCTCTGCTTAAAGACCTCCAAAGTAGGAGACTCCACCACACTCCTTGGCAGCAAATTCCACTGTCAAACAGCTCTTACTGTCAGGAAGTTCTTCCTAATGTTTAGGTGGAATCTTCTTTCTTGTAGTTTGGATCCATTGCTCCGTGTCCGCTTCTCTGGAGCAGCAGAAAACAACCTTTCTCCCTCCTCTATGTGACATCCTTTTATATATTTGAACATGGCTATCATATCACCCCTTAACCTCCTCTTCTCCAGGCGAAACATGCCCAGCTCTAAACATACAGCTCCGCTGTATAGTAAACTTCAGAAGAGCATGATCACTCGCGCCTAATGATCCTTCCACTTCTACCCCACTAACCAGGTCATCAACATTGGTTAGGACCAGATCTAAAATTGTTCCTCTTGCTGCTTCTCCCACTTTCTGGACAATGAAGTTGTCTGCAAGGCCAGTGAGGAATCTGTTTGACCTTATGCTCTTGGCTGAGTTTGACATCCAACAAATATCCGGGTAATTGAAGTCCCCCATTACTACTATCTCCCTTCCTTTTGCATGCTTGGCCATCTGTTCCAGGAAGGCATCATCTATGTCCTCTGTTTGGCTTGGGGATCTATAGTAGACTCCCACAATGAGGTCTCTGTTATTCTTCTCTCCCTTAATTTTGACCCAAATGCTCTCACTTTGGCTTTGAGGTTCTAAATCTTGGATCTCTTCACAGGTATACACATCCCTGACATATAACGCCACTTATATGTCACTGTAAAGAAGGTACAACACAGAAATGCAACTGCTAAACCCACTACAAAATAAGCATAACAAAGCATTGTTACAGCAGTCTCAGCATTGTTGAAAGTACACCAGCAGATTCCCTGCTTAGTCCCTAGGCCCTAACACTAAGTAGTGTGTGCATTCAATAATGACCTGGGTCACATGTCATGGTAAGCATATGGCTTACTGTGACTGACTTGCTGACTCCTAGCAAGGAGCTCAAACCCCATTTCTCCTTCCCAGGCTGTCTAAGGGCTGGCCAAGCACGTCGTCCAAACTGAAGATCGTGGTTAAGGTCTCTCCACCTTTTCCACGACCTGCAACCATAGGACAAACCACAGCTTCCTTGAAGTGAAACATCTTGGGCTGGCATCTGAAGACCAGACCCATCTCCCAAGGCAGAGATTATGACAACCATGATGGAAAATATCCTCTTCAATATCCTCACCATTACTACCTTTGATGGTGGCAAGGCTCATAGGATTGCTTCCTTCATGAGCCAACTGGCTGGACAGGATCATGCAGCAAAATAGTAATTTTGCGATAGAAAAATGTATACATTGAGAAAGGCTCCTGGAACAAGGACCGTGAATCATCTTACCCAGCTCCCTGCCCTGAATGAAAATCCTTCCATCCCATCTCCTAATAGCTTAGCCGGTATCCTCAGAGAGGAACCAGATACAGTGGCGGACTTAGGGGTCTCAAATTTCAGACACCAAATTCAGCACCCGCTCCCTGCCTCTTACCTTCCATTCTACATCATAGTTGCAGCACCCCTTGCAGCGTCCATGAGGTTCCATGACCAGTGTGCCCCCATGACTGGTTGTGCTCCCATAAATCCACCTCTGCTAGATATTCCGAAGCAAATATGAGGCTTAGTGTTGTGGGTTTGCATCAGACCTATAATTAAGCATCATAAAACCCAGTGAGGGGCCTTTTGCAGGAGATGTGGAGCATGGCTAGAAGCGCTGAGCCTTTGCCCAACCACTTTTCTTCTGCAACCCCTCAGCCTGGCACCTTTTCCACGTGACTGATGTACGTGGTGTACCTTGGGTGCTGTTTCCAAAAAGGTAATGGAGGTATCACAAATGGGCCTTTAGCAGCCATGTTAGGTTTTTAAAAAACTTATCAGGTGTGCCCCAGAAAGAATAAATATAGATTAAATGGGAGTTGAATTACAAGCTGGCATTTTGATGCTAATGGCATCAAGGGGATGCTACTGGCGGAAGAAACACCAACAAAAACTTGCTTGCATGAGGAGCAGTGATCTCATAATAAACACCCACCTGGAAGCCAACCCAATGTCAGAGCCAAGTCTGGAAAAAACTTTGAGGATGCAGGTGGGGCTCAGAAGGGTGGGGGAAAGGATTAAGCACACCCACCCTTCCCAGTACCCTTTGTTGAATTCCAGGAATAGAGTTTACCTGCAGTGGAATAAATCCCTTTTATACTATGCTAAAAATCACATTGCTGTTGTTGTTGTTGTTGTTGTTTTAAATGCTGCTCTGCAGCTCATACGGACTTAAGGGATCAGTAAGCATGTTTGATTAATGAGGGAAATGCATTCAGTGATTCCATTCAGTTCTAGTATTGGTTTGATTCCCCCAGTGTTTTGCATATTTTGTACTTCTAGCACAACGAGCAACCAAGATTATCAACTAGAGATGCAAGCTCAGTTACACGCTTGGTGTCATTCAGAAATGAAAAAAACATTTTTTTCCCTCAGTCAGTGCTCTTGTTGTTTTAATGCAGTCCAAAAAATTCCCCAGGATCCCCGGGAGTGAAGTCTTCAGAAATGCTCGTATAAGAGCTATATGACCTTGGATGACATTTCATTGCCCCTAAAAGTAGATTTCCAGTACAAAACAGAAGAGGAAGAACAAGTCAGAGGGTCTGCTTGGGGGCTTGGGGGCTTTGTGAAATGAGACTAATTAGCTCAGTTCATGTGACATATTTGGGAAGGCCTCTCCTCCTCCGGAGGGGAGGTGTTGTGGGCGGGAGACGATTCTCGTGCCACGCAGGGGGCATTACGCCCCCTGCCCCATCCACATGGCTGGCGTGCCACGCCCCAGTTGAGCACCCAATCAGGTAGCTTGGTGGGGGCGTGGTTTGCTGCTCAAGACGCAGCCGCGCCAGCCATTCAGCCCATTCGCTCACCTTCTCATCGCGAGTCACCCACCCACCACTCCCTTAGGGCTTAGGGCTTAGCTTTTCTCTTGACCTTGCTATGGACCTATGGTTGGTCACCCAGGTTGCCCAGGGGGCCTGGTAGGAATTTTTCTAACTGGCATTAGGCCTCTTTGTTTTTTCGTCTACCTCGTAGCAATCGTCACAACTTTCTTGGTATTTGGTGGTTAGGCATTGGAATGTGTTGTTGATGTGTGAAAGGGCAAGGTGTGACCATCGCCTAACCCTTCAAATTTGGGTATTCCGTTAAAGGAATCCGGCGGTCGTGAATCCTGTCCGATGCCTGTGTGGCGGGGGGCCATGGCATGACCCTCGGTGACATCAGGGGTATTAGCATCAACAGGCTCCCCCTACTGGTGGTTAACCCCTCTGCAGACTCACCCCTCTTCGAGTGGGTGGAGTCAAATCTTTCGTGGTCCAATGCCTAAGCCAATACCTTCTCACTTGCTGTAATCAATAAAGTTGTGGCCTTTTCTTGCCCATTAACCTTATATTCTGTGTCCACGTGTCTTTATTCTACCAAGCGGAGGTCGGGTCCTCAAACCACAATATGCACATTCATTAAATGTTATGAACAAAGCCTATTGTTTTATTATTTATTTCTGTATATATTCCACATATATACATATATATGACAAAAGGGGTTGATGGGCCATCGGAGACAGGTGTTGCCAAGGTGATGGGACATTGTTTGAAGGGACAGGAAAACACAAGTTTTTGAGCAAGGTGTTCTGGGAAGAAAAAGAGAGAATGGAATCCATCTTGGGCAGGCTGGCTGAAGACTGGCTGCAGTGCTGTGGAGAACAAGTCCCTCTTGAAATGACCATGCTGTAAGACCTGGACTCCCTCTATGCAGACAGAAAGTGTCAATAGGTGAATAAACCGTATTTCTTGATGCTCCGACAGTCTCTGGCAGTTATAACCTGGCCAGTTATATTTTGAAAAATCCAGCGTGGTGCCCTGATTCAGAACATGCTCCTAATTCAGGTCATGGTCCTGCATGGTCCTACTGAAAATCTCCCCATCTGCTCTTTGCCTCCCAAAGCTTCAGATTTACCGCAGGAGACTGTGGACCGTGAGTAAAATGGCTTTGTCGCTTGAAGCACCAGTAAGGGGGGCAGTGTATTTGTTGATACGTTCCAATATCGCAGAAGCACCACATGCCCCAAATGGCCTCCTTCCAAAGGAAACCAAACCAGGGTAAGCTCTAGACCCGTGGAGCTTCTCCCCACTCAAGGACGTGAGGCAAGCAGAATGGTACTGTGAGGAATTTCCTGTCCTGTTTTCAAGTGCTTCATCATGGTGGCAAAGCACTTGATGAGAATGCTATGCTTATCACCCGGCCAGCCCGACAGCTTAATGCAGAACGGCAGGAGGTTTTGCCATGCTTGCTTCTCTGTTAATTAGACAGATGGCTTTGGGAGGATGAGAGGCAAGAGTTTCCAGTGGGTGAATTTGCATCTAATATGCTTATACTAAGCAAGTTCAGCAGTTTCGGAATCGCTTGGATAAAAAGGATGGGTTTTCGTGTCCCATTAGCTTTTCAGATACACAATGCAGCTACCTGCCCCTCTGTTTTAATGACTCTGCTTTGACTGTCCTTAGTGCTTCTTACAGGCTTCTTTGACTCCCCCTTCTCTCCCCCCCCCATCTCCCTTTTTTGCCTTTAAAAGCTGCTGCTTCCCAAAAACTATTACAGCAGCAATCCACAAAATCACCTTTAGCTACATGAACAGGGTAAGAAAAGAGTTTCAAAAGGTAATACAGCAACAACAAAAATACACTTATGATTTGTTTTCAGTTTCTTGGTAATCGAACACAAGCTTCTTGCCACATTCTTCGCTACTGCTATGTGTTTTTGTTTCATCATCTGCTGTAGTCGAAGAGGTTTTGTTCTGCCAACTATGTAAGATTGCAAAGACATAATAAAGGAATGGGGTTCCCAAATCTAAAACCTGACTGTGCAGTCAGTCTGAAACGGGCCCCAAAATCTCCATTTTTCCTTCTCCAAGGGTCCATTAGCTAAAAAGCATTAACTTGAGCACTTGAGCCAATGTATAACAAGATCCCAGCTGTATAAACAAAGCCCTCTCCTTTTTCAGTCCGTGACACTTAATGGATGGCCTTGTCAGTTCCGAAGTAGAGACGGGACGGCAGAGCTGGGGCTTATCTTATCTTGTAGGTTGTAAATATCCTGACACACTGACGCACGGACTCTGTAAGACAGGGTCTGTCAGTCCCCACGGCTGGAGATAGAGATGGTGTCAAGGGAAACTCCTATAGCTGAGTGACCCTCTTAACCCCAAGATAAGAGTACAGGAACATCTGTTTATGTTCATGGATGTCAACTTACGTGTATGAACGTACGAGGCTGGATTCCTGGGGAAGGGGGGAGAGGGTGCCTGGAGGATATATACACTGTGTGAAATTTCTCTTTCTTCAGGCTTGCTTCGGACTTGCTGTGAACTGACCACGCAAGTGCCTTTCTGCTGCTCCAGAGAGCAGAAATAAATAACTCTTTCTCTGAACCAACCTCGGCGTCTTTTGACTCCTTCCTCCCTCCCTCTCCGGGAGCAACGCTCACCCAACCAATCGGTAAAGTCTAAAAAGGCTACAATACTTGCCACATATATGCTCAACCTACCAATTAGCAATTAGCTTTAGCACTCTGGGCCCCTCCAAACATCCTTTTTATTGTGCATACATGATTATTTGTGCCCATGATAGTATAGGGGCAGTCATATAGTTATACTGCTTTCAATACTGTTTGCACCTGCAAAAGTGTTGAGGTTGATGTTTCCAATCCACCTAAGTCCCGTGGTTCCTGCTGAAATCCTATAACTTTCCATGCCTTAAATGTTGCTATAGTGCAAGAGTGCACCTCCAGATAGCAAAGACAGAACTAAGAAAGCTGAATGATGTGTGGCTAGTCCTGTACTATTATCACACCAGCAACATGATGCCGCAACGAGTATGCAGAGATGTGCTTTGCTTTTTAAGCTGTGAATGCGTCAACATGTCGTAAATCTTGTGAGTTTTCCTACCGGCAGTGATGATTGTAATGGATCGAGGGGGGGAATTACATTAAGAGCCATGTAGTAAGTTCTGCTTCAAGATATTGGGGTGGGGGTGAGGAGTGGACTGGGAAGACAACTCACCCTGTCATGCTGATCCCTATGGTGAAAGTAATGATCTGGTCCCAGGATATGGTGCGAAGGCACATTTGGCCTCTGCCTGGCAGAAGCTAAGCAGGTCTGGACCTGGTCAGTGCGAGACTCACTGGGAACCCTATGGACACTACCTTGGGCTCCATGATGGAAGGAGATAAATGTAAGGAAGAAATAAATAAATACTAGCATATCAATCAGCTCTCTGTGCCAAACTAGATGTGATCTGGGGGGAATAGCTTTGGACAGCATTTTAATTGAGAAAACAGAACAGGGAGAAAGGGATTTTGAAAACACTCCACAGCCACCATGTTCCTGATATGAACATGTTCCTGAGATTGTGCCCTGTTACTGTTTGATCTTTAAAATGTTGAGGGGGGAAACCCCACAGGAAATCCAAAGCCAGGATCTCCCATATGGATTCTAGTTGTGTCCTCAGCTCAGATTTTTAAATTAGAATCCTTTATTTGCAGACAACCATATAGTGAGTTCCGCCGATAACGTGACTATAACCTAATTTGTTGTAACATAATTCCCTAAATGAGCTACTTACCCTAAAGAGTCACATCATGTTCTAGCAGCGTAGTTAAGCTACTTTTCTTAACACTGTGCATATATTAAAACCCAGTCTTCAGAATGACTTAAAGCAGAAGTAATGATGACAGACGGGTAGGTAAAAATAAACACTAGGATAAATATATTATCTGAGTTCCAAAACAAATCTCATTAGAGGGATTATTGATGAGCTTTTGAAGTGTTGACAAATACTAATATCTCAGCAATGTCAGAGTGTTTAGTTGAGGGGCAGTCATGAAGGCAATTCAATGGCAAAATCCATTAAATATTGGAGAGTAACTCTTATCTCTGCATTTGTATTACTGATATGATTAAAGGAAGGACACATTAAATCATTAACCTCACACAGTTTGATATTTGAAGTTTATTATTCTGCTATATGCTTTACTACATAAATGTATTGCTGTTGGCACTGATAGAAGTCTTCCTCCTGGGAAAAATACCAGCTTCAGAAGGGGGTGTTTTTACTATACCAATAGTGGGTCTCGTGAATGTTTGGTTGGCAGAAGGGGGAAGTCAGCATGAATTGAGCAACGCTTTTATTGTTCACTCAGTGTTGTCTGGCAGAAGGCCAGTTCAACGCATGGAGGGACACCTCAGCTCAATCCAAACTCCCCATTACTAGGTTCATTATTTAGTGAGGGTGGGAAGGCTGGATATTTTAAACAGCTTGTTGGCTGATCAATTTGTTTGCTTGTGAATTTTCCCCATTTTAGGGACATCTTTGCAATCATTGTTGCCTTTGTCAGGAGCTCGTCCTACACTCAAGTAGGACCCTGGTAGAGACACATGCCCAACTGGCATGTTCTCTCCCTCCTGGTCGTTCGTTTGGGAGCTTCAAAAGCTTTCTTCAGCCCGAACATCACAGCGACTGATGCCAACAGACACAGGCACACTTAGGGATCCACAGAGTCTTCACAGCTTGTGCAACAGACCTCAGCAACTCAGCATTTTTGCTAATCTACTTTATTTACATAGAAACACACACGGAGCACTGCAACATGGCTCCCTCTCTCTCTAGAATCAGACAGCAAAAAGAAAGAACAAAGGACAATAGTCCCACTTCACGGAACACAGTAACACAAACATCCTGTCTCCGTCACTTCCCACTTTGTGGAGTCAAAACATATACCGTCATGTGATAGAAAACAATCCTATGGCTGCAATCACAGAGCAGGAATTCTAACAGCCTTCAGATTATTATTAAAATTTGCTCGTAACTCATATAATCCCCAATAATTGTGCATGCATGCTGTTGATCAAAATGCTCGCAGTGGGTAAAATGTGTCTTTACCCATCCTGTGGCTGCCGACTTTTAAAAAGTTTGTGTGTTGTTTCCTCTTCCAGCAACCTTAGCTGACCCTCCCTCCTCCTCCTTACCGTCTTTGAAGGGGACCGAAATACAGTCTGCTGCCATGCAGAATGCATTAAGACTATGTTTGTTTGCAGTGGACTTTACACGGTGCTTGTTTTCTTGGTTCTATTTGTTTTTATTCTGGAAATACATGGTTTGTTCCAATACTGCAGAGAAATGAAATGTGCATGTAACAAGGACTGTGAAGAGACATTTCCCCAGGGGATAGGAACATTTGCAGAAGAAAAGAGAGACTTGTATTGCAAAGTTTACGGCAGAATTAAGCAGAAGCAACTGCAGGGAACAAAAATGTTGTTTTGCGGGGTAGGATATTAGGAGCTAGATGATCTGATTTTTGCTAAATACAGATTGGATGCATCATATCATAATCTTTATCAGATCCACCTCCATCCATATTTTTTCCTGTTTCTTGCAGAACTACACTGGACAATTCCCAGACAACAGAATTGTGTTCCCCTATCATCAATCTTTTCTGGCAAATCAACTGTTCTCACTATATAATTTCTTGAGCTGCCTCCACACTGGGCACTGACTGTGAAATAGCAGTGCTTTGTTCACTCACTATTTATGGAGCACCTCTGTGGTGTTATCAAAACATGGTCCTCCCACCTTTTCCATGTTCAGTCTTTTCCTAACCGTCTCTGAGAAACTTTTGTAACATAGTGAAACAGCTGTGGAATTTCTCCAGGTGTAGATAGACGATCATGTTGCTATTCTGGATGGGTATGGCCTATGTGCTTCTCCGTGGTCTGCTCTCATCTCTGGGGATGAATCCTGTGCAATGGAAATTCATCTCCATCTCCTCTCCCCTTGCCTCTGTGTGTGCTCCCTAAATCTGTTCTGGGAGTTCTGTCAGTGCTCTGGAACTGATCTGGAAAGGGCACAGGAACACGCAGGGAGAGGGAAGGGAGGAGAAATTCCAATGTAAAACCAGACACCCTTGTCCTAGTGGAAGCACTTTGCTAGATAATGCCCAGGAAAATTAGTAATAATTTGTACCTGCCCATCTGACTGGGTTGCCCCAGCCGCTCTGGGTCACTTCCAACATGCTTAGAGTATTAAGCAGTTATTCTGATTTGTTTGTGCAGAAGTTACACAATAATGAGCAATAATCCTGATTCAGGCTCACAGAGATTGTACATCTTTACTTTTTTTTTACATCACTTAACATAATACAACTTTTGCATGACTTAAATTTTTGAACTTGTCTTTCCAAACAGCTCACTTCATGTTTTGTTTTGCTTTGTTTTGCTTTGCTTTGCTTTGCTTTAAAAGGAAATGAACAACTCTGGTTCTTCCCCTGTCTCAGCATCCTTAACCCAACATTTCTACCTGTTTGTTTTCTCTTAATTCTTTTTTGCTCTTCCCAATCCATTCCAGTCCCCTCCTCATCTTTATTAAATACAATTTACCTCATACTGTGACTGGCTCTGTCTCTGCACCACCGTTTTGTGAATGGTGAGCCTCAGGAATTTTTGATCATTACGTGTTTAACTGGAAGCTAAACATATAATGATCATTGAGGACAGTGGGACTTACTTCAGAGTAGCCGCTAGCTCCACACACAGTAAAAAGTGCTGAAAACATACTCTGATCTGTGGCAGTTACAAATACATCTTTCCAGTTCATTAGGACCGGGAGGCACGTCCATGGAAGAAGGAAGGCCAACAGTAGATGGGGCCAGAGAACATGAATAGCAGAATCGCAGCTAACGATAGGCAGAGCCAGTCTCTGCTTTTGTTGCCACCCTATGCCATTTTGAAGCGGCACAGAGCCTAGGGCTTGCTGATCAGAAGGCTGGCAGTTTGAATCCCCGCGATGGGGTGAGCTCCCATTGCTTGGTCCCAGCTCCTGCCAACCTAGCCGTTCAAAAGCACATCAAGTGCAAGTAGATAAATAGGTACCGCTCCGGCGGGAAGGTAAATGGCATTTCTGTGCGCTGCTCTGGTTCACCAGAAGTGGCTTAGTTATGCTGGCCACATGACCCAGAAGCTGTCTGCGGACAAACACCGGCTCCCTCGGCCTATAGAGCGAGATGAGCGTGCAACCCCAGAGTCGTCTGCAACTGGACCTAATGGTCAGGGGTACCTTTATGTTTACCTTTTATGCCTTTTGAGTTCTAGAAAGGCAACAATGAGATGGAGGAGGAGGAGGAGGAAATGATTGACAGCCAGTGCCACTTCCCACACCAGTTCTAAGTAGGCAGGTGGGGCTGGCTGAGGACACTCTGAGCATAGTGGGGCAGTGCCCTACTTGCCCTAATGGACTAGTCTCCACTGCAAATGTTCCTATGAAATTTAAACAACACTTTATAGTGCTGCTGATCTAGAAGCCTTTGTTGGATTTATGGCAGGGGGTGTTTCCCCCACACAGGGCACAAAACCAAGGGGGAGCAGAATGGAAGGCAACAGGGAGGAGGGCATGGAAATAAGAAATATTTAGCAAGGGGTGCCAAACTTTGTCCTTGCTCAGGCCAGGGTGCCATATTACCAAAGTGTGCCCCTGTAGAAGCGATGCCACTCAGCTTAGCAAAAACTGAAAACCTTAGACCTATGGATAAGAACAAAAGGTTTATCTAATACAGTGCATTAGAGGAGATCAATAAGGCCTATTACCCTTTTTAATTAAGGTGGGCAATTGACAGCTCTCAAGCTAAAATTTCAGCAACAGCGCTTATCTCTCCATAGTGCTCCGTGAGAGAAAAACCATTTGATGCTACTACTATTTATTCGTTTCCTTTTGGGGGAGGAGGAGAGAGGCCCAGTCCATTGTAAAACCATTCCATTATTACAACAAAATGATCCAGTAAACTGCTGATCAATGGAATAAGTCTTCAGAAGACAGTCACGTAAGCTAAATTCACTTCATTTGCTTATACTACACAATGCACCACTTTTGTTTCTTATTAGAATAACATTGATTTTCTGTCAGGCACTAATGTTTCAATTACTTATAAGGTCATTCTGTTCGGCTGGCTAACGACAACTGCAGGCAATTAAGCAGTCAATGTGCAGAGAGGTGCATTGCACACGGCATGGCCTGTCTCCTGCTCCGCCCATCCCTAAAGAATACTGATGAGCTCCATAAATTTTGAGGAACCGAAAGCTTGAAATAAATACAGTAGAGGTACTGTGCACTGTTTAAGAACCTCCAGCTTAACAATTATACCAGCTAATCTTGTTTTAAATCAGGAACTCCAATTACAGCATCCGCTAAGTCACTAGCAGGTCTGTGCAAGCTGTATTTAGGAAGCCTATTTGGTTGAAGATGGAAAGAAAGAGCAGCTGTCTCAAACTTCGCAAATGACACTTGTTCCTGATGATGTCCTTCATCACCATCATAATTATTATTTTGCAATAGAGTAAATTTAATCTTCCACCAGGAGCTAATGCTTTGGGTTTCATCCATAGACGTACGGGTAGAACAAGTTCATGCCTTAGTGCCGTTCAGCAGACAGTTGAACGGCTGCTAGCAGAAGGCTTTACCCATCTGCCGCTATATCACAATCTGGAACAAGATGTCACAACTACATGCCTGTACATTGGGTGCCCGACAGTCCCCAATGCCAAGCAGGTCCTGGTGCTGAAATGCAAATAATTTATCACATGGCAATGTGTTTCTAATGACCAGACTAAGTTGCAATGACTGGGATACATGCACAGACCACACCAAAAAAAATCCTAGCAGTGTAAGAACATAAGAAAAGCCTTCTGGATCAGACCAATGGCCAGTGCTGGATTTACATATAAGCTAAACAATCTATAGCTTAGGGCCCCACTCTCTTGGGGCCCCCCAAAAAAATTAATATTGATTTCACTATTAATATACTTCTGCTTAATTGTATTTCACTATTAATATACTTCTTAATTGTATTTCAGTTCAACAAGTACTTTGATAAAATACATATTTTGTTATGTGCAAATGGCTTTCGGTACCTATTAGGTCCATAAATTACCATATAGCATATATTCAATACAAAAAACAGTGACAATTTGTTGTTGACAAAGGACAGCTGGACATATAAAGCGCCCCATTACCTTCAGTAGTTTAGGGCCTCATCAAACCTAAATCTGGCCCTGTCAATGGCCCATCTAATCCAGGATCCTGTCCTCACAGAGGCCAGTCAGCTGCCTGTGGGAAATCCGCAAGCAGGATTTGGGGCCTGAGCTAATGGTGATTGGCCAGAAAAGTCTGGAGTGGAGAAACCCAAGAGGCACATTTCCTCAGGAGGAACCTTCCAGTTAGACTTACATTGGACTGAGTTGTAACTAAGTCTAAGATTAGGCAGGTGCCTTCATTGTCCTGTTTTTGATATTTTCTTAATGCTTTCTTGTTTAGGCAAGGCTGTCCAGGCATGTGAATTTATTATGTACAGTGGTACCTTGGGTTAAGAACTTAATTCGTTCCATATGTCCGTTCTTAACCTGAAACTGTTCTTAACCTAAGGTACCACTTTAGCTAATGGGGCCTCCTGCTGCTGCTGCGCGATTTCTGTTCTCATCCTGAAGTAAAGTTCATAACCTGAGGTACTACTTCCAGGTTAGCGGAGTCCGTAACCTAAATCATTTGTAACCCAAAGTGTTTGTAACCCAAGGTACCACTGTACATTTGTTTTTTTTAAAAAAAACTGTTAGTTTTATTAATATTTCTATTTTGTTAATTTTGTTATATCGCCTGCTTTTTAAGTCTGTTTTATTGCTATATAGCCTTATGATTCTGTGGCTGTTTTCCTTTGAAGACCACTAATCCAGTGGCATTTGCACCCTAGTAAATATGCACAGGACAGTCGTGTTGCAACATGGGTTTGCAGGTCACCTTTTTCAGATTTACTGAGAAAGCTTCTCATATATATTTCTCGTTCTCTTAACTCACGTAAGTCCCTGTTCTATTCCAAGAATGGCTCAGCAGATTTATTTTTTCCTGTATGTTCAAAATGGTAGCATCTCCACTGCAAAAACACACTGATGTAGCATCACCTGAAAATATGCTTTGTCCACCCCCCCAGCCTGCCATTATCCATGAAAAATATAGTACCCCATGTTCTAACAAGAGAAAGTTTTACAGACAAATAATAACACCTTTAGATAATACTTGCTGCGGACACAAACTGAGCAAATTGAGTACAATTGACTCAAGTTCCACTGTGAGGCTGTTGGGGAGTTTTTGGGGGGCGTCAGCAGGCCAAAGTGCTTCATGTACCTGCAACCTTCTCCTTTCCTATTTGCAAATCAAAGAGGCTGGTTCAATAATTCATCGTGAAAAGGCCAGGGAAGCGATTCTTCCCTTCAACTGTTAGGTATTCACCACCATCAACACTTTCTGAACTTTCGGATTTGGAGAATAGCTTGATATACTTTCTGTGTTGTCTTCCATCCCATAGGACCCTTTGTAAGACAAGATGGTTGCAGTTTTAATGAGGTTATCCTGAAGCACATATTTTAAAAATGAATGTTTGGAGCCAGAAAATAGGTGTATATATAAATAATCAACAACCGCACAATACCATTGTGTTGATGCTGTGATTTGCTATGACATGAATTGAGTCGTGCCTTTGAACAGGAAGGACAGAGGTTAATGGGGTTTTGCAGGCAGAGTTTGCACGTCACAACCCAGCTCTTCCTTAACAAAATACAGTGCAAATTCATGGCTATCCTCACCCTCTACTCAACATTATTTGCAGGACCAACAATATTCTTGGAGTCTACTTCCCATCAGCCCAAACTAGCATGGTCAGTGGTTTGGGATACTGGGAGCTGTAGTTCAACCACAACAGGAAGGCCACCACTGCTCCATCCCTGCTCCAGTGCAAAGGTAAATGAGGACTAGCCCATTAAAGGGTGACTAGACAAAATGGGCCAAGAGGCAGCCAATGACAGCTGTTGCAGGTTCCAGGAACAGAGATCCATAATCAGGAAGTGGTACAGATGTTCAGATGCACTTTGCATGGAAAGGATGAGCATGGGACATAAAATGCTTTAGGTAGGCAGAGGGTAATTACTGTATTTTTCACTCCATAAGACGCACCTAGTTTTTAGAGGCGTAAAACAAGAAAAAAAAATATTCTGAACGAAACAGTGGATGTACGATTTTTGTGGTCCATGCTGTGGCCACAGACATGATATGCGATTTGACGGTGAGTAGCCCAATGCAAAAATCCTGAGGATCCATGTGTATCTGTGCTTTGTAACCACGTTTTTGCACCATTGCGGCCCCACAAAACAGTGGATGTGTGGGTTTTTTTGGTGCAGGCTGTAGCCATGGACATGCTGTGTGATCTGATGGTGAATTTGGGGTGAGGATCCATGTGCTTTTACCTCCCCCCTCCCAGGCAGCCTCCTTTATCTCTATAGAGTCCCTTATGTTCCTCCCGATCCCTTGCCGATCAGCTGCTCAGCAACGTTGTTTCAACACCCTCTTTCTAAAAAAAATAGCATCTGCTTTTTGCCCCTGGGCAATTCGGCTCCAGGGACCACATCTTCACTCCATAAGACGCACAGACATTTCCCCTTACTTTTTAGGAGGAAAAAAGTGTGTCTTATGGAGCGAAAAATACAGTAGCTTGGGCAATAGCACTAATGCTCATGTTAAAGATTAAGGACCAAACATTGAGGAAGGGTGCAGCTAAGCATTATACAACCCTGATGCAAAACATGCTAAAAAAACAAACCAGTTGCATTTTAAAAAGAAAAACCCAAGCACTTTTACACTATGGCTTTAAAATGCAGTTGCTATCTTCAACAAAACAATTGATTCTCTTGATTTCAGTGGGAATACTTTAGAGCTTGGGTCATCAATGTGCCACTTGTGAGTACACATGCCCCACCCCCGCCACTTAAAATTAGGCTTAAAATCCCTCTTAGCCAATAAAAAGTTTTTTTGTTGGTTCTTAACTGAGGCTCCTGAATAAATTCAGAGGAGTTGCAGCTGGGAAAGGCAGAGTTGTAGCACACAGCTGGTGTGTGCAATAGTTTCTCTGGTTTGCAAATGTGCCCACAGCCCCATCCCTGGCACCAAATTGGCAGCCTCTGCACTAGGGTGTGTTTCTTGTACTTTATTAATTGACTGCCTTTGCATTGCATCCTTCTGTAGGTATACTTGGACACCTTTATGTTCAACTATATACAGAAATAAAATTAGATGTTTGCTCCAAAGTAAATAAATATGGTTGCTATCCTGTTCCCACTTATCTGGGAGCAAGCACTACTGAATAGAAGTGTGAGAGACTGTACTGTTAAATAGCATATAGCAAATTTAAGCTGTTGCACTGTGGCTCAAATGCAAAATGACATTAAAGAATGCTTTTAGCAACATAAAGTATAACCCTCTGTGTTTATAACATGTAATGCGCATTGAAACGGTAGTTCTGTGTTTTGCATTACAATTAATGGCCTAGGACATACCATTAATAGCTTTTATTTAGCAAAATAAAAGAGTATGCAATGGTGCAGACTTTACAAAAGACCAGGTTGGGGTGGGGAGAGATGAACGGACACAAAAGTGGTAATCTGTGTTTTTTGTCAACTCAAAAGTCAATGTTATTTATTTAGTTATTAGCTTAGAATATTGTAATGGTGACTGGCCAGCCATTCCTTTTGTTAGCAAAATTGCTAGTTAATAGACCTTAATTGCTGTCTCTTTATTGAAGTTAATTGTTCGGAGATGGTTTATTGATAAAAGAGATCTCTCTTACATTTTGGACAGGGGAGCCATCAAAGCTTGGAGAATGTTACTCTCTTTCTCTTTCTCTCTCTCTCTCTCTCTCTCTCTCTCTCTCACACACACACACACACACACAGAGGGGGGGAGTATGTGTATGAGGCATGTGACAAGTCTACCAAAATCTTACTGGTTCTTGATTTTATTATTTGCAAACAGAAAGTATTGGGATTTGCTGGAGTCACAAAAGGAAAGGCTGCACGACATCATGCTTAGAGTGTGAAACTCAGACCTGAGAGACCAGGATTCAAATTTCCACTGCATAACCTGAGGAGAGTGACTGTTTCTTAGCCTTCTGAAGAGGAGAGTTTGGCATGGCAGTCATTGCCCTGTGGCCATCGACAAACCCAGGAAACTCTTGAATCATGTGGTGGCCTGCAAATTGCGTTATATTAATGGCCAAGTGATCAAGCACGCTGGCATCAGGTTCAGCGAGACGTCTCTGTTTCGAAACAATGGCGTTCATTTGTCGGATCTTGGAAATGATGTGTGGTTGGCTGACATCATCAAAAGCATTAGGGATTGGTTGCAGCTGTGAGGGTATTTGGCGGCAAGCCCCTTTTGGCTTGGGTGGCGGTTAGGCATTGGAATATGTGTCGTGTGTTGGAGGGCAGGTGGTGGCCTTCACCTACCCCTCCCCTTGTTGGGTATTCCGTTAAAGGAATCTGGCGGTTGTGGATCCTGTCTGATGCTTCTGGTGGCTACGGCCATGGTACAACCCCCGGTGACATCAGGGGGAAGCTTCCAGTTGTATTTGCATCAACAAGCTCCTCCCACTGGTTGTTAACCTTCGAACGACTTCCCGCTGACTGGGTTGGAGTCATTTATAGATTGTTTGATCCAATGCCTAAGTCAATACCACTCACACGCTGTAACCAATAAAGTTGTGGCCTTCTTTAGCCCATTAACCTAAAATACATGTGTCCCTGTGTCTTATTTATCTCTAACGGGTGGTGGGTCCTTGACTCACAACCATGAGCTTCCTGGAGAAGTGGGAGATTGTATGTGATTAAGGCTGCTATGTGTAGCATATATCCTTCAGACTTGAAGGAAAACATCAATTCTAAATGAAATGACTCCAAAGCTCCTGGGTACTTTTAAAGGAACATAGAGTTTAGATACATCGGAAGCTGCTTTCTATTGAGTCAGGTGACTGGCCAGCCCATCTAGCTTACAACTGTTTATAATAGCTTTCCCCAACTTGATGCTTTTCGGATGCCACTGGACTCTGGTTCCCATCACTGTGGCCATTGACCATGCTGGGTGGGGCTGATGGGAGTCTGAGCCCAACACAATCTGAAAGTCACCAACCTGGGGGAATCTAGTCTACATACTGGCTGGCAACAGCTCTCCAGAATGCCGGGCATTGTCTTTTCCAACCCTACCTAGAGATGCCAGGAATCAAACCAGGGACTTTCTACATGCAAAGCACATGTTGTGACACTGAACTGCAGTCTCGGTGTTGCTAGCCTGCTGCAGAGACTTCATCACTGGCTGGCTTTCAGTGCACCACTTGGTAAGTCAAGTGTTTATCCTAAATCTCATCGGCTTCTGTGTAATTGTAGCCCGTTCTGGTTGTTTCACAGACCAGAAGCAAGCCTGCAGTCTCTGTGTGCATGGATAAATATGTGCACAGCTGGAGGGATGTTTTTAAGTTTCCACTGCTGCCAAACAGCAAGACACGTCTCCATTTAAAAACCAATTTGCCAATTCAGCTGACTAGTAGCTGTGGTAGAAAATGCAAAGGCATCTCCAGCTGAAGTAGTAATTCTTCACTGGTTACATATACCATGGAACCATAGAACTGTAGAGTTGGAAGGGACCCAGAGAGTCATCTAGTCTTCCTGCAATGCAGGAAGCTCAAATAAGTAAAAGGAAAAGGGTCCTTGGATGGTTCAGTCCAGTCAAAGTCGCTCATCTTGCTTTCAGGCCGAGGGTAACCAGTGTTTTGCCACGGGCAGATTTCTGGGTTATGTGGCCAGCAGGACTGAACAGCTTCTGGCACAACGGGACACCATGATAAGTGCCAGAATGCACAGAAATGCTGTTTACCTTCCCCTCGTATAAGCCATAGAAATGTGAGGGGAGCACAAATTTGACAGGAAATGAGTGAATTGGCAAGAGAGGTTTGGGGGTGGGGGCAGTAAATTTTGTGAGCCAGGAAGCGAAGAACACGCAAGATTGTACAAACGTCAATGTTCAGACAAGACTGGTGTACATTCCTTCAATAATTCTGTAAAGAGGGATTCTGCCAGTTGTGGTTTCTGCCCTCGCTGGAAGGCAACAGTGGCCCAGCAGAAACTGAGAAGGGATGAATTTCACATTTGATTGAGCTAAATTGGTAATTTCTTGAATGAGAGCTTGTAGTTTATTGATTCGAAAGGAGCTCAAGGCCACCTAACTTGTTCTCCATTGCACGCCTTCAGCTAGTAAGGAAATGTGATTTGAGTTCATGGGAAGGGGGGGTCATTAAATTTTTAAATAAAACTGCTATAAATAAGTAAAATACTGGAGGAAGCATAAAAAGAGGTGAAGTATAACATATGTGTCCATTGGTATTTTGTTTTTTTTTTTCCCTTTTCCTTTTAAACAAGTTATGGAGCAAACCTAAAACAGTAAGTCAGAATAGTATCCCTTCATTTAAGAAATATGACCATTATTTACATTGCTTGCAAGGTGGAAGGAAAGTAAATTAATATATCATTTATTGATTGCATTAATATCAATATATTTCATGGATAAATTCTGCATTCCTTCAGGAAACATAACTTCATTAATATTTTGTTCTGAAATGAAGCACAGGGATCTTAAATAGCCCAGCAGAGCTGTAAGTTGATTAAACCCATTAACACATTAATTAAGGAACATAAAATCTCGATTTCCCTTATTAAACATAAATCAGACGCAGAGAAACTGCAAAACGAACACTGCACAACTGAGCCAATTTAAATTAATTTTCTCATCAAATTTTTGCTTAGATGAATTGCCAACATACGATGTCACCTTCTGTTTGGGGATGGATGGGTGAGGTGGCGGCGCTATATATTTTATGGAGACGGTTAGTGTCTCATCAATGTTTATGCACCATTTATCATTTTTGTGGGAAATGTGGCAGGACATTGCAATGATCTTTTGTCTCCTTAAGTGCATCTATTGTGCATCGCTGGAAACCCTAAGGGTAATGGGGGGACATGCAATGAAGTATACTGTTTGTCACATTTTATGTGCAATATATTTATGTTGCAGAGCAGAAGTTACTGAAAAAAGGAAGTTAGTAGCTCATTCAGCATGGGGGATGATAACAGCATGCTCCTTTCCCAGCTTTGTCAGAGATGGTGAGCAAATTATGAATGTCTACACATGTGAAACCTGAGTCCTATGTAGCTGGAAGGCAGGGCTGTTCCTCTTTGTTTTATCTAACACTCAGGTGGAGGAAATTTCTTTCTTTCTCCTTCCTTCCTTCCATCCTTCCTTCCTTCCTTCCTTCCTTTCCTGATAAATAGCCTAAGCAGTTTACAAGTATAAAAACAGCTACAAAACACACATAATTAAAAAATACATAATAAAACTATTTAATGAAAACCTTATGACGTTCACAATTGAAATGTACAATAAAGCAAGCTGGTTAAAACAGCACAACAAGTAAAAGAGTTAAAATCATTAAAAGCAAGAGGTTCAGGGCAGGAGTTTGGGAAAATGCTTGTCTAAACAGATAGGTTTCTAAGAGCCAGTGATATGCTGTGTTCTTGTAACATTCCACAACACAGGTACCACCAGTGAAAAATGCTGCGTCCATGTTGCCACAAGCTGATACTCATCAGTCCATGGCAAAATTAGCCAGGTTTCGTTTATTGATCTTAATGTCCTAACCAGGCAGTGAAGAAAGAAACAGTCTTTCAGGTAACATGGCCTATAATTGTTTAGGGTTCGTATTAAGTAGCAGAACCTGGTTTAGTGCTTAAAAGGAAGCCACTGCGGATCACTTAGTCCAGCCACCAGCCATCAGGGTTTGGACCGCTCCCTTATTCATCGCAGCCCCATGTTTGACTTGCGATCCTTACACAATGAAGGCACTCCCATCTGATTCACCAGTGATGAAGTGCAAGTCGTCAGGTGGCATCTTGAACTAGGACTTGAACTAGGACTTACTTCCTAGGCCAGAGCCAGCTACCAGCCAGGCAGACAGAGACTTGCTAACGGAACGTGGCATTATTAGGCAAACACTGGGGGCCTGACAGGGCTCACATGCACTGTGGCAAGAAGGCCACAATTAAGGGCATTCAACTGAGTGGCTGCAGTGCCAAGCAGCGCTCTCAAGTTTTACACCTTAGCTTCCTGGCAGTGCCATTGGATTGACATTACTGATGTGCAGGGGCAAGGGGAGCATCATTCAGATACTGGTGCCAGTCAGTTAATGTGCAGAGGCTGAGATCTTTGCTCAGCTCTGTCCCTGCCAGTTCCCAGGCTATGTGCATTCACTCTCTTGACACAGGCTTTTGAAAGATGCTAGTTCTGCAGGTTAGGGTTTCTATTCTCTCTTCCACACTGGTGGAAGACTTTCTTTGACGATTCTCAAAATATATTTAATACACCGGTGGTGTGGTTTTAGTCCCAGGTTTGTCCACCTCTCTGTTTCATTCCCTTTCTGCAAGCTGGTCGATCTGCAAAGTAATGCTCACTGCATTCAACCCTGTGGCTTGGTGGCCATTATGATGCTAATGATCTCACACTCTGTTGCTTTTCATCTCTGGGGCATTTGCAGAAATTTCTATAGGTCACCAAAAAAAAACCACACCACCTCATTCTAAAGAAATGCTCTTAACTGCATAGTGCTGTTCCAGTTGTTTAAGAAAGGGATGGGCTGGATTAATCATTAGGCTGCAGAGACCAATTAACCTTTAGAAGCTTTGGATTAAAAAGCCAATTGTTAACACAAGGTAACACCTGCTGCAAATTGATACCCTCCCTGAATGCCCCCCCCCAAGAATGATCCATTTAGATTATTACTCTACACACATAGTTAAAAGATCATCACCAATTAGGCTTTGTGGGTAACTGTTTTATAAGTTGGATCAGTGTATTTATTTTACTATTAATTGGTGTTCTGAATTAGATTGGTTCTGAAGTGTTCTTGGGATATTTTATTTGTTAGCTTCTCTGGTTGTTGAGTTGCTTAGTCTTTTAAAAAGTGGCAAAGAGGCAGAGATTTTTAGAGTGCGCTTATTCACCGCGAATGACTAATTGGCCAATGCTCGGTTGCACATACTTTGATGCAGGCTTACCCTGATTGAATCTGTCCTTGCTCGTGACCTTAACCAGTCCGCTACATCTAAACGGTGAGTGAGGCAATTATTTTAAACAAGATTCAGGATGTGTAACCTGTTGTGCTTTTCTTCACTTCGTTAATACAACTGACAGAATTCTCTGACTTGCTGACAAGGAACCATGAAACAGTCAAGGATTTCTTGTAGAACATTTCTCAATGATTCCATATCCTGGATTTTTTAAATCAATGCAAGTAAAATGAAATCTCTCTGAGGCAGATGGGAATATGCCATATGGGGGGGAATACAAAAATGATTAAGGAGGATTCGTCCCTGCATTTGAAAATCTGTATAACAGTCTCTTCAGACCTCAGAGAAACAGCACCAGTAATATATCTGTATTTGCTGTCAGGGTTGTAGTCTTATGATGGTTTTGTGCAGTCTGTCACCAGGAAACCTTCCCCTTTGCCTCCCTCCCTCTCTCTTTCTTAACCAGTCTTGTAATCTTCCTTCACTTGTGGCCCTTGAGCTGTTCTTGGAATCCGGATCCCATCATCCTTCCTGACTATGACTTTTGGCCACGTTGGCTGGGAATAACAGAAGCTGGAGAATGTAATGATCTATGTTGACAAAAGAGGGGAGACGTTCAAAAAAGTTCTGCCTCCGCACCTATTTCTGGGGTGTGTGTTGGGGCATTTGCCTGTATAAACAAATGCTGAAAGTGTGGAAAGTGGTAGAGGTATGAATGCAAGGCCCACCCCCAACATCCTCCTGCATCTACCCCTACACATACACTCTGTCACTTCCCAGCCTTCCCCGTGTTGCATGGGGAAAGTCTGCTTGGTGCTTCTGTTCACATTTGCAGAATATTATTCATTTTGCAGTATATAAATATCAGAGTAAACGACTCACGGTTGTGTCATTTCAGTGTGTGCTTTATGTCCCACTACGTGTGCTACCATCTGCTTTAAAGAACATTTGCTGACGTTCATCTTAGCCTTAAAACAATAGGTTAGGGGATGCAATTCCAGGATAACCCTACTGGTGTCAAGGTTAATAATTGTACCAAGGAAGCTGAAGAGCTGATATAGCCCGCAAAGTATGACTGTACTCTTTCACATGCTTCTCGTTGGTAAAATGGTAGCTCTTGTCTCATCAGCATGACAGGAAAGTGTTGCTACTGATCGCACTCCAAGTATGGAGAAATTTAAAATATTTATATCCATTGTTGCATGCAGAACAAAAGTTTCTTATTTCCCATTTAAAATTCTAGCCCTCTGCATTATTACGCTGAGCTAGAGGCTTTCAAACTGTGGCCCAAGGAATCTGAGGATCTCTCAGTCATTTATTAGAGGTTCTTCAAAGTTCAATAGACAAAGATACTGAAAATTCCAGTTGACTAATAAAAGTTTAAAGATCATTCTGAAAAATGTATCTGAGTATATATATACAGGCCAAGCGTATCCAGTGCTCTTGGGCAGATGGCAGGAACTCAGAGACTGGCAGGATGATCCCTGATCTGCTGGAAGCTCCCATAAAATTGTCTGTGATGCCCTGGAGCAATGCTAAATCAGTAATTCTGCTATATTTAAAATGGTGGCTTGTAGCCACGGTCACAATGTAACCCTGTGGCCTTACCGAGGGGCCTGCAGAAGGCACTTTGATAAGGACTCCATCAAACCTTTAGCATAAAATTATAGAGTAGAGATGCATGGATGAAGTGCTCAAACTTCCCCAAAGAGAGGAAGGGGGGGAGGACATAGATAAATAGTGTTCTGTATACAACACGAGCAATATTGTATTAGTCGGGGCTTCATTTCCCAGTGTGGTTTGTATTTTATGCCAATTAACTTATTTTCTTTTTTTCATGAACTGTTGCCTTCCTGCTGTGCTGTATGCCTTGAGCAAATGAAATTAGCACCCTGCAGTGCATAGTTTACTTACAAGGGTTTATTGCAAACTGGGGAATTTTGAGTCTTGTTCCTTTCATTTCTCTGTAATGAAGCATCCAGGTATGGCCCTGTTGATTCTGACGCATTTAATAAGTGCTTTGCTTCTCAATCTAGAATACACATTTTTTCCCTCCCCCAGAATGCCATTTATACATGTATTTACTAACTGGGGCGGAAGATGAATAATGCTCCATCTCATGTCACATCCATATTGTAGATGAGAAACAAAACTCACAGCAGAACCCTAATCATACCTACTCAGAAAGAAATCAAACTGAGTTTCTAGGGATTATGGGCTGGCCCTACTATTAGACACATTGAGGCAACTGACTCAGGTGACAAATGCCAGAGGCATCTCCTAAGGCATGTTCCAGCATGAGGCCTCATTATTTTCTGGGTGACCTTCTGAGGGCCACATGCTAGTGGTGGGTGGGGCTGGAGACAAAAGCAGATGTAAATGTTGTGTTTTGTATCTTAGGACTAGTTTCTGCACATACACACTCCTCTGTAGCCTCCATTCAGACAGCCAAGAGACATTATCAGACTTCACACAATCCAGCAAGGAAAAAGCATTCAGGAAGCAAAGCAGGGCCAATGACGGCTGTGGTCTGAGGTAAGTTTCAAGGGTTAGGTGGAGAGGCCTGAAGGGACACATCTGGCCCAGAAGCTCCTTACCCTTATCCTATGGTAGCCTGCTCTGCTACCTTGCTGCCCTCAAGTATGATGGAGGAAGTTGATGAAAGTTTCAGCTATCAGTCCAGTTGTATTCTCTATGAGGGATGGAGGGAGAAGGCCATCTTGCCATTTGCCTCAGGCAGCAAAATGTCTTGGGCCAGGGACTGATTCCACAGTGAGCATCAGTGCTGGTTCCAGGTACTGAGGGTATCTTGGGCAATAGATTCTGTGAACTGCCCTCCTCTACCTCCACCACCTTGAGTGGGCTGTTGTTTTTGCTACACCTTTGCTCCCCTTGTTCTCTGGGCCCCATCCAGGTGACCAGCAGAGAGAGAACGCAAGGTGTGTTGAGGTTGCTTCTATTTCAGCTCTCTCAACTTGCTCACCCAGACAGGGCAGGTGGACAGGGCAGCCCCCTTGCATGGTTTTCCCCAGCTGGGAAGTGTCCTTGCACTCTATGAACTCTGATAATGCTTCATGATTGCTGGAGGGAAGATATATGATCTCATGTCATAGAAGCATAGAATAGTGGAGTTGGAAGGGACCCAAAGGCCATCTAATACAATCCGCCAGTGTTGTGTAGTGGTTAAGAGCGGTAGATTTGTAATCTGGGGAACCGGGTTCGCGTCTCCGCTCCTCCACATGCAGCTGCTGGGTGACCTTGGGCTAGTCACACTTTTCTGAAGTCTCTCAGCCCCACTCACCTCACAGAGTGTTTGTTGTGGGGGAGGAAGGGAAAGGAGAATGTTAGCCGCTTTGAGACTCCTTTGGGTAGTGATAAAGCAGGATATCAAATCCAAACTCCTCCTCTTCTTCTTCTTCCTGCAATGCAGGAATCTTAGCTAAAGCATCCATGACAGATAGCTATCTAACCTCTGCTTAAAAACCTCCAAGGAAGGAGAGCCCACAACAGCCTCAGAGAGACAACAGCTCTTACTGCCATAATTATTTTCCATATGTTTAGTTGGAATCTCTTTTTTTCTAACTTGAAGCCAGTCGCTTGAGTCCTACCTTCCAGAGCAGAAGAAAGCAAGACTGTTCCCTCTTCCATGTGACGCTAGAAGAAGACTATCACATCACCTGTCAGTCTTCTCTTTTCCAGGCTAGCTGTTAGAAGATGGCTATCATATCAACTCTCAGTTTCCTCTTTTTCAGGCTAAACATACCCAGCTCCTTCAATCATTCCTCATAAGGCTTAGTTTCCAGACCCTTGATTATCTTGGTTGCCCTCCTCTGCACACATTCCAGCTTGTCAACAGCCTTCTTAAATTGTGGTGCCCAGAATTGGACACAGTATTCCAGGTGTGGTCTGACCAAGGCTGAATAGAGTGGTACTGTTCCTTTCCTTGATCTGGACACTATACTTCTGTTAATGCAGCCTAGGATAGTGTTAGCTTTTTTTGCTGCTGCATCACACCTCTTATCTCATCTGCAAGTGTGAAGAAACAAGCTTACTGTACAAAGACAAATTCACACTGATCGCTCTGCTCACTTTGGCCTTTGGCCCTGCCCGCCAGAAAAGATTTCCCAGAAGCAAATGGGACCCTCATGCTGAAGAGGGATGCTATGAGCTGGACAAGAGAATGCATTCCCATGATCCCTTTGCAGAGATTAGTTATACTTCCATGCGCTTTGGCCTCCCTTTGTGGCTGTGCGGAGAGGCACTCTCTCTCAGTGCAGGTCCATCAGTCAAATGTCGATTCGAATCCACAGTCACAGACCTCCGGGTGGCAATGAGGCTGGATTAATTCGGAAAAGAAAGAAAAGCACTTGACCTTCAGGGACTAACTAACTTCTCCACCTCTGGTGCTGCAAATGTTGAAAAACAATGGGCTTGGGGCAAAGCCATATCCTTATGCAGTCAATGGGAAATTGATTTCTTTTTAATGGTTATGGCTTGCATGCTTTTATATTTCTGCCCTTGTCCTTTTTCTTGTTGCTAGTCATATAACTACTGCACTCAAGAGTCTGTCTGGCACAAAAATCAATTACAGCCCAACGCTGCCGTTATACATGCAATATTTCCTGTTCCTTTTGCAGGTGAAATAAAGTTTAGAAAGTGAATTCAGAGCGACCCAAGTGACAGAATTGGAGGCCATGGGCATGATTGCTCTCTACTCCAGTGCTGAGAGGGGCTAAGAATGAGTGCCAGCCTCATATATATGGTCAATTATACCCAGGTTTGCTGAGGTTTCGTTCCATGCGTGCTATTACTTTTCTGCAAGTAGTCTCGGAAATGAACGTTTGCTACAGAAAAAGAGGCTGAAGATTACTGATAAAAACCAGGACCCTCCAGTGGATATGTTATCCACTACATATTTGGGTGTGGGGTGCTCTTTTTATTACCGGCCTCCACCAATAAACCAGAGAACAATAACTTAATCAATGGGAAATAGCACAAATAAACACATCTCCTTGAAGCCCAAAGCTTGAAAATCTTCCCTTGACCTCTCATGGATGACAAGGCTACTAGCTATGATGGCTATGTTCAGGCTCCACTGTCAAAAACAATGTGCCAGTTGCTAGTAACAGTTCTTATGACCACTTTGTAATAGCGCACAGATAATCAAACTACCATGTGGTAAGAATTTTTTTTACCACACATCATATGCAGATATGTGCCCAGATGTGGCTGTTACATGAGCCCTATTCAAATGTTTCCCTCAGCTGCTGAATGAACTTGTAACAAGAGGTGGGGGCAGGAGTGGGATGTGCTCACTAGCCCCAATCCCATGCCACGCCACCGCTCTTGGCTACTCCTGCTGTTAACCACAATGCCACACTGCTTTTCTGTGAGCATCCATTATGTTTCTTGGTCCTATTTCCATATCTTCAAATTCATGGCAAACAAACAATCAAGCATTAAATGTTGTCTTTGCTTCGTTTGGTTGTTGCTTTTACTCCTGTGTCATCTCTGCTTCGGTCCTTTCATTCTTGCCTCTGTGGAAAGTAAGGCGATTCCGCCTCCCGCAGTACATTCTCTCCAGCTCTTCCTTCTGACTCGTGCTGCATAAGCAGGCTTTGAAAATCCTGTTGAGTCTTTCAAGTACTCCCTCCTCCTCGGTTTCTTGCTATTCACTTAACGAAATCGCTCATCCTTCCTCTTTAAGTAGCAAAGATCTTACATCCAAGATGGAAGCAGAGTGGCTAATACAATAATGCGACAATAATGCAGTTTCTGACTACATACCTTCAAGGATCAAAATGTTTTGACATTTGTTGCTCATTATGTTTCTATTTTTTTAAAAAAATCTCACGTATCAGTGACTTTGAAGTAGCAGTGACTGTTAGTAGATTTAAACATAAATTGTAGGAGATGGGTTATTCCCACATGTTCCTTACTCCCAAGATCTTTATGAGGAGGCCCCTCCGTAATTGTAGCACTTCTGTGGTCTCTGCTTCCTACTTGGTATATAAAATAGATGGTCTTTGTAATTGAAGTCAAATTCAAAGTTCAGGGAGGCAGGTGAGGAGAGAAGCAGGAAGCTAAGGACTGTAGATATTAAATATTGTTTTGCTAGTCTACAGATGCCATAAGCAAAAGAATGAGACAAGGAAAACTTGGAGGGGGAGAAACTTCTCTGAGGGCCAAGGAAAAGTGAAATGATCAGGAACTGAGTGGTGTTGGTATTCTCTCCTAGTACATGAGGTAAGGAGTGGGAGCAGCCATTAAACCAAAATAACTTTGTACAGGGCTCATAGCCTCTAGAATGAGAGGAGAATAATGAGGCTGAGGTGGGATTTGTGCCATTCCTCTTTTGTATGTATAATTTAACTACTCACAGCTCCTTAGCTGCAAAACAAAGAGCATCAGTACATGCAGCAAACAAGATGAAAGGTAATCCCTTGAATTTTACATTCACACCGCACACCAATTGTTTTTGATGTACTGTGAATTTTCTTAGATTAATGTTAAGAGTTGCCACCAACACGGGGTGGGGGTGGGGATGGAATTTGGATCAGATAAGACTGTTCTTTTGATGATTGCTGCATGGACGTGTTTGTCCTTATTATACATAATCAAGGAGCATTGGGCATTCTTGCAAGGTTTTAACCCCTTCGCACCAATAGTCTCACAATAATTTGCTTCAAAACCAGGCACTCCATTGTGTGGATGGCATCACTATATAGCTTAGGAATACTGGTCCATGGTCAACACTGGTCCATGGCCAACACTGACTAACAGCAGCTCTCCAGGGTTCCTGACAGGAATGTTTTCCCATTCCTACTTAGAGGGTGCTAGGGAGTAAACAGAGGACCTTTTCCATGGAAAGCCTGTGGTTTTCCACTGAGTTACAGACCCTCCCCTGACTTGTTTAGTCATTAACTAGTATAGTTGGATCCAGGTGGAGTCAGGAGTTTCCCATTCCTGATCTGTTCTTGTTGGGGAGAGACAATAAAGTTTTATGCCTAGCTTGCCTAAGTTTGTATGCACACTCAGGCAGGCAGGAGGCATTGTTACAGTTCAAGATCACATCCAAGACATGGGGGGGGGGGGAATTAAAGGAAGGCACAGAGCACAGCCGGTGATGAGTGTGGCTTGCAGAGAGTCTCAAGATTGGAGGGGTGTATTTGTGAGATTCCCCACCCCAGTATAACAGGTTGTACTCCAGAGACTCTATGCAACCTCTCACTAATGGAAGGGAGGAAATGTGATACTTGCTGGTTCCACCTTTCCCCTCCAGCTGCCTGACAATCTGCTTTGTAAGGTTGTGAAACCCTTGGAACGGCCTGGGAGGTAACAAGGGTCACTGCAGGAGAAAGTAGGAATCAGCAAAAGCTGCCTCCTGTCTCCCTTCCATGAGCACCAGCTTCTACTGGATCTCCAGCCCTTCTTCAAATGGAAGGGGTCTATTTGTTTATGGAAGAGCTAGTATGGATCCCAAACAATGAGGGTGCTTCCAGACAGCTGCTTATTTTCAGGTGGGATTCAGTCTCATATCGGCAAATTCAGGTGGCACAATTATAGCTGACTGGAAAGCCTTGTACAACACAAATGGGCTTTTTGTGATATGAAAAATGAAGTGGAAATGCACTGGAAAGTGTGGGACACCACCTTTTTTTGATGCAACATTGTCTAACCTCCCAGTAAGCACATCTGAGCAAACACTCGTTAAATAGCCAGCGTCATCTAGCCTCCCTGCAAACAAATCAAGATGAATGTTCAATAAATAAGTCATCTGGAAAAGCCCTGAGCTGAAAGTTGTTAACGTTCTCCCATTTGCTGGATTTACAATACTACAATACTAACGTTTGCTGCATCAACAGACGAATGCTACTGGCCCGGCGGAAAGCTGCCTCAACCCATTATATTAAGCCTATGCTTTAAGGAGCTTAAGAAAGCATTTCAAATAGAGACGCAGGGAGAAATGTTTAGGTTTGAGGTTTAAGTTTTGCTAATCAATATTCCATGGAATCAGCCATGGAAAGCAAACTAATTTTAAAAGTGCACTGCCACTGGGGGGGGGGGAGAATGAAAGCAAAGAATGCAAGGGGTTTAAGAATGTGGTGTTTGTTACTCAATGAATTGTTGTAGAATAATGGTTCAATGACCCAAAGGACTGAAACTGCATGTGATATTTTTTAGTGTGTGAAGTTGTGTTTGGAGGAAGCTGAGATTCCTTCTCTTCTTCAACTGATTGGGAAAATTGAATGAAAACACCAGATTTTTTCCCTATCAGACCTCCTCAGCTTCCCAGATAGTTAATATGCAAGGTGCCACACTTTTTACAATTTGGCATATGCAAATGTGTTGTTGTTTTCCCCCACTGACAATCTCAACTTTCCAAATTAGCAAGGTGCTCTTCTGGGGGCTGCACGTGCCAGAGTCTGACACATAAATGAACACATACGTATTCCTGATCGTTCATATTATTATGAAGTTCATCACTAAACACTGTCACTGCCAGCTGCTCAACCCACTCAGGGTTTTGTGGCAATCTTAGCAGGCAGTTGATGAAAACGAGATTCACTGAAGAATTTGGAAAGCAGAGATGTGTGGATTAAAATGGGTAATTATTCTCTGAAGACAACAGGTCGGTGGTAAATGAATGCTAGAAAATTCACATTGGTTCTATTGGTTCTACATCATGCCTTTAAAACACTTCCATAGCACATTTAAAGCACATGACTTCTCCGGTTTCCACCTCGCAAAGCATTCGTAAGATGTGGCACAATTCTACATCTGTATATTTCTAGTAAGCCATCTCTTGATTTTAGTTCCCTTTGATACCCAAGTTTTACACACAAACAATAGGATCTTGTGAGCTTAATGGAAAATCTCGCTTCAGCCTCCTGTAAGCCTTTTTTGATAGGCTTGTGCTAGCTTCTATGTCAGACTCAGGAAGATACATATTTCCGTATTATTGAATATAGTATGGGTATGTGACAAAGTGATATAAATCCTGATCCACATAGACACTGGTACCAATAGTATTATCACAAGCTTATTGCAGATCTCATGTACAACCTTATCTATCAGAGAAAGTAATACCGATGTATACTTCCTGGATTGTAATAGGTCAGTGGTGGTTAATGATATCCGACCATTAGGAATAGCTGAGAGGATATTCAAAATATAGCAACCACATCTCACATTTGAACTAAAAAAAGTACTAATTTCCAATTATTTTTGAAATATTGGCTGCAAGGGATCCTAATCATAAACATGCTTACTAGAGAGTAAGGCTTAAGTCCTATGCACAGTTACTTAGGCATAAGCCCCATTGAATTCAATAGGATTTACTTCTGATTGAAGATGCATAATATTGCGGTGTGAAATGCAATGAGGTTAATGAGACCTTTGAGTAAACATGTAGGATCTAGCTGGTTTTCCATGTTAACTGCTGCATGAAATTGCATACCCTCCAACATTTATCTGATGAAAATAGGAACATCCTAAGGAAAACGGGGACATTCTGGGGTCAAATCAGAAGCCTGGATGGCTTCTGTAAACCAAGGACTGTACCTGGAAAATAGGGACACTTGGAGGCTCTGAAATGGATAGGTTCCTTGTGGGTTCAGTAGTCTATGTATCAATCTGAGGTCATCCTCCAGATTTAGTTTTGATGGAGATGTGTCTATTCTCTCAAAACAATGTCAGCCATTTATTTTTGCCTTCAGATTTCTGTCTTAGAAGCCAGAGAGAAGACATTTTTGAAGTCCCTCCCCCCCACAAAACAAAAAAAGTATGTTCAATTCTATGTTTTCTTCCAAAGTTTCTTCTACAGCTACAGTTGTGATAGACAGAGTTGTGCCAACATGAGTTCCCTTCATTAACAGCCGTTGCTGGTGGCCCACTGTGAGCTGTTCCTGCCGCTCACTTTCTCCAATTCTCACACAATTTCCCCAGCATCTCCGCGTACTCACATTGACAAAAGTCTTGATGCACATCCATCATGTTGTACTGAATCTCAGCAAAATCTATTCAGCCCTGAGAAATTGCTCCTCTCTGCCTGGAATGCATGCTGGCAATGGATGCCTCCCTCCCTCCCACCTCCCACCTCCCTAATAGCCTTTCTCTGCCTTCCTTGGGTGGAAAGGGAAACAAGCTTTCATAGCAGGAAATATATGTACAAAACGTGGGCCTGATATTTCGGTACTGCTTTGCAGAATTAAGAGAGAAAGGTTACTCAGAGCACACAACTCATACTCTTAGCAGCGCAACCCCAGCTATAGGAAGCCAGTGTAACTTATACTGGTGTAACGTACACCGTTTTAAACCCTATTCTGAACTCTGTTCATGAGCTTTCGGGAGGGGCAACTGCTGGCTGAGTTGGCATGTGTGTGTGGGCCTGGGTGGCCTAAGACACGTGACTTAAGTTGAACAAGGATTGAAAGAGGTTATGTCTCTCCATGTCCCCAACTCCTGCTTACGCCATCCCCCTTTGAGAGGATTTACACCAATATAAATTGTGCTGGCTGAAATTACTCTGGCTGAGCTGACAGAGCCCCAGCTGAGCTGGCTTGTGGAAATTACACTGTTCATATTTCTGACTCAGCCACACTGTTGGCCTGGCCAAGCCTCAGCTCAGCTGGAAAAGCCCAAGATCTGTCCAAACCAAACTCTCTCATGCTGACAGATCTTGGCTTTGCTCCCTCTTTCAATGTTTTATTTTGACCCCTCCTCCTGCAAACATGGCTGCCAATGCCCATGATAGCTTTGTCTCAACTTTCATCATACACTAAGATAAAGGTAAAGGGACCCCTGACCATTAGGTCTAGTCGTGGCTGACTCTGGGGTTGCGGCGCTCATCTCGCTTTATTGGCCGAGGGAGCCTGCGTTTGTCCGCAGACAGCTTCCGGGTCATGTGACCAGCGTGACTAAGCTGCTTCTGGTGAACCAGAGCAGCGCATGGAAACGCCGTTTACCTTCCCGCCGGAGCGGTACCTATTTATCTACTTGCACTTTGACGTGCTTTCGAACTGCTAGGTTGGCAGGAGCAGGGACCGAAAACAGGAACTCACCCCATCACAGGGATTCGAACCGCTGACCTTCTGATCGGCAAGTCTTAGGCTCTGTGGTTTAACCTACAGCGCCACTCACGTCCCATCATACAGTAGGGGGGGTAAATCTGTAGCCTTCCAGGTATTACTGGACTACAACTCCCATCATTCCTGGCCATTGGCCATGTTGGCTGGGGTTGATGGGAGCTGAATCCAACAATATCTGGAGAGCCATTGATTCTGCATCTCCTTCACCATCCACTTACACAGGATTTTCCCACTATAACTTCAGTTTCCTATACACAGCTATGTGTGTTCTTTTATCTGTCAGGAATCCAAGGGTCTCTTTTCTTCTGTTTCAGCCCACACATTTTAGATCTTTCCTTTCTTCAGCCGCGTTTGTTTAGGCTGCAAGCGAGTTGCAGTGCCACACATCATCTCCCGCTTTGCTCTGCAATATTTCAATAGTTATTGGTGACTTAAGGATGCATTACATTCTATATTGTAAGAGAAATCTGACCGTATGACTAGTTTCTCTGGCTGTGTGAAAGTCAGGGGGGTATTTAAAAAATGCTTTCCAGCATTGCCCAGACCAATTTACAGTGGAGTAAGATTAAAGATTCAGGAAGGCCCAGAGGATGCTGAATATTAATAGTGACTATTATGGCCCTCTTGGGCCTGGCAACATTTTACAGAAAAGTTTTGAGTTTCTCCCAAATCTCCCATTCTTTGGAGCTATGATCAAATGTCTTTGAATCCGCTGGGCCTGCAATTTTAGAATGGGGGAAGGAATGGAAGCAAAAGGCACTGCTAAATGCAAAATGCTGAGGAAGCCACACACTCATCTCATCAGACTCTAATTGCTCATTATCGTTCCTAGTGAAATAAAAGTCCCTGAAGGCAAATAATTAAAATTAATCAAACTGGTTAATTCAGAAGCTCCATTTGATAAGAACTTTCCCATCACAATGCATTCTTTTTTCCAAGAAATGTTAGAAGACATTTGTTTCCTCTGACCTTTATTATAGGTTTATAGAAATAGGACTTCCTAGAAATACCCTTCTGGACGTAAGTATTCCAGGGCTGATGAACTGTTTCTCTCTTTGCTGTCTGCTTAGTCTCTCTCTCTCTCTCTCTCTCTCTCTCTCTCTCTCTCTCTCATGCAAACGCGCGTGCACACACACACACACGTGCACACACAGACACACACACACACAGTACTTTTCTCCAAACGGGGAAAGATGTGCTGGTGGATGGATATATTTTTGCCCTTGTGAATTGGACAGAAGCTGGGAAAGAGATTTTGAGTCAGGGCTAAGCAGCCCTCTTCACCACCACCATTAATGCACTCATGCTCACAGGCACTGAGGTTGCATCTTGTAATGTTAGGGAATGTGATCTGTTTTTTATCTGCTCCACTTCACTAGAGTCTGGAGAAGATCCAGTCCAGGTTTTACACAAAATTGGGGAGCTCTAGAAACCAGACCAGTTGCAAAAATTTCTGGCTTAAAGTGTGTTAGAGTTTGTTCTCAGCAAAGTGGTTTACTCCCTATCCTTTGTGCAAAGATTATGTCTTGAACTTTTCGTTAGAAAAAGAAACAAACCATTGGGGGGAGGGGGGAGGTGTGCAACTTCATGTCTTCGTTTGGCCCTGATATGTCAGTCCAGGCTACCTCAATCAACTCATTAGAAGGGGTGCTTTTTCTCCCTTTCTTGTATCTGTCATCCAGAAGAAGGACTGCAGCAGAAATACACTCTCTGTTGGATATGGCAGCCCACTGGGCTGCAAATGAGCAATGAATCTGTTCTGTTGACCAAATTCTCATTGCTTCAAAGGAGCAGCTGAAGAGCACGCAAGTGATCTGTTTTCGTTTTAGCTGTGAAACATAACCTCTTAGTTCAACTTCTGAGAAAGTAATCCCAGACTCTTCCACAGCTTGCATCCCATACTAATCTGGCATCTCTGTTTCACACAGCTAAAGTAATAGACAGCTTCATCTGGTTGATGCAAATGAATCATTTTTACTTCCATTCTTTTCACAATGGCTAGTATACCTACCAAATGTGAGACACATCATATCTTTAAAGCACATAACACTAGTTTATCCCTCACAGAGCTATAGTTCCCAGCACCCTTAACTGCAGTTCCCAGTAAGGATGGGAGAATTCAATTCAGTTTGCAGTTAATGGTCAACATAACTAATTCTCACTTTCCAAATCAATACACAAAATTCACACCTCTCTGAATTTTCAATGCCGTTCTCCCACCCTGACCATTGGCTGTGCTGATTAAGGTTAATGGGCCTTGAGTCCAAACAACATCAGGAAGGCCACTCTTGTTTATAAAGCACCATTTTTTTTAATTGACTCTTATTAGCAGACCAGAGGCAGGCTGATGGTTTAATCAGATAAATCTTACAATGTTTTTGAAGAAAAGCAATTTAAGTTGTCTGTCTGTTTCAATCATGGCAACTGTACTGAACAAAATTTGGAGCACACATTCCTAGCACTATTGCACGTTTAACCTTGCATCCATTCACAAATGGAACAGGAAAACACAAAATATACCTGTATTATTAGTACTGGTATTACCCACTGCAATGTGAGACTAACAGCAGTTTTCTGTATGTGATGAGGGAGAAACTATTGAAACACTCAGCTTCCCTCGGCTTAGATCCAGTTTAGAGCTTCCTTCAGCTGCCTTTCAATAAAGTAAAGATAATAATCATTATTATTTCATTAAATTTTGCATCCCACCCTCTCTCCTAAAGGAGACTTTCATATCAAATATCAGGAAATCCTACCAGACAGCCAGTTTTACCTGTAGTTTGTTGCTTAGGGGTACACTCAATAGAAAACTCTAGCCAATTCTTATTTTATGATGAGTAGACTTACTTCACAACAGCTGTAAAGCTGGGTAAGATTAAAATGATACGTGACTATGTAATACATGTAATTCCAAATACACGTTCAACCCATCACTCTTTACAAGCTGAGATGTACATTTTTTTATACTTAAAAAACAACCCCAAACCCCTCCTGTAATCAATAAAGCATCTCCTGGCATGGAAATACAGGCAAGTCCCTCCTGGGTGACAGTGCTGAGAGATCTCACTTGCTAGGATAAACTTGCCTGGCCTACAGCAGTGTGATCTGCTAATCACTGTTATAAATCATTTGGGTGTCTAGTTAAGCATCTTGAAACTGTCCTTAGAAGACCCCACTTTTTCACTTCTCCTTTGTTTGTTGGCAAGCCAAGCTAGAGTTTGAGAGTTTTATATATGTAAGATATCTGAAACAAAGATGCCTGCTCAATCCAAACAGGGGCAAAATCTTCTTTGTTGGGAAGACAGAAACACCTTGGAATACTTCAAAGAATATTAATTAATAACATTTGTTGTGGCTTAAAACTTCTCAGGCTCCATATGTTCCTTCTCACTCAGCAGACATACTAGGGGAGATGATTGCATTTGTGGGCTGGTACAGTTAAATTATTTGTGTACTCAGCAAGCCCCTATAGGTTAAGCAAAAACAAACTCAATAAGAGTCTGAATAAAATGCTTGAAGAAAAAGGCTGGTATTGATGTAAAAACAGTTTGATGCGCACCCCGGGGTTGCTGTTTCTGAGGCACTCAGTGAAAAAGATTCATCTTCCTTTCATTTCACTGAGGTTTCAACAATGGAATGGAAAATAAGCATTTGTTGAGTATTAAAAGCACTCCCAAAAATCTATATCCAAGACATGTCTAAGCCAAATAAAGTAGACACTGGTTGTTATCCAACTATTGATTGATTTACAGCATTTATATCCCACCTTTTTCTACAAGGAGTTTGAAGTGGTACACAATTGTCCCCCTCCTTATTTAATCCTGTGAGGTAGATTAGACTGAGATGTAGTGACTGGCCCAAAGTCACCCACTGAGCCTTATGGCTAAGTGGGAATTAGAACCCTTTCCTCAGGTCCTAGTCCAACAGTTGAACCACTACACTACACTGGCTCTCCATGTCATGCTCAGAGTAGGCCACTGAAATTAATGGCTATTACTAACTTAAATTCATTATTTCAATGTGCTACCCTGTATTGGATGCAACCCACAGACAGTTAATTTCCCCTAGGGTCAGAAAGTCATGCAAGAAACCTAGGCATCCCCATTGTTTCCTCAGAGATAGTAGAAGAGAATTGGTAGAGACAAAGAAGGATGTTGTCAAAAGAAAACAGCCCAAAAGGCTATCGCAGCCTACTGGCAAGATGGTTCAATCGCATTTGCCCCATGTCTTCCCCCTAAGAGTTCAAGGAGGATTCCATGAAGTTACCCCATTACCTCCCACACCTTCACAACCCAGAGGTTGGTTAGACAGATGCCAGTTCTTGGGAAGCTCCAGTTCACCAGGGGTTGCCCAGAAGAATAAATTGTGCCCTTGAATAAAGCATTCCTGCTGTCTTTTCCTTGAAAAGGTATAGAGTAACTATAATGTTGTTGTTTAGTTGTTTAGTCGTTTAGTCATGTCCGACTCTTCGTGACCCCATGGACCAGAGCACGCCAGGCACTCCTGTCTTCCACTGTCTCCCGCAGTTTGGTCAGAATCATGTTTGTAGCTTCGAGAACACTGTCCCACCATCTCGTCCTCTGTCGTCCTTTTCTCCTTGTGCCCTCAATCTTTCCCAACATCAGGGTCTTTTCCAGGGAGTCTTCTCTTCTCATGAGGTGGCCAAAGTATTGGAGCCTCAGCTTCACGATCTGTCCTTCCAGTGAGCTCTCAGGGCTGATTTCCTTAAGAATGGATAGGTTTGATCTTCTTGCAGTCCATGGGACTCTCAAGAGTCTCCTCCAGCACCATAATTCAAAAGCATCAATTCTTCGGCGATCAGCCTTCTTTATGGTCCAGCTCTCACTTCCCTACATCACTACTGGGAAAAGTACCCCTTCATGGATCACTGCCTTGCCGTGGCGAAGGGGCTTGAAGAACTCAGAGAAGCTATGAGCTATGCCGTGCAGGGCCACCCAAGATGGACAGGTCATAGTGGAGAGTTTTGACCAAACGTGATCCACCTGGAGCAGGAACCGGCAAGCCACTCCAGTATCCCTGCCAAGAAAACTCCACGGACAAAGACAACAGTAACTATAATATGCAGCATAAATTGAGATTTTGAGGGAAGAATGGAGGGAGGGAGGGGAAGTGGTGCGTGGAATGATGGATTGCTAAATTTGGAAAGTCATTGAATTGTTTATTTGTCGAAAATTTATAAATAAAATTATTTTAAAAATACATTCCTGCCATCACCTACTCTAGTGCCTCTGAACAGCACACAGATCCCACCAACTGCATGTGGCTGCCTGCCTCGTGGATTAAGAGGTGCCCCAGTTTAAGAGATTCCTCATCACATTGGAGCAGGGATGGGGAATGTCTGGCCTTCCAAATGTTGCTGGAGTCCAGCTCAATGATGGGAGTTGTAGACCAACAAGGCTAGTGGGCCATAGGTTTCACATCCCTGCCGTCTAAGAGCAAACTAGACCTGTCCTTATTCATACTGTCTGGGCTTAAATGGTTGGTGTTTGAACAAATAGCTAGCAGGAGTTTTCCTCCCATTTATGAACAGTAGACCCAAGACAACAGATTATAAGCCTCCTCCCCAAAAGCCCAGTCTAGCTCCCCTACTCAGCCACACAGGCTCCTTGTTTAGGAACATAGGAAGCTGTATTATCCAAGAGTCAGACCATTGGTACCTCCAGCTCAGTGTTGTACACACTGAACGGTAACAGTTCTCTGGGATTTCAGATAGGGATCTTCTCAAGCCTACCTGGAAATCCTGGGGGTTGAATGTGATTTATTTTTTCCTGCGAGCAAACATATTGTCTACCACTGAGCTATATCCAATCCCTGTGCTGTGCTACACAGCCCAAATCGCCACCACAGCAGGCCAAACAACAGGGAGAATGTCTCATCTAGGTGACCCTAGCTGGCTTATTAGGGCATAAGTTTGTGTGTGGGAAGAATCTTCTTCATTAGATGCATGAAGTGGACAGTGATTGAATTATCGGAGTCCTTCCGTTAATTAGTCATTTGTGGCTAGTTAGGATGATGTACCACCTCATTACTGACATTGCCAGAGCAGTACTTGCAAAGAGGTACGTCCAAAATGATTGGACAATGGTGAGACACATATGGGACCAACGTGTACACACAATGGCATTCATTAACAATGTGGCAGTTAACTGAAACAATTGACAGGGAATAGTCTCATTATCTCTTACGGAGTATGCTGCAATAGTTACGTTTCTGGTGCACGAGCCACTGTATCTTAATTAGGTATAATCACATTATCAAACAGCCCTGGGTTTGCAAATGATACAGCGGATGATTTTCTATTAGTAAGGATAGTTATAACCCTGTTACTTTATTATGACACTATTAAAATGTTTGCTGACGCCAAGTCAATTCATGGAATGCAGAAGCTTATGGCGAAGAAAACAAATTAGAGATTTAACTACCTGCTGTATTTTAGAAACAAATGGCCTTATTGAACTATTGGCTATTTTAACTGGAATGATTGAAAAGGGTTAGTGTAGAGTTTATGGGTCGGATCCAGAACACACTCAGCAACTTGTGCTGAAGAAAAGGAGTGGGAAGCCCATTTTTGTCAATTCCTCCTTCCTCCTGCAGCCTGCAGTCAATCTGATCCAGAAGATTAGGGTATCCTCTTGTGCATCGTAAAATGTATCAGGATGAGGAAGAATATGGAGAAATTGCCTCCCTGTCCCCTCCCGCCAGCAGGGAGTTTCTTCTAGATCTCAGCACCTTCTGTGAATGGGAAAAGCCTGTCTGCAGTCTGTTTGCAGGCTGGACATTGACTATGTTATTGCCAATAAATGCCACTTTTCCTATTTTGAAACTTTATCCTGAAATGCTTCCTTTTAACTGTATCCCCCCTGCTGTCACACACACAACCCTGAGATTAACAGTCTCTTGCTTTACAGACGGAACTATTCCGCAATGGTCATGATCTCAGGTCTTCATACACAGCAGCAGATTGTGGCATCTGTTGGAGCAAGCCGTTTAAAGTGGAAGCATAGATCCAAACGTTCATTCAGATGGATGGCCACCAAGGGCCTGTCATACGGTGCACACAGAGATCCGATCCAGCAAAGTTTTCCACGAGGACAAGCTGTGGATTTGGGATGTAAGGTATTTGGGGGGAGGAGGAGGAAGGTGGCTTTTGGATCATATTCAGAAACACAATCCTCATGGCAAAATGTGCTCTCTTGATGGAAAATGTGCTTCTCTCCTTGGTGGAGAAGAGCTGGATGATGGGGACTGGTGCGAGCTGAGTTAAATCCCCCGGGGAGAGGACCCAAGGGAAGCCTGATTGTTCCCTCAGGCCCACCACCCGGAGAGCCCAGCCCTCTGCTTCAGCCTGCCATCAGCCAATTCAGCAGGCTGACATGGAGCAGAATTTAAAGCTGGGAGCGTGAGCCAAATTTCTCACTTCAGCAAGGAATAGACCCTGACAAGCAGTCCTGCAGCAGCAGGATGATGCTAGCCATCCCTAAATACCACTGCACCCCTAAAAGGGGGTAAGCTGACCTCTCTCAATAAAACTTGATTGATTGGGACAGTTTTCTGTACTTTAAAAAACGGGACGCGGGTGGCGCTGTGGGTTAAAGCCTCAGCGCCTAGGGCTTGCCAATCGAAAGGTCGGCGGTTCGAATCCCCGCGGCGGGGTGCGCTCCCGCTGCTCGGTCCCAGCGCCTGCCAACCTAGCAGTTCGAAAGCACCCCCGGGTGCAAGTAGATAAATAGGTACTGCTTACCAGCGGGAAGGTAAACGGCGTTCCGTGTGCTGCGCTGGCTCGCCAGATGCAGCTTTGTCACGCTGGCCACGTGACCCGGAAGTGTCTCCGGACAGCGCTGGCCCCCGGCCTATAGATGTGAGATGGGCGCACAAACCCCAGAGTCTGTCAAGACTGGCCCGTTCGGGCAGGGGTACCTTTACCTTTACCTTTACTTTGCAGGGGAGGGCTGTGACTTATCTAACAGAAATTGTCTAACTGGAGGGAATTTAAAGTATTCTGTTCCAGATTACTGTAATTCTCTTGGCCAAAAAGTCATCAGCAAAGCTTAATATTGTTGTGTGCATTTCTTTAAGTGTTGAGAAGTTCCAGGGGGCACAGTGCAAGTCATGTTTGGTTTCCTTTGGAAGGAGGTCACTGCCCACTTATTGGCATTATGTAATATCTATATTTATTTACAAATATATGGGTTGAGCATAGGTGAAGATGACCAAATAGGTTGAACACTCCAACATCTGCTCTTCTCATATCAGACAGCATTCTGTCTCAGATTTTCTCTGTCTCATTCCAAACTGTAATCTGCTCTTCTGACAGATACCTGGACACCTTCACCTGACTATCCAGAGGAAGGGGAACACAAAGACATGCCATTTTGCTTAAATGGTACTCATCTCCCTAGTCATTATGAGCCAGCTATTGAGAACCACTGTTGTCAACCCTACACAAATCTGGAGCAGATTCCCTAAGATGACTTGTACATCTTCTGGCAACTCCTGCAGCCAAGCTGGGTCCAAACATATTGCTCTGCTTTCCTTTGGACCACATCAGCAAGGCTGACAGGGCATCTTGTCATCTTGAGAACCCAGGGCCTCTATACACACCGCCAAGGATTGCACCCTGGGGAGGTCACAGGAGTTTGACTTCATCCCCCCCACACACACACACACTCCATTGTCGCTTGAGACAGATGAATGCCAACAACAAAACTGAGAACCATCAGGAGATAATTTACTGCTGGTAAATTAGTGGTGGAACTTAGCAACTTTGCCAGGACTACCAAGGCAACCTCTGATTCTATTAACCCTCTTCTTTCCAACCCCCCCCCCCAATCTCACAGCAGTATATTTTTCATAGCAACTGAAGTGATTCAGCCAACAATCCAGAAAATGCAAGCCTATGCACGCTGCGTTGTCCTCAGCTAATAATTTTGAGGTTTTAATCGAATCAAAATGACAGCATTTCAGTACAGTTTGAACCAGATGTTTACAGACACTCGTGCACACATAAAGAAGAGTGAATGATGATGCATGTAGTTCAATATTGCGCTTCAGAAACTACCATTCCAAACTATTGGAATTAAATGAATGTCACAAATTAACAAAGGCAGATTGCCCTTTGGTGGAACAAATTACAATCATAAAAAAATATGATGTGTAAGCACCTAAGGAAAACTTATTTGTTGATTAGCAGTTATTTGAGTTAACTGAAAACAAATCGCTTTCTTCTAGCTAAGCTATTTTCTTTGGAGCTGGACATACAGATAAGGGAGAGACTCCATTCCATTTGCATTTGAAGGTGAACTTACTAAATTTGCACTTTTTGAGACAATTCAATGGGGTTTTTTGGTCAGCAGGCGATGGAATGGCTGCAGCTCAGTGGCAAAGTCTTTGCTTTGCATGAAAGGTTTTAAAAAGGTAAAGGTAAAGGATCCTTGACAGTTAAGTCCAGTCATGGACGACTCTGGGGTTGCGGCGCTCATCTCACTTTACAGGCCAAGGGAGCCAACGTTTGTCCGCAGTTTTTCCAGGTCAAGTAGCCAGCATGACTAAGTCGCTTCTGGCGAAACCAGAGCAGCACATGGAAATGCCGTTTACCTTCCCTCCGGAGCGGTACCTATTTATCTACTTGCACTTTTTTTGGCGTGCGAACTGCTAGGTTGGCAGGAGCTGGGACAGAGCAATGGGAGCTCACCCCGTCACGGGGATTCAAACAGCCAACCTTCTGATTGGCAAGCCCAAGAGGCTCAGTGTTTAGACCACAGTGCCACCCGCGTCTCTGAAAGGTAGCAGGTTCAATTTCTGACACCGCCAAGTGTTGCTGAGGAAGACCCTGAGGAGCCACTGCTACTCCATGTATCCAATGGTAAGCTACAGAAACCAATACTCTGACTCAGTAGAAGGCAGCTCGCTATTTTCCAATGGGGGGGAAAACTTCTGAGCTTGCATTTAACTTTTTTGTACTATTCAAGTACAAAGTTCATTAAAAATCTGTTCTGGGTGTTCAGATTTATTTATTTACTTTCAGATAAACCACTTAATATCATTTTTAAAAATCTCTAAGAAGCTTACATTTAAAAAAAAACTCCAATAAAAATACAGCAGCATTCAGTAACATTTCCTAAAAACAGGTTAAAAACCAAAACAGCAATATAAATAAAACTGGGCTGTGTACACACTTAAAGAGCCAGAAAGCTGTTTTTAACAGCTGTTTAAAGGCCATGACTGTCTCCACATCACAAATTACCCAAAGGAAGGGATCCCAGAAGGTGGGTGCTATCGTTGAGAAGACCCACTTTTGTGTCGTCACGAGATGGCATTCCAGTGGTCATGGAAGGACCAGCAGGGTCTCCTCAGAAGATATTAAATACCAGCTTGGTCTATACCAGAGTAGGCCGTGTGCTATGTGCCCTGGCCCCAAGCTGTAGAGATGTCAGGCTTCGGAGAATCAAGTCCCTCTCATAGTGGCAGCCAAGAAGCAGAGCAATGCTAAAAGTTCTTAAAGGTAAAGGTAAAGGGACCGACTCTGGAGTTGCAGCGTTCATCTCGCTTTATTGACCAAGGGAGCCGGCATACAGCTTCCGGGTCATGTGGCCAGCATGACTAAGCCGCTTCTGGCGAACCAGAGCAGCACACGGAAACGCCATTACCTTCCCGCTGGAGCGGTACCTGTTTATCTACTTGCACTTCATGCTTTTGAACTGCTAGGTTGGCAGGAGCAGGGACCGAGCAACAGGAGCTCACCCTGTCATGGGGATTCAAACCGCCGACCTTCTGATCGGCAAGTCCTAGGCTCTGTGGTTTAACCCACAGTTCTTACCAAGCAATTTATTCAATAATTCACAGAGCGATGAAGGAATGCAGTCTTCCCTAAATAATGGCATTGCTCCAAGTCAAGTCCCACCCCCCTATGTCTCCCCTATTCTATGTCACCCCTGCGTTGGCTAATCTGAGCTTTCTTCCTCTGAGCTCTACCCTTAATGCACACCTGGTCCTGGGAGAGGGGGGGCAGGAATGCATTCCAAGAACACTGTCTGTCAGCTGTCTCTCCCCTGGAACAACTTCTTCCTGCTGTTCCTCTTCAAATATTTCCCAGCTTCTCCCCTCTGCAGCCTCTGAACTATGTCCTTCTGCAAACCACTATTCTAAATCTATACTGTCCTCCTGTTCTTGGGAAGGTTCAGGAGAAAGGGGAGCAGCCCCCACCATTCCTCCTCAGTCCAGCCCCTTACAATAGAGCTTTAAATGAAAATAACAAAATATTGAACTTGGTTCAGCAGCTAAAAGGTCACTAGGCCGATCTGTCAACACTGGCATAATATGTGTAAAGACAGATGTCTCAAGAAGCACCCTAGCATTTGCAATAGCTGCAGCTTCCGAACCAGGCACAAAGATCGCCCCACATACAGCTCATTACAGTGATCTATCTCTTGCCTAGGAACACATACTCCATAAAATGGAAAAGAGTCCTCTGTCAGTATTCCATAATTTCCACTCCTGCTGTGAAAGGAAACAAATGTCATTCACAGAGTATGTGGGTAAGGCTTGAGAATGGGGGAATAAATTTAAATGAAAAAGTGATATTGCCCCTAGTGAACATTCTCTTTCTCTGCTTGTAGTATAACTAACTTGCAAAGGAAGTGGTGGGTGACTCATTTATTGAGTCACTGAAAATCAAATGGGCTAAAGCACTACCAATACTGACAGAAAATGTACTAGAGAATCTCCGGTAGGTCCTTTGTGATTTCAGGCAGTACTGACGTCACCTAAAACTGCACCATCTTTTCAGTACATCTTATTATTTTTTATGAATGATCCTATTCAGGGCTTTTTTCAGCTGGAACTTGCCAGAACTCAGTTCCAGCACCTTTCAGGTGGGTGCCATTGCCATTCTAAGAGAACAAGGGAGGCATTCTTGGTGAGTTCCAGCACCTCTTTTTAACTATAGAAGCTTCTTGATGTCATCAGCAGCACTCCCCTAGCTGGACTCCTGCTGAAGGGCCTTGTTCCAGGCAAGATCAGCTGCAGCATAGAGTGTAGGGCAGGGTGTAGAATGGTGGAAAGCGCAGAAACAATGGTTTCACCAGCAAGCTACAGGCCCATTCATTGGCTGGGAACAGTGGTACCTCTTTGGGCTTATTTATACAGTGGTACCTAGGTTTTCGAACGTAATCCATTCCAGAAGACCATTCGAGTTCCAAAATGTTCAAAAACCGAGGCACAAAGGGTGGTCTGCAAATTTAATAGACAAAATTGAGAAAAATAACATGTACACTCAGTGGAAGCCGTTCGACTTCCGAGGCGTATTTGAAAACCAAAGTATTTACTTCCAGGTTTACGGCATATGGTTTTGGTTCATCAATAGAGACGTTCGAAAACTGAGGTACCATTGTATATGGTTGTAGCTCAGATAATCCCAGATTAGTCCCAGCATCAACAGATAGAGCTTCACGAGAACACTGTGTGGAACCCTGTAGAGCTTCCCCACACACAACCAAGGCCTGAACTGAAATACAGAAAAGGATGGCAAACTGCATGTATGTTTCTGGAACTCCTGCCCCAAGAGAGCTAATTTATCTTCTTCTTTATTTCTATTCCACTAGCAATTGAAAACATTCCTTCTTAAATAAGATTGTAATTTTGTTGTTGCTTTACTATATTGATTCTTATGACTGGCCTTTTGTGTTCTTGCTTCTTCATTTTTCTTTTCATTTTTAAAAATGTATTAGGCTGAGTTTTGTGCTATCTAAAGGCTACAATAAAGAGTAATGATAACAACAAAAGAAATATGGGTCCCTTGCAATTTGTTCCATAAACTCATACATACACAGGGAAGACAGAAGCAAGAGATGGAAACAGAAATGGAACCACATTCGTTTATTGAGGCAGATGCCAACCAACCAATACCCAGAAATCTGCATGTAAGCCTGGTGATTTGGGACCGACAGACGATAAATGTGATAAATGGAAACCATACATTTGCAAGTGCATCAGGTTTAGCCTGACCCTTAGCTAATCTGACATTGTGGGTTAGTTTTTCCATCAAGGCTAATTTCCAAACATGATCATACCAGCGACTTACAGAAAATTCCGAAGATATTTTCCATTCTCCAGCTACTGTCATTTTGGTTTTCTCTGCTGCTCTTTTTAGCTTTGCCTTTTAATGGTGAGATCACTAGTGTTTTATGTTTGCTCTGATATTTGCAAGCCACCTTGGGCAACTCCTTTGTTGAAAGGAAAAGCAAGGTGCACATTTTTTAAAAAAATAAAGAAATTATTCATCTATTAAAAAGGCAAGGATTGCCTTGCTGGATCACCCTGTGGTCCATTGAGCCCAGTCTCCACCAGCAGCCAACCAGGTGCCTCTGGGTACTCACACCCATGATAGTTTGATCCTGCTGTTTCCTTCCACCACCACATGACATTCAGGGCCACACAATACCAGGGACAGGGGGCATTTGACCTGCTCCATCATACAATCAAGTGCATGCCATCTCATGCCAACATTGCTACGCAAAAGGATAAATGGACGCACACACACACAGGCAGCAATCAGAAACCAGTGTAAGGACATTTCCATCTCCCAGGACAGTCTTCCTTAGTCCCACAAATGCTTCCATGGGGAAGCATAATAATAGTGAACGTACGTATGTAAGAATCGTGATATATACTTCCAAGAAAAAGTATTTCAGTTCCATGTTATTCAGCTTTAAAGCTTTTTTCCTGCAAGTTCTTCCTACCTTACTTTGTATGCAGGTGGACTCACACTCATATGGACTTAATTTGATTCCATCGAGTTACGGAGTATGAATGGCTATTGTTGTTAAGAAAAATCTCATCTGCTAACTAATTTGTCTCTTATCCTCACAGTTCGGTTAGAACAGATTACCAGATAGCACCAAAAAAAATTCTTGTCTGACCACTGAAGCAGAACTCTGCTGACTCAGGAGAAGTGCGCTTTCCCATTCCTCACAGTGTGTGTATAAATCGTATCTGCAACAGACTTCATTTGTATTTGATGTATGGAAGGAGTTCCCAATTGTTTCAGGGCACTGATGCAGAAGGCCTCTCTCTATTATGTGCTGTCAAGGGAACCTATATTAAAGTTTTAAAATAACATGCCTTGGGACTCATAAATCAGCTCCAAATAAGCAAAATGGTCATTATCGGCAGCCTTTGGAGAATTCACACAAGCATATTATGGGGGGGGGAGTTTCTGCAGCAGCCTTTTAACATCTTGCTTAATTCCGTAATTTTTAACTCTAAACTTATTTTCATTTCAGCAGTTCTATTTCATTCAGGAGGGTTAAAACTAGGGGTTTTAAAAATCTTAAATATTATTTATTCTATTTGGCATTGCTTCGCTTGCTGCATTGGAAGGAAGGAAGGAAGGAAGGAAGGAAGGAAGGAAGGAAGGAAGGAAGGAAGGAAGGAAGGGGTGATAGCACTCCTACACTTATTTACCTGGGAGTAAATCCTGATGAATTCAGTAGGGCTTACTTCTGAGTAGACATGCATAGAATTGCACCAGAAGCCAGCATTATTTTATAACATCTGTTTGAAAGCATGATGATATTGTGGGCTCCATCTTTCTGCAGCACTAATGCCCTAAAGTTAACAGATAACAGCAATTGACAATTCCCTCCCAACAATTGACAATTCTCATGTTATCAAACCCGTTAATAATGCCATAATTGTGTCAAACCATTCTGGTATGGCAAAATAGCAATTGATTTCCGTTCCCACTGCAAAAGCTACCGTAGCCTTAATCTTTAAAAGTTTGTTCTCCTCAGTCTCTAAGGAACAGGCAACTTGCCTTGCCAAACGAGATTGCATTGATGTATTTGCGACAAAATTCCTCACTCATCGGAGAGGCAGCATGTCCATGCAGCATAGGAGATATGTACATCTCTGGTGGCTGATCAGGTATGCAGGCTTTTCACAAGAAGCAACTCCCCCAACAGTTGAATTTACAAATGGTAATGAAGGAGTGAAGTGCTGAATGGAAGACCCCCGGGTGGCAGGCAGAAACAAGCTGCCAGCCATGATTCCTTGGCACCCTCTTGTTTCTCATTTCACACACCACCATGTGAGACCTGCACCACCAGCAGTGCACCCACAGAGCATTTCCTATCAACTTGATCCCCCTCCCCTCTTTCCTTTTTCCTTTCTCCTTCTGTGATGGAACTCCTATTTGGGGACTTCCCTGGCTTTTTCTGGCCCATGTAGGACCGGTCTGGATAGTTGGCCTTGGTGAAGATTTGACATTTTCATCCCCAAAAAGTTTTTAATTTGAGTTTATGCTGAAATGAGGCTGCATTTTAATGTATTTTATTCTTGTTTTTAAGTTGTATTTTAATCAATTGTTTTTATACCTGGTGTTAGCCGCCCTGAGCCTGGTCTTGGCTGTGGAGGGCGGGGTATAAATAAAATTTATTATTATTATTATTATTATTATTATTATTATTATTATTATTATCAAAAGAAGAAGAAGAGGAGTGAGTGCCAGCACTACAACACAATCAGGACAAAGCACACAAGCCCACCAACATATTGAGGAAACCCCATAATCCCAAGTTTATTTTATTTTATTATTCGGTAGATTTACAAAAAGGAAAACACACACCAATGAATACATTTTAGAAAGTGGTAAGATTAGACACGGCTGCACAAAGCATTTCTCCCCCCCCCCCCAATCAAGACTCCTAGCAGTCCTCTTCCCTCCTCCTTTCTTCCTGCTCAGGGCAGCCCTGCCCTCTGTCTGACCCTCAGACCTGGTGCAACACTTGGGGCTGGGACTCTGCAGCCACAGTCTCCTCTTCCTCACCTGCTCTCCAGCAGCTGCTACGGGCTGCCCAAGGGAGGGGACTGGCAGCAACAATCATAGAGAGGCAATTGGATGCTCCCTTACAGCAGCTGCAGCTGCCACCACTTGGGACATGTGCCAGCTTATTCTCCTCTCTGAGCGCAGCAGCATTGGCAGGGGAAACAGAGACATTCCAGGATCAAATTAGAAGCTGGGATGGCATTCATAATTCCAAGACTGTCTCTGGAAAACTGGGGTGCTTTGAGGGTAGAATAATCAAGTAGGGGGCTGAGCATGCAGCTAAGACTCCGTTGGGACTTTGCAAGCACTGTTCTGGAAGCCATGCAGTACTTGCCAATGATGTTTTCAACAAGAGGAGCTTGATTTCTTTTTAGCAAAATACAGAAGTTAGGAGCAGACTGCAGAGCCACAAGAAAAGAGATGCAAATGTCTTCTCATTCCAGTCACTGTGCTGTTTTTGCATTCCAGCCACATTTCTGTGTTAGTGTCTCGGGTAAAACAAGTTTTGAAAAGTAGCCTTGGATTTTTAGTTGTTCCTGTTGTTAGTCTACAAGTTAGATGAGAGGCTGTCCCTGGACGCTATTGTTTCTGTGATGGTGCCTCATTTATTCTGGCCACTTAAAAAGCCCTTGGGGTTATATTATTTTTACGTTATGTTAAAAAATGAGTACAGTTGTCAGAGTTTCATAGAGTGTCATGCATGTCTTTGGCACTTCATTGTCTTGAGATGGGAAGCACGATTACCATCTCTGAGCAGCTATCTGGAAAATAAATAAAATGTGAAGGAAAGGGAAACCTGTATAAATGAGCAAGGACAGAAATGCTTGAGCCGAGGGCAAGAAAACAAATTAGACACAAGGAAAGGAAGAAGCGTTCAGGCCCATTAAGACAGTGGCCCATTAGTTCTGAAACAAAAGTGAAGAGAAGGTAGTAAATGACCTACAGAAACAAGTTGGAATATAGGGAGGTGTGTTACAAATGAGTCAGACTTCTAGCTCAGGGGTCAGCAAACTTTTTCAGCAGGGGACTGGTCCACTGTCCCTCAGACCTTGTGGGGGGCTGGACTATATGGGGGGGGTGAACGAATTCCTATGCCCCACAAATAACCCAGAGGTGCATTTTAAATAAAAGGACACATTCTACTCATGTAAAAACACGCTGGTTCCTGGACTGTCCGCGGGCCAGATTCAGAAGGCAATTGGGCCTGATCCAGCCCCCAGGCCTTAGTTTGCTTACCCATGGTCTAGTTCAATATTTTCAACAGTGACTGGCAATATGTCTCCAGGGCTTCAGATAGGGAGTCTTCTCCAGCCGTGCCTGGAGATGCTGAGGACTGAACCAGAGAACTTCAGCATGCAAAGCAGTTGCTCCACCGCTTAGCTGGGGCCCTTCCACTGGTAAAGATGTGACCACATACTTGCTGCCTTTCCATTGGGCCCCCTTCTTAAACATCAAGCTGCTTCTGAAGCACCACCATTCTATCGGCCCTGTTTCAAAAGCAGTCAAGTGATGAGCAGGAAGAGATTAAGAAGAGAAAATCCATGGAAACAGTACTGTTCCTGTTAAGCTGTGGGTGAACATATCAGACAACACAGCGATTCTTCAAACAGCTCTTGTTTATTCACAGGCCAGAACAGAACTGAAGGGTTCAGTCAGCCTGCTTATGTAGAGCTCCAGTACAACATAACTGTAACAACTTTCTATAACTATCCAATCACTGAACGTCACTTTTGATCCCTTATTTCCATATGTGGACCTGAACTATCTACAGTATCCCCCTGCTGGCCCAGGGTGAGAACTTCAGTACATAACAGCTCCCATGGTTCAAAATCACATGGGCAGCCCTAGACATGCTGTGCAGGCATGCTGTGACTGCTACTAACTCTCTATCTCAAAAAAAGACATCCTTTGCATAGCATGCCAGAAGAAAAGTCAAGCCTTGCCTTGTCCCCAACACTTGTGTGCAGAGATTTGTTTTATTTTATTTTGCATGGGATTCAACCTTGGGAATTCCTCTCTTACAGTCTGAAGTGGATGTGTGCTGGGAGGGCGGTACTTCATGTTTTCTTTGCATGCGTCAACTTTTTGACTATGACAATGACATTCTTTATTGGGCCTTCTCCCCAATTTTTGACTCTTGCATAGTCTTGTCCTAAGTCTTAGCATGTGAATGGGGGGGGACTGTTAGTCTGTTATTCAAATCTAACAATGGTCAATGATGTATAACACTTCGAGACCATAATAGAGACTTTGGGGGCTTTGCTTTCCAAGGCTTCTACAGTATGATGAATTGCTGCCAGGAGAACATATGGAAATGTAAACAAGAGTGCTAATAAATCACACAAAAACACAGAGCAATCAGATATTATACAGAAATCTCTAACCGGCTAGCTAGGCCTAGGGCTTATTCATAACAAATAGTGTATTACAAGCAGTGCATGAAAATGTTAAGAAAACTAGATTGAAAACAATAGGAATTCATCTTTTTTCTTTTTTAAAAAAACACATACACACAAAACACCAACAAGATGCCTCTGCTCAGATCCTACGAAGGTTAGTAAAATATATCCCAATGTGGCATTATTGTTTTCTCATTTAAAGGCAAAAAAAGAGCCAACTTAACTGGTCACAACAATGTGTTCCCTCCCAATGAATGACAACAAGCAGGGATTCACACAATGTGTGGCAGAGGAGTGGTGCAGTACATAGATGGAAGGCCCATAGCTCAGAGACAGAGCGAAGACCACAGGTAAAATTCCAAGCATCTTCAGGTAGGGCTGCAAAAAGAACTCTCTCTGAACCCTGGAGAGAGCTACTGCCACTCAACGTAGACAATACTTGGCTAGATGCACCAATAGCCTATCTCACATTAAGGCAGCTTCCATTGCTTCTATGAAAGTGTCCTTTGCTATGCCCTTCTTGTTCCTCCAACTGCTTCCTGTTCTCATATCTCTTCCTGCTTATTATCTCCTTCACCCATCCTCACCCTGGACTACAGCTGGCATCTGGGGGGGTAGACCTTCAATTGTAATGTCACCTGGTGCCCATTCACACCCTTCAGATTTATTTATCCTGCCAAACCCTCCCCTTCAATCCCATCCTCTTCTCCATCAGCTTAATGGGGAGAGAGGGAAAGGTTCAGGGAGAGGGAGGGAAGAGGTGGTGGAGATATGAGGGGCAAGAGATTTATTTCAAGACTACTTCCCTAGAAGTTTCATGGAGCCAACTGGCATGAGTATGCAGATGATGGCTCCCTGTTGCCTGTCAACCTACATAGCAAACAGGGAGAAGATGAAAGATGCGGTCAGCCACGCCTTGAACACCAATGATCCAGCCGTCGCCTGGCAGAGTCCTCTTTCTTAGCCTGATTAGGCTAACTTAGGCTCCATGAGCCCAAGGAACACTATCCCCTTCTGCCAGGGATACTCAGGGTTGTGGTCTACAATTCCCATCAGCCCTAGCCAGCTTGGCCAATGGCCAGGAATGATGGGAGTTGTTGTCCAACAACATGTGGAGGGCACCATGTCTGCTACTTTTGCTTTATCTGAATAGGCCTGGAGGGGGGAAATGGGGGTGGGGTATACCTTTTTGAGCTGAATTCATTATAGCTGTTTGATGTTTGCATTTTCAGAACAGGTATTAATACGCTCTGACTATTATATGTGAAAACCTCTAAGTAGATGTGGAATACAAATGTTGCATAGAAAAGTAGAATTGATTTCATAGGGACACACTGAAGTATACAAGGCATGAGATCTGGTTAGCTAGACATGGACTGAAATATGGAACCTCATTACGGCAGCATATTGTAATGTCTACTGGCTCAATTCATTTTCGTTTTGTTCTTTTAACGAGGATATATCAAGCCCCTGGAGGATAACTCTCTGAAAGCTAAGAGCCATAACAGCTAAGAATGGAACCATATGGTAGGTCTGGCTTTCTCCAGTAGTCCCTGATTGTGAGTCTCTCTTGCTGGCCAGTGTTGAAGGCCGAGCTGGTGTCGATGATGGGCTGCTTGTCAGATCCAGAAAAGTTATTGTATCCTTAAGTGCATGCTGTGATCTGGGCCTTTTGAAAGCCCAGAAGATAGGACTCCCCAGCTGGTATGGAAGCCACAGTCTGTCAAGTATAATGAGGCTGCTTCCTCAACGGTGCTGCATAATATCTATGTATTACATATGTAAGTATTGAAAATATATCCTGACATATGGCACAATGGGCCCTGAGTGGTGCAATGCTAGCATCTCCTGTTTACACATCACACCGCAGGGACAATATCAAGGAGAGTAGGAATTGGCTTTTCTAATTGTATCTCATTAGTGAACCACTGTACTGTACCATCCTGTTAATTACAACGATAGCTTAGGAAGTAGTCTAGGGCATGCACTGTTATACATTAGTGCTGTGGATATCTAAAATCCAACAGCACCTCTCCAGTTTAATATTCTACTTCCAATTGTCAAAAACTGATAAACATGGATCAACGTGCCTTCTAGGAGGGTAGGATCACAATCTAATACCCTGCACCTAAACCCATTGACTTGAAGTCTCATTGCAATTAGTGAAGCTCTTTACTGTGAGATTGATATCCTGGGGATCAGAGAGTGAATCTACTAAAATGGCAGTGAAGTGCTTGCTGATTCTTAAAGGTATGGATCTCACCTAACTCCACTTTCATAAACATCTGTTTATTTGCATGTCGCTTTTCCACAATTATGCCCAAAGTGGCTCACAATATATCATTATTTATTTATTTATTGAATTTGTATACTTCTCTTCATAATACACAATAAAAAGAAAAAGAACTCAATAATCCCCCAACATAACAATTCAAAATATATATTCAGAGCAAATAAAAATAATTTTGTCAATAAAAACTGAAAATAAATCTCTACCACATTAATTAAAACAGTCCTATGACACCAACAATACAAAGGCACTCACCTAATTTAACAGGAGAGGGAGTAATGCCCAGAATATAAATAAAATGGTAAAATACAAAATGGGGGAGGGGACATCACTGTTCCTGAAGAAACTCACCACAATTCACTTGCATGCATTGGACGGTGGCTGCACCTTTCACTTGTAGCAGCTTTCCCTCCCAGCTCATAACTGAGTCACCTCTCTCAATCACTTCCCCTTCTCTCACCTGGAGAGAAAACAATTGTCAGGCCCTTCTTCAAATCCCACATACCCTCACAGTTTTCATATTGTCTTGTTTTGCTTTTGTTATAACTATTTGTTTTGTGCTTTTATCCTGTACCTTGGATCTCGGACGCCTTGGCTCCCAAACAAATTAGCTCCAGAACAATCGAAACCCAGAAGTGAGTGTTCTGGTTTTTTAGTGTTCTTTTGGAACCCGAATGTCTGACGGGGCTCCCGTGGCTTCCAAGTGGCTGCCAATCAGAAGCCGCGCTTTGGTTTTTGAACATTTTGGAAGTCGAACGGACTTCCAAAATGGATTCCATTCGACTTCCAAGGTACGACTGTATTATTATCTTGTGAACCGTCCTGAGATTTTTTGAAGGAAGGGCAGTATTTAAATTTAATAAAAATAAAAATAATGCTTAGAATGTCTCCTGTTGTCATCCAAATCCTGTCACATCTAACATTTGTAAAGCCAGGGTTTTGCCCCCTAGTTTACAGGCTGCCTTAAGGAAAATATATAGAAAAGCAGATGAACTAGCAACTGTATTATTATTATTATTATTATTATTATTATTATTATTATTATTATTTCTACCCCACCCATCTGGCTGGGTTTCCCCAGCCGCTCTGGGCAGCTTCCAACAAAATATTAAAATACAGCAGTCTGTTAAACATTAAAAGCTTCCCTAAACAGGGCTGCCTTCAGGTGTCTTCTAAAAGTCTGGTAGTTGTTGTTCTCTTTGACATCCGGTGGGAGGGCGTTCCACAGGGTGGGCGCCACTACCGAGAAGGCCCTCTGCCTGGTTCCCTGTAACTTGGCTTCTCACAGTGAGGGAACCGCCAGAAGCCCTCGGAGCTGGACCTCAGTGTCAGGCAGAACAATGGGGATCCAAGCAGACAGATGGGAGAGTGTGTATCTGTTGAGAAAGTTGTAGGAAGTCTGCAGCCTGACAATCTCCTATTCACATCTCACTTTATCAACAGTGCAAAAATGGTCCAATGTGGCTATTTTCTGACCACATCTCTATATTTCAAGTAGGAAAATGTAACAGGGGAAGCTGTCATCTCAAAAACTCATTTCAAACTCATCGTTTAAGCTGTTAACATACTTTATGACATCCCAATGAATCTCGGAGGAAATTCTGCACCTCCTACAATTCGCTCCCCTCCACTCTGAATTTTCATTCGGGTCCAATTAATACAAAAACCCCAACAGTTATTGTAACGTAAACAGAAAGCAGGAGAAATGGCAGCACTAAAGCAAAATGTTTTCTAACAGGGTAGAAAAATGTGGACCAAACTAAAGCGGGCTTATTGAAGCAAAAAGCATTATTTCTCTAAAAAGACAGCTAAATGAGCTCTTCAACAAAGGGAAGATGAAAGCTATGTGAGAATGAACAGGTAAATGGAAGGCAGGGGAAAAATATGTGATATAAATATGTTGAAACACAATGTGCTAAATGGGCTTTTTCCACTGCTATCGGTACTCTTGGAAAGAATATAATCATTCTATCCTCAAAAGCTACCGTAAAAGTTTTTTCTTCCCCATTTCAATAGAGCTATCTGTTTTACCTGTCATTATTTCAGCTTTAATATACGTAAAATTATTGTTTGCCTTTTATATGTCCTTTCCTCAAGAAAATAAATATTTTCACAAGGGTTTGCAAATATCTCATTTCCCTGTGTTTGCTGTGGGCCATTAACAATCATGCCCAAGACGGAATGGAGGAAAGGAGCATAGAAAATGTAAGAGTTGAGGATGTGAGTGGACAATATTTTCTACAGGAATTTTCCAATCTCATTCCTTCATTAAGAGGCCCTTATTTATCAGCTGCTTCACACGTTACTGAGGTTCTGAATCAACTCCTTGGGCCTTTGTCATGAAAACTATAATGATTCATTGGATGATCCATTTGATGGAAAGGGAGGGGAACAGTATCCCACCTTCCTCTTGCAGTTTACTGTCCCCTCCCCCAAATCTGCTCAGGAGGATTGGTGGATACTGGGGAAGAGACTGAAGCTGGCACTGTAGGGTGAAGGAGGAATCAGCAAATTCTCCCTCATCCGCTAAGGACCCAAGGCCCCATTTGCACTAGACACTTTAAGCAGTATCATACCAAACAGTCATGGCTTCCTCCAAAGAACCCTGGGAGCTGTGGTTTGTTAGGGGTGCTGAGAGTTCTTAAGAGACCGCTATACCCCTCACAAAGCTACAGTTCTTTGAGTTCCCTAGGAAGAGGGACTGGTTGTTAAACCACACTGGGAATTGTAGCTATGAGAGGTGAATAGGGGTCTCCTAACAACTCTCAGAACTGTTCCCAGGATTCCTTGAGCCAAGGCTATTTAAAGTGTTATGATATGTTCTATATATGTCATGTAGATGGGGTTTAAGTCAATGTGTTCACAGCAAAATCAATGAATGCAGCACACACACACACCCAACCAACCCTCACAACTACTACATCCCATCAGCACAAAAAATTCCACCAGTGCAATGAGATTTCCCTCCCTTTCCTTTCCTCATGTGTGCCTCACACCTGCCCCAAATCTACTCCAGAGGGTTTGGGGACCTCCTGCAGATGTGGATTTAGGGCAGTGTGAGAGGGGCAGCCACACCACAGATTTGAATTCAAGGGGGGGGGAGAGAAGGAGAGATTCTGTTGCATAAGCAAAAATCCTTGCACCTTAGTGCTACATTGAATTCCACCCTGTGGGTTTCATTGTGGGGAGGAAATGCTAAACACAGAGCAGATTATTATTATTATTATTATTATTATTATTATTATTATTATTATTATTAAAAATTCTATCCCACCTTTCCAGAGTGGCAAACCAAGCAATTAAACAATACAATTTAATATAGATAGATGATAGATATAGATCATAGATAGATAGATAGATAGATAGATAAATAGATAGATAGATAGATAGATAGATAGATAGATAGATAGATAGATAGATAACATGTTTTAAACATCTGAAAACATTTTCAAACAGTAAGATCTAAAACAATTTTAAAAATGAATTGTTATTTTTTAAAAATTAATTGATAATGTGAGAATCAGCCCTATGAAGAAGAGCTGGAAATGAATTAAGGAAAATGTTCCTTTTAATTTAACCCAAAATAGAGCACTTCAAGATTGATTAACATAACCATTTTCAGCTCATTTTTCTATGGGAGGAAGTCAGCTCAAATTGATTCCTTACATGTTCCAAAATAACACAACTGACTCCCTGCATTATCACTTAGTACCATTTTGGAACTTCTATGAGCATGCAACCGCTTGGTTCACGCATGTCATGGCAAGCCAAACTATGACTTTGCAAATGTGCCAGTTCCCGGAGAGAAACTGGCAGCCATTTTGCTCCTTGCCAATCTTTTTTACTTGCACACCAAACTGAGCTAAGCCAAGGTTTGACTTAGCATGTCATCTGGACCAAGGCTCCCCTCAGCTCCCTGCTAACCATGAGCTGTAGCCTCAGCACAGGTTCAAATGGCACACTGTCAAACCTTGGCTTAGCCCAGGCATCCCCAACCTGCGGCCTTCCAGATGTTTTGGCCTACAACTCCCATGATCCCTAGCTAACAGGACCAGTGGTCAGGGATGGTGGGATTTGTAGTCCAAAACATCTGGAGGGCCAAAGGTAGGGGATGCCTGGCTTAGCCTCATGGGAGCAGAAAAGACAAGGGAGCCAAATGGTTGCAAGCTTCTCTCTGGTAGTCCCATTAAGTGATAGCAAAGTGAACCAGCTGGATGTTCACTGGCAGTTTGCAAATCACTCAAAACAGTCACATGATTAGTTCATCACATGAGCCGGCCCAAACCCACCTCAATTTGCTCTATGCATTTTAATGCACTGTGAAGTGCACACAAGACTGGGCTAAGAAGAGCCCAGTTGCCCCACTTGAACCCTGACTAATTTCTTGAACATGCATTCCCCCATCTGGCTATAGCATGGGGTTGGGCGGGAGCCAATTTTTAACATTAAAAGGAGCATACGGGGGAAGGGAGCAAAACTCACTACTGATCCTTCCCTCTCCTCTTTTGCACAGAAAGGCAGCCATGCAGATAAGTAAATAACATATCCTCCAACTTCTTGAGTCCCAAAACGGAGATTTACAAATTCCCACCCATGCTCCCAGACGAGTCACATGACCCGCACAAGATCATGGAGTCCGAAAGTTGGGCTTTTTCGGGGCTGTGCTCACACGATGCCCTAAAACATGTGTTTTGGGGTACTGTGCAAGATTGTGGCTCTGAAAACTTTCTTTTTGGAGTGCAAGTTCTCAGCGTGAAATCTCACAAGATCACGGCACCCAGAATGGTTGTCGTCCTCCTCTCACATGAGAAAACAGGGTGCCCTATCTTTTCCAGGACACTAGCAGGGTATGAAATAGATTAGTTTTCTGCTTTATTTCATAGAAAGACACAGTGACCAATTTGTTTTCTACACAGGAAACTGAAGAGGTGGCTAGCTCAAAGTTACCACTTCTTTTAAAGTCAAATGCAATCAGATAGATAATTGATCAGCTAATTATACACACAGTATTCAAGTAATTATCCACTCCTTTACCTGAAAATTGAAAAAACACAAAAGGAGCCCTGCTGGGTCATATCAAAGCATTCCGCTACGCCTCTGATCCTGGAGGTAATGTTGCTATCATGACTAGGAAGCTTATCCTGCCCTCTGCTCCTGTCTTAAAGCTGTCCAAATTGATGGCCATTATCATGTGATAATGAATTCTAGCTATGTGCTGAGTGCAGAAGGGCATCCATTTGCCTGTCCTGAATCTTCCAGCATTCAGCTTCATTGGACAATCCTGGGTTCTAGGGCCTTAAAGGGATGGGAATTCTTTCTATCCCATTTTCCCCCACATTCTGCATAATTTTCTACACCTCTATCATCCTCCTAACCTTTTTTCTAAACTAAAAAGGCCCAAATGTTCTAACGTCTCTCTTATGTCTCTTGATAGGATTCAAGATCCATTTATAATTGATTCCCCATTTCTGTAGTAGGGATTTCAATTAGGAATTTCTGTTAGGGACTCATAGTTAATTCAAAACACAGTCATGCTCCACTTTGATTTCTAAAGTTCTTGAAAATGTTTCTGAAAAGTTAGCCTTAAAACATTTTCTTTTCTTTTCTGAAATGGATTCAAAATAGAGAGCATGCCTGAATCCAAGTTGTGTATTTGTGAGATCATCTTGTATAGTTTAGTTAGTATCCAAGTAAGCAATATGCCTCTCTGTGGAACATGCACTTTTTGAATTTTCAAAGTATTTGGTGATGCTTTCAGCTGAAACTTAATTCAAGACATACTCCGTTCCATTTCACTGGTCAGTTTAGTGCCAGTGGAAGGCAGAAGCCATGAAAATTTCCTGGAAACTCAAAAATTCAATTGCAGATTAGATGTGCGCTGATCATCAGTTTCTTGCCACCATTTAATTAATGGTGCTGTTTTCATTTTTGCACTGCTGCCATTTTCATCTACAGTGTGAACCCATATATTTATACAGTTATATTTGTTATGGCCTATGGCCAATACAAAATAAATTCTCTCTCTCTCTCTCTCTCTCTCTCTCTCTCTCTCTCTCTCTCTCTCTCTAAAAGAACCCTCCTTTGAGCCAAATTTCCAGTTTCCCCCCTTCCTTGGCCACAGTTCTCGAGCAGTGCCCAAGGTCACGAAATGAGTCCAACACAGAGTTGGAATTCGAAAGCAGATATTTAGAATCAAGCCCAACTTTGTATGCTCTCGACCAAATTGGCTTACAAATATTTTTCTGCACTCAAGAAACACGTTCCCACAAATAACAGTAGATTTTTGCACACAAAGCAGAAGTTTGTAATAGATTCGCTAAAGCTGGGAGCTCACTTGGCTTAAGGTGAGAGAAGCCACATCCTGTCAAGAAGAAACACAGGATGCACAGAATATTATACTTCCAAGGCTAACTGTAAGGTAAAGGGTAAAAGGGACCCCTGAATCATTAGGTCCAGTCATGACCGACTCTGGGGTTGCAGCGCTCATCTCGCTTTATTGGCCGAGGGAGCCAGCGTACAGCTTCCAGGTCATGTGGCCAGCATGACTAAGCCACTTCTGGCGAACCAGAGCAGCACACAGAAACACCATTTACCTTCCCGCCAGAGCGGTACCTATTTATCTACTTGCACTTTGACATGCTTTTGAACTGCTAGGTTGGCAGGAGCAGGGACCGAGCAACGGGCGCTCACCCCGTTGCGGGGATTCGAACCGCCGACCTTCTGATCGGCAAGTCCTAGGCTCTGTGGTTTAACCCACAGCGCCACCCGCGTCCCACCCAAGGCTAACAGTACAAAATGCTTAAACATTGGCAAATGTGAAAAGCAGCAACAGTGCTATCATTGAAACAAAACACATCCTACCTGTGGAAGCAGAGACAGCAAGGTCATCTTGGGCCGTATCTTCAGCATATGGACATATAGGCGATCCCTTGGGCCTGCAAAAGTGTTGGAGTCGTAACTCTACTTCGTTTCCAGTCAGTGCTTATCCTGATAAAATCCTGCAACTTTTTATACTACAAACATTCTGGTTTATTGTTGTCCTGCTTTTGTTACCTCTGGACAGCAGTAATGTGGTGGCATCAGGGATGTATCGCAGAACAATAAATAAAGCGGAATAAATCGGCCACTAATGCACTATTGCTCTTTTGAGAACATGTTGCAGAATAAAACCCACAATAAAATATCAGATTAGAGGGTTCCTTAGAATAAAAAAGGACTCGTCTAGTAAATTTTGTGCCAGCATGAACTTGAGAAATTCATGCTACAGAAAAAGAATTTAAGACATTAGTTAATAGTTAAGTGAGTTGGGATAAATATACACATCCACACCCTGGTAACTTTACCTTTTACTCAAGTATTGGGCAGCGGAACATTCTCAGCTACTTTGATCCAGCCAGGATTAAGGACACATGATCATTATATTGAAGCATATTCTGGGAAAGGGATGAGAACACACTTTCCTAATAGGAAGCTATCTGAACACCTTGGGTTCCTTAGCCTAATAGTTAATTGAACCCTGGAGTCGTTCCAGTTGGTTTTCCCCATGAACTTAAGCATCACGCTACGTATACCCAATTTTCCTTTTTTCTGTGGGGAGGACTTTCAGGGTCACACCAATATTTTATGTAATGTCTACAGTTATTTTATTCTGGCTTTATATCACCTTTAAAGAGATGGGCGGTGGTGGTGGTGCATAGAGGTATGCTGCTCTCTGATGTTCATTTGAGAAATGGTTAGTTCAGACATGCAACGTTTGTGTGATTGCCTTTAGGGTATCTGCTACCACCACTCAAAAAACAACATGTGTGAGAGGGTGAGACCGACAGGATGCAATAGCTGTTTGACAGCTCCTTCTATCGATTATATGTTGGTAGCTCTTAGGTTTATTGCGAAAAGGTCATCAGAATCTCAAACTCTGCTGTTTACAAACAATCTCTCCATAACAGCCATCTCTATTTGCAATGCATTTACGGCTTTTCTCTATTGTACTTCACATCTTTGCAAAGCTCCTAAGTATCATGTTACAGATTACTAAAAGGAGCCGTCAAACAGTATTGCAAAGCACAACAAACACTCATTTCATGTCTATTTCTTTATTCAAATACATTTCTGTTCTACTATATACTTGGCCAAGTATGCTCTAATACATAGGGGGGTGTGGGTGACACTGTGGTCTAAATGGCTGAGCCTCTTGGGCTTGCCGATCGGAAGGTCAGCGGTTCAAATCCGTGTGATGGAGTGAGCTCCTGTTGCTCAGTCCCAGCTTCTGCCAACCTAGCAGTTGTGAGGGTTGCATGTCAGTGGCAGGTGACACCAGCAGAAAAGGTGGGTGGAGCAACAGGCATAATGCTACTGTTTCTACAGTAGGATACATTCCACCCAGGCAAAAGTCGTCATTTCCTAGATTCACACACATCTCTCCATCAGAGTAAGGAAGAAGAATGATCACAGTCCAAGCACACTTGCCAGCCCCTCATAGACAGTTAAGGAGAGCATGGAGCAAGTGTGTGGACAGGAAAAGGGGTGGTGGTGATGGAAGAGTGTTGTCTAGGGGAGTCCTGACAGCCAAACAGAGAGGCTGAGAGGACCACATTTGGTCCCAGCCATGAGGCTCCTCATCCTTGCCTTCCTTCATCTTCCCCTGCCCATCCTAGTGGTGTTACCTGAAGCAGGTTGACCCGGCTGGGGTTGAGGAGGCAAGATCACATTTCTTCTCTATTCCAAATGCTGATTCTGAGCTTGGAATTGGGGAGAGTTTTCCTTACCCTTTTCTATGGATTCCTAGGTAAGATCCTCCCTCTATTGTGTGGGCAGGTAATCCCTCCCCTACCTGGCCTGGTCTCCTTGGCAACGCTTCCCCCAGGTGGGATTGGACAACTGACTGAGGTAGGCGGAGACCTCCAGGTATCACACCTGAGGGAAGGCAAAGCCAAGCCTATGCTGTTGGGGCCACTCCAGATCTAGGGGCTGCACGCGCCCACGCAAAGGGCGCCCCCCGTTTTAAGCGGGGAGCGGTCATTCCAAATGCTGATTCTGAGCTTGGAATTGGGGAGAGTTTTCCTTACCCTTTTCTATGGAACTCAAATAAAACTCTGTCTGGAGGAGCAAGGAGGATGGAGTAGATTTGGAAAACTTGCCTTTTAGAGGACTCTTTCACTGACACTAAAGAGCCATCTAGTGTGCTGGAACTGGTAAATCTCTAATCCAAAATAAATGCTTACCTCTAATGTGGACCTAGTACTTAATAATCTATTTGTGTAAGAGATTTGCTTGCTTAATGAGTGAGAGTGGAAATTAGGTTTGACTACTGGAAGCAGGCAAATCTGTCATCTTTCTTCCCTTTCTAATTGCCGGGATTATTTTCCCCTGGTGAGCCTATAAATAAATATAGCCCATATTAGATTGGATTTGAAATTTCTGACCTTAGATGATTCAGATAAGCTCTCACTACCCCACAAAATAAACATGGGTTTTTATTTTGTTTAGCCAAATTTATATAGAAATTGATGGTAAGAAAACCTATAAGCAGTCGGAAGACATGCAAAAGGGGTAGGTATCTGTCTTGTGCTATTCAAATGTTGAAGTAAGTGAGCTTTACTTCATATAGTCAGCCAGCAGCACAAGCTGCAGTTCCCTAAGCCAAGCACGATCCCTTGGCCATGACCAATGGTTTGCCACATACTCCTATTTGTGCACAGAAGATGCATGCAGTTTGCCTGGTGGGTTTCAAATGTGGGGAAGGTTCTCAAACCAGGGTCTCCCGCAATATGTTTGAGTAGAGCAAGTAGAGGGCAACACTGAGAGGGAAATGGCAATTTTAAACAATGGCAAAGGCTTTAGTAGCGCGAACAGAGGAACACCGAGGAGGAAAGTGAGCAGTTTAAAACTAAGTTTCAGAACAGCATGGGAAGGACACTGAGAACAGAAAGAAGTGGGAGATGTTTGAATAGATTGGGAAAGGAAGGTTGCTGTTGTTGTTTTTTTAAAGATAGGTTTTAACAAGGAGAAAAAGCAATAATGGGTGCAACACAGACACTACAATAACACCAAAAAGCCTACACAACAGCAAGAAGGAGAGAGGCTCTGTTCTGTAAGCTTTTTGGTGTTAGCTTCTGTGTTTCACCCATTACTGCTATTTCTCCTTGTTAAAACCTATACAGTGGTACCTCTAGATACGAACGGGATCTGTTCCGGAGCCCCATTCGCATCTAGAAGCAAACGTAACTAGCGATGGCATGTCTACGCACACACATGTCACTTTTCGCTGCTTCTGCGCATGCGCATGACATCATTCTGAGCGTCTGCGCATGCACAAGCGGCGAAACACGGAAGTAACGTGCTCCGTTACTTCCAGGTTGCCACAGAGTGCAACTCGAACATGCTCAACTCAAAGCATATGGAACCCGAGGTATGACTGTATTAAAAACCAACAACACAAAAACACCCAAGCAACCTTTCTTTCCCAATCTATTCAAACCTCTCCCACTTCTTTCTGTTCTCAGTGTCCTTCCCTTCTAGCTCCCATGCCTGGCCACTGCTGCTGTGCAACTTGCCTTCATGCAATCCAGGATTGTGATGCAGCACTACAAATTCTCTAGTGTGGGCTGTGTGATGACATCCTCATTACATATCTATATATGTAGAGATATATTCATAGACTGCAAATACACACATAAGTACCTTCTTCCGTTATTACTACAACTGTCTGAGGAAGTGTGTCATCCTATTGCCATTTGATGGCATAATACCTACTGTACTTTGGATTTTTTTCCCACCACAGTGAGAGGTTGACTTCTAGAGCAAAAGTAGATTTCTATTCCCTCACCTCCCAACCCATCCACCCACTTCCTCCTCTCCTGTCAGCTATCAAAAATCAATAATAGAGCAGTCTAAGACATGAATAACATATTCCTTTTATGCAATGATATTACAATAGACTGCTCCTTTCAACCTTTTCCTTTGCTAAGATGGAGCCCATTTATGTTACTGAGGGATGGAGGCCTTAATTATGATCTTGTCTTTCCCATTGTCTGAGGCAAATGACTAAGTGGCTTATTAAGGCAATTAAATTTGACTCTGCTCTAACTAATCTCTTGCCAAGCACAATATCCTATTAGACATCCCAAAAAAAGGGGGGGGAGAGAAGGTTATCTTTGAAACCTTACAATAATGGCTGAGAAGCTTGGTAATTAATTATCATTGATCATTCAGTCTACTTGAAGCCCGTCACCTCCTACTACCATTCCCTTCTTTACCCATGTGAAGGGGAACAGTTAAAACCAGCAACAGGGACTGTACGACGTAGATGAGGGCAATTAAAAGCAGCTTCTAAGGGAAAGTGCTTTCCTCAAACTGCTTTGCACAGCCTGTATAAACATTGTAAGCAACAGCTATCTAAGCCAGGCTCTTCCTCTGCTCTGTTCACCCTACTCCCTGCCACCTTACCAAGCAATTACTCTGGTTTTAAGCAGAAGGATACACTTTAATGGCATTGGAAGCACCTGTTGTTTATAAGGGCCTAGATAATTCTGAGCTAGAGTTGGGTAGCAACACAGTAGCCTCCATATGACGCTGGACTACAACTCCCATCAGCCCCAGCCAGCATTGCCAATGGTCAGGGAATGATGGGTGTTGTAGTTCAATATCATCAGGAAGTGCCACCTTGGCTAAAGACTGATGTAACACTGTGTACTGGGGGTGAGCTCATCAAACATGTGGAATTAATTTATATTGTATATTGAAATGCCTAGTATGTTCCAGACACAGGCTCATCTTGACGAGCACTGAGTAAACAGGTTTACAGAGTAAACAAGATTTTGACAACCCTCTAGGTCAGGCTTCCTCAACCTCGGCCCTCCAGATGTTTTTAGCCTACAACTCGCATGATCCCTAGCTAGCAGGACCAGTGGTCAGGGACAATGGGAATTGTAGTCTCAAAACATCTGGAGGGCCGAGGTTGAGGAAGCCTGCTCTGGATGCTCAGGGGGAATACAGTGAGAAGTGGCCCCCTGCCAGTGGTGTCTGTAGTTACCATCCACATATACATACAGCATGCCACCAGCGGTCCACGTAAAGAGACCCTTTAGGAAACACTCTGCATGCTGTCAAAGTCTACAGTATTGGAATCCAGGGCAGTTGGTGCAAGACTCATATAATACGCTTAGCAAAACATCAAGCAGTCCTGCTCTGGTTGTTTGCTTCCCAAAGACATTCAGTTGGCTCCGTTGGTGGCAAACGGACAGTGTAGATCAACACTTCTCATCCTTCTGCAGACCCTCCAAGCATCCCTATTTTCCAGGGATGTCCCTGATTTAGAGAACCTGTCCCAGTTTCTGATTTGATCCCAGAACGTCCCACTTTTCCTCAGGATGTCCCTATTTTCATTGGAGAAACGTTGGTGGGTATGGAGTTATCCAACCCCCAAGCCAAATGAAGACATTCCTGTATAGGGAAGTTTTTTAAAATGTTCAATGATTTGTTGTGTTTTTATATGTGTTGGAAGCTGCCCAGAGTGACTGGGGCAACCCAGTAAGATGTGTGAGGTATAAATAGTAAAATTATCATCATGGAAAGATACGTCCCTATTTTCATCGGATAAATGTTGGAGGGTATGCTTCTGCCTTCCAGGGGCTTATGAAAAGTTGTGATAGAAGAACATTATGGCAATGGAAGAGCAAACAAAGTGAAACTGCCAAGGGGACTTCCTTTCTTTCAAAATTTTAAAAGGAGAGAGAAAATTACATGTAAAAATAAAAAAGGGGAGAACTTTCAATAAGGTTGCCTTCTCTTTCTATAATATACGAGGCTAAAACCAAACTGCACAGGCAATGAAGTAGTCATCTCCACGGCCAACATTTCTAGTTGGGATCATATTGTTGTTCAACATTTTCCCTTCAAATGCCTCTGCTAAAGTACTTGACATGTTGGAGTTATGTCAGCGAGACAGAAGTGCCCTGTTAGCTGTGCTTAAGCATCCATCTGCTTCACAGATTGCTTGCTTAAACAGTAAATGGTAACTCTGTATTTGTTCATTTTATTGGTGCAAAAGTGAAAGCTGAGTAGGAAAGGGATAATCTGATTTCCAGCCAAGCTTCAAGTGCAGCAAGCCTGTGCCCTTGTCTTAATTTGTATTTTTATTTCAAGCTGGCAATAACAATCCTATGGACAGACTGCTGATGTTTCAGATTTCCAGCCCCTTTGATAGAGGAGAGCAATGATGTGACAGTAATAAGAATCCCAGCTTCCTTCCTCAGATGCCACTGATGGTAGAGCAAGGAGGAAAACTGTACTGTAGACTTTGACAGCATGAAATATGTTTCCTAAAGGGTCTCTCTGGCAATCAAGCATGTTTGACAAATCTTGACTGCTTAAATATAGAGCCTGGAATAGCCATTTGATTTCCGATGCTAACAAGTGTTTAATGAAGTATGAACGGAAATGTTAATCCATTTTCCTTGCAGATTATTAGGGACTGCTTTCCACTTCAAGAATTAGTAATAGTTAGAATCCATCATTAATGGTGTCCTCTTATTCATCTAAGAATACAACAGACGGCTATTAATACACTAAGTCTGCTCACCTATTCTGGTGGGTGGCATTGCGGCCAGGCTTGGGGGGCCCTGCAGTGATCCGCCGGGAAGCAGAGATTGACGACCCTCTCATCACTGTCCAGACCATGTCACTGGTGCTGGGCAGAGTCCTGCCCAGCGGTGGCCCTGCTGTCCAATCAGCACTGGTGGGAGGTGTGGCTGTGGAAATCTTAAACCACGGCGCTGCCAAGGATCCTTCCTCTCACACCCTTTTTCCACTTGCCACCAGCCATTTGGTTTTCGCCTACCTTGTAGCAATCGTCACAACTTTGTGAGGTTAGGCATTGGGTAAGCCTTTGTTTGGACGGAGGGGAAGTTGTAGCCTCTCCCTGTCCCTCCTCATTAAAGGGATCCTGTTGAAGAGATCTGGGGATGTGGGCTAGGGCCATACCATGACCCCAACATGTAAGTCATAGGGCTCACCCTATTGGTGGACCCTATGATGGACTCCCTGCAGACAGACATGAATGAAATTGTGGCCTATTTGAACCCACGAACCTGAATACTCGGGTCCATGTCTTTATTATCCACTAGGGAACTGCGGGTCATGGGGCCTTGGCACGCAACAACAAATGGCAGTAAAATGGTGGGATATTAATATTTACTATTTATGAGTACCATTTGCTGAAGGTGAAAAAAGTTTTCTTGAGTAATTTATCAGGCAGGTCTCTTCAATATAGTCCTATTCAAATTATTGGGAGCCATTAGTGTTAGTGTGGTGCTGCTAACATAGGTTTAGAGTGTTGGGCTGTGAGTGGAGAGACCTGGGTTCAAATTTCCACCGCCATGAGGTTCATGATGTGACAATTGCTACCTTACAGTCTAACATATCTCACAAGGTTGTTGTGAGAATAAAATTGAAAATACTGAATATGCTGCCTTGAACGTCTTGGAAGAAAGAAGGGATATCCATGTAATAAATAAATCTGAAAGGGGGTTCTGCAGAAAAACTTCCCAGAAAAATTCTAGGGGGGAACTAATATATAAAGAGATAAAAAGGTAAAGGTAAAAGTACCCCCTGACCGTTCAGTCCAGTCGTGAACGACTCTGGGGTTGCGGCGCTCATCTCGCTCTATAAGCCAAGGAAGCCGGCGTTTGTTCACAGACAGCTTCCGGGTCGTGTGGCCAGCATGACTAAGTTGCTTCTGGTGAACCAGAGCAGCGCATGGAAACGCTGTTTACCTTCCTGCTGGAGCGGTACCTATTTATCTACTTGCACTCTGACGTGCTTTCGATCTGCTAGATGGGCAGGAGCAAGGATTGAGCAATGGGAGCTCACCCTGTCGTGGAGATTCGAACCACCGACCTTCTGATCGGCAAGCCCTAGGCTCTGTAGTTTAGACCGCAGTGCCACCCACGTAGGATTTGAAAAATCTCTAGGTGTGCTTCACTTATGGAAAAGAGTCAGAGATTTGGCTGAAGGTGAACTGAAACCTGTTCCTGTACAACAAGCCATTTACAACAATGGACTACCAAAGAAAAAGAAAAAGAAATAAAAAACAAGTGAATTTCCTCTTCAGTGACTGGCCATCTATCATGTCTCAATTCATGACAAAGGCTCCTCATCTGTGTGACTGATCATATTTCATTAATCGACTGCAACGTTTTGAGATGTGTTCTCAAAAACCACTTGGCATGTGTTAGCAAAAAACGTGGCCCCGATCTAGTAGTTTCTCATGGGCACAGAAGTTCCAATACAGCTTTCCTGCCTGTTAAAGCTTCCCTGGAGGGTACCCACACACCTTTCCAGGTAGAAAGGTATCCACTCAGCTGAAATTCATATGAAAGCATGGGTGCAGAGACGCTGGCTGTGTGTGTACATAAAAGGATTCTGGAATGAGCCCTGGACAGATACAATTCTGCTTTCAGTGCAAGATTTGTGTAGAATGCAACCACCAGTCTAACCCACAACTTCCAAAGGCACTGTGCTTACAGGCACTGAGTAATACAGATAAGAAAGACAAGATTTCCCAGGATTGAAAACATTTGCCCATCTTAGAATGGGGGAAATAAACAAGATTTTCATGTCCTTGTGGTAAAAGAAAATCCCTAATTTAGATATTCATTTAGCTTTACCATACTACACACACACACACACACACACACACACACACACACCATTTAACTGTATAAGCAGTTGAGGAATATTAATTCTGGAATATTTCTACTCCCTTTGCTGATCTTATACCAAAGATGATTAATGCCCTATTTTTATTCAAGCCTATTAGCCATGGATATTAATTTCTGCAATTAGATTCAAAATAGTGGAGTATTTTGAGGAAAGTAATTAGAAGTGCAAACTGCATTAATTTTTTTGGGAACTGGTTAGAATGATCTTATCCACTCTCACAGCTGACATTATGACTTTCTCATGACCATGACAGATAGGAAGTATGGTTCTCTAATGGCACTGTAATGATTCATTATTTTAAAAGGTAATCAAACAGCCTGATTTTCAGTCCCGTTAAATGCATTTAAAGGAAATCCCATAGAGAGAACACCTACAAGCCTATCCAAGTAACAAAGATTTTTAATGAATGGTAGGTATGTTTTCAAGACAAATTATGTACCACATTGCGGAGACAATCTATTGGCATATATACCAATTATAAAGCAGAGGATCTAGGTGAAAGTAGAATGCAAAAGACCTTTGGAAAACGATGATCTGTCCTTAGGCACCTAAGAATTCTAACTGTAACATTTGCTCCTGCGAATCTCTAGAAATGATTTACACTGGAAGCTGAGTTCATGGGAAGGAGAGAAATCCTTTTACTTTTTAACAATGCATAACTGTTACATGAGAAAAAAATATATATTACTGCAATCTTGGGTGCTTCCTATGAAGCACTTAAGGAATTAACACTTTGGTTCCTATCTTTATCTATTAGCCTAGTTGCTTGGCATACCTATTTCAAGGAGCTGCATGTAAGAGGAAGTTTAGCACAGTGACACCCATCAAAACCCATATTTACAGACTGATTAGTTCAGTTAGCATTTGGGCCAATATTGATTATAATTGGGCTGATATCAATTATAATGTTGGGGGGGTCACACTATGTTAAATGTTCCATCTTCAGAAGCATTTCAGCCTGATAGATGGGAACAAACCCCGCTCCTTTGTTTGCTGTTCTTGGGGCTCTCTCAACTGCCCCCCAGACAATTGGGGGGGTTGCAGGAAAAGGAAGCCAGTCATGCAAGAAGAAGCCCTCACATAGGGTTACTGCTGGTGGGGTTCATTAGGTGAATCCCACCCATTATATACAAACATCAATCTGTGTCTTATCTGAAGGAATTCCTGCTACCCGAGGTGGGGCATTAACACATTCTGGCCCATTTTCTTTAATTTTTACATAAAGGATATTATCAAAGAATTCAGTCAAGCCCCGTTCAGCTCCGGTTCCATCAGGCCAGGCTGGTCAATTCCTGACAATATATATTGTTTTTCATTGAATATCCTGTGGAGTCAGACCAGATGTCCCAAATAAAGCATTTAAGAAGAGAATATGAGAGAAGGGGCCCTTCAAGCTACTCTGTTGTTGGTGATAATTCTGGAATGCTATGATTAAATTTAATCAGGGGTTTGAAATATTGCACCTTTTGAGTATCCCTAAATTTTCTTGAAGAAATTATTTACTTAGGGTGCTGAAAGATGCCATCAGCTATTCTGGATGGGTGTTGTCATAACATCCTTTTAAACTCTGCTAATGTGTTTGCAGAAAAGATGTACTAACTAGAATACATCTGTCAGTATATATACTATTACCCTACTCCCCCCCCTTTCTTTTCTCTTCTTTTTAAGGGGGTATTTTCAATGTTGGTTACTGATCAGTCAAGTCCATTGGTGTAATGTTCATAAACTAGATTGCATCCTGACAGATAGTGATAAAGTGATTACACAGGAAGTAGCCAATTTTGCTATAGCATCAGCTAAATATCACAAAAGTTTTTATTATGCCCCTGTTGCAGATTGTAAATTGGATTTTGATGTCTTGTTGCTGCAGTTTCTCATTATCCATTATTTTAACATTGGCCTCACATTTAAATTGATCACAACACTTTGTATTTTGAATTTCATTGTGGCCTGTGGCTAAAACACACAAAAGCAACTGATTTGGCAGGGTTTAAAAATAAATGCAACCCCTGGTGTCTCAAGCCATTTAAAACATTACAAAGGGCAAAGGGGGTCTTCTGCTTCTTTGGAATTAGGCAGCAGCGCCACAGCTTATATTGCCTAGTTGTACAATGCCTGTCATTACCAAATGCAAGATTAAGAACATGTAAGGGTCAGTTAGGGATGCGGGTGGCGCTATGGGTTAAACCACAGAGCCTAGAACTTGCCGATCAGAAGCTCGTGGTTCGAATCCCCACAATGGGGTGAGCTCCCGTTGCCCAGTCCCTGCTCCTGCCAATCTAGCAGTTTGAAAGCACGTCAAGTGCAAGTAGATAAATAGGCACCGCTCCGGCGGGAAGGTAAACAGCATTTCTGTGTGCTGCTCTGGTTCGCCAGAAGCGGCTTAGTCATGCTGGCCACATGATCCGGAAGCTGTACGCCGGCTCCCTCAGCCAATAAAGCAAGATGAGCGCCGCAACCCCAGAGTGGGCCATGACTTGACCTAATGGTCAGGGGTCCCTTTACCTTTTAAGGGTCAGTTATGTGCTGATCCATACTCTGTGGTTTGGTTTGGACTGGAATGAAATGCTGCACAACCACAAAATATGAAGGTCTACAGGGTTGTTTCTTTAATGGAATCTCATATCAAGTTTACCTTATCAAATTAAATTTCAATTAGTAATACGTTCCAAAATATAAATCAGAATCATAACATTTCAGCCTTCTTTCACATTACTTCTGTGAATTTAAACATGCTTTTCTTTTTCTTAAGTGTCAGGTGTTAAAAGAAGCTGCAGAACTGGAACTTATTAATAAATTTGACAGGATTTGTCATGGTCTAAATAAGGGTCATGAGGCTTGGCTCACGCTATAAAAAGAAGCTCCTATACAGTAGCAGAAAAAATTGTTTTTTGTACCTTTCATGACCCAGGGACCTTGCAATGTGCAGTGGAGAACTTAAATGAGAATGTGGCTCAGACTACTTTCTTGGTGGGGAAGAGCCATCAGGGTCCTTTTAACTGTAAGGCACAGTCCTGCCATCTTCCTTGGACTTAGAAGGTGGGCGCCTGCAGTACCTTCATCTCTCCAGCCTCACAAATGTGAACATAAGGCTGGGGCCCTTCAACCAGCCAGCCAGGGAAGCAGAGCCCAGCACACTTCAGGCTGGGCAGGCTACATATGGTCCCAGCTGGTTCTAGGTACCTGCAGAGAAAACTTCTCTTGACCTTACCAAGGAGTCTTGGAACTGTCCAAGGTGCTGTAGGCTCATCCACACTTCCACTTGTGCCATACCTAGAAAGCATGGGGTCCAAGCAGTTTTCCTGTGTTTTCTAGACATGGGTCCAAGCTGTTTTCCCTTTGCCCTGCTTCTTTCCAAGGGAAAACCTGCTCTTCAGCAACAGATCGGAACAAATGGCAATCTGGGGAAAACCCAAGTTGCTGTTTGCTCCAACTGAGCGCTAAAGAGCAGTTTTCCCTGGGGGAAAGCAGAAGGACAAGAGGAAGCGTGAATAAGCCTTCACACTACCTGCTTTCCCTACAAGCCTCAAGTGCCCAGAGAACTGGCCAGTAGACAGGGTCATGTGGTGAAGCTAAGTGATGGGAGATGCAGGACGCTCAGAAGGAAGTCCTTCTTCACACAGTGCATAGTTAAAGTATAGAGTTGCCGCTCAGAACGTGATGATAGCTACTAACCTTAAAATGGAATGGCTTTTAAAATGAGGTAGAAAATTTCATGGAGGATAAGGGTATTGAGGCATGGTGGCTACGTGCTATGTCCAAGACATCACTGAGGAATAAGTGCAGGGAAGGCTATTGCCTTTGTGTCCTCCTTGTGGGCTTCCCTTGGGTATCTGGTTGACCAATGCAGAAAGCAGGTTACTGGACTAGATAGGCTTTTAGTCTGACCCTACAGGGCTTTTCATACTAGTATGGTCCTGTAGACACAGACCCAGTGCAGAGATCATGGACTTGGTCCAGCAGACCAAGAACAAGCAGACCTTATCACTCCTGCTGACCTTGCCTGTTCAGTTTCAGTAAAGATGTCATGGTTTCTTATAGCTTTCTGAGGCATCTGAACCAGGAAATTGGGGGCTAAGGAAATGAGGATATGAAACTAGGACATAGGGAAGGTGGCTGGAAGACATTCCCTATCAGGAGTTGAATGGACTACATAAAAGGATGCACAGGAGCAGACAATCTTCAAGGTATTCAGGTTCGCAGTTTTAATGTGCTCCAAAAAGCCAGCTTCACCTTGAAATCGAGTGGCAGCACTTGACTCGGACCATTTTAAAGCTTTGACCCACGTGTGAGGACTCTTTAGGGTACTCTTTCCTGAGTGAGTTCACTTTCGCTCAGCAAATCCACTCCATTGCCAACAAAGTTGTTGAACCATTGTGATTGTTTTCCATTTGACACAGACAGAACTTAGGTATCCTGATTAATTTTCATGATATGTAAAGAGCACCTAAAGGCACAATGAAGCTCAAAGATTAATTCGTGCCATTTGTGAGGTTTGCCAAGGACTGGAGTTCTTATATCTAGCATCCAGTTGTGGAGTCATCTAGAGGCAGGCCTGTGAAACATGCCACTTGCCGATAAGAGAAGCTCTCAATTCCCATTAGCCAGTTACCAAAGGAACCATAAACAAAATTAGCTACTTACAGGTTTTGTTTAAATATTCATAAATGTCCAATTGTTAAATGGAGTACTCATTGTTATGTATATAGCTTCAGTGCTTGCTTTGCTCTAGATGTACTGAGCTCATTTCTTCAAAAGAAAAATAAGAAGGATCAATTTGAGAACCTGGATTTGCAACAACTCCATGAGGTTCCTTTCTTAGGGGGAAATTGATAGACAGCATCTGTACCTCTTGGCTTCAATTCCTATATTATTGGAAGGAGAGGATAGGCTAGTGATTTAGACTAAACTTAGAGGAAAGTATAACTTCTAATAGAGTTGGAATCTTTCAAAATCCCAGATTAAGGGAATTGCAAGAAGCAAACAGGTTTAGAATCCCAATTAAGAAAGAACCTGATTCGCATTAATTATGATAAAGCCTGGTTTCTTTTTTTATCCCAATCAAAACCTTTCCTAGGGCTTATTATTCAAACAGAACTCAACAGGCTTAACAGGCTCCAGTGTAGTCCAGCATGTAGCAACTGAGGTGCAACCAAAGGCCTTTCCAAATGTGTAGTCTTTTCTTTTTCTCTTTTTTAGGAATGCTTTATTGGTTGAAAACTGTATAACAGAAATAATCAATAGATGTTAAAAACAAGATAAAAATAAACAATCATTCAGTCCTTAACTGATACTTGTTTCGTACATAATTTTGTAATTAAATTTAACATGACCTCCTTTCTTCCCATTGTGCTCTGTATGGGCCTATGGCCGCAATAAATATTATCTATCTATCTATCTCCCATTGTGCTCCCAGATTGTATCCCTTGAGTACGCACTTAACTTTATTTTCTCCATGTTATTTAACTTACTTTAAATTTTGTAAAATTATCCTATTTACACACAGAAGTTCAATTGAAACCTGCCAACAGATTGATATTTTGACAATGTTCTTTTACATAAATTCTATATATGTCCCACTGTCTGATAAATTTTCAGCTGTAACGTCTTGCAACCTTGCTGATAGTCTCACCAGTTCAGCATACTCTCTTAATTTATTTTGCCAGTCTGATTTGGATGGGGTGTCCTCTCCCTTCCAACCTTTTGCAATTAAAATTCTGGCAGCAACTGTAACGTACATAAAGACTCTTCTAAACTTTTTTGGAATTTCATTATCCATAATTCCTAGCAGGAAAGCTTCGGGATTTTTAGGGAAAGAGCATTTAAACATTTTCTTAAGCTCGTTATAAATCATTTCCCAAAACGGTCTGATATTTTACACATGGATTCATGTGCCATCAGCCTCCTTGCACCAAATGTGCAGCCTTTTCCGTTATGGCCTACCTTTCTTCCACTGTATTTAAAGAAACATACATAGTGACCAGAGAGAGAGTGCCTTCTCAGCTATGACTCAAATATGGAAGACCTTCCCAAGAGAATCTCTTCTGGCACCAACTCTGATGTTCTTTTGGGCCCAGCCTTCTAATTTGCCGAGGCATCATGGAAGGTTTATAGCTGGTTTGTGTGCTGTTTTATTGCTTTATATTTTATAAGGGGAGGGGGCTCCGTGGTTTCTGTTCTCAGTGGTTTGGATTTTTTTTAACATGTTTTTATTCTATTATTTTAACTTGTACCCTACCACCAAATGTAGGGAGAGAATTAAAACACCCCAGCACCTTTCCCCATTCAGAGCAGACAAACAAGGCAGTTGCACAGATCTCCCAGCATAACACTCAAAAGCAGTGAAAACACTATCAAAAGTTTTACCACTTTCCGGGTTCCTAAACTTATTTCTCTCCTGACATTAGAGAGTTGAGAAAAATCTAACTTTTGGCAAATCAGAGTTCACAGAAGCACATGAAGCACATACTTTATGCTTCATCAGATATAAGCAACTTGTTTTCATGCCAAGGTGGTGCAAAGCACTTGGCTTTAAGGACGTCTATCACCTGCATAAACAAGGCAGTCAAGAGCACAAGGAATGCATTTATTTCTTCAATCAATGAAGCCCTCCAAAATACATATCTTCTCGGAACACGTAAAAGGCATTATGCTAATGGGTTCTGAGCTTCCTTTGGTTTTTCATTCGTGAGGACTTCACTGCATAATTCTGTGTGTTCCTTCATCAGCTTCTCCATGTCAAGTCCTTTTGAAAAGTTTTCATCCATCATTTCAACACTTTTTGCTCTTACTAAATATTATCCTGCGCCAGAGAAAAGTGTTTTTTCAGACTGTTTTTTTCTGTTTATAAACTCTATCCAGCATACCAAAAAGAAAGGGCTTTGCTGTGCTCCCCCACTTCAGCCCTGTCAATTAAGGTGGAAATTTGGGGTTTATGCCAATTGCTTCCTATTTATTTTAATAGGGATCACTTTGCATAGTGCAGCCTTCACAAAGGCAGAAATGAATTCTTTAGACAATTGCATTCCTTGGGTAGGCATGTTTAATGAGATGCAGTTTTAAAACTGTAATCTTTGGAGATCAACTATAGGTGTAGACTTAAGACTAGAGTAACCATCTCTCTTTCCCAAGTGTTTGCTTAAGGGAATTCACAGTGGATTGGTAGGTAAGTCAAATTTCTTGTTTTCCTAAGTTTATAATAAAGAGCTTATGCATTCAGACCTAAGTAAAGCTGAAATAAGCTCTCCATTTCTTGCTCTTTTCCCATTCTTCAAAGACCTCAAGTCTGAGCAACCCAGACTAGATTGCACAAGAGATGGGATTAGTTACAGTATGTGCGGAGGTGAGCTGCTGTAATGGAAGACAAATCGGAGCTTTAGGGAACTGCATGGCCCTGGAAAAGTAATCTAAAATGTCCATGACCTTGAAAGAAGAAAATGAGACTCTTTGGAATAGTCCATACCCCCCACACTCCTCCACACAAAGTATTGTTAAATTTAATTTTCTATGCATTTTCATGTATTTGAGATTGGAGGGACTTTTATTAGCAAGAATATAAATAAACCATCCTAATAAATCTCTCCAGTTCTGTATCCTGATCTTTCTGCCACTGGTACAGGATGATTCCATGGATGCGCTAATGAAGCCATAAAGCAAACATGGAGTAATCCATTGCCTCTCAGTAGCCATCTTGTGAAGGAAAAAGATTAAGGAAATTCAAATTAAGGTTCATATCACGGGTGCCTTGTATAATAGCTATTGAAGGAATGGATTTCAAGGAAGGTGTCTGGTAACATACCTACACAAGGATTAGCATTATGTTTCATATGATGTGGCCTTGGGGTAAATAAATTATCTCGCTTTGGGGTTTTGTTTGGTTCTTCCCCATTAATTGATCACTTCACTTTCTCCACAGCTTAGGAGATGGCATCATTTACATGAACTATCCCATTTCTAGGACAAAATGTCTGGGCCTTTATTCACCTAAGGCAATCTTTGGTAAAGCCACATTAGATGCATAATGCAGATAGAATCTATCTATCCCCTTCATATCAATGGCAGCTCATGATCTGTCTTGATCAAAGCAGAATCCATGGAGAATTAGGAAAAACAGAGGTTCAGTCAACATCCTCAAGTTTAAATAGGCACAGTTTTGCTGAATTTTGTCTGTTGAACTGCCCTGAGCAAACTTGCTTGGAGAAGTCAGCATCTGAATTGTTGGCATGCTGTTCATTAGCCCTCCTCTTCTAGTTTCAGCCGTTTGTTAAACCTGACTGCACTGTGCGTGACCCCTAAAAATACTAAGGTTATGAACAAAGCAAATTGGGATAATTAAGTGTGGTTATGAAGAATGGGTTTTTAATGGGATAGCACAGATGTTCTGATTTTTGAGGCCCATCGTTTTAATTGAAAAGCATCATTCTGTTGAATGTTAATTAAAATCACTATGCAACAAAGGAACATGTCTAGCATATGTACGGGAGTAATCTTAAGAGGAAAAGAGAGTTATTGGAGATGGAACCATCTCAGATGTTCCAAGCTAAGGCATTTAAATAGGAAACACAATTGACTTCAGCTTTCTTCTTTGGTCCTCTGTCATTTACAAAGAGGTTTAATTTTTTAAAAAAAAAAACTTACTTTCTTTTTTGCGAAGCTAACCCTAGATGTAAGTCATGCTATATTCAGAATTATTGATTCACATGCCAAATATAGAATATCTGCTTGAAAGGATTCTTCTAGGAATCCTCTTGGTTAAGCATCAGTTTAATCCATAATTATGAAGTCAACATGCAGAAGCTACCATAAATTTTAATATCTCCAGATGGTATCCAAATATGTTCCCTAGTCCTAATATAACTCATGTGAATACAGGGGTGGGTGGGGGTGGAATACAAGTATTTTGGGGGAAGCCATCTGTTATTTTGAATACCTTTTACTTTAAAAAAGATACCCAAAAAAGAGGCAGGGATCACATAAAAAATAAGAAAGCAGATATTGTTAGAAACAGATGAGATGCAAACATTTAGCACTGTCACAAACACGTATGAAAATTATTACGCATTCCATGGGACATCTGGGCACTTATTAATGGTCACAGGAAGAGCCAAGTGGGTGGGAACGTGTCCAGAGGAGGGCAACCAAAATGGTCAAAGGCCTGGAAACGATGCCTTATGAGGAACGGCTAAGGGAGCTGGGCATGTTTAGCCTGGAGAAGAGGAGGTTAAGGGGTGATATGATAGCATGTTCAAATATATAAAAGGATGTCATATAGAGGAGGGAGAAATGTTGTTTTCTGCTGCTCCAGAGAAGCGGACACGGAGCAATGGATCCAAACTACAAGAAAGAAGATTCCACCTAAACATTAGGAAGAACTTCCTGACAGTAAGAGCTGTTCGACAGTGGAATTTGCTGCCAAGGAGTGTGGTGGAGTCTCCTACTTTGGAGGTCTTTAAGCAGAGGCTTGACAACCATATGTCAGGAGTGCTCTGATGGTGTTTCCTGCTTGGCAGGGGGTTGGACTCGATGGCCCTTGTGGTCTCTTCCAACTCTATGATTCTATGATTCTATGTAGCTAGCTACCTGCCTTTCTTCAGTGTAGCAAATGTGCCAGCAGGTAAGTAGATCAGGGAATCAAACACAGAGTAAAGATGGCAGGCAATCTACATATGACCTGGCTAAGTGAACAGGCTGTAGTGATGAGTTATCATTCTCCCCATGAAAAACATGTCTGAGTCTGCGCTGAGCATATGTGCAAAAGTGTCATAGGTGTGAAGGTGCATGGCATTGTGCTTGTGTTGGAGTGGTCCAGTGGCCACTTAAAAATTAGCAACCCACATCCTGGACAAAGGGGGCGGGGGCCCAGTTCCACAGAATGAATGTCTAGATGCTTGATGGACCCATGCAGCATGTACTGAGACCCTGGGCCAAACTTAACTAACATGTTCCACCACCAGAAGCCTGCGCAAGGACATCTACCAGTGCCTGGGTAGGCAAATTAAGGCCCGGGGGCCGGATGCGGCCCAATCACCATCTCAATCTGGCCCACAGATGGTGTGGGAATCAGCGTGTTTTTACATGAGTAGAATGTGTCTTTTTATTTAAAATGCATCTCTGGATTATTTATGGGGTCTGCCTGGTGTTTTTACATGAGTTGAATGCCTGCTTTTATTTAAAATGCATCTCTGGGTTATTTGTGGGGCATAGGAATTCATTCATATATATTTTTCAAAATATAGTCCGCCCCCCTGCTCCCCACACCAAATTTGCTCAGGGTGTGTGGGGGCAAACATCCAGAACAGCACATAGTGGGAAAAGAGGGCAGATTGTCCCATCAGGCAAACAGAAATTCTTGTATGGACATGGGGATCTGCTTAGCACTATGCTATGCTAAACTCCTCCCATTACGATTGTAATTCTTGCAAAAGCTTTGCATTTTAGCCTCGGTTAGCCAGCTACTCTTAATGCCCAATATCCCACCAGTGCTAGTCATTTCCTCTCCTGCTCCATGCCACGTGCCTCTTAAAGGCTTGATGCAGAAACAAGCCCCGTGGTTTCTCCCTGTGCAGTCTCTAACTCCCCTTTTGAAGCAAACTTAGATTAAAGCCATTAACAACATCTGACAAAAATGCCGTCATTTTTCTCTTTAAAATGTGCTGGATGGATTTGCTTAGCTGTCGGCATTCTCTTCCTAATGCTTTTTGGCAGAGAACATCCCTGTTCAGACCCAGTGTTCTTCAGGGCTTATTAAGTGAGTTTAACTGAGGTTCGGTTACGATGTAGTGCACTAACCCTACAACTGCACTCCTCGATGCTACAGACACCCTTGAAGTGAAAGATTATACAGCTCATAGCTCTGGATCTTCTCTAATGGTGCCTTGATACTGCACCGCCTGCATGCTACAGGCACACTGCTTTTAGCTACCACTAAAAGTTGCCATTAGCCATTGCAGAATTTATTCTGATCCGGGAACCCTTAAATAAGATGTTTCCCCTTTATAATAAGCCCAGGGTGTTGAGTCTGTGGCCCTACAGCTGCCATCAGCCCCAGCCAACACCTGAAAGGCCATCGATTCCTCAGCCTCTGCATTTTCCCTTTACCCTTTTCCATTCAAAAACAAACTCAAATCTGAACTCTTGTTCAAGTTCAGTTCGACTTTCACTGTCCACAGATAGAAATGGCACATCTTTAACATTCAAACTAAGTATTTCAATTTTAAAAAAGAAAAAGTATCCCAAAGTCCAGCAAAGAAATAAAACCCAATTCTGCGAGGAGTTGTCAGTGACACGATGCTGTCAGCTACCACTAACTTGGAAGATGTCCTGGCGCCTCGCAGCTTTTGGGTCTTTAAAGCAATCATCAGGCTGTCATGGTTGATTACTTTTCAATTAGGGTTCAGCTCTGCAATCTGCAAGGTGCTGCGGGGAGAGCTAAGAAGAGGGGACTCCGCGCCTGCAAAGTGCTCGCCTCTCAAGGCTCAGCATAACAACTCAGACGGCGCAGAGAAATTCTGAAGGGAGCACTTAATGAACTGCTAGCACAAGGGAAGAAAAATGCCTGGGCTGCTTTGTAAGGGAAAGACATTTAGCTGCCAAGCCCTGTTCTGTACTGCAGGTGTAGGCAGAGGTGACAACAATCTGTGGCCCTCAGGTTGCTGCTGAACCACAACTCCCACCATCCTTGATCATTGGACATGTTGGCTAAGGCTGGTGGGAGATGAAGTTCAACAGCAGCATTTAGGCCCTGGGGTCTACAGTGGTACCTCAGGTTACATATGCTTCAGGTTACATACACTTCAGGTTACACACTCCGCTAACCTAGAAATAGTGCTTCGGGTTAAGAACTTTGCTTCAGGTTGAGAACAGAAATCATGCTCCGGCGGCGCGGCGGCAGCAGGAGGCCCCATTAGCTAAAGTGGTGCTTCAGGTTAAGAACAGTTTCAGGTTAAGTAAGGACCTCCGGAACGAATTAAGTACTTAACCCGAGGTACCACTGTACTTTGTTTTTGGGTCATCCCCCCCCCCGAACTCTAATATCCACCAACTGAAGCATGCATAGATAGTGGCTCAGTAGGTGCATGTGCACATGGAATTAAGTAACCCAGTACCTCTGAACTAATGTTCAGCCCAGGAATCTATTTTCAGTGCTTGCAGTCCTTTCATCCACAAACTCAGTCTGATTTCCTGTCAGGTTTTCCCCCCTTCACATTTAGTAGTCTAATTTAGAAAAAGAAAACCACAATTTTTTGTTACAGTTAAACAATTTGGAATGAGAAACTCTTGCTGATCTGCTGAAAATCACTGGAAGATGTACCGGTAGAAACTAACCCACTGCTTGCCCCAATTAATGTTATCATTATTTTGCAGTGTGCGGCTAGTCACTTAAGGGTGATCAAAACTACACCTGCTAAAATTTTACAAGTCTTACAGTTAGAGGAACCTGCTCTCCTCTGTAAACTGACACTGCGCAAGCAGAGTGAATCACAAACTTTACTGAACATCGTGCAACTCTTATAACAGGGGTAACCAATGTGGTACCTTCCAGATATTTGATTATAACTCCCAGAATTCCTGCCTATTGGCAATGCTGGGTGAGGCAGATGGAAGTTGTAGTTCACAATATCTGGAGGACAGCACAATGGTTACCTTTGCTTTACAAGAACTGATCTCAAAATGGAAGCTACCCTTGTTGCAATTTTCACTTGCACTCTCCAGATCAAGTTCTTCTCATTCATGCATTCATGGAGCGTCATTCATGGAGTATCCCAGCATCATTTCCCTGCAGCCATCTAACTAAGTCCCAGTGCTTAAGAAGTTCCAGTACCAAGTGGAAGACTCCATGTTATCTGGCCATCAGGCTCCTGTTACTCAAAGAACCAGTCCTCTCTCTCCTAACTTGATATGGTAGAGACTCAGAGTCCTATCTGTCAGGAAGGAAGAAGGAAAGGGTCAGCAAAGTACAAGAGATAATCAGATGTGATGCCCAAAGGCAATGGTGACTACCTGGAGGAAGGAGTAGCAGAGGCTGGGATTAAAGACTGGAAGGAGGAACAGGATTGCTGTGTGGGAAACTTGCGGATAAATTGGTAGTCCGGCCTTTCACGATCCTTTTTCCCACTGGAGGAAAATGGACTGTCAGTTCCATTCCCAGCCTGGCTTAGAGTCATCCTCCTCTCCGCTAAGCTTGTTGCCTGCCAAGAGCAAATGTCATGTTCATTTCTCCAAGGGGTTATGGAGGTAGTGGCAATGAGTGCTCAGTGAGGTCACGGAGCTTAAAGTAAAAGCTGCAGCCAGCTATAGGAAACTGCTGCACTCTTTCTACACTGCTGCACTGATTTCTACCCTTTTCCCCAGAGGGTCTGGAGAAAGAGGCCTTGGTGACTAGGAGTGTCTTTTACCAGCTTCGACTGGTAAACCATTCTTGAACCATAGCTTAGCCACTGTGACCTATGCAAGGTTGGATTATTGCAATGCACACTATATGGGGCTACACAGGTTCAGGAGCTGCAGCTGCGGCAAAACCCACAATGTGCAAAACCCTCATAGTGCTCAAAGGCTATAGAAACAGACATGCTTTATCCATTGTTCCTATTGTCATCTTCCCAAGATTAACAGTACAGTAGAGGCGAAGAAAGTATGTCCCACAAGCCCTCACCTCAGCAGTTCCCTAGCCAAGAATTACTTAACTGGCAATGGGTGAATCTGACAACTTCCGTTTCTCATTTAAAAAAAAACAACATCCTAAAAATTCATCAGTTTACTGTGAATTTCTCCTAACAGACTTGTTGCCGTATGCAATTTTTACAAATATAAACATTTTTGTAAAGTAGCTTCCCCTAATCTAATGCATTTGTGCATGTATTTTCACGGACAAATGCCTTTCTGTGCACACTTTACCCCAGTAGATGCATTTCTGCACATATCACTTGGTTGCATAACTGCTTTGCAAAATTGAGAGATGTGTGAATTTAAACATGGCTGGCTTTCAATTCACGTATTGTTTCAGAAAGTGCAAGTTCAGTCGGTTCACCTTTAAATGTGAACTGAATCAAATTTCTAGCTCCAACCTGAGCCACGAAGAAATGAAAAGATCTGTCATGCAATGATGGTGGAATGGAAATAGAGGATATATTTATTCGTGCTTTATTGGTCGCATAAGATATATGAGTTTTAAAAAACCAAAAAGTTCTTATGCTGTTTAGCATTTAAAATTCATTGCTAAAGTGTTTATGTCATCATTCTTTGTTGGTGGTCTCAGAGAAAGGTGATTATATTGAAACATATTGCATCTCTGCTTCTTGGATTTAATTGGGTGTTTTACTGGCTTGGCTTTATTTCTGTGTACCCTCAGCTTGGCTAAGCAAAGCTCTTATAGTCAGGTTTACAGTGCTTAATAATTGCATGCATACATTGTAAGCAATGGGACTGTGGTTTTTATTGGAATAATTTAGCCTTAATATATTTACATTGCACAAAGCAATGCCTCTCATTATTTCTGCCACTTAAAAACAAATCTAATCCCATTCCATTGAACTGTTCCTTTTCTACATACTACTCAAGTAGCACAAATGACCCCAATTAATTCACTCCTGTTCTATGTTCCAATAGTTTATATTTCTGTGGGTTTTGCTATCAGACTCCCACAAATGGGCCTACGGCTTGTGGCTTTGCCATGAGCAAACAATACCTGCCCAGAGTCTTGGACCTAACAAAGAAATCTTAAGAGTCTGGGATATTTGAGTGTTGACCCTCAATGGGGGAGACATGGAACAAGGTGGTGTCTTAGTATAGGATGACTCTGAAATGGTTGGAACAGGAAAAGTTAATTGGAGAAGATCAAGGGAGTATACCTCTCCCCTTCCCCAAGCTAAGTATGATATAATTTAGATCTCCATGTGAAAAGAATCTGTAGAAAATGCACCTAGAATCAAGAAGAGTGAGCGAGAGATTTCTGAGTTCTGGAAAGAATCTATTGGGCAGCTCTAATATGGGGAGCTGGAATTTGCTGTTGGTATTTTAGTTCTCTGCCTCCACCTATGCTCAACTTGTATATTTGTAAATAAACTCAAATATTACACACACAAAATTACATCTTCAGTGACCTTCCAACCAAATCCAGATAATTTATGTACCCTTGAACTTCTCTCTGCTTAACGAAGTGGGGCGAGACTGATCATATTTCTTAGATGAGAACAACTGTCTTAAAGTAGGGCTGGGGAACAGTGATGTGCATGGCCTTGGAGGTGGGGGTGTGACTTAGAAGGTATTATGGCCTGGGACAGACAGAGAGGTCTGGAGGGTTGCATTTAGCCCCTATCCTTCCTTAAAGGATTGCTTGCTCCTGTGTGATCCTGTCTGCCTGTTTAGATCACACAGAAACACTCTGTTCTGTGGCCCTCCTCCGTCGAATGCTAAAATGGTAATATGTGGGACAGGGCCTTTTCAGTGGTGGCATCTAGGCTCTGGTGTGGTCTCTCCCAGGAATCCTGTCTGTTTCCCCCTCTCTCAACCTTTGGAAAAACTGTGAAAGCACTCCTCTTAAAATCAGTTTTTATGTTTTCTGAGCTTCTGCCTGAAGATTATCTGACATAGTTCGCTGGCTTGACTGTCTACTTAAAATTATTTGCCCTATTATTTCATTGTGCCACACAATATTTTAATTATGGGCCATAAGCTGCTCTGATGGTCCTTTGTTGGTGCAAAGGTGGCAGATAGAAGCTGAAATAAAATAAAATATACTGTGGCAAGGTTCTTTCCCAGCATTCTCTTGGTTTCTGTTTATGAAGATTTCAGTGTTATTTCCATTTTCTTCTTCATGCTATGGAAAGCAATAGTTCAGCCTCCAAGAATGTCAAAAGCATTGCTGGTGTCCGTCCTATATTATTCTATCAACCATCTCCTCACAAGTTTTCTTTTCCTATCTATCTGAAAGTATTAAATTACATGGATTTCATTTGCCAGAGTTAATGAAACTGGAAGGATTATAAACTCAGCAAAAAAGGCAAGATCTAAACAGTTGTTCATCTGAATTCTAAGTATTTCTGCAAAGCCTAGGAAGGAGAGGAAGAGCCTACAGAGGCAGAGGAAAGCAGAACAGATCCTTGCTGCAGCTAAAAAGAGATGTTATGTATCATCTCAAATAGTTCAGCGTGATTATGCCTTGCATTTTTAGGAAGCAACGCCCCCCCCCCATTCTTAGAAACAAGAAACAATCTATGTCACTTTTTTCCTATTATTCTTTATCTTTTTTTCTAGTTTTGCATCAGTCTGGCACGCAGAAATTAAACAGGGGTACATACTTGCCCCAGCTTGTTTCTTTAAAAACCATCTGCTTACTTTCTTCATGCCAAATTACTGTTAAAAGCACAGAAGCGGAGCCACTTAAAATGCTGGCAAACCTATCAGCAACCCCTAAGCTCGCTTGACTTACCAATACTAAGCTGAGGCACTTTCAAGACAGCTGCTACTTTCGGGTGAGATTCAATCACATACAGTCAGACCTCAGTTGTCGAACGTAATCTGTACCGGAAGACCATTCAACTTCCTAAACATTTGACAACCAAAAACTGAAAGCGGAAGCCTCAACACAATAGGGAAACTCAAAACGGAATCCGCATAGCACATTTGGCTTCCAAAATTCGGAACAGTTACTTCTGGGTTTTCAGCGTTTGGGAGCCGAAAGGTACGATAACAGAGGAGTTCAGGAACCGAGGTTTGACTGTATCAGCAAATTCAGTTGACACAACTAAAGTTGATCTTTAGGTCTTGTGCAACAAACTCACTTCCTAAAAGATCAGACTTTTTGCAATAAGGAAAGTATTGTGGAAATGCACTGGGAAGTGTTGGAGGACACTTGCTTTGATGTAAACTGTCACCTCCCCACAAACAAATCAATATGAAGGCTCATTAGATAACTGATGGTTGTCTAATCTTCCTGTAAACAAATCAGGATGAATGCTCAGTGCACCGGTCATCTGAAAGCACCCCTGCGCTACCAAAAGAATCAGTTTTTTTGAATCCTATTTACTTTCTTGGAAACTAATGCAGCAACAGTTACTGTATTATCACAATAATCAGTGTTAGGGCCATATATTTGCCCAGTAGGATTATTCTAGGTGATACATTTTGCAGTTTCAAAGAAGTAAAGGTAAAGGTAAAGGTACCCCTGCCCGAACGGGCCAGTCTTGACAGACTCTGGGGTTTGTGCGCCCATCTCACATCTATTGGCCGGGGGCCAGCGCTGTCCGAAGACACTTCCGGGTCACGTGGCCAGCGTGACAAAGCTGCATCTGGCGAGCCAGCGCAGCACACGGGAACGCCGTTTACCTTCCCGCTGGTAAGCGGTACCTATTTATCTACTTGCACCCGGGGGTGCTTTCGAACTGCTAGGTTGGCAGGCGCTGGGACCGAGCGACGGGAGCGCACCCCGCCGCGGGGATTCGAACTGCCGACCTTTCGATCAGCAAGCCCTAGGCGCTGAGGCTTTAACCCACAGCGCCACCCGCGTCACTTCAAAGAAGTGCTTCTTGCCATTTTTCTATTTACAGACTTAAGGTGGTACAGTCTCCTCTTGGCTCCCTCTCTCGGTGCTTTAAAAGTTTCCTTCTCTTCACTATGTTTTTCCCTCTTCTACACAAAACCGCAATGATTAGAACTCAATACAATTCATCACTACTGTCTGCTTTACTGATTCCATCTAATTAAAATTATTTTTTTTTAAGGTGGAAAGATAATTGCTTTTTTCTGTTAGAACTTTAATATAATCGACCTCATAAGACTCTATAAGAGTTTAATATAATCTGCCTCATAATCCTCCAACACTACTGCTGCACACCATAAATAAATTAAAATCGAGGGGAAATTATGTTAAAACAGCATTCAGACTGAACCACAAAACCATGAAAGTGGTGCAGAAAAATTCTGCTTAAAACTGCCATACATTTGCAGCACTGATGCTTTAGGTTCACGATGCAAGAGCCTCACCTCGCAGGGCCTGTTGCATGTCCTGGGTAATTCATTACCTACACAGCTAAACCAAATAGCGCAGAAAATAGCTTTACAGTAGCTGTTCACCTACAGAGTCACTATTTACCAACAGTGAAATACTGCAGGATCAGCAAATAATAACTGGCACCACAGGTGAAGGACTTCTGGGTTCTAAGTGAGAAATGCAGAGCGATAATGCAGGATGGAGTGCTATTGTTTAGAATTTCTGGTGTGCCACTCCATTGTTCTTCCTCCTTTGCTGTCCAACACATACACACTCTCACACACACACACTCACACACCCCTTCAGTCAGCATTCCATGCCCACTTAGCATGCTCAGTGCTTACAGGCCACTTAGAAAGAAAGGTTCTGAACCCTTATGGTCCCTCACCCCTCAAAGAATGTATGCACTTCTGCAAACTTCACACTGGGGCATTTTAGCTACACATTGTTGCAGTGTGAAGTGTTTGTTTGTTTGTTTGCTTGTTTGGCATACCTCCGGGTTCTCCTTGTTGCTGTGTACAGTCATACCTTGGGCTGAAGTAGCTTTGGGTTGAGCATTTTTGGGTTGCACTCCGCAGCGACCTGGAAGTAATGGAACACGTTACTTCTGGGTTTTGCCACTCGCACATGCGCAGATGCTCAAAATGACATCATGCACATGCGCGGAAGCGGCAAATCGCAACCTGCACAGACACACAGATGTGGGTTGCGTTCGCTTCAGGATGCAAACGGGGCTCCGGAACGGATCCCATTTGCATCCAGAGGTACCACTGTATGTCCATTTGGCCTCCTCGGGAAAGCGGCTCTGGAGGCAGGACTCTGGCCTCCACTGTGAACCAGCCTACTGAAGGCAGGATTGTCGTCCTGCTGTCATATTGGCCAATGGTGCAGGAATTTAGGGGCGTTCCCCAGGGCGCGGTGCCAACTGACCAGTAGCAGCACTTGACACCGCACCCAGGGCAAGGATAAATGACCAGCCTGCAGGGACTTTTGGCCTCTTTCTTGCCATGCCACCTTCTGTCTGATACCCAGACGGGGGCTAGGGCCACACTACTGCAACAGGGACCACTTGGGGGGTGGCCCGATTTGACGTAGGTCATAGGCCATAGGGCATCACACACACACACCCCACCCTGCTGGCTTCACCCTTAGAAACACTCCCAGCGGCCGGGCAGTAGTGACATATGCAGTTGCTTACCTCATTGCCTATGGTCAAGCCTTCACATTTGTAACCAATAAAGTTGTGGCCTTATTTGATCCCCAAACCTATATGCCATGGAGTTGTCTAGTTATTTCCCTTAGGGAACAGGGCGGTCACGGGGCCTTGCCACACAAGTATATACATACACATATACTTTAAATCTGTTCTGGGAGTCTCTCACCAAAGACTACTTGCCCCAAACTTGGATCTTGGCATTCAGGAATTATAATTATGCCAAGATCCAAGTTTGGGGCAAGTAGTGTTTGGTGAGAGACTCCCAGAACACAAAATATGCAGCAAAGTAAAGTGTGAGGCTGTTGGACCTTTAAAATATGTCCCTCCAAGTGAGTTCCAAAATTGTCCCTCTTCTCCCAGCATAGGAAAAGACCATATATGTGGTAAGTTAAAAAATGGTTTACTGTACTTACAAACTCTCCGAAGGTCTGATTCATGTACTTTTCCATACTTCAGTCAGAACAGTTGCACAGGCAGTAAAATGTAGCTTAGTTACAAAGTGGGGAAGGTTCCTTGATTATTGGTACAGTGGTACCTCTGGTTACGTACTTAATTAGTTCCAGAGGTCCGTTCTTAACCAGAAACTGTTCTTAACCTGAAGCACCACTTTAGCTAATGGGGCCTCCTGCTGCTGCCGTGCCGCCAGCACCGCGCGATTTCTGTTCTCATCCTGAAGCAAAGTTCTTAACCCGAGGTACTATTTCTGGGTTAGCGGAGTCTGTAACCTGAAGCGTATGTAACCCTAGGTACCACTGTATAGGAATTCAAGAGTAGCTGGGGAGATCCATGCAGCTAAGCTGGAGAAGCTGGCTCAAACCTCTTTACACCTGAGCTTCTCAAGTAGACTACAGGGGGCAGAGGGAATAGGCTTGATTACCTATTTCCTCCCAAGGTAAGGGAAGTGCCACAGCAAACCTGTCAGGACAGGTTATTCTATGGCATTAACCCCTTCATGCATCAATTAGACCAGTGTTTCCCAACCTTTTTTGGGCAAAGGCACACTTGTTTGATGAAAAAAATCTCGCGGCACACCACCATTACAGCCCCGTGACGTCAGCACGCAGCGTCATGCCGGGAGGGACGCACGAAAGTGAACGTTTTCAATTTTTTCCCTCCCCCTTGCCAGGGAACCTCCAAACTTTGGGGGTGGGGGGGAGGAGGCAGCAAAGCGAGGGACTGAGGGACCCTAACCCTAACCCTCACCGATCACCCGGGAAAGCATGCGAACGAGGAGCCCCCGTGTCCTGCTCCCAGCAGCGGACGGCACAAAGCGAGGAGGCCTGGACAAGGCAGCACGCTCCCCGCTCTCGCTGCATCGGGGCTTTTCTCCTCCAGGCCGCTTTCGAAGTCCCCTTCTGCGCTCCCAAGAGCCGGAGCCGCTGCTTCCAGGCCCTGTCCGAGCCCCGACTTGTGGCCTCACTTCGAGGAGCGCCTGTTGCTGGGGACGGGGCTGCATCCCCCTCAGCCGCCGCCTCGATTCCTTCCAGGAGACCCGACGGCTCCCCCTCTCCCGCTCGCCCTCCTGCGCCCGCAGCAGACCGAGACCTCCCCGCCCCCGCCCGGCTCGGCCCTACCTGGGCGCCTCCAAGCCCGGCCGGCTCCGCGTCGCGCTCCACGCCGGGCAGCTGCAGCGGGGGCGCGCGGCGGCCTGGCTGAGCGCGCCCCGGAGCCGCCACGCCGTCGCTTGCGAGTCCCTCCGAGAGCCCTCGGGACTGACTCCGGAGTCGCGAGGCGGCGCGTCGCCCAGGGAAGGGGTGGCTTCCCACAAGTTCTCCAGGAAGCAAACGCCCTCACCCGCCTCCCTCCAGGCAACATCTCGCGGCACACCAGGCAACATCTCACGGCACACTTGTGTGCCGCGGAACACCGGTTGGGAAACACTGAATTAGACATAAGTATATTGGTTATAGGAGGCTGGTTATCCCCCCCACTCCTGAGTATGCTAATATCTTGTGTATAGGTGGTGCTATTTTGGCTACTCTCCCCGTGAAAATAGGAAATAGAATAAATGATGCAAATATAAGATTTATGACAACAAGCATTCCCAGGGTTGTGTATGAATACTTTGTGGTCCTTTACACAAGTAGCATGCCCTAAGTATGCAGTTGACCAGCAGGAAGTGGGAGGGTCTGAGTTTGCACAAGATTTGTACAATGGACTGTGAAGAAAAGGTGGGGGCCAAAAATGTAATTTTAAGATGCATTGTTGTCCTTTGTAAACTGCTTGTAGGTTTTCTGTTGAGTAAGTGGCATATACATTTTGTTACATCAAAAAATTAAAATCATTTCCAGACAGCAAACTAAAATTCATACAAGAGGGGGAAATGGAACTCCAGATTTTGACAGTCTTTTACTCCAGTGGAACTAGAAAATCTGGGATGCCATCAGTGCAAAAGCAAAACCATCACATGAAGTGAAAGATGCTGCAGGAAAAAATAAAAGCACACAACATTTGTACTTAAACACACACACACCGATCCAATTTGCTAGAAGTTCAAATGAGCTGGCTCCTCAATCTAAAAAATATGAAACGCTTTTCCTGTTTGAAAGACCTTGGCTGCTACAAATACTCTAGCTAAGATAATAGAACTGTGTGTTGCATATTTCACATGCTGAACATTTTTCTTTGTACTATTCTTTTTTATATTTTTGATTTCTGTGTTACCTCTGGATCAATATTCTCTCTCTCTTTGTTTAAAGTCAATGTAAAATACTTTTCTAAGATAGATAGATAGATAGATAGATAGATGATAGATAGATAGATAGATAGATAGATAGATAGATAGATAGATAGATAGATGATAGATACACACACCACAGCTGGGGTCTGGGACCATTGTTTGAGTGATTGTTTGGATATTGATTTATTTTGTTGTCTAGTCTATAGATTATAAGTGGAAGATTCCTGGAATATGTAACTGTGAGCTGTCCTAGGTAAAAACAAAATGAAATCCAGCAACCCTGTTATTCCACATCTGTGGCTATCTCTCTGTTCTTTTAGTCACAGCTAACAAATGAAAGTGCAGTTGGTTTGGGGGGGATTTGTTGTTGTTTTACAGGAAGATTAAACAGGACCATTTTTAAGTGGACAGGTTCTTGCACCTTAAAGCTGGGCAAGCGGAAATGCAACTATTGGTTAGAGGATGAAGCTTCTGTCTGCCCTATGTCCCTGGAACCCATGCAGGAGGGGAAAGATGACAACCTTAACTGCATTTATTATTTCGGTCACAGACCAGTTCCAGCTCACATACAATATCAGAGAAGTCATCAAACACGATAGGGATACATTTGAATTTGCAATTGGGTATAACAGGGACAATACAGATATAACAGCAGTTAAAAATATATAAGTTAAATCTCAATCACTAAAATATAACCTAAAACCTTAACTGAAATATACATTAAAAGAGAGAAAGAACTGGATGGGAGAAAGGCCTAGAATATGCAATCATTGCAGGCTCCAAACGGAAGGAACTATTTAAATTACATCTGATAAATAAACTAAAAGCTATTAAAAGAATGAACACTTTGAATTCAACGTGCTGAACAAACCAATTAAAGGGGACAAAAGAGCAAGTGTTATTGTTTTGCACATTCTATTCCAGAAGCTCTCCACTGTAACAGATTTATTGGCACTCCAGTGGCAAATCAATCTTCTTAGCTTAAGGTTGAAGGCTCTTTTCCCTCCATGGCTTTTACACAAAAGCCTTTCAAGCCACCGTTTCCACAGCGCACAGATTATCTTACAGTTAAGGATTTTATTCTTCCTCCTGGCAAAACCAAAGAAGTCACACACCAGTCCTGGGACTTATCTCTTATAAACCTGGCACACGAAGGTTCCTGAAGCAAACAAACACACAAAAGGAACACTCAGAACCAGGGTAATACATGGAAAATACAGAGGTGGATTTAGGGGAGCGTGACTGGTTCTGTCGCATTGGGCGCAGAGCCTCAGGCTTGCTGCTCCCCTGTGCTCAGTAGATAGGCTTGCTGCTCTCATACATAGCATATAAGAGCAGCAAGGCTATTCACCAAGGCAGAAGAGGAGGAGGAGGAGGAGACACTGCTGCCACCATGACTTTACACAACAGCTATGGTGACCCCACCATGTTGAAGCAGGAGTGGGGCAACACCTTCCTCTTCCTCCTTGGTGCCACTTCTCTCAGGTGCCGCCCAAGGTACCTGCTTCCTCCTGCGTCATTGGTGGGCCGGTTCTGCTGGTGGTAGATCAGAATCCTAGATAAACCCAAAATAATGGAAAACAAGCTTAAAACAAACATCTAGGCCTCCTTCAAACTCCCATAGAGCAGCCCATCTGCTGCCTCCTCCAGACTGGCTTCTGAACCTTTCCCAGAGGAACTGGCTACTGAGCATGCTCCACTGTGAGGGAGGAGAAGGTAGCTGATGGTTCAGCTGATGCACCCTCTGTTGGTTTTGCAATGTTTTCTCCTGCTCTGCATAATGAGAATAGCAAACAGCATGGGTTGCACTGACACGTAGACAGATCCTTCCAACAGTCAGGATGTGCATTCATCAGCATTCAATGTGATGTGTTAACATCCCTTCTGACTCCGGCCCTTGGCTCATCTAAACGAGTGTGGTCTACTTTGATGGGCAGAAGTTCTCCAAAGCCAAAGTTCTTTCCTAGTCTGGCTAAATGAGATCCTTTAATCAGATATGCACTGCCAGGGACTCAGCTTGAGCCCTTATACATGCAGAGCATGTGCTGGTGCTGCAACACAGGACCTAATGCGTCCATGTTGATTAAAGTTGATAGGAGAATATTTACCAATTTCTGAAATCCATGCTTTGAGCCCTTCATCCGAATTAATTTCATTGGGAGGAAAGTGAATGTTTATAGTGAGGAGAAATGAAAGAAACATAAAGGAAGCAATGAGTTGAGTTAAATAAGTATTTTTCCGCCCGGGTTTTTCATTCACTAGGCCCTAAGGGATTAAATAGAGAAACTGTTGTACCAGACTAAACACTGTTATGGATTTGCTGTTGTGCGCATACTTATCACATGAGTTTTGCTTAGGAAGGAGGGTGAATGCAGTTAATATTGTGGGGGTAGTATTGTCAGAAAGACATGACACCTGCCTCCTCCTCAAAACTATTATATTTTACACAGAAGGAGAATGAATTCCAAAGACTATGTGGGGAATTGTGACATGAAATTTCACTTCTGCAGACAAACCATTTTTTGTTTTGGGTTTTTGCCCCCCCCCCCAATTTGACTGAAGGCAATTCAAAACATGCACTTCTGGGAGGCTCAGTGCTTGAGAGGAAGCTTAATCCAATCTAATTCAATTTTATTTATATAGCATCTTCCATCAAAGAGATCGCAGAACCCTGCACCACTCAAAGGCAATTAAAGCATAATAATCTCCAACACATAATAAAAAGAATAACAAATGTGCACAATAAAAAGAGGCACACATTGTAAGGAGGCAAATGAGGACAAGAACGGAAGGTGGCTTCCCTATACAAAACAAGGCTGACATTTGCAAAGTGTGTGCTTAAGGAGAAAATGCCGACACCTTTTTCCTCTTCTTGCCTTTTCTCTTTCTCTCGCTCTTTAAAAGGATTGCCTCTGTAGGCTGTAAGAAATACACATTTTCAATGTGGAACAGCTCTCAGTAAAAGCATCTTCACATTGGGATGCATGACATACAACTGCGTCCACCTGCTGATGGGAAGCTCTTTGATGCGATGGAGATAAAGGAGGAGGTGATTTTCCAGCAGAGCGAACACAGGGGGTTTTGCCACTGGAGGCAAAACTGAAAATCCCACCCAACTCCTCTGCAGCCTCCTGTCTCCTCCCCAGCTGCAGGCACCACTGAGATGCCTGGAGGTGGCCCAGGGAGTATTTGGAGGCCAGAGAGATGCAAATGGAAGTAGCAAGCAGGTAGGAGGGGCAGCAGGCAGGCAGGGGCAAGTTGGCACTGTTAGGTTTCTGTTTGTTGCCACTGTGCAGTGCTTGGAGTCACAAGACTCCGTTTACATTCCAGAGTCTCCAGACTGTTGGAAGTCTCAGAGAAGACGGGAGACAGACGTTGATATTACTAGTTTCCTGTTTCTTTGTACAGTTGGCTCTCTGCTCTCACAGAGAGAGGATGTTTTATTTCTTTTCTGTCTGTGTAGTTAGAAATAAAATTCTTAGCATGTAGCTCATATTTCTCGTCTTCTGCTGCTGCTGTATACTCTGCGTAATGAGGGAACATGCCTGGAGCCTCATCAAAGGCTCATGTCATTAATCACATCGGAGGACTCGACTGGAGGAGTAGCTCGGTTGAATGCAAGTCCGACAGGCACATGGGCATGCAGGTATACGGAGGAGGCTACCAACCCAAGGCAGTGGTGAGTGGCACACTCCTCAGAGGCTGGATCTGCCGCCCCTCCCAAGTGTCCACTGCCTGCCGCCCTGAGGAGACAGCTTCATGGCACTGCTTTGCAGATTCCTCCTTTCTCATTCAGCTCTCTTGCACCACCTCCATACTGTTCCAAAGGGCCCATCAACACCTTTTGTCATGTTAACAGCCACTATCCCTGGCTTGGAAAGGAAGCTTAGCCTGCCTTTTTCCACTGGCTGGAATCCTCCCTTCAATACTCCAGTTATTATCTTAATACTACTATTTATTACTTTCTAATATGCATTAACAGACTCTGGTACCCGAGCTATAAGAGAATACTGAAGGGGTGTTAGTTGCACCACAAACTCCTCCTTTAAGTTCATTTTCCCCTCCAGCGATTTGTCTGATTGTGTAGCAGAACCTGGCACCATGTTGGATGAGGCATTTTCTGCTGACAGTACAAAGGTCTCACTATTTCCCCTCTCCCTTGAGCAAAAAATTGAAGTTAAATAGCTCATTTTAAGGTGAGGAGCAGCAGCCAACTTTCCCCTTTGATAACAACGCATTTAAAGATTGCTAACTTTGAGATTGTCATAAATAATGCTTTCTGGTACTGTGGGGGGGGGGTGAGCTATGGATTCATGCAGCCATCTTCTAGCTTGCTGGCCACGCCCCCTTATAATTCATTCTTGACAAGTGTCTCTGATCTTTCCCTGATGGGCCTCTGTTTATTAATTTCACTTTGAAAATGATTCGTCAGAGTATTTTATGTAACCACAGTGCTTTCCTGTGCAGCATTTTGTTGCCATTAAAATTAAAGGCATGTAATGCAAGACTGGTCCTTTCAGAGTCAGCGAGACAGAATGATGTCGCATCTAAATTAATACTTACCTCTAGAGCATCTCTTATGAAATGAGCAGTACATAGCAATATGCAGGGGACACCCACAAGGATTTCAGCAGTTGTGAACTAGCGCTTGCCAAAGTGGTGGTGGGGCTGAATCTATTGTGCAAAATGGGCCATCCGTCTAATTTGTCATAATATAGTTCCTTGTCTATTACAGCAAGCTTTCTGATTTATAAAAGGATATAAATATAAGCTACTCTAGGAGTGGGTTGGTTTAAAAATAAAAAGTGGTTAAAATTATGATTCGGAGCAAACTTCAGTTGTACCTCATTGTTATGTACTGAAATTCTCACCCTGGGCCAGCAGGGGGATACTGTAGATAGTTTTCACTCAGGTCCACATATGCAAATAAGGGATTGAAAGTGACGTTCAGTGATTGGATAGTTACAGAAAGTGGTTACTGTTGCGTTCTAGTGGAGCTCTATATAAGCAGGCTGGCTGAACCCTTCAGTTCAGTTCTGTTCTGGCCTGTGAATAAACAAAAGCTGTTTGAAGAATCACTGTTTCGTCTGATATGTTCACCCACAACATACACTCATCTTATTTGTTCACAAGTAGCTCATCTGAAAGTAAATCCTTATCAAAGGGGAAATTAAGTCTTGAAATTGCCCTTGTAAACTTGGAAAAAAGTATTCCTTTCAGCACTAATTCAGACCAACATATAGAGCAGCTTACGTGACCCTCTGTTCCCCAGCTGTTGTTAAACTACAACTCCCATCATCCCTGACTACTGGTCCTGCTAGTTAGGGATGATGGGAGTTATAGTCCAACAGCAGCTGGGGACCCAGGTTTGAGAAACACTGCTCTAGACTATTTGTAGTTCCTTTCAACAGGGTTCATATGTGGCCGTTCAAATCACATGTTGACATATGGTCAAGCATTTTCTCTGCATTTTCTCATTTGTTTTTAAAAGAAATCATTACAATCCTTTCCGTACAAGGCAGGCACTTTTTAACTAAACAATAATGGGTTTCTTCACCCTTGCTCTTTTATTTTTGTTAACATTTAGTGCTACAAATGAGTCATACAGATTGTGTAGGAATAGACAAATTATTAATTATTAACAGCTTTATAATATGGGGGGAAGTGGCAGCAAATGTCATCGCTCCCACTAATGAAACAAATATAATTGGATTGCGTAATCGTGTTAGAGACTCTGAGGAACTTTGGTGGTTTGTTTATTTGGGAATGTGACTTGTTATTACCATTAATAAAATTCACCAACTTAAGGCACAGTCTTATAGTTGAGATACACCAGGGGAAGAAATCTAGTAGGGATGGAGATTCAGATGGATGTTGGACTCCAACTCACATCAGCATCCAGCCAGTCAGCATGGTCAATCATTAGGGATGATGGGACTTGTATCCAGGTGGGATACCTGGAGGTCTCCACCTACCTCAGTCAGTTGTCCAATCCCACCTGGGGGAAGCGTTGCCAAGGAGACCAGGCCAGGTAGGGGAGGGATTACCTGCCCACACAATAGAGGGAGGATCTTACCTGGGAATCCTCACTTGGCTCCAGAGTTTCTCCCACCCTACCCACCCTCAGTTAATGTCTTCCTTTGCAGGTTAACTTTTATTCATAGGTTTTGCAGGTTAACTTTTCTTCACAGGTATGCGGGCGCTGCTACGATAAGGTCGCCGGAAAGGAATTTCCCTGCATTGGCAGGTTTCGCCTTTCCCGTAGCAAAACGTCACAACTTTGGCGGTATCAGGCCTTGGGCAGAATCCTTTAGTCCATCTTCCTCTTGGCGGCGGCGATACCAGGGTTCCCCGTTAAAGGGGTTTCTGAAGGGAGGCTTTGACCGTACGCCGAAAGGTCGTCATTGCTCTCCCCTGCGGCGGCGGCGTAACGGGGGCGGCTATCTCTGCTTGAACGTATGTTCTCCAGAGCCGGCCCATCCCCCCCACACACTGGATAACCCTGAAGCTCCATAGGTCCCCGGCTGGGGACTGGGGAGGGAGAACGCCCAATGCCTGAGCCAAGGTCTACCCACATTTGAAATTTAATAAAGTTGTGGCCAATTTAATCCCATAGCATGTTGTCTTGAGTCGTTATTCCACATGACCGGGGGGGGCGCTCGGGATCTGGGGACTCCGCCTGTCCACGCAATGGCATGTACCCCTAAGTGAACAGTGTTCCCTGCCAAGCCTACATATTTTTACAAATGTTATATAATGATCTGTACCAGTTTTGTTTCATTTTCCTTTCAGTTCATCAAATACCAGTTTTCCTAGTCTGTTTGTTTGAATATACTCATCTAAATATAAATTGAACTCTGCAAAGAGTTGCCCTAAAGAGATATCTGCTTAGCATCTTGGACTTGACAAAGGAGTCTTAATAACCCGGGATATTCAGGCTCCATCCATGGAAGCTAATTGCTTCTTGACATAAGACTGTTCTGTAATGTCTGAAAAGGGCAGGAGGTGGTGTAATCTAGGTCTGTATGTGAAGAGAATCAATAGTTTGGGGATTAAAAGCAAAACAGATTGGAATTGCCTGGGTGGGGGAGAGAGACTGTCAGCTAACAGCATCAAGGGTATCTGTCTGCCGTTTGTTTGTTTGTTTGTTTGTTTGTTTGTTTGTTTGTTTATCCATCCATCCATCCCTACTTATCTATCTATCTATCATCTATCTATCTATCTATCTATCATCTCCAAGATCTGATGTAGTACAGTGGATTACCCTGTTGGAATGTGCCTTCACCTATGCACAATTTATGTATATGTAGGTAAACTCAAATACTAGTAACTTGGAACTTACACACCTTGTGTGCATTCAGCTTTACGTGCTTGGCTGAAAAAGAGGAGTGGAAAGGGGGTTTGTGTCTGTGAAAAAAGACTTTGGCAATCCCACCCACCATTTAACACCCTTTAGGCGCTATCCCTGGAATGTCACCCCAGTGTGGGTTTAGAATCGCCTGTGTCACAGAACTCTATGAGGCTCCAGTGATTTCCTTCTGAGAGAAACCAAAGCTAAGTAATCGTTGTACTCCTGGAACTTCTTGCCACTCTAAAACATGGGATAAGCATAACAATATGTTACTCTCTTTGTAGAGTTTTCTCCCATAGAGCTTTCACCAGGTTTTTGAGCAAATCAACTAAAGTGAGAGCTCAAATAATTTCTTTTCACAGGTGTGAGTTTCACTAGAGCTGAAAACCATCCTTGGTTCAGCTTTACTGAAGTGTAAGAATGGAGAAACCATTTTTCCCACCCTTTCCTGGCTAGAAAAAGCTGAACTCCTCCATGACAAATTTCAATATACTTTACCTCACGTTTCTGTGCTGTGTTACTTCTTCATGCCACAACTGACACACCAAGAGCTTTGGGTGTGGGATTTCGAAAGAGTTGTTGAATTGGTGTACTGTAATTAATCTGTTGCCTCGTTAATAAGAAACAATGCTTTGCCACTAGCCTTTAGCCACTGTGATGCACAGTGAACAGGAAAAAGACATGACAGGACAATTAAGTAGAAAAAGAGGAAGAGTGCGAAAGTGAGGGTGATGGAGAGCAAGAGGGTTGGACTGAATGCAGAATGAAGGAGAGGCTGCCTTCATCCTGACCACAAATCCTAGACTACTACCGTATTTTTCGCTCTATAAGACGCACTTTTTCCCTCCTAAAAAGTAATGGGAAATGTGTGTGCATCTTATGGAGCGAACGCAGGCTGCGCAGCTATCCCAGAAGCCAGAACAGCAAGAGGGATCATTGCTTTCACTGCACAGCGATCCCTCTTGCTGTTCTGGCTTCCGGGATAGCTGCACGAAGCCTCCTCAGGGCAGCGGGAAGAACGTTTCCCCTGCCCTGAAGAGGCTTTGCGAAAGCAGCGATCCCTCTTTCTGTTCTGGCTTCTGGGATTCAGAATATTTCTTTTCTTGTTTTCCTCCTCCAAAAACTGGAGCGAAAAATACGGTAAGTACGGAATTGGGTTTTTCAAGAGGACTTATAAACAGGGTTGGAAAATAAATGAATTGTCTCATATGTGAGGGAAGGAAGCACTGGTTAACTGGAATATGAGGAACCTGTGGATCCTTCTAACCATGGTTCAGAAGTGGTTTGCCTGGTGGGACAGAATTGCAATGTTAGTTGGTCTCTCTCCCCCAACTTTCAAGCCTTTCCTCTCTTCACGGCTTAAGTTGGAGCAACAGGATATGACTTTCAAACTCCACACCGAATGATTTGGCCCATTCGGCAGCATGATACTGGACGGCCTGTTCGCTTCCTGCCTTGTTCCCTGCTGTTGCCCATTTTGTGGGAAAGCACATATTTCCCTTTTTATTTTCTATGTGGAAAAACTAATGTGTAAAGCAGCTCTGGGCTGTACTGGCAAGTTATTCTTTGGCAACTGATGGCTGCTGCACACATTACACTTTTTAGGTGTGCACCTGAGTATGCAAAGCACAAATTAAGAATAAATGTGCTTGGAAACACAGATGTCATATACACAAGAGGTTCATGAACCAGAACCAGAATTGGCTACTGCACCCTGTCAAATGTGCAGTGGCCAGGAAAGCTGGATTTGCTGCTTTATAACGTGTGGCTGCAGCTCTTGGCAAGAAACAGGGCTTCCTCGGACCCAGGTTAATGTTTGTCTTCGTAAAAGTAGCACTGTATTGTTGTTCTGTACAATGACTATTGTTCCACACCACTTTTCCTGGGTGAGAAGCTAGCAGGGAGCTCTTTCTGGAGAGAATGGAATAGTTCAATGGCAGAGAATACACACTCCCATAGAGTGTATCTATCCCATTCTGGATAGCTCAGTTGGTTAGAGCATGGCGCTGCTAATGGCAAGGTTGCAGGTTCGATCCCCGTAAGGGACAGGCTGCATATTCCTGCATTGTAGGGGGTCGCTCTAGATGATCACCTATGATTCTATGAGATATGTGGTGGCCATTTGTTGCTTATATGCTTGGCCAATCACAAGGAAGGCCATTTCCATTAAATATTGCAAGACAGTAGCTACGTATACACCATACTTGTAAAGTGCATGACTAAAGAACCCTATTAACTGTAGTTTGTGAGGTATGTTGGGTACTGTAGCTCTGTAAAGGGTAAACTTCAGCTCTCAGGATTCACTGGGGAGTCCATGTGCTTTGAATGTGCCCTGAATACAGTGGGTTTTTCCAGGGGGCGTGGGGGGTGCATACCCCTAAACATTTTGTGAATCTAAGTTTGGCCTCATTGAGGGGCAATATTTCCATATCAGTAGGAAAATAAGAGTACCCCTGAACATTTATATTTTTTTGGGGGGAAGCACTGCCTGAATATATGGTGTATACACAGCCAAGATGTTTGAAGAAATCATCTCCCAGCAGTGAGCTAGATGAACCAGTAACCTGACTAAAATATACATCATGCTTTCATGTCTAGAACCATAAATTGTAGGTATGTACTATATCAAACCTGGAGAAGGAATTGGCAAACCACTCCAGTATTTTGTCAAGAAAACTCCATGGACATAAAAAAAGGAGAAGCTTTGAGAAGAAAGTGAGAGTTTCCAAGGCATGCTCTGGTTCATGGGGTCACGGAGAGTTGAACACGACTAAGACGACTAAACAACAACAACACTATATTAAATGTTCAAGGTTTTGTCCATGGTGAGGTCTAGCCACATCTGTTAAAGCTGAATTTTAATGCAAGTCTTTAAGAGATCCTTTCTGATCAGATGAGATTTTTAGTCTCTTTGAGAGGGATTATTTGTTACAGATATTAAACATGTTTAATATATACACCAGTATTCATAAAGCTTCTTTTTTTCCGTTGCCTCACTGTTTAACCAAAGCCAATAAAAACTCAATATGTTTGCGAGTTCCTACAAATTGTTCTTTTGAAATACATTTTTTTTCATATCATGCCACCCAATGAGCTTTATTTATTCACCCTTATTCATTACTTGTTTAGCACCAGCAAATTACATTGCATATAAATGGCTATCAGATGCTATGTTCTTTTTTAAAAGAAAAAATAGTTTCATTTGAAGTTAACATCTTGCCTTAATGAGAAAGGGAAAACAGCTAGTTGATATCACATTGCTGCAATTCATTTATTCTGGTCATTCAAAGCTGCCATTTAAACACAGCACTTTTTTCCCTTTTTTCTTTTTTCTTTTTTGGTCTTGTCTTGCCTTTCTTCCTTTCCACTAATCATAGCTGATATGCTTTTAGATGCCCTGGCTTCTGAGCTGCATTCTGTTGAAACCAAGGGTATTTCAGAAGCTTCCCAGAAGTCCCTCCACAAATAGACCATAAACAATGGACAAGCTTCCCTGACAGGCATAGCATTCTCCAATCCGCACCTTCCCAAAGCCACTATATGGCACATGCTCAGATCACTTGAGGCAGTTGCCAGCAAGCCTGGCAAGCGCCACATCCCTTGGAGTGTCATGTTTAGGAATGTTCTCTGCAATTTGCAGATGAAGCGCTGGACATGCAACATGCTCTCAGTAGATAGCACAGGGTCTATCGAAACCTTCTAAGCCACACTTTAAAAAGTGGGGGGGGGAGAGTTTAAAACTGAAGTAAAGAGAAAACTGCCTGTGTTTAGGCTGAACTCTCATATTTTATCTCTGATCTAAAGTCCGGTGCCAGGGTAACTCTTGCTAAATACCAATAGACCCAAAAAGTTCTGTTGGGTGGAAGCTGCAACTGAGGGTCTCCAACCCTACTTGTTTTGCAGTATCGGCATTCCTCTGTGCTGAGAGGAAAACAAGCTGGAGGAACACAGCGGACAGATTTTTTTTAAAAAAAATATTAGCTGACTGTATTTAGGTTGCCATCTGCTGGAGAATATTCCACCTGTCTTTGCCCCGTAGGGAGATGCCCACAAACAGAAAGCAAGAAGCCATTCGTGTCTTCCCAGTACTGTATTCAGTTTCAAGTGACAACTTTCCTAGGCTCTGTTTTTCCTTTCATTTAATCTTGTGTCTGGCTTCAATTTACTTGTTTGTTAATTGTTTCAATCGCGGCGCTTTGTTCAGGTGATGTCTCCTTTGTGGTCGTACAAATTAGATAATTGCAGCAATTGGCAGCATTTTCCCTGGCACAGGATTTCAGCTCATGGGTAAAATATGAAGTTGCAACAGTTTAGGTCTATAATGCTGGCACATTGAGCTTTCAGTAAGACCCACAAGCTAGTTCAGTAGGACTGCTTGGATGGTTAATTGATTCAGTCCCAGAGACTTCAGGGGCTATCCAGACAGGAAATGCGACAGTCCTGGTTTCCATTTTTGCATTTATTCAGCCCAAATGAGAAGAAAATGTTCTTCCTAAGTTTTTAAAAAATGCATGGTGAGTGAGAATAGTATATCAATGTGATTTGCTCTTTGGAAGTAGGGAGTACTTACTGATTTCCCATATACCTATCAAATGCTTTTTAAAAAAAAGTACACTGAAATAATTGCTTGCTGATTGTCTCACAAAATGGTGTTATATTCTTTCCTGACAAAAGAATTTAGGGCGGTGTGCTATGTCCTGGCTCCTTTTCAAAGGGAACTTGATCTTCTGGTTTTGATTGTGCTAATATAAAATACAGGGCAAATTGTTTTTGAAAAGCAAATTATCTCCAGAGCAACCATCAGTACAAACTGCTCCTTTGAAATATCTCAGAAAATTTAAAGTATTACCCAAAGCTCGGGACTCTAACACGCTTCTGGGATTTACTGTCAGCTGGAAGAAACCAGTTTACCAAAATGCATGAGAGTACTGCCTACTTCAGGTTCACAAGAGCTGGTCCCTGGTTATAGCCACATCCACACCATATATTTAAAGCACATTTAAAGCACATGGCTTCCTCCAAAGAATCCTGGGAACCGTAGTATGCCCCTCACAGAGCTGCAAAGCCCGGCACCCTTTAACTACAGTTCCCAAGATTCTTTAAGTGTGGATTGTGGGTGTTACCTGTGGCCACAACCCATCTCCAGCTCCTTCCTTCTGCTCCCTTTCTCCTCTCCAGCTCATCTCCCAAAGTGCCCTGATTCTTCTTCTTCCTGTTGCATTACACCATCTCCAGGCCCTCAGGGGGAAGGGGTGGGATGAGAAGCACACAAAAAATGGAAGCCCAAACAGGCTGATCACTGCATCCTAATGGGCAACAGAGCCAGGCTGATGAACAACTGAAGCCCAGCTTGCATTGGAATGACCAAAAGCAATAAATCTGGGGTCAGCACTGTGTAGGAAAAGAGAGGTTTCAGAAGGTGCACCTCCATACATTATAGCACAGTGCAACCAATGACAGAACTCAGCCACCAAAACTTTGCCTCCTGTGCAGGGATTAAAAATTACAAGACACCCTGTTGTATCTAATAGAATCTAATCTCTCTTTCTCTCATGTGTGTGGAAAAAGAAAGGTGAAAGGGAGAACGTTATACAAAGCAAGGTGAACGTTTTTCTTTATATCAACACGCACAAAGCATAGCCAATGCACATAGCCTGCACATCTAATCTTCTTAGAACCACGCAATACTATACTTTACACTCACCAAAGAAAAGTGGTTCTTTTAAAAGGGGGAGCACAGATGAGCAATGCTTGGTGTACTGGTGAAACAAATCACCTGTCCAAGGTGGCTTCTAGAAAGACAAGTCTGGTCTTGTGTCTGAATGGTTCAGCAAGAAGTTCTAGTGTTGCCCCTAATAGGAAAGGCTCTATTTCAGGCAGAAAAATGCCTTGGGCTGCCCCTGGCTGAGTCTGGCTATACTATGGGAACAGATGGTGCTGCCTTATGAGTAAGTTAGACCCATGGTCCATCTAAAAAAGGTAAAGGGACCCCTGACCATTAGGTCAAGTTGTGGCCGACTCTGGGGTTGCAGCGCTCATCTTGCTTTATTGGCCGAGAGAGCCGGCGTACAGCTTCCGGGTCATGTGGCCAGCATGACTATGCCACTTCTGGCGAACCAGAGCAGCACATGGAACCGCCGTTTACCTTCCCGCTGGAGTGGTACCTATTTATCTACTTAAACTTTGACGTGCTTTCGAACTGCTAGGTTGGCAGGAGCTGGGACCGAGCAACAACCGCCGACCTTCTGATTGGCAAGTTCTAGGCTCTGTTGTTTAACCCACAGCGCCACCCGCGTCCCTATGGTCCATCTAGTTTGGTACTATTGAGTGGCAGTGGCTCTCCAGGGTTTTAGAGAGAGGACAATCCCAGCCCTACCTAGGGATACCAGGGATACTAGGGATACCAGGGATTGAACCTGAGGCTTTCTGTGTGGAAAGCACCAGTTCTACCATTGAGCTACAGCCCTTCCTAATCTGCATTGAGTGAAGCTGCCCTGACACGCAAAAGCTTTGAAAAGAGACTGGAAGCAGATGCTGTCCTTGGGAAAGAGCTGGAGACTGGAGTGCAGATGCTTTTGCGTTTCCAGCCATCAAGCTAAATTGTTCCTCTCTATGTGGCTCAATAAGCAGAGCAAATAATGCATGTCTTAAAAAAAGAAATACACTGAGACAGTAGGAAGGAAAATACTAAATCTTTCATTTTGCTCAGTTGGTTAAAATGTTTGCTTAGCAGCAAGGAGAGAAGGCAAGAGAGAACAGGGAGAGGAGGGGAGGAGGGAGAGGATCTTGGCATGATTCCTTTTGCCTCCAGATGCCATCCGCCTAAGATGATCCACCTGGTCGGATGCAGGGAGGGAGGAGTGAATCAAAGAAAGAGCTGGGTAGTCAGCTTCAAGGCAGAGGCAGGGGCTCTGGCGATGGGATTGCAGCTCAGAGACGGAGAAGATAGATGAAGAAAGGATGATGAATGCTCCTTTATTAGGAGCCTCTTGAAAAATCATTTTCCTATTCTTCATGAGTGATTCATTGTTTTCCTTCTTGATTCCCGGGCCATCTTAATAAGCTTTTGCTGTGTAATAAAAGGAAATAATGCTTGAAAATGCTTTTAATAAATCATAGCTGACACAGAATCCATGGGAAAGTGGCTTGTTTTTCCCCCTAGTGCTCCAAAAAGAGTGCACAAGAGAGCGATTATAAGTTTGATGGGATCCTTGCAGCAACTACTTGTATCTTCCTCTGGGAATAAGTTGGCTGCTCTGCCTGAGGCTTCTTGATGAAACACATCTAGGGTTTGGATCTTCTTGAACTTTACAGCCATCCTCCATTTTTGTGATGGCCTTACATTTTTCCTCCAACGCTGGCCTGAAAAGCAGCTCGTAGTTGTGACAAGCAGAGTAACAAAGCCAATTCCTTTGCCCCATATCATGACCATAGCTGTCAACTTTTCCCTTTTCTTGCGAGGAATCCTATTCAGAATAAGGGAATTTCCCTTTAAAAAGGGGAAAAGTTGACAGCTATGATCATGACCAGTGTGCCAAACATACAAGACAAGCTGAAGACCTCTGTTTCATTCCTACTTATTTCATTTGAAGTCATATTGCTTATCATCGGGTAGGGATGGACAAATCACAATATTTCTACTTTCTGCCCATTTTGAATGTGCTTATTTAGAAAGGGCTGTAGCTCAGTGGCAAAGCACCTGTTTTGCATGCAGAAGGTCTTAAGTTCGATTCCAGGCAGCTCCAGGTGCAGAAGGGAAGTCCCCTGTCTGAAACCCTGGAGAGCAGATGCCAGTTTGCGTAGATAATACTGAGAAAGACGGACTAGTGGTCAGACTCAACACAAGGTGCCCACCATTTGTAATTTCAAGTCGTTTTCATTCCCACAAGTTTTCCCAGCTGGATGAATATGTCTCTGTGATGTGTTATATGCATGCACATCTATAGTGAGGGATGCAAAAGCAGACAGACAGGCACCCACTAAGCAGTGGTTTTGCTCTCTAGGGCAGTACTGGCATAGCAGAGTCTGCCCCAGCCCCTGTTCTTCTAGGAATGGTGCCCTGTTAGAGAGAGAAGCACCCTCTTTCTCCATCTATCAGATAAATAAAGATCTCTCCACAGTGGTGTGGGTGCAACTGCACAACCTGTTGTTAGAAAACAATGTTTTTAAAAATAAAAACTTGTTTAGGAGTGCAAGCCAAATTATTTAGCGGCTTTGCAGACCATCCAAAATTGCCGGCAGGGCGTGGAGAGAGATGGGAGCAAACAGGCACAGTCCATGGATTGTTCCTCCTTGTTTTATGTTGTGAAGGTTACAATCCTATGCAGGTTTTCATGGATGCAAGCTGCAACTAAATGTTACTCAGGGTGGACTCATTGAAATTAACAAGCATGACTGAATTACCGGTCCATTCCTTTTTAAGACTGAATAAAACTTGGTAGAACCTCACTAATGGAAAACTGAACTTGGATATTATGCACTTTGACTTCAGGGGTAGGGGGCATTTGGGTTGACTCTGCCTCCTCATTAACTGAAGGGTAACTGCACACATACACTGTACATATGGGGTGTCTCTCAACAGTGAACAAAAGCCCTTGCTTTGTGTGCACTGGAAAGGGTGTAACTCCATGTACGCTAATGCTTGCCTTGACATTCCTGCACCTAAAATGAGATATCAGAATGGCTCGCACCCTGCTTATGTGTAAACAGACACACATAGATGATGGCTAGAGGTAAAAATAAAAAAAAGATAGTGACCACTCTCAAGCAATTGCCTATTTTGTTCTTTTTACCGGAATATATATACTTGCATAAGCTGGTGCCATTTAATTTGTCATTTGTGAATGATTCTACATACATAGGGTACCTAAGGTGCTAACTAAAATTCTGCTTGCTGTAGCACTAAAATATAACTGAGCGATGGTATCCTTTCCATCCACTGAGAGATGAATGAATAGGATCGTGTGGTTAGTTATCAGACACTGCCATCTTTTGAATTGCTTCAACCTTGCTAAACTAAAAGGATGAGCAAAATACAGAAGGCAAATTACTCCCCACTCCTGACATTCATTTTACCTCTCAGATTCTCAGGGCTATCTGCTCTCCCAAACAAGGCATCATTTAGCTTAGGGAGCAGATGTACTATGCTAGAGGAGTATGAATGGAGCTGAGAAAGAGAAAAGAAAATTACAAATTGAAAGTCATTAAAAAGTGCAAAGGGAGATGTATATACAGGATGGGTGACACCAGCTTGACAGAAGTACATGTTCTTCAGAAGATCAAGGTGTTTTAGCAGACCCTTAACTAGGCACAATTCAGCAGTGCAATGCAACAGCGAATGTGATTGGCTGCATCAACAGGCATACAGTTTTCAGACTGCAAGAAGTAGAGCGCCAAGTCTGTTATCTGGGCAGACATCACCAATAGTCCAGATCTGGGGGCCTTAGACAAACTGGACCTTGACATGTCCAGACAAGGAAAACAAAGATGGTGAAGAACCTGGAGATCAAGTCTTATGAGAAAGGGTTGAGGAAATAGGTAATTGATTGCTATGCGACAAATATTTGTCACATTGATGATAGACCAAGTTTATTTTCTGTTGCTAGGAGTTAGAAGCTGAATTAATTGGTTCAAATTTCAAGAAAAAAATATTTAGACCAGTGGTTCCTAAACTCCACCCTCCTCCAGAACACCTGAAAATTGTTGGCAGTCTTCATGAAGCACTTAATAATTTTTCTGCCTGTTGTAGCAACTGTGCTGTGCTGTGCTAGATGCAGTATGATTCATGGTGTTTTTATTGCTTCTTTTATTTCTTATATTGAATTTAATTGCATTACAATGTGCATTCCACAGAATTCAAATTGAAACACAATGAAATACAACCTTTTATAAAGCAATAAAATTAAAAAAAATCAATATGCATGTTTAATAGAGATATGCCACAGGTCACCTGAATAAATTTTGCAGGCTACTGGTAGTCCACAAACCACAGTTTGGAGACCTTTGATTTAGACTAAACATTAGAAGGACTTTCTGATGGTTTGAGCTATTTGACAGTGGAACACTCTGCTTTAAAAAATGGTAGACTCTGCACTGACCACAAGATTTGGGTTTGACCCCAATTTGGTACTTCAGCCTGATTCAATCTGAGCCAGCTTCAGAACTGCCCTATGCGGTCAGAAAAATAGGTCCAGTGAGTTTCGTTTTGGGTACCTTTATAGTTTTAACTAACGAGAGAAGAAAAGAAACTGCTTATGGCTTTATTTTTTGGCAGAATTGGATAAAATATGTTGACATGTAGCTCCTGCGGGGGGGGGGAGGATGAGTCCTGCCAAATTTCAGAAGGCTAACTACAACAGTGTTCCTGAAAGGGAAGCTTTTACCATTTGGGGATGGTTAAAAGGGATTCATTTAATCTCCATGATTTTGTGAGCTGGGTGCTTCATAGAAGTCCTGCTTTGACTCTGAGAAGCCTCAAATCTGTCCCAAATTGCCCTCGTCAGTTCAGGATCTGTCTAAATATGCTGTACACCCTTTCATGACTCCTTTGCTAGAGGTTTTTAAGTACAGCATTTTAATAGAGATCCCGTAATAGAAGATTTCCTGCACTGGCTGTGGCTGATCTCAATGTTCTTTGAGAAGCCTTCCAACTAAGTCTGTGATTCTAATGGCCCTCCACTTATAGATCCCAACAATCAACTGCTGAGGCTCACACACCTCACCACGTTTTAAGTTCCAGAAAATCTCCCTGCTTTGTACCTTCAGTCATGCTAGCATTGGCCTTTGTTATACAGTGGTACCTCGGGTTAAGAACTTAATTCGTTCTGGAGGTCCATTCTTAACCTGAAACTGTTCTTAACCTGAAGCACCACTTTAGCTAATGGGGCCTCCTGCTGCCGCTGTGCGATTTCTGTTCTCATCCTGAGGTAAAGTTCTTAACCCGAGGTACTATTTCTGGGTTAGCGGAGTCTGTAACCTGAAGCGTATGTAACCCAAGGTACCACTGTACTTGAACCCTGCTCATGCCTCCAGGATAGTTGCCTAGTGACACCCACAGAACAGTCTGCTTCTAAGCCCTCAATCCCTGCAAATTTTGGATTTTCTTTGTGGCGTGATTGACATTTTCATCTTCATACATGGGTACCAGCACTTCGATTAATGTCTATGATCTAAAAATGCTTCTCATTCTGACATTATGCACTGTTTACACATGGGATGACTACAGTACTCAGCTTAAAATAGCAGTAATTACACCAGCTAGGTGGAAGGTAATGGAGGAGCCTAAGATAAGCAATGGGAAAGGCACATGTAATGGAAACATCCACTTAAGTGCTGTTTGACAACTTTATTGTATAAATTGCATGTTACACCGAAATGTTTCCTGTTTTAATACTAACATAGATCTAAGATATTGTTCTGCAGGGCCAAAGCCTCCATCAGAACCCAGTTTTCTGTTTTCACTTTTGCCGCAAGCCAAAAGTGATTTTAATTTTGCTGCATCAAAAACCGTTCCAGGATCTAGCACCTGCTTAGCTGAATGCAATTTTTTACAATATAAGTACTAGACACAGACACTAAAGTCAAAATCAGGATGTCCTTTTTTTCAGAGGCTGTGCTCTGTCAAAACATAATGGCCATGTCGGAAAAGAAATAATTCATGGAGGAAAAAACCATGAAAAATCCTGCCAAAATGTTTAATCACATTTTGTGAATTAATCACGTTTGGCAGCGCTGCCGCACGGACAGCAGCAAGCTGTAATTCTACCTATAGCTGTGAGCTTAAAAGTTGGCTTGGATCTCTCAGACAAGCATCCCCCTGGAAGTTAATGAAGCCCAATGCTGTCAGTCAGAAATTGTCAGTGTGTCATAAACCACTGCTTTAAATCCCAGCCTGTGTATATGGTACCTCAGCGGCTGCTACCAATCAATCCTTGGAGCTTAGTTAACCATTTACCGGTAACTAAGAGGTTTGCTGTTGGCAGAGTGGGTATTAGAAGGGCAGTTACATGGGTTTTTGTTTCAGGGGGTTGAGAGGGGAGGGAACCTGTGTCCAGGGCCAAGACATTTTGCTGCCTGAGGTGGCTGGTAAATAACACATACCCCCACAGTACCCAAAGCCAGCCAATATATTTTGTCATCTGAGGCAGAAAAATCTCCCTAGGAATGAACAATGCAGTAATTATGTTAATTAACTAACAATTAGCTGCTCTTTCACAGGCCCAAAATCAGTTGTTTGAGGCAGATGTCTTGCTCTGTTTCGTGGGAGGACCAGGCCTATGCTTTACTGACTATAAACTGAGTAAGAGTTTCCATTGGGCATGTTGCTGCTTTTTAAAGATGTTTGATAATAGGAAGTATATAGTTTGTGTGAATTAATGTGACTCTCAGGCAAGCTGATATGAGACTACCAAAGGATCCATTCTCTAATAAGTTCATTTTCAAAAGGGGCTCGACTAGGCGTGCCTCACTGTACTCCCAGCTAGGAGTACCTTCACTTGAAAGAGCCTCCCTGTGTGGTCTAAAATGGAGGCTTCATTATTTCAAAGCCCATACCTGGTGCATTTTTGTTTACTAAACAGTTATTATATTATTGCTATTATTGCAACCTAGCTTCCTAAGGAGGAATGGACTTTTGTGCCTCCTCATGAGCTAGTTGACAAGAAAGTCAGGCACAAAGACCATAAGATACAAGACTGCACATAAGGTCAAGGTGTTTGGAGGCGATCAGTTCCTAGTATCACCCACTTTAGATAAATTCATCTTTGGTTCACTTCTGGACACAAAATGGAGGCCACCAGCAAAAGCCATATAACATGGACTCCAATAGCTCAGTTGGTAGAGCATGAGACTATAAATCTCAGGGTCGTGGGTTGGGCAAAAGATTCCTGCATTGCAGGGGTTGGAGTAGAGGACTCTTGTGTACCTTTCCAACTCTACAATTCCATGGTTCTAAGACTCCCACCAGCCCCAGCCAGCATGGCCAATGGTCAGAAAAATTGGGAGTTGCTGTTCAGCAACATCTGGAGGGTCACAGGTTGCCCCCACCTGCTCTAAACTCTAGAAATCATGAGTGTTAAAACAAACATAATTCCTTGAGCACAAGCTATCTCTACGGGCAAAACAAGAGGTGAAGAAAGTCCTCTTTCTTTGGCTCCTCCCTCTTCAGTTCCTTCACCTCCTGTGAGTGGCTTCTTATTCTAGGGTGTCTCACACATGAAGAATACTTCTGCACTTCTCTGTCCCCAGGAGGATATATTGTGTGTGGGCATGGCAGCTACAGGCCCCGTGTACTGCATTCTGTACATCTGTCAGATTGTCAGGCAGGTACATTACTAATTCAAGCAAGACAATAGCCTGTCCATGTCATCATGGAAATGGTGCAAAATGGAGTGTGAGGGGGGATAATTAGTATTGCTTTGACAAGAGTCCTTTGGGCAATGTTGTATTTCCACTCACTTGGTGGTGTCAACCTGTCACATTAAACCCCCAAATACATCCAATATAGAAATGTCCCTGTCCTCTGGGAATCTGAGAGAAATGTTTCTCCACAAGCATGTTGACAGTTGGAAGTAACTACTATATTTTCTTTTACCGCATTCTTGTTTCCCCTCTTCCCATCCTTTGTGCTTTCTCATAGGAACAGTGCTTTTTTTCTTAAAAAATGTTTAGGGGTACTCTCATATTCCTACTCATATTGAAATACAGCCCCTCAATGAGGCCAAACTTGATTCACAAAATGTTTAAGGGTATGCATACCCCTGCATACGCCCAGAAAAAAGCACTGCATAGTAACAATCAGATCCTCTTGGGAAACCTCATATTACTACAAATGTACATCATGGTGTGTGTTTTCCCAATAACACCATAAACAAAAACAGTAATAACTTGGATCTAGTCTTGCTCTACCACTCACAGAAAGGTCTTGGGCCCACTCTAGGCTCCCACTGGGGTAGAGGACATAGCGATTTTCCCTGGTTCCCATTCCCCCCTCCCACTATTTTGGAGGGACCCCTCAACCCTTCCGAGCAAAGCTGCAGGTGGGCATAGAGGAAGGGGGGAAGCAGCCAAAATCACCTTCTTTCCCCTTTGGCCAGCAGTGAAATATTGCACAAGCGGAATTCCACTCATGGGATCTCTGAAACCAAGTCATTCATAATACATTCATATTTATAGCCCAAGGCATCCTGAGTTCCTGGACAGATAATAAAAATGATCATTAAGGAATCTGTTCTGAAGAAAGGAAGCAGGCTAAAAGGTCACTCAAACCAGAATAGTTTTTAAATGCCCATCCTTCTACTATCATAATTCTGACCTCCCAAGATGTCTTCTTTCTGTACTTTCCCACATCTTTTTTAGACAACAGTGTCAGTGTGGGAACTTGTAGTCCTCTAGATTTTGCTGTACTTCACCTCCCATTACCCCTAACCATTAGCTATCCTGGGTAGGACTGATGGGAGTTGGAGTCCAGCAATACCTGGAGGGCCATCCCTACTCTATTTCATCAGTGCCTAGTCCTGGCTGTGGGGGACAAACAACAGGTAGGGAAAGGGTGAAGCATCATCTCCCTGATGCTTCTGCACTGTGAATTCTCATCTCCCCAAGCAGCTTTGCTTTCTTACATAGAAAGGTATTGGAGCCTCCTTTACATGTGTTAGTCAGTGATGTGAAGTTTCTCCTAATCATCTACCTCAACAGCTGCTTCCTCCAGGCTTCCCTGCTCCTCATGCTACTTTTAAGCCTTCCCTTGTTTCCTTCACTTTTGCCTGTTCTCCAGGGATTTCCATGCTCCAAGGAAACATTGAGGAACAGAGTATGAACCTCAACTATGACCTGATGCTACGCTGCCTGGTTACAAGTACTCATCAGGGCGTGGCTAGGAGACCTGAGCAATACTTAAGTCTTTTACAGTAGGTCCCAAGTCTCCTGCCTCTCATCTCCACCCATTAAAAAAAACCCCAGTCAGCCACCATCTTAATTTCCCAAAGGCATGCATGCATCTAAATTAGCATATGCATTTATTTATTTTTTGCAAATCTTTGTCACAGGCCTGTGCCCTGCATGCTTTTAAATACCTAGCAACACCCCTGCCGTCTTTTTAAGATACTCGTTTCTTGTCTATAGTATCTCTTTGTCAGACGTTAAAGGGTTTTTCTAATATTTATTCTGCCCTTTTAAAATGTTAATTTTGAGTGGGCTGTGTTATGAGATATCTTAAAGGAATTAAAGGTTAATGTCCAAGTTGCTGCCGCTTGTCACAGGATGCAACTAAACAGTGGGCATTTTAACCATGCGAACCTCTTCACTTGGGTGCCATTCACACTGTTTTTAATACTCTCACAATCGGGATGGATTTCACAATGCAGTTTGCCGTTTCCTTTCCACCACACTGGAGACCTGCTGTGATGATGACAACAGCAGTAAAATGTAAAGGGCAGAAAGGGTCTCACACAGACAGAAGCTATTTTCCCAAATGATAGTAAGAATCAGCCTGTAAATGTTTTCTGTATGAATATGCTTAATGAGGCATGTAATGTGGAAAATAACCCTTTCTAATTCAAACCACAGTCCAGAGAAATGTGTCTATTTCATTCAAACAACCTGGCAGAAGGTCCCTATTACCCTGTTCCTGTAACTAGACACAATCATAAAGGTGTGTGTCATTATAAGAGCCTTTATCACTGCCTTTTGTTGTTGTTGTTGTTGTTTAGTCATTTAGTTGTGTCCGACTCTTCGTGACCCCATGGACCAGAACACACCAGGCACTCCTGTCTTCCACTGCCTCCCGCAGTTTGGTCAAACTCATGCTGGTAGCTTCGAGAACACTGTCCAACCATCTCGTCGTCCTCTGTCGTCCCCTTCTCCTTGTGCCCTCCATCTTTCCCAACATCAGGGTCTTTTCCAGGGAGTCTTCTCTTCTCATGAAGTGTCCAAAGTATTGGAGCCTCAGCTTCACGATCTGTCCTTCCAGTGAGCACTCAGGGCTGATTTCCTTAAGAATGGAGAGGTTTGATCTTCTTGCAGTCCATGGGACTCTCAAGAGTCTCCTCCAGCACCATAATTGAAAAGCATCAATTCTACGGCAATCAGCCTTCTTTATGGTCCAGCTCTCACTTCCATTCATCACTACTGGGAAAACCATGGCTTTAACTATACGGGCCTTTGTCGGCAAGGTGATGTCTCTGCTTTTTAAGATACTGTCGGGCAGCTGGGAATCTTTCTGCATGCCGTGTGGCTTCTTCCCCCTCTGTGGTGATCTCCACTATCCACACTTGCAGGATAGAGGGGGAAACATTCCTACAACTTTGGGCTGGAATGTTGTGGAGGAGAGTTCCTTAAAAAAAATACAGTGTGTTTGTACCTTACTGGGCAGGTGGGGGAGGGAAAGTATCAAACCAAAAAGTGCACCCTAAAATTTCGCATGTAGAGCTGCCCTGAAGATGCAAAAGGCTGAAGATGTGAACATTTGTTTATATTCCACTCATTTTTAAAAAAGAATACATGCTTTCATTTTTCTCTCTCTTGCACACACATTTTAACCACACCAAAACACCATAAGGTATGACAAAGTGTGGGACGGTGAGCCCAAAGTCACCCAGGGAACTTCATGGTTGAGTGGGGATTCGAGTCTGGGTTTGCGCAAGTCCTAGCCTGACAGTCTAGCCCAGAGCTTTCCAAACATTAAGTTTGTTACATACTTTTTGGACATGCATCATTTCATGACACAGTAATTCAGTTTCGCATCATTCCATGATGCAGTAATTCAGTTTTACCAACAAACCGAAGGTTAAACTAACCCTTTTCAGCTCCAGCAGGAGCACAGGGTGCGTTCGTGCAACACACCTACACACTGCAGTCAACACACTAACATGTCTCGACACACAGTTTGGAAAGTTCAGTCTAACCATTATTGTGCACTGGCTGCCAGCTAAATTCTGAAACCAGTTTAAACGGGCCTTGTGGGGGAAAGCCAGATAGTGTTCTGTGCTCTGCCTCACCTGCAGTCCTATCTTCCATTCACAAATGATAAAGCTAGGGTTCACATAGGGCTGCGTTTGCACCACACATTGAAAGCATGTCGCACAAAGAATTCTGGGAAATGTAGTTTACATACCCCAGAACTACAATTCCCAGCAACCTTAACAAACAGCAGTTCCCAGGCTTCTTTGGCAGAAGCCATGCGCTTTAACTGGACAGTGTGCGCACAAGCCATATAAATTTGCTGAGTTGGTCTCCTCCATGTCAACTAGGCCAGATTTGAAATGCATAGGCACCCTTCTTTTCCCACTGTTAAAACTGCACGATAAAGCTAATAATCAAATTAAAACTGAATTAAAACCCTATTGGCATCCTTATTACCGTTAACGCTACCAGCTCCCAAACCGCTAAATGAAGTTAATGATGAATCTGTGTAAATAAAGTCCCTGTTCATAACACAGTACATTGTGTTTGATTAGGCTGTGGCTTACTTTATGCTGTTGCCAGATGCTAGTGGATTTGATTTTCCACTTCCCAGGATGACAAGTGATGAAACAGTCACTAGAGTGTTGGGATTAGACCAGAGAAGCCAAGGTTCAGATCCCCACCTGGGCATAATACTGACTACGTGATTCTGGGCCACTGTCTCTTAGCCTAACCAACATCACAGGTTTGTTAAGAGAGTAAAATAGGCAGGTACCATGTATATCAGGTGTGGGGAACCTTAGGTCCTCCAGTTGTTGCTGAACTGCAACTCCCATCAGCCCCAGGGATGATGGAAATTGGCATTAAGCAACATGTGGAGGGTCAAAGTTTCGCCACACCTGATGTGCACTATGCCAGGTTCCTTAGAGAAATTGTGAGATAAAAATATAAATTAAAATGAAATAAATCCAGGCCAAATATTGCAATGTATATGTTGATGCATATTTATCCATTGGAGGAGGGGAAGGCAAAGCAGAGATCTCTTATCCAACAATCCATCAGCTGTCTCCAAGGTGCAGGTGCACCATCCTCTCCTAGGAGGAGCTGACTGGAACTATCACAGGCAAAAGCCCCCAACTCTGTGGATGACTTTTTAGGGGGCAACATCAAAGGCTTCTGGTTCTACCTTGGCCAGCATTGTAAGAGTCAGCGTTGTGGTTCTATGGACCGAGACAAAATACTTCAGTTAGACCTAATCTGCATAACCCACATCCCTCAGACTTAACTGCACTGCAGATTGGCCTACTCATTCCTTTGAAAAGGAACGTTAAGTATACCAGATATCGAGCACTGATGTTGGGAACAGTTGTCCTTATTCTTTAACTTTACAAGAAGAAATATGCAAATGCAAACTTTTCCCCCTACTCTGCAGTTAGCTTTGTATGCAAATATACCAATTATTATTCATAAATAGCATTTTAGCGACTTCATTTAGAGAGGGAAAATGTTAATGTATTTTCTCCCTGTAAGTCTAAGTTTGCCAGAATGAGGAAAGCAATTTGTTGATTTCTCTTTAATTTCATGCCATTTTTACTATCAGAGGATGCTTTTGCATGCAAGATGATATATTTTAGAACCCTTATGCCCAACAACACTGTTTAATTCTTGGTATGGGTTATAGCTTTTTTGTGTGTGTGTGTTTTTATGTCTTATAAAACCTGATGGGGAATGGCTCGGTATCTAGTGATTAAAAATATGATAATCACAGCAATCATCGTTTGGCATATGGATAGTGCAAAAAGAATGTTTCTGTATAAGTACATTACATGTTCCACATGTTGTATAAGAAGCTAGCAGAGTGAAGTAAAATATATAGAAACAGTTTTGGTTTAAAGGTAATCATAACAAAGCACAATAAACACTGTGAACACGTGCATATTTAAAACAGATTTGTAACATAAAGGTTTCAACCATGAAGCTTCCTACATCTCAGACCCCACCGTGTTTATGGAGACAGGGGTCCCTCTGGTTCTGGTGATGGGCCCTGCTGCTCCGGTTCCTGTGCATTGACTCCCATCCCCTCGCCATCCTCCATCACCCTGTGAGTACTTCCTTCCCCAGCCCCTGTTTGCCCCGGGGTGTCCCAGTCCCGGATACACCCCTCACTTGGATCCTCTTCCTCCTCCCCATCATCCTGCCAGTCCATGACACCCCCCTACTCGCTCGCTCATTCAAAGTGTTTCAGTCGTCAACCACACCAGCCCTCCGCACTGGAATATGCTGACTTTATAGGTTTGCGATAACAAAGTTAGAAATGCAAGCTGGAAATGCAAGAGTTAAAAGTGGTAAACATTTTATCAAGTTTCAGGACGCTGCTCTCCTACGAATATAACTTTAAAACAAACAAAGCTACATGGAGCACTTGACATTTTAAAATACTCTGAGGATTCTATCATCTGACTAGCAAGATTATAAAAAGAAAAGTGGAACATATCCTTTCAGCAGGAGCAGGAGAGGACAAAGAGGAGACACCAGCTGAACTCTCGACAATATTTATCCTATAATTGCTGCCATGAAGGTTAGATGTGTCTCCTCAGGATTCACCAAAGTATTATTTGGATGATATTTGAACATATGACCCATCTTCCCATGGGACTGTAGTACCACACAATCCATTGGGTTTGATGCAGATTGCTGATTGATTAAAAAAAATCAAAGGTTCTCCATGAGTGAAGCTAAACACCAGGGGCAAGTTTCTAAGGGACATAGACATGTTGTTTCAGGTGTCTAGACCTAGATGTGTATCCTGCCAAGGGCAAGAAAGCAATACACTTTTGCTACCTGAGGTGCCAAACAGAAGAAGAAGAAGAAGAAGAAGAAGAAGAAGAAGAAGAAGAAGAAGAAGAAGAAGAAGAAGAAGAGTAGTAGTAGTAGTAGTAGTAGTAGTAGTAGTTTGGATTTGATATCCCGCCTTTCACTCCCTTTAAGGAGTCTCAAAGCGGCTAACATTCACCTTTCCCTTCCTCCCCCACAACAAACACTCTGTGAGGTGAGTGGGGCTGAGAGACTTCAGAGAAGTGTGAATAGCCCAAGGTCACTCAGCAGCTGCATGTGGAGGAGCGGGGAAGCGAACCCGGTTCCCCAGATTGCAAGACTACCGCTCTTAACCACTACACCACACTGGCTCACAATGTGCACACAGACGTTGCACATAAAAATGCCACCTGGACTGACAGGTGAATGTTACTTCAACACTGATGATGGGATAACACCCTATCCCATACCTAAGGGTAGCAGGTTAGCTTAGGGCTGCAGGGTAGACCAGAACGCCCACACCACAGCTCTGTCCAACCAACACCTTGCTGCTTTCCCCTTCTCCCCACTCTGCAACCTGAGAAACCTGCTCCACTTTGTCAAATGATAGGGCTGGTCCTGATGTTGCCTAGTAGGGCCAAGGTGCCTGCAACATGAAATGAAAGCATAACACTGGGGCGGGGGGGGGGAGGGAATGGCCACCAAAGACATCTGTCACCAAAGGCAATAATGTTCAACAATGGCTGTTCATGCAGTCAGCTTTTACCTGCAAAAAAGAACAAGCAAGACTCTAGCCCCCCAAACCACAGGCAGGTCCCAAAGTTTGCTTACTCTTTTGGAAAATGTAATTAAAATTAAATATCATAAGGACTCTGAACAGATTTGTTATAAAGGGATAGTTAGAGGTTCAAAGATATTAGAAGCCTGGGTGCAAAATCCTCACCTCAGAGTATTTTAGGAAGAGCACCTCCATTTCCCATGCCAGCCTAGTGCCCCAGTTAGAAATATGGAACCTGTGGCATCATGGGAACATAGAAAGCTGCCTTATGCTGAGCCAGACCATTGGCCCACCTAGCGTAGCCAACGTGGTGCTCTCCAGATATTGCTGGACTAGGACTCCAATCATCTCTTGACCAGAAGCCATCTTGCCTGGGCCTGGTGAGAGTTGGAATCCAGCAGCATCTGCAGGAAACCACCTTGGCTATCCCTGGCCTAACTTAATTGGCAGCAGCAGCTTTCTCCAGGGTTTCAGACCAAGATCTTCCCAGCCCTACTTGGAGATGCCAGGGACTGAACCAGGGACTTGCCACATGCAAAGCAGATTTTCTACCCCTGTGCTTTGGCCCTTCCCACATAGCTGCTCCACCTGAGAAACGTGGGGAGAGGGTAGCTGCTGAGCTGTTGATGGCATGTCCTTGCATGGCTGAGTTTAATTCAGACTGACTGCCGCATCAAAATGCAAACCATGCTAAGTGCTAATCACAGGCCGCTGTGATTCAATGCTTTTCAGCTGCAATTTATTACATTTGGCAGAGGCAAGAATGAGATAAAGTGTTTTTATTCATGGAAATGCATCTCCATAATCCATAAAGGCCATCAACGTGTTAACTGTGCCGTGCTTGTGATCCATCTGTGGGGCTTTCGCAGATTTAAGTTAATTCTCTAGTTAAGCAGGTGAAAAGTTTGAGGTTTCGTTCCTCAAGGTTTTCTTCATTAGTGGCAACAGTGAGGCGATTTCATCACTAGAAATGGCCTCGAAGCTCTGGGAAATATGTGGCATTTAAAAAGAAAACACAGCACTGAAAGGCTCCTGTTTAGTAGGATGCTAACCCTCCTGTGATGTCATTTCCTGTATGGATGGGCGCCTGACAATGTGCTTCAACTTTGGGCATCATCCACCCTCTTCCCTCATTATTAGAACTTTCTCTTCCTTTTCTTCCTTCCTTTCTGTAAGATGAAAATGTACATGTCTGAAAGTTAACATACTACTTCTTCATTATTGGGGCCCAGTGTTTTTTCTCTCTCCATGGGGGTTCTCGAGGGTACGCAATACCAGCACCTCTTTTTCTGTTATTAAAAAGTGTGGCACTTACTGCAACAACTTCATTGTGCGTAGCAGCACCTATTTGGGGGGGGGGCATGGATAGGCAAACTAAGGCCCGGGGGCTGGATCCGGCCCAATCGCCTTCTAAATCCAACCCGCAGACAGTCCGGGAATCAGCACGTTTTTACATGAGTAGAATGTGTCCTTTTATTTAAAATGCATCTCTGGGTTATTTGTGGGGCATAGGAATTCGTTCTTCTTCTTTTTTTCAAAATATAGTCCGGCCCCCCGCAAGGGACAGTGGACTAGCCCCCTGCTGAAAAAGTTGGCTGACCCCTGTTCTAGGGGGGAAAGCACTGTTGGGGCCCATTCATGAAAGATTTCTTTAGAGCTACATTTTCACACTCGTCCATTTGCAACAGCTGTTCTCCCAATTTCTTTTTTTATGCAAACTGCTAAGCATATGTAGTGTCTTGAAGGAGAGAAGGATGTTCCTCAGGTACACACCTCTCACCGCTTCATTATCCTATGGAGATGTCTCCACATGGCATTTTGTATCACATCATCATAATTTGTGGTGTGACTCAAGCGTACAGATGCATGTTGGAATTGGGCATATTTGGGGTGGGGGGTTAATAAGAGCCCACAATCATAACTGGCAAATGCATAAGTAACACATGGGGGGGATTACATATGACTCACACACCCTCATGCATTCACCCAAAGCATGAGGGGGTTGAGGGGCTGCAGAGGCTCGTCTCACCCACTGCCCTCCCCCCACATATTGGCCCTGTCCTCTGCTGGCCATGCACATAGGGGCCTGGTGAGCATACAACAGTGCAGTACGTATGGAGAAATGGCTAGCAAAAATGTGCAGATTAATAAAAACTGCATACAAAAAAATGTGTATTTGGGAAAATCTGCCACAAAATGCTGTTGAAATTTCATGCGCGAAAATCAAAATGGCAAAAAATGCTTCAGAAATGTGGAGAACAGAATTTCAGCCTGGAAAAAAGGAGAAACCCAAACTGACAGATTGATCCATTCCAGCTTCCATGTACAGTGGTACCTCTGGTTACAAACTTAATTTCTTCCGGAGGTCCGTTCTTAACCTGAAACCGTTCTTAACCTGAAGCACCACTAATGGGGTGCTCCCATAGCTAATGGGGCCTCCTGCTGCTGCTGCGCCGCCACCACATGATTTCTGTTCTCATCCTGAGGTAAAGTTCTTAACCCGAGGTACTACTTCCGGGTTAGCAGAGTCTGTAACCCAAAGTGTTTGTAACCCGAGGTGTTTGTAACCCAAGGTACCACTGTATTTACCATATTGGCAAATGACTGTCAGACCATAGCTCGATCAATTAGCTAGGTGCTCTGAACCAGCTGTTCTGGAGAAAGTGTGAGGGTCTGGATTTATCACTTCCCACGAAAGGCTGATTAACTGATACTATTCAGAGTATCTAGCTCAATTTAGGCCTGTGTAGTCCCAAACGCGGCTGTAGAGTAGGTTAAAAACGTGCACACTGAGTTCAGAAAGAAAGGCTGCACCTGAATAGAACCCACAGCTTGTCTCGTTTGTGCTTGTGAACTCAGCCTATGAAACAAGAATGAAGCGTAACAGAGTCAGAGAGCATGCTCTGTGTGTATTTTATGTGTGTTCATGATTATGGCAAAGGGTTGGGGTGCTGTGTTACTGCCATGAGAACAGTACTTTTTGTCCTTTGCTATCTCTTTTTGTAAGCATGAATACTATTCAGGGAGTGGGTGTAATGGCAGTAAACCAAGAACAGGGAGGGGACGAATATCATCTTGATCCCAGAAGGGTAGCCTCTTTGGTGCAGACAGGAAGAGCAGCTGCTTCGTCATCTGTAAGAACAGCAAAGTGTCACTATCCATAAAAATAAAAAAGTTGGTTTGAATTCTTCTAAGAGAATAAAAACATTCTTTTCTTCTTCTTTAAAGGCTTCCTTAATGCTTCCTACTTTTTATTTAAAGGCTGCCACCTCATCATTTTATCTCCATCCTCATCTTTAGTTCTCAGCTTTTAGCAAGCCAACATGCTAATTCCCCCTTTTCCTCCACTTTATACTTTGAATTATTTTGTTGTTGTGGCATCAAACCCCTGTTCTTTCAATTGAGCTTGAAAAAAATTGTCTTGAAAAGCAATAAAAATTCTCAGCTTCTGCACTAATTAAGCAGTCTCCTCTTTGTATTTATTTGTTTTAAGCCTTCTGCTTCATTTGCTCATTTATTAGGGGATGACATTATTTATGGCTATATATATCTACTATATATTAAAATAAATCTAACATGCTCCCCACCACCACCCGGCATGTAGCCAAAAGATTAAAAATAAATACACAGTCTGTTCTTACAATCTGGCTGCCTTAGAAGCTGTTCAGGTAAAGGTATACATAGCTCTTAAGGCTGGTTACCTGTTCAGGTAAAAGTATACATAGCTCTTAAGGCTGGTTACCTGCATGGGCGGGGTACAAATAATAAATTGTTGTTGTTTGAAAGAAACGTGAATTATTTACCCTTTTTCTGCCCCCCCTGCTAAGGGCAACTGGTGCAGTTGAAGTCCCAAACGTTGGCCTTGGGATTTCATTTCATGTATGGGTAGAACTTTTGTCTCTAAATGTCTGCAAGGAGCCCATCACACCCTGTGAGCAGTGGCTGGGCCCTGTACTACAGGCTGGCATAAGAAAATTCAGATTACAATGGGAAAGTATAGCTTCATGAGATGTCTGTGGGGAAATATGCCATCTACTGAAAGGTGATGTTTGCTTATATTAGAAGAAGACGAAGAGACAGAAATGAGGCATCGCCGTAAGCATCAAGTCCTTTGCAAAAGGCCATAAACAAACACCGGCGCCATTGACTTCAGAAATTGCCAGAACAGTTAGGGTGCTCTAACCTAAAGCAGAACAAGAAAATGCAATCAGTGTCATTTCTGCCCACTGCTCTTTAGCTGAGGAACACAGGCTCTGTCTCAAGAGAAACCCTCCCTCACACTCTGCCGCTACTTAGATAAAGCATTTTACACTAGAGGGTGCGAAAAGAAATGTGAGGGATTCCCGTTTCATAACAGGGAAAGTCATTTGTGCCATGTTCTGCAGATGAACAGGCTGTGTGAGTCGACCCCCCTCTAAGAGTCTTGTTCTCTTTCTTAAAGCCCTCTCTTGGGGCCAAGCTAAAAGGGACCTCTGGGCAGTTTCCTCCTCTTTCTCTAAAGGTGTGATGCATCTGACCATCACGGCATGCAAGAAGGTCTCTAGAGAGTTGTTGTACAAGAATTCCAGAGATTTTTTTATTTGCTGTGGCCTTTACTGTGCTGCTGGGTGTCCCCTTCTAGTTGTCTCTTAGAAAGAAAGTGGAAAACCCTACAGATACTTAAAGCAATGATCACAGGTCCATCCAGGTCACAGCCACACCATTTATTTAAAGCACCATGCGTTTAAAGCACATTTAAAGCACATTGCTTCCCTCAAAGGATCCCGGGAACAGTTTACCCCTGACAGAACTTTTGCTTTGTTTCTTGATTTGTTTTCTCATCCTGCTTGTGAATAAAATCTTTATCAAGGTACAGACCCCGTATGCCCCTTGCCTTGTCTGAATCTCAAAATAACCTCTGGTTTAAGTGGAGGTTTTCCAGGTTTTTAAACTGCCTCTTGTCTTAATTACCACTGATCTTTCAGACTAGTTTTCTTATTCTATATTGTACTATTTTGATCCTGTGTAAGCTATCTTGTATTTTAAAAAATACAAGATTATAGTGTGTGATGTGAAACCTGGAATGATTTTACAATTCTTGCTATAGTTTATGGGATTAAGAAGAGGACTTGAATGATATGAGTCTCATATATTTATCACATGTGTATCCCTCTGTTCTCCTGGGGTTACATGGGGGGAAATTTAAATGCTGGTGCAAAGAAGGGAGTTGGGATGGAGCAAGGGGGCAGAACCTTGAAGTCTGAGACAGGTATGGTATAGAAGGTAAAAGGTAAAGGACCCCTGGACAGTTAAGTCCAGTCAAAGACAACTATGGGGTTGTGGCATTCATCTCGCTTTCAGGCTGAGGGAGACAGCGCTTGTCCGCAGACAGCTTTCTGGGTCATGTGGTCAGCATGACTAAACCGTTTCTGGTGCAACGGGACACCGTGATGGAAACCAGAGCGCACGGAAACGCCGTTTACCTTCCCGCCACAGCAGTACCTATTTCTCTACTTGCACTGGCATGCTTTCGAACTGCTAGGTTGGCAGAAGCTGGGGCAGAGCAACAGGAGCTCACTCCGTTGCAGGGATTTGAACCACCAACCTTCTGATCGGCAAGCCCAAGAGGCTCAGTTGTTTCGACTACAGTGCCACCCGCATCCTTATAGAACTACCTATTTGTTTAAGGTGCACAGTCAAAAATAGAAGAAGGAGCCTTGTGACACCTTGACACATTTCCTATGGCATAATCTCACTTCACCAGACGCATGAAAGAATCATAGAATCATAGAATCATAGAATCATAGAGTTGGAAGAGACCACAAGGGCCATCGAGTCCAACCCCCTGCCAAGCAGGAAACACCATCAGAGCACTCCTGACATATGGTTGTCAAGCCTCTGCTTAAAGACCTCCAAAGTAGGAGACTCCACCACACTCCTTGGCAGCAAATTCCACTGTCGAACAGCTCTTACTGTCAGGAAGTTCTTCCTAATGTTTAGGTGGAATCTTCTTTCTTGTAGTTTGGATCCATTGCTCCGTGTCCGCTTCTCCGGAGCAGCAGAAAACAACCTTTCTCCCTCCTCTATGTGACATCCTTTTATATATTTGAACATGGCTATCATATCACCCCTTAACCTCCTCTTCTCCAGGCTAAACATGCCCAGCTCCCTTAGCCGTTCCTCATAAGGCATCGTTTCCAGGCCTTTGACCATTTTGGTTGCCCTCCTCTGGACACGTTCCAGTTTGTCAGTGTCCTTCTTGAATTGTGGTGCCCAGAACTGGACACAGTACTCCAGGTGTGGTCTGACCAGAGCAGAATACAGTGGCACTATTACTTCCCTTGATCTAGATGCTATACTCCTATTGATGCAGCCCAGAATTGCATTGGCTTTTTTAGCTTCCGCGTCACACTGTTGGCTCATGTCAAGTTTGTGGTCAACCAAGACTCCTAGATCCTTTTCACATGTACTGCTCTCAAGCCAGGTGTCCCCCATCTTGTATTTGTGCCTCTCATTTTTTTTGCCCAAGTGCAATACTTTACATTTCTCCCTGTTAAAATTCATCTTGTTTATTTTTGCCCAGTTCTCTAATCTGTCAAGGTCGTTTTGAAGTGTGATCCTGTCCTCTGGGGTGTTAGCCACCCCTCCCAGTTTGGTGTCATCTGCAAATTTGATCAGGATGCCCTTGAGTCCATCATCCAAGTCGTTGATAAAGATGTTGAATAAGACCGGGCCCAAGACAGAACCCTGTGGCACCCCACTAGTCACTCTTCTCCAGGATGAAGAGGAACCATTGATGAGCACCCTTTGGGTTCGGTCAGTCAGCCAGTTACAAATCCACTGAGTGGTAGCATAGTCAAGACCGCATTTTACCAGCTTCTTTACAAGAATATCATGGGGCACCTTGTCAAATGCCTTGCTGAAATCAAGGTAAGCTACATCCACTGCGTTCCCTTCATCTACCAGGCTTGTAATTCTGTCAAAAAACGAGATCAGGTTAGTCTGACATGACTTATTTTTCAGAAATCCATGCTGACTATTGGTGATCACAGCATTCCTTTCTAGGTGCTCACAGACTGTTTGCTTAATGATCTGCTCCAGAATCTTCCCTGCTATTGATGTCAGACTGACTGGGCGGTAATTATTTGGGTCCTCTCTTTTCCCCTTTTTGAAAATAGGGACAACTTTTGCCCTCCTCCAGTCTGCCGGGACTTCGCCTGTTCTCCAGGAATTCTCAAAGATGACTGCCAGTGGTTCTGAGATCACATCTGCCAGTTCTTTTAATACTCTTGGATGCAGTTCATCTGGCCCTGGAGACTTGAATACATCTAAACTAGCCAAGTATTCTTGTACTATCTCCTTAGTTATTCTGGGCTGTGTTTCCTTTGCTGAATCATTTGCTCCAAATTCTTCAGGTCGGGCATTGTTTTCTTTATCGGAGAAGACTGAGGCAAAGAAGGCATTGAGTAGTTCAGCCCTTTCTGTGTCCCCTGTTTGCATTTCACCATCTTCTCCTCTGAGTGATCCCATTGTTTCTTTGTTCTTCCTTTTGCTACGAACATACCCATAAAAGCCTTTTTTGTTGCTTTTAACCTCTTTAGCAAGCCTGAGTTCATTCTGTGCTTTAGCTTTTCTGACTTTGTGTCTACACGTGCTGGCTATTTGTTTGAATTCCTCTTTGGTGGTTTCCCCCCTTTTCCATTTTTTGTACACATCCTTTTTTAATCTTAATTCAGTTAAAAGTTCTTTAGATAGCCACCCTGGCTTCTTTAGGCACCTTCCATGTTTCCGTCTCATTGGTATTGCCTGATGTTGTGCTTTTAGTATCTCCCTCTTAACAAACTCCCAGCCATCATGAACTCCCTTTCCTTTTAGTATTGTTGTCCATGGGATCTCACCCAGCACTTCCCTAAGTTTTATGAAGTCGGCTTTCTTAAAGTCAAGAAATTGAGTCCTAGTATGCTTGGCTGCTCCTTTCCGCTGTATAGTAAACTTCAGAAGAGCATGATCACTCGCGCCTAATGATCCTTCCACTTCTACCCCACTAACCAGGTCATCAACATTGGTTAGGACCAGATCTAAAATGGCTGTTCCTCTTGTTGCTTCTCCCACTTTCTGGACAATGAAGTTGTCTGCAAGGCCAGTGAGGAATCTGTTTGACCTTATGCTCTTGGCTGAGTTTGACGTCCAACAAATATCCGGGTAATTGAAGTCCCCCATTACTACTATCTCCCTTCCTTTTGCATGCTTGGCCATCTGTTCCAGGAAGGCATCATCTATGTCCTCCGTTTGGCTTGGGGATCTATAGTAAACTCCCACAATGAGGTCTCTGTTATTCTTGTCTCCCTTAATTTTGACCCAAATGCTCTCACTTTGGCTTTGAGGATCTAAATCTTGGATCTCTTCACAGGTATACACATCCCTGACATATAACGCCACTCCTCCTCCTTTCTTGTCTGGTCTGTTTCTCTGAAATAGATTGTATCCCCCCATTATTACATTCCAATCGTGGGACTTATCCCACCAGGTTTCAGTGATGCCTATTATGTCATATTTAGTTTGCTGTACCAAGAGCTCAAGCTCATCTTGTTTATTTCCCATGCTTTGCGCATTAGTGTACAGACATTGAAGTCCATTAATCATTCCCCCGTGTCTCTTATTTAAGGATTTTTTCCTCCCACCACTAGGTCCGCGTGCTGTTTGCTCCATTTGGTCTATGACATTTGGATGTTCATCTTCATTAATTGATAGACTCCTACCTTCAGGAGCACTGTCTCCCTCCCCCACATTAGTCAGTTTAAAGCCCTCCTGATGAGGTTTCTGAGATTTTTGGCAAAAACATTTCTCCCAACCGTTGTGAGGTGCAGCCCATCACTTGCCAGAAGTCCATCTTCAAGAAACTGCAGTCCGTGATCTAAGAATCCAAACCGTTCCTGTTTACACCATTTGCGAAGCCAGCTGTTCACTTCCACTATTTTCCCCTCTCTCCCTGGGCCACGTCGTTCAACTGGGAGGACAGATGAGATGACAATTTGTGCATTTAGTTGCTTCAATTTCCTGCCGAGAGCCTCGTAGTCTCTTTTGATCTTCTGGAGGCTATTGCTTGCAGTGTCATTGGTTCCCACATGAACCAAGAGGAAGGGGTATTTGTCAGTGGGTTTTATGATTCCTTGCAGTCGTTCAGTTACATCTTGGATCTTAGCCCCGGGGAGACAGCACACTTCCCGAGACATCTTGTCAGGCCCACAGATCACTGCTTCTGTTCCCCTCAGTAGGGAATCCCCTATCACCACTACACGCCTCCTCTTGGGTTTGGTCGGGGTTCTTCCGTGAGCTGTCCGTTCCAAGGTCGCCTGCACATTCCCTGAGGACTGACTTTGCTGCTCGTCTTCATATACCTGATCGACTGTAATGAGGGAGAGATCCTCAAATGGAGTCTGCTCTTCGTCTTCCATGCTAGGGGAGAGGACCTCAAAGCGATTGTGTATTTCTAAGCAATCAGAGTGAACCCTGGGCCTCCTACTTCTTTGAGTCACGTTTCTCCATATATCTGGCTCCTGTGTTGGTGAACTAGACTCCTTCTCAGGGGAGTCCCCTGTCTCCTCCTTGGTGGAGACGGTGTGCTCTGTTGCTTCCAAGAAGAGCTCCAGCTCTCTAATTCTTTGGAGCGTAGCTACACGTTCCTCCAGTTGCTGGACTTTGTCTTTTAAGAGGGCAATCAACATGCAATTGTTGCAGGTAAAGCTGCCTGCAACCTTTGGCAAGATGGCAAACATTGCGCAGGAATCGCAGGCGACTGCAGCTGTTCCCTCCCCTTCCATCTTGAGATCGTGTCGTTGGGGTTGGCTACAGAGGTCCTCCATCATAAAAAGCTTGAAGACAGGACAAATAACTTCCCCCACACAAAAAAAACACCTAGATCTCCCCCAACAAACGTTTGAGACTAGCTCCCCTAAATCTAAAAGATGGATCTAACTGCGCGCGCCACTAGGCACGCGCCGCTGCCCTGCAAACTCTGATAAGCTCCTCCCACAGCTAATCCCCTGCCTCAACAGAAACCCTGCCCCCTCAGACCTTTACACAGGGAAAACAGCTAATGAGCCACAAAGAAACACACACACACAAGAAAACCCTTTTTGCTCCTTCTTCAACTGATGCCCTGCAAACTCTGATAAGCTCCTCCCACAGCTAATCCCCTGCCTCAACAGAAACCCTGCCCCCTCTGACCTTTACACAGGGAAAACAGCTAATGAGCCACAAAGAAAGGTAATCCTCAGCTGTAAGTAGACATTTGAGGGAGTGTCAGGCGGCAGGCCTACCAGTTATTCCGTAGGGAGAGGAAAGGGCTTTGATGCTGTGTAACCTGCATTCCTGCATCCATAAGAATATGGAGGAACGAAGATGAAAGCATGAAGTGGGGGATCTTCAGCAGGCCTGTGTTCCTTGCAAATACGCAAAAAACAGCCCACACATTTTGTAACTCTGTACATGCAGTTTTCAGGATCATCTGCACATTTTGAAGGTTGAGGCTTTAAATAGCTGTAAAGCAGGGCTTGTTGCTTAGCTGTGTATTGACCTTACTTGCATACTTCTGTTGGGATTACAGAGTTCCTTTTGCCTTTTGCACATTCAGGACAAATAAAGGCTGTTTGAGAGGTTTGTTTGTTTGTTTGGCAAGCTTTGTAAAAGAAAGTCTATGAAGAAAATAAAAGGTGAAATTTGAGTTACTGTGAATCTACAGTATGTCCAGTATGTTTGTATGTCCATGTGATTGTATGTGTGCTAAGGGTTTATGGCTGCGCTTGTGTGTATATGGTCCCCACCTGCTTTCTACACGTTAATATATCCCTCAGCATGAGAAATGTTCCCCAAAGCTGGTTTGTAGAGTTTACCCAGAGTGTTGAACAGAAATGATAAAAATGTGACCCTGTATCAGCAGTCGAAATATCCATGCCCCATGCCTATAGACATGTTTTCTGATTTGAACAACAAAAGGGTTAAAGGATACATAATTTCATTTTAAAGGATCGACCACTCTCTGTATATGTGTATATGAGCAGAAGGAAATTTTGGAGAAGACCATCTGAGAGGATCTGCTTAGAAAAGGGCAGATCTCCAAGGCTTAGGACCCCGGTTGCTAACTTGCGAAGCAAAACCATACATTTCAAACATCTGCTGAGTCAGTTCCCTAACTTTCCAAAGGGTATTTAAACAGAAGAAAGACATCTCTCCTAAAATATTTAAAGTCATATGACCATAAATAAATTAGTCTGCGGCTTGGAAAAATCCTGACATGGTAGACATTAAACTCTAATTAGTTATACTAAAGTATGCAATGCTTTTGATTAAAAGGTTAGGCCAGTGAGAAAGAGACAGCTGTTTCAGTGCAATTTTGGCATAGCACAGCAGAACAGATATTATTCTTCCTAAGCACAAGAAGAAAAGTGCATTAAAGAAAGCACATCAATTCATAGCATAGCTATGACAGAGAGAGATAGGGCAGGCCTTACCTTGCAATACAATCCATTGTTTTCAGGACCATCAAAAGCACCCAAGATTTCAGTTTGATGTATCATGAAAAAGTACATCTCCTGACCTAACTGATATTAAATGTCAATGCTTTCAAAAAAAAAAATATCTGTTGGCATCTTGCCAGGATATTCCAGGATACACAAGTGTGTGTTTTAAGCTGCAGTCCTAGACCCACTTATCTGGGAGTGAATCCCATTGAACTCGATGTGGTTTATTCCTGAATAGACACATTTAAGATAGCACCTCACATCTTTCAAATCAGGGATTGGGATGCTGTGGCTTTACAGATTTTGCTGGACTGTAGCGACCATACCGGGCCATGGGCCATGTTGGCAGGGGCAGATGGGCATTGAAGTCCCAGCAACATTTAGAGGGCCACACGTCCCCAGCCCTGTTTTTAAATTGCACTTTAAAATAAAACAAAGAGAGGTTGCTTAAAGTATTTGCTAAATGTCGCTTAAAGTCATTGTGCCCTGCTCAGTGCAATAGCATGTTCAGTTTTAACTCTCTCAAAAATCTGGGTTCAACGAGTCTCTTGAGAGGTTCTTGAGTCACAGATGTGGTGCCCCCAGCCGGTACTCACCATGAAGTTGTTACAGTAACCTGCCACACATTTTAACAACAACAAAAGAGGTGCCGGTGCTGAATACCCTGGGGAAAGAAGCACTGAGTGCCCCTTTATCAAACCACGAGAATGTATCTTTTTTATCTAAGTACAGTGGTACCTCGGGTTACAGACGCTTCAGGTGACAGACTCCACTAACCCAGAAATAGTACCTCGGGTTAAGAACTTTGCTTCAGGGTGAGAACAGAAATCGTGCAGCACAACAGCAGCAGGAGGCCCCACTAGCTAAAGTGGTGCTTCAGGTTAAGAACAGTTTCAAGTTAAGAACAGACCTCCAGAACAAATTAAGTTCTTAACCCGAGGTACCATTGTATAGGAATTACAGCTCCAGTCATGCTCCCCAATTTGAGATTGACCCTTGCAACTAGATCTTTTCATGAATTCTGGCCTGGCTCGGATGCTGAGGTTGCAGAACGGCCTTGTATCCTGTCACTAAAGTTGCTCCTGACCACCTGATCCTAGTAGTAGTAGTAGTAATAATAATAATAAACAACTTTTTATTTATATCCCACCCTCCCTGGCTGACGTCGGGCTCAGGGCGGTAAACATCAGATATATAACATTGGTATAAAATCAAACAATAACTAAATTACCTCCTAAAAACAGGTCAAAATCAAATTGTTTGCTTCTTGAATGTTCACATGCTTTAAACAGAAATACGAGAAGATCCTTGCTGGATCAGGTTACGGGCCTATCCAGTCCAGTATCCCGTATCCTGTTCCCAACAAACCTGCAAGCAGGACACTAGATTGGCAGCATGTCAACACCACACCTCTGTCACCAAGGACATGGGGCCACCTGTGATGGCAGGAGCAGACCCATCAGAAGGCCCCACTTGCTTGCCCAGTCCCACAGCTTGGGAAGACAACTTGGGAAAGCAACAGGGAAGCTCAGGGAGCAGGTCAAGTATTGGGACAATGTCTTAGCTTATGCCTAGCCTTGTATCCTGCAGCTCTGCTGTGACTTCTGAACTGTGTAACCCATAACCTGATCAACACTGGGGTGCTATAGGGAATTCTGGAATGAAGCCTTAATAGTTGAGCTGATTCTACAAGTGAAAGCCAGTTTGGGGGGGTGTCATTTGGTTTGGCAAGCCAAAATGCTTACCCTAACAGAACTATCAACATAGCATGACACCAAATTCCACCCAAAGGGTGGTATTCAAATGTTTTATACTGTTTCACAACTCCTTTATGGGATTCCCTTGTGGATAACTGACTTTAACAACAAAGTCGAGGGTGTAGAGGCATCCCTCTTCCGACAAATTCTAGGAGCTCCAAAATGTGTCTCCTATGTGTGCAGACTTAGGCCAGCATCTCTTAGAATCTAGGGGCTGGATTATGACTTTCAAATACTGGCCAGAAATTCACTTAAATGCAGACCCGGAAAGTTTACTGACTTATTTATTGGGAGATCACATAATTTTACATAGTTTTCTGATATTATCCTCAGGGATTGCAATAGATTCCCTTCTTCTATCGGATGAGTCACAAATCTTCTCATCAAGTCATCAAGCAGAGACTGTTAGACCATGAAATCCAAAAACTCTACCTTTTGTACGTTCATCTGCTTACTTAGGATGCAGCCCCACCATGGTGCAATGCCTAATTTCTTTTATGATTTAGATACTCCATCGCATTGCAGAGCTTTTATGCTAGCTCATCTAAATGCATCCCCCTCATCTCTTTTGTTCAGAAGGTTTCAAAAAATCCCCTTCCAGAACAGATTCTGCTCCTGTTATAAGAAAACACCAGATACAATACATGGCATAATTTTGGACTGCCCTCTTCTCAACACCCTTCGCAGAGATCTCCTAGTGACTCCCTTACAGCTTAAAATATCAGTTTACGAAGAGTCTGTAATCCAATATTTGTTGAGGAATGATACTCCCGAAACTACCAAGAATGTTTTGGAGTATTTAGCCGAGAACTTTAAAGCTAAAGTTGCCTGGTTTATTCAGTGGTGGCTATCTAGTCTTTTATATACTGTATGTGTTTGGATTATCAACATATTTGGATGATTTTGTATGATTTTATTGTTTAAACGTATGCTAGTAAAGGCTAATAATAATAAAATAACTTCTATGCAAAGCAACCCACTGAAATTAATGGACCTAACTTAGTCATGTTTGTTAATTTCAGTGAAACATAATTGAATACCACTCAAAAATGTTAATGTAGATCCCACACTGATAGATGCCCTTCAAGTATAAATGCATTGCCAAGACCTTCTGTTGAGGAATCTTTATATCTCACAGATCAATCTAGATCCAAAATTAATACCCTGCACTAAGTGTTAGGTATTATGGAAAGCTCTGACAGGAATTAATTTTTCTTTTGGTAGCAATTTTAAAACGATGAAATGTTTCACTTTGAGTGCTTTCTTTTTTTTTCAAATAATCCAGGTTGAAATATCACCTCTGGTACTCACTGTTCCTATTTCACACTTCTCAAATTTTCTTGATGAATTTCTTTTAAGTGCTTGTGAATGAATTAATTAGTTAATGCCATGCAGTGCTTTGAAGAAATCAGCAGCCATAAAATGCTAAGTATTAACTTCTGGGTATTGAGGAAAGTTGTCTTAAACCTGATTTGCCATGACTAATATGCAGATTATTTTCAACAAAACTTAACTTTGCATAAAAGTACAGGCTGGAAGGCTTCAGTGTCAATCTAATCCACCCACTGAGGCAAGATTCTCTATACTCCCAAAATTCCTGCATTTAACCCAAATTACAGAATAATGCAGGCGTTGATCATTTTAATTACAGTATGACACAGTTAGAGAACAAGAAAAAAGTATCCATTTCAGCACCAGCCATTTTGCTGGTTTCTTTGTTTCCTTAGGAAACAAATGGACATAAGAACAACCAAATGAAATAAACAACAACATCTCACAGAACCTGAGATATATAGATTTGAAAACTTATTTGAAACCCCCTTCTCCATAGCGTCCTCTCCCTTACCATCTGTTCTTTGTTAAAGTTTGCTAATTGGTTATAATGATCACAGATATTGTCTATTCTTATGTTAATGATTCTGTTATTCTGAGAAATTTGCATTTTGCTAAATTATGTGTGAACATTGGGAGAGACGATTAGTATATATATTCTAGATTCTAGAGAATGGCTATTACTTGTTTACAAATGCTATTTGTTTTCAAAAGTTTGAGCACCCGTAATCTGCCTGCTCTCCTAACCAATGACCATACTCAGTGGTGGAGGGGGGACAAAATATCAGAAAGCACTGGTGAGTGGTGGTTTCCCACACGAGTCACAGCAAGAATCCAAGAATCCATAATCCATTCTTCCCTTAACAGTTTTTCTCTGTCTCTGTCTGTCTGTCTGTCTCTCTCTCTCACACACACACATACAGAGAGAGAGAGAGAGAGAGAGAGAGAGAGATATTTCAGGGCACTTTGGTCCTGCTCATGGAAATAATAATAATAATAATAATAATAATAATAATAATAATAATAATAATTTATTATTTGTACCCCGCCCATCTGGCTGGGTTTCCCCAGCCACTCTGGGCGGCTTCCACAGAAACCCAAAAAACACTAAAATATCATACATTAAAAGCTTCCCTGAATAGGACCGCCTTAAGATGTCTTCTGAATGTCAGGTAGTTGTCCATCACCTTGACATCCGATGGGAGGGCATTCCACAGGGCGGCGCCACCACCGAAAAGGCCCTCTGCCTGGTTCCCTGTAGCTTCGCTTCTCGCAATGAGGGAACCGCCAGAAGGCCCTCGGCGCTGGACCTCAGTGTCCGGGCAGAACGATGGGGGTGGAGACGCTCCTTCAGGTATACTGGGCCGAAGCCGTTTAGGGCTTTAAAGGTCAACACCAGCACTTTGAATTGTGCTCGGAAACGTACTGGGAGCCAATGTAGGTCTTTCAAGACCAGTGTTATGTGGTCTCGGCGGCCGCCCCCAGTCACCAGTCTAGCTGCCGCATTCTGGATTAGCTGTAGTTTCCGAGTCACCTTCAAAGGTAGCCCCACGTAGAGCGCATTGCAGTAGTCCAAGCGGGAGATAACTAGAGCATGCACCACTCTGGCCAGACAGTCAGCGGGCAGGTAGGATCTCAGCCTGCGTACCAGGTGGAGTTGGTAGACAGCTGCCCTGGATACAGAATTGACCTGCGCCTCCATGGACAGCTGTGAGTCCAAAATGACTCCCAGGCTACGCACCTGGTCCTTCAGGGGCACAGTTACCCTATTCAGGACCAGGGAGTCCTCCACACCAGCCCGCCCCCTGTCCCCCAAAAACAGTACTTCTGTCTTGTCAGGATTCAACTTCAATCCATTAGCCGCCATCCATCCTCCAACCGCCTCCAGGCACTCACACAGGACCTTCACCGCCTTCACTGGTTCTGATTTGAAAGAAAGGTAGAGCTGGGTATCATCTGCATATTGATGAACACCCAGTCCAAACCCCCTGATGATCTCTCCCAGCGGCTTCATATAGATGTTAAAAAGCATGGGGGAGAGGACGGAACCCTGAGGCACCCCACAAGTGAGGGCCCAAGGGTCTGAACACTCATCCCCCACCACCACTTTCTGAACACGGCCCAGGAGAAAGGAGCGAAACCACTGTATAACAGTGCCCCCAGCTCCCAACCCCTCTAGACGGTCCAGAAGGATGTTATGGTCGATTGTATCAAAGGCCGCTGAGAGATCCAGCAGAACTAGGAAACAACTCTCACCTTTGTCCCTAGCTCGCCGGAGATCATCAACCAGTGCGACCAAGGCAGTTTCAGTCCCATGATGAGGCCTGAACCCTGATTGGAAGGGATCCAAATGGTCCGCATCCTCCAGGCGTGCCTGGAGTTGTTCAGCAACCACACGCTCAATCACCTTGCCCAAGAATGGAAGATTTGAGACTGGGCGATAGTTGGCCATACTGGCCGGGTCTAAAGATGGTTTTTTAAGAAGCGGTTTAATGACCGCCTCTTTCAGCGGATCTGGGAATGTTCCCTCACAGAGAGAAGCATTCACCACCCCGCAGAGCCCATCGCCCAGCCCTTCCCGGCTCGCTTTTATAAGCCAGGATGGGCAAGGATCAAGGAGACAGGTGGTTGGTTTCACGCGTCCAAGCAGCCTGTCCACATCCTCGGGGGTAACGGATTGAAATTGATTCCATGCAACTTGACCAGACAGGGCTCTAGCACTCTCCCGCCCCAGCCCTGCTCCCACGGTGGTGTCTAGCTCCTTCCGAATATGAGTGATTTTATCTGCAAAAAACTTTGCAAAATCGTTGCAGGAGATCTTGGGGTCTTTACAAGGCCCCGGTGGTAAAGGTGGTTCCGTTAAATTGCGGACCACCTGAAAGAGTCTCCTGCTACTATTTTCTGCAGATGCAATAGAGGTGGTGAAGAAAGTCTTCTTCGCCGTCGCTATCGCCACTTGGTAGGCTCGACGTTGAGCTCTAACCTGTGTCCGGTCAGATTCGGAGTGAGTTTTCTGCCACCGACGCTCTAGCCGTCTCAGCGATTGTTTCATCGCCCTCAGCTCCGAAGAAAACCACGGGGCTGTCCGGGCTCCATGCAATCAGAGAGGGCGCTTCGGAGCCAGACAGTCGATAGCCCTGGTTAACTCCGCATTCCAGCGGGCCACCAGGGAATCAGCTGAAAGGCCATCAACATGGGATAAAGCATCCCCTACCACTCTCTGGAAACCATTTGGATCCATTAAGTGGCGGGGGCGGACCATCCGAATTGGTCCCACCTCCCTGCAGAGGGGAAGGGTCGCGGAGAAGTCCAGTTGCACCAGGAAGTGATCTGACCATGGCACTTCTTTGGTTTCATTTTTACTTAGTGTCAGATCACCCACGTCACTAGAGGTGAATACCAGGTCTAAGGCATGTCCATGACTATGAGTTGGGCCCAACTTATTCAGGGACAGCCCCATGGAGGCCATGCTTTCCACGAAGTCCCGAGCGGCCCCTTGTAAGGTCGTGTCGGCATGGATGTTAAAATCCCCTAGGACAACCAAACTAGGTGTCTCCAGGAGAACATCCGCCACGACCTGAAGCAGCTCGGACAGGAGCATATTTTGGGAGTCACTAGTTTAAGGTTCTGATACCCTTGCACCCAACCCTGAGTGTAGCATCTCTTAGGACTGAGCAGCAAATGGCATTTTCATGCTAGATATCCCATAAATTCCCTGTGTATTTTTACATTTTTAAATGCCAAAAATACACTTGAAGCGTAACACACACACACACACACACACCTTTCAGACATGAAATGCATTACCCACCATAAGCTCAACAGAAAAAAAAACGCTTTACAGTATTCATCTCAGGTGGCACAGAAAGTTAGCTGGCGAATTTTGAACAGCTGAGTCAAGCCAATGTTGATTTATTTATAAACAGATTTTTTTTAAGTATGGTTGGGGGTAAGAGAACAGGTGCAAGGGATTCAAAATATCTTCTAGAGAGAAGGCGATGATAGCTACATAAAGAAAACTTGCACTTAAAGCTCCTGCCATCTGTCCTCTTTCCTGTACATACTAGTCTTGCATAATCGGCCGATCTTCACATCCAAGGACCACAGTGCCATTCAGTGAAATCTAAGCATGCATCCAGGTTTATTAGCATTATCTGTTCGAAATCATATCTATTTGCATATCTGTCATATCATTGTGCTTACTGAATGATCACTTCTTTTCCTTTTATTTTCCAATGTGTCCCCAAACAAGATTGTCTTCACAATTTCCCCCCTGCAAATCTGAAAACCAGAAATTTAAATGGTTTAAAACACACACAAAAACAATATAACTGTAATTTAGGAATCTTGAAACAACTATGAAAGACCATCTTGTGCTAGGTAAGTGGTGCAAGTATACCCCTGAAAACAACCCTTTTATTAGATTAAATCCTGGGTGCACATGTTAGCAAGTCTTCGGATTTACCAGTGCTCACATCATATTTTGATAAGAACTTTCTACCTACAACTGCCTGGAGCTGGGTGTTCCTCACTACTTGGCTCTGACGGACCATAATAGATGAGTGGAGAAGAGAAAGCTTGGTCTTTAATTCACCTTAAGATGGAATCTGCAGAGTAAAGATCTTGCTGGGAACTTCGGAACTACTCTTGCAAATCACATTAAAATGTCATGCAACATGAGGTACATGGCAGCATATCTGAGGCCACATATGTCCATTTTGTTTCTGCTTCTCATTTTTCCAATCTTAAATTCAGTTCCCTACATTTCTGCAGCAGTTTGCGATTATTTTTAAATCCTCACAAACATGCACCAGAATTTTTGTGTGAATTTCCCATGTCACATTTTTGTATGCAGTGTTCACATTCTTTAAAAAAAATATGAAATGCATTTTTGTATGTTATTTTTTTGCCCATTTACAGTAATCTGTATGTACACTTTCCTCTAATATATGCATTTTGCAAACATGGGTTGGAGAACTGCTTTGCATAATTCGGATAAGTGTGAATTTCCGAGGCTAGTTGGGTTTCCATTCTCATATCGTTTTGGGAAAAGCAATTTTTATAGATCTGCCTTTATGTACGAACTAAATTGAATTTCACTCCATCCTTGTTGCACACACACCTCTTTCCATCCCGGCAAGCAAAAGGTATTATCAGAACTCAATGACACATTCCAGTCGGACAAAAGCGTTATGAGAGCTAAGGAGGGATGTGGCCCAAGGACTGGACAGAGAGATCTGGAGGGCCTCATGCAATTCCCTACCCCTAATCTAGACCAGGGGTCAGCAAACTTTTTCAGCAGGGGGCCGGCCAATTTTCCCACAGACCTTGTATATTTTGGAAAGAAAAAAAATGAACCAATTCCTATGCCCCACAGCTAACCCAGAGATGCATTTTAAATGAAAGCACACATTCTACTCATGTTAAAACACCAGGCAGGCCCCGCAAATAACCCAGAGATGCATTTTAAATCAAAGGACACATTCTACTCATGTAAAAACATGCTGATTCCTGGACCATCCACGGGGTGGATTTAGAAGGTGATTGGGCCAGATCCGGCCCCCGGGCCTTAGTTTGCCTACCCATGATCTAGACGGTTTACCAGTTACTCTTGTGGCCTGTCACAGGGCTGCAGGTAAAACACAGCATATACAAAAAAACCCACATCTTTCCCTAGAAAACTAGAGGTGTCAGGGCGAAAGCACGTCATTTGATTTTCTCCCTAGCATGGCTCATTTTCTGTGTGTGGCATCTTCGTTCAGGAGGCATCTGCCTTCCTTTACATGTAGTCCAAAATGGTGCAGCATGAGAACAATTTTACTATTTGATGAACTTTTTGTCTCCTTGAGGCCTTACTACTCTACCAAGTCTATTTTGCCACTCAACAAAAATTCAAGTGCACAAATCTTTTATAAAGAGGATCAGATGAAAACTTCAGCTCAATTGTTTTAACTGACGTTTGCATAAGCAAGTATCAGATAGCCGAGACCAATTACATTATTTTAAAAGGCTTATAAAGGCAAAGGCAGGGAAGAAAGGGATTTAATATTATTCAGTGTCACATTACATTTCTGGGAGAGAAATTTGGTTTTTAGGCATTAAGCAGTTTTACTCTGATAGAACTTTATTTGCATAAAAACATAAGTGTAAAACAGCTTGTCAGCACTTTACAGCAGGGGCGGGAAATTTTGGCCCTCTATGTGTTGTTGAACTGCAACTCCCATCAGCTCCAGCAAGCATGAGCCATGACTAGGGATGGTAGGAGTTGTAGTTCAGCAACATCTGGAAGGCCAAAGGCTCTCCATACCTGAACTCAGGAGAAAAGAAGGAAAAGCTAAGAAAATCAAAGTTAAATGAGAACAGCCAAAATAAAGTTAAAGTTAAGTGTTTAACTTTGTTTGGATCATGTTCTAAATATTTACTAATAAATTTGTGACGGTCTGGTATCCCATTATTTCCTTTGCCAATAATGATAACTCAGTTGGAAGACTGCCCCTGACCGTTCTGTTTTTGGTCTGATGCTTTGCCTTGTATTTCTCCTCACCCTGGCAGTCTAAATGTAGCCAAGGCAGCTTAAAACCTTGTTCCTTTTCTTACTGTAAAAGAAGCAGATGTGGATGTCCATTACTGATATAGACATGCACAGGTTTTTATATAATAATCAATTGTTTTTATCCATGAGTTATCCATCCTCTGGAATTTCACACTGGCAATGTCCCTTCACCAAAGGGAGGCAATGGTCTGGTTCCTTAGGCAGGACAGCAAGGCAGGGCAAGACAAAAGTCAGAACCATGGACAGAGATCAAGGTGTGACTCCAGCACTGTGGACAGTGCTCCTGGAGCTGAAGTGAAACATCCCATTGTCTCAGATCCTGGAGCAACTGGCTGAGTTTCATAGCAGGCCTAGCCAGTCATTCACTGCCTCCTAACCATTTCTGGTGCCTTCTTCTGCAACTGTTGACTCCTTTGAGGTATTTGGGTTTTCAGAGCTTGGATCTCTCCTCAGGGAGAGTCTGTGGACTGGCCTTCAATCTGGCAGCAGAGGTGACACCTTAGGGCTCAGCGGAGGAGAATAAAGCTCCAATGTCCAGAGATACGCGTGGAATAGACCAGGGCATGGAACCATCACCTTCAGTTAGAAAGTTTTCATTTCAGTTGCTATTATGGGTATGAATGGATAGCCAGGTTCTCTGACCTTCTTGGTAGCTCTGTACATAGCAAAAGACTCCATATCTATGCACAATAGAGAATGTAGAGATGGGTTTATCTCTCGCGAACACTAAAAAAAAATACATTTTTATTGAGTCTCTGCATATTAAAATACACTCTTTGGCTTTTATGCATGTATTGGCCCTCTCAAAGGACTTGATTCTCATATAGGGCTCAGAACCTAGATTCAGTTTGCAGTGCCCTCCAATGTGTAAAACAAATGCCTTGAAACATGTACATTTCTTCACATTCAAGCTTTAACCCAGAATGTGTTGATTTAGGAGCTCTAGCATTTTCCAGAAATGAATTGTTAGGGTTTTGGGGCTGCAATGCAGCTCTGACCATTTTACACACTATCATGGTCACACTTTTTCAAATATCACTCTCTTGAGTTTAGTTTTCTCATATTGCAACTTAATTGTTACACAGGCATAAGCCTTTCTCACATGGCCATGATCAATATCCCAGTGTAAAAGTAGTTTGCACAGAACTCAGGGATATTGTGGTGTAATTTTCACCTGTTGGGAAGAATCCATATCCTGGAAAAGCGACATCCATGCCCTGAGATTTAAAGAAATCACTATGAGGGCTCTTACTGCAATCTCTCTTTGACATATTTCATACAGAGTTTTTCCTGTCGTGGTAGGTGGCAGGTTCAGTCTTGTTAAAAAGCGGCATGAGATAAGCTCTTGGAAATCAATTAAATTGTGATTTTCTATGGAGCAATGTAGACCTCTCCTGCTCGATTGCTTGTTCTGCTCTGTCCCTATCAGATCAGCTTGAAGTGGTTTCCAGTGACTTTGCACGAGAGGCTAGAATAAAATGTCTGCATATATAAATAACTGATTTGTCTCCTTGCTGTGCTGTTATCAGGTATGTAAATGTATGTCATATTCAGCTATTTGAGCAAACAGGTCTCATCATTTCTATCTCACTGAATTACAGGTAAATAATGTCTGGACAGCATACTAAACCAAACCATGCCTTGGTGCAAACAAGCAGGTTCTCAAACTGCCAATCATGGCCATAGCACTTTCCCCATAATCTTGCTGCTGCCTTAGCCCAGGGCTAAGCCGTGGTTTGGTTCAGCATCGCATCTGAATGGGGGCTTGCAGTTTGTCTGGGGGAGACGAGCCTAGGTTCAGGTATATTATTATTGCTATTATTCATTTCATTTCTAGACCACTTAATATTTTAGAGGGGAAAATCACGAAGCAGTTTAAGGTAAAGGTAAAGGGACCCCTGACCATTAGGTCCGGTCGTGACCGACTCTGGGGTTGTGGCGCTCATCTTGCTTTATTGGCCGAGGGGGCCGGCGTACAGCTTCCGGGTCATGTGGCCAGCATGACTAAACCGCTTCTGGCGAACCAGAGCAGCACACGGAAACGCCGTTTACCTTCCCACCGGAGCAGTACCTATTTGTCTACTTGCACTTTGACGTGCTTTCGAACTGCTAGGTTGGCAGGAGCAGGGACCGAGCAACGGGAGCTCACCCCGTTGTGGGGATTCAAACTGCCGACCTTCCGATCAGCAAGTCCTAGGCTCTGTGGTTTAACCTAACACATTAAAACATTGAATACAGCAATCCAAAATAAAACATTACTGAAGAAAATCAGATATAAAGTATACCCTCAAAGCAACATAATTTACAGGAAACTAAAATATTATCTTAAAGATTTCAAAATGAAGCATTACAAAGGAGGTAAACTACTGAATGCACACTTAACGCAGAAAAGTTAAGAAAAAATATCTTTAAAACATTTAAAAGGATCCTGGGAACGTTAGTTTGAGGGGGCTGGGAATTGTAGCTCTGAGGGGGAAAGTACACTTCCCATTATTCTTTGGGAGAAGTCATGTCCTTTAAATGTGTGTTGTATATGCTTTCAGTGTTTGGTATGGCTCTGCCCTTAGTTGCTTTCAGTGAATAATGAATTACTGAAATATGTCACTCTGAAAGACTGAATATTTCGTAGTTACAGATGGGTAGCCGTGTTGGTCTGCCATAGTCAAAATAAAAAAATTTCTTCCTGTAGCACCTTAAAGACCAACTAAGAACTAACTTAGTTGGTCTTTAAGGTGCTACAGGAAGAAATTTTTTTATTTTGAATATTTCGTAGTCTCTTACTGCCACCTTATGTGATTTCTTGCCATTGCATATAATGAACTTTATTTCCCCATCCTAGTCAGTTGTTTTTAGGGTGACCAGATAAGTGACAGGACAGGTCTTCTGTACTGTGGCACAAATGGTCAGTGTCTGGTTGTTAGCCAGAAGGTTGGTGGTTTGAGCCCACCCAGGAAAGGACGTGGGCTGGACTCCTGCACTGCAGGCAATTGGAGTAGATGACCCTTGGGGTCCCTTTCCATTCTACAATTTAAGAGGGAATTACAGCAGCTGCATCTTTTCTCAAAACGTATGGCAGTATGACACAATAGCCTGTTTCTTCTCCATAGCTATTAAAGATACAAGAGCTTTCCAGTTGCATGCAGTGACACTAGCCACCTTCTCAAACAAGGTGAGTTGAAGGTATATATTATACTGGAAGATTCTCGTCTTCCAAATTTACAGTGCCCGACTTCTGTCCTCTCTATTCTTCTGGGAGGAGTACAAGCGCCAGAAGTATACTTTGTCCTTTGTGGACAGTCAGACTCAAAAGTAAATTCAAAGCACATAGACACAATAAAATCACAGTTGTGCAGCACATTATGCACAAGATTCAAAATAAAATGCATCAATATCTGACTATCATACCACTTCTGAAATCATTTTCACTGTACAGTGGTACCTCGGGTTACATACGCTTCAGGTTACATACGCTTCAGGTTACACACTCCGCTAACCCAGAAATAGTGCTTCAGGTTAAGAACTTTGCTTCAGGATGAGAACAGAAATCGTGCTCCGGCGGTGCAGCGGCAGCAGGAGGCTCCATTAGCTAAAGTGGTGCTTCAGGTTAAGAACAGTTTCAGGTTAAGAACGGACCTCCAAAACGAAATAAGTACGTAACCCGAGGTACCCCTGTATAAGGGAAACTGTAAGTGATATTTTTACAGAAGTTTAAAAGTTTAGTAGACCAGAGAAGACTAAGTTTCTATTTGCTCCTAATTCACAAGTCAGCAGGTATGGCATTTGATAAAATCAGTGCTCTGGAGGAGAATACCTTTTAAAATAGTAAAATTAATTACAGACTTCAATAATTGACTTAATGCTTTTGTTAAGAAATTGCTAGCATAGTTAGCTGGCATGGCTAAATAAGTAATGCTGCATATGCAATATTAACTGTTGTTTCAGCATATGCATATGTAGCATACCATATATGGTATGTAGGGTTCATCCAGACTGCAATTTTTTTTCCAGGTATATTCTACAAGTTGTTATTGATACAATAATAGTGCATTAGTGGTGGATTTATTCGGAACTGCCAGCACTTAATTCCACTTCATTAGTTCCGATATGTTCTTCCAATGCACTATAGCACAAAAAAGTGGGACAAAACAAACACCCTGGAATGTGTTTTTTTTGGGGGGGGGAGGATGAGTTTTAGCAGGAAGCTACAGGACACGCACTAATTAGAATGAAGCAGTATGTTTATCTCAAAACTTTTGCATGTGCAAACAATACTGAAAGCCGGATTGTGTGTAACCGCCCCAATAACATTGTGAACACAATGCACAATAAAATGCACAATAAAATGATTTACTTGGAAATTATTTATTGAACAATGTACAATAAAATAATTTATTTTAATGCACTAACATAAATTTTAAAAATTAAATTACTGAAACCTTTGGATACTTTTTAAATGATATATTTTAAAAAGATTTTTATACTTTGAATTTGTATTTACTAAGCTATATAACAATCTGATACATGCCCTTAGCCTGGGATCTAATGTGCGCAGTGGTAAAAATCACAAATTATTCCCTGCAACAACCCTTTCTAGTAAGTATGCCAAGAAGCAAATTTTCAGCCAAAGGTCTTTTGATAGGAATAAAGTGAAAATAAAATCCATTTGGCTGTGGTGATTCATGGTAATTAAAGCTGAAAGCACAACAAAGCTCAGGTCCTCAGTATAACAAAGTCAACAAAGCTTCACATTCAGGGCATCTCTGCAATTGCAATCTTGTTATTATTTCCAAACAATCACAAACTAGCTCATTTTTTCTTTAATATGCTGGTCGCAAACATTCTCAGGCATTTTCTTATCCCCAAAGCAAAATGCAGGTCAGATTTGTATTGATTTTACTGAAATGAACTACAATCTCTTCTTCTTAAACACACTTCAGTGATCACTCTAAATGACAGTGCAATCAAATGAGCACTGCACATTGGATAAGCATTCTCCTTGTCTGTCTGTAGCATGTGAGTGACTGCTGAATCTGCTACTGGAAGCACCAGAGTCAGGTGTTTCAAAGTTGCCCTCAACAGCAAAATCTGGTCATTAATTGAGATGTATATATGTATTTCTAAAGTACCGGACAGCCCAGCTGAATGAAGAAATGGAAGAGATTACTTTCCATTAGTAAAAGCTTCCCAATGCACATGCCCAACAAAATCATCCTACAGGTCCTACATTCATAATGCATAATGCAAGACTGACGTGAGGCCCTCTCTTCCACCACAAACTGATTTGAGGAGAAACTGCGCAAACCAGGTTTCTGTGGGTTTAACTAGCAAGGAGGGCTTTATTAGACTGAACTTGTGCTCATTTATTATTATTATTAATAATAATAAGAAGAAGAAGAATTACATTTTATATCCGTACTTCCTCCTGCTGGAGCAGATGCTTACGTTTAGGATCTGCTTGTAAAACCAACTTGAAAATACGGTTTTTCAAATTTCAAGATTCTAACAGAAGGGTCCTAAACACATCTTTGTAGAAGTCCTATTGAAGTCAGTGGGATTCACTGTCAGGTAAGTGGGGTTAGAACTAGTGCCTAATTCAGTTCTTTAAGATAGGGGTTATGGAATCAAAGAAATGTACACCCAGTGGTGGTGGTGATGATAATTTTTTATTTATACCCCACCCATCTGGCTGGATTTCCCCAGGCACTCTGGGCAGCTCCCAGCAGAATATTAAAAACACGATAAAAAATCAAACATTAAAAGCTTCCCTAAACAGGGCTGCCTTCAGATGTCTTCTAAAAGTCAGATAGCTGTTTATTTCCTTGACATCTGATGGGAGGGCGTTCCACAGGGCAGGTGCCACTACCAAGAAGGCCCTCTGCCTGGTTCCCTGTAGCCTCACTTCTCGCAGGGAGGGAATCACCAGAAGGTCCTTGGAGCTGCACTAAATGAAATGACTGAGTTCTTACAGTGGTACCTCAGGGTAAAGTACTTAATTCGTTCTGGAGGTCCGTTCTTAACCTGAAAATGTTCTTAACCTCAAGCACCACTTCAGCTAATGGGACCTCCTGCTGCTGCCGCGCCGCCGGAGCCCGATTTCTGTTCTTATCCTGAAGCAAAGTTCTTAACCCGAGGTACTATTTCTGGGTTAGTGGGGTCTGTAACCTGAAGCGTCTGTAACCCGAGGTACCACTGTATTTCAGTTCACTCCATGTGAAAATACAGAGCTGGTTTGATCTTATGAGTAACAAGCCTTATACAGCTAGACGGGCTTTTCCAGCACGTAAGTAGGCAAACATGCTTAATATTTGCTTGATATTTTCATTTCTAAAACGTCGCCGATTAAGTTCAATATGTGAAAGGGTGCATGTGCTGCCTATACTAGCGGGCTCCTGTGCAGGCGAGTTTTCTCCCGTGCTTTCCTTGGAATCGAGCTAACGCTGCTTGGAGAGAAAACTACCAACTTATTCTCTAAGGACACTCCACGTAGAGAGAGAGAATTTAAAAAAACTCGATTTAGCTGCTTAAGGGAACTCGCAGCTTCGAAGCGCCCAAGCTCCGAGCGCCCAAACTGAACAAGGCAGCTGGCTCCCTCGGCAAAACAAAGCAGCGCACCTCGGCGGGCGTCACGTGAACGGGAAGACGGCGCTACGAACCCTGGGACGCCGCGCTCCCAAGCGACGAGGAGCCTCTCCCGACGCGGGGCGCCGGATAGGCCACGTGACCCGACCGCGCCCAGAACTACATCCCCCGTGATGCTTTGGGCGCGGAGGACTCCGTTGCCATGGCGCCTTAGCGGTCTCCTTCCTTCAACTCCCTCGGGATGCCGTTACCGCCGCTTTCTCCAGCCCGGGTGTTTGCCGAGCTGGTCCCTCCGCCCGCCGGGGGGGACGACAGCCGGGAGAATGAAGTCCCGAGGCCGCCGGGGAGGGAAGTTCACGTCAGCGGCACCTCGGAGCTCAGCGCTAGGCCGGACCGGGCGAAAGTCACCGTTTACCTGAAGAGCAAGAAAGGGGAGGTCGGAGCGGCGCGGAGCAGCGTCACTCGGAGGCTGGATTATGTCGCCCAGAGCGCCCGGCAGCGCGGAGGAATCTCGGTGGGTTGGAGGGCGAAAAGGAGAGCCGACCCACCTCTCGCGCATGCGCGCAGCTCAACGGCTTTCTCTGCGGCTACACCACATCATCACCATCTTCTGCACCGGAAAAGCTTTCGCGCTCTCTTATATTTTGGTGGGAGGGGTGGGCCGCTTGTACCCCTACAGATACCCTCACCACCACTGACCTGATGGGAGCCAAGCTGCAACACATGGAAGGGCAGTGGTTCCACACCATAGAAGCATTCAAACTGAGCAAAACCTGCACAGTGGAATGATTAGGCTAGAGAAGTAACCCTTGGCTACCAGCCCAAGTTTATTGTGTATTTCCTGATTGTGTATTTGCTGCATTTCCATCCTGCCCTGCTGTCAGTGAACTCAAGGCTGCACACAGGTTGCTTAGATGGCAACCAGGTTTTAAAAATTGCTCTCTGTATTTGGTGCAATGAGATATATTTACGGAGTAACAGGCTGGATGATAAATGATTCCATGCTCTGCTTAGGTTGGGTTAACAGTCCAGAATAGTATTTGATACAGTAATTGTGGGTGAAGACAAGATTTACTCATCTATGCTAAGCTGGATTTTTTATTTTTACCTTGAAATAGTGTACCATGAACTCTGCTGCATTGCTTAGTACTAGTTAAGCAACCATAATTTCACTGAAAAGCATTCTCTTCCTTAGTTTTGTACTTAAAGCTGTTGTGTTTTTATCCCTAGGAGAACGACATGACTGTGACAAAGAACTTTAGTAGAATAGACAATTTGTATAAGATGGAAGCAGAGGCAAGTGTCTTAAGTATGAGTATTGGTCATGTGTCTCAAATACCCTTATATATATATATATCTCTTGAGCATTAAACAAGAAATGTGAAACTATGTCCTAATATGCTTTTCTGCTCAAGGGTGAAAATGGTTCCACACTCATACATTACAGTATTACTGCTTGTGGTTATTTATATATTATCTTTTTTGCCATCCCACTCCTGAAGTATTTTCCTGCAATACCATCTTAATAGCCTTACAAAACTATGTCAGCATCACAGCACGCTTGATAATGAGGTACTGGTGTAGTTATTTATGGAAGCAGAAATTGAAACATCTACCAAATTTACAATCCAATCCTCAAAACATTCATATTGAAACTAAGAAAAGCTTTCTTTATGCGAATTGTGTTTAGAATTGCAGCCTTGGATCTAGGCATCAATCCCATACATGCTTATCTGAACACAGTGTAGGGTAGTTGTTGAGCTTTTTTTTTAGGAAGGCCCGAAAGTTTGCTTTTTTAAAGGAAGTCACTGAAATTGTTGAGCTTTTTACAAAAACGCCAAGATGTCAATTCCAGACGTTTGACATCCCTAACACAATGGGACTTCTCATGCAGGATTGAATTGTCTTAAAATATTAGGAGCATGTTGATGTGCGGTTATAAACCAGGGGTTAATATTAATTTTCTGAATGTCTTTCCAATTCTGCAAATTCATTGCTTCTCCGTAGTTGGTTCTACAAAAATGATTGTCATTCTAAAAACTTGAATATGACAAAAATTGTCTGCTTTAATTCCATATAATAATAAGCATACAGATATGAGTATTTTTCATGTATTGCTGAAAGCTATGTAAGCCACATTGAGCAAAACTTCCTCTGTACAGAGGTAGCATATAAATGAAAGTATAATCTAATTTCGCTTTGTACAAAATGCATATTATAATTGATTTTGTATTATTCATCTTTACCCAATTTTTAGCTAAGACACTAAAAAGGCTTGCAAATTTTTACATTCCCATATAGGTCTGCATTACATTCAGTGATTTCGGCAAAATGCAAGACGTCTGTAACTTCCTTGTTGAGAAGCTAGGTAGCTCTGTTATCATCAGCCCTCCTCACTTTTACCATACAGTGGAGGCAGTAGATGCCCTTCGGTAAGTTATGTCTTCCTCCTTTTACCAGAAAGTTATGTCTTGCTAGCTTGATTTACCATTGCCATGCCTCTGGAAATCTGTTCTCTAATAAGTAGCCAAAGCTTCTATTTTGTTGACCAGTCCAAGAAAACAGCTGGTGGAATACACGTGTTCATATAGATATGGCTCGTGCATAATAGTAAACCATTTATAAAATAAATGATGGTTTAAATTGAATGTGCTAGTGCACACAGTTGGAAACTGCAGGTGTTTTACTTTTGTCCCGTTGCTGGAAAACAAGCTGTATTATGTAAGAATCCAAGCTCATCTTTTGTTTCCCCCAAATAAACCATGAACAGTAAACCAAGAACAAACCTTGATTGCTACTCGTGACTTGGAGAGAAGCAGACCAGAAGCACTAAGCCAAGCCATGGCAGGAGCAAATCCCCCATGAAAGAGGTTGATATAATATTAAAGTAGACAAAAAAACGAAACAAGGCTCCATATTCTTCTGAAGGTTCTAAATTGGAACGTATCATTAAGATGACAAATCATTCAGTCAAGCACCCCAATGCTGGTACATGAATAACCGTGAAATCCGGTACAGTCATACCTCGGGTTGCGAACACTGTGGGTTGCATGTTTTCAAGTTACGGAACACGGCGAACCCGGAAGTACTGGAACGGGTTACTTCCGGGTTTCAACACATGCGCAGAAGCACTAAATCACGCTTTGCAGATGCGCAGAAGCGCCAAATCACGTCATGCGCGACGCTGCGGGTTGCGAACGTGCCTCCTGCACAATCACGTTCGCAACCCAAGGTTCCACTGTACTCTCAGTAAAGTGGGAACAAGGTTGCAGCCTATGAGGAGGAGAAAGCCAGCCTAAGAAGAGATGAATGAAAATAAATGCAATCACATATATTTTGGCTTAGTTTCAGAGTTTTGCCTGTCTCGTATGGAAAGGTTGAAATGACAGTGCATGTATATAATAACCACTGGAAGACAGGAGTGCCTGGCGTGCTCTGGTCCATGGGGTCACGAAGAGTCAGACACGACTGAATGACTAAACAACAACAAGTATATAATAACACCACTGAAGTGTATAAAGGCCTTGATTCAGATCTGAAGCATAAAGAACTATTAAACTGTTGAACGGCAGCAGCACGGTCTGTGAAAGCATGCAGTTGGTAAAACTTTCAAAGAGTGAATATAGATCAATGGTATCAAAGGGTAGGGCAGCTAACACTTCATGCAAAACTACACAAAAGTTAAACTTTGCCTGTGGGAGAAAATTAAATACTTTTCCATTAGTTTGTTACATGTTTATTAACTGTTAACATATCAGAGCAGGGGAGATTCCACCACCAGCATACACCTCACTCTGGGCACAATGAGCTGGTTTTTGCTTTTTGCTCTGGAAAGAAAAGACAAATTAACTCTGTGTGAGATCGGAACTTTATTTGCCTTTCTCAGCCTTTGACAAACTTACATTGGATTTCCAATCTGACATGGAACATGTGTGTTGTTATTTTTCACAACAATGTAAACTGGTGGAGTGGGGGAAGGGGGTTAATTTAGTTGTTTAAGTTGCATAAATTTTAAATGTCGTAAAATGGGGGAGGGGATAACATCACTGAATATATAGAGGCTGAAATCCAACACTGATACCTGGAATTAATCTCAATGAACTCAAAGTGACATACTTTTGGGTAGATCTGTATAGGATTGTACTGTTAGTTGCTTTGTGAAGGTCTTTCTCATTGAAAAGCAGAGTATACAGTGCTCAAAAGTAGGTACGACATTGGTTAACGGTTTTAATTGACACACTCCCTTTTTGTTGCTTTAATTAGCTAAATCTTCTCATTTGTCTTTTTTTTTTTTTTTTTTTTTTTTAGACGTCAGGTTTGTCTTGCTGCTGTTGGGAGTGCCCGGCAAAAAGCTCAAGAAGTTTGCCAGTTGCTTGGCCAGCCCCTTGGGAAGCCTTTGCTAATAAGGGAAGAGGAAGTGAAAGAGTGGGAGGGTCACCTCGAAAATCACTTGGCCAATGCCCCAGACTCACTGGGTTTGCAGCAGAGACTCCAGAGTGCCACCATCTATGTTTCCTCAAGGGTATATGCTGTTTTTGAAATAAAGGGGGAAAGGAAGAGAAAACAAGCAGCTCACATAAATGTAAACTGATTTATTACTGAAGTCCAGAATAATTGTGTTTTCCTTTGGGAAGAACATTATTCTTAGGAAGCTTAACTAGCTTTTCCTTAATCAAAATGTTAAAGTGACTCTGACGTTTGTTCACTTTTTAAACGATTCCATGAAATTGTAGCACAGGTTGTAATTCTCTGGACTTGGACGCAAGCTGTGGCTTGGATCCCAATTTACGTTTCATTTCTTGGAAGAAAACCTCTTGCCATGAAGAAGCCCTCGTGTTCATAGAAGACACTTTCCATTATCAGCAGCTCCTTCCATGAATAAAACAAACTTTGGAATCAACCTAGTGAATGCTTGTGATAGCCATAGATAAAAGTACATTTTTTATATACTGTTTAGAATAATTCTTAATGGCTGATGACAGAAACCAGTTTTTTTTCAGTATTTTACACTGGACAAATTGCATATGGTGAAATGCCACATTGTCAGTGTAGTTCAAGAAATCTCTGCTGAGAGTAGTTTTATCAGGGGAGAAATTCCTTGGATGCCAGAAGCTCCTGGCCTTCAAATATGAGGATGTGCATTTACTGTCTGACATGAGAAATTTCTCAAATATAACCAGTCTGAGTTAAGAAATTATGAATAAGAGACGGAAATACTGTAAAACTGCATTGTTGCTGAAAAACTTGCTAATTTTTGGGTGTTGGTGGTGAGACTAGGCAAGGTGTTGAGTGATTTCTGCTTGAATAGTTTCACAGATTAAGGAATGCAGTTTAAACAAAAAGGATAGAACTTACAACTCTGCCTATAGTTTCTTAATCTCCAATTTAATAAAATTCTAACTTTCCAACCTGTATGAACTATTCACTCTTTGTATTTCATCTGCTGTTTGCTATTTTTGTGGAATTTATTCTGGCTTTGCTAATGTAAGGAAGCAAGGTTATGGGGGCGGGGCAGCTTTTCCTAACAAGGAAATAATGCAGATGTTTTTCATTCTCCTAGCCCAACACAAGGTCCATTTTATATTATAGTATATTATCATACCTGCCTATGCACCTGTTAAGAATAAGTGCCTTCAGAAAGAAAGTTGATCACACATCTCTGGATAATAGAATTTGTAAGGCTGTCTCACACATGTAGTGATGGTAGTAAAATTTACCAGTTCCATTAGAGCATTTGTGTTAAGAAACTAAGTTACTCTTGTTGCCAATCAATATCCTTTATATTTAAGTCATTAAGGTTGCAGTCCTGTAGAAACTTACCTGGGACTAAGACTCGTTGAACTTGATGGGGCTTATTTTTGGGTCAACGTAGGATTGCAGTATGGTGAAAGTTTTTAGACACAACTTGTGTACTTCACACATTTATATTAGTTTAATAACAAAAGCAAAGCAGCTTAGAAAAACGAGTTTTCTATTTATTTAAAAATAGGTTTGTAGTTACTACATTGCAGTGACAGTAATTCATACACATACATTCTAGTTTGTATAAAAGGATTCCAAGTATTATTCATCAAAACCAACGTAAGTGTTTCACATAACAATAAAAGTTTCGATCAATATGTACAAAAAGAAAGGGCACTGTTCATCCAGGTGTGAGACTGCACTTTATAACTTGATAAAGCAGAAGAGAAAGAAAATAACCTTGATAAAACCTAAACTTGTACTGTATGTTGGTTACATGAACATTTTTGGGATTTACACCATACTGTACAAAGTAAGCAAAGCTTTAAAATGTGTCAGTTTCAAAATTAGATGTTCCAGACAATTTCCTTAAGTTACACTACATTATATGTTTCAACATTAAGTGGCAAGATTTAAGGTATTCACTCAATAACTTTCTTTTCAATTTTTGCAGTGTAATGGTCCAAAAATGTAACTTAAAAATGTGTGTCAATAGCCTATCCTTTTTAAAACATGCATCTGAGATAAATATACCATGTTAAATGTCTTATGTGAAAGTGTAGAAATTTGGTGCTGTATCTTTAAAGGTGTAGTCATTTCCAGCACTAATTATATCATGAACCAAAATTTATACCGTATCCTGAAGCAATTATCTGCATTTATTTAAAATTCAAATATTCAGCATTTGGCTCCCTTTTTGGTATCAAAAGAAAAATGATTTTTCATATAAATAGCTCCTTAAATTATTTACCCTTTAAAAATAGGCAAATTTGGGGTTTGGTCTTTAACAGCAAGTATTATGCTATTTCCATCTTCAAAATGCCATCTCACATCTACGGTACTTTAACAAAAAATATCCTGAAATAAATGTAACCTTCCTGAAACAGAGGGTACCTTTTATTCCAAAATGTTGTGAACTAAATGGGAAAATGAGAGCAACAAAATAATTTTCTGCTTCACCATTCTTCCAAGAGTAATTATGTAAAGTTAGCACATTTAAAAGAAAACACAATACCAGATTTTGTTATATTAGAAATAATTTTCAGACTTGGCCACTATATATGAAATGTACACCTTTTTTGAATTATAAACATATGTACATTATTTACAGCAGAAACTGGACAGCCCTTTTATTAGATGAATGCTTAGGTCCAAGAACATGAAATGCAAGATTGATACATCAAAATTTACAACAAGGCTCAATCCAGTCGGTCCCTTACACACACTAGGACACAGCTGTCCCACAAGTGCACCTCTCCAGTTGTGGGAAGTCTGATGGCCGGTGTGGGTGAGATGGATGGCAGGAAACTCCTGCATGCCCTGAGGATGCAAGGTACGACTGGATTGTGGCCTTAAGCTTTCATTAAATAGACCACCAGGAGCTCTTGCTTCAAAGCAAAGGATCCACATTCTTCAGCACAGTAGGATCAGCTCTTTGCAGAAATCAACACACAAGAGCTGTGTGTATGGGGTTCTAGTTGGGGTCTTAGTATCACTTTAGATGTACTAAAGCTCATGAAACTGAAAGCTCAAATTGGTATTTCACAAAGAGTCGTAACACAGCACATGACTTATGTACTGAAACTATGTCCCCATTCATTTTTAAACGTTGAGAAGTACTACATGCTTTTGAATCGGTATTTTACAAAGATCAATCCATACTAAGATAAAGTATTAAACAACTGAATTAACCACAAATGGAAAAAATTGACAGGATGGTACGAATAATTTTGTGCAAGTTTACATCACAGCAGTACTATAGGAAGACAGGTTTTGTAAAGCTGCATCGCTACTCATACCACAATGATAAAGATCATTTCTTCAGTACCCAGTATTATACCAATGTAATTTAAGCTTAATCCCTGGGAAACAATTAAATTTCAAACCCGCTTAGCCAAACAAGGGATTGATTACTGGAGTGAAAATGAACTTATTTCCCAATCAAAGAAAATGGAATGTGCTGCTATCAGACATCGTTGTATAGTAACCACTAGTTAATATTGAAGTAATTTAATGTTCAGCATTATGGAACTAATGGACCGCTCTGTATCAGAAGCTGTATTCAGTAGACTGCATTTTACATTTGTTTTCGTTACTGCCAAGTTTGTAAGATAATTGCTTGTGTGAATATCTGTAATTACCAACAGAAAGAGTGTCTACATAGTATTTTCCATGTAAATGTGCCATAAAATAAATATTACTTTGCTCTCAATAGTTTTATCCATAACACATTTCATTATGGTTTCTCCCTCCAAAAGTTAGTGAACCAGTATTTATTGCTTATATTAAAATGTGCTAAATCAAAAGCTCTTCTGTGTTGGTACAATAATTTTTTTGCAAATCGGTCAAATCTAACCAATGACAGTAATTTCAGTCAAACCAATGCAATTTACAGCACTTATATAGTATATTTAGCACAATTACAGTTTTAAGTGTTTCTACACAAATGTATTACCAAAATAATGTTAGAAAAAAATAAGCTTGTGAATTCTTAGTACAAAATTATTCCTGAATGGGGAACAATACATTTGTGTACTGCAAATAAGACTTCGATTCTTTTGTTCTGAAATGTGTAATTTTCAGACACTATGATGGTGATGTGTAATATTCCATTCTCCAACGTTACATACACATACTTGATGTATACAAGTATATACATAAATATATGCCAAGTGGGACATAGTTATAAATGGAGTAACTTACAGCAATGGGGTTTCATGTTTGCTTTGCCAATTTCTTTTATATAACAATGCAGATAACAAAAGGAAATCACACATTTGAAATTGATTGCCTTCATCAACAGTGAAATTATTAAATGGACAAGATAAATCTACTGTAATGCTTCCATTGTGAAATGAACTATCACTGTACATAGGCTGCTGAAATATTTTCATGTTTAATGTCTGCAATATTAGTAAGAATGCATGTTTAAAAACATAAGTCAGTGTCCCAAATCCCATAATTATAATATGCTAATGAAAATAGGTATCCAAGGAGGACTAGTGCCAGTAGAATTTATTATTCTACTGTAAATCATGATTTGGCAAATACTCTTAGTTGAAGATATTTTTTAAAAAACCAAACCAATATGGGTTATTTAGAGGAGATGGTGATGGCAACTAACCAACCAAAACAGAATCTTCCCTGCCTCCAAATATTCTAAACTGGCCTGATCATAACATCGATTAGTCTACTTCAAATAAAAGTGAATTATCTTGATGTTTATGAGTATTTGTGATAAAATCAGAAATGCATTTTAAGAACCAACTGCCATGGACACAAATGGATAAAAGATGCATATTAATCTTGAACCTCATACACCATCCACTGCGAGCAACATATGTGCACTAATTGAGTATCATGTTGCATACATAGCTGTGTTGCATACATAGTTCCTGAAGTTGCTTCCACCTGCAGTCCTCAAACCCGGACTGGAAACTACATATTAACACAGACTGTCAATGTTGCCAACATGGTAGACACACACAAAACGTAAGATAATTGGTGCCGTCAACCTAGCTGTTTGGAGGGTACGGATCTGAATATAACCTCCCATGCTTCCACTGGTGGGGGGGGGGAGAATGTTAAAGGGGCTGCTTTTCCACCTCTCCAAACAGATTATTGGCTCTACCATGTTGGCAAAACACAGCTAAACCTTTGGTTACGTGAATATAATACTGGTAACTGCACACACAAAACGTCAGGCTGTTTGTGACTATGCAACTTCTTTTTCAAAATCAATTCAACATGTAATATAAAATATCACAAGATGCAATTCCATAAATCAAGAGAACATATTCTGATAAAGTCCAATGGATGGTCAGGAGAGACAGTCCATTCAGTTGTTAATTTGGCAAACAGGAAATAACCACGGCACGGTATGCTTAACCTGTGGCGTTCCACACCTCGCTACTTTGAGGATTCTAGCGTTCTAGTGTTCCTTACATGTAGGTATCAGATGGAAAGCTTGAAAGTATGGAGCGAAGGATTCTGGGATAATACCTTGTTTCGCCCCATCAAGCTTTGTCAGCCATGAATACTCATAACTCTACCTATTATGTTCCATGTTTTTGGCACACGTGAATATGCACGGCTGACGAAGCCAGATTGGGTGAAACAAGGTATTATCCCGGAATCCTTATCGTGCCATACTTCCAAGCTTTCCATCTGATATCTACATGTAAGAAGCACTAGAACACTGGAATCCTCAAAGCAGCGAGATGTGGAACACCACAGGATAAGCATACCATATGGTGGTTATTGCCTGTTTGCCAAATTAATAACTGAAAGGACTGTCTCTCCTGACCATCCACTGGACTTTATCATAATATGTTCTGTTGAATAATGGAATTACACTTTGTGATATTGTATATTACATGTTGAATTGTTTTTGAAAAAGAAGTTACATAGTCACAAACAGCCTGACGTTTTGTGTGTGTTGTTACCAGTATTATATTCACGTAACCGAAGGTTTAGCTGTGTTTTGTCAACATGGTAGAACCAATAATCTGTTTGGAGAGGTGGAAAAGCAGCCCCTTTAACATTCTCCTCCCCCCCCCACCAGTGGAAGCATGGGAGGTTATATTCAGATCCTTACCCTCCAAACAGCTAGGCTGCCGGCACCAGTTATCTTTTGAACAGGTATGTATACATCTGCATCTCTAGATTGAGGCTTACTTCTCCCAATGGGTGTTAAATGAAAAGTGTGGTTACATTTTTGTACCATGCAACTGTTTAAAGATGTATTTTGTCTTCTTTTAAACTGGACTATACTTTCAAACAATAGAAATTGTATTAAAGTTTGTTTTAATACAAACTTTGTTTTAAAGGTATAAAATAAGTAAATGTACCATAAACAAATAAATAACTGTTTCTTTTTCCATAGCAGTACATACAGCAATACATTCCCCTAAGTCATATAGTCATTTACAATAGACAACTTAAGTTTACTAAAGATGCACAAAATAATAGACTACAAGGCACAATCATTAAGTGGGATTTTCCTTTAGGGTGTATATATTGACTTATGTCAGCTTGATAAGTACACTGTAAAAAGTGCAGAAAAACAATGTGCAATGAGAACACTGTATAAAACATGATTGCATAAAAAGTGATTTGGCCTTTTTATCTTTAATAATTGAAAATAACCAATCTTCCCCTTAAAATAAAAGTATGACATTTTAAATTTTTATCTAGTATTATCTAAAAAGTCCTGAAAAAATTATTCCTGGGTAATATTGTATATATTTATGTGCTTGTGTACATAATATATACATACACAGACACTTTTTAAAATTTTAGTCAGTTTTAACACAATTTGTATAAACAATCAATCTTATCGCATCGTAAACATAAGAATCTCACACTTTTCCTGCAGTTTCCTTGAATCCTTTAACCCAATTATACATTTTGCCTAAGGATCCCACCAGTGCATTAATTGTTTTTACTACAAAGTACCAGTAGAGATAATTTTTCAGAACAGTGTATATTTAGAACATAGATTCATAAGCATAATTGAAAAATGTATGCTGCACTGACACTAAAAACTTTTCTACTGCACCGGTTTTCAGTCTTTGGCACAATAAACAGAGATTTGATTGATACGAGAATGAAGGTCTGAAAAATTAGACATATTAGTCAAACTTTTTCCAATGTGGATATATATATCTACATAGTGTGATTTTTCTCTCTGGCTGAACCTAGATAAACCAACAAGCTGCACTAGGTTGGTTTGTACAAAGCTGTGTGCCCAATTACTACTGAAATTAAACATCTTATTAGCAATGTTTGGAATTTTGCATTTGTTCTCAATGGCATTTACTGCCACACTCTGCTAATATCCTGCAAAACACAGATACTACACTCTATACAAATGTACTGTACCTTGCTCATTCAAAAATAGGAGTTCTGTTCTCAGTCTGTTACATTAAAAATTCTATCAATTTTAATCAAATAGAGGTTACTGACTGTCCAAAATTACAGTAACATTTCTGCAAATCAAGAATTTCCATTTATACAATCTTCAATACCAACTGAACAAAGTGAATTGAAATGTATAACCTACTTGGAGGGCAATAAATAGCAAAAGTTTAAAATACATACTTCTTTCAAAGAAATGTTCAGTTTGTTTTTGCTATACTTTTTCCAACGTATTCTCATTTGTAAATAGCAGCAGAAAGCAGATATCCTTAGTTCTACCACTTCCTCAGCTGTACCTGTTTATTAGCATTTTTAAATGCTGGTTACCAACCAATGAGATTAGCCTTTGCTTTTTCAGTCAACTTGCGGACTCTGCCTCTGCTAGATGTCCCAAAAGTCAAAGAGGTGTCTTCAAACAATAGTTGTCTTTGCTCCTCCTCCGAGTCATCTTCATTGTAAAAAGCTGTCCTCCTACCCTGATTTCTAGTTCTCATGTGGGGTTCAGAATCTTTAAGTTCTTCATGCTCTTCTTCAATAGGTTCATCTGTCTTTTTTCTCTTGCTTCTCGTCTGAATCTTAGGATCTGCAGAAAACGCAAGTTCTAATCCTGGCTCTTGTGCCTCTGGCTTTCTTTTAGGCTTTCTGCCTCCACGCCCTTTTCTTTGCAACAAGTCTTCCTTCACATTATTTTCAGAGAGAGAATTGCATGCAGTGGAAACAGATGCTTCCTCTGGTGGTGGTGGTGGTGTTAAGTCTTTAGTAGTCTGGATTGTGTTCTGCCCTAAATTCTTTTGCTGAGCAAGTAATAGGTTTTTTGGTTTCCTCCCTCTTTTCTTGTGCACCACTTCACAACTATTGTTGTTTGTTTCAATCTTGGGTTTCCGTCCAGGACCCCTCTTAAACATAGGCTTTGAAGACTGTCCCCCATGTCCATTTACCTGGATGCTTCCTGATGCCAAAGCCATGACATTATTCTTGCAATCTGCTATAAAGACAGAGTAACATGTCAGTGACTTGCATTACCCATCTCCTTTGCAAACAAATAAAAAATTAAGTGCAGCGCAATCCTAAGTATAGGACCAATCAGGCCTCAATTTAGTTGCATACAAATTAGACTCATCTGAATGATTAAACACACCAAAAACACCATAAAATTTTCTAGTATTAATCAGGGCTGTAAACTGATATACTAAAAACTTGCCTTATAAATTACTTAGTGGTTACTTGGTGGAAATTACTTTTAATCAATCTAAAACTGCAGCCCCAGTTATTATATATTCCATAATAACCAACATTTAAAAATACAAGAAGCTTACCTTGTGGGCTGAGAGTGGAAGATTTTGGTTTACGTTTAATTTGTTTATCCTTCTCTACATTTTCTCTTGCAGTATTATTCCTAGTGTTATGAGTATAATTGGTTTGATTATGGACTGATAAAATATTCTGGTTCTTGGAATGTTTGGTGGAATCCTCTAGTACTGGGAGACAACATAGAGAGCAAAAGGTAAGTTTTAAACAAGATTTTCAATTACTATATATTTGTTGGTCAAATAAATACATTTCTTATTTCTTCTGAAATATATTTTCAACAAAACATTGTTGAGGGGTTCTATTTAAGATTATTTCACTCATTTATCCTCACTCTATGGTTTTCTATACTTCCATGATTTACACAACCCCCAAATCTGCTGACTGTATGGGGTCTGGAAGGAGACGTGGCTCTCTGCTACTGAAGAACATTGGGACATGTCCGCAATGGTCCTTTGACCAGATGTAGCTGGCATCAGGCCCCAAAATAGTGTATTTGGGGGGAAGGTAGTATCCAAAGCCCCTGCATTCATTAGAGAAGTGCTGGAATCAGGCCCTCTCTCTACAACAAGCCTGCAGCTGACTTAACTAAATTTGCCTCCGTTGGAATGTGCAATGGGAAAGGGGACAGAAATGAAAATTTTACATTGTGAAGGAAAAAAGGCAAGTCTGCCCACCCCCACCCCCCGCTGGCAGGCCTTTGGAAGTGGCAGTAAAATTGCCCCTTTGCATCCCCAACCTCACTCCATTTAGGATTGCGTTCCTAGTCTTCCTAATCTGAATATGAACATATAAATGTGATGTTGCATCTGCAGTGGAAGCCATTATATTTTAGGTTCCAGATCTGTACCACTTATTAATAAGTTTACCCACCTGATTTACCTGATGTAACAGTAGCACTGGGTTTCACAATTGTAGGCTTTCCTCCTGAAGAAGTAGATGGTTGTTCATTAACTGCCATTTCTGCTACTGCCCTTGTACTCCTTGTTCGGACCAAAGTCACATCTGCTTTTCCATTCATCTGAGCAGCAGTGTTTCTCAGGGATGTTGAACGTGATGGTGCAGAGGGCAAAGGTATAGCAGGGGGTTCAGCTTTCAGCTGTGGTTTTATTATTTTGCGTTTCCTGTCCGGACTACAAACAGATGAGAAGTCTGACAACTCATATTTTATAGCGTAAAGCAATAGCAATAGGCCCTGGTTATCAACTAATTTAATCCATGAGCCATTTTGTCTTTATGTGGTCCAATTCACCCACACACATCTCTCTCAATGCCTCTTCAGCAATTCAAATGCTGATTGTAACCTTTAAAGGCCTAAATGGCTAGGGCCACAGGTATCCAAGGAACTGCCTAATCCCACATGAACCTGCCCAGGTCTTAGAATATTCAGTAGAAATTGATTGCTTCTGCTGCTGAATATTAGGTGGGTGACAAACTGGGAATGTTGTATGTTGTGGTTCTATGACTCTAGAATGTTCTCCATTAGCCAATGAGTCTGATGTCTAAAGCTTATCAAGCTAAGACCTTTTTAATGTCTAGGTTTTTAAGTATCTTTTTACAGTGGTGCCTCGCAAGACGAAATTAATCCGTTCCGTGAGTCTCTTCGTCTTGCGTTTTTTTCGTCTTCCGAAGCATGGCTATTAACGGCTTAGCAGCTTTAAGAAAAAGGAAACAAACTCACAAGAACTCGCAAGACGTTTCGTCTTGCGAAGCAAGCCCATAGGGAAATTCGTCTTGCGGAACGACTAAAAAAACGGAAAACTCTTTCGTCTTGCGCGTTTTTCGTCTTGCGAGGCATTCGTCTTGCGAGGTACCACTGTAGTTAGCTTTAAGTTTTAACCACAGCTTAAGTACTGGTCTGCAAGTATCCCCTTATGGTTAGTAAGTTTACTGAATTAACTGTACAGTGGTACCTCGGGTTACATACGCTTCAGGTTACAGACTCCGCTAACCCAGAAATAGTACCTCGGGTTAAGAACTTTGCTTCAGGATGAGAACAGAAATCGTGCTCCGGCAGCATGGCAGCAGCAGGAGGCCCCATTAGCCAAAGTGGTGCTTCAGGTTAAGAACAGTTTCAGGTTAATAACGGACCTCCGGAACAAATTAAGTACGTAACCAGAGGTACCACTATATTCTCTCAGATGCTGGGGTGTGGGTGGGGCGCAGGGAGAAAACAACTCCTACACCAAGGGGTCAGGTGGCCTCATGTATGGTAGTGGCAGCTTGGACAACTGGACTGGAAGAATGAAAGCTAGCCCTGGGCCTGTGCATGGGAGTAAGCTAGGAAATATCTTTTTATGCAGTGTAAAATATTAACAAAAGGAAGCCACAAGTGCTGCCACACCAATGTAAAACATTCAAATATTGCACTTGGAAGAACGAAGAACTCTATCATACCTTGATGCAACGCTACTAGAAAGAGAACTGCTTCTGCTTCTTTTCTTCCTTATCTTTTTAATTGTGCTTCTTTTATGAAAACGCAAGGCTGATTTGTAATCTGATAAGATGGAACTAATGTGTTCTTCAAAGAAGGCAGACAGGCGCAGGCTCATGCTGTAAATCTATTAAAAATATTAAAGTGTATTAATATGACAAAAAATTGAACAGTTTGTCTCACATTTAAATTTATGCCCATAGTAAAGGTAAAGGAACCCCTGACCATTAGGTCCAGTCGTGGCCGAATCTGGGGTTGCGGCACTCATCTCGCTTTATTGGCCGAGGGAGCCGGCGTACAGCTTCCGGGTCATGTGGCCAGCATGACTAAGCCGCTTCTGGCGAACCAGAGCAGCGCATGGAAACGCCGTTTACCTTCCCGCCGGAGCAGTACCTATTTATCTACTTGCACTTTGCCTGCTTTCGAACTGCTAGGTGGGCAGGAGCAGGGACCGAACAATGGGAGCTCACCCCATCGTGGGGATTCGAACCGCCGACCTTCTGACCGGCAAGTCCTAGGCTCTCTGGTTTAACCCACAGTGCCACCCGTGTCCCATGATGCCCATAGTAGTTACACAAATCAGCAGACACATGAAGCAAGATCAACTGCACAGAAGATCCCCATAAGGCTCCACAGCATCACATTCTCTGTTTCCCATGCACCACAATGGGAACATTAGAAGGAATGTTTACAGTTCTTCACCCAGCCTTGTACTCTCCATAGGTACTTTTGGTCAGAATGTAAGCAGCCAACACAGATAGAGGGAACACTGGATGAGGACAGGAGAGGGGCCACAGACTTCACATCTACTCTATTGTTCCTTCCTGTCACGTTGCTTGTCTGCATGCCCAAGTGCAGGAAAAATAGGTAGATGCAGGGAATAAGAATCCATTGAATTGTATCAGGATTCTCCATGAACAGGCACAAGACCCAAAATAAGGTATTATTTCAGGTAACACCAACTATATCTTTAAATATGCTTTAAATTTAACGTCTGAGACGTGTTTTGTTGTCCATATTCAAATCAATTACACATTCCGCTTCTCTAGCAACAAACACAACATTTAAAGAACATCAGTACATATCAAGAAATAAATTGCAAAGCCATACTCTTGATCTTTTGCACGGTGTATACACTTTGGAGTTGCTGAAGATTAGCCTCACATCTTTACACAATTCCATTGGCGATTCATAGTTCCCTGCTTCTAGTGTTTCCCGAACCGTGGCAAAATCCATTGGCGTATCAATGATGTCTCTGTAATCCTTTAGAAATGTTTAGAAACATTAATGAACTGATTTCAACAATCTAATGTTATATTACTAATTACTGAAAAAGCAGAAAATAACTGCACAAGCCGGTATGAAAAAACATAAATCTTATACTGTGTTTTAAGCAAAATCCCCCAATGGAAAAAGGCCTAAAATTTCTGAATGTGCTACAAATCAGATGTATGGCAGATGAACAGCCTCAACAAACAGAATGCATGAAATACCAAATACAACCACACCTGTAAGAGAGATAGATAATAATATTTTGCTGAAAACTCAACATCATTGTCTTTTACTTAATAGAATGTTTATCATTATTCTTCCACTTCAGTTTTCTAAGGTAAATGTTTCAGAAGAACATCATATTTTCAAAATACTCACTGGATATTCAAGAAGATCCACTGGCTGGCGAAAAGGTTCAGAATCCTCACACTGAAAAATTAGATTCAGCAATTCCTGGCACTGCCTCTTCCATGCCTGAATATCGTAGGATTGAGCTCTATTACGTAACCTCCGCTTGGGCTGATGATCCTAGAACAGCAATATTGAATACGGCTTATCAAATAAGTAGCTGTTCTTGCAAATTAAACAGAAAACTGATTATCCCCTTGTGGAAAAATGCTGAAGAAAAAAATATTCTGTGACCTCTCTCAAATTTTGAAGCCTTGCACTGTTACTTGAATTGAACCCAGTCAATTTTTAATATCTATCTGGAAAAAATCAGGAGAAGGAAGCCATGGGCTGCTGGTGGTACCCACCATTTGGAAAATCAATAGTTTTAACATTTATTGAAATAATAATATTAAACATGAAGATACACATAATCAAAGAGGCCTTATTTAAATTTGTTTGTTCCCACTTCACACATAACCAAAGCAGAAATCACTGATGTAAAACAAATATTACCTTCCTCTTTCTAGTAGAAGTTCCTGGCATGTTAATGTCTTTCTCTTCTTCCTTTGGGCAATAAAATATTCATCACATGATGCAGAAATACTAAGCATTTGAAATATACTTAACTTTGGGTACTACTTCATATTTATTTACTTACTTCTACTTCCTTTCTATTATGAACTTGTAAGTCTGAAAATATTTTTACACTTTAAGAAGCCAGCATTTGTAAACAGCAGCCACAGGCACTGCCTACGCTTGTTACTGCTGCTACTAGTTCCAGTCGTTTCCTTGCCTGCATGAAGTTCAGTGTGTGATACAAGGCCCACAAATACCTGTAAAGTTATTACTAGCTCGTATTGAGATAGGGATGCATTTTCCAGAATCTCAAATTTTAAAACGGTGACTGTTTAAAACACAAGCACACACACACACAAACACACGTATATGGACAGTTATAAATTACATTATATCAGAATTTATGGATCTGATTAATGTTTTCTTGCACTAACATAAAGAACATTAACCAGGCAATAATTTATCTTCCTAGCTTAATTTGAGCTACACAGGTATTCTTTGTAAACTAGAATCCAAATTCTGCACTTTTATCCAAAAATAAAAGTCGACTGGGTTTTATGTTGCACACTATGCTCTGGATGTGAGAGAGCTGGCAAAAGTATATAGCTTTGTACCAGCATAACATCAAAACAGCAGTGGCTCTAAGGACAGGGATTCTGAGGAAGGTACACACTGCAATGAAATTCTCTGCATACAGAATGCTTAAGGCTTAAATACTTGATTTTACTAGAATTGCATTATATTTGGGGACAGAGGTGTGTACATGTGTGTGATGCATATACTTTCATGGAGCTTGTATGTAGAAATAATGTTCACCCATAATTCACATAACAAGTAAATTGTTGTTGCAATGAATAAAGCACACAAATATTACTTCAAATAAATTAGGGACTAAAAACCATCCTTCCTGTAAAGAACATGAGGAGCTTGAACTAGAAGGAATTTGATTATCATTGCAGAACCCCTCTCTGAAAGCTAAATTTGGGCAGAAAAATATAACTACTTTCTAAAGAAATGCATGACATATTGAGTTAGCTTACCTCCTCCGAATCAGACAGGACTTTTTTCTTCATGGCATTATACAGTGGGATTATGTCATAGCAAGTCTGATCTCTGTTCAATAAAACACTTTGCATTAATGAGCTTATTTGCAGCCACAGATGCACAGAGTAACTTGGATCCTGAGCAGAAATCCAGTTACAGGATACTCCCTGGTGGGAGGAAGCAATTTTGGCTGGTTCTTTTTTCCACTGCAGCTCCTTGCTCACTGGGTGACCCACTAGAGTAGCCTGGGAGACGGCACTGGGGGCTGGAGGTGGAACTGAAGATAGTCTTCCCTCTCCCTTCCACCAGTGGGAGCCTCCATTGGATTAGAGTCCCTTCTATTAATGGAAGGAACCCTTACGCTCATGGAAAACCAAATCAGGATCTAAATGTCTATACAATACAGAATTTTATTGCTTCATGTTATTGGATTATAGTCAAAGTAATGCCAGCAGAGTTCCCTGGTGCAATGCTTCCATTCCCTCTCCTCTCCCCAATCTTCTGAAGTTTCCTCAACTTTCCAGAGCTGATTCTGAGGGTGCGCGTGGAGCTGCAGGGGAGAGGAGAGAAAGTTCCATTCTGCTATCACAAGGGTTTTGCACTAGCAGAATGGGAGCATGGAATACTGCCCAACATTAGGAAGATTTTAAATATCAACCTTCCTACTGTTTAAATGGTAATGTTAACCATGTTCTCTCCTCTAAACATGTAAAAGAATATGCCGAGTATAAAACATTGTCTTTCTTTGATTCTTTCTCAGATTATATTTTTCCTGCCTCTCTATCCAAATCCACTTCTACTCAGAAACAAAACAAAACAGGAAAACCCCAGGCACAAGCAGCTTCTAAGCTTTCAGCAATTAATTTGCAGGATTTCAACTACCCGGCTTTCAACCACACAAAGTTGATATCACACAAATTAATCACGCATAAGATGCGGTCGTACTGTATTCTCAATTCCTTGCCTTCCAGTAATGAGAACAAGATTAAATGAGCCCACAATGGAATTTACAACACACTATTTCCATGGATAAAGTTGTTTCTGGAAGAGTGGTGATTGCTGAAAAAACGAATTCTCTTATTCACAATAGCAATTAATAGTTCACTCTTACCCATCGTAAACATAAATAACATTCACTAAAGATTAAAAGCATGTAAAGAATTCCTCTGGTTTATGCTATTTCCACAATATGCACTGTGGGTCTGTTCATTAGCTTACTTTATGAAGTGCAGCAGCAGATCTGTGACAAATTTGGCAGATTTAACTATGGGACTTCCTGGTTCATTGAACGTCTGTGTATTATATTCGATATACCGAACTTCCCACATAAGTGAAGAAAGTCGCCTTTGAAATAAAGAACACATGCGTATCACAGAAAAAATAACTTTTGAAATTTTGTTCAAAATATGTAAAGACCTGGAAACGAAGAGTGATGTTCAGTGTTGTACAAGCAAACTTCTGATAACCCTTCCTCTCTGTCCCTCCCACATCCCCAAAATCTCCTAAAGACAGTCGCTTCTGGAACAATTATCGGGATACACATTTCTCAAAGTAGGGCTAAATTAATAATATGGACAAATTGTCAGAAATATAAAACCATCCTGACAAGGAGGAAAAAAATGAGAACTTAATACATGACTGCTTCAGTCAAGGCAGGCGCAAACTGGATTATAGTACCTACCTACTTCCTGCTTTTGACCGCTAGGTGGAGTCATTACATATTTAGATTTTAATGGATCAGATTGGGGACAGGTTTTCCATAACTGGGGCACCACCACGGAGGGAGCCTTCGCTCTGGTAGCTGCCCACCTTATCTCAGATGGCAGCAGCACTCACAGCAGGCCCTCCACTGCAAATGTATAGGTACATATATCTGCATACGGCAGCCCTACAATTATCCTGGGTCCAAGCCATAAAGAGTTTTAAAGATCAATGCCCACATTCTGAATTAGTCCCAGAAAAGGACCAGAAAACAGTGCAGCTGGCCTAGAGAAAAGAGATCACAGAATACTGTGTTGGTTGGTTCTGGTTCCTTGGGTTATGACAGGAGGCTCAAAGAGATAAAATTATGAGCTTTTAATCAAAAATACCTCCTGTAGGCTTCCTTTTAAGCGGTTCCAAGAGGAACAGCAGCTTTAACGTAAGTTCTTGCTCAGTTAGAAAAACAGTTAAGAAAAGCAGGGACCCATAAGCCATTTAGGATTTCCTTTAGACAAGAGGCAATCCACATCAAGGCACAGTGGGCTGGAGCATTGCAAGATTTAACCATAGGACAAGAAAGTCTTATACAACAGTTTGACATTTCATTGTACATCACAGTAATTGATCTGTGCTATACACAGCTCAGCTAGAAGCAAAAGCTGCCCAGGAAATTACCCTAACATATATAAAAGCACAAACATTTCTGGAAACACCAACAATAAAATAAACTTAAAACAAACCTGTAAAACCTATTTTCCAGCCTCTGTTTAATTGTACTAAGATCAGTAGGATATGCAACGACAGTGCAATACATTGGATAAGCTTGGAAATCCACAGGAGCCACAAAAGCAGAAGCAATATCTAAACACAAAACAAAGATGTCATTACTACATTAGTGTTAGGGAAGCAATTTTCTTAATGTGCAGCAGTAATTTGAGTGAGAGAGTGCCTAGCTAAAGAGGGAATTCTACAAGTCTTTCAATAAGAATGTGAAGTAGAAGTGACTTTTTTTTTACTTGTAAGGTACTGAATATTTGTATTCTATGACCAACACACACAAAAATATTTTCTCCAAAGTCCATCTCATGCATGCCATTTTCCGGCATAGAAATGATTGCCACAGATGAAGTGGACTGAAAAACTTGAATTTCAGTATGTGCTTTGAGAAGAATTTTAATACAGAAGGCCAAATTAAAAATATGCAGGAATGTGAGACTATCTTAATGGATAGAAATGATAAAAAACACTTTTTCCCCCTTCTTTCACATTACCTAAAGTCATCAGCTGGTTTATCCCTGATATTATTCTTTCACATTCATCATCACGAGTCCTGGAACCCCACTCTCCTTCCAAAGGCTTGTAGATTAATGATCTGCTTTCAATATTAGTTAAAGGAACACTAGTTCCAAGCTCCTCTGGAAACACAGCTGAAAGAGACACAAAATGAACATAATAGCTGATATAATTATCCTTGCAACTTAAGAAATTGCATATCTATTTTTTTTAAAAAACAACATAATGGTATAAACAATTCACAGCCCACTATTGTTTTTAACAGCAACTAACTGATTGTGGAATATTATAAATGCATTTGGAAGAAAAACAAATACTTATTTCTGCATTACAGAGCATCTTCCATTATTAACATACTTACACAGAGTCATAGCTAGCTAGGATTATTTTTATTTATTTTTTTGTTTAAAGAATGAAATGAAATAATCTATCCTTAAGGGATTGGACTGAGTTAGATGGATGAAAGGCTATATACATTTGAGCTACACATCTACATTTTTAATATATCTAATTACTTTTACAGTATTGAAAATTTTCTTGATTGAGGTCAGCATGTAAATGAATTCATCTCCATGTCACACAAATATAATGATAAACATTCTTGTTAACCAGTCTGGAGTATGGCATTAAGAATTTAGGATTTCTAAGGAAGAGCTAAAATGAGATCCAACTAAAATTAGACTCTTAAGTAGCTAAGTTTGAAGAATAATGTTAGAAGGCGCAAAAGAAACTTATGGTTAGGGGAAATTATGTCTCTCCTAGCACTAGGGTACACTAAAGCATTTTGTAAACCACTAAACCACTTTGTAACCTTGACAATTCCAACATTTAACAGTCAAAGCTTTTCTTTATAAAAGTAGAGGCTGTTCCATATAGCAAGCGGTTTATCAAGTTTCTACTTTTCTTCTCACTGCAGTCAACATGGCAAGTGATCAGCATTCCTTCCACCTTTGGAGCTATGGAGATGGGTAGGGTACATTCTTGAGGTTGCATAGTGATTCCTGCCCCTTTTCCAAGCTCCAAGGTTGGAAGCAAGGCAGAAAGTTATTTAGTTGCTCTGTTGATGAGGTGACTAGCACTTCTTGCCTCTTGCCTTTTCTCTCTTCCTGTTCGTAATGAATTGTGAATTGTTTACATTGATGGAGATTCTTTAAATTAAGTATTTTAATGTTATTTGTATTTTATAGGAAATGACATGTACAGCAATGTATTGCTGGTGTTTATTTAGAATAGAATAGAATTTTATTATTATGGTCACAGACCAGTTCCGGGTCACTTACAATATCAGTTCCAGGTCACTTACAATTTCCCTTTGTTTTTCCTACTTTTCTGTGAATTGCTTTTGGGTGTACTTATATAGAAGAACAGACTACAAATATAGTGACTGACTGAAAGTTGTATCCAAAAGCGTTGCTGAGCAGACAGATTTCCATCAGTGGAACAGGAAGGAATCCCCGTCTCCCTTGCAGCTCTTATCCAATCAGGTCTGGAGGGTTGGGGACCCAAATAGCTTGCCAAGTGCCGCTGTCTCCATACAGATATTTCAAGTGATCACCAACACCAAAGTGGGAGATTTTTGGCCCTCCAAGCATTTAACTACAGCTCACATCAGCCAAAGCAACCATGGCCAATGGCTAACGTTAATGTGAGTTGTAGTTCAGCTGAACATTTGAAGGGCCAGAGGTTCCCACACCTGACCTACATAAACAAATTAACTGGGACAGAGTCTTCATTCTTCCACTTTACCACTCATGAGTAGAAGCAATCATCATAATACTTCTAAAGTGTTAAATTTAATCAATTTATATATCAATATCTGAACTTAACAGAGTAAGGATTTATTACAGTGAATCCAGCAGTATTATGAACTCTGACCTTGGGAATTCACCCCAGCAATGCAATGGAAGGACAAGTTTTGGAGTCTTTGCAAAATGTTTGCTTCCAAGTAGTTTAACAACAAAATTTTGTATCAATTTCTGAAAACCAGGCAACCAAAATGCAATGTTCAATTTTCTTAAAACAGGTAACGAGTTAGTTCACAGACATTTTATTAATGTAATAAAGAAATTGATTTGTTTTCCCTTCTTTTATAGCATAATCAGCTTAACTTCTTTATAGTTCATCACATACGTACATAGTAAGTTCTGTCTCCTTTCTGTACATCTAGGGGAAAGTAGACACATACCATTGTTTGGTATAGGCTCCATATCCCAAGGACTCATTTTCTCAGCATCTCCATTGTCCCAACTTCAAGAGAGAGAGAGAAAATTACAATCAAGTTAAAGTTACTATTACTTATCTGAATATGTAGATGAGCAACACTTTACCCCAAAAATATTTTCAACAAAATGCAGGTAGAAAACGTACCAGCTAATGATTAAACACACATGAGGTTAAAAACCAAAAGAGAAAAATAAAACCCCATGTATAAAGCAAAAGCTACTAACCAGACATTGTAGCACTGAAACAAGCTGTCAGGATAATCAGGCTGAAGAGGTTCTTGGCTTTCTATTGTTCCAAACCACCAAGCATCATCAATTACTGATCTAAATCGGTCACCTGGACAAGAATACAAAGTCACGTCTTTACTCCAGAAGGGGTAGAACTGTATCTTAACAGTTTCTTATAATCATGACCAATATTATTAGAGGTTGCTTTTGCCAACTATTGAACAAACAAGAAGATGCAACACCCTGACAACTTTCCATTAGCAGGACTGCATAAAGCTTCAGCACTCTAATGACACCATTACAACCAGATAAGCTTGACAAAAGAAGATTCATTTCAGCGGGCTGCAAAATACTCCCAAAGGTAAGATGCCACAGAGGCTCTTTGTTATTAAAGAGGTCTGTGTCACATCCTCTAATCTCATGTTGAGACTGTATGACAGAGGCAGTCAGTTTCCAGATATAAAGAAGGCAGCCATAAATTTGGCCCATATTCCTTCCTCCTACTACAGCATTGCTTTTCTCAACATCTAAGACATGAACAGCTCAAAAACAGATCTGAATCCTGCATGTGGGGTTTAGCCAGCTCTGTTCACCTGGCTTAGAGGGCGAGGGCTGATTCCTCTCCATTCAGTCCTCTCTCCCCTCCCCTCTATGTGATCAGTACTGACAGCACTAACTATCTGTTCAGCAGACACTGTTGGTCCAGGGATAAAAGATGGGCCCTGAAATCCCGTTTTTTGACTTACAATTACAGGAGAAGACAAGGCAGACAATAGTTTATTCATTCAGAACATACTCCTAAAAATATACTAAAACAAAAATGTTTAAATTCTCTTCAGGGTTTTTGTTTGTTTGTTTTTTAGTTTTTCATACCCAACTGTATTGCAAAAGTAATATTGATTTCGAATGTTATCTATGTTAGTATTACTAATCAATACTAAAATTGATTAGTATTGTCAAGAAATAAAAGCTGGATAAAAGCCATGTTGCCACAGTTTTCTGCCTTGACCTAGTCAGCTCAGCTTTTACCTTCCTTAGAAAAGTAAACACAAAATTGGGAAAATACATTAAGTCTGGCATCTCTAGTTCAAAGCAGAAAACTGAGCAGGTTTGAGTAAATAATCCGTATTTATATTTAATGCTCAGAATTATAATTAACACCTCCCAAAATTACTGATACAGTGATTGTATTAAAGGTACTTACCTATGTTCCAGCGTCTGTGTTTTGCATCATCAAACTGCTGCCTTAAGACTAGGAAATCTATAACATCTGGCATGTCATGATACCTGGATATAACCAAAATAAGACAAAAATATTAAGAAAGGTGTTTGCTATTTCATAGCCAAAAATATTTGAGAACATATCAATGCCAAGTAAAGATTTAGTAGACATTGTAGAAGAACTTCAGTGCCCCGCCCCACAAAAACACTAAGGGATAAAGTAGAAGTCTGGTAGGAGACCAAATTAACACTGAATTGCTGGGAAGTTGGGGGGGGGGGCTGATTAAAATGAGGCACGCACACAGAAGTATAGCCCATTATTGCTCTCTTATCTTATCTTCTCTTGACTTCTATTTTCAACAGGTAAAAGAAAGGGAAGAAGGAATTTCTTAAAAAGCTCAAAGCGATGAATATTTGAAAGTTACTTAGGAAGCCCTTTTAAGCTTCATTTATAAGGACCTTTTAATTTAGATCCACTGCAAGCATATTACAAACACTTATTTAGCAACAAATATTATAACAGCTGTATGTGAACAGTGGTCCTTACTTCATTGTAAAAGATCCTCCGGTCAATTTACCAGTATCTGGGTCAAGAAAAGCAAGTTTAAGGCAGCAAAGTGTAGGTAGCCCAACTTCATATTTTATTCCAACTATTTTCATGAGTTCTTGTTCCTGATGGAGACCAAAAGAAAAGTCTTGCATTCAATATACTAAGCAAACACAACAGAAAGAGTTAACATATGACAGCAAAAGTAGTCTGGGAGTTCTAAGCTTTATAATATATTTCCTTGTATTTTGAAGTAAAATGGAGTCTACCTTTTAGTAATTTTTTTATGTCTTTAATGCTGTACATTACTTCAGTGTCTTAAGGCGGTAGAGAATGTGATTCAAATACTACAGTACATGAGAGGGGGCTGAGGAGAAGGCAATGTGGTCTATAAATTATACAGAAACTTAATATGCAACCATTATACAAAAACATAAGAAAGAGGATTATGCTAACAGCCACTCTTCATTTGGCAATATATTTATCCTTTGCTGTCATGACCACAAAACATTGAAATTGCACTCAACTTACAAGAAGTTAGGAACAGTCAATGGCAGCAAGGGATGGAGGGAAATGCACACAAGACAGGAGAGGGTCAAGGATAAAGAATGCCACCTTGCCATGGTTTGTTTTAGAGGACAACCTACGTATGCCTACAAAGTAATAAATCCTTCTGAGTTTAGGGGAGTTACTCCAAGATAAACACATACAGAAATTAAAGGGGGAAACAGAAGAGATATACCCGTAGTTCCATCTTATGCCATGGCTGTTTCTTCGGATTAATGCTATATATTTTGTTCTTCTTTGCCATTAAAACATACGCTTCATGGCCTTGTCGGAAATAATATACCTTAAGAATAGAAGAGAGACTTTTTTTTAAAAAAATGCCACCTTACTTGATGTGTGAAAAAGTTGGTGATTCAAAAACATTAAATGTCTAGATATTTTTCTTGAAATTCTCTTCTTTTTAAAACTTGGAAGTCCATTTACCCAGCCGCATAACTTATACTTAAATAACAGAGGACATGCAATTTGTCATTTCTACTTCCTGACCAGTGGCCACCTCTTCCCTTACCTCATTTTCACTGTTCCAGTCATGTCCTCTGCTACAATTCTGTTTCTACTCCCGCTAGCCTTTTCCTTTTTAAACACAACAGCCAGACAGCATTCCATGGCTACTGAGCATGCTCCTCTATCGCTGGGGGTTTTGATGGTGAGGGTCCTTTAAAATTCTCCCCCCTATATGATTCTTTGCACTTCTGCAGACATAGGAATTCCTCCAAGCCTGTTGCTACTTCTGCAGGAATGGTGCTGTTTTAACTATCTAAGCCACTGTACTCACACCAGAATATAAGACACAGAGAACAAGCATGGCTCTGCAACAAAGTGTTATAGCATGGCAAATTCTGTTAAGGGTTCCAGCTACTGCATTCTACTCTCTCCCCTCTCCTCATTTTTATTCCACAACATTCACGCAGAATTCCATGGGCACTAAATATACTGCTCTTATTGTGCTGCTTTTGTTTTTACCATCCATGGGGGGTGTGAGGTAGACAACTGGCGCCCAATCCTGGCAACAATAAAAGCTCAAAGTTTTTCATAAATGTCCAGAGGCAGCCCTCTTCCATCCCTGAGGACATTTAAAATAAGCTTTTCAGTGTGAACCATAAATAGCCTGTGTAAACAATGGGACAGTGAAATGATTCTCTCTACCTTTTTCATATATGTGTTTTTTCCTTCTATCCTCACCTGCTCTCAGCAAGCACCTGTAAGGTTTTTATACATTTATGAAATGTGTACATTTTGGGTTCTACTTAGCTTACAATAGCAAAATAGTCATGCTATGCGTTTCTCATTATTGTGCATAATATGAAACCAGTGAAGTGGCTAATAAGGCTCGCAGCTATATTCAAAAGCAAAATTCAACACTAATAATCAGTTTAAACATTTTGAAGCTTTTTAATACACCACAGTGCAAGTTTATAACATTCAGTTAAAAAAAAAGGTAAGAACCCCAGGACAGTTAAAGGCGACTATGGGGTGCAGCGCTCATCTCACTTCAGGCCAAGGAGCCAGCGTTTCTCCAGACAGCTTTCCAGGTCATGTAGCCAGCATGACTACACCACTTCTGGCACAACAGGACACCGTGACGTGCCAGAGCACACAGAAACACCATTTCCCTTCCTGCCACAGCAGTACCTATTTATCTACTCGCACTGGTATGCTTTCAATCTGCTAGGTTGGCAGAAGCTGGGATAGAGCAACAATCTCCATCATGTGAATTCAAACCGCTAACCTTCCGACAGGCAAGCCCAAGAGGCTTAGTGGCTTAGACCATAGCATTAAGGTAAAGGTAAGGTAAAGGTACCCCTGCCCGTACGGGCCAGTCTTGACAGACTCTAGGGTTGTGCGCCCATCTCACTCAAGAGGCCGGGGGCCAGCGCTGTCCGGAGACACTTCCGGGTCACGTGGCCAGCGTGACATCGCTGCTCTGGCGAGCCAGAGCCGCACACGGAAACGCCGTTTACCTTCCCGCTAGTAAGCGGTCCCTATTTATCTACTTGCACCCGAGGGTGCTTTCGAACTGCTAGGTTGGCAGGCGCTGGGACCGAACAACGGGAGCGCGCCCCGCCGCGGGGATTCGAACCGCCGACCTTTCGATCGGCAAGCCCTAGGCGCTGAGGCTTTTACCCACAGCGCCACCCGCGTCCCTGCAGACCATAGCATTACCCGCTCCTATTTTTTAACATTAGAATAAGATAACACCTGGAATTTTATTTATTACATCCATTTTTCATCTAAGGAACTCAAGGTGGCATACAGGGCTCTTTGTCTCCCCATCTTATCCCAACAACCACCTGATGGGGAAGTATGCAGCAGGCCTAAGGTCACCCAGCAAACTTCACAGCTGAGTGGAAATTTTGAACCTTTCTCTCCCAAATCCTACTCTGACACTCAAACCATTGTAGCACTTGAGCTCTCCTAAACAAAACAGTTTTCCAGTTTCAGAGCAAAAGGACTGATTCAGTTTATGGTGTGATGCTGAAACACCATGCCCTCTTGCCATGGCTACAGGCCCACTGGAATCCACACACCAGCAAAACTTTGGGGGGAAACCTAAGCTCAGATATGCCTGCCAGAATTGTGATATTCCATAAATATGGTCCCTACAATCAACAAGCACACCACACCTATATTTCCTTCTGGCTGACCCAGTTTTTTAGGCTGAAAATTGTTGGAGAATCAAAGACTAGACAATCCTGTAAGGTAGAATGTTTTCTCCCACACCACGTTTTCCCTTCTCTGCCAAGAATCTACTGTACACAGTAACAAGTCTTACTAACTTTATAGAGAGCAGATCAGTCTAATTTCTTATCCTGAAGGCCCTATTATACTGGGTGTAAATCTAAGGGTTGTTGGATGCCCCTCCCTTACGCCACCAGAGAAAAATGTTTCTGTAATAGAAGCAATAATGAACTGAGTAAATTTGCTTTCGGTACCTGACATTTGGCACTATATATAGATGGTGTGAGCTAGTTGAATTTATCAATAACTCTACCCAACCAAAATTTCTGCACTATAACAAAAGAGGGGTTATTGGCAACTCTAATGATGGCTCCCATAAAAGCAGCTCTCAAAAAGCTCTGCCCCAGCAGCCTGCCAAGGGAGAAGAAATAAGGGAGGGGGAAAATGTTCTCTTAAATCTGCACACCTCACCACTGCAATGATTTGCAAGGTTCACACATCTTGTAGACTGAAGAGTATACAGGCCTAAGAGACAAGCATCTCATATATAGTTTTTCCTTCTCTATGAATTGCATTGCATTCCTCTTATACTGTTTGCACCCCGGTGTCTGAATCACTCAACAGTGACAAGTAGAGATAACTGGTATTTTAAAAACAAGCACCACTGTTCTGGGTTATTCCAGTGTTCTGCTTTGTTTTTGTTTTCATTACTCTGAAAATAGACTAATACAATAAAACAAGAATACATAGACAGAGCAGAGAATAAAGGGAGAAAAATAATTTTTTAAACGTACCTCATCTCCCATTTGTGGTACAAATGGGCATCGGCGAGGAACAAGGTCTGTGATCCACACAGAAGGCAGCCATTCTTCCAATGTCAAGCCATTTTCTGCTAACACTCCCACAGCCAACCTCTAAAAGAACCCCCCCCCCAATAAATCTGAATTAATCTCTAGGATATTTTATTTAAAAAACAACAACTGTATTTGAGGCATCATTAGAAGTCTAAAGAATTACTGAAAAATATATTTAATTTGAAATATTTTGGTTAGCCATCCTGGGGGGGGAAACAAAATAGGAGAATGTTTGTAACAGGAGCACACCTGACACACCCCTTGTCTACATAAGACTCCCACCACGGGCCCTGCTTCTTATGCTAGACTGTGATAGAACTCTGAAAATGAAAGATTGTGTATTTACTAGCACATCTGTTCCTGTGTGTGCATGGAGGGTATATATTGCCTGGACCATGGGAAGGCACAAGTGGGTGGGTGCTTTGTGGGAAGCCTACTGTAAGGCAACTCAACCACTTCTGCTATACCTCAATTTGCAGTTCATTTGCTTCATCCCATTGATCCACTGGTTGCCACTAAGAATCGACCCAGACACTATCTGCATAATTTAGCTCTGTTGCAAGATTCAGTTCTCATTATGATTCTAAGCATAGTGGAACCCTGGGAGCTAACTTTTTTCGATGGGTGGATATATAGAAAGGTGCAGAGATGAAGAAACAGCTCTCTGTAATGCAGAGAGAATCTTCTTATTGCATACAAAATTGTTATTTATAGAATCTGTATTTTCTAACTATCCAGTTTGAAATAAATTCAATTGTGTGGTTTGGGAAACCACCCAAAATGTTTTTCATTAATTTAAAAAATGTCCAAATGCAATGCTGCTCTAGCTACACTGTTCTCTCTCACGCTATGCAGCCATTAACAGCAACTACGGTCTGGAAAGGATTCCAGGAGGGAGAGGGGGAAAGGGAAAGCTTATGTTAAGTGGCTGATCCTTTTCCAGCTCAGCTGCTTGTTTGTTTGTTTTAAGTACATGGTTTTCAATGTGTCCATTCTTTTTCCTTAATGTTTGGAGTTGCTTTGAGGAATACAGTTGGAAAGTAGAAAGCAAGTCTATTAGAATATAAACACACAGTATCAAAATCTTCTATAAGCTTGAATTTACCTTGGTTGTGCTCATATCCACATTATTAAAATAAAGCCTAATTGAGGTCTTCAAAGTAAATTTTCAAAAGATAGTCACCATCTTCACATCCTTACTGCAGAGTATGATTTTTACCAACTGCTATTTTTTAATGGTGGGTCCCCACAATTTTAATGAAAAGAATTAGTGAAGCCATGAAGATTGAAGCAGTGGGACCAGTAAATGGAGATTAGATACATTGCAAGTTGTCTCCTATCTGATATATAGACCAACCCTGCAATTCAGTCTCTGGTTTGGAAATCGGAAGCTTCTGCTTTAAATTAAGCACAATTTAGCCTTCATCCAAACTCAGTTGTGGTTAATCTTAACTATACTATAGTTAGTGAAAACAAGCCAGCTTCATAAATCAATTTGGTTCATTTTCACTAATCATACCTAAGACTAACTGCCATTTGTCCTGGTTTGGATGTCATGAGAAGCTACAGTTAGCCTGGATAGCTCAGTTGGTTAGAACATGGTGCTGATAATGTCAAGGTTGCAAGTCTGATTCCCATATGGGAGAGCTGCATATTCCTGCATTGCAGGGGGTTGGACTGAGGCTTGGGCAAATAACATTAAATCATATTGAGTAATTTTCTGTTAGAAAATAGATATAAATATTCTACACACAAACACACCATAGTTTAGCATTATATGTGAAACAGGTTAGGATTTTGCCATTCAAGGGATGGCAGTCCCCGCCCCCACACACAGGTACTCAGGATCCTGTACAATCAATCAGCAAGTAGGCAACTGCTGCAGAAAAACATTGGCTCGGATCCAAACATACATCTATGAACAGAACAGAATTTACTTTCAAATCACAGAGCTTTCCTGCCTCCCCATTCCCTTTATGCATTCTGCTACTTCAGAAATCTGCTCTGGGATTGGGAGGCCCTAATGAACAGTGTGGGATATGGTACAGAGGGCTACAAATAGAGAAGGGGTTTTACAGAAATGTCCTTCTTTCTTACAGGAACAGAGGAGCAACTTGAGATCCAAAACAATATCTGGAAAAGCCCTACAAAGTAGTAGAAAACGCAGAAGAAATACAGGAATACAACCAGGGTGGTTGTTCCAAGTCCCCAAACAGCTTTTATGTGGCTGTCCTCTATGACAATGGATTAACATAAAAGCATTCCACAGGTGAATGATTTAAAAAAAAAAAAAAAAGGTGCATTCAAAATGCACAAGGAGGACAGGTACCATCACTACATTTAATCTGAATGAAAGTCACACTGCATGAGAACAAAACCACTCTACTAATGGATTGGATCAAAGAGATTCTCTTCTGTTGATTCCTTTCCTGTGTATTTAACACATGCAAGACTTCAAAACTCTTGCAAAGTAAAAAAAGAAAGTAGCACTTTCAAGTTCAGAAACATGTAAGTACATTAATGTAGTGTGGTGGGTGCCTTAAAATTATAACTGCCATTCATAGGGATCAATATTGACAACAATTAAAGAAACATTACTGCTAATCAGAATAATGTTTATATTAGCTAATATTCTACTACTATAATACAACCTTTTGCTTTCTCTCTTTGGGTTTCCTTTTCTTTGGTGATGTTGGACCATCTTTGTATTCAGTATCTTTTTTTCTTTCCTTTCTGATTTGCTTTTGCCTCTGTTTTTCAGGACCTTCCTCATCTTCTGAGCTGCTTTCTGCTTTCTTAGTCTTAATTTTAGGAACTTTCTTTGGTGGTTGCAGATTAATTCCAGCATCTGCTGTCCAGTCTGAATAATCACTAGAACAGTCACTAGAAGAAATAACAAACCAATAATAAATTTACACAAGCTTAACACACACAAAAATAACTTTCCAGCCAGGACTTAAAATCTAGAGAGCTACACTGGCTCCCAGTATGTTTCTGAGCACAATTCAAAGTGTTGGTGCTGACCTTTAAAGCCCTAAATGGCTTCAGCCCAGTATACCTGAAGGAGCATCTCCACCCCATTGTTCTGCCCGGACACTGAGGTCCAGCGCCGAGGGCCTTCTGGTGGTTGCCTCGCTGCGAGAAGCCAAGTTACAGGGAACCAGGCAGAGGGCCTTCTCGGTAGTGGCACCCACCCTGTGGAACGCCCTTCCACCAAATGTCAAAGAGAACAACACCAACCAGACTTTTAGAAGACATCTGAAGGCAGCCCTGTTTAGGGAAGCTTTTAATGTTTAACAGACCACTGTATTTTAATATTTTGTCGGAAGCCGCTCAGAGTGGCTGGGGAATACCTGCCAGATGGGCGGGGTATAAATAATGATGATGATGATGCTAAGAAGATTTAAGTGTTTCCTACCCCACCTTTACTAGAACTAGAATTGATTGACTCTACATGCGTTTCCTGAATGGATCGCTAAAGGATGAACATAATCCTAAGCATAAAAACAGGTATACAAGAGTAGAATGTATTTTTAAAATAAAAACTACCAAATTATGAAACTTTCCTTAAATATTCCAATTAACATATATTTAATCTTATTTCCAATATAGTGGTTATCTTTGGTTTCCAAATACAACTATAAGCTTGAAAAAATAGATTATTGCTACTTATAGTTAACATTTACTGTACTTAAAGTAACATTTCTAATGTTTTAAAATTTCCTGTTTTCTAGTTTATACTAACCAGGTTCAGGTTACCATTCTGTGTAATACATGAAATCAGTCACTTGCAAAACTGCAGAACTACTTTTCCAATCTCCTTAAATATACTTCTGCTATTAAACATTTAAGAATAATTGTCCTACTGAACGCCTCAAAAAATAGGCCCATGAAGTACTGTTTTTAATCACTGTTACACTTCCTCTTCTGTTATTTAAATGATTTCTTACATTTTGTATACAGACTTTGCAAAAATATCAGTACAGAATACTTTTTTGACAAATTTCCAGTTCCTTCATTTACTTAAACTAAAGTTATCCTCTAGACCAAAATATATTTATGCATGTTTCTTCAATGTCTATCTTAAACTATTCAAGCTACAGGAAACCCATTCTCAGTGTTCAAGTTTTGCTTTAGCTTAGACAGGAAAATCTTATAGACTATAGCTGGGACCTACAAATACATGAACTATATATGCAAGGGATATAGGACTGCTACCCTAGAGCATCTTACTACCTTGAGAGTGGGTTTCAAAGTATGGAAGAGACTGGTGCTTAAAAGGGGATGATGAAAATCCCCTGTGCATGTACAGCAGCTTGGATCCCAGCCTAAGTATTTTATTTTCTTCTTTGTCTCTTTCTTTTCTTTTCTTTTCTTTTCTTTTCTTTTCTCTTTCTTTCTTTCTTTTGCATTCCATAACTGTTTGTTAATCCATCTTTTCTTAATCTCATTGTTTTTATTTTTTTCCCTTTTTAAATTTCTTTCTTTCCTTTATGCTATATATATAGAGAGTGTGTGTGTGTGTGTGTGTGTGTGTACACGTGCATTTAACAACCTTTATGGACCTTTATATTCAGTCTCTTACCTAGAGCTGCCATCACTGTGCCATGCTTTCCTCTCGTCTTCAGATGTTCCTCCACTTGCAACAACTACTTCTCCCTCCTAAAAGCAAGGGAATATAATGTTTGTTTATAACTAGTAATACATACTAGAATATAATATCTATCCACATAATACAAACATCATATACTATATATATGTGTGTGTGTGTCCAATAATATTTCTTCTAAGAAATATTAGTTGGGTTTGGTCTAGACTTGTCCCCTGTGAGCAAAGGGCTCCTTCTGTTCACAAAGGCAGAATCAGCTTCCAGCAGAGGTCCCTTTCTTGTAGATCCCTCTCCAATTTTCATCTACTGCTCCCTGCACTCCCCCACCCACATGCTGTTTCCTGGAAGAGGGGCCTGGCTGCCGGGCATGATGAACAGGAGCCCTCCACACTGCAGCACTGCCTTGCTAAAGCAAGTATGTCAGTTTTGATGCATGCAACTTAAATGTCACACAAAAATGTTGACCCACCACCAACATAAACCTGAATGAATGCTACTGTCACCGTCCCATAAAATATAATTCAGTGTCTTACTTCAGAGGAACTGCTTCCTTTTTCCGCATCTTCATTTGGCCTGGCAGTTTCTTCCAGTGCATATCTAGTACGGTAGTTATGTTGGTTGGCCTGTTGCTTTTTTGAATCACCAACATCTAACAGATGATCATGAGAATGATTCTAGGAAGACACAAAATGGCCATTACAAGAAGATACACAAGAAGTCACTGTTCCCAAATTCTTTTTGATGAACAATCTTAACATGTAGATTGAATTTTTGAACAGATTTAACTTTATATGGTTTTTATGATATAGAAGATCGGGATGAAGCAACTGCAACATTTTATCCAAGTATACAAAAGTAGGGTTGTGCTTGGAGCAACTGATCCAGCTCACATACTGCTACAACATCCTAGGGTATGCTGAGTTTTTCAACTTTAAAATTAAAAAAAAAATGAGAGGTACTATAAAGTGGTAACACGACTTGGGAATTCAAAAATATTTTTGTTCAATTAATATAATATAGTTTTGCTTGGTAAGTAAAATGTGTGTAGAATTGCACAGAAATCAGTAAAAATAATTTCCAAGTACTTGTAGTTATATTATATATTAATATTATTTAGCATTCACATTTAGTTTACATTTTCAGAAAGTAAAATTAAAATTATTTGGTTTTCCAAAAGCAATTTATGTGCTTCTTCATCAAAAAAAACCCCAGATTTGAATTCCTCACACCCAAAAGCATATTTTAAAGACCCGCCCCCCTGATAGAAAAAAAAACCACCCCTAAAAAGCCATGCCCTACTATCCCATATACCCTCAGCTTTCCCGAAGATCTGCCTTGCTATGGTTGAAATCCTGATCTACCTTATATCAGACTTCTATCCCAATTATATTTGAGTCTACCCAGCAATAATTCCTACTGATTGCAATAAGGCTTAGTTACAAGTAATTCTGTTTAGGGCTGCACCTTTCATGAGGGACTGCATTAGAGACAATGGTTCACTGCTTACCTTAGGTAAAGATGGTATTTTATTCTCTCTAGGAACATGAGGGATAATGTGTTTTCTTTTCTCTTCTGACCTGTATAACTTGATTTCTTCTTCTCCCTTTGCTGTTCTCCATTCCTCCTGCCTACTACAAAAGAGAAATTTAGATACTAATGTGCACGTATTTTACAGTATAATTCTACATGCAGTAGAATTACAAGGTCCATGCCAATTCCTGGAGAAGAGGCCATGTGCCCACACACTTCAATATGTTCCATGTTTGACAACGTAGGACTCCAAAGTATATATGCCAGCATAAATCAACAACTCCTTCTGCAGTTTTAAAATAGCATACCAAAAATTTTAATCCCCTCAAAAGGTGAAAAAGATGATAGATCTGTACACACATTTATTCATATTCACAAAACTGAACAATTTTGTAATGAACATTTTAGAGTCCTAAAATGTTAAGTCCAAGGAATGCACACCCACTTCTGGCTCACAGAATTAACCCACATTTTAAATGTGGTGATTTTTTCCCTGTGTCATAAAGATGAACTTTTAACAGTACCATAGAATATCTCTTTCTGCAAATTGAATAGATACAGTAAAAGATAAAGAATGATTAATTCAAGGCTAGATGTTCAGGACCCTAATGGTGCAGATTCTCCCGCACCAACATGGGTAATAATTTTTTTTTGTTTTAAAGGTGACCACTAAGGGCATAATAGATATACTCCAGGCACAGCAAGTGAAAGAAGAGATTCTGTATCTGCAGCCATTCCTCCAATAATAAATTTGAGAACACTGCTTGTTATATGGACTTAAAGAAAAGCAAAAGCATCCTGTGAAGACTGATACCAGTTTGGGGCTTTTAAATGAAATATGTACAGATAACTTCCAAGGTTAATTGTAAGCCTAGCTATTCAAACTTAGCAACTTGATACCAAGATACTTGAATTTACCTAGCTACTCCTGTTGACAGCTCTGGTACCACAACCCTTCGACTCCATGCCACTAGGTCTCTCTCAGTAGCTATCTCACTTCTTGGTGCATTGCTATGCATCTGCCGCACTCCTTCAATCTGTCCACTGCGTCTTAACCCCACATTTGGTGGTGAATGTACCTCAGAGGTAGAGTTTACAGAGCCTTTGAAATGAAAAACAATATTTTCAGAGACAGTTCTGAGGGAATCTGATGCATAAAATTAATGGCTTAGAACCTAATTCCTGTGAACAAACTCACTCACAGCATGTTACTGCTGGCAGAAAGGGGGATTTTCACAATTTCCCCATCTCCCCACAGCCCAGCTCAAAAGTTGGCTACAGAGATTTGGGACCCACCCCCACCCCCCACAACAGTGTGAAAAGTGGCACTGAAAGCCATAGAGGGTATCAGGAAAAAACACCGTCCCAGCTCCAAGAGCCTTTGCTGAAACTGAACCCCTTCCACAGAAAGAGTATTTGTTCTGTTCACAGAAATACAACTCAGGATTCCAGGCAAGACAATTACATGTAGATTAAAAATACAACTTCTAAATATAGTTAGGTAGCTTGGCAATATAAATTAACCACCCTTATAAAGCACTACTGTAAGTCCACTATATTCAACTAATTTAGGCTGTAAACTGTGAAATGGGTGCCACTATTGCCTTCTTCAGGTGTTACAATGATTGAAGTGAACACATGGAGGGAGCCAGCAGAAATTAGCACCCTACTTCTACTGCCCCCTTTAGAGGGTGAAAATATGAAGCAGGGAACCTCCTTGTACAAGGAGGCTCCCCACACAATGCAAATTCTTATTTTCCAGGGATATAAAATGAATGGGGAACCTTCGTGAGCAGAAGGCTCCCTGCTTCAAACAGTCACCCTTTGCAAGATGGAGTGTAACCGAAATGGCAACACGGCATGAGACTTGAGTGCTCATCCCTACTACCCTCCTCATGAGTTCACTCCACTCCTTATTTTAATGTCTGAAGACAGCTTACGTAACTCCCTTAAGCTTTCCTGCTAGTTGCAATTTGATGAAGTTCCTTGGTTTATAAACAAATACATTTTATTACTAGAAAATGATGAGAGACATTATTATTGTGCTCAAGTGCCCCCTTTCTATAAATGCGATATACTGAATGGAGGCAAGTCAGATCCTGCTTATTTGGCTATTTAAATAAGGAGCTATTTTACCCCGGCCAACTCTGTTAGTGTTGCTAGTTCCAGCCTCTCCTGATCGCCTTTGATCTTGCTCTTGTTGAAGTCTCTGTATCATGCTGTCCAAGGGGCTAACTTGCTGACTCAAAACCTGGTTCAGTCCTATGAAAAGCAGAATTTGAATTTAGTTCTTCAGCTGATCCATAATTTCTCAATGTATTAGAAGTATTGGAATATTAGAAAGTGATTCCCCTTTGCATTAAAGGTAGCTGGAGGTTATGAACGTGACATTGCCCCTTTATTAGTGATCATTAAGAGAGCATAAATAATGCTGGAAAATAATTAACATTATCTCATTGCTTTTCCCATATGCACATCACTCTGTGGATTTATAGTCTGGTAACAGTGCTAAGACATCTTCCTTGGAAATCCTGTTGAATACTGCATACTCAAATAAAACTTCAAAAGCCCATGTCAAGTTGAAATTGTTGATACCTGAAGAAGTTACCCCCATCTGGGGAATAAGTTGCTCCTCTCTACAGTTTTCACGTCCGGGAACTAATCTCTGGTATCTTGATGGATGAGGGTTACCGTCAACATCAACTAAAAATGGTGGAGGCATGAGGTGTGGTGCTTGTTGTGTCTGTTCATCCAATACAAAGTTGTTGGCATCACGGATGAGAGGCCGATAATCACTGTGAAAGAACATCTGATCTGCAATCTGTAAATAAATCAAATTTTAAATTATAGACAAAACTAGTATTTCATTGTTATTTGCAGCTCTTTCCTATTATTATTTTAAGAGTCAACTTCAGAAGAGCCATAAAGCACTAGCAAGCTACAGAAACACTTGTGTTCCAGATACTCCTGCATTTATGTAGCTTTTCCGATTTCCTATTTAAATAGCTTTTCCTATTTGTACCTAAATAGGAAAAGCTATTTAAATAGGAAATAGGAAAAGCTACATAAATGCAGGAGTATCTGGATATAAACCAGAGTCAGTTTGGATGGCCATGGTAAATTATAGATCCTGTACAAAAGCTACAACTGAAACAAATTTAAGCTGTTTTCTGCACAATACCTTGTCATATTTGCTACTGGAGCCAAATCCAAAGATCAGAAGATGACCGTGAGAGTCTGTACAGGCAAAATGCTGGCCATCAGGAGAACACTTGCAGTCAAACACTGCCCCATGTCCTTGTCCTTCAATCTAAAATACAACAACACACAATATCAACAAACTTCTAACCAAAATTGTCATTTTATTTTCAAACACATGACAAACCTATTTTTAAAAGGAAATATGCTGTTAGATGAAAATTACATTCAGCGTGGTTTATTTTTTTATATCACTTGTAAGCAAAGTCCGATATACCATTCATTAAACAATACTACATTTCCTGCCTTCTGACATTTTAAGAAAAAATATAAGGTTACTCAATTAAGTTTACACTGTCTTTCATATAGTTATTCTTAAGGAGGATATACATTTTCCTCCACTATATTTTCAATAAAGACAAAGCTGTAATCCTAATATTCTATTGCTAGGAAGCAAGTCTCATTTGAAGATACTTCTAAGTAAACATGTTTAGGATCAGGCTATTACTGTAACTATCATTAAAAGCTGCAATAAAAATTAGTTTACAACATGGGAACAAAAGTATTTGACAGGTGCCCTTTGGTCTCATTTCATGACTAAGTGCTAAATTAGTTCTTGGCCCTTCTTGCAAACCACAATGAATTCTGTTTATTTAAAGCACTTGCCCAATTGTTGCCACTGCAATAAGGATATTTGAACTAGTTGCTTTTTACTTTCAACCTGAACACTGCATTTGATTGATTGCAACTCATATAAAGAACTGCAAATATTTTTAAAAAGAATTTACCTGATACTCATTTTCAGGTTTTCCACTTCCATTAATCCAGAACAAATGGGTTTTTGTTTTTCCCTGAAACCTGTCAACCAAGCACAGGTGACCAATCACCACTCTGAACTTTCATGCCCTATGTTCTCTACCAATATTCCCAGTTGCAAAATAATTTCAGTGGCACTTAAGCACAAAACACTTTCACCTAACCATGGCAAGGCAAGCGAGGAAATGGGGTTCCCTTCCACAAATAAGAGCTAGCTGAACCTTGCATTCTCTGAAGAAAGAGAATGATACTTTCATGCCCTATGTTCTCTACCAATATTCCCAGTTGCAAAATAATTTCAGTGGCACTTAAGCGCAAAACACTTTCACCTAACCATGGCAAGGCAAGCGAGGAAATGGGGTTCCCTTCCACAAATAAGAGCTAGCTGAACCTTGCATTCTCTGAAGAAAGAGAATGATTAATAGTCCTATTTCTCATCGAGAAAATAAGGTACAGAGGTTGTCTTGATTAGTGTATACAGCATAGCGGGCCCAGAGATTATGGTGTAACTCCATGCTCTTCAAAATTCTAGATGTGCTTCAGAATCAGTAAACAAGAAGTCATAGTAATAAACATATTACCTGACAGTAAATTCCATTTAGTTCAAATAGAATTTACTTCCAAACAACAGGACCAAAGAGATGGAGAAAAGCATTTACTATTCTATCCTAAAAAGAGTCAAAGAAGGGGTTGTTGAATAGGATAAGCAACCTTTATTAAAGATAGCTACATAAATTTTGTATCAACTCAAACTCTCTAATGGCACAATTTTTAGTCTTTGATATCAAAGGGAAAGGAGGTTGGACCCTTTGTATCATGGGAAGAGAGGAAGTTCCACAGCACAAGCTCAAAAATGCATTTGTGCTAACAATGCCTGCGATGGATACAGCCTTGTCTCTCACGTCAGTTGCTATTCAAATGTTCAGTGCTATAAGACTTACAAGTTTGTCTACGAATCTGTTAAACAGAATTAGTTTACGTAGAAAAGTCATCTGACTACCAGTTTAGTAGTTTTTCTTAACACAACATTCAGAGCCTGATCCTATACATGTTTACTTGAAAGAAAGTCCTGATTTCAACAGGATGTAATCCCCAATAAGGGGAATCTAATTAATAGTGCAGGCTTAGGGTTGGAAAAGTGGCAGATGCTGAAAAGGTGTGCTGGAAGTACTGAACAGCAGTAGAGATGTGAAATACTTAATTTTAAAATTAAGACTAGATTTTCAACAACCTGGGTAGTCGTCTGCTACACTTAACAGCAAAATGGTGTGTGATAACCACAACTACTAAAGGAAGCACCCTAAAAGATCACGAGGCAACTCATTGGTTTGCACTGGCTCAGTTTTATCTATTCTTTTATACAACACTATCTTCAGCAAGAGACAACAACTGAAAAATGCAAGGGATTTACTGAATGAGCATGAGATGTGGAATAATCACGAGTATCACAAACCTTAATCTCTGCTTGATTTACAGTTTACAAGAACCCATTTGCTCTGAATTAGTAGATAGTATCATACTATCCAAAGAGAGTCTAGGCAAAAAGAATTCAATTATAACATTTCAATAAATCTCAAGTGCTCTTTTAAAGTTGGATTTCACCATAGAGTTTAGAAATGAGCAATATTAGTATGTGAAGGATTCCCCTTAATTGTCATGTTCAAAGCAGCAGCTGTATACAAATAATGTTCCTGTTACAAGGGATAAAGGAAGTGGTCCCAATTCCTTCATACAGCAATTTTATAAATAGCTATTGGCAAAGAATAACTGTTCCAGGCAACTGGACCACAGCCACATTCAGATGATCATACTTCTACTAAATAAACAAAGATATCAACAACCCCTTTGTCAGTGTACACAGCCCCTTCATGCGAGCCATAATTAAACCAGGAAATACCAAAACAATAATTGCTTCTTGCTTTGTCTGAACTGGGAAACTATGACTACCAGTTTCAGAACAACCCAGGATCTTAAGCCATGTTCTGAATTAGATTTATGATCCTGGTTTGTTCCAAAGCTGGTAACCACCATTTCCCAGTTTGCACAGAATAGAAAACTATGTTTAGTGTCCGTTTTGCATTTAGGCACAGCAAGAAGGGAAGAGCACGTGAACATGGCCAAAAGGCTCATTTGTATCTTGGTCCATTGAGCAGGTAAGCATCTTAGTGAGCTTCTTTGTTCATCTGGTACAGTCGTACCTTGGTTTTTGAACAGCTTAGTTCTCAAACATTTTGGCTCCTGAACGCCGCAAACCTAGAAATGACTGTTCAGGTTTGCGAACTATTTTTGGAAGCCCAACGTCCAACGGGACTTCCGTGGCTTCCAATTGGCTGCAAGAGCTTCCTGCAGCCAATCAGAAGCCGTGGGTTAGAAGTCGAACCAACTTCCGGAACAGATTCCGTTCGACTTCCAAGGTACGACTGTATATACCTTCTTGGTATGACTGAATGCAATGAATGACATGAGACCAACTCATTTCAACATGCTATCTTGTACACTACATTTCCATTTGCAAGATTGGCCGGAGGCCCAGTTTACTTAATGATATCAGGAAAATAAGCTGTGGCTCCCTCCTCTTTGCACTCCTCACTTCCAATATCATAGCAAATGTTTCCTGTTACACCTCAACTCAGAAACGCTGGTTTAATTTCTGCTTAATGATCTAGTTATAGCACCATGTCACCCACATCAATCTGCACATTTGTGCTGTTACATGCGATCATCACCAGCCCCTAAACCTCTATGAACTCCACCAGGGGATACTGCTCTTCATTCTCTTTCTATAAAATAAATTTAATCTAATCTTTCAAGTCATGTTCAAGGTGTTCCTAAATTACTTACGTTTGCCCAAACCTGATCCAACTATGGACCAGATTTGGACAGACTAGTGATGGGCTGACACAACATCATCAAACAATCCTGACTGAAAAAATTCCTCAAGTGATGAATAGGTGTTCCAGCTGAGATGTAACTGTGATAATGAATAAAATGGATCTACACCATATTCTTGGTTTCAGATTTAACTGACTAAGCAGCAATTAGTTTTTAAATCACCTATCCAATGTACATGCATTAATAAGTCTAGAAAAATGTAAAGTATCAGCACACTAGTGTTTACATTACTAATCTGTCTGTATTATGTATGCATCTATAATAAGTATATACCACATACTTGATTTCAATTGTTAAAGGAAAAATGAGCTTCTATAACATTTTTTATATAAGTAACCAAATTATTTACCATGTTGAAGTAAGATCGGATCTTTACTCCCTTTGTCAAATCCCATACTATGACATTTCCATCATGGCCAGCAGAGAAGAGAACTCTAGGATCAAAGGGGTGACTCTCAAGTACAAATACCTCATCCTCGTGACCCTGATATTTAAAAAAGAATAGAAAACAAATTAACTAAACTGAACATGTTAAATCCAATCCAATTTGGAGTAAGTAAGTTGGAGTGTAGCAAGTTCTAAGCATTCCCTTAGCCAAATCCCATACAATGACATTTTCATCATGGCCATGATGAGATTCCTTACCATTTCAAAGAATCCTGATTTAGCATTATGTAAAAACCAGGAATCCTGTTATAAAGTTGGCTTATTTAGCAACTAATAATAGATTCTTATATATTATTATGAAATCCATATTTTTTTGAAACTGAGAGTGATCTCAGAAGCAGTTTTCTTCCTGGCCATACAAAAAGTGGATGAAATAGAGAGGCACTCACTGAAGCTCAACTACATAACACTAAACCATAGTTTAGTATTACATGCAAACCAGCCCATTAGGATCTATAATATTTCCAACACTTCCACCCTCCAAAAATTTGTTCTCCTATCTTGCATGATCAATATTTTAAATTATCTGAAACAATTAAAAATATATATACAACAGAAGAATTTCAGTAGGAAGGCACAGCAATCCTATAGAAAGAGGAATGTTACTTTATTTTCCTTACCATAAGGACATGAATAAGTTGCCCAGTAAAAGAGTTCCAGACTTTCAAAGTCATGTTATTAACTGCAGTAATAACGGAGTTGTCATGACGGTCCCAAGCCACCATTGTAACTTTCAGTTTTGTGATTTTGTCTTCTACTCCTTGTAAAGTTTGTCTACAATTAATGAACAAAACAGCATATAAAAATGTTAATCAGAAAACTGTCAGAATTTCAGGAGTGCAAAGATCATTTTTAGAGATTTGGTCAACTTGAAAGTTGTCATGATCCTTTCACACACTAGGTACTAGATGCAAAGAGACTGCACAATAAAGCTGAACATTAAAAAACCACAGGTGGCTGAAAATTATCCTGAGAACTAGGATTACAATGATCATATATGCATAAAATCCAAAATTCTACTAACTTATCCAACACTTCAATCTCCCAGGACATTCTATATAAGATCTTAAAGTAGCTGTCTTACTGCAAAAGAATTTTAGACATATACTTGAAAGAGAAGTTGCTGAGTTACAACTCATTACCAAACTAAAAACTATGGAGATACCTGGTCTGAATAGAGATATTGGATTCATGTCCTATTATACATTCTAAATCTAATTTTGGTCATCTATCCCTTTAAAAATCCCTTGCCCTTCTCTGTGGAACCAACTGCTATCAGTAACAGTCATCAACAGTTATAAGGTTGCAGCGACCTCTGCTTCAGAGTATCTGAAGAAGTGTGTATACACACAAAAGCTCATACCTAGAAAGCTTATACTTAGTTGGTCTTTAAAGGGCTACTGGAATTATTATTTTTTAAAAAAAATAAATACGTAAAAATTCTTTGAAGGACGGCCTTAAGACAAAAAGACTTGATTCTCTTAAGGGAGTTCTTTTTGGATCATCTTAATAATTTTTTTTAATCTTTCATCTTGTTATTTATTATCCAACAATATTCATTCTTCATTCCTTTTACATTCTTAGTTGAATCAGAACATTTGTCCACAATCCCTACTATTGTGGTATGGATGGAGCCCTCACTGATTTCTAAGTGGCACTTGTCCTGTCTCCCCTGCCCTTCCTTTCCTGTTTTGTTTCCGACAGACTCCTAAATATTTCATGCCTCAGCTACTCCTAACCACATACTCAACATACTCAAGATCAAAATGGCTTACCCTGCAGGCCGAGTAGCCATATCTAACAAAATACTCTTCCACTCCCTTCTCTTGAACATCCAGATGCGTGCTGTGCCATCACGACTTCCACTGACAAATCTAACAAAGAGAAAAATGCCTTTAATTGTCTTTCACAAGCAAAACGGTTTTTTGCAATGCTTTCTCTACAGATTTCACAAAAGATCATATTGCAATCTAGTAATACTTTTAAGTGCACTAGTCTATTTATGGTTTCTTGAATTCTTGACTAACAGCGTTAGATGGAATCTGCAGGACATACACAAAGTGCTGTGTAACAAGAACAATACTGCAATCCTATACACGCCTACTCAGAAGTAGACCAATGCTCAGCAAAGTCCAATGGATTTACTGGGACTTACTCCCAGGGAAATGTGCTTAGGATTGCAGCCCAACTTTTATTACCCAACAACCTGAGCCTAATGCCAAAGCTTCCACCCTATACAATCTGAAGCAGGGGAAGTCAATGCTGGTGCCCTCTAGGTGCTGTTGGACTACAGCTGCCATTGGATTCAGGCAGCACAGGTAATGGTCAGGCACCAAGCAAAAAAGGCACTAAGGAGAATTGTTGGGTAACACAGCTGGAAGAGAGGAATCATGTAGAGGCAGAACAGAAGCCTGCAGAACACAAGGTCAGGATTATGCAAGAGAGCTTTTTTTAAAAAAAACAACAACACCTCACATGGGGATGGAACAAATATTTTTAAAAGCATTTTTCCCTCCCTAGTATATATTTTATCTTCTAAGGGCAGCTCACTATGTTTGCCAAACCCACCTATCCACCTCCGATCACCTTGCCAAAACCATCCCCTCCTGTTACTCCTTATCAAAACCATTCTCCCCCTGCTCACCAGCACACACACCCTTTCAGCTTGCCAAATCCTTAGGCCATGGGTGGGAAATGATTTTGGTTCCATAGGGGTCAAATTTGATAGGCATTCCTTATGATATACACAAATGGTTAAGTTGCTTACCGATTACTAGTGTTAGAAAACTGAATGCTGTCCACTTTGTCCTGTGTGAACAAGAAAAAAATTAACATCATGACTATAAGATGCCAAAGCACTTCAAACAAATAGCTAAGCAATTTTGAGGAGGTATTTACAGTATGAAACTCCAACTCTGATATCTTCTCTGGCTGACCTGATCCAAAGTAATAAACCCTAATGATGTGATCTGTACTTCCAGTGGCCAGAAACATTCCACCTAAAGAAAACAAAAAGTACCATCATCATCATCATAATATTCTACTTCTCAATTTGACAATCTTCCACCTCACTTCCCAATGTCTGTTCCAGTGTACTGATCATTATGGACATGGACAAAAAAATCTGAACACCAAAACAATAATACTTTTACTCAACCACTATCCAAATCTATATTGAGATTCAATGTTTCTAGACACAATTATTAGATACTTCACCTGAGCACATATTTTAGCAATTAAGCTTTCATAGGCAGAAGAGGATAAAGGTACAGTGTATCATTTATGTATCATTTAAGAACGGTGCGACTTAATGGAAAATCACAAGTCTTTCTCAGACACTGATCTCCTTACAAGATGGCCTTCAACAAATCCTTTGCTTACTGTTTACAATTCAGACATCTAGAAATCAGCATCAGGATGCTACTTAGCAAATTCTACTGCTACATTTTTAAAAGTTATGAATATGTCACTAATACGGGGTTTGAGAGGAGGAGCACTTTACCAGCACTAAAAGATGAGCAGATCATTTGGACTCCAGGTCTTGGACGCTCTGTAAACTTTGTTGGTCTTGGACTGCAAGGTTAAAACACACAGTTAAAACCATGAACAGAACCTAAGACAGCAACTGAATTAGTCAGTAGCTCATAAATAAAGGCATTCATCTAAATGAGAAGGAAGACTTAACTAAAATAGAGTTCTTCCTACTCTCTTAGGCTAAGATATATTCTGTCACTGGAAGCTCAGGTTGCCTCAGTGGCTAGAACTACCTGCAACTGGTTCAACAGCTACAGCTATTCCTAGACAGAGAAAGTCGAGCCCCAAAAGTTAAAGGATTGGTAATTTCAAGACTCATTGTGGGGTTTCCCATGTTTTGATCCAGAAGCTGCAGATAAAGCAGAACACTGCAGCAGGAATGAGACCTGTCAGCATATAGCACCTGTGTTCAGAGACCTGCACCAGTTGCCAATTTGTTACCAGGCCAAGTTCAAGGTGTTACTGCTAGCATATAAAGCCCTTAACAACTTGGGGCCAGTTTACCTGTGAGACCTCCTTACCCCATATACACCTACTCAGCAGCTTCCATTTGCAGAACTGGCATATTTACAGGTATCACAAAGTACCCACTTTGGAACTCCTTGGCTATTGGTATCAGGCATGCACCTTCACTGTACTCTCTGTACAAAACATTTTTGTTTAGATAAGTCTACCCAGATATTGAGAGTGCTGGTGCATATTTTAATCTGTTTTTAGTTTATTAGTGATCTCTGTGAAATAGGTTGCAATCAGCAACCAACTCCATGCAATGGGGGCAGGGGTAGGGGGGGAGTTTTTAAAAAATAAATGATGGCATGGCTTTTCTCTTGCAGTACTTCACCAACTGCTTGTTATAAATCAGAGTCTCATTCATTTCATAATTGCAAAAATCACCATGCTGTGCATCAGAAGCCAAGATTTCATAAAATTATTATTATTATGCTTTATAATGATGGAAGTAGCTAGGGTTACTTCTGATACTAAATCTAGACACAAGCCCTAGGCCTGGACAACATGTAGGAAATCTTCTTTAATTATATTCCCTGGGCAATACTGTATTGTAGGATTCAAATTAGGATAATGAAGCAAACTCCATTGTAACAGAAAAGCAAAATACAACCTTACCGAAGACAGGTTTTTATAACAGTATACGTTTTAGCTCCTTTTACAGGGATCTGAACAGTACTTTGTAGTAATAAAATAAAGGCTGTGATGCATTAGAAACCACATCTGTGTGTTGGGTATTGTCAGTATTTTCCAGAGCCATGCCTTTTTATTTCTTTTTGAAAGGACTACAAAGTCATTTCATAAACTGTCTACTCTTTGCCTAGAGCAACTTCAAACTTTCCCCTGCACTACAGGTACATTGGTGTTTGTTGCAATAAATATGAAAGATGTGACAGGGAGACAAGTCTCCAAACACACAATGGGTACATGGCCTAGAGCTACAGCCACATTGTGAATCCCGGGTATATATCCAGGTTCTCCGAGTTTCAATACACAAATCAAGAATCCCATCCTTTCTTATGCTCTAATATAGGAGAAAGCCAATCAAGGGTTGCTAACATAAATCAGTGGCCTATTGAAGTCAGTTTCATTAAGAGTATTTCCTGTAAGAACACATACTATCTTGATTAAAAAACGTATTGATTTGTAATTAAATAGATCTGTCATACAGCATAGAAGCACTATCTAAAACATATGCCCATGCTACCTACCTACATTTTGCTCTATGAAAATGTAGACACTTACAATGAGGGTGGAGAACTGAATATGGCCAAAGGGCTAGATTCTTATCTTCCTCCCTCATGGCCCAATTTGACAGGTGTCTAAGGCTGCCCATCTGTTAATCACCCAATGTCTCAAAGACGTCCAGTAGAGTCATTGATTTACCAAAGAGGTTACATTAGTAGCCTTAACATGGATGTTTACATTCAGCTCAGACATTTTGAAACGTTTTTATAATTAAAAAATGCTGTAACTGAAATTAGTAAAACAGTAAACAGACTGTGTTTAAATGCTGCATCATCATTTCAAAAGTAGTAATGGGAGGAGGCTTTTGAACCCTAACACTGAAGATTCGTGGCTTAGGCAGCAATCCTACACATACTTAACTAGAAGTTTAATTAAACTCAATGGGACTTGAATAAGAATAAACTGTAAGTCTATAATCCTAAGAACATCAAGCAAGAAGCAAGCCTCACTGAAGACAATGTAGCTTACTTATGAATGAACAGGCATAGGATTTTTCTGTTATGCTAGTATGAATCCTCTGCTACTTTTTCTGCTATATAGAAAGCAATATAAATTATAATATTAGCACCGACACACACAGAAACAACCTAGGGCAGAATTCTATGGAGCTTCCTCTACTTCTGCTGTCCCCTCCAGACCCCAATGCACACATAAAACCACCTCTAGAGAGTTTGGGGGGAGGGGAGAGAATAATGCTCACCAGCGGAGGATAGTTTGAGGATATTGCACCAATCCTGACCCGACTTCAATGGCTGCCAATTAGTTTCTGGGCACAATTCAAAGGGCTGGCTTTGACCTACACAGCCTTAAATGGCTCAGGACCACAATACCTCTTCCAACATGAACCGACCCAGATGCTGCAATCATCATCTGAAGCCCTTCTTTGTGTGTCTCCTCCACAAGAGGTCGGAAGGCTGACAACACAAGAATGGGCTCTTTCTCCAGTGGCTTCCTGTTTGTGGAATGCTCTCCCTAGGGAAGCTTCCCTGGTGCCTTCTTTAGACACTAGGCAAAAACCTCCTTCTCCTAGGTCTTTGGCTATTTAAACAATCTATGGCCTTTTAAACTGTGAGGGGGCATGGTTTTGTTTGTTATTATATAATGTATGTTTGTGCTTTCATTCTGTAAACCACCCTATGATCCTCAGGTGAAGGGCAGTATATAAATTTAAACAACAACAATAAAAGCCCATAACTTCCAAAAGCCACCCATTATCAGCTGCAATGTTTAATTCCACAGTGTGCTTAATACCATACAAGAGAGAAACTAACTTTATTTTAAGTGTACCAGCATCCCATAACCAAAAGCAAATAGTGCCATCTGCCCCAGTTGAAGACAGGTATCGCTTTGAGCCGCTGCATAGTGGTGAAAACTGCAAAACAAATAAAGCTATTTATAATTCTTGATTTTTAGCAAACAGTGAAAACAAGTGATCCAAATGATTCAGTATAAAGTGAAATTTCTATCATAATTACCACTTCTATAAAAAGTTACTTAATCAGCCACATGCATAAGTCTGTCAGAAAGCTCTTCACTGCAGGCAGAAGAATGCACGTGCACACACACACTCACAAACAAAATCACAAATAATATTCCTTCTCCCCTGCCATTGTCTTTGTTCAGAACAGTTAAAACCTATACTGTTTCAAACAGGAATGCAAAATAATCCACTTAACAATTCACACATAAGCATTTGTCTAAGCATTTGATATCTGACTGAGCAGCCCTGCCTTGTTTAAGTCAAGTGTCATAGATATCCACAAGTGAGAAGATAACATTAATAATGCTCAAATCATGCCATAGAAGGAAGCAAACTGTTACCTGTAGTGATGTTATGGATGCACTGTGGCCTTGCAAAACTGCCAAAGGGGCACATGTTCGGAGACACCACACTCTGATCATTTTGTCACAGCTCCCTGCAGCAATCATGGTATTCTCATAATTAACAGCCATGTCCGATATTTCCGCTGCATGTCCTCTTAAAGTAGCAAGCAACCTTCCATCATCTGTCGCCCAGATTTTCACAAGACAATCATCAGAACCCTTAAAAAGATTAACCACAATTACTGCCCAATTGAAGTTCATGGCACTTAGCTAGTTTATGAGACTCCAATACAGATTTCATATGGATCCTAATACGGACCCTGATATACACTCATTTGGATCCAAGCAATCCCTTCTGCAAGGAAATTTGCTTCTGATTCCTATTCAGTCATTGTACCGAATGTGAATCTCTCTCCTCCCTGCCCTGCCCTGCCCAATAGCATCACACACCTTCCTTCTACAGCAGAAATAGACATATATATTTCAACAACTGCAAAAGTTACACATGCTAAAAATTAAGAAAGAGTAAAACATTAATGATATGATGGCAAAGCTACAGAATTAACGCAATTAAATTGAATTCCAAACACTGCATTAAATGCCAGCATTTCTGTTAAAATAAGCCTTTAGGGACTATTTACTGCATTGTGTTAAGAAAGACTTCTTATCCTTAATATCATTTATAAGTTCTCAGTGTACGAGTGCTGGCATAGGTAATTCACGGAGAAGAAGAAAAACCAAAATCCTTTTAGTCTGATTACCTACTTTTAATTATCACTTTCACTGAGATCTAAGCATTACAACATTAAGTCTGACAGCAAATTCTCTCAATAAGGGAATGTATGAAAGGAAGTTCAGTGACACCTATACGGGCCTATCGAGAAGGGAGAGTAGACTACATCTTTCCCAGTGACCCCATACATAAACAACTTCCAGCACTGCGCTCTGTTCACTAGAGCAGAATAAGCAACTGTAATTGCCATCACAACCATCACCAATTATCATGATCACCAGAACAAAAGGGCTCAAGCCCATCTAAGCCTTTCCCCAAAACTCCAAACATTGGGGGGGGGGGACAGAGAGAGAAATACAAAGCGCATATAGCCATGACTGTGTCTGGGGGCAGGGGAAGTTGAACCCATAGTTTAAAGTTACTAATACAAATATTGCCACCACTACTTTTAACCTTTTCCAGCAATCTTGCATTTTATGTTGCCATGCAGGTAGGAAATGCTGCAATCTTCCACTAGGATTGTTGCTATATTAGACCTAGAAGTGGTATCAATGTTCCAGTGTTTTATCCAAACCCTCTGCATGGCACCTACAACAAGAGCTGTATTAAGAGTAAGCCCCCACCATCCAATTGTGTTTTTCAATCAAGTTGTTGGGATCCTGCACCCTCTGCTGGTTCATATAAGGCACTGCACAGTTACAAGCAATTCAGTTAAGGCCTGCGGGGCAAAGAGTGGAAGATAAAGGGGCAGGAGACAGTATTAGCTGCTTTTGTGGGGAGCAGGGAAGACACCAGAGTTGTCAATAGGGGAGTGAAAGGAGAAATGGCAGAAATCAATGCTCTAGTTGCATCTACAGCCAGGATGGATGAAACTGGATTGTTCTGAGTCAAGAAATGAAATGAAGACTCATCTGATGGGGAATCAGCAAACCTATGTTATGTAGTTTCCTGCCTTCCAAGCAGCAGGAGGGTACATAACACACTTGGATACCTACTACATCCAAGTGAAATGGGAATTGTTCCATGTTATCCTCCAGTCACTTCCAATCAACCTTTAATCTTTCCTATCCAGAACAACAGAAGGTACACAGGTGGAGAAAAACACAGAAAGTCCATCATTATCACCTTCACTAACCCCAGGTTGATCCTGGGTGATATAAAGAGGAAAGTGAAATAACAAAGCTACGATACTTTGGAGTGGCAAGATGACTCGCCAAATGTTCCTCTCCTAGAGTCAGAAGTCTGAACTGCAACTGCAGTGAGATCTTCCACACAAATGATACAATTTTTCACCTAAATTACCGGTAACTGCTAAAGCCACACCTCAGCCATCCTGGGTAGCTTCCAAAAAAAGATTAAAAATACATTAAAACACCAGACATTTAAAACTTCCCTAAACAAGGCTGCCTTCAGATGTCTTCTAAATGTCAGATAGTTGCTTATTTCTTTGACATCTGATGAGACGGCGTTCCACAGGGTGGGCACCACTACCGAGAAGGCCCTCTGCCTGGTTCCCTGTAGCTTTGCTTCTCGCAGTGAGGGAACCGCCAGAAGGCCCTCTGCGCCCTACCTTTCATCCACTCGGAAAAGGAAGAGGAATAAAACGCAACCAAGGGCACACGTGACAGAAGAAATAAACACCATAGCAAAACAAGCAGAAACAGACCATGGAGTCCCTTCTCTCAGTTAAGTTCATTATGAATTTCCTGCCTCCAGCGGGAAGTTCCTGCTTCCAAAATGTCCCTCTGTTTATATCCAGGTAAAATATTGCTTTTCGCAACTATTCCCAAAGAAAGCAGGTCTTCTTGCCAAAAGAAGACTATGAGGCTGGCCTGTACCACCACAGAAAGTATTACATTCGTCCTGAAATAGGACTGCTGAGACCAGCACCTCAGAAGAGGCTCCACAGAACCACCACCACCCCTTCAAGAGCACCATAAGAGAGAGAAATGTAGAAATTTTGTGCTTAACGAGATGAATTAACCTTTTGCCATAAGCTACCTGCTTTGCATCATAGTAATGTGTACAGTACATCATCCTTAAAGATATATTTAAACATTTTTATGACTATGCACATTTTCATGAATTTGCACTTACAGTGAATATCCGTCTGCCTGTTCGGTCAAACGTTACACAATATACCGAAGACAAATGTCCTAGGATTCGCTTGTGCATTTTCATATGTTGATATACAGCAGTTGGAACAAGTTGTTCAAGTCTGTATTTTCCATTTAGTTTTCTTGAAAAGAGAGTTTCAGCTATTGAAAAAAAGCATTTTGTATGTCAGTCAGGTGGCTATCCAGAAAGAGGCAAATATCATTCCTAAAGCAATACAAAAATGGTTCCTAAATAGTTCCTTTTTGGATAGTAAAAAGTTGACCACCAGTGATCCCCCAATTCTTTCACTGTTACTATTCAATAGGAAGACAATAAATGTGGGAAGAAACAGATTATGACTTCCTCTTGGCCATTTTCTATACTAACTTGCAAACATGTCATCTTCTCCAAGCTCCCAAGTACCTTTTTGCACAGAAACTACTAACTACAAGAAAGGGAAGCAATTTGGACTTGCTACCTAGACTGATGGGCAAAAAAAGAAGAGTGTAAAGAGAAAGCATGCATGCAGAAATAATCCTGTAGGCACAGGATTAGATGTTCATTAGATGTACACTATAATCAAATGTCTGGCAGGTTTCAGTCAGTGCTGAAGTCTCCCAGACACTGGGATGTGATGGTTACAAACACGTGCAAAGGCATCTAATCAGCTATTTTGAATGTGTAGATGCCTTCCTAAAGCCTGAAATCAGATGTCATACCAGGATTTATGAACACCAGGACTAACATACAGAAAAATTCTAAGTGGTAGAAGTAACACACACCACAGCAACAAGTAGCCACCAAACCTTACTGACATAAATCCAACTGCTGCACTAGCAATGTTACACACTTATTTAGTAAGACTCTTACCTATACTAGGTGGACTGCCATAGTTTACTGGAGACTCTGGAGGTCTTCCACAGTGCAATGCAGCAAGAGCAGATCCCTTCCACACCACATGCTTGCAGCCTATTTGATTATATAAAATAAAACATAAACATAGAAACATAACAAAATAAGTGTACAAATCATTTGGGGGGTGGGGGAACCATACTTTTACTTGTGCGAAGCAAAGACTGTCTTCCAGCTCCTAATAATGTTTGGACTCCTGGAACGCTCTGAGGAATTTCTTGCTCTAGAAGTGGTCCTAGTCGATGGCATATCTGAAGCAGGTGATCAGGTGCCAAGTGTCTATAGTATTTTACCTGTTAAGAAGAAACCAGGAGTTAAATATACAATATTCTTCTGTTAATTTAGAAAAGTATCGGGGGGTGATGTTTTGAAAAGGGGACAGTATTTGACACCTGAAATGCTTCTATGATTTCTAGTATACACAACAATGAAAGCAGTATTTAAAGGAGGACTCACATGAACACACAAATAAAATCTAGACTGATTTTTCCCTAACCTCATGTTTAAAATATTTATGAATTTGAAAACAAAATTATTTGAATCACTACAGAAATAGTATTGAATACGCTGTATCATAATGAGTCAATTTGAAAACAAGGTGACATATTTTAGAAATAGTATTTAGCATTAACATTAAAATGTTTTGATAGTTAAAACACTGCACATACATAGGTCTGATTCATTTAATATGAATGAGTGTGCTAGTACACACTGAAGTTCCCTTGACCACCTCCCTTACTCTGGCTGCCTCACAGTCTGGTTTGTACTGCTGTCCGAACCCAGGCTTGTGGTCTGTTTCTCTACAAAGTAGGAGCAGTTACCAAAGTCAGTTCTACCAAACCAGGGATTGCGGTTTGTTTCTCGTCAAATCTTAAGCCGTGGGTTTGTTGCTAACTTATAGATCATGACTTATTAGGGAGAAACAAATCAAGATCCTTGGGTTTGGACATAATGGAAAGCCAAGGCTTCCTGGATTGTTTACTGCACCAGAGGAGAACCAAAGAAGGAGTGATCGCACAGTGTGAACTAGCACACTGTTTATTTATAGTATACCACAATAAGCCAGAAACCCTGGCTTACCATTACATGCAAATGCAGCCAAATTTGGATCTGCAAAGACAGAACTGTGTACTCTTTATATCTCAGCAGGAAAACTTTTCCGCACTGTATTTTCCATCTCAGTATGAACCCCATCATGCAATTCATGCACTTCCTTGTTCAAATACTCAAACAGTATCAATTGTGATGATACTCTTTTTAACAACAGGTTTTCCCAGATGACTAGTTTATTATATATTAAAAGAATATTTTTTCTAATTTGTGTGCACATCTGCATGTCTTTTCTCTCAATAGCACTTAAGTTACAAGGTTATTATATTCAGAATGCAGAAAAATGCAGTACTCCTCCCCAGATAAAAATGTTCATTATTATTTTAATTGCCACATGAAAATGTCATTATCCAAGTTCATCAATCTACAGGAGACAATTTATGACGTAATCAGTGACAAGCAACCCAGCTTTCTCCCTTCTCACTGAAGTAGTTGCACAAAAGATAATCTTTTTTTAAAAAAAGCTTAATTTTTGTTTTTAAAGGGTCCTCCCGCCCCCTACCTTGCCTTTGTAGATGGGTGTTTTTCTCACTGCACTTTTGTCAATTGCTGCAGAATGACACATCTAGCAGACTATTTTTTAATAAAATAAAAATAAAAAGGTGGCACACCTCCCCCTTTCATACTTATATAGTGCACAGGAGAATATTTTGCTGTACTCACCGAAGTGAATGGATAAAAACCAATTGGGGCATGATTTGAATTAACACAAACTGCTGGATTTAAAGGACATCACTAACTTTTTAGTAAGAAATTAAATTAAATTTACAACATACTCTGGCCACACTTTGCGTAACAATCAATCAAAACCAAAGTTCTAGAAGTGAAAAATTACTTCTATTTGCTTTTCTCACTACCAGTTATAGCTTCTAGAAAAAATTTAAAAGGTTTCTCCCTTTTCTTTTAATTCAATTTTTCTATCATATATATATAAATGCCTTTGTGATTGTGAATGAGGCTTGTCAGTCAACAGGCAAGCAAAATTTTAGAAGAAAGTAAGGCCCTGAATAAGGAGGAACAAAAATGTATTTTTAATGTATTCCTCTAGAGCCTTACTTTAGTATTAACAAGCAAGAAAAAGGACACTAGTAACTAATATTATTATAATTATTATATTTATATTCCACTTTTCACCCAGAGACTTTAGTGACCCAAACAAATTAAAATACTGATAAAATATGAAACATTAAAAACATATTTAAGATAATCCTTAAAAGTAAGTAAATGCAAATTGAACTAAAACAATACATAAAAAGTAGTAACTGTTCTTAAAATAGCATGTCAGATGTTAGATTTTTCCAGTACCATATCTTTTACAATGAAATGTGGAAAACAGTGACCAAAATAAGAGGTTAAAGCATCATCCCTGTAAGGAAGAGTTACAGTGTTTTAGTTTGGGAGGATTAAGAAGTGAGGTGTGACAGTTGAATAAACTTATGCAGTGTAGAAAAAGTTGATAGAGAAATGATTTTGTCCTCTCTCCTAATACTTGATCTCAGGACCACCCAACAGAACATACTGGCAGTACATTCAGAACAGGCAAAAAAACCCAAAACTTTTATATAAAACACATGATGGAACTATGAAATTCACCGCTTCAAGATAATTAGCATGGCTTCAAAAAGGTTTACTATCCCTCCAATAGGAAAACCATACCTACAGCATTAGAGACAAATTGGAGACACTGAGGGGGGAAAAGGTGAAGATGTAGCATGATTGCAGAAGGTACAAGAGAGACCTCACAAGAACAGAATGAGGACTGAGCACACTCAGTATACACCAGAAACTATGGAAAGAGTATCCTCTTGAGATCTGACACTGTTGGGAAGGAAAGTCTGCTCTTAATCTGAAGGAGAAAGGTCTGAAAAGTCCAGCAAACAGTAGTAACCATGGCAGTCTTGGAAAGAATGCAGTCTATCTTGTCCATCTTATCTTTGTGATGGTCCTTGTTATCAGCAAGATAGTATGAAAGGAAATAGTCATCCCACCTGAAAAGAAATGCATTCTCCAACAACCCATGGTTGCTCAGCAACAGATTTAGAGGTACTCATTGTTAGCAGAGGTAGAGATCCCCAGAAGTGGAACAAGTATTGGACCACAGTGCAATCAGCATCCCATCTGAGCCAAGAAGCCTGCGAAATCATCATCCTCTCCCAGAGATCAACTGCTGTAGGAATGATGCCACTGTGTACGCCCCACTGCTATGCTAAAGTTCAGAGGCAAGAGTACCTGATTCCATACTTCTCTAATTACTTATTCTGGGAATGGTTGCTATGCTATGAGGAAATATTTCCAAGGGGAATCTTGCAGGCCAAAATGTGTGGAAGAGTATGGACATTTCAAGGGCCTCATACCACAAAGAAGAAATGATGAGTTTCCCACAACCTACTCCCCAGCCTTGATGAGAATCATGTGATGATCGCTGCCACAGAAATCTGTGGAGTAAACAGGACTCGCAGAGTACCTTGCCAAGAGCACTCACCAGATAGAAAACTGAGCCCACAGTCAAACAGCTTTTTCAAAGACATAAAAGGAGCCTCACGATGGCCAAATCATGTCCAGAAAGAAGCACCACAACAGGTGAACAGAAAGGAAATCTTAGCTGTTGTGTCAGTTCACAAGCTATCAGCCTCTGGATCCAGTTAGTCAGCCCGCTGGATCCATCCTCCTCCTCCACAGATCCATAGACATGGGTGGTAATTTGAGCTGTGCAGAAGGACAATGTGCATGACTGAGCATCATCTGATTAATCTATTCATCATGAATTCTGTCCATGCTTTCAGTCTGAAAGGGCAACAGAGGCAAAGCCTGTTGCTGTGACTGAGGCCACTGCCATGAGAACCAGGCATGATCAATTACCTGATGGGAACCATGTTCCAACTAGTATGAGAGAAAGGCTGTATCCAATGACACCATCCTAAACTTCTGAGGTTAGAAATCCCAAAATACTTCAAATAAAAACTGTAGAGTTAAAAAGTACTTGCTACCAATTCAACTGCTTCCTTGCAGGGAATAATTTTTATCCTTTCTTTAGCTGTGAAGGTAATCCTGGGTGGAAAAAAATTCTTTGGGGCTGGAGGGAAGAACTCAGTCATGTGCCCCATGAAAATTATAATCAGTACCCATTTGCCAGTGACCAGGGGAACTGAATCAGGGTAAAAATACTGGACCATTAGAGTGAACTAAATTACAGCAAGTCTGGAGCTGCAACATCAGATGATTACTAATCAATCTGGTAATAGCTGATCATGGGTAGCATACTTTTTTGTGGAGAGGTGTTATTCACCCATAGTGTCAACATGGAACTTTTAAAAGCAGCAGTTGAAAGAATCACAGCATCAGTAGTAAAGCTCAGGGACAGGACATTTTCCATCAACGTCCCCCCAGAACCTTCATCAGGCCCCCGTCATCAGAAAACGCTAGGAGTTGCTGATTGTCCAGCTGCCCATGTGAGAAGATGCTCTATTCTCTTGGGAACTGAAACATCTGGTACTCCCTGGCCCTGATTTATAGGTAACAAACAAGGGATGGGTCTACTATCCTCTATGGTTTCCATGGAACCTTCAGAGAACAGCAGTTGAAACAGACACAGAAGTGGCAACATCTAAGGCCCAGGAAGAGAACATGTGCCATCACTGTTCCCCCTCTTCCTTTCTAAATAAAAGTCAGTCTTTCCTCTTTAAACAATCTTATTAATTTGTTAATATATATCAGTTTTCATCTACTTTCAGATACCTTAGAAGTCTATTGTCAGTCAGGAAGACAGGATACAAATATATAACACTGATCAGGTTCCCAAAGAGTGTGACAATTCAAGCATCAGAACATCTAGACCAGGCAAAGGCAACCTTTGGCTATCCAGATGTTTTGACCTACAACTCCCATGATCCCTAGCTAACAGGACCAGTGGTCAGAGATGATGGGAACTGTAGCCGAAGGTTGGAGGGCTGAAGGTTGCCTATGCCTGATCTAGACAAATGCATAGGTCCTTCATGGGTGGAGGTTTGAAAGTATTATTTCCTTGTCAATAAAAGTTAAAGTATTTTTTACTATGGGGGAGATGCACACATAATCATAAAAATAAACATAACTGATATCAATTAGTTTGCATGAGAAAAGTATAACCACAACTGGAACTATCATTTGGAGTGATGAAATTTATTCTCCTTCTAAGCACTCAATTCATTCTTGAAAATGTGGTACAGCATCTAAATATCCCCATACATCCCCTCAAGCACTTTTGTGCATGCTCCAGGATTTCTGCAACTGATACTTCTGATTATAGCTCCTGGTTCTCCAACATTTGGAAGTAGCTTCTCAGCAAGCATGAACTGGTGGTGGCAGAGGAGCTTCCTGCACAGTTATTAGCTCTCACCCAACCTGCTTTTAACAACAAAAATTCATAGACACTTTTGTTGCAAGTATTGAATTTGCAACAATGAATCTGAACCAGTTTAAACTTATTTTAAGTAGTTAAACTAGTTGTTTTTTAAATGTAGTTTTACTCCCCAGAATTTGTAAATTATAGTAATAGAAACAGACAATTAAAGAAAGCAAACAAGAAAACCATGAGTAAATGAAAACATGGCTCTGGTGTATGCATAGTTTGAAGCAACAAACCATAGTTAAGATTAACAAAAGTTTAGGATTTAGACATAATGACAAGTTGTAAGTAATCAAAAATGGAAGCAAAAGCTTCCTTAGAGCCATGCCAGAGGAGAGGGAGCACACAAGTTCAAGGCTCAGTGTAGCTCATTCCAATGATAACCAAGCACAGCCACTAAAAACATTAAAACCAAAAAGTGAGAAGATGCTTCCAAACAGATGAAATCAGAAAAAGGTTTAGGGGAAAACAAAAAACAAAGAAACTCAGTATGATTTTAAGGTAAACATAGACACAAAGCTAGAAGTAAAAGTTAAGAAAAGACTGAGTATAACACACATAAAATATGGTGGTTGTCACTAGCTTTAGATGACATTATAAGGGATCACACAAATTTGTGGTTAATACATCTAAAAGGATTATAATTGTGATAAACTGAATCCCCATTTTATAGGCAGCAACTGATAGGAGAGGAGGCTGCAAACCATGCAGCTGGTCACTACTTTAAATAGAATGCAGGACGATAGACTCTGATCTGGACTGGTCCAGAAATATGACTAGGGTTATAATACTTACTGGAAAGTAGGGACAAAGTGAGGCATCCCAACATGGGCTTAGGAACTTTCACAGCTATAATAATCAACATGAGAGGGACTGTAAACAAGACCTGGAAGAACAGGACAACTCAAGAGCTTCTGTATGAGGTCTGATGTAGTGTGGGTATGCAAGCAGTGCCCAGCAGTGTAATATGCAGAGCTTCACAATAGAAAAGTTGAAAGGGCAGGGTAAGTGTAAATAAGGGTAAGTGTAAATAAAAGCATTTATTATAGTATTTCATATTCTATTTTCTGGTCTACACAGATATTCAAGACAGGCCACAATTTTTTTAAAAAAAATCTTTTTAAAAAGATCTAAACAATGAACAATTAAATCCATTTAAAAACACAATAGATAGTAGGAAAATAAACCATGCAATAGAACATGCAATTTTCAAAAACTTTCTGCAGCTTGTTATTACCAATCTCATCCTCAGTTGCTACCATTGAGAAAGTCCTTAGCCTTGAAGCTACCAGCTTCACTCTAACAGAAGAAAATGTTACCAACTTCCTTATTCCCCCACGATCTCTCTTTTTTCTCAACAAGGAAATGCAATTGCTTTAGTATTTCATTGCAAAGAAAGTGCTCCAGCCCTTAAATCAGTTTAGGTGTCTTTTTCCATATCTTTTCCTGCTCTGTATCTGCTTTCTGAGAAATACTTGACACGCTCACTCAAAATCAAAGTGCAAATAAATTAACCTGGCTCCAATCCAGTATGCAAAATATATACAGCTAGAAAATACTATGCCAGCTACGTCATAACAAGAATGCCAAATGCTATAACTTTTTCTTCCCCTAAGCAATCTTATAGCACAGACGGGAAAGCAACTATCGTGAACTTCTAAACAAATATTTCTTTCCCAACACAACTCTACACCTATCATAGAAGGGTCATATATGAATCATCCTCAATGTTGTGCTAGCACAATTAGCAAGTGCATTTACCACTGCCAAGAGTCTAATTTAATTCTTACTATACTTACGGATGTGTGCCAGAAAATTGTCCACTGATATATTTTTTCTGACAGAAAAAAATCCATTTCTAAAAAGGCATTGTTTCATAAAATTAATTAATAACATAATGAATGGATATAATACATGTAAACTGAATGGTTTCTGATGTGTGATAACATTTTTCAGACAGCTTCTTTACATGTTCCAGTCACACATTCTATCAAAACATGGGTGGGAGGAGCAGTATTGAATCTGCCAAAATGTGCGCAACTTTCACATTTTTAGCAGAAAGTCAAAAAAGGCTTTACAAACAAGAATCTGTACTCCCAATAAGGGTCCCCAGTCTACACAAACAGATCCCATCCTTGCCTTCCATTGAATGAAGGACCATTTGGCCACCAAGTTAGGGAAGCAATGTTTAGAAGCATTCGGTAGTGTCTAGATTTGCATTCTACACTTGGGACATGTAGCTTTATCAGATAGTTATTTAAATCATTGGCATTCCCAAGATTGAATTTTTTTCTCTAGTATCAGAGGTGGCAGGCCTCTGAATGCCATTTGACGGGGAACACAAGTGGCAGGAGTGTTGCTGCAGGCTTCCTAGAGGAATCTCGTTGGCTACTATGTAAACAGGATCCTGGACTAGATGGGCCTTTGAGCCAGCAGGGCTTCTTATGTTCTTACACTTACCTATTTTTTCAGACAATTAAACATATCCTTCTAGTTTATGGAAGAACAGGAAAACTGCAGAAGTACTCAGAAACCTCAGTGAGCAATAGGAATCCAATACATTAAGTGGCACATTAAAAGCATGCTCGCAAGTAATTCCCAAGTCTAGTAACATCTCACAGGCACAGGAGCTTCAATGAACAAGCAGAGTTCTCATACCAGTACGGTTTCTAAAGCTCAATTCAAAAGAAGCAAACATTACTGATACTCATGAATTGCTGTGCCTTCCGCTGAACTGACTGGAAAGCTTATTCCTACAGGAGGTATTTGTGAACATCAAAATACACATGCAGCTCAAGAAAAAAAGTATGTAACAGTCCAATTCTGCACATCCCTTTTTGAGCATCTAACAGGTCTGGATTTCTATTGCATAAACTTTACATAGATCCCTTCTCAACTTCAGTTCTTGCAGATTCAATGTATCTTACAATGTATCTTACAATGCTTCTGCTGTGAAAATAGAAGCCATGTTTTATCAACAGGTAACACATATTTATGAAGCACCACAACTAAAAACAAATGCCAGCACACATTGCCACGATAAGTCAACGCTGCACAGTCACATCTGAATTGCAGCCAGAGGATGGGGAACACACATATCACTACTCTGCTCCACACTCTGCAACATTATGGAAAAATTGATCGTGAATACTGAATGCAAGCAACAAGAAATACACAACAGGATCACTGAGTAGAAGACAAAATGGTGATGAGAAATGGACACAGCGTTATCTTCTCCACTTTGCAGACATGAACAACTACTAAAAACTCCAATTCTACAACAGCAACAATGCAATTCTGCACCACAAACCATGCACACAACCTAAGGCATATGAAGATCTCACAGCAGCTCATAAAAAACAAACTATCACCATAAAAATAACACAGTGAGTAAAAAAAAGTTCCATAGACAAACCACCACAAGCCCCTGGGAGGCTTCAGAAAAAGAAGGAAGGACAGCATACATTACCATGAGAGGACCAAGTACTCCACCCCATAGATACAACCAACCCAAAAGGCATCTCTACTATCCCTTGTACAAGTAGCATCAAAGAACCTAAGTTTGGACTTTCAAAAAGGACTGCGGAAAGCGCAGATGGAGAAGTGAAACTACTAATAGCAATCACCTTGAGAATGTGAACATACATTAACACTTGAGAAGGAGGGGATACTTGGTTAAAGGCATGTTTTATACTTAAAACACAAATCTAATATGTTCACAATGCAACACAGAAGTGCAGCGATCAGTAACCCAGTGAACCCACTGAATTAAGCAGAGGGAAGATTCTAAAGAAATGGCTAAGCAGTCATTCTGCCAGTACTTCTGGTATTACTGACCATATGCCCAATAAAACATGCAGTGTTGTTCATTCAGCAACCAAGAATTAACAGCAGGGGTCCACTATGCCATGAAGGCAGCAACTTTAGAAAACTAATGAAGAGACCTGGTCTGAATATAGACATTGGATTCTTATCTCATTATACATGATAAAGCTATTTTTGGCCATCTCATCCCTTGCTTTTTCCTGTAAGACCAACAGGTTTACCACACCTATCAGCCAATCACCCATTCCCACCACCCTTCTGAGTAATGCCCCTCTCCACCCTCTCACTATATATAAAGGTCTGGTGACTTCTGTTTCATTGTATCTGAAGACGTGTGCATGCACACGAAAGCTTATACCAAGAACAAACTTAGTTGGTCTCTAAGGTGCTACTGGACCTTACACAGCTACCTACCTGAATCTAGAACCTTTAGAAAACGATAGCCATGTACAAGAAATTAACCAAAAGACTATACAAGTAGACAGCAGTGGAAAGATGAGGAAGAAAGGGACTAATGGTGTAAGGAGTCAATAATACTGTGTTGGATCACTTGTTAAATCCAAACATATTGACCAGCATAGCTCCCTCCAGTGTCTTCAAGATTTGTCTCCAGACACACACGAACCTGAGGCCTTAAGCTACATGCTTTACCCACAGAGCTATGGTTTGAAGGTGGACAACATCACCCAAAACCTCAGGGATCCAGGAATAAGATGAGGGTGTTTAGGAAGTCTCCAACTGAGAAACAGGATTCTAATCCCAATGACTACTGAATTTATTCATTTGAGTTGACAACACTTACTTGTCAGGCTGCCTGCTACAGTTAAGAATAACCCTTGTCAGAGAAGGAAGGGGTTTTATTTTTTAAATTTTTAAGGTCTGATTATTTATCTTTCTTCAAGCAGTTAATATGACACAAATTAGTATGTAGTATGTGCAAACAGACAGGCTAGCAAGAATTCATGTGATTAGTAATGTGTGTATCAGATTTATAAGGAAAGGCTAACTTCATCCTTGCTTCTGTATTACTCAATTTAAAATAAATATAAGATTATTCTATTTTTTTTAAAAAATCAATGCAATGTCTATCAGGAGCCAGATTAGATCCCAATACTGCATCAGCCACTGACTAACCCTTCACTTTAGTCTCACTATTTTTTCTTGAAAGACTGTGCCTCCTTCTCATTCATTCTCTAACACACACACACACACATACTTTTACAATGTAGAAATAATGTATTTTAATGTAGGTATCCACAAATTTCACTGTAACAAAAATTAAACTGGGCTCAACTTCAAATCCAGAGTGAGCATGGGACAAACTTTACTTCAGCAAGCCTACCCAGACATATAATTTAGGTATCTATGTGTGTTTAACAACTTCTTGTTTATTTTATCTGTTTTGCTGATAATTTTATTATGTACATCACAGAGTTTTCTTCTTATTAAGCAATGCAAAAATCATCCTTAATAAGAAATAAATGGCATCAATTACGAAGAATAGAATTTGGACTTTCGTCCTTCATTTATTATTGTAAAACTCTAACCTATGGTTTCAGTCCTGGTCACTGGCTACGATTGGGAATTATCTAACTGTCTGTCTGCAATGGCACCAAGGCATCCCAACCAGTGTCTTCTCTATGGTGTTGCTAGAACTGTTTCATTGCAACATGAATGATTGAGAACTTATGCAATTGGGGGGGGGGAAAACCAGATAGGTGTGTTACAGGTCAATTTTGCTTAACACTATTTTAATTCTGCTATTTCATACTGGTAGAGCTGGGCACTGCTGGCTGAATATGTGGTAACTGTTTTGCTTGTAATAAGAGTCCATGTGCCAGTAATCTGCTTAGTTAGACTACAGAATTTGGCTGTTGACTTAGAAAGTGAAACATACAAGCAATTTCATTCAGCATTTTTATGTTCAACATGGATATAACTTTGGGAATGCAGAACAGTTAATTCATCAACACTACAGTATTTAAAATTAAGTTACATTGATCTAAAGCAGGGATGGAGAACCTGAGCCCTCCATATACTGCTGGAGCACAACTCTCATTATCCCCAACCATGCTGGCTGCGACTGAGAAGAGCTGGAGTCCAAATTCTTAAAAGCACTTCAATTCTGTACTGAAAGAAGAGTTAAATAACTGTAGGCGTATTGATTCCTCTTTAAGGAGTCCACTCCTATGATTCCTCACCTCACCTCTTCTTTCAGCGTCAAGTAAAAGCACTTTAGGAATTTGTGAAAAGTGAATTTTACAAACATGACCTCAAATCATGTTGTGCCATTATAAAAGTCTGCTGTTGTACTGGTAACTAGGAGCCTAGAGGCATTTCTGGCTTCATAACTTTTTTGGGGGGGAGCCAACAAATAAAAAAAAATCCAGGACTTCACACTTGTTTATTTTTTTAAAAAAAATAAGGTGATTATACATAAACTTTACTTTCCAAAGACACTGCTGTCTTCCATGTGCCTTTGTGCCTCATTCAAGTATTAACAACACTGGAAAACATAAGCACTCGAGAGCTATCTCTCCAGGGATATCACTCACATGCTGCAATGGATGTATAAAGAAGAACATTCCAACTGTAGTAGTTTAACATGCAAGTAAAGCCAAAGATTGACTTTAAAACAAGTCATTTATTGTTCACTAAACATTTCCAGCTTATTGATCTAAACTACTAGCATATTAAAAATATTCAGGACCATGCCAAAACTGGCATTGGATGAGAAACTGTTAGAATGTCAAAAATACTTTAAAAGCTTCTGTGAGCCAATAGTACCCACTCAGAAAAGAGGCAGACCACTGCATCTCTGCATAATTTACTGGTTTGGCCTTATGCCCTTGTAATAAAGACTTCACCGGGCACTGAAAATTTTGAGTGTGATTATCATTCAGTCACTCCTGCTGAGAAACAAAGCAGAACTACCTGCCCTTGGATGTTGCAGCTAGCTGTGCCTGTCCTGTATGAGTCACTGTTCTGGCCCTGCTTGATTTCAGTCAGGGAGGCATGGCCAGATCACTCACTCAAATAAACACACAAGATGAACAGTTCTTTAAGTGGATAATTCTTATTCCAATGTACTATGAAAGTGTGGTTTGGGGAGTATACAAATGTTGGCACAATTCAAATTTTAGCTCATAAAAAGTGTGTCCTAACTATTAGAAGTTTGAGAAATATTGATTTAGACACAACCAGTAAAACCACTGAAGGCTAAATGATCAAAGTTCTCACAGATTTCTCTCTCACACATTTTACAAGCAGCTATGTGAAGGAGTGAAATTGCTAGAAAAGATGTTCAGCTCTCACTTCTGTACTGTTTTCCTGATCTACAACTCTTCACCCACCGGCTACTTGGCCTGAAAAGGGTGGGCAGTAAAATATATCCTGGAGGCATCTTAAATGCTACTTTGAACTTCCTCCCCAAAAAAACCCAGATCTGAGTGTCTCTTCTAGTTTAGCCTGACTTGTTTTAAAGCAAGCACTCCTTCAATCAAGAGTAGAAAACAAAGCCCACCTAAAACTGACAAGCAGAATGAAACGCAGGACAGAAAAAAACAAATTCTGCAACCAAAGTGATATATGAACGCACAATAATTGTTCCATAAAACAGCACGCTAGTCCACAAAGTTGCCACTGCCTAACAGAACTCTATTTAAAACTAACGTTCTGCTCTGAAATTCCACATTACCAGAACTCGGACACAAAGAGCAGATTACTGTATGCATATACTGACTGAGACTACAACCACAAAGCAGCTTTTATTAGTTATGTTCCAAGGAAAAAGATAAAAGCTTAAGGAAGTTGTGGGGCTTCCCTGAATAAAGCCTGCTTACAGTTGCTCAATATCTGCTCAGCCCCATTGTGTATGTGAAGCGAGACTGCATGGAATAGAGCGCCCCCATCTCCTACAGGCCTGCCAGCCTCTCGCAAGCAGTTCCTGCTCGCTCCTCCCCTCCCTGTTCTCTCGCTTTCCCCGCACAACATCCATGACGTACCTTTATTTCTAGCATAGTGACTCTAGGGCTCTCGCATTAGTAGGATTATTATTATTTACCCTAACTCGGGGACCCCAGATTTCTGACTTCGGAGGCACCATCTGCTTTTTTATAAACAACACACACCGCCAGGAAGGAAAAACCGGGAGCTTAAAAACTGGCCCCTATTTTTTTTTTAAGTTGCTTTAAAAAAAAAATTGCGGGAAATTCAATTTTTAAAGGGCTGCTCACAAACTTTCCCTAGTACATCACATCGCAACCACGCCGACCGGCCGCTTCTCTTACTAGGCTCTCGTAGCTCCTGGGATGCTCCTTCCCCGTCCAGTCCGTGCGCTTAGGAAGCAACTGGGGGGAGAAAAAAAGACACACACCCCCGGTCACCGAGTGCTACTAGCCGCCCCCCCCACCCCACCCCCCCTCCCGACGCCCCAGCAGCGCCCGCCCGCCCGGGATGGCGGAGGAAAGGGGAGGGGAGGAGGCGAGGCCGTTGCAGCCGCCGGCGCTGAGGCGGATGGAGAGAGCCGGTCTGGAAGGCGCTCGCAGCGCTTACCTCCTTCTCGGCGACTTCTCGGATCAGGACCTGCGGGAGCAACAAAAGAGGAGCGGAAGGAGGGCCGTCAGAAACCGGAGGAAGAGGCGGCGGCAGCCCACCCCGCAGGCCCAGACCCCGGCGCCAGCGCGCTTACCTGAGCCGCTTCCTCGCAGGGTCCGTTCTCCAGAAAGCGGGCGATGAGGAAATAGAGCTCTGCAGGGGGGGTGGGAAGAAGGGCGAAAACGGGGGGGGGGTTGAGAAAGGCGAACACGCGCCGTGAGAGGGGGGGGGAGAGAAACACGGCCTTGGAGGAGGAGGCGGCGGCAGCAGCCCGGCCCCTCACTTACCCGCTCGCAGCTCCGCCGAGTGCCTGCCGCTGTTGTTGCTCCCGCCGCCTCCGCCGCCGTCCCCGGACATGGCGAGCCAGAGGAGCCCGGCTGGCTGAGGCCGAGCTCCCCCGGCGGCGGGGCCCTGCGACCCGAAGACGACGCCGGCGCTCGCCCGGGAGCTGTCACTGTTTGTTCGGCGGCAACAGCCGCAGCAGCGAGGCGCTCGGCTCCACCATTCAAGCCCCGGGCGGCAGTAGCGGCGGCGGCGGCGGCAGCAGGAGGAGGAAACAACAACTCGCAGCAAAACCCGCCGCCAACCCAAGCGCTGCTGCTGCTGCTGCTGCTGCTGCCTCTCTCGTCAGCCAGCCAGCCAGCTTCGGGCGCGAGCGAGCGAGCGAGAGAGCGGGCGGAGTAGAGAACGCAATCCCTCCGCCGAGACAAAGAGTCCCAGCCCCCCCTCCCCTCAGGGCGGGCGCGCGCACACACAAACACGCACACGCCCCCCCCCCCACCTCAACCCCCTTCACTCCCTTTCCTTCAGGTCGCCTTCCCCGGGGTTGGGTGGTGGTGGTATTGCGCTCCCCGCCCTAGAGAGCCCTGCCTCTCTTTTCCCCCCTCCCCACACAAAACAACGCGCTCGAGCTGAAGCTCGCTCCGGACTAGTGGGGGGGAAAGCCGAGCGAAGATGTCGGAGCGAGCGGGCAGAGGCGGGGTGTGGATGGGTGGGCGGGCAGCTTCGGCTGAAAGACGCTTTCTCTGTAAGAGAAGGGCTGGGAGGCCTCGGCGGCGGAGGGATACGGCGCGCGCGGAGGCGGGAGGAGCGATGGAAGCGGGGGGGTTGTGCGCGCGAGAGAGAGAGGCCCTTTGGCGGCGGTGGCGCTGGAAGTTGCTCAGTTTCAATGTAGCCGAACTAGGAACCGAATGAGGCAAAAAAAAAAAATGCCCCCAGGGACCGCAGGCCCCACTGGGCGAGGCGGGCGTGAGAGGCTCTTCTCGGCCCTCGCCGTGCCAGGGCCTGCTGGGGGAGGGGGGGGAGCAGGTCGGGCCCGTCCTCTCCAGGCTTTCTCTCTTCTTCCACATGCCTCCTTGTCGCCTTTAAATGCTACAGATTCCCATCTGCTTGTAAGTTGCAATGTCATGCGTGGTTTTGGTTTGTTTTTTTCCTCTTTCCTAAGTGTTACTCATTAGGGGTGGGCGAGCGTGTTTATATGTATGTGTGTGTAAGGAAGAAATAAAAATGTATATATATTTTTCATACGCCTTGTCTCTACAGCTTTTCCTTTGTTATTGACTCTCTCCCTCTGGCTTAAAAGAGGAGCATGAAGTGACTTCCTGGTGTTATTAAAAGGTGCAATGTCAACATTTGCGTTTGCCCTGGTTTATTACTTAGATAGTGGGAGACGGCGGGTTAAGACAGCAATATTATTATGAAAGCAGACAAGTGAAAAGGATGAAAATGGATGCAACGTATGGCTGGACTTGAGGTAATTTACAGCTGGATCGATAACATACAGAAGGGTTATCGCATGATTAATGGTTACATTTACATTTTGTGTTTCATGCTGTATTTAGATAATGAACAGGGCTCACCTGCCTAAAGTGTTTATTTCCATCTTAGGGAAGTGTCTTTAGAGGCATGATGTGTTACAGTTTGAATTTTATCAGAATAAACAGTGGTCAACATTTGTTATGTAATATATCAATGTTTTGGGATTGAAAGTTGGGCATTGGGCAATTTTTGTATTCCAAAAAAGAAAGAAAAAGCGGCCATTTAAGCAATTAGTGCAAATCAGTTAAAAACTGCTCATCAAATACAGTAAAGCTACAGTGATATGTTCTAGAGATATTCGAACTATGTTAACCTAAAATGATTTCCTCTCTCTGAAGTTGCAGCTTTGAACGAAAATAAGGTATGTAGTTTTCAAGTAAATAATTATATAATATGTTGTATTAATGAGTTATTAAGGCCCCAGCTCACAAAAGAGGCTGCATATATGCTTATTTCAGCACAAAACTGGAACTGTAGTAAGACTGCAATCCTACACCAATTTACCCTGAAATAAGCCCTATTAAACTCGGTGGGTCTTCCTTCTGAGTAAACTTGAATATGATTGCATTGCAAGAGCAATTGCTACAGTAGTCTTTTGCATCATATCACAAAAAAGAGAAAGCATATATCTGGAAAATGTATGAAGGTATGATTTGCAGTAAGTCCCACACTGCTGTTAGTTATTTCTGGAATTAGAAAAATTGATATCTAGAAGGTACACATGTCATCCTGAGATGAGTAACAAATTAATACAGGATTAATATTAAGTTAGAACTGAAGTGATTTTGTACTACAAGCTTTTCTGTTTTAGTATCTTCACCATTTCATTTTCCTACTATTTTTGTGGCCCCCATTTGAACCTGATACTTTTATTTTACATTATAGAATTGTATGAAGGTTTTAATTAATCTTTTAATAAAGTACTATATTTTTCAGTTACTCTGGAGCCTTATATTTAAGATGTAGAATGTGAATAAAGACCTTAATTGGCAGTGCTAATAAGATTTGCAAGTTTATCCTGCTCTTTTTATGGTTGCTTATATGTGTACAAATATAGCTAAGGTATTTATATGAATTACAATCTATTGGTACTGGATCTGTATTTCAAAGTTACTTACGCTGAAAGAAATTAGTTTTTAATTAGAAGAAGGATGATTGTGACTATAAAGGCTTTCCTTTTTTGTATTATATATCCCACAGTAATTCTGTTGATTGAATTCACATGCAAAAACACTGACATTTCTATTATCACCAGTATAGCACACTAAAAATACAAGCAGAGGGTGCAGTTCTATCATTTTAAAATTATTTCTCTTCAATAAGATCATTGGCTTTTGTTTTGCATGCAAGTTGTTTTTTCTTCTACATAAGTCTTAGAATTATTTTGGTATTGTACATTTAGAATAGAGGATGTTGAGGTTTGTTCGTTCTTTTAATTGTAACAGCTTATTATCAGTGATATCTCAGCAGTGCATTGTGCTAAGTCCCAGTAATGTTATTGTTTTCTTTGCTAGAAAAATGTATTTCTGAAATCTCTCACACAGTCTCCAGTAGTATATTTTGAAATTCCTGCATTTGTGTCGAGTTGCATTATCCTTAAAGAGAAATATTTTAGTTCCACTGTCATTGAGATGTAATAGGTTCTTTGTGAACTGCTTCTGTTATAATGAGGTTTGTCCTACACAAGTAAGATTCCCCGTTTCAGAATAAAATAGCTATTTAAAATATGTAACGATGTAGTCTAACTAGTGATGTTATGGTTTTAATTTTACAAAATCATGTTATAATTACAGGTGGTAGTAACATGGTTTTAATTTAACTTTCTGAAAATGAATGTTTGGCATTCCTTTCATTACTGTAGGGTTGCTGAGTTTCAGGAAACTTACAAAGATTTGTTTTCCCCATGGTAGATGCAACACCATATTTTACAGAGAAATTGAAAGACCTTTAGTAGCAGTTTATGAAACTCCTTCTTTAGACAAATATTTGACAATAAAAATATTTGCTGTATTTAAAACAAATGTAGATAACACTGACTGTAGTATTTCTGGAATATCAGAAATAGATATAATTAACTGCATATCATTTTATATACATTTCTTTCAGTAAGACAGGAAATTGTGAGAAACATCAAGGGCATTGCCCCAAAAGAAAATGTTTTTATTAAGGCTGAGAAACACTTTGGCGGATGGATCCAAAGAAACATGAGTGGAACAACTATGCTTATTATTGTTTCATGAACTGTTTGAAAACTTCATGGAACAAAGTACCTGGAGGTACACCACAGTATGGAAACAAAGTATGGTCCATACTGTAGTGTATAAGCACTGCATCTAGGCATGATCAATTATAGGGAGATAGGGGGGCCCATGTTGTTTGAGAAGTGTTCCCCAGTGCAAAGCAAGCTCTAAGAGCTAGGGTGCAACTATTTCTACATTGCAATATTCACTCTGCAATGCAGAACTCTTTGCACCCCAGCCATTAAGGTTTGCTTTGCAATGGGGAGCTTCTCACACCTTATCCATTAGGGCTTGCTTCCAAATGTGTGATTTAAACATAAGCATTTCTGGAAGATTTGGAGCTAGATGCAAAGGTGCCCTTCCACATCTGCAAGGGCCTTTATTCTACTAGAGGCTCTTGCAAATGTAAAGGGAAAAAATGTGATTTTCACCTACTCCCTCCTTCTGCAATCAACCTGAGCCACCTTCCATGCTTTTTGAAAGGTTTCACAATCCTCTGGAGCAGAGGTTTAAGGAATCCTTAAGAATCAAATTCCCCCTTCCATTCATAGAAGTTGAGAGCAACGCTCATGCTATCTCTAATGCCAACCAATGGAAACCAGAGAGATATAGCAAACTGTCTTTCACAAGTGGTTGTGCAGTGATTTGCACTAATTGTGTTGCACTTTCTTTCACATAATGCTATGTCAGAAATAGCCCTTCCATGAGCAGAAAATGCTTTCTGCTTGTGGAACAACACACTTGGATCTAAACATACTGTTATAATAAAATAGCAGGAAATACTTTATTTTCGAAAGGAAATAGCAATGTTTCTACATATTTATCATAACTAACATACTAGTGGAACACAGTATGAGTAAAGGACCTCTAATGAATATGGATTGATAAGTTATGCAGTACCATTTTCAGACCCATTTATAGTGCATTATCAATATATTTGCATAAACGTTTTTGCTGGCACACACCCTGTTGAGGAAAGTGGTGAAATGAGGAATGTTGTGAAAAGTTGTTTAAAATGACTATACAAATACATTTCTGCAAAAACCCAGAATCTCTTGCCTTGCCTGTTTTGTACTTTTCAACTTGTAGTTTTAGTAATGAGGAACAAGTACGATAGGCAAGTTGCCAGGGCTAATACACTGAGAATATGTGAGGGTAGATTCTTGAATTTGTTTGTTGCACAATCAAAGGCCTGAAACATAGTCATGGAATTAAAGTTATCCAAAACTGTCACATTCTATAGTGGGAAGTAGTGCTAAAAATATATGTGAGGGTCGATGCCTGTAGTTGAGATATCTTGCAAACATTTTTTTCAATGAACTTCATAGCCTTTTTAATATTTCTTACTCTGGCTCTCTTCCTATATGGTTATTTTTTACTATTTTGTCTCTCTTGTTAAATTTTACATACAAGTGTGCATCAAAGTATTCTAAACGCTAATTATGTAAACATTGTCCAGGATTAACATTTGCACATATTTTCCCTTAGACGTTTCATGTAATTTCAGTCCTAGAAGTTCAGTCATGACATGTGAGTATTGTGGATGGGGACTAGCAGAATAATCCTAGCTACAGGAAGTTATGGCATTTAGGAGCCTCTGGGAGGGACTGTTGCCAACTAAACTGGCAGGTGAGTGTGGACATGAGTTTTGAGGAGTGGGCCCTAGGTGACATGACTGGGCTGAACAGGTTTTGGAATAGGTTTCTGCTTGCCCTGTCTCCCAGATCATCCCTTTTCGGGGACTTATGTTGTTCTAAGTTCCACCACCTTATCTCCAGCCCAACCAGGGTGAGGGGCTTAGACCACCAAAGCCCCAGCTTAGAAAGAAAGTCTAGGATCTGCTTAATCTAAACACTCTCATCCCAGAGGATCTTAAGTTTGGCTCAGACTATTAATAAGCAAACCTGCATACTAGCAGTTCTAAATAGATACATATTATTTTTATTTATTATATTTTATTTACATGCTGCCTTTTGCCCAGTACGGGACCCAAGACTTCTTACAGCATATATTAATACAGTTACAACTAAAAGACACAATAAATATAAATATTAAAAAACAAATAAATAACCGTATTAAAAACGGCACTAAAACAAAACTATTTAAAAACACACATGTACAAAGTATTACACTCATCGCCTGAAAACCCTGCAACAACAGTCAGTTAATAGCTAAAGGCCTGTACCTTTGGAAAGTTGTAATTTTTAGTTCACAGTACTGCTTTCAATTGGTTTTTGTACCTAAATGCAGTTGCCTACCTCACTTCACTACAGTTACTTAATGACAATTACTGTCATGAAGCTAAACCAATCTGCTAAGAAGCTACAACACAGCAGACTAGTGAGCTACCTAATGCTAATGTAGTTTCTGATGCTGTGTATCTATTTCAAAAATTAGGATTATTTCATAGAAGTCAAGGGCTTTGTTCACTAATTGAAAGAAAGCTTGAGTCAACTTACAACTTTCTACAACATTTACAGAAATGTTCCTCAAAGCTACAAATAAGATCTTTCTCAAAGATTGATCCTGATATTCGCTTTCTGGTATCATCACCAAGCAAGCCTCAAGATAATAGAAGGGAAAACAACATTTGAGGTGTCAACAGCTCAGAACCAGTGCCCTGATACAAAGGTGGTGTGGGGAGGGGGAGTCCCCCAAATTGGCTCTTTGGTGGACAGGAGGACTGGATTAAACACCCTCTGTCTCTTTCTAAACAGCTGATCAGCTAAATGTTACATTTTTGAAGTGTTACCTTACCCATGTGCAGTCCCTAAGCTGTAGAATGTGAGAGGATAACTCAGTAGTGTTAATTTTTATACACACAAATGAATCTGCTACGAATCTGTAGAGAGTGAGGAAACAATTCTTGGAAGATGGGTTCCACATGGATTGAGGGGTTAGGGCACTGATCTTAATACACAGCCTTGTGTTTAATATTTTGCATCTTTCAAGACATTGGTCAGATGAGTGACTTGCCCTGTAGAACAGTTTAACAATAATATGTGGTGGTATGGAGTGGAATGGCATGATATTTCATTCTCCTTTTACAAATGTCATCAGTTGCTACTATCTAAAATCAATAATAAGCCCATGGGGAGAAGTTACATAGAAGTGTATGCCTACTGTATACTACACAGTTATTCAAGTCTAAGCCTCCTTACGTTAGATATTTCATTTTAAGATACATCACTAGCATCATCTTAAACTACCATTTGCTGGCAGCGTTCAAGCTATTTCTTAAGTTGATGGTTTATGAAGCCAGGAATGAGAATTTGGATCAAATGTTCTTCCATTCACACAGCAGCTTCATTCTTGGCTTGCTGTAAGCCCAAGTTCCCATTATATCTGAACAGGATGATTCTGGTTTACTGTCAGTTAACAAGCCAAGATAATGAGCCAGGATTAGAGGGGTGAGGCAGAGAAGGAGCACTTGTTCCCAGAATCATAAACCTTGGTCATCCAAAACCTTGCCGTTGTGTATCTTTCCAACATATGCCATTCCTTTTTAAATTCTGTAAATAACCATTTATCTAGTCTCCTATGGTTATTAAGAATCCTCTGGGTATGGGGAGCTTTCTGGAGAAAGGTTTAAACAGTGTTATGGTGTGCATGGAATGTTGCAAGTTCAATCCCTAACCTTTCCAGTTAAAGTCTCAGGTAACAGCATTCAAAAAGACCCATCCACTGTCACATTAGGCTGCCTAGAGCTAGCGGACCTATAACCTGACTTCAGAATATAACAAGAGTCCTTTGGTATCAGACCAAAACCACCTTGTCCAGCACCCTGTTCTCACTGTAACCAACCAGATAACTAGGGAAAGCCCATAAGCAGGAGGACAGGAGTGCAACAGCACACTTCCCTCTTGTGTTCCCAGCAACTTGGATTCAGACCCATACTGCCTCTGACACTGGGGGTAGTACATAGCCATTATGACTAGTAGCCTTTGATAGTCTTATGCATGGATTTTAAAGTCCTCCAAGTTAGTGGCCATCACTACATGTTGTGAAATAAATTTCCGTAGTTTTAATTACATGCTGTGTGAGGAAATGCCTCCTTTTGCACATTCATCTTCATTTGATGAGCCCTAGTTCTAGTAGGCATGCGGGTGGAGCTGTGGGTTAAACCACTGAGCCTAGGGCTTGCCGATCAGAAGGTTGGCAGTTCGAATCCCTGCGACAGAGTGAATGCCTGTTTCTCGATCCCTGCTCCTGCTAACCTACCAGTTCGAAAGCACTTCAAAGTGCAAGTAGATAAATAGGTATCGCTCCGGTGGGAAGGTAAACGGCGTTTCCATGTGCTGCTCTGGTTCGCCAGAAGCGGCTTAGTCATGCTGGCCACATGTACGCCAGCTCCCTCAGCCAATAAAGCGAGATGAGCGTCGCAACCCCAGAGTCGTCCACGACTGGACCTAATGGTCAGGGGTCCCTTTACCTTTACCTAGTTATAGTATTAGGGGAAGAAGAAAACATTCACATCCTACTTTCTGCCAGTGTGTATAATTTTATATGCCTCTATTTTACTTGCCTTTTTCAGATTTAAAAGCCCCAAAGACTTTGTATAAGGCAGCATCATATATATTCATAAAAGCTTGATAAGGCCGCAAACTACTACCAACTGAGTTTAGGCACACAAGATTAGTAAAGTTTTCTGTGGACATAATGCAAGCCTTTCCTGATGCGAAAGCACTTTTTTCTGAAGCATCACATTGCTAGGAAGCAACTTAATTAAGGAAGAATGGAATAATGTTTTACTGCAGATTTCCTTTATCAAAGTTATAACAATATCTTTCAAGAATGATTAATTCGGTGACTCGGAAGGTCTACTGATTGTTCCTTTATTTGTAGGTATTTTAATGTAGTTCAATGTTTATATTTCTATCTACAATTGATACTAAATCAAGTATTTATAAAACTAATATGAACTGGTTATATCTAACAGAAGTTCTTTGAAAGCCATTAAGAATTCAAATATATTTCTAAAGCTTTTATCGCATATTTATTGTTTTTGCATTCACTAAATGAGCTACTTCCAAATCAGTTATTCACTATGCATTCAAGTATACAGTTTCCTTACATCACATGTCTGTTTAATGTACATGTAAAACACATAATGTACAAACACATTCCATTTGTCACAATAAGATATATGGGGGAAAGATCAATTATTCCTACTTGGTTAGAACAGTATATTGTCTGCTTTCACAGTCTTGTCTCTTGGGAATTGGCTCTTGCAGCTGTTGAATTGTTTTGCTTACATATTATAAGTGGAGCTATCTACCGATTTTAAACCTTTTAGTCGATTAATCATCGTGACTTTCAACAAAATAATTTAAATTTAAATTTCAAATTGATATAAATGAAGGGGCCTTTTTGAGATATTGAAGGAACTATGAGAGCACACAGTGGATTAAGGAAAAGCTGACGTTCATTTTTGATCACTCAGAATATCCTTTTTCATTCTCCGTTACAGTTACACTAGAACCAAAATAGCTTTAAAAAGAACTGTGTGTTTAAGACTCAGCCTCGCTGTTTAACATTTGCACCTACTGATTAATATAGTAAAAATTCAGCATATTAATTGCCAATTAAATATTTAAGTGGTGGTGGGCAAAGTAAACACATATATTGATGTGACAAACTACCACAAAGCAGGTACGGTCAGCATCTCATGTGAGTGAAATAAAGCAAGGAAATTATGAAAATTTCTGATGGGCTGCTCACACGTTTTTAATGTGCACATATGTGCATGCGATGTATGTGAACTTACAAGGCTGGCTACACTTCCGGATACAGTGTCTGTGCAGTAATGTGCAGCAGCCAATTTTGCTTGCATGTGAAGGGGTCCTGAGCAGCTTTGCCTCCTGCAAATAACATCCTTGATTAGTTATTAGTCAAAATGCAGCACTTATACACAGCCCAACAAGACAACAGTCGGGAAACTGCAGTTAGTGCAGAATGCAATGGCTAGCTTTCTAATTGGGGCAATTTATTGCAAATTTGCGACACCATTTTTGATTTTTTTAAAAATTGAACTGGTTTTAGCATGCTACTGGGCCAGGTTTAAGTTTTTGATATTTATTTATAAAGCCGTAAGCAACTTCTGACCAGGTTCTCTAAGGGAATGCCTTCTCCCCTAAGATTGTCAAATGAGGCCCTCCTGTTTGTTCCACAGTCAGTGGAGGTCTATTTGCAACAAGAAAGAGGTGGATGTTTTCTGTTATTGCACATGGTTTATAGAAAAGCTCCCCTTCTGAGATAAGGCAAGCGTCTACTTTTCCTTCATTACTGGCACTTGCTGAATGACTACTTCCTATTCTAGGCTTTGCCTGGCAATTAATACCAGCATATTGAGCCTTTCCTGACTTTGTTCCTGCTGCATTTACTGTGATTTATTATTATTATTACTATTAGTAGTAGTAGTAGTAGTAAAAAAGGATTTTAAAACAAATAAATTATTGTTGGTATCCTGGAGGAAGCCAAACATTTTTATGAAAAAGTTGGGGTATAAATTCCTAAAATAATAAATTAATTAATACATCTTTTGTGGGATGGATACTGGGTTTTCGTGGTAGAAAGCACTTCCCTGCCCCTCCCCACGTGCACACACACACACAAAGCACAACGCACTTCTATCTGCATAGATGAATAAACGGTACTCTGTTTAAAATATGCATACCTCTATGGTCTGCTTTCCGAAGATCCAAGTGTAGTTGTTTGTTTAATTTGATAATCAGTTGTTGTATTTCTTAGTATTTCAGCTGCAGACAACAACTAGTGAGTGGTAGGTGATAGGGGCAGCAGCAAACAGGCCTGGTGTCAGGACCTGGACCAACATGGTGCTGATGCTGACTGTTGCAATATCCTTTCTTTTTAATGCCATATTTATGTGACTCTAATGTGCACCTCAATTTTCAAAACCTCGAAACCAAAGAAGTATTTACTAGCAAATGTAAATGCACCATCAAATCTAATGTGCACTCTAATTTCCGTGACATAATTTGGCCAAAAAAGGTGTGCATTACATTCAAGTAAATACAGTGTGTATGTCTACAGAGTTCTAGACCTTTATTATTATTATTATCATTATTATTTATTATATACACACACATATATTTCCCACAGCAAAGTGATCTACATTCACAAAAAAATGTGTGTAGCAGCAGGGCAACAGAAGCAAACTCCATTTTATTCCCATAGTCACGATGATCCTATTATTTAACTGAGTTTAAAACATGAAACTACACCTGCTCAGAATATTTCTTGTTTAAATTGGGGCTGTCTGTGTTTCAATCTCACATATCAGGAATATAGAAGCAGCTGTAAAGCATAGAATGACCTGGGGCGGTGAGGAGAGAAATGTTAATTCTGTTTCACAACTGGGGTAATACATGCGGCCATCTAAAGGGGGGGGGAGGGTAGCTTGTAAGACCATTAAGTCCAGGTTCTGAAATTATCTACCTGCACCACTGCTGTATAGTAAACGCTCTAATTAGAACACCCAAATCGGTGCATTCATTCAATAGTAAATTATGTATTAAGTGTTTTTTGCAAGCTTCGCTGCAGGTTTCTGTCCAAAAGGTAGTTAATGTGAAGAAACCTGCTGAGTGAGGCTTTTCTTCTGTGCTTGCCCTGAAAAGTAAAAGTATAATAATCCCTTTCTTATATATCATATAGTCCTAGTGCCGTCTAAAACAAAACATTATTTTGAGGCAGAGCTTTATTTTAGAAATGTCAGCTCTATTGGCAGTAGGTGGGCTGCTGAAATTATTCCTGAATTAAAATCCAGTCTACTTGTCGTCTTCTAGGTTGTGCAGAGTCAAAGCACTGCCACGATATTTGTGTCCCTGGCTGGCTGGTGAGATCACAGCAGAATGTGTCTTAACACCACCAGCAAATGTTGCTGTTGTGCAGTAGATAATAGTGTGTGTGATGATAGGAATTATATAGTTATTTATGTTCAGCAACATAGCAGCATCTCAGTCATCACACAGTCTGCTCTGGCAATACAGCTCTCTACGTGAAATAACGTGACACATTAGCTACAGCTGACTTGCCATATAAAAGGCCAGCGCTGCACCTCTAGCATTAGAAAGTAGTGGACAGGTGTTGAGGTTGTGCCACTCACCTGACCTCTATTCAGCTAAGTCATGACAGCATAAGGGGTGGGTACTAAGCCTCCAAACCAGAGAACAATATACACCAGGAGCCTTGATTTGGTCAGAATCGAGTATACACTTCCGGAGTTAACACTAAATACATTACTTCTGGTAATGTAGAAGAATAGCCATTGCTGGTCTCTAGTACTATGTTCGAACAGTGATTCTGGATCATCATCATAATAATAAAATTTATTCATACCCCGCCTTCTCCGGTCAGAGCCGGGCTCCGGGCAGCTAACACCAATAAAATCACAGTAAAAACATAATAGGGGGAAAAGAAAAAACCAATTTAAAATACAGGTTAAAATGCAATTTAAAATGCAGCCTCATTTTAAAAGTAGTTGATAAATTAGCATATTAACTAGCATGTTGTTATTATTTATTAGTCCTCAGTATCATTTGATGCTCTTGGTCTCATTTTGAAAACATATCCATATTCTGCAAATAAATAAAGTTATTTTTAAATACTATACTACACTGAAATGTTTAAATGTTGCTTTGATTGTCCTTGAATCTTCTCACCACTCTTTCCACCCTCTCCTGCCACACCAGTGTGGCACACCACGCCCATTGAGAACCATGGTCCCAGACTCTCTTTCAGGTGCTCCTCAGTCTTTTCATTAAGGCTGTCTAGCAACAAAAGTATACCAGGGCCTCTTGTCCCTGTCTCCTTGGGCTTTCAAAATTGCAACCCCTCTGAGGCAGGCAGAGTCTCAACCCAACTAGCAGATAAGAACTGGGAATGCAGCCCAGGTGTTTGAACCAATCCCCTTCAGCACAGCTCTTCCCCAAGTAGTGCAACAGGAAGTTCCCAGCAAGCCTTCCACTTCTCCTCTTGCACAGGATTTCTATGGTTGTAAATATTTCAGTCAACGTCCCAGCCCCCTAGATCTGTCTAGTTGTAAGAAGTTCCTTCTAAAGATAGCTGCTATTGAAGGTGGATGGCAAGGTGTGTAAAACAGGTTGATTCAGACAGTAAGGCTGAGAAGCCTTTGCAGTCTATCTGTACTGAAAAGTTAAAAGCATTGATTCAGATCACCTCCCACTCTGTCCTACTACTTGACGCCTTTTAAAGTGGCACTGCAGAGTTAAGATAAGCCTTTAGCTCTTTGGGGGGGGGGGTCAAGAAATTTACACAGGCAAAAGCACCAAAAGGGTCAAAACAGCTTTAAAGACAATATGAAGGTAATAGAATATATAAGAAATTATATTCTGCTAAATGGAAGGTAGCTTTTGGGAAATAAACTGAGCACAAACACTACACTACTTTTAAGCTATCATTTCATCGTAATGGAAACAAACAGTTCTGAACAGCTGAAGAATACTTAAGCAAAATTTCTACCCTGCCTTTTGATGAAATCATATGTAGAAGCCTGCCGTACTGCTTAGTGACCTATGCATGTTGCTGCTCAGAGATTAACCATTTCATTTGAAGAAGAAACAAAATACCGGTACAGATGAGGACTGTAGGACTGGTGATGCAGCCCTTGAAAAATGGATGGTGGTAGTTTTTTAATGCAGTCTACATAAACCAGTGACACGTTTAGTTACTACTGCTAATAAGAACTTAAGCTGGATGACTCGTCAATGGAATTTGTATCCAAACATAAACCTAGTTACTCAGAAGAAAGCCCCATTAATTTCAGTAGGATCTGCTTCCAAGTAAATGTGCAAAGGAAGTGTTTATTCAACTTAAATTAGGGTACTTTAGCTTAATGTAAAATAGAGTTTTCTTTTACATTGTAGTATGCTATAGGTATACCAGCTTTGATTGCGTTTTCCATTTCCCTCTAATTAAATGCCAATAAAGTTATAGTTACATTTTAAAAATTATTAAAGGTTCAATTGAAAAAATGATATGTGAAAACTCATAATGAATCTCATTTCACCATATGGGTGAAATACGGAGCTGTAAAAGAAAAGGCATTGCTGTTGTAGAATATAAATAAAGTAAAAACAGCAGAAGTAAACTGATATTGCTGGCATCCTTCTGTCTCCGGAGACAGTGGAGGAGTGTGCCTTTGGGGGTGAAGTCAAGCTATTATCCACCTGCTGTGGCTGTAGAGACCAATACAGGAGAGACATGTTTTGTTGCAGCTGGGGCAAATGAAGCTGTCCGGTTCTGCTGATGCATGTGTACCATGGCGTTTTTTCTTTCTGCGCTCCTCCCAGTGGTCATTCCTTCTCTGGTTACTGCTTTGTTTACACAACCTGGCTGATTGTCACCAGACTCTGCGGTCATCTACAAGGGATTCCCACACGGTGGAATTAAGGTTCTAGCCTTCGTGTCACATTTGCAGACATCGGAGTTGGTGTGCCAATAGGCCTGGTACCTGAAGCCAGCTCCCCGTAGAGCATGTTTGTGGGAATCCTGCAATCTTCCATTCTGTGGACATGACCAAGCAAGCAGAGATGAAATGCAAACATCTGGGAATGTGGGCTTGGGAGAACACATCTTTGTTTCAGATTGTCCTGCTACTTGATGCCCAAAATCTTCCGGATGAAGTGCACGAGGAAGGTGTTATGTACTGAAGTTCTCACCCTGGGCCAGCAGGGGGATACTGTAGATAGTTTGTATGCAAATGAAGGATCGAAAAGTGATGTTCAGTGATTGGATAGTTTTAGAAAATGGCAACAGTTACATTGTTCTGGAGCTCTATATAAGCAGGCTGACTGAGCCCCTCAGCTTAGTTCTGTTCTGACATCTGAATAAAGAAGAGCTGTTTGAAGAATCGCTGTGTCGTCTGCTATGTTCGCCCACAACTTAACAGAAGGCATTAAGGCATCGCTCCTGGTGGGTGTTATGTTGCCCACATCTCACTACCATAAAGCAGTGTGCTCAACACACAAGCCTGGTAAACTTTGATATAAAAAGGTAAAGGACCCCTGACAGTTAAGTCCAATCGCAGACAACTCTGGGGTTGCGGCGCTCATCTCGCTTTACAGGCCGAGAGAGCCGGTGTTTATCCGCAGACAGTTTTTCCGGGTCATGTGGCCAGCATGACTAAGCCGCTTCTGGCGCAACGGAACACCGAAACCAGAGCAGCGCACAGAAATGCCGTTTACCTTCCCGCCGGAGTGGTACCTAGTTATCTGTTTGCACTTTTTGGCGTGCTTTCGAATTGCTAGGTTGGCAGGAGCTGGGACTGAGCAACGGGAGCTCAACCCGTCATGGAGATTCGAACTGCCGACCTTCTGATCGGCAAGCCCAAGAGGCTCAGTGGTTTAGACCATAGTGCCACCTGCGTCCAAACTTTGATATAATGTCGTGCATTTTCACAGCAAAGTATAAAGGGACCGTTTGTGTACAATTAGTTCTTCTAAATATGTAGTGGTTAAGAGCGGTAGTCTTGTAATCTGGTAAACCGGGTTCGATTCCCCGCTCCTCCACCTGCAACTGCTGGGTGACCTTGGGCTAGTCACACTTTTCTGAAGTCTCTCAGCCTCACTCACCTCACAGAGTGTTTGTTGTGGAAGAGGAAGGGAAAGGAGAATGTTAGCTGGTTTGAGACTCCTTAGGGTAGTGATAAAGCGGGATATCAAATCCAAACTCTTCTTCTCTTCTTCACTGGCCTTAAATAACTCTCACTAACTACACACAAGCATCAACTACATGGTTTGTTGAAAAATAAAATGGGGCGCTCAAATTCTGACAGCAAATTTCAGGTAGCAGAAAGAGAGGGAATCTAGAACTGCAAAGGTTTGTCTTCATTCAATATTTAATCCCCTGGGTATTTTGTTTGCAGATGTACAAAAGGATTAGTATGACCTCAGCTGTTCAAAATTCTATTGACCGTGTTAATTTTTTGCTACGGAGTAATCTATCCATTCTTAGTGCAGCCACAGCCCACTATTCTAAACCTGAAAATGTATCTCCTTTTCAAGCCGCATCCATACTACATATCCAACTTGCTACTGTCTGCAACTACTACAACCTCCGCTCTAGTTGCCATCCTACAGCAAGGACAATCAGTACAGTGGTACCTCGGGTTAAGAACTTAATTCGTTCTGGAGGTCCGTTCTTAACCTGAGGTACCACTTTAGCTAATGGGGCCTCCCGCCGTCACCACGCTGCTGCAAGGCGATTTCTGTTCTCATCCTGAAGCAAAGTTCTTAACCCAAGGTACTATTTCTGGGTTAGCAGAGTCTGTAACCTGAAGCGTCTGTAACCCAAGGTACCAGGCCAGGAAAAGGTCAGTAGGGGTTTGGAGTCCAGCATCTAGCCTGCCTCCTTCACAGATCAGCCCTCGCCTCCTATACACTAAGGAATGGCAAGCAACTAGACAGTTCATTTTTCAGTCGTGTTTTGTGATGCCACCTAGCTTGGTTTTGTGATAAACAGGCAACAACTTCTTTTTTTAAGGTACAAGGGGATTTTGGGGGCAGGAGAGGGGCAGAATGGTTTCTAACCACCTGAGCTGCATAGGGACTCTACAGCATTTCAAAGCAGAAGACAAAAGTTATCTTGTCTGTTTTGGAGATCATACTCAGAATTATGTAATGTTGATCAGCTGCTCCATGACATACTTAAGCTACCCTGTTGGATCCAGAAAATTGTGATTTACTTCACTTTCCATTGCTGCACTTTCAATCTTGGTAACAAGAAGCTGTGATTTTTCTTGATTTCTAGTTAAGAATACACATTACAAGATTCTGCCATTTCCAGTGTCTGTGACGCAGAAGTGTAGATTCCCCTGCTATCTAACCTTTAGAGTACAGCTTTTCATAATACTCAGCTTCAAAATCACATATCAGAATGAGTTTTCTAGAATCCATCATTTATAGTAGGATCCAAATTACCTGACACTGGTCTTCTGCAATAAGGAGGCTTTATCGTGTGTATTCAAAGTCAGAAATTGTCCAGGCTACTGGTGCACATCATTCTGCAATAAAACTGTTTTCAAATAGTTTTGAATCCTTAAATGTTTTTTTCCTTTTAAAATATGAAAAATATATTAAATTACTTATTAACAAAATAATATAAAAACCTACTTGACTAAACAGACTTCTCAAGAAAGTCAAGGTCAGAGAAAGGTTTTCTGGAACTTCTGGTTTCAAGAACTGTACTTACCTCAATTTGTGTTTACAAATGTGATAGAATCTAACAGTTGTGCCAAAAATTGTAAATCGTAACATTTTAGGTGTCCCAAATCAGTCACATTTTGTACATTGTTATTTGAAGTTCCTCCTTCGATGTTTAAAGAACTACTAGCACTAGCAGGGCAAAATCAGAAAAAAGGACATGCAATGGAGGAATCAATTTTGTTGTAAATAGCTCATGTAAAATGGCAGGGGCAACAGAGGGCCTACATCAGCTTTCCAAACTTTTCATGTTGGTAACACACTTTTTATACATGCATCATTTAGCCTCGTAGTAATTCAGTTTTACTAGCAAACCCGAGGTTAAACTAACCCATTTCCAGCTCCAGGAGGAGCACAGGGAGCATTCACATGAGGCGCCTACAAACTGCAGCCAACACACTGACATGTTGCAAAACACAGTTTGGAAAGCTCTGGGCTACGCAATTGGAAAGCCAGCAGGATGTGTTGGACCTATTGTGCCGTCTTCTCCAAAGGGGAAAGCTGTTATATGTAACACAGGGATCAGGACCCCCGTGTTTTGTTAACAGAAGTCCAGAAATGAAGAACCTGCATCCTTAATACCTCCATGCATTTCCATGGGAAGCACAGCCCAGTCACAGGGTGCTCAGTCATATGTGTGTAGCAGGTCAAGGATGTGCAAATGCGTATTTTACCAGTAAGCAGTAGGAGAGGATGGTGCAATATGAGTGGACCAGCAGCAAAGTCGATTGCTTCCTTTAGTCTGAAGCCACTTGTAAAGTATGTATTAATTGGTTTTCACTTTTTCCTCTCCTGAACCATGATTTTCAAAGAGAGGGATTGAGAGGGACAAGGTTGATATTGACACAACTCTGTTGGCGTTGAGTCCCTACTTAAAATCTTGTTTAAAAAATTAGAAAAGTCTGATAATTGTTGAAGATTAGGATGCAGAGCGGATTGCACCAGCTCCTTGCATGATCTTTGGTAACATACAAAACAGCTGGTCTGAAGGACATACCCTAAGAAGAGGAATCTATGTACACCTAAGCAATACTCTGATACAGAAGCAAGTGGAAAGGCAGACTCTACTCAGCGCACACAAAAAAGCTGCAGTGTTTTTTGTTTCTTATGTTTGTCCATCTTTCATTAAGTTAAAAATAGGCTATACCATCGATGAGGAAGCAGTCGCACTCAAAACTTCTATTCCCTAGGGAGTTCCAGGGTAAAAACACTAATGTGTCTGGCTAGAGACTTATTTCAGACAGGAAAGCAGAGATACAAAAGCGAAGGCAGATAAACAGCACCTGCTCCCTTATTAGGAAGGCAGCTGATAGGGTGCGGGTCTGGTGTGTTCATGTTCCCATAACACCACAGCCAGGGATTTGGAAAGCAGGGTGGGGATGAGCAAACAGCAGCTTTCTTCATTTCACGTGCAACAAAATATTGTGTGTGCATATTACGTCTACAGAATAATATAAACCCTTTGTTGTTTAGTTGTTTAGTCATGTCCGACTCTTTGTGACCCCATGGACCAGAGCACGCCAGGCACTCCTGTCTTCCACTGCTTCTCGCAGTTTGGTCAGACTCATGTTTGTAGCTTCAAGAACACCGTCCAACCATCTCGTCCTCTGTCGTCCCCTTCTCCTTGTGCCCTCCGTCTTTCCCAACATCAGGGTCTTTTCCAGGGAGTCTTCTCTTCTTATGAGGTGGCCAAAGTATTGGAGCCTCAGCTTCACGATCTGTCCTTCCAGTGAGCACGCAGGGCTAATTTCCTTAAGAATGGATACGTTTGATCTTCTTGCAGTCCATGGGACTCTCAAGGGTCTCCTCCAGCACCATAATTCAAAAGCATCAATTCTTCGGCGATCAGCCTTCTTTATGGTCCAGCTCTCACTTCCATACATCACTACTGGGAAAACCATGGCTTTAACTATACGGACCTTTGTTGGTAAGGTGATGTCTCTACTTTTTAAGATGCTGAATGTAAACCCTACTCCCAGAAAAAGCACTGACAATTTCCAGCTCTGTCCCTTACACATAGTATCATTGTTTCATAGTACATTGAAACACAGCCACTAAAACTTATTTGTTTGAAAAGCTGATACCAATAATGTTTCCTTACTCACAATGGATTGAGTGTGGATTAGTAGGACTTCGGATGCTCGTGATTAACTAAAACCCCTTTAATTTAAACGAGTCTGCTCCAAATACAATTTACACCTCGTTTCAATTCAAATATATTAGATTTGTTATCTTTGGAAGGAAAAATATGAATCCCTGCGACCCACGTGTGTGGGGTGAATAATATAATCAATGCATCGGTTGGGTGCCTCGATTCAAAACATGGGGCAGTAGCAGAGTTTACTGCTGCTAAACTTTTGTGAGTTTAAACTGGGACTATAGGTTGTTAGACTCTTTTATCCCATTTAGTCTGCTTGGAAACAGTGCTCCTATTTCTACCCCTCTTGCAATGAACAGCCCACACACTGCTAAATAAGTTTTAAATGCTTTACTTACAAAGTGTTCCAAAGGTCAAATTCATGCATTTCTCGAAGCAGCAGCAAAGGAGAATACAGGCAGAATACGCTTCTGGGTCAAAAATACAGAGACATAGCTTCAAACACATGTTCAAAGCTTAGCGCTTGCTTAGGCAGGTCTTCCTTGGTCAGTTACATGATGTAGAGAGAGAAGGAACAGGAAGGGAAGGCTTTACTTTCTCTCTCATTAGAGAAGGGGGGCGTGACCTAGTTGAGTCTAGGAATCCAGCTCTGTAGTCTTAATCCCTTCATGCACTAACTAGCACTCATGCAGTTATATTTGATTGTATGCTATTCATTAGAGGCTCCTGGAGGGTACTGACACTTTCAGGAAGGCATCTCTTACTAGGTTGTGTTGAGTTAGCATTCTTAAGAGCCTAATCCCAAGGTCTGGGTTCTCCAGTTTATCTTTGGGGTTACCGGTAGCTCCCATCCTCTTCCTCATTTCTCTCAGCACTATTTAGGTAGTATGGTCCCATGGGCAATGTTTTTCCACTTTAGAGAGGGAGGTTTCTTCACCTTACTAGTGAAATCAGGTGGGTGGCACCCGGAGAAGGCCTTGTTAGTTGTGGTGCTCAGTCTATCAAATTCCCTTTCGAGACATGTTTGTCTGACACCAGCTGCACCATCTTTTCGTCACTGTGTGCTATTTTAACATATAAACTATGCTTTATTTTTATTTCAGTATTATATCTTGCTTTTGTTAAATTGTCTGAAAGTATTGCTAACGGTATAAATCCTTTAATTAAATATTCTGTAAACACCAAGAGCTGCTTCTTAAGTTGCAGTGACCTAAACAGTGTAAAACAAAATAAAGTTTAATGGTTTGAAAGCCATCCAAGTTGGTAGTCATTACTGTGTTTTGTGGTAGCAAATTACACAGTTTAAAGAAAGATTTGTGTAAATAAATATTTCATTTTGTCTTCCCTGAATATTCCAATATCTGGCTTCATTGGATGACCTTCGGTTTTAATACCAAGGGAGAAAAACATCCCTGTATCTTTTCCAAACTAAAAAGCCAAAATTGTTGTAATCTTTCCATATAGTGGAAGTTCACTTTAGCCACAATTTCGCTTGCTCTTCTCTGTATATTTTTCAGCTCTGCAATAGCTTTTTCTGAGATGTGGTGACCAGAACTGTAGTTTTTCAAGTGTGGTCACACCACAAATCTATGTAACAGCAATATATCATGTTGATCTAGGGAAGAAGCTATAACAGACATAACATAAATGGGGACTGCAAAGTTTTGCAGAAAAGCATGGATGAGAACATATTCACCCATGCAGACTACAGCCTATCACTTTCCCTTTGACCTTGCCTCCTACATATTCTCTTCAAGGCAAGATAGCATTTCCAGGAAAGGAAGTACTTTAAACGAGGTTTACATATTATTTCAAACTGAATGCACTCTTAAGGCACCAGGCACTTTTAAGTTAGCGTTTCACAGCTGAAGCATTTGGTTCCTGCAATCCAGATGGACTTGCTGGGGGGAAAATAACCCGTTTGGAACATACCTGCCCTAAGCTAAATTAAAGCAGAGACACAAAAAGGTTAGAAGGCTATGATTTCTGACTAGATTTAATTCCTAATTTGTCCAGCACATGAATACCTTCCCAAACTCTTGGTCAAGGCAATCTCTGCTCGCTCCATTTTCAGTCGGTAGAACAGCATTAAGGGCTGGGCAATAAATCTCTTGTGTCTTAATTACCTATCTGTAAGATGGAAGATAATAATACCTTCCTACATCAAAGGGATGTTGCAAAGAAATTCATTAGTGTGCGTGTGTTAAGAGAGTCAAACTCTGGTGAGAGCAGCTAAATAACGAAGTCGATAGAGCTTCACGGCAGGAAGCAAATCACAGGGCAATTGTGTATGCTTAGGTAGGACATTCTCTATTAAAGGAAACAGCTGGGTTTTGTTTAAAAACCAATCCAATGCACTGTGATCTGGTGAGGATTAATGAAAATATAATAATGCATTTGCATATAAACATGTTCTGAAGCTTTTGTATGTCACTTTATTCTTATACATCAACACAAGATGCACTTGTTAGGTGTCTCCCTCCATTTCTGTAATGTGTGTGTATAATAGAGGAGCTAAACCAACTGAAATGAAATGATATTTTTCAAAGTAGGAGGCTACTGCAGGTGGCACCATTTTTGCCCAGTCCTAAATAAAGACACTAGGGGTTAGGTGATAATTACTTCATTTATTGACTGAAACATGCATATATTCCTAGACATTATGGCCACCAGCACAGCAATGAAAATAAATGTTATGAAAAGACAAGAAATATTTTCCCTTCCCTCTCTGCAAACAATAGAAATATTCAAGTTCCAGGCAACAACAAAAAAGGGGGAGAAAAATAGAGGGGGGAGATGACCAGATGCTTATAATGGACCAAAGCAGTGTTAGCATGGGCACTAGAAATCGTTCAGCTTGTTTAACACCACCGTTACAACCCCAGACCTTTTAATATATTCCAGCTTCATCCTCTCTACCAGGTACCACATGATGTTGTTTAACCTCCATTGACCACCATTCCTCCAATAAAAGCAGGTGGAATTGCCAAATAAGAGATTAAAAGCAGGAACATGACAGAAATTACAGTGGCATAATCTCCAGTGTTTACATGGAACTGGGGTTTAGTTAAGAGGAGATGTGAAATCAAAGCTGCATCTCGTAAGCGATAAAAGAAATTGAGTTTCCAAAGCTCAGCTTCTGCTGTTACAGTGCTATTTACGTTGAAGCAGGAAACAAAAATGCTGGAAAAAGACCCCTCGCAGGCATGGCCAAACTTGGCCCTCCATATGTTTTCGGACTGCAATTCCCATCATCCCTGACCACTGGTCCTGTTAGCTAGGGATGATGGGAGCTGTAGTCCCAAAACATCTGGAGGGCCAAGTTTGGCCATGTCTGGCTGGGCATTTTAGACCTTGTGCTATAATGTCAGACTTTGCACCCAGCCAGCCATGTATGGCAGCCCACCAGGGCTCAAGAAGCTTTCTGGTTTTGCATATGCAGACACAGCTTCTGAAAGGCCTGGCAGCCTACAATGTATGGCTGGTTGGCTACGTACGGCAAAAGCCGTGCAAGTCTGCGTATGTGAATCTTTAAATATCTTTTTTGCACAGATCTGCATGTATTATGAGTGCTCCATGGAGATCACACGGCGCTTTGGCTTTCACCAAAACCCACTTAGTTGGAATTCTTTTGTATTTTAAATCCTCTGGTTCTAAACAATGAGCTGTATTGCCAAATTATTAAGTTGTGAAATCAATGGGACATATTTCTAAATAAGTGTGCTTAGTATCCTCCCAGCCAGAGCGAAGTTATCTATAAGGCAGCATATCTCAGATTTAGTGAAAATATTGGGGAGTTATATTTGCTGGCAAGGAGACGTCGTTATTGTCAACAAATGAAAAGAATCCAAAAGAGTCAGCAGGTGGCCATTATCTGTACATGTTTCATTAAAATCGCATAAACCTTAAGTACAAAAACACCACGGATTATTGCTCTAGAAAAAACCGCAAGAAAAACCCAAACACCCACGGTAAAAACATCACCATATGCACAAGACGTACATTTCTGAAAAGCGAGAATATGGAATGCTGGTCCAACATTACAAACACTTTTTCCCCTCCCCCAATGTTAAGCTGATACTTTTTAAAAACTTGGCAACATTGGGGATTTCTAGAAGCGTGGGTATGGAAGGAGGGAAATGTTCATATACAGTTTGTCAACTTATTTTAAGTCCTAAAAAATTAGCATTTACAAAATACTTGATAAAAATATCTTTTAAAAGTTGTCTAGAGGTACATAAAATCATCCTCAAATGTTCATGTCAGTTCACACGCACTTGTCATCTACTGATTCAGTTCTCTGTACCTGCAAAAAAAGGAAAGGGAAAAGAAGGTTTTGGTAACTGACCACTACATGTAAGTCTCTTTTTTAAAAAAAGCAGCACAACCAATATGCAATCTTTCCTTTTGCAGTATTTGTACAGCCCAGTTCCGGACTTTTAAACACTGCATTGATATAGACAGGACATCTATAAACTTACATTCATTGGTTCCTGATTTTCAAAAGCCAGAGAAGCCTTACCTGCCAGCTTCAATTGTTCACAATGAAAAGCACCACACTACTATCTGCCTCTATTCACTGCACACATGCAGATTGCTCTACCGTACCCTGAACTTTCACTGTTTCAATCTGCCCTTTTACTGACAGTGTTCTGGGTGGGGCACCTCTGGATGCTGAAACACTAACAGTGGAGCGAGAGATGCGGATCTGTAATAACATCACGGGGCAATAAAAAGAAATATTATGAACATGCTTGCAATGGCTGGAAAAACCGAATTACAAAACACAACTGAGTGAATCGGCAGGAGCTCTGCGCGCAAAGTACCTCTTCAGTGTTACTTTCACCATTTTCAGACGGTGCAGTACCTTCCTTTGCCGCTTCCTGCTTTTCATCCTTCTTCCCCTTAGCACCTTTGCTGGCCTTTGCTCCGGGTTCCTTCTGGAAAACAAGATCAAACGGAGGGAGATGGATTCATTATAGAACCGGGAAAGCTCCCCAGCAACTGCGAGCGCTCTGCAAAAATCCATCAGAAATAAATCACTGGAGGCTCTCTTGGCACATTGCACAGGCACCTAGTCTCTCATGGAATCACAGAATTGTAGAGTTGGAAGGGACCCCGAGGAACATCTAGTCTAACCCCTCGCAATGCAGAAATAGGCAGCTGTCCCATATGGGGATCGAACCAGCAACCTTGGCATTATTAGCACTGTGCTCTAACCAGCTGAGCTACCTATGCACAATCCCTTTCCACAAACATACCCCACCAGGTTTTGTGTGAAGGGGGAAAGGTGCATATGCCGATCCAGAAATGGGACTGGCGTACATGTGTTTGCATGCAGGAACCCGAGTCTACTAGGCCTCCTCCTTTACCACTTCTGTGGAAGGCGACCAAAAAAACTACAAGATATTTTAATCTTGTGCACTGAAAATATTTTGGCTTAAACTGATGGATTGTTCCAGTAGAGAGGTAATCTTATCTATCATCTATCATCTATCTATCATCTCGGGAAGTGCCTATATATTAAGGACTGGCTAATAAGAACATGGAATATGCTAGAAGGTGAAACTCCAGACAACTAATTATCCAGACTACCACTTCTTGCATGACAGCTGTTTCTACACTGGACTGATCCTGTTGACATTATAAATAAGGCATAGGCAAATTCGGCCATCCAGACGTTTTGGGACTACAACTCCCATCATCCCTGACTACTGGTCCTGTTAGCTATGGATGGTAGGAGTTGTAGTCCAAAAACATCTGGAGGGCCGAGTTTGCCTATGCCTGTTATAAATAAATTAAGGCACTAAATCGAGTTGAAGTGATATTACTTTAGTTCTCTTGTGATGTGGGGGCACGAAGGCTTCTCGCTAGGAAAAGCAGGGAGGGGAGGAGCCTGACGCATGCAGAACTTCTCCATGCTCTCTAACTCACTGAGCACTCATGTCTCTAGCTGGAGGACCTCAATGACTTGCATTGGATTTGTGGAGATTGGAACACTGGACTTCCTGTAACTGTTCTTAAAGTCAGTGGAGAGTGGAGCTTGCAAGAAATGATCAATTCCTTTTCTAGAAGGCAAGGTCAAAACTTGCAAAGAACATTTATCAGAGCCCGCTGGGAGGGGAGGCAACCTGTCCCAGATTTGGCCATAGCAAGAAAACCCTTAACCATGTACTATAACCAGGTAATTTATTCATTCTTTCAATTTGTCTCCTGCCTTTTCTGCGAAACCAGGACTCAAGATGGCTCACAAAAATAAAAATAAATAGGCTGGGGGTTTTCAGGGTACAACAGCCCTGCAGGGCGGTTAAGTGTTTTGCCTTGATTGCAGGTTGGAGGACTATGCTGAGAGTAGCTTACACCAGCCCTATAATGTAGCCCACTGCAAATATTGCAGCTCAGAGGTGGGGCCCCTCCTTTCAGGTCAAACCAAGCCCTCACTGTATGCAGGGGTGGTGGTGGACTATATATATATATTTACAGGGCTCCAGAGCTATATACAAATATGTACTCGGCTCGCCAAGTGTCCAGTAATGTTTGGCTTGGGAGAAAAAGGCAGACGGCAAAGTGCGTTTAAGACAGGGCTGAAGTCAGAACAGCTGGAAAACAACTGCATGCTCTATCTAATTAGGATTTACCAAACTGTGTGCAGCCCTTAAAACCATCAATTATTTTCAATGCTTCTATTACTCTTTTATCTCAGGCTAATATAACAACACAAATTACTTTGCCACAACGGTATTATTTATATCCCACCTTTATTTCCAGGAACTCAAGGCAACACACACTTCCTCCATTTTATCTTCACAACCCTGTGAGGTAAGTTAAGCTGGTAGTGATTGGCCCAAAGTCACCCAGTGAGCTTCATGGCTGAGGGAGCATTTGAAACTAGGCCTCCTCAATCCTAGTCTGACATGCTAACCATACACAACATCAGTGCTGCTCCACCTCTGTGAAGTACTGGGCATTTATCCCAAGGTAGCGCAAAGTAATATGTCCCATCGCTGCAACGATTTCCATTTGTGCAACAGGAATTCCCCTCTCCATTTGCTCTAGAGGTTCCCCTAACTCTCCAGAGCAGATTTGGGGAGGGTGCAGGGTGCATGAAAAGGAAAGAGGGGAAGGCGGAAAGTCCCTTGCTCTGGCGGGATGCCCATTCAAAGCAGACCTCTCATATCTGTGCTTTCCGGTTTCAACTGACACTGGCTGACAGCTTACTTGGGAGACTGCTACAGCTCTAGACTCCAGAGAAGCGGGATATCGTTTTTCTTGGGGCTCCTTTGATTGTGGAGTGGGCTATAAAACTACTGCTTATCAGGCTTAAATCTGATGGAAGGGAGGGGGCGCAGAATTAATCTCCGGAGTGTCCATTTTATTTTTGCACCTTGTGGGGATTAGGTGTTTTTGGCTTCCGTGACAAAATAAAATTTAAAATGTGGTATAGGTGCACCAGCAATGAAGAACTGCAAGGTACTTACTATGTAAAGTAAAAACTATTGCTAATTTATTTTCCAGAGACAGGCTCATGCAATCATGGAACAGAGCTCATGCCCAATATAGTCTTCTAACTTAAAATTTTGCTAAGCTGAAGAAATTGATTCATCATTCCCTTTCCCATAATTAGCTACTGTGTTTTCACCTCTGAATGTTGTTAGTATCTGGGCATATAACAATACATTATGTGACAACTATCCCAGGCTGTGAGCCTACAACTCAGGTTGTTTACTGTTGCAAAAGTTTCACAGAATTGACCCGCAGTTGCTGCCTTTTCTTATGTTAATCCTACATTAATTTTAATTACTTTAAGATGTAATGATTTCATTAACTATTAACAGTTATAACCCTCTATTCATGTTGGGTAGACTGAGCAAGATAATATAGCGGTACAGAGAAAGCGCCCAGTAGGCAGAGTAAAACAAAAAACAAACCACTGTTAAAATCAATTTTTACCTTAGTGGTTTTTCTTGGCTTAGGCTCAGGTTTTGGTGGAGCTGGTTTCTAGGAAAGAATTTCAGACAATCCAAGCATTAGCACAGTTGCTACCAATTATTTCTTAGTCTTTCCCCTTTCCCCACTTCTTAACATGTGACACCGAAGAAGCCAGAGGCCATTTCTACAGATAGGCTTCAGTCAAAATTACCTTCTATATCTTATCAAAATGTCTGAAAGTCTGGTTCTCTGCACGTTATAGATGTACTGTGAGAAACAGTTTCCCGTCATCTCCAAAAGGGGTTGCATTTCTCCTCACACACACACACAAAATGACCACACATTTCTTTTCTGGAAAGGATATAAGGAGCCAGCCAACCAACACAACATGTGAGTTTGGTTATTCAGATTCCTGTGAATCAGGGATGGGGAGCCTGTGGTCCCCCATATGTTGATGGACTCAAGTTCCAATCAGGCCCAGCTGACATCGCCGATGGTCAAGGATGATGGGAACTGTAGTCGAACAACATCTCGAAAGCCACAGGTTCCTTGTGCCTGCTATAAATCTCAGAAACTTTAACAACTGGAGTTTAATATTCTTTAATGACTGCGGGTGCACTCCAGATATCCTTTACAGACTTTGGAAAGTGACACATTTCATCCAGAGGAAGGGGGCCACAAATAGTGGAGCTAGTTCTACCACTTGCCTTAGGGGAGAGAGGCTGCAAGAGTTTGGCTGAGTATCTAAAGCAGGATCAGGAGTGCTGATAGCCAATGCTGGAAGATCTGTTCCTTCCAATATGCTCTATGTGCATATTTGTAGGTAAAATAAATTATTATAAAAATGCTACAGATCTTGTGCTCAGACCAAAAAGAAACAAAACCCTTCGTAGCTGTCCCGGGGCTTCTTGCTGCTCAGGAAAGTTTGATCGTTCCAGAGTCCTGATTTACATTCAAGGATTAAACACAAAATCTAGGTAACATTGGCTTACCACTTGCCACACGGCATGGCCAGTGCCACCTTGTCAAGGGTGGCATGAGAAAGAACGTGGCTTCCTATCTACACAAACAAGCTCTTATAAATACTTACAGCTGACAATCTTGCAGATCGTCTTGTTGGCTATAAAAAGGAAAGAAAATATCTTTGTAGATTTGCAGCAGTTCACATCCACACAAGGCAAAAATCTGTCACTCATTTGCCAACAAAATAAAATGTACCTGAAAGACAACAGAAGTCTTTATTACCAAATGCAAAGGTCTTTGCATCCTGAGGGATTATTGTTTTACATGTACGCGATGTACTTGCTCAGCTTATTTGCTTACTACGTTTTGAAATCTTATCTTCCTGTTTGTTTCTCTACGGTTGTGGAAACCTCTTGTGGCAAGATCAGTGGAAATTATTTCTGGGACTGTGCTCCTGCAGCTGAGACGACGGTCCTGTTGACTCGCGACGAGAGGACGGAGAAGAATGAGGCCGAGGAGAGGCTGGCGCCGCCGCAAAAGGCTGCTGAACACGCCCCCTCGAAGGCACCTGGTTGGATGCCCGCCGAGGGGGCGTGGATGCCAGCCAGGTGAGAGGAGGCGGCAGGGGGCTAATGCCCCCTGCTAGGGGCGGTGCTCGGGCTCCCGCCCACAACCACTCCCCTCTCTTCCAGGGAGGAGAGTCTTTGTGGAAACCTCTTGTGGCAAGATCAGTGGAAATTATTTCTGGGACTGTGCTCCAAGGCACATTATGAACAAACAAAATCTGAAACCCCCATTACCAAGGCCCAAGTAAGAGTGACTTGGCGGTCTTTGGAGCTTTCTAAAAATAATAATGCCGTATTCTTTGAGCACCCAAACACTGGGGAATAAATAATGCACACCTAGTAAACTAGACTTTCTTGATGTGGAATTTGGATTCTTTTGCAACGGAATCTAGAGTCTTGATGCTAATGATTGAAATTTGATACTATGATCAGAAAACATCAGTGCTGACACGGAATCTTTAATTTACTGCTCCTTTTGTAAACTGGAATCTGGTGGGAGAGGATCTTGAAAAGTCGTAACTTGTAAATAACTGGTAGAGTTGTGCGGAAAATCTGAGAAAAGTACAACCATGATTTTTAAGGGGAATTTGTGGCTTCATGGACTGGCGAGTGAAGCATCAAGCCACACATTCATTTAGAGGAATTTTGAATCGGAAGTACTTTTGCTTTCCTCTGTGACGTAAGTCAGGCCAAACTTAAAACAACAATGTACTATTCATTTATTTTAATTAACGCTTTTAGAGAATTTATTGCAAGGCAATGAACAATAATATAAAGTTCGGCATGAAACAATGATATCAAAAACACTCCAATAAAATACTAAAATAATAAAAACAGGGGGCAAAGATGCAAACAACCCAAGGTTATTAAGATATCACCAAGTGCAGCTGTAGAAAGCAAACCCATCAACTGAGCTCTCCTTCAAAAAAAAGTCCATGGCAAAAGGCATGTCTTCAGGTGAAGGCCAGCTGTGGTCCTACGGTACACAGACACCACCAGCACATTCTGCTGTTTTTCTGATCTAACAAAAATGAACCATGAATGGGGACACGGTCCCACCCATGGAAAGCCTACTGGAAGCTGCCAGGCATGGTTGAGTAGGAGGGAGAAAGTCACATTCATCTGGGGAGGGGACATACACAGTACTCCTGCGCCACCTAAGAGATAACCCTTCAGGGGTAGCTCTTCACAGTGCTAGCCATCTGTTCCCATGCTATAAGCAGATGACAATCTCAGTGCAAGCATCCCCTGCTCCGTGTAGCACTGTCGGAACTGACAGGGCTGACCACACCTTAGGAAACAGGAAAGGGAGAACACTATAATATTAGTATTTGGTGTGCCACCTGAGGCATGCCTGTAGCTTTTGTACCATGTTTGTGTTTTCTAGTTGAGGATTTTCTCTTCCCCCTTCCAGGCATGGGCATGCACTAGACATTTCACTGGCAAAGCAGCAATGATGTGATATGAGCACAGGACTGGTGTGAAAAACACATTTTCTTTCCTAAATGCATGCATCTCAATCTAGTAGTCTCATACGTGGTTGCACACATGGAGTTGCACCTGGAGGAGCATGTGCAGAAGAAATTCTGGCCAAGTCTGATGTTTGTGAACTACTGTGCAAGAGCTAGAGGAATATCGTTCAAGAGGTTGAGAAAGTTTGCTTTCCTCGCACAAGTATCATGCACTAAGTCAGGAAAGCTGCTGCTGCAAACTGAAGAGGCCTTCTTCGCCTTGCGGAAGGGCACCTTTTAGCACACACAGACCATAAATTTTCAGCTCCAGAACCAAATTTCTTCACATGACGTAAATAAGCCTGCACAGCGCACTGAGCTCCAGGTCAGAGTAACGAAGAGAATTATTCTACTTTATCACACCAGTGTCAGGCTGAAGTAACTTTCCATTTTTCCAAAAAATGACCATTTCATTCAGCAGCTATGGTTAGCCTTTTACTCTTGTTTCGAAAAAAAGTATTTTCTTCCACACAGTCATCTTAAAAAAACAACAACAACTACACAACACAACTTTGCCTCCAGCCAATTACCCTCACATGCTTCACAAATTTTTACATTTCTCATTTCCACAATTAACATTCAGGTTTTTTAAGTTCAAATATGCCCTCTAGAGAACATTAAAAGTGCTTCAGAAGAGAAGCAATTCATTGTTAATTATCCCAGGCACTTGGTTTTGTAAATAAAATTTGTTCTTTCAGATTGGCAACTTCTTTGAAAATAAGGACATTCATACATTGATCCGATCAGGAAAAGCATTCCCTTACTGTGCGTAAGTAAATCAAATGTTAGCGAAAACGCTTGCAGTTTGGAGACTAGCTAAATGCATTGATTGCTTTTAAATGAGTGTAAGTGCTAAAAGTTGGGGAGGTTTGTTGGCTACTTAGGTCACACTGTGTCATCTCTTATACAAACATATCCTGCACCCACCTGCTATCATCTACACTGGCACTAAATGGACCCATGTATAGGCGTTAAGGTTGCACAGTTCTGCAAAAAGTTGTGTGTAGGAAGCTGTCAAACTATTGGTCTATCTATTCCGTACTGTCCTCACTGACTGGCAGCAACTCTCCAGGATTTCAGAGGGGACATTCCCATCCCCAAGTGGAGATGCTGAGGATCGAACCTGGAACCTTCTGGATGCAAAGCAGATGCTCTGCCACTGAACTATGGCCCCTACCTGATAAATACAGTCTGCATGGAACTGTATACAGTGTGCCTGAAATTTATGTGTGTTTAACTTGCGTGCATTCAGCTTTATGTGCTTGGCAAAAAAATAAAAACGGGGATGGGCATCTGGGAAAAAAGTCTTTGGCAATCTCACTTGCACCCAATGTGTTTTAACTATGCATTATTTTGACTTTAGATGCAATCCCCAGAACGTAGCCGCTGCGTAAGTTCCAGGCTTATAGAAACAGGAACAATGATAAACTCTCACCATGCTGCTGTTTTCTACCTACCTGTCTGATTTGTGCAAGTCTATCAGCTGTGCTTCCCAGGAAGAAAATGTTTTTAAAGAGTAAGAGAAATGCAAAATAAGGCGACTGCTGTCAAAAAACAACCTTAAGATTGTGACTGGCAGCAGAAGCTGCTTCAAGCTGCCCCCCAAAGAGATCCCAAAGCTGGAGACTATCCCAGTCGTAAGGAGCAGACCAGGGCATCCAGGCTGCCTCAGCAGCAGACCAGTGAAGTGAACAAAAGCAGTGCCAGACGGAAGTGAGTTCACTTGTAGAGCAGACATGCCCTCAGAGTTAAGTCTTCCAACTCAACAGTGCCTTTGTACATATTCTCAGATTTAGGAGACAGAAGTGGTAACTTACAGAATTTAAACAGAGCACATGATACTGCCTAGTGATATCATCATCATCATCATTTATAAGCTGCTTTTAAAGCCAAGCCTTCCCAAGGCATTCAGACGTTTCAATGATATATAATCCATAATAAACAGTACGACTCTCAGCTGAGGTTGTATATTCCATGCAGCCACAATTTGTGCCATGCTAGTGAGAAAATTGGTGTAATAATAAATAATTAGAGCTTGGTTCAGTCTATTATCATGGCTGCAAGTACCCTACAAGGAATAACAGGACCAGGTTTCTCTAAACAAACCCACACCCCAGTGGCACACAGAATTTCCAAGATGCTGGTCACTGATCTTCCACATCAAGTCTCTTTTAGCTATTAAGAGTCCCACAAACTTCCATAATCTGCTGTTGTATCTGGGTCCTTCTTCTTCCTCGTTATATATTAATAATAAAGTCATGACAGACAGGATAAAACCATGGCTTTTTCGATATCTTCTGTGTAAATGAACTTTCTGTAATAGCTTTTCTGATGTGGCCAGAAAACAGATTTTGCCATATCAAGATTTTCACTGGCTGTCACAGGCTCTGAAGAGTTTCAGACCAGGGATACCTGAAGATGCCAGTGATTGAACATGCATGCAAAGGGAGTGCTCTCTGATGGAGCTAGACCAGCCAGCTGCCATCTGAAAGCAAGCAATACACACACACACACACACACACACACACACAAAATCTTAGTGTTTAATTTCTCTATTTTCTTATGGCTCTTATTGCTGAACATATATTCATCATTATCATCAACCTTTATTACGGTCCAGAGACCCAACCAATCGTTACAAAGCAATACACAATTCATACAGCCTACCTCCAGGTTAAACAAGCATTTCGTTCAGAATATAGGGATCATTGGTTCTAGCAACCACAGATAAAAACTTGGCCACTGCTAATGTTCTAGCATTTGTCCGGTCTTCCAATAGGAACCTGACATAGTGAAAATATATTCAGCCAGTGCTTGTAGTATAGTATTTCAGAATCGAGGAATCTATGCAGAAGAACAGGAGATGACGTTTTGAAGGTCTGCAGTTTCCTGTCGCTCTCTTAAATCCAGCAGAAAATTGCACCCAGCAAGCAAATTTGTTTTAACTTGTGTAAATTATCGGGTCACAGGTGTGTGTGTTTTGTTCATTGACCCAGAATATGAGTTAGTCGTTGTACTGTTAACTTTGAATATGAATGACACAGCACACAAACTATTTCAGGCCTGACTCACCCCTCACAGATAGTTGCATGTACTAGCAGATAAGTTGCACTTTGGCCACATGTGAGCTAACTCTACTGTCTCGCTAGTGTTTTGTCTTATAAAGCCACCAATATATAAAGAATGGTTGAGAAACAAAGGAAGGAGTCACACTTGCCTCTTGTTTTGTTAGTTTCGCGGCATCCTTGCCTTCAGCACCCTCTGGAGACTAGGAAGGAAATGATAGAATTTAGTTAGTTACATTACATTCTACTTCCTTAAATCAGACAAGCAGGGTAGAAATAAGAGCAAAAGCCAAGCATTACACATTATTCTATCCCTCCAAAATACTACTCTTCTTTTAAGTGCTTCACATGTTTCAGAGCAGCAGTGACGAGCGCAACCTTGACTTCATGGTGAAACATGATAGCAGTAGGTTGCCCTGTCTCTAATACACACATTTTAATCAGGGATAGAGCATCTGACCTTGCCAGTTTTAAAAACATCTCTGAAGCTGGCTTTACATTTCCCATTAAAGGTAGCTTTAAATTACACATGAAATAAACTGCCTGAAATGCTTTCAAAATTCACTATTTAGTTTTAATAACAAACAAGAGTCAGTCAAAATACCTGTCAAATGGTAGCACAGCAATTGCGTTGCCTAGGCTCTAAGGGGTCAGGGTAATGGAGTGCAATTGCAAAATGTATTTAAACTTCCCTCAATAACAGACAAACACCGAGACAAGAAAAGCACAGGCTAAATATGTATTTCCCTTGCTTCTACACATGACAGTAACAGAACATCGCTTTAAACAAAATGGCAGATTTACAAGACGGCATTCAGACACATCCCGAAGGCACTTCAGAATTCCCAGGCTACAACCCCAGTGCTGAAATCTTGTCTATGTACATTTTTCATTGTGGCAAGAATCAGGCTTTCCCCAAGGATACGACACTGGCTGCCTTACAGCCTAAAAAAGATGGCGCTCATATGCCTCAGCTGAGTTTCCAGCTGATTAACAAGGTGCGTTCATAGAGGGATGCAACAGCTGGAGATTGATAAGATAAGGGAATGGAGTGGAACCTTGAGGCTTAACCTAACAAGGATGTAGAAATCTCTTGGAACACCAAATGCTTCGCTTCCCACAGGCATGGGCTCCTCCAATATTAAGAGATCCATGAGGCAGAAATGACGAATGGACCAAAATAAGGCACGGGAATTGATTTTCAAATTCATCCTGCCTCTCATGTAGGCAGTCATGAGGTCGCCCCATTTTCCCCAGGACACAAATAATGCCACTGGCAAACTGACAAAGGATACAATCTAGGACTGAGTGATGCCCAGTTTTCAATATCACGATATATCACCACCTAAATATATCACCAACATATCACAATGTCTGAAATAAGGATGTAACTATGTAGAGGCGAACGGAGTACAGTTGTACCTCGGAAGTCAAGCCGCTTGACTTCCAAAGCACGGCTTCTGATTGGATGCAGGAAGCTCCTGCAGCCAATCGGAAGCCGTGGAAGCCCCGTCAGATGTTTGGCTTCCAAAAGAACATTTGAAAAGCGGAACAGTCACTTCCAGTTTTCAATTGTTCAGGAGCCGGAACGTTCGACTCCCAAGGTGTTCGGGAGCCGAGGTACAACTGTAATGTCCTGGCAACAGCTACCACTTCGGGGGTCTAAAACTGATACATTTTTACGTAAACATATTTTTATAACTGTTGTTTTATAATACAGAGCAACAGGGCAGCAGGAAGCATGAGAGAAGGAATAACCGGCTTCACGGATTTTCCCACATCACGTTTTTTTTACATAGCACACAAACACATTGTGAATTACGATCTATTGCCATGTCAAATATTATGAAACCCTATCACGATGTGGACTTCAAGCCGATTTTGGATGATGTATTGATGCATTACCGAGCACCACTGCAATTCAATACTCAGGACTAAGCTTAGTGGGAGTGGCGACTGAGTAAATAACAGGAGACTCATATACATGTCTATTCAGAAGCAAGTCCCACTTAATTCAACGAGGCTTATTCCCTTGCACTGCAGTCTCAGTGACTAACATCTCATTTACAGTTTTCTGCTAAAGGGAGACCTGAATGCCTCAGCAAAGAAAATTGAATTAGGTTTCTGTTGCAAGCCGCAATCCTAGAAAGTGAGCACATCACTCTTTAAAACTGATATGCTCCAGACCCTGAAATGTTTTGGGCCATCAGGGAAAATATAATGTAAATTAAAATTAAAATGGCTTCAGAAGAAGACTCAGCGGCAGCTTCAAGTAGAACAACCATTCAATTACGCATGTACAGTATTCCAGTTTATTTTACAAGTCACTGTAGAAGAGAAGTGAAGAGAGAAGTAATGAAAACAAGTAATCAATAGAATCATTTTGAGAAAGGAGCTGAGGGAGCAATAGGCAGCTCAGACACATGCATGTACAACAGTTGATTTCTCACTGCTTGATTACTCAACCTGAGCGAGCCTGCAAAAATGAAAGCAAACAACGTCTCTTATTAGTGAAGCCATGAAATGAGACTGACGTTGCCTGGTCTTTGCACACTTCTTGCGCAGAAGTAAAATGCCATGGAGTTTAGTGGGGCTTATTCCAGCTTAGCATGCATAACATAAACAGGTTTCCTTGGTTTCTCTAGCCAAAGCAACAGTTTTCAACCTTGCCCACTTTTCAGTATTTTATCATGAGCCTACTGCAGAAGCTTATTTTGTTTAACTGAACCCCAAACACCAAGGTTTGTTTATCATCTAACAAGAACTGAGCATGCCATGGCAGTTACAAGTATAGTTTACAAGCGGTAAAATTCTTAAACCAGCATATATTTCGATTCTGGTGGATGTCCCAGTGATTTTTTTAAAAATTCATTTTAACAAGGAAAGAGAACAAAAGGGGGGATATGAACTTCGCGGAGATGACACATGCTACAAGGCAGACTTGCCCAGTGATCTGGAATTGCATGTTTCAGAAAAATATAGGCCTGTGTATTTTGTTTTCCAAATCATGGCTTTTAAAAATAATTTTAAAAATACCTGTGATTTTACTGGGTACAGTCTTTTACAATGTTTGTAAGCTGCCACTGGGGTAGATATATTGAAAAGAATGCAACACAAATAAATAATAAAATAAAAAAGATAATCAAAGCCTACATTTTTAGAATTTACCAGTGTGTTCTGGTTTGTTTAAAGGTTTCGATGGATAAAATGAAATTTCAGAGGCAAAACCTTAACAAGAGAGAGAGAGAGAGAGAGAGAGAGAGAGAAGAAGGAACTCTACTGAGTCCCAGATCTGGAATTATTTTAGATTATTAGATGTCAGCTGCTCAGCAGGCAGGGAAAACAAAACTGAAATTAATTCACAGGCACCAACATCATATTATTATTCAACTGTTTAGAAAAAGTGCCGGGGATATTATCCTGTCCCATGGTAAGTATCCTGTGTGCTTTCCCTCAAAAATGGTCTCCGATCAGCCACACCAGTAAATAGGGCAGATGTGATCAGTTACTGCTATGTTTGCACTGACTAGGGCGGGAGGTGAACTTAGCTGTTCACAGCTTCTGCCATCTTTATTTTACAAGCAATCACACTGATTCCTTGACGTTCCAAATCAGCCAGTAGTCTAAATCTCAGACTTCCACAAAGGAACTTAAGGTAGCATATAGTTCATCCACACAAGAATCCTATGAAGGGGCCAAGAGCACTGTTTGAGAAGTTTCACATCTTAATTTCACATCCCAACACTATACCACACTGGCTCTCTTGAGCCAATGTTAATAATACATTATTCTACAGATGTCATCATACAAACAACTCTAAACTTTACGCAAAATACTTCCAAGTAAGTATGCAAAGGAACGAAAATTTAGGCTGCAGTCTTGTGACCGGAAGGGTAAGAAAAAGATTTCCTTAAAAAAAAAGTTCTGCTATATAGACTGTAATGATATACAGTGGTACCCCGCAAGACGAACGCCTCGCGAGACGAAAAACTCGCAAAACGAAAGGTTTTTTCGTTTTCGAGTTGCCTCGCAAGACGAATTTCCCTATGGGCTTGCTTCGCAAAACGAAGCTTGCCCCGGGGACAGCGGGTCTTCTCTTTTGAAGCAAGGGGCTGCGGGGAGATAGCAATCTCCCTGCAGCCCCTTGCTGCAAAAGACGTCCGGGGGAAGCGGGGAAGCGAAGCGCTTTGCTTCCCGCTTCCCCCGGACCTCTTCTGAAGCAAGGGGCTGGGGGGAGATAGCGATCTCCCTGCAGCCCCTTGCTGCAAAAGACGTCGGGGGAAGCGGGGGGGAGCAAAGACTTTGGCCCCCCGCCCGCCTTCAGAAGAGGTCCAGGACCTCTTCTGAAGGCTGGCGGGGGGCAAAAGTCTTTGTCCCCCCTGCCTGCCTTCCCAGGGGCTTTTAAATCGCCCCGGACAGCGGAGAAGTCCTCCGCTGTCCGGGGCGATTTTAAAATGCCGCCCGCCAGCATTTTAAGATCGCCTGGACAGCGGAGAAGTCCTCCGCTGTCCCGGGGTTTTTTTAAATGCTGGGGGTGGAAAGAAAAGCCCTTGTCCCCCCCCCCCAGCCTTCAGAAGAGGTCCGGGGACAGACTGTCCCCGGACCTGGTCTGAAGGCGGTTTCCCTAGGAACGCATTAATTGATTTTCAATGCATTCCTATGGGAAACCGTGCATCGCAAGACGAAAAAACCGCAAGACGAAGAGACTTGCGGAACGAATTAATTTCGTCTTGCGAGGCACCACTGTATAGACTGTAACAGTTTAAACTGTTTAAAGATCTACTGTATTAATATATTACTCTTGATGGAAACCGCAAAAGAAACAAAATGTGCAAAAGCCCCTTGTATAGAATTACGGTAATGCCCAATTTCTTCAAGGTTAATAACTTAGTAATAGAGAGAGAGAGAGTGCAAGTTAGGAGATTTGTGCTCCAAAATGCATGTTAATAAAAAGCCTTAGTAATAATAAAAGCTTCATCATAAGCTGTGGTGAATATTGTATTGTGGCAAACATTTGGTGTAAATGCCAAAAGTTGAGGGGCATGAGTGGAAGGAGGTGAAGGGTGAAATTGGATTCTCTAAGACACTCTTATCTAATTGTAAATTATTCTTTTGCAGAATCTCCTGAATTTAAATGCAGTGTTGCTATGAGCCAGTGACGAGACAAAATGTATTGATAAGCCTTGCCTTATTAACTGCTTCAATTACCATTACTGCTGACTGAAGGGGAAAAATATTCCCAAACCAGGCCAATAGCTCAGCAATTGTAGGTGTGGAAAAATGATTTTTAAAATACAATTGGCATGGCTGCTCTCATCCTCTCCAACACAGAGAAAGACACAACAGAACTGAAAGAATATTTTGGACTTCTGGCTCCTACAGTTCTAAGCATGTGTCTAGTTTTCCTTTCCTCCTTTTGTTCCCTTTTAACTACAAAATGAAATTGCCTCTTATAATGCTATCCAAGGCATGCCTACTCAGAAGTAAGTTCCCTGGCGCTCACTCCTAGAGAAGCGGGATCAAAATGGCAGCCTTAATGTATATTCTGACCAAATATATTTTGTAAACTCGGTACAGTATGTTGTCCTCGTTTTGTTGAAGCTGTGATTACTTGTATCTGCTTTTTCAAAAGTTATTTATACAGTAGTAGAGTATTAGCAAACAGATTTCCCCACCATCTGAAACATGAAAAATTGAACGTTTTCATAAAGATTTCTGAGCTGTTGTGCGCAATTAAAAATCCTGCACCTACATTGGTCTGCATTTCTAGGGAATTATTTCCTAAGCACTACACTTCACAAAAACAGACAGACAGACAGTCTAACACAGGTAGTGAAGATTTCTCCTAATGACAGAGTAACATGTGAATAGGGCTTCTATCTAGCCTATGAAATACCTTTAACAAGTCCATAAATTTATTCTAACCTTCTAAAGTAGGCATCAGAATTACATATGTATTTAATATATGTATATTATGGGATGGAGATTGTTTAAATGTTCGCCCCAGAATTTTGACTAGCACCTCTGGGCATGGCAAATAAAGCATTTTTTTTTAAAGAAACCAGGAGTTTTCTCAAACCACACATTCAGTTTTCAGAGTGGGATGATAGATCAAAAGCACTACCACAATACTCTGTATTTCAAAAAACCAATGGGAATCTCACTAGTTTGGTTTGTTGATATACTGACTATTGCTCTCCATGGAACATAAAAATTCTGCAATCACAGAAAGCCTAGGCAAACTCAACCAGCTTTTTACTTACTATGGACATTCTTCCTAAAACAACCCATGAAAATTACAAATAACAATGCTACTGTGTGATTTTTAAACATCAGGAAGGTTTTAAAAAGTATTAAAATAGAAAAACTACTAGCATTCCATAGATTCTGAAATATTCAATGTATGTATATTGTATATAGGTATGGAATGCATCTTTCATCTTTCATTAATGCTAATAAGCATTAATACAAGCCCTCTTTTTCGATGTATAAAAACTACATGCTTGCATGGGCTCAATAAAATTTTCACATTTAAAATTTAAACAGCAGCCTTTACCATATCCTGTGATTTGAACTGGATGTTTTTTTTCTGATGCACCCTAAATATTTACAGTGTGATCTGCTTTAACATGTTTGATTTATTTTGGGGAAGTATTAAAAAAAATAACTCTCCAAGCAGCAGGTATATAAACAGTAAGTAGTATTTGATTCAAGAATAAAGAATGCACACTTAAATGTAGCTTAAGTGTAATATGTAAACAACAGGATATGCTTCCATTCCATTTTAGCAATTTTAGCAATTTTAGGTTTGGTGCTAATCTGACCTGCACAGCCAATTAGGCAAATTTGCACTATGAATTTGAGTTTGGTTTTGTATATGCACTTGTTTGTACCTCTATCTAAAAATCAATAAAGCATGTTATGTGCTCTCTAACACACTACCTAAGAAAAATATCCAGAAAATCATCAGTTACATTTTTAGAGCTTACACAATATTGCCATTGCTACTAACTGTTGATGGAACAAATAATCTTCTTGAAATGGATTTCTTTCGGTGGAAAAATAAGGGACTGGAATGGAAAGTTTTCTCCCCCATATCATTGGTCTGTTTTGAAACACCCAGATCTTGATTTAGCTAAAAAGCTAGTTGTGGCCATGTCCTCCCCTGGCTGAACGTGGCTCCCATGTCACTCCATCGCTGCCAATCTCCCACTTCCACCTGCCGAAGGTGCAGGTGGGCAGGAGATCCATTGGTGAGAGCCAATGGGATGCGTAAAAAAAAGGGGCATTCTCAGGGTGGGGCTGAACCAGCTGTGGATCTGCTGGCTGCCAAGCTGGTCTCACTGCCATCATGTGACAGCATCAGACCTGATCAGATCAGTGCCCTGCCCCTTCGGCTGAGGACACTATGAGCAGAAGATGTGGCCATGCTGGAAAGCCCACCCAACACAAGGATTCCACCCTTAGTCAGTACAAATGTTTCCCAGATAAGCGCTTCTTCTCTGGCATGAATGATTGGCACTTAATTTCTTCTCAAAGTCCTTTAGAGCATATGTAGGCCAAAGCACCTCTCTAGACTACCACCTTTTGTATTTGTACCCTATTCTAGTATAGTGGAACCTCGGTTTATGAACTTAATCCATTCTGGAAATCCGTTCCTAAACCAAAACCTAATGAGGCCTCCCACCACTGGTGCCCTTCCACCGTTCGGGTTTCGTTCTTAGACCAAGCTAAAGTTCACAAACCGGGACACTACTTCCAGTTTTGCGGAGTTTGTAAACCGAATAGTTCGTAAAAGGGCTGTTCTTAAACCGAGGTACTAGTGTAGTTTGAGAGTTTTGAGTTGCAACCTGCATCTTCATACTAAATGCGCATACTGTAATAAAATGTGCAGCTATATAGACGCTTCCATTAAATATGTAATAAAATTTAAGAGAAGAAAATATGAGTATGAAGCCATGGACCGCACCGTAAGAAGCAGGTAAGTGAGAAAACCCGCTAATCCAGCCCTTTCTTCCTTGGTCCTGAACACTACCGCTAAGAAGATACCTTATTCCCTGGTTGCTTCCACATAACAGGATGTTCACCTCTACCATTTTTTAGTGGCCTAGCCATTTCTCTGGGTAGCATGGCCTGGCCAGGAGGCATGGGGTGAATAATAAGGCCACACATAAAGTGAGCCGGTTTATGGTAACAGTTTGAACTGTTAACCAAAAGAGCAAATTAAAAAAAAAGACCAGGAGTGGCTTGCCAAGTTGAGCAGGGCCCCAAACCTGACACCAATGCCGGGAGGCGACTGCTGCAGCTCTGCCCACTAGGTGAGCCACTCCTGAAATATAAAAGAGGAAAACACATCCAGATAAACCTAGTTTATATTGTTTCCTTATTCAAGTCATTAGTTCTCTCAGTTCAGCTTCTGGATTCTAGGTTTACTGCATCCCTCCTCTCCATCCTGGCTTCTTTTCTCTGATTGTAGCTTTCTCGTTTCTTCAAACAAAGGTCAAACGGTACTTATCAGCCTTACTTATATACATTATTTCCGCTCCCTATTCCAATGTCTTGGCCAATCAGAAGGGCAGCCAAGTTCTCTGTGGGTTTTTCGCTCCCACCATTTCTTTGCTTTCTTTCCTGGCCCCCTCTTTTTATTTTACTGTTTCATTTCACTCTTAATTTTCCTATTCTAGGGCTGAAAATTTGACCCTCCTGCAAGGAGCAAACTAACTAAAAGAAACCATTTTACAATCAAGAACAAAGCACACAAAATGGCTGAAACAGTTTCACTCCTTCACAGAGAAGATTTAAATTCTAAAAATATGCACTGGAAGCAGAATGATAATTTTCTAATCCTTAAGAGGGTAATGTCAACATCATGAAGTGACACTTTCCTGAAATGAGAATGAACTAGGAACTAATGCTTAATACACTGCCAGTCCCATCTTACGCAAACTGACTCAGAAGCAAGGCCCACAGAGTTCAATAAAGTGAGGCCTTGGCCTTGAAGAGTCCAAGAACAGAAAAACAGTGGGCAACGTGAGCCAAATTTCTTGTTTGCGTCAATACAATCTATCTATCTGTGTGTGTGTCACACAAAGGAATGTATATGCAATTGACAGCCTTCGCTGAAATAAACTGGGCAACATTTCTGGATGTGGAAACTCCACGTTTGAGACAGAGCTCCAACAGCTGCAGGAAATTTTTGGATCATGGTGACATAGCCACATGACTTGAAGACATCAAAACACATGCGGGTTCATACACACCGGGCTAAAAAACAAAAACCTCCAGGCACATCAACACCAAGCTAAAAACCTGACACTATGGATTTTATTGAGATAAATCGCTGCTTGCACCAAATCACTTCTGTGAGCAAAACTGAACTACCCCTCCATCTCTTTCCCCACCCCAAAATCTACTCTAGAGAGTTGGGGGGGAACCCTAGGCAGATTTGGGAGCACACCGGGGGAAAGAAAGTAAATGGAAATTCCATTTGCAGAATTCACTCTGTGCACACAAAGGATTTGTTTGGATGCAACCCTATGAATTTCAAGCATCTTCCCAATCCTGATATACAGGCGGATCCTAGTTATTAGTTTATTAGTTAGAAGACAGTCCCATTAACCTCAATGGAGCTTGCTCTTCAGTAGGATATGGATTGTAGCCATACACAGTTTTAAAAAACTGTAAAACACAGTTTTAAACTGTGTTTAAAAAACACACACAAAAAAAAAACACAACCCTTTAAATCTTTGCTGTATTTCGACAGCCAAAATTATCTATTCAAAATTACTCCATGAATTATTCATCAAAAGAAGAGAGAACAACAACAACAAAAACCTACTGAGGGGAGCGAGGGGGATTTAGTTTTGTTTCAATTAATTTGTTTATTTGTTAATATTTGTTTATTTGTGAAATATAAAAGTGTACTGCAACTGTATCAGTGTACAGTGGTACCTCAGGTTAAGAACTTACTTAATTCGTTCTGGAGGTCCGTTCTTAACCTGAAACTGTTCTTAACCTGAAGCACCACTTTAGCTAATGGGGCCTCCCGCTGCCGCCGGAGCACGATTTCTGTTCTCATCCTGAAGCAAAGTTCTTAACCCGAGGTACTATTTCTGGGTTAGTGGAGTCTGTAATCTGAAGCGTATGTAACCCGAGGTACCACTGTACTAGGTTGGATTCAGGTAGAGGCGAGCAGACAGAGGTGTTGTTTTGTGAATTGTTGTACAAGCACATTGTGAAATGTCAACACACCTCTGGTTTTTAGTAGTCTTTTTCTCGCAAAAGGATCTTGCACTAAACATGAAAAAGCCATGTGTAGAGAAGCCCTTTGCTCCCATCTAACTTAATGTTTTTACCTATATGCACATTTAACTGGTAGAGGTATTAATCAATTAAACAGATACAACTTATGATTAAAAATATTTAACTGGGTTGCAGCTCTAATTTAAATATATTATTTGTCTAACAGAAGATGCAGCAAACCAAATGCATATATTTTGATAAAGAGCAAACACTTTGATCACTGTCTAGAAACTCAGGACAAGCATTTGAGGCCTTTTTGTGTCTGTAAGTCTGAGTTTGGGAATCTATGGTTATGCTACAACTTCCATGCTGGTTGGTGTTGATGGGAATTGGGAGTCCAACAATATCTGGAGGGCTACACAGGTTCTCTTTCCCTGCTGTAAATAGACCTTGAAGGCTGGGTATTGAGTGGTGTACTGCTGGTTGTTGTACACAAGTTATACCTGCTTCAAATTTATTTATATTATGTTATATTTTATTTATTATTTTCATAGCCCACATTTCCCCCCAAGGAGCTTAAGGCAGCATACAGCAGCAACCCTGTGAGATAGAATCATAGAATTGTAGATTGGAATACTACTACTACTAATTTATTATTTATTTCCCAGCCATTTCAGGCTGCTCCCAATAGAATATTAAAACCATGATAAATACACCAAACATTAAAAACTTCCCTAAATAGTGCTGCCTTCAGATGTTTTCTAAAAGTCAAGTAGTTGTTTATTTCTCTGGAAAGGGTCTTGGGGTCATCTATACCAACCCCCTGCAGGCTGAGAGTGAGTGACTGGCCCAATGAACTTCATGACCATGTGGGGGATTTGAAACTTGTTCTCCCAGGTCCTAGTTCAACACTACACTATGTTGGCTCTCAGAGTTGGCTTGGTTGGTAGAGCTTGAGAGTCGTGAGTTTGAGCCCCCCTATGGGCAAAGATTCCTGCCTGGCAGGGGGTTGGACTAGATGACCCCCACGGTCCCTTCCAACTTTGCTATTCTATGATTCTGAGCTTCAAAAGTGTTGGTCCTGTGTCCATTACTGGATCTCTTGAATTTACCAGGCTAGATTCCAAGGGCAAAGACGGATCAGGAAGGGATCAGGTACAGTGCAGAGGAGGCATAGGGGTTTCTTCTGTGTCCTGCAATCAATTGTGTGTGAGGGTGTGTGCGCTCTTTTTTAAGTACAGTGGTACCTTGGGTTACATACGCTTCAGATTACAGACTCTACTAACCCAGAAATAGTACCTCGGGTTAAGAACTTTGCTTCAGGATGAGAACAGAAATCGTGCTCCGGTGGCGCGGCGGCAGCGGGAGGCCCCATTAGCAAAAGTGGTGCTTCAGGTTAAGAACAGTTTCAGGTTAAGAACGGACCTCCCGAAGGAATTAAGTACTTAACCCGAGGTACCACTGTATTTCTGAAACAAGGCAGAGGCACATTTTCTTTGTTTTTAGATAATGCACACACATGCAATAGCTGGTATCATTTAAAAGAAGGCATTCCTCTTGTATGCGTGAAAAGAGAGAATGCCTCTTTTAAGATGGTGCTTGCTAATACAGTTTTTACCAACACTTGCATTAAAAACTTCTGCTGCCCTGATTAATAAAGAGGCACCATTTTAATGAACAGAGCAATTACATACTGTTGATTTTCAAATAAAGTGCAGCTTCAGATCTCAGCCTCACAACCTAGATCCTCAGAACATGCTTCAAAAGTTTCACTGTAATCAATGGGTTCAGACAAAGTTAGTTAAGCTTGGGTTCCACTGAATTTACTCAGTCACTAGTCAGAATTTAACTCAAATCCCATTGATTTTAACAAGAACCAGGTTCAAATAACTTTAGCCTGGATCCAACCCCATGCAATTCAGTCCTGGGTAACTAAATTGTGGTCCAAGAAGAAGAATGTAAATCATAGGATATTTCAACTACCAACAGTCTTCTTTTACATTTGTACAAACTGTTCTGGGAATACAGAGCTTATCAACGAAATTGATCCATTTGAGTCTAACATTCTTACTGATCTGCTGAAAACCTATTTGCAATCTCTTCTCTGATTCATCCTTTCTTTTTTTAAAAAAAAACCTGTGTGTATATATGGATTATGGACACTTGCTTATTTTAAATTGGGAACTGCTATCTAGCGAACATTATTGTTTGCTGTACCTGGCAAAAAGCTGAAGATTTCTGTATTGATTTATTGGCCTGCACAGCCTTGACAGGTACCTGTCATTACAAACCAGCAGATTTAGTATAGAGCAGGATATGAAGGTAGTATGCTTTCGCTTCCTGGGCCAAGGCTACCTACACACTGGTTTCCTTGCAGAGAGTAGCACAGAACATGAGGCGACATACCAGAGGTTACAACTGAACACAGTACGGCAAACGAGTTTTTGTGAAAGCATATCTGAAGCTCCTGAGTAGGCACACGCTGCTTTATCTTTTACTTTTGCTTCCACGTCTATAAAGTTTAAACACTACCATTAGAATTGTGGTCTTTTTTTTTCTTTTTAAAAAGCAAACGTCCCACCATTTTTGGTAGGTCTTTAAGGACTGCCCAGGGGTAGGTGGATGCAAAACCGCTGGATATTCAATGGCAGAGGTGTAAGTTATGATAGCACTGCTTAACTGGATTACAAAACAAGCAGCACACTTAGGAGCTGACTCTGGAAAGGTGATTTCCAATGTGGCAGAGTACAGAACATCTTGAGGTGTATAGCGGAATGCCAGGTCGTGAATATTTTTAATACATTTTATTTATTTATTTTGTAAAGCAGCAGGGAGTTGGGCTTCAGAAGTCACGCAGCTTTAGTGACATTCCACTTCGACTTATATTAATCTCCGGCTCCCCATCTGATCAATTTGTTTTACATAAGTGCTCTTTTTTGATCTAGCCCTAACAAGCTCAGCTATCAGGTAATTTACTGTTTGTCAACAGCAATATCACCAATAAAGTACCTCAGTGGAGGCGAAGACAGAATGCCCACACAACCGCTTCAATCTGCAGAGCTGGTGCTGTTATAGGTGCCTCATAATACTTGCTCTGCATTTGTAAGAATTCAAACTTTCAGTGCGGAAACACTCAAACTTTGGAACTCTCTGCCTATTGACATCAGGCAGGCGCATTCACTGTACAGTGGTACCTCAGGTTACATACGCTTCAGGTTACATACGCTTCAGGTTACAGATTCCGCTAACCCAGAAATATTACCTCGGGTTAAGAACTTTGCTTCAGGATAAGAACAGAAATCGTGCTCTGGCGGCGCAGCAGCAGCAGGAGGCCCCATTAGCTAAAGTGGTGCTTCAGGTTAAGAACAGTTTCAGGTTAAGAACGGACCTCCGGAACGAATTAAGTACTTAACTCGAGATACCACTGTACTCTTTTTGAGTGGCTGTTAAAAACATTTTTGGTTAAACATTCCTACCCAGATATGTAGAATGTTTCTATGTGTTTTAATGTGTTGTTAGCTTGTGCAGATTTTAATTATCATTTGAATGCTTAAACTAATTGTTTTTAATTATTTTTACTGATAATTTCATTGTTTTATTCTTTTTGTAAACCTCTCTGAGGTTTCTTTTTACAACCGAGGGGTATATAAATTGTATGAAATAAACGAAAGTGAAGAGGTCTGCTTTCAAAGTAGAAGAGCAGGTGCTCAGTTCAAAACCGAGTGTGCCCCATCGAGAAGCTGATACTTATTTGTTTGATTTAGGTATTTACAGCCTGCACTTTAATACTGAATTTCTAGGCAGATTACAACATACAAAATATAATAAAAACAGTCCATAAATACCCATAAAACGTAATTAAAAGCAACAATAAAACTTCAGGAGATGTTGGTTAAAAAAGGGAAATTCACCATATTGTTAGCAGGTCTGAACTCCCATGCCTAATTATAATGACTTAGAAGCTTTATTGCTTTCAATAGGCCTTACTTTGAAATCTCTCGTTAAATTCAATAGGTTTTATTTCAAAGCATTTTCACTTAGGATTGTGGGGCTAGACGGTAATCCCTGACATACTTCCAGCCTAAATTTCCTTATTCAGAGAAGGTGTTGCAGATGGAACTTACTGTCTTGGGAATGTATTTTACAACTGCGGCCTAGTTGTGCATGTTACATACATGTGTGCCCTGCTTCTCTGCTGCGAATACAAAGAAGCAGGGCCACAGTCCTTTTTCAGTCACTGGTTTCATACTGCAGACCCTCCAAGTGTCTCTATTTTTCAGGGATGTCCCTGATATAGAGAAGCCATCCCAGTTCCTGATTTGACCCTGGAATGTCCCACTTTTCCTTAGGATGTCCCTAGTTTCGTTGGAGAAATGTTGGAGTGTATGGAATTATCCGACCCCCTAAGCCGTCTGAAGGCAATCCTGTATAGGGCATTTTTTAAAATGTTTAATGTTCTGTTGTGTTTTTATATATGTTGGAAGCTGCCCAGAGTGCCCAGAGTAAGATGTGTGGGGTATAAACAGTAAAATCATTATGGAATAGGACTTTCCTATTTTCATCAGAGAAACGTTGGAGGGTGTGCATACTGTTCACTAAACAAGGCTGTGTACACATTACCTACCAGCTTATAATGCAGCTAGGTTGTTCTTTTTCTCTATTCAGATCAAAGCTGGTTTGGGGGAGAACCCATCAAAAGGCAGTACAAACACCAAGATAGATAGTTTGTGGCTAAAGCCATGTGCAAGCTACTTCCCAAACTAGTAGTAAGAAGGCACAAGGAGGAAAGTAAACTGCAGTGTGCATGTAGTCTAAGTTGCATTTTACATGCACATGCAAGTTGCAATTCTAGTGACACCCAATTCTTTATTTCCCCACCAGGAACTCCTCCATCCTAGATGCTGCCCAACAGAGAACGTGTGTGGTTTTTAATCTTTCTGGAATGAAAAATCTGAAGGTTTGAAATCTGTTTTCACTATTTCCTCTGGTTTAGAATAACCTCTTCTTTATTTGTTATTTATAGAACGATGAATGAGTATAGCATCATGAATGCTTTTTCTATATTTACAATAACATGTTTGTTTGTTTTTAAGTGGTAGATGGGGATCCGCTTACTCACATGATTCTATAATAATTTGATCTGGCTTCAACTGGCTTCAGGATGTAACTCCAAGAGAGTGTGGTCAGAGAGTTGGCTGGACAAAGACAGAAAGTAAACTAGTGGGTGAGTGGTTGGGAATCAGGGCTTGCCCCCTCAATGTAACTGTTGTACAGTGGTGCCCCACAAGACGAATGCCTCGCAAGACGGAAAACTCGCTAGACGAAAGAGTTTTCCGTTTTAGAGGTGCTTCGCAAAACGAATTTCCTATGGGCTTGCTTCGCAAGACGACAATGTCTTGCGAGTTCCTGCTGGTTCCCCCCCCCCTTTTCTAAGCAGCTAAGCCGCTTATCAGCTGATCCGATCGGCAGATAAGCCGCTAAAAGCCGCTAATCCGCCAATGAGCTTGCTTCGCAAGACGAAAAAACCGCTAGACAAGAGAATCACAGAGCGAATTCTTTTCCTCTTGCGAGGCACCACTGTACAGCAGATAGGGGAAACCTGCAGATTCCAACTCAGATCAGTGCCAACAAGCATGGCCAGTGATCAGTTCAACAACATCTGAAGAGCTACTGGTTCCCATACATGCAAAACGGGATTGCTCTGTTCACTATAAAGATCCAATATTACATCAGGAGCTGATATTTTCAGGTTGAAAACCCTAAAAACAATTCAATGTGCTTGCTTTATTAGTGAAACCTTCCCTCTGCCAACCTCTTATTTAAAGATAACATTACAATGACTGAGGGGGTTAATGTTTTTAAAAGAAAATGGTGTAACAACAAATCATTAAAAGCTGGAAGAATGGGTGGAGCTGAGTTTAAAGAACCATAGAGCATCTAAAACCAGTGGCTTGCTGATAATGCTGATCTGAAGCCATGGTTTGTTGCTGGGCTTACACAAACATCCATTTCTTTTAACCATGCACCCTTCCTTAACTACGGTTTGCTTGACCAGCCTTCCCCAGATGATCACTAAACTACAAGAGCATGAAGCAAGAGCTGGTGGAAATCAGAGCAAACTTTGGAGAAACAAGCCATAGCTTGTTTTTCTCTAGAACAACTCATAGTTAGCTCACTGTCTGTCCAAAACACAGCTTAGTATTATGTACAAACCAGGTCACTGTCTGACTTAAAGCTGCATTTGCATTTACTGTCACCTAACCAGACCTGCAGGGACCTGGGTGGCGTTGTGGGTTAAACCACAGAGCCTAGGACTTGCTGATCAGAAGGTCGGCGGTTCAAATCCCTGTGATGGGGTGAGCTCCTGTTGCTCAGTTGCTGCTCCTGCCAACCTAGCAGTTCAAAAGCACGTCAAAGTGCAAGTAGATAAATAGGTACTGCTCCTGCGGGAAGGTAAACAGCGTTTCCGTGCGCTGCTCTGGTTTGCCAGAGTCATGCTGGCCACATGACCCGGAAGCTGTACGCCAATAAAGCGAGATGAGCGCCGCAACCCCAGAGTTGGTCACGACTGGACCTAATGGTCAGAGGTCCCTTTACCTTTAAACCTTAAAAAGGATGGCCTCTTCCAGTCTTGGTGATGGCACATTTGTTCTGAGCATTATATATGAAAGGGTTTGGGGGGAAACAAATGTTCTAGTGCAGTATTGGGCTATGAATCCCATACTAAAACTCTGGTTTACTTAGTGCTAATTCAGTATTTTCAGTACAGCAGCAGACATGTGAAAGCCTAACTGGAAGAGCTTAGAGCGCTGACACTTCACTGTTATTATAGTTCAGTAATCGATAGGTTTCTTTCTGCACAAATACTTTGTGTTTGATTCTTCCAGTCCACTGATGGCTAAAACTTCAAAATATATCTAAATACCATTTGAGTTGAAATCCCTGGCTCTAGAGTTTCATACTTCTCTTGATAATATGGTTATCTGCATTCTTTACAGTCGTACCTCGGAAGTCGAACGCCTTGCGAGTCGAACGTTGTGGCTCCTGAACGCCGCAAACTGTCGCAAACCTGGAAGTTAGTGTTCCGGTTTGCGAACATTCTTTGGAACCCAAACGTCCGACGCAGCTTCCGTGGCTTCTGATTGGCTGCAGGAGCTTCCTGCAGCCAATTGGAAGCTGTGCCTTCGTTTCCGAACATTTTGGAAGCTGAATGGACTTCCGGAACGGATTCCAAGGTACAACTGTATTACAGAGTGAGATCAAAAGAGAGGGTTGAGAAGGAAAGGACACAAGCTGTTAAGATACACGAAAAGGCGCCCGAAGCCAGGTGTATTGGTTTTACTTTGTCAAGTTTGGATTTATTCTTCCTCTTGTCAAAACCACACAGCATGTTTTATTTCAATGTTTTAAACAACTTGCTGACCTTAGAAAGCCATTGGTACCTTTTATTCAGATATTAACTTCTACAGAACCTCTATAGAAATTCCATTTCTATGTAGAGAAAGCCGCTCTTTTGTGGCACTGCAGACTCCAACTCCCATCAGAACCAGCTGGCATGGCCAATGGTCAAGGTGATGGGAATTGCAGTATCAGGAGTGCCACAGATTCCCTATCCCTTGACTATTTTGTTGTTGTTTTGGTTACACATGCTTATGTTGGATTCATAGACTTGCAAACTCCTCAGCATTTATCCCGTGAAGTTCCCAGCCCCAAATTTCTTCAGGGCACCATTTTGGGGGAAACAATAAATCTTCACGCTCTTTTTTAAAAAGACTACTCACCATGGTACTCACCATGAAGTTGTTACAGTAAGTAACATTTAACTTTTGGGGAGCGGAGGGGTACCCTTGAGTACCCCCAGGAGGAAAAAAGCACTGCCTCTGACCATTTCAGCCCTGCCTTGCTGGCTTCTGGGTGAAATGCAAAAACAACTCCCTGCCAGAAACAAGCGCATCGAGAGATAGGGAAGGAACATACCACCAAATCCAAGCGTACAGGGGGAGGCACGAGATCTGAATTTGGGGAGGGAGTGGAGTGCAGTGCAGGGGGCGCAGGAATTCCCCAACAGCTGCAGGAGATGGAAACGAGGAATGGGCAGCGGAGGTGGGAAACTCTCCGAGGCCAAGCGGCGCATCGGCGGAGAGGCCTCCCTCCCGGCTCCCGTCCCCGAGGGTGCCGAGCTCCTCCCCGCCGTCCAGAGCGCTCTCCCTGGGTGCTCTTTGGAAACTCTCCGTTGTTACTGCAGCCTTCGTATGCGAGTAGATCCCCGGCAGCCTGTGCTGCCCAAGGCCGTCGATGCCGCCTCCTGTCCTGATTGACACCGGAGTTGGTACATACGGGGTCTGTCACGGGAGGCGAGGAGAAGGGTGTCGTTTGGTCTAAATATGGCTTTTCTGGTCTGCCCCCTCCCCGTCTCTCCATGTTACCTTGGCGCCACCACCATCATCAAGGCTGCAAGGGAGACAAGAGGCAGGCGCAAGGCAGGGGCGCAGGTCCCGGAAGGGGGAGATGCACACAAACACACACACAATAACAACACACAGAGGCAGTTTGCACAGCCTCCCGCTCGGAGTTTGTCAGCAGCCAACTCTTCCCCGGCGGAGAAAGGAGCGGCGGCAGCGCTGCAGCTGCGACGTTGCGCCAGCGAGCGCGCAAGAGTTGTGGCTGCAAAAGCAGCTCCGGGGACAACTAGATAAGGACGGAGCGAGGAGCCCACACCGCTGGTTGTATCATACACAAACACACGCCATTAAAACGTGCAAGACGCCGAAGGCCACACGCACATGTCACACTACAGAGATCTCCCGACAAGCCGCCTCTTGCAACAGGCGCTTCCAGCAACAACAACAGCAGCAACGCTGAAGTCGTGCACGACCCGCGCGGCCTCCCGGAACCACGCAAATGCCGCGCGTGGCCAAAGGCTGCGTTTTCTTTTTATTGTGCATTTCTTTCCCCTCGCCCTGCCTCCCTCTAACTCAGACCTGGAGGCGACCTCCACGCACCTTTCTTTTCGGCATGATGTCCCTTCTGCGGGCCGCCGAAGGGAAGCGACGAAGACGCGGCTGCCGCTATTGCTCGCTCGCTATTGCTGCCGCTGCTGCTGCTATGACTGCCACCGCCGCTGCACAAGCGCAGATCTCGCGTCCTCCTCCGGCGGTGCCTTACGAAATGTCCCCGATCCGCGGCGGCCCCAACGAGCAGCGGCGGCAGCAGCGGCAGCCTGGGCGCTCTCGGAGGAGCCTTCCTGGGGGCGCAAGCGGCGGCCTCCACCCGCTGCCACTAGCGACCGCCCGCCTCGTCCGGAGAGCGAAGGAGAAGCGCGCGCATGTGTGCGTGTGTTGGGGGGGATTTGCACACTCCTGGATCGTGATTGGCTCCCCCGTTCGGTAGCCCCCCCTCCGCCGCAGACGACTAGCGAGGGGAAGGCCTTGCGGTTCAGATGCAGGGCACGCAGGGGCGAGGCGGGATCCTGCCATTGGCCAGCCGGCGGCGCGCGGAGGCTTCCTTCCCAAAGGAAGGTCGGAAGGAGAATGGCGGATCGCCCTGTCTCCATTTACCCCGAGTGTAGCGGGGAGAGGAGGGTTGCTTCCTTCTCCACCCTTCCGCGTTTGGCACAACTGGCTCCCCCCTCCTCCAAAGATCCTAACATGTCCTTCTACCTCATCGTTGTTGCCATAATGTTGATATCGAGACCATACCCTCCAGTGAAAACAGGGACATCCTAAGGAAAAGCGGGACATTTCGCAATCAAATCAGAAACAGGGACGTTTTCAGTAAATCCGGGACTGTTCCTGGAAAATAGGGGCACTTGGAGGGTATTATTATTATTATTATACCGAGTTAGTGTGTAAAATGCTGTAGCCTACGAAATATGGTTGGCAATACTGTAAATCCCTGCAGCCCCGATCCATTCGTCTCTGATGCTTTTATTTTAATTTTACGCACCGGATTGCTTCCCTCTTGAGAGCAGATGTCGGTTGTCCTCTTCAGGCCATGCACTTCAAGGGAATTTCAAATTACGATATTGTTTGTTTCTGCTGCCTGCTCCGGAGGAAGCTGCTAGCTTCATTAAATATGGCCGGCATATAATCTGAGAGATTTCAACAGTCAGTTGAAAACCATCAGGTCATGGATTTGCCCTAATTTCACATACCGGTAAATTAGGCCTATATTAGCAGGAAGTGGCTAGCCTTGTGTCCTACTTTTATAGAGGACAGCCCACCCAAATTTGGTTTTTAAGATGAGGAACCATGAAAAGGTGTAGTAGGAACCTTGGAGATGACTGCCAGCAGTTAGCACAAGGTTACCAGATTTTTTCCAATGAATCCGGGGACACTCTTTAACTTCAATGGATTTTGTATGGGGACTGATTTGTAAATCCAGGGACTGTCCCCGGGAAATGGGGACATCTGGTAACCTTAGGTTAGTATCACTTGGTCATAAGGCTTCACAGGCTCGGTTGCACAATCTGGGTAAAGGAGGGGGAGAAAGTGGCAGTGGCAGGGCATCAGTGAAACAGGATGTGCCCTCCCTGCCTGTGATAAATAACATTCAGCCTTTTGTGTCATAACTTTACATTTTCTATCCCCTGTTTGTGAAAGCTCACATTCCCACCCCCACACTTTTGCATTTTGTGTTTCATACAGCTTTGTACTGTATTTTGTAAACAGAACTACTCCTAGGTACAGATCTTTTAAGGTTTCTTCTCCTTCTTAGCAGAAAGTGATGATAAAGTTGCATAGTGGAATATATTACTTTGGGACTATTAAGGCAGATCCACACCATACATTTATAAATCATATCCAATTCATGTTTAAAGCACATTATTGCCCTCAAAAAATCACGGGAACAGTAGTTTTCTGCCCCTCACAGCTTCAATTCTCTGAAACCCTTAACAAGCTACAGTTTCTATTATTCTTTTGGAGGCACCAGAGAGGTGCCAGAACTGAGTTCCAGTGAGTTCCAGCTGAAAAAAGCCCTGCCTGGGACTGAGCATTTTTAAATGTCATTGATTTGATGGAAGAGTTGAGTACTTCCTTTATTTACTTTGTCACTGAACTCAATGGGGCTGCCAGCGAGAGCTTCACCTTCAGCTACTATTACTGCTGGCTAAGGAAAGGCTTGTTTCTAAAATCATGCGTTGTGATACCCTTGTACCAGCAGCACTGCTATCACAAAGAAAACAAAGTAGACCACAGAGACACGGCAAGAATAGATTCTGGGGACACTAATGCTTGCTTGACAGCACAAGTTAACACTGTACTTCCACTTAATGGAGAACCCCAAATGACCTGCCATATTACACAGGGTTTGCCTCCTCAACCACGATGGAGCATAGCATTCCAGGTAACTGCTGGCCATCAAAATCACAGGGAATGTATACAAGACCTAGCTAGGGTAGGGAACAAAGGTCTGTCCTTTCAAGTTACGCAGCCCAAAGCTACATCATTCAGCCTGTCCTTACGTCCATGCAACTTTGGTTTAGACTTGATTTTGAAGTGCTTACATTCCCTGTCCCAGGTCATCCGACTGCCCGGGTCTGTTTATACATCCCCTTTTTGTCCAACAAATAGCCAGAATTTTTATTTATACCAAGACCTGTGAGGCACAACACCTGCCAATGCCATCTGCTTTGCTAGGGGAAAGGAGGTTAAAAAACAACAACCCACCACCCCTGTGGTTTGTTTAAAATCCATTAACTCCAAGTAACCTTTCCAATACCATTTGTAGTCAAATAAGGTTGGGGGGCTGGGAGAGAAATTGCCTTCCTTATATATACAGTTTATAGAACAACAGCCCAGTGAGTAACATTGAGTGTCACTATCTCCAGCGTCGGACAATTTAAATTGATTAAATTGCTACCTGGCTCAAGAAATGGTCCTGTTTGTAATCTGTTTTTAAAAAAACCAACAGCAATATATGGAATTTCCTTAAAACTCTCCATTCTGAAGAGCTTGGCTTGGTTTCCAGCAGGCATGAGCCCATTCCTCCCTGCTGCATTCATAACACGTCCAAATGGTGGTGGTGTTTGAACAGCCCTGAAGCAGAGGTGCAGTTAGGTAATTTTATGTTCTGAATTTACTGGAGGTTGGGGGGAGGGAAGGTAGGAAGTAATAGGCATTACTTCACTTTGCAGTGGTACCTCGGGTTACAGACACTTCAGGTTACAGATGCTTCAGGTTACAGACTCCGCTAACCCAGAAATAGTACCTTGGACTATATGGAATTGGCAGAAATGACTGGCAGAATCCGTGACCAGGGAGAAGAGTCGGTGGAAGAAGATTGGAAAAAGTTTAAAGACTATTTACAGAAATATTGTAAAATTAATGAATGTTAGAATGATGTTGGATAGAAACTAAGTGGTCTTTAGCTGTAATGCTATAAGGGAATATGAAAAAAAGGACTATTAATAGGTAAAAATCTAATGTTACAATACTTTAAGATTGAAGACTAGGATAAACAAAGAGGGGAGGGATTTGCTGAACTAACAAACTGAATTGGAATACAAAAAAGGGAGGCGTGAGGAGGTCAGGGAAATAAGCAAATGAAAGATAAGTGATGGAAAGACTGAATTGTTTTTAACTATTTTTATTTTGTATTTTTCTTTTTTCTTTTTTTCTTTTGTAATATTTTGAAAATCTTAATAAATATCTTTTTTAAAAAAAACAAAACAGAAATAGTACCTTGGTTAAGAACTTTGCTTTAGGATGAGAACAGAAATCATGCTCCGGCAGCGCGGCAGCAGTGGGAGGCCCCATTAGCTAAAGTGGTACCTCAGGTTAAGAACAGTTTCAGGTTAAGAACTGACCTCCAGAATGAATTAAGTTCTTAACCTGAGGTAGCACTGTACTTCAAATGGTCTTATGCAGCGGGAGGGAGGGGGAACTTTGTAACATGGCAACAACGAAAACGATTTCAGAATCTGGTAAGTCAGCTCTTATTGGTTTGGGAGTCCTGCTCATTCTACAGAGTGCCTGCCTCTTGAATGGCTGTCCCCTTAAATCCAGCCCTGGCAACACTACTGCCCTCAAATATTATGGTTATGGTGTTTCCAGGTCACTCAGGAAATTGATACTTGGTAGTCAAAGGCATTTTTATTACTAGGGAAAAAAATGTGGTTTTTTTAAGGGACTTCTTTACGTCACAGCTGTCAAAATGAAATAAATGCTTAAACAAACGTGAGGTACAAACTTTGCTTAATAAAGAGGCCCAGCAGTTCTAAAGAGATGGGGTGTTGGCCTGTGGCAGCGCAGTGGCCTGTTCCACTCGGATGTGGGGAAAAGGGCTCCCTTCCAGGAGCCAGAAACACACCCATGCTGGCAAAATGAAAACTTCCATTTATTGGTATTAGAAATGTCTTTTTCTAACAGCCATTTTATATTTCTATAAGTGAGCAGTTTATATTCATTTGTTAGAGTGCATCCAGATGTCTTCCCTCAAGGTGGTATTCTTTTTGTTTGCACTGTGTGATATGTCAATATTTTGTTCTGTGAACTGCCCTGAGATCTTGTGAGGTGTATGCTAAACAAACAAACAAACAAACAAACAAACAAACAGTGTACTTCCTCCCCTCCCCCCAGCACACACACAAACATGCAGAGTTAGTACATCAATTGCAATAGTAAATACTTCTGTAAAATGTGTGTTGCACAAGTAACCCAGAGTACTTGCTAGTGGATAAGAAATAGTTAACGATGAGCAGCTCAATTTTTCCTCTCATGTTTACAGAATTTTAACTTCTCACTCGATTTTTAAAAATTAATTGTTGCTGCTGCTTCTTTACATTGCTTTATTATCGATTTTTCCTCTTTGGGATAGAAGTTCAATACAAAATATACATATCTAGAACCTTTTCCCTGAAAAGCAGGCGTTCCCCATATCTGAACAGGATGAAATTACTATTACAATCTCAAGCTTTCCATTAGTCATAGTGTCTAGGGAGCTTCCAAGTCCCCACAGCTTCACTGCCAGTCTTTCTGAATTCTTGATTTTTCTGACTCATTTTCCTCTCACCATCCTGAAGTTTAGACACAAAAGAGGAAAGGGAGGATGCATTTAAATTCATTTGCAAAAAGCTAAAATTCATATCCATTATTTCTGCTGTTTTTATAGAGACAGCATGTGACAATTTGGAAAAAAACCTCTCATTTACTTTTGACAGATCTGTTGTCAAATTCTGCAAGATTATTTTGACCGGAAGATGCCTTTTTTGTGTAGCCTGGGAAGGCAACAGCAACCATGGCATGCAATGTAGGCAGTGTTTTAACACTCTCATAAATATGTTTTTAGTAGAGCTATATGAGGAAGAGAGACTTCTGGGGAAAGGAGCGTGAAAGACCGGCCCAAGACATTTTGGCACCTGAGGTGAACCACAAAATGGTGCCCCTTCTCCACCAGGGAAGAAGCGGCGAGTGAAGATAAATATCAGGACCAAAGCAGGGATAAAGATCTACATTGGAATCTGCTGCCTCTGTGGATCCTGCTGCCTGAGGCAGTCACCTCATCTTGCCTCATAGGTTGTCCGGCCCTGTATGTATGTATTTATTTAACACATGTAAAGCATCTAAAATGTTCTAAGTGCTGTACGGATGCTAAAAGATAACATTCCCTGCCTGTAGGCTCACAGTCTAGTAAGACATGATAAAAAAGGGAAAATGCATGGAGGAGGAAGAGGAAACCAAGAAATGGAGTACACGGATGGGGTCAGGTTAGTCTTTCCCTTGTCATAATATTGTTCCTGGGTGCAACTTCTCAACAGTGCTTGACCACCTGGCCAGTGACTTCCCTTCATTTCTGAAGTCCCAAGCCAAGAACATTGTCAAATGCGTAGGTCATAATAAAAAATACACAATCAATAACTGAACGATAATTTTCTTTTGAAAGAAATATTCTCAGAAGGTGTGGTATGTAATCTTTAACAATTTAATACAGAAATGCTATCTTGTTTCATTAGAAGGGATAACCATGTTTGATATTTTATCTCAAATCAGTTAGAGAATCTGCAAAATAGAATATTCACTATTAAGGAGCCAAATTCATATTCAAACATATTCTAACAAACATATTCAAATCTGATCAGTACTGTAGCCCATCCAGATTTTTAAAAATGGATTGAGAGTAGTTTCAGCTTCTTGTGAGATGAATGCTTTTACGGTTTCAAAGTAAAATGCAATATAAACTAAAATAGCTTTACCAAATTTGGGCACAAATTAGATGGAGGGGGCGGGGGAATGTTCAACTGTAGTCATTCACACAAATGAGGGTGTAAGTATTCTACCAGTATATGCTAGCTGAAGAAAAGATCGTTTTACTTCAGTCTGTCAATCTGTCACTGTTTTCTTCTGTCCATCACACATCCTCAGAAGAGCAGCTACCTCTCGGTGCACTCACATAAGATCTCTGCAGCTACCAAACAACACATTGCTTAGCAATGCCACTTTTATTTTGCAGGGGAAGTGTGGAGTCCTGATGCAGTGCTGTGTTCTCAATTGACATAAGGGCTCCATGCCAGTTCATTGCCAAAAATGCCTTTCTCCCAAGCTGCTGTTTGTGTTCCAGGAGTGCTGTTTTTGAAATAGTACCTTAGGGGGAGAAAGAGTGAAGGAAGGGCCCAGTGATATTAGGTGGGAAACTGATGCAAGGTTCCAGACATCTTATTTTATTTCAAAGTAAACACATTTGTATTAAACACATTTTTCAAAAAGCATAAAGTTTTTTCATATGCTTAGTTGGGATCTCCTTTGGTAGCAGGAGAAAACTAGTTTGTTTCCTCTTCCATGTGACAGCCCTTCAGATACAGTCATACCTTGGTTCTCAAACAGCTTGGTACTCAGACATTTTGGCTCCCAAACACTGCAAAACCGGAACTGAGTGTTCTGGTTTGTGAATGTTTTTTGGAAGCTGAACATCCTACACGGATTCCGATTGAGTGCAGAAAGCTCCTGCAGCCAATCAGAAGCTGTGCCTTGGTTTTTGAACCATTTCAGGAGTCCAACGGTTCGACAACCAATATACGACTGTATTTGAAGGTAGCTCTCATATCTCCTCTCAGTCTCCTCTTTTCCAGGCTAAATATACCCCGCTCCTTTAACTATTCCTCATGGGGCTTGGATCAGTGAGAACACAAATCAACTCAATGGGAATGAAGGCCTTATTTTATTCCTGCTTTGACCAGATTTGTCATATCATTTATGAAAATTCTACACAAGTAAAATTTTATTTTACTTTCCCCATGTTTTTCCATTCTCAACTCATTGATTGATGATTCCTGCATAAACAGAAGATAGCTCTTCAGTTTTACTCAACTGCTCCAGATTTCTAAATCTATCATGTGTGTCTTTCAAAGAAGTATTCCTAGCGAGCAATTACCCATAGTATATATACATACACACCTAAGTGGCTGTAGAAGTTTCCAGATCATTTCTGGCAATGACCTACTCATAAAGAAATCAGTATGTTTTCCCCATTCCTGAGGCAAGACATTAGGTTTCTCAGGCAGGTGGAGGTACAGCTCATTTGTAGGCTACATGCATGTAGATCAAGTGGTCTCCAATTGTATCTGAACTTCCCTTTGTTGTTAGAGGTAAGTGAGAGCATAGCTCAGTGGTAGAACATTTTGTAGTTGAAGGAGTCCCCAGAGCTCAGTCTCCTAGCACTTTCTCTTTAGTACTAATCTTACTTTGGAGTCTGGCAGTTATATTTTCTTCTGTATGTTGCCTCCTTTGTGCTGTCTTTAAAGGATGGATAAATTGAACCATGTTAGATATTTCTAGGCTGAAAAAGGAGAAAAATGACTTTTTTGGGGGGGGGGGTACTCAGCTTAGCCTGTTTTCCAGTGATTCATCCAGATCTTCATTTGTGGGAATCCCCACACTTGAGACCTGTCATTTGACTGTTCTCTCATCCTCCTTGTGCTCTGTTCATCGTTACGCAGTTCTGATGTGCCATTCCAAAATAGAACAAAATGGATAATAACTTTTCAGAGCCAGAAAGTCACATGTGGTTTGACTTATGAAATGAAATATAAAAGCTAGCCAAACTTTCAGTAGAACTGCTGAAGGAGCTTCTAGGTGCAAAAGGAGGGTGTTTTCCAGCTGTCTCCTGGAACGCATCCACTTTGACTATCTGTGGCATCATGGCCTCTCTGGAGACACAGCCTCTGCATTCTGCAGTGCATTTATTTAATTATGCTTGCCTGTAACCTGGTGACTATAGAAATGGGATCTGTGGAAATCCAAAGATTTAGGGTCTTGGTGTAAATGTATCCCTGAGGGCAGCCAGAAAGGGGAAATGTAATGGTCTAAACTGGACCTCAAAAATACATGGGGCTGCAAAGCTAGAAGGTTTGCTGATGTATATTTGTATATTTATTGACTTGAGCTACATACAGTCTTCAGGCCACACAGTGTGGTATATTCCTGCTGAGATGCTAAATACAAAGAAGCACAATTACAATTATTAAGAATAGAAATAATAATCTGGAGAAAATCCATACTGTAACTTTGGTTAACGTGGATAAAATGGGCCCATCAAAGAGAGAAAGGCGGAGAAGAACAGAGGGGCTGGATCTAGACACATCAAAGAAGTGTTTCAGTTAAACACGTTGTAAACTTTGTATGAGAAATCACATTGGCAAAAATGTTGAGGCAGAGAGGAAGGACTCATTCTCTGAGTTTGGGTCTGAATATAGACAAAATGGCCCCTTTCACACACAAGAGTGAAGTAGATTTGTAGGCCTGGGAAAAACCCAAGTTATGCAGAAGTGTCAAATATCATTCAGAGGTAAAAGCAACAACTCTGAATTGGAGATACACACCCCTGCCTGCCAAAAATAATCTAAATGAGGACTGAGCATACTCATCTGGCACAGAATACTCAGTGACTGCTGGGCAGGGTAGGAAAATGGGGGCAGGGAGGAAACGGAATGGAGTGTTCTGCAAAAATGGCTGGCTGAAATGCTAAACTGAGTACTCCATACTGGAACATTATGTTGCAGTTCCCACTTGTCAACTCTATTTCAGTGAAAGCCCAGATTATTTTGGCTCATTTGCTCAAAGGATGGTGGCATGAAAATCAAAGACCAGCAAAGGGATTTGAAAGAACTTCCTCACATTTGGCTTTGTACAAATTAGCATCTTAAAATGCAGCAGGGCTGTCTTCCCCCCACCCCACCAGTGCATTTCAAACTGCATTTGCATTTTACTGTGTGCACCAGGGAGAGGTCAGAGAAGTCTTCACCTGTTTGGTTTTCCCACACCTGCAACCCGCCCCCCCCCCAGCACCTATTTGTGAGTGAACCTGTCACCTGCGCAGCCATCTGCTTGTGTGCAACGTCTGTCTCAAATGTGCACACCACAGTTTAACTGCAAAGCGAATGTGGCTTATGTTTTCAAATGGGATGGAAGTTGGTTTGATGGGAAGCACGTTGGTATTTCTCACAAAACTACAGGATAGATATAGCTTGCGGCTAATGTCGTGTACACTGTTTCAAACACCAGCAGTAGAAGTGTGCTGGAGGCAGAGTAAACAGTAATGTACACAACCAGTAAAGTACACATTATACTCTTGACAGGTCTTCTTGTATGGAACTGTGCCATCTAACAATACATTCCTATGAGTTATTCGTATGAGGTGCCCCGTTCCCTTGACAAAGCTATCAGTATATCTACATAACAATATAACCACTATAAAGGATTATTTTTGAGATCAGAGTGTTCTTCACTTTGCTGATCACAGCAAATGCGCTAGTATTAAAGCTCTTTACCCTTTTAGGATCTTTAATGCAAATGATGGTCACTAATAAATTCAGTTTGAAGGGATGATAAACTAGTCCCAGCAATAGTGAAGTTTTATGTGGATACATTGTATTTATATATTTTTCCAGAAACATCAAATCCTTGGTGCAATTATTCTCTGTTCTACAGTCATACCTATATGGAAACCAGGATAATGTTCCACGGAAGCTGTTGCACCACACACGTCTTTAAAACGTCTAGAAAAAGTGGTGGGAATACAATTCTATTAGGACACTTTTAGACATGCACTATAGCAATTTTGTATCAAGAAGCAGAAGGAGTGTTTAGACAGCTTTCAGAACAAGAAACAATGGTTACCAAAAAAGCTTACATGGGGTGGAGGATGAATCACACCACAAACACAACTACTGGATCTGATCTGACATTCCAGCTGGTAGAATCGCAGTTAAATCTCATTTTTACCACATGACTTGCAATCCTAGCTCCTTCAGATATGGCTCCTCTAAATCATTAAACAAAACACAAGTTGCTATTCTGAGAATTTTTCATGATGGGACCTGAACTATTTGGTTAAAAATGTCAAACCAAAATTGGATCCCCAAATCACTGCATCCGTTCTCAATGACATCTCTAGAAAATAAATAGCATTTTCTAATCCTGGGGGTGGGAATGGTTGACATCATTAATGGTCAGGCTACATGGGAGAGCAGTAGACCCATGTGTCAGAGTGGAATTGCTTCCCAATCCCTATAAAGAAAAAGGGCAACTTAAAGTGCAGTTAGGCAAACAGAACGGAATCACCGTGCTTTTCTGTCGTCGGTGCAGTTGCTTTTATTGGTAGGGCTCCAAAACCAGAAGTCAAGAGAAGTGGCAGATCATCTGCTCTGCATGTAGAATGTTCTGGGTGCAATCCCTGGCATTTCCAAGTAGGTTTGCGAACCCTGCCTGTGACCCTAAGAGCCACTGCTGGTCAATGAGGACAGTAAAGGTAAAGGGACCCCTGACCATTAGGTCCAGTCGTGACCGACTCTGGGGTTGCAGTGCTCATCTCGCTTTATTGGTGGCCGAGGGAGCCGGTGTACACCTTCCGGGTCATGTGGCCAGCATGACTAAGCCGCTTCTGTGAACCAGAGCAGCACACGGAAATGCCGTTTACCTTCCCGCCGGAGATTCAAACCGCTGACCTTCTGATCGGCAAGCCCTAGGCTCTGTGGTTTAACCCACAGCGCCACCCATGAGGACTCAATATAAGGCAGTTTCCTTGGCTATATCTACTGGGGGTTTGCCTGAGACTCTGGAGAGGCGATGCCAACTGGGTACCAGCTAGATGAACAAACAGACCAATCTAGTGTATAGAAGCTTGTGTCATCTTCAGTTGTATTTTGCCCCTGAGGTCCTGTGGAGTTTCCTGAAAATGTAGCAGGAACAGCAGGTTCTCTCCCCCCCCCCATCTTGAATTAAATAATACTTTGCGAGACATTAATGAGTTCAGCGTAATAAATGGATTAACATTTGAAAGCAGAAAGATGCCTTCAACCAAAAGTTCAGGTGAGTTTTTTATTTTTATTTTTTTTAAAAAGCCGGAAGGGGTCTTGTCATGTCACAAAGGGAGCCGCCACTCTCTTTTCTTACAATACCCAACAGCAGAATGGAACCAAAAGAGCTGTAGCCTTTGTGTAGGTGGAATACTGAAAAACAGTACAATAAAAGGCCGACAATTCTCCTTGGAATGAGCCTTCATTAGTATCTTGGCAGCATGCCCACGTGCCACAGAAAAACTCACATTTGGTTCACACTTTTTCTTCAGCATGGCTAAGAGCTGATGGCTGCAGACACGTGACGGCATCTTTGGCATATGAGCCGGAATACTGGATGGGAGATGGAGACCGACTTCTCAGTTTCTCCAGTGAGGCAGAGAATTGTTTGAAATTTTAGCCTAGTTAAAATTCTTGCACCAGAGCCTTCTCTCAGCCTGGCCCCATTTTCTTCTCTTACGATTATTCTGCTTCCAGGGGAAAATGTTTACCCAGTTTGCATCTGGGAAAGCGATTGGAATTTCCAAATATAAAGGATGTTGTTGATAAGGCGAAGACAAAATAATGCTGTTTTGATGCTGCTGTTTGGTTTTTGGAATGTAAAACTACAGAGCTGCCAAGCTCTATGAATGCTTGGAACAAAATTTTGACTGACAATTTTAGACATCGGCACTGGGGCTTTATGCTCAGATGTAAACTTCCAAGCATAAAACTAATCACTAAGGAGAAGGATAGGAGGGCATTAGGACCCTTCTCTCACTATGTTAGATTTTTTCCTAATCTATTGCTCAAATTATTTTTTGACATTTGGAAATTATATTTTTCAGTGTGCGTGTGGGAAGTCTAAATAGTTCTTCCGTATCTAAGAAGCTGATTTTTTTTTTTAAATTGTAAGAACACTTCTGTCTCATGGCCCAAGTCACTGGCAACACCACCTTGGTGTGTTATGATGGCCACAACAACTATTTGCAGTTGAACAATCTGCAAAGAGAGCCTATGATGTGATGAGCAAGACTTAAGCATGCAATCTTTGGTGACAAGGGGATGCTCCATATAGTACCAAGAGAAACTATGCATTTTCTGAAATAACTCTTTAGTGCAGGGATGGACTTTGGCATTTCAAATTTCAGCAGCACCTTGTGCAAGGCCAAAATTCAGCACCCCCTGCCTCATGCCTTCTGTTCTGCTTAATTCAATACATCATAGTTGCAATGCCCTGCAGCACTCCCTAGATGGACTGGGCCTCAAATATTACCGGATATATTTTAAAGAGCAATACAATGAATGTTTTAATAGACCAGTTGCACTGACTCCAATCATCATGAAGTGTTTTGAGAAACTGGTGCGCCGTCACATTATCTCCTGTCTTCCATCAACTTTTGACAACTACCAGTTTGCATACAGAGCAAATAGATCCACAGAAGACGCCATCAATACCACTCTCCATGCTGCTCTGTCCCATCTGGAGCAGCCGGGGAGTTATGTGAGGCTGCTGTTTGTGGATTTTAGCTCTGCTTTTAACACTATCCTCCCCCATAGACTGGTGTCCAAGCTAGAGGCGATTGGACTCTCCAACTCCACCTGTCTCTGGGTTTTGGATTTTTTTGTCAGAACGTTCCCAGAGGGTTAGAGTAGGGTCACACATGTCCACAGCCCTTAGCCTTAACACCGGCTCACCACAGGGTTGTGTGTTGAGTCCCCTGCTCTACACTATCTATACGTATGACTGTACAGCCATCTATTCCAGCAACAAAATCATCAAGTTTGCTGATGACACTACGGTGGTAGGGCTCATTTCAGGAGGGGATGAGTCCGCCTATCGGGACGAGGTGGAGCGGCTCTGTGTTTGGTGTGGAGAGAACAATCTGGCTCTTAATACGGCTAAGACCAAGGAATTGGTGGTGGATTACAGGAAAAAAAAGGCGGACATTCAGCCCTTGTATATCAACGGGGAACGGGTGGAGAGGGTGGCGGAATTCAGGTTTTTGGGAGTAGCTATCGATCAGGGCATGACTTGGAGCGCACATACCACTGCTCTGGTGAAGAAGGCCCAGCAGAGAATTTATTTCCTCAGACTTTTAAATAAGAACAATCTGAGTGAGGGACTGCTGGTGTCCTTCTACCGAGGCTCCATAGAGAGCATTCTTACATACTGTATTTGTGCTTGGTTCTCCAGTTGTACAGCTAGGGAGAGGAAGGTGCTCCAGAAGGTCATAACCACAGCCCAAAGGATTATTGGTCATCCTCTCCCATCTTTGGAAGAACTGTACGGTTCCCGTTGTCTTAGGAAAGCAAATAACATCCTGCAGGATTCATCTCACCCGGGACACTGTCTGTTTGCACTACTGCCTTCTGGCAGAAGATATAGAAACATCAAGTCAAAGACAAATAGACTGAAAAACAGTTTCTATCCAAGAGCTGTGGCCCTTTTGAATGCTGTAACTCGTTAGTGTGACCTGGGAGTTTGATGGGTGTGGTGTGGGTGTGGCAGGAATGTGGTTTGTTTGGTTGTTGTTGTTGTCTTGCTTTTGTTGTTTTAAGGGATGGCATCCAATTTCGTTGCACTTTGTGCAATGTTGCACTTGTGTAATGACAATAAAGAATCTATCTATCTATCTATCATCTATCTTAATGAGCATTGTGGACATTTTTCACTCTGGCAAAGAAGTGGAAATCGGCCCTAAGGAAGAAGCCTAGCAAAAGTGAGAACTCTATGTATGAATGACAACATTTGATAGACCACTAGCGATTGCATTTTTTAGAGGTCCACGAGACATGACATAATGCATGCCTAATTTTTAAAAACCATGCTCTCTCTTTTTTCAAGACTACATACACTCTAAATATCTAGCCAAGCAAGCGAAATCTTACTCATATCAGCTGTTTCATACAACTCTATGGAAGTAAAATAGTGCCCTCTAAAGGAATTCTGTTTGCCTACAGTTGATTAAATAGCTTTTCCCATTCCAATTCCTTGTCCAGGAAAATAACAGTCATAAGCTAGAAACTAGAAAGAGGCACTATTATGGAAAATATTCCAGATCATTTCAAGTTGGTGGAATGAAACAGACTCTCCTCAACATTTAACCAGTCATATAGTTACTAAGATGTGCAATTCATTTAAAGAAAGGAAAGATGAGCTTCACACACCCATTGGCAATTCATTCATTTTTAGGGAATGCTTTATTCCCCAAACGACTTATTTTTTGTCACCAGAAATTCTGATGAGTTATCAGAATGGGAGGTGGTTGGTGGAGAGTTCTGATGCCAGAGTGGGGTGCATAAAGTTGTGCCTCAAAATCACATACTCTTTGAATATGTAAGCATTTTTTTTTTTTTTTGCCTAGATGTCATTTAAACAAACCATTTATTTATAGAGTTGTGGTAGTTAAAAGTGACTCTGCAACTGCACCCTTTGTTATGAGGCCTGGTTAACTGTGCTGCTGCACCTGTTAATCTTTGTTATGAAGAACAAGCCTGCAACCACTTGGGTATGTATTTGTAGGCTTGAGTTTGTCTCTTTACTTTACAGGTCAGCCTTCTCTAACAATAATCAAAAAGCTACCCACATGACGATTCCAAGAAGACACCCATCACCACCCTCTAGGATCTGCACTCCAAACGGAATGAAACTCAAGAAGAGTGAACATCAAACAGGTCTTTGAATCAAATCACAAATGCACTAGTGTAGAAAACTCACCATCCTGCTGATAGCTCAGTTGGTAGAGCATGAGACTCTTGATCTCAGGCTCATGGGTTCGAGCCCCATGATAGGCAAAAGATTCGGGGTCCCTTCCAACTCTACAATTCCATGATTCTGTGAAACATTTAATAAGACCTGTTAACCCTTATTGGAATCTGCAAACATTGCTTAGTACATGCAGGTCCTGACACGTGTGCAAGGACACCCGCACTGTCCTTTTTTAGGACAGAAGATACAAGGCCAAATATCTAGTCCACCGCTAGCAGCAGTTTGAACTTTATTGGGAAGGAGATTTTCTTATGGATTGTTCCCAGTGCAGGATTTCCCACAAACGCATTTCTCATTGGAATAACTTGGGTACCACTCTCCCACAACTAGGGTAGAGTAAGCATATTTTAACTGGCGGAGCCAACAGTTGCTGTTAGCGTTCATTTTGCAAAGGCTTTGATAAAAATCAGATACGGAAATGGTAAAGCTAAAAAAACAAAAAGCTCAATATAAATACCTACTTCTTTCTAAATATATGTACCATTGAGAGCTATATTAACGCAAAACAAATATGTGGATGGAGTTCTCATGCAAACTGCAGTTAATCAAATCTACTGTGTGTATCCTAGCAACATGCTAGTAGCCAGCTGACAATAGTACTGAAGGACAGCTTGCTTTTTTTGTACAGATATCACTTAGATTTTATTACTGACTGACTGAAATAATTTTATTGGGTGAAGGATACATTTGGTCTGGAGAAAAACGGAAGTTTCTGTGTTCTGTGCCTCTTAGAAGCTTTGTGTTAGGAATAAAGGGGGTCAGTAAAAGTGAAAGGATATTTTCTTCTAATAAGTAAATTAGAATAAGCCATTAGGAAATGAACAAAATATGGCACGTGCCTATTTCAGAAGTCAGAATTTTGACTTTTGAGAGATATGCTATGTTGGCATTTTATGCATGTGCAGCAGCACAATTCTTTTCATACCTCTGCAACCAACTGGTATCCCATGTGTGGTGAAAGGAATCTTTACATGCTTTTTCAGTCAGTGAAAAATGGTTTCATTAGTAAAATTAAAAGATGTCAGAGACAGAAATGTACAGGAGGGCATCAGTGTTGGAAGTAGAATGTTGGTGTTTCATACTGTTTCAGCCTGATCACATAGGACTGTTATTATGTAAAGTCTTAACGTAACCCACCCCAAACTTTGAATAAGGTGGGAAAGGTATGGAGAGGTCTAAACCCTTTTTTCTTTTTCTTTTTTTTTGGAAACAAATATGATCTACACAAACCCATCACAGAAATATTTTAATATAAATCATTCTGTTAAAAAAAAACACCCAAGCATTGTTCCAAGGTAGAACTTTTGACACAAAATATAAAGTTATAAAAACAAATTAAACATTACATAATAAATAGATATTAAAAATCAGTACAGATGGTAATATTTTTATAGCATTAGCTCTAAAACAATTCTTTTAAAATACATACTATATTCTTCTGAATCATAAAAATGCTTTGTTTTATATTACAAGAAAAAACATTATCGCCCTTTAGTGTTGGATTAGAAATGCAAAGGTTTTCAGTGCTATGAAGCTCCCTCTCCAGGCTACAGGCCACACGTCAGCTGCTGGGACCCTGAAGCTGCTGCACAAGGGGGTGCCAACAGGTGACAAGTGGAAGACCACAGCGAAACACTTGTCAAAAGTTCCCACCAGCTCTCACAGGCGGATCACAAACAAATGTCAAGATGGAGTTCATTACAGGCGGATCACAAACAAATGTCAAGATGGAGATGCTGAGATTCTGACTGGAAACTTTGAAATGGTCAAGCTCCATCTATATCGCAGAGCAGAATACTAAAATCAAACCTCCACAATAGCTATTAGACCTGCCCCCAAAATCCGCTGTGGTCTTTCCCACAAGGTTTCAAAAAGCCTGGCAACTAAACTAGTAGCTGAGGAGATTGGCAAAAACCAAAGGGTACTTTGGAGCTGTACGGACCCACAACTTACGTCAAGCCAAGATGGCATCTCTAAAAAATCCAGGTTAGCCAGCCAAAACGAAAATGGCAACTGGTAGCTACATAGCGTAATGAACCAAATGGACAGTTACTGTTTCTCATTGTGGAATTGTTTCCTAATTCGATTCTGTAGCAAATGATAGTGTGTTTTTCTTCTTTGCCTTGCCTTTAACCTCATTCTAGAACACCAGTATTCCTTTTGTCTGTCTGTGAGCACTTACTCAATATCTCTTGCCCCAACAAAGTCACTGACAGCTTGAGTTATCTGTTTAGATGGATGCATGCAAGGGGAGCGGGGCCACAGAGGCACCAAGTTTTAGTCCCTGTCCCTCTCTCCTACTCAACAGTTGCCATCAGAGGCTGAAGCATCCTCATCATCATTGCTAGGAGACTCAACTGCAAGTGCTCATAAGGCCTCTGACAGGCCTAAAGAGGTCAAAAGCTTTAGGGTGGCAGAGTTCTACATGCACACCAAAGTGAACAGGCTATTTTTCATCTCTCAACAGCTTTTTGCACTTTATGTGGATCTGACCCAACTCAACTATGTTCCCTAGATTGGGACAATTGTCTATAGCCAAAATAAAAGCAGCCCCAAAAGGTGAAGTTGGTGCTTTGCTTCAGCTGGACAATAGTGCAAGTCCAACAGATGTATTTAAGTTGAGGTCTGGACTGCTGCTAACCAATTCTTTTGCTGATGTTTTTAGATTGCTTCCTATTCAAAATGTTCCATATAAGTAGCACAAACTGAGCATTTTACACAACCAAAGAATTGCAGTTAAAACTAAGTGACACAGCCAAATGTACATTTTTACCAGCCATAGCACTAGATCTTTCTAAGTCTCATATAAACATTCCCAGTTACGTCTTGAAAGTGAACAAAAACTAAGTATTAAAACAAATCCAATTTATTTGATCAAATATCATAGTATTTTCCATTATGGCATTGCAGGCTAACCACCTGCTGATGGAAAGGAATCTGTTAGAAAGAGGACAGAAGCAATTTTCAGCAGCCACCTGTACCCCTTTCAGTGTCGCCCTGAAGTCTGCTCCAGGGGGGTTGGAGGATGGACTGGAACAGATTTAGGAGGAGAGCTGGGTATTGCAGAAGAGAAGTGGACTGCAAATAATTGCCTTCCTTCCAGTTCCATTGACTAATTCTCTTCCATCCTCCGACAGCCACCACCGGATAGCACATCAGGCAATATTTAATAAATCCACTAAGAACAACTGCACAAGGTTGTGTCGGACAAGTCCACTTCATTAAGTGGACTGTGCTCATGGCTGCAATCTGCAGCCCATTTACAAGAGAGAAGGTTTGTTAATGGGATTGGTGTGATATGCGGGAGTGTGGCTGATGACAAATTAAGCAAGTGCTAGGTTAACCTAAAATGTGGCAACGCTTTTTCACTTCACCATTAAACCATTTTCTCATACGCATTCCAACAGAAGGTGAGAAATTACGAAATTATCTAGAGTCCCATCAAGTCCTACATTCTATTTGACTGAACGACAAAATCAGATTCCCTTCTATTATAAGAAAAATAGACTCGGTATTGCTTTTCTCAATATTTAGGCTTATTATGCAAGACCAGATGAACGAGCTGATGGGTTGAAAAGTCATCATAATATGCCGTCTCCTTTGAACTGTTCTCATTTCTTAGTTCAACAAAATGTTTGCATTTAACCTCTGCTGTATTGAAACTATACTACTTGGGAGACTTCCCATAGCAGACACTCCCTTCCCTGATGGTACAGAGGGAGGATTAAAATTGCCCTCAAAACTGGTTAAAGTCATTTGTAGCCCTAGAGAAACAATTTAAAGAAGAGTAGCGATGGAAATTACTTTATTACTGGGGGGGGGGGGAGGAATTTCAGCTATTTCTTTTTGTGGCCACATGCAAAATGTTTCGCTAATGATGTCACGCAGAAGCACCCTGACTCACTGTGCCACCAAGCTGTGTACATTTAAAAGTGAAGGATGGAAAAGATCTAGAGAAGACGGGAGAGATTATTATGAAGGTGGGCGGGCAGAGAAGACTGAATAGACTGGGTAGGACTGTGCTAAGAAACCCGACAGATTGGTATACCTCTATCAGTCACCACTTTCAATTGCTTAGGGCACCCTAGAGAAAAAAAGCTGCGTTCTTGATGACACATCAGGCTACATATCCCAATTTCCCCCACGTATATATTTTCAGTCACTTCATATTTATAACGATATCTGAAAAGTTTTAAAAACTATAAATAGCGCATTAAATACATGTACTCTTTACACATATGGACTTTCGCAAAATATAATCATTGCAACAGTACTTCTTCAACCTCATCTTCCAAGTATTCAAAAGCCTTCACTGCTGGTCTGCTTGCTGTGTGCTGCAGTCGGTGCCTTTTGGGATTGAAGTTTTTCCCTTCACTGAAGAAAAGATCGCCGTCGTCTTTTACATTGACCGTAGAGCCTTTATCCTGGAAACCATTGTTTGGGCCGCTGTCTTGTCGGAAAGTACCCAAATCATTTTTCTTAGGTGGAGTGATGGTGCTGGCACCGCTTCCAAACAGCTGCTCCATTAAGTTGGCCTTTTTATCTCTCTTCGTGTGGAGACTCAAGTCTTCCTTAGTGGGTTCATCAAGGAAATCGCTTTTTTGATTAGCCCAACTTGGCCTCCCTGATACTTTCCCAAAAGAAGGTACATAGCAACCAAATGTCAAATTGCTGCTTGGGCTTGTGGTCTCTATATTTTGCTGTTTCTGGATTTCTCCTTTCGTAACCGTATTGTGCTGGCCATATTCCAGAAAACCATTGAATAATTTCTCAGTTGCTTCTGAGCTCTGGTACGGCCTCTTACTTTTTTCCAAGGAATATGGTATAGTTACAGTCTCCGAAGTGTGCTCCTGTGAAGTAACTTTTATATTGATCTGCGTTTCCTTGTCAATTTCATACATCTTAGAAAGCAGAATTGCCTTCCGTCTTTCCTCTTCTTCGCTTTCATTATTTTGCATCCCATTTCCCAAACTATATATCTCTGTCTCCATTTTTGCTTTTTCTTCTTTTTCCGGCAGAATACTATTTTCCCTCTTTTTTCTCTCAGATTCTTCCTTTTCCCATTCTGTGGGTTAAAGCATCAACAACATTGACTTAGAATGATATATTATTATGTTAGTCACCTTTGTGAATGGCTTACAATGAAACACATTCTTGGTTTATACATAACCCAAGGCGTACTTGCTTATTTTACAGAATTCCATTCCCCTTTGAGTTCAAACAATTATATAAAGCTCAGTTTTGATTGATGTTGTCCCCATCAAGCTTTTGCAAATGATCTACAACTATCCCTACAACTCAGGGATGAGGAGCCTGTGGCCCTGCAGAAATTGTTGGACTCCAACTCCCAATATCTCTGACCATTGTCAATGCTGGCTGGGGCTGATGAGAGTTCAAAGTCCAAATGCAAAATAACTCAATTTATTCTGAAGTCCGGACCAGGTGAAATACTATTTCCACTTGAAAACTTTACATCATATAAAGCTCACCATTCCCGCCCCCCCTGAGCTCTACTTTTTTACTGGAGTTTTGGTCGATTTTTGAGAATTGTGCAGTGAGGTTGGAACCCTATGTTTAGTTAAACATGCTTGAGCCCATGTGTCATGACACAGCAGGTATGGGGAACATACGTGGGCTTCGCCATGCCTGGTAGCCTTCCACAACCAATAATTGCACTTGGTTCTGCACACATTTCTCAGGTTTGACTTCAGTGGCATTGTGCACGCATAAACTGAAAACTGAAGCAAAATTGTTCCACAAATGCAGTGACCTAGACTGTGTTGGTACTGAAACAACTCACCTGTCACTGTTGATAAAAACATCCCTCCACAATGCACAAAAAACACAAGTTTCCTGTATTGAAGCTTAACACTACCCTTTCTAAAGGGAAATATAATTCCAAAGGACAATTCTTGTATGAAATGAAAAAACAAAATGTTAATGGCATGTTTATTTACCTTTCTGCACTCCTTTAAATAAATGCAGAAGATGAGAACTGAGTATAATCTGAGAAGGAACAGGGCTAAAAAAATGTGTGAGCAGAATGACTTCTGCTGGTAAAATAGGGCTCCCTCCTCCTTGTATGTACTCTGTGTTGTCCACAAATCTACCTCAAAGAATAGATCAGAACAGATTTGGAAGGTATGCAGGGGGCGGGGGGAGGAAAAACAAGCCCCACTGCACGGCGTATGTTGTTCCGCCCGCAAAGAGGACTATTTTGAACACAGCCCATAATCTTTTCACAAGCAGCACAGCCAATAAATACTAAGAATCACACGTTTTATTTTCTTCAAGAAAAATAAAATTTCCTATGCTTACTAGCATGAAGTGTTTCACATATGAATTAATATCCTGCCTACTAAAAGTGCAATCCTGCACATGTTTACTCAGAGTAAGCAGTAAGTCTTATTCAGTCCACAGAGCCTTACTTCCAAGTGAAAAGTGGATAGGATGGCAGCCTCCGGTTGCAAATTTAAGTGCATTTTCTTACCATCTCTTAGTTTCTTGGCTCTCTCTTCCAATGCCTGCAGTTCTTGATCACTTTTCAGCCTTTCCTCTCTTTCTCTGCTCTGCTCTTCCTTGAAGCGTTCTGTTTGTTCTTTCCAGTCTTTAATTGACTGTTCCTGAAGGAAGTTTTAAATATAGAATTGAAGGGGGGGGGGGAATATAACATCACATTCTTCCTGTTGTTCCATCTGTGTAGGCGTGCCTGATCAAACAGTACCCCCTCTCTTGTGTGCCCTTGCAAAACCAATTTTTAGGGCACAGGAGCAAGGGAGGAGAGGGGAGAAGCCCCACTGAGCAAGCGGAAGTCCTTGTGCAGGGCTTCCGTAGACAGGTCTGGTTAGGTGAATGCTGCCTGAAGGATTATTTTTTTAAAAAAGATATTTGGAAAAGGATATGCTATAGCCAGTTGATTCAATGGCATTATATTAATTTCCACTAATGGAAACTTTGGCATCATATCATAGCTGCACAGAGCCTGATCCTCAAAACAAATAAAAGACATCACAGGGGAAACAGTTAAGAAACAGACTGTTCAACCTTTCCCCAAATCTACTGTTTCTTCAGGGCAAATCCTCCACTCACTTACCACTGGACGCGCTCACAACACTAATTTATATATTTATATACCACTGTAGCATCAAAATATACAGCAGTGGTTTTTTAAAAACATAAAACAGCTCCAGCTCATTGCTCCTGGAATCAGTTTCGAAAGGAGAATTCAAACATTGACATGGTACACTTAAGAGCCTATGGAAAAAAAGAGATGGGACAGACTCTCTTTCCTTTTCTGTTCTCGAATATGCAGTGTGCTCTGTCCATCCCCTTTTGCTTCCCCACCCATGTTCTCCTCCATCCCACAGTGCAACATCCAGAAGGCAGTGATAACATTTTCAGTATCTGGATCACACATGAAAATGGTTTTTTGGGGTTGGGGGGGGGGCAAAAACCTGTGAACTCCAGGGCATTTCTTCAGCAACAAGGCAGAGGATTATATCTAATCCAAACATTCAATTATTATTATTCTCCCCCACCAGTGTAAGGGTGCTGAATGCACAACCCACAGGCTGGATGAGCTCCCTCGCTGCACAAGGCTTTTAAAGTGGTCAGCCAGCTCCAATCTTCCTTCTTCAGCTCAGTGCTGGGCAGAGAGCAGAGGTTTAAACATCTTCTCTGAGCCCAGTGATGGGATGGAGATGAGTGTGGTATGTGCATGAGAGAGACGCCTCTGTGCCTACGTGTGTGTGAAGGAAAATGTATGCTCTGAGCTGTATGCGTAGGGCATGTCTATGAGAGGGCACAGCTCCTTTTGGCCATGTCCCCCACTAGCAGGTGACCCCTGGAGACTGGACCAATCCTGAATTTGTCCTTTACACTGTTTGGGAGTCCTCTCATTAACAAACTCATACTTTCAGTCTGCGTTACCTTCACCCCAGGTACAAAGGATAACAAGGCTCATTTTCAACCACCCTTTAGGAACTTATCCTTATTGCACTGGGAACAGTGATTTGCAGAATGCGGGCTAAACTCACCATTCTGAGATGTGCATCATCTTCCTTTTCCTCTGGTATTCCATCAGAAATAAAGTCTGGTGGTTGAGGAAATTCTACTGGAGAAGAGCATCCAGTAGTCTGGACTCCTTTTGTTATTTGTACTTCTCGTTTAGTATTCTTATTAGAAGCTGTAAATAAATGAATGCTCAATTCACATCACTTTTAAAATAGATTAATTTTAAACAGTCTAACATGAAGGCCAGTGTTTCCTTAGTCATCTGAAGCTCCTAAACATATACAGTCAAACCTTGGAAGTAGAACAGAATCCGTTCCATAAGTCCGTTCGACTTCCAAAACATTCGGAAACCAAAGCGCGGCTTCTAATTGGCTGCAGGAAGCTCTTGCAGCCAATTGGAAGCCACAGAAGCCCTGTCGGACATCTGGGTTCCAAAGAACATTCACAAACTGGAACACTCATTTCCAGGTTTGCGGCGTTTGGGAGCCAAAACATCCAAGTTCCAGGGCGTTTGGGATCCAAGGTACGACTGTACTAACCTGATAGTCAGGCGTCTGTCTGTAGAATAAGGGGATAAATTTTCAAATACACCCCCCTCTCCCAAAAATCTTCTGTAGAGTGTTGGGGGACCCTCCAGGGCAGATTTCAGGGCAGATGAAGGGTTTTCCAGGGAGAAGGAGGAATCACCAAAAGTTGGTTCTCTCACTGTTCCACAGATGGAAGCCTTAGCGGAGCAACACCACTGGATACAACTCAAAGCCCACATATTAGAAAATGTATAATGAAATTGGAGCTATGAAAAGGAAAAGTTACATCTCTTTGGAGGGTAGTTTTCATTCCCTATCAAAACCAATGTATTCAAAACTCAAACCTCTTGATGTGTCAGCCCATCTGATTCATTACCACTCTAGACTTCATTCTTCTTTTAATTATATTCTTGCCATACAATGACATTCATTGAATTTTTAATTGTGCCACTTCAGGATAAATATCATTTTGATTAAAAAAACACCTAAACATTGAAAGGATAAATTGTGGGGTCAAAATTCCAGAAATACTGGAGGCATTGATCATTATTGTCTTATATGACCCCTGAAACTCAGCTTGGCCATTAGATTTGCTTATAAAACTTTCCAGAAAGTGTTTACCTTTTTTCCTTGGTGCAGAATCAACATCTTTTTTGGGTGAAACTTTTAACATCCGATTAGCATATATATTTTTTGCATCCAGTTCTCTTTCTTTTTCCTAATAAAAAATGTGAATTGTCAAATCAGAAACACTTTTTCACTTTTCCTTTCACTTTTTCACTTTTCACTTTCCTTGTTTTACAGAATTTCTAGATACGATCTTCAAAAAGGTTATGTACTAAAAATATTTGCTTTTCAGCCTCTATAACAATTATTATGCAAGTCTGGCTTTACAATGTGCTTTACCGCCTGACATACAATGAAGAAGCAACTGGAGGTGTAAAATGAGCAAATTTGCCTATAAAAGACAATACAACAACAACAACAATTTGTACCCTGCCCAACAGTTTGGGTTGCCCTAGCCACTCCGGGTGGCTTCCAACATATATAAAAGCGTAACAAACGTCCCCATACAGGGCTGCCTTCAGATGTCTTCTAAAGGTGGTATAGCTACTTGTCTCCATGACATCTGATGGGAGAGAATTCATTGTTGTTGTTGTTGTTGTTGTTGTTGTTGTTGTTGTTGTTACTATTATTATTATTATTATTATTATTATTATTATTATTATTATATTTTACATAATTTTATTTATGTAGCACTAGCCAAAGTATTATTGTTGATGCAACTCCTGATCCAAGCCATGTTGAAACGACAACATTCATCTTGCAATATGTCTGCTTCAATGAAGAAACATACAACTATGAAAGACAAGAACGGTTTTAGGAATACACTCACTGCAGCCCCCTAACAGGAGTTGCCACTGCAAACTTATTCACTCAACACTTGAGAAACACTCAAATCCTGTTCATGAATGCTGCAGTCACAGTTATGACAATGGAAGTCACACGAGCAGGGTGCTTAATGACACGCAAACACTTCTGTGGAATGCTCTGGCGAGGTTTTCTCCATGTGCTTGGGTAGAATGCATGCTGCTGAGCGATGCCCCAAAGCAGTGACCTTTTTTTTTAGCACAGCACGGCAACTTTATAATCTGTTTAGCTGTAGTCCCCAGTCTGTGTCCGACACCCACTGGAGTGCCCAGGCAGATTCTCTACAACCAACTGCAGCTCATTTAGACTGCCATTACTGTGGAGTCCTTGAAAAAACTAACTTCACCTGTACAGGCATATTCTGTGCTGTGGGGTGTTTTGGAATATATATCACATCATTCAAATGCATAACCATGCCATCCATTTGGTTAAAGCTCAAAATACTACCATGGTGCAGTCCTGATGCAACCCCTGGGTCACCAGTGTGGCTACCTTGGTCCTGAAAAATCATGTGCTAAGGCTGTTCTATTCAAGAAAAGTTGCAGTTTTTACCTTTAATTTTTGACCTAGCCGTTGGACTTCCTCTTGGAGAACTTTATTTTCTTCCTGGGCATCACATAATTTCTTTTTCTCAGAATGCAACTGTCTTTGGAAACTACTATTACTGAGGTCAAGGTTCTTCTCCAAGTCCTGCAATTGAATATATCAGAAATATCAATTTCTCCAAATGTCTGCTAATTTTCCAAACTTGGACAACATGAAATAATTATTTAACGAGAGAGGGGTGACACTGTGACAGGTTCTTGGTTGTCAACCCATTGGGACAGGACCTTCCTCAACATGTTCAGGGAAGTTTTTAATCTGTGATATTTTACTGTATTTTTGGAAGCCGCCCAGAGTGGCTGGGGAAACCCAGCCAGATGGGCGGGGTACAAATAATAAATTATTATTATTATTATCAATGTTCATGGTGGTGCAAGGAATCTTGCCCATTTATTTTACAAATTGGTATGTTATTTCATTTTAGTTATATTTTATTTATCTCGACATTTTCATCCTGTTTTCCTATGAGAAAAGTCAAACTCAAGGCAGCTTATGCATAAAAATATAGAACAAAAGGGTAAAAAAACCTGACAATGAAATGAAACAAACTATCAACAGTAATTTAATCATCATCATAAACAGCTTCATAAAAAGCAGCAGCAGAAAACCAACATATCTTCAAAGACTTTGTTCATCCCTTTAATTAAGCTTTTGTAAAATTATACTTTGTTTAAATCTTTAATTCAACAATTAAGGTCAGATTCAAAGGTGCCACTCTGTTCATCAAAGGGGCACTTTCATGAATGGAAGGGACCTTTGATTCAGTAGAGGCATCTACAGAGGGAAGGTGGGGAGGCAATTTTAGCCAGCTGCCCATCCTTCATGGTGTTACAGAGGACTCCAAACCCAGAGAAAGTTTTTTTTTTTTGGGGGGGGACACAAGGATGGGGGAGATGGACAACTGGCAAAAGAAATATGCCTCTCTGTCTTCCAGTAGCAAGCACTGGGTGAGTCACATCATGAGGGGAACTCTGCTCCCAGGATCTTAGGATCCAACCCAGTAAATAAAATGGAAAGATGGATAAAGAGGTTCCCTTTATCTATTATGAAGTCCTATACATACCTACTTACTTACTTACTTTACTTATATTTAGAAGTAAGTCCCACTGAATACACTGGAATATTATTCCCAGGTAAGTACATATAGGAATGCAGTCGTTGAGATTTCAAGAAGTTGTGAATAACAACAGCATTAATGATTGGTGGAGCATAATTATTGGTGAAATTAGCATTTACTATATTTACCGTATATACTCGTGTATAAGCTGACATTTTCAGCACATTTTTTATGCTGAAAAAGTCCCCCTCGGCTTATACTTGAGTGAGGGTCCCACCCGAGCGCATTTCCGAGAGTGGCAAAGGTGGAGGAGGAGGAACAAGCAGCCCAAAAGCAGCACTTTCGGGCTGCTTGTTCATCCTCTGCTGCTGCCGCCATCAGCTTCTGCCTCTCAGCAGCACCCTTGGTAGGCAGGGGGACAGGAGGGTGGGCGGGGAGAGGTTTGTGGTGTGCTGAACCAGCTTATACTCGAGTCAATAAGTTTCCCCAATTTTTGTGGTAAAACTAGGCTTATATTCGGGTCGGCTTATACTCGAGTATATACGGTATTTATACATTGCATCCCCCCCCCCCGCGCCCCGCTATACCTTTTGCCAACAACAGCTTGGCTATTTCTATATATGCAATCCTATACAATGAGAAATTTATTAAGAATGATAAAAGGTAGTTTGAGTGTCGCCATCCCCCGTCCCCTACCTTAATTCTCTTCTCAGTGTCATCCAGCCTGTTTTCTGCTAAAGCCAGCTTCTTAGCCAGCTCATCGCGTTCCGGGAGGTGCCTGTCTTCAGCAAGCCTTCTCAATTTTTGCAAATTGCTTTTGGCCTTGTACAGCTCCTCCTCCGAAGCCCGGAGTTTCCGCTCCGTCGTTTGTTCTCTTTCTTGAGATCGTCTCAGGCGCTCCCTCAGTATCCTCATCTCGTCACTGTGCCGTGCCAGGAGCTGAGAGATTTCGTTTTCGGTGTCCTCAAACTTATGCAGGGCTTTCTCGTGCCTGTACTGAAGCCGCTTGAGCGCCCTGTTCTCTTTCTGAAGCTCATCGAGCTTGACATGCAGTTCCGTCAGCTCATTACGGAGCTCGTTGATTTTCAGCAACCTGGCAGAAAGAACTCTTTTTGTAACTAGGCTAATATCTTTGGCAGGAGACTCCCTGTTGAGGCTCTGGGAGCGAAACCCCCAGCGGATTCCTCGTTTGCTGGGCGCATATTTAGAGGCAATTTGCTTAGTGCCTGCAACAAAAGAAGATGTTGGTGTTACAATGAAAAGCAACAACCCACTGCTATACTTCTAATAATAATAATAATAATAAATAATAATAAAATTTTATTTATGTCCCGCCCTCCCCAGCCAAAGCCGGGCTCAGAGCGGCTAACAACAGCAAAATGATATAACATTATAAAATCATTTAATTATAAAATTAATTCAAATCAGATTAATGGCAACCATTGGGCTAGAGTTCTGTGAGGATTGCCAAAGGAGGGGGTCAGGCTGTGCCCTGGCCAAAGGCCTGGTGGAACAGCTCTGTCTTGCAGGCCCTGCGGAAAGATGTCAAGACACACAAGAGCTCTCCTTGCAGGCATGTTATAGGCATGTCCCTTAGTAATAGGCAACAAAAGTTCTGTACCATTTCTAAGACATTAAACACATAATTTCGGCTCTATTTCCAGAGAAAAGGAAATAATTCCTCACTGTATAGCAAAACTGGTTTAGCAAACCTTCAATCATTTACTTCTGGAGATCTATTCTAAAGGTGTTTTGATCCCAGCAAATCACCGCAAGAGTGGGTTATATCCTATTGTTGTGCCTCTACTGATGGAAGATGAAGGAGGCAGTTTTCAGAGATTTGTCCAGTTCGCCCTCCCCGGCACTTAGCTCCCCAAATCTGCTCCAAAGTCCTCCAACTTTCTAGAGAAGATATTGGGCGAGCGGGGTTGGATTGCAGGGGAGAAGGGAATCGCCAAAAATTGCCTCCCTCTCGGTTCTCCTGTCAGATACCTTCCAACAGCAGAGAAGCTCCAAATGAATTCTACACAGCCACAGTCAGAGGCTGGCTGCTCAAGAGAGCACAACAACTGAGCAAGTCAGACCAAAAACTGTGTAGTGGAAAGGAAGGAGAACGGTGCCAGAACAGCTCTGCGAAGCAAGTGGATCAGTCTCTTGAGCAAATGCCTCAGCAAAATGAGGGAAGAATTAGGTTTCAATTGCTCATTTAGAACTTGTGGAACTACAGGATTCCCCCCCCCCCCACGGACAGAAAACTCTTTTCTTTTTCATTCTTATTAAAAATAAAAACAACTTTTTATAAATCTATAATATGAAAAATAGAAGACTATAAATAATAGAGCACTGTTTGACCTACAGTCATACATACAATTTCTATGCTTACACAAGACGGAAAGGTTCAGCCAAACTTATTTTACTTTCGCATATGTTTAGGATTGCAGTTTAGCTTAGAAATCGTGTTTTACCTACCACTTACCTTGGTAATGTGCGAGGCTTTTCAAAGTCTGCGATTTGTTGCTTTTTTCTCCAGCGTTTGTAGACTGAGTGCTTATCGTTGGCGAGTGGTCAGAGCCGTGGGATGACTCGTCGTCAGAATAGTAAGAGTTGCTGCTTTTATCACTGTCTGATTTTCTGTTGGGTCCAGAATCGAGACTCCTTCCTCTCTCCCCCATTCTAAATAAAAATAATGTTCAAGACCTTTCCTCAAGGAATATTCATCTTGCCAGAGGACGGCTCACAGAGTCACAGTGGAAGTGCTGGCTGGCTGCTTGCCAATTCATCATTACCCTACATTCAGAAGAAGGGTTGCCGGCTCTCCCTTTGGCAGTCAGTAGTTTTGTTCAGAATGTATGTTTGTTTCTGAATTCAGAGAGGGGAATGAAAGTCATTTAGCATTCCATTCTGTAACTTTTTGAATTTATTTATTTATTTATTTATTTAAATTAAATACTGCCCTTCATCATAAGCTCTCAGGGTGGTTCACAAGATTAAAATACAAGGTAAGAGCATAAATACATAGTTAAAACAAAAACAACAAAACAACAACCTACCTGCCACAAACACATATTTATAACGGATAAAATAATTTGAAAAAAGTAGCTAACTATTTCTGCATCTAACACTGACATTAGTGTTTGTGTGTATCAGAGAAGTGCTCTTGTTCTTTAAAAGCTGCTGTCAAATATGTACACTTTTGACATTCTTGCTAACGGTAACATGGCAGAGGAGACAAAAAAAATTTAAAAAGTGTTTGAAGTAGCGCATTACATCACTTGAAAACAAAATAATTTAAAAGGTATGGTATCTGGATTGTTTAAATAAACAAGGAAACAAACAAGGAAACCAGAGCAGAAGAACCCATCTGTTCATCAACCATTATTTTATAAAAATTGAAAGTATTTTGATTTCAGAATAATTGAACATTTTCAAGCTCTACATAAGCTATTATTTAAGATTGTGGTAATCAGATATTTTAATATTTTGAATACTTTCCCTACCATTATAATAGCAAACCTATCAACAACAGCAACAAAAGGTGAATCCAGACCAGGGGTGGGGCCTTTCTATACGTTGCTGGACTACAATTCCCATCTACCCCCAGTCCAGCAACAGCAGGAGGGCCACAGGTTCCCCAGACCTGGTTGAAACCAAGCATTTGTTTCCTACAATTGCCAGTGATCTGTAGAGAGATCACAAGCCAGGCCTGCAGGTGATGGTTCTGCCCTGTATGTTATCAGTGTATGGCACCTTGGAATATAGTGTTAGGATTTTTATCCATCCGTGCAGTTCCAGCAGTAGCACTATGTTTGTGTATATCATGTGAGTGTCTGAGAGAGCGTGAGACAGGAAGTCTGAGTACTGTTGGAGTACAGTGGTACCTCGGGTTAAGTACTTAATTCGTTTCGGAGGTCCGTTCTTAACCTGAAACTGTTCTTAACCTGTAGCACAACTTTAGCTATTGGGGCCTCCTGCTGCCGCCGTGCCACCGGAGCACGATTTCTGTTCTCATCCTGAAGCAACGTTCTTAACCCGAGGTACTATTTCTGGGTTAGCGGAGTCTGTAACCTGAAGCATATGTAACCCGAGGTACCACTGTACTGTTGGAAGTTAGCTTCACTTCTGAAAGTGTTTTTTCTGTTCTGTACTGGTGCTCAAAGAGCACAGACGTGCTGATGGATTCTCTGTATATAGATTGTAAAATAAAGTAGTTTAGAGAAGAAGAAGAAGAGGAGGAGGAGGAGTTTGGATTTGATATCCCACTTTATCACTACCCGAAGGAGTCTCAAAGCGGCTAACATTTTCCTTTCCCTTCTTCCCCCACAACAAACACTCTGTGAGGTGAGTGAGGCTGAGAGACTTCAGAGAAGTGTGACTAGCCCAAGGTCACCCAGCAGCAGCATGTGGAGGAGCGGGGAAGCGAACCCGGTTCACCAGATTACAAGTCTACCGCTCTTAACCACTACACCACACTGGCTCTCTCATCACACTAGAGCTACTGATTGACTCTTTCTTCTGCTATGAGATGCCAGAAGACGAGTGTGCTCATCTCAGGAGGAAGGGGTCACTTATCACCAGTCTCTCTGGACTGAGGGAGATTTATAGCCAGTGTGACCACCAGAGAGATGCCCCGGAGTCTTGGGAAGCTGGAGGTCTTCCCAGGTGTGTTTCCAACATATGGAGGCTTCATTTAGCTATTGTGGCTAAAAGCTGTCACCTGATTTCTCCTAAACTTGTCTAATACGTTTAAAAAGTTGCCTAAGATCATGGAAAGCACCAGGGGCCTGGGTTTGGGCATAATAAGGCTTGTGGGATGCTGCTCCCAGGGAAACATGGTGAGGAAGAGGAGGAGCAAAGTGGGAACTTTGGTACAGTGTGCATCAGCATTCTGCTCCTTCACGTTAGGCCATAGTTAAACATTATCTATAGTTTAATGTGCCATGTGGACCAGAACGTTATGCGAAATAATTATTTCCCAGGGTAGGCTCAAGTGTTAAACTCTGAAGAAATGGAGCAGGGGTTTGATTCATTATAAGCAGCTTCCTATGTCCATGCATTATTTTTTTAAAAAATGTACCCTGCTTTTCACCATGTAGGTCTCAAAGTGGCTTACAACAACAAAAGAACACAAAATTTAAAAACAAATTAACCCCCCCAAATTCAAAATCTTCTACTTGAACCACCTACTTGATTCAACCCTAAATTCCAGTGGGGCCTGTAGAATGCCCTCCCATCAGATGTCAAGGAGGTAAGTACCTATACAGCCTTTAGAAGACATCTGAAGGCAGCCCTGTACAGGGAAGCTTTTTAATGTTTCATTGTGTTTTTGTATATGCTGGAAGCCACCCAGAGTGCCTGGGGCAACCCAGTCAGATGGTTGGGGTACGATGATGAGGATGATAAAAAAATGTCTCTAAATTGTTCAAGATCATATTTTAAAATTTTGTCATTTGAACAAAATGATTCAGAGGTTTGTAGGAAAGGAACTCCAGCCTATTAATGATTTTAGTAACCATTCTACAAAATTTCACTGAGTCTTCTAATGAAATCAACCTCAAAATACTTACAACTGTCTGAACCTACAACTTTATGAATCCTTTTCTCTTAATAACTTTATTCCTTTGGATAGAAGTAAGATCTCCCACGTGGCTCCTGGGTCACTCATCCTCAAGGGCCTATTTTCATTCCCTAGAGCAAGAGGATTCAAAGTTCCTATTGTTATGAACTCCTTAACTAGCGTTCCATTCATTTCCACAGATGTGAACCATCTCATGCTACACATGACCCTAGCCTGTAACTGCAGGAGTCACCTTTCTAGCCTCCCACACATTCTGGCTATGATCCAGAAACCATTTAATCACTAAAATCCCACTGAAGTCCTTGGAACTACTCCAGAATATGTAGTTTGATTAGTCCAACCTCTGTGCTTTTTCAGTGGAATTTTGATAAGAAACACTTATTAGGGAAAACAAAGTGGTAGAAACTGAATGTCCTTCTCAGTGAGTATATTATGCAGAAAAGAATAGGCAGAGATTTTAGTTTTAATACGTTATTGGTGTTTTCATTGAAAAGAAGCATTTTTTTCCAATATGAGAAACACATTTTAATCTAATTAGATGAATATCCACACTCCTGTATATAAATACAGTATGTCTTGTTCAGCTGATATGGTAAGATTATAATGAATTAAACTGAATTTTCTAATGCAGTTTGAGAGGCTACAGAAATAGTCAATGAGTATCTCCAAGCAAATTTAAAAGTACACTCTTCTTAGCTCAAACACATTGATTAGTATTTTCCCCAACATTAACATACTCAAAGGGCGGAAAATGATTAAAATAATAAGAACCATTAAATGTAGCATCAATGAAACAAAAAATAAATAAATAAAATGTCACCTGTGACTGGAGAAGCCTTTGGAAACAAAGATATAGATGAGAATATTCTGATAGCTAAGGAAAGGTTTTGAATAGTACTAGGACAATCTTGCATTTCCCCATTCTCCTTATTACTTAAGCTTGTGATTGATTTTAATTTGGGGGTGGGGTTACAAATGAAATCTTTAGCTTGAAAATTATTCTGGCAGCAAGATCTGTATAACTGAAAGACTAAATTAAGATGCAATCAGTTATAGGTAGAAAAGAAAGTGATTGATATTGGGGGGCATTTAATATATGCATATTTTCCTACTGAACTATTTGATCAGACATATTATTCTACTTTGGCTACCCTGATGACTGTATATGTATTTGTACATGTATACATACAAACACACCATATCTGGCCAATGTGGAAATTAAACTGAACCGAGCATTAAATGTTAAAAAGAAAATCACCAGCTGTCAGAATCTTACAGCTGACAGAAATGCTATGATGAAAATACATGTTTCCACTGCTGTGCTCCCACATAATTTTGCTATTTTCGCTACATTTTTTCAAAGGGAAACATACAGAAAAATATAACATCAAGGAAATTAGTCTCAAGAGAAGTTATTAACAAAGTAGTCCGAGTGATATTTTGTCAAAGTATCCTTTTAGTCCCAAGGCTTAAGAACAAGCACTGCAGAACAAACAGGAGCAGAGAATCCAAACCCAACAGCAACACATAACAAAACAAACACTGCTGTTACACAACTGTGGCGTTACAGGCAGATTTACCAGTGTAAATGGTCAAATCAGTAAAAGGGTCTTTGAGGGTCCTTGCCAACTCAATACAATTGTGGATGTTATAAATTAGGAACAGGTTTCTTTTCCGTTTGAAATCCAGAATATTATCTGCCAAGTTTTGCCCAGCTTGGTACCCCTGCCAACTTGTAAGCAATTTCATCATCCTAAAGAAGTACTGTTCATTTTAGAGGCTAATGAATTGCTTTGAAATTTGAGTTACTTCAGCAAGTATGAGGACTTTTATAATTAAGAAACTTCCTGGTCCATTGCCTTTAACTATCACGGAACACTTTCATTTAATTATGAAGTCATTTTAATTTCAGCACACGCAAGTTAAATCCTCAAGGTTATCTGCATTTCCTTGGCAATTTCGATAACATAGTTCAAAATTCCAGTCATTTACAGACTTACTTGCAAATAATATGCATGTACTGAAATTAAGTCTATAGAAGTAACAACAGTACAATATAGTTAATAAAAGCCATGAAGGGCTATTCTTGGCCTTATTAAACTAATATCTCCATTTTCCTCATAGGTTTCATTTTCTAATGCATGTTCACAGGTACAGAGAACATGAGGCACTCCAAGTCTCTTTCTTAAGGAAGTTGCAGTACAGAATGTCAATGATGAACAAAGCTGACTTGTAGCTTTACTCTGCTTACTTGAAAGTAATTCCCACTAGATTCAATTGAGCTTATTTCTTAACAAGTATGCTTAGGATCACAGCCTCAGCCTGCAATTCTGACCCATCAAAAATCAATGCCTCCTCCCCAGTTGAGGATATCGGATGTAACACTGTAATTCTCAGACTGTTACTCCAATGCAAACTCCATTTATTTCAGTGGGGCTTCAACTTGGCTTAACAGTATGAGGACTGGACGGATGGCACAGCAAGGGATTACAAAGAATTCTTGCAGTGAAGTGCAGAATTATTTTATCACATCTAATGGTCACTAATGGCAGCAAGAGCATATGAGTGATAGTGACCAAAGCAGAAACACCTCACATACAAAAATAATGGAAGAAACCTCACTGGTGAATGCAAGCTGGGAACAAGACTGTGTTTTCCTGGAATAATTTGGGTGGGGAGCCAGCACCCCTCCAGATGCTGCCTGACTCCAACTTCCATGAGCCCCAGCCAACACAGAGGGACAATAGGAACTGTAGTCCAGTGACATCTGGAGGGCCAAAGACGAGATAGGATCTGTCCTTTTTATTATTGTTGTTGGATGAACATGCTTGAAAACGTTTTTTGTTTCATTTTATGTTTATTCTATGTATCTATTTTTTAATGTTTGACAAGTATTTTAGTATTCTGCAACATATGTATACATACCGGCCAGTACCTGACAGTATTTGACAGAAGAAGATACATTGCTTTATGGTAAATAAACAAGGGATTCATGGCATCATGGTCAACAATATAAACAATCCACAGTTGGTAATCTAGTTACATGCTTCAACAAGAAAGTTCTGAAATAGCAGTATCAAAATGCACAATTCCTTACATCAATACCAGTGAATCTAATCCATGTTTACTTGGAATTATGTGCCACTGTGTTCAGTTGGCCTTCCTCCTTAGCATATGTGCTTAGGATTGCAGCGTAGGTGCCATAAATGTCTGCCTATGAATGGTTAGCACATCTGCTCTCTGTTATTTTCTGAATATAAAAAATAGTACAAGTAACCAGACCTCAAATAACTGTCCTGGCAAAAATGTACAGCTTCTATGTATTCTGGAGTACTGAACTGGGAGTACCTAATTGACCTGTCCACAAAGTGAGAAAAGAGTTACGAAGACAGGCAGGTTTTAAGTTTATCACAACTACTAGTTTTGGGATGGTGGGGGTGGGGTGGGCAGGGGTAGAGAGGTTTTACGTTCAGAGATTAAATGAAAACAGCCAAGCATCTTAGGCGATCTTAAAAACTAACAGTCTTCAGCTGAAAATCTTAAATGCACTTACAAGTGCCTATTGAACACAGTGGGAATTACTTCTGAATAAACATGCATAGGACTGCGTTATTGTGGTGAATTTTTTCATAAACTAGAAATAGGCTTTTCTGAATACTGCCCAAGCATTAAGTGCTAGATGCTCAGTTGGCTCGTGCAGAAATACACACATAGAGATAAAAGAGTTGCAAACGTGGAGAACAGGAGGCCATGAAACACAAGAGATTCAACCCCCAGCCCTAATATATGCAAAATCAGAAATAAACGGTGCAATTCTATGCATGTCTACTCATGAAGGAAGTCCTGCTTCATTAAATGAAAATAGTATCCACAGATCTCCAATTTCCCAAAGGGGATGGAGGTGTTGGTTTGTGGCAGCAAACAAAGAATAAACAAAGAGGCACCCTAAGGACCAGCAAACTTTACTATGGAAATAAGGACTGGCACCCACTTCACCAGATGCGCTTCCAAATATTTATTTGTCTTCATCCCACATCTGATGAAGCGGGCTAGGGTCTGTGAAAACACATATACCACAACAAACCTGTTAAGTTCCGGCGGCAGGGGTGCGTTGTCCTGAGGCTTGTTGGTTCTACACTTTGTATTTTTATTTTTTTTACCAGGACCTCAAGCTTTACCAACCAGATATCAACGACCTGCAGCTTGGAATTCAAAGAGCAGGGTGCCTCCGAGCACGTTAGGAGTCATGGGGTGCGTTCTCAGCACCAGAATTTACACTGGAGTGAAGAATTATGGCTTGCTTTTTAGCTTTTCTTCATTTTTGCAGCCTAATCCATACAGTATATATACACACTCTCTGTGTGTGCGCGCGTAATTGAGTCAGAAACCTTTGCTTTCATCTACTGCAAAAAGATTTATTTCGTGCCCACTCGCACTAAGGTGCTTTGGGAAACATTTGGCAAAAGAGGAAAGGAGGGAAGGAGGTGGGTGTTTTATAGGAATTTTTTGCGTTGTTGCTTTTTTGTTGTTGTTGCACTGTTGCCTTTTGACAACACTCAGAGTTAGGAGGAGGAGGAGGAGAAGGGGGGTACTAATATATCCGAAGAGCAACAGGCGCAGACAGCCCCCTCCCGCCCCTCGGCCGCCCCGGCTTTACCTGCCTCCTCGACCCCCTTGCACGAGCCAGACGGTTGCCGAGGCTCAGCTTAAAGGGGCCGCGCCGACGCCACCATCTCGCGCGTCCCGGGATATTTACAGCAGGTTCCAAGGTAACGGGGGATGGGGCGAGAAGGAAAGGGGCGGGGACCAGAGGAGGAGAAGGAGGACCCGGAGCCCGATTATTTCCCCTCCCCCGATTGGCCGCCTTCCTTGCCAAAACCCTCGCTCGAAACCCCAATCGCCGCGTGCGATTGGGCCGGAAGGGGCGGGCCGAAGTTGAAGGCTCTAGGGAGCATTCCATTGGGCCGAAGCTTGGGGCAGGTGAAGGTGCTGATTGGCTGCTGGGCCGCTTGAGGCGGAAGTTTTCCGAAGCCGACGGGAAGAAGAGCAGCGGGGGTCGCGGAGCGTCCCATCCCAGCAGCTGGTTCCTGCGGTGCCGTAATAAGGCCGCAGTTCTGACCCCCCCCCTTACTTGGAAGTCAGCCCCGTGAAACTCAGCAGGGCTTGCTTCTGAGTAGACACGGGCCACGTTCACGCTATATGTTTAAAGCGCCGTGGTACCGCTGTAAGGAGCTATGGCTTCCCCCAGAGAATTATGGGAGCAGTTCCTCTCCATAGGGAATTCTGGGAACTGTAGTTCTGATGAGAACGGGGTGTCTCATAAACAACTCTCTGCACCCTTGGCAGACTACAGCTTCCAGAAGTCTTTTTTTTTGGGGGGGGGGGACTGTGGTGCCATAGTCAGTACTTTTCCCCTAAAAAAAATGTTCGGGGTACTCTAATTTTGACTCAAGAAAATCACAATTTGATAGTTCAAATAAATACAGAGAAAGGACAAAGATTCACAAAATGTTTAGGGGTATTTGTGTCCTAGCATCCCCCCAGAAATAAGCACTGGTCATAGTGCTTTAAATATATGATGTGAATGTGGCCATGATTAGGAGTGAGCTGTAAATCTGGTATTATTTCTCAAGTGCCTCACAGAGCAATTCAATTCTGTCATTTGTGGTTTTGAATTGAGATCGTGAGTGTTTGTTTGCACTTTGTGTGTAAACTAGGTTGCCAATGCCACAGTGTTTGAAGTGCCACCAACACTGTCTTGGTCACTGTAGCTATTCCCTTTCAGGAAGTTGTCGCTTTTGTATTTCATTTTCTTCTGATCTCCAAAACACCCCCTGGAAATACATATCCAGTTGTGTCCTTGGTGTCTGGCATGTGTTTGTACATAACTTGAAAAATTCAATTTTTCCTAGCTAAGCTTTGTACGTTTTTACACTTGTACGATTTCACACTTAGGTACAGCAGTATTGTTAGAAGTTATTCGTGGAGACAAATAGACCAAGGACTTCAATATAAGGATAACCCTTTTATTGTTCGCGTTTGCAAAGGCGGACTCTCCGTACCCGTGGATACGAAGAGCCCCGATGAAGCATAGACACAGTGTTTTTATTATCCCTACAGCTGCCGCCCCTCTTTAGGAGGCTTGGCTTACATTCTACCTATCAGAGTTCAACACATCTCTAATACATTATTTCAATCTACACTAGCCGTTTAACTGTTACTAAATATAGGTATACGCATTCCACCCCTGCCGTTATCTTGCAGACATGGCGTTTAGACTCATAAAAGACAAAGACTCTTTCTCCTGAGTTTGAGGCACTCTCCGTACCAGTCTCTTCTTTGTTTCCTAATCTCTCACAATCCCCCCTCTTTTCGATACTTTGCCTCAAACTCACGTAGGGCAGTTTAAACATGTATGCTCTTTCTCCGGCTTTGTTTGCTGTTTCTCCCTTATACCCATACATATATATATACTGGACGTAATGGGCCCCACTGCCAGGGGCTCATAGCACTCAGTTTTGTTGTCTTTAGTTCTGCATCTGAAATACTGGGTTTGGTTATGAATGCAAGGGTCTAATTTTTCTACACACTCCGGAGCAACATTATAATACATTAAGGTTCGGGTAACCCTATTTCCAGTTTTGGTGATTTGAATGCACTGGCTACAATTTTGATCTTTCGCTACGCTTGTAATTATTCCTATGGCCAAAAAAACTAACTCTTACTATAGTCCCTCTCATTCTGATTTTCGTCTCAATTGTTCAAGGGCTTGTACTACCGTAGGGGTTCTTGTTAGGCTACAACGGACCTCCCCTCCCAGGGTAATAACACAATATCGGAGTACAATGTCCTCTATAAAAACTATGTTACACTGTTCCGTGCAGTGCACACATAACACACAACACTCACAATGAGCACAGCAACAACACTCATAAAAGCACTTGCAAGTACAAAACAGGCACATTAAGGAAATTGTGTCAACATCCGAGCCTGTCTTGGTTCCTGGTTCCCTGATTTATAAGCGTCACCTTCAATGGGTTGACTGGATCAGCAGATATTGTCCAGTCCTGCGGAGCTTTCTTGACTCTGTGATAGTAAGTCCACCCATGCTCTCTGGTCCTTACTGCCGATTCCGTGGTAAGCAGCACTTGAAATGGACCTTCCCAAGCAGGGTGAAGCTTCTCCGCCTTCCACGCTTTTATCAGGACCCGGTCACCAGGCTGGAATGAGTGTTGTGTTCCAACTGTGGGGGACGCTGAACCAGAACGCCGCGTCTATGAAGAGACAATAAGGACTGGGAAAGTGACTGCAAATATTTTCTTAGGAACAGATCCTTAAATTCCACCAAAGGTAGACCCAACTGGGCCAAATAAAGTCTCCCCATCATCAGTTCGAAGGGGGATACTCCTAGGTCTTTTCTAGGTGCTATTCGCATTCGTAGCAAAGCCAGGGGGAGATTCTTCGTCCAAGGTAGCCCATTCTCCAGATATAATTTAGTCAAATGCTTCTTAATTTCAGCATTCGCCCTTTCTACCTTTCCACTGCTCTCAGGGTGCCAAGGGGTGTGGAGGTCCCATTTAATTCCCAGGGTTGCCATTACTTCTTGCAACACCCTCTGGGTGAAGTGGGTACCCCTATCTGAATCTATTGCCTCAACTACACCGAATCGGGGGACTATGTGTTCTAGAATGGCCTTGGTGACTACCTGCGCAGTTGCTCTTCTACTTGGGAAGGCCTCCACCCACCCCGTGAGATGATCCTTAAATACCAATAGATATTTTTGCCCCCCCCCCTCTCTGGCAGTTCCGTGAAATCTACCTGTACCCTCTGAAAGGGCCATACTGCTAACGGTCTCCCTCCTTTCTCGGTCTTTTTGGCTCTAGTCTTGTTTACCTTTTGACATATTAAACACTTCCAAGCTATGGAATGTGCCATAGGCCACATGTCCTTACTCCAATATAAGGATTTTACCATATTGACCATAGCCTCGGTCCCAAAATGCCCGCTTTCATGTACCTTTTCTAAAACTCCCATCATTAGGGTTTTTGGTAATACTACTTGCCCTTCCGGGGTTTTCCATTCATTATCTATCTTCTCCCATCCCTCCTTAGTCACATACTCAATTTCTTGGGGGGGGGGGTAAAAACCAGATTTTCTGTATCAGCTTTCATCAAAACAGGTACCTTCAGGGTGTATTGTTGGACCATCGCATCATTAGGAATACCTCTAGCTGCCTCTTTTGCCCTGAGATCAGCCCACCTGTTCCCCACCTCTTCAGGACTTGTTCCCTTAGTATGGGCTGAAACATGTACCACCGCGACCTTTTCAGGTCCGGTAAGGGCATCCAATAATCTTTCTAACAGTGCCATATGTTCTATCTGTTTTCCATCTGCCTTAATATACCCTCGGTCTCGCCACTTTCTACCAAAGGTGTGGACCACGCCCCATGCGTATCAGGAGTCTGTCCATATCGTTACCTCCAACCCTTTTTCCAACTCGAGGGCCCGTGTTAGGGCCATGATTTCACATTTCTGAGCTGACCAGGTTGCCGGCAGGGCCCCACTTTCAAGAATCTCCCCATCTTCTTTAACGACAACATACCCTGATTTCCTCCTCCCTTTTTCTACATAACTTGAACCATTAGTGTACCATCTTTCCCCTGTTGCCAACGGCGTTTCCATCAAATCCTCCCTGACTTTTGACATTAGTTCTATAGTCTCTACACAGTCGTGTTCATCCGGCTCCCATTCTTTCCTTTCTCCAATTAGAAACTCAGCCGGGTTCAGATTGCGATCAGTCCCCAAAGTAATGTTGGGACTCGTTCTCAAAATAGTTTCATATTTTACCAGACGCCCATCGGTCATCCAGGTAGAGGCCGCCCCTGTCATTACTGTGGATATCTGATGGGGGCTATCTATGAACTATCAAGGCCCCACCGAACGTCAATTTTCTACTCTCAACCACTAGCATAGCCGCGGCAGCCACCGCCTGAATACACGTGGGCCATGCCTTTACTACAGGTTCCAAAGTCTTACTGAGATAGGCAACAGGCTGATACCGCCCCCCTCTTTTCTGGGCCAATACCCCCACAGCAGTCTGAGAACTGATCGTCACATACAGATGGAATGGTTGTTGTAGGTTAGGCAATGCCAGAACTGGAGCTCCGGCCAATACCTTTTTTTTTATTATTATTCCCTCCCATCTTGCCTCATCCTCTTTGTCCCAGGCCACCTTTCCGTCTCCTACAAGTTTTTGATTCAAAAATTGGACCATCTTCGCATATTGGTCAATCCACAGCCTTACCATATCCCAATAATCCCAACATCCTCCTCACGTCTGTCTTATTTCTTGGGGGTTGTAATTCTAAAATCCCTTTCACTCTTTCAGGGTCTAATTTCCTTGTCCCCCCCCCTCTAACAGGTGTCCCAGATACTTCACCCTTCTCTGAACGAATTGCAATTTTTCTTTAGACACTTTTACTCCCAGTTCTCCCAATCAGTTGACATGGTAGGTTCTAGCAACCCCTGCTCCAACAATCCATCCACTACTGGTTGCAATCCCACCCGCCCCTTATGTGTCATGGGGTATTGAGGGGTCCAGGACTGGGTGATCCCCGGTTTCACTGTGATTTTAATGGGGACTATATCTAATCTTCCTACCGTCTTGCCGTCTGCCCAAACTGTTGGGTCTATTTGTCCCTCGTCTTCCTCCTTTAAGAGGTACATGGGGATTCCCTGGTCTAAGTCTACTAACTGAAAACCCAGTCCTATCATCAAATCCCTTCCCAATAAATTTATTCCTGATTCTGGTATAAACAGCAGTGATCCCTCCACTACCCGGTCACCTCTCATTATTACAGTTTCTTCCAACTGTACAAATTCTTTTGCCGCACCGCTCACTCCCACCACTTTCAGATTTGAGGTTGTTTTTCCTACCCCGGGGATAGGTATACAAACCGATGACCGCGTAGCTCCAGAGTCTACCAAAAAGATCAGTGATTTTTTTTTTTAAGGGGCCCTACGCATAAATTCACCAGTGGCTCATTCCGGGCCCCTACGGTTGAGCCGGAGATTCCCTGTTCATATAAACTAAACAATTCTTCAATCCCTGTCTCCTCATTTGTCCTGTTTTGTCCTTGGGGCTGACTTCCCCTCTCTGCATTGGCCCGTTCCTGCACTTGAGCTCTTGGACTTCGACACTCCCGTGCGAAGTGACCCGGTTTGTTGCATCTATAGCAAATGATTCCGGGGGTCTGGGGGTAATTTCCTCGTCCCCTTCCGGGCTCATTTTCCCTCTTAGCTGCTCTGATAATTGAGCAAAATTATACAAACGTGGTGGGATTTTACTTACCAGCACACAACACATAAAATCTTCTACAAAGATGAAGTATACTACTTCATAAAACTTCATTTTTGTTGTAATTAAACAAATTGTATTTAAGTTTGGCTTGTGCTGCCAAAGCAATCAATAGCATTCATTTTATTTATTTTGCAGCAGGCTGCACTTTTATCTGCAGGTGTCAGACTCTGTATTTACCTTTAGTCAAAACTACAATGTTCTTGACTTGTGTGCCTTTCTGAATAAAATTTAGGGCGGAAAATAACAGGCTTCTGTACAGTTGGAAGCATTTAACGCCTGACAAATATCACAAGGGAGGAAAAATAATAGCACATGCAAATTATATATTGCTTCTTTGACCCATAAAATGCTCTGTTTAAGATAATGAGCCACAACCTTGCCTGCACTATAATTCCAGAGTCTTCTACAGGGTATCGTCAACACACAAAACACACACCACCTCATGGAAGAAATCCCTCACACCTTGAGTCTAAGAGAAGGCGGCTTTTCAGGCTACCAGAACTGTATCCAAACACTTCTCCCACTTAAGATTCCCCCCCCCCCCAAGATGCTACAATAAATCACAACTTTAGCTTACACTTTTCAAAAGCATCTTCCAACACGCCACTTGTCCCCAGGTGGTCTTAAATACCTAACAAGTAGAAATGGAGCACAGGTTCTTCTTCTTTTTTTTTTTTCCTCAAGAGCCACAACTGCAAAGGATTATAATTCATTACTATTTGCCAGTCTCGTGCAAGGTGTGTGTGTGTGTGGGGGGGCTAGTCAGGCTGCTCCTCCATCCTTGTGCTTTAGTGAAAATAATAGTGCAACAAGTCATTATTTACTTAAAGGGCTGCAACTTTTCATTTTCTCTAAGGCTAAAAAAAAACTTTTAGCTAAGCATTTTCTATGTAACAAAGGTAGCTGAATTAAAACAATGCCTTTCGCTCTCAGGCCAACTGACCTTGGCAATAGCACATTTAGTTTGTTGCAAACTCTCTTCCGGGAACAGAGCCAGGGAACAAGAGAAACATTTCTATGTAAACCTATGAAGGGGGAGAGGGGAAAAGGGGGTTTTGAAGCAGGATAAAAACCTGCTTGTAAAATGTTTTCAGCGGCCTGTTTTGTGAATCCATCACACAGGTGCCTCTGCCTCCCCCCCAATCTGCCCCCTTCCGGCTTCCAATTATACGTCCCGTCTGGCCCTATGGGGTACTTTGGCCAAACCACCCTGCAGAAATTAATCATAGTGACCTTTGACAGGCCGACAGTATATTGCCTTAAATACTCCTCATTCCACTGCACAATACCTGTCCCAATAGACTATTGGGATCTATGGGATTATTTCCATTGGATTCCTTCTGCCTCTTACTTTGATTTTTGCCCATTATTCACAATGTCTCCAAATTCACGTTCTCTCACAATCGCACGGAATCGCCTGGCCGCTTCCCTCGCGGGAGAGACGGAACCGCAAGCTAATCCTCCCGTCAGGGCCGAACCCTGATCCACACTCACGCGTCCGTTTGGAGCCTCTCTTTCACTCAAGAGACGATTCTCTCGCCCCCTTTCCCTTTTAATACCTCTCCCTCGTCTACTCACCCAATACAGTCCAGCGCCGCTTCTCGCGACTAGTGAACAGGTCAGGAGACGAATCTCTCACCCCCTTCCCGTCCCTTTTTATTTCTCTTTCTCAACTACTCACCCAATGCAGTCCAGCGCCACTTCTCGTGACTAGTGAACAGGTCAGGAGACGAATCTCTCACCCCCTTCCCGTCCCTTTTTATTTCTCTTTCTCAACTACTCACCCAATGCAGTCCAGCGCCACTTCTCGTGACTAGTGAACAGGCGGGCGTCCCCGCTGGGTTCTCGCGGTCCCCGACCGCCAAAAAGAGCTCAATACTTTCCTCCCATATATTGAGTCCTGTCTCTAGCCCTTGTGCGCCGTCCCGGGCGGGACTCGGTCCGAGTCACTCCGCAATAACGGAGGGGCGCCTACCCGGGGTCCGAATTTCGCTCAGGCAGCGCGTCAAAGGCCCCACGTTCGGGCGCCAAGAATTGTTAGAAGTTATTCGTGGAGACAAATAGACCAAGGACTTCAATATAAGGATAACCCTTTTATTGTTCGCGTTTGCAAAGGCGGACTCTCCGTACCCGTGGATACGAAGAGCCCCGATGAAGCATAGACACAGTGTTTTTATTATCCCTACAGCTGCCGCCCCTCTTTAGGAGGCTTGGCTTACATTCTACCTATCAGAGTTCAACACATCTCTAATACATTATTTCAATCTACACTAGCCGTTTAACTGTTACTAAATATAGGTATACGCATTCCACCCCTGCCGTTATCTTGCAGACATGGCGTTTAGACTCATAAAAGACAAAGACTCTTTCTCCTGAGTTTGAGGCACTCTCCGTACCAGTCTCTTCTTTGTTTCCTAATCTCTCACAGTATTAAGTGCTGAGAGAAAATCTCTCGTACCAAAGTATTATCACTACATGTGATAATGTATTGTCACTCACACTGGAGGACAGATGGAATCTACATATGTGAAATAAATAACATATATCGTCTAAGGGGATAAACTAAATGAATACTCCAAACAGGCATATTATATTAATGTAAAAACTACATTTGCCATAATCATAATGTAACAGATTTTAAAAATGCTACCTTATGCTTCATATTCCATATTACCAATATTTACATATGAGTCAAATTGCAGGGAAGAAGCTTGAATGGCTTTTTAATGTCATGTATAAAAGTGCCCATATTTATTTTGTTAAATTGAAGTGGCTCATAACCATTTAAAACTAGTAGAATGGCCTTAAGAAAAAAAGCATACAGAAGATAGCAGGATTAAACAAGAAACTAGAAGAGAAACTATTAGTATCATCAAAAAATTATATTAGATTTTGACAGTGTTGAATGGAAAGTAGAAGCAAAGTTTTACATTTTAATTAAATGATCAGAAAATATAAAGGAACCAGTAACCCTAGTCACAAAACTCTTTGCAAATATAGATTTAGGAATGTGTTTACATTGTTGATTATACTGCCAATTCCTAGCTGGATTACAGTAAGTGAAGGCAGCCATTGTTGTTGTTTAGTCGTTTAGTCGTGTCCAACTCTTCGTGACTCCATGGACCAGAGCATGCCAGGCACTCCTGGAAGGCAGCCATAGGCAAATCTAATTGATCTTTGAGTAGGATTAAATCAATCATTTGTTTTTAGCAAATGATAAAAAAACTAAACTTCCTTTTTTGAAATGTTGCCAGCTTTCAAAAATGAAACAATCACCCCCGCCCTTCACACCCCATGTTTGTGAAATCAGAAGCTAACTCTCCCTCAGAGAATCCCCCTGAATTTCACATGCAGGGCTGCCACCAGAATTCAGTGCTGCCAATGGACCCTGACCACAGGGCAAGATTAAAACATGCTGAGGGCCTAAACTATGTCATGTTTAAGAGGCTCCATAACATTACCAAAAAATGTGTATTATTGTAACGAAAAGGACAATGAAAATACAGTGGTACCTTAGGTTACATACGCTTCAGGTTACAGACTCCGCTAACCCAGAATTAGTACCTCGGGTTAAGAACTTTGCTTCAGGATGAGAACAGAAATCGTGCTCTGGCGGCGCGGCGGCAGCAGAAGGCCCCATTAGCTCAAGTGCTTCAGGTTAAGAACAGTTTCAGGTTAAGAACGGACCTCCGGAACGAATTAAGTACTTAACCCGAGGTACCACTGTAGAAAGAACAAATTTTTATACGTTGATGCCCAAGAAAATCTGCAGCCTAGGGGGGCACTCCTAGTCAATTAACTGGGCTAAAAGCCCAAGTGTGGCCGAGTATTGTACCAGAGAAAGAACTGTAGCATGAAATCTAGATGGGCAGTAAGGTGTGGGATGGACATTCCAAGAGTATTAGGGGTAGTAGACAGCCCAGGGTAAAGGTGGAATAAAGCTGTAAGACAAGACGTAGTAGCAGGAGATGAGGATTGGAATTGGAAAACAGGTAGCCAAAGGCCCTGGAGCTTGGAAGAGTAGCTCCAAACTTAAGGTTTCTCAAACTGGAGAGTGGAAGAGATCCAGAATGTGAAAAGGTATCTCACTTAATTACTAATGTGGTCCATCAGCTTGGCCAATGGTCAGGGATGATGGGAGTTGTAGTCCAACAATATATGGAGATAGGGCACCATGTTGGTTATCCCTGATTGTCTACAGCCTGTAGAACCAAGACATCCATTTTCCTATTTTCAGATGCCAAAACTGAATGGATGAAAGGGCTTGCAGCTCCTGAGCTGTTAAGAGTGTTCAGGGCTTGAAACTCAAGACACTTAAGATGGTGGCCTTATGTTGGCGGGGTGGTTGCCTCATGCAATCCCGATCATCAAAAATGGTGGATCTGCTTCAGCCTTCTGTCTCTGGCAGTGGCCAACCATAAGAAGTTTACAAGCAAAGCATGGTGGCATCAATAAATATTTAACTGCTAGTCCAGTAGATCAAGGGTTGGGAACATTTACAACCTGAGGGCCACATTCCCTTCTGAGTAACCTTCAAGGGACCACAAGCCAAAAGGTGAGTGGGGCCAGGGGTATAATATGTAAAATTAATTGAAAGGTGGGGCCTGGGGTGAAAGGATGTAGCTGGAGAAGATGTGTGGCCTGGAGAGAGTAGCAAGGGCCAGATAGAGAGGTTAAGGTTTCCGAACCTCTATGGTAGATAATATATTCAGGCCTCTGTCTTTTTTATTTAAGGGAATGGTGTAGGAAAAAATGTCTCACCAGTCTCATCAGTAGGGTTCACTTTGAGGATAGACACTGCCTGGGAAATGCCATGTTTTAGGAGGGGTCCCACAGCTAGTCACCAGAGTGACCTGGCTGCCCTGGTGATTTCCAGTCTCAGATCACCTTTTTGCTGTTGACATTCCCCACTGTTTTTGATTCATCCGCTCAGATGCAATTGCATAGTTTTATAAACTAGGGCATTTTTTAAAATTACTTTTATTTCCTGCTGCATAAGACGTTCAGCTGCTGTCGGCTTTCATAGCGCTGAGCTATTTGCAGCTTCCTCACAGGATTTTCCAATATATCCTCCTGACAGCAACAGCAGCAGAACTGCTCCTGTCACTACTGATAGCCCTTTTGTACTTTTTGGCAGGCAAACATGGATGAGGCTCCTGTGAGCTGAACAGTGTTCCCACAGCATATCAAGGCATCAGAATTTGCATCGTCTACAGTGAATCGTAATTTACATTCAAGAAATAAGGCTTTCATAATCTGAAATTTTAAGCCTTGCAAGGGAAAGCGCATATCTCTCTCTCTCTCTCTGATACACGCATATATCATATTATGAAATATATATTTCATAATTTTGCATTAATTATCATAACTTTGTTTTTTTATAGAATTTTTATTGGTTTTACAAAGTTTTTAAATAACAAACAAACACTTAAAGAGACAAACATACACGTATAGTTTCATAACATATTTTCATAAACCTCTTTTCTTGGACTTCCCCTTCCCCCCCCTTTCTGCATCCCGATGTCCATAATTTTTAGCAACTCCCAATTGTTACTTCCAACCTCTGTCATCTTAGTCCTCTCTATATTCTGACCTTATATCACTGTATCCCTTTATTTCTAAAAACCAGAACACTTTAACATTCATTAAGTTTATAATAGTCCTTAAGGTAGCTTTTAAATTTTCTCCATTCTTCTTCCACCGTCTCCTTTCGTTGGTCACGGATTCTGCCTGTCATCTCAGCCAATGTCATATAGTCCATCACTTTCATCTGCCATTCTTCCAGAGTGGGTAGATCCTGTGTCTTCCAATACTTCGCGATGAGTATTCTTGCTGCTGTTGTAGCATACATAAAAAAAGTTCTATCCCCTTTTAACACCAATTGGCCAACAATGCCCAAGAGAAAGGCCTCTGGCTTTTTAGGAAAAGTACATTTAAGTACCTTTTTCATTTCATTATAGATCATTTCCCAGAAAGCCTTAATCTTCGGGCACGTCCACCAGAGGTGATAGAAGGTGCCTTCAGTCTCTCTACATTTCCAACATTTATTATCGGGCAAATGATAAATTTTTGCCAGCTTGACTGGAGTCATGTACCACCTGTAAACCATTTTCATAATATTTTCCTTTAAGGCATTACATGCCGTGAATTTGATACCAGTGTTCCATAACCATTCCCAGTCAGCTGACATGATATTGTGCCCAACATCCTGTGCCCACTTGATCATAGCCGATTTGACTGTTTCATCCTGTGTACTCCATTTCAGCAACAAGTTATACATTCTAGATAAAATCTTAGTATTGGGTTCTAATAACTCAGTTTCTAGTTTTGATTTTTCCACCTGGAAGCCAATTTTCCTATCCTGTTTAAAAAACTCCATTATTTGACGATATTGAAACCAATTTTGTACTTTATGTTTCACTTTCTCATGGCTTTGTAGTTTAAACTTATCTCCATCCTGTTCCAAAATTTCCCAATACTTCGGCCATCCGACCTCCATATTGAGTTTCTTCACTGCTTTAGCCTCCACTGGTGACACCCATCTAGGGGTTTTGTTTTCCAACAGGTCTTTATATCTTATCCAAACATTATATAGTGCTTTTCTAACAATATGATTTTTAAAGGCACTATTAACTTTGTCATACCATAAATATGCATGCCAACCAAAAGCATTGTTAAAACCCTCCAGATCCAAAATGTCCGTATTCTCGAGGAGCATCCATTCTTTCAGCCAGCAAAAAGCTGCTGCCTCATAGTACAATTTTAAGTCCGGCAGGGCAAAACCCCCTCTTTCTTTTGCATCTGTCAATATTTTGAATTTAATTCTGGGCTTTTTGCCCTGCCAGACAAATTTCGAAATATCTTTCTGCCACCTCTTGAAACATTCCATCTTGTCAAGAATCTGCAAGGTCTGGAACAAAAATAGCATTCTAGGCAATACATTCATTTTAATCACCGCAATTCGGCCTAACATTGACAATTTCAAATTTGACCATGTTTCTAGATCTTTTTTGATTTCTGACCAACATTTTTCATAATTGTCCTTATACAAATTCACATTTTTAGATGTCAAATAGACCCCTAGGTATTTCACCTTCTTAACCACTGTCAGCCCTGTCTCTTCTTGGAATTTCTCCTTTTCCATGTCTGTTAAGTTTTTTCCTAAAACTTTGGTTTTTTGTTTATTCAACTTAAATCCAGCTACCTGGCCAAACTGTTGTATTATTTCTAAAACCTTTTTCGTACTAGTGATTGGCTCTTGTAAAGTCAATACTAAGTCATCTGCAAACGCTCTTAACTTATAATGTTTAGCTCCGACCTGCACTCCTTTAACCTGCTGGTCATTCCTTATCATATTCAGCAACACCTCCAGAACTGAAATAAAAAGTAATGGGGAAATTGGGCACCCCTGTCGTGTTCCTTTTTCTATCTTAAGTTCCTCAGTTACTACGTTGTTTACAATCAATTTAGCCTTTTGATCAGAATATACTGCAGCCATACCATTCTCAAAACCTTGGCCTACCCCCATCCCATGCAGGTTCTTTATCATAAAGCTCCAAGAAATATTGTCAAAGGCTTTCTCCGCATCCACAAAAATCAGTACTGCTTTAGTGTTTATATTCACCTCTAGCTTTTCCAAAATGTCTATTACATTCCTTACATTGTCTGCCAGGTGTCTTTTAGGGAGAAAGCCTGCTTGGTTCTTATGAATCCTTTCCATCAACACTCTTTTAAATCTTTTTGCCAAAATATCTGCAAAAATTTTATAATCCACATTAAGTAGTGATATTGGGCGGTAGTTCTTCAGTTGAGTCTTTTCAGTCTCTGTCTTTGGTATGAGTGAAATATATGCTTCTTTCCACGATTCAGGTGCCTTCTTTCCCTCAAGGATCTCATTGCAAACTTCTTTTAGTGGTTGAGTCAACCATTCCTTCAACGATTTGTAATATCTAGAAGTCAGTCCATCTGGTCCTGGAGATTTGCCCAGTTGCATGTTCTGAATGGCAGCCTCTATCTCTTGTTCTGATATTCTCTGGTTCAGATCCATCTATCATAACTTTGTTTCATGTCCTGGTTTTGATTTTGATCTCTCTTCAAGTTTTCTTTTATTTAGTGCATTTAAGATGTTGGACAACTAGAGAACAAAAACCAGTAGCACGCAGTATACATAATGGGTGGAATTCAATAACTTATTCGAAGTAAATCCATCAAAATTAGTGAACATGCCTAAGCTAGGTCCACTAATTTCAACGTGGCTAATCTGAGTAAAAGTTCGTTGAATTCCACGCTATGGAAAATGAGTCATTGATTATTTTTTTTATAGTAGGGCTTTAAACTGTGTATTAATTGTGTTGACTTTGATGTGTAAAAATAAAACTTACCAATTAGATAATAGACCTATGTAGATCAACATGATCATGATTAGTCTGACCAACACACAAGAAAGATGGGTTGGGATCACATCATTTGGTTCCATCCCTTGCACTCAAGATTTTGTCACCCCAGAGGTTTTATATGATTTGATTGAGCTTTTATTGTACAACTTGTATCCTGGAAAAAAGTGGATTATCAATCACACATACAGAGCCTACATATATCGATGTGTTGACATTTAGGACCCTTATGACAATGAGACTTTGAACGTAGTATGGGATAGGGTTAGTAGGCTTGATCCTGACCTCCTCCTTCTCTTACCCTGCCCTCAAATAATTCATTACACAGATAAAAAGTCTGCACATGGCTGCTGAACCTACTTCTCCAAGGTTTTCTGTTAAATTTATCTGTTCTTTTACCACATTTTTGTCCTCACAACAACCCTGTGATGTAGCTGAGGGTGACAGTAATTAGCCCAGGATAGTGAGCTTCATGGCTGAATGGGAATTTCAACCCAATGTCCCCAGAAGTAGTCTGACACTTTAAACCACAAAAGGGGTACAGAGGTCCTTTCCTATCTCTTTCTGACTTGAGCTATATACTTTCTGAACCACCATTTCCTTTCTCCTTAAGTCTAGTGACCATTAAGAATATAATTCTGCACCTAAGTTTGTAGCAATGAGGGGACTCACAGACGTATCCTCCCTGGTTTAAAAGAACAACAGAATCATTGTGAACACCACTGCAGTTGTCTATGAATCCTCTAAGTGGAGCCTTAACACTGACTCAGGCAATGATTATTTAGCTGGGAATTCAACTGCAGGAAAACCTAACATGGTTGTGTTTGCCAGTAAAATTCGTATTAGTGATAGAAGCCCATTCTTTCACAATGTTTTTATTAAAAAATCTTCCTCTTTTAGGCTATATTAAGAACCATAATCTTAAGAAAATGTATTTAATTCACTAACTTCATGAGCTAGTTTTACACTTTGAATAAGTATTATGTATTCTATTATTATTATTTAATAAATTTGTATGCTTCCCTTCATTACAGAGCGATTTACAACATAAAAATGCAAAAATGAGAACACAAAATACATAATAAAACAAATAAGGAAGCCAATAACTCCCCAACACATTTAAAAAGCCATTAAAATTTTAATCAGACGAAGCTCTGGTTAAAGAGAAACATTTTTCACCTGGTGCCTAAAGATATGTAATGAAGGCACCAGGTGAGGCTCCACAAGTGGGGAGCCATTGCAGAAAAGGCCCGTTCTTGTGTGGCCGCCCTCTGGACCTCTTGTGGAGGGGGCACATGAAGAGGGGCCTCAGATAATGATTGCAGGGTCCAGGGTGGTTCCTATGAACGGTCCTTGAGTTCTCTTATTTGAAAAAGCAGTTGTTACCTTTTGGGTGTCATCAAATATATAGTATTATATTTAAATTCTGCAGCAAAATTTCTTATTACACATTTATTTCCAGTACTCCAGTTCTCCAGATGTGTTAAAAGTGTCTTCACCTTCAATTTATGCATTCCAAATATCACTTTTTATTTGCATGAGTATTTGCTGATTCCTTGCTACATGTACACATGCCCTCCCAACCTAGCTGTTGTAGAAGCTAGATTTGACACATTTTGAGCCTTCTAACTAGATATTTCTTTGAAGCAAAGAGAGTTTGTTTTCTGGTTTTAAACATTGTTGAAGTAGTTCTTGGATTTTATTTGCTGCTCCACTGATTGCTGCAGCTTCATGTTTTTGTTTTGCTGCCTGATGAATGTTTCTAAGTAACTAAATATTTTTAGTATTTTAATTGTTTGAACCTGTGCTAATGTGAAGTTTCTTTGTTTTGGATATGTTGGACAATAATGGCTTTACCTAAAACTGCGCAACTAACAAACTAGCTAAACATGCCGTCTCCCACTCCATAGAAACCTGTAATTATGAACATGCTGCAACCATTAAGACAATGCAACCCTCACATACATATCTACACAGAAGTAAGCCCCACTGAATTCCACTTAACTTCTTCCTAGGAGACTGCAGTGCCCAATGCCTTTACAGAGAATTGGACACTAAGGCCGCTTCCAGACCACCTGTTTTTGTTCATTGATGTCTTACCTTACCTTCACTATAGGGTCCCAGGGCAGGTTGCAACAACAGAAACAGTTCAGTGTAAAAAAGACCAAGCAACCAAACACAACACTCATCTTGATTTGTCAGTTTCTGGAGGGCGGAGGAAGCAGGTTTGTTGTTTAAAAGTACCAAATCCACTTTTCCAGATTATGTGATTGAATCTTACCCACAAAACAGCAACAGTCTGGATGTACATCCAATATTGTTCCCTCCAGATGTTCAACTACAACTGCCATCATCCCTGATCAATGGCCATGCTTCCCCAGCTAAGGAAGGCACACAACTGGTAGTGATTCCTCCTTGTCAAAAGCAGTAGCTCCTAAGGTGCCCCACATGCATATGCGCACATGCTTCTAGTCTCTAGACCAGGTCTGTGCCCTGCAGAGCAGTTGCAGCAACAGTGGGACCACACACACCATCTTATGTATCTTCATCTGATGGGGCATAACAAACTATGTATGCACCCAACCTGAGACTTCTCTTATATGGAAGACATGGCTGCTCTTTCCTCTTCAAGCCCCTTCTGGTTCTAGGAGACATTGGGGTGGGGGGTGGCGGGGATTCGACTGGCCCATTCCTCACCTGAACAGTCTTTTCTCCCGCCTCTGACTTGTCCTGCATGCCCACCTTGGTCTCTGACAGCTCTGACCCTTACTTTCTCCACTTGCAGGCAGCACAACCCCATATACTGCTATCCCCCTCTCTTGCATCATTTGCCTGACTGGCCCCCTGTCTCCGTCACACGCTCATCAAGAGCTCCGCCGGTTCCTGACATCAAAACCTGTGTTACACAAGAAGTGTAGTTTTCCTAGCAAAGAATCATACTTGAGAGATAATCCTGGTCTGTTGCGAAGAGCCAGGGTAGAATTATCTGGCAGCTCTGGGGTGGAGTATGTGGACTGTTCAGGATTAGTAAAAAACAAATTTGCTGAGACACTGAGGGAGCCAAGACAGGATATGTTGAGTAAGAGGAAAAGTTAGTAGAATATGATAGGTTATGAGTGCAGTCTGGAAAATCAGGAAGGTCCAGAAATTATACTGCATTTAATGCAACAGGGTCAAACTGGAGCAAGGACTGGGTTTGAAGACAAATCATGCAAAATCAACTGCTTCCTGATGGCAAAAGGAAACAAAAAAAAAAAATGCTTTAAATAGCATGTTTATATAATTCCCTCTCTTTTAAATTGTGTTATATAATTCTAATTACACTGGTTCCTTACGAGTCTTTCTGTATTACTTTGTATATTAGGAATGGCATCATGCAGTTCTGTCCTGTGTCTGAACTTCTACTTAGCTTGCACTGGACTGCAGAATGAATGGTTGGTGAGTTACATTTCTGACCCAAACATGCAGGCTTCCCTTTGTTCTCTAGCCCTCCTTGCAGCCTGCATGTGGCCTTCTAGGCTCCTTCCAGATGGTATTTGTTGACGGCCTTTAACAGTGGCAATCCATAGGATATCTGTTTCACCCAACATATGTCTATTGATTGCTATGAATACTGCAGGTGACAGAAAGCTCCACAGCTGCCCTTCAGCGTTTGACAGAGGTGAACTTTTCTGCTCTGCAGACCCTTCCACTGGTGATGAATCTGTTGTAGGATTTATTTAGGCAGTTTGGTATTTATTTTGGGGGTGCTAGACTGATTCTTTCCCCCCTTTTATTGTGTAATCTGTTTCTAAAGATAGCTTCCCCCCCTTCATGCTCATCTCAGTTGGGAAGCCTCTTCTTCCTATGGAGGCTCCTGGCACAACTTAAAGCCCTCATTGGGCACAGGTTTAACTTCTCCTGGCCCTACATAACAGTAACAACCAAACAGGGCTGAAGTGTACTGCTAAAAATGAAAAAAGGACAAGCTCCTCCAAACTATAGGTCTGGACAATATCTTTATTGGGGCCAACTAAAATTTCACAAAACGGTGGCAAGCTTTCTGAGTTCTCTAGAACTTGTTAATCAAGCAATATGTTACACAAAGGAGAAGAGGGGAGGGAAAACAAAACAAAAAGTATACAAATTAGGCTGGAGGTTGTAGCCTGTAGGCTCAGTTCCAGGATAGCAGATCACCCCTAAAGTTGAATATGCACTAATACACTGCCCCCCTCCAGTTTGAAATTGTTCATGCTCTCCCTTAACATGCTGGCTTCAGTCTAGATTGATTCTAGATCCTGTTATCCAGGAGAGAGAGAGAGAGAAGAGGAGTTTGGATTTGATATCCTGCTTTATCACTACCCGAAGGAGTCTCAAAGCGGCTAACATTCTCCTTTCCCTTCCTCCCCCACAACAAACACTCTGTGAGGTGAGTGGGGCTGAGAGACTTCAAAGAAGTGTGACTGGCCCAAGGTCACCCAGCAGCTGCAGGTGGAGGAGCGGAGACGCGAACCCGGTTCCCCAGATTACAGGTCTACTGCTCTTAATCACTACACCACACTGGAGAGAGAGAGAATGGTGGTTACTTGATATACATTTTAAACCCCTCTCCTGGACTAGGTTCTCCATGCCGATTCTTCCCTGAATACGCCCCAAGTGAACAAAGAAGGAAGTGTGATTGTGATCTTGGTAAACATCCACCCACAACATCATTGGGCAGGGATGAATACATTCCCGACATTGCCAGGACTGCCTATATTTGTTTTCATCTGTTTCCAAATAGACACACTGAGGAATAAGGCAGAATCAATCTGCAATGAACTTTTATTATCAGAATGAAACCAGTTTCTCAAAAAGTACACTTTGGGGCCAAAAAAATATGCAATGGATCAGGCACATCCAACTCCCAAGAGACTGAGATCTACTCCCAGAGTTGCTGAGTTTTTCCCCGGAAGGATTGCAAAGAGTTGCTGAGCCTTTTTTAAGGTATAAAAACATAAATTGCTCACCATGAAACCTGACGCAACAGAGGGACAGAGCAAGAGGGGCAGGGGGTGGAGACAGTGACTCCTCTTTTTTAAAAATACAGTGATCGAGAAGGATCCCATGATCGACCGCAATCTACCAGGATCAACCGGTGATCAGCCGGTTGGACATGTCTGCAATAGGTCTAAATCAGGGGTTCCCAAACCATGGTCCACAGACATTCTGGTAGTTCATGGGAGGTCTGTAAAAATACAATTAAAAATCAACCCACACCTAGAACAGCACATTACAATTGTTACAAGAGGCTGAAAAATAATTGAGTGGTCCACCAAGACCCTCAACAGTTTTCAAGTGGTCTGGGGGGGGGGCGAATTTTGAGGACCACTGTTCTGGATTGTTTATGGGCTACATAGGAAAAACAAATAGTCTCCACTGATTCTCAAATCAACTGATTCTTCTCGGATGAAGAAGTAACGGCTGTGCCCCATTTTTTAAAACATAAAATCTGGCTTGTAACCCAGATACGTTCTACTCCTTAAAAACAAAAACACAGCTGTTCCTGGTTAGACAGGCAGTAGAAGTAAAGAGAAACCAGGCAGGCTTTTTATTGGCAAAGCCAGAGGTTAATTTTGTGGGAAATTGCAGTCAAACATAGCTAGCAAGTGTAGGGCTAGTTAAAGTATGAAGGGGTTAAGACCACAGAATTGTATTCCTAGACTCAACTTGGTCACGCCCCTCACCTAGAAGGAAGTTAACTTTCCTTCTTTGCTTGTTCTCTTTCACCATGAAACCTCACTGAGGTAGGATGAGCCTGAGTTTGCTCGCTACAGGCTCAGAGCATGTGCTTAGAGCTATTGCACTGTATTTTGTATCTCAGGATTTCTGCCTCTGTTGACTTGCTGCTGCCAGGATAAATGCATGAACCCTGACCCTTGGAACTTTGTAAGTATAACATTTTAAAACTTACAAAGGTATGTAGTCTGTTCAGTACTAAGAGGGGTAGAAATGGAGAAGCTCTGCTAACAGACTAAACATAATATTAAAAGGTCTAACAACCTATATTCATCACACTTTATTCTGCTGCATGATTCTATGATTTTAAAATTCTGCTGGGGGCTCTCTCTTGCAGGAGTGTGTGTTTGGCTCTGTGCTTTGATTCTAGGAATCCAGCCAATTCTTGTATTAGATACCCCACATGGGTGAGCTAAATAGGTATTTTCCCCACAAATTTTGCAATTGTGGGGAAAATACATATATTTAATGAATAAAAGATTATTCATTAAATATGTTGCTTGGAAGATATGTTGCTTGGAAGACATATATAGGGTTGCCATATTTCAAACAGTGAGCTTGGGGGAGGGGCAAAAAGGGGACAGAGCAGAGGGAGGAACACAGTGGCCAATGGAAAATCAGCAAACACGATACTACTGCTGTCCAGATTTTCCCAGACATTTTGCTGATTTCTGCCCAGACACTGCTGCCGACTGCAATATTCTGGATATAGGACATGCAAAGGCAGGTGATGGCTGAGTCGTTAAGCAAACAAAGGCAGGGATATGTACCATTACCCATTAGCAGAGACTCTGTACAGCAGAGAGGTGGCCTTCTAGCTGTGTGTTAGCAAAAGTTGCGTTCAGGATTGCAGTTTCCCAGATGTTAGGTAGAGAAGAAAAGTTGCAGTCTGTTAAAGGGAGCAGGCTGCAGAGGGGGAGTCAGAGCACAATGTGGGTTGGCAGTTTGAATTGGAGGCTGCAGAAATGGGAGAAAAGTTACCTTCTTGGAGTGTAACACTGGAAGCCCCTCCACCATAGGCTCAGGTTGTATATATGGGTAAATAAACCACATACCATAAAGACACCGCAGTCTCTGCCATGCCTCATCTCCAAAGGTAGCACAAGCCCTGTGCAAGTGCCTTGACCCCTGAATCTCACACAGCTTGGAGACTGCAGTGGCAGGTAACAAGACGGTGTTTGGAAGGCATATATAAATTGCATCTGTGTAAAGGATTGGGAAACAATCTGTCAAAGGGGTCAATTAAAAACGAGGCAAAAGGTAACAATGTGATGATTCTTACATGGAATAGGGTTAGACCTCTCTCCAACCTTTGCTCGCTGGCTTGTCTTGGTTTTAATTGCTAATCTTTTGAGTAATGAAGCGATGACGCAATGACTCAACACAGCTACCTCATAACATTTCACGACTGGGGTGGGGTGGGGAAAGGGCGTTTCCAGGCAGTCACAGGACTCCATTTCCCAGAGATCCCCGCGCACACCTTAACCCCTCCCTGCCGCTCGCTCGCTCGCTCGCTTTTATCTCCCGAATCCCGCCGCTAGCAGAAGCCACAACCTGCTTATCTGGGCGCGCTCGGGCTGCGCTTCAGCAGGGCTGTGTGTGGGCGCGCGCGCGGCTGCGGCTGAAGCCCGGGCTGGGCAATTGCGCCCGCCTCACCTTGCCCTCGCTAAGCCGCCGGGGCAAGAGAGAGGGGTCTTCGCCCGGGCAAGAGGCGAAGGTAGGCAGGGCGAGAAGATGGTGCTCCGAGTGTTCGTCGCTTCCCTCTCGGGCTCCGTGACGGTGAGTGGGGGAGAAGGGGAAAGGGAGGGCGAAGGAAGGCAGGCGGGAGCCGCCTTGCGCTGCGCTCCCGAGGGGACTTCCTTGGGGAAAGCCCCGCGGGCGACTGGCGGCTGGTCCCAAGGGGGACGCTGCGTTCCCAGACGCACCAGAACCGCCGCCCTGCAGGTGAACGGAAGGAGGGAGGGGGGGAATCCCCGAGAAAACCGTCTCGTCACCCCAGAGGTGGAGCAGTTCCATTGAATGGAGAGCATTTCGGGTTGCCCTATGGACGCTTCTGCGCCGCTCCCCGCGGAGGGACAGCTCTCGGTTTCACCTCTGGCTGGCCGAGAAGAAGGCGCTTGCTTTGGCTCACCCCGAGCTCTAGCGGCCCCTTTGGCACCCAGCCCTGCAGGACCTCCTGACGTGGTGCCTGGGTTTCTGATAAACGGGGCTTCTTTCCTTCCTACAAAAATAAGGCCAGGGAGACGAATCCTTCCTCCTTCCAACCCATCAAGCACCTCAAAATCAGCACCAGGGTTGCAAACTTGAATAAAATATTTTGGGGGAGGGCAGGTAAGCCCCGTCCCACGTAATCGATCACATGACGCCGTGCACCTATATTATTTGAATGGCAATGCCCATCAACTTGGGGGGGGGGTCCAGATATTTTATTTTGGGGGGAATTGGCAAAGGGACCTCAGCCCCTAGGAGTTTGCTTCTATGGTCTGAAGTATTGTTGTCCCCTTTGGCCTCCAGCCCTGGAGGGGCCCCATGTGGTGGTAGTCAGTGGCGTAGCGTGGGGGATGCAGGGGGAGCGGGCCGCACCGGGTGCAACATCTGGGGGCTAGGGTTAGGGGGCGCAAATCCACGGGTTAGGGGGCGCAAATTACTTGCCTTGCCCCGGGTGCTGACAACCTACGCTACGCCACTGGTGGTAGTAGTTGTAGTATGGCGATCTGGGTTTCTGATTTTGGACTTCTGTTTGTGAAAAGGTCAGGGAGACAGTTGGTTTTAAGTAAAAAGGGGGAAGGATTAAAGCACCTCAAAATCAGCACAGGATGATGAATGCTCTACTTGGGATGGGGAGGGGAGATGCACATAATCTCGCATGGCTTGGGGGGCTGTTGGATCTGCTCAGATTGCTGCACATCTAGACTGTGGTTCTATTCACACATATTTGGGCGTAAATTGAAACTTGATGCCACAATGCACTACTGGGTAAACATATAATCATCATGTGCAGTAAGGCAAATTTCATTAAGGCATTGTAATAGAAGACATTAAGAGACAGAAGAGGCAAAAAAAATATTTACGTAACTGAACCAAAACGTTTGTGCTGAAATATAATTTATACTGACACATGCTGAACTGTTGAACAAAAACTTGTTTTCTTTCCCGGTACCATAAAATATAGACTAGTGTAAGTCAAAGACGTATGGTAAATATTAACGTCTGAGTCACTGCGATCCTAACAGCTTATCTCCCGCTGTTAGATTTAATTAATAATATTGACACATGATGAACAAATGTGCTGCTTAACCAGTAGTAGATGGCTTTAATTAATATGAAGATTTTTAGGTGACTTAAAAACCTGCCTTTTAACTGCTTAATCAGTTTACAGTGAGGTATGCTTGTTTTTGCTGGAACTTCAATGGAAGTGTCTTTTGAGTTTGAAATACTGAAGGAAGTGTAGCATGACTTGCAGTGTAATAGGCAAGAGGTGCAGCTTTTAGCTGGAAGGAAAGGCCAAGTTTGCTATTCCCACCCCTCATCCATATTATGGTAACACACAAGAACGAAGACAGCCACCTATAATAGAACAGTGTCACTTCTAACTTACAGATGTCTCAATTTTAAAGTTGTTCCCTGCCATAATCGCCCCACCCCAAATCCTATGCATGCATACTTCATATAATTGTAGAGTTTGGAAGGCACTACAAGGGTCATCTAGTCCAACCCTAGGGGCTCCCATGACCCTGAGATTAAGCGTCTCATGCTCTACCAGTGTCATTTGCCACTAAGACTTTCTCAGTAAATATGCTTATGAACTACTTAAGCTCAGTGGCGTAGCGTGGGGGGTGCCAGGGGTGCCGTCCGCACCGTGCGCAACATTTGGGGGGGCGCGTTTGGCCGGCCCCCCTCGAGGAAGCGGGAACCTCTCCAAGGCGCAGCGCGCCGTTGGTGGAGGAAAAGAGCCGCGCAGCAACAGCAGCAAAGCCGGGAGGAGGTGGAGCGAGCCTGCTAATTGCTTGCTGGGAATTAAGCGGAAGGCTGCTCCGAAGCCTGGCGGCGGGAGGAGGTCTCTCCGCCCCACCGCCAGCCTTCGGAAGGCTCCTCCGAAGCCTGGCGGTGGGGCGGAGAGACCTCCTCCCGCCGCCACGCTTCTCTCCGCCCCACTGCCAGCCTGGCGGTGGGGCGGAGAGACCTTCTCACCGCGCCAGCCTTCGGATGGCTGTCCTGAAGACTTGTGGTGGGAGCAGTGGCGTAGCGTGGGGGTGCGGGGGGGGGCCTGCCGCACCTGGCGCAACATCTGGGGGGGCGCGGAAGAGACTCGAGTGCTAAAATCCACGGGTTAGGGGCGCAAATTACTTGCCTTGCCCCGGGTGCTGAGAACCCACGCTACGCCACTGCTTAAACTGAATGAACTACTGATCCAAGCTTTCAGCCCTCGTTCATAGTTCCCTAGCCCATGACCTGTGGGAACCTATTCTGCACACCATCTTAAAATAGTCCTAAATGCTCAAGAAATGCTTTCAGGTTTCTGTGTTAGCAGCAAAAAAAAATTAAAGTGTCTTGTGGCACCTTAAAGACTTAACTGTATAATTCTAACCATGTTTACCTACTAGTAAGTCCTAATGAATTCAGTGAGACTTAACATCAGGTAAGAGAATGCAAGGCTGCAATACTAACTCCAGTCAGGAAAATCCAGTCCCTGGTTGGCTGGGCAGCCACAGGGCATGATGGAGCCACCGCTTCATCCACAGCCCCATCACTCATGCTAGCAGAGGTGAAAGGCAGCGTAGGTAAATGGCCTTGCTATCCTGGAGCTGGCACAGCAGTTGGGCTTCAGGGATCCAGCAGATTCCAGGATAGTACAACCACTCCCTGAAATGCCCCATTTTGAAGCTTTCCACAGACTACAAACGGCGAGGATCTTGCTGGCAGTATTTCTGCTGGCCCATTTGGTGTGCATCTATGCCAGTCAAGTGATTCACCCCAGCCCAGTGCAAAAGAGGTTTGGGTTGAAGCTTTAGTGTCTAAGGTGCTGCAGGACTCATTGTTGGACTTAGGCCCTGGACTGCAATACCTTAAGGATCACCTCTCCCCATATGAACTGACCCAGGCCCTGAGACCATCATCTGAAGCCTTCCTTCATGTGCCTTCTTCACAGAAGGTCCAGAGGATGGCAATATGAGAACGGGTCTTTTCTGCAGTAGCTCTTCATTTGTGGAATGCTCTCCCCAGGGAAGTTTGTCTGGTGCCTTCATTTAGGTGCCAGGCAAAAGTTTTCCTCTATAGCCTGGCCTTTGGCATTTAACTACATATAGCTTTTTAGAAGTGGATGGGGTAAGATTTTTTAATGTGTTTCTCTTTCCTTTTAGTTTTAATGTATCTATGTGGGGTTTATTGTTTGCTTGTTTATTTGATTGTAAGTTGTTTTTGGTTCCCCTGAGCAAAAGAAAGCAACTAACAAATTTAATAAATAAGTAAACTTAGCTTGTATATCTTAGTCTGCATTCTTGCAACAGCACCAGTTTGGTATTAGTTTGATAATTTAAAGGTCCTAGGGCCAAGCAAACTTTGTCACATTGAAAAATTAAATAAATTGTCACAGTCATGTAGCAGTACTAAAATAAAATCAATATTTCTTCTGGCTTTGTGTTAGTGGTTCAAATGTCCTATATCTTTGCCTTGGTGTAATTGCTTTTTCATATAACCAGAGACAACTGCGTATCCATTTCATCTTGTAATCCATTTATCTATTAGGACTGGTAATTCAGATTTCTGTAATTCTGCTAATTCTGGTATCTGAAAAGGTAATCTGATTGTAGTTATTGATCCATATATGTTCTTGAGCAGACTTATTGGAGAGCTTCTCTGTGATGGCAATGAATTGTGCTTCAGTAATGCTGGTACTGAACTTTGCATTCTGTACAAACATATACACACTGCATCTGTAGACCATGCATTTCTGCTGGAAGACCTTTAGCTGTATAATATCTGTGTTCATTTCATCGGCACAATGAAAGTGGAACCTCCTAATACAGCTTAGCATGATGCATATGCAGTGCTCAGTGGCTAAGTACTAATGGCCAGTAACAATTATTTATCCACGTCAGGAGCCTGCTGTGTAAACATAGATTCTTTTCGGCACTTGTACAATGTACAGTCATTGAACACTCATAATAGAAGCCTTCCTCCTATTATTACTGTCAGTTATTAGCAGCTGGCTTATATTGTAGTAATGCAACACCAACGTTTGGTTTTGTCACATTTTTTTTTTTAAAGGGTGCAGATGCTTTCTGTGTATGACAGAGGTAGGGAATCTTTTATAGCCCAGTGGACCAGATTGTTATCTCCTCTACTTCCCACAGGCCAAGTTTGACAGGTGGGTAGAGCTGCCCACCTGTCAACCACTTGATGTCACAATTATGTCAAGTGACCTTTTTTTTTTTTGCTGTAGGAAAACTCCTCAAAATACTCTCTCCCTCTGCGCTTAGAAAATGGCTTTACAGGTGCCTACAAACACACAGTCAGCCAAACCCTGCCCTTACCTGCCCCACATCGGGCATCATAACAAGACAGGTGTGGGCAGGTAGGCATGGCTTGGCTGAACTGGCCTCGTGGGCCTATTTAGGCCTGCAGACTGGAGGCCTCCCTGTTACGCATGGCGTAAAAGCCTAGGGTACTGTAAGAGATGGGTTGCTTAGGGCACCTTGGAGTACAAGAAGTGCTAACCTTGTTTTTCCAGCAGAACTTGAGATATGCAGGTGGAACTCCCATGATATATTAGCAGTGCAATTCTGCTGGTGAAGAGGTGCTGACAGGGCTGGCAAAACCAGGGTGGAATCATGGGGGAGGATCACGACTTTACCCCCATTGGCTGGCAGCTTTTTACACCAGGAATTTCTTCCCATTGGCTTCAATGGGAGCGGGAGAAACAAAAAAAAAGTCTTGCCATACTGGCACAACATAGCAAAAGATAAGGTGTTGTTCAACACCCAGTTGCATCACACCACCAATTGTATATGAACCCTGCATAGGGAGATAACACATCAGATAAGAAGGTGCAGTGCATCCCGGGGCCATATATCTCTGGCTCCAAGTCACACATACCTAGAGCTCACAAAGGAATGTCCTGGTTTTTGGGGAGGGGAACTATGGAGAAAGGAGCACATTACCTAACAAGGGGGCTTTTCTGTGCACATTGCTAACTCTTCCCCTACTAGAACCCTGATAGGTACTCTGCCACGAGAGGATCGGCCTCCACTCTGTTCCAACAAAGTGAGTTCCCAGGAGAGAGTACCCCACATGGGTAAACAAGGGAAGAGAGGAAACCACTGATTTAGTGGATAACTGCTGCAGCCATCTACCACTTCCTTTGTCATATGCAAATACTTGGTTCCTCCTCGCAGGCTTTGCTCAAGGGCCAGGCCTTCCACTGAAGCCATTGCCACTGCTGCCCAATTCACCACCACTGATGGTGTTTAATAAAGGCTGTAACAATTCCAGCTGTGTCTCTGTTCCTGTGATGGTCAGCAGATAGGGTCCTACCACCCTTCCCATTGTAATGTACTTCAAGTGTTAGCATCCAGGGACAGAGGGTTCTTCCCTTGCTTGCTGAAGACCCTGTGCTTGTTGATGGTCCTTGTACAGGATGGTGAGGGGAGCAACCCCAGAAAGTCATTGCCCTTCTGGCACCCTCCCCTCTTCCTTCCAGCAACTTGTGTTACGGTTGTAATCTCCAGCTGTTGGACCAGGAGAAGCGGAGGGGTTTGGGTGCATAGCAAGGTGATCCCAAGAGGCATCAGTAATTCTAATGTGAATGAACATGTGTGGCTAGATTGGATGGTGAGGCCTAAGTGAAAGCTGCCATGATGCCCTACAGTCACCATTTGCCAGTCACTTTGGCTATGTCATTGCTGAGGCTCAAGCCTTATTTAATCCCTCCCAACCTCAATTATATTCTAAGGGGAAGAGCAAGGGTGAACTCACTGTCTCCTGGATGCTCTCCTTACACTTCCTTGAGCCCTCTGCCTTATGTGTTGGGGGCTAAACTTTTGCAGTAGGGTGCCTGCTGTATTCAAATTGGCTTCTTATGTGTTTTGAAACCCCAACCAAGCCAAGCCCAGGCTTGCTTTGGCACTTGATTGCTGCTGTTACGTGCCTCTGCTGCTTGTTTGTGTGGCTCTGTCCATTCTTTTGAAACGCATGGGATGCCTTTGCTGGAATTTGTACACAAGGAAGTGCTGTGTGTGTGTGAGAGAGAGTACTGAAAATTAGCAATCGAATCCATGTTTACTTGTTAGGAAAACCAACAAAAAAATGTATTGTAGCATCTCAATTTATTTTAGTATAAGCCGTCATGCATCTGATGAAATACACTCCAGCACGCACACTTATATGCCATAACCAGTGTGTCAGCCTTTGAGGTGGGATAAGGAACCCAGGACCCTCCAGATGCTGTTGAAGAACAGTTCCCACCAACCCTGAACATGGGGCAGATGGGATTTGGAGACCCACAACATCTGGATGATTGCAGCAAATTCCATGTGTTTGCTTCAAGGCATCCTTCCCCTTACAAAATACCAATGTAGCTACATCTCTGGAACTTGCTACTTGGAAATAGGACCCAATGGATCTTGTATTCACTGAGTGCAAGCCTCACACTCTCAAATAACAGATAGGTAGCCGTGTTGGTCTGCCATAGTCAAAATAAAAAAAATTCCTTCCAGTAGCACATTAAAGACCAACTAAGTTAGTTCTTGGTATGAGCTTTCGTGTGCATGCACACTTCTTCAGATACACTGAAGAAGTGTATCTGAAGAAGTGTGCATGCACACGAAAGCTCATACCAAGAACTAACTTAGTTGGTCTTTAAGGTGCTACTGGAAGGAATTTTTTTATTTTGACTCTCAAATAAGTGTGTGTTTAGGATTGCAGCTTAAATTTCTTTTATTATTATTATTATTATTATTATTATTATTATTATTATTATTATTATATATTGTAGCTAATCTGTGCCTGTGGCTTTTTGTATTAGAAAATCAATGGAGCAAAAAACTTTTAAGATGGGATGGGCATTGATAACGCTGATGAAATGTTGGACTTGATTTTGTCCAGCAGTGGTTCATCTTTTATTGCATCAAATGCAGACCTTTCCTCAAAGCCGGCAACAATGAAAAGCTGTTTCTGCACATGAAATGCATCCCCTCTGAGAACCTCTCTTCCACTTCTTTTCCCAACCCCGCTACCACAGAAAATAGGTTTCTCTTATTTCCAAGTGTGCCTCACTAATCATGTGGTGAGTGATTTCATTTCTGGCAGCACTTATTTGGAAGATGAGGGAAAGGCGGGTAACTGAATCTCCTTCTTGGCAATTTGCGCTGTCAGAAATTGCAGTGCCAAGCATCTATCTGGCTTGGAGAGGTACCACCCACTTTACCACACAAGCTTTTTGGGATCAAGTGTGCTGCTTCTGTATCCCCCCCCCCCCCCCGTTATTGCCTTTCATTGTTGAAAAACAATATCTGAATTTGATCATTTTCTGTGGGTTTGAAAAAGAAAACATTCAGTGCAATGGCAATGTCAGACAATTGGAATGCTTTGTCCTGCTTCTGATGGTGAGACATGAATGCAGTTGGAGAAGGCATCTTCTGCCTAAAAGATGGGCTCATGCTGATGTACTCTACTGATCTTGGCATTCTGTTGAAGAGGGTCTCCTACAGAAAGCATCTCAGTTCTGCACTGTACAGGAATTGGGCCTTAAGTGTGGCTCCTACCCTTTGGAACTTCCTCCTGTTATATATCAGACAGGTCCCATCTCTATTGCTCTTTTGGCATCTGTTGAAGACCTTCCTTTTCCATCAAGCCTCTTAAATAGAAATCTTTATCCTAGTTTGCATCTGCTGTACTGGATTTCAATTCTCCCCCACCCCCCATATAGAATCATTTTCAAATGCCAAAGCCCCCCACCCCCATGAAATCACTTTAAGGTATTTTATGGGGGGAAACCTTTCAGATCCATGCTTTCTAGACACAGGACAAGCAGAAGTGTGGACAAGCCCTTAAATGGAATATTTAAAAAAGCATCCCTTCATTTCCATGCTAGTTGAATACACATTTGAAGTTCTAGATTTGTAGGTGCCTGTTCTTTCACTGAATAAAATTAGTTTTGCTGGAGTTATAAGTCCTTGCTCATTACTTCTTTGGAAGTGTGAAGGAAATAAAGCAACCCTTCTTGGGAATGTACGGCTGGAAGTTTTCCATCTTAACTTGTTGACACCTGTCTGGCGACTGCACATTTTTTGTGCCTACTTCTAAACTGCTTAATGCGGTATTGACATTTGTTTAGCCAACTCTTGTTATCTATCTGCTGATTCTGCTTTAGGGCTAAGCTGCTGAATAAATTTGCTCCGACGTGCAGAAATGCTAGTCCTGTGTTCCCTACCAGTTGATGAGCTAATTGTCTCTGTTGAAAGGGGGAGTGTAAGCTCTGCTTGTGAACCAGCTGACAAATAACATATTTCAGAGGTTACTGCATTTTGCTTTGTCCATTGGCATTAATGCATTCACCGAGCTGAGCGTTCCCCATTTACATTCAAAATGTGTGTGTGTGTGTGTGTGTGTGTGTGTGTGTGTGTGTGTGTAGCATTTAGCAAGTGTAAATCTCTCCCCCCTTCCTATATTAGAAGTTTGGAATGATGCATTTCAGTTTTATTCTTTTGGTCACTTTAAAGGCACTGGAACAAAAGGTGCACTCTGTATATTAATTACTTGTATATGAATGTTAATGTGGATTAACTAGGCACTTGCAGCTGACCTGCAAGTATTTGGCTTGCTAGTTTGACACAGGATATTCAGTCTAGTTTCTCATGGTCCCATTGGCTTTCATGCCTCCTTGATACCTTCTGCCAAAGCTGCTGTGCCTCTCTGTTCCCATCCTGCCAAGAACACAGTTCTGCACAAGAGTTTTCCCTAGCCCATCTTTCCCACTAATCCACCAGATGGGTGGAGTATAAATAAAATTATTATTATTATTATTATTATTATTATTATTATTATTTATTATTATTTATTATTTCCTCGTCTCTTTAGACTCATTTGTCCTGAGGCCCTTTCCTGCCACTGCATGTAAACAGCAGATTATTTTCCTCATCTCCCTACTATATGTTCTCTATATTTCATCCCATGGCCTATCTCTTCCCTTTACTTCAGCTACCCTTCTTCTAGGGTCTCTCAGTCTTCTATGCATCCTGGATTGAGAGTAAAAGGTAAAGGGACCCCTGACCATTAGGTCCAGTCGTGGCCAACTCTGGGGTTGTGGCGCTCATACACCATCAAATTTGAAACAACCAAATGCACTCCTTTCATGGGGTGTATACACACTACCCACATCAGCAGGGAAATGTAGCTTTTTCACCTCCCTTTGTCCACAGGTAGTGGAGTAGACTTGTATAGCCACCTTTTAAAAAATACGATGATGTGTACACAACATATGCTTGTAGTTTTTGAAGCAACCCTGAACTCTCTTACGTTCCTAATCCTCTCTTTTACTTGGTCAGCATTGCTGGTTCTTGACTACATCTCTCCTCCTGGTGCTGAGATTGACAATCTGTTCCTAGTAGATAGATGTATATAATATGTGTAACATGATGCACAGTGAAAAACACATGGCATTGTTGTAAATGCAGTAGTGTATCTCCTGTGAGGTTTTCCTTCCTAGCCAAAGTTTCCTTCGCAGAAGTTGTACTTCTTCACAACAGTCTGTCAATGAACTGCTCCCCTTACAGCAATTAGAACGTTTGCAAACAACCCAGGCAAAGATTGTAGTTGATAGTTAAAATGATATTAAAAGTGGCTATTATGTGTCACTGTCTCAATAACTCCACAATTCTACAGTTCTATGATTTTATGAAGTAGTGTGGTAACCCACTATTTTAGGAAATACTGGACTACAGGATAACACTTATTAAATATAATTGTGCTAACAAGTGAAAAAAGGGATTGTATGAGTATGTGTATTATTATTGTGTATGCATTTAATTATATATAATTAACTGCATACATGTAATACAATATAATCCCCCCCCATTTGTTAACACAGTTACGGTATATTTAATAAGAGTTGTCTTCTAGTCAAGCAAATCCATGGTCTGTACACCCCTTTTTTTGCTAAGGTTTGAGCATAGAAAAATGTAATTTTCACAAAACAGAATGTTAGGTTAAAGGAATTAATGTTGAGTATAGTCAACATTCTGGATGTCATCTGGTGAACCTGCATTTTTTGAAATTGAGGAAATACACATCTGTATTTTTGAGGAGGACTGATGCACCTGTTATCTTGCAAGCAAAACACAAACTCATACCAGTGATTCTAGATGTGAGCAATATAATGTATATGTATAACATTACAATAACTCCTAGGCTGCATTGTTATGCTCATGGACCAAAATGCAATTTACATCTGAGTAAGCAAATACTGGTATATGTTGCCATTTATTGTAGTGCACTATATTGTGCTTCTATCTTTGCCATTTTTCAGACTGGAGATACGAGTGGAAAACACTCACCAGATTTGCTTTATGGATTACTTGCTGTGAATAACCCATCTGTAAATCTCCATTTTCTGTCTTCTGAACAGTCATTAACAATGTATGTGCATACAGACATGTCCTTCATGAATTGTCATTACTAAAAACATTTCCCACTTACAACAGCCAAGAGTCTAAGGAAGGATGTAAAAGGCGCATAACAGGCATTAAGAGAGCCTCAATGCTATATTTTTTAAAGAGGCAAAAGGATTGCACTGTGTTATAAGGACTAGACAGATTGTGCCAGCTTGTTTAGAGGGCAGTGCATCAAACAGTGATCTTTGCAAAAATTAACCTCCCACTGCTGTTTTTTTTTTTTAATGTTTAAAAACTGGAGAGCATATTGCATGATAACATTCTCTCATCTCCCCACGCCCCAAATGTGTGGCACATTAGAAGTTAATTGAACATCTGCCTGGAGAAGCCAGCAGCTCTCCTGTGATGTACATAATGATGCGGTTGCCATGGCAAATAGCCACCGAATCACTGATTTTCGCCTTTCCCAGGCCCCCAGCAGGGCTTCTTAATGGAGTATTGCTCAGATGATCCCAGCATATGTCTCAGCTGAGTCAATGGCCTGCTGGAGAAACGGTTTTTATTGGCTGTTGCCTAATTTCGCTCCATAACATCAACCCTTTCCCTTGAATTCAAGTTTAATTATTTGTAAGGAAACAAGAGAACCTGCCCTTTTCAGTTGAGGTGTCAACAGAGGCAAATTGGTAGCTTCATGTAACCCTAGAAAGCTAGAAAGCGATGACAAGGCCACTTAACCCACCCTGCGCTTTATGAGTAATCCAGAATAAAATTGCTTTGGAGTGAAGTTTGTGCAACCTATTGCATCCAGAAATTCTATAGGTTCACAGAATAGTAAGATATTCAGGCACAGCCCATTGGAAACATTCTTCAGTTTCCAGTGAGGGGCTTCAATGCAAATACAAAAATTGGACATCTTCAACCTGTTTTTAAAAGAAAAAAATCTAATTTCAATCAGTTTAGCAATGAAAAAAGCTCTTATATATCAAACATATTGTTGGCATCCATCTGTCTCAAGAGACAATGGAGTGTGCGTCTGGGGGTGAAGTCAAATTGCTGCTTTAGCAGCACACAAGGTTGCATGGGGTGCAAGGTCCGGGGTTGCCCAGATAACAAGACCCCCCTCTTAGCCTTTCTGCTGTGGTCCAAAGGAAGGCAGAGCAATAAGTTTGTCACCAGCTTGGCTGCTGGAGTTGCCGGAAGGAGGCGTACAAGGTGCTATCCAATCATCTTAGCGATTCCACTCTGGATTTGTTTAGTGTTTACTCCTTAGCCTTTTCTCAGGGAGATACTCTTTTTTTTATCATAACAATTGTAATCCTCTCAAGTCAGCTTAGAGGTGGACCCCGGGAGGGCAGGCAGCTCTGCGCGACCCTCCGGAGCCTGGCGCGGCTTTGCGCCAGGCTCCGGAGGGTTGCGCAGAGCTTCCTGAAGCCTGGAGAGCGAGAGCCTCTCACTCTCCAGGCTTCAGCGAAAGCCTGTATTCGCCCCATAGGACGCACCCACATTTCCCCTTCATTTTTGGAGGGGGAAAAGTGCGTCCTATAGGGTGAAAAATAAGGTAATAAGACACCCATGGCTGCGTCAAGCACGTCTGCCTGCCTTATGTAATGAGGTTGCAGACAGAGAGTCCCGAGTGCTGACACTATACTGAACTAAATCCCAAATACCATTCGTTCATATCTTGAGTCTGAGTGTCGCTCCATCTTGTCTGCCTCTCTTCACCCCTAGCTGCATCAAGTGGAAGTATATGGTGATCTACTCATTGTTCAGATAGGTTAGCTAAGCCGCACTGGCTGGCGCTAATGGGCGCTGTAGTCCAAAGTATTTTCAAGGCATGATGAAGGTGTCTTCAAGGCACCAGGCTGATGGGTTAGTTCTGTTCAGTGCCTCCCTTGTTGTCACATGGCTTAGGTCAGCTTCTCTGAATTTGGATGTAGCAGGGAGACTTTTCTGCTTGTGTCTAAACCTGCCCATTGATCCAGAGAATAAAAAACCTGTGGGGGAAAATAGAATTTAAAATTGGCGATGGGAATGAAAGGCTGCATTCTTGGGTTCAATAGTTGCACTTAAGAGACCTGCATCGACAAGAACATTTTTTGCCTCCCAGTTCTACCATCATGGGGTTGTGATTGGGGGGGGGATGCAGGAAATCCATCACACTTAAAAGCCCTGTTGCTAGAAATCAATTGTACTGCATGTCTTCAAAGTAACTTTATCCCACTAACTTGGTTTGCATAGTGTCTTAGCAAGCAATTAAGTTGCATCCTGATTTTGTTTTGTTTCCCCTGCCTCCCCCCAATCCCAGATAAAGAAGAGGCAGCAAGACATTGTACGATTTCTGGAAGCCAACAAGATCAACTTTGAAGAGGTGGATATCACCATGTCGGAGGAGCAAAGGCGATGGATGTATAAAAACATTCCTCAAGACAAGCAGCCTGCACAAGGCAACCCGCTCCCACCCCAGATTTTCAATGATGATCAGTACTGTGGAGTAAGTAACTTTTGAAGCTTCTACCTTTCTCACCTGTGCTAGCTTTGGCCATCCTCATCTTTGTGAACTGCATAAGCACCACTGGTTTTTCCTGACAACTCAAAAATCAAGAGAATGACCATAGTGGTACTTTGTTGTTGTTCCCATCCTGCATTGGTAGATAGCATGGCATTGAGAAATACCCTATGCAGAATGGTCAGGGTTAATGCTCAACTTTTGATCAGTTTTTTGGTATTTTCTACACTAACAATTCTGTATTTGGATCCTAAATGTTTGATCGTCTTTGTCTTTGAGCCATTTGCATGCTGCTTTGGGAAATTTCTAGGGCAGATTATTGACTCATTCCATTATTCAGTATCATCATTAAAAAGTCATTAAAAAGAATATTAAAATTGTTTGTTATTTCTGGTACCAGGGTTGTTTTTCTTCTGTATCCGAAAGGTTTGGGTTACTTTCTAGCCTATTGCTTATTGCAGGCAGAGGCAAACTTGGCCCTCCAGATGTTTTGGGACTACACCTCCCATGATCCCTAGCTAACAGGACCCAGTGGTCAGGGATAATGGGAATTGTAGTCCCAAAACATCTGGAGGGCCCAGTTTGCCTATGCCTGGCTTATTGGCAACGTGTTAGTTTTAATTCCTAAGCAAGTTTTTTTGGAAGGCTTTTTCATACAAAATTTGTCAGTGAAATTCTACTCAGTATTGATCCAGAGCAGATTCCAATGTATAGTTAGCAGAGTGAAAACTTAAACACTTCACAGGATTCCTAAAAAATAGATCAGAGTCAATTGATATTTCATCCAGCAGAGCTTTACTGCTACTGAAGTCAAGTGAGCATAATGGTCACAAATCCAGTATTCAGGATTGGCACTGTCCATAAAAAATCCAGTTGCAGCAGACTTAACTTAAACTTACATTAAATTATAATAAGTCTAAACCTTAACACTGTATACAGAACACTACACCAGAGGTAAAAGAGATAGAAAGAGAAAGTGAAGCCCAGACTCATTCTGGCCTATTACTATGGTACCTCAAAAATTGAACGGAATCCGTTCCGGAAGTCTGTTCGACTTCCAAAATGTTCAGAAACCAAGGTGTGGCATCCAATTGGCTGCAGAAAGGTTCCAAAGAACGTTCACAAACCAGCACAGTCACTTCCGGGTTTGGGGTGTTCGGGAGCCGAAACGTTTTACTTGCAAGGCATTCAGGATCCAAGGTATGACTGTATTATAGTCAGCATGAGCTTAACAGAAAAAGATAAGAGAACCAGTTTAAGCCAGCTGTATTCAGCTTCCCTGAAGAAATAACCCAAACATCACGAACCTTCTGCTTGTTTCTTTCACACAGAGAGGCTTCCAGAACCCTTTCGAATAAAATAGAATAGGAAAGATCTCTACACATCAGATCAATACTTTCTGCACTAAGAAATGCCAACTGGCAAAACTGTGGTCCTGAAGTGGTTTCGTTCTGCAAATGTTTTAACACTTACCTTGTATGAGTATCACACACATGCAACCTCTTTGTTGATAATGACTTCATTATCCCGCTCACAAGGACTTGGCAGTAACTGGGCTATGGGATGTGTATTTGAGCTGCAGGGATCTGACCCTGCAGTTCATCCTTAGATGAAAGGATTGTGGACTCAAGGAGATCCAGCACTTAAATAAATGCAGAAAAGTGCACAAATCACTCATTATGACTCTCTCTCTCTCTCTCTCTCTCTCTCTCTCTCTCTGTGTGTGTGTGTGTGTGTGTGTGTGTTTTGGGGTGCGGTTGGGGAAGGACAGGATTGTTGAAAAGATCTTAAGGCCTAACCTTCAAAGCACGACCAAAACCATCCGTGTGTGTGTGTGTGTGTGTGTGTGAGAGAGAGAGAGAGAGAGAGAGAGAGAGAGAGAGCTGGGTTTTTTGTTGTTGTTATTGGGGGTTGGAGCTAATCTTACTAGTGTTTGTGCAAGTAGTTGCTGTGTCCCCATTGGATTATGATTGATCAGCAGAGTTGACCCCAGGCTTGTGGGGCATGCTTAAACACCCACAATCCTTGGACTGAGCCAACATCTGGAAATACCCTTGCACTATTATTTAATGCCAACATAATGGGATGATTCTGTTAATATAGCTGAGTTCCCAGCATCTGCTTTAATCTCTTTCTAGTTGCTTGATTGTGCTGTCTTTGCAATTAAGTGTAATGAGCACCTGAGTTCTGAAAATTGATAATTGAAAACGGGAGCCTCAGTCTTGTGATGGTGGGGTCATGAGTGATCTAAATCTGATTTACAAAGTATTATTGGTGGTTCTGACTGTCCTTGGAAAGCAGCCAAGCTCTGCCCTTTCTTGTTTTATATTCAGTGCAGTCTGTGCTTGACAACCTGTTAACTATTTCTGCAATTATGGGAGCTTTCTTTGCCTTTCTGTATGTTTTCAGATGTTGTGGAGAAGGGTGAAGCAAACCTCTTTGCATATTTTCTCAATTGTTGAGCAAGGACCCTGAAGATCGGTTTTTGCTGAAGATTTTTCTGCAGATATAAGAGTAAAAAGGAACATCCCCTCCCCTGTGTTCATCATTTTGCCTCTTCATTTCTCCCTGTGCATCCTCATCAGTATCAGTTTTGATTTATCACCTGCTTTTCACCCTAGGGTGCCAGAGAGGGTCACAACAATTTAAAATACAACATTAAAAACAAATTATATAATTACAGTGTGTGCATGTGCATGCATGATTAAAAGAGAGAGAGATAAAATCATGCTCTGATACATGCTTTGAACACTAAGCTCAAAGGTGATAGTTTTACCTTTTAAAGCTTGTCACTGTTCTATGTATTTATGCAGTTCCTGCACACACCCATACACACAAAATCTGCAAGGCATGATTGAGAAATCCTTTCAAAGTGGCTTAATGATCTGTCTCTTCTGGCAGACAGCCATGGTAATTTAGTTACTGCAAGGAGATGCAAAACTATACTTCATTTATCAGGGATGCTTCCTGGGTGACATTTTAAAGACAGCAGGTGTACTCTCAAGTCACCCGCAAATGTGTGTAAATGTCATGTGAAAATGAAAACACTCAGCACAATAAGCTGGGTTTCTCTATTAGGTGAGGACCAGAATTCTGCTCTTGAAAATGCCAAGGAAGGAACTGTTGCTTCAGTAGGGATGCTGTTATACCTGAATGCTCATTCATGGATGTTCCTCTTGTAGTTCTTGCATATAGACCTGTGGCCTGCCAGATAGTGCTGGGCTGCAATACAACTCCCATCATCCTTGGCCATGCTGGGTGCAGCTAATGGGAGCTGGAGTCCAGTAACACTTGGAGGACCACAGGTTCCCCCACCACTTAGGCTAGGTAAGTCAGTAGATCCATCTCTCAAATTGCAAAGGGGGACAGAGAAGATGGACAAGGGAACTGAGGCTGAAAGCAGTTTGCTTAAGGCAAACCAATGAGTTCATGGCAGAAGTAAGATTGAAAGCCAGAGAGTTTCTGATTTTTGTAGCTCAGTCTCTCATCCACTTTGCCATACCAGCACAGCTAAATGCTTCCTCAGCTAAATCCTGGGATTTGATGGAATCTCCCCTTTGTGCAATCATTTTAATTAAAAGGAAGCCTTCTTGTTTTGATGCTGTGCAGTGATAACAGGATCTAAGTACAACTTTTCCATCCTGATATTTTGGGATCTTGGCTTCCACATATTAATTTCAGACAAACTTTGTGTATAGCTCAAAACGAAGCTGGACAACACCTGCATGGTTCTGCCTAAAGGTGTTTGGCCCATTCGTTATGCGTTGGTGGGATCCCTGTGCGCTGGGGCTTGTAGAATTTGGGTCCATCAAAGACAGCTATCTTACTTGCCAAACCCCACCATCCTACTTATTGGAGTTGTAGGCAGGTAGGGTTGAGAACAGAATGAGGACAGTTCTTAGGACATGAATCTCTTCATAGAATCATAGAGTCGGAAAGGAACACCCCCTGCAATGCAGGAATCTTTTGCCCAACATGGGGCAAACCCTTGACACTGGAATAGTCTCATTCTCATCCCCCCTATTTACATAAAAAACAAATCAGGATTTTGCATATTCCCAACAAATACTTACAAATACCATTGAGAGTTTTTGTGAATACTCAAAAAGAATGCTTGCAAAACACTCGAGTTTCTTCCCAAGGCCGTTGGTGTCAGTTTTTAGAATCAAAACCATTGAGGCATCATTAATTAAAAAGCAAACAAGCACCCTTGCCTGTTGGGGATCCCTTCATCACATTATTTTGTGTGTAATGTGATGATTGCTTGGATAGAATAAAGAGAAATCAACCTTCCTTACAAAATGGTTTCCTTTCATGTAAGAGATAGTGGTGGTGTGTGCATGTTGGATACTTGTTAAGACCAGCTTTTGTGAAGGAATATCTTATTGGAGGTATTAGAAGTTCACTTAACATTCGCTTGAAGGAGGGGCCCTGTTGAGGATATGTTACCCCTGCTGCAACCCCCCACCCAGCCCCTGGCAACAGTGCTGATGGAATGAAGTGGTTGGAATCTTCCAACAGCAGCATCAAAAATATTTTTCAGTCCATGAGCCATATGCCTTCATGGGCCACCTTCCAGGAGCATGCTAGTGGTGGCCAGAGCAGTGGATGTGGCAATGCCATGAACAAGTCAGAGGTTTCTACACAAACATGCATATCTCCATCCTGCAGCCAAATAAGTGATGTAAATTATCACAGTCGAGGGACACATTCCAGCCAAGCAAGAAACACTTGCAGGGAAGGGCCTGGGGCAAGTTCGTTGAAGGGGTTGACCTACCAAGAGTTCTGAGGTTCCACTGCAGCGTTCTGCTGTTGATCCTGTTAACTAGTCAGTTGCCTGAAGATTTTCAACAGTTAAGTGAATGCACTTGATTACTGTATCCCATAAATTGACAGTACAATCCCCAAAGAATAGTATTTAACCATTTGGTAACCCCTTTGCCTTTTCAAAAGGCATGTGAGCTTTTTCTTCAGGGCAGTTTACAGCAGAATATCTTGCTTTCCTTTTAGATGTGTGGAACACAAATTGCTTCTTGTTGGCTGGACTCCAGTGAATTTTGCCTCTGTTGCCTTTTGGAATTCAGATGCCAGCCTGAGCCAAAGCTCATCAAACTTAGCCAAAGTTCCCCACCATATACCCCCCCCCTGTTCATATGCTGCGTCTTGCAAGTAAAGTGGCACAGCTGTTTGGTCATTATGTGTGCAGGTTGCATTTCCCTGGCAAATTGTATAACGCTACTGCAGTGAATACTTCTTGAGCTCCCAGGGAGAAGCTAAACACATTCTCAAACTAATTTGCATGCTTTTAATGTAATTAGCAAAATAACTCGCATGCCTTTTCCATTTGTGCTGCAGGTGGTACATCTCATTTGGTGGGCATATTTCACTTAATCTCATTTCCTTCAGGAGATGGTCTGAGAGCACATGATACAGCCACTTTGCAGAAGCTAAGCAGGGCTGGGTCTGGTCAGTGCCTGAATGGGAGACCTAGAAACCTCTTGCACACCACCTTGAGTTCCATGATGGAAGAAAGGTGGCATAGAAAAGTGTGAAAATACATTACACTGGGCAACAATTTTTTACTTTTTGAATGTTGTCTAGATTTCTACAACTGATTTAGGGTATTATTGCACTGCTGAATCAGGAAATGGCATCCGTTTCTCTCCATCAGGTCAGGTTTACTGTAAACTGAATGGTGGGCATTGATAAAGGTAATGTCAGGGAACTGACATCAGAGGGAAAGGAGGTGATAGAGCTCCCAGAGACGGGGAGAGACTCAACAGCCAAAGCAGGGACCAGCAGGGGGAGCGCGGGGTCTCTGGAGGAGGATCTCAGTAATACTGAGAGAGACGCAGCAACGCAGGCAGGAAGCAGGGGAGAGAAAGGGGTGAGAGACACGTCCAGCGAAAATAGTGGGGAGGTGTCAGAAGCAACTGCAGGGAGACCCATGCTTCGTCGGAAGCTGTCACGTCGTGAGTCCAGGAGACGTGTTTCCGTTAAGGAACTTCTTTGTTGGAGGCGTTTCCGCAAACAGCCACTGTCGGACTCTAATAGTGACTAGAGCAGACATGTCTGAGGAGCTCTGTCACACACAGAGGTTTGTGGGGCCGCACAAACTCTGAAGGGGCACCATTTTAAGCACAAGCAGCTAATCATCCCCTGATAGCAGTCCGACAGTCTCTGTACGCTGCCTGTGCAGGAGAAAGCATCATGAGCGACCCAGCCGGAGCCGGAGTAGCAGGGGGAGGAGCTGATCCAAGCTTGGAAGAAAGATACCGAGCATTGGAGGTCCAACTGGCGCTGCAGACGGCGAGGCTCGAGGAGAGGAGGGCTCAAGATGCAGATAAGAAGGGGAGAACCACTCAGTTCCCCAGAAAGGTACCAGGATTGGTGCAGAAGTTTGGGGGGGACCCCAAGGATTACCATGCCTTTAGGACTGAAATGCAATATGCCCTGAATGTCCAGTTTGATGAGTTCCCGGATGAGGAATCTCGAGTTGCTTTTGTAATTGGGCATCTTGAGAAGGGCGCGCGAGACTGGGTTCGACCCCTGATGGCAACGCACAACGATATCCTAAAGGACACTATGAAATTCTTTCGTGCAATGGATATCATGTTTTCCAGCGACATTGAGGAAGGGGTGGTGCGCAGACAGTTAATGGCTTGCAAGCAGGGAAGCAGATCTGTCCGTGAGTACTGGACTGAATTTACCATGCTGATTCACAGATTGGGGTGGGATTTATCGGCAGCACCCATTCAGATGCTATTTGAAGAAGGTCTTTCTTCAGCTGTGAAAGACGAGCTGGCCAGGAGCCCCAGGGCGGTGTCTATGGATCAGCTGACCAAATCTGCGCTGACCATTGGAGCGCGCCAGGAGGCAAGAGCCTTGGAGAGGCGGGAAGGGAGAGGGGAACGTTGGAAGGAGTTACGCATTCCAGACATTCCTGAGCCAGCTTTCCCGCCGGCAGAGCCGATGGAAATCGGAACAGCCCGCGCGCGCGCAGTTTCAAAGCCCAGTGAGGGGGCGAAGAAGGAGGGAAAGGGAGCCCGGAAATGCTATCTCTGCCAACAGCCAGGCCACTTTGCCAGAGTCTGCCCCCAGAGGAAGGAATGGCAAGGAATGGTGGGAGCTGTTGAGGGGGAAGAGCAGGGAGAAACGGAGCAGGTAAAAGCCAACGCCTGGTTGCCATCAGGGCACTGCAGCCAGGCCAAAGAGCAGTGAAAGTGCCCCTTCCCCAAGTGCCAGTGCCAGAAGCTCCTCGACCTGCTCTAGTGATTGAAGTGTCGCTAGAGCTGCAAAATGGACACCCCCTAAAAATAAAGGCACTGTTGGACTCAGGCAGCTCCTGCAATTTTATGAGCAAGGAGTTTGCTGCTGAACACCAGATACAGACTATCCCTTTAAGCAACCCCCTGCAGGTGACCACGATCGATGGCAGGGAACTGTTGGGAGGAGGAGTCAGCTTGCAGACCATCCCAATGATAATGAGGGTGGCAAGGCACACAGAACTGATAGCGTTTAATGTGGCCACCTTGGGAGGTGCTCCCATTATTTTGGGAATGAGCTGGCTAGCCCTACATGATCCGCTGGTGGGCTGGCATCAAAGAGTGGTTTCCTTCGGTTCCGCACATTGCTTAGAACACTGCAGGGGGGAAAAGGGGTCAGCAGGGGCCCAAGCCACCCTGGCAGGGACTGAAGTAATGGAGAAGGGGAAGGTGCCACCACAGTATGCTGATCTCAGCGACGTGTTCAGCGAGAAGGAAGCTGACCAACTACCTCCGCATAGACCCTTTGATTGCCAGATCAATTTACTCCCCGGAGCACAGCTTCCTGTAGGCAAGTTGTATGCCATGTCAGACAGGGAAATGCAGGAGTTGCGAGCGTTCATTGACAAGAACCTGAAGAGAGGCTTCATCAGAGAGTCCAAGGCAGCGGGGGGTAGCCCAGTGTTTTTTGTGGACAAAAAACACACGGACAAGCCGAGGCTGGTATGTGACTTTCGGGCCTTAAATGCAGTGACCGAGCCGGCGGCTTTTCCTATGCCCAGGATTGATGATATTTTGACCAGGGTGCGGAAGGGAAAGATTTTTACAAAGCTGGACCTAAGGGGGGCGTACAACCTGATACGTATAAGGAAAGGGGATGAATGGAAGACCACCATGTTCACCCCTTTGGGGGCATTTGAATACTTAGTTATGCCTTTTGGATTACAAACAGGCTCCGCGTGTTTTCAAGCTTTCATGAACCACGTACTGGGGCCTTTGCTCTACAAGAATTGCGTGGCCTTCTTAGATGACGTGTTGGTGTATTCGGAGAATGAGGAGCAACATGTGAGAGACGTCAGAGAAGTGTTGAGCAGGCTGCAAGCCAACAGGCTGTGGGTGAAACTGGAGAAGTGTCAGTTTCATACCAAGGAGGTGGAATTCCTGGGGTACCGCTTGTCAGATAAGGGGTTGGCCATGGACCCCGGCAAGGTTCAAGCGGTGCTGGAATGGAAAACACCCAAGACCAAGAAGGATGTGCAGAGGTTCCTAGGGTTTGGAAACTTTTATCGTAAGTTCATCCGAAACTTCGCCCACCTGACGGCGCCCATCACGGACTGTCTCAGCAGCAAAAAGAAGTTTGTTTGGACGGGGGAGGCGGAGCGAGCGTTTGAGGAACTGAAAAGGGCCTTCGCCTCTGACGAACAACTTCTACATGTGGATTTACAAAAAAAGCTGAGGGTCGAAACAGACGCGTCGGACAGAGCCATAGGGGCGGTGCTTCTTCTGCAGCCGGGGAAGGAGGGGTCAGAGTGGCGACCGTGTGCCTTCTTTTCGCGAAAGCTAAACAAGTCTGAGAGGAACTACACGGTGTACGACCGGGAACTTCTTGCAATTTATGAGGCCTTCCGGAGATGGAGGCACCTACTAATTGGTGCACAACAGAAGGTGCAAGTGTGCACGGACCATAAGAATCTAGAGTATTGGAGAACTGCGCGAGTGCTCAACCAACGGCAGTTGAGATGGGCCCAGGAGTTCTCCAAATTTAACTTTGAGATTTGTTACGTACCAGGCCCGGAGAACGTTAGGGCGGACGCTCTCTCACGCAAACCTGAATATTTGGAGGGAGAGGGTGCACCCGAAGAGACCCATGTCATTCCCGAGGACCGCTGGGTGTGTGGGGCGGCATTGGTGGGGCAAAGGGAACTGGTAGAGGGAACGGGGCAGGATGAATACGCCCAGGACAAATTCAGCGAGTCGGAACGAAGACCGATGGAGGGAAATGTTCGAGACGTCTGAAGATGAAGAGGATTCGTTTCGGGGTTTCAGCTCCTCACCGCCCAGAGGAGAGGGAGGGGGCGGGGGGGAAGGGGGCCCTGGAGGGGAGGTGGATGTCAGGGAACTGACATCAGAGGGAAAGGAGGTGATAGAGCTCCCAGAGACGGGGAGAGACTCAACAGCCAAAGCAGGGACCAGCAGGGGGAGCGCGGGGTCTCTGGAGGAGGATCTCAGTAATACTGAGAGAGACGCAGCAACGCAGGCAGGAAGCAGGGGAGAGAAAGGGGTGAGAGACACGTCCAGCGAAAATAGTGGGGAGGTGTCAGAAGCAACTGCAGGGAGACCCATGCTTCGTCGGAAGCTGTCACGTCGTGAGTCCAGGAGACGTGTTTCCGTTAAGGAACTTCTTTGTTGGAGGCGTTTCCGCAAACAGCCACTGTCGGACTCTAATAGTGACTAGAGCAGACATGTCTGAGGAGCTCTGTCACACACAGAGGTTTGTGGGGCCGCACAAACTCTGAAGGGGCACCATTTTAAGCACAAGCAGCTAATCATCCCCTGATAGGTAAGTACACGTAAATTGCATGTTGCTTCACCATTTTTCAAACTTCAGGGCTTGAACTTCCGTTTCTTGGAACTCCTGGAATGCTCAGCGGCAGGGAGGTCTCTCTTCAGAGTCCAACAGTAGTCAGCCATCATGACTGTGTCCCAGCGACCCTGATACCTGGTCTCCATCTCTTTCATGTCCTGATGGAATCTCTCCCCCTGCTCGTCACTCACTGAACCCTGGTTCTCAGGAAACCGGTCCATATGTGAAAATAGGTAGTGCATCTTGACGCTCATGTTGCAGCCCAGGTTTCTGAAAGCAGTCAGCATTTTGTTGACAAGTTCTGCGTAGTTTCTGGCCTTATTGTTGCTAAGAAAGTTCTTCACTACCAGAACAAATGCCTTCCACGCTTCCAGTTCCACTTCATTCATTGACTTTCCGAACTCTGGATCTATGATGAGCTGACGGATCTGAGGACCGTCAAAGATGCCAGCTTTCAACTTCTCCATGGTCAATCCTGGAAAAGCCTGGCACAAGTAAGTGAAGCAGTCACCATCCTTGTCCAGAGCCTTGGTGAACTGCTTGATTAAGCCGAGCTTGATGTGCAGCGGTGGGAAGAGTATTCTGTCTCTGTCCACCAGAGGGTCATTGATGATGTTCCTTTTTTTGCAAGGCACCAATTCCTCCCGCACAGGCCAGTCCTTCTTTGTGTAATGCTGAGCACGGTCCCTACTATCTCACATGCACAGAAAACATGGGAACTTGGTGAAGCCAGACTGTTGTCGCAACAAAAAGTTCACCATCTTCAGGTCAACACAAATAAACCACTTATGCTGATCATAACCAATTTTCTCCAGCACATACTTCACCGCTTCATAGTTCTCCTTCAGTGTAGTCGAGTGAGCCAGGGGTATAGAGGAAAACTGGTTGCTGTTGTGTAGCAGAACACATTTCAGTGATCGCTTGCTGCTGTCAATGAACAGTCTCCAATCTTTGGGTTCGTACTGTGGCACTCCAAGCTTGAGCAGAAGCTGCACAATATCTGCACAGTACACCAAGTCCTTCTCTTCCGAGAAAAAATGGAGGTACTTTTGATGCCTGTTGCGGAAGAAGCTGATGCGAGCACTGTCAGAGAGGAGGTTTTTTTCCTTCAATCTGGATGCCAACAGTTTGGCAGAGTCCTTTGACAAGCTGAGGTCGCGAACTAGATCATTCAACTCCTTTTGGGAAAATGGATGTGGAGCATCATCTTCAAGAACCACTTCTTCTTCTTCATGTCCTTCAACACTGGAGGCATCTTCATCCCTAATGTCAGGAAGTTCTCCGAAGATAGGCACTGGAATTTCATCACAATGAGCTACAGGACGACGTGCTGATTGAAGATCAGGCGGCTGCCCCATTAACTTAGTTTTGATCCCTCAACTTTATGCTTTGCCGCACCAATTTATGGAAGATTTCGAGGTTTTATGACTTCAAACTGATCTCCTTTTGATATAATCACCCAGAACTATCGGATCAAAACTATCCAATCAAAATAATTATTCGACATGGCATTTTACCTCCACCAACTTCTTCTAAAATGCTCCACACAAGCGTACATGTGAACAAAAACGTAACAAAACGACATGTGGCCATAGCTCAAAAACTTGACCTGATTGTGCAAAACCAATGTGATTTTTGGATTCAGCACATCAGATTCGTCCTAAATCAACTGAAAAAACGCAGACAACAAATTTGTTGTTGACCAGTGTTATCAGTTCCATGTACGAAAAGCCTAAGTCAGCGCTAGGAAAAAGTACCTGGAAAAACTATTAGAATTTGGCGAACATAATGAACTTAACTGGCTTCCTTTTTTTCCAAACGGTTTAAAACTTTATCTTGCTTTAATATACCGTATATCTACAAATGTGATATTTTCTACTTATTTTTTAAAAATCCAAATAGAAAAAGTTTGGATTCTAACAAGGCATGCACAAAAGTATTGACTGAGATCTGTTGAGAGGGTCGAGTGGTAATCCTAAACATGCTACTTTGCATTTATAAGAGCTGTGGATACATTTTGCCCTTAATTCTTACAACAATCTTGTAAAGCAGATCAATGTTATTCCCTTATTGCAGAGAAGAGGCTGAAAGTAGGTTACTCTAAGGGCAAACTTTATGTGCAGAAGGCTCCCTTGCAATATGGTGCAAGAGTTGAGAAAATTTGTGGGACGGAATTAACCCTTTTCCTACCAGATGGTTCTTGCCAGGTCATTTTTAAACACTGTGTGCATGTATACAGCTGCACTCCAAAAGTAGAAGCAAGGTGGGAAATGACCTCTGGGACATTTGTAGGTGAGAAGAGTTGGGTGCAGGATTTTCAGATTTTTCTCTAGCATGTACCTCCTTTCTCCACCATCCCACATTCATGTTATCTCAGCAAAAACACAAGTTTGCACCATATAGCTCCATCCTAAAGCAAGGTTGTGGCTGAAGCAAGGTCTGAACAGGGTTTCTTAAGTAAATGCTGGTGCTCCACCATTAAAGGGTTCAGATTTTGGAACAGCTTCTCCAGGGTTGTATGCTCAGTCCTTTTACCGCCCAATTTTAGATATGTAGTGAGCTGGTCTTAGCTACAAATAGGGTTTCCTGAAAATAGAGGATTGTTGAGTTGCTGCAGGATGGAATTTTTAGCCCAAGTAGTCTGCACATGATCAGTAGTGAATGACGTGTCTTTTGTTTCTTTAAGCTTTTAACAACAAAGCCCCCATTCAGACCATAAGGCTCTTAGCAGAATGCTAAAGCAATAGGTTGCAAACAGAACTGAAGGGTGCCGTTTAAACACACACAGGGGTTTGTCAAAATATCAACTCCCGAAAGCAGTGCAGAGAGAGCTTTCATTTGTAATCCCACAGAATCTAATTGCTCCTTAAAGCCAGGAAGCCTTTATTGTCAATGAGGCAGTGATATTAATTCTTTAAGAAGTCAAGGGGTTTGCTAGCTGGCTCTGAATATATTTCTTGATATTTCTGTAGGAAACAAATTAATCAGCTATCCCTTGCCCATTTTTTTTGGGGGGGGGGCAAGCTATGAGGTAAACCTACTATTGATTTATTGAACTTTTGTTTAGAAACCTGCCTTAGGAACAGGTGGCTCTTAGCTATACATTTTGGTGCCGCCTCAAGTTATGTTGCAATCTTGTACAAACTTGCTGGCCTGGGAGTAATTCCCATTTAACTCAATGGGGCCTACTTCTGAGTAGGCGTTCATAGGACTGAACTGTCAGGTTGTTTGCTTTCTTCTTCTTCTTTTTTAAAAAAAACTATTTAACATTTAGGCAATTTAACCAGAAATTGCAGCCTCTACTACTTTTTCATTTGAAACTTGAAACTAAGCCAATAGCTGAGAAAGCTGCAGAACCTGTTTCTGGGAAGTAGGCCTCTGAACTGTGTGTAGGCTGTGTACTGCGATGCTTTTTGGTGAAATGCCAGAGCTGTTTGCTTCTTACAATGAACATATGTAATTATATTACTGTGAATTATTAATCATTATCTCCGCTTCCACTCAGGGCAGTATGCTCGATGAACCAATGATCTGATTAAGTTCATCTGATAAACAGCTCTTTATGCTCCTTTGAATTGCTTTGATGGTGCCGATCATCAGGTGGAATGTGGCCTGGGTTTAACTAAATTTATTCTCTCTGCCTCCCTCCCTCTCTCTCCTTTTTCCATATCAATTACAAAGCAGGAGCGAGAACACACATTCTCAAATGATGGGTAAACTGGAATTATCCTTCCATTACTATTATAAAGTTATTCCTTTATATATCAGTAAGCATTATTATACTGCATCTCTGATACAATATCAGTGGGATGAAGCTCTAAAAATAACTTACCTTTCCCCCCCTCCCTTCTCTCTAGGATTATGACTCATTTTTTGAAGCCAAGGAAAGCAACACCGTCTTTACGTTTCTTGGGTTGAAACCTAATTTGGCATCAAAGGTGAATATTTCATGATATGAGGCTTAATGTGATTCAGCTTGTAGTTTTCAATGTATATTTTCTTTCTGGAATAGACGGCGTGTTCTTTGATTTGAAAAATGAATAAAAGGGTATGGGATGTTTTGGGCAACATCATAGCTTGAACCTAAAATAAGCACAATTGGTTTTTTTTCCATAATTTATAAACACTTAAAGTCACAATGTACTCAGTTAAATCCAAGTAGTGCAATTTAATTCAGCTATTTTTAAATTTCTTTTCAAGTTTAGGGTTTGATACTAATAAAATATCAAAGAAATTGGTCCTCATTGAAACACGTGTATCTCCTACTATGTTGCAAACTTACTGGATTTCCTGGGAATATTGCCAAACCAGGTCACAGTTTGCTTTGTGTGTGACCTGGAGTCATAGCTGGTTCCTTTGGCGTCCTCTTAGTGAGCAGATAAAGCTTAGAGCCTATTCCTATGGGGCACCTTTCCGGGCTCTCTTAACTTGTTTGGCCCTATTGACAATTAGTGATAAAAAATTGGGATTGGCATAGGGGCAATTGAGGCTCAGCTACACAAACTATTATATGTAATCCCTATTCATGCATTTCCTCCTCCACCCACTGTTAATCACATGGAAGAGGAAGCAGAGAGGATGACCTGCTCCTTTTATCCCATTCCCAGTCATTCTCCATTAAATGGTAGGTGACCCTCTACACCACTGCTGGGGAGCTATGGCCATGTACTACAAGCCTGTTCTTCACATGTAGGCTTCCCATGTGCTTTTGAAGGGTTCTAAAATGCACAGGTAGTCTGCATGAGCAGAGCAGGTGTTTCTCATTTTCTGTTTTCAACTCCTGCTGATAAAGTTTTTGTTTAAAATGCCTATTTGTCATGTCATTGCTACAATTGTTTTTTTTTAAATGTGTATTTTGATGCTTTATTATTTTAATGTTGTGTGTGGTTCGTCACTTTTGAATAATTTTTATAAGGTAAAATAAGTGTTTGAAAAAAATAACTATATAATTGTTGGTTTGTGTTTTTTTTGTTTTTTTTAAAACAGGAGTCAGAGCCTTAGAACAAGTTCCTTGAGGATTCAGCAAGCACATTGTCTGGGTGAATGAAATTCTTGATGTCCAGCACACAACAGCTTCCGTAGTGGATCACTGCGATGCACACCAATATGCACCATTAATATTTTGTTTGACACTGAAAAGATGAAATAAGACAGTGGCTACAAAAACGGGGTATATGGTGATGGTAAAATGGTAATGATGGGGGGGTGTCCTTCCTTTTTCCCTTTTCTTTTTGCAAACATATCTGTGGTGGATGCTGGGTACCATTGACCCTAACAGCATCTGATGCCACATTTGAGACATTACTTCCATTCTGAAAGTGACAGGTGGGTGTGTTGAATCTGATTGTACAGTGAGCATTGTCAGAGTTTCAGATGTTTACTGCATTCTGAGCTGAGAGTTACAGTGGTGCCCCGCAAGACGAAAAACTCGCTAGATGAAAGGGTTTTCTGTTTTTTGAGTCACTTCGCAAGACGAATTTCCCTATGGGCTTGTTTCCTTTTTCTTAAAGCTGCTAAGCCGTTAATAGCCACTAAGCCGCTAATAGCCGTGCTTCACAAGACGAAAATACCGCAAGACGAAGAGACTCGCGGAATGGATTAATTTCGTCTTGCGAGGCACTACTGTAATGGCAGGTGTAACCTGCTGTTCTTGAACACAGTTAAATGCTAAAGTCAGCAGCGTTGAGCTGCAAAGACACCACTCCAACAGAATATGTGCTAGTTGTGCTATCTGTGCTGAAATGTGCTTATTGTGGTAGATGTGGCCTGGTATTCTCTTTCTACTTGGAGGGGGCAGCGAATCAAATCTCACATCTCCCCTGGTTGGTATTCAGCAGCCAGTTCTTAAAACAACAGCCATCTTGCATGTACTTCATAGCTTGCTTTGAGTTGCAACTTGATGGAAAAGAATTAGCTGGCAAGTAGATTCTAAAATGAGAAGCTGACAAAATGGACCTTACCTCTTGATGAGAACACCAGGCATGTCTGCCATTTTGAGCTACATTACATCCATTTGCCAAAAAAATGTTTTGTATGAATTATAGATTTCCCCCACCTTACAAGCATTGATATTACTTAAAAACCCTATTGCTGTCAGTGAGATTAATTGTAGAACAAAGGTTAAAATCTGTAGTGTGCCATGTAATACAGTATAATCAGAGCCTGCAAAAGCATACAAGCCAGAACCTTAAGTAGATTAATAGTTCTATTGCCTTAAAAGTGGAAGGGTATTGGGGGGGGGAGGGTTTCCTAAAGAAAGAAGCATTATATTTTTGCCTGTAAAATGTATTACTTTACATAATAGTGCTGAGTTGGACTGGTGTGTTTAGCATCTTCCAGTTCAGAGTCCCAAATAGCTATACTTGGCAGTACGGATAGCCTATTCTGTGAATCTGTGAGACATCTAAATGAAAAGTGTGGGACCAAACAATAGCAGCACAATCCTATGCATGTCTACTCAGAAGTGAGTTAAATAGATGCATAGCATGGCAGCCTAGCTGGGTTTTAAAAGACCACTTATCAATTGAATATTTATTGTTTGAAGTGCAAGCACCGCCTGGAAAATATAGATGCTCTGATTTAAAGCTGGCATGAGGTGCACATAAGCCTGTCCCAGATCCAAGAGGAAAGTTCACAGTCAAGAGAAAGTTAATGATCTTACCAGTGGAAGAAGCTGGTTGTCTCTTGCTTGACTCTTGTTCATTTTAATGGGCGTTTGAGCATGACGAAAGCCCTCTTCAGGCATTTAGATTAAGCGTAAACATGTGACGGAGGGCTGCAACAATGAACCCACCCTACCCAGTCACTGTTACCATTTGGAGAGTGAACGTATGAAACAGGGAGCTTCCTGTTGGTTCCATGTGCCACAGCCTTGACTTTCTAGCTTTCTGAAATGTGTAAAAAGCTCCCCAAAGGACAGGAGAGTCCCCGTTCCATCTGCTTCTCCCTCTCCAACACACAGGGAGCTATGAGAACAGGATCAGAGCTAGGGCACTCATCCCAGCAGTCTGCCTCACCTGTTTACACAGGATACGAAGACCTGAATACGGCTTTACTAGCTTTGGACTGGGGATAAAGGACTTCACATATTTCTTGTGGGAGCGAATATGTCACTTATAACCCCCATTTGCTAGGGTTTCCTTTTTAATTTTGATCAGGGCATGTTCCTTGTGTGCATATTGGATCCTCTGTATCAGGGCAATAGGTGTTGGTGTTGGTCCTAAAAGTACTAAAGGAAAAGGAAAAGAGGAAGGTGCTATGGAATCTTTAATGATAAAATCACAGATGATTATAAAGCAGGCATAGGCAAACTCGGCCCTCCAGCTGTTTTGGGACTACAACTCCCATCATCCCTAGCTATGGGACCAGGAATGATGGGAGTTGTAGTCCGAAAACATCTGGAGGGCTGAGTTTGGGGATGCTTGTTATAAAGTATTGTATATGAGCCCTATTTTGTTACTCATAGCTCAGGGAAGTTTTGAAAGCAGTTTTGTTGTTGTTGGGGGCAGAACAAGTCTGCTCTTCTGGGACGTGTGGGGATGGCAGCTTAAAAATCCACTGTGCTCTATCCATTCCACCAGGAGCATGCAAGTCCTTGAGCAGCTCTTTGGAGTCTAGTTAATTTTAATTATAATGGTGTTTGCAATAAGCAGAAGGCACATTATTTAAGATGCCTTAATGGGTTTTATGTGGGGTGTGTGGGTGGGGGGAGTGTATTCTTAGAATGCAAGAATAGTTCAAAAGGTGCCCTGTTTTCATGCCTTTATCAGCTCTATAAATTCACTGGTGAATGCTATTTGATTTTTAATTCAGAGTTTGGCTTTCATTTTTATATTAAAATTTTGTAAGGTGCTTGAGTTCTTTCTGTTTTATTTTCATTATATTACAGCCTTCTGGTTTTCTTTTATGTAAAAGAACATTAGAATGCATTCCTTTCAGTTGGTGGTTAAAAACCCCACTAAAATTTATTTTTATCTATTTCTTGTCCTGCCTGTTCTGTGGTTTCCCAGCCCCTCCTAGGATGTACTCTTATCAGGAAAATTAATATGGAAAATTAATCTATCTCCATGGGAAATATTCCAATAGTTTGAGACTAGCTTTGATCTGCGTAAAAATATACCCCCCTCATGTGATCACCTGATATTATTTATTGTGATAAAAGGTATTTTTTTCCATGCGCAGTCACATCTGACAAAAAGAAAATAGTTGTGTTCATAAAGTGGGCCACATCCTTTAAAAAGCATAAATCAGTGCAACTCTGTTGGAGCAGAGTTTATCGTCACTTAAAAGCATGCCAGACTCAAGAGTCATCACCATGTTTCATAAAGTTGGGATACACTATGATTTGGAAGAAAAGGAATTGACCGAATTATCAAATTCTGGACCAGCCAGTTTTGCTGCAAGGATTAGCTTTGCCTAAGGCAGGGGTGGCTAGTCCATGACCCTATGGAATTAACCCCAGCCGCTATGGCCAGGGGTCAAGGATGCTGGAAATTGTATTCCCAACAGCAAAGCCACAGGTTCCTTATCTCTGGCATCAGATCTTAAGCAGATGTCCCCTTCCAATTTCTATATGGGGTTAGCACTTGATGGAGGGAAAATGGGTCTCACTAATTCAGGTGTTCAACTCTACTTTTGAGCATAAAAGCTTGCTGCATCAGGTCAGTGTCTTATCTACTCCAGCACCCTCTTCTCATAAGGGCCAATTGGATGCCTGTGGGAAGCCCCAACAGCAGGACCTTAGCTTTCAGCATGTGAGAAGAAGGCAGGAGAAGGACAAGTGTGCTGACTCTGTCTTTGTCCCCATCCCTCCCTGGTCCACAGGGGTAAACAGAGAACCTTTCTCCTGTGCAATGTGGGACCCTGCTCATGGTGGTGAAGCCCTAAACATGTAAGCGATCATTGGAAGAGGGCGTGTGTTGGATTAGGATATGTGACAGCTTCCCCGGTGTACCTTTTCTCTCATTGGGGAAGTGGAATGTCACTGTTTGCAGATCACACCCTTAGTTACTATTCAAAGCACTTGTGACATGTAAAGCGCTGCATCAATTTACACTGGGAGAAGGGAGTTGTCCGTTTCTCTCCCTTCTCTGTTGCAGTTCTCAAAATCCTTTTGCAATCCGTAAAAACCATCAAAAAGCTAAAGCAGACCTTAGGGACTCTAAAACCTAGGCGTGGCTGTATGCCAAAGCAGTGAGAAGACCCATGTTACAAGTTGACCTTGGCTGCAACTAGTAGCTCAAGATGTTCTGCCCCTCCTCTTTCAATCCATCACCTTCTTTATCCCTTTTCATTCTTTAGATGGGTCCCCCTTCCCATGTTCTTTTTCTGGAGGATATGGGGATGATTGACAGGACTCCATGATATTTGCCTCCATGTTGCAAAGGTGGCTACACACATTCCGAGAAGTATTAATTTTGACCAGGCCAGCTGTCGGCACAAATGACAAAGAAATTAATGTTTATTTCCAGTGTTTACATTTGGATTTCATCTCTCAATGCAAGCCGCCTTTTGCCCCTGAGTGCAGGTACCAGAGGACAAGCTAGATGCTGGCATGTATGACTTCCTTTTTCCTGTTACTGTTTCTGTGTGTGTTTTAAAGTGAAAACTGACAATTTGGAAACACAGCCGCTGCTACATGTATGTTTTTTTTGTGTTCAGATATCTGCTTGGAAGCAAAGTGAGAAGCCATCCTTGTATGGAGTTACAGTTCTCCTTAGTTTCTTAAAAGCTCTGTTGACACATGCATGCTCATTATTCCATGAGTGCAGCACTCGGTGGTGACTTGCGTCTGTGAAAGTGCCGTTGTGTCACAAGCAGAGCATTGATCTCACCCAACATCACTTCAAACACAATGTTGGGTCCCCCCCCCATGTAAGCACATTATATATTCAGCTGCAAGTAACCAAATGTTGAGTAACCAAGGTAATGTACATGAACAAGTCCTGCACAAATGGCTCCCATCCTTTCTCCTCTACGTTGTCTATGTTGCCAATGTTAGTCTTGTGCTTTTCTGATAAACCTTGTGTTGGAGAGGACCACCTATACATGCGCATGTAGCATTGTGGCACATCTGTTCAGGTATTTCACTGGCTGCTAGTTCAAGGGAGCAAACCAGATGTTTGGGAAAGGTCCTTTAGTTTGGCAAGTACAGTGCCGCAAGCCAGCCCTAATGTTAAACCATAGTGCCATAGTTTCTGCAGACACTGTAGCATGCATTTGCCCCATTAACGCTCTGTTGGCTGTGCGCACGACTTGGTGGGCCATTGCAGGTGCGTTCTTGAGGCATGTATGGCTCATAGAGCTCAGATCTACCGAAGACATCAATTCTTAAAAACAACAAGGACACCTTAGGACATCTCACGGGAGCTTCCGAGGTGCCTAGCATGGTGCCTAATTGACAGTTGCTTGTCATGGGGAAGTTCAGTGAGTCCAGCACCTCCTGTGCTGGTGCTGAACAGGCAAGTCTGCAGCTGCCAGATTTTGACTTCCTGCTCAGCTATTTGGCATATTGAACTCACTTAGAGCAAGAACTGGCAAACCTGGATCAGGCTCCTGTGTCTTCAATACCAGGCAGCAGGAAAAGATTCACTAACAGCCCTTGGAGTGATTGGAAGAAGCTGAGTGTGTGACATCTCCCTGCCACACATTTCATACCATGAATGGAAGCTTCTTTAAGGCAGGATATAGCAGCCCATCCAAGTATCCATTTCTCCCTGGCCTCTGCTTCACCAAAGCCTGTTTCTTTTGTGCATTAAGGTATGGCACTGAATAACATCAGACAAAGATTCCCATGTCTTCTGTTGTATAATATGACAGATGGAATCCTGTGTAATGTGTCTCAGGTGTACTGTGTTTAAAAATAAAAATAACTTTTATATTTAATGCTTAAATTGTCATATTAAACCTACATATGAAGAAGAGTATGGCTTGTGTGTGTTTGTCACATTCTGTTGGCATCTCTCATCTGTCCCTTAAAAGGCTGTGTCGTCTCTTAAATGTGACCTCACAGAAACGGTTGTGGCCTTTCCTGTGTGTTTTGTAGACTTTGTAATTTGGTATCTTGTGCTAACAGAAAGTGCCATTAAACAGAGTGGTTTGCTTTTGAGTAAACATGCGTATGATTGTGTTGTTCTGCTGCAAACCCAGAGCCACTTGTCAGAAATTGGCCCCATTGAAATCAGTGGGAGCTGCTTCTGAGTAGACGTGTCTAGGATTGCAGGAGTATATTTATTTAAGAGTACATCACTTTCTAAAACAAGCCACAGGAAGAAGAGTGTTTCAAACTGGCAAAAGCTTTCTTAGGAGAGCAGAAAAAAAGTAGCACCCAGTTGATTTCATGAGTTTGCAAAAAGGTATCTTGTGTGTGAAATTATTTTTGCAAAGCCGTCTAAAATAAGCTGCTATTGATAAACAAATTTTTAAAAAGATCCTTGGTGTTATTTTCAGATTTCCAGCTGGTGTCTTTGATTTATTCTGTGAAGCAAAAACAATGTTTGTGAGGAGTGAATCTCTCCTCTTTTTTTTAGCTTTCCAAATGTGAAATATTTCCCCTTTCCCTTTTATTTATGTCTACATTTATACAAAGTATAATATTCTTCCTTTTAGAGCACAGCCCACACAAAGCAGTGTACAACTAGCAACTACACCACCCAAATTATATTTGTGTGGTTGTAAATATAAACGTCTTGAACCATAAGCAAACTCCAAGGCTGTTTGCTCTTCCTGCTCAGTTTCTGTTTGCACTGACTCAACCTCTCTTACATTGAATACACCCCCTTAAACATGCCCAGGATTGGGCACCCACCCATCCTCCTGTTCTCAACAAAGAAGAGGTGTAAAGAATTTCTCCCTGTGAACGAGCATGGGGGAGGTTGGTGATGTGATGCCTTTTCTCCCATTGATGGGAGAAGAACATGCCCACACCATTTTGTACTCTTGTCTCTCTTTCTGCTGTTTAGATGTGCCGGTATTTTGTGTAGTGACACACATCCCAGAACAGCCATTTTGTGATATGCCAGTCGCAACCCCCTCCAGCAGCCATTTTGTTGAACAACTTATCAACATGCCCACTGCCCTCAAAGTGTTGATGACCTCTCCTAGAAAAACCACCTTGCAGGGATCATTTGTGCAGGATTGTGTGCTATTGTTCTGGCTTTCCAGACTGCAAATCTCCCCCGAGGCACACACGGATGGCTACAAAAAACTACTACACAAGAAAAAGGGATTGGCATAGATGTGGCTGTGCTAAGGGCCACTGAATGTTTGCTGCAGCTTTGGGGCGTCCAAAACCAAGGGCAGATGCATTAGGACAGGGGTAGGCAACTTGCTGCCCTCCAAATGTTGCGACTGCAACTCCCATCATCTTTGACCACTGGCTGTGCTCCCTGGGATGATGGAATTAGGATTCCAATAGCAACTGGAAGAAATCCCATTGGCTAATCCTTGCATTAGATTTTTTATTTTTATTTTTGTGTGTGTGTGTGTGTGTGTGTGTGTGTGTGTGTGAGAGAGAGAGAGAGAGAGAGAGAGAGAAATATGCTGTCTGTTGAGTCATTGGTTGGGTGATGCGACATGAATAAGAGTTGTGACCAGCACAAAGCTTTTTGCCAAAGCTTCGAAGAATAATTTCAGAGATTTAAAATGGGTTATCTGAAGTGGCACATCAGGATGTGTTTTAAGTGCAAAGAAGGAATTCTCTCTTGCACAAAAACTTAGCATTTATTATCTCCCTCAGATAGATGTAAATGCCAAAGTAGTATTGAAAGACGGGTAATGATTAAACTAAAGTCAACAACAACCACCCTAGTTTATGCAACGAGCATAACTTCATCCTTTGTTCCGTAAATGCAAAGCTTAAAGGTATTTCTACAAGGAGAGTAAAGTGCACTTCTGATCCTCTTTGAAACTGTTTGGCCTGCAGCAGAGGGAGATTGTTAATGGTGGACAGAATGTAAGGAAGACCTTGGATGCACGTTATACATTTTACATTCGTGTTATAGACCAATTTTAAACACAGATCAATGTAAGCCTCCTATAAAGCTGCCTACATTTTCAGTTTCTTGAACTCACCAAGCTGCGTTAATAGATGGATTGTCAAGAAGCTGCTTGAGCAAAGCCCTCAGTGCAACAAAACATGATTTGCCGCTGCTTCAGTTCAGCTGTTTTGGACGTAGAAAGAGGTTTGTCACTAAATATAGCCTTCATTCTATTCGGGAACATAATCCAAAATCACCGTGAATGCAATGCACACGTCTTTTGATCTACAAAATGTATATATGCTTCAGGGAGCAGTTGTGAAACAAAGGATTGCTTTTGGTGCATACATGTGAGGGCAGTCAGCAAGGCCTCTTGCTTGCAGACTGAAATGCTCAGGAGCAAGGGGTGTTAAGATTGTGCAGTATGGTATTATGCATGGAGTATTTCTCCATGATAAATGTCCCTGAGGTTTGGGGCATACCTGGGCAAAGCAGCCCACAAAGGGAAAAAAGAATCCTGCAGCCTTTGGGACTCCAGGGACCATTGAATTGTGGTCATGATTTCCGCAATAACCAATACAGTTTACCTATTGTGTGTATTTCAAATACTTCACCACAAAAATTCTCATATAATTGCCTCTGGGTTTGTTATTTCATGCAGGAAAGCAGACTTTAACTCAGAATGTTTGATAGATGGAAATGGATTCAGTTCTAAGATATTATGCCTATAGATTTTTATATGCTTTTATTACCTTGAATATTAAATCTGGGTATATTCGAACTTAATGGAATATATATATCTACAAGGACGGATAAAAATCCATATATATACATGGCATAAAGTCATGTATTAGCACTCTTACCTATTAATATAAGGGAATTATTACTTCACCATTTAAAACTGTGATAAAGGAAAGACCTTGAGAGGTCTGCCATATGATCAAGTGGTGCTTTCCCGTTCCTCCTTGGGAAAGTTGAATGGAACAGTTGAGCATATCTCCTAGCGGCGCAGTTACGGGGTGGAGAAAAGTTCTGCATTTGGTTGATATGGGAACTAAGTGTTCTCTGGACGCAGAATAACATGTGGTTGGTTTGAAAACACCAGAGACTAGAGGGCCAGAATTTCTACATGTGAGTCCCATAGGCTTTAGAATGTGAGTCCCATAGGCTTTAGAAGAGGGGAAGGGGGGTGGAAAGAACCTGAATACAAAGCACAAGGCTAGAATTAAATGCAAAATAGAAATAGAAATGGATGGGTTAAGCCTTCTGGTGACCCCTGTTGTAGGGGAGTGAGCTGACCAGCGGTCCTGGGACTCGAGTATAGACCTTGGTCAACAGCCAGACAGGAAGTACCTCTGGAGGTACAGAGCTCTTCAGACTGCAACAGGAGTGGCACTAAGCACGTGGAGTGAGAAGACTTGTTTTGTCCCAGAAACAAAACACAGTACAGTGGTACCTCGGGTTAAGTACTTAATTCGTTCCGGAGGTCCGTTCTTAACCTGAAACTGTTCTTAACCTGAAGCACCACTTTAGCTAATGGGCCCTCCTGCTGCTGCCGCGCCGCCAGAGCACGATTTCTGTTCTCATCCTGAAGCAAAGTTCTTAACCTGGAGCACTATTTCTGGGTTAGCAGAGTCTGTAACCTGAAGCGTATGTAACCTGAAGTGTCTGTAACCCGAGGTACCACTGTAGTTTGAGGGAAGGCATGACTCTGTCACATAAGACGTTTCACGTCGGGAAACACATTTACATTAAATAAAAGGTGGATATCTATCACACACTCAAATGATAGCCTGGAAACTTTTGCATTAGCACAAGTCATGTATTAGTGGGCGCTCTTATCTTAGCCTGGAAACTGTCACGGCCCTAAACAAGAAAGGGCTGGAGAAAGTTCCATGGATCACAGACTGCTGCTCTTGATCTTCTTTGCTCCTGACCTAGTTTGGGGCTTTGCAGACAGGAAGAATGGAAAAATCTTCCTCCAGTGAGAATATCCTCTCCACGGGGAGGCTCCAAAAGAAGATTGGGGCAAACAATATATGCTCTATCTAGGGAACGGGGTAAGGGAGCATGAGTTGCAAGCTTCTCACATCCGTTGCTACTAATCCAGTTGCCTCAGGGCAGTCTTGCACATGGTGTCTTTTTCTTTCGTGGATACAGAAAAAAGTATCCTCTCTTTTACAATCATATGTAAAAACTGTGCATGTGTTGGTGCACACATGTGGAACCCAATGGAACTATCTGTAAGTAGTGCAACCTGAAATGGACTCTATCGTCGCCATGCATTTAGGAAGGGTCCAGTCCAGAACGACGCAACGCTATGCAAATGGTACAATGAAGAATCCCTTCACACAATTCGGTTCCACTTGTTCCTACCACACTACAACTGCAATGCAATTGGAGGGGGTGGAGATAACTCTATGAATTTACTCTGAAATCTGTTCTGAGTATACAAACAGCTTAGAAAATTATAGGTGGTTTCTCTTTCTCTCTCAAACCAGACAACTCAAACTCCTTCAATGTAATCCTTGGTTAAAAAGCACTGGCCAAAGGTGATACATTAGGCATGGATTCCACCCCTTCCTGTTATTTGTTTAGGTGAAATGAATTGTGTGATGCTGACATCTAGAGGGCTACAGAAAAAAAGCACGTTCCTGTTTGGAAAACCATGGCGGTACTTCATTAGCGACTACACTGAAACCATCCCAGAAATCGCATGACATTACATTCACTACATGATCGCAAACATATGCTTGCCACCATACGTAAAAAAGTGGTGCGAAGCTGCAGTCAACCCCAACTCTCAACAATATGTATCTGAATAATATTTGTAAACATGCATTTGTCGTGTGTGTTAGAATCATAGAATCATAGAGTTGGAAGAGACCACAAGGGCCATCGAGTCCAACCCCCTGCCAAGGGGGTTGGACTCGTGTTTGTGTGCACACGTAAGAAGCAGCCTCCTACTGCTCTATCGTCAAACTCTTTTAATTAGAGGATTTTCCCACCCCTGCCCCCTGAGACTGGGTTTTAGTCCACATTTACACACTACCAGATAGAATCTACTTAGCAGTAATGTCTCAGCACTCATATAATCCAATATCCCCCCCTCCCTTCCATTTCTTCTCTTGTCATACTTTTAACAGTTCTATAGGCTGGCAAAAAATTGCAATTGCAAATTATACCACAAATGTCAAGTGAACCCTGCCCACCCAGCCCCTCCCCCCAGTATAGTTTTCCTGGAGGAAAATGTAGATGCCTAGTTTAAATGATAAAGCTGATCACTTAGCTATACATTTACTTATTCATTTGTTCGTTCCTTGGTTCCTTTATTTTATATCCCGCCTTACCTCCCAAAGAAGTACAAGGCAACCAACACATTAACAGCAAAAGCATAGTAAGTACGTAAAAGCATTTCTAAAACTGCTTAGAACATTCTAAGGACAGTTAAAAACATTCCCTCTGCCGGTGATGGCAGGCTTGCCATGAACAGTGCCTTTCAACCATCATGAAACCAGTCATGAGGGAGGCAGGTGCACCTCAACAGTGAGGACATTCCACAAATGGGGAAGCACCACTGAGAAGGCCCTGTTACAAGTCAGTTCCAGCCAGGGATCCCCCAGTGGGGACACTATCAATGAAGCATTAAGTGCCCGCCATAGGGTTGGAGACGGCTGATATTGGGGAAGGTGCTATGTTAGGGACTTAGTTCCCAAGCCATTTTAGGTACATGTCCCATATTGATCTTTACTTTTATGCTACACTGGAAAGCATTTCTTCCCAAATCCTGAATGAACACAGAAATAACAGTCAATGTTCTGCCTAAAAGTTGATGGTCAATAATTTATTCGGTGAATGTCAATGTTCACGTGTTAATGCGCACAATTTCGGGTGACTTTTCTGATTGCCTGAAAGCACACCTATACATTTCTCTATTTTCCATAGATACACCAGTGGGTACTGGCAAACATTATTCATCCCTTTTCAGACAAAGTTTCTCTGGGATTGTTAGCAGAAGCAGCATACTTCCAGGAACCCTGCCCACAAAACTTCTCCTGTTGGCGTGTGAAGGAGGACTGCTAGGGCCTGCTGTGCTGCATCCTGTTCCCTACCTATATGGGATGCAGAACCTGGTAGAGATTAGCAGCTGGTGTTAGATGAAACTTCTGGGAATGACCTTGAAAATGTCCCAGACAAAGGAGCTCTGGAGGAAGGGAGAGGGTCAGCACCAGAGGGACTGCCTAAATTCTCCATCATGGCAGAGAGCAAACTCTGGTAGGAGGAACCCAGATGCCCAGTGTGCTTTGAACACCTTTACCCCAAAGTTTCCTGGAAATGTGGGTGAGTTCCTGGAAGAGACCCGCCCCTTCTTCAAATGCCTGTTCCAGAAAAGGTCTGAGTCAGAGCTGCTAGGAAAGGAGCCGTCAAAGGCACTCAAAACTCTGCTAAAAAACTGAAGGCGGAACTCGCCTCTTCTGCCTCCTCCTGCTGCAATAGGCCTCACCTCTGGTCCACATGGGACAGACAGAGGTGCCTCTGTGGGTGCTGGAACAGACAAGCAAAGCAGTGATGGACAAACCTAAGAACTGATAGCCATGGGCACACGGATATCTGTCGAGTCTTTCAGTCCCCCAGCAGCTAAGTGAGCAAGAGGACAGGATTCCTGCGCCTTTAGTAGCTGTGTAGCAGAGGAGGTTTCAGCAGGTGTAGCCTGTCCTGCAACTATTGCAGGTGCAGGAGCCCCGCCCTATCCTTCCCTTGGCCCACCCTGCATGTCACAGCTAGCAGGTGCAACAGATAGGTCCTTGCTTGTAAATTAAAGTGTGCCATTGCCAAAGCGCATGGCTCAGCCCATTCTTCTGCCGGGTGTGCTCTTACCTCCCAGACCCTCTGGTGACCTTGTTTGGAAATACAGTTAACAATAAGACGACACTCAAGCACCCAATGTGAGTTGAGTTGAATTGGAGCCCTGTCTCCAGCCACTGTTTGTTCTGCTGCCATGCGCCTTGGTTTTGATAAGAAGTGTTTAGCTAGCAGTGTCACTTGGAGGAACATTTAGCGTTCAGCATCTAAGGAAGCCCAAGGTCTTCCCTAGTGCTTGGTAGGAGCCCAAAATTAATTTTGTCAATGTTGTCCTGGCTCTGGATTTGAGCTTTGGATATGAGCCAGCTGAGACTGGGGTTGTTGCAATTCCTGATGAAGAACTGGTCTTGGGAGCACCCCCCACACTGGAGCAAAGGAAATTCAAAGGCAGACTGCAGCATGAAACTATTCAATTATAATGCAGCACATTAAGGGGGTCAAGGCAGAGACAAATGATTGTGAATACGAATTGGTTTATCAGTGCCAGGATGTCTGCATTACCAACACATGTTCTGTGAATTAGAATTGCTAATTAGATAGTACTAATGATCATCACTGTCTGTGCTCTTCTACATTTCACTTCCCTGGGAAAATGCATGTAGGGCAGTGAGAGTGGATTCTGACTAAGCTCTGATCTTCCCCCCACCACACCCCAGACACCACCCACCTTCCCCTTCCACATTTGCATTGACATGACAGTAAAGGCGTTCCACCTGCATAGCTCATCATTGCCACAGCTGTATCCCTATCTTCACTGTGTTGGCATATCACTGGCTTGCAGTGGTGCAAGGCTGTGTTGGGTGTGAGTCCATGCCACTCCGTGGGTGTAGCTCCAGGACAGGATTGCTCTCTTCATGTTCTTTGCTGTACTTTCCCAGGCAACTCACCTCTAGTTTCCCTAAATCACAACAGTCACAAGAAGATGGCACAATGTCTCCACAGATGCAGAGTGCAGACTGATGCAGACCAGGGAACAGAAAACATGCACCCAGCGAAACAGGAGACTATCTCTTTACACAGAGGAACCAGCCTTTGAGAAACTGCATATTCAATACATTTTACAGGTAAAGTGGTACTTGGGGTTATGAACTTAATTTATTCTGTAGGTCCATTCTTAACCTGAAACTGTTCTTAACCTGAGGTACCACTTTAGCTAATGGGGCCTCCTGCTGCTCCTGCGCGATTTCTGTTCTCATCCTGAGGTAAAGTTCTTAACTCGAGGTACTACTTCCCAGCTAGTGGAGTTTGTAACCTGAAGTGTTTGTAACCCGAGGTGTTTGTAACACGGGGTACCACTGTATTGCAGTCCACAGTATTTTGGGCCCAGGTTTCCAACTCCCTTTTACCACTACTACCCCCTGCAAAAAACCCTCAAACAAACAAAACAGTTTCCACTTGTGTATTTTTAGGCTTCAGGGATGTAACGGTGAAGAAAGCTGCACATTTACTTTACAATAAAGGTAAAGGATCCCTGGACAGTTAAGTCCAGTCAAAGGTGACTATGGGGTTGCGGCGCTCATCTCACTTTCAGGCCGAGGGAGCCGGCGTTTGTCCACAGACAGCTTTCTGGGTCATGTGGCCAGCCTGACTAAGCTGCTTCTGGTGCAACAGAACACAATGAGGGAAACCAGAGCGCACAGAAACACTGTTTACCTTCCCGCCACAGTGGAACCTATTTATCTACTTGCACTGGCGTGATTTTGAACTGCTAGGTTGTCATGAGAGAGCATGCGAGAGGAGGAACGGCCAGCCATTGAAGCTACGCCACACTGGGCTCCGCACTTGAGCTCCTCCTAATGATGCAGTATTGTGCATGTGTTGTGTGCAAGACGTCGCATGCACATGGTGCATGCTGGACCCCCTCAGCCTTGGGCACAAGATGGCACCTTTCTCCTCTGCATTAGAGAGAGAATGCAGCTGAAGAGGGTATTTGGGTCAGAGAAACCAATGTGGAGATCTTTGGACTTCAGCTTCTGGACGTGCGGTTGCATGTTTGACACTGGAGCAGTGTCAGAGTCTTGCGCTGCACTTACCAAAGGAGGCCGAGGAGCAAGGAGTTGCATTAGATGATTGTCTAGACTTGTACCCATGATTAGCTTTGCCTAACTCTTCCCAGGGTTTCACTGTGGCCTTGAGGGAAGACTCCTCTGTGCCCAAACTATCTGGTTCGACAGGTGCACCTAGTTTTCTAGAGTCACAGCAAAAAAACTTACGTGAATAGGCTGTCCTTGCTCCTTTTTTTAAAAACAACAACAACAACCCACACGTGTATGATCCCTATGTTACCAGATACAATCTTAATCCATATTTTATGTGCATTACATATAATGAGCTGTGACTTAAGTGTTATGAATATACATGTCTGAGCATGGCAGGTCAAATGAGGAGATGAATTGTGTTGCTTCCTGCAAGGTGATGGCAACATCAGGAGGTCTCCGCAGAGAGAACTCATACTGCATTTTTGCTGGCAAGAGAAAAATAGGAAGCAACCTATCTGGAGCACTTCCAGGCTGTTACTGTTTTCGGGTGGGGTCCGGTCACATCAGTGCAAATTCAGGTTGTGCAGCTGATATGATGCCCTTGCACAACAAATCCGCTTTCCCACAAAACTGGACCATTTATATATATTTTTTGCAATAAGGAAAGTGATGAGGAAATGCAGCAGGAGGTGTGGAATAAGAACTGCTTGATGAGACATCGGACTACCTCCCTGCAAACCAGTCAGAAGTACACACTTGAAAGCAGCTGATACCCAAAAGCGGCTGATAGCATCTAGGCTCCCTGCTAACCGTGCAATGCTGGGCCTTGAAATGGGACTCCACCAAGGTGGGATGAAGTTGTAGGAAAACATCTTGCATGGTGTAAGACGGGGTTAAGGGCGCTTCAGCGTCCAAGTAAGCAGGAGGCAATTTCAGTGTTGGTACTTCATGAACCTGGGCTTCTGAGGGAAAGTGGGCTGCCTATGCTGAAATGATTCAGCCCAATTAATAGACCAGAACTTACTGAACTACTCTGTGAAGACCATATCAGGAGAGAACAAAATAAAATACATCTTGTTACAGAAATTACAGGGGGTGGGCACATCTTTAAAGTTGTTAAATGTTACCAATATTATGCATAAAAGTATCCTTTCGACCTGGCAGCTCAGAGAAGTTACCTAGCTTTAAAAATCATATAAAATCGACTCCTTTGCCAGTTTCCTTCATTCCACCGCCAATTTGCTTCATTGGCCAAGGACTTGGAAACCACTCGGTCCCTGCCCTAATCCCTCAAGCGGGAGGTCACTTACTCACAGGAAGGTACTTATAGGTGTCAATCTCTGGGCAGGCACTCTTCGGACTTGCCCAGGTGGCAGACTATGCAAACCAAAGTTCTATTGTCCCTTTGTAGTAGGTGCTTAGAATGTACTTCCCAATACATATCCCGTATCCGCCTGTTGCCCCAACACATTCCTTCTATGTTAACCCCCCCCTTTTCTGATGTAGCACTGATGTAGTGATGATGCTTAATGAACTGCATGCTGGGATAAGACAGAAACTTTTAAAAGTCCTTGTCACCCCATCCTCGGGGTTCAAAATTCCTCTTTGAACCTGTTGCTCAATAAACTTTGGTCTACAGCTATTTGCTCCGGTTGGTGGCTGGACTCCTTCCTTTATTCTGCAGGGACCCGCGGGCTCTGCCCAACGAGCTGGGTGACTGAGCAGCCTCACACCTAGATTTTTCCGTAACACATATAAACAACATACAGGAGTGAAATATGCTTAAAAGTATACGCAAAAACATAGTTTTGTAAAACATAAAACAAAAATAATCTAAATTTTAAAAATACATTAAAATAGGGGAGAAACATACCAGAATGAATTTAGACTCTTAAAACCCAAAATCTCCTGGTGCTGGAGGCCTTTACCAAAAAAGTAGCTACTTCCAAGTCAACCACTGATTAGTTCCTTGCAACAGAAAGCTATTTCCCCCGCTTTCAACCTCCAATATTTAATGTTCTCTAGTAAGGACTCGGGAAGGTGTTCTCTAATATCAGAATAAAGCTGACATTCAAGAATATGGTGAGGCAAACCCCCTAATCCTGGTGTGGTGAAAGGCCACTGGGCATCAAAGTTTGCCAGGTTTCCCACATCTTGTGGAGGCAAATTGGGGAAAACAGTAGTGTAAATTAATCCCATTTCTGGCTGGTTCCCTTATTTTTTAAAAGAAGTTCAGCACAATCCAGAGACTCACCCAGATGCAACTATGCACACAGAAAGGTATCCGCATAAACAGAGTTGTTTTCTTCTCTTCTAGAGTGTGTGGACATTATGTGTTCCAACTTGAAGAACTTGCATCAGGCGAGAGGGAGGGGTGGATGGGAACATGGGAGGTGTTTGCCCAGCACTCTCATGAATCTTCATAACAAACCAGTGCACTGCTATGTGCACACCACAAGAGGGAAGGGGGGAACCTATGGAATTCATTCCCTGCAACATGTGGACAGCTGCCCCATGTATGGACGTGGGTTATGCCCCTAATTTGCATTCATCCTTACGACTCAGCTTTAAGAATGTCTGATTCATGAAAATAGCTGTAGAAAAGGCCAAAGTGAATTCCTGAGCTAGACACAGCATGGCCAGTTGCGTCATGGACTACAAGTAATAAAGAAAATAACGCAGTGAAGTGTATGCACAAAATTAGGCAATACAAAATTAGGCAATACAGTATGCCTTCTTCCCAGCAGCCTTCTTTTCAAGCAAATCTCAATACAGTACTCTGTTTTCCTTCACTCAAAACACATCAAAAGTTCTCAAAAAACTGACCGGCCAAACTTCGGATCTGTTAAGATTCCATTGCATTCAGGACTTCAGTCAAAACATTCCCCAAAATTATGGTGAGTCCTCCCAAGCCAAAGATGCTTCTGTTTATGCTCACTTCACCTCAGAGATAACATTCTCTCTTAACAAAACTGCACCCGTGCAGGATGGAACGAGATCTCCTGTGGCAGAGACAAGATTCTCAATTCTGTTTGCATCTGACATGCGGGAACTCGGAAGCTTCCAGAGCCCAGTAAGCAAGTCTGAGAGCTTACATGCTCCCTGCCTTGCTGGAAATGTAAGGCTGGTTGTGTGTGTGTGGTTCAGGTCTATGGCTTTTTGTGGATATACACCATCCCTAGAACATAACCCCCATGCAAGTACTGTATATTGAGTCAGCTGTAAATACTTGCACAGTAAGCTGAGTAATGCATTCACAGAATTGTACCCATATGCTTGAACCCAGCTCATAGGACTAAGCCCTTACTAATATTGGCTCCGAATAGCACATTTTTCAGCTCCGAAAATGAATAGCAGGCGAGAAACAGAAATATATTTGGCAAAATGTAAAAGCTCCATTACAAACCTTTAGAGATCATATTGGCTCACAAATCTGGAAGCTTCTTAAGAGTGCTGTGCTGATGGATAACCTGCAGCAAGGATGCAATTCCTTTTAAGCCAAATAGGCAGCAAACCACCTGCTTTCCCACTGGGGAAGGACCCTTGTGAGAATAAAACACAAGAGAAACCCCAAACAAGCCTGATTTAGATGCAACTGCTAAAGTGGCTTTCTTGAAAGAACACAATTTAAATCCTGATGTGACACAGGATGTGGAACTGCACTAGCTGAGCATGCGGCCTCCCAATCTGCCCCAGAAAGAAACCGGTTGCACCCATGTTAAAAGCACAAACAAATTGAAAAGCAGGGATATTTTAAAAGCAAGGGTGTGTAACTGGGCTACATCACAACGCCATTTTAGGCAGCTTGTAAAAAGAAGAATTTTGGGGCATAGGAACGAAGTTAGGGAGCTGCGTTTCTGATTCGTTCCATATTTGCTGAAGATTTCAAAAAGGTTTTTTTTTTATAATTCCACTGTAAGGCAGGACTCCTGCTCACAGCTGTCCCTGGGTGGACTCGAACCACCAACCTTCTTGTCATGTACTGAGTTGAATAGGATCCAAAATGCAGCAGTCTGATTGGTCCTAGAACAATAGGATCCAAAATGCAGCAGTCTGATTGGTCCTAGAACAATAGGATCCAAAATGCAGCAGTCTGATTGGTCTTAGAACAATAGGATTCAGAATGCAGCAGTCTGATTGGTCCTAGAACAATGCAGCAGTATGATTGGTCTGCAGGAGCCACCCAATCCGGCTCCAGATTCAAGTGAATCCACAACCTGATTGGCCTACAGGAGAATTCCAGAATTAGCTAATCACATGCAGCCCATTGTGTAAATAATGTATATAAAGCAGATACTTTGAGGGGACATTCATTCCTCCTCACCACTATGAGCTGAATAAAGAGCATGAAATCCACTCCTGACTCAGAGTATATTTTACTTCTGGTTAACAGCCAGGTGTTAAGAGGGAGATAGTAAAAGCACAACTTCAGGCAATACCAATGAGACGGAAACATGGAAGGTGCCTAAAGAAGCCAGGGTGGCTATCTAAAGTACTTTTAACTGAGTTAAGATTAAAAAAGGATGTATACAAAAAATGGAAAAGGGGGGGAACCACCAAAGAGGAATTCAAACAAATAGCCAGCACGTGTAGACACAAAGTCAGAAAAGCTAAAGCACAGAATGAACTCAGGCTTGCTAGAGAGGTTAAAAGCAACAAAAAAGGCTTTTATGGGTATGTTCGTAGCAAAATGAAGAACAAAGAAACAGTGGGGTCACTCAGAGGAGAAGATGGTGAAATGCAAACAGGGGACACAGAAAGGGCTGAACTCCTCAATGCCTTCTTTGCCTCAGTCTTCTCCAATAAAGAAAACAATGCCCGACCTGGAGAATTTGGAGCAAATGATTCAGCAGAGGAAACACAGCCCAGAATAACTAAGGAGATAGTACAAGAATACTTGGCTAGTTTAGATGTATTCAAGTCTCCAGGGCCAGATGAACTGCATCCAAGAGTATTAAAAGAACTGGCAGATGTGATCTCAGAACCACTGGCAGTCATCTTTGAGAATTCCTGGAGAACAGGCGAAGTCCCGGCAGACTGGAGGAGGGCAAATGTTGTCCCTATTTTCAAAAAGGGGAAAAGAGAGGACCCAAATAATTACCGCCCAGTCAGTCTGACATCAATAGCAGGGAAGATTCTGGAGCAGATCATTAAGCAAACAGTCTGTGAGCACCTAGAAAGGAATGCTGTGATCACCAATAGTCAGCATGGATTTCTGAAAAGTAAGTCATGTCTGACTAACCTGATCTCGTTTTTTGACAGAATTACAAGCCTGGTAGATGAAGGGAACGCAGTGGATGTAGCCTACCTTGATTTCAGCAAGGCATTTGACAAGGTGCCTCATGATATTCTTGTAAATAAGCTGGTAAAATGCGGTCTTGACTATGCTACCACTCAGTGGATTTGTAACTGGCTGACTGACCGAACCCAAAGGGTGCTCATCAATGGTTCCTCTTCATCCTGGAGAAGAGTGACTAGTGGGGTGCCACAGGGTTCTGTCTTGGACCCGGTCTTATTCAACATCTTTGGATGATGGACTCAAGGGCATCCTGATCAAATTTGCAGATGACACCAAACTGGGAGGGGTGGCTAACACCCCAGAGGACAGGATCACACTTCAAAATGACCTTGACACATTAGAGAACTGGGCCAAAACAAACAAGATGAATTTTAACAGGGAGAAATGTAAAGTATTGCACTTGGGCAAAAAAAATGAGAGGCACAAATACAAGATGGGTGACACCTGGCTTGAGAGCAGTACATGTGAAAAGGATCTAGGAGTCTTGGTTGACCACAAACTTGACATGAGCCAACAGTGTGACGCGGCAGCTAAAAAAGCCAATGCAATTCTGGGCTGCATCAATAGGAGTATAGCATCTAGATCAAGGGAAGTAATAGTGCCACTGTATTCTGCTCTGGTCAGACCTCACCTGGAGTACTGTGTCCAGTTCTGGGCACCACAGTTCAAGAAGGACACTGACAAACTGGAACGTGTCCAGAGGAGGGCAACCAAAATGGTCAAAGGCCTGGAAACGATGCCTTATGAGGAACGGCTAAGGGAGCTGGGCATGTTTAGCCTGGAGAAGAGGAGGTTAAGGGGTGATATGATAGCCATGTTCAAATATATAAAAGGATGTCACATAGAGGAGGGAGAAAGGTTGTTTTCTGCTGCTCCAGAGAAGTGGACATGGAGCAATGGATCCAAACTACAAGAAAGAAGATTCCACCTAAACATTAGGAAGAACTTCCTGACAGTAAGAGCTGTTCGACAGTGGAATTTGCTGCCAAGGAGTGTGGTGGAGTCTCCTACTTTGGAGGTCTTTAAGCAGAGGCTTGACAACCATATGTCAGGAGTGCTCTGATGGTGTTTCCTGCTTGGCAGGGGGTTGGACTCGATGGCCCTTGTGGTCTCTTCCAACTCTATGATTCTATGATTCTAAGATTCTATGATTCTATGATTCATTGTGCCACAGGATGTATATAATTCTGCCCTTTGGTCCTTAAAGAGCACTATTGGAGGCCCTAAATGTGTTTAGTGGTGCTTCCTCCCAGGAAAGTGTGCATAGTACTGCAGCTTGTTTCCTGCCAGCCTCCCTTAGGTGCAACAGTCCATGTTTCAAGTGGGAGACCAGAAGAAACAATCACCACAGGGGTTTCTGAAGGCACTGCCTGGAGCCACTGCGAAAGGTTGGATCCCAGGCATCTCCAGGTTAGGCTGGGAAGGACCTGAGACTCTGGAGAAATACTGAGCAAGACGGCACATTGATCTCAAGTGCTATAAGGGAGAATCCCATGTCTATGCTGATGAGGTCCTGATCAACTAAACACATATTTCTTTTCTCTTTCCCTTAACTCCCAGAAAAATGTGCGGCAGTGGAATCTGTATTTACCCTGAAATGTTGTTTTGTTTTTGTTTTTTTTTAAACAACCCAAAACCTCTACTGTCTATCCAATATTTATGGAATCTCTCCATAAGATTTCTATTCAAGGTTTTTATCCTGTTCCCCTTTGACATTTCCATACTATTCATCCAAACTAGCTCTTTAAAAGGCTGGGAAGGGGGGGGGGGAGCTTCTTTTCACACTTACACTTTTTAATTATGTCTGACACTGCAGGGGGGAGGGCTGATATTTAAAATTTACTGTTTGTTTTTGCTATCTTGAATAGGGGTAAATGCAAAAAAAGGGGAGGCATCTGCTTTGCCATTGCTGCAGCTTTTACACTCAGATTATATAAGCAGCTCTCAAACTGACCTCATTAAACATTGATCTAGCCATTTGTTACTCCTTTCTCAGCAGCTTCGGTGCATACTCATTAGCCAAGAAGATTTTTAGTTTGTTTATGTTAGCTCTCGTCTTTACTGGCTACAAGTCTCTATTTCCCCTCTTCCTTTTTCTCTCCCTCCCCCCCCAACTCTCAACTGAATCCTACCTATGTTATTCAAGTAAGTCCCACTGTAGTCAAAGGCACTTACTCCCTCAAAGGTAGCAGAGGCTGGTGTCCACTGGGATGGGTATGCAGGGAGGTCAACAGTAGGTGGCGCCAGAGAGAATGACAGGCAGAGCCAACTAGTTTTGGCTTTGTCCCCATCCTCATCCCAGCTGAGTTTTACAGGGCAACACTGAGGCTCAGCATGAGACTCTTAATCTCAGGGTCATGGGTTTGAGCCCTACATAGGGCAAAATATTCTTGCATTGCAAGGGGTTGGACTAGATGAATCTATGATCCGCACCATACATTTAAACATTTATAGCACTTTAATAGCCATGGCTCCCCACAAAGAATCCTGGGAGCTGTTCTCAGGATTCCGTGAGGGAAACGATATGCTTCAAATATAAAGTAAATGTAAAGGACCCCTGGACGGTTAAGTCCAGTCATAGGTAACTATGAGCTGTGGCGCTCATCTCGCTTTCAGGCTGGGGGAGCCGGCATTTGTCCACAGACAGGCTTCCAGGTTATGTGGCCAGCATGACTAAACTGCTTCTGGTGCAACAGGACATCATGACGGAATCCAGAATGCACATAAACACCATTTACCTTCCCACCGCAGAGGTACCTAATTATCTACTTGCACTGGAGTGCTTTCGAACTGCTAGGTTGGCAGGAGCTGGGACAGAGCAACAGGAGCTCAACCCGTTGTGAGGATTCGAACTGCTGACCTTCCACTCAGCAAGACCAAAAGGCTCAGTAGGGAAGCTACCCTGGACTGGAGTCGGACACGACTAAACAACAACAACAAAAGAATGCAGGTAGGGTTTGGCTGAGGGCAAAATGATCATTGCCCTAATGATCCAGCTTACACACTGCTAGTAAGTGTGTTAAGGACTGCAGTCTGAAATTCAGGTGTTTTCGCTTCCCTGCTGATGTACAATGACTTTTCTCACATTCAGTTCAGCACTTTATTCCACCCACATTTGTGGCCTATAAATATCCAAGGTTCTGTTAGAAGCGTATCAGCACAGTTGCTGTGAAAAGGCTTCTTTTATGTAGCTACTGATACAATGACCGTCTCTTTCTTTACCCAGAAAATGCCGTGACACCGAGAAGCAGTATGAGATCTGGGACAGCGAAGTTTTTAAAAGTTAGTTATCAATTTATAATGGAGGTGAAGAGGCACTGGTTACTGCAAACTCCAGATCAGGAGAACATTCCACAGCGGTTTTACCTTCTGCGCTGAATTTATTCCTCCCTGCTCCCTCGACAAAGCACAGAGCAGTATGTTAACACACACAGAGAGAGATTCTTTCATATCTGGTGCAGAACAAATGTGTTAATTGGAAACATTTTAAAATGTAGCCGGGGTGGTGGTGCTGGTCCTCTTTTTAAAAGGATTCCCTTCCTGAAGAAATGCTGAACAAATAGGTGCATGCCATGCTACACAAACAACTTTCCAGCTGTTCCCTTGCATCACAATTCAGCCCAAGACACTCTTACCGAGAGAAGTGTATGTAAAAGCAGGTATAATGAGAGTAAACTGGCCTACCTATGAACAACTGTTAATTAAAGAGGAAGGGAAGTGGAAAATGAGACCATACGACCAGGTCAAAGAGAAAGTTTATGATTGGTTCCACTACTTCCAGATAAACGAAATATTTAAGCAAGACATAAAAGATAAAGGATATGTTGACAAAGATTCAAGATTTCAGATCGAGATATTGAACAACGATAAGAAAATTTTATCTAAAATGTACAAACAGTTATTAGAATGGAATTTAGTAGATGAAGAAGTAAAGTCAGTGATGATCCATTGGGCCAGAGATATTGGCCATAATATTTATCTAGAAGAGTGGGAAAAACTTTGGAAAGAACATCTTAAACTTACAGCTTGTACAACGTTAAAGGAAAATTTAATGAAGATGTTCTACCGATGGTATATGACTCCTACAAAATTAGCCAAAATGTATGGAACTTGTAACAAATGCTGGAAATGCAAGGAAAGGGAGGGTTCCTTCTTCCACATGTGGTGGGAATGCCAAAAAGTTAAAAGTTTCTGGGAGAATGTATATAACGAGATTAAAAAAAAATTGGGTTATACTTTTGCGAAAACACCTGAGGCCTTCCTGCTAGGACTAGTAGGAAGGGATATAAAAAAGAAAGATCACAAACTGTTCCAGTACACAACAACAGCAGCAAGAGTTTTATTAGCTCAGAATTGGAAACAGGAGGGTCTGCCAACAATTGAGGAATGGAGACTTAAACTGTTGGATTATGCGGAGTTGGACAAGATGACAGGGAGAATTAGATATGCAAAAGATCAGAGGTTCATTAAGGACTGAGAAAATTTTACGAAATATCTGGAAAATTTAAGTGAAGGTCAAACAACACTAGTGGGTTTCAAAGGGGCTCTGTAAAAAGAAAAGGGTATTGTCTATGAGAACTAGAAGAAATGGGGTGATTAATGGCAATACAAATGGGAATTGCGAAATTTTATAAAAGATAGAGACGAATGATTTGCGGAAAGGCTGAAGGAAGTCAATTCAAAAATATGTGAAAATAAGATGTTGAATTTTTTGTATTATTTTTGTTTTACCTTAAGTACTTAAATAAATAAAAATTATGCTTGAAAAAAAGCAGGTATAAGCAGACAAATCTTGGGGTTTCTGGGTGCTAGAAACACTGCCCCCCATCACTTACTGGCATTCCTAAAATCTCCTAACATTCATCATGTAGTAACTTGGATTTATATTTAAAAAATGCAACGGAACTATGTTTATTGAAAAATGCAAAAAAGGGACAAATTTGGGGTGATAGCTGGGTGGAATCATTTGGTCTGATCTCTGATAATGTGCTTCTTATGTGTGAAATCCATGCTGTATTAATTTGTTTAGAAATAAATTCACTTATTAATAATTAACTAGAATTACATACTTGTTAATATAGATATCATGAAACACCTCATTAAAACTCAAGTATTAATTAATATAAATATTTCATTAAATGGTCAAATAGCCAGTTCTAATAATTACCACACGCACACACATTGGATTTTTTTATAGCAGCAAAGCCTGTCCTTAAGTCTGTTATTTCCAATTCTCTTTTATACATATAGAATTGTGAGTTTCCAGTTATCCATTTCTCCCTTTATCATTTTATATGGGTGTATTATGCCAGCTAATTTAATGATATCCAATTGTTCCCAGAGTTACCTAATCAATTCTTGGGGTTGTTTTTTTGCTGCTTGAGTTTGTTTCAACATTTTAGCATACGTATATTCTTTCTGGAGTTGATATATACAGTATCTGGGCTTGATGCTTTCTAATAGTCATGTCACCCTGTGTATTATTTAGAAGGTGTAATAAATGTTCTGCTGCTCATGCCTGAAACGGAAACATTTCATTAAAAATAGTTGTTACTGATTGTCAATATGCTTTGGCCCTTCAATTTGTAAATATCTGAAAGCATGGTACATACAGTATGATGCTCTCCATGGTTCTGAACATAAATTTGCTATAAACAGCTCCTGGCAATACTTTATATCAGTTTAACATTGCTGAAAGCATCCTTAGGACTGATGCCCAAATTATATTTTTGTACTTACTTGAGGATGCATGCATGTAATGATGTGGCGTTGGCAACAGATAAAATTTTCATTTTGATTTGTACAGAAAGAAGCCCATCCAAGTCTCCAGGGAGACAAAACACACACACACACTACATTATTATTATTATTATTATTATTATTATTATTATTATTATTATTACAGCCATTCCCGTGGCTTGCAATATCTGCATGACTCTCTGCTGGTTGACTATACTTTAATAACTCTGCTTTAAAGCCATTGGCTTTATTTTTTGGCTATGCTTATATTTTTTTATGGTTGCCTTCAGAAGTCCTTTTTAAGGAGTTAAAGGGAGGATATAAAATATTTGAGATGTAGAATTAGAGACACAAGCCCTATTCAATCATTGCCCCTATGCAGTTAACAATTGTACAAGGAGGAGAGTGGTTAATTGCTACCATGCCCATCTCATTCCACAACAATAGTTTGGTTTGCACTGTAAACACAGGCAACGGTTAAAACATCCCAGCTCTTCCTCTGGTTTGCCTTTTGCTCTCTTCCTTGAAAACAATGATCTTTAAGGTTTGTTGGCCTCATTGAGCAGATGGAATCAGCAATTCTGAGTGCAAGGAATTCTCCACAGCAGTGGAGGCACTGAGAGAATAATGGTATACAAAGTTATCCCCACCCAGCCAACTTGCATCAGCGCCATTGCTGCCTCACCATGTCTTTGAGAGAAATGGCTCCTCCTTGGAAATAAATTAGGGAGCTTTGGGCCTGGGTAGCACACAATATTTGCGTCTGAATATTAAGGTGAGGCTCCTCAGCAGCCAATTAGGGTTGGTGTGGTAGCATCCGGTCACATACGGCTTTCATCTAAATGGACTTTCTTTGTTTGGCAGGGCGACTTCTAACGTAAAATTGCTTCCATCAGAGTCCTGATCTGTTAAGACTAAAATCTGGAAGGCACCAGGGTGGTGGTGGGACATTTGAATGGGTGGGAAGCATCTGAAGATGCCTTCTTGTAAGTTGAACACGAGTCCCCTGAACTGCTGGGTGCAAGCCTGCCATCCTTTACAGTTTAGCACTTTACAGTGATGCACTGCAAGTAAAGAAATGAAGCTTTTTAAAATACTCACATTGTCACATTGTCCCGCTACCCCAGTACTGCCTACTCTGACCAATAGTGGTTGTCCAGTATCTTAGGCATCACTTGCTACTTGAGATCCTTTTAGCTGGAAATGACACGGGTTGAACCTGGGACATTGAGATCCAGCGCCGAGGGCCTTTTGGCGGTTCCTTCACTGTGAGAAGCCAAGTTACAGGGAACCAGGCAGAGGGCCTTCTCGGTAGTGGTGTCTGCCCTGTGGAATGCCCTCCCATCAGATGCCAAAGAGATAAACAACTATCTGACATTTAGAAGACATCTGAAGGCAGCCCTGTTTAGGGAAGTTTTTTAATGACTGAGGTTTTAATGTATTTTTAATCTTTGCTGGAAGCCACCCAGAGTGGTTGGGGAAACCTAGCCAGATGGGCAGGGTATAAATAATAAATTATTATTATTAATTATTATGATTATGATTGTGATTTATTGGACCTCTGCATGTACAGTGGTACCTCAGGTTACATACGCTTCAGGTTATAGACTCCGCTAACCCAGAAATAGGGCTTCAGGTTAAGAACTTTGCTTCAGGATGAGAACAGAAATCGTGCTCCGGCGGCGTGGCAGCAGCAGGAGGCCCCATTAGCTAAAGTGGTGCTTCAGGTTAAGAACAGTTTCAGGTTAAGAACGGACCTCCGGAATGAATTAAGTACTTAACCCGAGGTACCACTGTAATGAAGTCTTTGTACTATGGTCCCTTTCCTGTAAGTGAAGACACAATTGCCTTTGTGTCGCTTCTAAAGGGGAGACAGGAGTTGCAAAACGTGCCTTGCCCAAGACTTTGGGATGGTAAAATGAACTGGATGCTTTCCAGGTCACTCTCAGTCACTGCGTTACACAAAACCCACATTATGATTTAAGATAGAGGGAAGTGATTCGTCAGCATCCTGCTGATGTTGCGTGCAACATCAAATAGCTCTTTCCATTTTTATTAAGACTGCAAATCACAAAAACATGGGAAATCATTAACATTTTTTTATTGATGAAAAATCCAGAAGCCTACCAATTTTATTTAAAAAAAAAAAATGTAGGGGAGGCGAAATATTTAATTGTACCAAAAGATTAAGTTATTCAAAAAGAGAGGTTTTTGTGATCCAAAACCTTGAGGGCATTCTCACCCACTGAATTCTAAATTAGAGAAGGAGAATTAATTATCTGATCTCCCTCACCCCGCTGACAACTCTCTCTTTGTTGTGTGCTTGTTCTCTTCTGGTTTCAAGGGCTAGCTTTCATGTGGCTAGGACAGGATTCGACACCTTTCAATGCTCATTAGCCAACAGGACCTACATTTCACTTAATGCTTCATCTTGAGTTATGCTTCTGTAAAGAAAAAGGGCGTGATATCGCTGGTTAGCATTGCCCAACTCCTTTTGTGTCCCTGCTTGTCAGAAGTTGCAGAAACAATGAATGTGAAGCTCTGGAGATCCCAGAAGCTTCTGCTTCAACTGTACTGCATCCCGTGGCTTTGAAAATTCAATTTTCACATCTGAAAATAATGTGAAAATGACACCAACCACTGACAAACACCTTTGGTTGGGGGAAAAAAAAATCTAACCTGTCTTTGTTTAATCAAACTAAATTTCTATAAAATGCCATTGTGCTTTTATACATTGTTTTATGACATAATCTAACCCCCCCAATTGATTTGATCAGAAAATTATGTTCTATTTTTAACTGCAGCCTCAAAATTACAATTTACAGTGTATAATGTAAAAGCCTCACAATTCCTGCACTGCTGGGGGGTTGGGCTGGATTAGTCCCTTCCAAGTATGATTCTATAAAAAGCACCGTTTACTGACTGACCTAGATAATAAACTAATGAATGAAGAAAAGGTTTAGAAACTTGCATTTCAGTAGTCTGGTAAAGGTGGCATGTCTCAGACTAGTCGTTTGATCAGCATACATGTTAATGAACAATGATCACTATGTAGAGAATAACGTCATTGGCAAGATAATAATAATACTCAGTCCTTTTTTTCAGGAAGTGCTTAAGGGCACAGTATCAACACCTCTTTTAGTTGTTGTTCAAAAATGTGGCAAATATTGCAACAACTTCATGGTATTTTTCTACGGAGGGAAAACACTGATAATACTTATTAATATCTAATAATACCATATAGCGCTTTCAAAGTGTTCAGAACATTTTACATACAGATGGGCAGGGTATAAATAAATGATGGTGATGATGATGTAATCCTTACAACAATCTTGTAGGATAAGTCAGTATTCATTATGCTCTATATTGTAGATGACAGGGTCTGTGGAACGAGAACAGCTTAAGACCACTGTGAGAATTCATGGCTGAAGTCAGATGTGAACCAGAGAACTTCTGATCTGCAGTTCAGTCTCTTAGCCACTGAAGAAGAAGAGGAGTTTGGATTTGATATCCCGCTTTATCACTACCCGAAGGAGTCTCAAAGCGGCTAACATTCTCCTTTCCCTTCCTCCCCCACAACACACACTCTGTGAGGTGAGTGGGGCTGAGAGACTTCAAAGAAGTGTGACTGGCCCAAGGTCACCCAGCAGCTGCATGTGGAAGTGAACCCGGTTCACCAGATTAGGAGTCTACCGCTCTTAACCACTACACCACACTGGCTCCATGCTACAACAAAGAGATTTTACAGAAACCTCCCATGCAGTATCACACACCCATGCCAATATTTTATTTCTTAATGACATTCACTGCCTTTCTGTTCTTCCAAAGAGGTCAGGCAACCATATATAGTGGCATCTTGTACCCTCACAGCAACTCTGCAGGAAAGGTTAGGCTGTTACCTGACCAGCTACATCACCGGCCCTGAACTTGTGGGTCAGGACAACTGTGAAGTAAGTCACACCAGGTGTACCACCACCATCTTCTTTAAACTTTTAGAAATGTGCTTTCTTTTAAAGCAGGGGTGAAGGGATTCTGCATTGTTGGACCGCAACTCCCAACAGCCCCAGCCAGAATGGCCAATGGTCAGGGATGATGGGAATTTTGCCCAACAACATAGGGAGGGGCACAGGTTCCCCATCCCTGTTTTAAAGAGAAAGGGTTAAAAAAAAGTAAAGCAGAGAAATGGGAGAAACTGCAAGAAATAAAGAGAAAAGTGGATGCAACCGTGGTGGTGTGGCAAGAGGTGAAAGACAAACAGAAATAGAAATAAATTAAAAGCAGTTCCCAGGCTGGGATTAAAGGTAGATTTCCACCTGAAAAGGTTGAAGATGGGGCGAGAAATGGTCTTGAGAAGAAGAACATGATGTTCAAAACTCTGATCAGCTCACAGGAATTGGTGTATATATGACTTTAAGAAATAGACAAATATACAAAGTTTCCATATCACTTCTACCCTTTCTGCATGGATTGAAGGAAGGACCTTACACATCTGCCACGTATCCCGTGCATGGGGAGGATTTCGGGGCCCACTGTCAGACTGAGCAAAGAGATGCTCAGGTCTGTTTGATTCGCCTTGTGCAGACTGAGCATGCTCTCAAGACTCCCGTGTAACTGTGCCTTACAGGAAAAGGTGACAAACAAGCTGTCTTTGTGGGAGGTTGTCTGCCAGACTGATCTCCCTTTTTAAAAGACACCTGACACTGGCTGTCTTAATCAACCCAAACCCTCTAAGCTGTTTACAGAATATAGATACATACAATACATATGTTTTTATGAATACATCATAAAGCACCCAATAAAATCAAACACTACAAATTGACATAACGTTTTAGCAAAACATGAATAAAATCAGCAGGTTTAAAACACATCTGCACAATAAATTAAAATTACATGCCTGTGTAGGCTTGCCTAACCAAAAATGCTTTTAGTAGGCACCATAAATAATACTGTGAAGGTGTCTGCCTAATAGCAATTACTGAGCTACAGCTCCACAGCACCCATCTATCCTACATTTTTACAATTAGCCCTTCTTCAGATCCTCAGTGGGCTACGCTTGTCTTAGAAGGTGCAGAGGTTAGGGTTAGGTTAGAGGTTAGGGTTAGAGGTTAGAGGTTAGGGTTACCTCTTTATACACAGAGTTTAGGCATGGTAGTACTCATAATTGGTTTTAAAATGCACACATTTTGTGCAGAAGAGATTTCTCCTTCATGTATGCTTGAAAACCACAGGCATTTTCTGATGGAAACTACTGTAACATTCAAAATTAACCCCTACTTCCCTATTATAGCCAACAGTCATGGGAACCAATGTAGATGAAACACATTCAAGAATTTAATGTCAGGATCTTCTGTTCTCCCTTTAGTTTGCACCATTCATTTAATGTACTGTAGTAATGTTGCTCCTGAATCCCAGGCATAGGACTGAAGAACAATTCACTCACAGCTTACATTAGTCCCGGGACATTATTTAAGATTAAGCCCAGGGTTGTATCCCCATCTAGTCAGTTATGTGACCAACTGGCCTACGGCCTATAAAAGTGACCACTTTTTTCCAGACTGAAACATGCCTATGTGAATGTAATTGAACTCACCCACTGCTATAACTTTTCTTCCTTTGGATGAATCCTTGATTTCATTCTTCATATTGAGATCACCCTGAGCATTTGGTCTTCTGCTGGGGTGGGGAAGAGCACATCCCTGGGGCTAAATTACTCTTGGCACCCATAACGATTCTCACTGTGTCCCCACAGAGGCTGCTAGATTTGTTTTCTTCCTCAGCAGCTGTTAGCACTACTTCAGTAATACTCAGCAGATTAAAGTAGCCTGCATTTAATTAATTGCAATAAGCTACTGTAGTTGCTGTGGGCTTTTTCCCCTTCCTAAGAGAGAGTTGGGCACTCTGAACAGTATTTTGATTTCCAAATGTAAAGCGGCAAGGCTAGCTGTGGCTCCTCTGGTGCACGAGGGTGCAGAATTCTGCTCGGAGACACTTGGCCAAACTGTTTCCCCAATTTTCTTGCTGAGGCCTCCCTGGAGCCACCTCTCCCCAGTAACATTGCTGAAGTGCTTCCCTCCCCTCTATATCTGCCATCTGTCATAGATGTTTAAGTTGAGTTTTCTGCATTGTGGGGCCTTGGACTAATGACCCTTGGGGTCCCTTCCAGCTCTACAACTCTACGATTCTATTTTTCAAATGCTCCAGCAGTGCAAACAATGAATCACCAATCACACACCCACATCCAAAATCACAGAGCTAAGAGTTTGTGGGTGCCAGACTCCCCTAAATTCCTGGGTTCAGTAAGTGTTAGAATTTAATCAATGTCTGGAGTCTAACTGGATGCCACACTCCTAAGCCCTGGATGCAGCCTCCTGTGTTCAGGAGATCACCTAGGACAGGCATAGGCAAATTCGGCCCTCCAGCTGTTTGGGGACTACAATTCCCATCATCCCTGACCACTGGTCCTGTTAGCTAGGGATAATGGGAGTTGTAGTCCCAAAACATCTGGAGGGCCGAGTTTCCCCATGCTTGACCTAGCAGATGGGCCATTAAGAAAACAAAGGAAAGGTAATAGGCCATTAAGAAAATGAATAGGAGAGTGGGCTCAGGGTTAGTTAAAAGACAAAGCCAGAGTTGAGAGTTTGCTGTGATGTGAGCTAGAGGAAAAAAGGTTGCAGGCTCTTAAAGGGAGCAAGCTGTAGAGGCTAGCAGATCACGATAGTTGAGTTCTGTTTGCATACAAGGCTGTGGCTGTGGACACGGGGGAGGGGGGACCAGACCCTTTGGGAGTGTTGATGCTGTGAGCCCCTCCATCGTAGGCTTAGGAATTGACCTGGCAACAGCACAAAGCTTTCATACTTAGATACGTATGGAAAAAGTATAGGGCAGTTGAGAAGAGTGCTGGACTGAGAGCCAGGAGATTTGGACTCAAGTTGCATAGCTAAGAAGGGATTTATCAGCTGACCTTGAGCTGCGCTCTCTCTCTCTCTCTCCTGCCCCCCCTTCAGTTCAGCAGTTTATTGTGAAGATAGAAACAAGGGGAGGAGACACCATGGGGTGGAGGGAGATGCTCAGTTTGATCTAAAGCCAAGCAATCCATTACAGTGTGGCTAACTTTTGGAACCAATTTATTTTCATAGAGGCACTCCACCTGAGAAGAAATCATCTTGAATGATAGTTATCACTTCCCCTCCCCCCAACTAAAATAAAAAGTATTGAAGCAACATATAATTAAGCATAAATGTAATACCCCCCCCCCATGACAGATCAGTTATAATGGGTCTAAAATTGATCTGGTGCTCTTTCTGAAAGCATCACTTTTATTATGGGTTTTTTTTTTCATAGCAGGAAACCATTAAATTGGATGTGAAAAACGTGCATCCAATTAGCACTGCAGAGCTCAATAAATATTAGGAGGACTGGTTTCTCTTTTCCCAGACTCTTACCCCTATTCTTATAAAATCACAGACCTGGAAAGACTCCAAAAGTCATCTAGCCCACCCTTCCTGATACAGGATATGCAACTTCAGTGTGCCCACAACCACATGCCACCTGTCTGCTTCCAGCCATCCAGGGCTGCATTCACTTGTGGGGTTGTTGTGTTAGTTTAACTGTTTATAAGGCTAGAGCTTCTTGGTCTTTTAACATTCCTTTCATGCTACACAGACACATTCCATTACATCTTGCCCGCTGCTCTGCCGTGTTGTGGTAAATGTCATTCACATGGCAAGAACAAGCAGCAAACATCAACAGAGGTCAACTGAGATGTTGGTTTCGGCCACCCTGTATGCACATGATTCACCGTGACCCTCTCCCTCTATATGCTACCATTCTTCTAGGCAGAAATTTCTAGGCCAAAATACCAGTGTGCTCTTGTCAGGCAAAAAGAAGAGAGAGAGAAAAGAAACAGTGTGAGCCTTGAAATGGGTGGAGAGTTCAATGCATGCTGGTATATCACCTCATGACTCAACAGCTCTGGTGTGAGCCCATGAAAACGGAGGGCAAATTCCCACAATTTTCTAAGGGATTGCTTTTTCCTGGAATCATATAACACAAGTGCTAAACTTGCGCAATATTCCCTCAGTTTTCTAAGGGGCTTCTGTGCCGTGTGAAAACTCAAAAATAATGCACAAATCTTCAGTTAGGGAAATGTTGGGGAAATGGACTATACCGCAGTGTAAATGCAGCCCAGAGCTGGCTGTTAACCTCCTCTTCTGTCTCAATAGTGCATGGAAGAGGATACTCACACAATCAGAAATAGGCTGGATCTAGACATATCAAAAAAGTGTTTCAGGAAAATGCATTCTAAACTTCGTAAAGGGAAATCGTGTTGGTGAAAAACGGGACTCCACAGCGCCATCTGGTGTCACAGTGTTATAAGCCTTATAAAATGCTTTTCCTTTACCAATGCAGCTGAGTCTCTAGTTGGCTTTGCCTGTCATTGGCTATGGCTCTGCCTACTGTTCGCCTCCCTGCCTTCTGCTCTACCAGCCTCAATGGGCACCACTCACCACTGAGAGTCCACATCTTCTGAAGCTATGTATTCCGCTTTTGAACAGTCCATAACATCAGGATGGTCTGCTTAGAGCCCTGGGAGGACTGTGTGAGAATGATGTTTGAGTGAAACATTCCATAATCCCGGGTAAGTGTGTTTATTGTATACTGTATGTATATTGCTAGGTTTCTCTGTATAATTATGCCACCTATAGCTGTGCTTACAGCTAATGATCTACTGCCGCCACCACCAACAATAACAACAAAAACCCACAGCTGTGCAGGCTGCACATGAAAGACTTGGAAGTATTTCCTCAGGAATGTGGTGTTATCACTCTTCCCAAGTATGCTAGACCAAATGGAAGGGATTGAAAAAGACAAATTAGTCAAAACAGTCTTTCATCTGGTGTTCTGTCTTCTGAAATAGATTACAGTCTGCCATTTAATTTTAACGTTATTATTGTTCTGCATATTTTCCTCAAATTCAGTACAGTATTATTCTCATATTTTGGATCTTGTTCTTGTTAGGATGAAGCTTTTTCCTAATTCCTGTTACAGTCCTGCACGCTGTTTCTCATAAGTAAGTATTCTTGGAGTAGCCAGTGGTGTAATTGAAATCCAGCTGCACTATCCCCTCTTTGCAGAGAGTGCAGGAGAACAATCCTCTGTAAATCATGTGTCTTTCGTTTCTGTCTAAGCAAGGCCTGGAGATGTGAGTAAATGGAATCAGATTTATTGTCCGTTGCCAGTAAGCCAACAAACAACTTCCTTTTGATAACATTTACTAACAAAAATAGCCAAAGTGAGCATTATTTATAGCTTTATTAAAAGCTATTGCCATGGTCTGTAACTATTCTCTGAGGCAGTATTTTCTCCTTCCTAGAGTTTGCAAGACTTCAGAGGGGGATGTTAACGTTGCATCGTTTCAGCAGGGGTAAAATATTTGCACTGCTATCACAATTATCCATTTCAATTTGCTACACTCTCTGCTCTCAAATCAGGACCATTTTGCAGCACATTTGACACATGAGCTATACCTTTACAGCCCACTGTCTAGTTCCCACTTTCTCAAGAACTGTGGCCCTGGTATTATTTTCAATTTTCTTAGCCTGAAAACATGCTGAGACTGGCCTACTATTTCCTATAGCCAGGACCCTCCAGCCAATTATTGTGTTTCTGGTGGAACCTATGGCCTCTTTGGCCCATGGACCAATAGATTTGAATGCCCACCAAACAGCCAGTCAAACCAGTGGTGTAGCGTGGGGGGTGCCAGGGGTGCCGGCCGCACCGGGCGCAACATGGGCGGGGGGCGCGCTCGCACTAGCAGCTGTCTGCCCCTACTAAAATCCACGGGTTAGGGAGCCCGCGCTCGCTCGGCTTGGCGAGGAGGTCGCGGAAGGGGGAGAGCGAAGCCTTCTGCTGCAGGCAAAAAAAGGAGAGGAAGCTGGGCGGGCGGGCTGGCTGGCGGGGGTCTGGCTGCGCCTGCTGCGGCCGTTGCCGCTGCTGACAGCTTGGCGAAGCGGAGGGAGAGGAGCTTTATGGTAATTGCGGCTCTCTCTCCACTGGCCGCCTGGCTAGTGAGCCGAGCCGAGCCGGGAGTCTGGCGAGGGGGCGGGAAGAGACTTTTCCACCTCGCCTGGTCAAAAAGGAGAGCGGAGTCTCCTCAGGGCGCCCTCAGGCAGGGCAGGGCAGGGCAAGGCAAGCAGAGCGAGGAGGAGAGAGAGGGGAAGTGGGGGGGAGCAGCCAGGAAACGCTGCGGTGTGGAGGAGGAATCAATTAAGGAGAGAAAGCGAAAAGCCTTGGAGAAAGGGAAAAAAGGAAAGAAAAGAGGCAGCTCCAGGAGAGCGCGGGGGAAAGAGAAGCCTCACTGCTGCTGCTGCTTGGGAGAGTAAATTACTGTACTTGCCTTGCCCCGGGTTAGGGGGCGCAAATTACTTGCCTTGCCCCGGGTGCTGATAACCCACGCTACGCCACTGAGTCAAACTGACCAATTGCTCTGCGGCTTGTAAAGGTAACAATAAAATACAACTCTAAACCGGCTGAGAATTACAGGAAAGGGTGCTCTCAGTATCCTGATCATGGTTTTTATTCATGGCACCTTTCCCTGTCATTCTGAAGCAGATGTGGCGGTTTCATCTGACAGTGAATAAGCCTTGGTTTAGACAAAAGTGAGCTGTTGTTGTTTACATTTGTCAGTCATGTTGTACAAAAAAGTCTCAAAGCAACTTAGCAAGATAAAATGCAAAGAATGCACAATACCAAATTCCTAAGATTCCCACAACACAAAATTCAGCCAACAACACAATAAGAAGGACAAGTCCTATTCCACCCACTAAAAGATAAGTGCTACAATAGAGGGTAACTGGGCCACCAAATGCCTGCGGAAATAAAATTGTCACTGGTGCCTAACAACTGGCGATGGTGCCAGGCACATTCCACAAATGAGGGGCCACCAATGAAGAGGCCTATTTTCTCTCAGTTGAGGAGGGTGTCATGTTACTTGTGTTGGATGGCCCTATGACTGGGAAAGTCATGGATATGCATGCAGCAGATGGATCGCAAGGCCGTGGCCCACTTTAAAAGCATCACCCTATATTACACTGCCTTACATCACCTGGCTTTCATCTAAAGGTGAATTTCCAAATATAAAAGCACAATGTCATAATTCAGAATAATTTCTTAACAATCAAAACAATTCTAGTCACTACAACCACAGGCAATATAAAATTACTAAACAGAAGGGTAGTTAATCAGAGTTCTCCAAAACATGGCTGAAAAGGTGTGCCTTAAGCACACATTTTAAACACATACAGAGTTGGCACCTGACACAAATCTAAAGACAAAGGGATCCAAAGCCTGGGTGCTACCACAGAAAAGGCCCCGTGGCATGCCAGCACCCGTCAAATCTCTGAGGGAAGTGGAATTCCTAGCAAGGCATCTCCTACCAGTCTTAACTGCAGGGCTGACCTGCACGGCCTGAATTATTACCTCAGTTTGATACAGTGGTAGGTAGAATATTAGACTTGGACAAGGGAAGCTGGGTGGCTGTTGGATGATATGGGAGCAGCCATACTAAACTAACCTACCTAACTTTCACACCAGTTTTCATGAAGCTAAAATTGAATAGCCCCATGTATGGTGGGATACAAATATGGTAAAAGTTTGCTTTTCTACCAAGAATCAAAGAAACACATGAGGAGGTATCGGAGAGTTCAGACCTTTCCTGACGTTCTCTCTGGAGAGAATCACATAGTTGTTTTATTGGCAATGGGGTAACTTGTGTCTTTCAGTGTTTTCTTGATAGCAAGCAGAAGCTGTAAGTTGTGAATCTGATTTCCAGGAAGAGGAAACACACCCGTGAGCGAGCAATGTTTGGGTGCAGCAGCTGGAGGGGAACCAGCTGTTCCTTCTCAGAAAAGAGCTTGAGACAGAAGCAAGCATTAACTGTCTTCGCCCAACCCTTTCCGATACCTGCACTTAGCCAGTTGTCAGTCAACATGGCGTCTCTTAGCCAGGATGCACCTTCATGTTTCATCATCAACACTGCACTATAAAGTTTGTGGTGTTCAGTTTTTCTGAGACGCTCGAATCGTGGTGACAAAAAAACTGCCTATAAACTCTCTGAGTCATTTATAATAGAAAGGTAGCAGGAGGTTTCATGGTATTACCCAGGTATACGAGCAGCCTTTGTTTGCAGTCATTACAAGCAGAAGCAAATTCCCTTTGTTAGATGACAGAATGTGTCAGCAAATTATGCCTCCCTCAATAGATCATTATTTCTCCCTCAGAAAGCAGGGTTTGCAGAAACCTGATACTTTACACCTTGAGGAAAATGACTCACAAAGCATCTTCCAGATATCTTCCCGACTCCTGAAGGCAGCGGTATCTGAGGCCTGCTCTCTGAAGCTGGATTAAGTCAACGCAATAAAATAACAAGCACAAAGCCTTTGTCATTTCAGTCCATTACCTAGTTAAGCAGAAGTGTTTCGTTCATGAGTCCAAACAAGACTGGGGTTATGAGGATGAGTAGGTGTCATGGCCAAACAGCTTTCCAGGTCATGTGGCCAGCATGACTAAACCGCTTCTGGTGCAATGGGACACCGTGACGGAAACCAGAGCACATGGAAACGCCGTTTACCTTCCTTCCACAGCAGTACCTATTTATCTACTTGCACTTTGATGTGCTTTGGAACTGCTAGGTTGGCAGGAGCAGGGACAGAGCAACAGGGCTCACTCTGTCATGGGGATTTGAACCACTGACCTTGTGATTGGCAGGCCCAAGAGGCTCGGTAGTTTAGACCACAGAGTCCCCTGCGTCCCCTTCACCTTTACATCCTGAAGTATAGTGCAACAACAGTGAGACAAGAAAAAAACTGATATTTTTCGTATAAGAAGTTACAAGAGTCCAGCAGGAAGTTACAGTATATTCACAGACAGGAAATGAAGTAGTATGCTCAGAGGTACCAGCCTGTTGGTTTTGGAATCAAGGTGCTCATACATAGAATCATAGAATTATAGAGTTGGAAGGGACCCAGATGGTCATCTAGTCCAACCCCCTACGAGGCAAGACACCTGTCCCCAGCTGTCCCTGGGTGGGCTCGAACCACCAACCTTCTGGTTAACAGCCAGATGCACTGCCCATTGTGCTACAAGGATGTACTGTATGTAATTCTGCCCTCTTGTCCTTAAAGAGCACTATTGGAGGCCCTAAATGAGTGGTTGTGTGTGTGTTTCATTAAACAGACTTGTATATTCTAGAGAGAATATCAGATTCTGGGTTGTGCAAACAAGATCCCTATTATGAATAAAACCAGCCAGCCTTTGTTTTTATTAGGGCCTGTGATATATGGAAGAAATTATGCTCCCTGGTGATTTAATTAGACTTCTCCGCTTTGCCTTGCAAGTCAGTGTGGAGCCTTCAAATATCCTGATCAGTGTTCAAGGTTGATATTCAGAAATACTGCTACATTAGTGGGTTTGTGTTTTTTAAAAAAATCTCTTTCAGTTCTGAAATAAGATGCTAAATATTGATATTTTTTTTAAGACAGAAAGATGAATGGTATATCCTTGTGGAGACCTTCTCTTTTGAAATATTCGCAGCATGCTTTGTCTCCTTGTAACATTTAACGGAGAAATAAAGAAGCTTGGAATAATACCAGCAGGAATGTGCTGATAAGTAAGTATAAAAGGGCCATAAAATATTTGTGACTTGTCTGGACTTCCTGGGAAGCTAAGCTGCTATCCAATCTCCCTATAAAAGGCAGGACATTTAATATGTGCACATTAGACCACAATTAGATAGATAATGTGGTGGTTTCATGACTCAGAAATTTAGATGCTTCCAAGTGTGTGTTCTGAACAGGAAAACAAGACAATGCATAACTTTTAATGGGGTGCAAATACTTTTATTTTGATAATGATGATGCAAAATTCAGGAGTCAGTGAAGTTTTGTAGGAGGCAGCTTGGAGAGGGGGAGAGATGTAGATTAGAGCTTGTGGAAGGCAGTGTCTTTATGAGTTTGTCCTGGTCTGTTTCATGCTCTGCCAGTAGCCACTTGAACATTCCTCAATTGGAAGGAACAAAGAGGACTAGTGACCCTGTTTTTTGGCTTGTTTAGCCTACCTACGATGTAAGCTGAATTGCACTGAAAGTGACTGAGGAAGCTGACAAAGGAAAGAGACAAGGAAGGGATTAGGGAAGTAAGAGAAAGGGGGAACATGTCCCTTCCACTGGCTCGGCTGAGAAACCATCTGGCTCTTCCTCAAGTGACACCTATGCCTAGAAAGTCCAAGTCCAAGCAGTTTCCCACTTACCCTGTGCTTTCTAGGCTCAGGTCTCAGCGGTTTTGCCCTGCCACTTTCCCCTGGAAAGCCCGCTCTTTGGCGCTAAGTCGGAACAAAGAGCAGTCTGCAGAAAATCCCATTTCTGTTTGTTCCAATTCAGCGCTAAACCACGTGTTTCCAAGGAGGAAAGCATTAGGGCAAACAGAACTGTGGTTGAGCCCTAAATCTCTTTTGAAGCCATCCAAGCTGATTCATTTCCTGAATCTTCCAGTGTTCAGTTTCTGACAGAAGGAGAAAAACTTTCCTCTATCCACTTTCTCTACACTGTGCATTATTTCACACACTTCTATCATGTCTTCTCATATTCACCATTTCTCTAAACTAAAAAGCCCCAGAGATTGTAGAATTTCCTTATTGAGGAGTAGCTCCATCCCCCAAAATCATTTTGCTTGCCTTTTTCTGAACCTTTTCCAGATCTGCAATATCCTTTTTGAGCTACTTTTTTATTTAATGCTGGTGCCGAGTTCAGAATGTGTATGATTCATCCGCCATTTTTTGTCTTTGTAAAGTCAGTTGTAGTACTATGTGTTTTCCTTAACAAATGATGCAGATGCTGTTAACTCAGTCACTATTTCCCCCTAGTGGTTGTTCAGAAAATGCATTCCTAAATGAGACACCCAGATGTCGAATAAGCCTGAAAAAAGCTTAGTTATATGAAGGGAATGGACTAAGGATCAGCTGTCTGTCAACAGGGAAGGCCCTTCTCTGATATGTAACACAAGAAAATTATAAACAGGAGGTACAGCCAATTTCTTCATGATACCAAGTGAGTTGTTTCTAATGTTAGTCATACTCATTATATTAGTCAGACCCATTAAAATTAATGGACATGGTTAATTTAGGTTTATTCATTTCTGTGGGTCTACTCTGAGTAGAAGTTAGTTGGGTGCAATCTAGGGGCTCTTGCTTATGCCCAGGTAACTGAAGTAATTAAGAGTACAATGGAACTTCATATGACTAAAAGAGCTCATTTTGGGTCATGATTATGATTCTATGTTCATGACTCTTTGATTACACATGCAGACACATGCATTAACATGTAAGGTATGTTGATCACAGGCATGAGTAGACCTGGCAACAGTCTTCATGGAGAAGTCATTTTAAAAGTTGTGCAAGACAGAAACAGCATTAAATGAAAAATAGTAGTAGTGGTGGTGGTAGTAGTAATAATAATGATAATAATAATAATAATAATAATAATAATAATAATAATAATAATAATTTTATTTATACCCCCGCCCATCTGGCTGGATTTCCCTAGCCACTCTGGGTGGCTCCCAGTACAAATAGCATTAAATGAAAAATACACCAGGACATAAAGCAGATCACACACTCCAGCATTTCATCAGAGGATGTGCCCCTTTTGCCAGAAATGTCCTAATAAGAGGAGAATGAGACAAGCGTTTTTGTTTGGATAAGCTAATGTTGTGTACTGGCTGGCAGAGAACAAACCATTGCATTGCTGACAATAGACTTGCCCACATTATCCACCGCTTTAAAGCTCTGTGTCTGAGCACCTCTGTTTTTAATCTGGAGGTTTTCCCATGAAAACCTGCTCTTTAGAACTCAATTGGAGCAAACGTCAATCTACGGAAAACCGAAATTGATGTTCGCTGGGAATTGTCTGTAGATTCTCCTAGCCCTGCCTCAGTTGTCAAGGAAGGAAGTCATCGGACAAGTGACAGCAGATCTCGATGACAAAATGTCTTTCTTCAGTAACAAGCAGGGAGGGGGAAAGCAGAGCCATGAAACAGCCTGAGGTTGCCATAAACCTCCGTCTTTTCCACACACACAACAGGAACCTCATGGGGGGAATTGCTGAAAATAGGTCATCGGATAGTAGGTGTGTATATAAGTGATATATACCAAAATGTTGGACTAGTATAGGTCAGTGGAGTTCATGTAGCTAGCATAATAATGTATTCTGAGTCCACAACAGAATTATTATATGGTAATCAGAACATCATTGATCCAACAATCTCTGTTCTCCTTCACATCACTCACAAAGAAACAGCTTTAATGCTTTGTTGGACACAAGGCCTCTATTTACAATTGCTTGGTTGCCTGTTGGGTTAGAATGTGAGAGTTTGACTCTCAAAGGCATAGAAATCCAGATCCAAACCTTGGCTCTTGATATCTTTTCATTCATCCAAGTGAAGGATCACACTAACGAGAAGCTGAGTAAGGTGCAACTTTCTTCCTGTCCCTTTTTTCCAGAGTTCATAACAAACGTTATGCTCATCCACTTTCTTTCCTAGGAGATTACGGTATTTCACATCTCTAGATTAGGAGTATTAGGCACTAGTGATTTCTGTGTCTCCTTATATGCTGCTCCGCATTAATTGCCACACCTCTGATTTATGCAGGCTTTGTTTCTTGTAATAAACCACCTCTTTTGAGTAGTCTTGTGTGAACTCATGTTCTTGACAGTAAAAAAGACTGGGTAGACACACAAGGGAACACAGCTCAAATGTTTCACCTGCAAATGTTCCTGCCTCATGTGTGTTTTGGAGTCATGTTTCACCTGCAAATGTTCCTGTGTGTTTTGGGGTCATGTACACGCACATGCACGCTCCTACATACGTGACAGCCCTTCCTCAGCAAGAGCTCAGGATGTTGTGTATCAAACAAAGGAAAAGACTACAACAACCTATCTATAGATACTAAAATTTTAGTACCAGACCATAAACACTGCAGGCGAGGAATGCAGCTCTTATTTATGAAACTTCAGGCAAATAAAAATGTTTCCAGGTGGCATCTGGAACCTAGCAATGTGGGAGACAGATACATCTCTAAGAAGAGATAATTCTAGAGTTGAGAACTTACCTTGGAGAAGGTCCATCTACATGTCTTCTAACCCCAGATTCCGGCAGTTCCTGCAAGCAGGGGAGGCCCTCGCACACTGATCTTAAATATTGATTTGGTTGGCGTTGGGGGAGGAGCTCCTTAGGATGATTGGATCCCAAGCTATGTAGGGCCTTGGTTCACCAACACCTTGATTCGAGCCTGGTAGCATGCAGTCAGTCAAGGCAGAGATATTTTTGGACAGGTGTTATGGAATCCCAACCCATGGAGGATGCGGACCATTTGGATCCCTTCCAATCAGGGTTCAGGCCTCATCATGGGACTGAAACTGCCTTGGTCGCACTGGTTGATGATCTCCGGCGAGCTAGGGACAAAGGTGAGAGTTGTTTCCTAGTTCTGCTGGATCTCTCAGCGGCCTTTGATACAATCGACCATAACATCCTTCTGGACCGTCTAGAGGGGTTGGGAGCTGGGGGCACTGTTATACAGTGGTTTCGCTCCTTTCTCCTGGGCCGTGTTCAGAAAGTGGTGGTGGGGGATGAGTGTTCAGACCCTTGGGCCCTCACTTGTGGGGTGCCTCAGGGTTCCGTCCTCTCCCCCATGCTTTTTAACATCTATATGAAGCCGCTGGGAGAGATCATCAGGGGGTTTGGACTGGGTGTCCATCAATATGCAGATGATACCCAGCTCTACCTTTCTTTCAAATCAGAACCAGTGAAGGCGGTGAAGGTCCTGTGTGAGTGCCTGGAGGCGGTTGGAGGATGGATGGCGGCTAATGGATTGAAGTTGAATCCTGACAAGACAGAAGTACTGTTTTTGGGGGACAGGGGGCGGGCTGGTGTGGAGGACTCCCTGGTCCTGAATGGGGTAACTGTGCCCCTGAAGGACCAGGTGCGTAGCCTGGGAGTCATTTTGGACTCACAGCTGTCCATGGAGGCACAGGTCAATTCTGTATCCAGGGCAGCTGTCTACCAACTCCACCTGGTACGCAGGCTGAGACCCTACTTGCCCGCTGACTGTCTGGCCAGAGTGGTGCATGCTCTAGTTATCTCCCGCTTGGACTACTGCAATGCGCTCTACGTGGGGCTACCTTTGAAGGTGACTCGGAAACTACAACTAATCCAGAATGCGGCAGCTAGACTGGTGACTGGGGGCGGCCGCCGAGACCACATAACACCGGTCTTGAAAGACCTACATTGGCTCCCAGTACGTTTCCGAGCACAATTCAAAGTGTTGGTGTTGACCTTTAAAGCCCTAAACGGCTTCGGCCCAGTATACCTGAAGGAGCGTCTCCACCCCCATCGTTCTGCCCGGACACTGAGGTCCAGCGCCGAGGGCCTTCTGGCGGTTCCCTCATTGCGAGAAGCGAAGCTACAGGGAACCAGGCAGAGGGCCTTTTCGGTGGTGGCGCCCGCCCTGTGGAATGCCCTCCCATCGGATGTCAAGGTGATGGAAAACTACCTGACATTCAGAAAACATCTTAAGGCGGCCCTATTCAGGGAAGCTTTTAATGTATGATATTTTAGTGTTTTTTGGTTTCTGTGGAAGCCGCCCAGAGTGGCTGGGGAGACCCAGCCAGATGGGCGGGGTATAAATAATAAATTATTATTATTATTATTATTATTATTTAATAACCTGCTGGTCACACAGTTGGACCATTGTAAGGTGCATTACAGGCTAGTTTGCGCAGGTGAACACCCACCCTCCTGGAGATCCAGGCCTTTGAACGTATCACACGTTGTACTCCTAGCTCATGCCTTTTGGGCACACCTGTCTTGTGTAATGACTTCAGGATTGCCAAGGCAAGAAGGTGGCTTGCCTCTCCTAGCTTGGTACACATTGAAATGCTGACATGGCAAGCAGACTTACAAAGGCAGTTTTGATTTTGGGGATCTTTCTCAAGGGCTGTTGGCATGCTGCCCAAGAAATAAGCAGCAAGCAGGATCACTAGCGACACGATGTGCATCAGGCTTAGCATCCTTGCCACAAACTCGCTGCAGGGAAGGGAGCTGGTCGCTTCTGAAAAGAAGTTTATGATAAGCAGCCAGGCAGTAGGAGGGTGGCTAACAACCAGTCATCTGAGTTATGAGGCTGGTTTGGGCACTAGCTCTGTCCTGCTAAAGGACACAAGTCATATTCGCCCCACACATTTAAAGCCCTCTTGTACCATTTAGGCTTCCCTCCAAAAAATCCTGGGAACTGTAGTTTGCCAAGGGTGCTGGGAATAATCCCAGGATTATTTAGGGGAAACCATGACTGTGACATAATTCCAGTTACAGATAGGTAGCCGTGTTGGTCTGCCATAGTCAAAATAAAAAAATTCCTTCCTGTAGCACCTTAAAGACCAACTAAGTTTGTTCTTGGTATGAGCTTTCGTGTGCATGCACACTTCTTCAGATACACTGAAACAGAAGTTGCCAGATCCTTCTATATAGTGAGAAGGTGGGGAGGGGTATTGCTCAGAAGGGTGGTGGGAATGGGAGATTGGCAGATAGCTGAGATGAGCCTGTTGACGACTCTTAACGACTGTAATAGGTCTTACAGGAAAAGGCAAGGGGGGAGAAGGTGAGAAATGGCTTAGTCATGTATAATGAGATAAGAATCCAATGTCTCTGTTCAGACCAGGTCTCTCCATTGTTTTAAGTTTGGTAATGAGTTGCAATTCAGCAGCTTCTCTTTCCAGTCTATTTCTGAAATTCCTTTGTAGTAAAACAGCTACTTTGAGATCTTGTATAGAATGTCCTGGGAGATTGAAGTGTTCTCCTACTGGTTTCTCTGTTTTGTGATTCTTGATGTCAGATCTATGTCCGTTTATTCTTTGGCGTAAGGTTTGGCCTGTTTGTCCAATATAGAGAGCTGAAGGACACTGTTGGCATTTGATGGCATACGCAATGTTAGACGATGAGCAATCTGGAGGGCCGAATTTGCCTATGCCTGCCATAGGCTGTTGCAAGGATGGGAATGGGTCGGGAAGAACCTTATGGAGTCCATGAGAAAGGGTGGTGGAGTTGCTGATGGACTGATGGGCACTGTGTTCCACTTATGGAGGAGGCATGATGGCAAGAAGATAAAAAGGGCTGCACCAATTATCAGTGAACATCTTGCCCTGGAAAGTACAGATAACCCCCTCTCTGGCCGTCTTTCGCTCACTGCTCTCATTTTGAAAAGAAATCTATCCATATTCTGCAAATAAAAGAATTAGTTTGATACTATACTATATTACACTGAAATATGTTTAGTTGTTTATCTGATGGCCCTTGAACCTTCCTGCCACACTTGCCATCCTCTCCTGCCCCCAGGCCCTTTGAGAACTGCTGAATTAAGATGGAGAGGAGAGAGAGATTTGTGTGTTGTCGGTAGGTTGGCGATTCCATTCTGAATCAGTCTGATATCTGTAATGGAAAAGCTATAAGGCTAAACCAGTCTTTAGACTATGGCATGTCTAAAGTGAGGGAGCGGCTTAAGCACATGCAGGGCTTTTCCATGGCAATGGGAATCCTGGCCAATCAGGGCTCTTGCCCTCATGGAGGTAACTCGGCAGGTGCAGAAGCTGCTCCCTTCAGACAGAGCCAACCATATGGGAGCACAGGGGACTGCCTGGCACTGAGTCAGTCCATTGGTCTCTCTAGCTTAGCACTGTCGGCACTGACTGGCAGCAGCTCTCCAGGGTTTCAGGCCAGGGACATTGCTGCCATATGCAGCAATACCATGGGATAGGGCTAGCCCTATATGTTACTGATGGCCTCTTTACACATTCAGTGCCTAGGGGTTCTGGAAGCTGGAATAGGGTGATAGTGTACTTGTGAGCCTGGGAATTTCCTGGGTATTCCTCCAACATTTCACCAATGAATATAGGGATATCCTAAGGAAAAGCAGGACATTCCGGGATCAAATCAGAAATTGGGACAGCTTCTGTAAATCCGGGACTGTCCCTGGAAAATAGGAACATTTGGGGAGTCTGTTTTCCATGCCTTTACACCTTCAAGATAGCAACAAAGGAAGCTGCCTTATACTGACTCAGACTATAGGCCCATCTAGTTCAGTACCATCTCTACTGACAGTGGCTCTCTAGGGATTCAGACAGGAAATTTACCCAGCTGCACCTGGGGATGTCAGGAATTGAACTCGGGACCTTCTGCATGAAAGGCAAGTGCTGTACCACTAAGCTACAACCCTTCCCTGCGGAAATGTTACTGATAGACTAAAATATCCACTTTGGGCTGCCATCTTACACATACCTAATACAGTGTAGACTCCACTGAGCACAGTGGGTCTTATTTCCAAGTAAAAATGAATAGGATCGGTCTGTTGGAAGTCAAGATGATGCCAACATGCAGGGATGCCAACTTGAATAGAATATTGAGGGGGGGAGAGAGAGAAGAAGAAGAGGAGGAGTTTGGATTTGATATTCCACTTTATCACTACCCGAAGGAGTCTCAAAGCGGCTAACATTCTCCTTTCCCTTCCTCCCCCACAACAAACACTCTGTGAGGTGAGTGGGGCTGAGAGACTTCAAAGAAGTGTGACTAGCCCAAGGTCACCCAGCAGCTGCATGTGGAGGAGCGGGGAAGTGAACCCAGTTCACCAGATTACGAGTCTACTGCTCTTAACCACTACACCACACTAGCAGGTAATCCCTGCCCTGCATAATTGATCATGAGACATGGCACATGCGTACCATTTGAGTGGCAATGCCCATCAACTTTAGGGCCCCCCAGGCCCCTCAAATATTTTATTGGGGAGCCGAAAGGACCTCGGCCCCTAGGAGTTGACTCCTATGCTAACATGTTGCTGAGAGCAAGATAGCATGGTAGTTGTGTCATATTGACATGGATTCTAATGGATTCTGATGTCATGAATTCTAATATAATGAAAGAGGGGGCAAAAACAAAACAAAAAACAAAAGCTAAATACTTAAGCATTTATTTTTATTTTTGCTAACCCTATTATGTACAGTAGCCAGTTAAGCTCCAAATATTTCAAACATTCCCTAGAAACCAACAGTTAGATTGGAGCATAAAATGGCACATATGTTAATTTATCAGCTTTTACCATTTGCTCTTGAAAATCAGCAGCAGAAAAATAATAATTAACTGCTAACAGCCGCTTTGTCTCATCTAATTCAATCCAAATGCATACACGACATAATAATTATACCGTTCTAGTTTTACACAGAATAAGCAAAGTCATTGTTACACTAATCCTTTACCAAATTCTCCCACCTATCAAAATAGCAAAATATTATTTTATACATTTTTTAAAAAGTTAATATGTCCATTCAGGGTAGTTTTACATATTTACACAAAAGCAGCACTTCATCAAAGAAGGTATCCAATTTTCTTAAAGGGAGCATTTGCAATGAAAGTTATGGCTGCAAGTCCTCATCCAGCCATTTTCACACACAAATTCCATTGATTCCTGTAAGATGTATGCATGCATACGCACATGCAGAACCTTAAAATCCCACATACAGCCCCAAATCTTAATAGTAGATAATTCCTAATATTGCAATACTTAATTCCTAAAAGTCAAGTCATAAAAATGTTTAAAGGCTAAAAGTACAAATCCTTGTAATTGAATCCCTAGGTTTATGAACAATTGTTGTAATATCTAGAACAGATTTTTAAAAATTGGGTCACATCTATTGCCCCAGTCCATCTCTGTTTGCAGCCAATGAGAAGAAGGATCCGGCCCTTAATTTGAGGACACATGTGCCAAGAACAAGTGCTTTGATCATTAAGAAATATTTCGTACATTTCAACTAATCATAACATAGAATGCTACCTTGCATAAGGCAATACATGAACCTAACGATATAAATATGCTTAAAGGCTTGCATAAACTGACAATGAACGTTCCCTGGTATCTGTACCTGCAATAACAGTGCCACATCAAAATGCAGTAATAAGACGTCTTCAGCAAATGCAGTTTCTTTGTCTGCAGTTTCCTGAGTCTGATCCAAACAGGCTTTCGGTCAGGTGCTTTGTAAGCAGATTTAAAGAGCTCTGATGAGGACGCTCTATAAAATGCATAGACCCACACCGTGGGGATCGTTCTGTGAAATGAATGATGTGCAGCTTCTGGATCTGCTGAAGCTTACCTTTACAATTATTATACAGATATTGATTCAGCTGATCTAAGAAAACAGCCGTGGTGACTATTCAGGCATTGAGGGAAGCACAGCATATGCTATCCCGAACTGAGAAAAGGGTTGTTGATTTTTGCACTAGTGACTCAAATGCCTCAGATTAATGCAGATGTGTTCTCTAACATGTAACATCTGGTATTCAGAGAAGCTTTTTCAGTACAGATGTAGGAAAAGATGCTCCTACACAGAATATCCTAGGCTTGTTGCTATGTGAGCATTCTGTCAGTGCAATGATTTCTGCTTACACCATTGAATATTCTCCCCCCCCCCCGAAATCTGCTCTAGGCGTTCCTCCAACCCTGTGGAGCAGATTTGAAAAAGGGTGTGGTATGAAAGGGGGCAGGAGGAGAGGGAGGGGGAAAGCAGAAAATCTTGCACTAACAGGACCTGTTAGTTGAAGCCTCCTAGATGCTGATGAGCACATCGGTACACAGCCAACATGTGTACAGAGTCAGTCTGAAGGGGTCCCTACCAGTGGCGTAGCGTGGGGGGTGCAGGGGGGGCCAGCCACACCGGGCGCAACATCTGGGGGGGTGCGCTTGCACTCTCAGCTCTCTGCCCCTACCTGGCTCGCTCACTCACTCTCTCTCACTGCAGTGCTGGCTGTGCGAATCTGATCCGAGCCGTCGGGTCGCTGTCCACTGTGTGTGTGGGGGGGGTGCCAGGCGTGCGGGGAGGAGAGAGAGCGAGGGACTATCTGGGGGAGGGGCAGTGCAGCAGCCACCCAGCGCAGCGCTGAGCGCGGGAGAGAACCACACCAGACCAGATCAGGCAGCAGCAAGAAGAAGCTGGCAGCGGTGGCAGGTTAGGGGTTAGGGGGCGCAAATTACTTGCCTTGCCCCGGGTTAGGGGGCGCAAATTACTTGCCTTGCCCCGGGTGCTGACAACCCACGCTACGCCACTGGTCCCTACACATGTGTGGATGTCCACATAGAGGACTCCCTCCCTGGAAGAAGAATCTCTGCTGAGCAGGAATTGAGTCCCTGAGGGAACCACCCACCCATCCACACATAGTCCGATGATGATTGTGCATCACCCGGGTACATGGCTAACCTATGTGTCAGCATTTGCCAAAGAGCCCATTTGCATAGACGTGCTGAATTTTAGGGAGATATGGCTTCATTATTTATACTTGGATTATATTTTTGTGTTTCTAAAGGCAGGTTTTAGTGTTGTTATTTTTTTCTAACATCAAACTCTTCCCTCCCCACCCAAAAAATTCTTGCTTTTGCGGAAAGATGCAGCTATCTAAAACCCGAATGAATACATCACACTATGATTTGCATGAAATCTATTTACAAAACATGCTAGCCACAATGCAAGCTGCTCATAATAAATGTTAAAATCGCACTCAAATAAACAGTTTATTTTGTTGCAGCTTTTACTAACATCTCCTGTGGATTTCAATAGCGTATACATTTATTGATAAACAGATCGTAAGAAGATTGTATCCAACATTAGTCCTACTTTGAGTAGACACAGTGAAATTAATGGACTTGACCAACTTATTTTGGGTCAATGGGTCTACTCTGTCAATGGGTCTACTCTGAGCAAAATGCAGTTGGCTCCAATCCGTAGTTTGTGTTGATCTCAGACATGCTCCAAGAACCAGAATTAAGGAAGAACAGACATTCTAGTTTTTGACAAGACCAGTTTGTAGTTCATCTGGTTTTTTTTCTATTTGGTTTTGCGAAAGCATACTATTGCACATCATTTCCGTAAGAAAGACAGAGGTTAAAAATGGAATAAACTAGATCATCATAGCTAATCCTACTTACAGATGACTACTGTAATGACTCTGAGCATAGCATGGTACTGTAATGTGTTTCTTATTGAATTTCAATATTTACATGCAGCCACTGGGAGAGATCATCAGGAGGTTTGGGCTGGGTGTTCATCAGTATGCGGATGATACCCAGCTCTACCTCTCTTTTAAATCAGAACCAGTGAAGGCGGTGAAGGTCCTGTGTGAGTGTCTGGAGGTGGTTGGAGGATGGATGGCAGCTAACAGATTGAGGTTGAATCCTGACAAGACAGAAGTACTGTTTTTGGGGGACAGGAGGCGGGCAGGTGTGGAGAATTCCCTGGTCCTGAATGGGGTAACTGTGCCCCTGAAGGACCAGGTACACAGCCTGGAAGTCATTTTGGACTCACAGCTGTCCATAGAGGCACAGGTCAAATCTGTATCCAGGGCAGCTGTTTACCAGCTCCATCTGGTACGTAGGCTGAGACCCTATCTGCCTGCAGACTGTCTTGCCAGAGTGGTGCATGCTCTGGTTATCTCCCGCTTGGACTACTGCAATGCGCTCTATGTGGGGCTACCTTTGAAGGTGACCTGGAAACTACAACTAATCCAGAACGCGGCAGCTAGACTGGTGACTGGGAGCGGCCGCCGAGACCATATAACACCGGTCTTGAAAGACCTACATTGGCTCCCAGTACGTTTCCAAGCACAAGTCAAAGTGTCGGTGCTGACCTTTAAAGCCCTAAACGGCCTCGGTCCAGTATATCTGAAGGAGCGTCTCCTCCCCCATCGTTCTGCCTGGACACTGAGGTCCAGCTCCGAGGGCCTTCTGGCGGTTCCCTCACTGCGAGAGGCCAAGTTACAGGAAACCAGGCAGAGGGCCTTCTCGGTAGTGGCGCCCGCCCTGTGGAACGCCCTTCCAGCAGATGTCAAAGCGATAAACAACTAGCTGACATTCAGAAGACATCTGAAGGCAGCCCTGTTCAGGGAAGTTTTTGATATGTGACATTTTAGTGTATTTTTCATCTTTGTTGGAAGCCGCCCAGAGTGGCTGGGGAAACCCAGCCAGATGGGCGGGGTACAAATAAATAATAATAATAATAATAATAATAATAATAATAATAATAATTATTATTATTATTATTATTATTATTATTATTATTATTATTATTATTATTGCAACTACTGGTAAACCAGTCCCAGGGATGCTTTGTCATCAATTGCAGCTACCTGAAGCAGTTTATTCATTCAATATGCATGGTCTATGGATAATGGGGCTACATTCAGCATTATAACATCTGCTCTTATTCATGCCACCAAGTGTGTTTGCAATCCTGCAAATGGTTGCTGTTGATGTGTGATACTGTTCATGCATGTGTAGCCAGTAGACCACTTCATAAAAATGAGTCACAGCATGCAAAGGCACTGGTTCATTTGGAGGAATGAAGCCTTGCTAGAATAAATAAACTAAAATGCTTGAGATAAGCAATGGAGTCTCACATTATTCACCACCCCTTTAGTATCCTTTGCAAAAATGACATTCGTTTATCCTTTGAATTAACTGCTGCGCCATACAGTGTGGCAAATCAAGGACAATCTCCCCATCACATGTAACTGCTCAGTTACTAGAAACCTGCCACACACACAAACCAGCTGCATTTCTGCGTTTTGTGGAGACAAGAAAGCAAGTATAGACTCAGCAACACTCCATTGCTCTGAAATAGGTAAGTTTTAGCTACCTGAAAATCAGAAACATTTTTTGCTTATGATTTCTGACAAGCAAATTTACAAAGATGATTTATATCTCAAAACAACTCTGGAAAATCTATTTCCTGATGTTTGTATTTGACATACCATATATTCAAAATATTGTTTCGTGCAATCAGCCAGTATCAAATCTCCCCCTACCCCGCCAAATTGTAACATGCCAAAATCCAAGCTGGGGAATGCAAGCCCAACATGCATTAACTTAGCTGTCTACGCAGGACGTTTGATTTAAGAAAAGTACAAGATTAAAGGCCAGTTGGAAAGTGCTATTGGCATATCTCGGCTCCATCTTTCCCTTCCCCCACCACTGGAAAGGAGAAAGTGATGAGATGAGTTTCAGTAGAAATGACATCTATGGATGCAGTGCTAGATTTTTTTTTTAAGTTTTAAAAATAAAGTCTTTGAAATAGTTATGACTAAATGTTGAAATGCTTACGGAGATTTCTGTGGGCCCCATGACAATTACCTGCTTTGTGTACAAGGTTAAGACAAACCATGGTTTAGCATGAACAGGGAAAACATGCAGGTACATGGAGTGTTCCTCCTCAGTCCTGCTGCTACTGTACTTTCTAGGGTCAAGCCATGATTTGGTTTTGCGTCACGTCCAAACCTGGGCTTGCCTCACCCAACAAACCACAACAAAGCATGTGTCCGGGTTTGGCCATAATGCTAAGCCAAACCATGACTTAGTGTTGGATAGTGCAGCAGCAGCAGCAGCAGGACCAAGGGAGAAAAGCACTGCAGCTGCAGTTTCTACTCTGGGAACCTGAACATTTTACTTTGCATTATGTATGTACTGGGTGTGGATGTCTTTCAAAATGTTGCTGGTACCTATTAAAGATGTCTAGAAAAGGATACTGTAATCACCCCCAAAATGCACCATGATGACACAGCTCTACTTTCCCTTTACATTTGCAGGTGAGGCATTGTCTTGCCTTGGCAATGGACTGGATGATGATGAAGAAGAGTTTGGATTTGATATCCCGCCTTTCACTCCCCTTCAGGAGTCTCAAAGCGGCTAACAATCTCCTTTCCCTTCCTCCCCCACAACAAACACTCTGTGAGGTGAGTGGGGCTGAGAGACTTCAGAGAAGTGTGACTGGCCCAAGGTCACCCAGCAGCTGCATGTGGAGGAGCGGAGACGCGAACCCGGTTACCCAGATTACGAGACTACCGCTCTTAACCACTACACCACACTGGATATGAGCCAATGAACTGAAACTTAATCCAGATAAGACAGAGGCAGATGACTATTAGAGGGTGGTTCCCTCAACCAGATGGGTGGGGTGTGGCCTACTCTGGATGGGATTATACTTTCTCAGAAGGAGCAGGAACATAGCTTGCGGGTACTCCTGGATCAATTATTGCAGCTTCAGGCTCAAGTGGCCTTGGTTCTGCTGAGTCTTTTCCCCCAGTGCTTTCAACTTGTGGCCCAGTCGTGCCCCTATTTGGACAGAGACTATTTGGATTACTGAAATGTGTCACACAGGGGGCTGCATACTGTTTGGAAACTGCAGCTGGTCCAAAATTCAGCAGCCTGATTGCTGACAGCCCAAATATATAAACACTCATTCTGGCGCAGCTGCACTGGCTACCAATTAGTTTCTGGGCTCAATTTCTGGTTTTGACCTATAAAGCCTCAGGACCCCAATGACCTCAAGGACTGCCTCACCTCACACAAACTGACCTTGACCCTGTGGTCATCATGTGAGCCTTTCTCCACGCAGCTCCTCCATGGGAGGTGCAGAGGGTGGCAATACGAGAACAAGCCTTTTCAGTGGTGCCTCTCCACTTGTGGAATGCTCTACCCAGGGAGGCTTGCCATCTTTATCTATGTTTAGGTACCAGGCAGAAACCTTTTTTAGCCCTGGATTTTGGCCCCTCTTTTGAGGGGTTTCAGGTCTATCTGATCTCTGTTAATGTGGCCTGTCTTTTTTACTTGTATAGATGTGTTTTAAAACTTTTATTTGTTGGGTTTATATTTTTTTGTAAGTTATTTCAAGTCACTTTTGTGATAAAAGAGACTAACGAACAGATAAACATGATTTTAATTAAACCAGATCTGCCACATAGTCAAGCATGCCAGGATCTGTATCTTATTGTGGTGCAATTTGCATTGTCATCAGTGCCAACAAGTGCTTTGTTTACAAGCTCCGCAGGATTTGGGTTTCCAGCAGAAATATCCTGGTGGAATTGCACCATAGGATTAGTGTATGTTCTCATGGATATGAATCTACAATACACAAAGACCTAGGAGACTGTGGTATGCAAAAAAATCAAACCAAATGAAATCAAAGTCAAAAGCCACACCACCCTGGAAGACAATATTCTCAGTACGACTGGCAAAGTCAATTATGTTGTCTGAAATAGGTGTTTTCCCCCTCCACCTGGATGATGACAGAACACCACCCCATGCTGAAATCCCATTAGATTATAAAAAGGACAAAAGATCTGCAAACATCTTTTACTTTTTATTTCTATACATTAAGGGAATAATCCAGACAAGGTTGAGCACATGCAAGTCCCATTGATTTCAATGAAAAAGTTAAGCCCATGCTTAATTCTCCCCCAATAAAATCAACAGCCCTTTAGCGTATCATGTCCCAAGATGTTTGTTGCCTGCAGGAGCAGCTGGCGGGGTTGAGCTGCATTGCGTACTTGGCTTCCCAACATGGAGTTCGCTGCCAGTAACAGAGGCAGTTGAGTAACAGTTGAGGTTGTGGGGAGTTCAGCAGGTTGTTGGTACTGGAGCCAACCCACTACTTGTGCTACTGTGCCTGCTGAAAACCAAGCTACCTGCAGTCACCCCCTCCCTATTAACAGCAGTGACCCCCACATTCAGAAGCCAGGTGAGCAAGGTCACCCCACCCTACTCTGCCAGCTGCCTACAACAACACCCACCTTTCGGCTCCATTTTGAAAAGCACAAAAGAAACAACCCTAATCAGAGAAGCTACTTGATGGTCCCAGACCAGTTAAGATTTAAGAGATCTGCTGTGTATTTCCACAGTGTCATCCTTAACAGGTTTATTCAGAAGTAAGTCTCACTGTGTTCCATGGGCCTACACCCTAGTTAGGGCTGCAGCCCACGTCAGTATTTTCATACCCAGTTTGGGTTACTTTGGGAGACCAGCCTGCCAAATTAACCTGTAAAGATGATCTGTGTCCAGACATTTATAACCTTTCCAATTATACTTTTGGATTGCTTTGGGAGTGTTTTGGGCAAAACCAATAAGCCAGAGACATAGTAAATATTAGGAAATACGGGGGGGTTTGTTCTCCTATCGTTTTTACAGACAATACAAGATGGGTAAAAGTAAAAACAGAATGTCCTGCGAGCTTCTGTCTCAACTAAATAGCTTTATTTTCATGATATAAAATACATTACTAGAGAGAAATCTCTTTCTCATAAATATATGAGGATGGCTCTGGTATTCAGAGCAGAGAAATCTAACGACCTCCTCAGTTCTAGTTCCAGATGTGCCTCAAACTCAATCCAAGCTGGAGCAAACCATGACTTCTCTCCACATCCATTTCCAGGGCTGTGCAAATGGAGGATCCTTACTGTACTTTCTTCACAGTTGTGCAATAAAATGTATCCAGTCCATAGTGGAGTCGAACTTGAGGTACTCTGACAATAAGCGTTAGAGGCAAGCCATAATGGTGCAGCAGAAGGAATGATGAGCAGAACAGCCATGGAAATTAGACTTAGAGAAGCTGATATGGAAGGGATGGAATCTTAACCAGCCAATATTGCTCTTGCAGTGACATGACTGCAAGAAGGATCAATTACGAGTCTATTTGTACAGTACCTGTAAAAAGATCATGAGCCCGCAAGTATTACAGTACTAGAGGCAAGACCACCTTGTGAGTAAACAGTTCACAACAATATTATCTACAGTGCATTTGCTCATGACATTTAAGCACTTGGGCCCCAATTTAACTAAATTTAATCATGACTTAAGTCCCGCTGAACCCAATGGAACAAGCTGGTCGTGGCTAACTTGAGTTCTATTGCTGGGTGGAGGCTTTCAGCTACAAGACTCTATGCTGATGAATTTCTCCTCTTTATATTTAACATGCCCAGTACTAAATAAGTAGGCCATTAGCAAAATAAAAACTTGAGTTCTGTCCTCCCCTCTACCACAATATAACATCCAACCATTTTAAGCATTAGCACCATGGGTTTCATGCAACTGGAGACAACAAACAATAGTTTCATGACATCTTAGAAACAAGGATTGTCTTAGACTTAGACCATGGTTTGTCATTTGTTTCAGATACAGACCTTTCAAATATGTCCTCTTCATTAATGAGAAAATACATTTTAAAAAATAATAATGAAATACATTTTCCTAATTAGAATAGAACAAAATTTATATTGGCAGACTCTGTATTTCAAAAATTAGTATTTAATGTTAGGTGTTACTTTCAAAAAATGAAGAGGTAGGTGCATTTCCACACAAGAGAAGTTGTAACAGATATAGTGGACAAATTAGGGTAACATGTAGTTTAAGAGACTATAAAACAAAACTATGATAAAAGAGGGCAAGAATAAATCCATGTCCTAATTAGGGAATGATTTGGTCTTAAAACAAATGATAGGTTCAGAAAGATTTATACAATATTCGTATTTTCAAAGAAATGTCTGCTCCAACAAGTCAACTGTACCCTTGGTTAATTGTAGTATTAACCATTGGATTGACAGGATATGCTTCAGCAATTCTTTCTTACATTACCAACACCAGCAGTCTAAAAGTTTACATAGAGATCATGAGAGTCTTAATAATTACATAATTACAATAGAATTTTTTAAGTTGAAGGGTTGTTGTTAAAACGATCTTCATAAATAATGTTTTCTATCTCTTCAATAACCTAAAGGTCAATTGGTATAGATAGGATAACGTTTCTTTCTCTTTTACAACCAATTTGGAGACTCCTCACTGCCAACAATGGTTAAGGCCTGGATCGAGTTACTCTCCTTTTGCTTTTTTCTGCTTTTTTCCATTTTCCACAACTAGACCATTTTCTGGTTTGCTTATACCATTTGCCACAACACCATTGGTAATCTTGCCATTCTTTACAGGCTGCTTGGGCATCTTGTATGTCCGATAGTAGAAGTTACCAAACAAGATAATGAAAGTGCTGGCATAGAAAATGACGCCCCAGTGCATCCATTTAGGAAAGGGACAATCAATATAAATAGACATGGCCGTGTGGCCAATTGTCACGTGGAACTGAATCTGAAAAGGTAGAAAAACAGAATGTCAAAGATCCTGATCAATAAGCTTCTGCTCAATTGCATTTTATAATGTTTTTTTTGGGGAAATCTGAATACTAGACAGATATTGAAAAGAATTAACAGGCAAATTGCAAAACTGAAGGTATACTTTTAAAAAATGATTCACCAACACGTCACAGAGAAATGATAATCGCTATTAGGTGGAAACGGAAAAAGAAGACATGTTTCTCCTATTCTGCTATTCATAATATTCATGACCAACTAGGCTTTACTGTACTTTTCGGAACTGTTCTGCAGTGTCTCTTCAAGCTCTGCTGAGTGACAACCACCACAATCCCTGGTCATTGCCCATGCTGCCTGATGGGAGATGGAACCCTGAAGCTGGAGAGCCACAGGTTCCCAATGCCTGATCTACAGCCATGTATTTCGGAGAAGGGGGTGGTGGTCCATAAATCATCTCCCCTAATCTGGGTTGTTCCTCTGCCAGCAATATGGAGGGATTAATCTGGTCTTTAAAATCCAGAAAAGACTTGCATAAGATAATAACATAAGAATAGCCTGCTGGATTAAGCCAATGGCCTAGCATCCTGCTCCCCCAGTGGCCAACTTTTCATGTGTAAGACAACTATTTCATGGAGCCAAACCCTTTGTGCACAGTGTTATCACTGGATTCAGTGTGAACAGATTTCGATGAATTACCGTGTACTTTCCATTCTACAGTTATTTCTAAGAAATTCTGCATGCAAATAGGTATGTAAGATACTGTTTTGGTTCATACTCATTACCTGGAGCTATTTCTACACATTTCATTTCATTGTATTCAATTCTATTCTTTCATCTGGCTAGAATACCAATCTCATTCTTGGTTGCTCTTTCATGTCTATGGTGTGATCTGAGTACAGAGCATCTTGCTTCAAGAGGTACATGGGGTGTGTGGATGCATGACATCCACCTAGCTTTAAAGTTCTAGCATTCAAGGTTCTAAGTATCCTAGGTAATAGGTGTTTTTTTTTGAAAAAAAATTACTTACCAGCTGCATTATGGTCAAGTATCGTTTCCACCAAAGGTACTTGTGAAATTTTGGGCCACAGGCAGCTAGTCCATAGTACATGTACATAATAACATGGATAAAAGCATTGATTTGTGCTCCAAAAAAAGCTGTCGAGAGGAAGAAACAAAGAACGATGTTATCTGAAAGTTGCAAGAGGTGTAACCTCATATTCTCCTTATTTCTATTATTCCCGTTACACATTAAAGTAAAAGCTTAGATAATTTGGTTTCATAGTACATTATAATAATTACAGCCTAGTATTCACAGTGGAAAGGTATTTTCTGTTCTAAATATAAACTATGGGAAACATTTGCAATATACATCATATATCAGCTCATGGGGGGCAACCTCAGTGGCCGACAGAGATCTGTTCTCCCTCCTTCCGTGTGAGTGCACCTGCACATAGGCAATAAGCTGAACCATCGTGGACAACACCCCATATTGACACTCAGTCCTCGCCTTTTACCCTTCTCCTCCATTTGCAGGCACTGTACCCAGTCTAGCAGAATGTCCAAATTCTTATTCTTAGTTGTATGACATCATAAATATACATGGGGCTTTATAGAGTATAATATAAACAGGAAAAGGCGGAGGTTCCTGTCTTGAGGATCTTACCATCTAAATTAGCCTCTGTTGCATTACAACCCTGCTCTGACCTTTTACTCCCTTGCATGACACCCTGTGGCTCGTCTTGAGCCACACATCACCTGTAGGTAATAAAATGAGTGTTCTGGGATGGGGGGGAGGTAAGGGCTGGTGTGTAAGCTGCAAAAGGTTGCCAAGTTCATTCAGTCATGCTTGCCAGGTCATAATGTGTCAGCAAAGCACCAATGTTGGATGCAGCTCCACTGCTGTAAGTTGTCCCCTCCCTTTTGGGTTCTCATACCAGTCTCAAAGTAGACCCAATGAAACCACTGGACTTAATTAATGTCAGTGAGTCCACTCTGAGGATGACTTATTCAGTTATCACCTGAAATATTTTAACCACAGTGTATTTGCGATGTGCTGACTGTTAAATAATACCAACTGTTTTAAAAATACAGGGGGCATAAACAGAAATCACTCTTATTAGTTTACAGTGAACTCAGTAAGGAATGATGCCCAGGGAAGTCTGCACAGGATTACAAACTGTTCTCAAAATTCCAATATAGTTGCAAAATCAAATTGCATACTCTGAAAAACAACAAAAACCAGAAAAAGCCCCAAACCAAAACTATTTTGCAAAGGGCATTTTTCTATCTGGATCCAGAAGGAAGAAGTCATTCCTGTGCTCTCCTAATTAATGATGGTTATCAAGCTGTATGACATGATTAGCATGAATATTCTTTGAAGAACTTATAATTTAAGAAAGGCAAAGCAAACCAAGGCCAGAACTACGGTATTACAGGAAATGAAGATGTTCCAAAGGAGTTGATGTGAATATAAGATGAGCAAAATGTCTGGGAAATAATTACAGGGTTCTGCATTGTGTGTTTGCAAACAATTTCTGTGTTTAGAGTATAATTTATAGCTGTTGCCTGCTATATATACTAGGCTTGCTAACAGACACACATACATATATATATATACTTATGCATATATAAAATGTAGTGAATCTGCTGATCATACTTTTCTGGAAGTAAATCCCATTGAAATGAACAGGACTTAATTCTGAATAAACATGAATAAGCTTGGGCCTTACATCCTTTAATCACCATGGAAATATTCTGGAATAAGCAAGGCAGAATAAAATAATCTCTTCTTTTTCATGGTTGCTGAATTTTAGATTGAGCAAGCCAGATGTATGTGTTGCTTCGCACAGCAAGTTTACTTAAATGCAAAAAAGAAGAATTTGCATGCAAAATCCGAATCATGCATTCATGCCCATGTGAAGTGTTTCCTAATTCCTAGTAGTGCAATCATATACTGTATTTTTCGCCCTATAGGACGCACTTTTTCCCCTCCAAAAATGAAGGGGAAATCTGGGTGCGTACTATGGGGCGAATGCAGGCTTTCGCTGAAGCTTGGAGAAGCTTGGAGTTCCCGCAGGGCTGTCTAGGCTGCGGGTAGCAGTTTGCCTCCCGCAGCGCCGGGCGCACTGGAAGCAGAGCGCCCAGCGCTTAGGGGACACATCCGCAGCCTAGGCAACTCTGTGGGAGTTCCCGCAGGGCTGTCTAGGCTGCGGATAGCAGCCTGCCGCCCGGCGCGATGGGCGTCCTGAAGCAGAGCGCCCCTCGCGCCAGGCAGAAATCCGCAGCATGGGGAGCCCTGCAGGAGTTCCCCGCAGGGCTCCCCACGCTGCGGATAGCAGCCTGCCGCCCAGCGCGCGGGGCACCCTGAAACAGAGCGCCCTGCGCGCCGGGCAGACATCGGCCAGCCCCACAAGCTCGGGGGACAGCAGGGAGGCGCAGCGCCGCCATCCTGCTGTTCCTCAACCTGGTTCGGTTTCCCCGACCTGGTTTTGGGGGGGAAATAAAGGGGAAAAAATTTCCCTTTATTTCCCCCCCAAAAAAACTAGGTGCGTCCTATGGGACGAAAAATACGGTACTTCTTTCCTCCCCCTCATTTCCCAGAGAAGGAAGGAATCTACCCTTTAACTTTAGCATTCCAGAATTGAAAGGACATTCCATTACTCCAGAAGGAAACAATATTTACAAGCTACTGTCAAAATGAATATTCGCTTCCAGGTAGAGTCCCCACTTTGTACTCCTTATTTGGGAAGATAAACAAGACTACTCACCTTGCCCTCCTGCAACCCATTTTATGCCAATCCACCACAAAGTAAACATAGTGTAATGGTGATAGACATGAAGAAAACTGATTTGGTTAAATTTTTTTCTTAGGATGAAGAATACTGTATCCAGATACTCAATTCCTTTTGATACGAAGTACCACCATAAAGCCCCAGCTATCTGTAATACAGAAAGAAGAGCGTAAGAATTCATATACCAATTTGGAGTTCAGATACACGGACCATGTAGCCCAGTGTCTGCCATTACATAGATCTCTAGAGCTGAAGTCACTTAACTGAGGTTCTCCAAATATTGTACTACAATTCTCATCAGCCCTCACCAGCACAGACAATTGGTCCCCAAAGGGATGCTGAAATTCAGTAACATCTGGAGGGCCAAAGATTCCCCACGTTTGTCTAGAATCTTGTTCACTACTACCTGATTCTTTGTTTAGAGTTTCTACAAGTTTATTTGTGGCTTCATTTCAAAGAGGTAAATAAAAAAGAAATCGTTTTTGTGCATTCTCTTTCTCTTAGGGGGGAAAAGGGCTTTTATAAACAAGATTGTGTTCTGTGAAGCCATTCATTGTGTGCTGTTCACTCCTTGAAATTAATAGACATTAATATATACACACCCCATCCAGCCCCCTCATCTCACAACAACAAAGATAAAACTGTAGCTTCAGAGACATGAATAGGACTTCAACTTACAAAACAAAACAAAACAAAACAGAAAAACCCTCTCAAAACGTATTGTAGTAATCTGACTATGAAAGAGCTAAATGTAGAACACAGTTTATTATTATGAGCTGGAACAAGACTCCAGTCAGTTTCTCCCCAGTTTCTCTAGAAAATAAACAGCCAATGTTGTTAATCTACAAATAAAGTGAATTTTATTCATACTGCAGTCTTTAGCTACTGCTGGAAGCAAGCCCTATTTAATTCAATGGGGCTTATTTCTGAGTAGACATGTATAAAATCATGCTGTTAAACGGTGTTCCTATAACAAACAGCTGAAGCCTTGACTGATATTAATGTATTAGGAAAATGGACTTTGAAAAGACAACCTTCTCCATATGCCCACCAAAATGGCTGCAGAGGGTGGGGCTCTTACGCAGATGGAGGCAAAAAGGAAGGAGAGGGAGGGGGAAATTGATTGTGAGAATGGATGCTTCATTTGACAATGGATTTCACCCTTTACATTTTGTTATTTATTTTATTTTAATTCTTTAGAAGCTGAGTGTACCACAGCTGCAGCACTGAAACCACAAGACACTAATGCAGATCTTTTAAAAAGGCCATTTTGTGACTCTTTTGCTTTTTTAATCTTTTAAAAATTCTTTTATGGCTATAAATAAATAGGTAAACAAAGGGCCCATGATTCCAGATTTCACTCCTCCCCAGTTTTATTTTTCAAAAGCAGCAAGCATGTCGTCTTGGAACAAGGCAACCTCCCTCTACAAAAGAAAATATTGTTACAGTTCACTTTGACTGTCCAAATAACCTGTGGCACACTTTTAATTTAACCCCTTTAGGGTAAAACACCTTAGATTTAAAGTACTCATAACAAAATAAATGCACACTTACAGGTGTTCTAAGTCTGTAAACTGTTAATGGCACAACCTTATGTATGTTTATTCAGAAGTAACTGCTACTGAGCTCAGTAAGGTTTCTTCCCAAATAAGTGTGCATAGGAATTGAGCTTAAAGCACTTAAACTGGGCTGGGGTGACCCTATACACTATGCATGAAGTTACATCCTTTGAGTATATTGGATTAATAGATTATTAATAGGACAAGCAACAGGATAGTAATTATAGTAGGTAACTCCTTCCTGGCTGTTCAGTCTTTCAACACTGCAATACTAATAATAGGTAGTTATTCTACTTGGTGACCGTTAGTTCTTTTGTTACAGGAAAAGTTTTTTGTAACGGTCCCTTATTTGATCTGTCTTACACATGAAGAAGGCTGCAGGATCTAGTCAAGATTCTATAATCTACCATGGAAACCCGATGGATCCATACCTTTATTTGTTTTTTAGAGCTCCACTCATCTTTACATTTAAAACAGCATTTTACAAATAATAGTGTATTACCACTCTGCCATTTTTTCAACTCGAAAGAGTGAAACAGTTTTTTCTTTTCTCCATATTTTGAACATTTCTTCCTTGGGCATTTCTAATTAACACTGAAGAACCAAAAAGACCAACTACTTTGGATAAGGTTTAGGAAGAAAGAACATGTCAAAGAAGCATTAAAGAGTTTAGCTAATTCTGCACTGGTGATCTGGCAAATCAGATGAAAGCACTTTTTGCTTTTGGTTGACTATATTTATCACATTCTGAATTCTTGCCTCTTTCCCTAGACACTTTTGATATCAATGGTCCTCAAAATTGAGTGGGATATAAATAAAACCAGTTTCCTTCCTTCCCTGCTTGTTGCCAGACTTGCTCTGAGTCTTATAAGGCAAACTATTTGGGATACATGCGGGTGTAATGGGAAAGGAGAGGGAAGATGAAGGGAGACTCCTACAGAGCTAGGAGTTCCCAGATATAAAGGTTATTCAAAAGTGGTTTTAAAATGCACATTGCTCAAGAAGTAGCATTGTTTGCCCTGAGCCAGATAGTCATGTATTTAACTCCCACATCAAAGCCTGTGCTAACACCCACTAATGATAGCTATAGTAGCTCTGAAGAGCGCTGCATGGATTAAGACACCACCTTTTGGGAGAAGATAAAAAACAGAATGCTACATTCATTTTCATTAACTGATCAAATAAAGTTGTGACACTTACAAAGAATATTCAAGATTCTTACTTAACATATATACAGCAAGTACTAAGGGTTGTTTCCAATGTTAGTCTTATTCAGAGTATACCCATTTAAATTGATAGGCATGACTACTAACATAGGTCCATTTATTTCAATGGGTCTACCTGGAGTATGACTTAGTTGCATACAACCCTAGGAACTTTAACATGCTGCTTCTCTTACAGGAACTTGAGTGACACAACCTGTGCTTGAAAGATGGATGTTTAGGAGACTTGCAACTTCTGGATAAAAGTTTGTAACTTTTATATTACAAACGTTTACTATTACTATATGATCCTAACTAACCTAAAAGGAATGATCAATGCTTCTCTTACCTACGAAAAGTACTATTGTGGGTGATTGTGCAGTCATTTCCAGAAATGCATACCTTTCCCTTCTCTGTTATGCGGAGTGCTTGCATTCAAAGTACATCTATATTAGGTTTGCCATATGTAAAAAAAACAACACCAGAAATGTACAGAAATTGGACGCTGGGGAAACTTTTTTAAATGTTAGAGATCTCCGGAATTTCCTGAACGTATGGCAACTCGGGTGTTTTCGGTTTTCTGGTTTTTTAAAAAAAAATCCAGGGGAGGTTGTGACCCAGCAGCAGTGGAAGTGATGAGAGCTCATTTCCCTTAGCCAGGGAGGGGGGGGGCAGAGTGAGGAGATGTGGGACAGAGGAAGGCGATGCAGAGGCCTAGCCGCCCCTAGCGTGTTGAAAAAGGGACCCTGTGCCAGGGGTGTCCCGCAGGTGGCTCAGTCGCAGCAGCAGAGGCCGTGAGAGAAGGTCTGCAGATGGGCACTCGGGAGCTGCTAGAATGGCCACCTCACCCAAGAGGGCTGAGGTGGCCATGTTGGTTTGGCTCACCAGCCAGGCACCTCCTTGTTTTGCCGGGGAGGATGCACCATCTCCTTCCAGCTGCAGCACCGTCAAGGCGGAGATGGGGGCCGGGCAGGTAATGGTGTGTGTGCGTGTGCAGGAAGCAGTTTAAATGAGACATGGATAGGCCTCGAAAGCGAGGGTAGCAAACTGTGTGGAAGAGGAACAAAACCGGCTGTGGTAAGTTCAAGGTTGGGGGGGGGGAGGTGGCAGTGCCTCACTACACATTTCTGAGGGTTGTTGGGGGCCTGAGCAGCTGGGTGGGGTATAGTAAAGGGGAAAGTAAGGTGAGGGGCTGTGTCAGAGAAAGGGGTGCATTGGGGCCTGGCCAAAGCTCAACAACTTTGGCCAAAAAGAAAAAGAACAACAATTTCGGTGGTGTCAGGAATTTTACTTTTTGAAATATGGCAAGCCTAATCTATATATCAAGGTGTATTTGATGGTGTGCACCACGTGGATGGCCAAATAGCTGCCCCTGTTGTTTTTTTACATAGCAATCTCCGCCCCTTCAATATACAATATAGCTGTGTTTTTAATTAGGTGACTTTGCTAAGGTAAATATGCTGGCTTCTTTGCATTAATTTTTTTCCCGCAGTCACTTCTGCTGTGGACTGAAGGTGCAATTATCACCACTGTAATATGCTTCAGAAACCTAACTCTGGAAATGTCAAGGGGACAAGTAGAATCCACATTATTTTTAATATGTATATAAGTTGAAAATATACTATTAAATCTGGAAACGTTTGCCCTTCTGGATCTGGAGTAAAAATGTGTGACAAGGTATAGACTAGACTCTCTTCAAGGGTATGTACATATCTTAAATAAAATTATAAACAAATACCACTTGGGTAGAAAACTTTAATTGCTATGGTCTGGGTTCACATGTCATCTAAACTATAATTTAAATAAACAATTTAATTTCATTTCCCCAAAGCAAACTATGAGCAGTAAATGAAGACCAAACCTTGGCTTCTGCGTATGATTTGTTTAAAGAAAAACAAACTGTGAGCCTGGGTTCAGAGAACATGGCAAGGCACACCATGGCTTTCTTCCCACCTGCAAAGTAACAGCAGAAGGAGAGGAGGAGCAAAGCACCCACCATTTCAGCAGCATGCGCCAACACACTAATGGTTCACATTAAACCATGGTTTATTTTAACTATGATTTAATGTGACATGTAAACCATGGCCATATGAGAAATCGCACTGTGTTTTAGCAGAAATGACTAAAATTTAAGTGCATTTAGGAACAGAGAATAACAATTCAATCAGAAGGATGTCCTGATTGGTTCAGGTAGGACTGCAGTCTTAATATCCTAGAGGAATTATCCAGAGAAAGTTAAGTGTGCCTAAGGCTGCCATTCATGCACCATGGGATTAATATCCATTGAGCACACTGAGCTTATTTCCAAATCAACTGATCAGGCCGCATGCCTGATGGGGATCAAAAGAACATTGTTAACTGCTTCAGTCATAAACCTATCAATCATTCTCTGTATTAGCAAACTCACTATGGTTTTGCTCTGACCAGAATGAAATGCCAAACCAAAACTGAAGAGCAGGTATTCCTAACTGTGGAAGAGTGATTAAAAAGAAATGAGATGCACAACATTCTATCTGCCTCTGTTGCATTCCATAAGGACTTTGCAGCTAGGAGACAGAAATGGTGAGTGAAATCAAACAGGCACTGTTCTCTAAAAGGGTCTTCATGATCTGTAGCATTTGGTTCCTTTGTTTGATAGTCAATAAGCTCAGGACTGTACAAAGTCTAGAACTCTGCCATTCAGATGCACAATTATTCTCCTGACATGGGAACGCAACTGACCACATACTTCCAAACTCCTTTTAATTTTCCAGCTCCAAATAATTTAAATTCCCCATGACTGCTTATGCCTAGATTTCCCACAGCTCTACAAATACACCTTGTGACCTTTCAGTCCAAGAACATTAAATAAATGCAGATTTTATTTTACTACCCCGTTGTAAGTCGTCTGCTTTACTTTTTTTTGTGGGGCTTTTTTTTTTGCTGAGATCCAAAGTGCAATAAAAACTGTAATTTAGCCAGCATTATACCTGAGGATATATGTAACTATTATTATCTCAGTTTTCATATGAGCAAGAGAAGAGGGGGCAGGGGAGATAAAGTATTTAGCAAGATTGCCCAAGGCCAGAGACGCAATCACTGAGACAGATGAGAACATACAGTTTTACATGTATTATGCTTTCTGCACTGTGGTAATAGGTTAAGAGCAGGCAAGTTGCATTGTTGGAAACAGCAGCAAAAAAAGTAGGACACAATTGTTGAATTGTGCTATAAACTTATAATAAAAGCTAGTTTGACAGACAGTAATGACATAATAACACATTCTAAAATGCCTAAAATGTTCTAAATATCAGAATTATTTCAGAAATGTGTTTAACTATTCCCCTGTCCCAGCAAGCATTGATACATGTAAAATCTAAGTCTGTTAAGACACCAGATGGCATAGAAAGATTACATTAACAACTACGATTAAAGGGTCAGTGAGAGGTCCCTGATCTTCATACCTTGCACATCAGAGTCAACTTCACGTTTGTGATAACTGATTTCACTGGGAGTTCTTTTAACAGTAGGTTTTTGCTTCCTTTGTTCTATGCCTGAGTAGTGCCAGCACTAGCCTTTTTTGAATGGGTACTACATAGCTTGTGGTGGGGTTTGCTGGGAGGTGGGGGACTAATGACAAGAAGGGGGGAAATAATAAAGTACAATCTACCAGTAAGCAGAATTTGCAGAGCACAACTTCTTTTGCATTGTTTCATTTTAAGGAAAAGAGCTACACTTTGATCTAGATGAACACAGAGCACTTTTGTGCACAGAGAAGCACAGTTTTAGTAACTCACCTGTGTAAACTGGCTTCCTCCATTTAAATGGTTGGGAAAGTGTTCTCCGAAAGGTGAGCTTGTGTGCACATAGGCCTGGTTTGCACTTAATGCTAAGCCAAACTATAGCTTAGTGTGAATAAGCAAGTGTGTTGGCACCCTTAGCAAATTGTAGCCATCAACCCTCCCTTGCTTCTGCTGTTGCTGCGGTACCATGAGCTAAGCCATGGTTTGGCTTAGCATTACATGAAATCACGGGCTTGCGGTTTGTCTTGCTCCAAACAAACCATCAGTAGCAACCAAGGCATGTTCTTAGCTAACTGAATGTAGTTTAGGGAAGATAAATCACAAGCCTAGGTTTGCGTCTATGGGTTGGTTCCCAGTGACAGGGAGGCACTGGCGGGAGTAAAGGAGGAGCGATGTGGGTATGTTTTTCTAACTGTGCACCAGCACACTTGCTTATTCAAGCTTAGCTTTAGCATTATGTGCAAACCAGGCAATGAAACATTGCTGGGTTGTGGCAGGGCATTACAATACCACCCTTAATTATAAGGCAGGATGCTGAACTTTTAGAGTCAGAATGCCACACGACACAAACGTTAAAGAAGGATGATTATTTCCTAGTCTTTGCTTCCTAGTTATTTCAATATTTGCAAAATTTTAGTTAGAAAAATTAATCACACTTAGTCAATATTAAAAAAACAAACACAACACAGAGATCTGTAATATACAAGTAATATAGTCCTTGATCCAAGCATACATCTTCCTTGATCCAAATATTTAGCACCATAGAACATGTCGCACCATCACCAATATTGTGAACATTCTGCCTGAAAAGATGACACACACATCAAAGCATCATAAGTTCCTCAGCCTACAGTGTTCACAGAAGTCTTTGCTGTGAAGACAGTTCCATTATTGGTCTACTACTCCCTAAAACCCTTTCTAAAGTGTGAGCAAGGTCCATGGGAGACTATTCAATGCTGCAGAGAGATTCTTCATTTTAATTCTTAATGAATGTTGCATAGCAGCAGAGGCTACTTGATTGCGCCTATAGTATTTCTCAAGGATAGCTATCTGTGCTTGAGTGTAGGTGTTTTTCTGAACTGAGGCCAAGTGGAAATTCTGCTTCTGTGTATGACATACTAGAATTAACAGGAGAGAGGAAACTTCTAGTCATTCGTTTGTTTCAGGGAGGGAACTAAATTATTGTTGCTAAATCCCATGATTTTATCAGTAGATTCACGTAATAGCAACTAGAATTAAGGTCCGTCAAAACATGCTGAAACAAAACTCAAATGTTGCCTCCCTAAATGTAATACAATGCAGTTGGTAGAAGCTGATACAGTTAATTTATAAATAACTAAGTACTGGAACTCCTCATTTTGAATCTGTTTTCCAGCTTTCAGTCTCTCATGGATTCACACAAATAACTGGAAATCAGTTTACAAGAGGCTATGTACAGAAATTATTTGTACATCTACATCAAAAACACAGCTTGCTGTTACTGCAGAATTTTGGTTATTATTTTTAAAGATCAGATTCACACTTGTGTTCTGTGACTTAGTATTAAAGCCAACTGGCTGCCTACAGTGGTTCAGGAGATTTTCACCACGGCAACACAAACCCAAAGAGGAGTTGAAAACATGAGATTAAAAATGCCTGAATTATCAGCATCTGATCTTAGGTGTGAAACAATATTTGCATTTGAAGCTTTATCTGAATCTGCATCCCTGGGAGAGCTTCTTATGGAGCAACCTAAAGCGTCTTTCATTTTCTATGGAGTAACCTGCAGCAGCATCTTCATATCGCAACCAGGACATAAAAATTGTATAGAAATAAATGGTAATTGGGGCCCATTAACTGGTAACCCAGAAACAGTCACCATGGGGTCACTGACGAGCATGAGCTGGCACTTACTAGCAAGGAAATGTGTTTCAGCTAGGAGTGTACAACTGTCAATGAAGACAACTTACTATGAAGTAGTCATATGATTTTTATCTATAGTAGGTGTTATGGGTGTGCAGAAGACTGTGATGATGCCTTAGCCAAAAGGGAAGGATTCTGGCCTTGTCCAAGGTGAAGTTGGATTTGTACAAGGTGCCCTGAACTGAAGCAGGGACCCTACAAAGTGCTACATGGAGCCTTGGCAATTTGTGCATCCAAAAAGCAAGTGTCTGCTAAATGCAAGAACGATAGCTAAGCTTAGCATATTTGCACTCACTGTTATAAGCAACTAAGAGCCACATACTACACCTGTACAGTCATACCTCGGGATAAGTACGCTTCAGGTTGAGCGTTTTCGAGTTGTGCTCCGCGGTGACCCGGAAGTAACGGAGTGCGTTACTTCTGGGTTTCGCCGCTTGCGCATGCGCAGACGGTCAAAATGCTGTCACGCGCATGCGCAGAAGCGGTGAAACACGACCTGTGCACGCGCAGATGCGTCTTACGTTGTGTTCGGGATGTGAACGGGGCTCCGGAATGGATCCCGTTCGCATCCCGAGGTACCACTGTAATTTGTCACCATCGTTAACATCATACACAACCACACCCCTACAGGTAATAATAATCCATTATTGTGTTTGATCATATGTGGTGCCAACAGTAACTCAGAAGGAGGGGTGGGGAAATGGGCAGAGGTGTTGGCAGCAGCACTGGATGTTTTCAGTTTTCCCCTTGCCAAACTCAAACACACCTTTATTCCTGCAGGCAACAGCAGAGTTACATAGCAGCTACAGGTTTCCAGGAGATGTTGGGGACTGAACCTGCGACCTTTTTCATGCAAAGCAGATGCTCGGCCACTGAGCTACGGCCCTTCCATAGTGGGAGCAGCAGCAGAGCCATAGTCTGAGACGAGTTTGAGTTAGCAGGGATCCAGCTATGATATCGACCTGCACTGCAAGAGCTGAGCAGGGGGAAGGTTCCTGGGCACTAAGCCACTACCAGCCTCATCCTGCACCAGCATCAGAGCCTCTTGCTCAGAGAAGAGGCAGAGAAGCCAGGCAGGAAGGGGAACAAGTGTGCAGAGAGAGCAAGCGAGAAATCTCCCTCTCAAGAAGCAGAAGCAACTACAAAGGATTTCGGGGTGGCGGAGGTATAGGTCTACAAGACTGAAGTTTTTCAATGCCAGCACTGAGACACTCAAACATACTGCTCAGTGTCCGACCAAGAGGCACTTATCAAAACCACTGAATTGGTGCCCCAAAACAAAAACACAGTGGAGAAAGCAAATCCCATTTAGTTCATCTGTGAAAGGTGCCTAGCTGTATTTGAGTTTACCCATTTGGGATTTCCCCCTCCTAAGGATTTTTTGGAGGATCAGCTAACCTCAGACCTAACTTGAGTTTGCTGAATCTTTCTTCTTGTATGTAACTTGTGCATTTTTGGCTTTGTCTCTACAAGCATGGGATGACTTGAATTGGAAATATAGAGAATGACAGATATGCTTAAGACATTGTATCACGATTTTAAGCAAAACAAACCAACAAACCATGAATTTTTGGGTGAAACGACATGTTAGCATGCTTAAGCCAGACACTGTTATTCCCATGGAAGAGTAGCTGTGAGAGGTCCAGTCATCAAGGCCCACATCCAGGGCTCCACTGAAAATTGTCCCCTGAGTTGCTATTTCTCTCTTCAAAGTCACTGTTTACAGATGTGGGATATTATTTTTGGTGGGAAACTGGCACAGGGCCCCAGTCTAGATTTACTGCACTTTTTGTGTAAAACGTAACATGGTCCTTTAAAAAGTAAGTGTTTTGTGACAGCTTTGTATCAGTAATAGTTTGTTCTCAACAGAAAAAGAACTAGTAGCAGAAAACTGGCACAGTATGCTAATCATTCAAAAGCTGAGTTATAAATGGCAGACTTCACAATGGACGTAAGTTACTACTCACCCTGACTTCATATTCATTATCTGAATAATCCACACTCTGACAGATATAGCTGTATCCTCGAGCTTTTGATGCCAAAAGTAGCTGAAAATGTTAAATTCACAAATTAATGTTTCATAGGCTTGTTAACGATTATTCATAAAAGCAATCACTTCTTTAATTTAAATATTTCTTTGCAAAATGGCACAAAGAGGGGTCACAGTGCCTTGTAAAAGGCCTGCAGTTTAACCATATGTTCCTTCTTATTGCGAAGGACAGATGCACATTTAAATCCCCTTCAATGCACATTTAAACCCCCTGATTCTTCCAAGGAATCCTGGGAATTATTAGTTCCCCCTCACAGAACTACAGCTCCCAGCCCCCTTAACAAACGAGAGTTCCCAGGGTTCTTTGGAGAAAGCCATGAGCTTTAAATGTGTGGTATGGATCTGCCCAAAGCCTCATCTCCAGTGTGATGTGGCAATTCGCTTCCAACTGAGGCCCTCACACACCTCGCCTTACAGCCTCCAGCAGCCTGTTTCTTCTCCATGTCCCTAGCATCCATATTGCTCAACAAAAGCAGGACGAGAGAGCTGCTCACAGGGCCTAGGCAAGCCTAGGCAGCTTAGTGTCCCAAGGTGAGGTGCAGACTTGCCTTTAAGTGACTGGTTTGTCAAGCTGATGCACTAGGCATGAGGGTGGCATTGCAGGTGTTAAGGATCATTCATACTGGAGTCTCATAAGAAGCTACTCCACCCCTTCTTCAGAAGGGCAGGGTTCTGGCCTGTGGCCTTTATGTGCAAATCGAAAAGGCAAATTAAAAAAATTAACTTCTCATTTCATAGCGTCCCTCATTCAGGCATCAAACCACAGTCAACTAACTCTAAGCCTGCAAAACAACAAAACAAACTATAAAATAAATAGAAATTCTGAAGACACCTTCTTCCATTATTGGCTAGCTATTTAATATCTCCAATTCAAGTTTGCTTCAATAAAACTTTCACAAGTGGCTTATAGACTGCGCATAATTTAGAGTGCTCCCATACAGGGCCGGGTATAATCTTAACTTTGCTGGACCATAAAACCATTTGGCTTTTCTGTTGGAAGGATGAAGTGTTTGATTATGGTTCTGTACCCAATATTAACAGATGGGATTATATTTACAAAATTTCTCTGCTTCATCGTTGAACTGCAACAGCGTTGAATACAGTTTTGGGGAGGATTTGTAGAACTGACTTTTGAAAACTAGCCTAAAGAAGAATTTCTCCCAATTGAGATAATCTCCAAAATAATGATAATAGCTATTGAAATATTTCAATTTAATTTTCCGAAGGTACAGTATTACAATAATGATCTTGAGGAGAAGAAATGAAATTGGGATTCACAGTCCTATCAAATAGTTGTCTTGTTAATTTCAACTGTTACAAATTGCTTTAAAGTAAGTATGTCACCAATTCAGCCCATCATGTACCAGGTGTTAGGACAAGCATACAGAGCACTCAACTCAGCAGAGCAGCAAGATGGAAAGTCTAAGAAAGAGGGAGAGTCCCCCCAGAGTTAAATGGTGGGGTAGGAGAGCTGCAAACAATGGCAATATATTTCACACCTGGCAACCAATGCGCCCCTTTGGTTTTAGATAGTACATGGGTGGACAAGTCTAAAAAGCCTGGGACACAGGAGGCACTTGTTCTAGGAGGCTTAGTTTGATCAGAATTAAGTACTTCCAGAGTTAACACTAAATACATTACTTCTGGTAAATGAGCCACCATAGCCACTAAAGGGCTGTGAAAATTTATGTCCAGGGCTTTTTAGACTCATCTTCCCATTTTGAAAACAAAGGGCCACATTGATTGCCTGATAAGAATTTTTTTCAGCTCTCCTATCCTACTATAAAGGTTATTCTGCAAGTGCAACCTTTTACGGTGCTCAACATTCTCCAAATCAAAGCGAATCTCTCTCTGCATCTTAGATCATTATTAATGCATTCTTTATATTTTCTAAAACAATTATTTAGATTCAGGCAAGTCTGGTTTCAGACCTAGGACTGAGTCTGCCTTGGTTGCCCTGAAGGATACCCTTTACAGAGACCATGCAGCTTTCAGTACCATTCACCTGTTGGATAAAAGCAGCAATGCAAAAGCCAGCTCCAGATGGCTGGAATGCAAAACAGGATGTTGTGGTTTGCAACTGTACTGTTGGCAAAAAGGAGGAGTCTATTCTCTGTACTGAGCACCGGATGTTAGCTCAGAGTGTCATCTGACCTGTGCTGGAAGTACAGGGGAGGAGCTGTGACTCTTCTGATGGAGTCTGAAGGGTGCAGTCACGTTTCCTATGTACTGCTGAATGACAGGAATAAAACATGTAAATAGGACTCCTGTCTGTCTCATTTCCCCTCCCTGGGGAGGAATGCAGGGAGGGAGAGAAACAGTGAAGCAGAGGGTGTGTTCTCTTCACATCTAATGAGGAGAATCGCCGGTTTACGACCTAGCCTGCCGGGAGTAGCAGATGGAAGGTAAACAAGTATCCAGCTCAATTGCCCGGGGGAGGCCAGTTTACCTCTGACTGTGAGCTGAGATACTGACATCACCATGATATTCTCCTAGATCACCTCTATGAAATGGGAATTGGGGTCACTGTGCTACAGTGGTTTTGGTCTTACCTATGGGACTGAGTCCAGAGAATAGCATCGAGAGATTGCTTTGGCACTGGCATTGGAACTATTTTATCTCCAATGCTATTACAAATTTATATGTAGTGTAGCCACAGGCGTTTCGGTGTGCTGCTCTGGTTTCGGTGTTCCATTGAGCCAGAAGCGGCTTAGTTATGCTGGCCACATGACCCGGAAAAACTGTCTGCAGACAAACGCCGGCTCCCTCAGCCTGTAAAGCGAGATGAGTGCCCCAACCCCAGAGTCGTCTGTGACTGGACTTAATTGTCAGGGGTTCTTTACCTTTTTTAGTCACAGGGAACAGTAATTAGGAGTTTGGGGACAAGGTGTTAGCAAGTAGGCTGACAACACTCAACTCTATTTGAATCAGGAGAGGCCTTGCACCAGTGCCAAGACACATTGGTGGGATGGATGAGGGAAAATAAGCTGAAGTTGAATCATGGCAAAACAGAGGCTCTGTACAACAGCTATGTCCATTCCTGGACCAGGAGAGCTTGATCATAGTAGTTCAGGCACTGGTGACTTCAAATTTGGATTGCCACAATGCACTCTATGTAGGGCTTTCCTTGTGATTGACCTGGAAACTACAGTAAGTGCAGAACGCTACAGAACAATTGCTGACATAATTGAGACCCTGTCAGCATATAACATCTCTACTCAAGAGATACGCCCTGGTTGATGGTTTCTTACCAGGCAAACTCAAAGTGGCCCAAATCCGGCCCAGCAATCTGCCAAGGCTCCGTCTCCCAATCCTAGCACTGTTGTGCTCAATGCTGAGGACAAGAGATAAGTCCTCTGTCCACACCCTAGAGAGCCATCTTTAAAGAATTTGTAGAACTATTTATTCTCCTGATTTGACATTGTGGCATAGTTTGCCGCTCAGTTTCTTAGCTTTTATGAATGCAACCTTCAGCAGAACCTAATGTATACAAAGTCAAATCATTCCAGTGTTAAATCACACACAGAGACAAAAACAAAAGCCAATGTAATGACCCCAAAGGTATTTTGTGGCAAATTAAAGAATTTATGAAGAGTAAAACACATTAATCAACAGTTTGATTCAAATATACCTGAAGACACATTTGCTTTTCACAACAAATAAAAACCACTACAAAATTCTGAACTGTAAATAGCAAATCATATATGTAAAAAGAGTGGTACCTCTTTGAAAATATAGAAGTTAAGTAGAACCATTCCAAAGTTGTAAAAAATCAATAATGAGCGGAACTGGAAAGGCTCCCTTGTCTTCATCCATTTGGGACCAAGCCAAACAGTGAGGAGGTAAAGAGTACTTATAGCCAATGTGGGAAATGGAGACTGCATCAAGGGCCAGTCATCAACGCGTTTGTCTAGGAAAAAACAGACAAGAAATTATTGAGAACATGCTTTCTCATTTAAATTTGCAAAAAGCTTTCAGTTAAATAAGATTCATTGGTATAACTGCAGTGTTACACCTTGTATAACATTATGATAAAAATGTGCCTATATACAATTAAGCCAAACAAGTCGTTAAAACACTTTCTGTTTCTATTACCAGTTGTAAAGTAAATTACATTGTTTAAAGTTCCAGCTGGATAACATCAGCCTTGTGCTTCCCACAGTCAAAATAAACAGTAAGAATACTTGATATTTAGAATCAGTGCTAGTCAGCGTAAAGTATATTTTCACAACATGGGTCACACACATGGTAGGAAGCAAGAGTGTGCCTTCCTTCTTCACCCACAGATCCCTCCTCTGAAATCCTTGGCTGCTCACAGGGTGGTGGTGGGCAGTTACCTTTCACATCTTATTTCTTAACTTTGATTCTGCTGATAGTTGTTTTTTAATATAGCTGTGGTATCTGTAGCCTTTTAAAAATGTTTTATCGCTATCTGTAAGAACATTTAAATGAGACGTAGGTGTATAAAATCCAATATGTCAATCCACCACATGATTGAGGCCCTTGCACATTAGAATTTATGCATGTTGATCCTGTCAAGTATGCAATCCCCTCATGGGAACTGGGACAGTCTCACTGGGGCTGTGGGGGGGGGGAGGCGCATACTTGCTCCCCACCATGCCCCTAGGACAGATGAAGGGGCAGGCATCATTCAAACTGAATCAGCCCCAGATAGCTGAAGGCAGGCAGTGCCTTCTAAAAGTATGTACAGTCGTACCTTGGTTCTCAAATGACTTAGCTGCCGAACAAATTGGCTCCTGAACGCCGCAAACCCGCAAGTGAGTGTTCTGGTTTGTGAACGTTTTTTGGAAGCTGAACATTCTTGAACTTAATCCATTCCGGGAGTCCGTTCGACTCCCGAAATCGTTAGCAAACCAAAACGCAGCTTCCGATTGGCTGCAGGAGCTTCCTGCGCTCAAGGGGAAGCCACGTCTTGGTTTGCTAACGGTTTCGGGAGTCGAATAGACTCCTGGAATGGATTAAGTTCAAGAACCAAGGTACCACTGTATAGTAACTCTAGAGATATCTCAGTTGTGAACTAATAGCTGTTTCTTATCTGATTGCCATATATATGTGTGTGTGTGTGTGTTTATTTTATGAAAAACACGCAAACATAAACACCAAATGCCCTAGCTGTCTGCAGTACAAGCAGCGCTCTTTTCCTAGAAAGTGTAACCCCTGAAAAAACAACACTGAGTACAAGTAATTGACTAATTCAAAGCACAAACAATGTGCATTGCTTTCCCCATCCCCACCCCCAACCTATGGTCCATTGGGCTTTTCATAGAAGAGAGGAATCTATGGGGAAACATGAAAAACAGCTGAAAAGAACAAACAGAAAACTGATGTGGAACAACGCTTGGGCATTGGACTTGCTATAAAAATGACAAATTTTGTTAATAACTCTGAAACTAAAAGTAAAGAAAGGGACATTCATGCTGCCTGCATCCAGTAGGGATAAAGAAACACTGCTTTAATGAGGCAGCGCTGAGAGGTGGGGTGGGCATGGGTGGGAACCCAAGCAGCACAAAATGACATAAAATACTATTATTATTTATTAAATTTGCATACCGCCCTTCATCCAAAGATCCCAGAGCAGTTCACAACAGGAAAATACAAAATGAGAAAACAAAATACATAATAAAATGAAAGGAAAAACAAAAGGATATCAATACACCCCACCCCACCCCCCGGGCCACAGAAATGCAAAGCAATGGAAGCAACAAGAGTATGTCTGCTCCAGCAGTCCCTTGGGGCCTGAATGAATTAGTATTCACCTATTTCTGATATGCATCTGCTTCCGCCTTCTCAGAGTGATGCTTGAGTTAAATAGTTAAAGTTCTGTAATTGCACCTGTGTCAAGTGCAAGAAAATTGATGCACTATGCAAAGTTTCTTTTAAAAAAAGGACAGGCATTCAGAATGCCATGGAGACCTTGCAGCGAAGCTTTGGTTTTATTTTATTTTATTGGCTTCTGCAAGCAAATAAATGAGTGCCTTTCCTTTCTTTATTTTATTTATATTAGGGATCATGACAAAAACAGGAGCAGAAATTGCTAGTGATTGTTTATTTAGCCTGTGTCCAAAATGGAACTCAGTCCAGTGAACAACTGGCATAGTTGCTTTTAGCCTGCAAGCAATAGATAATTGATCATGCTTTCTCTCCATTTGCATTGTGTTTCCTTCACACTAAAATGAATGGGGTGGAATAACGCTATGACACAGATGACATAATATTGCTATGGTGAACAATGAAACAAATAGTGCAGTTTGTGTGGAAGACAAACTGCAGCGCAACAGAGGCAGTGCTGCATGTGGGGATCTGGGGCAGAATGGAAAGGGGTGCCTTCTTACCTCCCTAATTTATATACAGTGGTACCTTGGGTTACATACGCTTCAGGTTACTCCGCTAACCTGACTCCGCTAACCCAGAGACATTACCTCGGGTTAAGAACTTTGCTTCAGGATGAGAAAAGAAATTGAGCTCTGGCAGCGCAGCAGCAGTGGGAGGCCCCATTAGCTAAAGTGGTGCTTCAGCTTAAGAACAGTTTCAGGTTAAGAACAGACCTCTGGAACGAATTAAGTACTTAACCTGAGGTACCACTGTACTTTTTTTTCTGTTAAGGGTTCTAAGGTGGCCTAAAATTTATAATATTAACATATTTTAATTTTGTGTACACAAATTCAGCGATGTAAATTTATAGTGAACACGAAAGAGAGAGAGATACATATAAAAGGGCTCTGATAGGTTGCGAGTTAGAATGGTAAAATGGTCAGGAACAGGACAATTCAAGATTTCATCCAGATCTGTCTTGCAAAAGCTTGGATAGATCCATATTGAAATAAGGACTGCTAATGCACACTGAATGTGCTTTTGAACAGGCATATGTTTGTAGTACAGCAATCAAACTGAAAAGCAGTAAGACAGAGCACTGCTAACTCCTCCACTCCTTCCTCCTGTTGCAGAATAAATTGCCCCAGTGTTACCTGCCTGAGATGAGAGGAGACATTCCACACGCCCCAGCATTAACAGACAAGAGGCGGCAGTTGAGGGGGCAGGTGAACAGTGTTATGGCTGGAAGGCTGGTCTAGATGTTAGCTTTGGTTGTTTACAGCTTGTAAAACGGGATTATGTTTAATAATAGTAATAATAGTAAAAGAGGCTGCTGAAGTAGCGAAACCAGTCTCTTTGTCAAGTGAAGGTATCCAGCCAAGTCTGTTAAGTAGGTTTGTGATTGGTTGCCACCCAGAAACTACCAGTTGAAGAAGCTTCCAGAAGGTGGACTAAGGAGGGCATGCCTTGCCCCCTACACCAGCAGTGGGTGGCATCATCAGCAAGTGTCTCACCAAGAGAACAACAGACCAGACTTGTCTTGAAATGGGCTGGGAAGAGACACAGAGGCTTGGCTTGATCTCTGCGCTGAATTCAAAGCCATGGCTTTGGAGGGCCTCTGTGGGAGCGTTAATGTAGTGGGCTCTTCCAACTGATGCGCGGCTTGAATATATATGTGTAATACAGGGTGCCCCCCTGCACACTCTACTCACCAACCCTTTCTTCTTGCCTCAGTTTCCCTATCCACAACCACAATATCCCCCATTCGTCTGCCTTAGTTTCCCCTCAGGTCCATCTCCCTTCTCCATTTCTGTTTCCCTCTCCAAGACCACAGTATGTTCTTCATTCCTCAGCTTCTGAACCTATAAAAGAGTCACCACATATCCCCCCAACTTCCACATACCGTCTCCCCCATCCTCAGCTTCCCGCCAAAAGGACAATGATGCATCTCCCCATCAACCCCAAGACCACCCTCTCCCCCTGCAAAAGGACAACAAAATTTCTCCTCTCCCTTTTTCTCTTTCATTTTTTCTCTTTCTCTCTCTCCCCTGCCAAGAAAACCTCCCTTGGTGCCAGGGAGTAAGGGAGGGAGGGAGGGAGGGAGAAGAGTCCCCTCAGCAGGTAAATGACAGCACCTCCCCTTTCCCGTTCTTCTCCTAAGGAGACCCATTTGGGCTCTGAGGTGAATTCCTGCAAGTCAGATTCCAAGTTTTGGCAGGATTATGGAGAAAGCTAGAGAGTTCCAGAAAGACATCTACTTCTGCTTCATTGACTATGCAAAAGCCTTTGACTGTGTTGACCACAGCAAACTATGGCAAGTTCTTAAAGAAATGGGAGTGCCTGATCACCTCATCTGTCTCCTGCGAAATCTCTATGTGGGACAAGAAGCTACAGTTAGAACTGGATATGGAACAACTGATTGGTTCCAAATTGGGAAAGGAGTACGGCAAGGCTGTATATTGTCTCCCTGCTTATTTAACTTATATGCAGAATTCATCATGCGAAAGGCTGGGCTGGATGAATCCCAAGCCGGAATTAAGATTGCCGGAAGAAATATCAACAACCTCAGATATGCAGATGACACAACCTTGATGGCAGAAAGTGAAGAGGAATTAAAGAACCTTTTAATGAGGGTGAAAGAGGAGAGCGCAAAATATGGTCTGAAGCTCAACATCAAAAAAACGAAGATCATGGCCACTGGGCCCATCACCTCCTGGCAAATAGATGGGGAAGAAATGGAGGCAGTGAGAGATTTTACTTTCTTGGGCTCCATGATCAGTGCAGATGGTGACAGCAGTCACGAAATTAAAAGACGCCTGCTCCTTGGGAGAAAGGCGATGGCAAACCTAGACAACATCTTAAAAAGCAGAGACATCACCTTGCCAACAAAGGTCCGTATAGTAAAAGCCATGGTTTTCCCAGTAGTGATGTATGGAAGTGAGAGCTGGACCATAAAGAAGGCTGATCGCCGAAGAATTGATGCTTTTGAATTATGGTGCTGGAGGAGACTCTTGAGAGTCCCATGGACTGCAAGAAGATCAAACCTCTCCATTCTGAAGGAAATCAGCCCTGAGTGCTCACTGGAAGGACAGATCGTGAAGCTGAGGCTCCAATACTTTGGCCACCTCATGAGAAGAGAGGACTCCCTGGAAAAGACCCTGATGTTGGGAAAGATGGAGGGCACAAGGAGAAGGGGACGACAGAGAATGAGATGGTTGGATGGTGTTCTTGAAGCTACTAGCATGAGTTTGATCAAACTGCGGGAGGCAGTGGAGGACAGAAGTGCCTGGCGTGCTCTGGTCCATGGGGTCACGAAGAGTCGGACACGACTAAACGACTAAACAACAACATGTGCCTCATGTGCCCCCTAGCAGTAAAGACTGTCATTACAGCATGATACAAAGATGTAAAAAAGGTAAAGGTCCCCCTGACCGTTAGGTCCAGTTGCGGACGACTCTGGGGTTGCGTGCTCATCTTGCTCTAAAGGCCGAGGAAGCTGGTGTTTGTCTGCAGACAGCTTCCGGATCACGTGGCCAGCATGACTAAGCCGATTCTGGCGAACCAGAGCAGCGCATGGAAACGCCGTCTACCTTCCCACCGGATTGGTACCTATTCATCTACTTGCACTTGACGTGCTTTCGAACTGCTAGATGGGCAGGAGCTGGGACCAAACAACGGGCGCTCACCCCGTCACGGGGATTCGAACCGCCGACCTTCTGATCAGCAAGCCCTAGGCTCTGTGGTTTAGACCACAGCACCACCCGTGTCCCCTTGATACAAATATGTAGAAATAAATAAAAACATATTGCACAAAGACACCACCATCTTCAGAGACCATCATTCCAAGGAAACCAAGCCTGAGGTGTGTGCTGCCTCCCATGAATCTGCCACTGCCAGGGATTGGGGTATATGCAACAATACTTTTTGCCAGACCACAGGAGAGGAGGTGCCTTGCTAGACTGCTCCATGTGCTGCCTCTGCTACCTCCTTCCACGTCCTACTGCTGAGCAGGACAACCTCCTCCTGCCTCAGAGAAGTATCTGCAGGGCTCTTCAGTCCCCTACATGAGTAAAGAGAGGAAAATGTGGCTGTGGCCAAGAGGTCCCACAGTGTCTGAAGCATAGCAGTGTTTGATTCAAAGTTATGCTACTGACACACAAACATATTCTTTTTTTTAAAGAGAGGACAATGTGCATTCACAGTTCACAGTGCTGTACTGTGCTCCTCTTTTTGAATGCCTATCTCTCTTGTCCCATTAGACAAGGTTGAAGCTCTTTGCACACAAAAATCATAACGTGAAGTGCAAAGAGCAACAGATCTTATGCTGATCTTATCATAGAGTTAGAAGGGACCCTGAGGATCATCTAGTCCAACCCCCTGCAAAGACAGGCAAATGCAGTTGTCCCATACGGGGATCGAACCCGCAACCTTGGCATTACCAGCACCACGCTCTAACCAGCTGAGCTATCACCCTTCTCCTCACACAAACAGACTTGGGAGATTCCTTAACAAATTTCTGATTTTCAAGCCCTTGTCAGACCAGTTAAGCTTAAGTGTGGGGATATTTAGACATGCAAGACCAAGAGGCAACACCCAGCAAAGTGTACAAATTCCAAGTTAATTCCAAGTTTTAAATACGACTGTCGGGGGGGGGGGAATGGACCAAGAAACAAAACAAAGATAAATTAAAATTCAGTGGATATAAAGCTTTGAAAAACCCACATTACAAGGAAGTGTTCCATCATTATCCCAGACAATGAGCCAAAATGACTTAAGAAGAACCAGAAACTTACAAATTGTTCTGGTCCAGCAGAACCACAGCTGTAAAAATGATAGCACTACATAATTTCATATTTCTGTTCCATATCATATCAGCTACTATATCCAACACCTTTTATAAGTTTGATTGCAATGATTATATCTAGCATAGAAACATATCAAGACTTTAAAAAAAAGCTATTTTAAATTATGTTTATTACAGCGGTACCTCAGGTTACATACGCTTCAGGTTACAGACTCTGTTAACGCAGAAATAGTGCTTCAGGTTAAGAACTTCGCTTCAGGATGAGAACAGAAATCATGCTCTGGCGGCGCGGCAGCAGCAGGAGGCCCCTTTAGCTAAAGTGGTGCTTCAGGTTAAGAACAGTTTCAGGTTAAGAACAGACCTCCGGAACGAATTAAGTACTTAACCCGAGGTACCACTGTATATGTGAAAAAGCAATAAAACACCTCATATATATATATATATATAAAAAGAGAATTTGAAGATTTGGGGGATTCTACCTTATGCCTATGAATTGGATCACTTAATACAAAACCCTAAACATTCTCTGGTGCAAATGGAACAAAATAACTATGAAGAACCATTGGTAAGTGAATACCACCCCAAAAGACTGAAAAATATAGGATTGGTATCACGTAGGGATGTCAGAGTATTCTGACAAAAAATGGGGGGGGGGGGTTTTGAAAAAATGGCTGCAGTTTGCATGTTCATCTGTGGTCACACACATTCTTGTGGATTTTTGAAATGGTATGTGATGAATAACTATTTAAATTTTGTTTTGGCATTTCCTTTTTATTGAAATGAATGTAAATTACACAAAAGTTTACGTAAATTATGAAACTTACGTTAAATAGCAAACAATGAGATGAACAACCTAGTAGTTGGAAGAAACAAACTGTAGTGGAATAGAAAAAATGCTGACTTTGACAAATACAGGTCAGAATGGGAAACAGCTGCTTTCTTGCACCCCCAGTAGCAAGTTATCTCATAAAATCCACTCTTAGAAATCATAGAACAAATGTTATCACCCATTTCCCTCTTTCAGTACAAGTTTAAAACATCCCTCCCATGAGGAAATGAACTGAAAAATCCTATTTACATTCTGGAGGGGGGGGGGAGAAGCAGATCCCAGATATAATCTACAGTGGTACCTCAGGTTACAGACACTTCAGGTTACAGAAGCTTCAGGTTACAGACTCCGCTAACCCAGAAATAGTACCTCGGGTTAAGAACTTTGCTTCAGGATGAGAACAGAAATCGCGTGGCGGCAGTGGGAGGCCCTATTATTAGCTAAAGTGGTGCTTCAGGTTAAGAACAGTTTCAGGTTAAGAACGGACCTCCAGAATGAATTAAGTTCTTAACCCGAGGTACCACTGTATTAGGAATTAAGGTAAAAGTCTAGGTCCTTAGATGCTGGTATTTAATTCCATTGGGGATGCACTTAGTAGACCACTTTATTTCACAAAAGAGCCAATTGCAGGAGTTTGGGGGACACATGGAGAGAGGAGAGCCAGGGAAGCCTCACTGTGCAAGCAGAAGTCCTTGTACAGGCTTCCCTTGATGGGACTCATCAAATCCCACCCTACGTGTATAGCAGCTCCATCTGCTTTTGGCCCTACCTTTGCTATTGTGATGTGCCCCCAGAGGATTGTCCAAGACTAAATGTGCCCCTCAGTCCAGTAAAGGGTTAGCCATCCTTGACAAAGACTGACAAATTTATGGCAGTACAGGATAAACTGTAGAGAAACATTGAAACAACAGAGGCAAAAGGCTATAGTGAGAACTTTGAGGAACCTGCCAATACTTTTCCAAGTGTATAACACCCTTCCCTTTTTCTTTTTTTTGGCTTTGTTTCTTGCAATAGAACTTTTTTTCTAAATTTATTGGCTGTTATCTTACATCACTTTTAGTTTTAGAGAACAAATTGAGTAGATTCCTGCCCTGTTTTATATTAATATGCAAATTTTTGTTGTTGCAATCATAGTGCTGTTAACTCTGCGCTTGTAAGAAATGTATCACAAAAATCTTATCAAGAGGTACCGTATGTATTGTGCATGGCCAGTCTCTAAGAAAAAGATAAGCTTGATCAGTAACAGAAAATCCCCTCCTTGGGTGTGGTTCGCCATAAAACTCTGCAAGAACTAACTGGAAACTATGTAGCAAGTCCTAGTTGCGATTGCTGCTTTATGTTATTAAGGCAGATCTGTTGCAAGGTTTCCTCATAAAATAAGCAACCTTCCCTGTGGGATACATTGCAGATACTTTCTACTGAGAACATTGCTGCTAGGCTAAGAACATTCCTCTACCATTCTTCTGAGTCCTGTTCTCGACATGGCTGCAACCTCGCCACAGGAACATCACAAACTGTTTTCATTATTTAAATCAGTCCTAAGGATCCTGAAGTGAGGTGCAACCAACCACCTCCTTTTCTGTGGCTCAAAGTCTTTCTGCTTTACTCCTTTTCTCTCCAGAGGCAGATAAATACAGTGGTACCTTGGGTTACATATGCTTCAGGTTACACACTCAGCTAACCCAGAAACAGTGCTTCAGGTTAAGAACTTTGCTTCAGGATAAGAACAGAAATCGTGCTCTGGCGGCGCGGCGGCAGCAGGAGGACCCATTAGCTAAAGTGGTGCTTCAAGTTAAGCACAGTTTCAGGTTAAGAACGGACCTCCGGAACGAATTAAGTACTTAACCCAAGGTACCACTGTATAGGCTTCACTGCCTGTTGGAGCACAGCCTTGTGGCCTTGCCTCATTCTCTCTTCATACATAAAAATCCCCCCCCCCTTTTTTGATCCCATGATGGAAGAAAGGTAAGGTCTCCTTTGCTTATTCACATCAGGTAGGCGCCCTTACTATATCAACAAAATATATCAAAAATATAAACAAATATTTTTGTTTAGGCAAACCTATCCAGACACATGGAATGCTGACATGTGCTTTAATCTCTTCTTAGTTTTACTGTTGATTTTAACTATCTTTTGAATGTTTTCAAATATCTGTTGTTAGCTGTTTTTACTGATAATTTTAAGGTTTTACTTTTTTCTGGAAACCACTCAGAGGTTCTTTACAATCAAGCAGTATATAAATTTTGTTAAATAAAAACAAACAAACAAACAAACAAATAGAAAAAATAAGTTTCGAGAAGAAATGAGAGCTCGATGTGCAGTCTTAGTAGTATAAGTCCTTTAGGCTGCATACGGCAGCAAAAAGCCATAAGAAATAGCAGAGAATAATTGGGGAGAAGGATGGTGAAAAATGGCAGTCCCTATGGAAGTGCAACCCAATATATGTTTACTCAGAAGCAGGTTCCGTTTTATTTCCCAAGTGGGACATAACCCCATATAAGCATTTTAAGACTAAAGTCTTAAAGGTCAGTTTCACCTTTGATACCAATGCCTATTTTTTGTTTAGCACTTTGTAAAAGATTAACCATAAATGCCATCCAAAATGGGTGACAAAATGTCCCTGGGTTGGAAAGGAGTGGTGATGGGTTAATCTGCCTGATGTATCACTGAATACAACAAAAACGAGACTCTAAAGGTGCTTCAAGGCAGGTATTTATTGTGGGACAGGTGTTCCTTATGTATGCAAATTCATTGCAGCAGCCACATGACATCATCAGCATTAAAACGCCAGCCCATATTCAATCCTACCCCATTTAATCAGGATTTCCCCTTTCCCAGGAAAATCTGACATGCTGCAACAACACATTTTTTTAAATATCTCAATGACCTGCAATACAAAGCCCCTATTTGAAAGCACTCTGAGAAAGGACTTAGGGATGGTGTTATGAATTATCTATCTATCTATACAGGTGTTATGTTATTGTTCCTTTCTTTTCCTTTTCAAGACAGATTTTCCACAATCTCACAAAAGTCAGAAGAAGCGCAGTGAAAAACACAGGAGGACAACATCTTATGGATGCCCCATAAAACAAGAATGAACAAATCCCGTGTTCAGATACATGACGATGCCTTACAGCCACATACAGATTTCAGTTTTGCTTCCACAAGGTGTCATGTGAGCGTATCAAGTCAACACTGAAACTAAACAATGGCTCCCTTTCGCCTATCTATTTTGATAATCTGTTTTATTTCCATCACACAGATTAGGGATGCAACAGGTTAAATTGCAGAAACTGCCAATAGTCTATGTCTGGGTCTAAGCCCTTGTATCACACAGGACCGCTATTGCACCTTCCTAGGCACAAAAATAAATGATGCTTATTAATGGTGACCTTTGCTTCACCCCTGTCTAGTATCCTCTAGCAGATCATGTCACTGCATCATAGGAAAAAGTCCTATTAATGTAAAATTTCACATTTTTTCCAAGTCTTCAATTGGTGTTAAAAGAACCTAGTTGTCTTCCCTCCCAAAAGGGCAAGGAAAGACCCCCATTTATGGGTCTCTATTTTAGTTAATATTTCAATCTTAAAAGTGTCCAATGAAGAATAATATGTTCTGAAAGGGCCTTAGGATAGAACTACATACAGTGATATATATATTAAGCAATTTCTATGCATGAGAAAAGAAAGGAGTGGTTATGAATGCTGCTGCAGCCACTGAAAATGAGTTGAGAGTTCCTTTATTAACAAAAAATAGTCCTGTACATATTTACTAAGAAGTAAAGCCTACTCTGTACAATAAGGCTTACTGTCAGGAAAATGTGTACAGGATTGTAGACTTCTGACATATAATTGTCTTAATTTTTATGTAGCCTTTGAGGGTTCAAATATATACTTACATGCAAAGTACCTAAGAAATGCCAACAATGTTTCTTTCTTATAAAGCACCTTTGAAAGGGGTGAATTCAAGGGAGAAATCAGGAGAGGAGGGGGTTGCAAATGAGGGTGTCCACATTTGGTGGACTGCAATATGGAAGCTTTATTTAAGGCACAAATTGTTTCCAGCTTTTCTTACAACTCTTACAAGTCATACAAGTACAATTGTAAATTAGCTGATAATTGTTTTTCCTAATCATATGTTCTATAACAAAACAGATTTGGGAAAAACACTGCATTTTCATTTGTGGGTTGAAACACATGAGCAAAGTTTACAAAAAGCTATTGTGTTATGTGCATCTGTCTCTTTGTTTCATGTCTCGCCAGCCCAGTAAATTTGTTCTTAACCTAAATTATAGGAGATAAAATCAGAATTACTCTTACATCTTTATTTTCTGCTCTGCTGAATGGACAGAATACATGACTATAAATTTTACAAGACTGGCTGGATGACATATGAGCATTTGTAAAAGATCACACAGCTACAATATACTAATAAATTAGCAGCTTCCGATGTCAAATGCATATATTTGCTTCATTTGACAATTGCCTATGCCTTTTCCTGATTAGCACTGACGGAGTGACCGAGTGGTTCAGTGGATTAATGCATTTGTCTTTCAAAGCCTAAGACCCAGATACTAATTTGATCACAAGCAAAATGGCTGCGTTGTTAGGAAACAGTTCAAAACAAATCACACATGTAAGCCTAGAGATATATCAGCTCTCTTTATGTCGGTAGACTATGTGTATGTTGTATGGCTAATATACCAGCTACAATAAGTATCTTCCAGCATTAATTTTCACAATGTGTCGAAGGATGAATGGAAACTAACTCTTACAGTCAGTGTAATAATAACACATTGATAAATGTTCTATATATTTTGTATTTAATATATTAAAATTTAATTAAAATGCTTTAGGAACCCATAATCGTATTTTCAAAGCATTGTAAGTTTGGCCTGTGAGAAAACTGTATTTCACCTTCCAGTGCTCAATATAGTAAAAGTAAAAAATTCAGAAAAATTAGCACAATCAAGCCAAAATCCCACTCATCTCAGTGGGCGAGGTTTAAGTATGCATATAACTATCCAAGTTAAAATCAACAGGATATGGAAGTACTGGATCGTAAGTGTGAATTGCATCCTGAGTCTTTTTCATCTCTACTGCCATACTTAATTTGAAAAGCATTTTATGGTGGTTGTTTTTTTTTAAAGAAAGCTGTAATAGATCTTGGTAAATGCCCCTCATATATTACATCAGCATTTTTAAAAGTTAAATATTCATACAAAAAGCAAATTAATTCCTTAGCTATAAACCGCTACATGTTAATTCATCTGGGAAGCCTTACTAAGTATTAATAGCGATGGCTGCTATTTTCAGAGCAAAGGCACTTACAGGGCCAATCTAGCACATGCCTCCGTCCAATCAGCATGGCTCCTTATGATGTCTGCAATTGCATTACTAAGAGGGAAACATTCACTGTGAATAAATCTTTATAGCCCTTCCAGGATGCACTTTTCTCTGTAATGGCTTTTCAAAAAATCTTTGCGTATCCATTAGAACAATTTTAAATAACTTATCAGTCCAAAGTACATTCTGACCGATATTACTGAAACATCTGATCTTCTTGTTATGATAGTGAATAAAGAGTGTTTTGCGGATATTCTTCTGTCACTCTCCATTGGTTCTGTTATCTCACTGAGAGTCTATCACTAATTTTAAAAATGACAAAGAAATCCAGAGGCTTCGTGTTTGTTTGTTTGTTTGTTTGTTTGTTCATATATATTTTAAAACTCACACAAGCATTTGTATTTGACAGCGACAAAACATTTCACAAGGCTCCAGCTAGCATCCTGTAAGTAACTGGGCATACAATGTTTATAAGAATATGTTCTTAAACTTCCAAATAAATGGGAATGGCGCTATATTGAAGAACATGGATGAAGCTTCACTACAAATTTTCAACTCCTCTTAAATCAAATAACTTATTGTAGAAAGCATGCCTGTCATAAAAAATTGTAGAACTGCCTGTCAATCAAATGCAACGCAGATGCTCATCACTGCACCTAATTTAACAATATTCTCTTGGGCCATTCCCCTACCAGAATCAATTTTAGTACTACAATTCCAGCATACATATTTACTGAAAATGACTTTTGAACTTATTCAGTTTCTTTTCCTTTAGATATCAGTGTGCTGGTATCTAAAGGAAGTTTAATCTGAAGGGAGTTTAATCTGAAGGGTCACCATAAGGACTGGGGACCATGCTAAATGGTGTGGGCTGTGGTGGTGGGCAGAGGGAAAAGGGAAGTTTGTGAAAAAAATGGACAAAAGGGCCTTCTCTAAGAAAGAGGACGCATGAAGCTGCTGAGGAGAGCAGGAAAGTCATCTTCTGCTAGGAATGCTCAGGAATTTTGTTTGGTCTGCATTTCAAAGTAATTATTTGATCTGCACCTCCTGGATTAATGTGCAGATTGGAATAGAGTTATCTGTCATGGACTGGCTGGATGCAGAGGAGCGATAGGAGGAACACCCAGGGGGAGAAGGCTCAGAGCCCAGGGAGTGGTGGTAGGACAACAATGAGTGGTCAGAGGGAGATGAGGGAACACACTGGGAGGAGGAGGTGTCGGAAGCTGAAGAGAGAGCAAGGTTTAGTGAGCAGGAAGAGGTTGTGGCACAGAGCAGTCCAGAATCAGAGGCAGAAGTGGAGGCTGGAGAAGTGGAGGGGGGCCCAAGAGGCAGAGATTAGGCAGGCTGCTGAAGAATCCAGGGGGTCTCCGTCTCCTGCTGTGGCCAGTTTCCCTTCCCCTGGTTTCCCAGAACCCACAAAGGTATGAAGAGAGCAAAGCAGAGACTGACAAGGAGTCAGAGTCTCAGATTGCTTGGGAAGGACCCAGGGAACAGGAGCCTTAGATTGCTGTGGAAAGGTGAAAACCTTCTGTGCTCACAACTGCTTCATTGGGGTAAGATCTTCTGGAAAGAGTTGCTGTGCTCACTAGGCCTGAGCTGTTTTGTTTCTTTGAATAAAAAATTAACTTCACTGACACCTTGTGAGTTATTGCTGACTTGCTTCTGACAGCCACCCTGACATTATCCTTCAGATTTTGTACTTCTTAACTCAAAGAAATCCCAAAATGTGTATTTTAATTTTCAATATGTTTCATAATGTATACACCAGGGTTTCCCAAACTTTGGTTTCCAACTCTTTTTGGACTACAATTCCCATCATCCCTCACCACTGGTCCTGCTAGCTAGGGGTGATGGGAGTTATAGTCCAACAACAGCTGTAGACCCAAGTTTGGAAAACCCTGGTGTACAGTAAGAGAAAATACATTTAGAATGGCATAGTTTGTTAGAAAATGTGTTCCAATTTATGTATTTAAACTGCCAATTTCTGTGCCAAGCTTTAAAAATAAAGTTGCAGATTAATGTGGAAGTGGAACAAAACAGACCTATAAATGAACACATTCAAAACTGGCATGGATAGGAAATGGTGATCAATCCATTTCTAGCTTCCATCCACCCCCTTCTGCAGGTGCATTCAACATTATCTTCATCTGGCATAAGCATGTATATGTCTCTGCACATGTATGTACACACACTTTTGGTTTGGCATTAGAGGGTGAGCCCAGCCTTCCTTCCACCTCACACTATGCTCCTCCCCATTCCTTCTCTGGCACAACAGCAAGGAGACTGGAAGCTTCTGCTTCTGTTGTAGTGTGTCATTCAAACCATAAACTGTGGTTAATCTTAGCTATGACTAGTGAAAACAAGCCAGCTCCAAGTGAAGCACAACGAACATTCAAAACAACACTCACTGGCAAAATCAACAGCTTCCTAGCTTTAATGTACCGTACCAAGTTAACAATTGTATTGGAACAACAACCAAAATGTGGTTCCAACTAAATCCTGAGCAAACACAGTCAAAATGAAACCCGCTGACACACACTACCACAAATGGGGTCATAAAGTTGAATACAGATATCTGCCCTTTAATTATAGTGACATTCCCGGAATAACTCCGCCTTAATGAACTTGAGGCCAATTGGAGGAAAATTCCAGCCACATGGCTTCTGATGCCACCACAAACCTGGATATGGTAACTACTGAATGCAGAATTCCTACAAATGCAGTTTCAGCAAGACCCTACTTAAGTTTGACACACTGGGTGAATGAAAACTGCTGCTACAATTTAAGGCACTCTCTCCAAACATTTGCTCGCAGAATGTGAAAAACAATAGAAAAATTAATACTATTGCTGTGGATACTTCCCCCTCCATACTTCTGCCACTGTAGAATTAGGGGGCGCGGGCACTAAAACTCAAAATGCATCATTTCAGAAATACCTGGTAGTAATGGCAATAATGGAAATGCAAAGGATAATATAGGGAAAGCATATTAGTTCTAGCTGAAAATATAATGAATATTTATTGCAAAAGCAATTAAATAAAAATTGTCAAGGACTGGCAGGACTCTGACAAGTGCATGACAGAGGTGGGGGAGCTGGAGGTGGACCGAGTAGAGGGGCTAGTGATTTATGGGGCTTGGTGCCAGCTGTGAAACAGGATACAGGATGGGGGAAAGGATCCATGCAGTCAAAGGTGGAGGTGGGGCTGCAGGATGGGTCACAGGCAGAGGAAGAGGTGAGGGGTGGGCCAGTCGAATTGTCACCATCCCTTTCCCCAATATCTCCTAAAACCAGAAGGGGCTTGAAGAGGGAATAAAAGCAATGACTTATATGCAGGAGAAATTATTGGGCGGTATTCAACACTAGTCCTCCTCTAAGTAAACCTGCTGAAGTTAATGGGGATGGTTAACTTAGGTTAATTGATGTCAATAGGTCTACTCTGAGTAGGACTTAGTTGACTACTGCTCTTTATTATATTAAGGAATCTAGATTTAGTTTCCGTAAAATAACTTAAGCTGCAAATACATTTTGTGGCATTTAAGAGATACTAGTGTCATTAAGAGATGCCTGTGTCATTAACTTGGACTCCTGCAGCAATAGCACCTCTGAACTGCAAACATTCTGATTTCCTTACGTAGGCTAGGAGGGAGGACCTTCTGTTTTTTATTTTCCTTCAGTTCCTTCAGTAATCATATACATGCTGTCAACTTGACCACACAACTGTTGCAATGGTCAGAGTAGGATTTTTGCAGGCACAGTAACTTGAAGGGGAGTTCTCCCTGCATTTCATTTTCAATTTGTATACCACCACCTTTCTACATCACTGTATTTAAGGCAGTTTAGAGACCACAGAAATGGCAAAATGTGCAACAGCAAAAATCATGCTGCCATCCTATCAATCCAAAAGACAGCAACAAATTAGGAAAACAAATTAGCAAAAGGCAAGAATCCAATTCACATGTGGCATTACAAGATAATGAAAATAATAATAAAACAAACAATAGAACTAAAGAATCACCATCAATTAAAACAAGTTAAATCATTATAAACAACTAAGACAAACATCTGGAAAAATGCAATGCAGTGTGGCTGACCCTGTTCTGTGGAACAACATCCCCACTGAACTGGTTAATTCAACAATACATGCTGTAGATTAAATCCTAGAAATTTTGCCAAGCTATGCTTCTCAAAACATATGAAAAACACAACACAGCATATGTCTGTCACTGAGATGAAAGGCAGTAATGAATTGTCAAACACACAAAAATCACATGCTATATCACAAACATGCATGTTACAGTCCTATGGTTTAAACTACATCAATCAAATCTTCAGATATCTTAAGGGCTGTCACATGGGAAAAGTTGCATGCTTGTTTTCTCCTGCTCTTGAGGGTAGGACTCGAGGCAATGGCTTCAAGTTACAAGAAAGGAGTTTCCAACCAACATTCAGAAAACTTTCTGACAATAAGAGCTCTTCGGCAGTGGAACAGACTCCCACGAGAGGTGGTGGACTCTCCTTCCTTGGAAGTTTTTAAGCAGAGGTTGGATGGCCATCTGTCATGGATGCTTTAGCTGAAATTCCTGCATTGCAGGGGATTGGCCTAGATGACCCCTTGGGTCCCTTCCAACTCTAAGATTCTAGGAAACCACTCAGTTACCTTTCCTTGTTTACAGTAGCAATCCGCTGCATGCTGATGCATACGAGCATCACCTTTACCAAAGATGACTAGTGCTGCTACCTCTGATTTGTTTATTCACCATGTTTATATTGCATTTCTCTTCCATAAAGCTCAGATAATCCAAAAGAGAAATTGTATTTTAAGTTCACAATAACCCATATGACTAAAGCAAGGCTAAGAGATTGTGACTTGTCTAATGACCACTCTGCGAACTTCTTGACTGGTGTTGGCTGACTGCCATTTGTCCCTTAGTAGGACAATAGGAAGCTGCCTTATACTTGGTCCATCTAGCTCTACCCTTGGTTCGTCTAGCTCAGAACTGCTGAAACTGATGGACAGCGGCTCTCCAGGACTTCATAGAGGACTTCATCTTCCTTGGGATGTTCCATATGCAAAGCTGATGCTTAAGCACTGAGCTACATTCCTTCCCCTGTGTTCCACTACACACACACACACACAATGGGGTGTTGATTTGGAATTTCCACTCTTTAGTGTTACTCTTGCAAAGATGATCCACATATGGAGGAGCCTATTATTGAAACACTATCCTTGCTAGACTACGGCAACAAAGTAAGGATACCAGCAACTTGAAATGAATGTGAGTTGTACAAAAGAGCAATTGCACAAAACCTACTGGTGTCCTAGGCATTGTTACATTAAAAGTTTCTGCCTTTCTGAAGCTTCCATGCATTTCAATAGAAATGTTACACAGAAGAAACTCCCAGGTAAACTACAATCATAATATCCAGCCAAGGGTGGCATTAGAAACACCCACATACCTCCTGCCAAGTGTGCTTAAAAATCTAATTGTGACCATTTGATTGCTAGGCAAAGGTAATTTCCACAGATTGAGCTATTTCTTTATCCACTGGTAATGCTGTAGCCAAACAGCCCACAAAATACATAGAATATGGATGCTTTAGTTAGGATTCCTGCATTGCAGGGGGTTGGACAACATATCACTCGGGGTCCCTTCAAACTCTACGATTCTATGATAATACAAAATATATAAGCCTTCTGTATTAAAATGGGGTTGATGTTATAAGAATGAGGCTTTAACTCGTCATATACATAAGAACATATCCACCATGACTGCCAATTTGTTTCTGGGTCCCAATTCAAGGTGCTTATACTGGCATTTAAACCCCTAACCAAGCTGGTCCTCAAATATCCTTCCCTACAGACTCTCTAGGATCAGATCAGCAGAGGGTGGTGACTTGGTAGTTTCACTGTACTCAGAAGTTCATGGTGGTGGTGGCGGCCCAGAAGAGGGCATTCTCTGTGGCAGTAACAAGTAGATATCCCTGAAATAGCATGTTTGGGAGGTGAGGAGAAGGCAGGGCTGGTACAGCACAGAATCCACCGCAACCTGAGACAGCCTTCTAACATCATGTGATTGCAACAGCTCTGTCTCCTCTCCACCCCTTTGTGTGGTGGCAATATAGTGTTTGTCCATTGGGGCAGGTGCACTGGGCTGCTCAGCAGCTGGTCTCCCCTGGTGGTTCAGGCCAATGAAATCAGGCACAGTTGGGCAGAGGGACACATTTGCCTCATCCAAATCAGGGGTCTGGATCACTCTTCCCAATCTTACCTGAAACTGCTATGGGGAGAATGTTATTTGTTGTTTCTTGTTATCTGAATGGTAAAAATTTGCTTAGGATCAATGCAAGCTGTCTGTCCACTTGGTCTTAGATATAGCTTTGGTAAGCACAGGGTGGGGAGGGAATTTATAGTGAAGTCTGAAGCACCTCAAAATGCCTCTGGCAAGTAAAAGAACATGATCCTATGCACACTTACTTAAAAGTAAACTCCAGTGATCAGTAAGGGACTTCTGCGTAAAAAGGCCCAATAAACGTGAAATCTAATGGATCATTTTGTGTAGTGTAACACCACCAGAATTTGTTTTTTAACATTCTGTGTGGCACCTTCACTAATAACTTCTATGAAAAGAGGAAAGGGCGGTCACTATTTCTTCTGTCAGCACACTCCCTAGGCTAGGTCACGTGTGAAAATGTATTGCCACAGGGCAAGAAATTTGCAAAGCACAATGAACTGTATCTCAGGATTAGATTTCCTGGAAAAATATATAACTGAATAATACTTCTTTAATCACCTGCAGACCTGTAGTCCTTTGAAGTGTGCACTGAGTTTCTGATGAGAAACATCTCTCCACCCCATTCCTATCCCAGCACTATAAGCTAGGAAGGATATTGAAATGCACAGAGATCAAACTGAAGGGATGTATGAATACTGCCTCTGCAGCAATTGCTCAAAATCATGGGTGGGGAACCTGTGGCCCTCAAAATGCTGTTGGGCTCTAGCTCCCACTATTCCTGATCACTGGCAATGCTGGCCAGGACTGATAAGAGCTGGAGTCCAATAATACCTGCAAGGCCACAGGTTTCTCCTCCTTGATTTTAGTAAAATGCTGAGGAGCAAAACAGTTCCATTTGTTCTGCTCATACAGCCATTAGCCTCCTGAGAGAACGTCCCTGCAAAACTAGAAGGAACATGGAGCAAAGTTACATTGGAGTCAAAATGCATAGCTATTCAATTACTCTACTGGCTGTAATATTAACTATTATGCGTTGGACCTATCTAGGTTAAGTCACGCTTAGAGTAAGCCCATCAAAATCAATGTGACTTGATATTTGTGATGAAACTTCAGCCTCAGTGATTTCAATGGCTCTATGCAAAGCACAACTGAGTTGGGATCCAAACCTATATTTTATCCCCGCAAATTACCACAATAAATGAGACTACGAGACAATGTGTTGTGGAAATAAGAACTCTGATTTACCCATCATACCCAATGAATGCTCAGCCAAAAACAATATAGCAGTGGCAGAGAACAAAGAAGCAGGTACAGTTCTATATCACCTTGCTTGGGCATAAGACCCAATAAACTCAGGAGACTTATTCTGAGTGAACACGTGTAGGTATTCAGTATAGCTGCCTTCCTAAACCTGGTGACCTCCAAATATTGTGGACTACAACTTCTATCATCCGTAATTGATGGCTATCAAGGCTGGGGCTAATAGGGGTTGTATCTAAAACATCTGGAGGGTACCAGCTTGGGGAAGCCTGATGTATAGGATTTTGCTGTTGAGTTCAGTTCATTGTTCTATCATAAAACAGGATCTCCCCACCCTACTGATGGTGCAATTCAGGTGTTAAACTTGAAATGTTTGAAATGTTGAAATGCAATTCTGGGCTGCATCAATAGGAGTATAGCATCTAGATCAAGGGAAGTAATAGTGCCACTGTATTCTGCTCTGGTCAGACCTCACCTGGAGTACTGTGTCCAGTTCTGGGCACCAAAAAGGTTCAAGAAGGACACTGACAAACTGGAACGTGTCCAGAGGAGGGCAACCAAAATGGTCAAAGGCCTGGAAACGATGCCTTATGAGGAACGGCTAAGGGAGCTGGGCATGTTTAGCCTGGAGAAGAGGAGGTTAAGGGGTGATATGATAGCCATGTTCAAATATATAAAAGGATGTCACATAGAGGAGGGAGAAAGGTTGTTTTCTGCTGCTCCAGAGAAGCGGACACGGAGCAATGGATCCAAACTACAAGAAAGAAGATTCCACCTAAACATTAGGAAGAACTTCCTGACAGTAAGAGCTGTTTGACAGTGGAATTTGCTGCCTGCCAAGGAGTGTGGTGGAGTCTCCTACTTTGGAGGTCTTTAAGCAGAGGCTTGACAACCATATGTCAGGAGTGTTCTGATGGTGTTTCCTGCTTGGCAGGGGGTTGGACTCAATGGCCCTTGTGGTCTCTTCCAACTCTATGATTCTATGATTCTATTCTATGTAGGAAGAGGTACAAGAGGTACATAAAACCTAAGTTTGCATAGCAATTCTGGGGAACCTGCCAGTTGGACTGCTTTTTCAAGCATCCCAGTTTATCTTTCTATCTGGAATAGGTCAGATTATCACTGAGACCAGAACAATCCCCTTGGTGAACTGAAACTATAAAAGGGATTTATCTGTAATCTGTAAACATGAGGTTTTCTCTTTACTTGGCAACCCTTCACACACAAGCCCAAATCTGCTTCTGAGCATCAAGGGACGCTCAGCATCAAGATGCTGAGCATCTGATGTTGCGCAAAGCTATTCATACTGTACACACCTGGAAGTGCTCTCCCGTTTGATCACTGCACTCAGATTTGCACATTGATCTCTTGCCCATATGGACCACCCCACAGATTTCAATGAAGGCACCTGATCCATACACAGAAGGTATGCATGTGTGGATTTGGTCCTTCCAATGAAATGAATGGAAAATGTTCTGGGGAGAGTTCTGTGTGCCCATTAACTTGTAGTCTATGGTTTTAGAAGTTCACTTCTCCCAGTATTATTATTAACTTACTATCATGCTCAAGTGCTTTGAAGTGAAGAGTCTACAGGTTAAAAACAAAAACAAAAAACAAGAGGCAAAAAATATTCTTGGACAAGGGCTCTCCTTAGCTGGAATAATGGCCGAGAATTCTTAGATTTTCTTCCACCACTACTTTTCATATTGCTTAATAACTGGGTGCAAATATATTTACTATAAAGCTATGTTCATTGAATATATTGGGTCATTTTACCACTTATTCAGAACTGCTAGTCAGAAATCTGCCTTTTCAGGACTAATGCCTTTTTTAAAATAAAGTGATCACATGGAACTAAAGCCATAAAGATGCTGTATAACATTGATAATAATAACTTGGTATATATCAGTATTACTAATAATCTTTCAGAAGACTTCAGATTTATATTAACCTCCGAGTCAAGCAATAGCTGCTCAATTTCTAATTTATAAACACACACACACACACACACACACACACACACACAATTTCACCCAACATTCTTTCTTATCTCTTACATCCTGCAGGTTCTCAACTTATAGAAAGCAAGAAATTAGAAACACAGCGAACAATTTTTGAACATTAAAGCAGCTAATTCACCTTCCGCTTTACCATGATGCAATTTCTGAGCAGTCAACTTGTGACAGAAATTCATGCTATACTCTGTGATTGATGAAATCTCTTCCAGAAAGCAACTTCCAGAAAATTATCACATTGTATGAGTGATACAGTTGCATGAGTTGGCCTCGAGGGACCTAATTAGAGTTGCGAAAGAACAATAAAAAATACTTAGGAATCTGATTTTAGAAATATGAGAATGCTGAGAACAATGAAGGGAAACTGTGTAGGTGTCTGAGGGAAAAAAAATTATTCATTCCTTGTGCAATGTTGCTGTATAGTGATGTTTCCAACATGGTGAAATGTCTTATTCATTGAGCAATATTAACACATGGCAAAAGCCTTTACAATATGACTGTTGGGCAAGGCCACAGCATGGTATAATTTCAAGATGATGTGGATTGAGAAATGATGCTGCGGAGCAACAGATGATCTGATTCATCTGTTGAGTAGCATCACTGCTATTATCAAGGAGCTCTACAATCTGATAGACAAACCCACATTTTTGAAACAACAAACACAGTATTTGCATGCATCAGGGATTAGTATTCAGGAAATATTACAACAAGCATGAGAATGTGGCCAGGAAAATATGGAGTAAAGAGTAAAGGAGTGCCCATCCCATTGAAAGCATCATCCAACACCTCAAGCTTTCCTGACTCTCTCAGTAGCATAGACAGTGACACAGAGTTATAGCATATAATCATATCACAGAATTGTAGAGTTGGAAGGGACTACAAGGGTTATCTAGTCCAACCCCCTGCAATGCAGGAATCCTTCGCCCATTGGGGGGCTTCAACGCGTGACCCTGAGATTAAGAGTCTCATGCTCTACCAACTGAGCCAAAATTTGCTCCATCCTTGTTCTAAAATAAAGCTTCGGAAAAGGAAGGCAACAGTTAACACTGGGTGGTAGTTAAATGCATGCTGGAAGCCCACAGATCAATGTTGTCTTCAGCCATTAAGGATGGGGAGGGGGCATTAGCCACCCAGATGTTGGGACTCCAACTCCCATCAGTCCTAGCAGCATGGCCAGTAGTCAGGGATGATGGGAACTGATGTCCAAAAACATCTGGAGGAGCACAAGCTACCCACCCCTGTAGTAAATAAATAGCTGTACGGTTATAAATTTAAAAACGTTGGCGCTGTATAACCAAATGATCCAGCACATTGCACTGTAATAATGTTACTTGGTGAAAGAGAAATCAATCTGCCCTAGCAGTACCGCTACATTTATTTCAAACAGCGTTGGTGTGTGGCTTCTTCAAGAACCAATTAAATGAATGGAGAGATGCAGCTGCAGTGCTTGGAGGACTCCTCCTACAGTACTGTGACATCAGGATACAAATATTATTTTGATTCTAAAAAACTGCATGCGCCGATAAGGGCTGCAAGAGCACACTCTCAGAGCTTGCTTACAAGTAATTTTGATGGATTTGGAGGCCAGTATGTTTAGGAAAGCAGCTGAAATCTCATATAGTTCCTCACCCACAGCTACACTATGTCCCCACAATCTCATGGTTCTCCAAAGAGCCCAAAAATGAATAAACTAAAATGTCCTACTTTAACATTTTTAACTGGGGTGTGTGTTCTTTTGTCACAGAGGCATCTCAGATTATGCCATACAATTGACACCTATGTATGACAATGTCAAACAGTTGACTAAGCAAGATAAGTTAGGCACTATTTTCTCAGCAGTCTAAATGATAATTAGTATTCCCTCAAAGAGAGGAAGAGTCCATATCATAGCATTCTGGTTTGCTGCCAAATTCTTCCACACTAATAGTCTACCTTCTTCTATAAGAGCTGATATTTTGGCTGTTGCTGATTTGTGCAATGTAAACTCTAACAATTCTGAGGCAAAGTAGTTATTAATTAGGACCATAAAACTACTTTGCTATTAAAACCTTGTCTTTAAAAGTTTCTTAGAGATGACTAGCGCAGCAGTTTGCTTTTATGTTAAATGAGAATCAGATAAAAGCACTGTAGGAATGAAAATGGCTCATTGAAAACATACAACTACAGCATTTTACTCAATCTTTTACATTTTGGGGAAATGCAGATGTTGGTTAATATATCTGAAGTATGTCTGAAAGTGAGATGAGATGAAGTGCAATAATGCAGATCAAGCAAGAATGTGGCAACTGAAAACATAAGATTAATTTACAATCCAACAGATGGCAGAAAGGGATGGGAATAGGAATGAAGGCAGCTCATGCAATAATGAGTTACTGGGATCTATAACCAAGGCCACTTGGATTCCATAGCAGTGAAATTCATCATAGGTTCATTGTAGAGCCATCTTGGCATTCAATAAGTACCTGACAATCTTTACAGCTGTGCAGAAATGATACTTAAGAGTAAAACGTGTACATAAAAGACAGTCCTGCCTTCTTTAAGATAAATGCAGTCATACACATTCATTAAGTGCACCTCTGCCCTTTAATGAGTATGTATTAAAAATATTGTTTAGTGTACTGTTCAGGTATGCCCTTCATAAACCAGAATTGTATGTACAAATACTGACAAATACTGCCCAACATCCTTGCCACTGCATATGTGAAGCCACTCAAAGACTGCAATCCTATGCCCATTTACCTGGGAGTAAATCTCACTGACCTAAGTGGGACTGACTTCTAAGCAAACATGCACAGGATTGCACAGTACCTTTCTGACTCTTTGGCCTTGTTCCAAATTCCAGCTGTAGCTATTTTATTACTGATCCTACTTGATGGATATTGATCTATCCAGCATCAATTCTGCAATAACATCTCATCTTGAAAACGGGGAAGGGAAGGGAAGGGAAGGGAAGGGGGGGGGGGAAGAGCCTACACCTTATAAAATGAAATGTGAGACCAGGCCTTGAACTCCATTTCATTTAAATTAAACCACACATAGCCATCTCACGAAACTCTGCTATAGCATTCAGATTACAATGCAAACCAGTCTATCTTACCAAAATGGGATCTGCCTTAAGCCTAATATCTAATGTGTCATGATGTTATGATGGCAAATGACCCCAGGGCTGTTTTCCCAGTGTGTCCTCCACATGTTCCCAAAGCTAACCCTGTAACAATGGGAGGTGGGGAGAGACACTTTGCAAACATCTCCATTTCTCATTGTGGGCCTGGGCCCAAGAGCAGCAACGTGACTGGCACGTTCCCAGTTTGCTCGGAAAGCTCTGCTATGCAGTGATGGAACACAGTGACCAGCAATTAACATGGTTACCATCGAAGCCAAGTCTCCAGTAACAAAGGATTTGGAATCAGTCACAATGGGGTGGGGAATCTTTTTACATTTAATATATACAGTATCTGTATATGTATGCATATTTGCAGTTTCCGCCCAATATTCAGGCAGCTGCGTGGGAGCTGCTGGAAGAAAACCTTATGCAGCAAACTTAAACGGAGCCTGCTCCTCCTGCTGCACTTTTAGCTGGCGGTCCCCCTAAGGGGAATGACGGTGAAGTGAAAAGAAAAAGAAGACAGACCGCACCGAAAACATCCACTTTCAGAGCTATTGGCTGCTGGGGGTGGGGTGGGGGAGAGAGCGCTTAAACAGGCCCCATCTAAAGCCAGATCCAGATCCGCGTCGCAACCTTCCTTCCCAGACCCCCCGCTTTCCCAGAAGCCACGGAGCCATTTTGACCGCTGTGTGACAGTGACAGCAGGCGAGGAATTGGAGACGGGGCGCGGGTGGGGGCTGCTGCTGCTGCTGCCTGGCCGTCTCTTTGCGGCCTGGACGAGGGAAGGGGATGGAGGGAGACGGGGATGGAGCTGAGGCGGCGGCGGGAGCAGCAAGAGATGGCAGAGGAGGAGGAGGCGGCGGCGGCAGGTGCCTTGTGGCCAGCCAGGCGCGCTAAGAGGATGCAACTTGGCCTGGGATCAGGGGCCTGCAGGAAGCGCGGCTGCGGAGAAGGAGGCTGCGGGGAGCTTAACAAAGGCTTGGCAGCGCGTCGCTTGGCCGGCCGGCCGGCGGGCGGGCGCGCACACAGGCTCGGTTACCTCGGATGGTCCAGGTCCAGCGGTAGAACTCCAAGGTGTCGTTCACCACGTTGGCGATGAGGCCCGGCTCCCCTGCGGCGGAGTGGCCCATGGCTGCTTGGCTGGCTGGCTGGCAGGCAGGGCAAGCGAGCGAGCGAGCAGCGGCGGCGGCGGCGGCGGCAGAGGAGTCGGCGGGACTGGTCGGGGCGCGCGCGCGTCTGTCGCTGTGCGCCGGAGCTGCTGCTGCTGCTGCTGCCGCTACTGCTGCTGTTCTTGCTGAGAATGAAATTTAAATCTCTGTCTCTGGGTATCTATCTGCAGGCCCCGCCTCGCTTCAGACGACTCCCGTGCCCGGGGCCAGGGAGGGAGGGAAAAGGCAGAAGAACAGGAGCCGAGGCTGGAGGCACCTTGGGATGGAGAGGAGCGCTTAGCTCGGCTTGCGTCACGTGGCCGTCGCCTTTCCCGGGGGCAGCGCACAAAAGCGCCTGTCCAGGCGCACGCGCACAGACCCGGGGCGGGGGCGCGCGCGCTCAGAGCTGAACCACCTGCTTTATTGATCACGGCGGGGGCGGGATTGCTTGGTCTCTTCGCTCGATCCCAGTGTGGGGCGTCCATAAGGTCAGACGCATAAGGCCCCCATTGCAGCGCCTGGCGTGGGTGGGTTTCCCCCGTTGCCATGTCTTGACCAGCTGCCACGGAGGAGCGCTGGCACTGGGGGACCCTTCAGGCGGTGTGACCCCCCCCCACACCCCAAAAGAGACCGTGTCGCCCCACTCCTTTGCCTGTTTATTTATATTCCTTTCCACCAAGCCACTCCGAGTGGCATGCACCCTCCTTCCGCCCTTGGTCCGCATGTGTTGAATCCTCACAACAGCCCTGCGAGATAGGTTGCGCCGAGAGACCTAAATGGGGATGTGTTGCCTTTTCGCAGTAGCAACTCGAAGCCACTAAATGTAGAAACAAACGTTTAAAACTACAGTACTGGTAGAAGAAGAAATAAGGACCTTTTGTGGGGGCTTTTGACTCCAGAGTGATCTTGATTCTGCACTTGTGGCAGCTCCAGCTGAAGAAGCGAGTGCCACTGTTGAGAATGTGTAGTGGGATCAGGTTCCGCTTGCGCAATCCGCTGCTGTGGGCACGGTGCTGGCAGCTTTTAGCCACATGCCCTCTAGACATTTAGCCACATGCCCTCTATTTCTCCCTAACATAATTATCAGGTGAGGGCCACCTTTCCTGGCTTATTAAATCTAGCAGACTTGGTGGGCTGACTTGGTTGGGTCCACACTGTAGTTAAACACTTCATTACCTGTGGGTGTGGTGCAACAGTTCCCAAACAAACCAACTCTGGACCCCTTAGACTACCAGTCCATGACACAGATTAGTTTGACCCATTCCAATTTGGGTTCAGGCCTGGCCGCAGGACTGTGTCGGGCTTGGTCACCCTGATGGATGGCCTTTGCAGAGAGTGGGACAGGAAGAGTGAGACCTTGCTGCTACTGCTTCTTGATCTCTTATTGGAATTTGATACCACCCATCGACCATGGCGTCTTCCTGGACTGGCTCCAAGGAAATGGGAATTGGGGGCACTGTACTACAGTGGTTCCAATCCCACCTTTGAGACCGTGTCCAGAAAGTAGCATCTGGAGAGTGCTTTTCAGCAGTGGCGTAGCGTGGGTTGTCAGCACCCGGGGCAAGGCAAGTAATTTGCACCCCCTAACCCGTGGATTTGCGCCCCTAACCCTAACCCCCAGATGTTACGCCCGGTGCGGCCGGCCCCCCTGCACCCCCCACGCTACGCCACTGCTTTTCAGCCCCCTGGTGTCACAGGCAGGGGCAATGTGTTGTGTTTTGCCACCTGGGGCGAAATAGGAAGCTGCGACCCCACCCTGCCGCCACTGGGATGCATGGCAGCGCCCACAAAGCTGTGACGATAATGGTGGGTTCCAGCGAGATCTCACAGAGTATACCGATTGTGACATGTCTTTGGAAGCTGCCGCACCTCATAGGCAGCTCGGCCCTGGCTGCAGGACATGATTTTATCTCCAAGGCTATTTAATATGAACATGAAGGTCACTGGTTGGCTTGGGGGCAAGGTGCCGCCAGAATGCAAATGCACCCCGCTCTATCTCTCCTTGACATAATTATCAGGCGAGGCCATACAATCCCTGGGTCAGCGCCTGAATGCAATGGGACAACAGATGAAGCAAAACAAGCTGAGCTGCCAAGACAGAGGTATTGTGGGTAGGCAGTTCCCATATCTAAGAAATGGGTCAACTCCCTTCCCTGGACTCCCCTGAAGGAGCAGGTGCGCAGCTTGGGGTGCTTCTGTATCCAGCTCTGCCACAGGAGTCTCAGGTAGCCTCAGTGGCCAGAAGCACTTGGTACGACAGCTATGACCATTCCTGAACTGGAAAAACTTGGCCACAGGATTTCATGAATTGGTTACTTCAAGACTGGGTTACTGTAATGCACTGTGGGGGGGGGGCTTCCCTTGCGCTGGAGCCACAAACTGCAGTTAGTGAAGAATACCGCAGCATGACTGCTGACAGGAGCAAGGCCTTGTCAGCATATAAAACGTGTGCTGAGAGATCTGCACTGGCTGCTAATCTGCGACTGGGCCACGCTCAAGGTGTTCCTATTGGTATACAAAGCCCTTAAGGACTTGGGATCAGTTTACCTGTGAGATCACCTTATCCCCATATATTCCCTCTTGACCACTTTGTTCTGTGGAAGTAGCACTGCTACAAGTGCCACATAATATCATCCCCAAATCTGTAAGAAATCGATCTTTTAGTGTGACGGCATCTACACTTCGGAATTCCCTGCCTATTGACATCAAGCAGGCGCCATCACTGTACTTTTTTTTTAGGCACCTGATAATTTTTATTAAAAAATTCTTTAGACAAGCCTACCCAGATATCTAGAATGCGGATATGTTTTTAGGTTTTTTGCTGGAAATTTAAAATTGTTTTTACTGATAATTATTATTGTTAATTCTTTTTGTAGTCCACTGAGCTTCTTCTTCTTCTTACAATCAAGCAGTATATACAGGTGAAACTCGTAAAATTAGAATATTGTGGAAAAGTTCATTTATTTCAGTAATTCAACTTAAAAGGTGAAACTAATATATGAGATAGGCTCATGACATGCAAAGCGAGATATGTCAAGCCTTTATTTGTTATAATTGTGATGATCATGGCGTACAGCTGATGAAAACCCCAAATTAACAATCTCAGAAAATTAGAATATTAAATGAAATAAGCAAAACAAGGACTGCAAATAGAGCAATATTGGACCTCTGAGAAGTAGAAGCATGCACATGTACTCAGTACTTGGTTTGGGCCCCTTTTGCATCAATCAAGGTCTGATGTCTCTCATCTTTCTCTTGGCAATGCCGCATAGATTCTCTATGGGGTTCAGGTCAGGCGAGTTTGCTGGCCGATCAAGCACAGTAATCCCATGGGCACTGAACCAGGTTTTGGTACTTTTGGCAGTGTGGGCAGGTGACAAAGTCCTGCTGGAAAATGAAATCAGCATCCCCATAAAGCTCGTCTGTGGAAGGAAGCATGAAGTGCTCCAAAATCTCCTGGTAGACGGCTGCGTTGACCCTGGACTTAGTGAAGCACAGTAGACCAACACCAGCTGATGACATGGCTCCCCAAATCTCTTTTCTGATGAGAGCAGCTTTTGCATCTCATTTGGAAACCAAGGACCCAGAGTCTGGAGGAAGAATGGGGAGGCACACAATGCCAGATGCTTGAAGTCCAATGTGAAGTTTCCACAGTCTGTGCTGATTTGGGGAGCCATGTCATCATCTGGTGTTGGTCTACTGTGCTTCATTAAGTCCAGGGTCAACACAGCCATCTACCAGGAGATTTTGAAGCACTTCATGCTTCCTTCCGCAGACGAGCTTTATGGGGAAGCTGGCCATGGGTTGGCCACATTCTCTTACGGTCAATCTCTGGGGTGGGGTGGGGGTGAATGTCAGTAGTGATTGGGGCCAGAGGCAAATGTGGGTGGAGGGAATGGTGCAATTCCCAACCTTGAAGAGTAGGAATATACATTCCATCCATGGAGAAGAACGCCTACTCAACTGATAAACATGGAGATGCCACACCAGTCCATCTATACTCTGGACAATCCACTTCACAGCGTCCTTTGTTGTTTGCATCATCCATTGAACTTGGCCATTTGCTTGAGGATAATGAGGTGCAATGGCGACAGCTTGGATAAGGTGGTCCACAAATTCACTGAACTCCATTGATATGAACACAGACCCATTGTCAGAGGCTACAGCATCTGGCAATCCATGTGTTGCAAATAATTGTTGCAAGGTTGTGATGGTTGCAGCAGATGTTTGAGATGGGACTAAGAGCCCTTCAAGCCTTTTTGAGAAGGAATTCACCACAGTCAAGAAGTTAGTCCCTTGAAATGGTCCTGCAAAATCAATATTGTCTTGACCATCTCATGGGAACATAGATGTCTTTGGTACTTTGGCTACTTTGTTATGCCAAGTAGCCTGCCAAGTAGTCATTGACAATCTTTACAAAGTTAGAGTCAATTTCAGGTCACCAGACATAGCTATTATCCAATGCTTTCATGCATATGATTCATGCATATGCTGCACAAAGTGTGGGCAAGATGGTTTGACAATTACATTCTAGGATAACAACATGTTTTATCCATAAAATACATCCTTTATGAGCAGACAGCTCATGTTGGTGGCTAGTGAATAACTTGAATTCATCAGACAGTTTTGCAACTGACCACCCACACCACCCCCAGAAAGACACGAAGTACTAGAAGATCTGAAGAAGTTACTACTGCAGCTTGATCAGGTTGCAGAGGTGCACATGGAAGGGCTTCCAACATCAAAACTTCCATTGGAGGTAGAACATCACAATCTGGTTTCCATAATGGCATATGGCTCAGGGCATCAGCCTTAGAAATTGTTCTTCCTGACTTGTAGACTTGTAGATCAACAGGGGTTTGCCCTGGGTGTTCATCAGTATGTGGAGGATACCCAGGTCTACCTCTCTTTTAAATCAGAACCAGTGAAGGCGGTGAAGGTCCTGTGTGAGTGCCTGGAGGCGGTTGGAGGTTGGATGGCGGCTAACAGATTGAGGTTGAATACTGACAAGACAGAAGTACTGTTTTTGGGGGACAGGAGGCGGGCAGGTGTGGAGGATTCCCTGGTCCTGAATGGAGTAACTGTGCCCCCAAAGGACCAGGTGTGCAGCCTGGGAGTAATTTTGGACTCGCAGCAGTCCATGGAGGCACAAGCCAATTCTGTGTCCAGAGCAACTGTCTACCATTTCCATCTGGTACACAGGCTGACACCCTACCTGCCCATGGACTGCCTTGCCAGGGTGGTGAAAACTCTAGTTCTAATCTCCTGCTTGGACTACTGCAATGGACTCTACGTGGGGCTACCTTTGAAGGTGTCCTGGAAACTACAACTAATCCAGAATGCGGCAGCTAGACTGGTGACTGGGAGTGGCTGCCAAGACCACATAACACCAGTCCTGAAAAACCTACATTGGCTCCCAGTACGTTTCCGAGCACAATTCAAAGTGTTGGTGCTGACCGTTAACAGCCCTAAACGGATTTGGCCCAGTATACCTGAAGGAGCATCTCCATCCCCATCGTTCAGCCTGGACACTGAAGTCCAGCTCCGAGGGCCTTCTGGCAGTTCCCTCACTTTGAGAAGTGAGGCTACAGGGAACCAGACAGAGGGCCTTCTCGGTAGTGGCGAACACCCTGTGGAATGCCCTCCCATCAGATGGCAAGGAAATAAACAACTATCTGACTTTTAAAAGACATCTGAAGGCATCCCTGTTTAGGGAAGTTTTTAGGTATGAATAATGAATAATAATAATTATTATATGGACAAGTGTATTGTCATAAAAACTGAGCAAAAGACTCCAGCACAGAATGCATAGGCATATTGATACGGTGTAAGTGGCTTATTCCCTGTGCACTTGCAATCTCTTAAAGTCTCACCTTATCATTAGGCTTAATAGTGGCACTATTGGTGCAGCCTACTGGGTGTGTGTAACTGGTTCAAAGACTTATTGTTTGATGAGATGCTCAAGATCTCCCTCAATTTTTTTCCTTGCAAGGCAAAAGACAAGTTTCTGGGCTTCATGCGAATTTATGCAATAATTGGATCCAGATGGAATGACACTGACTCCCCGTTGTAAGCTCCCAGTTCCTCAGAGAAAACAATGGGAAATCTGTTGACAACTTGGCTTGCAGTGATGCCATGAATTCCTTGGACACTGATTCCTAGTGGTCCGATTCAGTTCCTTCCCAAGAGGCTCTCACACTGTCCCTTTGCAATGTTGAATGGAAGCTTCCCTTTGAAAGAGCCATACAGCACATTCACATCACAGCTTCTAGCAGTGTCAACCACCTTCTCATTGTAATCACAAAGTATACTTGTTGGCCTCAACTCTGGCAACGGATCCTGAGATAAAATGTGATGAAAGGCATCTTTATTGATTATTGATAATCCAGAACCAGAATCCATTTTCATTTATGAGTACATCTGGAAAAAGTGCAGAATCCATAGGCATGCTGAAACTGATACAACTTCTGGACTTCACCGCCATACAGTCAGGATCTATTGCAGTTCCTAGTGGATTTTAAATGGTATACTTGCTCAAGTTGGCCATAATTTTTGCAAAATCTGCACTAAGTGTCCTTGAATTTGCAAAGAGAATGTTGATGCAAACCTCCACAGCCTGTGCTGGGCTAGGTAGGCCTGGTTTTATCCACAGATGATATGGGGGGACACATTTCCTGTGTTCTGTTGACCCTGCTGCTACGTGTTCTCTGCCTGCTTGCTATGAACAGCATTTATTTTCAAATCTGTCTCTGTAATTTCTGTAACATGTAGTGATGCAGTGTCACTGGCTAGGGCCTTCTCTTGAGCCAATATACAGTAAATGACAAATTTGGCAGTGTTGAAGTGCTTCATCATAAACACCACAAACAAAGCGATATCATTCCTAGCATGCCATCTACGAAACCCTCAAAACTGCACTTGAGACAGTGTAGCTCTGCAATAGAAGCAGTAATGCTATGGGGGGAGGGTAGAATCCCTGTGACCCACATGTATGAACATGGGGCTAAGCTTTGGTGACCTCTAGGTTGGATTGTTGCAATGCATCATGCATGGGGCTGTCTCTGAAGATGCTCAGAATCTTCAACTGGTGCAAAATTCAATGGCCAGATTACTCACCAGAACAAGACATATATTGAGCATATTACACCAATCCTGACCCGACCACACTGGCTGCCAATTAGTTTCTGGGCCCAATTCAAAGTGCTAGTGTTGACCTATAAGGCCTTACATGGTTCAGGACCTCAATACTTTATACAGACTGACCCGGACCCTGTGCTTGTCATCCAAGACAAGCTCTATGTCCCCTCTCTCCGAGAGGTTTGTAGAATGCTCTCTTCAGAGAGGCTTGCCTGGTGCCACCATTATATGTTTTGAGGCGCCAGGCAAAAACATTCCTCTTTACCCTTGCATTCAGCTATTAAATAATCTATAGCATGTTAAATATGTGTGTGGGGAGGGGACTGTTATTATGATTCTTTTATCATTATGCTGTCTATCATTATGCTATGTGTTATGTTTTTATTATTATGCTCTGTTGTTAATGTTGTACACCACCCTGGGTGATAAATCGGGAAAATAATATTCAATAATAAATAAGAATGTGTGGCATGAACATAGACATCCTGGCTTTAATAGCAGTGAAACAGGAAGAGAATAGCAGATCAGCAATTTCAAAGGAGGGGCCTCAAAATGTAGGCCTTGAAGGATTCTTATCTAGTCCTGTTGACAGAGTGCTTCCAATAATTATACATTATTCTTGGCAAGGTTAAGGAAGAGGTCAAGGGCTTGTCTATCTAAAAGGTGTTAATATGGCTGAAGTCATGCTTCATATCTGTCTGGGAGCAGGAAGATGAGTCATTCAGAACCATACAATTTTCTCAAGAAGGTAATCTGATGCTCATGGGAAACCCACATACAGAACCAATTGGAGCACTTAACACCTAATAGGCATTATTGAAATCTGGTGAGATAAGACTCAAGACTGGAATGTAGAAGACTCAAGACTGGAATGTGAGGGGTATAACCTGTTCAAAAGGAATAGACCGAACAGGAAGGGAGGAGGAGGAGTATACGTAAAGGATGTGTACACTTGTGAAGAGATCCATTACCTGGAGCACACAAGGCAGATATGGGTACAAATTGTAGGAGAAAGAAATAGCAGTGACCTTACTGTGCAGGTCTGCTATTGACCGCCAAACGAGACTGAAGACTTGGATGTTGCCTTCCTAGAGCAGATTACCAAGCATTCAAAAATGAGAGATACAGTAGTCATGGGAGACTTCAAATCCCTTGATATCTATTGGGACTCAAACTCTGCCAAAAATGTAAGGTTCAACAAATTCCTCTATTGCCTTGATGTCAGTTTCATTTCCCAGAAGGTGGAAGGAGCAACAAGAGGATCATCTAACTTGAACCTGGTCCTCACCAACAGGGAGTAACTGACTGATGAAGTGGAGGTACTGGGGAACTTGGGAGGAAGTGATCATGACCGCCTGATTTCATGATACAGTGGCAAGGGAAAGTTGAGTGTAGTTGGACATGCACTTTGGACTTTAAGAAGGCAAAGAACTACTGGGTGAGATCCCATGGTCAGAAATACTCAGAAGGGAGTCCAAGGTGGATTGGAGTTTCTTAAAGGTAAAATTTTGAAGGCACAAATGCAGGCAATATTAACAAGAAGGAAAAGTGGGAGGCATCTAAAGAAACTGGTGTGGCTGTATAAGGAGCTTAGAGATGAGCGAAGATATAAGAAGTGGAAGAAGGGGGAAATCATGAAGGAGGAGTATACAAAAGTAGCCACAGTTGCAGGGAGAAGTCGGGCAGGCGGGCCAAAGCTAAGAATGATCTCAAGCTTGCAAGAGAGGTTAAAAATAATTTAAAAAGATTTCTTCAGCTATGTTTGAAACAAGAGGAAATACAAGCAAGTGGTAGGTTCTCTGCATAGAGAAGATGGAGAAATGCTACTTGGTAACAGAGAGAAGTCAGAACTGCTCAACACCTAAAGGTAAAGGTACCCCTGCCCGTACAGGCCAGTCTTGACAGACTCTAGGGTTGTGCGCCCATCTCACTTAAGAGGCCGGGGGCCAGCGCTGTCCGGAGACACTTCCAGGTCACGTGGCCAGCGTGACAAAGCTGCATCTGGCGAGCCAGCGCAGCACACGGAAACGTCGTTTACCTTCCCGCCAGTAAGCGGTCCCTATTTATCTACTTGCACCCGGGGGTGCTTTCGAACTGCTAGGTTGGCAGGCGCTGGGACCGAGCAACAGGAGCGCACCCCGCCACGGGGATTCGAACCGCCGACCTTTCGATCGGCAAGCCCTAGGCGCTGAGGCTTTTACCCACAGCGCCACCCGCGTCCCATCGCTCAACACCTACTTCGCCCAAAAAGAAAGCAGTGTTCAACCTGGTGATAAACAGAATACATGATGGAAGGAGGAAGCTGGAGCCCAAGACATGAAAAGAGGTTGTAAGGGAACACTTACCGGTAGCTACTTTAAATGAACTCAGATCTCCAGGGTCTGATGAGCTGCATCCAAGGCTACTAAAGGAGCTTGTGGATGTAATCTCAGAGCCTGCCTATTATCTATGAGAATTCCTGGAGAACAGGTGAGGTCTCTGCAGACTGGAGGTGGGCAGATATTGTCCCTATCTTCAAAAAGGGCGGGAAAGAAGACCTAGGTAACTACCAACCGGTGAGCTTGACAGTGATACCAGGAAAACTCCTAGAACAGATAATTAAACAGCCTTTGAGCACTTAGGAAAGGATGCTGTGATTACTAAGACCCAGCATGGGTTTCTCAAAAACAAGTCATGCCAGACAAATCTAACTTCTTTTTTTGATAAAGTTACAAGCTTGGTGGATTAGGGGAATGCTGTGGACGTAGTGTATATTGATTTCAGCAACACTTTTGACAAAGTCCTCCATAATATTCTTGCAGAGAAGCTGGTAAAATGTGGGCTAGATGAGGTAGCTGTTAGGTGGATTTGTAGCTGGTTTACTGACTGAACCCAGAGAGTGCTCAATAATGGTTCCTTATCATCTTGGGGGAAAACTGACAAGTGGGGCACCACAGGGTGCTGTCTTGGGACCGTTGTTGTTTAACATCTTCATAAATGACCTGAACGAAGGAATTGAGGGGGTGCTCATTAAATTTGCAGATGACTAAACTGGGAGGGATAGCTAAGACAGAGTGAGGGATTCAAGATGCCCTTCAATCTGTTGATTGAAGAACTGGGCCCAAACTAATAAAATGAATTTTAATAGGGACAAATGTCAGGTTCTACACTTAGACAGGAATATCCAGCTGCACCAGTTTACGATGGAAGACACCTGGCTTGTCAGCAGTACATGTGAAAAGGATCTAGGGATCTTAGTAGAACCCAAGCTTAACATGAATCAACAATTTGATGCAGCAGCAAAAAAAGTGAATGCTATTCTAGGCTGCATCAACAGAAGTGTCTGTGTCAAAGGAAGCAATAGTACCACTCTATTCTGCCTTGGTCAGAGCACACCTCAAATTTTGTGTCCAGTTCTGGGCACCACAATTTAAGAAAGATATTAACACACTGGAATGCATGCAGACCAGGGCGACCAAGATGCTCAAGGGTTTGGAAGCCAAGCCTTATGAGGAACAGTTGAGAGAGTTGCATATGTTTGGACTGCCCGCTTATTCCCTCACCCCAGTAATGCTAGATGAGTAGCACTCAGAAAGGGGTCGTTCTTTGTATCCCTGCTCTTCTAGTTAGTCACTGAAAGGCAGGAGAGAAGTAGAAAGACTGAAAAGGTAGCGGGGAGGACTCCCAAAGGAAAACAATGGTCCCTGTAAAACCAGTTAATCAATTTGCAAAGGCCAGAGTAAAGAAGCACATATTTAGCAACCAACAGAAGCTGTAAAAATATGGTACTAGAGGCACCTCTCTCGAGAGGTCTACATTCTCGAGGCTATCACTGAGATGGCCTCAATGTGGTTGTGCTATCTATATTTGTATCATGGGCAGCTGAAGATGGAAAGTGGGGCAAAGAGCACAGGAAAAATATAGTTGAAGAAGGTAGGTATGACTTGCCTCCCTTGCATCACATATAGGCTATGCTCACAGTCTTATTTAATATTGCAGATAAACCAACTACAGTATTGACAAATTACTGATAAATTCATGACAGACACACAATACTTTCTGTTTGCCATGCAATTTTACACAATGCATTCTTTTTTTTAAAAAAAGGTTGTTTGAATATCTGTTTAAAGTATTGCTATCACAACATCTAACACACACTAGGTGTGGTGAATATACTTTTGCAAGATTCATTTGTCGACTCTTGAGCATAAAAATGTGCCCAAGTGATGCTTAGGTGTTATGTTGAAATTAGAGTAACATGTATGGTCAAATCTAAAGCACTTTTCCACATAACAAGTTGAACACTTCACTGTCTCACACATTGCAGGTGTGTGCTGTTGTTACAACACCTACCGTAATAGGTGTGTCAGCTACCTTAAGGTGTGTACTTGTTTGCAAGAATGATTCTGTATCCTGACTTTCACATTAATATTCATCTAATCTTCCTCTAAGTAAGTGGCTTTGATTTAATTTTTAGCATTATGTGATAAGAGCACAGTCATCTGTCAGCAATGAAATAGGGATAGTAACCTGGATGATTCAGTTAATTGAACTTTTTATACTGACAGAATTATTCTTCTATGTTTCCTTTGGAGACACATCTATTAAAAATATGGTTTACCAGAGCTTCTTAAGAACCTTAAGGAAGTATTTACATTAATGGTTTTAGGCTGTGCATTATAAACCCAGTTAACTAGCAAAAGTCCCTTTAAGATAGGTTAGTGTTTTATTTACTGTATTAAAATGTATTGGACTGGTATGTGTATTAACATCTGAATTAGGAGAGGCTATACAGTGCCTGGGGCAGTGCATGGATGCAGTTGTGAGATGAATGAGAAAAACCAAGCTGAACTAGAATCCTAGCAAGACAGAGGCACTGTCAGTGAATATTTCCTATGTCCAAGAAAATGGTCATGCCCACCCTGGACGAGGTTGCACTCCCCCTGAAAGAGTAGGATCACAGTCTGGGGGCACTTTTGGTTCCAGCTCTGTTACTGGAGGCTCAGGTAGCCTCTGTGGCTAGACTTGCCTTTCACCAACTGCAATTGATACAACCATTCCTCAGCTGGGGAAGTTGGGCCACAGCAGTTCATGCGTTGTCAACTTCAAGACTGGATTACTGCAATGTGCTCTATGTGGGGCTTCCTTTGCGCTTGATTCAGAAGCTGTAGTTAGTCCAGAAAGTTGTAGCACAATTGCTGAAAACAGTGAGATCACAGAATCATAGAGCAGGAAGGACCACAGACAGCCATCTAGTCCAGCCCCTGCAATGCAGAAATCTCAACTAAATCATCCATGACAGATGGCTATCTTTCTTCTGCTTAAAAACCTCCAATGAAGTACAGTCCGTTGCCGCTCATGGGAGTCTGTTCCACTGTCAAACAGCTCTTACTGTCCAAAAGTTATCCGGGTTTAGTTGGAATCTCCTTGTCAGCCTATAATGCTTGTGCTCAGAAAACTGCACTGGGCCAAGTTTCATGGGTGTAAAGCCCTTAACAACTTGGGACCTGTTTACCTCTGAGATTGCCTTACCCCATATATGGCCACATGACCACTTTGATCTGCAGAACTAGCACTATTATAACCACCATTCCATATTTGTAAAAAATTAGTATTTTAGTGTGGCAGCACCTGCACTCTGGAACTATTGCCATCTTCTTGGCACCCGCCAAAAACTTTTTCGTTTAGAAAAGCCTACCCAGCCTGTAAAATACTAATGTATGTTTCTATTTGTTCATAGTTTACTGCTGATTTTATTTTTTGAATGTTTTTTAAAGAGTTGTTTTTACTGAAAATTTTCTCTCTTTGTAAACCACTTTGAGGGTTCTTGGGTGTGTATTTTTTACAATCAAGCACTGTATAATTACATGAGATAAATAAATATTATGGTATAAAAATTAGTGAGTTGCTATTTATGGGATGCGGGTGGCACTGTGGACTAAACCACTGAGCCTAGGGCTTGCCGATCCGAAAGTCAGTGGTTCGAATCCCCGCAATGGGGTGAGCTCCCATTGCTCGGTCTCAGCTCCTGCCAACCTAGCAGTTCGAAAGCATGTCAAAGTGCAAGTAGATAAATAGGTACCACTCTGGTGGGAAGGTAAACGGCGTTTCCATGTGCTGCTCTGGTTCGCCACAAGCGGCTTAGTCATGCTGGCCACATAACCTGGAAACTGTACACCAGCTCCCTCGACCAATAAAGCAAGATGAGCGCTGCAACCCCAGAGTCGTCCGCGACTGGACCTACGGTCAGGGGTCCCTTTACCTTTATTTATAGCTAGTTGATTTTTGTTGATGTTTAGTCGTGTCCGACTCTTCGTGACCCCATGGACCAGAGCACGCCAGGCACTCCTGTCTTCCACTGCCTCCCACAGTTTGGTCAGACTCATGCTGGTAGCTTCGAGAACACTGTCCAACCATCTCGCCCTCTGTCGTCGCCTTCTCCTTGTGCACTCAACCTTTCCCAACATCAGGGTCTTTTCCAGGGAGTCTTCTCTTCTCATGAAGTGGCCAAAGTACTGGAGTCTCAGCTTCACGATCTGTCCTTCCAGTGAGCACTCAGGGCTGCTTTCCTTCAGAATGGAGAGGTTTGATCTTCTTGCAGTCCATGGGACTCTCAAGAGTCTCCTCCAGCACCATAATTCAAAAGCATCAATTCTTCGGCAATCAGCCTTCTTTATGGTCCAGCTCTCACTTCCATACATCACTACCAGGAAAACCATAGCTTTAACTATACAGACCTTTGTCGGCCAGGTGATGTCTCTGCTTTTTAAGATGCTGTCTAGATTTGTCATTGCTTTTCTCACAAGGGAGGAGCTGCTATAGCATAACAAATGCAGGACAAAGACAGAGCAGAACATTTGTGGGTATAATAAGCTATGAGGTTTATCAGGTGGTTTTGGGGTATGCACAAGTGTGGCCGCCAGAGAACTTTTGCACTTGCAAACTAGGTATTTATATTAATGACATGATTCTTATTTGTTTGATATCAACAAACGCCCCTGCACCTTTACTTAATGACTGCACAACCTATGTACGTACACATGCAGTTGATCTTACTGACTTCAACAATTTGTACACTTGCTTGAAAGGAAGCCCCCAGTGAAGTAAATGGGAATTGTTTGCAGACAAACCTGTTTAGAGCTGCCATGGGGAAATACCTCACTTTTGGATATTACATGGTGAATGTCTTGTTGCAACAGGTTCCACAAACTACCCACTCCACCACAGCAGTAACCTACTTGGCTTTCAGCACATCATTTTGTACTCTCTCTCTCACACAGAGAGAAGTAATTCCCATTGAGTTCAAGATTAAGGCCTGCAGCCTTAAACGTCCAGACTGATCTTTTTCATTTTTAGAAGAAAAATAACAATAAAGTAAAGAGAGAAGCTTAAGAGTTTAATGTGAGAATTTTGATTTCCTGCTGGACTCCCAAGATCTGTTGTTGATCTCCCCCTCCTCTAATTTATTTCCTTTATAAAGTCAAAACACTGGGGCCTGTATAGACTGCGCTGTCAAGTCCGTTTCATATTCTTTGGGTCAGTTTTGGGGTCGTCGTCTCCCACCCCCACCAATGATCTTCCTTGTGCAAAGGGAGGCCGCCAAGGCTGCTCCCAAGCAGCGCTGGAAAGCAGCTAGAGAGCTCGGAGGGTGGCGGGGCGGGGGACGACGACGACGCAAGTCTCCCTATGGCCATTAAAGGCGCATGGAGACTAGCTGCCACTGTCGCGCTGGGCTTCCCCTCCACCGCCGGCCTCAGCGGCGCTCCTGTTTTGTTACCTCACGTGCCCAAGAAGGGGCGGGGCCTCCCGCCTTCCATGACGTCACCCCTCACAGCCGCTCTCATCCCGCAGAGTCGGCTTGAACGGACTGGCTGGGGCGGAATGACCCTCGGGTGTCAGGGAGGGGCGGGGCTTTCTCTACGTCATTGCAGCGCGCGCTCTGACAGTTCCAAGGTTTCGCTTCGTTTCGGCTTTCCCCGTCACGAGGGCCGCCGAACCCTTTTCGCGTCCACTTCTGCGCAAGCCCATAGGAAGCCGGCGGCGGCGGGCGGAGCGTGTGGAGGGGGAAAGAAAGCGGCCCGCCGGCTCGTCAATCAAACGGCGCGCCAATCGGGAGCTGGGCGCATCTTTTTGGCGTTTACAGAACCGGCCAATCAGGAGCCAGTTTTCGGTTGGTGACGGAATTTAAACTGAGGAAAGCTGTTATTTCCCCCCTCACCCCTTTCCGTGGAGCGTCCTGGGAGGCATGGAAAAATCAAAAACAAACGGTGAGTCTCGTCTTACCCGCCCGCCCCGGGTCCGGGGGCGGGGGCAGTTTAGCCTTTGCTCGTTGGTGAGGAGGCTGCCCTCCGTTGCCTGCTTGCTCGCCCGGCCTTTTCTCCCCTGACGGGTGAGAGACCGTGTGGGAATATTACACAAGTGAGCATCCCTTGGGCGTTGGGTGAGCTGACCACATACAATATAAGAGAGCTGACCTTGGGAGGCGGGGTCCCCTGGTGGCTTCTCCCCACTGGCCGCTCTCAGTGCTGGGAACCAGTGCGGGATTTGCGTATAAGCTAAACAAGCTATAGCTTAGGGCCCTACTCTCTTGCCCCCCCCCCCATTAAAGGAAGAAAAAACTACTATAATACCATATATAAATATTATAATTATATTTAGTTGTATTTCAATTCAACTACTAAATACCATATTTTTCCATGTGTAACATGCCCCCATGTATAAGACGCCCCCTGTTTTTGGCGACCCAGAATTAAGAAAATGGGGCGAGATTGCCCCCGTGTGACTACCCCCTCTTTGTTTCCCCAGTTTTTTATTGATTTTCCAAATTTAAAACACACAAAAAGGAAAGACATTGCAATATTAAAAATAAAAATGAACATATAAACACCTAACTGTTAGAAGCCCAATTTACCGGTAGTTTCCATTGTTAAGTGACTTCCTCAAATCCCTCCTAACTGAATTTCAATAGATCTCATTGTAGCAGTTTTCCAATATCCACTTTTCAATAAAATTAACTTATTCAAACTACTATCTTCCTTCCTTTTCATAATATTTTCAATCCATAATGTTATACAATTCAACATATTTTAATCCTAGGCCAATGTGGTACTTACAAGTAATTCTACTTATGTTATATTAGAATATCTAGCTGAATAGTCCTTAAATTTCTTCCATTCTTCATGATGTTCCTCCTCTTTCTGATCGCGTATTCTTCCAGTCAGGTTGGCCAGCTCCAAAAAGTCCAACATCTTCATCTGCCATTCCTCCACTGTTGGTATTTCTTGCAATTTCCAATTTTTGGCTAGCAAAATTCTTGCTGCAGTTGTGGCATACAAAAACAGTCCAACATCTTTTTTGGGCAATTCCAGCCCTATTATTCCAAGTAGAGAGGCTTCTGGTTTCTTAATAACATTATTTTAATAACATTATTTTTTAGTAAAAAAAACCTAGTCTTACACATGGAAAAGTACAGTCCATAATTTGTTATGTGCAAATGGCTTTAGATACCTATTAGGTCCATAAATTACCATTTAGGATATATTCAACCCAAAAAACAGCGACAACAGGGCCCCATTAGCTTCAGTATCTTGGGGCCTCATCAAACCTACCATAAATCTGGTCCTGCTGGGAACATAGGAAGCTACCAGCTACCTGCTGGGAACATAGGAAGCCAGACTACTGACCCATTTAATTCAGTATTGTCTTCCACGGTTTCACACAGCAGGCTTTTGCAGCTCCTTATCTTGAAATGATGCGGATTGAACCTGGGACCTTTTGCATGCAAAGCATGTGCTTAATAATATTATAATAATATTTTTTGCACCCTGCCCATCTTACTGGGTTGCCCCACACACTTTGGGTGGCTTCCAACATATATAAAAACATAATAAAACATTAAACATCAACAAGCTTCTCTATACAGGACTGCCTTGAGATGTCTTCTAAAGGTTATCTAGTTACTCATCTCCTGAGCTACAGCCCTTTTCCCTACTAAATAAATAAAACATAGGGTTTTTTCCTTGTCTTATTCCCATGCTGGGGACGGGGGACTTGATGTTTATTTTCATCCGTGTCTTCCTGGATGAAATTAAAAATTGAGCTTGAAGTCACATCTCTAAAATGCGATGTTGTATCAGAGGATTTATATGCCCCACCCTTCCATTAGTAGCATGTTGTTGCTAACAATATAGTCCAGCAATAAAAAATACTGGCAACAAAGCAATGTATGCAAAGTAGCAGTGTCAGCATGGAAGTTAATTACCGTATTTTTCGCTCTATAGGACGCACTTTTCCCCCTCCAAAAATGAAGGGGAAATGTGTGTGCATCCTATGGGGCGAGTGCAGGCTTTCGCTGAAGCCTGGAGAGCGAGGGGGGTCGGTGCGCACCGACCCCTCTCGCTCTCCAGGCTTCAGGAAGTTATCCGCTAGCCGTGGGAGACGCAGCTCCCCCACAGCTAGCGGAGACCTTGCCGGCACCCAGAAGCTTGGGGCGCGCTGAGCTCAGCACGCCCCAAGCTTCGGGCTTAGCGCAGCGCTCTGCTAGCCATGGCTCCCACGGCTTGCGGATAGCAGCCTGTTCTGGGGGCTGGGGTCAGGGGAAGCTTGGGATTCTGGGGGGGAAATAATTTTTTCCCCTTTATTCCCCCCCAAAAAAACTAGGTGCGTCCTATGGGGCGAAAAATATGGTATATTACTAAGACCTGGGCAAACAAAAAGCCCTAACCACAATTAATTAGGGAGTAACACTTTGCCTATTTCTCCACTATCACCAAACTCCTTTGCCCCCAACGATATGAAAACATGAGATCCATAAACTACTCTTTCTTGGTCAAATTGGAGCCACTGCATTTTTTAAATCAAACAAGAATTCATCTCCTTAAACCAGGACTTAATGTTGGCTAGGAAGGAAGAGATTATAAGTGCCTTCATAGTCAGAAGAGTTCAAAGGATCCGAGGCTCCACTCTAAATGCAACTGACAGGCTTTGAGGATGTTGCTTGAGTAGTGTTGCTATCCTAAAATATAGTAGCATTGCACAGATGAAACCAAACTAATTGTGGTGGCTGGTATTATTTATTAAATTTATATACCACCATTCTTCAAAAGTTCACACATTTATATACCACCATTCCTCAAAAGTTCACAGGGCAATTTAAAGTATAGGTAATAAAACTTCACAAATAGCTGTTATGCAGTCCAAACCTATTCACATTTACATATGAGTAAGCTGGTTACTAGTCTCTACCCATGGAAATATGCATTTGCCAACTGAGGAAAGCACTTCATACACCTGTCAAAATGGGCACTAGTCCATGGAGCTCGATGCCACAATATATCTGCTTATACTACAAGATTATTTATTGCTGTTTTTTTGTTGCAGCAAATGTGGCTAATACCTTATAATTACATGCTTACGAGGTTACATGTTTACAAACTCTTGCAAGTCTATATTTGTTCAAGATACTGGGATCATTTGAAGGTGCGGGAGTGGTTTGGTAAATAAAAAATTATCTGGTTTAATCAGTGGCATAAACCAAGTAAAATTCTTGATTGCCAGTGGGAGAAGTTGTATAACTTTGTGATATTGTAATTGCAATTTCTCTCACCCCCACATAAGTGAGACTTGGGGCATTGGGTCTGGTGTTGGTGTAACAGTGCTTGTTTCTTAATTCTCTTCTACTTGTGTGACAGCGTGGGAAATCTTTACCTATTAAGGGCAAGTCTCAAACTAGCTATCTGTAATCTTGCTCCTTTAGGATTAATTTCAAATAATTATTTAAAATCATTCTCCCAAGATTATGTAGGATTTATGGCTCTTCGGGTTTGTGTGCATCTGTGTTAGAAAATGAATGTTTGAACTTACTATTGGCATTTCCAATTTGTTTCACTTCAATATGCAGTTAAGATGCTATTTATTTGAATGTGTTAGATTCCCTTCCCTCCCTGGATGCAATTAAGCATAGTCCTTGATTGGCCAACATGTTAAACTCTTTTGCACTCTGGATATTGCCTACAACAGCAGAATTTCTTGGCTAAATCCCAGAGTTGAAACTTGGATCTCATCATCCTTTGGCCGTTGAATCTTCTGAGAATGTTCCCATTCACCTCCTAACTCTTCACATCTTATGATAGTCATTCTAGTTTGTGACACAACACGATAAAAGCAGTCCACCAGCATCTCAGTTAAGCCTCCAGCCTCTGATGTGAAACCTGCCAGGCTGCCATACAGACTTAATGGGCTCCATTTAGCTTGGTGGGTTACAGTTCTGGTTGAACATTTTGCTTGACAGGCCCATTTTACTTTATTGCTTTTTGGTCTGTTTGGTTTGTGATTGCAATTCCTTTGCAATTTTAGTCAAAATGTTTGGGTTGTATACACAGATGGTGAATGCACAGGGGTTTGGGCTCTGGCTCTGGTGTGGACAGCCCTGGGTTTGGGATCTGGCATGGGTAGTCCGGGCAATATAGGCTCAGGTTTGAGTGCAGACTCTTGAAATATGGCAGCCTAAACTTTGGGCGACCTCCCCTGAAAATGCTCAAAGTTGTACTGTTTGATGTTTAAAATATCAATTTTAAATTTTGGGTTAAAAAAATAGGGGTCGTCTGATACCTGGGGGTGTCTTATATACAGAAAAAATTGGTACTTACATCCAGATTATTTCTCTCCCTGTCCCCGCCAAAAAAAAAAAGAATAGCAGAAAGAGGAGGGTAATGATAAAGCGGGATATCAAATCCAAACTCTTCTTCTAATATAATAGTAATATATTTTTTCAATTTAAATAGAGGATTAACAATGAAAATCAGACTGATTAGGATTAAGTATCAATCACTGGAGGCAATAATACCAACAGTACATTTCTATCATTTTGCACCAAGTCCCTCCCTATCAGGGATGAGTATCATTCAGTTCTGAATATGTGGAAACCAAGAGACAACTCCTCTTAGGTTTTTCACAAGTTACCTTCAAGGAGGATGTGCTAAGGTATATTGTGAATGAAGCAATGCCTCTAGCTGTGCCTCTGACACTCCCTTTTATATAAATTTGCAAGGCGGATACCACCTGCCCTTAAGGATGAGTCTTGCCACAGTTCACAGGTACGCCTCAGATGAAATTGATTCCCAGCTGCCCTCAGGGCGTAATATAGAAACTCAGTTATTTTGCTTATGTTAAGGAGCTAAACAGTTCTTGGCCTACTTTGCCACTAAAATGTGATCCAAACCTGTTTACACCCTTTCGTTGTAAAATCTTGCACTTTAGAAGTTTTGTTTCCTGATAACCAAGGTTTAATTGAAGAAACAATTTGATGTTTTGGTCCCAATAGAAAGTACTTTGTTTGCAAACAGGAAAAACAACTTAAATATTTACAATTTACATTTGTTGAACAAATTCTACATTTGCAGGCTGTATAGAGAACAGCAATTTAAAGACAAAAAGGTAATGCTATATAAACTTTCATTTCTCACAATTAAAAACCCACAATAGGAGCAGGTTTCAATAAAATATCACTTAATTCTGTAGGAAAAATAACCTTTTGCCCTGGAGCACTATGGTCTTAACCAGCGGTGTAAGGAGAAACACTGCATGGGTCTACTGAACCTCTCTGAACCTGGTTTCACATTTTGTGAGTTTCCCGCTACTACAGTGGTCATTGAGGAATTAATCTGGTCTCTTCCTTCTGCAGGTTACTGCTCTATTCCTTCTGGAGAAGAGGCCACTATCTTATCTAGTAGAGCTGCCTCAACAGACTCACAATCCATTTAGTAGAACTGGCTCCCTTTGTGACAAATTGGCAATAACTTTGATCTAAATAGGCAGCATCCCTGTAAGCTTTCCGGGAAGCTCCAGAAACTGAGCTGAGACTTGAGGAAGCAAGTGTTTATTAAGTAAAGCAAACATTTGCAATGAGACTAGAGGTGAAGCTTTCTCTGAAGCAGAGGGAATCATCGAGGGGGAGAGACTGATATAATGAGTGAAAGAAAAGGGAAGGAAAGTCGAGACGAGAGAAAGGCTTGTTACCTACCCCTGGTTTGCTGATAGGCACTGAGAAGGTGAGGGAGCATCCTCAGTGGCAGATAAAGCAAGGTGTTCTCAGGCTATTCTTGGACACCTGTTTGGCAGGGGAACAAAGAACGGGGGTGGCTATCCCAGGCTGCAGTAGGTTTTCACTGCGTAGGACTGCAGGATAATTGATTGAAAAGATGACATCCAGCTGAGAGCTTCAAGAGTGGGTTGAGCATCATGGCAGGTCTCGAAAGCATACCAATCATAGCAGTCTAAAGACAGTTATACTTGCAAGAAAATAAAACACAAGGTTGTTGCATGGGAGAATAAAAGGTGGAGGAGCCAGAGCTATTTTGGGTTGTAGATACATGGTGCTTGTGGCAGATTAAGTACCCCATGATGGTAGTGATAGCTCATTCAGGAATGAAAACCCATTGTTGACGAGAGAAGCCAATTCCATTCTGTTGAATTTCCAATCTAGAGAAAAATGAGAAAATGATTAATATGCTTGAATGATTATGGATTGTATCAGTGCTTTTTTTCTTTTTAAAAAATGTTTAGGGGTACTCTCATTTGCCTACTAATATTGAAATACTGCCCCTCAATGTGGCCAAACTTTAGATTCACAAAATGTTTAGGGGTATGCATATCCCTGTGTCCCCCCAGAAAAAAACACTGGGTTGTATCCAGTGATGTTTCTGTGTGAGTGAAATGGACTTCCATTCGTGCAATGGAAACAATCTGCCCTGCTGCATAACCCCAATATCTCCAAAGGGTTGTGGTACCCTCTATAACAGATTTGGGGAGGGTGCAGGAGGCTGGAGAAGCGAAGACGGGCAAGTCCTTCTGTGCAAATGACATTGAATTTGACCCCGTGTTTTGTTTAATTGAAATAAATCTCTAGGGTTGTTGGCAAGAAGAGAATTTAAGATTTTTAGCAAAATATTGCAAAGGTTTGCTAATAGAAGTACTGTACAGAAATTATTTCAAATGTGATTCCCTTGTCTTCCACCTGAATACATACGGAAATTGTATAATACTTGCTTCACCCCAGAGGTATAGATGGGAATAGTTTAAGGGTGGATTGGGGTGGGACAAATGTGGCAACTCTCTAGGGTGGCCTTTCACTATTTCAACAGGTTGTAGCTGTTGCAATCTCTGTTTGCATCTTGCTATATCACAAGTAGATTACTGACAGCAAACGGGCACATACATGTATGTGTGATTGTGTCACATCTTCAGAAGAGTTGCTTGACTGGCTTTGTGGGAATATACAGGATTTTGGCTTTTTTTAAGCTAGGGAAAGGGCAAATACCTGTTCTTGCCCATCAAGTTACTTAATGGGTCCCCCCCCCCATAATCTAATGCATTTACTTCAAAGTAAGTCCTATTGAGTCACTTGATTTCCCCCCTAAATGTATATGATTAGGGTAGAAACTTGAGAGAGCAATTGCGTGGCATGGCAAGATCCACCGAGATGCAGTGGGCCTCTGGCTCACTCAGTTGATTTCTGGCTTATTTGGCATTATGTTCCCAATCCCAGCTCAGCTAAATATATGTGGGTGTAACATGCTCAGCTGAACCTGATGTGGCTTAGCAACCCAGCATAAAACACTAGTTTAAATACTTGTTTTCCCTCTCCCAGTCTTAGGTAGAACAGTAGCATATACAGTGGTACCTCAGGTTAAGTACTTAATTCGTTCCAGAGGTCCGTACTTAACCTGAAACTGTTCTTAACCTGAACAGTTAACTTTAGCTAATGGGGCCTCCTTCTGCTGCCGTGCCGCCGGAGCCCGATTTCTGTTCTCATCCTGAAGCAAAGTTCTTAACCTGAAGCACTATTTCTGGGTTAGCGGAGTCTGTAACCTGAAGCATATGTAACCTGAGGTACCACTGTATGCTGCTAAGTGGGATTTGGATCTCATGTAACTTTACACTGGCTCTACACCAGCTTGCTTTACACCAATTTAAAGGTGTAAAAGTACATACATTGTCTCTATTTTCAGACCATAAAGTCCATTTTACAGATCAGTTATATTTGATGTGAGACTTAATATTGTATACAGTATAAGGTTGGGGGATAAGAGAGGTGGGAAGAAAAGAGGGGCATAGTTGAACCCAATGTGTTTTGACTATACACAATTTTGTCTTTAGGCGCAATCCCAGAATATAACACTTGCATAAATTGTGGATTTACTGTATTACTCTTTCATTGAAAAAATTATTTAACAAAAATTATATGCTATTTGATTGTAAGAAGACACTACAGCAATATAAATAGCATTAGGTAACATTTGTTACCTTTTGTATTCAACACTGACTTTTCTTTTTCTAGAAATGCAGGAAGAAGATTTAAGTGAAAATGGTATGTTTGTTGCTTCTATTATGAGTAGGGTTCAAGACCTGAAAAGCAAATATAAAAATGACGACAATACTACAGCTGAGCTTAACATCACCAAGGCATCAGTGGATACAACAGGTATGTAGTATTTTGTGACTGCTGATTGGTAGTGCTTTCAAAGCCCTTTATGCAGCTCTTCCAAAGTGTCTGACAACCAGATGTTTCTGAAATGCTACACAAACCACTTTGGAAGCTCTGTGATTGCTGCTTGGGGCACGCTGACCACACAACTTGCAACTTGCTTCTTGCAAGTTGCTTCCTAAATGCTTAACAATTAGCTAGTTGCTGGGTATTTGAGAAGTGCTTCAGAAGCGACTTGGCAATTTGGGGGGGGGGATGAGGAGCTTCTTTTTTAAAAAGGAGCATTTTTATTTCTTTCCTGAGGAAACAGTTTGAACTCAAAGTGGATCCCTCAGCACTTTGAATACACTTCTTTTTCTGATGTGGGAGAAATGCTCCAATTTTAAGAGTATTTCCCCTTCTGCGCAGACTTCAAAGGGGTTTCCATTGTTCTGTTTTGCTGAGATTATTTTATCAGAATTTTTGTGTCTCTAGTGATCATATTTGCAGAGAAGCTTGGTGCTTTTTAAGACTTGGATAATTGTTTGTTTCATTTGGTTTGCTAGCACCCTTCTTAAATCCTTCTTGCAACTCAGTTCTGTGAAGCCACTTCAAGTCCATGCCACTGGATGGCTTGTGCCATGGCATGTGGAAAATAAGAACACTTTTGGCAAGTGGAACACAACTGACATTTTGGTGTTGTATAATTTCTGTTGTTGTTGTTGTTTGTTGCTTGCTGTGGTGCCTTTCAAAACAAAAGGTAGGTTTTCCCATTCTAGGTCAGAAGGTAGTAGCCTGGCTATTCCTAGAGTGATGAATCAAAATGTTGGAACAAAAAGAAACTAAAACGTGTGTTGTTTTAATGGTTCCTTTAGCTGTTTGTAGACAATACTGCATCTTGTTCTTTATAACAAAAATCTTAACAATGCTTTTCTCTTGGGTTTTTTTTAGATAACTCTGGAACAGTTAATCAGATTATGATGACTGCAAATAATCCTGAAGATTGGTTAAATCATTTGCTTAAACTGGAGGCTAAGTGCACTCCTCAGGCTGACATCAGCTTGTTAAATAGACTGATTGGTTGTTACAGGCAAGCAGTTGCATCATTGTCTGCAGAAAAATACCATCAGAATGAAAGCTATGCTCGCATCTTGGTTAGATTTGCAGAACTGAATGCGTAAGTATTCATATCTGGCAAACAGAAAGTTTCAACATTTGTCTTTTACCCTCACTGCAACTACAACTCCTTAATCTTTGTATAGAAGATGATTCTGTTGCTTACAATAGGGAGCTAGTTGGACATTTATTGACCACTGTATGACTCATGATTGCAAGGATTGGGGAGATATTGCTGGAGCTGATATGGCACAGAAAGGCATGGGATAGTGTATCAGTGGAAAAGTTAACATTTTAATTAGAAGTACCCAGAGTTCAATGTAGAACAGAAGTTTATTTCCGTCTGGTTTGATTTTGTGACCTATGTCAATATCCAAGACTATGGTATAGGACTACCTCTGTCTAAATTCTGCAAGGAAGAGTGCATCCAGGATGGGATTTTTGACTGGAAAGAGTGAGTACAGATGATTTGCAGGCTACCTCGTTTGCTGTACAGTATGTATTGTGATGCATACTAACCTCTGGTTGAAAACAATTTAATTTTCTTTGAGCTAATTTGTAAGCACTGCAAAATTTAGGTGGCATCACCCTTTCCCAGTAAACAAATATCATTTGCATGCATGTGTGAGGTGAATGATTGAAACACTTGCTTCAAACCATTGTTTCTTTGCAGCACTGGAGACCCAGAAGAGGCACGTGATCAGTTTCATCTTGCCAGACTAACCTGCAGTAAATTTTCTTTTGTTCATGTGGCTTTTGCACAATTTGAACTCTCTCAAGGTATGTGGATACAGATTTACTCAAAATTTGGCATGGCTAAGCTTTGTTACTGACCACATTTCCTATCCTGGATAATGGTTGTAAAATGCTAATAACTGTTATTTATTTTTTAAAGTCATACCCACACACACCCCATTTTAGCACAAAGTTCATTATTTCGTATTTTTTAAATTAGGAAATCTGAAAAAAGCTAAACAGCTGCTTGAAAAAGCTGCAGAGGTTGGAGCACTTCCAGTAGAAATGTTGGAAATTGCTGTAAGAAACTTAAGTTTACAAAGAAAGCAGCTACTTTCGGTTGAAGACAAAGAGAATTTGACAGGTGAGTCTGAAGCAGACTATAGGGTGAAATTGACTGTTGCACTAAGGTGATCGTATATCAGCCCAAGCAGTTCTCCCCTCTTCTGCTATTGCATGCTTAGTGTTCTGCTAGCCCCTCCCCCCCCGAGCCGATGGGAGGGGGCTTGGGGGAGGAAAGGAGGGAAAGCCCCTTTGCACTCGTGGAACTTGGTGTGCTGTGTCCTGCAAATTTAGTTGAATCTGGTTTACTTGATTTAGCTGAATCTGGCCCATTTTGTTGAAATTAAAAGGCTCCTCCTCCCATGAGCCTGGCTTCCCACTTTCCTGCCCTATCTCCATATATCCTGTTTCCTCCCTCCCGTGTGCCATATTTCTTACCTTTCACACTTGAATCCAAGAGTCAAGCCACCATCAGTCCTTCGCTTTTCCAACCAGTTCAAGATAGAAGGTGGGAGAATATAATCTTTCTATGTTAAGTTTGGAGTCATGATCAATATAACATAGACATTCATTCAAGTGTTGTATTCAATCTAATCCTTGTTGTATTGGGAAAATAAACTCCTTAAAGATCACTACAGTGTGGTTAAAAGGTATATAAAGCCTGCATTGTTCTCCATGTTGTAAATCAAATACCCAACTTTTGGTATTTAAACAACTAAAATGTTTAATTTTTTCTCTTAATAAATTATATGTTTACAGCTCTAAACTCTCATAATGAAGCTGGAAACTTCCCGAATAGGAAAATAAATGTTGATTCTAATGAGATTTCTGCCAGTACTCATAGTTCTTACCATGGGTAAGTAAATCCAAATATTGTGTGGAATTCTTTTTATTTTATTTCCAAGTGCTGTGGTACAATTAGAACTGTCCAACTCTTTTTTTCAGGGAGAAAAAGTATTCTCCTCAGGAAAGTGAACGCAAACCATTGAAGCAATTAAATAAGTCTAACAAGGTAGGCCTGTTTAAACGTTTGTGTATTCTTGTACTTGATTTTTTGCAATTGAGTTGAGTTCTACTTCCACTTCCATTTCCGTTTTTAGATGCGTCCGTTTGGAAGAGTTCCTTTCAGATTAGTAAGTGATGATGAGGATGACTCTGTGGGGATGGATATTCCATGTGCAGCTAGTATTGCAAACAGGTACAGTCCCTTTTAAACTCACAAACACTTAAGTATCTGTTGATTGAACAAAGATATAAAGCACAGTCCATTATTCTGGTGCGTGAACTTGTGGCTCACTGCAAAAGGGAATGGAGGGGTAGATGTATCATTATATAGGATGTACACCAGAGATTTCCATTGAGAATAGTGGCCAGTATGCACTGATCTATGCACGCCCAACATCCAGCCAAAAGGAAGGATGACGGTTTTATTAAGTTATTTATTAGTCTACTCAAGAAAACAAATAGTCCATATACAGATTTTCAACTGTTATGTTCCCCATAGTAAACATAGTAAACAACTCTGATTTATGGAATGCTCTTTGCCTAGCACTAGCTGTCATCATTTGGGGGCTGGGCAAAAGACATTTTTGTTTTCCCAGGATTTTTAGCAGCACTAATTTAATTGTACTCCAGTAGTTATGCAATTTTTATAATTTTAATTGTTTTACTTGGTTTTGAATTGCTTTGTGGCTTTCTTCTTAGTGGCAAGCAATAGATGCGTTTAAGAAGGCTAAAGCTCTGAGTGTCAGCAGTGAAAATTATTCCTCCCAATTCTGAACTGCACAGGTGGGGCATGGATTGTCTTGGTAGAGTTCCTTATCCCCTTCCAAGCTCCAAAGTATGAAATAAGCTGAGCTGGTTAGGATGGGAAGCATTTTTCCCACCTCACTTTTCTGCAGAGAAGAGTTGGTAGCTCTTGCAGCTACTGCTTAATAGGACTCTACTGCCAACATCAGCTAAAAACCACATATTTGCATCCTCTCTGAAGGGCAGGTGTAAAGTAAGGTTACCAGACATCCTCGTTTCCTGGGGACAGTCCCCGGATTTATAAATCAGTCGCCTGACAAAATCCATTGAAGTTGAAAAGTGTCCCCGGATTCATTGAAAAACATCTGGTAACCATAGTGTAAAGGGGCATCCTGGAGCTGATGGTTAATAATGGGGTTCCAAGCTCCTTTGTTGACCAACCAATAGCAGCAGCTTTAAATAAAATGTAGAAAATATTTAAAACTGCAAGCAGCTACCTGTAACGTGGTTGATGCATGCATGGGACAGCTAGTGCTAGTTGCTGAGACTGCACTGTGTCTGTCTCTGTGAATTTGAGAGGTTTAGTTCTGAACATTTATTATCTACCGTAAGTTTATGTTTAGCCTGACAGATGCTCTTTCTCCCACATTTCAAATCATTAGAGTTTCACAAGCTTTGCTTTTACATCCCTACTGGGGTCTTCTGATTTGTCGTACGCCATTTGGGTTTGTTCTTAATAATGGCAACATTTACTGCAAGGGATTCTGTAATGCATAAATGCCAGTCTTCTAATTTTAACATGATGCTATGCAATTGTTTTCTGTGCTTATACCTGAGCAGAGTTGGGTATTTGTACTTTCCTGGACAAATGCAGATCAACTTGTGCGGGCTTAGTGTTAACAGACAATTAATGTTTTGTTTAAAAAATTAGGAAAATATCTGACAGCAATTTGAGCCAGTTGCCACTGTGTGAGTCAAAACCTAATGGAAGCGATATACCAGGAGACTTGAAGGTAATTTGAATGTTCTTACTCAAGTTAATGGTCATGGTTGATAAGATTGCAAGTGGGGGGTTGCAGAAACAGGCTCAGAATGTGTAGACAAAGTAGGAGTTTAGTAGCACCATGATAAAAAAACAGATTACCTTGGTATTAAATGTGGAAATACAAAGTAAGCAAACTACTCACTGCTGCTACTGAGGGTGGTTTCCCTCCTTGCCTCTTTCAGACATACACTAAGTGCGCAACATACTCTCATTTAACTTGTGTGCGTGACAATCAATCAATATGAAAGAAAGGGCAAAAAGGACTTGGTGTTCCAGGAAAAATGAATTTGGTAATCCCACCTGCCATTGAATCATTTCATCTGCAAACTTCCTTAAGCTTCCACTGCTCACAATCCATGGAACCAAGAGTGCAGGAGCAGGCCATGAAAATCATGTTCTTCCTCCTGACATGGCTTAAACTAGCTGGGGAAAAATTTGCATGTGAGCGGGAGGATATGGGAGTAGGAGCATGCAATCATTCTTTCTCCTTCTGACCTCATTCAAGACTCCATGACCACCTTTCCCATTTTAAAATCCCAGTGAAGTTACAACATGCAATTTGGGAAGCTCCTTATTCATTTCTCTCCCCCCCCTCCCCAAGGGACTAAGCCAGAGTTTCCAAACTTTTCTTGTTGGTGACACACTTTTTAGACATGCATCGTTTCACGACACAGTAATTCAATCTTACTAGCAAGCCGGAAGTTAAATTAACCCCTTTCCAGCTCCTGGAGGAGCATGGGGAGAGTTTGCATGACACAACTGCACACTGCTGCTGACACACTAACGTGTCACAACACACAGTTTGGAAAGCTCTGGACTAAGCAATGCATGCTTGAGTGTCATTTGTGCGTTAAGGTAACAATGAAACGAGTCACTTTATGTAGATGTTGCTATTTATGTGCAGTAGTTTGAAAAGTTTGTGGTTTAGAACCTTTCTCTTTGGGCCCTTAGAGGAGGCACTTTTAATATTAAACATAAACAAATTGTTCTTAGCAACACCTTTCAGTTATCATTTAAAATGTTATTCAAACAAATCAGATTGGGCCTATGGAAATGTTCACAATATGAATGGCTGTTAACAAAAGGAAGTCACAGCTTAATGTTAATACTACTTTTTAAGTGTTCAAAGCACTCCTTTTTTATTACCCTTACAAAATACAAACATTGATAAACTTATCCCCATATTGTAGATGAAAACAGCCAAATTAGCTAGCCTAAATGTCGGCAGGAGCAGGCAGAAAGCAGATCTGGATCTCTGCTTTATTGGCAAGGCTTTCTGACTCTCAATAGTTGGTCAGCAGCAAGTAGGAAAGAGTTCTCTGCCATGGTTGGTGGCATGTCTTGGTATTCCTTGCCTGTTCATCTTTGAACAAGTCTTTGTGAAGCTTTGCTGGACAGTTTAGAGTTGTTAGAATTTCTAACTTATGAGTTGCAGTAGATCCGTAGATTCACTCCCTTAACTATTATTATTTTGCATCTAACTCCTCCCACCTCTTTTGCCACTTTTTTGCACCTTGGACCTATCAACCATGGGGTTCTAGTTTAAAAATAAAGTAGTTCCCACAAGCTTGAAGTTTGCCCACCTGTCTCTTTGTGAGTTCATGACTGAGGTGAGATTTCAATCGAGGATATCCATTCTTAGCTTCTACACTAAACCAAACCTTAAGTGGGTGGCAGCCCATAGAATTGGTGCGCTGATGTTCTAGAACTGATGAGCTGCTTCTCAAAGCAGCTTGTGCCATTTTATGTGACAGGAAAGAAATGAAGCAAGGTTGGGGAAACTGTTCTGAACTGGAGATCATGTTGCCATTCAAATTGGCCAGTTTGCTGACTAAATATGCAGAAGCATCAAACCAAGGCATTTGCACAGATTTACTGACACAAATCTCAAGAGTTCTCCCATATGCAGATATTATCAGTGTCATTTCTCATCTTTCAGTTTTGAAGATAAGGATGCATTTTGTCAGGATGCAAGCAGTTGAAGATTATAAGACACAAATTTCAGAGTTTGCTCCAATAGAAGATAAAACTGTAAAAGCTGTTTCTAGTGTCTGTCTTGTTATTGCAGTCAAGTTATAGTTCACTTCCCAAGAACTCAACAAAGCCACCCAGAGTGGCTGGATATAAATAATAAAACAACAATCTGACGTTTAGAAGACATCTGAAGGCAGATGTCCTGTATTGGGAAAATTTTTAGTGTCTGATGTATTACAATTTTTATATGTGCTGTAAGCCGCCCTGAGTGGCTGGGGAAACCCAACCAGATGGGTGGGGTATAAATAATAAAATAATAATTATTACTATCATCATCACCACCACCATCAAGATTGTGCAGGAGAATAAGCAGGCTAGGATCCTTCAGTTTTAATTCTATATTAAACCATGGAGTCAGCTGAGTGTGTGGCTATCTTTTTTCTTGGCTTTGTTATAAAAAAACTCTTCTTCTTTTTTAAGCCTTTACCAAGCAGATGGTTAATGGAATTGCAGCCACCAGATGATGAGAACTCAGAAGTAGCTACCAATTCAGCTCCAACCTTAAAGAATAAATATGGTTCTACTTATGCTGGTAAACAAAAAGGTTTGTTTTAACTCTGTGGGATTGGACTGACGTGGGTATCTCGGTAGATTTTTAACTTTGGCATTTGTGGATTGTTCATTCTGCACTTGATTAAAGTAGCCAGAGCATAGTTGGCTTAGCTGAAAATTAGAAAAGAAAATGAAAAGAGGCTACCTTTTCCCCCTCCAAAGCATTACCCTCTGAATGTAGTTTTTGTTGCTTGCCCTAGAGTCCCATACAGTGGTGCCTCGCAAGACGAAATTAATTCGTTCCTCGAGTTTTTTCGTCTCACGAATTTTTCGTCTTGCGAAGCACGGTGTCGAAAAAGTTTTGGAAAAGCTTCAAAAATCACCAAAAACCTCAAAAAGGCTACCACACCGCGTTCTATGAGTTGCTCCTCGAAGTCAAGTCGCAACTGTATTAAAGGTGTTAAGAAAAAGGAAACAAACTTGCAAGACGTTTTCATCTTGCAAAGCAAGCCCATAGGGAAATTTGTCTTGCGAAGCAGCTCAAAACCCGCAAACCCCTTTCGTCTAGCGATTTTTTCGTCTTGTGAGGCATTTGTCTTGCGGGGCACCACTGTATTTTAGATCCTCTGTCTCCATTGTAACTTGAGGCCACTGCAGAAGTTCAGTTTGCCCAGTGCATCTCCCCTTCCCCTAAGGATGACTATAGCTCCTACCACCCGCTACTCCTTTCTCCCAGCCCACCACATGTATAAATTCAGTAAGGCTTAACAGCACTTTTAGTCTATTCATGGTAACTTTTTTGTGCTCCTTGTGTAGTCCAACCTCTTCCTTTTCTGAATATCTTGCTGTAAACGCCACCAAGTTCTTTTGGATAACTGGAACTATTGTTTTAGAAACTGAGGAGCACCATAAGGAGCCAAGTACCACAGAACCAAGCTGCCTAGAAAGACTACAGCACCCCTCTGTTCCTCTTGAAAATGATGAAAAGAAAGAGTTAAGATTAAATTGTCGTGCATCTGCAAATAAGTGGTTTAATCTTGAAGCAATGCACAAAACAAACTTGGAGGTAATTTTATTGACTTATATAAGTGATTTTTTGTTATGTTGTCTTCATTGTCATTAGTACTGAAATGTAAAAAGTCCACCTTGCCTTGTTTGCAGTGATACTTTAGCCACCCTGAAATCCCTTTTTGAGTAGGATAAAAGTTGTATAAAGAAATGTGCTCTTGTACATTGGAACTTCTGCTCCCTCTCTTGTTCCCCTGCACCCCATGAAATCTGTTCCAGGTGGTTGGAAACCCCAGAACAGATTTTGGGAGCACATGGGGAGGAAGGATTTTCATTGCAAAAGTGGAAGGCCTTCCATGATCAACTTCACTGGATACAATCCTTAGTGTAATACTTTAGTGGTATATCATGTTCATTCAGTCTCTCATTGCCAGGAAGCCGTTCACAGCTGTAAATTAAATCTTGTTTTTAGTCAGCGGCATTCAAAGATGGCACTAGCAAAGAGGCATCTTTGAAATACAAATATAAAATTTGTATTGGTAGTGCAGCTAACCAGTAAAGCAGTAGTCTTCAAGACATATGTGATATAGGCCTATAATTTAAATCCCAGTATTCCCATCTCTAGCAAGCTAGAATTGCTTTGAATATGGTATTGTGTGCACAGGCTTACTATCAAAACCTCCTAAAAGTACTTGGTGCTTGCCTAGTGTTTAGATATGCATGACACATCGCATGCAAATGCTAGTACAAACCATAATATTCAATGGATAAGCAGAGCTTTGAATTCCAGAAATGTGTGCAGTTCAAAGATCAAGTGAAATTGCACCTTTGAGGGGCTCCCATCCAAGTACTAACCAGGCCTGACCCTACTTAGGTTCCGAGATCAGATGAGATTGGGCGTGTTCAGGGTAGCATGGCCATAGACAAGGATTTTCATTGCAAGAAAATGGAAAAGCAAAACCATCCCCTCGTAGTTCGAATGGCAAGCAAAACTAATAGAGTACTTACAATTAGCAAGGAGAATGGGGGCAGTGAGAGGAAATTCAACACAAGAAGTAAATAAGGAATGGTCAGTAATTAAGGAATATCTCAAAGGGTACTGCGATAATAAATGCTTTCTGTCAGATACTGAATGAGCCATGCAATATAAAGTATTTGTTAGATAGTTACATTAACGAAAAACAACTTCACACAACTGTTTAAATAATAGTTTAATTGTAAATTAGTACAATGGGTAGAGTCGGAAGTTTCTTTTCTTTGTTGATTCAAACAGTGAATAAACACAGTGAATGTTATTTTGTTGGTATTGCATGTATTTTAAGAATCTGTCTAAAAAAATCTTCAGTAAATTTAAAAAAGAAAAAAAAAATTCACCTTTGATTTCCACTTAAATTTTATTTAGCAAGCACTCACTAGTATGTGGATTTTATATGATGTATGCTTACTTGAGAACTGATGACATTTCCTCCATTTTATAGGGAAAAAACTCAAGTGCTGAACAGCCAGCTTTTCAAGTTTCTAAAAGATTTTCACCACCAGAGCCAATTTTTCGAAAACTTTCACCGCCAGAGACTGCATCAAAGATAAACAGCCAGTCACTTGTTGGCCCAGTAGCTAGCAACAACACACTGCGAGATTACATGGCCTGGTAATGTGTGTGTGTGTGTGTGTGTGTGTGTGTGTGTGGTGGTTTATTTTTTCAATTCTATTTTAAATTTTGATGGAATTTGCTTTTGTGCTGTTTAAGCAAGCTAGTGGTTATATGTACTAAATAGAAGTGTGCATCTTCAGTGCTGGGTAAAGCATTTATAGAGTGCCTGAACTTGAAATAACATCCCTCATCAATAATTCTGCATGGCGTAAAAATGAAGCAGTAGTAGTAACAGTAGTTTGATTTATTGTCCACCCTTTACCCTAAATGGCTGCGAGTCACAACAATTTAAAATGCATTAAAAACAATTTAAAACAAATTCCAATCACAGTGCCAATCTAACCACCCACGAGGGTCTGCACAGAAGGAGTTGGCCTTCCAGATATTTGGGGCCTAAGTCATTTAGGGCCTTAAACATTAACATGAGCTCCTTGAATTGGGCCCATTGGCAACCAATGCAGTTGTTTTAAAATAGTAGGGGTTATATGAGATCTAAAGGGAACCCCAGCTAGTAAACTGGCTGCTGTGTTTTGGATCAGTTGAAGTTTCTGAGTTGTCTTCAAGGCCAGCTGCACACAGCATATTGCAAGAATCCAGTTTGGAAGTTACCAGAGCATGGTGGAGTACAGTGGTTCAGTAATTTCTGCCCGAAAGGGGCTGTAGTTGGCAGACCAGCTGTGTCTGGAAAAGTGACTCCTTGCCAATGAGGCCACCCGAGCCTTGCAGTGACATCTGGAACAGGCCATCTGCCCTTCTCCTGCACTTGAGAACTTGGGACACATGACTCCTTGTTTTTTTCAGCATCAATTTATTGGCCAACATCCAAGCACTCATCTTAACACCTCAACCTCCTCTTCCAAGTCAGGGGAAGAGAAGGATTGAGCTGGGTGTCATCTTTGTATCGATAACCTCTTACTAGAAGTACATGCGCTTCAAATTAAGATTAAATTTAATATTTTTTGGAGATGTTTGGGCAGTTTTTTGGAGATGTTTTTGAGCCAGCTTTAAACATTACATTCAACTTCAAACATTGTGACTTGGATAAAAAATTAAGCTACTGGTTAAATACATGGTTGATTGCGGGGTGGGGGTGGGGAGTGTATTGCTGCTTGTGCAAGGATTGTAATGCTCAAATGCCTTTGACAGTTTCAGTACTCCAGTCGTAACGAATAATTTTCTTCACCTGAGTAAGGACACCACACCATACAACCAGCTTTCCTGTTTGCAAGCTTGTACTCCCTCAACTCCATTCCAAGTGCGTACTGGATTACCGGTAACCTTTCTAAAATAAATGACTCTGAAAGTGCATTATGAGATAATGAAGGAAACTGATCCATAGTGGGTGCAACCCATTCTTACGGACAAGCAAGCAGTTAGAAATTTTTATTGCTTTTATCACTTGTTGTTTGCTGTCCTGAACTCCTTTGAGAGGGATGGTGGGATATAAATTTAAGAAAGAAAGAATGTACATTTAATGTTTCATAACATGGTTGTCTTGTATTAAATATGTAACAAATTTCTGTTTTGTTTCTGGGCTAACAGTTTTGATGCTATGCTCTTTAAGCTGTGCTTGTAATCTGCAACGTGTTGACAATTTTATGTCAGTCCCACAAGAAATACCTGAACATACTAGTAAGCTAGAATATTAAATACGGTGGACGCTCGGGTTGCAAACGTGATCCGTATGGGATGCACGTTCGCAACCCACAGCAGCGCGTCTGCGCATGCACGGGTTGCGATTTAGTGCTTCTGCGCATGCGCAACTGCCAAAACCCAGAAGTAACCCGTTCCGGTACTTCTGGGTTTCAGCGGTCCGTAGCCTGAAAAAACGCAACCTGAAGTGTCTGTAACCCGAGATATGACTGTAAATATCTAACATGTTGCTTTTGATGTGTATTTTTTTAAATTCAGATTTCAACTCCTTTACCTAAAAATGATTGCATCAGTATTAAAGGAAAATGGTACACTGTGTTGAAACAAATCGGCAGGGGAGGATCAAGCAAGGTGAGGTTTTAAATGCAAGTTTTAGTTCATTGATAACTGTTGCTTGCGGAAGGTGGTTTAAAAATAATCACTGACATAACATACCATGTCATTGCTTCCCCTGCCCCCATCTCTCTTAAGCAACACCATTCTTTTTGTATTGTGCTTGTAATAGGTAGCTTCCCTATTACAGGGTAAGTTCAAGAAGGTCCCTGACCTTGGTGTAATTAACATTTGGTAATGCACTTAAAAATAAGCAAAACTGGTGGTTTGTATTCCTTTTTCCCCCAGGTGTTTCAAGTACTTGATGAAAAGAAGCAGCTTTATGCTATCAAATATGTCAATTTAGAAGAGGCAGAGGAACAAACTTTAGAAAGCTATAAAAATGAGATTGCACACTTAAATAAACTTCAGCAACATTGCGATAAGATTATCCGACTGTATGACTAGTGAGTAAATGTTTTTACAAACCCAGCTTAATTAAAAACACCTCCCAAGTGTCATTTCCCATATATGACTTCATTTTCATAACTTGTTTTAGTGAAATTAGCAAGAAGAGTATCTACATGTTGATGGAATGTGGAAACATTGATCTTAATACTTGGCTTAAAAAGAAAAAAATTAACCCATGGGAGCGGAAGAGCTTTTGGGAAAATATGTTGGAAGCTGTCCATACAATCCACACACATGGTATCTATAAAAGCTTATTTCTATGTATTTGAAGACTTCTACTGAACCTTTCAACACTTGCTGTTCACAGGAATGGCTACCAATGAATTACTAGTCAAATAATGCTTTAGATTACTATCTTTTTATGCATTCATAAACTGCTTTGAGGGTTTTTTTTCTACAATCAAGCGGTATATAAATAAATTAAATCTGCCTCTTGGAAATCTAACAGAGAGGGACATAGGCTATCTGGCTATTTATTTGCATTGCCTTAACTGTTTATATAACTATAATACTTTCTTACTTTTTAAAGCGCCATCTAGTTATCTATATCACTATCACTGCAACAAATAGTCTTGTATGCTGTGAATGAGCCACCGCAAGGCATTTATGCTCCCCATTCTTCACCTTCTGTGCAAGTAGGAGAAATTCAGAAGTTTCCTCATTCACTTTCAAATAACCACAGTTTGCTGTGTCATTCTGGCCTGGAATTGAGGCTAATCTTAACTGCGGCTAGTTTAAACAAGCCAGCTTCAGTAACTGGTTTGAAGTTAGCTTAGGATTGGACATCTGGGCTGGGTTGTGGGGATCTCGATGGGTTGGCACCTCCTGTCCCCGGCCAGGTTGCTGTTGAGGGAGCTGATGCCCAAGTCAGGAGCAGACTTAAACACACCAGGAGGAAGTCAACCATGTGTGAACCAGTACTTGTGATTTCTTTCCATACAAACCACAAGCAGAAACCAAGTTTATGCTTGTGGTTGGTTTCCTCCTGAGCACAGCAAAGTCAGGAAGGAGTAATGGGCAGATGTACGTAGCAGTGTATACCAGAATTCATGCAAGTTAACTATTTGTATTACATGAAATTGAACTTTTGTTATGGTTTAATGTTCAGTGCGAACCAGGCTAGTAGCAGCAGTTGAATGGAGCATTTTAATTATAACATTTAATTATATTCTGGGAAAAAGTAGTGTCTTGTTTTGTAAATTAACTGGAACTAGTTCTAATCTTGGAATATGTTTCCACAGGGGTTTTGTTTTGCTTTTGTTTTGCTTTGTTGTGCAATGATGAAGGTTAGATAAAAACCTGTTCCCTCTGTGAAAGTAAATAGATTTCTTAGAGGAGGGTGAATGTCACAGCCAAATCGCAGTCTCCGAGGTCTGTTATCATAGCTACAAAAGGACCTGGCTTTTCCTCCCATCCTTGTGTGTTGGGCCAAGAAGGTTTGTAGAATGGGTGTGAGAGAACAGAGTAAATGCACATATTTTTAATTTGTACTAACTGAACAAATTTTAATTTGCAGGTATTGTTCATAGTGATCTGAAACCAGCAAACTTTCTGCTAGTGGATGGAATGCTAAAACTAATAGATTTTGGCATTGCAAATCAAATGCAGCCAGATGTGACAAGCATTTTTAAAGATTCACAGGTGAGACTGTTGGGACATCCTTGTGTTACCCTATTATGAAACAGTACGAATGTCTGTTTTCACAATGAGGGGACATCAGGAATAATGTGAGGAGTTTTGTGGGTCTTGATTTGTGTTTGCCTGTTTTAGGCAGGTTGCGGGTCTAGACATAGTCATGGTGCATGGTTTCCCAGAGTGTGGATTACAGGAGGCACGACTACCCCAGATGAAAGAGAGAAGGGATATTGCACAAAAGTTCATTGGAAGCTGCCTTATACAGAGTCGGCTCTTTGGTCCACCTAGCTCAATATTGTCTACACTGACAACAGCATCTTTTGGGGTTTCAGACCATCTTTTCCAGCCCTACCTGGAGACGCCAGGGATTGAACCTGGAGTCTATTGCATGGAAAGCATGTGTGCTATGGCATGGAGTTGCAGCCTGAATTATGCCCGGTTGCTGCGGAAATGTTGCAAGGTGTAGGTTATATGTTGGGCGCCGGCATCCAACAGAGATGTATAGCAGTCTATACATGCAGGGCATATCCCACTTCAGATGGGTCTGAGAAGAGTATTCATAAAGGGTGAAACAGCATAAAATTTCACAGAGAAATCCTGTTTTGTGGGTTTTTTAGAGTTAGAAAATAGTTAAGCCTAATCCAGTTCACTTAGTATCAATATGTACGTAGCAGACCCAATCTCTTGACTAATTTTAAGAGGTAGGGAGTGGGCCCTATGATTTCCTCCTTCTCTCCTGTCCAATTTAACAACAGTCAATGGATACTTTGGTTCGGACATTAGCTATGGTTCCTATTTTACCAAGGTTCTTAACCATCCTCAAATCCTGGTTACGCACAGAATCTGATTTGCCTTAACCATGGTTAACATAAATGTGGCTATATTTCTTCACTTCAGTTAAGGCAACAGGAGGAATTTTCTCTGAAAGGGCAGAGCTGTGGAGAGGAGGTTCACAATCCCACAGAGCACTCTCTTAATTACTGTAGCTCTGTTGCTTGAAACTGATTCACCAAACCTGACAAAAGTTGCTGGTGGCTTTATTGGGGTGGAGAATTGGGCATATAGAGTGACAAAATCATTTTGAGTACAATTTTTTTTTAAAAAAAAGTTAATGTAGACATTGTCTGAATCATTCAGTGTTGGATTAGAATTACTGAGGAATTTTCAAAATTGGCTATAAAATTTCTCTGAGATACAGTTGCCTTCAACATTATGTTAAGAGCTTTGTGAAGTTTCCTAGACAAGCTTGTTTTTCCTGTTCTAAAGTTTCTAACAAACTATAGCAGGATTTCAAGAGGATTAATTAAAAAAATGGTTTGTGAGCATTGTTTTTCAGGGCCCTTTTTAGAGCAATCTTTCTAACAAAACATGAGATTCTAATTTTAAACTATCAATTAATCACATGATTATATTTTTAATTGTTACTAGGTTGGCACAGTTAACTACATGCCACCAGAGGTAATTAAAGACATGTCTTCCTGTGGTGAAAATGGAAAACCAAGGTCAAAGGTAAAAAATACCCTGTGGTTGAAGGAGGGAAATGCTTTGGTTTGGATCTTACTTTCTAAATCTCCACAAACCCAGGACAAAATCATTGGGGGGGTTTTTGTATGCAGTGATGTGAATAAAGCAGTTATAAAAAGGCTTGTATGGGCAGTGCGGTGGGACGGTAGCAGAAGTTGAAATAGAATTGATCCTGGGTTTAATAAGAGCTTCATAATGGATTATATCCAGTCCCAGCATAAAGACACTGCAGCTTTATGTACTTCTTGGGTGGCTGGCAATCAGGGGATCCTTGGGGAATGACTGAGATGTGGGGCAAGAGGCTGCAGTAGGATTGAGGGGAGGGGCATCAGATGGAGGCGGCTTACTGCGTGGAGAAGCAAGGACCCTTATACTGGTGCTGGATGCTTCCTAATGAAAATTTGTGAGAGGAAGAGCTCAAATGTGAAACTAGCACCTTAGGCAACCACATGGGAGAGTGAACTTTGGGGAAGGGTTGTCTCTGATTTTAAAAGCATAAAGAAAACAGCTTGGTTTCTGTCCAACATTGCAGTATTTTGACCCTATACAGCCAGCAAAAATTCCGCAGAGGTCAGGAAGACATTCCTACATATCTATATATATGTACATAATTTTTGGTGTGTGTTTCCTTTCCACAGTTTAAACCATGCTCAAGGTGGCTTACAACATAAAAAAAATGACTCCCGCATAACGGAAGTAATAATAAACAATAAATAACAATTTTTGCAAAAATCACAAGATCTAAAATAACGGTACAAACAGGAACAGCAACAATGCCCCCCAACAAAACCCCCAAACAACACGCCAGCCCAAGAGTCTGTTCAGCTTTTGTAGCTGGAGTGAGTCAGGGCTCCGCCTCCCAGGCCAGGTGAAAAAAGGCCTGCAAGGCAGGGAGCAGCTCTCCCAGGACTCACAGCCAAGATCCTCTATGGCAGGCATCCCCAAACTCGGCCCTCCAGATATTTTTGGACTACAATTCCTATCATCCCTGACCACTGGTCCTGTTAGCTAGTCATGATGGTGTTGGGAGTCATTCTGCAAAGAAACAGTAAAGATGTTTGTACCTTTAAGAATTGTTTCTGTGAGCTTTGGGCAGATTGGGTACAGCTGGTCATAACTACAAAAGGAGGAAAATTTGCAGTTTGAACTTTGCCTGCAGTGAGAAAACACCCACAATGTTTGTTGTTTTGTAATAAAACCTTTATTTGATTTGGTTTTACACCGGCCTCGTGGTGTCGTTGTTTCTGTCATCTTCCACCAGAAGAAAGCCCCCCTCTAACAAATGGGAATTGTAGTCCAGTAACATCTGGAGGGCCGAGTTTGGGGATGCCTGCTTTATGGCCTCAGCAGCCTTCCTTCAAGCACAACCAAACCTTATTTCTTAGGCCTTTAATGTTGTGGCATTTGCCCGTTCTTTTGGAAATACCTGTATAGGGAGAGAGAAAGAGTTAATAGGTAGACCAATAGAAAAGCCAGAGGCGGAGCCTGCCTGTTTAATAAAAAGGGCTTCGCCCAAAGTTTAGTTAGTTGTTAGTTGGTTGGTTGGGAAGAAGCAGTAGTTGGGAAAGCAGTTGGCAGACAGATGGAAATAGACAGTTTGTACAGTTCTTGTGTGAGGGGAGGTAGAAGAGTTAGAGACAGGATAATATAAGACTAAGAGGGTAAAAGGTAACAGTGTTTTGAATGCATTTAAAGTTTATTTGTGTCTGCAATAAACTACACTCTTCATTGTTAACTTGAGAATAGTCGGTGAGACAACCGGGGGCTCCATTCGAACGCCACAAATGTTTACACTACTTTTAAAATGATTAAACTCACTGGTCTGTATTGAAGTTATTTTTAAAAAAACCTTGTGTAACGGTGATGTTAGCCAACAGAAGAGCAAAAAACACCGCAAGGTTTTTACATGCATTTTCTATGTAATTTGTTAAGCAGCCCCATAAAGTATTATCATTCCCATCACGTATGAGGTGGGGAGCAATTTATTTTACTCTTTTGCAAAATTGTTTCAGCCAAAGACTTGTGGGCTTAAGTGAACAGAGTAAAATTGCCCTACATTAAGTTGCCTATGTTCATTTTCTTCTATAAGCTGACTCCCGTGCCAGCATGTTAAATATACACAAAACTGAGGCTCCCTTTGTCTATATCAGTGTTTCCCAACCACTGTTCCGCGGCACACTAGTGTGCCGCGAGATGTTGCCTGGTGTGCCGCGAGATGTTGCCTGGAGGGAGGCGGGCGAGTCGGGCGGCGAGAGGTGGGGCGGCGGCGGCGAAGAGAGGCCGCCCAGCGCGGGGCTCTCGCCGTCTGCCTGCCTGGCTGCCTGCGAGCTCGGCGGGCAGCGCCTCCGTCCGCAGCGCCCGCCTCGCGGCTCTCATTCCCTGCCCCTGCCAAAGCTCACCCAGCCAAGCCGCACTCTCCTTCCTGCCTCGCTTTGCTGCCTCCTCCCCCCCCACCCCCAAAGCTTGGAGGTTCCCCGGCAAGGGGGAGGGGAAAAAATTGAAACTTACACTTTCATGCGTCCCTCCCGGCGTGACGCTGCGCGCTGACGTCACGGGGCTGTAATGGTGGTGTGCCTCGAGATTTTTTTCATCAAACAAGTGTGCCTTTGCCCAAAAAAGGTTGGGAAACACTGGTCTATATTCCTCCTCTTCTTCTGAAACTCACCTACTCATGTTGAGTTAAAAAGCAGACATTCCAGTGTAACAGGTTCATGTTTCAGTCAGTGCGAGGTAGTATGAGAGAATCTTTATCACTGTATTCCACTTTCTGTTGGTCCCTTACCAGGGCATCAGTTTCTTTTTATGAGCAATATTATTCATCGTTTTAAATGGTCTGCCTTTGAAGCAATGTTTCCATTCTTTTAGATTACAAAACTGATAGTGTAGATTGCTCTCTGTGGTTTTAACTGTGTGCAAATTACTTTTCCTGACAATTAACACCCTACTTTTGGCAATATGCATCGACGCAAAGGTGTGTCATTGATCAGATTTTGAAATATAGACGCTCTCCTTTATTGCTTAATTGTTATGCTGTTGCACCAGGTTTTGTAATTGATTGCTTATTCAGTTGCACCACGTAGGTTAATGAAATGGCAATAGCAATAGCTTCAAAGTCATTGTGTTAATTGTGTGAGGAGCATCCATCAATCATCTATCTATCTATCTATCTATCTATCTATCTATCTATCTATCATCCATTCATCCATCCTTGCCTTTGTTTTTAGATCAGTCCAAAAAATGATGTTTGGTCATTGGGCTGCATTTTATACTGTATGACCTATGGAAGAACTCCATTTCAGCACATAACAAATCAGATTGCAAAACTTCATGCCATAATTGATCCTAGTCATGAAATAGCATTCCCTGATATTGCAGAAAAAGACCTCCAGGATGTCTTAAAGGTACCCACCTGTGTAAATTTGTACAATATAATTTTGTTTAGCATTCTTAATGTATATATCAAACAGTTCCTGACTTTATCATTTGTGGTTGGGGCGGGGGGGGGGGGCAGGGAACTACATCTGGGCTTGGATCCTGAGAACCATGAAAGGAAGCTCACAAAGGGGGACTTTCTTCGTTTTCCTCCTCCCTAACGTTTTCTCCCCGTGCCCCAGGGAAAGTTGAAAGGTCCCTCTGAACAGCTTGCAGTGGGGCACAGGCAGGCTGCTGAGGGAAGGAAGAAATTGCTCAAAATCTGGTAGAAGGACCTCCTCCTTAAGGAGAGGGTTTTTGGGGGGTGGGGTGGGGTGGAGTGGAGCTGTAGTGCAGAGGACAGAAACAGGAAAGAGTCTACATTCCTCAAGTGTCTTTTGGCATATTATTCTTGGGAGTCAAGCTCTGTGCACTTTTGTATGTGATTCTGTTTCTCTCCAATGCCTAGGCAAGTTTAAGGGCACCGTGTATTTTTTTAAAAATTACCATGTACTATATGTTATGTGTTTGATTATACCTGAAGGACATACAGCATACAAGTGTTTATGTGAAAAGTTATTTCTCTTGGCTCCTTTTAGAGAACTAGCCTATTGGAAAGAAGGTAGCATTCTGCTTAATCTTAGTTTGTTATCATCCATTATCATTATGATTGTTCTAACATGGCCAGTTTGTTTACGGAGTTGAGATAACTTTCATTCATTTAGTGCATCATTTGGACCTACTGTTTATTTATTCCTGTGATGTAGAACAGTAGTTCCCCCAACTTTCCCTCCCATGGACCACTTGGAAATTTATAAGGGTCTTGGCAGACCACTTAATGGGTTTGTTTGTTTTTTATCTGCCTATTGTAGCGATCGTAATGCTTTGTGCTAGATGTGGTATGATTCTTAATTTTATTGCTTCTCTTAATATGTTTATTGTATTACAATTTTTAAATTATGTAAATTGTAATACAATAAGCATATTAGAGAAGCAGTAAAATTTAAATTGTAAGTGTTCTTTACAGAAACTGCTGGGACTGCCTGAATAAGCTGGCGGGCCATGGGTCACTTTTGGGGAAACATTGACATAGAATATTTACAGAATCCATTCCATTGTGAAACAGCAGGCTGAATCTGATGCTGCAAGGCACAAACTAGATTAATGGAGTGCACTTTCAGTTCGCTAGGGATACCTTTCCTATATAAAATGTGGAAAACAATGTTGAGCTATAATATTCTTTAGAAAACTGAGTTTTATTGATTCCGTCTTGTAACTTCTCCCCTCAGCGCTGTTTGGTAAGGAATCCCAAGCAAAGGATATCTGTCTCTGAATTGCTGGTTCATCCTTATGTACATATTCAAACCAATTCACAAACAGGTAACTTTATCTGTTACTGAATTTCACTTTATTTCACCAGAGTTTTATATAAAGGTGTACATTCTCTTGTCTAATACTCTGACAGAGTAAACAATATACCTGCTAACCTAAGTATATCACCAAGTGCTCTGGTATCTGAATTTTCATACAGCTTAGCTGGACATTTTAAGCATAACCAGATTTTAACATTTTTCTAGGGGATTCAATCACAAAAGGGACAACAGAGGAACTAAAGCGCATCCTTGGTCATCTTGTTGGCCTGAACTCTCCTAACTCCATTTCTAGAGCTACTAGAGTAAGTAAATGAATTTCTGGCAGTCGTATTGTTACTAAGAACGTGATATTTATAATACTTAAAGCAGAAAGAGAATGTAGAACTGATACAGTTCCTATTTTTATTTATTTATACCAAATAAAGAAGATACAAAGATACAAAACAAGACACATAAAATGTCCACTTGGGACAGGAAGGCGTGTGTGACAAAAGTGTAGTGAGGAATGTCGTGTGAGATGGACAGGAGAGGGTGCAAAAATAGTGGATTTGAGAAGCAGCGGATCTTAATAGGCAGTGGTGAATGGTTTGGTGTATAAAGATGGGAAAGGCTTTCACCCTAACAGGGAGTGACATGGTATAAAACGGCAAAGAATATAAGCTCGTAATCTTCAAAGCAATGTGTTATGGCAAGTAAACAAATCCTACCAGCCGCACTTCATAATAGTAATATAAGGGAAATGCTGTCACTTAAAAGAAAGATTTGGCTGGCATGCAGGAGGCATTCATAAACGAGAGCGGTAGCTCCTACTACCCACCTGCTGAAGCTCAATCTGTCACTCATTCATAGGGATTATTGGGTGGTTTCTAGTGCTAGGCCTACTCAGAGTAGACCCATTAAAATTAATTATTTGACTATCGTAGGTCCATTAATTTCATTGGGTCTAGTCTAAAAAGAAGCTAGTTGAGTATAACCTATTGTATTTAAACTATATGACATTTCCAGCAGAAACTTCCCTCAAGGCATTTTATTTAAATGATTACTCATCTTGTGATGAAAACTGAGGCACACAGTGAATTAAGGGATTAAGTTAACCACAGTCAAGGAAAAATCCCTGTGGGATAACTGTGGAATCAGCTTTTCTTCATTTTATCCCATTTTGGGGGTGGGCACTAGGTTTTTTTGTTTTTTGTTTTTGTTTTTGCTTCTGACCATGCTTTGCAGTGCTTCTTGACAACATTTGCATATTCTAGCAATCCTTTTTTAGGTGCAATAAAAGCTGGCATGAGCATTCTTTTTAAGCCAAATAGACTTGAATTCCAAGATTAGGTTTTGACAAAAGTGTGCAAGTGAATAATCTACAGTTTTATAATTTTTCATTCAGATGTAGACAAGTCAAAGGGTGCCTGGAGTAGGCAAACATGTGGAGCACTGGGGGAAGGAAGGGTTAGATTCTGTGCACAGAACTCCGTTGCTGGCTCACTTCCCAGAATCAGTATGACACTGGCTAGTGTGAGCATTGAACCCCTGCTTATGGAGAGGATTTTTCACTGGATTCTACATGGAAATGGCAGATTGACAAGAGGTTGTTTATCACAAAAGGATCTCTTTCCCAGGGAGCTTGCAGTCTAAATTTCATCAGTGACTGGGAGAGAGTGGAAGGAATTGGGGCTAGATTTTTTGTGGGCAGGGGGAGACAGAGTGAGTGTCGGGATCTCCGCTTGGCCAAGCTGATAAAGCCTCATCTTCTTCCCCCGAGTCCTTTGGAATTGCCTCCCGATGTGTTTAATGACCTGAGCCTTTGATTTAATTTCATTGGGTCTAGTCTATAAAAAGAAGCTAGTTGAGTATAACCTGTTGTATTTAAACTATATGACGTTTCCAGCAGAAACTTCCCTCAAGGCATTTTATTTAAATGATTACTCATCTTGTGATGAAAACTGAGGGACACAGTGAATTAAGGGATTAAGTTAACCACAGTCAAGGAAAAATCCCTGTGGGATAACTGTGGAATCAGCTTTTCTTCATTTTATCCTTCATTTTATCCCATTTTGGGGGTGGGCCCACAGAGTGAGTGTTGGGATCTCCGCTCGGCCAAGCTGATAAAGCCTCATCTTCTTCCCCCGAGTCCTTTGGAATTGCCTCCCGATGTGTTTAACGACCTGAGCCTTTGATGAGGCCTCAGGCATATCCTTCAGCAGAGTTTCCAAAGCAGCAGAAGTGTTGAGATTTATGGCTACATGCTATGCTTTATTTCTAAGCTACGCAGACAGAAAATACATCCTCTTTCTACGAAAGCAGAGAGCAACCGAACGAAGGAACAAAGGAAACAGGAAACCACTAACGTCACATCCCGTCTCCTTTCCTGTGAGACTTCCAACAGCCTGGAAGGTCTCTGGAATGTAAACAGAGTCCTGTGACTCCAAGCAGCTGCACATTGATAAGAACAGAAACTAACAGTGAGGTGGGGGGTGCGTTATGTGAGAATTCAGATAACTATGCTTTCAACTGGGGGTGTGCGGGAAAGGGTTAAGTCAAATGCTCCATGCAAAATATGAGCTGTAAAAGGGGGTTTGAAAGAAAACATCATAGCATCTGATGATCTGATTTGCTTCTTCTTTTTAAATGTTTCAGGCTTTATACGAGCAGTGCAGCAACGGTGAAGGTTTAGATGTGTCTGCTTTTGCAAACTGTGACAAGAAAACACGGAGCACAAAGTGATACATAAAGTTTAGCTTTAAAAAGTGTTAATGAAGACATGATAAGACTATTCTAGGCAATAGTTGGTCTGTTTAAACCGAACTGCCTTGCCTCTGATAATTGTTTTATGGTCTAAATGTTCTTTGTCATTTGTTTATCCAGTATTTGTATGTTGGTCTTATGGGACAGTCGGCTTTGCTATATAACTTTGACAGATTGGTTCAGCATGTGGATATTTGGGTACAAAACACAGATGAGGCCTTAAAAGTTGAAAATGTGGAAGATATTTTGTTGCATTTCTTTAAATCATGCAAAAAAAGACGACGACTGGGTGAGAACAAACTTTATTTGCAAGCCTCTAGTATTTGCCAGTATTTTTCTTGAAATATTGACTTCTTTCATTTCGTTTACTGGTGATGTGGGACACTATGTAATTTAGCTACTCTTATGCTCTGCTTCTTGTTTTATGCTGTTACATACTGACATGATTTATAAACGACACCAGACATTGTAATAAATAAAAAATGAACTCTGTAAATAATAATAAAAAGATTTATACTGTTATTCCTAGAATGTGATTTTAAAAAAATAAATGGAAAAATTCTTCCAAAATTAAATAGCTGTAAGTATTGAAATACTGAGTACCTTTACAAGTTTGGAAAGGTGACCAAAATAATCCTGTATGTGAAATCTTAGGTTGTCTCCAACTCAGCAATGATAGCTCCTTTAACTTTTTCAAGTTCTGTGAATTAGTTCTTCATTAATGTCAAGATGGTAGACATTTCCTCTAACTATAGGCACAATTACGACATTCAGGCAAAGAGAAAGCATATTAAATCTTCATTATAGCTGAATAATTTAGTCCAGGGATTAACACCTGCTCCAATGCAGTTTCAGGAATAGCAACATTGGATTTTAAATACTGTGGCTTGCTTTTAATTTCAGCAATACTTCTTTCTCTGGAGATTATCCTTATTTGTGCAATTCTTGGGGGCTGGGTGTGTCTGTTTTCATATTATGAACCTACAAGAAGAACCTGTACTTCATTTTCTCATACGTTAAATGTTTTAGTTAGGAGTTGTTCTTTTAAAGCACTATATAAATAATTATTACTTTGCCACAGAGTCCACCAAATGGTGGGAATGTGTATAGAAATAGGCCTGTAAACATCAAATCCAGCTTGGTGGGTCTGTGATTGCCAGGATCCAATTTGGAGCTTAACTCTGTTACTGATTATTTAAATTTTCTAGGCTCCCTTTCAAGGCAAAAGGGCTTTCTAAGAGTGTAGAGCTCCTACTATAGGATTTCACTACCATATAGACATTCACAACAAGTGTGGGGGATATCTTTGGTTCTCCAGAAGTTGCTGAACTTACAACTTTCATCAGCTCCAACAAGCATATGGTCAATAGCCTAGGATGATGTGAGTTGCAATTCAGCAACTTCTGGAGCACCAATAGCGAAGATGTCTTGTAATCCAGCTCTGTGATCATATAAAACTAGTTAAACCATTTGAACAGGAGCAATTCACCCTGCAAGACTTAGTTGGAAGTACTGTCTGTTCTACCCTGATTCTCAAAGCATTGCATCTACTGAGTTCTGTAATGGGAAGAAATATGGAAATTAATGCTAGTTTGTCTTTTTTTCATTTCCATCTATCTCATGGCGTCATTGCCATTATCGTGAATGATATATGCAATGCACTATATTGAATCAGGGACGCGGGTGGCGCTGTGGGTAAAACCTCAGCGCCTAGGTATTGCCGATCGCGTGGTCGGCGGTTCGAATCCCCGCGGCGGGGTGCGCTCCTGCCGTTCGGTCCCAGCGCCTGCCAACCTAGCAGTTCGAAAGCACCCCCGGGTGCAAGTAGATAAATAGGGACCGCTTACCAGCGGGAAAGTAAACAGTGTTCCGTGTGCTGCGCTGGCTCGCCAGATGCAGCTTGTCATGCTGGCCACGTGACCCGGAAGTGTCTGCGGACAGTGCTGGCTCCCGGCCTATAGAGTGAGATGAGCGCACAACCCTAGAGTCGGACACGACTGGCCTGTACGGGCAGGGGTACCTTCACCTTTACCTTTATATTGAATTGCAGGGACTTCCTGGGTGGTAAGTGGCAGTGCTTTTGTGTAAAGACTCAGAGAGGTTTAACCATTTGTCCACAATTGGATTTCTGTCTCTTTTTAGCAATTTGAAAGAAGGCAAAGGGCTGTATTAATAAGCAATAGAAATGAAATAATAAATAATGATATCAACAACAACAATAATAATAATGGGGGGGAATAATATGGATGCTGCTTCCAATAAAACAGATGGCTGGTCAAGCCCACTAAAAAGGGGCAACCAAGAATGCATACAGAGAGAAGATAATGGATTTTCCACACCCTCTTCACCCATAACAGCTGATGCCTCATTCTGTTGCAGGAAAAATCCCTTTTCTTTATTCACCCCAGTGTATTTAAAATAATAATAATTTTTTTTTTTGCCTCGGTGGTTCTCAGTATTTGCTTTAACCCCTCCCCTGCAAAAACAAATCAAATTGCCCTCTTTCCATCTGTGGACCCATGCAATCAATGCCCAACATTTTTTTTAAAAAAATGTGGGTGGACATCTAATTGTTGGGAGCTTCAGGTGTTGCCTGTGAAATCTGACACCCGAGACCTCTTAACTACTGAATGTGACATTTCTAAACACAGCCCTTAATCAGGTTCACAGCCCATCCCTCCAAGGTGCATTATGAACTCAGAAATCCTCAGTGATGACAGCCCCACTCCATTCCCAAGGGATGGGAGAGGAGCCAGGATGGGTTGTGAAACTGGATGAGACGAGAACTTAGCTTGCAAATAGGTGGGAGAACGACAAGACTAGTCTAGTCCATTATGTATCTCCTCTAAGCAGACTGAAGCAAGCAGCTGTGTTGCCTAGCTCTTTCTCTGGTGATGGCCTGCCCTCTCCTGTTCACATTTCCACCATAGCGATTGTGCCTTTGTCTGTGTTGTGGCTTTCATGTTTGGCTGGCTCAATGTCATCTTGTGCCTCCTTCAAGCCTGAGAAATAGCAATGAAGAATAACACCATCTCATTGAGAAGGGGCTGATCTGTTCTGGGCAACAGAGAGATAATTCTAAATTGACTATGTATATTGTTCAGTTAAAGGCTCTGGGGTAGAGCATTCTGCTCTGAGCCCACAAGACTACAAAGATGAAGTCCAGGCCTGCAAACCTTTAAACCCAAACCAGAAATACCTCCAGTCATATATGGAGATCAACAATCTGCTTGACTCCCACATTTCGAGGCCCAGGTAGGCTTCAAAACCAAGCTATTTATCAGGCCTCCATATGTGGTGCATGTCTTGGGAACTCACAAGCTGCATAGGCCAAATCTGCACTGATATGTAAGTGTGTGACACAGTTCTGGATCTCCTGCATGCTCTAAGAGGCTGACCTATGGGCAACAGCTTAACCTTATGCAAGGTTAACCCTCTTGCTAAGTTATTTGTTTCTTACCTTGGACTGAACACTTACGCAGACTTATGCGGCATTGAATGTGGAGGGACCTTTTCAAAAGAACGTGTAGATTGAGCAGTTTGGGTTTGGCTTGTTCGCCGCAAGCATATTGTGATGAGTTTGTGCTGGACACTTCTAAATTGTTGGAACCAGTAAGTGTTAGAATTTAATCAAGGCTCCAGGTGTTAAAGCTCTGGGTGTCAGACCTGTGCATATTAGACTGTATGCTAGACACTTGTAATCCTTTAAATAAGCTAGGTGTTGAAAACTCATTAAGCAAGGCTAAGCTTCCTGTGTTGAGGTGATAGCCTGAGGAGGGCCATTTTGAATAAAAAATCAAGGGACTTGGTCTGAGACAGCAAATGGATGGGGCCCCTTCCTTTCTCAATAGGAAATGCCAGCGCTTAGAGCAGGCATAGGCAAACTCCGGCCCTCCAGATGTTTGGGACTACAATTCCTATCATCCTTAGCTAACAGGACCAGTGGTCAGGGATGATGGGAATTGTAGTCCCAAACATCTGGAGGGCCGGAGTTTGCCTATGCCTGGCTTAGCGAGTTAGAAGATATGTGACCAAGATGCAAAGCAGCCGGCAGGGCATGATGGCTGATGGCTGTTTGAATCCAGGGAGAAGCAAGACCCTCTTGGGGTGCTGATATTGTGAACCCCTCCATTGTAGGCTCAGGGTGTATATATGTGTAATTAAATCATACATCATAAGGACACTGCAGTCTCCGCTGTGCCTCATTCCCAAAGGGAACACAAAACCTGGGTAAGCCCATATAGCAATATTTTTATTTTATCTTTTTGTAAACAGCTGTGGGGTTGTTTTTTAAAATCAAGTGGTGTGTAAGTTTTATGAAATAAGTGGGTGGCATTCAACTAGGCTTTTCTCAGAGTAGACCCACATTAATGGCCCTAACTTAGGTCAATTGATGTTAGAGGCTCTACTCTGAGTAAAGCTTAGTTGAATACTGCCCAGTGTGGTTGTCTCTCAAGTTCAGAACACTTCAGTCTGTCCTGGACCTTGAGGTGCATTCTCCATGTTGTAGAATACCAAGCTTCCAATAAATTCAGGGAATGAGGCAGTAAAAATAAACACTTGCATTTCCTTAGTTGTGCCCAAGTTACATTCCCTTTATGGTAAACAAGTTGCTGTTTGAAACCCGCTAGTCTGAAACAGAAAATAGCTTAATCACCTCTACTGTAGCCAGCAGCATTTTCCTTCCACAAAAAAGCTTGCATATCCCCTTCCTAACACGCATGACGTACAAACAAAGAGTATAATTAGCACCCTCAATGAATACAGAGTTTATGACTGTAAAATGCAGGCTGAGCCTGATCATGTTCATAAACACTTCCAAGATAGTTTATATGTGCTTGTTAACCTGTCTTCACAGGTTGTATGGAAATCTAAATTAGAATGGGAAACATACTGCAGCCTGAATGTCACTGAGGGGGCAAGTGAAGTGGGGATTCTCCCCCAACCCCCAAGAGATGGAAATGCTCCCAGCAAAAAAACAAAAACTACTAAGGAATGATTAGCAAGAGAGCTGCAGTAGGTGTTCTCTGTGTGCTCTCCTGGGAATTGTTGAAATCTTAAGATAACAAAGAAACAGTGGGGTCACTCAGAGGAGAAGATGGTGAAATGCAAACAGGGGACACAGAAAGGGCTGAACTCCTCAATGCCTTCTTTGCCTCAGTCTTCTCCGATAAAGAAAACAATGCCCGACCTGAAGAATTTGGAGCAAATGATTCAGCAGAGGAAACACAGCCCAGAATAACTAAGGAGATAGTACAAGAATACTTGGCTAGTTTAGATGTATTCAAGTCTCCAGAGCCAGATGAACTGCATCCAAGAGTATTAAAAGAACTGGCAGATGTGATCTCAGAACCACTGGCAGTCATCTTTGAGAATTCCTGGAGAACAGGCGAAGTCCTGGCAGACTGGAGGAGGGCAAATGTTGTCCCTATTTTCAAAAAGGGGAAAAGAGAGGACCCAAATAATTACCGCCCAGTCAGTCTGACATCAATACCAGGGAAGATTCTGGAGCAGATCATTAAGCAAACCGTCTGTGAGCACCTAGAAAGGAATACTGTGATCACCAATAGTCAGCATGGATTTCTGAAAAATAAGTCATGTCAGACTAACCTGATCTCGTTTTTTGACAGAATTACAAGCCTGGTAGATGAAGGGAACGCAGTGGATGTAGCCTACCTTGATTTCAGCAAGGCATTTGACAAGGTGCCCCTGATATTCTTGTAAATAAGCTGGTAAAATGCGGTCTTGACTATGCTACCGCTCAGTGGATTTGTAACTGGCTGACTGAACCCAAAGGGTGCTCATCAATGGTTCCTCTTCATCCTGGAGAAGAGTGACTAGTGGGGTGCCACAGGGTTCTGTCTTGGGCCCGGTCTTCTTCAACATCTTTATCAACGACTTGGATGATGGACTCTAGGGCATCCTGATCAAATTTGCAGATGACACCAAACTGGGAGGGGTGGCTAACACCCCAGAGGACAGGATCACACTTCAAAACGACCTTGACAGATTAGAGAAGTGGGCAAAAACAAACAAGATGAACTTTAACAGGGAGAAATGTAAAGTATTGCACTTGGGCAAAAAAAATGAGAGGCACAAATACAAGATGGGTGACACCTGGCTTGAGAGCAGTACATGTGAAAAGGATCTAGGAGTCTTAGTTGACCACAAACTTGACATGAGCCAACAGTGTGACGCGGCAGCTAAAAAAGCCAATGCAATTCTGAGCTGCATCAATAGGAGTATAGCATCTAGATCAAGGGAAGTAATAGTGCCACTGTATTCTGCTCTGGTCAGACCTCACCTGGAGTACTGTGTCCAGTTCTGGGCACCACAGTTCAAGAAGGACACTGACAAACTGGAACGTGTCCAGAGGAGGGCAACCAAAATGATCAAAGGCCTGGAAACGATGCCTTATGAGGAACGGCTAAGGGAGCTGGGCATGTTTAGCCTGGAGAAGAGGAGGTTAAGGGGTGATATGATAGCCGTGTTCAAATATATAAAATAATGTCACATAGAGGAGGGGGAAAGGTTGTTTTCTGCTGCTCCAGAGAAGCGGACATGGAGCAATGGATCCAAACTACAAGAAAGAAGATTCCACCTAAACATTAGGAAGAACTTCCTGACAGTAAGAGCTGTTCGACAGTGGAATTTGCTGCCAAGGAGTGTGGTGGAGTCTCCTACTTTGGAGGTCTTTAAACAGAGGCTTGACAACCATATGTCAGGAGTGCTCTGATGGTGTTTCCTGCTTGGCAGGGGGTTGGACTTGATGGCCTTTGTGGTCTCTTCCAACTCTATGATTCTATGATTTTACATCTGACTCTTCACCTCGATTCCTCAGCACTTGACTGGCAGAGCTCCCAGTGCTGAAATCATGAGACGCCAACTCTAATCAGATGAGCCGCTAAAATATGGGTGGCTCTCGTGTTGGAAGAGATGACTAAGGAAGAGGTGGCTGTGTCTTAGGCAGCAGTCCATGTACCTGTAGGTCTTCCTTTGGATTAGGTGTGCATAGGATTGCACAAATTTAATGTTCATGCACTGAATGTTATCAGCTCTTTCACAAAAGAGCTTCACAGCTTCATGTTGAGGCCGCAGAAGATAGCTTCAATAAGTTAACCTTGGGTGCAGCGTTCACATACACAAAAGGAATTGCTAGGCACACCTGTTCAACAGATGTGTGCTGCTTTTAAAGATGCAAATCTCTAGCTCAGTGAAAAGGAAGGTTGGTTCGGGATGGCTCACCCTAACAGGTGGTTAGGGGAATGTTGACAGGAGTGGGTGAAGTTTCTTTCCATGTTGCTCTGCTTTTCACCAAAGCATCTTTCAACTAGGGCCAGTAGGCAGATGTACCTAGCACTGTCTGAAACTGTACAAGGGAAAGACATGGGATATAGCTTAACGGTAGATCTTTTTACGCAGAACATCCCAGGTTCATTCCCTGTCATGTTTGGTTCAAAGGCTCAGGTTACAGGTGATGGGAAAGACCTCTGCCTGAGATCTTACAAATCTCGACTGCAATCAGCATGGACTAAATTAGGTTAGAAGCCTGCATAGGCCATGATCACATTTATTAATCCCAGGGTCAAAAGAAGCTGGAGACTGCAAGGTAGCTTCCTGTTATATCTGCACTGGGAAGCTGCTTAATGGTTTCCAAGAATATGAAACCATGTTTTAAAGTTGCCTTCTAGAGCCTGGCTTGTTTGCAAGCTATTAACCATAGTCCCACTATGGATTTAATGGAAAGCTATGAGTAACACTGGCTTCCTGGCTGGTTTACTTGCTTGTGTGAAGGGAGGAGAAAACAGCCATGAAGGCCTTCTGGGAAATGATCTATAATGAGTTAAAAAAGGTATTTAAATATACCTTTAACAAGAAACCAGAGGCCTTCCTCTTGGGCATTGTTGGCCAGAAAGTGTCAAAGAAGGATAGAACCTTTTTAATGTATGCGACCATAGCAGCAAGAATACTCATCGCAAAATACTGGAAGACACAAGATTTGCCCACACTGGAAGAGTGGCAGATGCAATTGATGGATTATATGGAACTGGCTGAAATGACTGGCAGAATCCGAGATTTGGGAGAAGAAACAATGGAAGAGGACTGGAAAAAATTTAAGGACTATTTACAAAAACATTATAAGTTGTATGAATGTTAAGAATTTACACGATTTGGAAATCACAGCTCCAGCAATTAGATTTTGGGAACCAGGAAACTAAGCTTTAAGTATGAAAAGGTTGAAATTTAAAGTTATATTATACTTATTTTAAAGTAGAAGAAATTGATAAAAAGTACTTTAAATCCAGAAATATAACATTTGAAAAGAACAAAATAAGATATGAAGCAAGGTAAAAATTTGCTGATATCTTTATTACAAAGAATGCAGGGTGGGGGAGATGCGAGGAAGTTCGGTTGGTTATATAAAAATGTGTTGAATGGTCGGATCCTTTCTTTTTTTTCTTCTATTGTATTTTTTCTCTTCATGAAGTTCCTTTTTCTGTCTATATTCTTAACTTTGTACCTGAAAAATTTAATAAAAACATTTAAAAAAAAGAAAAGAAAAGAAAACAGCCATGGATGAGATGGCAGGATCATTCCTGGCTGTTTAATCTTCTTTACCAGGTTGCAATGTGACAGCATCCCCTAGAGGAGAATAATAATAATAATACAATAGGGTTGTGTGTGCATTTAACACCCAAAGTGCTGTATTTTACCTTTTCAACTGATAGGAAAAGTGATCTGTCTGAGTATCCTCATTCCACTATTAGAAGTTGATAGCAGTTCATCTATTAAACTCAGAAGGTACTTTGTCAACATGTGACTTAGGACTGGGTACCGACTGATGTTACTGCAGAATGAAGACATGTTTGAAGTCATGTAGCAGGGTTGGGGAACTGGTGACCTTCCAGATGCTATTGAACTTCTCATCGCAAGAGCTCTGATAGGCATGGCCGATGGGCAGGGATGATGGCAGCTATAGTCCAATAACATGGGGTTGGACTGGATGACCCTTGTGGTCCCTTCCAACTTTACAATTCTACGATTCTAACAACCCTGGAACGCCAATGGGCTTTCTGTCCTTTCAATACAGTGGTACCTCAGGTTAAGAACTTAATTTGTTCCGGAGGTCTGTTCTTAACCTGAAACTGTTCTTAACCTGAGGTGCCACTTTAGCTAATGGGGCCTCCCGCCGCTGCTGCATGATTTCTGTTCTCATCCTGAAGCAAAGTTCTTAATCCTGTGACCTGAAGCGTCTGTAACCTGAGGTAAAAGGTAAAGGTACCCCTGCCCGTACGGGCCAGTCTTGACAGACTCTAGGGTTGTGCGCCCATCTCACTTAAGAGGCCGGGGGCCAGCGCTGTCCGGAGACACTTCCGGGTCACGTGGCCAGCGTGACAAAGCTGCATCTGGCGAGCCAGCGCAGCACACGGAACGCCGTTTACCTTCCCGCCAGTAAGCGGTCCCTATTTATCTACTTGCACCCGGGGGTGCTTTCGAACTGCTAGGTTGGCAGGTGCTGGGACCAAGCAACGGGAGCGCACCCCGCCGCGGGGATTTGAACCGCCGACCTTTCGATCGGCAAGCCCTAGGCGCTGAGGCTTTTACCCACAGCACCACCCGCGTCCCTGTAACCTGAGGTACCACTGTACAAATGACAACAGCAAGTCTTGACTTGCATTTATTATGCAGCACAATGGCCACAAACTAGTATGTCATGCACTGAAGAGAGGCAAGAGCAGAACTTGCTTGGTTCCTTTTGCTGACCTCAGATGTTCATGTGAAAATGGCCACTGGATCTAAAAGCCACATACCGTGGTACCTCGGGTTACAGACTCCGCTAACCCAGATATAGTACCTCGGGTTAAGAACTTTGCTTCAGGATGAGAACAGAAATTGTGCAGCGGCAGTGGGAGGCCCCATTAGCTAAAGTGGTGCTTCAGGTTAAGAACAGTTTCAGGTTAAGAACAGACCTCCAAAATGGGTAAGAACCCATCCCCATCGTTCAGCCCGGACACTGAGATCCAGCACCGAGGGCCTTCTGGCGGTTCCCTCATTGCGAGAAGTGAGGTTACAGGGAACCAGACAGAGGGCCTTCTCAGTAGGGGTGCCGCCCTGTGGAACGCCCTCCCTTCAGATGTGAAGGAATTAAGCAGCTATCTTCTTTCTAAAAGACATCTGAAGGCAGGCCTGTTTAGGGAAGTTTTTAATATTTAATGCTGTATTGTTTTTAACACTTGATTGTAAGCCGCCCAGAGTGGCTGGGGAAACTCAGCCAGAAGGGCAGGGTATAAATAATAAATTATTATTATTATTATTATTATTATTATTATTACCCAGCCAGATGGGTGGGATATTATTCTTATTCCCCCATTTGATCAGTGTTCAAGTGACTGGATCCAAGAGGCACCAGGGGCATCTTCCATCCTTGCAACCTGGCTAGCAATGGGAGGTAGGTTGGCAGTGCACCTCTACCTGCAAGGGGCTCTGACATCTAAGCTACCTGACAGCCGTGATCAGCCAAGTTAGAGACTATCCTCCTAGTGGGGAAGGGTGTGGAGTAAGTGAAGGAAACAGTGGCTCAACCGTTGCTCCATTGCCTTGATCATTTCGGTTGCCCTTTTCTCGTTGCCCAATATTATAATGCCATCGTTCAAATCTTTGTTTGTTTGTTTTTTAAATTTTTTTTTATTAGATTTTAACAATAAAAAGATATAGGAAAGAAAAATCCAAAAAACAAAAACACATAATACAAAAATACAAAATCCCAGAATACATGCAAAAAATACCAACATTAAACACACCGAATAGAAAAATACATACATTTACAAGTTAAAGATAAAAAAGAAAAAGCACATATAGAAAAAACACAAAAATTCCCTCCTTCTTAATTTTATATCTTAAAATCACATATTTTCTTGACTTCCTCACATCTCCCGTTCTTGTATCCCTTTTAAAAATTAATTCAGCAAATTCATATCTCCTTAGTTTTTCTGTTGTTGGTCTAATCTTACATTTTACCTTGTTGCTAGAACCCCAGCAGTTCATTTCAAATGTCATCAACATTCAAAAATTTTACAATATTTCTGTAGATAGGTTTTAAATTTTCCCCAATCTTCTTCCACTGAATCTTCTCCCTGGTCTCGGATTCTGCCAGTCATTTCCGCCATCTGCATGTAGTCTATTAGTTGCATCTGCCAGTCTTCCAAGGTGGGTAGGTCTTGCGTCTTCCAGTGCTTTGCAATGAGCAAATCTTTGGTTACAGATAGGTAGCCGTGTTGGTCTGCCATAGTCAAAATAAAAAAATTCCTTCCAGTAGCACCTTAAAGACCAACTAAGTTAGTTCTTGGTATGAGCTTTCGTGTGCATGCACACTTCTTCAGATACACTGAAACAGAAGTTGCCAGATCCTTCTATATAGTGAGAAGGTGGGGAGGGGTATTACTCAGAAGGGTGGTGGGAATGGGAGATTGGCAGATAGCTGAGATGAGTCTGTTGACGACTCTTAACGACTGCAATAGGTCTTACAGGAAAAGGCAAGGGGTGAGAAGGGGTGAGAAGGTGAAAAATGGCAAGGGGTGAGAAGGTGAAAAAAGATTTGAAATTTTTTATTTCAAATCTTTGGTGTCACTGTACAGTTCTGGTTGCCTCACCTCACAAAGGAGGTAGGATATTGCAAGTAAATGCCACAAGGGGCGTACAGTTCTTTTGGGTGGGGCTCCTAGTCTATGAGGTCCCAGACTGCTGTCCCGTTGTTCAGCTCCGGCAGTGCCTCTGTTAATATGACCAAAAATCTAGGTGACCATTGTCTGTTTCCCTATAGTTATTTTAACCCTTTAATGAGAGATTGCCGTCTCATATAAATTGGATTGAAGTATAAGGTTGTCCTTGTCCAGTATAAATGTTTGTTTATAACACTGACAAACAGTCCTACCAATCAGAAAGGCGGCACACAATTGAATATGCATTTGCCATGTGTAGGAGTGCAAATATCCAGAGATGTAGTGATCAGGTGGGATTGCTATGAGGAATTATAACAAATATAGAGTAAGCCATCTGTGTCAGCAATGAAAGCATTGTGTTGACTGGGTTTAAACTATTTTGATATGATTCTTGATCAATCTACACCTCTGCATCCCTGTTCCATTCCTCTTTCTTAACAAGTCACGTACCTCGCCAGGCAGGCATTCTGGGTCATCAAAGACAGTGGGCAGCTTCTTTGAAGTAGCCTTTCTGATATGTTAATCTTAGGATGTTAATCTTAGTGCCAGTAAACAGATCTCACATAAAGGTGATAATGATCGCTGTCCTCCTGGACACCCTCCTTATCATGTATATTGCTTGTTTATCACCTCCGGGGTTGCCAAATGCTGTCCTTTGTAGTTCTGTTGTTTGTTTACCCCGTGCTTAGTTAAGTTTTGGTAGTTTAACTTTTCTCCACGTGGGGTTTGTTGAAATGCTCAGAAGAAATCTGATTGGTTCTTACGAACACTCTGTAAAAAGCTCTTTTGTGAATAAAACGACCTGGGCCAGGGGCTGGAGAGAGGGACAGAGAGAGAGATTATTATACGCACCCTTCCCAGAGTCTTGCTGGTTCAAGCCTCTGTGTGTATTCTTATTAATCAGAGTTCAATCCTTCCTTTACTTTGGGAACGCCTCACCATGTTTGCTAAGCTGGTTTGACTCAATGTACCTTAGCGCAGAGATCTGTTAAAGGGTTCCCAGAATACATTTCCTCACTCTTAGTTTCTGAGAATTCTATTTCTGATGAAACCTTTGTTTATAGAATTGCTATGGAACTGCTGCCAACATATTTGTCACAGTGAATATTAATAAAAACATAGTGATACAAGTAGATTTGCTCTACTTGTTTCTGCTAACAGAACTGAAAAACAGAAAAGAAATAAATTATCTGTGCTTCCTACCACTCTATATAGCCATTTTTAAACATTCATTTTTTCCTGACTTTTCCCCTTTGGTCTCTTTGTTCTTGTAAAATTGAGGCACTGCCAATTAGCCGTGATTAACAGATGAGCTTTGTTGTAATATTTTACCCTTATTGCCAAGAAGAGGTACTGAGCTGGGCATGTTAATGATGAAATCTTCCTTAGGCTAATCCTCCTGCAAAATAAAACAAACAAACCAGAAAATCATGCTGTGTGTAATGGCACCATTTTTTTATTTCTTTTCTTTTCTTTTGCTGTGAAGCCATGTTCTAGTTTGTTTGTGAATTTTATGAGGTGTGAAGGAGCTCCCAGGCTATACTTAAATACTATACTCCGAAATAGGCCTGTCCTGCTCTTTTACTTATTCATGGGCAAATACATGATCAGACTTGAAATAGGAACAAATATTGCATAGAACAAAAGCTAATGAAAGAAATCTCATTCTGCCTTGAGATCTGGAGTTTTGATCTGATCATGGTGATGGCTTTAGGTCTCTCTGGTTCCTGTTTATCGTTCTTCTTTATTGTTTAAATAATAAAGTCGCTCAAGTCACCATGTCACTCCCAGGAGAGACGCGTGGTTTGGGCAGGCTGCAGGCCCCACGGTGACTGTCGGCCACCGCAGTGTGGCGCCCAGCGCCAGCCATGTTTCGCTGCATTTGTTGACTGAACTAAAAAGTTTCGTGAGCCCATTTTTTAAAAAGAACCTTATCTTTTGTCATTTTGTCACACACACCCCGGGGGTGGCCTGCACCCACTGCACCCCCCTTCCTCCGCCACTGGTCTTTGATCATTGTTTGTGATTTTTATCCCTGAGATATGCTTGGAGATGCTGACTTCACTCTGCCTCTGCTTTGATCCAAAGTGGGTTCTGCTGTTCTGAAGTTTTCGTTCATAAGGGGCTCATCCTATATGAATCTGAGTGGTTCAGGGTAGACAAAAGAAAGTACTTCTGTGCCTAGCTAGGGCTGGGTCCAGGTTTCTGGGGGCCCTTGGCTCCTCCCCTTTCTCCTGAGGCCACACCCATCCCTCTTAGCCTCAGCCCTATGAACTAAAACAATTTTTTTACTAAATATAAAATTGTCAAAGACAAACACAACGCTTGGTATTTCACTAGTTGCCTTTTATTTTGTTTTCTTTGTCTCCACAGTATAACTTGGAGATAACTCAACCTGCTATCTTAGACACACTTACCTGGGAGTAAGTCCCACTGAACTCATTGGGGCTTCCTTCTGAGTAGAGACATGTATCGTGCTGCACTGACAGAGGCAAAGCTGAAGACAGGCACGCAATTTAGAGGTAAACAGAAAATGTAAACCACCAGAATAATTTTCACCTCCTCTCTTGCAATTAGGAAGGGTTGCAGCAAAGTTTTGTTGCAACAAAGAATAAAAGTTACTTGTGGCGCCTCAGAGACAATTAGATTAATGCAGAACTCTGTCACCCCCTTCAGTGTTTCAACATGTCTGTAACATTACACAGCTTCTAGATTCTATGTCTGAGTGCATTCCTGTCAGAGACAAAATTCAATCTGCAATATACCTATTTAATCTCATGAAGTTTAATTCTGGGTAGACTTGTGTTAGGACTGTGCTCTACCAGAGTACATTTCTGCATTTTAGGGGCTGCGCTCCTGACCACTGAGGTTACATCAACTACAACAACCAGTGACAACACATCTCATACCCTGCAACATTTCTCCGATGAAAATAAGGGCATCCTCTTCAACAACAACACCTCACCCATCTGACTGTGTTACCCCATCCACTCTGGGCTGCTTCCAACATATAAATAATAATATTAAAACATAAAACATTAAAGAAAAACTTCCCTACACAAGGCTGCCTTCAGACGTCTTCTAAAGGTTGTATAGCTACTTATCTCCTTGGCTTGGGAGTCGCATAACTCCATACCCTCCAACATTTATCTGATGAAAATAGATATGTCCTAAGGAAAAGCAGGACATTCTGGGATCAAATCAGAAGCTGGGACGGTTTCTGTAAATCCGTGACTGTCCCTGGAAAATAGGGATACTTGGAGGGTCTGACATCTATCATGACAGCATCTTAGATTGGTAGGCAGGGACGTGGGTGGTTCTGTGGTCTAAACCACTGAGCCTCTGGGGCTTGCCAATCAGAAGGTCAGCGGTCTGAATCCCCACAATGGGGTGAGCTCCCCTTGCTCTGTCCCAACTCCTGCCAATCTAGCATTTTGAAAGCATACCAGTGAGAGTAGATAAATAGGCACTGCTGCGGTGGGAAGGTAAATGGCGTTTCAGTGCACTCTGGTTTCTGTTCTGTTGCGCAAGAAGCAGTTTAGTCATGCTGGTCACATGACCCAGAAAGCTGTCTGTGGACAAATGCCAGCTCCCTTGAACTGAAGCAAGATGAGCACCGCAACCCCATAGTTGAATTACCATCCAGGAGTTCTTTACTTTTTTGTAATGCTTCAATAATTCTATTCCTACATATGTCTACTCAGAGGTAGGCCTCACTGAACTCCACAGGGCTTGTTCCCTGATCCTGGTATGAGTGTATAGGATTGCAGACTAAACTAGTTAGTCTTAAAGGAGCTACACAGAACTGTTAGCAAGAGACCTAAGTAGGAAACAATATGCGTCTGAATACTAGTTGCTGCAAATCACAGAAGGCAAAACATTCTTGCACTCAGTGATTGCCTGCAGGCTTCCCATAGATATCTGGTTGTTCCATGTGAGAGAAGGAGGCTGGACTAGATGGGGGGTTGGTCTGATGATCCAGGAGGGCTCTTCCTATGCTCTTATATATCCTCATAGTGAAGTCTGTCTCCAAAGGGGCACCCTCTGTACACAGAAGGGAACTATCAGGAGGCTTGAGAGAACCCCAAGGTTGTTGGGAACACAGTTCAATGAGGACTGAATATGCTAAGTGGAGATGCAATGCAAACTTACAGTTGCATGGGGGATGGGAACCAAACCTGGGGGCATATAACAGAGTGTTCTCAGAGAACCTTTCACCCTGCAACATTTTGTTCCAGCTGTCAACTGTCTATTATAATTAGGGAGATTCTCACAACTAGTTAGGAGGTTGAGCAATGGTTCAATGGAAGGCTTTCCCACCATCTGGCCAGCTGGGGGATTAGCTCTCTGTGCACTTAGATGCATATCTGCAGAGCATCTCCAGTTATTGCTATAATTCAGGGATGGCAAAAGTGTGGTCCTGCAGATGCTGCAATTCATCAGCCACAGTCAGCGAGGAAATGATCTGGAACCATTTGATTTGCTGTCTGCTATACTCCCTGGTGAAGTCAGCATCAGAAAGTTAGGAATTAATTATTAGGAATTAAAGCTGTCTGGAGATTGTACAACTGTCTGCAGCAAAACCTCTCCCTCTCTCAATTCTCTGCTACGCTCCTGTCTCATTCGTGCTTTGCTTCTGCTACCTGCTGGCCAGTTTTACAACTGTGGTTGGTGAGCTCCTGCTGTAAAACTGGATTTCCTAGAAAATAATTTGCATTGCCAAGAGCTGCTTTTGGAGAAGTCAATGATGTTTTTTCCTTACCTGCATTGGCAAGTGCTGCAGCCTACCATTCAACTATTTGTTCCTTGGGTGAAATATGCTGATATATAGACTAATTTCCCTAGTAAGCATTGCCAAGGTAAGGAATTGCCTCCGAGCCTGGGAGTCAGTTGACTGTTTTGAAGTTCTTCATTTAATTCCAGGTGTGCGGTAAGGAAGTAAACTCTGCACATTCCTTAGAAATGCTTCCTCATTTACAATCACTTCACAAGTTGCAGGATTGAGGGCTGGTACTGAGAGCAGGTGATTGCAAGGCTCAGATTCAGCTGTGCTATCATAGAAGTTGGGAGTAATCAATTCAGACAGATCTAAAATGCTAAAATTGTTTATCCTTGTGAATCACATTTTATATCCCAAGCTAGTCTGCTACTCACAAGTGCTGTGGTAGATGCTGTCCTACTATCATTGGAGCCCAACAACAGCTGGAGGACCACAGATTCTCCATCCTTGGTCTAAGGCCAGTTCTGAAAGCATTGCCCTTGATAAAACCAGACTCTCAGAAGGTGCATTGAAACACCTGCAAATCACACCCAGCATCTTGTAACAGTGGGTGTCAATCTCAACACTTTCTAGGGTTTATGACTATGGATCATAGCACCACTGCAATTGGAAGGACTTGATATAATAAGAGACCTCCCACCATGAACTGTGTTGACCCTGGGCTCCCTCAGAAGATGGTGGACTCTCCTTCATTGAAGGTTTTTAAGCAGAAGTTGGATGGCCATCTGTCATTGATGCTTTAGCTGAGATTCCTGCATTGCAGGGGATTGGACTAGATAACCCTCTGGGTCAAACTGGGCAAGGTAAACAAAATAACGAACAGACAGGAAGTTGTAAGAAATAAATGGAGAAAGGTGCTAGGACATGCACTCATCCAAGAACACCCTTCCCCTCTCCATAAAGCTACATTAGTCCAAAGGTAAAGGTAAAGGGACCCCTGACCATTAAGTCCAGTTGTGGCCGACTCTAGTGTTTTGGCACTCATCTCGCTTTATTGGCCGGGTCTTGTGGCTTCTGGGTCATGTGGCCAGCATGACTAAGCTGCTTCTGGCGAACCAGAGCAGCGCACAGAAATGCCGTTTACCTTCCCACTGGAGCGGTAGCTATTTATCTACTTGCACTTTGATGTGCTTTTGAACTGCTAGGTTGGCAGGAGCAGGGACCAAGCAATGGGAGCTCACCCCGTCGAGGGGATTCAAACTGCCGACCTTCTGATCGGCAAGTCCTAGGCTCTGTGGTTTAACCCACAGTGCCACCCGCGTCCCACATTAGTCTAAACAGCATTTAAACCCCAGATTTTCAATCATGGGATAACTAACAAGCGCCAACGGAACCCCCTTTCCACCCTATGCTCTCAGGAACCAGATTCACACTTTGCTGAACCCATGGAGCAAGGAATGGCTGAGAGAGATGCTGTAGCCTTGCTGGTAAAGGATAGTAACAGGGAGACTTCAATCCTCACGCAGAAGGCACAGAACTCTGGTCCCTGATGGGTTCCACTTACTTCCGCAAAGGTACACCTTTCTCTTCCCTCCTTCTCTTCATTCTTAGTGTGTGTCTGTGGCAGATCACTATGCCTACTCTCTAGGCTTTGGGTAGTCAGGGATCCTTTGAGAACAAGCTGTGCATGTAATGTATGATCTGATGCCCACTGATTGCTGTCTGAAGCAGCACCCATATCTGTCATCTCCTTTATTTCATGTTTTGTTTCAATCTTTCTTGATTCCTGTGGTGTGTAAACGTCTTAATTGGGCATAAAGTTAAGGGTGGAAAGACTTATTCATAACAGAGGCATGTTTTGACTCCCGTAAAAGATCCCCAAACCCTCTCAGAAGTGTATGGTAGGTAACGGGCAGGTCGGTTCAGACACACACCTGGTAGCAATTGCCTCAGCGTGAAACAATGGAAGCAATGGGCCTGAGGGAAACTGAGCCATTGGGAGCCACTGAGAGAGGAAGCAGGTGTTTTGCAGCTCTCATGAGCCTGAAGTGCAGAGGGTTTGTTTAGAGCTTCCTTTTATGTTTGGGGTTTCTCAATAACAGTATCACAGAATATATCCAAGGTGTGTGGTGGAAATGGCTTCAGGTAGGCCATATCAATGGGATGCGGGAGGCACTGTGAGTTAAACCACAGAGCCTGGGACTTGCCGATCAGAAGGTCGGTGGTTCGAATCCCCGCGACAGGGTGAGCTCCCGTTGCTCGGTCCCTGCTCCTGCCAACCTAGCAGTTTGAAAGCATGTCAAAGTGCAAGTAGATAAATAGGTACCGCTCCGGCGGGAAGGTAAATGGTGTTTACCTTCTCTGGTTCGCCAGAAGCGGCTTAGTCTTGCTGGCCACATGACCCGGAAACTGTACGCCGGCTCCCTCGGCCAATAAAGCGAGATGAGCGCCGCAACCCCAGAGTCGGCCACGACTGGACCTAATGGTCAGGGGTCCCTTTACCTTTACCTAGGCCATATCAATGCTGTTGGTAATGCAAATAAACTTCAGCAGCTTTGATTAACAGAAGACCCCCTGGCTTCTCATATGTACTTCCAACAATTATGTGACGCTTAGGGCTTACCAACATCACAGCGATGGTTTTTAAAGCCCAGCAAGTGTTGCATTTGCCATTTTCTCTCTACCACCAGCAATGCCTGTCTGCTTGCACTCCAGTTAAATATTAAACATTCCACACTCAGGTTATCTGCATCCCTTATCACTTGTTTCCTAGCTGATAATGTTTAATCACTCAAGTGTTGTAGTAAATCCATAAAGTTTATAGATAACATGGTTTTGTGTCCTTGGATTGTTTTACAGTTTTCTACAGGTCACTGGATTCAACCTTGAGGCTTGTCAGCTGACCAGAAGGATGGTTCATAGCCATTTGTACTTAGAAGATGGCAGATTGAGACTTACTCAATGGGAAACAACATTAGCACAACATTTTGGATACTTAGGGGTTTGGGTCTCATTTGACTCCCTGGGTCTAAGGTTTGAACCATACTTGTGGACACCATGGTGCTTTTAGACACCCTCCTGGCAGATGTCCCCAGTGCTTTTTTCCTAAAAAAATAAAAATAAAAAAATGTTTAAGGGCACTCTCATTTCCCTACGCATATTTAAATACTGCCCCCCCCCCAATGAGGCCAAACTTAGATTCACAAAATGTTTTTTTTTTTAAATTGGGAGCATCCAGTGCTTTTTTCAGGGGGGGGGGGCGCAGGGGGAAACATACCCCTAAGTCCCCCCAGGAAAAAAGCACTGGATGCGCCCTTTAAAAAAACCCAAAAACCAACCTTGAGGGTTCTTTGCTTTTTCTTTGGTTGGAAAGGTTGTCTGGGTTATGAGGGGGAAAGTTGGCCTGCTTTTCTTTCCTGTGTTTTATTTGTTTTGGGGAGCATAGGCATTTTGCCTTCTTTGAGGGAGGGGAGTTCTGAACATTACTAGCCTTTCTTCTGTGAAACTTGATTCACAACTGTGCCCCCAGCCTGGAAAAAAAAAAGGTTCAGTGGCCCCTGGCCTCAGTTCTCCGCAGGTGACATGGCAAGTTGCCTAGAAGGAAGAGTTCCAGAAGTCATATGCTGATGCCTTATCATGACCAATAAAAACGTGGCCTTTCCTGGAGTTTTTGACTCTATGCCACACTGTAGCAACAAGGTCCCAGAGTTTAAACCTTTACCGTGGAGTTAGTAGTAGTAGTAGTAGTAGTAGTAGTAATAATAATAATAATAATAATAATAATATATTATTTATTTATACCCCACCCATCTGGCTGGGCTTCACCAGCCAGAATAGGATTCTTATGCTATCTGGGGCAGAAAGCAGAGCCGTAGCTTTTTTCCCTGAACACCTGAAATGTGTGTATGCTTATGCTCAATATTTTAGAAGTGGGACCTAAGAACTGCCATGTTATTTTAAGCAGACGAACATGTACATACTTCTATGCTCCACTGAGACTAATTCCCAGGTAACAGGACACAGGATTGATGCCAAATAGTCCTGCTTGTGTGAGCTGGGGACCGGCTTGTCAATCCATCAGTTCATCTAAGACTGAGTACCATTCCCTCCCATGGATGGATCAGTGGCAGAAACACAGACTTTCTATGAACACTTTCATTGTTAGATGTCCTTTGTCACTCCTGCTGAGCTCTCCATTTACCTTTTTGTGGTTACTTAGTGGCTTGTAAATCCAAGTGTTAAATTAATGTGATGAGAAAAGCTTTACATGTAGCAAGATCCAGAAGACATTGTAATTTATGCCTGCAGTCTTGAAGTTGAAATGCCGTTGTTTGTTGGCTAGTCATTCTAATCTCAAACGCTACAAAAACCAGGGTGTATCCCAGATTCACCAGTTCAGTGCATTAACCACTAGGCTGGAGGGCAAAACATTGCTAATCCCACTTTCAGAGGATCTAAAACGTAGCCTGTGATTTCAACATGTGTTTAATATTAAGTTGTGGGTTGACATAGCAGCCGGCACAGCGATTCCTTCAAGTAGCTCTTTATTAAGGTAAGCTGGAACAGAACTGACCGCGAACAGCTCAGCCGGCCTGTATTTATAGGCAGCCGGCTGTCAACATTGTAACCACAACAGCCCAGAGTTCCCGCCTAAAATAACTGCCGCGGACCTGAGTGAAAACTATCTACAGACCTGAGTGAAAACTATATACAATATCCCCCTGTTGGCCCAGGGTGAAACTACACTACATAACACCCCTCCCCACCGAGATAAGGCGTTAGTTACAATCGTAATGGTTTCCTTATATACAGCACTACGCGTAATGGTTCAATTAGGCACAAAAGCATATCGGTTACATTTCCCATACTTAGACCAACAGTGATACCTGTCCAACAGCATAGTCCTTTAAATAAGTTGGGCGCTTGGAAACTCTGCCAGACCGCCGGGGACTGGTAGCCAAGTCCGGAGGGCCACACAGTTCTCGCTGAGGCTGTGGTGCGACCCTAGGTGGCGTTGGAACCAACTCCCCTGGATCCGCTGCTGTGGGTGGAGCCTCCGCAAGTGGAGTGGTCTGAGTCTGTTCTGAAACGGCTTGGTTCGGCTCCACGCTGGCAGTTTGCGAGGGAGGTGTAGGTGGGGCCTCGCCATCTGTACGTGTCTCTTCTGGAGCCGCAAGCGCAGTTGGGGGCACCTCGGTAGTGTCCAAGTCGCCAACCCTGCGCCTAAGCTGGTCTATGTTCCGTCGCCACAAACGTCCGTCTTCGAGTGCCACCTGGTACGAGCGAGGTCCAGTGACTCCCACTACTGTGGCTGGCACCCAAGGGATGTCCCCCACATAGTTCCGGGCAAAGACCTGGTTTCCTGGGACAAATGACTGTGGTGCGTTGGCACAGCCTGGGGGTTCAGCCACGGCAAAGTCTGGGTGTAGCCGGTCGAGCGGTGACCTGAGGCGGCGGCCCATAAGCAGTTCAGCAGGACTCCTCCCTGTGGCCGCATGAGGGGTGATGTGTTGCACGAACAAGTATTCGGCGACCCGCTCATGCCAGTCTCCCCGGTCCAGGCGCGCCAGTGCCTCTTTTGTCGAGCGCACCATTCTTTCCGCTTGCCCGTTGCTGGATGGATGAAAAGGTGCCGTTAGGGCATGGCGGATGCCCAGTCCCAAAAGATACCGCTCAAACGTGCCTGACGTGAACTGCGGTCCGTTGTCAGAGACAAGGACATCAGGATACCCATGCGTTGCAAACAGGCCTCGCAGCACCCGGATGACAGCTTCGGTAGTGGTGGAGGGCATCAGGGCGACCTCCAGCCATTTGGAATAGGCGTCCCCCACTACCATAAAGGTCCGGCCGTGAAAGGGGCCAGCCAGATCGATGTGCACCCTCGACCAGGGTGTCTTTGGCGTCTCCCAGGTGTGTCCCTTAGCTGCCGGTGGTGCAGGCCTCGACTCTTGGCACGCTTGACAGGCGGACACCCAGGCAGTGATGGCATTGTCCATATTAGGCCACCAGACGTAACACCGAGCCAACGCCTTCATTTTGACAATTCCCGGGTGGCCAACGTGCAGAGCCTCCAGGACGTGCTGACGGAGTCCCTGGGGAATCATGATGCGGTCTCCCCACAGCAGACAGCCGCGATGAGCTGAGAGTTCATGTTGTCTGGTTGCAAAGGGCTGGAACTCCGATGCAAAAGGCCCTTGTGGCCACCCCCTCCACACCCAGTTGAGCACCCGGCTGATGGTGCGATCCTGGGCAGACGCGGAGGCCACAGTGGCAGCCGATACAGGCGCTGCCGGAAGATCCTCAATCAGAAGGAGCGATGAAGCTGGAGCCGGGTCTTCCACAAATGCTGGAAGAGGGCAACGGCTGAGGGCATCGGCATGGCCCATCGATTTCCCCAGGCGATGGATGAGCCGGTAGTGGTAGGCAGCCAGGAAAACAGTCCATCGCAGCATGCGTGGTGAGAGGACCGGTGGAGTTGGACGATCACCGGCGAGGAGGCCCAGGAGTGGCTTGTGGTCAGTGATGAGGTCAAAGGTCCTGCCATAGAGGTATTCATGGAACCTCTTCACTCCAGCCACAAGTGCCAATGCCTCCTTGTCGAGCTGGCTGTAATTCCGTTCCGTCGGAGATAGTGTCCTGGAAAAGTAGGCGAGCGGTGCTTCTCTTCCATCTGGAAAACGGTGACTAAGGACAGCACCGATGCCAAAAGGTGAGGCGTCGCAGGCAAGGACCAGCGGCCTGGATTCACTGTACTGTACCAGCACACTGTCTGAAGAAAGGAGGGCCTTGACCGCGTTGAAGGCCGCCGTCTCTCGATGACCCCAGGCCCAAGGCGTCTTAGTGCTAAGGAGTCGGTGAAGAGGCTCAGCCACTGTGGCTTTGTGGGGCAGGAACATGTTATAAAAGTTCAGCAGCCCCAGGAATGCCTGCAACTCCGTTTTGTTCTTTGGGGTGGGGGCCTGCTGGATAGCGCGAATCTTGGATGTGGTTGGATGAAGGCCGGAGGCATCGATAAGATAGCCCAGGAACTCTACCTGTGGAACGGCAATCTGGCACTTCTCCCTCTTTACCTTGAGCCCGGCCTCCTGGAACCTGGTCAGCACGGCACGGAGGCGCTCGAACAGCTGCTGGTGTGAGTCTGCAGACACCAAGACGTCATCAAAATATGGTACCACGCCAGGAAGCCCTTGCAGGAGACGCTCCATAAGGCTTTGGAAGATGCCAGGAGCCACACTCACCCCGAACTGCAACCGGCGGCAACGGAATGCCCCCCGGTGGGTGACGATAGTCTGGGCTTCAGCAGTGGCATCATCGACTGGCAGTTGTTGATAGGCTTGGGCAAGGTCCAGCTTAGCGAAGACCTTACCCTCACCCAGGGAATGCAGCAGGTGTTGGACAACAGGGACCGGATAAGCGTGCTGCGGAAGTGCCTTGTTGATCGTGCACTTGTAGTCAGCGCAGATTCTCACCGACCCATCTGGCTTGACAGGCGTGACGATGGGGGTTTCCCACTTTGCGTGGTCAACCGGCTCCAAAACTCCTTGGGCGACCAGTTTGTCCAGTTGTTCGTCCACTTTAGCCTTGAGCGCAAAGGGAACCCGGCGTGGCTTTAGCTTGATGGGGGCGACTTGTGGATCAAGGCTAAAGGAGATGGGCGTACCTGTATATTGTCCCAAGGTGCCGTCAAAAACCTCGGCAAAGTCTTTGACCAGACCCTCAGTCTCTGCGTTAGAGATGCAGTTGATGCCGGTGACTTCCAGGCCGAGGGCATCAAACCAGTCTAACCCTAGGAGGCTTGGCCGCTGACCTTCGACCACCACCAACCGGAGCAGGCCCGAAAAATCCTTGAAGGCGATCCGGAACCGGCCAACGCCTACCACGGGAACGTCGTTTCCCTGGTAGTCTCTCAGGTGTACGCGGTGAGAGTCGAGTTGCCTTTTGGACACTCTGGGTACCAGTCTTTTGATGGTGCTCCATGACACGATGGACAGGGCAGACCCGGTGTCGATCTCCATGTCACATGGAGCTCCTTCAATGAGCACCGTGACGTTCAGCTTGCGTCGCGTAGGCGAGTTGGTTTGGCCAATCGTGGTTCCAGACGGGCAGCGGCAGTTGGTGAGAGCGAAACAACTTTCCTTGGCAGACTGGAGTGAAGACTTGAACTTGCGAGTCGATGAAGGGGGTGTGTCAGACGGAGACGATCGGCAGACCTTAGCGATGTGGCCCCTTCTGGAACACTTCCTACAGATGGCGTTTCTGAATCGACACTTGGCACGGGAATGGTTGCCTCCGCAGCCAGCACATTCCGGTTGGCCCTTGGACTTCTGTTGGAACTTCCTGCGCTCCCGCTTTGTCTGGTGCACGTCATCGTCTTCACTGGAGGATGCCTCATCACTGCTGGCCTCTTCATGATGCACCGGAACTGGCTCCCTAGCAAGACGCGGGCTGCTGGACTTGCGGATCTCCTGGGCGGAGCGTTCAGCAGCTTCTGAGGCCACAGCCTCCTCAATGGCTTTCTGTAGCGTGAGGTCTGGCTTGGCTAGGAGACGCCGTTGCAGATGGATGTCCCGGACCCCGCAGACGATTCGATCCATCAGGGCATCGTCTAAGTCTCGGAACTCACAGTGCATTGCAGCCTGTCGCAGGGCGGTGGTGTAGTTGTTGATTGACTCCCCCTCTGCCTGGTTCCGGTGGTAGAACGCATGGCGGGCAGCAATCTTGGACGGCTTCGGTGCGTAGTGGTTGCGGAGCTTCTCTTGGATCGTGTCCCATGGTGTTGCCTGGACTGCTTCAGGCGCAACCAATGCTCGAGCCGTCTCAAACACCTCAGGCCCACAGAGGCTGAGGAATAGGCCCCGCTTCCGATCCGTTGATACTGCTGTCAGCTCGTTGGCTTGGAGGTAGCAGTCGAACCGAGCGAGGTAGGAGTCCCATGATTCAGAGGCTGGCGCAAACGGCGGTAGAGGCACAAGTGAAGCCATGATTCCGATGCCGGCGTGAAGGGCGATGGATGGAACACAGTGCTCTAGCCAGAACAGTCAGCTCTGAATTGGTTCTGCCCAGTGATTTCGCTCAGTGATTTCGCTCAGTGATTTCGCTCTGTGATTCAGCTCAGTTCAGAGGCTGGCCGCATCTGGCTGTGCTCTGATGTCCATCCATCCCACCTTCGTCGCCAGTATTAAGTTGTGGGTTGACATAGCAGCCGGCACAGCGATTCCTTCAAGTAGCTCTTTATTAAGGTAAGCTGGAACAGAACTGACCGCGAACAGCTCAGCCGGCCTGTATTTATAGGCAGCCGGCTGTCAACATTGTAACCACAACAGCCCAGAGTTCCCGCCTAAAATAACTGCCGCGGACCTGAGTGAAAACTATATACAATATCCCCCTGTTGGCCCAGGGTGAAACTACACTACATAACATTTAATTTGAGGCTCATAGGGACTTAGAACCTATTAAAGCAGGTGCGTTTCTTCTCCTTATTTGGAGAGCCGCAAACTATCGTCCCAGATCTGTTCTCACCCCAGCATTTGCCACTTGGTTGGAGAGCAGAGCATGTGCACTCCAGGTATAGCTGGAGACTGTCTCTGCACATTGCTAATATTGTACATCTTAGGACAAGGACAAAAATGTGAATTGCAAAAGGGAATGAATAATGAAAACAGGAGTCTGGTGTTCTGCGTGCTGGCTGAGTCTCTCTCTCTCTACAAAATCTATCACCAGCTGCATCCCTTTCATTGCAACAACAAAGAAATGCCGTAGGTAGGGGCACACAGACACCTGTGGTTGAGCATTATTGCCTCCTGTGGCTCAGGGGGCTTCCTGCTGAGGTTCGGTCAGACAAGCAAAGGGCTTGGGCAGCTCCTTGAACCAAAGCTGCTGGGTTTCTGTGGCTTTCCCAGAGTTCCTTGAAGCCTTAACAAAACAGTGTGGGTGGGTTGCTTTGTGCTGTGTGAGCTATCCATATGCAGAACTTGACCCAAGAGAGAGATGGCATTGTGAGGAGGAGTTGAAAATGAGGCAGCAATATGATGCAATGGCACCAATGTCACAAGCAGGTAGGGATTAGGTGTGGTAACAAAGCTCACCAATAGTAATTCAGTTCCAAAACAGGGAGAGTGTGTCTAGCCCTAATCCTATGGCGACAGAAGGATGCTATGAAATGCTAGATGGGGCTAATATGTTAATCGGGATTAATAAGAATTCCCATGGCCTAGACAAAGCAAAAATTGGGTATCGGCATTAGCCACAACCATCTCAGGCTGATTTTTGCCTGTGCGTTATAGAGAGATGTGAGAGAGCTGTGTTGATGGCTTTCACTGAGCAGATCTCATCTGTGGATGAGTGCATTTTCCTGAAAGATTAATTCCAGACAAAAGGCCTTAAGAGAACAGTTTCTGCTTGCCTATACATCTCACCTACCACACTTCTGATGTGCTGCTGTGGGGAGTAGGGAAAACCACCCACTTCCATGCAGCAGAACCAGAAATTCTCCCATTGCAGTAACTAGCGTGTCCCCACTGCTGTGTTCATGGAATCTTCCGGAGCATGCATTGACACTGCTTCTTCTTCCCAGTGTCCATCTGTTCAGGGAATGAGAAGAGGAGCTGTAGTAAGATGAACTGATTTTCTGTGCATGTGGGATCATTGCAGGACATATTGGTTCCAGAAAACAACAAGACAGTTTATTTTTATTAATTATTCGTTTGCACTTATATCCCACTTTTTGTCCAAGGAGCTTAAATGGCAGTTTCCCAGCCATCCCTGTTTTATCTGCACCACAACCCAGTGAGATACGTTAAACTAAAAGGCCCAGGGTCGCCCAGTGAGTTCTGTGGAGGAGCGGGAATAGAACCTACTGCCCAAATTTCTTACTATAATGGCAGACTGCAAGCCAGCAGGCTCACTCTTAAGACAGGGCAATGGCTGTGACCTTATAATACAAAGTGTGTGACTGCAATAATAGCCATTGTTTTCACATATGAAGTGCATGGTGTTGGGGCATGGAGACAATTGCCCTTATGCTGAGGTGATTCGTGATCATAAACGTCACGCTCGCTTCCCCCTCCTCCCCTTGCTCATTCATTCAGACCATTTCTGCCCTGTCAGGGTTTGTTTAGCCACACCTTGGTTGGCTGTGGATGAAAACAGTCAGGAGCAAATAAAGTTCAAGGCAACTGCTGCTGGGGTCACTATTTACTGTTTGGCTTCCTGTGTATAAAAACCATGCCATGTTGTCAGGAATACTCGTTTCTGTTTTCTCATTATATTTCCGCATTGATCAGTTCTCCAAACGGCAGAAGATCCCAGGCTGAGCACTCTCTTAGGAAGCTGTTATGGCTGCTCGAGGGCCGTTTGAGATGGGTGGCAAACGTTGCAGCGGCTCAGTTTCTCCCCAGAGCATCCTCTACCAAATCCTTAACAATGAAGAGCGATGGAAGACTGAAGGGAACCCCCAGTGTTTCCCCCTTCCCTTTCCGTTTCCAAATATTGGCTGCCCCTGTGAGGTAAACCGAAGAGTCATCCTGAAAATACCGGGCATCACCTGCAACAGAGCGTCGGAAGTACTTCTGAAAACTATCACATTCATAAGAAAGCTGCCTTCTTTTTTCCAGTTGCCCCTGGAGGACCAGATCCTCTTGATACGACAGGGCTGGGCACCCCTCTTCCTACTGGGTCTGGCTCAAGAACGGGTGGACTTTGAACTCTTAGAGACCTCAGTCCCCAGCCTCTTGAAAGCAGTCCTCCTTAATCAGTCTCCGGCAGGTGAATACAAACGGGAGAACTCTCCTTTGGGAGCATCACTAGCAGAAGTTCAGAAGATTAAGGATTTCCTGGGAAAGTTCTGGAACGCAGACATTTGTGCAAAAGAATATGCCTATCTTAAAGGAATTGTTCTATTTAATCCTGGTAAGTCTCGTCCAGGTATTTTCAAAGGCTGCAGTCCTGCCCTGAGTTCCTTGAGCATTACTCCTATTAATACCCAAGGGACTTAACAGCTTGACTTGACTTAATGACAGGATTGCACCCTAAAACTGCACAGTTCAGGGTGCAGAAATAAATTTAGAAGTTGCTTAAGAGGAAGGAATTTTTAATTGGGTTTTTACATGTTTTCAAAAATCCATTTTTAAACCTTTCTGACTTTCAAACTACAATATACTTTTTTTTTTTTAAAAAAAGTATGTATCATATATAATACACATGCAGGTGTTGTGGGTGTATGGGAGCTAAAATATCCAAATTTACTTTACCGCTTAAAACTTTAGGCTCTAGTCTAATGTGAGGGAGATGTATGCAGGGGCAATACTGGACAATGCACAATGTAAATGTGATATTACATTACTATAAGTCAGGGGTGGGGAATCTGTGGTCTTCCTGATGTGGATTGCAACTCACATCAGCCCCATCCAATTTAGACAATTGTAAGGGACGATGGGAGCTGTAGTCCAACAATTTATGAAGGGACACAGGTTCCTGTTTCCAGCTGGAAGTGCTGCTGCAATGTAGGGAACCAATTACTACAAAAATGTGGAATGAGTAACAGACCCTTCAAAAGAGATCTTAAGAGGATGGAGTCATTAGTGACAAGAGCATGGGGCACTAAATGTAATTAAAGGTTCATTCATGAAACATTACCGTGGGCTTTTGAGTAAACGCCTAACTGCAGTGGTAACCAGTTGAAAAACTTTATGGCATTCTGTATTTAGAAAGAAGTTGTCATCTGCTCGATTTCGTCCACCTTATTTATTTTTAAGCCAGCTTTTTGGAGTCAATCCCTCACAAGGCTGTTTTCAATACTGTGTATCAAAACATGAGTTATATAAATCAAAATATCTAACCTATAAAACAAACAGCAGGAATCCAAAATGAGGGACTAAAAAAGAAAAACACTGAACCCAGCATAAGATAAAAATGGACCACACTCCCAGCGAACATGCAATAAATGGCATTGCCATAGCTCTTCACACTTTCCTGCTCTCAGAACCAACACAACGAGAAGATGCATTTATTTCCCTTATTTCCTTATTTCTAATTTTACAGACCTCCACAACTTAAAATGCCACCATTATGTCCAGGCCCTTCAACAGGAAGCTCAGCATACTCTGATAGAGTTTGTCTCAATGACTCATAGCAGAAGCAGGAGGAGAAATACTTGGATGATGGAATCGCTTGGTTTTCTGAGGACCTTCAGTCCAGATACCATTGGAGAACTCTTCTTCAAACCCATCTTGGGTGATGTCGACTTAAACACCTTACTTCTGGAAACACTTTACACCAAACAGGACCTTATTTGACATCTGATGAGACATTACAGAAGACCAGGACTATCATCAAAAGGGGCAAGTTCCCCAGAACAATAGGAAACCTTGCTTTCTGTGCACTGGAATCTGTCTCCACCCCTGTGGAGAACCCCACCACACTGTAGGACTCTCCTCTGTTTTGCCTATTTCCTGTTTCTTTGGTGATCTGCATTAATATACTGTATATATTTCACCCGTCATCCATATGCTATGGTGGCCAGCATTCTATTGCCCTTTTACCGATAATCTCCACTAGATAATGACTTTCCTCCCTCTTATTGTTGCATTACACTTGTTTTTATTAACGCTTTGCCACCCATGTATTTCCAGACATTTAATGGTTCAGCACAGGACAAAACAGCCCAGACGTCACTGTGATGTAAAATAAAGTATGTTTTATTTAAGTTTGTTCTTAATATAAGCAGTGATGCTTGCATTTGCTGTTAATTTTGAAATTAGGTGGCTCAGTTAATTTTGTTACCAATACTTTTGATATTACACAGTTACGGTCACTTTAAAATAGGCATGGTCAAACTTGGCCTTCCAGCTGTTTTGGGACTACAAGTCCTATCATCTCTGACCACTGGTCCTGTTAGCTAGGGGTGATGGGAGTTGTAGTCCCAAAAGAGTTGGAGGGCCAAGTTTGGCCATGCCTGCTAAATGGTATATCCTGTGCAATGTATGGATTTTTTTCACTTTACAAATGTGGCTGTGTGAGCTTTGAGTCCCCCCCTCCCACCCAAGCCTAAGCCAATTACTCTATAAAGCACCTTTCTCCAGTGAACACATAATAGATGGCTCACAGGTCAACACATGCATTCTTCAGACAAGTCTAGGGCCTCCATCTTCTGAAGTATCTCAGGCTTCCCCCAGAACCACTGCCACAGTCTCTCACCTGGTGCCACAACTGGTGTTGGCTCAGGTTCCCAGGGACCCTGCCCTCACTTAGCTGTAGCTCTCTCTTAAAGGCTGCTTCCAGAGTCTTTTCCTTGCAATCTTTTTCCAGCTCTTAACCTGTGACCTCTATGTTTGTGAGCATGGGTATGTAAATCCTTGCTGAACAGCATTAGGTTTTAAGTTGTTTCTACATGCCGGCTTGTCTGTTAATTGCTAATTAAGTAGGTTTTATGACAGTACATTCAGGTCTTCGATGTCTTGAAAGGGATGTTGCTGCGACTTTACAATGCATTTAGTATAACCTGAGCTTTATGTGTGCACTTTGAATTCCACCTCTATATAATTTGCCCTTTATTTTTCACATAACGCTACCTTGTCAGGTATGTGAGGTTAGGACTGCAGTCTTTGAAAGCAACCTTGCTGCTTTTACTTCCTCTCACACACTCTCTTCTTATGAAAATTAACATAATTTGATTCTCATTCCGCAAGGATGAAGAACAAGTGGAACCAGGCTTTCCAAGGGTGGAGAAACAAGCAACTAAATAAATAGTGGTGCTCAATTTGACCTTTCTGTGAACAGAACAGGAGTTGTTTGCTGCAAATTTCAGCCAGAGGTCCATTCAGTAGAGAAAACGTAGAATACACATGGGTTGGGAAGTTTGGAAGAAAAGCAGGGTGGGCTTAAAGCTTTATAAGGAACTGTAAAGTATTTCCTAGAAATTTTTCAGGGGATGGAAAGCAACTGTACAAAATCAAATGCAAGCTTTGGTCTGCTGCTGCAGGGTTACAATTAAGTCCAAGGTAATGAACCTATTAAGGAACATTTATTTAAAAACTATTCAAGATCTTGAACTTAAACATAAAAAACTGGTTCAGCTAGAATATATGCCAAGCTAGAGCAGCATAGATGGGAACTGGATGCTGTGGAATCTCATTATGTGGCCAAGTCACTCCACTTTGTGAAACCAAAGTTCAGTGCTCTAAACTCTTAGCAAATGCGTTAAAGGGGGAGAAAAAGAAGCAATCACATGTGTTCTCTTTGAGATAAACTAACGGCTCAGAAACCTAGGATGGTAAAAATAATAAACAGCTTTTCTGACGCTATTACTTGAACCTATATCAGTCAAAGTAACTGTTACATAGGGCTTTTTTCCAGGGGGAACTCAATTCCGGCACCTCTCAGGTTGGTGCCATTGGCATTCTAAGAGAAAAGGGGAGGCATTCATGGTGAGTTCTGGCGTCTCTTTTTCTAGAAAAATAGCACTGCTGTTACAGAACAATATGAATCAATATTTGGATAATCTGCATTTGAAACCACTTAAAGAAGAACACACAAAGTTATCAAATACAGCATTTATACTGAAGAAGAAATCAGTTATCAACATTCGCAAGCTAAAGCATGACAACACACCAGGCCCAGACTGCTTTGGCAGTCTTTTTTATAACAGGGTTGCCATATTTCAAAAAGTGAAAATCTGGACACAGAAGTTGAGGATTTTCCTGGACATTAAACCCTTTCCCACCTGGATGCTGTTTACAAATTCAAGAGTGCCTAATACCTTATTTGCATATTTTGTTTAATACTATCCAGAATGGGTCAGATACTTGGAATATCCCATGTGGGATCTGAAGGAAGTGGGATCCTATCACCTGATCAAGATTTCTTTTTTTCACTCATGCTCTTCACCAGAGTTCCTCAAACACGACCCTCCAGATGTTTTTGGCCTACAACTCCCATGATCCTTAGCTATCAGGACCAGTGGTCAAGGATGATGGGAATTGTAGTCTCAAAACATCTGGAGGGCAGAGTTTGAGGAAGTCTCCTCCTCACAATCCCACTGGAGCCCTGGCTGTAGCACTAAGATATAATTCCTTCATTAAAGGATAGCAGGGAGAGGGCAAACAACATATGTGGACAATATTATTTGTATGACACGTAATCCCAAAGGGACAATCCCTGCATTGAGGACTGAATTATCAGTTTTTGAGAAAGTATAGCTGGACTATGTTCTAACTGGGATAAATCGTTTTTGTATTGTAATGTCACTTCAAAAACACAACTGGAACTTTAAAAAGTTAACATCTTGATACGTTGTAAAGATTTCCATTACTTAAGGATGCAGATCCCTTGAAATTTATGTACATCACATTATTTGAATTTTATTCCTTTAGTCAAAAAGATTATGTGTAATTTGGGCAGATGGAAGAAGCTTAATATATCTATTTTGGGCTGAATTGCATCAATAAATATGATAGTTCCTACATTCCTACATCTGTTCCAAGTGCTTCCTCTCTCTCTCTCCATCCTACCTCTCTTAAGAATTGGCAAAGAATGATTAAAAGTTTTGTATTTCAGATGAAGAGAACAAGATTAGCTCTGAAAAATTGTTGTAGGAGGCCAGATGAAGGAGGATGGGGACGTCCACATTTGATGCTATATTGCAAAGCATTTCAAATAAGATAAGACTGTTTTATTATTGACAAAGTTGACAAAAATGGGTTTTACATAGACAGAAGTGATGGGTATTGCCATTTTACAAATGGACTCCTACAGTGCTGCATTAAATTCATAATCCATATACTCTGTCCTATCCTATTCCTACAGCTGCTTCTATCATCCCTGATCATTGGTAATTGAAGCTGAGGGGGGCTTAGAGTTCAGCCACACCTGGAGGCCTACAGTCTCCCCATCCTTGCTTTAGTGTGCCCTAGTACATCGCTAGATAACTAAAGCAAGATTTCTACTTATTGCTGTTCCTTATTTTTCTGTGCCATCTTGTGGGTTGTCAGAGAATTGCAACATGAACGATGCACTTTACAGACCACATTGCAATGGGCATTCAAGCGAAACTCAGAAGATGTAAATAAGATGCTGTAACGTTAATGGCTGGTGCCCACTGAGACTGGTAGGGTGGAAGGCAGGGAGACCAACTGTAGGTAGAACCAGAGACAATGAATTCTAATTTTGTCCCCCTCCTCTTCCTTGCTGAGTTCTACATATGCAACCCTGGAACTAAGAAGGGGGAAGCTGACAGGCAGCACCACCCTATGAACTGGTTGTGAGGCAGACAGGTGGAGGATGGCAGAGGGTAGACTACGGTTGAGGGAAATTGTTTGGTCCTGTTCGTGGCGGTGTGGCTGTGGATTGAAGGAGTACAGAGTGCATCATGGGCCACCCTTGTGCTGCTCTTGTCCGACACCCACCTTGTTTCAGCAGGCACAATGATTCCATGGATGGAATGTTCTGCAGGTGTCGCTCTCATGGTGGTGCCATATTTGGTGTTCTAAGGATATATCAGGGCTTCCATCAACTCACCTTGACATCATATGGAAAATATTTGCATTTTTCATTAATTCAAATAAGCATGCTTAAGAAACGATTTCATTAATTCAAATAAGCATGCTTAAGAAATGAGTCTCGATTCAGGTGCTGCAATTTGATGACAGCATCGTTTTGCATGCAACGCATATGCTCTATCACTCACCCTTCCACCTTGCCCTAGCAGGGGATTCCTAACGTGTTTGACAACTAGCAAATAAATGAATGCAATCTCCCTCAAGAAATAAGACCTGACCTGAGAAAGTTTATGAACTTTGCTTCTATCTTTATTTGGGTGTGTGTGTGTCCTGAATGCGTCCATGGTTGTTGTTGTTTTTATCCTTGCAGGTGAGGGAGAGCACAAAATGGCAGGAAGTGCCGTTTCCGTACAACTCTGCCAGTTTCAAAAGTCAAATCGCTGCCAAGATTCCCTTTATATCACACGCTAACCTCCCAATTTCCTTTTAGCACCTAATTCACACCAATACTTTGCGCATGCGTCTTACAACGCCAATTCCCCCCACCTTCCAGAGCAGTGTCTCGCTCGGTATTTTTACCCCCGCCCCACCGCCCCAGCAGGGAGGGTTCTGATTGGCCCGTCCTCCGCTCGAAAAGCTGCCAATGAGAATGTCCGGTGCGGTCCCCGCCTGCGCTTCTCAGGGTCGGCGTAGCGAGACCACGGGCGCGCGCGCGCGCGCGTTCCTCGTCAGCAGCCGACATGGCGCTCGCTGGGCTCGCGCTGCGCGGCGCTGCTGCGGCGGCGGCGTCGAGACCTCGGCCGCGGCTACGTTTCGCGACGGGGCCTCTGAGCCGCAGGCACGCGGCGCATTTCACTTTCCAGCCGGACCCAGAGCCCACCCAGTATGGTGAGAGCTTCCGTCCTCCTCACTCGCTCCTGAGAAGAAGCGATCCGCCCTCGCTTTCCCGTCCACGCGCCCGGCGGACTGAGGCGGCGCAGAGCTGAGGCGGTAGAATGGACTGCACCATTTAAGGAGGGGGGGGAAAGAAAAAAAAGATATTTTCACACACCCCACCGGATGCCGTTACTCAAGAACCGCGCACCAGGCGCTAGGCCCTTTTTCTAACTCCCGCGCCTTTTATTTCTGAAGAATCTTTTACGTGCAGCCGAATTTTAAAAAGGCACCTTCCGTCCCCCCTCGTCCCCTTAAAGTGGTGCAGTCCGTTCTCCCTTCTCATTCCCGCTTGGTTCCGCTGTCCTATGGAGACTCAGCCTCATGTTGCTGTTGGGGAGGGTGAAGGCTTGGCGCTAGAGGGCGATCGCTTTGTGAATGGGGGGCAGAAATAAATCAAACTTGTTTACTCTCTCTCCCCCCCCCCTTGGGTCGTGGTGCTCGCGTTATTAAAATTCAGGTTGCCCACCTCATTGTGGTACTGCAGAGCAGCAAGGCAGCCAGATGCCAAATAGGACAGAAGGACACTGGCAGGTTTTTTTTTAGCAGTTATGGCAGAAATTGGGAGGCTTGCACCCAGCTGGTAGTTTGCTGTAGTTCTTTGCATCTGGTCACATTCACTTAATGTTGGAGTAGGGTTTTTCTCCTTCATCCCCTTGAACGTGGAACTCCCAAAACAAGGCGTCCTGTAAATATTGATTCTAGGGAGTGAGAGATGTTACTGACAAACACACACTCCTGTGGGTAGGAGTGACAGTGAAAATCATGAAAACCGCCTGCCATACACACAGGCGCACAGTGGTACCTCAGTTTACGAACAGTCCTGTTTACAAACTATTAGGTTTACGAACTCCACAAAACCGGAAGTAGCGTCCTAGTTTGCGGATTTTATCTTGGACTACGAATGGAAGCCGAACAGTGAAAGGGCACCGGTGGAGGGAGGCCTCATTAGGGAACGCGCGCCTCAGTTTAAGAACGGTTTTGGTTTAAGAACGGACTTCCGGAACGGATTAAGTTCGTAAACCGAGGTACCACTGTATATGTAAACGATGGTACTACTAGAACTCTGTGACAGCAGCCTGCCATGATTTATCTGTACAGAAGATTTTTAAAACTCAAAAGTTTACATACGCTGAAATGAATTCTTGGAGATGTGACCTGTGCTACTTTATAGTTCGTACATGAGGTCACTTCATGAAGAGAAATTGCGTCAGTCAGGCTTCAGAACTATAATGATTTTGTACTTTAGGGTGCAGAGATAGACAGTTACACCTGTTAAGTAATTCCACTTCCTTGCTTCCTAAATACCATTGAACAGCTGGCGGTGGAAGAATGCTAAAAGGATAGCCTATTATGAGTGCATCCAAAAGAGTGTGTGTGTGTGTGTGTGTGTGTGTATATATATATGTGTGTGCGTGTGTGTTACATAATGTCTACATTCACATGAACAAAGGCAAACAATTGGGTACTTCTCTAGAAGAGCTGTTGTAGGGCATGGTATCTACATATAGTACTTCAGTGCAGAAAAATGACCCCAGTGATTTCTGCTATAAATTATGCTGATGGCCTATTATCTTCATTGGTTTGCTAGTTTATTGTAAGTCTCGGTACTGACCCCTATGTGATATAACTATGCTGTGCACAAGACTTGACTGCTTCTGTGTATGGCTAGGTGAGAACATTAGGGGTGGAGACATTTCATTATTCCAAATACCTGCTTTATCTGTTTCTTATATTTCAATAAGAAACAGGAATAGCTCATTTCAATTCTGTACAATATTTCCCCCAGTATTTTTTCTAGTTGATAATAATAGGATTTACAATTCGGTTTTCCATAAGGTCCCAGAGTGGAGTATATACATTTTAATGTTACAATTAAAATAATTAGATAAAATTTCAATTGAAACAGTGCAAAATCAGTTCAAACCAGCAACATCCAAATATTACAGTACCGCAGAGGGGAATTAGCACTATGTATTATTCAGTCATCCCCCATTCCCCATCTTAAGCTGTTACTGAAAAGTACAATGATTAAAAAACATAATCCCATCCATGTTTACTCAGATGTAATCCTATTTAATTAATTGTAGCTTACTCCAATGTAAGTGGGGTTAGGATTGCAACCTTAGTATGTAGGCAAAGGTATTCAACAAAACTGAGCCCCCCAAAGATTATTCATGGTGAATGTGTCTTAAAATTTCATTATTCAGCTTTTGGATTAAATAGCAAAATCAAAATAGCAGAAGCTATTTAATGTACAAGAAAGACAATTAACTATTGATGAGTGGTGAGCATTTCATACTTGATGTGTTTCATTTGACCTTATGAAGTGCTCAACTACAGAGATAGCTAACAAGAAATCTTAACCCTTATTTGCATGGACCCTTTATGAAGTCATAGGTAGTGAAATGAACTGTGAATAGCTGAAGGCACTGGGGTCATGGAAAATCTTGTAGATTGGAAATATATCATGCTGTCTCTGTGGCTTGGAACCCAATATTTCAGGTATTTATATTTAACCGTTGTCTTGTCTAACTTATTGGTCTCTTTGCACAGGCCAGACACAGAAAATGAACCTTTTCCAGTCCATTACAAGTGCCTTGGATAATGCCTTGTCGAAAGATCCAACAGCAGGTATGGTTTTATATCCAAAATTATGTCTATGGAGGTTCTTTTGTTAGAAGCCCTTTTTATTGAATACACACTCTTAGTCTAAATCTGAATTAAGGTAAAACTTGTATGTAAATACGAATTAATTTGAGATTTATGTAGCACAAGAACATAGTAGAATTCTAAAAAAATTAAGCAGTGACTTTGATCTGTTAGAAACTATTCAGAACCACGCTATGGTAATAAATTTGATAGGACCAGCCATAATCTCACAAAGTAAGCAATAGGCCTGGTGGTAGCTATACATCCTGCTACTGTGCAGCCAGAGTTTTGATTATATTGAATAATATAATTCAAAGTATGCAAAGGGTCAGGTTGAACTTGAGATTCCTTTTAATTACTAATCATTATTAACTAAGAATCATTTTGTATTCTTGAGCAATTATTTACTTAATTCCTTGTTGTACACTTGCAGTAATATTTGGTGAAGATGTATCCTTTGGGGGAGTCTTTAGGTGCACTCTTGGCTTGAGAGACAAATATGGTGAGTTTACAACTTATATGATTCATTTGCCAGATCGTTGTTTCTCTTCCTGTTCACATTCACTATTATATCAACTATCTATCTATCTATCTATCTATCTATCTATCTATCTATCTATCGATCTATCTATATTATATAGAGAGAGGTTATATGTTTGATTCCACTTGAGAAATTGTTATTTCCTTCTTGTAAAGGTGATCAGAGCAGCCAATGCAGGCAGCTATTTCCAAAGTTTAAAAATGGGCTAACAGCACAGTCCTATAATGTCTATTTAGAAGTAAGCCTGGTGGAGGTAAGAAGGATTTACTTCTGGGAAAGTGGGTCCTGTATAGAATTACAGCCTAGTTCACCTTGGTTTTGAAGGTTAATAAAACTGAATGATTTTTAGGCTCTTTGACAGTTATGCAGGATGTGCAGAACTATTAATATTCTGCACCAAGGAATCCCATATTTAGCATTTTAAAACAGCAAATTTTCATTTAATGTCAAGCTTTGTTAGAACAGTGCATTCATTTGTGCTAGATTGTGCTTCTGACACGAGATGGTTTTATTTGGGGGTCTGTGGTATTTGCTGATAGAGCTCAGCAATTCAGTTTGCCCAACAAGGGGGAAAGACTGCAGTTGCACGAAACAACATTTTACATGTTGATATATCAAGAACTACTATAACATTTTGCAAATGAAACAAGTAGGTTAAGATTTGTTATTAATGACGTCTGACATGGGGTGGTTTTTTATGTTGTAGTATGTGGGACGCGGGTGGCGCTGTGGGTAAAAGCCTCAGCGCCTAGGGCTTGCCGATTGAAAGGTCGGCGGTTCGAATCCCCGCGGTGGAGTGCGCTCCCGTTGTTAGGTCCCAGCGCCTGCCAACCTAGCAGTTCGAAAGCACCCCCGGGTGCAAGTAGATAAATAGGTACCGCTTACCAGCGGGAAGGTAAACGGCGTTCCGTGTGCTGCGCTGGCTCGCCAGATGCAGCTTTGTCACGCTGGCCACGTGACCCGGAAGTGTCTCCGGACAGCGCTGGCCCCCGGCCTATAGATGTGAGATGGGCGCACAAACCCCAGAGTCTGTCAAGACTGGCCCGTTCGGGCAGGGGTACCTTTACCTTTACCTTTACCTATGTGGGGAAATAGAGATCTGCACACTTCTATTTTAAACTGGCTTTAGATCTACCAGTGAAATGCACTGTGTGGGAAACTTACTCTGGTTGCTGCTAGTGAGAACATGGCTAGTAGTGTGCATTCCACTGCACTTTTGGCAGGGGCTTCTGGGACAGCACATCTCCTTTCACACTGTTAGAGCCCAGTGGAACCTCTCCCAATCCTAACCCCTGCCAGCAACATGGATTAGTGGTTAGGGTTGCTCTGATCACAAATATATTGCAACTGCAACATTAATAAACAGTTACTAGTGTAGGTGTTACTTTCCTTACCCTTACCCTTATACAAGTTTCTTTGTCTGCATATTAGTAGTATATATTGTAACAATGGCCCCTTTTAACAGTAGGTATATTTGTAGCTATGCTTGCGTAAAGCTAAAGTGATTCATATGGTAACATTTCATAAATATATCAAACTATGTTTTTAGGTGTCCACTTACACATGATACATTAAATGTTTATAGATGAGTAAATTTAGCTTGGGTTTGATAAGAAACCACACCAAATAAAATATTGAACATATTTCAAAACAAACAAAAGTTACTGGAGGAAAGCTCTGTGGCTTCAGACTTTCCCATCATTGTTCTCTGACATCACTACTTCTGACAGTAAGGTAAAGGTAAAGGTACCCCTGCCCGAACGGGCCAGTCTTGACAGACTGTGGGGTTTGTGCGCCCATCTCACATTTATTAGCCGGGGGCCAGCGCTGTCCGAGGACACTTCCGGGTCACGTGGCCAGCGTGACATCGCTGCTCTGGCGAGCCAGAGCCGCACACGGAACGCCGTTTACCTTCCCGCTGGTAAGCGGTACCTATTTATCTACTTGCACCCGGGGGTGCTTTCGAACTGCTAGGTGGGCAGGCGCTGGGACCGAACAGCGGGAGCGCACCCCGCCGCGGGGATTCGAACCGCCGACCTTTCGATCGGCAAGCCCTAGGCGTTGAGGCTTTAGCCCACAGCGCCACCCGCGTCCCTACTTCTGACAGTAGCTTTTAGTAAAAAAAGTTATTGTCACTTTGTAGGCTCCTGAATTCCACTAAGTAGCTTGTACTCTGAGAAGTATCTTTTGCATCTGCGCATCTACCCTATATTCTTATTTTAAAAGGTTTATTAAGAGAAACTCTTATTTTTGTAGGTAAAGACAGAGTGTTCAATACTCCTTTATGCGAACAAGGAATTGTAGGATTTGGCATTGGAGTTGCAGTAACTGGTGCTACAGCCATTGCAGAAATTCAGTTTGCTGACTATATCTACCCTGCCTTTGATCAGGTTGGTGCATAATCTAAGATGCTGAAAATAAGAATAACAGTTTGTTGTTATTTTTCCTTAAAGTAATGAAAAGCTGGACAGAAATGGGATTGGACATGAGGGAGGCTGAAGCAGAATGTCAATATGACTGCACTAGGTGGGGATGCTGATAAGGTTTTGGCACTTTGCATGTTACATGAAGCACCAAAATTGTATGTGTGAATGTAGTGGTGCCTGTGCTTACTCTTCATCCTTCTAACATGCAAGAAGAAGAAGAAAATTTACAGCTCTCCTGTGGGCAGATAGTACGCTTGTATCTCCTTAGAGGGAAAATGTATGAGTCCCCTTGCAGACATTTCAAAAAGTGGTGGAAAGTAGAGGTGTGAATGCAATTTTGGTGCTACTTCTTGCTGCTGCTTGTAATGTGAGGCAGCCCTCAGCGAAAAAGTATTGGAGCTAGGCTAAAAACTGAACATTTGTATTTAGCTTTGACTTCGGCTGTTGCATACTTGATAAAATGTACTTTGTTACAGAAATAATAAAGAGCAACACATAAGGGTAATTTGTAGGAATCAGATACTAGAAATCTGTGTTACATCTGCAGCTGGCTCAAGGAAGTGTGTTGCAAAGCAAAGAAAATGATGTAAAAATTTATTAGCATTTGGTTTTAAGATTTGGGGTGTCTGTTCCTGCTTAATATTGCACAATGGAACATGAACGATCAAAATGCATAGTATGTGTGTGCCTGAGTACATTCAAGATTAATTAAATAAACGTATCTTCCCCTCAGATTGTTAATGAGGCGGCAAAGTATCGGTATCGCTCTGGAAATCTCTTTGATTGTGGAAGCCTCACTATAAGAGCCCCTTGGGGTTGTGTGGGTCATGGTGCATTATATCACTCTCAAAGCCCTGAAGCCTTTTTTGCTCATTGTCCAGGACTAAAGGTATGGTAATTGGATAAATGGATTTTATTATAATTGGTGTGGATTTACCATTACGGTTAACTATTCCTCATGGGAGGCTCTCTGTGACTTAAGCAATTGCCATGTTACCTTGTGAATGAATCTGGTGATGTTTTCAGATGGACTCTGTAGATTCCCTTTTCTGCTAACATGTTTTGACATGTTAACTAATTTTTCACATGGTTCCTTTATGTATAAGGATCACTACTAATGTGGTAGCAGAGTACTGTGAGGACTTCACCACCCCAAAATTAAATGCTAAAATTAAATTAAAACCAAACATTTGAATTGAGCTTGAGTCTTCATTGAAGAACGAAGTGCTACGCTATCAAATATGCATTAAAAAGTTGCAGCACACAGTCAGTGGACTTGTGTATTGCAGTTATTGCTGGAATGTATCACTTCAGTCTGAAAGTAGGGGATCACGTCTTTGTATGATTAAGCTGTTTATACTTCACACAAAAACGAGCATGGTTTAGAGAAGAACTTACGAAATCTCTTGGGAAATCTTTAGGAACTATCAGCTGGGAACCTTTTGCCAGCATGGCTACTTGAGTAGAGTCCCTTTATTACTCTCAGGTTTGAAGAGCGATGATTAGAGCTGCCTTTAATAAACTCGTAACAGATCAAATACCAGTGTACTTGAATCAAACAGAATTGCCAGAAGATAATTATACTGTCAGTCGAATGGTATTGCTTTTGAACAAGTGCCACAATCAGAATTTCAGTTGATATTTAGGGCAGACTGCATTGGCCTGAGTTTAGCTTCTGATGTGCCTTAGTGTTTTGCCCTCAATTTCTTGGGGCAAGTAGCAGATAAAGTGTATAGGTACAGCAGTGTCACTGGATAATAATTTGTGGATTATATTCAAGCCTGTTCTTAAAGCAATTGCAAGATAGGCATACAGTGATGTTTCAGTACTGTGCTTCTGAGGCTCTTTTTGTAAGTTTGTTCAATCTTGGTTTGTTCCACTGTAGTTTGTGCCACACCAGTTTTAATTGCTACTGAAGCAAGCCAGTTTAAAATGTAGCTTGAGCCATTAGTCTTCTTTGAAGAAAACCATAGAGAGACTGTTTGTGTTGTTGATTTGTATATACCTGATAACTACTCTGAACTCTGACTAGATGTAGATTTTTTTATTCTATAATGTGCTCATATTTCAGAAAAAAATGCATTGGATGCAGTGGTCACAGTAGAGAGCTGTAGGCTCTTTCAGGTATTTCTGAGCTAGTTTTGATGATTGAATAATGGTAGTTATTAAACTTTGAATAGAAATAGTAGTATAAGAAGGTGATAGGTATGCTATGTTGCTTCTGTAATTAGCCTCTTAATAAGCAAAGTATTTTGTTTTGTAGATTTTCTTATTCTATCTTTTTTTCCAGGTTGTTGTTCCAAGAGGTCCTGTAGAAGCCAAAGGACTATTGCTATCATGCATAGAAGATAAAAACCCTTGTATATTCTTTGAACCTAAAATACTGTACAGAGCAGCAGGTAAAGGCTTTTATGCACAACATAAAAATAAGTGAATGAAGATGATGTTCTGTATAGGCATATAAGGAAGCACGGTCTATTTGAGCAGCCAGCTTAAATTACTCATTTCCTTATTTCGTTTATCGAACATTTGCTTGGATATGAAGAAATAGATTACCGTATTTTTCGCACCATAGGGTGCACCGGACCATAGGGCGCACCTAGTTTGGGAGGCGGAAAACAAGAAAAAATTATTCTGAACCCCAGAAGCCAGAACAGCAAGAGGGATCTGGCTTCTGGGATACCGTGTGGCTGTTCTGGCTTCTGGGGTAACCCCGCCAAGCCTCTTCAGGGCAGCGGGATGAAGGCTCCCCCTGCCCAAAGAGGCTGTGCAGGGCTAAAGCAGAAGCCAGGACAGACGCGTCGCTGAAGGGGCACTGCGCCTTCTCTCTCTCTGTGCTGCGCCCCTCCTTCACAGGAAAGGTGCTGCGCAGAGAGGGAGAAGGCGTAGCACCCTTCAGTGAAGCTGGAGAAGGAACAGAAGGAGACCCTTCTGTTCCTCCTCAGGCTTCGCTGGACAGGCGCGTCGCTGCGAAGCGGGAGGAGGAACAGGAGGAGACCCTTCTGTTCCTCCTCCGGCTTCGCATGACAGGCGCGTTGCTCAAGGGGTGCTGCGCCTTCTCTCTCTCTCTCTCTCTGCGCAGCGCCTCTGCTTCACAGGAGAGGTGCTGCGCAGAGAGGGAGAAGGCGCAGCGCCCTTCAGCGAAGCTGGAGAAGGAACAGAAGCAGACCCTTCTGTTCCTCCTCCAGCTTCCAGGACAGGCGCGTCGCCGCGAAGCCAAGGAGCCTGCATTCGCTCCATAGGACACACACACATTTCCCCTTCATTTTTGGAGGGGAAAAAGTGCGTCCTATAGAGCGAAAAATACGGTATTTAAAGCATACTCCTGTGTGTTTATTCATATGAAAGAATACTACTAATAATGTCCCACTGTGTTGAGTCCTGATGGTGGTGTGCACAGATAGTTTGCTATTGTTTGTTTAAGATCTTTGAAAGAAAGATTTCCTGCCTGACAATTATGGATTTGACTCCCTTATCTTATTAATAGGCTTAAGGTTGCCTGACCAGCTGGAAGGTAGCCTTTTATTAATGACTGAAGAATGAAATGGGACTATTTCACTGTTAAGGGTTTTTTGCTATAATAATGGCCCAGGGTATCTGTTTAAAGAGTTTTAAGTTGGCCATAGTAGTTTGAGCTTGTTTCAAACTTTATGAAATAGGATTATTTTCACTAATCATATTTAAGATTATTGGAAACATTCAATTTCAATTGGAAACATTCAATTTCAATTGGAAACATTCAATTTCTTTATCACAGCTGTCTTAGAAGGAGTGAGGTGAACAGTGAGCATAAACTGCAACTTGCTGTGGCTCATTCTTATAACTCTAAACTATCAGTGGCGTAGCGTGGGTTGTCAGCACCCGGGGCAAGGCAAGCAATTTGCGCCCCCTAACCCATGGATTTGCGCCCCCTAACCCTAACCCCCAGATGTTGCACCCGGTGCGGCTGGCCCCCCCTGCACCCCCCACGCTACGCCACTGTAAACTATGGCTTAGTATTATATGTGAACTGGGCCTGTATCTGTTAAAGCGTTTGCTCGAGTGCTGAATCAATGTTCTCTTATTTATCAAAGGAACAATTCATTTAGTACAAACAGTCAAGAAAGAACTTGGGTCTTAATATATGTATCATGTGGCGGGAGGCTCTCAGTTTTCAGTTAGGCTAGAAATGGAGGTTTTGGGCTATTTTCAAGGCAGACTATTCAGGTGTGATCCAGCTTCTTGCCCTGCATACATACGCCTTTGGCTTTAGGTAGTCTTCCTGCTAGCATTTTTTTTTAATGTTTGTTTTTACTCTAGTTTAATGCACCATCAAATCTAATGCTCCATCGAATCTAATGCGCACCTCAATTTTCAGAACCTTGAAACCCCCAAAAGTATTTGCTAGCAAATGTAAATGTGCCATCAAATCTAATGCGCGCCTTAATTTTCACACTCTAATTTGGCCAAAAAAGGTGAGCATTAGATTTGAGTAAATACAGTAATATACAAAAGAGTTGAATTTTTCACGTTTTCATGATGAAAGGGTAAAATAGTACGTATTTCCTGTTGTTGAAAATATTGATGTGCCAAAAATAAGAGAGAGAAGGAAATAAGCTGTTTGTCTTTTTATTAGGTGCATAATTTATAATATTGGTGAAAAAATACACTTTTGTACCTTTGAACAAGGTTTTTAGTTTAATTTTTAGCAAGACTTGTCAGTGTGCATTGTCTTGTAAAGATATTGATGCAGGAGGAAGCAATGCAAAGTACTATGGTGAATACAGAAGTCAGTTATTTTAATAATAGCAACATTTTAAAACTGCTTTATTCAAAATATAAGAATTGTTTTAAACAAAACATAAATTTTACGTAGAGGTGTTTGGTTTGTTTATTTTTAAACTATATTTGCTAGTGAATCAAGAGCACATAGTGGTAATTCATAGGAAACAATGAGTCACCTTGACATTATCAGGTTTAAGTATCTTGTGGAGAGAGTATTCTTATGGCTTATGACCTTTTCAGTTTCATTTAATTCTATCATATATGACATGAGTGGTGCAGAAATGATTTGCATCAGTGGTTGTTATAGTGACATGGCAGGTAAGATAGGAAAAACTAGCTTGTTTTTAATCAGCGTTTAAAATGCCCTGTCACAAAGACGTGTTTTTCTATTGCAATTAATTTTAAATAAAATCAAACACTAGCACTGCCAAATGCATGACTTCGGATTTATGAATATTCATAGAATGTTAGTTGGAGGAAGCTTTGCAGGTGAAAAATAATCATGCTAATAACAATTAACAATAATAAAAAGGAGCCCAGGGCAGTAAAGAACAAAGCTGCAAAACAATACAATTAAAAATAAAATAAAAACATAATCTAAAGCACCTGAAAACCTTTTTTTTATAAAGCAGTCTTGTATCCTCACAGCTAATAATTACAAGTTTGATGTGGACAACATCTTTCAGTTATAAAATGCTTGAGTGAACAGGAACATTTTGAACTTTCTCTTGAATGTTAATAATGAGGGAGATAGGCACACATCACCGAGGAGGGCATTCTGCAACCGGAAGCTGCCATTAGTTCTGTGCAAAGGGTGATTAACTTAACAGTGCTGGGTTGAAAGGGACATTAAATGCTAATTAACTTGTCATTTCTGATATATCAACACAAGTTACTCACTCCATAGCTGCAGGATGTTCGTAAGGGGTTTCTGACCAAACATGACATAGAGCCAGGCGACTAATCTGTCACTAGCGGGGAAATGGGGCAATGTTTCCCAGGAAATGCAAATTTAGACTTAATCCAGTTACTGGTGGAAGATGTTTGCCAGAGGATGTCCTCCGAGCCAAACAAGAGCATATGCTTGCATTAGATATGGCAAAGGTTCTGAGGTCTAATGAGGCTTGTGGTTTATTAAAATAAGCCATTCCTTGCACAGGTACTACACAGTTATTTCCGTGGGAGAAGAGTTGGCTTAAACCACAGTTTTTTCTGATTCCTTTGCCATGGCACTGCACTCATACCTCAGAGTAAAGCTAACATAGTCACATCATTCCAGGGCATGTGCAAAGTTCCAGCTGAGCCAAGCATTTTGGTAATGCTAGATAACTGGTTCCATTGATTTTTATTTACAGATAGGTAGCCATGTTGGTCTGCCATAGTCAAAATAAAAACACAAATGTGTATCTGAAGAAGTGTGCATGCACACGAAAGCTTATACCAAGAACTAACTTAGTTGGTCTTTAAGGTGCTACTGTAAGGAATTTTTTTTTATTTTGACATTGATTTTTATTGTTAATAAAGTTCTAATTTCCAGCTGAAATTAGACCTCATGTTACAATATCTATTTAAAAATCACAGGATTGTCATTATGCAAACTTTGGCCTTTGCAGTGGGAGACTTGGGTTCCCACAATTATAGCTACATGAAATTAATTGGATGGCTTTTGGTGAATCATACACTCTCAGCCTAGCTTACCTAAGACCAGAGATTCTCAAAATTTCTAGCTCCAGGGTCTTCTTGAGATGGCTGAAAGTAACTGAAGCCCACAAGTCACAGTATGGTGGCAGATGGAGGCAGAGTGTTGCATAAACCTGAAATTACTGATATCATTTTCTATATGCTTCTGTCTAACCCATATTTGAAAACTATTATATCCTGTACCACAATGTTTTTCTTATGACAACGAGCACCACAGCCCAGCTCTCCTCAAGCTAAGTAATGAATATTTGCTTTGGAGGTATTGTGACCAGTGGTGGAGCTTCAGGCTCCAGCATCAGGGAACGGAGAGCAGGTGAACGGAGAGCGCGGGTGGGGGGCCCTAGCTGTGATGGCACCCTGCTGGGATCGCGCTGCCGGGGCCGGGGCGGTCTCCCCCCAACTCCTCTTCCTCCACCAGTGATTGTGACTCAGCCCACCCTTTTTAGGCAGAATATGCTGATCCAAAATGATGAAGAAAATAAATAAATAAATAAGCAAGCAAGCAAGCAATTTCCCCACTTTTACCCTGAGTGCTTCTTACATTTATGCATTTCCTGTAAATCCTTCTCCCATTCTCCTTTCATACTTGTACCATTCTGCTCCCCACCTTCAAATTGCCGGTTTATGGAAGTAAGCATAGATTATGCTGTATTGAACTTGTTTGTAGATCTTGACATCACAACAACAATTTGTGGTCATGGGGAAGGGGACGTACGCAGGCCTGGGACTTGCTGTGGCTTGTTCACGTGATGTCTGAATGTGGCAACTATCTACAAACTTATTAACTTATCTCTGCAGTCATGTGGCTTAGAAATTTGCTTCTTCTGTTGTTAAATGAAAGTACAGATACTTAGGAAACTGAATTCTGTGGTCATTCTGGAATTTTCTGAAATCCCATGAAGGTAGAGCCTACATGATGGTAACAGAATTTATGATTTAATCAGTGTACTTATCCCTTCAAGGAAAAGAAGCTGGTACAGCCAATTTAGAGCAGGTGATAACTTGTGGTTGCAGGACTATAGCATTTCAGAGTTGCTGCCAAATATGAGGTTTTGAAGAAGCAGTGTGTAAAAGGGCCTCATTGTCCAAAGGGAAAAATACTTCTGCAGCTTTAATAGAAGCATACAAGGAAAGATTGACAATTATTTTCAGAATAATTTACTATATAGCTGTGTGTTATTCTGTGGGTTGCTAGAGTGACTAAAATTACACCTGGAAACTATAATTGAAAATGCCCAGGCTGGAATAATTACTTCACTAGTATTATATAACTAAGAGCAGATGTCATTGTTAGTGGGAAAATAGTGTGAAAGAGCATTTACATCTAAAATTACCAGCATTCACATATGAACACTGATATATTTAGGCTCTCTTTTGATTTCTTTGGTCTTTCACTGTATTGAGTTAAGCTAATGAGGTAAATGGGAATCATTTAAAGCTAGAGAAAGTAGCTTATTTTATTTTAGCAGAAGGTTTGGCTGAGAATGGTCAATAATATCGAATGACGCAACATATTTCAATGAAAATGTGAATGTCACAGACTCCTGGCTGTTCTTTGCAGCAATAGAAAGCCGCTGCTGAGGACTGGGGGGCCCTTGGGAATGGATGTGATTTGGCATTGGGAGAAATAGCCATTTGGATCCAAGCCTGTAGCTTTCAGTGCAATTCCCAATCCATAGCTGTTCCTTAGAAATTACAGTGTTGCTATTGTGGAATCAACCTGTAAATAAACTACAAATGAAAACATACAACAATGTGTTGTTTTTGTTTTTGCTTCTGATAATTGTTTCAAATTGTTAAAAGAATGGATACTGGTACTGGAGATTTTGTTGTTGAGCAATTCATGTTTTTTGGTAGAGAGTCATTTAGCAGCATTAACCTAGTGGCTCATTACGTGATGAGTTTTGTTAAGTCTTGTTTTCTAAACTTTTAATATACCATGTACAGTATCAGGCAAGCAGAGACCTCCCTTTGCTATTGGGTTATGTAACTCGGGTCATTGAATCTTGACTATGGGAAAACAGTCTTCTTTCGTACTCCCAAGGTATGTTCAACTAACACAAAACCATGAGTAACACAAAGCAAATTTTAAATCATTAGCGTTCAGCATCTAACTGTTTAGCAGCTGGAGAATCTAACCTACATTGCTTTGCATTTATTCAGTGGAGCAAGTCCCTGTGGAGCCATACTACATTCCACTCTCTCAAGCAGAAGTCCTTCAGAATGGAAGTGATGTTACACTGGTGGCCTGGGGTACGCAGGCAAGTAAGACTCTGATGGATTTTTAAAGAGAAATTATGCTATATTATCTCCTGGAAAGATGTTCTTTGAAATGCCCTCCAGATGAAGTGGGCTACAACTCCCATGATCCCTGGCCATTGGCTATGCAGACTAGGGATCACAGTAATCTAGTACATGTCATCCAGACTTAATGGCACATTCCTAACTCCCACCACTTGCCAGTGGGGCTTGGTGAAGCCCCTGCCACATCCACAGCCCTGCTGCTCATTTGAGGGACAGCAGAAATTGGGAGTAGGGAGAAGGAAGACAGGATGATTGGGCCCAATGCTGTTATGTGATGGCTGTGGGACCAGCCTTGAATGCCTTTTTGTTGGCTCCTGTCCATGTGTTCAGTGACTGGTGGGTTGAGCCAGGAGAGCTGGGTAGTGCAATGCCTCCACCTAATCCAACTCCTCCCTTTTCCCAGCATAAGGTGGGTTTGGATTACTCTGTGTGGAGGTTCCAATGGAAGCAGTGCGAAAAGTTCATCATGACTTAAGTCCCATTTATTTCAGTGGGATCTTAGGGCAGCTAACTATGGCTCCAATCCAGTCTTTATCTAACAAGTGAAACTTAAATACTTCAGTGCATTGTGGAAACCTTTAAATGAAACACATATAGCATCAATTCTGTTTTTATTTTTGAAAAAATATATATTTCTGATTGAGGCTGTCGTGCTAAGATAAGTGCAGTATGCATGTTGTGAAATATTCAAAAGCACTCTCGATAAGTGTTGCTGAAATGAAATTTCAGTAGCCTGCATATCTAATATACTATTGCATGTTTTCACCCAATATTTAGGTTCATGTTATTAAAGAGGTAGCAGTTATGGCTCAAGAAAAGCTTGGTGTGTCCTGTGAAGTAATTGATCTGAAGACTATTCTGCCTTGGGATGCAGAGACTATATGCAAGGTAGGTACATATGGCACATTAGCGCATTTAAGCATTTCAGTTATTTTCTCATATCGTAGGTCTTTGTGGAATGACCACCACTAGAGGCCTCTATTAGTTCAAGTTAAAACTGAGTTTTGGCGCTGTTTTACTGACTACTATACTGTGAAGACAGAATTTCAGCTTGTTCCAAAATAATTTTGAAAGTCTAATCTATACTGTTCAGTCATATGAGATTGTGTAAAATATTGTGGTACGTTAGCTTCTTAGGTAGAGATGGGTAGTCAGAAGGCTACCTAGAAAACATGATGGTTAAAATCAGGGGAGTGGTACCTGTATTCACAGTACTGACTTGAAGAGAAATCTAATCTATTTTCTGAAATATATTATGTGTATTTTTTTCTTTATAATTTCTAAAAGAGCTTTTTTCTTCTTTAGAACTTTTAGAATAACTGGCTAATAATGGGGCGTGTTGGGGGAGGGGTACTGCCTCTGGTGGGGGACATGTTATGCTCCTTCTGGGGTAGTTTGTCCACTTTTGGTCCCCACCCTGCACTTGTGCTTCCTAGAAGTGGCAGCATGCGACAGTGTGCACACCCTGGGGAAAAACTTTGATTGGCCTGCTAGACCAGGTAAAGGTAGGTGATGGGCTTAGTTTTAAAATGCATCCTTATCTTGTCATTCATTCCTTCTGAATCTCTGAACATTTGGAGAATGAGTGTGACCTTGTCAAATGTGGGACACCCTCTCCCTCATTCCTGTGATGAGTAAAGTTTCATTTATTGATTATATTTTACTTGAAAATGTGTGTGTTGCCTCTCCAAATGCTTGAGAACGCATAAAAAGAAAATATTTAATAAAAATTATTTCAAGATACAACAATGAAATGCAGTATTGGGAGCTTTGGGTTGGTGCAGCATAGAAGCAGAGAAGGATAGCTTTGTCTCCTTCACTTCCAGCTTTTCTGTCTTGTTTGCCCAAGTACGGGACTGTTTATTTCTGCTACTAATTGCCGGACCCTTCTCCAGCTGCTGCTATGCACTTCTAAAGAGTAATTAAACATGTGGTGTTTTTTCTTTTTAAAATACTTTGTACTGCACACATATTACACATTTCTCAAGTGAGGAATGTTGACAACAGCAGCTGCATGTGCCCTAGTTGTCAGTAAATAATTAAATTCTCATCATTAATTTTGCTAATTCAGATGGTTTTTCATGCATTTTTTTTTTGGTTATTTCCCCCATTTAAAGCTTCCTCTTTCCACATTGGTAGATTTCTCTTTTTGTAAATGTTCTTGAGTTCCTGTAACAAGTAAAATCAGGACCACCTGCTTTAATGGCACCACAATTAAGCTCAAGATTCCTAATGACATTTTGGGAAATTTGAAGAGAGAACTTAGTGAAATTTGGACTTTTGTACTAGGAACCAAGAATGTTCTAGCAAAATAAGGCGTGATATCCTGCAGCAACATACAAGAAGGACTACAAAGCAATGAAAATGGAGCACAAAGAATGCAATTTTAAAATAAAATGTCAGCCGTTGCTAATCAGGTTCTCTTCAGATATTTTGGGCCATAACTCCAATGTTAACTGCAAGATTGCACCAGATTTAATTACTTGAAAAGACTGTCCTCCATGCCTCGCAAGCGCTTGACAGCCCTGTGCTGTGCGGAATTGGAGAACAGTCAGTGGTGGAAATCTAACACGCAACGTTATTTGAACTCTTATTATTTCCATAAACTAGAGGAGATTATATCCACAGACAAACGCCAATTAAGGGATTGGTGCCAAGTGATCAAATCCTCTAAATCAGGCATTTCCAACTCAGAAGAGATTGTGATCTGCTCCCAGTATAAAAAAACTGGCAGTGATCTACCCATTGTGATTGGAGGGAGGAGGAGCGTGGGTGGACACTCGTAACTGTGATAACTGCAGTCTTTTAAAAAAGTAATTTGGAACTTTTAACTTGTTCATTGATTTACTGGTGTTAATAGAAAATTAAGACTGATCCATTGCATGGATGAATCTGCAGGGTTTTTCACTCTGTATTGCATTAAATTCTTGTAGCAATTACTGTTGTTACATTTCTTATAGAATTTTAACTGTTGCTGGATAAACTTTAGATATTTTAGAGTGATTTTAGGAATATTTCTGCAAGTATGCTTATTAAAACATGAAATTGCATGTTCTATTTATACTATGCATCTGAAAGATCATTGCTTTAAATTATTTTATCTTTGCAGTCGGTGGCAAAGACTGGACGGTTGCTGATTAGCCATGAAGCCCCTATTACAGGAGGTTTTGCATCAGAAATTAGTTCAACAGTTCAGGTAATCTGTTTTTAAGTACCAGAAGATTATTTTCTAGAAGGATATTTATAGTGTTAAGAATGACATACTCAAAAATATAATTAAGATGTTACAGTTCTCTTGTGCATGTTAATTTTCCATCATTTTGGGAGTTGAGTGCTGCCTTGTGGTTGAAGGGAGAATTGTTGTACAAACAGGGAGATCTCAGTGTTCCAAGCCATCAGTCTCGTTGTGGTTGCATCTCAGTACTATGCTTCTTTGTTGGCTTTCAGGCTTGTGTTTTCTGCTTTACTTCATTTGTGTCTTCTGTAGTGCCCATGTATCTCCTTGAGTCCTCTAGTTTTCCTTTGTCTTTATCAAAGACAAATTTCTATGGAATTTTGCTTGAGGATTAATTTTGTAGTGGTTGTAGCGAAACAGTAACATAGGTACACTTACAACTAAGTGGTGACTAGTAAATCTCTAGAACTGTCATGTATAGTACAGCTAAACATTTGGAAGAAATGGGCACTGATGTGTGAAAATGGGGTTCTCTTGAGTCTTGACTTGTTATGGGTATACAGGGAAGTTTAGAAGTTTCAGAAAGCAGAAGAAAGACTGTGCCACACACTGTGTTTTTCACAGCTGATTTTATTTTATAGTGGTGATTATGTTGTTACTTAAGTTTATCCTTTTCAAAACTCAAGATAAAACTTGCCTATCCTGAAAAATTCTGATTTTGTTCATATTTGAAAATAGAGTATATTATTTAAACAGAGCAATTTATGACAGCTTGTTTTGAAAATATTGGTTTCATGATTCTTTTCATATAAACTGGAAACCCATTGTTTACATAGCCATTTTCATTTGGTACAGAGTTTAATGCCCTTGAATTTCTACTCTCTATTACTTTATTCATCCCCCCCTTTCAGTAATTTTTATATATGCATTTTATTAAAAAATGACAACTGCAAAAGTGGGCAAAAGCTTTATAATTGGATATAAAAGCCTTTCTCCCCCTTCCTTTGTTGTCGTTGTCATTTTTCATAAATTCCATATGTAAAATCAGATTTTCTGTCATGTGATTTATGAAATATATTGTAGGAGAACGTTAGTTTAGGCACACAAAATATTCAGCTTTATTATTAATTTCTAACACATATTCACTTCACAGTGAATGTATTTTTAAAAGTGTTTGACACATCTGTATCATGAAAAGAAAGCAAAAATCCAACACCCCCCATCAATATTTTGCTGGATGAAATGCATAGTAGGAATGCCAAAAATCTCAGGATTGGAGTTGGCTTTTACTTTTGCACATGGAAGTAATAAAGCTTAAATAAAGGGAGTCCAATTGCAGTAGAAAAATTCTATTTTCATATCATTCATCCTAACTGTGTGGCTAGAAGAAGCTGAATAACAATATGCAGGTTACCATAAGAGTATTAGCATGCATCACTTGGGGGGTACTTCTGGATCTGTTACTGTCGCTTGAGGCTCAAGTGTCCTTGATTCCACAGACTTCCTTCTATAATTTGCACCCCTGTCTGGACAGGAACAGCCTAACTTCTGTTGTCTACACTCTGGCAACTCTAGGCTAAATTACTGCAATGCATTAACACATGTGGCTGGGTGCCTTTGAAGACTGTTCAGAAACTACAGCTGGTCCTGAATTCAGCGGCCAGATTGTTGACTGGTGCAAGGTGGTCTAACAATATAAACCCAATTCTGGCATAACTGCACTGGCCACCAGTTGGTTTTCAGTCTTAATTCAAAATGCTGGTTTTGACCTATGCTGTTCAGGATCCTAATAACTCAAGACTGTCTCTCCCCACATGAACCAACCCAAAACTTGTGCTCATCATCCAAGGCTCTTCATCCTGTGCCTCCTCTGAGGGAGGTTCAGAGGATGTCAGCACACCTTTACAGTGGTGGCTCCCTGCTTATGAAACTCTTTCTCCAGGGAGGCAATCCTGGCATCATCATTTCTTACTTTTAGGCACCAGACCTTTGTTTTTTAATTTATCTGATGTCTCCCTCAGTAGGCGAGATACTTTAGTTCTGCCTTTTAATTTTTCCCGTTTTTAATATATGTAAGTTAAATAATAATCATTACTATTAATAATTTTGCATCTTATGGCAGTGTACACACACAACAGCATGGTGTCAGCATAGATCTTAAATAAAAGAGAGAGTCACATTGCAATCCCGGGCATGTTAACTTTAAGTCATGCTGATTTCAGCAGAGCTTGCTCCTAGAAAAGTAGGTATAGATTGAAGCCTGAGTTATCAAACTTACCTTTTGCATTGATGTAATCCTGAAGGAAGATTTAAAATCTTTTAATGCATATCCTAGAGTTTAATGAAGATGGTGTATGGATTGCCTGCTAGTGGTGACTTATTCCTGGAACTATAAATGTAGTTTTATTTAAATAGACTTTGTTCTGTTAAAATGAAAACGGAACAGAGATGAATTACACCTGCCACACGGATGCTCATCTTTAATTTTGAGAGCCATAAGTTCTGTGTGTAGTGAATTGAGCTCCAGGAATTTCCAGCAGGGACCAATAGTATGATTTGTGAAAAACTATTGAGCCTACCTTTTACTTTTCTTGCCCACCAGAGTCAATTCATGTGGGTATTGCCTGGAAAGTGTGGCTTTTAGATAATGAGCCTTCTGTCACTACACAGGTTGCAACAAAAGTAGAAATAAACATTTTTAAAAAGTTTGCTTTCCTGATCCAAAGCTTTATCTAAGTGGATGCAGGGAAACAATTTGTTTGCACAATTATCTGGTATGTTGCATCACAGAAACATCCGTAAGCTGTTAGAGCTTCAAATGCAAAAGCTAAGAGCTAATCCACATTGTGTCTTTTTTGTCTATGTGAACAGCCCTAGTCTTTCCTTTTATACACTCACATGGTGAAAAATAATGTCTGAACTAGTGGAATGCAATTAGTAATGAGACATACTTCCTGCATTCCTGGTAATCTTTCCTGGTGTATTGGCAGTAAGACTTCATGTAGCACAAAGTTTACTGGGGGTGGAAGGACGTTGCCTGGGCATAATATTTTATATCAAGACTTTGCTGATCATGATGTTGCTTTTAACAAATTATGAAAGCGTTTGATAACCTCTCACCCGAAAAGTGTTTCTAAAAGAGTGGCTGTTGGTGGTATCTACCTGTCACAGAGTTGGACATCTGTTTTATGCTAGCATGATAAGGAGATAGTTATTGCTAATCATCAGAGGTTCCCAGCTCCTTTTATTTAGTATTATATATATAGAGCATTTGTACCACATTCTTCAACCAAAAAGGCTCCCAGAGCGGCTTACATGAAATCGGAACAAGACCCTCCCTAGCTGCAGGCTTAGATTGAAACAAACAAATAACATACAGAGGAAAAGGGACACGGAGGGAAGATGAAAATAAAACTCAAAACCCAGGCACCAAATTATAGACACCTGCTCGTATACTGACCAGCTTCTTGCATGCTGTAGGGTTGCCATATTTCAAAAAAAGTTGTTGAGCTTTTTGTTTAGACCCCAAAATTGTTGGGCTTTTTGGTGGAAACCTTTCCCTAAAATAGTCATTTTAAGCTTTTTGACCTGTTTCTGCTGCCTTTTCCAGCGCATTGCCATACACCCAGGTTTTCCCTGTCATTTTATCAATTTGGCAAAATTTAATCAGATTCCATTTTTACACCTAAAGGCCAGGACATTCTAGGAATTTTCCTGGCATATGCCAAGCCTAGTATACTTCAGAGGCTGGAGGTGCCTGATGAAATGACTGCCTCTAGATGAGACATGAGGGAAAAGAGGCCCGATGGAGCTGGCCTGCCACAGCAGAGTCAATGGATTAAGCTCTGCTACTCAGCAGACCTGGAGCCGCTTGAAACACATTAAATTTCCTAAAATCTCATTCTGTAAAACAGGGCCAGATACTCGGGATTTGCCATACAGCTAATTTTCTGTTTTGCTCTTTAATCTTCTGCAGTTCAGCTGGCAATAATCACAACTTCTAAAAGATTGTCACAGTTCCATAGATCACAGTATAAGATAGTGTCCTTGGGTTGTTGGACAAAATTAATGAACTGTAAAGCAATAAAAGAGGCCTGCGTAATGGAAGCCAAATGGAAAAGAAAAGGAAGAAAGGTGAAAAGGGTGGCCTGGGGGATGATGATAAGCAAGAAGAATTGAGCTATATAAAAAGAAAGCATTGATAACATGGGCTCTGATTCAGATGACTACAAAAAGGCGTTTCGTTAAGAAAAGCATTTTGTTAAAATTCCCTTGTGTCGAACTACAGTTAGCGTGGTAAGATGCATCTATTTAAAAAAAATAAAATTCTGACAGCTACCTTTCCTGAGATTTACTTTCTATGTTTTGATTATGCATGGAGTAAGACAGTCTTTGTGGGGCCACATGAGGGTTTTTGTGTGTCATGTTAGCATAAAGTCTGCATAATGATGTGAACCACCCACCCACCCCTCTTCTACCATTAGTATTGGGATACAGATTGTTATTGGCTATTGAATAGATCAATAGAGTGTAACTTGTGAAATGTGGGCCATTTTTACTGAAAATTTATTTCCGTTTTGGGATGTTCAGTTTGCCGTAGATATTTATCTGCTTGAGGCAAAATGATTGTCATAGTAGTACATTTATATTTACTGACTGTGATTTATAACTCAATATATGCCTGCCAAAGCAGAACTGGAATAAATATGGAACTTTTGTTTTAATGAGTTTCTTTCCTTTAGTGGGTTTAGCACATGCCTCTGTTCAACTGTTAATGTTCACTCTCCTAAAATGTGTTTTGGGTTATACTTGTTATTTAGTATATAGTTGCAGCTGCAAAAATATATTTGTAATTCAAACCAATATGGTTGGAAATACGGACCTAAACTTAAATTTAACCTAGATAAATTATAACATGCTTGCTTGAAATACCATTAATTCAAAGCATAATGGGAAAAGGACCAGGATAACTCTTAAATAATGAGGGATTCTCATGCACAAAATGAACCTTTGGAAAGTTTTTGTAGAATTTTTCTGAAACTTAGAAAGATTTTTTCAATATTATATTTTGTTAGAATTTAACCAATAAAAGGATCTTCATTGAAAAAGCATATCAGACTATGCAACTTATGTTTTATGAACTGGTGTAGTTTCCTTTTTTGTTCCAAAGATACATTAAAGTTTGGATGCATCAGCATTTTCAACAAGTTTATAAACTGAATGATAATTTGGGATCAGAGAGACATATGGATTCTTTAGTATACATTCACGTCCTATTTAGTTAGAAAAGATTTTATAAAGTACAGTGCATTGCATCAATAATCTGTAGTTCAGTTCTAGTGTTCTTTTTAATCACTTACTTGGCTTCTGACTGGTTACATGTATGACTTTTATTTAATACAGATTGAATGTGACAGGACATAGCTGTGAAAATGTTCAATAAAATGCCTAAAGTCTTGCACATTCAACATGTCCCAGTTCCAAAAATTTAGGCTTGAAAGCATTTTATTTTGTTTGGCATTGTAAATAAAAACCCACAGAAATGGCTTTAAATATGAAATTGTAGGAGTTACTGTTAAATCTGCCAGTTTTAAAAGGTATCATCTCATACTATATACTCATCCTATAAAGAAAAACGAGAGCTCTCAGTTTACAATATGCCAGTTGTTTTGTGGAGAATCCATTCATAGATAGCTTCTGAGTAGGGCATTCTTATCTACACATAAATGCTGCATAGTAATGCTATATGGACTTCTTTCCCAGTTTTGGCAAATTCATTGATGACAGATTCTACCAAAACAGCAAATGCTGTTCACTGTTCCTCTCAAAGAGTTCCTTTAGAGGGCAAAAAGATCCAAAAAATACTATATTTAAGTGTATACCTTCCGGACATTAAACATATATGTAGAAATAGACTGCAGTCTTTTTTTGTGAGGTTGAAAATAAATCACTGCATTTATCTTACCAGAATAAAAGTTGATGGAGGATTAATTTTAGAAAGGAAAGTCTTTATTCCAAAGTAGTTGCCAAATTTTAATGTTTCAAACACACACTTGCACAATATGAAAGTAGTTAATGCTTTTATTAATTTTTATAACTATGTAAGGGCATCGCATGGTCGGCGGTTCGAATCCCCGCGGCGGGGTGCGCTCCCACTGCTCGGTCCCAGCGCCTGCCAACCTAGCAGTTCGAAAGCACCCCTGGGTGCAAGTAAATAAATAGGGACCGCTTACCAGCGGGAAGGTAAACGGCGTTCCGTGTGCTGCGCTGGCTCGCCAGATGCAGCTTTGTCACGCTGGCCACGTGACCCGGAAGTGTCTGCGGACAGCGCTGGCTCCTGGCCTCTAGAGTGAGATGAGCGCACAACCCTAGAGTCTGGCAAGACTGGCCCGTACGGGCAGGGGTACCTTTACCTTTACCTTTAAGGGCATCCTAGAGTGTGGAAGTGTTGCTTGGTATAATTTCAGTAATTTGCAGTTCACAGAAAAGATGCATTTCATTGACCAAGATTTATTTCATATGCTCACCAAGGGGAATGACCAAATGTGAATAATGATCTTTCTCTTCAATTAATCACCTAGAGCATCAATCCACACACACACACACACACACACACACACAGAATTTGTAAGTACCTGGAAACATAGACTGTACCACATGCAAAACATAACACTGAATTATTAGGAAGCTTTAGATAACTCTGAAGACATTAATAGGAGCTATTCCATTTTTTTAAAGTGATACTATGTAATAACACATTATAGCAGGGTTAGCCTATATGACACTCTAGAGTTGTTGCTAGACTGCAGCTCCCATAGTCCCTGACCATTGATCATATTGCCTCAGGCTTATAGGAGTTGTAGTCCAACAACAGCTGAAGAACACCACATTGACTACCCCTGCATTACAACAATAGTAGCACCATCAACCAATGGTCTGGTTTGCATGTTACTAACCATAGTTAAGCTTAATGTTTAAGTTTAACATTGAATATGCGGCATGTGTAAGGTGATAATCACAGTTGCATTGTTTCTCCACTACTGGGCAGTTGGGGACCTAGGCTTAGTGTTATATCCAAACCTAGGCTCATGATTTGTTGGGTGGTAAGCAAAGATGATTTGTTGGGTGGTGGCGCTGTGGGTAAAACCTCAGCGCCTAGGACTTGCCAATCGTCAGATCGGCGGTTCAAATCCCCGCGGCGGGGTGCTCTCCCATTGCTCGGTCCCAGCGCCTGCCAACCTAGCAGTTCGAAAGCACCCCCGGGTGCAAGTAGATAAATAGGGACCGCTTACTAGCGGGAAGGTAAACGGCGTTTCTGTGTGCTGCGCTGGCTCGCCAGATGCAGCTTGTCACGCTGGCCACGTGACCCGGAAGTGTCTGCGGACAGCGCTGGCTCCTGGCCTCTAGAGTGAGATGAGCGCACAACCCTAGAGTCAGACACGACTGGCCCGTACGGGCAGGGGTACCTTTACCTTTACCTTTAAGCAAAGACCAAACCTTACAGCTACAGCTCATGATTTATTTGGGGAAAGCAAGCCATGAAGCCAGACTGGCTTAGCATTAAGTCCAAATCTATGACAGTGTGGCAGCTTCAGGAATCGGGGACGAATGAAGTGGCCACAACTATTGCTCTGTTCACCATTCACTTTGTGTTCACCATTAAACCAAAGTTAAACTTAACCATGGTTTAAAGTGACACACAAGCACTGCCGGTAACACAGATTTAAACTTGGCTGTTTTTTGCAAGTTCACCTCAGTGGATTCCATGAGCTGGTTTAATATTATTGAATATTCTCAGAGAGACGAGGCATCCTCATCCAGTGTGGACAAGCAATACAAGTTCTTTGAGGTCAGAGGTCAAGTGACTGAAGCAGTAGCCTGGTTTGCAGCACTAGCTTAGTGTGAACGAGGAAACATACAGTTTCCCAGAAAGGAAGTTGCAGCTACTTTGCTCTTCCTCTGGTCATTCTGTTCTGAGCTAAGCTATGGTTTGGCTTAGTGTGCCATCTAAACTAGGGCTGTGGTTTAACTCTCTCCTAACAAACCATGAGTTGTAACCACAAGCTGGCAAGGGGCGACACCATGATCACAAACACTTATTTGAGAGTTTGCATGGTTGCTAGTTTGTACTAAGCCAGGGGTTGGCTTAGCGTGGGTTGGCTTAGCGTGGTGTGTGAACCAGGTCAATGCTTTGTTCAAGTGTTCTGATAAAGTGTTTCTGAGATGCTTCTGTCAATATCAAATAGCAAATATGTCTTCATCATTAGGCTGCAGTTTTGTTTTCAGAAACCACGTCCTTACCTCCTCATACAACTTGGTCAACAACCACAGTGATAAGTGAATTGTGAAATAATCATATCTGCTGCTGGTAATACTTGCTACCTAATGGTTTATTTACTTTATATAGCAATGCATAATTCTGTGAGTAGTTTTATGGGTACTTAAATTAATTACAGCTTTTGATTAGGTTTTTGTACTTGAAGAGGAGAAAGTTTGAGCAGCAATGGTAATTTCAGTGGTAATAAAATTAGCACTGATTAAGGTTTGACAGGCTGCATTTGTCCAGGTGCTATACACTTGGAATTCCTGGCAAATGAATGCAGAAAGGCTAGTTTATCATAGGAAAAGAAAAGTATTTCAGACTTCTGTTTTCAAGTATAAACAATTCTAAACTTATTTAGAATGCAGCGTGGAAATTGAAGATAAATCTGGACCTGAATACTTCAGTTTGTACACCTGAAATGATACAGTGCTATGATGTTGGTCTAAAACAGCACAAGATAAATTTCTCAGCTACGATATTATTTCCTAGGACATTATAGCAGATAAGAGTTTTTTCATAGACTGAAGAAAATTTTGATAAACGTTCTTAAATCTAATTTATGTGAGCTAGGTCTGTTGAAGGGACGCGGGTGGCGTTGTGGGTAAAAGCCTCAGCGCCTAGGACTTGCCGATCGAAAGGTCGGCGGTTCGAATCCCCGCGGCGGGGTGTGCTCCCGTCGCTCGGTCCCAGTGCCTGCCAACCTAGCAGTTTGAAAGCACCCCCGGGTGCAAGTAGATAAATAGGGACCGCTTACTGGCGGGAAGGTAAACGGCGTTCCCGTGTGCTGCTCTGGTGCCGGTTCGCCAGAGCAGCTTTGTCACGCTGGCCACGTGACCCGGAAGTGTCTGCGGACAGCGCTGGCTCCCGGCCTCTAGAGTGAGATGAGCGCACAACCCTAGAGTCTGTCAAGACTGGCCCGTACGGGCAGGGGTACCTTTACCTTTACCTAGGTCTATTGAAAAAGGAAAATTGTGGAATGTGCAGATTTTCCAAAGGTGTGTAGATGATAGAAAGTGAGAGACGACATACAAAGCATTTAAAAATGCACAAATAATTTCTTAACACATTATAAACATGGCGTTATCATGCATCTGAAAATGTGTTTTATAGAGTTGGGGAATCTCTAGACCTGTATGAGAGGTGGTAAGAGGGGCTGTAATGGGGAGGGGGAATTGAACTCTCCATCCTTCTACCTTGAAAATATCCACTTGGTATGAGTTTTGTTGTACAACAGGTCTGTGTCAAACTCACTGGATTTATAAGGCTCGGGAATGATTTTCCTGCTGACTTTATTTGAATTGTTAGTTTGCTGTACCCTGAGGGATTGTGGGATAACATACTTTCAATGAATGTGTGGGGAAATTAAAGTAATAATCAGAATAAAATAAAAAATATTGAAAGCTTATGTTCCAGCTTTGCTCTAGGTGTCAAAAGTCAGTTCAGATTAAGAACAAAATTCTCCATTACTACTTAAATAAATTTCCCCGTTTTGATAAAGGGGAAATCACTAAGAGAAATCTTTGTAGATTCATAGAACTGCAGAGCTGGAAGGGATCCCAACAATAATCTATTCCAACCTTCTGCTTTGCAGGATTCTAAGCCAAATTCATACACGAGAGATTTCCATGTAGCATGATTCCCACATGTAGACAGCAAACTCAAAATGATATATTTGGATTAGCCTGATGCTACAGGAAGCTTGTTGATGTACTTATCAGCAAGCAAATTTGTCACCAATAGGCACCTTAATTAATTAACTATTCCCTGTTGTTTTTTGTTTGTATACACATCTTTCTCTTAGGAATTGAATGTCTCCTAAATAATTGCATATTTAGATACACTTATGAGATTAAAAATGTGCTGTGTGTTGAACTGAACTGGCTGAGACAAACAACACCAATTTTGCTTGTGTGCATGCATATACTGAGCATTTAGATACTCTATGTCATGTTACACTTTTGGAGTATAAAACCTATAGCCAGTGTTAAGGACAAAGTAGCAATATTTAGGTTAACTTGCAGTGAGCTAAAGGAAATATTTAATGAAAATATTTATCGTGTCAGAGTCTACATTACAGGGACAGAGATTAAACTACATTTTGTGAGAATAGTAGATTAAAGTAAATATTATGTACAATAAGAGTAAAACTGCTTAATTTGTTCTTTTACAAATAAAGGCCCCTGACCTTCTAGCATAGTTTATTTCAAGCTTTTAACAAGGTTTATTTAAGACACATGTGCAACGATTCCTACATAGCTAGGGTTTTAACATGAATAGTTTTTTCCTTAGTCCTCAAGATTGTGGTTTTGCCTGACAGTTTCTATTTAATGTTGAATGATGAATTTTATAGTTTGCTGAAGTAGGTATGCAACTTTTCTTTAAAAATATTAGTTGATTTAATTAGATTTGTTTGCTTTTTGCAGCAGTTTGACTCTTCCTTAAAATGTATTCTTAAACTGTTATTTTTTAAGTACTTCCTACATTGCTTGCAATCAGTTTCAATCTAGTAGTGAATATTAGATGATCGCATCCTTGCGTCAGTATCGCTGCGCACAGCGTTAATGAATTGTTTTATTTGATTTTCTAATGCTGTTTCACATCCTCTTCACTTCAACATGGATTGTGCATGAAGAGTTGATCACAGTTCAGAATTGTAAAGCCTTTTGAAAATCAGAACACTGAGTTAGATTCACTGTGCTCTCATCTCAGCATGACTAAGTCTGAATCCAACCTGTCAGGTCTTGGTCAGTCCTAAACATGTTATGTTAATGCTCAGGTCTGCCAATACAGGGCTCTAGCGCCACTCAAACTGAGATATATACTTTAGGGTAATATTAAACAAGTTCAATGAAGCAGAGAAGAATGTTCTGTGTGCTTGGTATAGAAAACTTATTAGAGGCAATATAAATCAAGTTAAGTAAACATTTTTTTACGATCACCTCTGTGCTAATATTCAGGTACGTTTTAAAGAGATGTTTCAGCTGCGCAAGTGTTATTTTTGTACTTTGTTTCATACTGAAACCTTTTGGCGGACAGGAATTTCTAGGTTTTATATATGACAGGGTTTTGGCTCTGAAATGTTTAGCTCCTAAGTAGGCCACTTTGATCTAGATCATGCCACATTAATATGACATTGCTTATTGATTTACTGCCCTGTCATAAATTTAGGATTGTGGGTGCCAATAGAACAACAATTTATAGTTGTATAACAATTTGAATAATTTCACTATCAATTTCCTCCCCAATAAAACGTTTTCTGTTAGCGAGTTCAGTCTTCCTTTCTCTTGTTGCTTTCTGAAACATCTGCAGTGATTGCATCCTTCCTGTAGAAAAGTGGTCAAAACTAAATAAATGCATATGTTGCTGCATATCTTTAAAATATTTGAGCAAAAGGTTCAGATCACTTAGAAGCTGTCAGGAACTGACTGTACTTGCCAATGTATTTGCTTTTGACCTAAATATCCACTTAATTTCCAAAGGTTTGGAAACTGTACCTAAAGCTTTGTTTAAGCGTTTCAAAAAGCATTTTGCTCCAGAAGTCGGCTATTTGAGACTGAATTCAGATGTTCACCTCCGTGTGTTTAGTCAGATTGATTTTAACTGTAATGAAATGTATATAACGGGGCAGCAGATTCCAGCCTGGGATTTTATTTTTGTCATAAATTAAAGAAAAAGAGAACCCAGATTTCAGCGCTGAACAAAACTGCAACTCAGCGCTAACAGGTTTTCCTCATTGCTAGAGGTTCCTGTTCATTGCATTCTTCTAAAATAGTATAATAGCTAAGGGTACATCGGCATTTCATTTGGTGGGATATGCAAAGCTTAATTTATTGTGCACGTAGCTAACTATTTTCACATGTTCAAGTTAATACTATAAAATCATACCACAATTTCTTTTAGAATTTAAAAGCTTTTACATTTTAAATAATCATGTGTAACGTGTTAGACATCTTGAAATCAAATCCCATGTAACATATATACTATTGGTATAAATAGCGCCTACTGAGTTGATAGAGTGATCACTTATTTTCTTAACAATAATTTTCTTCTATATGTGAAACCAAAAAATAATAAAAAATGATCAAAGCTTAACAATTATATTTTCCTGCATTGTAGAACAGATGTGTTTGAATGGAAAGTAACTTGCTAAACAATCATGACATTGACATTGACATTAGAAGCTCTTGTTTTCAGAGACTGAAAATTTGATGAAGCATTGAGGCTAATAATAGGAACAAAAATCTGGTTTTCATGAATAAATGTTTATAGTAAGAATACAGGATTCCCCAGGAAAAATAATAATTAAAACAAAGAAAAACAAAGACAGATTTAAATAACTCCCAAAGTAGCTTCATTTTTTCCATTTCTACTTGCCATATCATTTAAAAGTACAGCTATATTTTATAAATAAATACAATTTGGTATGAAATACATAAAGATGTAAGCTTTCAGAAATATATCCTTCATTATATGTAGTGCATCTTACATAAACGTAAAGAAAAGTTAAACAATAGATCAAAGAAATGCGTACAAGTAACTTCCGTGAGATCTGTTTTAAAATGTTACTGCAGGCATTCAGATGTACCTGAAAGTTAATCTTTTTGAACTTTTAGTTTTACTTTAAATAATCACCTTAATTCAAGTCGGAAATTTTATAATTTATTGCAGCAGGACAGCTGAAGTATAGCATCAGTACAATCCAAAAGGAATACAAGAAACAGCTTGTGTGTATGAGAATCCAAGGACAACTCAGATGGTGATCTTAAAAAAAGAAAATAATTTGAAAGTTCCATGCTTTTATTGGAAAGCTGAAATGTATGAATCCTAAAGTATTTGAAGATTGGCCACTCATCCAAACACAGCCAAACTTTTACTGTTCAGTATTGTCACACAAAGGAGCTATCTACAAGCCCAAGTTTCTGCAATTAATTCCTGGAAGGCCCCTTGGGTGGCTAGCACTGAATGGTGTATTGTTTAAAAAAGGCTAGTATCAGATTTCATTTAAGAAATGTGTGTGTTTGAATGCCATAAGTCTGCTTGTGTAAAAAGATAGATCTCGCTACAAACACACTTGGTTTTAAAATGCATTTCAACGTAGATAAAATCTTTATGCCACTGTCTGTAGGGTGGTATTAAATTGGTTGTTCTCTTATAACATGTTTGTAAACTGTCAGGATTAAATATGATCTCTTCATCCTAAGATTTTTCATATTGAATAGATTATCAACACACATAGAGCATGAGAAGTTGATAGTTTGGGATACTTTTTCTTGGGGATTTCTTTTCAGCCGCAACTCATCAGAACTCAATTCTGGCATCTCTCAGGTGGGCGCCATTGCCATTATACTAGGAAAAGGCAGCCGTTCTTAGTGAGTTGTGGCACCTCTTTTTCTAGAAAAATAGCACTGCCTTTTTTCTTACGCATATTTAAAACAGGTGGCTGAGTGGCACTCGCAAATCATCAGCTAATACAGTGGAAGTCTTTTCCCTCCATGATAAATTATAATAATAATAAATTTTTATTTGTACCCTGCCCTGCCCTGCCCTGCCCTGCCCGGCCGGAGTTGGGCTCAGAGCGGCTAACATCATATAAATAATACAATATACATAAAAGCAAACAATCAATTAAAATGCATCCCAAAATTAATTTAAATAATGTACCTGTCCTCCCAAACTCCTGTGTTTCAACAGCAGTAGTCTGACATGCAGGTGTTCTAAATTATTGAGGAAATGGCAACAGGAAGATATGTGCTATAGGACGTAGGAGGATAAGATGTAGGAGGGAGCAACCAGCTTTGTTGCAGTTAATAACATGTCACTTGAGGTTGCCTAAGTGATGGTAAGTTGCATGAGGCTACCCAGTGATCTTATGGTAGAAGCAATATTTCCAGGATCTTTGGGATTTTCTGGATCACAGCTCAATTTCTTAGATAACAATCCTTAATCCCATTTACCTGGGGATAACCCCATTAATTTTGCTGGGACTTGATTCTATGTAGACATAGTTAAAGGTAAAGGTAAAGGTACCCCTGCCCGAACGGGCCAGTCTTGACAGACTCTGGGGTTTGTGCGCCCATCTCACTCAAGAGGCCGGGGGCCAGCGCTGTCCGGAGACACTTCCGGGTCACGTGGCCAGCGTGACAAAGCTGCATCTGGCGAGCCAGCGCAGCACACGGAACGCCGTTTGCCTTCCCGCTGGTAAGCGGTACCTATTTATCTACTTGCACCCGGGGGTGCTTTCGAACTGCTAGGTTGGCAGGCGCTGGGACCGAGCAGTGGGAGCGCACCCCGCCGCGGGGATTCGAACCGCCGACCTTTCGATCGGCAAGCCCTAGGCGCTGAGGCTTTTACCCACAGCGCCACCCGCGTCCCTGTAGACATAGTTAGGATTATGCTATTAGCTACTAATCTTCATCAGTGATCCAACTGTCATTGTTAGTATGGAGTCTCAATTTAAAAACATCATTAGCAGAAGAAATCCTGAAGCATTGGATCCTAAGTTAGATTGGAAAGAACTGGCTCAGAGTGTTAACATATGGCAGTGCTGCATTCTATCAGCAAATATTAATACTTCAGATTTTAATACATTCTGTTTTCATCATAACATTTAAAATTACAAGTAGCAATTTTCTTTCTAATTTCATTTCACTTTGTCAGCAGAACTGCGGCTTTACCGAGGGTTTTACATTGAGGATTTCACAGTACAAGAAAATGAAAAGCTAAAACAAGCATTTCCACTCTCCTCCAAAAACTCTTACTGAATAGATTTATTGTCTACAGGGTGAAAGTAATTAGTTAAAGAAAATATACAACACAGCACATAATGTTAGAAGCTCTTTTTTTATATGAAAGGAAAAAAGTGTTGGTAAAAATATCTAGGAAAACTGTAACCCAGAAGTCATCTGTAGAGTAGTTGGATTACTGCTAAGCGGAGATGGCAATAGTTTAAATAGATTAAGAAAAAACCCAACGTGGAAATGCAAGAAAGAAAGAGAAAGAAAGAAAGAAAGAAAGAGAAGAAGGAAGGAAGGGGAAAAGGAAGAGGAAGAGGAAAAGGAAAAGGAAAGATCTCTTCTGTATAAAGTTCAAAGGAAGTGCTCACCTTGTGTGATTTATCATAAGGCCATGTTTCACATGAAGGTTGGAAATATGATGCGCTGATCCTTACAAGTCAACTGTGCTGACCCTCAAAGGGATCGGAGTATGTGGTGCAACCCACACCAAAGAAATGGTGCAGTTTACAAACCCATGTACCATGGTACTTCCATTTCCCCAGTATTACTTTAAGTCAGGGGTCAGCAAACGTTTTCAGCAGGGGGCCAGGCCACTGTCCCTCAGATCTTGTGGGGGACTGCACTATATTTTGAAAAAATAAATGAATGAACGGATTCCTATGCCCCACAAATAACCCAGAGATGCATTTTTAATAAAAGGACGCATTCTACTCATGTAAAAACACGCTGATTTCTGTACTGTCTGCAAGCCGGATTTAGAAGGCGATTGGCTGGATCCGGCCCCTGGGCCTTAGTTTGCCTACCCATGCTTTAAGTGATGTGCTGATAGAATAAATATTTTGTGTAAACAACCCCCAAGAGCATACTGTACAAGAGAGTTCACCAAAGAGACCTGCTGATATGACATCCTAAGTGTAGACCCAATATCAGCACCTGGCACCTTTAAGCAACTGCTGGGGCCCTAGCACCTTGGCTACACCTACTGGTGTGGATACATGCTTGTGCCCCTCACAGCAGACACCTACAGTACAGCATGGAAAATTTTAAGTCATGGTTTCCAGCTTCACAGTTGCTACTGCCAGAGAAGTCTGCCTGAGGGACATTATCATAGGAAGGCCCTCCTCAACTCTAGAACTGGCCCTGGTGCTATAGCAATGAAAAAGGGCACATTTGGTGTTAGGGATTTAACAGCTTGGGATTTAGATACGCCGTGCTAAAGAAAGATACAAAGAAGAGATCTTTGTAAGTTTGGTTTTCATTGGCCATTTTCTTCTTTAATATGCTTGTTGTGTATTATGCTACTTAGAGAACTTGACTGCTACACCCAGTACATTGAACAATGTTGTTCACAGCTAGATGTTTGTGTTTCTAGTTTTATTACTTCCAGGCAATAAAATGCTTTGCGATTATTTTTCAGTCAGTTGTAATCAACTGTATCCCCAATCCCAGCTCATTCAAATGTTCACTTAGCAACATGGTCATCTCATGGGACTCTTCCACCTCAGAATGCATATGGCAATTGCTTTTTTTGAAAGCATTTATGTGTGAAAATCTTCTTGTAAGTGGAAAATGAAAAGCTTATTGGCCAGGAAGAAAGCTCAGCTAGCAGTTTAGTTTATTCATGTATTTGAATTATTTACTTAAATAATGTAATGTATAATTTTTTTTACCTATTTTGTTCATTCCTCCATAAAATCTTGAGGACTTACGGTTTCTTAGATAATGGGAGCAGCATGGGTTTGAATAGCTGACACATTTAAAGCTAATACTAAACATGTCAATGGTAACTGATGAATTTTGATAAGTTTTTTTTAACTATTAGATTCAAAGTGCTGGTGTTGACCTATAAAACCTAACATTTTCATTTCTTTTTTTAACTTTTTCTTTCTTTTGTCTGTGTCCTATTGGTTCTTCCATGAACAGAACATTGAAGTTTAAGACATCACTGAGACAGTAAATTTATTTTGGGCAAGAGACTTCTTCCTTGCCTTGGCCTTGTTTCCTTTTGGATTTAAAAAACCAAATATTCCTTTTTAACTTGAGAGTTTTAAAACATAGCTGATATTCAGTAGTGACAGCTGGGAGATGCAAACAAGTATTGCCAGTGGGGTTGACGAAAACGATGTCTTGCTTTCTACTATTTTTCAAGGCACAGAGATTATTCTGCTCTTCTGGTACATAAATTGGAAGTGAAAGGAGAAAGTGGGAAGGCCAAATCTCTTCCATTGACTGATAATAGCTGGTTTTTAGACTGCTATATACCTGAGTGTCCCTTAGACATTTTCACACCTGTTAATCACTGAGAAGTTGTTGTGTATCTGGGAAACATTTAAATGATCCAGCCATGTGTGCAGGGGGAAATCACATGAGTCTTTTTCAGTAACATGAATCCTTGAGGGGAGTTGAGCTTTGAGAAGGACTCTCATGGCCTGGCTATAAAAGTCTTGCAGTTTCTTCATGCTGGTACTGAGTTAACTTGCCTCTTTTCTTAGTGCAAGGTCAGGAGTCATAGTCCTGAACTCTTGCCAAAAACTCTGGGCTAGTACTTTCAGAACTGTCCAGGGTCCTGAACCTGCCTTCTCCAGAACATTACTGGCTTGTGACCTGTCACCTAAGCTGTCACCTTGGGATAATGGAATTCCTAGAGGATCAGGACGACCCTTAATTGCGTTCTTTAAATTCCAAGACTCTCATCCAAGCATAGTTTAATGAGTGTTAAAATGTCAAGAATATCCTTTAAAGCTATTGGCATTATTCACTTTCTTCTATCTTTTCATTAACAGGAGGAATGTTTCTTGAACCTAGAAGCGCCTATTTCAAGAGTGTGTGGTTATGACACTCCATTTCCTCACATATTTGAGCCATTCTATATCCCAGACAAATGGAAATGCTATGATGCACTTCGGAAAATGATTAATTATTGATCATGCAGGTAAGTGGGGTGGGGTGGGGTGGAGAAGATATATTTAGATAGTTTGGAATTAGTTTTAAAATGTTCAGATAAAATTCTAACATTTTTTAAAAAACTACATAAGCCCTTGCCTGCAATCCCAAACATGTGTTCTAGGGAGCAAATATAATTGAATTCTGCAGGATGAATTCTTTTTAAACATATGTATGATTGTGCTACCGTTGAGCAAAGTCACCATATAAATCTGAGTGGCATGGTAGCAGATATTTTTACTTGTTCAGGGTTGCTACAGTTACAGATAGGTAGCCGTGTTGGTCTGCCATAGTCAAAATAAAAAATATTCCTTCCAGTAGCACCTTAAAGACCAACTAAGTTAGTTCTTGGTATGAGCTTTCGTGTGCATGCACACTAAAGCTCATACCAAGAACTAACTGAGGGTTCCTACAGTTTGGCAAGGGATTAGACAACCATTCATTGATGCTTAAAACACGTATTTCGCTATAAGATGTGGATAGAAACAATTTATTTTCAAAAATAACCTTTTTTTGGGTAGTTTTCCTGATGTAAGACTAAGTGGTTGTTTGGATCTGCACAGAGAGAAAACTAAAACAAGCCAGACTGTCCTACAGTTTTCATGGTCTGACTGCTCACTTTAGAGCTATTTTTTAAGGTTGTTGGTATCAGTCTGTCTCGAGAGACAATGGAGGTGACGACTTCTGGGGTGAAGACAAACCTCTGCATTAGCAGCACCCAAATAACCTCCCTAGGGCACAAGCCTGGGTGGTGTATATGGAGGTTCTGGATGACAAGATACCCCCCTTCAGCCTCATTGATGTATTCCAAAGGAAATCAGAGCAATACATTTGAAGGGTTGTGGGGCTCTATCAAGTGGCATAAGAAAGAGCACAGAGCAGTGCAGTGGGAAGGTTAAATTAACAAAAATCGTGCCCTGCTCTCTTACTCCTGTGGGAACCTCTGCTGGATCTTGGTTCCCTCTGCAAAGGGAAGGAGACTTTCCCATTCATAGAGGGCTAGTTAGGATCCAAGCCACAGTTTTGTATACTTGCAAAATCTGATTGATATCTTTAACATTTCAGTTAGCACTAAGTACCTAACTGCCTGATATAATACATTCCTATTTAGTTAATTGGTGCAGTGATTTTTATCTTAATTACCTATTTGTTTGACCTTTACTGCTGCTAGAGCTTTGGGGAGTGGGAAGTAAGTTTAAAAATATGCAGACCAAACTGGCAACTTCTCCGCCTCCCCAATTCCCATTAAAAGCTTTTTCTTTCATTCCAAGTGCCAGTGCAAATAAAAAGGGGTTTATAATGTTTTGCAAGTATGCTCATAACACAGGAAATTCAGTACTTGTGGGAGGCTACTAATAATTACTCTTTCTTTGTCTTTTCTATATCCAAATTGAGTAAAATGACCAAGGGCTTACTGAATATATGAGACTTCAGGGCCACTTCAGACATGAAATTTCATACATGAAGGTTGCCTGTGTAAATAGAAGCAAACATTTCTAGATCATGTGCTTTATTTGCATTCTAACCGCAGTATTTCCCTTTGCAATCATAACAGGACACTAAAGTAAGGTTATGTGATGATGTTATGTCTTGCCAGAAAAAAATATCATTAAACATGCTATAACAATCAAGGCAACCGAATTATAAGACTAGGGTTATGTTTATGCCATTTCCACATGCACGGTGTGTTCCATAGTAGTAGCAATTAATAATGGGCCATGCAAGCCTAGCACCGTACAAAATTATTATTTTTAAATTTATCTGACAAGAAGCTTACAATTCAGTAAAAATTGCAACATTAGTGTGTGTGTGTGTGTGTGTGTGTGTGTGTGAGAGAGAGAGAGAGAGAGAGAGAGAGAGAAGTAAAAGAGGGATGAAAGTAACAGAAAGGACTGACTGCCAAAGCGCATACATGCTTTCTGAAAGAGGTCTTTTTAATGTATTTCTTTAAAGACTAAATTGAATTAGAGTATATTTCAACAAACAGAACATTCCAAATGGAATGATGAAAGGAAATGCATGAAATGCATGAACATAAGAAGAGTTCTGCAGGATCAGACCAAAGTCCCATCTAGTCCACTGATGAGCCAGATGCCCATAGGAAGGCTATGAGTAGGATATGAGCACAACAGCATTCTCCAGCTCCTTATTCCAGCCTGTTGCTGTTCTGCTGGATCAAACATATTAACTAGTAGCCATTGATAGCTTTACCATCCATGAATCTCTAAAAAGTGCATAGGATTGTAACCTTCAATGCCTAAAAGTGTGCATATTGAAATTCTGCATAAACATTTTCTACTTGTTTGTAATACGTTCTCTTTCCCCCCCCAGAAACAACCTCTGTTAGACATTCTCTGCTTCTACGAAGGTGAGAAGAACAAGAAGAAACAGCAGTTGCTGTTGGTGGAACTATTAACATAAAATTGAGATCTTTCAAAAATTGTAGAGGAGAACTAAGTGAGATTATTTTCTCAAATGCATTGATTTGGATACTCATCTTGGCTATTCATCAAAAGCTCAACATTTCTGCCAGCTGTGCATTCAAGAATGGGCAGGTGATTGCCGTGAAACATTGGCTGTGATTCTCTTTCCCCGCTCCCCATTCTGAATGTGACAAAACTTCTAAAATGTTTTACCCTATAAATGATGTATTGGGTTCCACACAATGAAGATAGAGGGTTGTATCCAACATTGCTGTTCCACTAGCACAAAAGACTGATGTTTGTGCAATAGAATTTACTCCTCCTCTCCCCTTTAGCTCCTTGTGCACCCTCAAAATCTCCAGAGGGTTGGGGGTCCTTTGGCGCAGATTTGCAGGAAGATGAGGGGAAGTGGGATTCTTATAGCGGACCATTGCCCACACATCATTAGATACAGCCCACTAATCAGGAAGCATTTGGTATGCTTTTTTGTGTGCCTTACTAGATAGATCTTTTTACTTTGATTTCACAACAGACTTGTTTTTCAACTAAAACTGGCAGTGGTTTTACACTTGGACATTTTCTTTTATTTATTTTTAGATCTCATTATATCAGTGGCATAAACTGTCAGTTCTTTGAAAAAGCCAGGTGTCCTAAAGTTAGAATCAAAAGCTACTCTTTGATCGAAAATTAAAAACAAACATAATTCTCAAATCAGTTTGCTTGCTCAAGGCTTTTGTTAAAAAAACGTGGCTTGATGAAGAAGCATCTGCTGCTATGGAGTTATGAAAATATATAATTAATACCAGTAATTTCACAGAAACACTCCTGTGAGTCTGAGACTCATTAGGTGTTTCTACACTTGAGTATGAAAGTTAGATATTGCATTATGATTTTATTTTGAATGCAAAGCAAAAATGTTAACCTTGAATATAATAACTGTATCATTAGAGAAAAATGTGCATTTTTCTAAATGGGTTTATCTCAGCACCCCAAAGCATTGCATTTACTTACTAATACATTGTGTAGCCAAGATAACCTTTTACATTTTTAATGCATTTTAAAACAGGTATACATTCATAACATGGATGGTTGGAATTCTTCAGTTTCTGTGCTGCTCTCACAGCCTTGTCTAGATGGCAGTGTGCACCTATTCAACCTGGATAAATGCCTTTAAAAGTGTTTACCATACAAAAACAGATACTTGTAAATGTGAAAATTGTACATGCTTTTTGCCAAAATGCAGCACATGACAATGAAATCCTCAGTTAAAAAGTCACAAATGAAATGTATCTTCATTAGTATCGGGCATATGATACCCTGGACCTCTAAGCATTTTGAAAGGTAACATTTTTATGTAAGTTAACATAAGGAATGTTTATGTTAACTATGTTTAAACATTAGCTTTTAAAATAAAATGTAAGATTGTTTGTGCTAGTTTGTGCTTTTTCATTTACAAATTGTATTACAGGCCTACAGTTTGAAAGATAAAAGCATAGTTTGCTGCAAGTAATAATCTATTCTGATTCCTGATGCAGGCCAGCATAGAAAGAATTATGCGACTGTACGAATGCATATATTTATTCTGAAATTAGAATTGGTTTGGCTATGCCTGCTTACCTAATCAAATTTAGTTACTGATAGAAATGCAGTTTCTTGAGACATCTGTTGATTTTTGCTTTTGTAAGGGTCTGAACTAAGTTGTTCATAAAGTAATGAGTTCAAAATGAGCAAATACTTCTCCCATTCTGCCTGTATATATCTTTAGGAAAGGCTAATGAGAAGATGTTCCATTGCTTGATGGAAGCTTTAAAGTACCCAATAGCCTTGTGAATAACATTAATATGTGAGTACATCATCTAACAAGCTGAAGTGCTCATGTTTAAAAAGACAACTGGATGTCTCTGTATGATTTCATCGCTCCATGAAAGCTAGCTGTGGGATGCTACGAAAGACATCCAAAATTCATGTTCTTTTAAAAAGGAAACCTGTTAAAACTACTACCTCTCTTTTTACCACAGTCAAGTACCACAAGTGTGCAAAACTCATGCTGTGTATTGGCAGGTGTGTTTTTTTAATAGAAAAAATGTTGTTTACAAATCCATCACAATTTGTACAAACAGATTTTACGAAACAAATGTTTAAGGAGAAAGAACAAAAAGTCTAACACATATATATTCATGTTCCTTATAGCTTATCAAGTCTGCAACTGGAAAGTTGCATATCAAAGAAAAAAAGTCAGAAATACTCCATTTCAAAATAAATTTCTTGGCATTTAGTGAATGCGCAAGTTATTCCCTTACAAGCAGGTTATTGGCTTTGTCGCTTAAAGCCTTGGCTACAAACAGATATTTTGAGTAAATCTCCACCTCCATTGTAGTTTCCATATGATTTCTATAAGTCATGGCATGGATCCAAAGACCAGTTTAACTTTTCGTGAGCCTAAGGCTTAGGGTTAGTCCTTTTCTTTTTAAATAGCAGTTCTTCATGTTGTGTGGCATTTGAAACTGAAGGGGATTTTTTAAAATACTGCTGAATTAGGGAGGGAGGAATCAGATATTTAAAGCAAAAAAGTAAAAGATAAATGAAACTTAAGGCCAGGATCCAAGCAACAGGTTTTGTCCTTGGTTTGAATCTCAGTTACCCCTATTTATCAGGTAGCAACACTTTGGTTTTCTGTTCGTGATCTTCCTGCAGAGCACCCACCTCTTCTACTATGAAGCACCTTTGGTGCTAGTGTGAATGAATATGGATAGTATGACAAAGTATTACATTTATTGAGATGATTGAGCTAAGATTTGATATTGTTCCCACCCACCTGTTTATTTTTTTGAGAAGTATCAACATCTTCTGTCTTCTAAACTTGCCAAGAGAATTATTGATTTTTACAAGCCACCTGAGGAATCTAATCTTGCTGCTAAATATTGCATGCATTGATTTACTGTAATGCTGCTAGATGAGCATAGATAGCACTTTATTCTTTTTGTCACGGTCGCACCATTCCTGTGTGATACTTAGGTCTGATGCTAATTTTGAAAACGGAATCACACATAGCCTTTGTTCTGTGTGGGTGGTGTAGTGTCTCTCCAACACAATAGAACTGTCTTGAATATTTCTTTTGAGTTTTAAAATATTTTTTAAAGGTGCTACCTTTAAGCTAAGTGATGAATTGGGAATGTAGGATGGAGAGCAAAGGGGACTTAAATGCTAAAAACAGTAATACTAAAAAACGGGGGTGGCTCATGAAACCTGCCCCCTGCTTAGCCTATAGATTGCCTGGCATAATTTATCTGATTTATAATTCAGAGGGGAATGAATGTTTGTGAAGAAGAAAAATGCAACCAGGGTTGTTTCAAAAGATGGTTGGGTGGCTGTTATGGAATCTTGATTGTGATCACAGCCAACTTCTACACATGTTTGTTCTTATGCTATCTCTAGAAAAGTCTCCATGGACTTTCTCACTTTTAACGGCTATCAATAAATGCAAGCTTACTTAGTTCTTGTATGCCTTTTATGATTAAAGTTACAGAAGGTACCAGTTTCAATTATTTGCTAGATGACTTAAAAGCTTAATTAGAGCAAAAACTTTGTTTTTTCTTTATCAGGGCTCTGGAGAATGTGTGTTTTGCATTTCCTTGTTAATGTCTAACATTTAAAAGCACAACAGACGAGTCTGCCATGAAACTGAAAACTTCAGTCAACAACTGCTATAATTATGTTTGTGCATTTGTATAGGTATTCTGAGTGGTTCATATTAAGTGACACAATTCTGGCACCTACTCATGAATAACTGATTTGAGGAAGTTTTCGGTCTGTCTTTTGCCTGTGCTATGTGATTTGGACCATATCTGTGAACATAAGATAACAAAGACATGTTGTGCTTTACCCAAGCCTCCCTTAAATGTACTCTTAGATGCACTGAGTGAATGATTTAGGATTCATGGGTTAAGCCTAATGCAGGAGTTTTTGGATTTTTATGGTGATATTTCCTGAGATCTTTTAAAAGTGACTGATGAAATTTCGTGTTTTCTGCTTCTCTTGTATCCCTTACTTGGACTCCCTTGGGTTATTAATGAGAATATTAGTGTATCATCTAGTTTTCATTCCATTAACTTCCCATGTCAATATTTAAATCTATTTCCCCACCCACATTAATTTCATTAACTTCTTCTCCCACAAATTTATCCCCTTGCCTTCTAGTGTATTCATTTTTATCTTCTGCGTTCCAATTTCCCCTCCCCGCAATAAACCAAAATCAGCAGACAATTTGCTCACCAATGCTTGTATTGTTCAAAAGTGGTGCTGCTTGCTGCTTTTATTATTAAGTGCTGAAGTACTGTTCCTGGCTGTGGTGCTTGTTCTACCATGAGGCTTGTGTCAGCACTTGGGACAGGTCACTGAAGACTGCCAGTCTGCCTGCTGATAGCATCACTATATAATAGCCCTGCCAGAAATTTGCACTTCAGGACCATTCACTCAAACAATGTGAACTGAAGAAAAGAGTCATGGGGGGGGGGCATTTATGGTGGAAGTTACTTGTAGGAAGTCCAGGGACTATAAAAACCCAAGAAAAAGAACCAGATTTTTTTTTTAAAAAAAGTCAGTATTTTGCAGCAGTAAAAGGTGGGTGTGGGGACATAGAATTCTGCAGGCCATAAAATATCTTTTGGTGCATGTTTATTTTGAAGTGAATGTGATTACTTGCATTTGATATGTCAGAAGTTGAAAATCAATTGTACTTGGCTATAAATGGCAATGAGAAATCCTCAAAGTGATTGGATAATTAATTGAATATGCATCGATTGTACAATTGGCTCTTCAATAATATGTGCAAATGCAATTTTAAAAGAAATTGCAATGGATACTGATTAAATATTCATAATCTTTGCCCATTTTTCAAAGCAAAATGCAGATTCACATTCCTAGATGTAAAAACCTTGAACCAATCCATAATTTCTCTCTGGGAAGTCTTTGAAGGCTTGAATTTCTGCACCAGTGGGGTGACTTGTCTTTATGCCTTAAGGAGCTCTGAGGATGAAGTCTTGCTGCCAGCAAATTCCATCATTTCTGGGCTTCCTCTTTATATTTCAAGGGTCTATTTGTTTCAGAATCTTACCTATAACATAAGGATCCCAAAATCATGAGGGGACCCAAGCCTTTCTGCAAAATTCTAGGTCTGGTTCAACCCCTGGTTCATTAGAAGCTTGGGGCTGCCATCCCTGCTTCTGTTTGCATTGAGGGTCATGGGCTTTGTCTTCCTACTTCTCCAGAATACTCCGTGAAGGTGGTGTGAGTGGCAGGGAGGTAATAAGGAAGAATTCAGGTAGAACTTAGGTTTTTGGAAGAACTGCAAGCCCTGTGATGCTTAGCTAGCCCATGTTTGGGAGCATCCAAGATCTCCCTGTGCCTCCATCTGCCTCTCCAATTTACAGTACGATGCTATTCTTAAAAAATTTCCAGAGCCCTGCTAGATAACCTATTTATTAATTCATGGGATTGCCAGTGGGTGTATCTTAATGTCTTTATTCATTTTTAAAGCAAAACATGAACTATTTCAATAAGTACAAAACAATTTACCAAATATAAATCCACACCCCATTCCCCCTCCTGTTTTTCTTGTAGATTCATTTGAGATCAGTTCATTGATTTAAATGCTTTTGTGTGCTAATCCAGGTAGATGGGCATGGCTCCTCCCACACCTCCGGCTATAGACCAGAAGAGCAGCCTACTTGAACTTGAAATCCATATCAAGGTGCACTTGATACACAAAGACATGACTAACGGATGGCTGCTTGCTTGTACCAGCTTCTGTGATCCTCTCCATTCCACCTCTCCTTGCCAGTCTAGCCTGGAGGGAAGAGGACAGGGATGAAAACGGAATACAAATGGTACCTTGATGTCTACTTAACTTTTGGCAGGCCACTAAATGCATTTCTATCTCGACCATGTGTGTGTAATACACAAAGACAGCAAAAATGCTTTCATATATTCCATTATTTAATGCTCCTTGACTGCCCTTTTTCTAGTTAAGATTTTGTACAGTAACTCAGCCTTAAAAGGCGCTTCTGTTGCTCCGCAACAAGGAAGCAGCAAAATACAGACAGGTTTGTGAGTCATTTTCAAGTTCCAAATTATCAAATAGAGGTCTGATCAGTACCATGACTTTCAGCAGACAATGTTTTTATTCAGAAAAGGAAGTGAAGTTAGGCGTAACTTTAAATAACCCATATCGGAGGTAACCTCTCAAATTATATAGAATTTGACATAATTAAACAGTTATTTTGTCGTACTACAATTTACTGCATTGCCTTTTATGTCTACAACTTTGATGTTCATCATGGATTTGAATGGTTTATTTCAGTGAAAGTTGGCCTGCGTTTTCAACATGCAGAGTGCAATTACCTTTTTCCAGAAACCATGCAAAATGTTCTTGGTTCTCAATTTGATTACTCTTGGAGAAATATCTGTGGCACCTAATCTGGGCACTGACTGGCATGGTTAAGCAGCAGAGAAGAACCCACAGTATTGCTACCTGTATGAAGAAAATGTGATTTTTTAAATGCTACCGGTATACCCAAAAGCAGGCAATAAAAATAAACGCAAAGTTACACAACACTGTAATCTTCAGTGAAAGAAAACAACTTAAGTTTCTTCAGACCACCCGTAAAACATAAATAAACCGAGACTTATTCCATGTGTATTTCAACTGCTTTATATAAGAAAAGGAGTAATATAGACATCATTAAAAAAAAATTAAAGAAGGAATACGCATTTGCTGAAATTTGATCTGGTGAGATTTTACAATGCACACACGTTAAATTAAGTTGTGCTCAGGAGAGGAAAGATCCCTATTGGACCAATTATTAAAACCAATAAATTTAGGTAGCAATCTTAACCCCACTATTTTGGGAATAAACCCCATTGAAATAAAAAAGACTTGACTAGAGATGGTTATGACTGCTCTGTTATATAGCCTATTTTAAGGAAACCATTGTATGCTACAAGTTCAAAATGACATCCTTGCACCCATTTTCGGCGGGCTCCAGAAAAATGCAATGGAAATGAAAATATGCAAATATAATAATGGAGATTAAAATCATGAAAAATGTAAATGCTCTGCTGGGTTTGATCCCAACCCCATCTAGCACAGCATCCAGTTTCTCATAGGAAGCCCACCAGCACAATATAAAGGCAAAAACTTTCTGCCATTGTTGCTCTCCAGCAACTGATACCTTCTAGCACACCATGCATTTAGGGCACATAATTTCCCCCAAAGAATCCTGGAAAATAGTTTGCTCAGATTGCTGGGAATTGTAGCTCTGTGATGAGTAAACAACAGCTTCCAGGATAGTGTCATGTGATTCTAATGTATAGTTTGTGTGCATGGTATTGTTCTGGAGTGGCAACATGAGAACAGGCCTTTTCTGCAATGGCTCCCCCCCCCCACTTGTGGAATGCTCTCCCCAGGGAGACTTGCCTGGCGCCTTCATTACATATCTTTAGACACCAGGCAAAATCATTCCTCACAGAGACAGTGCCTATCTAATATGTAGCAGAAGAAAATTCCAAAGCGTAGGTGCGAAGTTCCAATATCATACTGAATGGCTCTCCTGGTAGGATAGTATCTGCAGGAGGTCCTCTTCTGTAGAGTGCAGTGATAAATTGGGTGTATATGGTATCTGGTTCTAGTATTAGCACCTGGAATTTAGCTGAGTAACAGGCGTTACGAATACCTAGTACCCAGATCTCCCATTGATGATTATTTGTGAGAAACAGGTGGTACTCTATTTTTCCGTCTATAAGACGCCCCCATGTATAAGATGTCCCCTATTTTTTGAGACTCCGATTTAAGAAAATTGGGGGATATACTATCCGTGTATAAGACGAGCCCAGATTTTGAACATTATTTGAGAGTAAAAAAACATAGTCTTGTACACGGAAATGTACTGTACTTATATCCCTCATCCCACCCTTACATCACAGAGGACACTTGCTCCATCTGGCTCTCAGGCATTGTAAGGCATTTTCTTACACAGGCATTTTCTTACACAGGTAAGAAAATGATTTCTCCTGTGTTTCCCACTGCTCTATTTTTCTTTTTGGTGACACCAAGGCTATTTTATTATTAATAATAATAATAATAATAATAATAATAATAATAATAATAATTTATTATTTATACCCCGCCCATCTGGCTGGGCTTCCCCAGCCACTCTGGGCGGCTTCCAAAAGAATATTAAAATACTATAATACATCAAGCATTAAAAGCTTCCCGAAATAGGGCTGCCTTCAGATGTCTTCTAAAAGCCTGGTAGTTGTTGTTCTCTTTGACATCTGATGGGAGGGTGTTCCACAGGGCGGGTGCCACTACTGAGAATGCCCTCTGCCTGGTTCCCTGTAACTTGGCTTCTCGCAGTGAGGGAAACGCCAGAAGGCCCTCGGTGCTGGACCTCAGTGTCCGGGTAGAACGATGGGGGTGGGGACGCTCCTTCAGATATACTGGACCGAGGCCGTTTAGGGCTTTAAAGGTCAGCACCAACACTTTGAATTGTGCTCGGAAACGTACTGGGAGCCAATGTAGGTCTTATGTGTTCTCTGCGGTGTTATGTGGTCTCTGCGGCCGTTTTGTTTCAAGGAGACCTTTGTGTTGGTGGTTATTTAAATGAGCTCTGATCCTCATTGATTTACAACAAAAAAATGATAGTTCACTAACAGAAGTTAAGATGTAAAGAGAAATAAAACGTAGATAATTGATCACAGAAGTAGATAAATGATGCTAAAAATAAAATTAAACGTAATTAAGAACAAAGTAATTAAAATAGAACAAGGTTGGATAATCTCCCTAGATAATGGAACAAAAATAGTTGGTGACTCTCCAGCTTGAGTATTGTTTCTTTGTTTATAAAATAAAACTGCCAGTGGAGATTTTTGGGGGGAGACACAGAAATAGTATACTGCTGCTAGACTACTTAGCACAAAAGCATTCTCCAGGTGGGGGTAAGGATCTACATCAACGTTTGGATGCTGGGTGCTGGGTGCCATTTTGAATCAAGATGGTGGCCTGAAGCATGACTTTGGCGTGGCTTTTCCTATTTTATGGCATAGGTTCTACTGCATTTGAAATATGGCTGCCCAACTCAGCATGGGGGTTCTTGAGGTAAGATGGGGTCTTTGTTGGCATTTGGATGCCAGACACCATTTTGAATCAAGATAGTGGACTGGAATGTGACCACTCATTTTGGGGTGTGATGGGTCCAATCTCACAAATTACATTAACCATTTAAGAAACATATTTGGTTTCTAAAAATCCCTAGGCAATGACAGGCACTCCCCACTAATATCTTAATAAAAGAAATCCAAAAGGCCTACAGAAAAGAAACATTTTTGCAATCAATGTTGGTGGCAGCCTAATTTTTCTATATGCTTTATCTGAGACTATGCCATTGGAAATTTTACTTGAAAAGATGGACATCACAGAAACAAGTAAGTGAGTAAATTTGCCAAGTAAAGTAGTCTATCTGGCTTCCTTCAAGTGTAGCCAGTTAAGAAAGATTGATTTCCTAAGCACCAAACTGGCTACATTTTCTACATTTAGCTCTAAATCTTCTGCAACCATCATTTCCAGTAGCATATTTTCTCCATGGTTGCTCTGCTGAAACAATTGCACACCAATTTCTTTGAAAGACACAACTAATGATTAATGGGCTTCAAAGCAGGCAAACCAGAGAAATGCAGTCTAACCTTACTACTACTACTACTACTATTATTACCGTAATTTCATTTCTATACCACTTTACATTTTAAAGAATCTTAAAGCAGTTTAGAACCTACATTAAAACATCAAATAAAACAACCCAGAATAAAACATTACTGGAGAAAGCCAAGTATACGTTCAAAACAACATGATTAACAGGAAACTAAAATATTATCTTGAAGATTTCAGAATAAAAGATTGCTAAAGGAAGTCATTTGAATTATGGTGCTGGAGGAGACTCTTGAGAGTCCCATGGACTGCAAGAAGATCAAACCTATCCATTCTGAAGGAAATCAGCCCTGAGTGCTCACTGGAAGGACAGATCGTGAAGCTGAGGCTCCAACACTTTGGCCACCTCATGAGAAGAGAAGACTCCCTGGAAAAGACCCTGATGTTGGGAAAGATGGAGGGCACAAGGAGAGGGGGACGACAGAGGACGAGATGTTTGGACAGTGTTCTTGAAGCTACCAGCATGAGTCTGACCAAACTGCGGGAGGCAGTGGAAGACGAGTGCCTGGCGTGCTCTGGTCCATGGGGTCACGAAGAGTCAGTCACGACTAAACGACTAAACAACAACAAAGGAAGTCAAATATAAAATGCACATTTAAAACAACGTAATTAGCAAACAAAATATTATAAGCATAGAACATATCTGCTGTTGCCAATCCTACCAATAATGGTTCATGGCAGGTAGAAACTGTGGAAGCTCAGGCTCGAATACCTGGGTCTGCACTAAGAGAGCTCAATGTAGTTATTTTATTTTTGGCTGCATCCTAAGACTAAGCTTTGTGGCTGGTATGGCAACCTTCTGAAGAAGGGAATTTCTCTGGCCACGGTGATAGGTACTGGAATTCTACGTTTTTATCCTATAGGGACATCAGGTGCTCACTGTGCTTATTTCTTAAGCTGTGTAGATGAACTCAGTCCCTCACCTCTGCTGCACACATACATGTAGTGAAGATTGCAACCACTATCCAACCCTGAAGTGCTGGAGATTTCAACACCTGCCATGTTAGTGAGAAAGGACCACATTTGTTTATAGATCTTTCATGCGAGCAGGAACTCTGGAATGATCAAGCTTCCTAGCAGTAACAGAGAATCCTGTGAACATACAGCTGTACATGCATCAAATCCTTTCTCACTACAGTGGTACCTTGGGTTACAGATGCTTCAGGTTACAGATGCTTCAGGTTACAGTCTCCGCTAACCCAGAAATAGTACCTCGGGTTAAGAACTTTGCTTCAGGATGAGAACAGAAATTGCACGGCAGTGGCACGGTGGCAGCAGCGGGAGGCCCCATTAGCTAAAGTGGTGCTTCAGGTTAAGAATAGTTTCAGGTTAAGTACGGACCTCCGGAACAAATTAAGTACTTAACCCGAGGTATCACTGTAATTTCTGTCAGAGGCAATTGTGAAGTGGTCGATTCAGAAGTACAGGGTCCTTTCATGATAGTTACAGCCACAAACGCTTCTAAGATTATACAGCCTTTAAGATCATCCAGTTTTATAATTTTACAATAATTATAATCAGGGAGTTTTGCATTAATTAAAATGGCAATTCGCTTTTCAGCTAGATCTCCTTTTTTTCTGTGCATGGGCACAGTGTTCCAGTGTCCTCCTTCAGAGTGATTTAAGGTGTGTTTTCCTTGAAGCTCCATTGTACATGAGAGAACTTGTATACCATTCTCTTGAAATAGAAGCACCTTGCGTTCCCAGTGTTCCTAAATGCTCAGCTTTGGAGCACACTGAACAACAACTCACTATTTCCCCCATGCGCTGCTCCTCAGTGTCTGATTCACCTTCCTTCATTCTGATTGGCTCCAGTCAGCACAAAGGGTGAGAAGACTTCTTCTCAGTGGATCACACACCATTATCACCTCTACATTCCCCGCACCCAATCTGTCTTCATATTTGTCCTAAACTACAGGCAAATTTGATGTAAAGTGACTGTGCCAGTGTTACAGGATTTAGTATTTCAGTCATGTATTGTGGTGTTCCCTCTCTTTTTGGAGGAGATACTATTTTTATTCCCTTTCTGAACCGTATAATTAGGACTGGGAACGAACAGGCCATACTGTGCAAAGGAAATATTAGCAGAGCTTCTCGCATCAGAAAAAACAGCTATGAAGCTTTGTCTGCCAAACATTTCTGAGGTGCGGATTCCAGAATGCGTATGAAATAGACAGGGCACAGATGGTGGTGCTTGGGAGGGGAGGGGAAAGGCATGTTCAGGACTCCTTGCTATGGAAAAACATTGTTTCCATCTGTAAACAACAGCAGCAAAGATTTCTGGTTTCACAAAATGGCCAGATGTCTACATGTATGGTGAGATGCAGGTGGGGAACAGAAGGTGCTTAAAAATGTACTATTAAAAATAACAATCCACTATTAAAAGAAGCTGCTACCATTTTAATGCTGACTGTGTCAAGCAAAGGAAGGAACACTGGAATTATTCTCCAGTCTCTTTAAGACCCTTTAAGTTCTGTATGTGACGATTCAAGTTGTGTCCTTCCATTTATGGAAGAGCTTCTGAGGATCTGTCTCTACTAATGAGAGAGAAAGGGAGGGGATTTTTGCCAATTCCACTGTTCCCTTGCAGCCTAAAAACCTCTAGAGAAGAGGGTTCAGGAACCCTCTGGAGCAAAGAGGTTTCAAGGCAGGAGGGAATAAGTGAAAATGGCCTTCTCTTCCTTTAGCTGGCACTTCCTGTGTCACTGGAGGCTTCTGCTAGATCCAAGACTCTTCCATGTATGGAAGAGCATCACTGGATACAACCTACTGTTGGATCATTGACATAGAAAATTAGACCAATGTCCATCTGTAAAAATTATCTCTGTATTTAGTCATGGTATCATGGGATAACAGATATTATAAAACCGTCTCCCACTCTCCCCCATCTTGCATTACATCAACACCCTACATTTAAGGCCCTCTTACACCACTTTAATGGTCCTGGAGAATCCTGGGAGCTGAAGTTTGTTACAGGATGCTGAGACTTGTAGGTCTGTGAGGTCAGCACCCTTAACAAGTTTCTGTTCCCAAGATTCTTTGGAGGAAGCCATATGGGATCAATCCATCAACCTCTGATAGATGATTTAGAAGGTTGATGGTTGATGGATTGCTCTAACAAGCCATGATTGTTAAAGTAGTATAAGAGTGCTTTAAATGTATGGTGGGGTTGTGACCATACCTGATGATGTGGTTTTGTTAGATGTTGTTGGGCTACAATTCCCAACAGCCCCAGCTGCTTAGGATGATGGGAGTTGTGGTCCAACAATATCTGGAAGATACCACATTGGTTACCCCTGCACTAAGCATTACACATGTTGATGCCTCTTATCATCTGAACCATCCTTCAGACCATAAACAAGACACTTCTAACACCATCAATGTTTACCTCCTCATCTTTCTGAACACAGCGTTGTTTGACTACTAAAAGGAAAGACTCAAATGTCATTTGAGTTATTATCCTTCCAAGGGGAAGGATCATAAACATTCTTTTCCCGAAGAGCCTATACTTTTGTCTTTCATAGACACTTGTTCAGATCAAAGAGATATTTCAGCGTTAGAAGTTCTGTACTTTAAAGGCAGTTTTGTGGCATGCGTCAAACAGCTTTAAATTTCCTATATTCAGCTGTGATGTTCTCAGGTTTTTTTTTTTTTAAATCAAGATGGGAAGGAAAAAATCTACAGTAAGTTTGAAGCATATTCAGCCCATTGATATTAATTCACACAAGTGTACGTAAGGAAATCTGTTTGGCAGGACAAGAAAAATACATTTCTCAAGCTGGAGTATCTGTATCTAACAATATAATTTATTATGGATCCAGACTTGTTTTTTTAAGCCTGGGGTAGCAAGTCTCTGGGATATATATGTCCCCTGAAGACATTTTTCAGTGTCCCATGGGGCAACATCTAGAGGCCCACACCAGTGTACCTGCAGGATGCATGCTTTCTGCATAAAGTGGAGAAGTGTTGTCTTTATCCTATGTATTCAATTAATTCTGACAGTGTTTCACTGCTTGTATAATTTATGGGCCATTTCAGTGCCTGTGATACACGCAAACACCCTTCCTTTTTCAGGCAAGTTACTGAAAAGTGGATTATTTTTAAATTTATTTTTAGACTGTTCTCATCACTACTGCACCCAAGGTAACATGATCCTTGAAAATTATTGTTGCTGAGACAATCCCTCTGCTTGAAGGTAAGTGAGACAATAAGCAAGTTTATCTGTCCAAATGCATACCTTGCAGTAAACAGGAAGGACAAGTGAGACGCTGTATTTATCCTTTGGACATTGTTGTCCGTAGGCTGCTTCAAATGAAGAACCACAGACAGACAGTAGTAGGAAGAAAATTGAATGGCTTATTCAGGCTCCTGATATACTTAAGGATTGTGGTACAAAGGTTTATAATAACCTGTGTTTCCTATCAGCAAGTACCACTGGGAAGCACCAGAAAGGGAATAAGGTGGAGTCAGTATTATAAAAGGGAAAACTTTCAGCAGCCACAAGAGTGCTTCCTGATGAGTGAATTTTCAGCAGTACTGTGGAATGAGACAAACATAAACATTATAACTAGTTATAATGAAGGTGAAGATGCAGGATGCATCTTAATGCCTTGACTCTTAATCAGCTTCATGATATTGTCATGTAGCCAGATCTGATTGGCTGCAATAAGTCATTATGCTCCCTGTGTGCTCCCACTTCAGCTGTATCTTTTCCAAGAAGAAAAACCAGATACAGAACAAGGAATAGATTAGATCCAGAATAAGTGGCAAAGTAAGCAACTGAGTAAAGGAAAGGGTGGGTAGGAGTCATCATCATCATCATCATCATCATTTATTATTTATACCCTGCCCATCTGGCTAGGTTTCCCCAGCCGTTTTGAGCGGCTTCCAAGAAAAGATTAAAAATACGTTAAAACATCAGTCATTAAAAACTTCCCTAAACAGGGCTGCCTTCAGATGTCTTCTAAACATCAGATAGTTGTTTATTTCTTTGACATCTGATGGGAGGGCGTTCCACAGGGCGGGCGCCACTACCGAGAAGGCCCACTGCCTGGTTCCCTGCCTCTCCTGCAAAATGTCCATTTCAGTCTTAATAGAAATGCAGAGAAAACCTGAATAAATTATTATTCTTATTTATTCAATTTGTATACCAACCTTCATCTGTAGATCTCAGGTGGTTCACGACATAAAATTACAATATAAAAACCACAAAATACATAATAAAAATAAGAACAATGTATCTCTCTGCTAGTTATAATACCACATCAAGCGAACATAACATGCTCTACACGGGGCTGCCTTTGGAAGACTGTACAGAAACTGCAAATGGTTCCAAATATGGTAGCAGCCTGTTGATAGCAAGAGGATGCTCATAACGCCTGTGCTGAAAGATGTACATTGGCTGATGTTTAGTTTTGTGGCACATTAAATCAATCAGGTCCAGGATATCTCAGATGATGCTACCAGACCTGAGAGTGAACAATGGCAGGTGCTAGGTTGGCTGGCATTATAGCAGTGACATCTGTGCTGTGTATCAACTTGGGTTGCCTGGATGGAGGACCTTTATTATTGGGAGGAGGAGGAGCGAGTGCAACCCTGCTGCTCCTGCTCAATATCTCACCAGCGTTTGATACCATCCACAGGAGGTAGATATAGCGCACATTGCTCCAGTGGTTCTAGAAGATAGCACTAAAAGAGTATTTATTGGGCCTCTGGTTCTTGAGCTATGGGATGCCACGGAGCACAGCATAGCCTTCAATGCTGTTTAGCATCTATAAGAAGTAATTGGGAGTGGCCATTTGGAGTGAGGTGTCATCAGTTCTCTGATGAAATCAATTCTATTTCCTTGTAACATCTGAATTGGGAATAGCTGAGCGGGCCCTGAATGGTATTTGGATGCAGTGGTGGGCTGGATAAGAGGTAATAAACGGATTCTGAACCCTGGTGGATGAGTGATGCCCAGGTATGTGAAGTTGGTTCATTGTCTCCTTTGGATGGGGTTGCACTCTCCCTGAAGGACTCCTGAGTGTGTAGATCCTAGATCCAGCTCTGTCGCTGGAGATGCAGGTGTCCTTGGTAGCTTACAGTGTCTTTTACCAGCTTAGACTGGTCATTCTTGCATCCAGGATAGTTTGACCACAGTTGCCCATGCATTGGTAAACTCAGGGTGGACTCACTACAAAGCGCTCTATGAGGAGCTGCCCTTGAGGTTCGTCTGGAGGCCGCAGTTCACAGTGGATGGGTTGCTTGTGGATGAAAACTACCACCAGCATGTAACACTTTGCTTGTTTGTAGGATCTGCACCGACTGCCACTCTGCTTCTGGGCCAATTCATGCTTTTGGCCCTAACGTATGAGGTGCTTTACAGCTCAGGACCAGGTTACCTGAGAGATTGCCTTATCCCTTATATCCCTAATAAGTCACTGTGTTATGTAGGGGAGTTTTTCTTTAGATCAGGGGTAGGCAACCTAAGGCCTGTGGGCCGGATGCGGCCCAATCGCCTTCTCAATCCTGCCCACAGACGGTCCAAGAATCATTTTGTTTTTGCATGAGTAGAATGTGTCCTTTTATTTAAAATGCATCTCTGGGTTATTTGTGGGGCCTGCCTGGTGTTTTTACATGAGTAGAATGTGTGCTTTTATTTAAAATGGATCTCTGGGTTATTTGTGAGGCATAGGAATTTGTTCATTTCTTTTCTTCAAAATATAGTCTGGCATACCACATGGTCTGAGGGATAGTGGACCAGCCCATGGCTGAAAAAGGTTGCTGACCCCTGCTTTAGATTCTCTAAAATATTGGAAGCAAGAAGTGTTTAGTGGGGTTGCCCCATTCTGTTCAACAGCATCCCCATTGAGCCCAGGCACCTACTATTTTTACTTTTCTGCAAATAGCTGAAGACATTTTTATTTCTGTAAGCACCTGCAGGCAGATAAAAAGGTGTTCATTTTGTATTATTTTTAAAGCTTTCTTTGGATTTCCCCCCTCTACTGCTTTAAAAGCTATTTTTAGCTGTTTCTATGAACAGCTGTTTGTAAATCACCTTAATTCACACATTAAACATCAACAGCTCTCTCCTTAGAGGGGTTCATCCAATCCACAAGGCTTTGGTTTTAAGGTCAATCATCTGGGGCTATATTAGTTTAACAAGCAATTGGGGGGAGCATTTTATTGGAACCTGCTGATATAAATGGACTTGTAAATAATGTTTATACTGGTTTTTAATTTTAAATATTTCCCGTTTTTGTTAGGTGCTTTTAAGAGCTTGAGGTGGAACATCATTAACTTGCCTGTTCGCTTTTCATGTTTATGGTAAAAGAGTTATTGCAAAAGTGAATTACATTTCCTCCTAATTCCTTAGAGCTTTCTACTTCTTTACCTACTGTTTGGTGCTCCGCTCTTTACAAAGTGTCTCTTTGACTAAGGAATGTTTATTGTTTTTGTTCCTCTTCCTGGTTTCACTGGTTTCTAGGGCATTGACATGTTCAAGAATAGGTTCTTAAGTACATTTCGGCCTTCCTCACAGAGTTACAGTTCACGGGAACCTTAAGAAACAATAGTTCTGGGTCCCTCTAGGGATGGATGGTTTGAAAGGGTATGGGATGTTGCCTTGTCTGAGCATTTAACCCATCACAGGAGAGTTCTAAGAGGCTATGAAATGAGACCATTTTGATGCCGCATGGTCTCCATTTATATGCAGATTGTGCTATTGGAAAACCCAGAAGGGGGTTGTCAAAGAAAAACACCAGGCAGCTTGCGCAGGGCCAATTCCTTTACTAACAGGTAGTCCAAAATATAATGCAGTTCCTCTCAGCTTAGCAGTTACGCACAGGAGCAGCATAAAGTAAGAGGAGAGCCAGTGTGGTGTAGTGGTTAAGAGTGGTAGTCTCCTAATCTGGGAAACCGGGTTCGTGTCTCCGCTCCTCCACCTGCAGCTGCTGGGTGACCTTGGGCTAGTCACACTTCTGTGAAGTCTCTCAGCCCCACTTACCTCACAGAGTGTTTGTTGTGGGGGAGGAAGGGAAAGGAGAATGTGAGCCGCTTTGAGACTCCTGAAGGGGAGTGAAAGGCGGGATATCAAATCCAAACTCTTCTTCTTCTTCTTCTTATAGCAAAATGTCTTCCTTTCCAGTGACATGTCTTTCTTGCAGCGTTCCAACACAGATTAGGTTCTAGCCAAGGGGCGGGAGGCCGAGGCAAACTTGCTACAAACACAAGGGTATTTATGTATTAGATTGTGCTGAGTCACTCTCACAAGTTTGATGACTCCCACTTAACCAGTTGTAGGTCCAGGACAAGCACACCTCAATTAGCCATTCCTTGCCCCTTCCCCATGCATGCACTAACAGCTCTGTCTACACAATGTTTCATAGGGCAGTTTTCACAAATAGGCTCTGCCTGCAATCAGGAACCTTTTCAGGTGTGCAGATGTGTAGGTGCCAATGCTAAGACGGAATAACACAGTACTGCTGGGAACAGTGTTTCTCTCTATGCATTCCCTGAACATGTGGGTGGAGAATAAGTGACAGGGGCTGCATGGATGCATGGCATAACTGTCAAGCGTCTCTTATTTGGCGGGACAGTCCCTTATCCCAGCGCCATGTCCCGCTGCTGTCCCTTATTGATGATGTCCCTTAAATAAGCTACTGAAGGTAATGGGGCCCTTTCTATGTCGAGCTGATAAAATATGTATTTTATCAAAGTAACTGTTGATCCCTTATTTTGGCTGCTGATCCCTTATTTTCGAGGCTGCTGGTCCCTTATTTTCAAATCTGTAAGTTGACAGCTATGATGCATGATGTGAGGATTTCAACCTGTATCTTCTCATTATACATTGTGTACCTTTCACCAAAACGCGCATACTCCTTTTCCCTTCATTGCAAAATGCCCAGTTATTAATGTTCATTTGAACAGACCAAACTAGAATCACAACTGCATTGCCCTCGTTTCATAGAAGTAATTGTCTCTCCTGTTCTGTTTCTGCCCACGTGGTAAATCCTATGTTTTCTTTGTGTGTGTGTGTATGAGGCAAATTATTTTTGCATAAGGCATGCATGCGACAGCGGCTGATTCAAATTGCCTTTGGACATAGATGGTCTAATGAGGAGATGCTGATGGGTCTCCCCGTTATACAATTAGTGTGTCTCATTCAACAAAGCTCTGTAGGCAGTTGAAAGGAAATGTCTAATTACCTGCTAAGCATTCAACAGGCACCCACATCCAACATTTATACTAATGAGCACATTCTCAACATTTATCCATTACACTGTTTGCTCCAATTAAAGGTTAAAGATCCTCCTGAGTGCTATTAGCAAAAGAGAGAGATGACTGATGAAAAACTGCTTTCTTCACACCAAGATATAAAATGAGAATTATAGAGCTGTCTTACACTAAGTTGTGCTTGTTTCCTATTTCTTCTTTTGCTGCCTCCACCTCCTCATTTCTAGGATGCTCATGTCAGCTAGCTGCTGAAATGAAATCAAAATAAGATGCAGGACTTGCTTTTAGGCTAACTATCTACAATACATGAAAAGAGAGTGGAATGGAAAGACAGGAGAGATTGGTTTGGCAGAACACTGAGAGGCGAGTTGGTGAACAGAGGAGCTAGTTTTTCCCGTTTGGGGGAAGGTGTGGGGCTACAACACCCCCAGGTCTTTAATTCTTCACCTGATTCTCCTGACTCTGCCGTGGAGCCACAGGGACCCTCCCTGACTTTTGCCACAGGACAAGTTATTGGGTGGTAGCCAACTAACTTCTGCTCTGACTAGAGTCACTGAAATTAGATAGTCATTTCCATGAGCATCATTGGATCAACTCTGAGGAAAACTTAGGCCTCATCTGATCTATTCATTTAAAGCAGTATCAGTCATGATTTCCCAGAAAGACTCCTGGAAACTGTAGCTTGTTAAGGGTGTAGAGAGTTTTTAGGCAACCCCTGTTACCCTCACAGACCTACAATTCCCAGAATTCCCTAGGAAAGAGAAACCACTCTGAAAACTGTACCTCTGTACAGAAATGTATTTATGGGAGGGCAAATGGTGCAATTATTATTATTACCCCTGGAAAGTTAAGTCCAGTCAAAGGCGACTATGGGGTTGCGGCGCTCATCTCGCTTTCAGGCCGAGGGAGCCAGCATTTGTCCACAGACAGCTTCCTGGGTCATATGGCCAGCATGACTAAACCGCTTCTGGTGCAATGGGACACTGTGACGGAAGCCAGAGCACACAGAAACACCGTTTACCTTCCTGCTGCAGTGGTACCTATTTATTTACTTGCCCTGGTGTGCTTTCAAACTGCTAGGTTGGCAGGAGCTGGGACAGAGCATGTTTCATGGCTGAGCAGGCCTGTGTGCCTCATGCCGCGTGGTGATCACCCGAAGATTTCAGTATGCATCTGGTAGGCTGAAAGACAAACACTCCAATCGTTAGAAAATTGGACTTCAGCATAGGGAATTGGATTCAATGACTCACCCGTCATTCAATATCATTACTTCTCTCTCTGTTTGTTTAAATTTTTACACCCAAGGCCTCAATGTGGGTTTGCAATGAGTGAATAAAGGTGGTCAGGACCTTTAATGAATCCCATTTATCCCACTGAGTGGCCTTGCATTTGTGACACTGCAGGGAAGGAATGCCCAGTTCTTTCCCATTGAAGCTGTATGTGTGTGGCAAAGCAGCTTTTCAAAGGGCCCTGCCTGGGTACCATTGAGAAGTGACTTTGGAAAATTCAGCCCTGTCGAGTGAGGAAAATCGTCTGTTTTGGCTGTTCCAGTGGGCAGGATGATGTCATCAGGAAAGAAGGTTACATTTGAAACCTAGCTGTGACAGCAGTAAAATGCCTATAAATATATTTAAGGTTTTACTGGGCTGGCTGGTTTTGAAATCTCGCCTGAGGAATTTTGCAAACACTTGCCATTGTTTTATATACATTCTGCACAGTAGTTTTGAGGCTCAAGCACAAAAGTAGGCTACCGTCAAGTAAGTTCACAGGCCTGGCACAAAGGGCTCTGTTTTCATGTGACCTCATAAACAGTAATCAGTGGAATGCATTTATGAGCAGAGGAATACGTAAAAGGTAATAAAGTGACTAAATGTTTATATAAAGCTGGGGAAAATGAAGCAGGTTACTATTAAATAAACCAGATGGCGTCATAAAAAATACATTCAGAATAATAACTGGTATAGTTTATTTCTTATTTTTGAAAAACGAGGCAAGCAAATACGAGCCATACAATACTTTGCGTTTCATCATATCTGCATTTAAAATGAGGTATTATTTATTTACCACCTTGGGAACCCCCCCTCCATTTTATAAAAACCTTTAGTTTCATGCATACTTATCTTGCGGTTTTTAAGTTTGACTTAATAGGCTTCCTTTTCTCCTCTCCTCTCAGATGCAACCATTTATTATGACACGGGAGGGGATGTGATCTCAGCCATGCAGGAGGGATGGAAGCTGGTTGGTGTGGGGTAGTGGATGAGCCACTGGCAGGAAAAAGGATTAAGCAACACTTGCCTACTGCTTCTGTGCTTCGGATTCCCCTCATCCCAAACATGTCTGTCCTTAAAAGGGTGGGGAGCAGCGTAACACACAGGTAGTCCCACGAGGAAATATCTATTATTTCTCTTCCTTTGTCTTGCCATATGGAAGAAGCCGTGGCTGAGCCAGATGTACTAAACCACACAAGAACTTTGTATCTGGGAGTATTCATTTACATGTTTATCTAATCATCATCTATCCCAACACTAATAATTTAGTTTGGTCCCAACAAACAATAACAATGATTGCTATTGTTATTAATGATAATTATAGTGTTAATTTTTTTCTCTTGTGCGTACTTATTTATGTGACAGATATAGAAGGGTTTCTGACACAACCATTTCCCCAATCCCTGCACTTCCTTTTGCATCTATGCTTGGATTTCAAATAGCAATCGCCACTTTAGCACCCTATAAATGTATCTGAATGTTGTGCTATTGACTCACCAGCCAGTTGTTAAGCTGCCTGATGATGATCAGAGCATCACAAAGGCAGCCCTTTGTGGAAAGCCATCAGGAAGGAGGGCTTTCCACAAAGGAAACTGCATAGAGCAGCACTACAACTATGCAATCTCTCCTGCAGAAAAGTCGTGGCCCTTGGGCAGGAGAAGTATGATCCATGGCAAAACAGGGCAAGTGTCTTTACTATTACAATATGGGACTCCAGTGCAGTCATAGAATTATACAGCTATAGAACTGGAAGGGACCCTATGCAGAAATCACAGGTAAAAAAAAATCTGTGGCAGAGGGCAACACAACCTCTGATTAAAAACCTCCAGTGAAGGAGGTATCTGTCTGTGCCCCATGCCCTTTTAATGACAATAAGTTGAAGAGTACAATTCATATTACAAAGTTATAGACTTTGTATGAAGTCTCTTCTCTTGGCACATTCCACAAGGCTTGGTCAGGATCTGAACTGTTTTTCCAGATGTGATGCTTGCCTAGCAGGGCTTTATCACGAATCTGTAGAGCATGTATTGAATCATAGGCCATTATTCATTACAGGTCAATGCATTTGTTCTTCAAGTCATGTGACAACATAGGAACCTGCCTTACATCAGGTCAGATTGTGTGTCCATCTAGCTCAGGGTTCTTTGCTCTGATTGGCAGCATGCCAAGCATGTGCTCATCAATCAGCTATTGTCCTCCTCACATCCTTGGCTATGTGGTGGGCCTGCAATAATCTTTGGCTGCGATTCTGTTTACACCGTTAGCAACTGCTTCCAAGGGTATGCTGCGTGTTCGGCAAAGGCTGCTCTGTGCTTCCTCACTCATGCCAACTGGAATTGGGAATGAGAAGTGTGGCTTCCTGTGTGGTCCATCGATGCCTGGGAGTGAAAATCCAAATATCTGCCGCTGATCTTGATCTCATCTTGGAACAGGAGGCTGTTGGCCCTGCTCTGAGCATGGATGTCTCTCAGCATCTCAAGAGGCCAGCTGAGAGGTAACCCATGTTGCTATGGGCTTTGTGGGGAGGGTAACTGAAGAAAAGGGTTTCCCCCCTCTTCTGTCAGACAGGTGCTATTAGGTTGATGGGAACCACTGAGGGGAATTTTTCTGGGTGGTCCTGATGGCTGGATATTTTGTTTATCTGCAACACACTGCTGTGGTGCTGGGGACAGTATCAAGGTTTAAGGGATTATGTAACATAGGTTCCATACTCAAAATATTCCTGTTTAGGATTATCGTATTTTTCGCTCCATAAGATGCACCTGACCATAAGGTGCACCTAGTTTTTAGAGGGAGAATGCAAGGGGGAAAAAATACTTAAAGGGAGCACTGAGCAGAGCCTGTATGCATCCCAGGCTCTGCTCAGTGCTCCCTTTCATGAGCCACGTGGAGCACGTGTGGGGTGCTTGCAGGCTTTCCCCTGAGAAAATGAAGGCTCCCCGTGCCCTGCGGAGGCTTTGCGCGGCTAAGCCAGAAGCTAGAACAGCAAGAGGGAACGCTGTGCAGCACTCCCTCTCGCTGTTCTGTCTTCTGTCTTAGCCATGCAGCCTGCATTCGCTCCATAAGTCGCACACACATTTCCCCTTACTTTTTAGGAGGGAAAAAGTGCGTCTTATATAGCGAAAAATACGGTAATTTGTGCACTATCACAGGGCCAAAGAACTCTTTTCAGCCTAACCCCTGCATTCCCTCAACGACACATGTCTGTGAGCTGCATCCTGGTGGTGGTGGTGGGGGGGGTCAAAAGCAAAACTAGTGTGCGGCAACAAATGTGACTCTTATCTATGCACAATAGCCATACGAAAGCTAGAAGTTTATACTGCCTCCGCTGCGACAACATTGGTACACCCAGGCAAGAGGCTTCATCACAATTCAAGAACATTTTCAGATAGGCCAAAACACTTAAGAGGTGTGCAAAACAGAGCCAGTCAGGGTATGGCCTGGGGAATGAGGACATGGTCTGGTGAAGCATCTCAAGGACCAGACTGAGAGCCCCAGAAGGAGGAAGAGGGGGTTGTAGTCAGCTTCCAGGTCTGAAGTTTCCCATCTCTGCAACACAGCATGAGAAGCCTTTTCTCTTTCGATTTCTTAGTCTTCCTATTCATCACACCGACAGCCCCCACCTCCACCCCGGCTGTCTTTGAGAAAATGTGCTTTCCCTCCTTTCTCATTTCTGTTAATGCTGTGTGAAGTTCAGCTGCCAGGTGGGCCTGTCATAAGTAGCTATCTAGAAAGGATCTTTTTCTCTGTTGTGTTTTCCATCCATTTAATTCCTTATTTAAGAAAGGAAAGAGCAACCATATGTTCTCTAGGCTCCAAGGACAATAAATCTATCTAGTTAGTTCCAGGTGTTGCTGAGAGAATGCTCCTATTTATTAGGATGTGGCAAAAGTCAAGAGATGGTTTTCTTTCTTTCTTCACACTTGTGGTTGGTAGTTGCTTGTCTTTATGGCACATGATGGTGGCAAGCATCAAACTGAAACACATCTAGCAGTGCCACAACAACAGTAAGGCATGTTCTAGAAGTTCTAGAAACAGATCTTAAGTATGCACACGTAAAAAAAAAAAAATTGTCAGAGGGAGTCTGCTTTCATTAGAAAACATTAAGGGAAACATTTGTGATAAAGTTTGGATTGCTGTTTTATTTTTATCCTCATGGCAATCTGTGAGGGAAGTTAGGATGACAGAAAGGGTATGAGCAGCCAAGGGCCACCCAGGGAGTTTCAGGGCTAGTGGAGACCTGAATGGATCTGTCCCTAAGCCAAGACTAACACTTATCCACACCACACTGGCTCTTGCTGTCAATATAAAAATGATAAAATAATATTGGCATGGCTAGAAATATGGGGGGCTTGCTCAGAGCTGTGATGATATGTTGCCTTCAGTGAAACAGCTCTGAGCATGCTCAGAATAGATATATGGATCTGATAGGCTGCGAGAAGCTTTCAGGTCTGCCATATCAGCAGATCATCTACTGTTCTAACCCCTGACTGGATTGCCCTCAAAGTTCAAATCGAAGCCCATGGCTTCTCTCCACAACCTGAGCTCACCAAAGCTCAGCTCCGGCACCTCTCAGGTGGTCACCATTGCCATTCTAAGAGAATGAGGGAAGTGTTTCATGGAGAGTTCTGGCACCTCTTTTTCTAGAAAAATAGCACTGGTGCTGCCACAGAGAAAGCCCTCTTCCGAGTCACCATTCCCTGCAATTCTGAAGGTGGTAGGATTTCCAAGACCCCCCTCTGCAGATCTTAACACGTGAGAGGGTCTGTAGGAATGGAAATAGCCTTTCAGATATTTGAGGCCTAAATCATTTAGACACTGAACTTAGTTATGTCTGAGTGGATTCAGGAGTTTCTTGTTCTATTCATGTGGAAAGAGACAATAAAGTTCTTGTCAAGCTTCCTGACTGGTGAGTCCTATAAGCTATCCACGACAGTAGCTGATATATACCCACATAAAAACACATATATATTCAGATATATTTTTTTACGGCTTGTTTTCCTTGAGAATAATGATTTTATACCAGTTATTTTTGGTGATATTTCAGACCAAAATACCGCTCACACTAGCAACAAGAGTTCTTGTGGTCAACGCCACAGTGAGCTTTAAATCTTATGGAGTCACTGGTACAGTCTTCTCTTGAAAAAACAAAGTAAAATGAAGTGTTTTCTAGGTTTGTTATTTCCAAAAACCCCACTCTGGGTGTGGGCAGTGCTTAAAGGAGTCTGTTCAGGCTATACTTTTATGAGTAGCTTGGAATTAAAATCCCTTCTATAAACATCTACTTAACTCATAACATTTCCATGTCATAATTACACATGCCACTACTTCTATTCATTCCATTTTGTTTTGCCTTTATGATGGTACTGTAGAAGCATGCTCTAATATGAATATTAAACCCAGAGGAACTTAACAAAGCATTTCCTAACAAGCTTATCCAGCTTAATTCTACAAAAACAGTGAGTCTTTAGGGAACAGCCATTGTGCTTTTGGAATCGCTGCAATAATCACTGCCTAGGGCAGAAGCTCCCAAACTGTGGTCATGAGCTTCATTCAGGGGGGTCAGTGACATGTCTGCAGTAAATATTCACATTGATTTTTAATTGTGTTTTTATGGCTTATTTCATTTCTTATACTGTATTTTATCGTATTAATACATTCTGGATTCTATGGAATGCATATTGTAATACAACATCCAACATAAGAAATAAAAGAAGCAATAAAAATACAGTGAAAAACCACGCAGCATCTAAGGCAGCACATTACAATTGCTACATGAGACAGAAGCATCATTACCTGGTCCACCAAGATTTTCAGCATTTTTCAAGTGTTCCATGGGGAGGGGGGAGTTTGGAAACCACTGTACTGTAAGATTATGAATGGACGCCATTGTTTCATTTGGCATTTTGTGTGGTGAGAGAGTTATGGTATAGGGTATTCCAGTACTGTAGCTGCCATTTTAAATGACACAACAATTGCTAATTGGTGAAAAACATGACAATGTTTTCCCAATGCTTCCTTTACCTTTCCTCATACCCCTTAGCACATTCCGTACCAATTTGCAGCACCATAATTCAGTTTAGGTACTTTCATGTGTTGGATATAACCTTTACTCAAACATTCCTGTTTGCTAGGGATTAGAGGGCTGAAGAACGCAGTTGCTTACAACCCTGAGATAACTGTTTTAATATTAAAAAAATTTTTTTTTACAGAATTGTTTTATTATTAGTATTGATGCGCTTGCCTCATTGGGTTCCTTTGGGAGGAAGTTCAGGATATAAGTTGACAAATAAGAAGTAATAAAAACAAAATTTTCCTGATTTATGGCTTGCTCTGTCCCAAGTCATTATTTATTTATTTTAAGCTAATGGTGGCAGCCCTCCAAGCAATTTTTTTTTCCTGGTTCCCCGCTGAATTTGGCAGTTGTAGTCAAGAACAAATTTGTAAAAATAGACTTAGTGCTGCAGCGGACAAAGAGGTTTAAAGCTTAGTAGCTTGAAGGGGATGCAAATCACCCCTCTCCCATCATCAGATTGATCACTTAAAGAGCAAGGGAGGGCAACAACTCCCCCCAGCTGTTTTGCATGCGCATTTTGTGTGCATGGGAAAGTATGGGGAGACCACACTCACCAAACAGCCCCTGGAGGGTTGGTAAATTGTTAATTGTGACCCTTGAGCCAAAAGCATATTGGCCACCCCAGTTTTAAGCAAAGGGACATGTAAGAGTGTGAGCCAGTTTTGCTCATAAATGGTTCACAATCTGACTGAGGCAAACTTTTCGATGAGAACAAAAATACACGCGGAATTAAAATACAGATAAAGATGAGGGAGGCCCAGTTCTTTTCTCACATACAAGCAGTGAAATCCCTACTTTTTGTGTCTCTGGGTTCAGAACTGGATTAAACCATTAAGCAAAATAAGCAGATGCTTAGGGCATCAAGAGAAGAAGAAGAAAAGAAGAAGAGGAGGAGTAGGAGGAGGAGTTTGGATTTGATATCCCGCTTTATCACTACCTGGAGGAGTCTCAAAGCGGCTAACATTCTCCTTTCCCTTCCTCCCCCACAACAAACACTCTGTGAGGTGAGTGGGGCTGAGAGACTTCAGAGAAGTGTGGCTAGCCCAAGGTCACCCAGCAGCTGCATGTGGAGGAGCGGAGACGCGAGCCCGGTTCACCAGATTACGAGTCTACCGCTCTTAACCACTACACCACACTAGCACCACCAAAATTTTCCATTGCCAGATTTACCATGGACTTTGCAATTCGAAAAAGTAGGAGAAAAGAAAATCAAATATAAATAAAGTGGAAGCATACAAAAATAAAACTAGTTTCCACCTTCCTGAAGGATTTGTTTCGTTTTGAAAAATAATTTTTTATTTCACTGTTTATTATTGCCTATGTTTTGAATTAGATATATATGGGGGCACCCAAATCTTTTAAGAGCTATGGGCCTCTAAAGGTCTTAATCCGGCCCTGCCTGAGATCTGTTTTATGTTGCTGTATATTATGTTGCTGCAAGGCAGAACTTTACAGCTGATTGTCAGAAGAACAATACTGAGAGCTAGGCAGGTGTCCAGCGATGTGAGTAAAAGGCATCCCAAGAGCAAGCTTTTAAAAGATAGGAGTTTAATGCTTAGAGCAGGGGTGCTGAACCTCTGGCCCTCCAGAGCTTGTTGGACTCCAGCTCCCATCAGCCCCAGACAGCATGGCCAATGGCCAGGAATCCTATAACACAAAAATGGGATCATGGGAGTTGTGGTCCAACAACCGCTGGAGGGCCATAGTTCCCCACTCATGGTATATGGGACTTTGTTGTTGCTTAGGGAAGCTGATGTCATGAGCAGGGTCTGGCTACAATTTATATATTTTTTCAGATCTCAAACCCAAGCAGCCTTTCCTTTCCTTCCTTGGTTTAAGCTTTGGGGCTTTTCTATTTTCCACATCTGTATTTTCTGTGAAACCCTTTCCCATAATCAGTTCGCATTTGTTTCCATGCACTCAGCCTACTTTTGTTCTGGTGTTTGAAACTCCCGCATCCTTTTCATCACGCTAATCCAACATAAACAGTTCCCTTTCAGAGCACACAGTACCCTGCTATTTGTTTTAAGGCTGAGACAAGGCAATGAAGTTCTTGTTTCTCATCCACTTTTCAGTGTACATCACGATCCTGAAGCTGATTGGTCATCAGAGAAAGGACTCAAGGTTGGGCACAAGGTTTAATCTCACATATCAAATTGGTCCAAGCTGGCTGACCTTTCAAGAATACAGAGCAGCAGGTTAGATAAAGGAATCTTGACCACAATCACAGAACAACCTAGACCATGTTCCAATAAAGTCTTTTAAAATGTCTTTTTATTTAGCCCAAATTTACTGTTCTTGGAAAAGAGCTTTTTCTCCACTCAAGGAAGAAACCAGGTCCAACAGGCTTGGGGGGGGGGGAGTAGACAGAAACATTAACCTTTTGCTAGAAATTGCGATGATGCTCTTAAGGCCCTGGTTGATAGCAGTTACCTCGCATGTAATTCAAAATGAGTTTAGTAGGACTAGAGCTGCCTTCTTCAACAAGGTGTCATGCAGATGTTGTGGGGCTGCCAACCCCCATCAGCCCCATAGCCATTCATCAGAGATAGCAGGAGCTGTAGTCCAGCAACATCTGAAGGGCACATGGTTGGGGAAGGAGAAAGAGAAATGGGACAGAAATACTGCTCATTCACTAAAGTGCATGTGCTCAGTGTCCAAATCCAAAGTTTGGCCTTCAGCTTATCTGCGCTACCGATTGATACAGCAGAAGGGCATTTTCACAAGTCAATCATGCAGTTCTCTGGATTGCAGCCACTGGTTTAGAGGTTTCAGGTGTTTAATTCTGTTTTTTAAAACGATCAGGCATTTTTTTAACGAAATAAGTAGAGAAGTCACACATGCATGGGGTACACATGCATGTAATAATTTGAATTCTCCTTACTGGAACACTTAGTATTCATGGCTGAACATAGGAGCTGACACAATTGAGCAGCTTGGCTCCATGAGGTGATGTGGATGTCGGCTCCATAATGGAGCTCATATACACAAGTCCATTGACACTTAAGGTCAAATGCTGGCCTTGCAGATCTATTGTTTGTGAATGCGATGGGTGGCTCACACATTCATTAGTCATTACTCTTCGTTGCATTAGTGATAACTTGAATTTGTTAATCTATTGTCATTACAGAGTGAATTATGACATCAGCTAATATTAAGCACCATACTTTTCAGTGAAGATGGTTCATACATTCAGCACGCGCACGCACACACACACACACACACACACACACGAAAACTCTTATCTAAGCAGTGCACATAATAAAATCACCACACCATAAAATTAGATTTATTGCCATTAGAAATGAGATAAACATCTAAGTGGGTCACATATCTGGAAACGCTTGCAGAAACAAAAGTGTTTTAAGCTGATGTCTAAACTTTGGCACAGATGGGGTCTGCCTGATATGCATATGTAATGAATTCTGCACTGTTGGTGTGATCTCACTAAATGCTCCATTCCTAGTCACTGTCAATTGAACATCATGAGGCATAGTTAGAAATGCCCCTTCAGCTGATTTCAATGGCATATGGAGAGAGGTGGTCCCTTAGAGAGTCTGGACCCAAGTTCTTTAGGACTTTATATATAACTGCAGCACTTTAAATTTGGCCTGCTCATATTTCACAGCTCACGAAGTAGATAAATATCTCTGGCCAATCCAGCTGATAGAGTACAATCTCCCTGAATAATCTATTTACTCTTAAAAATCCAAATTCATTTACTAATCATCCACTTTGAGCAAGTGGAGAGCAGTGGAGAGTGTATTTGTGGTCCAATAACGTTATCATTAACGGTAACTATTTATCAAGCACAGTTTGATCTGGCTGAGTTGCTATTAATCACAAATGCCCAAGCTTTTTCTTTCGTGCTCACAGGAACAAGCTATGTCTAGTCAACACCAGCCACTCTGAGGGAACCGCAAAAGTACAAGCAGTGTGAGGGGCACAGACTGTTAGAGATGCCACGAGCATGCTGCTGCTGTGGTGACCAAACCACAGCCTGGGTGCAAGATACAAAATGATTATGCAGGACCTATCCAGCACATTGAACATTTCTATAATGCTTCTGGCTCTTAAGGAAGTGTGGGAACTTTGACACTGCACTCAGGTCCTGCTCGTGGGCTTCCCTTAGGCCACTGAGAGCAGGATTCTGGGTGAGATGGGTCTTTGGGGTGACTGGTATTCTTTAGGTAAAGTTACTCTTTTCCTGCTTCCAAGAAGATAAGAACCAATTAACTTACAGTTTTTAAGTTTCACACAGATTGTGGTCATTTTCTACTGCATAGAAGGCTTACTTGCTGTCAGTGGCGTAGCGTGGGGGGTGCAGGGGGGGGCCCCGGCCGCACCGGGCGCAACACCTGGGGGTTAGGGTTAGGAGGCGCAAATCCACGGGTTAGGGGGCGCAAATTACTTGCCTTGCCCCGGGTGCTGACAACCCACGCTACGCCACTGCTTGCTGTTACAGGAGAAGCGTAGTTATGAACCACCTCACCTCTCCATCTTTTCTCTCCTTTGGTAGCATCAAGTCATACAAATCCTGAGACATGACACTTTGTTGTTTGGTCGTTTAGTCGTGTCCGACTCTTCGTGACCCCATGGACCAGAGCACGCCAGGCACTCCTGTCTTCCACTGCCTCCCACAGCTTGGTCAAACTTATGTTCGTAGGTTCAAGAACACTGTCCAACCATCTCGTCCTCTGTCATCCCCTTCTCCTTGTACCCTCTGTCTTTCCCAACATCAGGGTCTTTTCCAGGGAGTCTTCTCTTCTCATGAGGTGGCCAAAGTATTGGACAGCTTCAGGATCTGTCCTTCCAGTGAGCACTCAGGGCTGATTTCCTTAATAATGGAGAGGTTGGATCTTCTTGCAGTCCATGGGACTCTCAAGAGTCTCCTCCAGCACCATAATTCAAAAGCATCAGTTCTTCGGCGATCAGCCTTCTTTATGGTCCAGCTCTCACTTCCATATATCACGACTGGGAAAATCATGGCTTTAACTATACAGACCTTTGTTGGCAAGGTGATGTCTCTGCATTTTAAGATGCTGTCTAGGTTTGTCACTGCTTTTCTCCCAAGAAGCAGGTGTCTTTTAATTTCATGACTGCTGTCACCATGTGCAGTGATCATGGAGCCCAAGAAAGTAAAAAGTGACATGACACTACCATGCTGCAAATTCCTACAAATGGCAGCCCATGAAGGGAATGGGGAATAGGGAATTGGAGTGTGTTGCTATCACAGTCCACATTTTGCATTATTAGAGGTCACTGGAGGAAGCAATGGAAGGAGATGTGTGACAACTCTTTGAGAGCCACAAGTTCCCCATCGCTGCTGTAGGCCTAAGTCCTCTCCTCTAGGGGTTGTCTTCTTAGATCCATTGCAACCACCACTATCACCGGAGCTCTAGAATGCACACTTTAAAAAAAAATGCTGTAAAGTTCATCTTGTTTTGTTTTTATGGTTTGAGGTTGTTTTACCACAAATTGATGGAGGCATAATACTGTATGCAAAGTTCAATATTTCCACATCTGTTTCTGTATCAAAGTCAGATGTCTCCAAGTTGGTATAGTACCACAGAAATTTCATCTGCTGACAGCATGATTATGCTGTGCCATCATATTAGAAGCAGTCTTGCTCTGACATAACATAATATGCCATTCCTCTGAGCCAGTGTTTTCAAATCTTCTTATTTACACAGTAATTTGGAACGTATTTTGGTAATGATGTAGATTTATGAAGACCATAACATGGATGATTCATGCGAAACATAATTTTATTTTTTCATTTTGGGAAAATGCATGGCACAATTTCCAAAACTCCAGCCACTAATATAACGTAATTGACATGGGGAAACTTTCCTATTTCGAGAGGTAACTGTATTTTAAATGGTATGTGCATGAGGAGGGGGAGTAGAAGTGGGTAGAGTGGCCAAATCATGTTTCATTTCTTTGTAATTTTACATATTTTTATCATTACTTCAAGACAGCTTTGACCTTTTATGTATTTATGATAATGCGCAGTGTAAATGACCTTCAGAGGGGAAAAAAAAACTTCCATATCTATACGATAAGAGGTTCTGGGGCAAGGGAGGAGGAGGGACAAGTCCTCTTTTAATAGCACTCTCTCAGAGATCAGAGAGACTTGGCAAATGAAAGAAAAAGAATAATAATCTCCTCTGCATGCCATATAAATGTTAAATCTACACTGGTAATTGCCTTGTGTACCTTCTTCCTGCTGCACCAGAGCAACTCTTCAAAATGAAGTTCATTTTTCTCAGAAATCACAAATGTGCATAATGCAAAGTTAATACTAAATAGAGATGGAAATGCTGTACTTTGCCAGAAACAAACAAGCAACAATGAAAGAAACCCAGCCCCCCCAAGCTCATGTCTCCACAAATATGGTAGGGGGAGAAAACTGCAAAAAATATTTATACAATAAACTCATGAGCCTATGAGTAAAGGAATGAATATAAATGTGATATGAACGGAGTTCTCATCTTCAGGGAGGCAGCCAGCCATCCAGCCACAGCATCTCTCAGGACATCCCATTCCATTTCCCCTTCTCTCTCCCCATCAACTTTCCTTCCCTAATCAGTCAACTTCCTGTGGTTAGAAGGTTGATTGCCATAATACTACTATTTGCATACCTTTCTTGAGCCGTCATGTTTTAGCTTCTAAAATCATTGCTATTTTTAAAAACCTTTTGACCTACTCAGCTATTTTCAGGAAAGCTGGCATAAATTCATTGCTGATGACAAGGGGAGAGGGTTTAGTACAGTGGTACCTCGGGTTATAGACGCTTCAGGTTACGTGTTTCCGGGTTGCGTACCACACCAAACCCGGAAGTACTGGAACAGGTTACTTCTGGGTTTCGGCGCTCGCACATGTGCAAAAACACTAAATCGCGCTTTGCACATAAGCAAAGCTCAGACGCGGTGCTGCGGGTTGCGAATGTGCCTCCTGCACAGATCATGTTCGCAACCTGAGGTTCCACTGTAAAGGTAAAGGTAGAGGACCCCTGGACGGTTAAGTTCAGTCAAATGCAACAATGGGGTTGCATCTTGTTTTCAGGCTGAGGAAGCTGGCGTTTGTCCACAGACAGCTTTCTGGGTCATGTGGCCAGCATGACTAAACCGCTTCTGGTGCAACAGAACACGATGATGGAATCTAGAGCGCATGGAAACGCCATTTACCTTCCTGTCACAGCGGTACCTATTTATCTACTTGCATTGGTGTGCTTTCGAATTGCTAGGTTGGCAGGAGCTGGGACAGAGCAATGGGAGCTCACCCCGTCACAGGGATTCGAACCGCCAACCTTTCAATCGGCAAGCCCAAGAGGCTCGGTGGTTTAGACCACAGTGCCACCCGTGTCCCAGAGGGTTTAGTAATTGTAGGTGGCACACAACAAGGTGCAAATGGGCTTCTCTTTCCTGTCCTGCCCCTTGCAGCCCCTGCAGCCCTGCTCTGGAGAATCCCACAACTGCCTTGAGTAGATTTTGGGAGTGTGTGTTGAAAGTTACAGGCCACAGGTGGCTAGAAACCATTGGATTGCACCCTTTGATTTCAATTCACCCCACAAATGACTCAATGACCGCTCCTATAATTTTAACACAAGTGCACAGAACACAGGAGCATTCACAATGCCTGTTTATGTATGACTAAGAAAAATTGGGGCAATGCCTTGCTAACATTACAATTAGAATGATGTATGAAAGATATTATGTGGACAGTCAAGCAGAAAATAGCCTTTTAACCTCTGTGTAATTTTCTCAAAACTTATGCATGTGATCTCTTACGGTCATAATCCACTGGAGAAAATAAAAGCAACCTTAATGGTAGTTATCACAGTGTTATTTTAGGCCTCATTTAGAGCTATATCATTCTACTTTAAACAAGCATGGCTTCCCCCAAAGAATCCTGGGAACTGTGGTTTGTTAAGGGTGCTAAGAGCTGTTAGGTGAGCCCTTATTCCCCTCACAGTTACAATCCCCAGAGTTCTCTGGGAAGATGGGTTGACTATAAAATCGCTCTTGAGAAATGTACATTGCAGATGGAACCTTAGTGGGAATCAGCCTGCAAATTAACGTTGCAGCGTGTCCCTGATCCCTAACAGTGTTTCAGTTTAGGACTCCAGCTGGTATGGAAGGGGAACCTTGGAATCTCCTTACTCTAGATCAGAAGGAGGAAAACATGGAACGTTATCCTGATGTACTGTGCTCTGGAACGCTAAACGCTAATGGTGTGGAATTGGCTGCCAGACTCAGAAAACTTTTTGTGCTATAGCATGTGCATAGGTTGGTGGGACAGGGGCAGTGTTGCCCATTTCTCTTTCCACATCTCTTTGTATGGGAATTTTTAGCACCACGGCATGCATTTCTACCAGCCTTCTACCCCAGAATACAGACAAGGCCACTTGCCCCAACCTGGTGCCTTTCAAACATTTTGGATCACTGGCCGTGCAGGTCCTACAATTCCAGTTGGTGGAGTTGTAATCCATATAATCTGGAGAAGACCAGTTTGGGGGAGGCTGCATTAAAAGTTACCATTTTGAAAATCTAATTCCCCCAAAGGGGGATTCTCATGTGGCCTTGAGATTTCACAGTGAAGCATGATTCCTTCTCATGAAGCTGCTGTGGATAAGAATGTGAAAGCAAATTAGGCGGCTGCTGTAAAACTTGAGTAAATTTGATGTTCAAATTGAGTTTGTGAGTTTGATCAACTTGATAATTGATGAGAACGGAGTGAGAAAAAAGTTGCACCCTCAGAATAGCTTATTATTCACTGAAGAGGTGCTGGGATAATTATAGAATCAATGTCTCATTCCGTAAGAAAACTACAAAGAATCCTGAAAGGCAAGCAATTGGATTATGGCGTCATCTTTCATAGCTCAGTCAATATTCTCTTTGGTTTTGAATGTAGTGGTGTAAATTATATTTTACATATATTCAATTTTTGCAGATGGAATGCAAAATATATGGTTTGAGGTACAGGATTGTGTTGGGTGGTAGTTTTCCACTCCCTCTTCTTCCCATGCACAGGAACGTGTGCAAAATTCTCAAAGCAGGAGAGGAAGGCTTTCACAGCTTCAAATGCAGTTCTAGTGTTTTCATTTTGGTGCTCTGTATCAACCAACTATTTCACAAATATTCCCTTTTGTTTAAAACCTCCAGATTCATTCTGTGCTTGCAATAAGTTAAGTGATGAAATTGGGGGGGGGGGGTCAATTTAAAATAAGGGGGCCCATCAAAATGTACAATTAGATAAACTAGATGAACATTGATTACCGTATTTTTCGCTCTATAACACGCACCCGACCATAACACGCACGTAGTTTTTAGAGGAGGAAAATCCATAGGCATGCCACCCGTAGGCATTCCCTCCATAACACGCACAAACATTTCCCCTTACTTTTTAGGAGGAAAAAAGTGAGTGTTATGGTGCAAAAAATACGGTAGTCTAAAATACCTCCTTACCTTCTTCATCATTAACATCTTGTGCCATATTTGAAACTGGCGCATGAGGCTCTTTGCGGCAAAAAGCCATATCTGATATTTTTATGTTGTTGGGTAAGGTTCCTGCTCAGAGATTATGAGCTGTTGTTAACATTCTCCAGCAACAATGAATTATTTCTTGCCCACAGTTTTATGTTAAGCAGAAATAGAGATAAGAGCAAAAATGGGGTGTAATATCTTTTATAACACAAGCATTGCTTGCGTTGGGTGGTTTATCTTCAGGAAGCCCAGGAAATATCATGATGCTTATGAATCTGGACTGCATGCGTTTACAGCATTAGTTACAAATCAGAGTTTCACATCTCAAATTGATTAACACTTTTGCATTCCTCTTAACTGACTGAATGGCCTTTTTGTCCAAGTGATTACAGCTGAAATGGTAAGATTAATAACTGTACGCAGGCTAGCAATATGGCAAATAATTCCTGAAATCAGGATAAACAATACTGTATGAAGAATGTCTTTTTTTTTTTAATGATAGAGAAAAATATGATGACTCAGATTTCGAATTAATGCTTTTGATGATGATTTCAATCTACTTAAGATCTCCTATAAATGAAAGGTGTAGGAGAACAGAAGGAACAAGTTGCAGACTGCTATAAATATGATGCAAAATTAATATAGGATGAAAATAATTAAAAAGCATACAAATGAACTGTTTTACATACATACAAATCTTCATTAATTAGTTGACATTTAATGCCTTTTGGGCAAGTCTGCTAGCTGTTCTGCTAGCCTGGTGAGTGGGCGGGCAGGGGGCCATGCTCCCTGCTAGCCGGAGCTCGGGCCCCGACCACAACCCCTCCCCTCTCTTTCAGGGAGGAGAGTCTTTCTCCACTGAGAAGCATTGTGAGTCAGCATCTGGTGATATTAAAATTCTGCTGGTGGTGATCAGTAGTGGGTGAAGTTATTTTAGACCAGGGGAAGGGAACCTACAGAGCCCCAACTGTTGGACTACAACTCCCATTATCCTTGGAGCTGATGAGAGTCCAAGAACATCTGAAGAGCCAAAGGTTCTCCACCCTGTTTTAGACTCTTGACTTAATGGCTTTGCTTCATGTACTTCAAAGTGCAGTAAGCCAATCCTACTGTGTTTCAGAGTGGGTCTTGGATGGCTGCCCCAAAGTCTTGTTCTGATGTCACCACTGATGGCTCTATGACACATGCAAATAGTCATTTGCATGCTACAGTACATGCATAGTCGCCAACTTCCAACCTACATTTTCATATCTAGTGGTACTTGTACAAGAGGAGCTTCTGGTAGAATGTGCATGCCATAATAATACTTAGCATTATTAATATCTTAGCTTAGTTAGCATTGCTCAATATTTACCTACCATTGTTCAGTATCATTATTTGACTATGTTACACCAGGGGTAGAGAATCTGTGGCTCTCAAGATGTTGCTGGACTACAACTCCCATCATCCTTTATCATTAGCTATGCTGGCTGGGACTAATGGAAATTGAAGTGCAACAGTGTCTAGAAGGCCATTGGATTCACAACCCTAATTTGTAGCTCAATCTCATAGTTTCATGCAAGGGTCAGCAAACTTTTTCAGCAGGGGGCCGGTCCACTGTCCCTCAAGACCTTGTAGGGGGCTGGACTATATTTTGAGGGGGGGAAAAATGAACGAATTCCTATGCTCCACAAATAACCCAGAGGTGCATTTTAAATAAAAGCACACATTCTACTCATGTAAAAACACCAGTCAGGCCCCCCAAATAACCCAGAGATGCATTTTAAATAAAAGGGCACATTCTACTCATGTAAAAACATGCTGATTCCCGTACCATCTGTGGGCAGGATTTAGAAGGCGATTGGGCTGGATCCGGGGCCCAGGCCTTAGTCTGCCTACCCTGGTCTCATGCATCTAGAAGTAAACCTCATTGATAGAAAAAATAGAGGAACCAGGCATTTTAAGTAGTATCTTGAGACCTGTGGCATTGGGCACCTTCCATATTTCTGCACCAACTATTGTGCCAAGGTTGCTACCAAGCTGAGCAACCTTACCCTAAAAGTATAATAATAATAATAATAATTTATTATTTGTACCCCGCCCATCTGGCTGGGCCTCCTCAGCCACTCTGGGCAGCTTCCAACAAAGATGAAAAATACACTAAAATGTCACATATCAAAAACTTCCCTGAACAGGGCTGCCTTCAGATGTCTTCTGAATGTCAGGTAGTTGTTTATCGCTTTGACATCTGATGGGAGGGCGTTCCACAGGGCGGGCGCCACTACCGAGAAGGCCCTCTGCCTGGTTTCCTGTAACTTGGCCTCTCGCAGTGAGGGAACCGCCAGAAGGCCCTCGGAGCTGGACCTCAGTGTCCGGGCAGAACGATGGGGGTGGAGACGCTCCTTCAGATATACTGGACCGAGGCCGTTTAGGGCTTTAAAGGTCAGCACCAACACTTTGACTTGTGCTCGGAAACGTACTGGGAGCCAATGTAGGTCTTTCAAGACCGGTGTTATATGGTCTCGGCGGCCGCTCCCAGTCACCAGTCTAGCTGCTGCATTCTGGATTAGTTGTAGTTTCCGGGTCACCTTCAAAGGTAGCCCCACGTAGAGTGCATTGCAGTAGTCCAAGCGGGAGATAACCAGAGCATGCACCACTCTGGCAAGACAGTCCGCAGGCAGATAGGGTCTCAGCCTACGTACCAGATGGAGCTGGTAAACAGCTGCCCTGGATACAGATTTGACTTGTGCCTCCATGGACAGCTGTGAGTCCAAAATGACTCCCAGGCTACGCACCTGGTCCTTCAGGGGCACAGTTACCCTATTCAGGACCAGGGAGTCCTCCACACCAGCCCACCCCCTGTCCCCCCAAAACAGTACTTCTGTCTTCTCAGGATTCAACTTCAATCCATTAGCCGCCATCCATCCTCCAACCGCCTCCAGACACTCACACAGGACCTTCACCACCTTCACTGGTTCTGATTTAAAAGAGAGGTAGAGCTGGGTATCATCTGCATACTGATGAACACCCAGCCCAAACCTCCTGATGATCTCTCCCAGCGGCTGCATGTATTATTATTATTATTATTATTATTATTATTATTATTATTATTGTTATTATTGTTATTATTGTTATTATTGTTATTATTGTTATTATTGTTATTGTTATTGTTATTATTACTACTACTACCCTAAAAGTGTCTCAAGAAGCAGGTGTCTGGGGGCTCCAAGACAACTTTCTCACGGGCCATTAACCTCCAAGGCTAGTGTGCTTTCCAAAGTGAAGCATAAGTTGATTGCTATGGGGTATATTTGACTGCATCATTCCTTAATCAACTATTGTGTTTTGCCAGTCAAATGAGTCAAACATCACTTCTACTTGTCTAATCCAGAATCCGCAAAATGCAGGAAAATAATAAATATGTGTACAAACTAACCACTGATTCTGCATCTACAAACCTCACCTGAAAGTCTTCCCAAAGCAACAATATTAGGGATCTTGTCTGAGGCAGAATTTTGGACGAGCACTAAGCAACTTTTCATCAGCATGCTTCCCTGAAAAGAAACAGGTTTTCCCCCAGAACGTTTCCTTGCACAGATGTTTCCAGGCACCCATACAACTGGACTGGTGGTTTAGACACAGAGTGCATTAACAAGTGATGGTGCTTGTGAGAGATCCTGCAGACAGTCCTCTGCCCCGCCCCAAGGCAATGGTGAGTTCAATTTTAAAAGTAAAAAAAAAGCAAAACTCCAGAATTCCATTTGAAGCCTCTGAGGTTTCTGTCATCTTTTGGCATTGCAAGGCATGAACGGTAGAGTGAAAGAGACAACTGTGTCTTCAGTGCTATGGAAGGAACTGTCTTCTGGCAGGGCCAGAAAACATGGATGGAAAAATGAATGTCAATGTTCTCTTTGTACAGTGTGCTTGTTTCTATGCATCCTCAAACATCCCTCCCTAGGCTTGATCCAGACCAGCAAGACACATTCCAAAGACACATTCCAGTCAGGCAAAAATATGCAAGACGGGTGCAAAGGAGTGGCCAGCAAGAGGCATGGCTAGTGAGAGGGTGTGACCTGGCTAGAGTCCTGAGGAGCAGACAGAGAGGCCACAAGGGATGTACTTAGCCCCCAGGCCTGAAGTTACCTCTGCTCTAAAGGAAACAAAGTAGAAGTGATTGATTATGCACCCATTAAAACTGCATGCAGGGAACTAAAAACAGTTTCACAGGGCATATTATTATTCACAGTGGTACTGAAATGTGCAGCACAACAGAGGCACCATCCGTATTCATGTTGTCCAGGGAGTGACGCTGGCTTTGTCTCTTACTGGCATGTTAAAAAAGGGGTCTAGCATTTTGCAACATTTTTTTAAAAACAGGCTGATTTTATTTGTATTATTAGGATATAATTACTCTGTTGTCAGTTCCTATGCAATTAGTTCATTCTATACAAGTCTTCCGTCTGTTTGGATTTTGATTACGACATCTGATTATGACATTTGACCTAAAAATTCAATCTTTGAATCCTGAAATGGAAATCTGGCAACAAAACTGTGAAATTGGCCAACATTATTTAACAAATGGAGTTAATGTAATGATTACTAAAGTCATTTTAAAATCTTGTATTAGATTGTGTCATAGTCTGAATGTTGCTGCCTGCTGGTTGTCGGATAATGCCAATGGTGGATTCCTGCTATCAAAAGTGAATATGAAATATTTACGAAGTATTCACTAAGTACTTGCACAGAGAGTCAGCATGGTGTAGCGGTTAAGAGTGGTGGACTCGTAATCTGGTGAACCAGGTTCGCTTCCCTGCTCCTCCACATGCAGCTGCTGGGTGACCTTGGGCTAGTCACACTTCTCTGAAGTCTCTCAGCCTCACTCACCTCACAGAGTGTTTGTTTTGGGGGAGGAAGGGAAAGGAGATTGTTAGCTGTTTTGAGACTCCTTAAGGGGAGTGAAAGGCGGGATATCAAATCCAAGCTCCTCCTCCTCCTCCTCTTCTTCATCTGGAGAATATTCATAACCAGATCACAGAGAAAACTATTTTGGGAGAAAATTTGCTTCACCGTTTGATAATCTTGGTTACACAGTATTTTTCCCATCATATTTCCATGTCATTGTGGCTCTGTGTAAATGACATTCTCATTTCTCCAAATCTTCGTTGAAACAGAAATCTAGTATCTCCCATAGGTGTCTCTTTTTATCTTCTTGACTCTAAAATGTCGGTGGATTACTGCTGAAATTACACAGTCCAATACAAGCAAAGCAAAAAGCTGAGGAACATCGCAGGTGAGCAGGAGCTTGATAAGAGATGACAGAAGAGTTTTAAAAATTGAAGCCCAACGTGTGATATTCCTCATCTTCTCATGCCTTCAACTGCAAATTAGAAAATAGGCTGCTGCTTTTTGAAACTCTGGCCTTAACAAACGGAGTTTAAGTTCTCTAGTATATTATCACAACAACAACCCCCCCCCACTCCTGCTTTGTAAGAAATGCCACTTATTAAGAATGCCCTTGGACTATGTAGATTTGACGCATTGCACCAAACGCAAATCGAATTTTGTATTTGCATCGTCCAAATTGACTAGAGCATTGGGGGATTTGCTCTGAGTCACTTGTAAAGGGGCTTTATTTTGTTTTTTTTAAGAAAACAATGAACACAATGAGCAAGTCTTGTATCATGCGCCTTCTGAGTGCTCGTGACTCACCCTGCCCACAGCTATGTGGGCTTTTTGCAACAGTTATTGGAATCGACAGCAGTATGCACCCACTGAAGACGAGGGCATTCAGAGAATTACTTGCTGGTTGATTTTCTGCTATTGATACTTGAGGATGTAAGAAGAACCCTGGTTGAATCATGCCAAAGGCTCGTCTTGTCCAGCATCCTGTTCTCACAGTGGCCAACCAGATGCCTGTGGGCAACCCGCAAGCAGGACCTTCCTAAGAAACAGGAGTCCTGTTCACATTGCCAAGAGTCTTCTCCAAAGGCCTGGAGCCAACCCTGTTTGTTACAGGACTCTACATCATTTATAATCATTACACATTCCCCACTTGCCTTATGTGGTAAGACTTTCCAGCCGCTGTGTTGCCCAGCTGGAAAGTCTTCTTATTTGGGTAAGCGAGCTCAGTACTTTTTTTTTTTGGTAATGATTTGCTTAATTTTTCAAATATGCAAGGAGAACATCAATGGACACCCTCTTTCTCAGCAGACAGCAGTTGTTGAAGAACACCAACTCACTTCAAATACTTTATCCAAGTTTCAGCTTGACTTAGACACTGGTTGCCAATCCCTCTCTCTTCTCTGTTGGTTGTTCAAATAGCGACTAACAAATATAATCATCACCACGATATTTCATCATTGTCACCACACACATTGTCTTCGGGGCCAAACATATCATGATGACATATTGCTATTGTTATTATTGAAATTTATTTTCTCCTCTTCCTTCCAATGGAATCCATGGCAGCAAACATCAGAGTGATAGAACCATACAATTACAGATAAACTAAAAGCATAAATGAAGCATTTGAAAGCAAGCAAACCATTTTTTGAATTAAACAACTTTTTTTTAAAAAAATCAGGAGCATCTAAAAACATGTAAAACAGTCACATACTTTCACGGCTAATAATTTCAAGGTTGTCAGAAACAGAGGGTGGTGCCCAGCATTCATGTTCTGCTACTGCAAGAGACTTCTGCATGTAGAACATATTTTTTCTCTCCTGTCCCCTGCAGTCCCCTGTACACCCTCAAATTTAACTCCAGAAAGTTGGGGGACCCTTTGGCACAGATTTTGAGGCATGTGGGAGAGAGGAGAGGATGGGGAAGTCCCAGATTTTTTCAGCCATCACATACTCAAGCAAGTAGCAATTTAAAAATTTAAAAATGTTTTAGTTACTCCTAAAAGTTGATAATGAGGGAGGCCAGCATGTTTCACCAGGGAGGGCATTCCACAAATGGGGAAACACCACTAAAAGGGCCGTGTCGTGGACCAACCAGCAGCACCCAACAGGAGTCCCTCTACTTATCATAGGGTCCGAGGTGGTTGATATTGAGGGAGGCACTCTTTTAGATGCTTCGGGGCCAAGATATTTAGGGCTTTGTGTGCTAGTTAACCCTTTCCTTATCACCACGTTGTTGATTAAGACCCCCCCCCCACTCCCCCAAAGAAGATGCTGTTATGGCCTATGGGACATTCCTTTATCGGGCTAGTATCTTGTTTGTATTTCCTTGTGTTTGATTCTCACCATCACAGAACCCTAGGCAGCAGATGTGTGACTCCCAGTAAGTCTCCCATTCAGACCCAGACCAGACCTAGACCAGCTTAGCTTCAGTAAGATGGTGACTTCATGCGTCTTCAGACCATGCCCTGTGAGCAAGTTCTGTCAAGAGCTTTGAGGATGCCTATGTGATTTTGGTGAAAATGCTAATGCTCTATACTCAGCGGGCCTGTACCTGCTTCCCAACTCACTCTCATGGTGGCTCTTTACAGTGAATGGCCTTCGTTTGTGTACAATTAATATCAAAGTAATTAATTAGTTTGAACAGTTGACTTTACCCACATAAGCATGCACATTGATAAGCCAGGATAATGCCGGCCACCACCACCACTGGCCATATTATTGAACTGGTGGAAAGCATTCTTATAGGGTTTCCAACTTTTGGACCACCCTTATGTTTGTCTCTATGCTGTGAAAAGAGCCGATTGCTACAGAAAATAATTTTAAAGATTAAGGTAGTGCCATTTCCTCTTCCTTCTTAAACAACTATTTGCAAAATAGATCTTCACTTCAGGTACATCTTGCTAGGAAATATTGGAGGAGCAGAAGCCATCACCATATGTATTTTGCTTTTGTCACATCTTTTAAAGGAGACAAATGATACTGCACCTTCTGACTGTATGCTTTGAGGAAATACAGTAATTGTGACTCTTATTTCAGTCCTTGGATCTTATTATTGATCCAGGACTGCATGTCGTACATGGTGTGTTACAAGCCAATGCTGGACAAAACTCATATCCCAACTGTTGAGATGAATGGATCTCAGTGAACTGAGAAGAGTTATAGCAAGGAAGATTAAGTTTTTGTCCAACACAATCCAACATAAGGAGGACAGAAATGAGTCAGAAGAGATTACTATGGAGGGAGACTGAGTTTTAGGAAATGTTTATCTTGGTACCAATCCACAGCAACTGATTCATATGATTTATAACTGTATTGTCCACTGTCATTTTTCTGGCAAGCTTCTCATGAATGTTACAGCTGCCTGACAAGCAGAACTTTAGTAGGTGAAGCTTTCCCCAACCTACAGATGAATTGGGTCAAAATCTTCACTTATTGAATGCCTGTTTGCCATGTTGCTGAAATTGGCAAGGCAGGTTGTGCCCAATGAAATATTGCCAACAGTAGTATTGGCATTTGGTCAGTGAAGTATTAGCACCGGAACATCTTGTTTCTCACCATTCCTGGTGTTGAAGTGCCATGTATCTTTCAGTCTTCCTCCCAAGAGACCAAGGTGCAGACAGAGTCTTTGCAGATCATTTTTAAAAATTCTCTTTTCATGTCAAGGAAGGTGTAGCCCTGAGCTCTTTAGAGGAAGGGTGCGACAAAAACTGACAAGATTGATTTTTTAAAAAAATTCCTGATCTCATTGTGAGTTTTATTCCTTACATCAGTATAATGGTAGAATAGTTCAGAAGAGGACTCCTTTGAATTCAATGTCACAATGACATTTCACTTCTATTATTCAGAACCAAGAGCTGTCACAAGCTGATATCAACTCAAACAAGAATATATATATATAAAGTGGTACCTCAGGTTACAGATGCTTCAGGTTACAGACTCCGCTAACTCAGAAATAGTACCTTGGGTTAAGAACTTTGCTTCAGGATGAGAACAGAAATTGTGTGGCGACGGCGTAGCGGCAGCAGGAGGCCCCATTAGCTAAAGTGGTGCTTCAGGTTAAGAACGGCTTCAGGTTAAGAATGGACCTCCAGAATCAAGTTCTTAACCCAAGGTACCACTGTATATATATATGTGTGTGTGTGGATGAAAATCACATGTCTGTTTGCCCTGTACTGGTCTATGTATGCTACATTGCTCTCTTTTATGTTTCCAGGTTGATCAAGGAGCTTTTTAGCCTGATCCCACTGTCGAGGCTTCCTGCTGCTACAACCATTGTGCATGGCTGTTTGTGGAGAAATTCAACAGCACCAGCGCTTACTCACAGGTCATGGCTCTGCACAGTCAGGTCACCTGATGGTTGCACCCATCCATCTCTATATCATCTACGGTATATCTATATCTGTATCTGTCTTAAAAGAATAATCACAAAAGAGGCCAAAGACATGGCTAGTTACCCTCCCAGTTAAGGGCCAAAGGCCTGTGCTATGTACTGTTTAAAACCAAAGGTTATCACAAAGGATTAAAACAGAGGAAAGGAACTACCACAATCTTAATGCTGTAAAGTTAGTGGTCTCCATAACACAATATGACATGCTATTGCACATATGTCTATGTCTGATTTTTTTTTTTAAAGGCTGACGGTAGGGTTGAACATCAACTAAAATTGAAAGACTGTTGAAATCCTTTGTCGGGGACAGAATGTTATATCACATAAATAATTGTCCAAAATTGAATTGCATTTTAGGGAATAGTCCCACTGTGAAAATTATCTACTAAAAACACAGGCCTTCTCTGATTGGATGCCAACCTCTTTTAACCTATTCCTGATTTGTTTCTTGGCTTTATCATAATTTATGCTTCTCAAGTCATCTGAAATCAACCCACAGTCTGACAGTCACAGTTCTTGCTCCAATTATTTACTGCAATAAAAACATTTTAAGTTCACAAATTAAAAGTAAATAATCGTTTTCTTGCACGAAGGCTCAAATTTTAATTTACACCATATGAGCCCATGCATTTGTTAAATTCCATGGGCATTGTAAATATCTGTTTCCTCACTGCTCAAAATAGCCTTTCATTTGGTTCACAGGCCGTGATGATTGGTGCACATGAGATGAGCGGAACATAAGAGAGTGATTTCTTTTTCTTTTAAAACATTAAAAGGTAAAGGTTAAGGGACTCCTGACTGTTAGGTCCAGTCACGGACGACTCTGGGGTTGCGGTGCTCATCTCACTTTACTGGCCGAGGGAGCCAGCATACAGCTTCCGTGTCATGTGGCCAGCATGACTAAGCTGCTTCTGGTGAACCAAAGCAGTGCACAGAAACACTGTTTACCTTCCCGCTGGTGTGGTGCCTTTTTAACTACTTGCACTTTGATGTGCTTTCGAACTGCTAGGTTGGCAGGAGCTGGGACCGAGCAACGGGAGCTCACCCTATCGCAGGGATTCGAACCGCCGACCTTCTGATTGGCAAACCCTGGGCTCTGTGGTTTAGACCACAGCACCTCGCACGTCCCTTTTAAATCATCATCATCATCATCATCATCATCATCATTTCATGCTGCCACAGGAAGATAAGAAACCAGAAAGAAACCAGAACATAAACTTGGTTCTATTGAAGGTAAGTGTTAATATCATGTAGAGAATATTTAAAACTGCTTCACCAAAATCTTTTGTTTCCATTCAGGTATATTCAGACCAGCATTACACAGCCACCTGCGTAGTTTTTCTTCTATACTGTTTCAAAGTAGAATCCCATGCATGCTGAGGGAATGTGTACTATACAGCAAACAATAAAATGTATTAGATTGTCCCTTTATCAATCGTAAATTAAACATCTTTTCTTTTTCAGCCACAGCAATTAACCAGAGGTGTTTTAGACAAGAGACTATAAGAACAGCCCTCCTGGATCAGGCCAGTGTCACATCTTGTCCAACATCCTGTTCTCACAGTGGCCACCCAGACGCCCATGCAAAGTCTGAAGCAGAGCCTGAGGCATTCTTCCCACTTGTAATTGACATGTATTTAAGTAGTTATTATTACGTTGTTATTTTTAGGATAGTTCTGTTCTGAATAAGAAAATTATATTCTGCAAGCTATTCTGTGTTGCACGGGTTGATCTAATTCCAATTCTACCCAGTTCTTCTCTTTTACATTGTATATAATTCTAATGAGGTTGTGTATATGGGCTGCCTCATTGTATCTTTGCAAATGTGCTAGACTCATGCCCCACTTCTGGGAATGTCGATAAAATACGGTTAGCTGCAGGGTAGGTTTCCTGCCCTGATGAATAAAGTTGACAATCATTTGTTGCCATTTCTTGAGGATCTTTGCTGAAATACATAGAGGTAGAATCTGGAACAAAAATTATTTTTTGGGTAACATCACCGGCGCTACTATACTCATCCGAGAGAGAGGTGTCTTTCACCGTTTTTCAATAAAGTTTGTAATACTTTTTACCATGTTAACTTTAAATAATTGTTTCCATGATTTTGTGGTGTTGATTCCCAAATATTTAATATATTGTTGGCAAAATTTAAAACTTGTTTTGGTTTGTGTTTTTGCTTGCAGTTCTGAAGGAACATTCAAAGTTCCAATGTTGTTTTATTAATGGACAGTCCATCTATTTCCCCAAATGCTTTGATTTCCCTGATAGCCTCCGACAGGGACATATCTGGGTCCAAGACCATCAGGGAAATATCATCAGCAAAGAGGTTCAGTTGTATTCTATGTTCATTTCTTAATATTCCTTTTATCTTCTGATTACTTTGGATAGCATTAGCCAATGATTCCATTGATGGTGCAAATAATAGATGTTACAAAATTATTTTATTTTTGCCTTAATTTTATCTAATGTATCTCTCCATTGTATGGTATTGTGTGAACATTTCTAAGATCCTTTGGGATGAAGCGTGGTCTTGGAAATCAAATAATAAAGAAATTAATAAAAGCAACATTTGGTCCTTTTTTGAGATGGAGTATGCTGGACATAGTAAGCTGCCTTATACCAGATCAAATGATTTAACTGTCTATTCTGATTGGCAGAAGCTCTCCAGGAGCCAAGGCACAGATCGCTCACATCATTTGCTATGACATCCTTTTAATCGAAGATCCCAAGGTTTGAGCCTGGCATCTTCTGTGTGCAAAACATGTGCCTTACACAATATTCCAGCTTCAACGCACCATCAATCAAGTCACTTCATTGTGTTTCTGTTTTATTTTCAACACCTTTACAATAATTCTCCTTAAAAAACAATTAATTTACAACCTCTTTACAACCATTTATTTCAATCCCTTTACAATAATGTAATATTGTAATTCAATAAATAAACAAATAAAATGGTCGCATCACATCGATTTCATGACTTGATTGAGGTTTTTTTTAACTACAAACCTCGAAGTTCCTTTATTGCATAATTCCAACAGCCAATTTAGACTCCGTCAGTTCATTTGTGGTTGAAATGATTTTATCCAAATGTGCATAAGTTTATATGTGCATTTTTAAAACAAATTTTAAAAAATTCTGTGTGCGTTAAAAACAAAAATGCATTGAAACACACACACTCCCTGTAAAGATAGGAATACTTTGAATGCATCACACATACACACCATAAAAATACAAAGCACAGCAAAATGGAAAAGCAAACAAAAGCTTAAAACTTAAGAATATCCCCATGAATTAAGAAACATCAAAAATGTCATTAGCTTAAAGCCTTAAGTAGCAATCGTTGGCTCCCTAAGAGGATGCTCAGTGGTCCACAAGATGCTACAGAGCTCTCTCTCCACCACTGGTGAGGGAATTCTGCTGCTGACTGTCTCCCTAAAACGATGGCAGAAAGCATGGAGGCATGTTGGAGGAAGTTGTGGACCTGTGGATCATATGCTCCCCTCACACCCTCAAGTAAGGACCTAAAACTAATCCAGCCCTGGTATTGACATAGCTAATACACTCCCTTTGGCTGTGAAAGGAGAGAGAAATCCATTGGCTTGCTCCCACCCTGGCTGCTCTCAGTGGGCAGGGTGCTCGATATGGTGGCAGCTTCACCATGAAGACCTCTCCTCTCAGGAGAGATCAGGACCCAGGTATTTTCCACATCAATTGGTCTACCGTACTGCTGCCCAGCATGCCTATCTGGTAAGATGGTTTTGTAAACCAGCCTTCCAGTTGCTCTTTACCTGCCCAATGTAAGTTTAAAGAGGTGGGTCAAAAATGACTTTTTAAATTACCAGACTTTAATGTATTGAGAAGGGTTTCATGGAGCCAGAAGCAAAGAATGCCTGTGCTTTCTTGCTGCATACTTCATAACTCTTAAATGCACGAATCACACAGCACAGTCATTTGCTCATAGTATTGTCATAGTGAAATAACTTTGAGAATCAGCCTTCAGTATAAACTGTTGCATTTTTTCAGCATAGCTCTGAAACCTTGAAACCACCAACCATGTCAGATCTGCAAGGGAACAGTAACGTTATTCACAGCATGGTGATGGCTTTCAGTTTCTGCAGACATACTTTTAAATTGTTAAATACACTTACAGTTTTCCTATTCATCAAGAGGCCTGTAAGCTCTCTGGCCTTAAACTCCCTGTTATAGCTGCCATGTTAAATTTAGTCAGGAGCTCTGTAAAGGGAGCAGATTGTCTGCCACAGCCAGGTAAACACGGGAAACAGAAATATTGACACAGGACTTTTACAGGACAATTAAACAAGCAATGAAGGAACTGCAGTTCCTGAAGCAACAGTGAACAGGAAAGTCAGGCTGAGTACTTCATTTTGGCTCATGCCTCATTCCAGCTTCTGTGATTGGCACTTCAGTGCTCTCAGTTCTACAGTAACTGCTCTCAAGGATCTTGTACTGAAGGTATTGCCTTCCCTGCACATTGCAACAGCATCAGACCAGCACTTGATGTCGTGGCTCAAATCCGACCCAAGACAATACTCTCAGATAGGGGTGGGGGAAGAAATTCAGTTCAGTTCATATTTAAAGTGAGCTTACATAATTCACACTTCCTCAAACATCACATGAATTGAAACACAGCCGTCCTTCAAAATTTGCACTTCTCCAAAGTTTGCAATGCAGATCCAGCCCAAGCCCTGTGTAAAAAAAGAAGCAGCAGCACTTATTAGGGGAAAGTGTGCATAAAAATGCATATATTGGTTTTAAAAAAATACAAACTACATTATATTAGGGAGAGTTGCTTGAAAAAAACAACAAACCATACATATTAGGTAAAACTGTGCAAAAATGTGCCCATTAGGAAAAATTCTCATTGCAATGTTGATGAAATAAAATAAATCCCAAGCTGATGTGGAAGTGTTGAGAAATGGAAAAATGAGGAACAGGGAGAAACTGTCCAGTTCACCCACCCAAGAATTCCTTATTCCAACCCCTGATGTTTGGTATGTTCTCTCTAGCAATTAAAGAAGTGCTCACCCCAAGACCTTTTCTGCATGCATTGGACACTTCACTCTTTGCTGTCTGCATGAAGTCAAATGCATGTGCACAACCCCTGGTGCTGCCATGCTTGGAGCTTGGGGCTTCTTCCCTGTACCCTGTTGTGTATCTTGGGTTTCTCTACCTTTCCACCCTGGCCTGGACCTACTTCTGTTCTCTCACATCTCCCACTTTGGCCCCACTTGGATCATTTTACTAATAGGGGTAGCAAGACAGCTTGCAGTCATGACTCTGAGCTCTTTGACTGGCAACATTAAAAATAGCCCTTCCAGTCTTTGAACTCCTGGCTGCTCAGAGGTGTGGCCTGAGCAAAGGGCAACCAGGGATACTGACCCTCAAGAAAGAATCTCTCACATCTTGAAGCATTCAGCAGATATTCCTTGAATTCTTTACAGGAAAGGAGGTGGAATATCTTCCCTACTATGGATTCACAATCCTTCTCCAAGATTTTTCCTCACATGTATTTTGAGTAGCTTTTCCTATCCCTGCTGGTTTTATGCAAGGAGGCAAACTGTGTTTTGTCTTCTGCTTTTATGGTTTTGTAGTTTCCAGCTTGGAATGGGCTGCCAAAGTATACAGGAGCAAAAGCTGGTGTTGGCTTAAGAATCGATCCAAACCCATTTTGCCTGGCATTATAAGACTTACAATTCCCAAAAAAGGGTTTGAGCATGTATGATATCCAGTTTTATTTCTAGGTAATATGGTGTGTCCCGGCAGTTTGGCTCAAGTCATCTAGACAGGGTATTTTTAGCTAGGCTACGTTCTTTGTCCATGTTGTTATTTGATTCACATCCATGGGTATGTCTGCACGCCACTTATTTTGGGGCTTGGTGATGCTCACCCCGTTCGTCCCCCTGTTCACATGAGCAACCACACAAGGATTGCTGTGATTCTGCCACCTAGAAGAACTGCTGTTGGGATTGCAGAAATCACTTCCAGGCAGCTCTCTGTGTGTACATGTGTGCAGTCATATGATCATTGAAATCTGTCCCATATTTTCATAGTATTCTTTCATCTGATCAAAACCATCTTTCCAACATTGCTCTTTCTTACCCCCTGCTATCTTTTATTTAAAACCACAACAGCTGGGGTTGCCAGGGATTGAATCTGATACTTTCTGTGTGCAAAGTATGGGCCAGTGAGCTATGGTGCTGCTCCAGTCCACATTTATTTGTGAAACTGGAGGCATATCTGTAGCCAAGGAAGGTTCAGCGGTCTCGCCTGTGCAAAGAGAAGATCAGCCAAGGCTGGTTGCCACACATCTGCGTAGCTAATGGGAACAACTAAGCTCCCATCATGAATTCGGCAGCACCCCATCTAGGCTCCCTGTAGCACGTGCAAGAATTTCCTCAAAAGGAAAAAAAAAAGTTCCTGCTTTCCCAGGGACACACCCTGTCCTAGTTGTGCTCAGCCAATATTGTGGCCAGCTATGGTGTGATTCTCCTTGAAAGATTAGCTGCATCAATTTTCTCCTTGCATTTTCTACGGTTTCTTTCTGCAGTCCTCAGTGCCTCAAGTGCTTTGCCCTGACAATTGCCTTCCGCTCAGAAGAAGGAATCATTATGGTCTCGGAAAGAGACAGCTTATGATCCGAACACAATACATGTTGAAGGCAAAGCAAGCAAGCAAGCAAGCAAGCAAGCAAGCAAGCAGCATGGGCTTTTATTGAGGGGAAGGGATGGCATATCACCAGATGTTCATAGGAAGGTTGAGTATCACGAATATTGCAAAAATATTCGTGATACTTATCACGAATATTGCAAAATATAAATAATTCATTCACTGACAGCCCAATTCTAACAACTTGGAAGTAAGCCTGATTGATTGAAATGCAACTTGGGATGTAGGAAGACATCGTTTTCTGTTCCACTCTGCATTCATCACTTGCAGCACTGTTTCTGTTCCACTGCAGAAAGCTACACTATTTGTCTTACTGTCCACAGTAGCAAAATTACCTTCCTTAGATTAATTATGTGAATTACATTGGCATTAGGTTATTCCACTCCATTCATTCAATTGCCAAGGAAACACAATGCAAATGGGATAAAAAGTAATCAATTACGTCTCATTTGGGAACCAAAAGCAGCAACAACAGCAAGTGCTGATTGTATTCGTTGAATTGATTTCCTTTCTGGACATGAGTTGATTTCTCCACCATTGCTAAATTGCTAAATGCCAGCACGCCAAAACTGAATTGTGTTGGGATGAAACATTTAACAGATTTATGAATTAAAACTAACACCTTGACTTATATCATTGTCTCCCATTAGTGCATCCATGGATGGGGGCAGTGTAGATGGTATTCTGAACTGGCTGAAACTTCTGAACTGTTATCAAGTGCAGCCCCACACAGGATAAATGACTCAAAATTAGAAATGCTAATCTAAGAACTCTTTGCTGGTCGATCTGATCTTATGGTAGCTTATGAAAAGGCATACAGCTTGTCACTACATTCCTAACTTTGTGACAATGCATCACAGAGAACTATTTCTCCCACCCAAACTAATAATCAGTTTGTGAAACTAGATGGCTTCTTTCAAATTTATCCTCCCTAGTGGAATGGAAGATGCCGTTCCTTCAAGGTGTTTTATCCCACACTTGCTTGTTGAGAATGAGAAAAAGAAAAGCTTCCAGTCTTTAAGTAAAAAGGTAAAGGGACCCCTGACCATTAGGTCCAGTTGCGGACGACTCTGGGGTTGTGGCGCTCGTCTCGCTTTACTGACCTGAGGGAGGTCATGTGGCCAGCATGACTAAGCTGCTTCTGGCGAACCAGACAGCACATGGAATCGCTGTTTACTTCCCACTGGAGTGGTACCTATTTATCTACTTGCACTTTGGGGTGCTTTCGAACTGCTAGGTTGGCAGGAGCAGGGACCGAGCAATGGGAGCTCACCCCATCGTGGGGATTCGAATCGCCGACCTTCTGATCGGCAAGTGCTAGGCTCTGTGGTTTAACAGTGCCACCCGCGTCCCACTAATCTTTAAGTAGGAACTATGAATTAGAGGCACTGATCTTCAGATAACAAATAGTATTTGAGCATGTAAACTAGTTGTTTACTAGGGAAAACAATCTGGGTATGGAATATCCATTTGGAGTTGACTATAGCTTGTTTTAGGCATTTACCCATTCAGGATTCCAATCATGTGAGGGGGAAGAGGCAGGGAATGCCTCCTGGTCCCACCTCCTCTGCAGCATCATAGTCACTGGATTCATGGTCCTCCTGCCCCCTGAACTCCTGCAGTGGCTCCTCATAGCATTGAGGAACTTGGGGCAAATGTCTGACCTGGGGCTGAAGAACTGAAGAAACCCGAACATTTGCAATTAACTTGCTTGATAGCACATGAGTAATTGTTAGGAGATTGTCCTTCCCAGCTGAAATCAGGAGGAACAATATTTGTTTTCTCTGTCCCTACTTTACTTTCCAGCTGTTTTGGAGGTGAAAGAATAGGCACCTTATCCATTATGACATGTACTATTCTCATTGGAAAAGAAAGTCTGAATGGCTAATAATGAAATAAAAGATACTGAAACCTTATAGGCAGAACACCTCCTCTCACCCGCTCACTTTTGTACCTGTTCCAAGATGAAGCAGAAGATTTTTGTGGTGTTTTAATATGATCTTTCCTCAGACAGATAGAAAGCCTTCATATATCATTCAGTGCGAGTGTGGATTTTTATTCAGCACAGTGTCACATCCTTCCTTCCCTTCATTTTTCACAGAGCTTTATGGATGACTCACCCAATTCATATAGCTGGTGATGACGGAGGAGGGAGGGAGCGATACCACTGCTACTGCTTGGAGAAAATGTTCTATAGAAATGAAAACAGAAAATAATGTTGGGTGACAAAGAAATGAACCGAATGCATTGCCACTGCAGCAATGAGATAAATATCAAACCCCAAATGGGATCTGGATACCATAAGGACCACCTTCCAGTGGCATAGCGGGTGGGGGGAGGGGGTGGTGGCCCCAGGCACAAAATCCTTAGGGGGATGCAATCAGGCACACCCATGAAAGGCCTCCTGCTGAGCTCCTGCCACCTTCCAGAGCTGTGGGGAGGCATGTTTGGCCTGGGCTGGGCCTTCATCCTTCTCCTCATGGTCGCCCATGCAGTGGCCGAGAGGCGAGGGCTTGCCAATCCAGGTTGTTAAGACGTGCTAAGTTCCTGTGGTCTTGAAGTACCACTTGCTCCCAAGAAAATGTCTATTGGAGTGCAATCTTACTTTTTCTACTGGTCCCACTTCTGAACCTTTAACAGCAACCTGACATTCAGAAATTAAAATGGTGAAGCCCTTGATGGCACTGAAAGGACATGTTTTTGCAAGCAATTTCCCAAATGCAATGCATTCTAATGTTATTCCCACCAATATATTCATTTATAGGCACACTTTATCTCAGTATATGCATTTGTGTGCACATTTCTTCACTGAAATACTACACTGCAAAATGTGGTAACATGTGTTTCAGATTGTGTGGTGTTTTGGAAAGTACAAATTATTATTATATTCTTATTTATTAGATTTATATACCACCCTTCATCATAAGATCCCAGTGCCATTCACAGAATAAAATACAAGACAATAACAAGTAAATGATTAAAACGAAACAGCAAAAAAATAACCTTCCCTTCCCACAGACACATTTAAAAGGCTGTAGAATATTAATCAGCCAAAGGTAGGATCTCCTTTAAATGACAACTGAATCAAATTTCTTTCCCATCCTTATTTGTAAGGGATTCAGGACTTGCTTTTCTATTATTTAAATATAACCCTGCATTTCTATTATTTTTTATTTTTTACCCTTTAAGTGATAAAATGTTTAATTTTAAATTAAAAAATGAGCTGGTCTGTGAAATGCCAAATACAGCAAAAGAAATGTTTTCACTGTCTTTTCCACTAATTATTTCTTCTTCTTCTTCTTCTTCTTCTTCTTCTTCTTCTTCTTCTTCTTCGGCGATCACTCATAGCCAAGTAAGATTGTCTTCCATAAACACGGTCTTAACAGTGAGTTTGTAAGTGACTGTGGAGTCCAATTCTGGATCCACATGTCCTTCCACAGTAGGGACATAGGTTTCCGGGCGGGAGTTGATCACGGTGAGGGTTTGCCAAGCGTGCCTTCCTCTTAACACGTTTCTCCCTTTTGTCTAGAGTTCGAGCGTCTTCAAAGTCCACAACACCTTTGGTAAAGACTGTTCTCCAATTGAGCACTCACAGGCCAGTGTTTCCCAATTGCCGGTGTTTATTCTACTTTTTAAAGATTTGGCTTGAGACAGTCTTTAAACCTCTTCTGTTGACCACCAGCATTACGCTTCCCATTTTAAAGTTCAGAATAGAGTAGTTGCTTTGAAAGATGATAATCAGGCATCTGAACAACATGACCAGTTCAATGAAGCTGATGTTGAAGAATCATTCCTTTGGCACTGGTAATCTTTGCTTCTTCCAGTACACTGGCATTAGTTTGCCTCTCTTCATACCCCCGCTGAAAGGTAAGGTATGCCAGATATGCCCTGTAGACTCTTGTGTTTTTCTTTAATGAAAAAAAATCCTAATATTGTTTAAACCAATGCAGGTTTTCCATGGAGAAGTGCTGGGCAGAGTGTGGGTAAATGGACCCTTCGATGTTTACATTGGTACAGGTTTAATTCAAGCACGCTATAATACAGCACAGCCAATGTGTCAGTAGCTAAATGGAAAGGCAGTGGGAAGGAGAGTACACAGGGGAGGTTTCCTAAAACAATCTAGGCTGTAAAAATAGCAGTCGTAAAAATCAGCCTTCAGCTAATGCAAATGTGCTTTCCCAGTGTGGCATGCAGATATATATGCAAAATCAAAGGCCTTTCAGGAGCCTCAGCCCTATAAAACGTCTTACCCTAATATATATAATCTCCTGCTATTAAACCTCTCAGCAGACTCTCACGGTGGCTTATGGGTTGTAAAAGATCTGTTCGCAAGAACGGCTCCATCACTAAGCATTCAAATCCTCCAAGCCTGTGCAAATAAACTGCAGGCATTTGAAGTGTATGAACTGATTCAGCAAGACTTGCCTGGCAAACTCACCCACAAAGCGGGTGTTACCATAGAGAAGACCCTGCTCCACAAAGCCATCCACCTAACCTTTGAATTTCTGGGTTCCACACAAGCTGCCCACCAGGCAGCGGCGTAGCGTGAGTTGTCAGCACCCGGGGCAACGCAAGTAATTTGCGCCCCCTAACCCGGAGCAAGGCAAGTAATTTGCGCCCCCCCAACCCCTAACCTGTGAGTTGCCGCTGGCGCTGCCGCCCAAGCGACGCCGCTTGCCCAGAGGAGGAGGGGGGCAGAGAGGCGAGGAAAATGCAACAGCCCAGCAGTTGCAGCAGCACCGGCGGAGGCGAGGCTGTGAGGAGGGGCTGCCTGGCGCGTCCTCCACGGCGAGCGCTGAGAGCCGTTGCCTGCCGGGCGCCTTCAGCCTGGACGCGCGCACAGCTCGTCGGTTCCGCGAGACATGCGGCTCCGCTACAGCCTGCGCCCGAGGCTCTTCGGCGACTCCGGAGGCAGCGAGCACGCCCCCCCCAGATGTTGCGCCCGGTGCGGCCGGCCCCCCTGGCACCCCCACGCTACGCCACTGCCACCAGGTCTGGCAGTGGGTGGCGTTTGTCTTCCGGTGGGCGGCTTCCCCATCCTCCTGAAGCCACGCTGTTTCACTGGCCATTGCTCTGCTCCCCTGGCCACTGCAGGGCCTGCTGGGTTCCCGCCAAACCCAGATTCAAATTTTGGCCTATCCACGGTGGACTGGGAGGCGGGGCAACCAGAGTGGACTGAGTGAGGGCAGGCTTTGCTCCGCTCCGCTCTGTGCCATAAGCTTAAAAGGGGGTCAGAGCCAACGCTGGTAGGTCAGTCGGCCACAGAGCATCACCCTTACTGCTTACAACACACTCCCAAACTCCAGATAACCCCGCTTAGCAGCTTCATATATATACTAAACAACATGGGAGATAAAACTGAACCCTGAAGGTCCCCACACTGAAGGCCTTAAGGTGCCAAATAATGCTCCGCAAGCATCACCCACTGAAGTTGGCCATCCAAGTAGTGCCAGAACCACTGCACAGCAGTGCCACCCATCCCCATTGCCTCTCCAGGAGGACGTTGTCATTGATTGTATCAAAAGCTGCTGAGAGATCCAGGAGAATGAACAGGAACACATAGCCTGTTTCTGTCCTGATAGAGGTCATCAAATGAGGCAACCAGGGCAGTTTCTGTGCCGAAACCTGAAAAAAAAGACTTTTCCTGAATAATAATAATAATAATAATAATAATAATAATAATAATAATAATAATAATTTATTTATACCCCGCCCATCTGGCTGGGTTTCCCCAGCCACTCTGCTCGGCTTCCAGTAGAATATTAAAATACAGCCTATTCTCAAGTAAATAGGTTTAGGTTTGCTTCCCTAATATTTCAATTTATTATTATTATTAAGAACCATTTTAAGGTACTGCAACAGAGTTTTCTGTGGCTTGTGCTATCAGCGCTGTTCATTATTTCAGTCCGGTTATCTGATTGGCTGTTTTAAGCACTTGTGTTGTTGCCCTTGTTATTAAACTTCATTTTCATGGGTGTTTTGAAATAGATGGGGCAATTATCTTGCAATTGTGTTAAGATAGCTATCCTTTACCATGAATGGCACATGCAACAGAAATGTGTGTCACTTCTAGGCAGGTGCAAGAAGCCCTCACGGTCCTGGCTTTTGCAGAATATTAGGTCAACTGCTTAATACAATGTACAATAAAATAAGGATTCCTATATGCATATTCACCTCCAATTAAGCATGCACACCACTGTTTGTACAGAACACTCATTTCTATATTGGCACCATTCACTTCAGCCTTTTCAATCATTTATCAGTTGATGCAGGAAATAAGCTACCTGAATGTTCCCTGTAACTGGAAGAGACTAAGTGATAAATCTTCAAAGCATGTTAAGATTCTATTCCCTACCTACATTCTGAAGTGGCAGAGTCCCAGGAAGATTGTACCATGAGCTTTTGCTGAACATTTGAATTGGCTCACAAGGGCGTGAGATGAAGAATGTGGATAGCAGGAGAAATAGCTTGCTTGTAAATTTGGCGTGGTGCTCGGGCCAGAGAAAACATAAGAAGGAGAGTGGAAGGAAGTAGAAAATTGAAATAGGAGACATTTTCACAGATATTTTCACAAGTTCACTCAATTCAGGAGGCTCTGGATTTTGCCAGGATAACTGATTGTTTTTGAAGGCTTAGAGACAAAATAAAGAGAAAGGCTACAGAGGAGCTGCCATTACTTATACAAGGAAATTATTAAAAGTGTGAAGGGTCAATTGGAGAAATAGTTGAAAATTGACTAATTTAATGTGGGAATGGCATGAGGTTGTTGGGCACACCTCGTTAGTTCTGTTCCATTAAGCTGTCAAAAATACCTTTGGAGGGAGAAATTTGTACAGCAGAAAAGACGGGAGTGGATCACATCATGTCCCAGATATGGTGTAGCTGTTCTCTGAGCTTTAATTCACAAGGATCTGAGTTATGGACCATTAGCATGGTTTTAAACATGCAGAAATAAATTCTTGCAGAAGTGACAAGTGACAAATGAACTAGATTCGCCTTGGAATTATTGGGTTTCTTCCAGTAGGTGGTTCATTTATGTCACCAGTCACCAAAGCCTATCCCTATAAAATGCAAGCATTGGGTTCTAGTTCCAACAACATAGTTGTCATTGCTATTTCTTAGCAGTGTCTTCTGAGATTCAAGAAGGACCCAGCTGCATATTATTCTTCATTGGTTCTTAGCATTCAAGCAGGTTCCAAGGCGGAAGTGGCATTGGCGGAGGAAGAGGGGGCTGGGGGAAAGTGCACTGCCCCCGGCAGTGCAATTCCAGTGGGCTTCCATAGTGGCTGCCCCTCCCACCCCCGGGAAGTGTGCCAGCCCCGCCCCCTCCTGCTCTCTGCCCTGGAGCATGAAGCTCTGCCACTGGGAAGTGGGCCTCAGCTACAGACAGGCAAATCTCTCTCTTGTGGTTTCTCATTTTTCCAATCTTCAGTTGAGTTCCCCTCATTTCCACATCTGTTTGGGAATATTTCTGATTTTATGTCACCTAATATATACATATCACCTAATATACACATTTTTGCGTGCAGTATTGGCCAAGTTACACATTTTCACAAAGTAACCTAAAGCAGTGCCCTGCTTGCTTTGAATACTGTGTGCACCACAACCACCACTCCCTTTCCTTGCCCCCAAGGAAGATCACCTGCCATTGGTCAGTGGAATGGAGAACTATGAGCAAACTACTATTTGCATACAGTGGTACCTCAGGTTACAGACGCTTCAGGTTACAGACGCTTCAGGTTACAGACTCTGCTAACCCTTGGGTTAAGAACTTTGCTTCAGGATGAGAATAGAAATCGCGTGGCAGCAGCGGGAGGCGCCATTAGCTAAAGTGGTTAAGAACAGTTTCAGGTTAAGAAAGAACCTCCAGAATGAATTAAGTTCTTAACCCGAGGTTAAGGGGTACTGGGGATTCTGAAATGTGTAGTCCCAATCCCATCCCTGATAGGAAAAAAAGGTGTTCTGCCTGGACTTGCAGAATGGTTGTTTCTGCCTTCCTCTGTGCTTGTGGCGAAGGAGGAGGCAAGTAGCAAAGACAGGTCTTTTTGTGAGTGTTCACTTTCCCCACTAACCTGCCTGCCTCACTTTTTCCTAAAGCACCTGGTCCTTGCAGTTAGCATAACTACTAGACCTTTCTCGCTCTGTTGGCTTTGCCTGACCTGTTCTCGGAAAAGAGTCGATGCTTAGGAAGTTCTGATTTTCAATGACAAAATGAACCCTGCATGCTGATTGACAGCATATGTCTGGAAACAAAGTTGCATTTATTGCCAAGAGAAAGAGACTGGGAAAGAGAGAGGTTTCTTCTTCTTCTAACAATGGAAAATATGCGTGAGATATACATTTTGTGGGGCCATACAAAATATTCTTTGTCAATGAGAGTTAATCGTATATGCTCCTGGCCCATGCCAAGCCACTTTCCCTTTTCAAATGTCTAATTACTGCCAGTCCCTTTCCATTACAAATATTCCTACCTAGCCTCCATTTAAGAAACCCACTTCCATTATGTCAAAGTATCAAAGAGAGAATTCTAAGCAGGCTAGAGGAAAGAAAAGCAATATCCTTTTGTTTTTCTATTTTGTTTTCTTTTAATTGAGATTTATAATATTAACAGTAGAATATCTTTAATCTTTTACTCCTCCACGACTTTTGAAATCTGGGTTATTGTTTAATCGGGCTCTGTAGGAACACAAAAGGCATGGCTGAGAATCTGACCTATGGGGTTATTTCCATTATTTCAGACCTAGCTTACTAGTTACTTGGCTGCTGCATCTTCCTCCTACACTCACCCAACTTTCCTCTGGGCTTGGTTTCTTAAATGAACAGTTTGACCCAGGGAAGTATTAAAGCAATCATTTTGTTATGCCCTGGGGCTTTTCAGTCATAATGAGTGCGGCTGAAACAGGCACCACAGAGGAGGCTGAAACGTAAGTGATCTTAACGTACAAGCCTGTACATCTATAATGCAGGAAAATCAAGGAAGAACTGACTGCTAAAATGTGAGAGAAGGAAGGATCGCTGATCCCTTTGGGGTAAGAAAAATGCTGTGAAAAGGGATTGAAAATCTACTCATGTGGAAAGCCTTGTTTCGTAGCCAGAGGTGACTGAGATAAATGATCACTGAGGGTTAATGCTGTCCATTGAATAAACTTTCTGGGAGGAAACTTTATTTATTACATTATTATTCCACCTTCCTACCACAATGAGTTCTCCGGGAGAGAAAAACCCCACCCAAAGTAGGCCATAATCTACCCATCCAGTCTAGTAACAGTGAATTAAGCTTCAGTTTATTGACTCTCATCCAGCCTATTATCAAGGTCAGACATTGGTCTAGCAAACTCTTATCTACAGGCACAAAAAAGATTGGTGTGCAGGTACCCTACCCCTTATCATGGAACTCCTAGACCTGACCCTTTGCAAGTTTCTATCTGTCTGCAGCTGTTGACCAAGCATTACTCTTCCATCTTAACAGCAAGGATGAAGGAAAAGGTGGAGGAACCATGCTAGCCCTTGTTTGGGAGTGAAAGCCTGAAGCTAAGACTGTGGGATGACTTCCCATTTAGTAGAATTGCGATGGCCAATGACATTGGACCTGTCAGCACATTTGCGAACTGGAGACACGGTTGTGATGCCACATACATGCTGCAATGCTCTACTGGTATGCATGTGGTATCATGCATGCTCTCCTACCTGTAACTGCCCCACAACCCCCCACTGCTTTTAAAATGCTTTGTGTTAGCTAATGGAACAGTGGGGAGGCAGGGAGATGAAACCTTATGGGCGCTGAGGGTGTGTTCGTAGATACCCTAATGACACCCATTGCAGTAGAGGGTGGTTTCTTTTTTTGCCTCTATGTTTAGAAGATAAGTAATACTAAAAAGCTAGCAACACAATATAAAGAAGCTTCTAAGCTTCCCAGAACAGAATTTGATGAGCTGGCGGATCTTGGAAACTGTGACTCAGAAACACCTGAAGGAAGATTCCATCCTCTTTCTTCCAGGGATTACAGATTGGGAACAATCAGGGCTGCGCAGTTTGCATTTAAACAAACACAAACCATCCAAATTCAGGTTTAAGGGAAGCCAAACTCTGCAATGTGAATAAAAAATTCAGATTAACCTCCTCTTTGTATACTTCTTTAGCATCACTTCTTTTGTTTCCCTTGCCTGCCACAAGTTTGCACAACTGTAACAAGAGTTTAGGCCCCTTCCTCTTGGGGATCCTTTGTATGAGTCTTATTATATTATTTGAAAGTTTTACTGTTCTTGAGGGAACAGTAGGGACGAGGGAGAAATTAATTAAGATTGAATTTGGGTGCAAACACATCCAATTCACACTTCACGTACCAGTGCGCAAATTGAAACACAGCTCCCCTTTGAAATTTGCATTTCTCTGAATATTGTGATGGCATTTCGCCAGCAAAAATGTGTGCAAAAGAGGGGGAAAGCATATATTAGGAGGAAGTGTGCACAAAAACGCAATAACAATGTCATACATTCTTTCTTTTGAAAAGAAGTTTGCAAATGGATTAAGAAATGGAGTGAACTATATTTAAGACTGGCAAAGTGAGAAACTGAGAGAAAGCAAAACTGACAGATTTATCCAGGGAACAGGGGAGGGGGTCTTTAAATGCTGCTCTCAGGTCCAAGTGAGATGTTCACAGGATACATAGTCTACAGTTACACACCTAGGTTCCCCCTCTGCCGACTTAATTACAGGCAGTAGGGTGTGACCCCCCAGCATGATCAGAAACTTCCCTTGAAGTAGGAACCTTATTTTAAAAGTCCCTGTTATCTCTTAGCCACATGCATGGGGGAGAGTTTCATTTCAATTGTGCTGGGGAGGGAAGAGATAAGCTTCTCCTCTCTCTGTAGTATTTATTTATTTTTCAGTAGTAATTTATAAGAGTATTTAGAAACCAGCTCATGAAAAATATCATGGAAGGGTACAATAAAATAATCAACACAGATTTATAAAAGCCTAAAATACAGAAGACCTGGCCAATATTGAATCAAATTAGTGCACAGCTACAGGCCACATATCTAGCAAGTTGCAGCTGACAATGTGGTACCACTGATATGTATGTTATTGCTCATGAAGTATACAATTAAAAGAGTTTATTTTTTCTCTCTACCACCCCTCCATCCTTCATGCCCAGCTCTGTGGTGATCTAAGGCAGAGAGTCCAGGATGCTTGAGAATTCATGGCGGGAGATGGAGGGAGGAGGGGGGAATGACTTCATCAGCTGGGAACATTTATGCCCGTAAATATCAATTAAAAGGCACAACATTCACATTGTATCCTCTTTTCCCAAATCCAGAACCTCCAGAGCATGTGGGCATAATGTTATGTGGTACGGATGAATGTATTCGCAATTTGATTGTACAGCTTTATATAGTAAGTGCTATAATAATATAGCATTACTATATATTACATAGTGTATGGTCTCAAATGCAGCAGCCCAGAGATCCACCCAGGGTGGAGAATGTGAAACAGATACATTTTCAAGGGAAAGAATGCATGTTGGTGACCTGACGTTTATCAGTGACCCAAACTCTCAAAACCAAATCCTTCCTATCATGTCATCGAATTAGATGGATGGCTTTGTATTTATGGACTGTGAGTGATTTCTACTGAGACATAAAGGAGATTGTGGGACAGCTTTATTTTGTCTTAGGGTTAGAAGTTAATTACATACCATACACACACACACACACACACACACACACACACACACACATTTCTTGTATGTCTTTCTTTCTTTCTCTCTCTCTCTCTCTCTCTCTCTCTCTGAACTTTAGAGCCCTGGTGACAGTAGAAAAGCAAGTCATATTTGTTCAGAAAAGGGGAATGGTGGGGAATAAGTTGGGTTCGTTACTGACTCTTAATTTTCTCTTCTTTCTTTTGACTAACAGCAGGCAAAACATAAACATGTTACAGGCCAGACTAAAAATATAAGATTAATTGAGAGTGTAGCCAAGCCACTGAATGGCAGGAAGACACTAAGAGATATTTGCAGCAGTTGCTTAAAAGCATGGAATCCCCTTGTCTGTGGCAGTTATCGAAGTCCAAGGCTGAGTATTTTTTGGCTGATACCTTGTTTGGTCTTTTTTCTAATGAGGAAGAGTGTTTGGAAATGCAATTGAAATAATTGGCCTGAACATCCCATCCTCTCTGTCTCCTGCTAAAAGGTTAAAAAGGTCCACTACTGGTCTCTGCAAAATCCTGAAGCAAGCTGTTTTTTGTTGGAACCAGCCCTAAATACAACAGTGTGACTTGAGGAAGTTTGATTTGAGAAAGATCCATGTCCCCCCCCAGACCCTAATGTCAGAGTGCATTGAATTTGGTTTGCACAAAGGAAAACTTGTTATGTCAGAACTATTATGTGAAAAAATATGCTTCATTTGTTTGATCATTTCATGAAATATGGAAATGTTCCCTGGGTGATTCTGCAAAACAGTATAGCAGATGTTGAAGTTAGGATTACTAAGTGTCCTGTGCTCTTGTACATTCGGAAACAGCTGCCATACCTGCTCATATTAGACGGATGTGAGAAAAGCTTTCCTAGCATAAAAACACTCCTTATTGATATATGACCTGATCCTATGCAGTGCCACTCTGTGAAATAAGCACATAGGCTGAAGCATGGAGGATTTCATGGCAGACATTACAGTGTTGCAAGGCAATGGCGGATGTTACTTTGTCCTCTTTTGGTTCTGGACATGAGCCACAGTGCAGCGGGGGGGGGGCATCGCAGCACCACGGACAGCTCCTAATGAACAACTGGATCTGACATCATCTGGGACCAGGCTGAAGCCTTTTATGCATCGACATCTGAAACCCATTCTCAGGCTCTGCCCCCTTCCTTGAAAAGTGGCAGTCCTTCAAGGGGCAGGCTTCTAGCCCGGAGCCCAGCACCCCACTGTCCTTCTAGGTGTTTGTGCCAGGCACATTGCCTACCTTGTGTGTGATGCCCTTGGAGGCAAGTATTCTGGCATCTCACCAACGTGGTTTCAGGGGCTACACTCTCTCATTCAGGTTCAGGAGTTGTATCCTAGCCAATGCGATGTTCAGTATCAGGGACAAAACAAATGGTAGCTGCAAGCCATCCTAGAAACGGGGACCAAGATGTTACATTTATGGCACAATATGAACCTTATCTACTCAGAAGTATGCCCTAGCCAGTAGTCGATTCAGTGGGGCTTTCTTCCTGGTAAGTACAGCCTGGATGGCAGCCTTAGTTCCAAATGATTTCTGTACTTAAGAACACTTGAATCCTGACTCTCCATGACACGTCCATCAATGAAAAGGAGTCTACTTTTAAGTTTCAAAATAATGGTGGGAATAAATGGGGCTTATGTCCTCTTATTTTACTTTTGCATTATCCCCTTTGCTATGCCCTGCTCACAGAGTTTGCTTCAAGTCTTCAGACTGTTTGTATAAGCACCTTGTTAAAACATGATAAAGTTGGCTCCCAGTCAGCCATTTCTGAACAATTTGTTTTCAATCGGTTATGATGACAGGGAAATCAAAATATTTCCTGACCAGGAGGGTGGTTAGTTTATCATACCACCAAAACATTACATTTCAAAGTAAGATCAACTGCATTCCTAATTAATCTGAATGCCCTTTCCTCAAACAGTCTGCAGTGTTGTTTGCTCTCTGGTTTAAGGAAGCTGGCGACTGGGTCATTATTGGATTACCCTCTTACGTTCACTTTTAATTAACATTTGGAGGAAATCTGATAACAGTGGAAGAGAAAGCTGCCATTATATGAGCCACTGAACTGCTTAGTTTCTTATCTATAATAGCTGTGTTTGGGTTGTTTGGGTTCTCTCTCTCTCTCTCTCTCTCTATATATATATATATATATATATATATATTCCAGATTTCCCCCACTATGGTAAAATAGAGGAAAAGGGAATTTGTCCTTTGATTAAATGTAGGCCGTTTCATTGCCGACAAAAACATTGTTTTGTGATTTATTTTTTTAAAAGTATCTAATTTATATTCATTCACAGTATTTTACAGCCCATTCAAAAGCAAAGAAAAATAATGAAATAAGAAAGCTTGTGCTAAGTGAACCACTTTACCTCTAAGGTAACTTAGCCTGGTGGAAGCCAACTTGCTAGGGAAGTACTTGAAGGACTGAGGGTAACACTATTCAATTTTTGAAGGCCAGACTTTTTTCATTGTTGTTAAAAATAAAATAGACTATCATGGTGTGAGCCCTTTGTGCAACATAAGGAAAGGTTCAACAGATATGAAACTTGGTCAGAGCTGCAATTGAAGGTTTCATGTGCCCATGGACGTATAATGCTATGCTATGCTATGGCACATAGAGCTCTGGGACAGAATCACATAGTTGCCTGCAGACTTGTACCACTTGATTGCAGCCTTTGGCCACAAACCAGATTGGAGCATATGTGCAGAGTCCTTTTTTGTATGTCCTCCTCAACAGCTAGCCCCATTTCCACTAAGGTAGTTGCCTGGGTCAAATCTGGCCATTTGAGAGGTACTCCTTTCCATTAGCAGCCCCTTTAAAAATTGTATTGGGAGTGACATCTGTGGACCTGCAGAACCCTCCTCAAATGACTTTCTGACAGAACTAATTGTCAGTCAGGAAACTACCTTGAGTGTCACCTCCCCCTCCATAGTAAAGGTAAAGGTAAAGGTAAACATAAACATAAACGTAAACGTAAAGGTACCCCTGACCATTAGGTCCAGTTGTGACCGACTCTGGGGTTGCGGTGCTCATCTCGCTTTATTGGCCGTGGGAGCCAGTGTACAGCTTCTGGGTCATGTGGCCAGCATGACTAAGCTGCTTCTGGCAAACCAGTGCAGCACACGGAAACGCCGTTTACCTTCCCGCCAGAGTGGTACCTATTTATCTACTTGCACTTTGACGTGTTTTCGAACTGCTAGGTTGGCAGGAGCAGGGACCGAGCAACGGGAGCTCACCCCATTGCGGGGATTCGAACCACGACCTTCAGATCGGCAAGTCCTACGCTCTGTGGTTTAACCCACAGCACCACCCGCGCCCCCCCATAGCATGCTATAAAAACAACTCTTGCACCAGGCATTTCAACTTCGTTTTATATTCTGGAGAGAACTTCTGATAGATAAGCAGTCTCAATTTACTCTATGCCTTGAGATTGTATCCAAAATCCCCAAGGATTGTGCCTGCCAAGAAAGATGCTGGGTTCCTGATGAAAGATGTGCCTAGGGAGCTATCTGAAGCTCCCACAGTGTAGAAAGAAATAGGAAGGGGCCTCCATGTTCACTCTGCTTTTCTCCTTCAAGAATTAAACTTGGATAACAACATCCTGAAGCTGAGACTCCAATACTTTGGCCGCCTCATGAGAAGAGAAGACTCCCTGGAAAAGACCCTGATGTTGGGAAAGATGGAGGGCACAAGGAGAAGGGGATGACAGAGGACGAGATGGTTGGACAGTGTTCTCGAAGCTACCAGCATGAGTTTGACCAAACTGCGGGAGCCAGTGGAAGACAGGAGTGCCTGGCGTGCTCTGGTCCATGGGGTCACGAAGAGTCGGACACGACTAAACGACTAAACAGCAGCAACAACAAGATCCTGTGACTGGATCTCCAAACACGACATCATCCCACTGCCAAAAATGGGGAGATGAGTGAGACCCTGCCAGCCAATTTGTTACCAGGCCATGTAATAAATCAGTGTTTTAGTGTGGCAGCGCCTGCATTTTGGAACTCCCTGACTCTTGACACCAGGCAGGAGGAGTCTCCGCTGTACTTTCTTCAGGGCCTGCTTAAAACATTTTTGTTTTGGCAAGTCTATTCAGGCACCTAGATATTGGTGTGTTTTAATCTCTTTTTAGTCTACTGTTGATTTTAATTACCATATTTACACGAATGTGAGGCACACATATGTTGGGTAAATTGCTTTGTGAAAATTAGGGTGCACATTAGATTTGATGGCGCATTTACATTCACCAGCAAATACTTATTTGGTTTCAAGGTTTTGAAAATTGAGGTGCTCATTAGATTGGATGGGACATAAGATTCACGTAAATACGGTAACTTTTGTTTATAATTACTTGCTTTTAACTGTTTTTATTGATAATTTTACTATTTCTTGTAAACTACTTAGAGGTTTTCTTGTAGTCAAGTGGTATATAAATATTGTTAAATAAGTGAATTAAGAAGAGAATGGCTGAAATCAAAACAGGTGGGGCTTTTTTTATATATAAAAAGCTGACTTGTCCTGGTAGACTTTGAAGACCCAGTATCACTGTAGAGAGGGAGCCCTGCTCCCATGGACAGAGGGAGTGCAAGGGGCAACATCCAAGGCATATTCTTCTGCCACCCAGCTCTCTTGGCATATTGGCTGCTCATTTGTATATGAGTTGCATCTTTTTTTATCTGAGCAGGATAACGTTTGTCATGTCCTCATTTGCCAGGTGCCATCCCAAGGCAAAGTGAACCGCAAAAAATTCAACACGGGATGAATAAAGCCTTTTGTTTCCTCAAAGGATTTTCAAAAAGTGACCTTTACTCTCAGATGTGGACAGCTCTTGTCATTTCAATTCCAGCAATTACGTTAATGTGCCAAGGGAAGCTGAGTCTCAACGTGAAACAAACATTCTCCAGTACACATGAATAGCCTGTTAAGTCACACTTCCGTTCCGCCACCGGTGACTCAAACAGAACACACAATATTGCATATTTGTTATTGTCTAAGTGAAACGAGATTGTGGGCATCCTCTTCAGTGAAATCCATCAAACATTTATTGTTGCAATAAAACAGAGAGCAGGGGGGGGGGAGAGAGAGAGAGAGAGAGAGAGAGAGAGAGAGGAAGAAGGGATTAATGGTCCATATGCACCAACAAATTCTTCCTCTCCTGAATTCTTAATCTATGTTATACTGCACATGTTTATGTCGTATTAATGTCACTGTGTCTTGTCAACTTCATAACGCACACGGCTGCCACATTTATGCTGGTTCTCTGTTCACCATGCATGGTTTTGCATGAATTGTCCACACACATGAGAAATAGCCACCATTTTGTATATTACTGTAAAAAATCTCAGTATGGGTTCAGCAGTGAGGTGCAGTACTTTAGTTTCTCCCCAAGGCAAATGAATCAGATAACCTGTTTGTTACGAAGGAGTAAAAGGCTATTGGCTGTCCAAATGACTATTAAACAGTCTGAGAGATGTTCATTAGATCTTTTACAATATCATGCAGGAAGTAGATACACCTTCTGGACAGCAGAGTGCTGCTTCTGTGCCCCCAGAAAGGGATGCCCTGCTTGGCAGTGCCATCACCCTATGAAGTCTGAGGAACAGCAGCACACTTTCTCTAATCAGATTAATTTCCTCGCTTTGTAGTGCCTTTTGTTTTGTTAAAGCAAAGTAACATTGCTTTTTAAAAACACATATGAAGTTTTCAACTACAGTCATGCCTATGGATCTCAAACGCCTTGGCTCCCAAACAAATCAGCTCCTGAATGATCAAAACCTGGAAGTGAGTGTTGCAGTTTCTGATTTTCAGAAGCCAAATGTCTGGTGTGGCTTCCGCGGCTTCTGATTGGCTGAAGGATGCTCCAGCAGCCAATTGGAAGCTGCTCCTTGGTTTTTGAACAGTTCTGGGAGTCAAACGGACTCCCAGAATGCATTCTGTTTGAGAAGCAAGGTACCACTGTATTTTAAAAATCTTCCCTTGCTATGTTTTAACAACAACAACAACAACAACAACAACAACAACAACAACAACAAAACATCCTGATCTCTGCAGACAGCATTTGAGACAGCTTCACTTCTTGGAAAGTCCATTGGGCTAGAGAAACACAGAGATACAGGAAAGGTAGACCTGTGTTGGTACAGAATCAATAGATCAACAGAGTGACACAAAGCTTTTGTGGACCTATGATCTAACTTGAGGAGCGGGGGAGATTCTTGCATTTGGAATTGGCAGAAGGGAAAGCACACTGAAGTGTCCCAATTTGCCTTAGTATTTGGCTCCCACAAAAAGCCAATGCACACCCCATGTAATTATTAGTATAAATGAATGAATCCACATGCTTTTAGGTGTCCATTTGAAAAAAGAAAAAAACAATTATGTGTATGCCTTAAAAAGTAATAATATGCGAAGCGATTTTCAGTGCACCAGTGCAGACTTTAAAGATTGCATCTGTTCAAAGGACCCAGAAATGTGCATCCAACAAATCATTAAAATGCAATGAGTATTAAATCTCTTTGGAGAGAAAATGACAGAGCTTTCCCATTTGGAGATCTTCCTGGGAGGCAATATAATTTCCCCATTCCTTTTGAAATGGGAGAAAGGTTCCTTTCTGGGCCCTGGTATGATCTTCCTTCATCTCCAAATGCCTGGTGTGATTGGAAAAAAGTGTAAAGCATGCATAACTTTCAAATGATGCATATGAATGAAGTGCTAAAGCAGGCTTCTGCTTTACTCTGGCTACTCATTCCCTAACAGGTGCCAAAAAGAGCTGGGGAGCTCATATTTGAGTAAGCTGGAAAAAAAAATCTCATCCAAGACAAGTAGACCTCACTTTGTATTTATTATTTCCCTACACTAGTCCACCTCTTTAGTCAACATGTAATAGCCAAGTCTAACAGTCTGCATTTTGACATATTTACAGAGAAGATTGGCAGCCAAATCAACCTTGCTATCTCCCCATCCCAAGATGGAATGACAAAAAGCTCACCGAACAGAGGCATTTAGTTTTATCTGGGAATGGAGAAGGCCAGGATCTTACACGTTTTGCAAATATAGTCAGCTCCGGTTTATAAGTAATTCCCGACAAGCAAGCAACACATAATTTGCCTGAATTATGTCCTTGTATACGGTGGGTGACTAAACTAAATTCTCATATAAATCTATGCTGTCTTTTCTAAAACCTTTTCAGTAAATGCAATGTCCTTGCTAGGAGTGGCCAAATTCATCAAAGCTGAGCCCAAAATCCATGTAGTTTTTATTAGCAGGCTTCCGAGCAGTTTTATGTCCCATGTATTTCAATGGGAAAGACTTCAGCACATCCTTAACTCTCCTGTTGAAATTAATGGGGCTTAGAAGTGTGCAGCTCGTGGCCTATGTGATCACAGGCCAAAGAAGGACAGCGCCTGCCATTCGTCTCCCTCCCTCTGCTGGCACCGTTCCCACCTTCAACCACACTCGCTGTTGCCACTTCTTGCTCTCTGCCTCCAGCCAGGCCTCTGATACACTACAGGGATTACATCTGGTCACTGAAAGCCAACAGGAAATTTATTAGCACTGCCAGGAAGTCTGCTGGCTGGCCCGAAAATGATTTGTTTTCAGAAATTCTACAAAATGTTCCTTTTGTAACTTTTTTTTTTTTGCTGTTGAATATTCTTCAGATATTGTTTCTGTGCCCAGATAGTCGCTGACATATTGCTTTACTGTCCCTAGGTAGAAATAAGCTTCAGAGAGAGAGTGCTTATCTAGACTGGGTTCCTTTCAGCCAGAAGGGTCACTGGAGAGCTGCAGCAGTTTTTCATGCTTGGATTTACTGTATTCAAAAATATGGAAGGTAAGCATGGCAGAGGCACATAGCACTCCTGTCCACAACAAATCCTGCCAAAATCAGACCCCCCCAAATCAGAAGTCCTTTCCCAAGCTCTAAGCTGGCCCTCTGCTCTTTCTTAATTCACACATTAAGTAGGAGAAACACATTACAAAATTCAGAGAGGTCTGAATTTTAAAGGATTGGGGCACTTTTTCAGGAAGGGTGAATTTGGCAAATCTGCATAAAAATACAAGGTAAATTAATTTCCATGCCTTCCTTATGCCTTCAGCAAAAAAAGAAGAAGAAAAAGGGGTCTGGCCTCCCACAGGTGTTTCATTTCCTAGCCATTGCCTGTAATGTGCATGGAAAACTACCTTGTCTGATATACTCTCTTGGCTAAACTTCCAAACTTTTAAAAGTCTGGTGGCCTGAAAGTTCTTTCTTATTTACAGCTACAGGGCAGAATGAAGTGTAAACATTTTAAAACAATAACTTAAAGAAGCATTATTTAAATTGAGCATATTTCCTTAGCTTCAGCATCGTCTAGTTATTTAAGAACTGCTTAAGGTTTAATTTCTTCTGCAGCATGCTTTCTTTTTCCATCTCACTGTTCATCATGGGTCAAAGTCTAAGTGCACATTTCAGCTGGACTGCACAGTTTAGGGGAAGCCTCACCTTCATGCCATCTCTGGCAATTTCCAGGTGCTCTGGTGGGCTCTGATGTGGCTCTGTTTGAACCTGAAGGCTTGTGGCTTTGGGCACCTTGATGACAACATCTCTAAGCATTAGACTGCCAAATGCTCAGAGCGAAGGACGGAAATTGGAACATTCTGGGTTTTTTTATTACATGCTTCCTCTCAGCAACCAGTATTCTCAGTTTTGGATGACAGGATTTTGGTTGACCCAATCAAGTTGATATTATATTCCTATGTAAAGACTTGGGCCCTAATCTGTGTTACCTTAGAAGTTTCTAGTAAGCTTGGGAAATCAGGAAGAAACGTCAGTCTCATAAAGGATAGGACTGCACATGAGCTTCTTGTACTGCCAGTTTGATTCTTTCATGCATTAGTGTGCATTCAGAAGTGGTGGGAGCCATTCTCATTGGCTCCAGCCATACTCTAATGACTACGACATACTTTCCTCTGTTGTGGAACCAGCCTGAAAATGGGGGATGATTCTCTACCATGAGTAGAAGCTGAATGTTGCATGCAACTGCAGGAGAAAGTTGGACAAGCCCAATGTCATCATTTCCTGCCATAAGCAAAGAGAACAAAATGGCGCACACAGCCAGAGTAGTAGTGCACACTAGCCATTAGAGCTCCATTGTTTGGGAAGATGGAAGTCTTTGTGCTGACACTGCTAAAAATCAAATGCCAGAATAGTTTTGGTCTGCAATTGGGTTTACCCTTTAATATCTGCATCAGCTGATATTTAATATACCGAATATACAAAATTATACAAATATATTATATAATAATAATAATAATAATAATAATAATAATAATAATAATAATACAATCCCATTCATTTTTACTTAGAATGAAAGCTTAAGGTATTAAATTGGGCTTACTCCCAATAAATGTGTTCAGGACTGCAGCCTGAATGGTGCAGCAAGATCTTTTAAAGCATTTTCCGTAGCAGGGAATTAGCATTTGGTTTCTGCTTCAGGCATGTGTGTGTGTTTGACTGTGTACAATGTAAGATCCATTTCCGGAAGCAAAAAGCTGAAACTATTATTATTATTATTATTATTATTATTATTATTATTATTATTATTACTATTACTATTAAATTTTGCATACCACCCTATACCTGCAGGTCTCAGGACGATTCACAGGACAAAAGCACAATATAAGAACACAAAATACATAATAAAAACAAAAACAAAAACAACCCAGTAAACCCCACCAAACACATTTTGAAAGGGCATTGAATCAAAAACACATCTTTTTTATTATTTATTTTTAGGTTAATCCTCCTGTCTCACTATCTTCTCTTTCTTCTGTTGCACTTGCATTGGGTGCAATGTTAGTCACATTCAGAGTTTACCCACTGAAATTAATGACTATAACTAACTAAGGTCCATTAATTTCAATGGGTCTACTTCTGAGTAGAAGCTAATTGGAGTCAACCCGTTGTGAGTCTAAGAGGTACTGAAATGGAAGGACTGAGCTCCATAATTAGAGCTGTGTGACAATTACTTTGAACATTTTAGGAAGTCCCACCAACCCTATGCAAACTGGCAGGAAGTGACATGTACACCCCTCCTGGCCCAACTGGCTGGCAGTGCTTCCAGTCATGTCAAAAACCACTTTGGCTGTACCCTAAATCTGTAGTCAATGGGAACAGATCTACCAACTTTCGATTACAATGGTGCTGGAAATGAACAGGTAGCTCTACCCAGTATTAAAAAAAACCGGTTTGCTTATATTACTGCATAATCTCCCCTAATCTCCACTTGAAGAAAGGAAAAAGAACACATCAGCAAACAGTATAATACAATTCTAAATGATTAATTTCTGATTCTGAGCTGTAACAGGAAGGAAGTTGAAGAGGACTGTGGCTGTGTGTGAGTGGGTGGGCAAATATTATCTAGCACCTGCTCATGGAATGACCTTGCAGTCAAACAGCATTAATCCTTGCTGTCCTGATTATAATATAGTTTGAAAAAATAACAGTAGTGTTGGAGGGTCATCTTTGATAGTAGAATGAATAATGGTCGGCTTCAGCTGTACACCTGCAGCTGGTCGTTTCCTTTCAAATGTCAGAGTTCCTCTTCTTTCATGGGTGTCATAATGTGAAAGGTTCCAACAGCAGTGCTTTAACACATTGCAGTGCTTTGTAATGGACATTAGACTGACATTGTTTCCCCCCTCCAAATATTATAAATAATCAAATGCCAGAATCATTCATTTTTATAGATGCAATGTCATTTTTTTAATGATTGGCATGACGTAGGTTTTCTGGAATTATCCTTTGGGGCAGATCATGCAAAGTCATTAAAATTGGCTGTGTGTACAACTCCTTGGCCTTACTCGGTACTCTGCTAAAAGATCACACTAATTAATGGCTCCCCCTAAGCCATTGGGTTACTGTATTCTGGCAGACATGTGCATGAAACCGCACAGACCAACAGAAGCCTAGGCAGGCAAAGTGATTAATTAAACACTTCATTGCAGGGATCACCAACCTATTTAGGCCGGTGGATGTTTTTGGATTTTTGAGGAAGTGCTGCTGGTCACTTCTATTCCTCATAGAGAGACAGAAAGAGTGCACTCACAGATTTAACTTTTCTAAAGGACCTTTATCAAAAGTGGTTATAGTAGAATTAATCAAAGTCTTGAGAAGCACATAGAGCTGGAAGAGGAAATAGTAATCCAAGTTACAGATAAATTCTTGTGGTTGTTATTACTATTACTACTACCCCAATCACTGCTACCACTACTGTTATATTTATTTAATAAATTAATATAAATATGTTATGTTGGTCACATCTTCTAAAACACATCATCATCATGCCTTTCCCACAGATAAAACAGAACAAGCTAAAAACATAGAAAAGGTGTAATTAAACACTAATAGAATTAAAATAGTATAAAAAATCCATTAAACACAGGCAAAGCAAGCCCTTCAACCACCTTTGGCAGACTTATTGAAGCTCAGGCCTATTAACACACAGATAGTGTAATGTTAATTGGAGTGTGATGGACGGACCTTGGGTCTACCTCCTGAAGACCCAGAAGCAATCAGACCCAGGTGGTCTGTCATCCATTCTAGAGGCAGTTAAAAGTTAGAGCCCGACAGTTAAACTGTCAGATGGAGCTTAGAAAGTGCCTAGGCAGGGCAAACCAGATGACTACCCTGAGGGGAAAGTAAGGACCCTGGAAGGGACTGGGAGTGCTTTACTGACTTAGTAGAACAAAATAGCCATTCTAGGAGGCAACAGTTTATTCAGAAGCAGGTTAAAGTGAGAGATTTAAGTAAAGTTTTTAATTATCTCTGTGAAAAGTTTTGACTGAAACACAATGTTGTTCCTTATCAGAGTCATCATTAAGCTGGAACCCTCAATGAGTGTGTTTAGATACCTCTCAAGTGTTACTGATAAGGAAATGTCTAAATCTTAAAATGCTCAAATCCAGTCATGTTAACTAGCTCCCTCCTTTCTTGAGGGAGGTTGCCACAAGGAGTTCAAATAGGTAAAGCACACAATATGATGTAACAGAGCTTACAAATTTAACTTTGGTTACTACAGAATTCCTCAGTCACACAATACATAAATTGTATGATTAGCTATCATGTGGTGCAAAGGTGGGTAGCCTCAGGCCCAGTTTGGGTGTCAAATGTGGCCCCCGGCACCTCTCTTTGGCCCTTGTGACTCTTCCCAGGCCATTCCCCTCCCTAGGCCATTCTTCTCCCCAGGCTGCATCCCTCACCAGCACTGCACACCCTCCTTGAGTGCTTTTCTGTGGCAGGACTGTGTCCTTGAACTGTGACCATTTTGTTTATTTATTTCATAACATCTATATGCCACTTGATTGTCAAAGAACCTCAAAGCCTCTTGCTTGCTTCGGAAAATGTTCTTAGAGGGTACGTGGGTGCGTGTAGAAACCTTTAACTTTGTGTGACCAGAATATAGCCTGCTGCACAGAACTAAGAATCACGTTCATTGCTATGCCAACTTTTGCCTTTGGCTCTGCCCACCACAGCCATGTGACCCTTGAAAGGTTTTCCCCCCACATGGGAGCGTGGTCCTTGGGAACTTGTGAGAGTCAGAGGGTGTGAGTCATTTGCATTGTGGCATATGGAGAGGTGAGTTTTAAGGCGGGGTCTTGGTAACTCCTCCTTCCCTGCATGTCAATTAACAGTGGGGGGGGGGCTTCGATTGGTGGAGGAGGCACTAACAGGAACTGCATGCTCCTCTTCTGTCTGGAACGAGTTGCTGCAAATTCAGATGGGGCACAAGCTTCTGCCCTTTCTCTTTTGCTTTTTAAAATTATTATTTTAGAAAGCTATCTCTGTGGTATTACAGCTTAATGTGCTTGACCACACATTTCTTCCTTATCTCTGTCTTTCTCTGACTCATCTCACATATATAGATGGTTTTGTGTTGAATAGCAAAATATTTCAAGGAAGGGGGCGAAAATGTTTAAAATAACTTTCTGTCTACACACACACGCAAAGTATGCTCCTTTTTTAGCCAGCCTTTATATGATTTGCCATTGACTAGATCTTCCCAATTTCCATTTCCATTTCTCCATCAAACATTCATGATGAAAAATTGCTTCCTACTGAGTATCCATTAGTTACTGACGCTGAGGCTAATAAGCAAACTGTGAGTGCACTAGATAGCAAATTGAAATGAGTCACAAAATACACTTAGCATGCCTTTCCTGTTGGTTCTTGGTGCGTCATTGGTAGAATGCTTGTTCCTTAACAACACGCATATAAAGATCAGCAACATGGCCTTTTTAAAAAAAGCACACACACAACGCACAATGGTCAACAGAACCTCCATTAACAAGGCTAACTGATTTGTTTTTTCTCAAATGAATAATCTCAGTACAGGATGAACCATACCAGACATTACTTTTTACCTAAGATGTTTTCAAGGTCTGCCTGCAAATATACAGTAGTTGTGTGAATGCAATGGGTAACATAAAGTTATGGTCACCTGGGAATAAGAATTCATTGTAGTTCTCTGCTGAATGCAGTCCAGATCTACAGTGCTAGCTTTGGTTTTTATGCAATAGCCTTTAGGTTATAATCCTGGGCACACTACTGAGAAGCAAGACTGAATGCATAGTGGATCAATCAAAATGGAGAATGAGGTGAAAAACCAACTTAATATTTAAGACTAGGAATGGGGAAGAAATTTGACTTGGTTCACATTTAAAGAAGAAGAAGAAGAGTTTGGATTTGATATCCCGCCTTTCACTCCCCTTCAGGAGTCTCAAAGCGGCTAACATTCTCCTTTCCCTTCCACCCCCACAACAAACACTCTGTGAGGTGAGTAAGGCTGAGAGACTTCAGAGAAGTGTGACTGGCCCAAGGTCACCCAGCAGCTGCAGGTGGAGGAGCGGAGACGCGAACCCGGTTTCCCAGATTACGAGACTACCGCTCTTAACCACTACACCACGCTTCCCTCATAAAGGGGAAGCTATGCACCTAATTCATAATTTCCATTACAATGCAAGGACTGAAACACAATTATTGGTTGAACTTGAGAGTTCTATGAAGTTTGCAATGCAATTCAGCAAAGTAAAGTACAAAAATGCAGAATAAAACACACACAAAATCTGAAAGTAACTTAGAACAATGTGTTGTACTGTGGAGAAATTGGCTTGCTCAAAATAAAAATAAAAATGGGTATATTGGGCAGAATTGCATGCAAAAGTGTACATTAGAAGAAAATCCATGCAAAAATGCTGGTTAAGTTTCATGATACTTAAAAAATAAAATAAAATGCAAACTCATGTGGAAATGTGAAGAACTGAACTTCTCCACTGGAAAAATGAGAAATGGAGAGGTAGAAAAATTGTCCTATTTGCCAATCCCTGCTTTGGGTAAATGTGTTGCAGACTTGGCTGTAATTTATTACTTGGAAACTTAGTGATGGTTGGAGTCATTTAACCCTAACCATCCCCATCCTAAATACATTTGTCCAGATGTTTGTGGTATTCCCACTGTCACTGAACAGATGATTGTCAAGAAGGAAAAGGGGATTCTGCCGGGAACCTCTGACCCCTCTGGACAACATGCTTTAGGCCAGCGGTGTCAGGTAGAGGGGAAGGAGGGGGCTTCAGCTCCCCCAATATTTTTGGGCAGGAGGCAGCACCCCCCATATTGAGGGGGCCGCCCACCCCCTGCTGGGCACCCTCTGCATGCCCCAGCCCCAACCTCCGCCCAGGAGCCAGGCAGTGGCTGGGATGAGCGCAGGAGATATTTGCTTTGCTCGTTCCAGCCACAGCCCAGCAGCCCGGCAGCCCGGTGGGGGCTGGGACGAGCCTCCGCGCATCCCACCCTTGCCCACCACATGCTGGGTGGCATCATATGATGCATCACGTGACACATCACATGATCACGCCCCCTCAAGGGGCAAGTTTAGGCTACCTCATATTACACCCTGCACATTTCTGCAAAGCAACTTCTTACGTCTATAGTCATGGCAATCCACTTCAGGAAAGCCTTTTGCCCCATTCAAATTACTATTCACTTGACTGTGGTGCTCAGATGCAGTCTCAAGAATGTTTTGTATAACTATGCCCCTTTTTAACTTGAATTCAAGTCCTATAGATTTTCTCTGGATGCAAGCATACCCATCTTCCCATTATATCAACATAACACCCCATATATGGCTGTAATATGGACTGCATTGACTTCTTCTTCAGGCTTCAATGTGTTTAGACTGCAATCTTAATAAACTTCTTTTTCTCTTATCTATGTATCATTAAGAAGCAATGACACCTTTATTGCTTTTTGCAACTCAGAAGCATTATGATTTATCATAGTTCAGTGCTGGGCTTTGTGATGTTTGCTCTTTAGTTTCTTACACCATGCTAATTGCAGGGGGAACTGGAGCAAAGCACATTTGCCTTCTTTTATAGCGGCAGTGGCTAGGTAGAGCCTATTAATATTCAACAAGGAACAGATGGGTGAAGCAAAATATACTGATTAGTATCTCATGGAAAAGAAAATCCGTGTGCATGCAAACAATGCCTCTGTGTGCCATCTGTATGATCTAAATTTGTGGGAAGTCATGAGTGCTAAGAAAATGAAGCATTTTTCCTTGAATAGAACCTGGATTGAGATTTGAATATGCATCAAGGAGAAAATGTATAATTTCCAACATCTATTGTAATCAACCAAAAAAGCATGCTGCAATGTCTTTGAATGTACTTTTTACCCCTGTGACCTGAACTGCCTACCCTGTAAAAGAATTGGTTTTCTTTTTCCAACTGGAATTGTAGATTGTAGGAGATGTAGAAAATCTCCACTCCCACCCCATAGCACCTTAAGAGTATTTATTTTATTTAAAAGCAACTATAAGCATTTTAATGAGGGTGAAAGAGGAGAGCGCAAAATATGGTCTGAAGCTCAACATCAAAAAAACGAAGATCATGGCCACTGGGCCCATCACCTCCTGGCAAATAAAAGGAGAAGAAATGGAGGTAGTGAGAGATTTTACTTTCTTGGGCTCCATGAACACTGCAGATGGTGACAGCAGTCACGAAATTAAAAGACGCCTGCCTAGCAATTACAAACCTAGACAGCATCTTAAAAAGCAGAGACATCACCTTGCCAACAAAGGTCTGTATAGTTAAAGCTATGGTTTTCCCAGTAGTGATGTATGGAAGTGAGAGCTGGACCATAAAGAAGACTGATCGCCGAAGAATTGATGCTTTTGAATTATGGTGCTGGAGGAGACTCTTGAGAGTCCCATGGACTGCAAGAAGAACAAACCTATCCATTCTTAAGGAAGTCAGCCCTGAGTGCTCACTGGAAGGACAGATCATGAAGCTGAGGCACCAATACTTTGGCCACCTCATGAGAAGAGAAGACTCCTTAGAAAAGACCCTGATGTTGGGAAAGATTGAGGGCACAAGCAGAAGGGGACGACAGAGGACAAGATGGTTGGACAGTGTTCTCGCAGCTACCAGCATGAGTTTGACCAAACTGCGGGAGGCAGTGGAAGACAGGAGTGCCTGGCATGCTCTGGTCCATGGGGTCACGAAGAGTCGGACATGACTAAATGACTAAACAACAAGAACAACATAACCATTTCAATATCTCTAAGCTGTAGTAGTGGCGCAGTGGTGGAACTCTGAGAATCTCTTTGCTCAGAATCGTTCTACTAACCTTTCTACATCAGTGGTAGCAGCTTAGAGCCATGTGGAATTGGTTGCATGCCTGTGTGAATGGTATATTTAACGCTTCTGTCCCACAGGATCTAACAAGTGCCCCTTACCACCACTATATTTTAATCAGTGGACCACTTAAATGAAGCTTTGATTGATTAATAGGTGGGTACAAATTTCAATCCATGAGTTAAGGGAACACTTTGAGGCTACTTTAGTTTTCATGTGTCATTGGGTACATTTGGGCATCACAGTATACCATAAACCATGGCTTACTGTGAATGAGCAGGGTGTGGCATATGATGTCCAATAGCCAGCATGGTGTAGTGGTTAAGAGCGGTGGACTCATAATCTGGTGAACTGGGTTCGCTTCCCCGCTCCTCCACATGCAGCTGCTGGGTGGCTTTGGGCTAGTCACACTTCTCTGAAGTATCTCAGCCTCACTCACCTCACAGAGTGTCTGTTGTGGGGGAGGAAGGGAAAGGAGATTGTTAGCCGCTTTGAGACTCCTTGGGTGTGTGTGTGTGAAAAGTGGGATATCAAGTCCAAACTCCTCCTCCTCCTCTTCTTCTCTTCTTCTTCTTCTAGCTCCCATTGGCTCCCACAACCCTTGGCTTGCCATGATGTCCAAAGCAGCACTTGTGGTTTGTTTCACTCGACCCACAATCAAGAAGCCAAGAACAAACCTTGTTTGGAGAGAACCAAATCCATTAGCACCTTGTGCTATGGTATGTTGTGGTATGTTGCTCCCACTCATGCTAGTGAAGAAGCACTGTTGAGTAATCAGGCTGCATGCACTTGAACACTGCTGATACACAGTAAACCAAGGACTATATGATCTGAAAACAGAGATAATGTATGTGCTTTTGTAACCCATGAATTATTATTATTTAAATAACAGCTTGTCATGCCATCCAAACTTGACAAATGGTGGTTAATATTAACTCTGGTTCATTTGAAGCAAGCCAACTTCAAACTTTGGCTTATGAAGTTGGCATGCTTCAATGAACTATAGTTAAGATGAACCACAATTAAGGGTTCATATTTAATGCTTACCTGTGATTAATCAAAATCAGAATGAGAAGCTTCCACACTCTTCCTTGTGGCCATCCCTGAAGGAGGAGAGGGGAGAACAAGGCTCACCTTGGCTCATTTTCTTCATGCTAAACTATCATTTAACAAGGTGTTGAAATGCACGTATAGTAACTAACTTAAGAACAATGGATGAGCTTCAAATGGGAGTATTAGCCTCATTCTCCATTGTTGAAACTTAACATTTCATGCACTATAGCAAAATGGCTTTCATTGGGGTTATTATTTTTTAAAAGTTTATGGCAAGTAACAATACTCCTGAACTCCTTGCCTCTGCTTATGGTAATATTGGGCAGCCAGTTTTATGTATTTTAAATAGGATATACATGTCCTGTATATGTTTAAGTACTGGTGCTTGTTGTTGTTGTTACATAGGATCATATTATTATTATTTTGGGTCATACGTGGATACAGAAATGCTAAGAAATGTGAAAACGAAAGAAAAATGCTCCACAAACAGTTTTTGCTCTCATGAACGTTAATGTACGTTGTTCTAAATGAAGAATCTGGTTTGTTCTAATTTTAGTTAACATTTCGTTAACATCTGAAGCATTTTTAACATTTGTTCACCTCTCCCAGAGGGCCACATGATATGCTTACAGCTCTTTGCCAGGAAATTTCATGAGAGACTAGGTCTGCAGCGGAGCCCATTTCTAGCCCACATTTATATACTTCTGTTTCCAACTCATGTGTCCGGCCAGGTCATTGGACAGGAAGATGATGTTGGCTGGAGGTTTCTGGGAGGCATCCTGCTACTATTTTCATAATAACCCACAACCCTTGCAGCACTGCCAGTGGAGTTCCCAGCTGTAAGCAGCTGCAGAATTGGAACAATGTAGGTAACTATGCTGAAAACTAATATATATTTAGCAATTGCACTGGTGATGTTGAAGCTGTGGCCCTTCGGATATTGCCGATACACAGCTCTCATTATTCCTGACCGTTGGCTAGGGTGTAATGGGAGTTGAAGTCAAACAATATCTAGAGGGCCACAGAGTCCCCATCCATGGGTTACACTGAATTGAGTGACAAAACACTTTGGTTTAGCTGTTCGTGAGCTGCTGAAATGCCTTTAGCAGTTCTGAAGGGCAGCAACCAAGAAATCTCTCTGCAGCAGTCTGAATTTGACAAAGGTAAGCATAAGATGGTGCTCTTGATTGACTTTTTAGAAATTGTAATGGGACATAGGAGTGAAATCTGTCTCTCAACAGGGGCCATTTGGGGTTATAGCCAGCACCTTTATTTAAACCTTGGTGATATAGCAGGTATATTTTTGATGTAGATGAATTATGCATCTGGTGATCTGCCACAATATCCATTCACAAGTGGATATTCACAAGATTACAAATGCATAATGAACAGTACCCACAAAATATGCTGATCTCTAGTGATAACGGAAGGCCATTTTTCTCTGTCTCTCACAAGTTTTGCAAACCACCATTTGTTTCAAAGTGCCAAGTCACTAAACAAGGTAAGGTTTGGGACCACAGGGTAAAGGGTGACTAACAATTTGTAACAACAACAACAACAACAACAACAACAACAACAACAACAACAACACCCTGGGTAAGCTCTAGAGTCTAAGGCATCAGGATAGGGGTCAGATGGAAGAACTGGGTGTTGCCAGTATACAGTACAGGCAAATGGCAAGTATCCATGCTATCTAGCCCAGTGGCCTCAATGAATGAATATGGGATGGAATGAAGACCTTGATGACCTCAGCAGAGGGATTAATGAGCAACTGACTCATCAATATTTTGAGGGGTGTTGCTTGCAGCTAGAAATAGGAGAACAGTTACCTGGACACCTGCCAGATCTTGTAATAATGTCATCAGTGCATGTGGCACCTTCATCGTGTAGTTTCTGTCATATGCTGAAGATGTGTCTCTTCGCTGTGTTGACAACTAAGACACATGTTTTCAGGACCTACCCATTTCCTGTGACTGTAAATTGTTTTTTTTAAATAGATTTTACATTGTTGTAACTTGTCCTGGGACCTGATGGTGAAGGACAGGTAATAAATTGAATAATAATAATAATAATAATAATAATAATAATAATAATACAGTGTGATAATACAGTGTGTAGACCCAATAATATGTGTGTTGACCCAATTTTGGGATTGGTAATAGTGAAACTATTCACATCAATGAACTGTAGCAGGGATGCAGAACAATATTAGCAGAGTCTGAAGCAGTGGGAAAGTTTGCACAAGAATTTCCAGTGCTCTGGGGAATATTTTAACAAGTCACATGAATTGACTAGACTAGAGGGAAAATCAAGGTTGGAAGAGAACACAGCATTTTAGGATAATGAACTTGTGCTACCAAGACCTCTTGTCCTTACATATGATTTGGGAAAGTGTGATGTCTTGAAGATGACTCACGGAATATGGATTTTGAATAATCTTTAAGTAGTTTCTCACAGACGTAAAATACATTTTCATCAGGAAAAGGGACACAGAGGCAGATGTAATCATCATGATTAGGAGCTGCTGCTTCTTCTTCTTCTTCTTCTTCTTCTTCTTCTTCTTCTTCTTCTTCTCACCACCAAGTTCTACTAGAGCTCATTAAACTGTGATGAGCAGACCAACAAGGATGTCGCTGCAGCAGAAGAATAATGCTCTGCTTGTTAAAGGGGGGGGGACATGGCAGTTAATAAACCCACATTAAAAAGCAAGTTTTGTTCCAATGGCTCTCAACATTCAGTCAAGTATATTTTGTTAAAAAAATCAACTGCTGATTCCTGTTGGAAAAAATATATACAAATGCTGCTTTGAAGAGAGGATTATGCAGGATTCAACTTGTTTTGTTAATTAATTTTCCCTACGTAACAGCAGAAAATCACTGGTAGGGAACTTTTAGTAAACTAAGAGCACAGACCATTAAGATTGGATTAAATTTAGATTTTAAACCCACATGATTCTCGGTCTGCCTCCCTCCTCTTCTGCATCATGTTGACTCACAATTTTTTTTAAAAAAATCCCTTCCAGGAGTGAATAGCCAAGAACAAAAGCAACATCCCCCCCTTTTCTTGGTTCCTTGTTCTTTACAATGAAACGTATAAATTGACAAGATGGACATGATGTACATATAAAATGGCAGTAGGTCATTTAGTGCCATTGCACATATTTCAAACTATGACCTTGTAATTAATAAAACCGGCTTGCACCTGATTTTGAGCTGCTGTTATTTGGATTAATTAAGAAAATGAAAACAAACCTTTGGACCAGAAAATGGCATCCTACTGAAAGATTAGGAGCATTCACTGAAGATTAATATGGGATGGAAAGCGAAGTTCCTACAGAGAACAAAAATGAGGATATTTTCAATCAAAATTCTCCCATAAACCAGATAGTCTTTGTGAATGTACTAACAATGCCATCTTATTACTTGTCTCACTAGCAAATCAGTGGTTCATGAGCTACAGCAACACCAGTGATTCTTTCCCATTATGGTGGTGTGCCTGGGTGGTGTCAGGCCGCTGTAATAATAATAAAATTTTATTTATATCCCGCCCTCCCCAGCCAAAGCCAGGCTTAGAGCGGCTAACAACAGTAAAAGTAACACAGTTTACATAAGAAACTTGCATGGCTGCTTGCCAAGAACATACAAAGACAAGGAAAAGTTTCTTACCATCCGCTTTTTATTCAATATTTACAGAGAGAGGCTTGGCCATTCCTCTGATTTAGAAGTTTTTTGTTTGTTTGTTTCATTTGCTTAACAAACAAAACAAAACAAAACAAAACAAAACAAAACAAAACAAAACAATACCCCAACTAGTTTTCAATGAACGGCTTACAATAAAAAACACATAGCAATAATTCATTTACAAGACAACAATATAAACAATTTCAGTGCAGCAGACAAGAAAATGATAAAAAAACTCTATATGTAAAAATTATATGAAATAAAATGTTTATATGTAAAATATGTAATAAAATGAAATAAATAAATGAAACGCACAATAAAATTGCATGAACTTTTTCCCCATGGAGAGAGCAGGATTATACCCTTCTGACAACAATGGACCTGCTAGCAATGCCTTGTGGTAGCCATGGATTCAGCCTCAATGTGAAAGGCGGGCTATGTGTGATGTAAACAGAGTACAAATGGCAGCATGTATGGGTGTGCAAGAGTCCACAGTCATCAACACCACATATGGAGAGGACATATTGTGGCTAGTGTGTGAACGGGCCTTAAAATCCAACAATGACAGATCATATGGCAGGCAATCTATGCCACTGTACTGTCCAGACAAGAATATTTTGTGTCTGTTATTTGGGCTGGAAATTGCTAGAAACTCACAAAGTTGCATAATTCCTCGGAAATGGTTTTTTTTTTCATATTTAAATTCTCAAATATGTATGTGCGGCAGCCTCCTTGCAAAGCTAGACAGGAAGTCTGGGGAAGCCCAACATACTGCTCCACACCTATTAGCTGCTCATCTGAGGTATCAGTCCCCTAATAAAAAGACCAGTGTCTGCTCAACTTTTCAAAATTGTATTTATCCAGACAAATATTGATTCTGTGTTTTGACAGGCCTACCTGGAAGGGCGGAAATGAAGTAATCTGCAAATCCGAGTTGACCTGAGAATGTTTGATTGCTCGATTAACAGACGTCTCAAAGGCATTCAAGCAAAGTTAAAGTTATCACCAGTATTCCTGCATGCACTCGACGACATTTTTCCAAAGCAGAACTTTATAAGATGCCAAATGTAAAGCTATGACTCAAATCCTAAAATACGAATAGCTGCTCTCATACACATCAAAGAAAACATATAACCCAGGAAACCTTTGGCTTCCCAAACATTTTCTGTAATTTCAGACACAAATATGACATTTATAGTTTGGCCAAACAAGTATTTCCTAATTAGTAAAGTCAATTACCATTACATATTCCCCACCCCGCCACCCCTCCTGCAAAACCTGGCATTACTGCAAAAAGAAAGGCCGTGTGCAACAGTTATTCCATATCCTGAAACTTCCTGGCACCATGCACATTTCTTTATATGGGGCTGTTGACTGTTTGCTACATGGCAATGGTATTAGTCACCATCACAAGGTTCCATTTTCAGAAGTGGTCTAGAGTTAAAGAATTCATTCCGCTTCCTAAAGAAAACCCCTCACTGACCTAAATCTGTGTGTTGCTATCACCCTGCAACATTAGCCCAAGTTTACTGACAACTGTGGCATTTTCCTTTGAGATGTCATACTGTATATACCTACCTACAGCCAAGTAGAGCTCGGGTGAAAAAGTTATAAGAGAGCATGTGTGTTTATTCAGCTGGTGGGAAACTGAAAGCAGGACTCAATGATTAATCATATAAAGATTGGAATGATGGGTGGCTGGATAAAAAGGTAGTTTGAAACAAATGGTTTGAAATCACACAGAAGAATAATTGGTTTCTCTGCCTGCTATTACCAGTGCCTGTAGGTGGAGAAAAACAATCTGGCAAAGGCTGTTCGTTGATAGAAATCTAAAATTTCTATTATAAGTCAAGCATAAAGCAAGCAAAGAATTTATTGCGTATGGCTTGGGTCCAGATTCGCCATGTGTGGAACTCTGTTGATGGGACTAGGGCTGGTGTTGAGGCTCAGTATCGTTGCCCAACCCGCAGTCGGGAACCCGCTGAGAAGAACTCCTTTGACTTGCCCCTCCTCTTCCCCACTGCATTATGCTTGTTCACCTGGCTCTTGCTCTGGGCTGTAGTGGAAAGATAAAACTGCCACTGCCTGTGCTCCCATTGACTCTATCTGAGAAGTAAGCAGGTGGTAGCAACACTGAGGCCAATGAACAGCAGCAGCTGCCAACAATGGCAGCAAGGAAGTAGCCTCACTGCCAACTCTTGGCAGACGATGGGGAAAGTGATTTTCACCAATTTCTCTTTTCCTCCATACTTCCCCAAATCTGAAGCTCTGGAGGTGGAATGGAGGACTGCGGAGGGAAGAGGAGATTGGTGAATATCCCCTTTCTTCTTCCTTCTCCAATGCAGCTGCATAGCGTGGGTTGCCAGTGCCCGGGGATGCATGGAGGGAGGGAAACAGAAAGAGTATGCATGCACATTCAACTGCCTAACAGCATCTGCTGCAGATCAGAGCTGCAGAGATAAGAAAAGAAGAGTTGTTTCATTGTGTGCAGAGCTTGCTTCCTGGTTCGCATGGAACTGCTTCAATAGGAGTGTCTGCTGCATCTCAGTGCCTTCTTCCATTTGATGAGCAGCAAATCTGTCTCCAGCCTTTTACATGGATGGATGGATGGTTGAATGGATAGCTAGACAGATTTATGGCTATGTATCACACCTTGTCCAAAGCCATTTTTTCCAGTTCCCACAGCTTAACATGTAAGCCCATGGCCATTTCCTCACATTTAAGTGCTATTACTTCCAATTATCCATTTTTCTAATGTACGTTTTCTTTTTAATAAAAAAAAATATTGCTTTCTTTATATTTTTCCGAAAGTAAAGTAAAGCATAGACAAATCCAGGCACAAGCAGTTATAAAGGACACTATTTTAAAATGTACATGGAGGCGGGGGGCTACATTTGTTTAGCTGATGCTAAATGTCTGTGGTGGCATCATGGTTGCTTGTACTAAACACTTCCTTGCTAGAGTCTCAAGGTTAGGCTGTAAAAAGAGTCTTCAGGGTCTTCTCATTTTCCTACCCAAAGGAAAGCATGGCGTGGATTCAATTTATTCACCAAACAGTCTTTCGGAAATTGTTGTTGTTTAGTCGTTTAGTCGTATCTGACTCTTCGTGACCCCATGGACCAGAGCACGCCAGGCACTCCTGTCTTCCACTGCCTCCCGCAGTTTGGTCAAACTCATGCTGGTAGCTTCGAGAACACTGTCCAACCATCTCATCCTCTTTCGTCCCCTTTTCCTTGTGCCCTCCATCTTTCCCAGCATCGGGGTCTTTTCCAAGGAGTCTTCTCTTCTCATGAGGTGTCCAAAGTCTTGGAGCCTCAGCTTCACGATCTGTCCTTCCAGTGAGCACTCAGGGCTGATTTCCTTAATAATGGAGAGGTTGGATCTTCTTGCAGTCCATGGGACTCTCAAGAGTCTCCTCCAGCACCATAATTCAAAAGCATCAATTCAGCCTTCTTTTTCGGAAATTAGGAACCATCAATCCTTTGTTCATGGATGGCTTGGTTTCAGGGGTGCCATCTCCTTCTCAGGATTGTGGGTGCCTGCCACCACAATGCAGATGTGTGACATCACAGGCACACACCTCTTCCTCCTCCTATCCACAGCCAGCATGTCTGAGCCGCCCCCTCAGGAAAAAGGTGCCTTGTTTGCTGGCTGTGAAGGGCGGAGCTGAACTGCTTCTCTCTCGGAGGCAGCATCACTGCCGCCAGCCAGCTTTTCTCATTGACTTTGTGGGTGCCCTGCCCCCACAATTATATTATTGTGGGTGCCCAAGCACCTGCAGCCTCCTGGAGTTGGCTCCTATGCTTGGTTTCACCCCAGAATGTTCCTTCCCTTTCTCTCTGTTGTACCATATTTAAAAGCAAGCAAGCAAAATGGAACTAAATCCTTCTTCTATTGGTTTTTTGCAAGCAGAAGGACACTCCACTTCAGACTGCTTAACAGGCTGTATTAGCACTGGACCAAATCACATCACTTGCTAATGATGTCAGCAGGATCTTTCTCTGCTGGATGATAGCCGAGTTTTTTTCATTATTTTTTTTGCAGGCTCTTGTGAGCTCATTTTTCCAGGATTTGAATTTCCAGACAAATACTCTGTCCAGCTCCATTCCTAATGTCATCATCTTATACTTTTGAGAAATAAAGTTCGGGCCAAGGACACATTCTTCATTATCTTCAAGGGAATCCATTTTGCCTGTCTGCACATAAATCTGAGCAGCTCCATTAACTTGTGCCTGGGCTTACATGATGACTCTTGTTCATGTTTCTCGTTCTGGATGGGAAGCTGCAGCAATCGGTCCCTCACTGGTGTTCTTCTAGCTGAATATATATATATATATACACACACACACATATATATATATATATATATATGCCAAATGTGCTATCATAAGTAGGGACAGACAACCTGTCAATTTTGGTTTTCCTCAGTTACTCATTTTCCTAGTCACAAATTCAGTCCTCCACATTGCTGAAGTAATTCGCAACTTTAATTTTTGAAGATCCTTGCGAAAATTCACCAGTATGAATTTCTCCTAATATATACATTTTTGTATTCAGTTTTCATTAATATATATATTTTTGCAAGCACATTTAGCTCATATAATACATGTTATTTCCACTAATGTATGCATTTGTAGATGTGCTTTCCCTCAAATATTTGCATTTCTTTTTTACACCTTGTTTGGTTTGGCAACTTTAGCACAAAAAAGAGAAGTGTTAATTTCAAATGATAATTGTGTTCCAGTCCCTGTACTGATTCAAAACATGTAAATTAAGTAGTTTCAAATTAATACGCAAATAAAATTACATTTCTCCCTCATCCCTAAGACAGGAAGGGAAATAGTTTCCAAATGCTCAGAGGCAGCCATTGCTAAGTCCTTGCCAAGAAAAGGATGTGGAAGACCATATTTCTTAAAAATATCTATCTGCTGTTTTTATAGTCCTGCTGGAAGCTTCTCATGAAGACAGCTAGCATGACTGAGATATCCAGTACACACAAAGGACTGTGTTTAGACAGAGGAAAAATAACAATGATAGGGCTGCTCCCCTGGAAATTATTTCAAATGGCATGATCTGCAAACCTCCACTCTTATATTTAAGCTACTTCAGTTTACTACAAGATTGAGAAAGCTGTTGCCCTCCAGATATTGCAGGACTACAGCGCTCATCATCCCTGGCCATTGGTCATGCAAGCTGGGGCTGATAGGAGTTGTAGTCCAGCAACATCTAGAGGACCACTAGTTCCCCACCCCTGGTTTGCAGTTAACTATTGTAAAGTACAAGTAGGCCAGCTCAGCACTTCCAGTGTGGTGTAGTGGTTAAGAGTGGTAGTCTCGTAATCTGGTGAACCGGGTTCGCTTCCCCGCTCCTCCACATGCAGCTGCTGCTGGGTGACCTTGGGCTAGTCACACTTCTCTGAAGTCTCTCAGCCCCACTCACCTCACAGAGTGTGTGTTGTGGGGGAGGAAGGGAAAGGAGAATGTAAGCAGCTTTGAGACTCCTTCGGGTAGTGATAAAGCGGGATATCAAATCCAAACAACTCTTCTTCTTCTTCTTCTTCTTCTTCTTCTTCTTCTTCTTCTTCTTCTTCTTCTTCTTCTTCTGTCATTCTGGACATCTGTCAGATGTGGTCATCTGCTAGTCTGCAACAGGCAATAAGAATGATAGTGATTAAATGGCCCAGGTGATGAGAAACCCAGAAAACTGCTACCAGCCAAGTAATTGGTAATAGTGTGCGGGATCAACATATAGTCTGCCTTGATATGGCACAGGTTGCTGTGTTCTTAATTACCATGAGGTCCAGCGAATCCAAATGGGATGCAGAATTCAGACTTTATGGATCAAAAGACTATTCTGTCCCACAGTTACAGCTGTTCGAGGAATTTGATTTATGAGAGAGTAGCTCTTCTACTTCTCCAAATCTTGTGATACACTTCTCAGTTCAAACATACAAAAATGCCTCAGAATATGTATTTTTAGGACAATATTAAATATATATTGAAAGATAGCCACAGCAGACCCTGGGGCCTTCCAATGGTTTGACTTTACCCCTGATAGCACACTCCTTCATTGTCTTTTGAGGCAGACCGGTGCCAACATGCCTACCCTGAAATACATTCTATATGTTTGTGTTGATTGTCTTTTTATGGCAGGTTATTGTAGAAAAGGAATGGGATGTATTTATGAATGAACAGAAACCAAATTGACATGGACCAGAAAAAGACCAATCTCTCCATCCCTAAACAATGACTGTGTGTGTGTGTGTGTGTGTGTGTGTGTTTCATTGTGACTGTTTAATGGCATTCAGCTGGCTTAGTTCTTTAATTAAAATGTCACTCTATTCATAGATGCCTTTTCCCAAGGACAGCATGTCATAACAGACTGACAAGCAAAGCACAAGGCGAGGGAAAGCCGCTGAAACACACATGGAATCTGACAGTAAACAATTATGTCCAATAATGTTTTTCTAAGAACTAACTATTCTGTCACTGTAAAAATATTACAAACAAAATCTAAGCTGACTGGCTGTGGGTCAGGTATAGGTCTTGAATGCCTCCTTCAGGCTATGGAAAAATGATGAAAACAATGTCCAGATGTGAAGTGGAGCAGTAGTTTCCCCATACTCAACTTGTTGCCCATGTGCTGCTTAACATTATATGAATAGGGATCTCAATATGACAAGGCGGCATGTGTATGTGTGGCGGGGGTGGGGCTCTCTTGAATGGTCATTTGCCTTGCATAGGTACATGCTGTTGCTATTTGGTGTGAATTATGTGAGGGCAGAGGTTGGTTCTCCTACAATTGTGATGTGGGTCACATTTGTCTCAGAAGAGGCTGAAAAGTATGCACTTAGTATGCATATTGTGCTTTTGATCTTCAAAGGGTTTGCAGAAAAGCGGAACCCTGCAACACATATCTTCTTAAAATAGATTAGATGTGATTAGTCGATAGTTTATGAACAGCTATGAAAATTGGTTTGGCCCAGAGTTCCTTGTACAAAGAAGTAGGTTACATACATGTAGTTGCACATGAGAATCTTTGAAGTCTGTTTGGTTTGTAGTCTTGATTCGGCATATAGGGCATCAATCAAAAGGGCCATGCACAGAAAGATGATCTGTATGTTAAAGTTTATTTCAGGGACAAAATGTATCCTGGCTAAATGTGGGAAGTGTGGGACTTTGGAAGGTATTCAGACAGTTAAAATGTCATTTTTTTAACCGTGCAGTTCTACAGATGTTTGCTTAGAGTAAGTCCCATTGAATTAAGTGGCACTTACACCCAGGAAAGTATATTTAGAATTTCATCTTAACATAGCAATCGGAACTACCTTAGAGTTTAATGGAGTGGGAGTTGGATTTGAAGAAGGTATTCCTCCATGATGCAGACCTCCCTCTTCTGCCTGCTGAACGTGGTAGAATCTGCCAACAGGAACCCTGAAATGGGTTCTGGGCAGCGCTGGCCTAAGACATTTTGGCCCCAGAGGTGGACCTCTAAATTGCCCCCCCCCCCATGCAAGGGAAGAAGGGGTGAAGGAATATCTACATTAGAACAAGTGAGGGGAGGAGAGAAAGATCAACATCAGGATCTGCTGTCCTGGTGGATGCTGCCATCTAAGGCAATTGCCTCACTTTGCCTCATGAGTGAGCCATCCCTGGTTCTCGGACAGGGAAGGGGGGGGGAGCTGAGCCTGGCATTAATGCCATCACACAACACCATCAGGCTCCATTTGGGCTCAGTTGCTGCTCAGTTGCCATGAAGTTCACTGGGTGACTGTTATGGACTGAAGTTCCCACCCTGGGCCAGCAGGGGGATACTGTAGATAGTTTTCACTCAGGTCCATATATGCAAATAAGGGATTGAAAGTGACGTTCAGTGATTGGATAGTTACAGAAAATGGTTACTGTTGCGTTCTAGTGGAGCTCTATATAAGCAGGCTGGCTGAACCCTTCAGGTCAGTTCTGTTCTGGCCTGTGAATAAACAAGAGCTGTTTGAAGAATCACTGTGTCGTCTGATATGTTCACCCACAACTTAACAGTGACCATGGGCTAGTCCCTGCTAGTCCTGGCCAGCATGCTTGATTGCAGATATGGCAGTGGCTCCAGTCTTCTGCAGCTTAGTTACTTCATTACTTTAGACTTTTAGCGTTCTAACCTCCAAACCTCAGGGAGGCTAATAGCATTTTTTAAATATAAAATAAAATCAGCACAAACAGAAATACCAGATAATTCCCAATTACCAGCTACTTTCAAAATGCACATTGCTTTTAGTGAGACAAGAGTCTCCCCCCTCCCATAAGTAAAACAACACGTGCAATTATTCGAGAAGCTCAAAACCAGCCAGAAAACGACAGCAACAAACTGCTGGGCTATTGTCAAAGGGTCATAATAGGATTGGAGCAGAACACAGAATAAAGCTAAAAATATATCATAGTATATTGTGGAAATGTCAGAAGCAAGCACAACTGTTCTTGTGGGACTTCCATTAGCGTATGTCCTATAACAGAATAATCTGTGGTGTGATTTGTAGTCTTCTTGAAGCAGTCTGGGAACATCTCTCTGTTGTCTCATGATCTAACCCTCATGCAAGGAAAAGGAGCTACAGTAGGAGGTGGCATGTCTGTGGAGCCACTTCGTTGCCAAACAGATGCCAACTCTGATCTCCTGACAGGAGGCAAGGTAGGGAGTGGAAGAGGAGGACGTTGCAAGGCCTCTCTTCCCCCCTCACCTAGCCTAAGAGGTTATCTGTGGCAACACCAGCCTTTCCATTAGGCAGAGTGAGGCAACTTCCTCAGGTGGCTGATGATGGTCATCAGCCTCCTGGGTACCCCATTGGTTAAATGCTTATATTTTTCTAAGTAATATTGTGTGCATTTTTATCAGCAAGATGCAGCTCTCTGCCGCATCCGAATTAAATAGCTCTATTGTGATGATAATACTGGAGATGAAAGTGAACATCAAGAAAGAACGAGTCACCCCACCATGAAGGAAAGCCATTGTTTTTGTTCTGCTGAGCACAAAGGGAGTGAGTGCACTTGAATATCAATGGTAAATACTTGAAAGTTAAGTGTTCTTCCCAGGACATTCCTTTCCATTTTATTTTTGGTCCAAGTTTATGAAGATGTCTTGAAGGGATAAATCAAACCCAATGCAAACAGATCTGAAATCAGACATGAAGTGGAGCTCCCCTCTCCTTTTCAGGACTGAAGTCACTCAAGTACATCTTAAATGTCTTGTGCTTTGCTAAAAATAACTCAAAAGGAGTTCAGCAATTTAACTTGGAACTCTGGGTTGAGAATAATATACGACTCTCCCACTGTATAGAATGTGTTTACGAAGCCTATGATGAGCTCTCTTATTGAACCTCTGGTTATTCAATATGTAGTATTATAAACCACATTTCTACCCCACTATTCTTTCTATAATAAATTTTTATTGAAGCTTTATCATAATTCAAGAAACTAATCTAAATAAAAACAAAAAGAGAAAGAGAAAAAAACCAAAGGAAACCAAAATCTATTACACTCTTCTGAGTGGCACCTCTGCTGAACACGCCCCCCCCCCCAAGTAGAAAAGGTGTTTTATGCTCCACCAACTTACACCATTAAGAGTCTCATGCTCTACCTACTTACACCAAGTCAGATCATTGGCCCATCGAGCTCAGCACTGTCTACATTGATTGGCCGTGGCGGCTGGGATAGCTCAGTTGGGCGAATATACGACTCTTACTCTCAAGGTTGTGGGTTTGAACCCCACGTTGGGCAACAGATTTCTGAATTGCAGGGGGTGGCACCAGATGATTCTCATGGTCCCTTCCAGTTCTACAACTCTATGATCAATAAATAAAATGAATAATTTTTGGATATTTTTTGTTCGTCACAGAAATAAAAAACCTTGTTGTGTACGCCTGCCCCTGCCATATCTTCTCCTATTTATCCTGCTTCTGCAGCCCAAGAGGTCTCGTTATTTTGTACCCTCATCATTTCCCACCTCCTCACCCATGATGACACTGTCCCCCTGAGTCCTTGTACTGACTCTCCCTTCCTCATGTTGTCCTCAGCCTGAAGTCACTGGCGCACAGGAACCATGTTCAGTTTTGTTCTCATTCGTGTTTTATTTGCCGCCCACTTTCCTCCCCAAAGAGGCCCCTCTTTCTTGGCCTTTGACAGTTAAGGTCTTTTGTCTTGTGTGACCCACCTCTTTTGTTGAACCAATACTGTTCTGTTTTGGTTGGAAAAGTTTGAATGGTAACTGTTTTGCTTCTTTCTTACAACTGTATGATGATATTATTGTAACCCGCTGTGAGACCATATGGTGAAGGATTACTAAGAAATCTTTGAAATAAATAAATCCAAAGTTAATAAATTTGGTATTTATTAATTAACATAATTTATAATAGCTGCATATGTTCTATGGGCGGCTCACAGAACAAATACAGTTAAAACACAATATGAAACAATAAAAGCTATCAAAAGCTAAACGCCCAATGAAACAATAATATTGAGATCCAAAGCTACACTTCTGTGTGTTAGTGATTCCACTGCAGCCCGCATTTTTGCTAAGCTTGTACCTTTATGTTTATAGACATATTACCAGAAAGACATAAAGGAGTGTTGGAATCATGCTGTCAGCCCTTGGTGTAGGAAACACTGTATAAAATTACACAAAGTGTCATTCCCGCAAAATCTTTTAGGCTATTGCTTTGTTAGAATCTTGTATTTGTTCCTGCTCTTGGTCTACACTTTGTTTTCCTTTTGGCTTATTTTCCTTCCATTCTGTGCAAAGGTCCTCGAAGATCCTTGGGTTGATAGTGTGATAAGTTCAGACATCTTACTCTTTAAAATGTGTAGGATGATCCTGAAGTGCTGACACCAGCATGTTTTAGAAGCTGAAACAAAAGACAGTGTGTTTTGGACTGAGTCATAATTATATTAGCAGAGGTCTGACAGCAGACACAGGTTATATATTCCATTAGTACATTCAGTCATGTACTTTGCTATCTACAAACAAAAGGCACCAGTCGTTCTATTATAATGAGCCCTAAACTTCTCCCTGTTTGTTACCAGTGATTTTTTAAAACAAAACCTGTGAAGAACCAAAAGTTTCTGTTTTTACTAAAACTGAATGTGCGCTTAATTGGCGATGGTATTTTGAAATAACAGTATTTCCCTATCCTGTGGTCACCTATGTAACAAATGATAATGTTTTTCTTTTTCTTCATGAGACAAACACAAGCACCTATTTTGCTCTTGACATTAAAGCTGCTATATCTTTTCACTTCTAATTGGGGATGTGTTGCTTGGGGGGGGGGAATCCAAAAAAACAAAGCCAAATGCTGGAAGCTTCTTTACTCTGAGCTGAAACTGAAGTGGAACTTGGTTTTTCTTCAAACACTCCAACCCACCTTGTCCTTCCTATTACTCCTTGCTCCCTTTTATGCCTTGACTCACAACCCTACCTATGCAAATTACCCATATATCCCTTTATCTAAGAAGAACCAACTCCTGCAAATATATTTAAGCATATAACTGCAATTGACAACCAATCCAGAATCATCAACGTTGTAATTTAACTATTGTCCCCTGCTCTATTGAAACTGTTGAGCAGCAGATGTTCTGGTTGGCGACTATGTGCAAGAGACCAGACATCAGTAGATGCATCATAATCAGCAGGGCCCAGGTGTGTAGCCTGTCTTATGTGGCCATTTGTGGCCGAATCATAATGGGTAGGAACCAGATGCTAGGCACTTCATAGCCAGCCATCTGATAATTCATAGTGTACTTTCCTATCCTTTACTTTGAGAGGTAAAGTGAACCTTGGTTCTTTTTTCAGCAGGATGCTCAGTTTTCCAACCCACAGAAGTGAACTGTGTTGTATTTCTGGTGCCTTGGCTACATTATGGTGACCCATATGCTTCCTATATTGTCTGTTGTCCTGTTTGTCTTCTGTCAGAGTGCATTTGGCTTATGCATCTGTTGCCCAGCAACAGTGAACTTGCATTGTAAGTATTCAGCTGGTGACTTGTGTTGTGGCATTTTGTTTAGCTAAATAGATTTGTAAGAAATCTGTGGTGATGGGTTCCTTTTCCATGTCTAATCTTCTAGGCCAGCTGTTTGCAGACTTTGGGATGTATCTGATGTTAATCGTATTCAGACTGGAACCACTGAAATTAATGACTGGTTTAGTATATTGGATATCCTTTTCTGACAGGAAAGTCTCAAATTCTACAGAAGAAAACCTGAGTGCCATTATCTAAGATCAATTCCCTTGGGGTCTTCTTCTCTACTAAAAACTGAAGTAAGAAACTTGAAAGCAGTAACAGAAATAACATGTGGAGTAAAAGGAACTTCAGGCCATTTACTAGAATAATCTGTAATGGTAACAGCATAATAGCAGGTGCCTTTCAAATGGACCATCGATGTCAATTGTCAGCTTCCCCGAGGCTGAATCAGGAAGTGTGATAGACTATAACAGTGGCATGTATGTGGTTGCTATCTTGTCATTAAATTGGCAAGTAACACAATATTTCTACCTGCTTCCAGGACGCCCATAAAAATAACACAGTCATTGCCTGGTTTATACAATCCATTGAAGTGTATCAGTTGTATCAATTTTACTTGTAATTCTGGCGGAACGATGATGAGTATCACAGACCACAAGACCATCATGTAGGAACAATTTGTCTCATATCTGAAAGAAAGGCAATAGGGCTGGATCTACATTATGCATGTGACATGGTCATTTTACTATAAGCAGTGTTGGAACTACTGTTAGGAAATGGCTGTCAGACCATATGTAATGGTCCACATCATAGCCATGGTTGCTATCCGAGGATGACAAATGTGGCCAGGATATCACAATAAAAAGTGAGAATCAAAATGACACCCCCCCAAAAAAAATAAGATTTTAAGAGACATCTAAGGCATGTCACAGTCAACACTTCTCAGTTTGCATGCGGAGGGATGTTCCAGAGAGTTGATGCCACTGTTACTAGGTGTCTATTTGGCAGCCTAAGCATGACAAAGAGGACCTTCTCCAATGACTGTAAAGAGCAGCTGAGTCTGTTTTCATGTAACAGAGGCAACAATGATAATTGTACAGATAAGTGCACATATTATCTCTGTCTCTGATCTCTTCTGACGCTGCATACTGTGTCCCCATTGTGAAAATGTGTGTAGAGAAACAGAAATGGTAAGGACACATCTTTGTAATGCTTGGATGTTCTGCCATGAGTAAATTGACTCTAAATAAGTCATCTTTGGAAGTGCTAGGAAGTTAGAGATGTTACAAGTGCCTGTTCCAAAATGCTTAATGGAAGAGTGCATCTATTGTGTGGAAAGTTTTAAGATGAGACATATCTCTTCAGAGGCACACATTTACAGGACTAGAGTTTGAAATGTGACTATATTTCATGCCTTGCTGGAATTGGTGTGGCCCCTAGAGGTCATCAAGGCCAGTTTGTATGTTACTTACGCCCTTTAACATACAGCAAGTTGTGTATTAGCAAAAGCAGCACAATGTGTGAACTGAGCATTAGTGATTTAAACTATTGTATTCCTATGCCACTTTTCATTCAAATGAATCTCAAAGCAGCTTACAAACAATAAATAACAATAACGTAATGAAACATAATAGAACATCATAAATACAGCATGAATCATATAAAATAATTAACGTATCAATAAAACAATTACAATCTATAAAACACTATTAACAAAATAGCAACTAAAAAAGATCACAACTACAACAGAAATCATATTATATGATTAACAAATCAATTTGGCATTTCTGATTGCACATGTTGTCTTGTCTTTTGACTAGGAGAACCAAAATTCTATCCAGCCTCCATCTTATAACTTGGCTAAGGGTTATAGCTAGGCTGCACAAGTTTCATCTCACTTACACTGGCAAAAGCCAAATGTGTGTTTTATCTGCTGTACAATTAGGACAACATGCCTTTTTGCTTTCAAACTCGGCCTTTCTTTTCTTTAAACACTGCCTTCTGATGTGAACTCTCAAATCAGCTTTGGTGATTTATGACTCGTTGTTCCCTTTAATAAAACTCCCTGCATTGTAAAAGTCCAGGAAAGTTAAATCTTCCATGGTTGCTATAAATTATGAAAAACTTCAAAGAAATCCTAGAGAAAGAAAAGGCATGATATTGTGGTTATAAGGCAACAGGGATGGGTTTCAGAAGACCAAAGCTTTATTTTTGGCTCTGTCGCGTACCACACAATCTTTGGCAAGTTGTTTAAACTCTTTACCCTTATTTCACAGATCAATAAAACTGGGAGGGGAAAGAGGTTTCACCTCACATAGTGTTGAAAGGCTAAGACTGCAAAGTTAAATGCCAGAAGCAATTTTTACAAGCTTTGCTCTGGAGTAGTCACACAGACATCTATTGCATTTTTCTGTTAACTAATTGACTTTCGAGTTACTCTGGCAGGCTTCAGCCGAGATTTATTCAAATTCATGGGAGTTCTACCTTGATGAGATGTGGACTTGCAACTGAAAATTAATTAGTGATTACATCATTTCCCCATTCTTAGGCAAACTGGTTTATACGCCAGATGATTGTGACTCATAGCAATGACTTGCATTGTCCTTTTTTCTTTCTAACATATTCAGACATTTCTCACATAAAGGATCAATAGCTATTTTGCTCACTGAATTCCTAAAATGTTTGATCCACACCATGTCCATATCATAAGATATTCTTGCTTGAAAAGGAAATGTGAACTTGGTCCAAATGGCTCCAGTTCAACACAGGGCACAACATATGTGAAGTTACACATATACGTGAAGTTAACACAAACAATTGGGATCTCACCACTAGTTGTTGAGTGGAGAAAGGGAATGGAAAGCAGAGTTAAGTCCAGCTCCCCTCACCCCCTAAAAGTACAGATATCCTTTTCTGAATTAAGGTCTGTGTCACCTAATGTCAACTAATCTGGGGGGAAATAATCTTTACAAATAAACCAAGGCAACTGGAAATCTTGTTGTTGTTGTTTAGTCGTTTAGTCGTGTCCAACTCTTCGTGACTCCCTGGACCAGAGCATGCCAGGCACTCCTGTCTTCCACTGCCTCCCGCAGTTTGGTCAGACTCATGCTTGTAGCTTCAAGAACACTGTCCAACCATCTCGTCCTCTGTTGTCCCCTTCTCCTTGTGCCCTCAATCTTTCCCAGCATCAGGGTCTTTTCCAGGGAGTCTTCTCTTCTCATGAGGTGGCCAAAGTACTGGAGTCTCAGCTTCAGGATCTGTCCTTCCAGTGAGAACTCAGGGCTGATTTCCTTCAGAATGGATACGTTTGATCTTCTTGCAGTCCATGGGACTCTCAAGAGTCTCCTCCAGCACCATAATTGAAAAGCATCAATTCTTCGGCGATCAGCCTTCTTTGTGCTAACTCCCACCCAAAAGTGGTTACTTAAATGACCTGCAACTCAAGTAGCTGTTAAGGTTCATGTAGAACAGGGATGGCTAACTTATTGCCTTCCAGATATTGTTGGACTCCAACTCCCATCAAGCAGGGCCAGCATGGCCAACGGCCAGAGATGACAGGAGCTGTAGTCCACAACAACAGCCAAAGACCCATAGGCTAGCCATGCTGCATACAGAAGCAGGTTAAACTTAAAGCTATTTAGACCTCAAGACATTTGGAAGTTAACCACCCAGTCAAAAATGAAACATTTTGAACTTCCATCTGATAAATAGTGCCTGGCCAAACTACCAATTCTGCATAACTATTCTAGAATCAGGAACCACCTTTCCTTTAATTCTGATCACCCTAATCAAGACTGGTAGGTCATTTTGGGTCTCCCTTTAAGGCAGTTTTTAAATTGTTCTCAATTTTGTATTTTACATTGTTGTGACACTCACTGAGATATTATAGTGAAGGACGGGTAACAGTAGTAGGAGCAGGAGTAATGCGCAAGGCACACAATGCACTTCTAAAAAGATGATACACTCTTTTTTCCTGAAGCTTATCAATGAAAAACAACAACACCTTTTGTTATCTCAGTGTTGTCATTTAAAAAATGAAAACACGTTAATCACAGCAACTTTACATAGCACTTTCAGCCCAGACTCATTTACTTCCTGCTTGTGGGAAATGATGCTTTGAAAGTATGGAATGAAATCATAACACATAACTTTGCGTCAAAGTTATCAGGGCTATTTATCAAAGGAAGACTGCTCTCTTTTTTCCACAAAACCCTTTATTTAGGGATTTCTGTGATTATTATTTTTTAAATGGTTGTCTTCTTTAAAAAGCAAGCCAATGGGTTTTCCCTTGGTACTATTACCTGCAACAGTTTTGTTCTGAATAATATTTTTCTGAATTACAGACTCTGCTGTGCAAAGGAACACACACACACACACACACACACACACACACACACACAATATCACATGTTTTCAGTATACCTGTGAGGCCAGGATGGATTCTTTAATTCTGGGGTGTCCCCACTCAAATTGGGACTGTTGAGATGCATGCCACAGTCTTAAGTTCTGTATTGATATTTGAATTTCTTCCCCTCCCAGAGTTTGCCTGGCCTCATGTCTGTTCATGTCAGCAGTACATAGATAGACAATGTTGTTTTCAAGGCCTCTTGTGAACTGCCTTAAGTGCTACTGCCTCCTTTTAAGGTAGAAAGAACTGGCAACTGGGAGTTGTGTGTGGAAGGGGAGATAATTTTAATGAAAGAATAAAGCTTAATTTAATACTAAATCATTGGGAAATGATCTTAACCAAGTCAGTATTTGTTTATTTTGGCTAATGTCAGAGATGCAGAATCCATCTTACACGTATAAAATTTAAGAGCCTTTAAAGGCATCAATCACTTCACCTCACGTTTCATGGTGAACTTAGCTAATCCACAGTTTCCAAAACAATGTGCAAACTGAAACACAGTCATCCTTGGAAATCTGCCCTTCTCTGAATTTTCCAGTGCGGTTCTCCCACCGCATAATATGTACAAAAATGAAAATTCTGTTGCTTTCTAATGCTTATTTTATTTTAATATAGCTGTATTATTTTTACCATTTTATTTATTTTATTTTCAACAAGTTCCACAATCTCTCATTTATTGGTTCATTTAGAAAAATATGCATATACCCCTATTCAGAAATAGTATCTGAGCGGTTTACAACAATTATACATGAAACCAAACAGTGAAGCCATATTAAAATGTTAAAATCAGAAATCAGCTAACAGCTATTGAAAGACGTATTGTTTTAATTGTCTGCATAAGCCTGATGGAATAGAAAAGTTTTCAATAGGGGTTTAAAAATCAAAAGTTACGCACATCAATTAAAAACACTATAAAAATGCATTTAAAGTATTTCTGTTATATCAAAAATATAATTAATGAATAATTGTAAATTGTGCTGATAAAGTTTTTTTTATTATCATGATTTTATTTCTCCTGTTACATTGTCTTTCATTACAACCAATATGCTTCTGATAATTAGAATTCTCAGAGTTTGATGATCCTGTCATTGGCCAAGGATAGTTTTGCAGCTTTCCATTTTTTTTAAGCATACATCATTTTTGCTACCACAATCATATCATAAAGGAGGTTAATTCTATATGTTATTAAATGAGACATAATAATAATAATAACAACAACAACAACAACAACAACAATAATAATAATAATAATAATAATAATAATAATAATAATAATTTATTATTTGTACTCTGCCCATTTGGCTGGGTTTCCCCAGCCACTCTAGGCGGCTTCCAACAAAGATTAAAAATACATTAAAATGTCACACATTAAAAACTTCCCTGAACAGAGCTGCCTTCAGAAGTCTTTTAAATGTCAGATAGTTGTTTATCTCATTGACATCTGGTGGGAGGACGTTCCACAGGGCCGGCGCCACTACCGAGAAGGCCCTCTGCCTGGTTCCCTGTAGTTCTGTTTCTCGCAGTGAGGGAACCGCCAGAAGGCCCTTGGTGCTGGACCTCAGTGTCCGGGTAGAACGTTGGGGTGGAGATGCTCCTTCAGGTATACTGAGCTGAGGCCGTTGGGGGGGGCAGTAATGTATTTGTCTATCTATAATAGCAAGCCTTTTCTGGTGCCTCAGGACAGCTAAAAGCACTTAAACGCTATTAGAAATTATAATTCATTTTTTTAAAAAAAACAACAACAGAGAAAGTGCAGCAGATTAAAACAAAAGCACTGGGGGGAAATTTGTCAGAGAAAACAAATGCCTGTATAAATGAGTGGGGAGTGAAATGGATTCAGTATTCATTTAAAAGCAAATCTGCCTATTTCATACTTATCAAAACCAAGATGCAAACCCAAACATAGCCATCCTTCAAAATTCACACTCCTCTGAATTTTGCAATGCAGTTCCCCAGCCACGTAGTGTGTTGAAAAAATGCATATACTAGGATAAAGGATAGCCTAAGTATACATGTACATATTAGGAGAAATTTACATTACAATGCTGATAAATTTTCATGAAGACTTCTTTTAAAAAATCACAGGCAGATATGGAAATAGGCCGAACTGAACTGAAGACTGTAAAAATGAGAAACTGAGAGAAACAAAAAATGACAGATTTGCCTATCCTTAAGCTAACCAGAAAGGTGGCCTACTTGTTTGTATGGCCATGTGGCAAAACTTCAGAGCCTTCTCAGCTAATTTTATATATTGAGAGAGATTGTATCCCGGGAATAGGTCAACATTAAATTCAGTCCATGAGTTCAATATCTGCAGGTTTTACAGATCATTTTTAAATCAAAAGCTTATTTAGATTCTTCAAATGTTTTGGTTTAATAGCTGGAGTAATAATGAGACTTATAAGCTTTTGCACTCTCAGCCCCCCTGTTAACCAAAGCAATTTAATCTGCTTGGACTTTAGTAGTCAGTAATGTACTTCATTCTAAGGTTGATGGTAGCGCAGTCCAGTTTTAAGTATTAAGGATCAAGAAAGGCTTGTTCTGGATTAAAGAGTCACCTGCTATAGATTAGCTATATGACAAAGCATTTCCAAACAGAAGTTATATTAAACTGTTTTTAGCCTCTGCTCGCAGCTGCTGTGATCGTAGCTGGAAAATGTGAATATTCATCAGGAAAACACATCTGCATCACCAACCATGCAGTCACATGGATAAGTGATCCAAGTCACAAAGGTTGACCCTTCTGAAGGCTGAGATAAAGCAAAAGTCAAACAGAAGAGCTGGCAGAGAGCTCTTCTTTTCCATGACTGAAATGACTCTGCATGATGCACACCTTCTGTGCATTGTTCACCTATAGCAGCAGTCTGTGTTGAAAAACCCCAGTAAGATTGGCCCAGTTCATACAGCCCCCCCCCCCCGAGTGGTCCCATGGCCATCACTGTGAAGAGAAAGTAATTTATGAGCTGACTGGGCCTTACAGCATCCAACTGATGATTCACATAAGCTTTTAAAAATGTTCTCATGGAAATCATTGCTGGGAGACAGGGAGAAAGTGGATTGTTCTTCCACAGGGATTTTAACATATAATCACTGGGCTATCAACTCAGGTTTATTCTCCTGGTCTCCCCAGTTCATGTCCCAGGGGCCCTTTAGCTTTGGACACTACTAGAGATAGTGGAAGACCTTTGAAGTTCTTCAGAGTTTAATTTGGCTTTTAAAAAGGAGACATTCATAAACCTTAAGTTCTGCATTGTTCAGACTAAAAAGAGTGTTGGGCCCCATTGCGTTATGGTAGCTACAGTTCTTTCTAGAGTGCCTGTAATACAATATAGGTTCTAAGATGTCCTTAAAAACTATAGTACTCAGGATGTCTTACTAACCTGTGCATATCCAATCAGAGAAACACTTTTCTAAAACGTTTATACAGACTCTCCAAGTATCCCTATTTTTCAGGGACGTCCCTGATTTAGAGAAGCTTTCCTGGTTTCTGATTTGATCCTGGAATGTCCCTCTTTTCCTTAGGATCTCCCTATTTTCATTGGAAAAATGTTGGAGGGTATGGAGTTATCCGACCCCTGAGCTGTCTGTAGGCAATCCCGTATAGCGAAGGGTTTTTTTTAATGTCTAAAGTTTCATTATGTTTTTATATATGTTGGAAGCTGCCCAGTAAGATGTATAGGGTATGAATTGTAAAATTATCATTATGGAATGGGATGTCCCTATTTTCATTGGAGAAATGTCGGACGGTGTGCTTTACAATACAACTGAGCATCATGAGTTGAAGGGATTCATGTTCTGATGCTGGAAAACATAGACTTTGGGGACTACACTATTATCTCTCTATATATACACATTTACCTGTCAAGCTCTTCTCCATCAAGAAGGTTTTTGAAAAATTATTTGAAAACCATGCACATCTTATGTTTTATTTCCCTTCTTCAGCCTTAATTAATCTGGAGGTGAGACATTCAACCTATCTAAGAAGGAATTTAGCTGATGGCAAGTTACCCACAGCCAAAGGCCTTGTGTCTTCTCCATTTTTATGGATGCAACATTCTCTTTCCATGTGCTCTGGATTTAAGCATGGACCTATCAGGTTTCTTTTTTGCCAACTGTTCATCTTTTCTTCAAAAGTACGTTCCCCCTTCTTTGTACTTTCTGTGGATTTCCCCACAAATATCTCAGAATTCAACAGAAAGCCAGGAAGTCTAAGCCACAATTCTCATTTGATTCTTGTAAATTGAAAAATAGAATCAGCTGTTTTTAACAGTACATCTTGATTGGGAGTTAAAATCAAATGGTGAATACTTCTCCTTATCAACAGATCCTTCTCTCTGATTTCATCAATGAAGACGATCAAGAACAGCTGATGGATGGGCCACCTAGATGGCCATGTGTATTACTTCAGTTTTAAAGCATATTTTAATAATGCTTTCCCTTTCCCAGAAGCACACCATTCCGTGCTTTACAGCTGCTTCTGCATTCCTGACATATAGAACAAATACCACAGAGAGAAATAAATAAAATAAATAAACAAACAAACAAACAAAACAAAACAAAACAAAGGTTTACTAGGGCTCATTTTAAAAATGAAATATTCTGAGCATGTACATTTTCACATTTTAATTTCACTTAAATCAAAACACCATCGTGACTACACAAATAAAACGGACTTCGCTTCTGCTACTATACAGATCTACTCATTGTAGAAAAGGACAGTATTTTTTAAAATAACTATAATAAAATAAGCATCAGCAATTATGTACATGACCAGTCACCTGCTCCCTGACTCTTATATATAGTAGTACAGTATGTTTGTCCAAGGTGCATCTGCCACTGTTTGGGTGATCACCTGGGAGCCCCGTGGGTCCATGGACTTGGGCATCAAGGGCTAGCCTGTGCACATTTTACCAGAGTATGTGCATTTTTGCACACAATCCTTGACTGGATTTAGGACTCAGCTACATTAGTAAAGGGACGCGGGTGGCGCTGTGGGCTAAAGCCTCAACGCCTAGGGCTTGCCGATCGAAAGGTCGGCGGTTCGAATCCCCGCGGCGGGGTGCGCTCCCGCTGTTCGGTCCCAGCGCCTGCCCACCTAGCAGTTCGAAAGCACCCCCGGGTGCAAGTAGATAAATAGGTACCGCTTACCAGCGGGAAGGTAAACGGCGTTCCGTGTGCGGCTCTGGCTCGCCAGAGCAGCGATGTCACGCTGGCCACGTGACCCGGAAGTGTCCCCGGACAGCGCTGGCCCCCGGCCAATAAATGTGAGATGGGCGCACAAACCCCACAGTCTGTCAAGACTGGCCCGTTCGGGCAGGGGTACCTTTACCTTTACCTTTACATTAGTAAAGAAAAAGCATTTTATATGGGTTATAACACTGTGACACCAGATAGTGCTGTGGAGTCCCGTCTTTTGTCAACGTGATTTCACACTATGAGGTTTATAACTCGTTTTCCTGAACACATTTTTGATGTGTCTAGATCCAGCCCCAGTTTGAATGCACTGCAAAATTTAGAGAAGTACAAGGATGGCTCCATTTCAGTTCGTGTTTGTTTCAGAAAATGCATGGTACATAAGTCCACATTTAAAGGCAAACTGAATCATATTTCTCCCCAATCTGAAGGGCTACATTGGCTACCCTTGCTCAGGCTTAGAACTCACATTTGATGGGAAATGTACAGTGCAACACAGCTTTTTCTGTGCCCCAGCAATACATCTTCAAAAACACATGCTTCATTATACCTCCTGCACACATCCAGCGATTCTATTCATCTGTTGAATACAGGTGTGCAGCCAACTGGCAGAGCAGACTTGAAGAAAGAAGTGAAGCTTTACCCATATCTAGCTTGCCAGACCACATTCCCATGGGCCAAAGCCATGTTGGCAGCAGAGGGCTAGCCTGTTGTTGGCCTCTGTCTGTCTCAAGAGACAATAGAATGAGCCTCCATGGGTGAAGTAAAACCGCTGTGGTGACATCACTGAAGTGACCTCCCCAGGGTGCAAACCTGGGCATTGTGTATGGCGGTCCTGAGCTGCCCAGACAGCAAGACCACCCTCTTGGCTATACTGATGTGGTTCAAAGGAAAGCAGATGTCAGGAGTCCAGATTCCCAGCTTGATAACGCAGTAAGTGTGGGTAATTAAAAAGGAGGACTTATTGCAAAAACAAACAGGTAGCTCTGGACGGCTATGACAAAGCCGTCGGCATCATTACTCAAGACGACCCTTCTGAAGACTCCTTCTGGCCGCGACAGAAGATGCTGAACTTATGACTCTTACATCTCTTGTTCAGCTTCCTATCTTGAAGCCCTCCCATTCGCCGACTTTTCAGACTTAGTGGATCAGCTCCAATTTCCTCCTGTGCTGAGAGGCTGAGTCTATTCGTGCCTATTTGTGCTTCCTGTGAGCTTTGGTTGTGTTCCTGCCTGCTCTCAGCTACTGCCTTATCAGTCGGTTCGTCAAGGTCAGGAAGAGCCGAAGTCTGCAGCTGCCTGTCTAACATCTAAGCCTCTCTGTTCCTGGTTGCTTTCTGCAGTTGGCTGCAAGTCTTTGCTCGGAGCTGGCTCATTCCTGACACCAGTTTGTCTGCAGGAGTTGCTGGAAGGAGGCATTCAAGGCACCATCCAACTGTCTTAGGGACACCACTCCACATTTATTTAGGATTTACTCCTTAGCCCTTTCTTCTTCCAAAGATGCTCCACAAGGCGGCAGAGCTTTAGGATCAGTTTTCCTTCTCTTAGATGAGCTGCCTTCTCAGGTTGATGAGCCCCATCTGCCCCTCACTTCCCTCTACAGCACATGCAGAAACAGCCTTCTTGACCAAGGGACCCACTATGGTTCTGAACCCAACTCTAATTTGTCAACCTTCCTTGCAGCAACCTGTTCCCCATTGTAAGGGGGGAGACTGCACTGCACATTCTTGTTGGGAGTTACTGCAGACAGCTGTGCACTAGTGCAACGTGGCTTGTGGAAGCAGGGTGTGTTGATTTAACATACTTTGGAACCTTTTAAAAAACATCTCAATGTAAACATGCCCAGAGCACGTCAAAAATCAACAACTCTTGAACCAAAGCCAGGGTTTCTGGGGTGTATTAGAAAGAAATATCCTCTGTAATTACTTCAAGGCATAGAAAATCCATCATAGCCCAGTTATATTATCACAGTGACTAGTTAGCCGCAATTAAGAGCTTCTTACTTATTTCTAATTAAGAGTTTTCTTCACTTTTAGCTGGGCTTCGTGATGCCATTGTTCCTTTTAATGCAGATATGTTTCTCCCCAACCCCCTTCTCCTTGGAATAACTTAACAGCTTGTAATATATTTCCCGAGCTGAGTTCCCTCAACTAGCAAAAGTTTCTTCTTTCCCCTACAAGATGGTTGTCAGCAATAATCAGAACTAGAATAAAAATTGAATCCTGAATTAATTTGAATTGTAGTGCCAAATGTCAACAGTTGGTAAAATCAAAATATCTGAAAAATATGGAAGTTGGAAAAACAGATACTGACACTGCTTCCCAGGGCAGACAAAAACTTGGATCTATAAAGGAGCAACTGAGGTCTGGATGCATAAATCATTTGGCTTCAGTGGGAGAAATGGGCCAATTAACAATTTAAGGCAATTAAAGCATTTGGTTTTTTTTTAAAAAAGCTTACTGTTTATAATTATGGAAAATATTCTGCTTTCTGTGGAGCATTAATTTTTGTTCAAGTTATGTTCCTTTTATTTCAGTGACCATTTCTGTATATAAGGACTTTTCCAATATAAGCAACACCCTAGAAAGATTAATTGCTACCTTTGAATAAATATTGTGTGTGAAATATAGTAGTAGCAGTAGTAAAAGTAGTAATTTATTATTTATATGCTGCCCACCTGGCTAGGTTGTTCCAGCCACTCTGGGCCACTTCCAACAAATTAAAACATTAAACAAAATAAAGCCATCAAACATTAAAACTTCCTGTACCGGGCTGCCTTCAAACGTCTACTAAACGTCAGATAGTTGTTTATCTCTTTGACATCTGATGGGAGGGTATTCCACAGAGCAGGCACAACTACCAAGAAGGCCCTCTGCCTGGTTCCCTGTAATCTCACTTCTCACAATGAGGAAACTGCTAGAAGGCCCTTGGAGCTGGATCTCTGTGTCTGGGCTGACAATGGGGGTGGAGATGCTCCTTCAGGTATATAGGGCAAGAAGCAGATCACTGTTCATTGCTCAGATTTTTCTGCAACCAGGCCTGGGATCATTTTAAAACAGGGATGGAAAAATGCATCAATTTTATTTTATTTTTCTGCATTTCTCATTTTTCCAGTCGTAAGTTCAACTCTTGACATTTCTTCAAAGTTTCTGAATTCTTCTTTTAAAAGTCCTTGTGAAAATTGATCAGCATTTCCCTCTATAATACATATTTATGCAAAGCAATTTATGCAAAGCAGGCAAAGAAGAAAAGTCTTCCCCCTAAAAAAAGCTAAAGAAAGGTCCACAAGTTCCCATACCTCTTTTTCTAGAAAAAAAGAGCCCTGGATCTTTTTACTAAAATATGCATATTGTAATGATTTCATTTATATATGCCAAAATAGCTTCTAAGCTGTTTGCAACCATAAAATCAATCCATTTAAAAAAATGTAAACCATAAAATCACTTGTTCAGTTTGGAAAAATTCTTGCCTAAACTTGTATGTCAGCAGAATGCCAATGCATTCTGCCAACACAGAGGGGGCATTTTATATTTCAGCAAGGCCCACCTCCATGTCACCACAAGCTGATATTTATCAGGCTTTGGCAAAGCTAACCATTAACTGACCATTGTGTCTTTACTGGGCAGTGAAGAGGAAGACATTGTTTCAGGTAACCTGGTCCTGAGTTACTTAGGGCTTTGTGTGTAAGTAGCAGAACCTTAAAAGTGGCTTGGTGGCTAATAAGCAGTCAGTACAGATCCCTTGAGGGGATGCGGGTGGCACTGTGGTGTAAACCACTGGGCCTTGGGCTTGCCGATCGGAAGGTCAGTGGTTCAAATCCCCACAACAGGGTGAGCGCCCGTTGCTCGGTCCCTGCTCCTGCCCACCTAGCAGTTCGAAAGCACACAGTGCAAGTAGATAAATAGGTACCACTCCGGCGGGAAGGTAAACGGCATTTCCATGTGCTACTCTGGTTTCACCAGAAGCAGCTTAGTCATGCTGGCCACATGACCCGGAAAAACTGTCTGCAGACAAACGTCAGCTCCCTCGGCCAGTAAAGCGAGATGAGCGCCACAACCCCAGAGTCGTTCGCGACTGGACTTAACTGTCAGGGGTCTCTTTACCTTTACAGATTCCTTGGCAGTGCTGTGATGTGTGTCTTTTAAGAAGCTGCTCTCTACCCATGCCATGGTGTTCAGTCAGCAAGAGGCATTATAAGTACACAACATACTTATGAGGACGGAACAACACGATGAAGGAGAGAAAGGTTTGCTACCTGGAATTTCACTAACGATCTTAATGCCTTCTCCAGAGCTATTTTGGCTGCATGCTGGAAAGCAATGCTTATGGATCACAGGGGATCTGGTTACTATTTCGGCTACGCAACAGAAAAGAGGAAATGTGTGTCAAAAGTTCAGCCACAAGGTGGAGGACTTTAATGTTGTTGTGGGTTTCTTCTTCTCGTTGCTTGCCTTCTCATTGCTAGGACTACTTGCTTTTACATTAACGTAAAAGTGAAGTTGTAAAATAACCAGGCAAAGACCTGAAATTAAAAATTATACTCTACCACTACACTGAGAAACATCTGAAGAAGAATAGTGTCCAGATTAGTGTCTCTGTGTGTACATGTTGCACATCCTAAATATATGAATACATATTTCAATAATTTTTGGCAAAGTTTCATTATTGAGAATAAGTAGATATAATATGTATATCCAAATGACATGGATAGATAGAATTTATTTTGAGGGGGACTGTATTATTAAGCATTATTTTGCTTGTAATTATAGAACAATTAATATTAACCTTCCCTGGATGTCTGCTTTAAGCTAGTCTATTTTTAAATGTTATTTTAGGAAACCATGTACCATCTAAACCTATTAGAGTTCTGTGGTTTGGAGTATCAGGAGAAACTATTCTGTGAACAAGATCCCTCTCCATTTTCTGCCTTGAGGATATAAATGATGAAATAAATGAAAGCTTTTAATCTTATGTAGGATGGATTGCTTCACTTTCACCCCCATGGATTAAAGTCACCAAACCAAAAGCAGAGCTCTGTTCACAGTGCATATTATAGCTGTAACATAAATCAGACCAAAGGGCAGAGTAATAAAAAGGATAAGCAACAGTGAAAACTAAAACCATAAAACATACTGCTATTGAACTAAAGACTTATTTTGTAATCTAAGAATCTAGTGTTCTGCAGTTGTCTTACTTGCCTGTGCAGAACTGTCCTATTGGCACTCATACATCCGAGATCTTTGCTTTCAGCTTGCCTGTGGGCAATGCTATCTGTGTTGGAAACTCAAGACAGTTGAGCAAGTTTTGCTGTGCCTTTATGAAACCTTCTTAAAATGCTGGCTGCAAATGCTTCCCTGTACAGACTTACTTGGAAGTAAGCCCCATTGAACTCTTTGAGTTCTCAGTAGACATGTATATGGTTGCATTATACATGGATGTAGAAATATCTGAATTTACCTTTGGGCTTTGGATGGTTTGGATTGGATTGAGTGGTGGCATCCCTCTGCTCGTTTCTGTTGCGTCAGCTGGCCTCCTGCTGGCCACTGCTGGCAGAATGAAGTCAGCATGAGTGCAGGCCATCGCTACATCCTGAACAAAAGCCCCATCAGTGAAGGCCAGTGGGCACTCCTGAAATGGGGCATTCCTGGGGTTGGGTTAGGGCGGAGCCAACCTGGGATCTGCTGAATCCTGGATTCAGTTAAGAGTTGGCTCAGGGATCAGACCCAACTTCCTGCCCCCCATCTTCCATCATGAGTGGCTGGGCTATATATGGTGTTGTGGTTCTGCTGTTACACAGAGCCTCGGTGGCATTAGACTGCAATTACCAGAAGTCCTTGGTAAGATGGCCTAGTCAACAGACTTCATGGGAACCATCACATAGTGACTCTTTGCTACAAAACGAGGAGCTATTCTGTTCATAGAATAATAAAACTGGAGAGCTGCAAGGGATCATTAGGATGAGACTGAGATCCAGCGCCAACGGCCTTCTGGTGGTTCCCTCATTGTGAGAAGTGAGGTTACAGGGAACCAGACAGAGGTCCTTCTCAGTAGTAGCACCCACCCTGTGGAACGCCCTCCCATCAAATGTCAAGGAAATAAGCAGCTATCCTATTTTTAAAAGACATCTGAAGGCATACATACGCTTCGGGTTACATACGCTTCAGGTTACATACTCTTCAGATTACAGACTCCGCTAACCCAGAAATAGTACCTTGGGTTAAGAACTTTGCTTCAGGATGAGAACAGAAATCGTGCACGGCAGCAGTGGAAGACCCCATTAGCTAAAGTGGTGCTTCAGGTTAAGAACAGTTTCAGGTTAAAAACGGACCTCCGGAATGAATTAAGTTCTTAACCCAAGGTACCACTGTATTATTATTATTACCGTCAGAAAGTCATTCTTGATGTTTAGTTGGAATCTGCTTTCTTGTCATGGGAATCCATTGGCTCTGGTCCTAGTCTATAGAGCAGGAGAAAACAAGCTTGCTCTATTCTCCATGTGACAGTCCTTTAGACATTTGAAGATGGCTATCATAATGTAAAATTAGGGCTTCTGCTTCAACACAAAACAAGAGGCGCTGACTATATATGCACAGAGGAAAGAAACAAGAAACAGTAAATGAAAACAAAAGAACAAGGAGAACTATTTCAAAACTATGGATTGCACTATGGAAGCTGCTTTTTGGAACTGCTTTGTTGCTGCTATGAGCTGAGCTTGAGAAGTATTTCAGTTTCAGAGTAAGGTATGTGGACAGTTTTATAGCTGGTTCAAAGGATATATTGACAATTAAGTAGAAAAACTGGAGCGCATTTCATGAGCATTGGTTGTAGAGATCTTCTTTTCATACCCCATAACTATAGCAATGTTATCAACACAGAGCAAACATAGCACCTTTTTTTTGCAGTTCTGGAAACAAATAGATTTGTGCTGTTGGCACACACATTTGAAATATTAACCCATTTAATTCTTCATAAGAAAGTGCTCGGTAAGTAGATCCAACAAGCTGGCTGTGGACAGATGTTCTTGAGAAATAATCACATGTGGCTTGAAATGGGGAATGGGATGGAGAGCACTGCTCCTTCTGCTGCCTTGAATAGATTCTTGAAACACAACCATGCCATACCAAATCTTATTCACAGAGGGTCGCAGGAAAAGTCCTCCTAACTCGGCCTTGACCAGGCTGGTGCCCACTAGATGTTCTGGGCTGAACTTCCCATCAACTTTATATCCAAGCTATCTCCAAGATCCTATTCCTACATAAGAACTTGTGTAGGTTCTGAGATAGCCACTTCCGACCTCGGGAGGAGGTGGTGTTGCGGGCTTCACGCCCCCAACGTGCGCGCGGAGGCTGGCTTCCAGCCCTGCACGATCAGGGGAATCCTGGGGCCACGTCATCCCCTGAGCCAGCCAATTGGCCCCAATTGGCTGGCTCAGGGTGTGTGTCTTGCCTCATTTAAGGTAAGTGCGGCCCCAGGATCTCCCTCTTTGGCATCCTGCTTGTCGCTGCCTTTAGCTATTTTTCTTTGTTGGTGCCTGCCATCTTGTGTCATGGAGCCGCTTCTTGCTCTTTGGGAACGCTGCCGCAGGCCGCCTGATCGTCTTGGCCGCCTTTGGAGGGCTTCCCGCTTTTGGAGATCGAGGAAGAAAAGAGCTGAAATTACTGCCGAGCGTGTTTGCCTTTTTGGAGCTGAAAGCACTTGGGGGGGGGTCCTCTTCCTTATGGGCTGGTGCCGAGTTAGTTTTATTGCCTTGTGTTGCTGCTGTTTCTGCGGAGGCGTGGTAACTGGGTCAAAAGCGACCATACTGCGCCGAAGTCAGTGTTCTTTCCCTCCAGTGTCTCTGTCTTGGAGCTGAAGGCATACCGCTCTTTACCTGTAACCAATAAAGTTGTGGCCAATTTTAGCCCATTAACCTAATATAATGGTGTGTCATGTGTCTTTATTTCTACTGGTGGGAGGTGGGAACTCGCCATGCAACTTCAGGGGAGGCCCTTCTCTTGGTCCCACCACCCTCACAAACACACTTTGTAGGGACATGGCAGAGGGCCTTCTTTGTGGCTGCTCCCAGGTTTGGGAACTCCCTCCTTTGAGAAGGACTGGCTCACTCCTTGTTGTCCTTCTGCTGTCTGGTGAATATTTTAATGTTCGAACAGGCTTTTGGGAACTGACTGCTTTTTTTGTAATGAGGGGGCTGGTGCTGTTCTGTTTTTGCTGTGATTGTCTCTGTGTTTTTAATAGATCACAAAAACGCCCCCCCCCCAAGGTTTTAATTCTATTAAATACAAATAGTTTTTTTTTGAAAAAATTACACCTCCAGTGCTTTTAGCTGTTCTTATTTTATCTTTAAGCTGCCTTGACTCCCTGTCAAGGAAAAAGGTGATGTATATATAAGTATATCATCATTGTCATCATCATCATCATCATCTGACCCAACCAACGCTTTTTGGGCTGATGGGAGCTGTAGTCCAAACCTCCTTCTGCTCCACAGAAATAGAGGAATCTAAGGCGCAGGGTTACCCCCAACTGCAATAACATGCGTTTATCAAATCAATGCTGTTTGTTGCTACACAATTCTGGAATTTGCTTTTCCATTTAAGCAGAAAGAAACGAAGGCCTGCAGTTGCATTTTGGAGACGGTGCCATTCCCCAATAAATCACGATATGGCATTGTTTAATGTAAAAATTATTTTAAAGAGATTAATTGCTTATGTAACTCGAGCTATCTTTGACTCCAGTTTAGCACAAGCCCCTTGGGCAACATCTGTGAAAATGAAAACTGAAGCTGTTTTCCATAGTGTGAACCCCACCCACCAGATGCCTGAGGTAACAGGCAGCGCTGGGTGGGGCCCACTTACGTTCTTTTCCAGTGCAAAGAGAATCCATATGCATGCTGCCAGAATGGTACTTATTTTAGATTAAGAAGAGAACAATAAAACAAGACGAAATGAACAGGCTTAAACAGGAGACAGAGCCGAGGTTGTGCTTTGCAGCCGTAATTCCAGCGAACGCAAAAATGTCTGCCCCCACCCGCCATCGAAAGCTATGGCCACAATATACTGAAAGTGGGAAAATAGAATTCAAACTAGCAGAGATACCACCCATATTGATGGACATTTTAAGTACCATGATTATATCAAGGCTTTCTTCCTGACCATACATTTGAGAAGACATGCATTTAGAGTTAAACCAGCCTTCTCCAGTCAGAGGCCTTCCAGATATTTTGGACTACAACTTGCATGAGCTATCTGGGGCTGATGGGAGTTGTAGTCCAAAACATCTGAAAGGCTTTAATACTACTACTACTACTACTACTACTACTACTACTACTACTAATTTATTTATACCCCGCCCATCTGGCTGAGTTTCCCCAGCCACTCTGGGCGGCTTCCAATCAAGTGTTAGAAACAATACAGCATTAATATTAAAAACAGGGCTGGGGAGACTTTAGACTGGGGCAGTCTTTAGACTGGGGCAGGCTGGTTTAACAGCATTTAGTTAATAGTTTTCGGAACAATTTGTCTTTGCCTCCTTCTGAGGCTGCGAAGTGCATCAACAGCAGCTGTTCCTGATCATGGCTGAACTATTTTAGGGACTGCAGAGCTACTAACTGTGGCCGGTTTTTTGTACCTTTACCTCATTGTATAGGTTTTATTCATATTTGCTTCTGGACTCGTTCAATATGTGTGTGACCACGCATATGCACATCGCACAAAAACTGGAAGTGAATTTTAAAATGGCAAAAATGGCAAACCCACGCTGGAAAAGAAATTGGAAGTGTTGGACTGTGTATGGGATGGCACCAGTGTATGTGTTGTGGCACACAAGTTTGGCAGGTATGAGTCCAGCATACATGTCTTTAGGACACAGGAGCATCAGGCAGTGAGCAGCTCTGGAGCAGCCAGGTGTAGGACAAGGCCACTTAAGAAACATGAGACACTGAACCTGTAGCTAGAAGATATGAACCACCAGCACATCCCCATGAATGGCAGCGACTTGTGCAAGAAGAGTCTCAGGCTGTATGCCTTACTCCAAACTAGGGATGGGTGAATCTGCCAGCTTTGGTTCTTCCAGTTTCTCATTTTTTCAATCGTACATTCAGCTACCCAAGTTTGTGCAGCAATTTGCAGTTTTTTCTTTTTAAAAGAATCTTCATGAAAATTATTCAGTATTTTAGTGTGAATTTTTCCTTTGCTTATTTAGAAAAGTTTTCTCCTGCTTTATCTCGCCGAGAGCCTCCTAAAGCAGCTTTCAAAAGATGGGAGAGACCATCATCATATATTACAACATTTTAATTTTATTTCCCCCACCCTCCCCACCAAAAGAAAAAGCATATTTAGCTGTACAAGAGCCATTGCTCATTGTTTTAAGTCTTAGCCTTTTATTGAAAGAAGTTCTCAAGACGTCTTATATCGCACTACAAAAACAATATAGTAAAAGAATATTGCCATCTGTTCTATAGATTCCTTCGTGTATAATTACCCACAAAAATGTGTTGGCGTACTAGATTCCTTGTACTATAGGCTATAAAATGGCGCTTGGATCACAGTTTCTATATATAATTACATTTTATGTGAAAAGGGAGAAGAAGCTGAACCTTTGCTTATTTTTGTCAGACACATTAGGCTTCCACCTTTTTCTTCATCAGAACTTCCCAACTTCCTTTCCCCCTTACTACTTGACAACATGCTACTGTCTGGCTTGTCAAGTCCCCCGCAGTGCTCCCTCCTCTGGTCCACACAGTGCTGTTCATCAGTAGGGCAGTTTACGCAGGAGAAAGCTATCCCTGGCTGCTGATTATGACAGCTGAAGGTGGCCTTCAGGAATGGTGGTCCTGTGCCTCTGAAAGCCAGCTGCTGGAAAACTCAAATGGGGCCAAACCCTTGGTCTCTTGCTCTGCTTGTGGGGTCCACAGAGGTATCTGATTGCCACTGAGGGAAAACAGAGGCTCAACCAATAGGCTTTTGTGTTGAACCAGTGAGGCTATAGTTGTGCTCATTCCAGAGGAAAATTCTTAGCAGACTTAGCTCACCAAGACAGTAGCTAAGTTTCTCTATTTGATTTTTTGTCGCCGAAGTAGGCTACAGGACCCTACCCTTGCTGGAGACCCACAGAGGTGAAATATAGTGCTTGCCTCCTCTTCTTCCTTTTGGCAAATGACTGTATCGTTGAAATGGTGACGAGATTGTACTGGTCTATTTATTCTGAGGGATGCGGATAGCGCTGTGGGTTAAACCACAGAGCCTAGGACTTGCCGATCAGAAGGTTGGCGGTTCGAATGCCCGTGACGGGGTGAGCTCCCGTTGCTCAGTCTCTGCTCCTGCCAACTTAGCAGTTCGAAAGCACATCAAAATGCAAGTAGATAAATAGGTACCGCTCTGGCAGGAAGGTAAATGGCGTTTCTGTGCACTGCTCTGGTTCGCCAGAAGCAGCTTAGTCATGCTGGCCACATGACCTGGAAGCTGTACGCCGGCTCCCTTGGCCAATAAAGCGAGATGAGTTCCACAACCCCAGAGTCGGCCACAACTGGACCTAATGGTCAGGGGTCCCTTTACCTTTATTTATTCTGAATGTTTGTAAGTGATGCCAATAAAGGTTTGATGATGACATTCTTTCCCATCACACTGAGACTAGACTATCACATTTCTATGTGGCTGGCCCCACCTAAAAGGATCAAAGGATGGCACAGATTCACATGCTAGGCAAAAACAGTGGTGGCCCCAGAGAGGGCATCCTCTGTGGCAGCCCCATAGATGTGGAATTCCCTCCCCACAACGATGTGTCAATGGCGTGAATTTACCCAGCCAAAGAGTTTGAAGCTTGCTTAATAGTTTGCCATTATCTCATGTATGCAGATCCTCCTGCTTTTAAGTAATAATAATAAAAAACTGACTCCAACTCTAAAAATGCACTCCGGATGGAAGAACATGGCTATAAAACAATTAATAATCAATAACAATATTTAAATCAGACTCATATGCACATCTCTGTGTAGCAGGCTTAATGGCACATCTGGTCCATGGCACTGTAACCTTCTTAAGGAATATTTTGCCAGATGTTTGTGGTTTGTAATTAGAAATTTTGTGAGAAGATAGATGATGCTTCTATCAGCTTCCCTTGGAAACAGATTACTGCCAGCACTAACCCTTCTAAAATATATGTTTCTACTCCAGGGAACATTGCCATAATAAAGGGATGATTAAATGGCTTGCTCATTGTTGATATGAGCTTGAGTCGCTAGGCCATACGGCATCAATGTTCGTAAGTCAAATATTTTAGATTCTCAACCCTAAATTTCAGATTTTTTTGATGGCCAGTTTCCTCACTGGGGAACAAGCCCATCATGGATTCTCCCCTTGTGAACAGCTACAAAGAAAAATAAGTGTATCCCTCTCAAAAAAATATGACAATTGCTAAATGTGAAATATATTTTAGAGATAACAGAACATCCATTGCAATCTAGAATAGATTCCTCTGTAGGATTCAGCTAAGTTGTGGGATAGCTCAGTCGGTAGAGCATAAGACTTTGAATCTCAGGGTTGTAGATTTGAGCCCCACATTAGGCAAAGGATTCCTGCAGTGCAGGAGGTTGGACTAGATGACCCTCATAGTCCCTTCCAACTCTACAATTCTATGATTCTATGGGTAGAACAAGGTCTGCTCACCCATGGACCCCCCTCTCTTTGCCCCCTGTGCCCTCCAAATCTTCTCCGGAGGGCTGGGGAAACTCCTAGAGCAAGTTTAGGGCTGCACATGGGGAGCAGGGAAGTGCAATTGCATGAGTTGACCTCATTTCCCCACATGCATACTTCACTTAGCACTATGCTGAATCCTGCTCCTTGCTTTCTTCTTCTTGTGGCCTCCTCTGTTGCACCGACTAGAGGAGACCTTGTATATACAATGCTGCATATACACCGGTGCAAGGGACTTGTGAGCATGCACACCCTCTTGCTCACCTGTCCACTCCAGCACCCTGAACCTTCTCAAAATTAGCTCTGGAGGGTCCAAAGCATAATTCTGGTGTGCCTGAACAGGGAGGAGAGGAAACAATTGTGCCAGAGAAATCGCACTGGCATAGCCTTGGACATAATCCTACTTATGGATCCTGCAGAACCAATATGAGGAATATCTACATAATCTCCTGTCCAGCTAACAGCCATTGCTCTTTCCATGTACCGCCCCCTTCTTAACTGTAAGAGTTTCTTATACTGATCCCATTAAATCTGATAGTTCTGAATTCAGAATTCAACACCAGCAAATTAGTGTTTGAACTCCGTCTGTAAAGCAAAGACGATCAGGCCAGCATAGATTTTTTTTTAAAAAAGAATTATATAAATGCCTTGTCAGTTGAAAGCCCAGGATGCTGTATTTTCACATCTTTGGTATTTGTGAGTCTGAACACTTTCTCACCAAAGAAAGCGATTCACTTCCCTAAGTATGATGGGGAGTATTCAACTAAGTTTTACTCGGAGTAGACTCATTGAAATGAATGGGCCTAACATAGTCATGTTCATTCATTTCAGCAGGTCTCCTTTGAGTAAAATTTAGTTGAATACCACCCTGTGTTTTCATTGGTTGCATTAACAATGCAAAATTATCAAGTGTTTGCTTCCCCTTGAAGTGACAATACTGTTTTACATTCATCCAGAGGCCATGTGTTTGTTCTGTTAGGAGTACCTTTTTTCGTTATCACCAGGAAACCTGTGATCAAAGATGGGCTACGCCTTCCCATAGAAACCGAGGGAACAATTTGTTTTTGAAACGATAAAGTATCATTTATTTATTTAGGTTGCTGATAGATGCTCTCCTTCCTCTCAACCCTGGTGCCGAATTCAAGCTCGAGGTTTCCTTACTGCTTCCCTTCTATGGGATTTTGTTTGTTTGTTCCTGTCTGCAAGCCATGTGGAGGGCTTGCTGTTTCATTGCTTTCAGCAGCTGAGCAACTCTGAAATGAAACTCACTCACGGCAACTCTGATTTCCCTCAGCTGGATTTTCACAGGGTTCCAGTTTCAGCACGGAAACTTGCCATTTGGGGAGAGAGGTAAAGCTTCCAGCAAGTAAAGACTGAACCGCTTTTCATACTGAAAGGACTGTGCTGCGCATTATATAGCATTTAAAGGAAATGAGGAGGTAAAAGGAGATGATGCCCAGTGCTATTAACATCTGTCTCCCTGTCTTGATAAAGTGGTGGGTGGGAGGCAGAGGAGGGAGAAAATTTAGGCCTCTTTTCAGATTGCAGTGGCACTAACCACCAAAGTAAAGAAAGCAAACCTAATCTTTCCTCATTTTCCCAATCTTAAGTATATTTTTTCCACATTTCTGCATAAGTTTATTTTTTAAAAATAAAAAACCTCACAAAACTCACCTGTATTATAACATGCATTTATCCTCATATACACATTTTTGTAAGCAGTTTCCCCTAAAATACACATTTTTGCAAAACTATTTTCTTGGATATAAAGCATTTTGTATGTTATTTTCACTAATATATGTCTTTTTTCCATGCACCTTCTACCTTAACATGCACATTTTGGTCTGTATCATTTGGTTGGAAAACAGCAATGCAAAATTCAGAAAAGTGTGAATTTTGAAGGATCGCCATATTTCAGTTTACATATTGTGAAGCAGACCAAATTACTCCCTCCCTTCCCCCCGATAGCACTTCAGTTGGCTATCTATCATGGAGCATTTAAATGCTTTGGATGTCATTTAAATGTCATCATAAATAGTCGTGTGTGTGTGTGTGTGTGTTATCACAGGTGGTGCCCAGTACAGCCAACTGGGTTTAGGTCTACCTGGTGCTAGAATAGGAAACATTCCAGGAACTCTCTGAACACTGCCTTAAGTTATATTACTGAAGAAATATGGATATCCAATAAGAATGGTTACATTCAGCATAGCACTAAGTAAATCCTTGTGCAACTTCAGATTGTGCAATGGGGCTTTCCCCCTCTTCTCCCCCTGTGTGCTCCCTTATATTTGTTTTGTGGGTTCCCCTAAACCCCCCAGAGCCAATCTAGGGATGACACAGGAAATGCAGAAGGGAAGAAAGTCATTCTGCTTATGCAAGGACTTCATTTAATACCGCCCCAAATAATATGCATTCTATAGCTATTAAATTCCTTTTGTTTTTCTAATCTTATATTCTGAATTTTTAAACAGAATTTAGTTCCATTCATTTCCATCTTTTTGTGTGCCCCTTCCAAGATGTGACAAATATACGTGTAAATCATGGGTTAATTCAAATGTGTCTTTGCTTTATTATTTTCCCTTTGTATAGCAAAGCTTGGAGCAGTAAAAAAAAAAAAAAAGGCATATGGAGGTATGCCTGTTTTCATTTTTTTAATTGTCACATTCAATTAATGTGCCCTTTGGGGATGCAAACAATGTCCAAATCTGCGTATCATCATGCTGCTGTCAGCAACATGCACACCATTCTGCTCTTCCTTGTGTTAGGCAATAAGCAATTCAGGCATTGCAAAAGAGGCGCTGGGACTGAGTCACTGACTTCAGGATTATGCTCAGTGACCATGGTCTAGCAAGGGGAACTTGCATACTGCATACTGAAAAAGTTTTCTACACATGGCACTCCCTTTGGCCAGCCTTACCATCAAACAGTTATCACGTGCGGCACACACTCCATGCTGGAGGTAGCTAACACCACTGTACTGCATCAGTCTTTATTTCTATTAAAATATTAAGTAGTGGACCAGCATTTTGACTTTGCCTAAGGTGATCACTAAAGTGGCAGGGTGATCTCCTTCCTGCTACCACTGTGGGTGCAAAAGGCTGCTATGGGTGTAAAATGTCCTCCTGATGAATGGGGCTATGCAGATCATATTGTTGCATAGCTTGGGTAAAGGTAAAGGGACCCCTGACCATTAGGTCCAGTCGTGGCCGACTCTGGGGTTGCGGCGCTCAACTCACTTTATTGGCCAAGGGAGCCGGTGTACAGCTTCCTGGTCATGTGGCCAGCATGACTAAGCCGCTCCTGGCGAACCAGAGCAGCGCAAGGAAACGCCGTTTACCTTCCCGCCGGAGCGGTACCTATTTATCTACTTGCACTTTGATGTGCTTTCGAACTGCTAGGTTGACAGGAGCTGGGACCGAGCAACGGGAGCTCACCCCATCATGGGGATTCAAACTGCTGACCTTCTGATCGGCAAGTCCTAGGCTCAGTGGTTTAACCCACAGCACCACCCACGTCCCCAGAAATGTTGCATAGCTTACACATCATCAAACAGGTCCACTTGGGTTCTTATTCTCTTATATGGGAAGTTCAGTCAAGGTGTGCCTTTCTTAGGACGATCAACAAGGATTGATCTTGTGTTGTTGAATTAGGAATGCATGATAGCGTTCCCCAATAAATGTAAGTAGTCCTTCCCACAGTCTTCTGACTTCCCCTTGAATTCCTCATATGGAGAAATATCTATATGCATTTTGAATCCTATGGTGTACTTCATGACCATGCGATTGGGCCAACCATTCAACGTAGCTCAACACAATGCAGATGGCATATAATGCAGTTGTTCCAAAATCCCATTCACCAGTGCTATTGCAGATAGGAATGAAAGACAGGCACCTGTGCCCTGGACATATGTTCTCTCCAATCTTACTTATGATAAGGAAGGAGAGTGATAAGAAAGGCCGCTGAAATAAAGTCAGCTTGGGGAAAAACGAGATAAAGGTAGGATTGCTTGAGACTGGGGGAAGAAACCTAGTGATCAATAAGCAAAAAAGTAAAATAATAATAATCAACAACAACATATTACTTAGTTATACCCCACCCATCTGGCTGCAAAACAACAAACATTAAAAACTTCCTCACAGGATTGTCTTCAGAAGTCTTTGGAAAATTGTGTGCTTGTTTATCATTTTCACATCTGATGGGAGGGCAATGTCCAAGCTGAATGATGGGGATGGAGATGCTCCTTCAGGTATACTGGGCCAAGGCCATTAAGGGCTTTAAAAGTAACATCAACAGTTTGAATTGTGCTCAGAAATGTACTGGGAGCTGATGTGGATCTTTTAGGACAGGTGTAATATGGTTCTGGGGGATGCTTCCAGTCACCAGTCTAGCGGATGCATTCTGGATTAGTTGTAGTTTCCGAGTCACCTTCAAAGGTGCAAAAATGGAATTCGAGTTAACCAAGGGCTAGAATTTCTGCCCAATCTTAAGGACAGATTGCCAACGGTTTACAAATTCATATGAGAGCCATATCTTCAGCTTGGGAGCTTTCCTATGTTGGTGCATCCCACCCAAATGCCTGCAAGGTTTCACACTTGGACTGGAGCTGAATCTACTCCTAGGCTTCTTATTTGCCTCTCACAAGCTAGGGAGCCCTGCAGGAGCCAAAGGGTCCTTTTTGCAACATTTGAAACAACATGCAGGAATTTACTTGACATGAAAATCCACCAGTTCAAGCTAGCATTGTCCAATATGTTTACCCCCCCTCCCTGTTTTAAAGTTCTTGCTGACTTCTTCTTTGAAAAGCATGTTTCTTGATTTATAGTTCCTCTAAGCACACCCTGGTAATTTTTGGCATTGAGGATAACATTGATCTAATCTTGGCAGAAGCCAAGTCATTCATTCTTTTCCTGCTGCCTATCAATATCTCCTGCCATGGAGAATGAAGCTAGCCAAACAACTCCTTGTCTCTGGACCAGATTAATTTTTTTGCTTGTTTGTTTGTTTCTGGCTTCTTTTCTTGAAACATGCACATGCACATGTGCATGAACACACACACACACACACACACACACACACACACACACTTTGTCTATGTTCCAAAAAAGCTCTCAAGATTACATTCCTAGCCATGAAGTTGGGAACCAATAGTTATGAAACGATCAAAGCCCCTGTCTCCTCTCCTCTTGCGTTTAGAAGGTAGCAGAGTGGCGTGTCCATACTTCTCCAGGGTGCCAAACTCACAAAAAGATCCAAAGAACTTCATGGCTTCATTTATTCACTTTGTAAGTGCACATTTAATTTCCTGAGTCATACCGAAATTAATGAAGTAATATATAAAACCTGACTGTGTATTCTTTAGCAGTATGTCCTTATTCATCAGTTTAGGTCTCTTGTTACTAATGCATTTACATTTGACACAAAACAGAACTGGCCGGGTGTGGAAAGACAAGGCACATTAAAACAAAGCAAAACAGCTGCAAAGACAACTTTCCACATCTGACTTCCCAAATGTGTCTCTGAAAGGTGTCCGTGATATGGACTGGACTCTTAAGTCTTCAGGGCCTCTTTATTCAATGCTTGCAGATTGCTGGGTCACCCCATGAGAAGGAGATTAAAAATAACAATCCAAAAGTAACAGTAGCACAGCGGATTTAATAGGAGCGGAACAATGAAAAGGTCCCAGAGAAGTCAGCAAGCTCTCACTGCATCACAGTGTTTTTTGTTTGGTCAGGCTGGACCTTAAATTACAAAGCAAAAGCCAGTGCTGGGAGGGGAAGATAAGGACATTTGTAATAGCCTTAAAATGGAACGGGGCAGATGTTGTACACAGTAGCAATACTGTATAGTAGGAGGGGAACTGGGTCCAGCTGGTGGGCTGGATCCTTACTTCCCCAAGCCCAGTGGTCCAACTTTGACAGGTGGGTGGAGCCATCCAGCTGTAGGTCAACTGACATCACAATGACAACACAAAGTTTTCCTTTGCCTGTGTGGCTTGAAATCAAGCTACACTGACAAAGTTACCATAAAGTCGCTGAATTAGATTCCCAAAAAACAATAAGCCAGTTGGTGCATTTGATTCAATCTCTACGAAAAAACTTTGGGAGTAGGTGGGAATGGTCTCAACCTTCAATTGACAAATGAAATGGGATCCTTTTGTCATTACAATTTATTATTTAAACAGTAAAGGCAAGCTGTGCAATGGCCAGCAAAGCATATTATCTAACTCTATGCCTGCATTTCCCAACCGGGAGCTTTCCAGATGTTTTGGAGAACATTTGCATCAGCCTCAGCTTATGGGAGTTGTGATCCAAAACATATGGAGGACATCTGGTTGTGGAAGGCTAACCTATGTCAATAACTCAATATAAGGTGCACCCTTGCACAGATATTTAAAGCCCTTATCTAAATGACATCGCCCCCTGTTGACTGGCATCCCCCTATACTGGCACATTCCAGTTTTTCTTTGCACAAGTGATGGAGGGCTGCTTTCAATACCTAAGGTAGTGCTGACGTGTGCCCTTAATTTCTTCTTGCTGTCAAACAGAATTATTAAAGCCCAATTATAACAAAACAAAGATATTCTTTCCCAAAAGTGTTTTGGGTGGGAATCCCATTGAGCAAATGATGAAACTGAAGTACCTAGGTGCCTTATTTTGGTCAACCTGTTCTGATCAGTTCCTAAGCCTAACTGTACCATGAATTTTTTGGGTCATCTCAGGCAAACCATTCTTTCTCAGCCTCATTCTTTTCATCTGCAATATGGGCAAAATATTGATTTACTTTAAAGGGTTGTAATAAGGATTATTACTAGATAATGTATGTGAAGTGCTTTAAACACTTGAAAGATATACACAATTATTATTATTATTATTATTACTACTACTACTACTACTACTACTACTATTAACAACATTAATATGTTGTCCCTAGATTTACCAGTCTAATTACATAAGCATGCTAAACTCTGTTAGAATACAGACTCAATATGTGGGGCATAGACACTTCCGGCTTTTGATTTACAGAGACCAGCGATTCCCTATTTTCCACTAAGTTTCCATTAAACTATACCATGAAATTTCTGATTACATTCTTCAATAAGTAGCAAAATATGAAGCTTGTAAATGCAGTATAAGCTCCTTTTCAAGTGTTTCCAAAATGGCCAACTTCCAGATTCTACAAAGAATTGTAAATTGAACACTCATTTTATTTTCCTGTTACAGTTTCTTTATCTTACAGTTAGCATTCATGGAACACTTACAGAGTGCTAGGTAACTAGATCCTTTGATGATGACAAAAGAGATGTGCGTAGTAAACTGCAGTGGGTCAGGAGCATTAAAAGACAGTTTCTAAACACCTTCTCTTCTCTGAGAAGCTGCCTTTAGGAAAAATGTGGAGGGAATCCTTTACTTTTTAAATCAAAACAAGAGAAGGGAAATTTCTCCAAAACATTTTCAGAGGCAGTCCAGGCCACAGTGAAAAACTCTGTATTTGTGCATATGTGTTGTAAGGGAGGTTTGGAAAGTTACCAAAACTACTGGAGTATTACAGTTCATTGCAATTTATAAAGAGAAAGAACGTTGAAAACGTTACTGTTCAGACGTTTCAGTGGGATGCATTATCTTTGCACAAGTTTTGCAACCAGAAAGTGAATGATGGAGCCATTATAGAAATGGCTGTTCAAGCACAACAGCCCCATCATTAGTTTGCTGTACTACAATTTCCAAAAAAATGGGAAATAACTGTGTTTATTCCACTCCCAGTTCTGAAACTGGGAAACCTGTCATGTTTGTTTGTTCCATTTTTCTGATATCAGTAATTTATGGGTGATGTAAAAAAAATAAAACATGCTAAAAAATCACAATTCCAGTTTATACGGAGAAGAAATAAAGCAGCAAATAAAACAAGCATTTTAAGAAACCATACAGCCATCTCAAAGCAGAGGCTTAGATGATGTTCTGAGAGTATGGAGGCCTTTGATACTTTCCCTACCCATCCACCTTCATGATTCCAGTCAACCCACCTGCTCCAAGCCCTGCCCTAATGTTTTCTCCCCTTGACTTAAACTTAGCTGGGAACAGCAGTTTCTTGGGAGAAGTCTGGATGAGGACTTCTTCCCTCGTACCTAGAATGCTACCATAGCATTCAGAGAGCCTAGAAACCATAGCTCCCTATGGAAAGTGGTCCATTCTACAGACCTGCATGCTCTAGAAAGATGTTTCTCAGGATCCCTTGACCTGGAAGACACCTGGCATTACAAAGGAAGGGGTGGGACTTAGCAGTCTCATCCTCATTTTAGTCTGTCCACAAGATGCTGCTTCTATGGGAAACTGGAACTCTAAAGACAGCTTGTGACAACATTAAATTTACAAAGGTATATGGAGGTAAAGAATAGTTTGACACCTGGAAAGCCAGCTGTATCATAGCAATCTATGCTTGCATTATTTGGGGCTTGTGCAAATGGGGTTCTTTAATTAATTTATCAGAGTGGCACACATGCCCATCATTTACTCAAAACTACCCACCAGTATCTCCGCGAGCACTGCAACCCCAGAGTCGTCCGCGACTGGACCTAATGGTTAGGGGTCCCTTTACCTTTATCCACCAGTATATGAAAATCATATACATATTAAAAGTTTACAGAGTTCTTTAAAAATAATAGAAATACATAAATGCAAAATTTACAAATAATCCTTTACAAAAACTAATCTTACTTTTTTAAAGCAACTCACTAAAAAATTAGGCAACTATGCATGGTATTCAGGACTAGTTCTGATGTATTTCTTATGGAACCTAATGATCATAGTTGGACATCAGGATCTGCATCTCATTAGTAAAAAACATATCCTATGAATCCATATGCCCAGAATTCTGTCATGGCAGCCCCAAAGAAGTTTTTCCACTGCAGTCATAGCTGGTATAGCCATCTGTACAATTTTTACCCATAGTAAGTTTGGACAGGAACGAGGCAGAGATGGCTATATCAAGCAAAGGTGGACTGGATAGACTTGGTCTGACACAGCAAGGTGACCCTTGTGTTTTGGTGTTGCTTCATCTGAATGGCTTTGGGTGGAAGTTGTTGGTAACACTGCAGTTGCTGTGTGGCAAGAGCTTACGGAGGAAATGCCCCCCCCCCATGCAGCTACACTTAGTAGTTCATAAGCTATTGAGTGAGAACTACATCTGGTCATTATCTTCTGTCTTAAATTCCATGCCAATCCAGAGAATTACACATCCAGCTCAATTTATTGTTTCTGAAGATGCAGCGACTGTCATCCCCACATGAGGGAACTGATTATTCCCATTTCATTATGCTGTGCAGCCACCTCAGTTCCCACTGGCAAGTTATTAATTGAAACTTCCTAAGCCGAATACTGCACAAGAATTAAATACTGTACTCATTTAACAAGTTCATAATGCCAAAACGTTTTAAAGCATAACAAACTTCATTGCTTCATCTTCTGAATGGCTTTTTTGATTATTTTGTTAGTATTATGTAGCTTTTTAGAAAATGCTTTTCACAATCCTAAGAAAAGCCTAGGTAGAGTTACACATGAGTTTGTTTGCACTGTGTTAATTGGACTTTGTCCCTTAACTGGTGGAGAGGTTGTCAGGAGAGATGATTGCTGTGTCAGATATGATGGGCTTGCCTCATGGTGACTTAGTTTTGGGTATAGGAACCTTTCAAAGGGTGATAAGAAGCTGTCTTATACAGAAACTGACCATTGGTTCATCTAGTTCAGAACTAGGTTGTCTATGCTGACTGACAGTGGCACTCCAGGGTTTCAGGCAGGGTATGGTCCCATCCCTACCTAGAGATGCCAGGGATTGAACCTGGGACCTTCTGGATGCAAGGCAAATGTTCTACCCGTGAGCTATGAGCCTTCCCCATATACAACCCATGGGTAACCCAGAGACACTGTTAGCTCTGTTGATCATCACCTTCTGCCTGAAGATTAACAGCACAATTCTAATCATGTCTACTCAGATGTAATTCCTGTTGAATTCAATGGCAATTACTCCCAGGTAGGTGGGGCTAGGATTGCAGCCTTAGTCATCCTTCTCTGGCAGCTGCTGGGATCGAAATAGCCAAACACTGGAAAACTAGGAATACAATACCAGATCGGTTTGCCCGTTTCTGGCAAATTCTGAGAAAAACTCACACATGAAAGCAAACTGGCAATAGGGGTTTTTAGACAAAGGAATTTTCTTGAAACATGGTTTCCATTTTTCACAAACATTAAGGGGGCACTGCCAAAAATTCAGAGATCACTGTGGAGTTCTGTACTGAGTGAATAACACAGAGCATAACATATTGTGACCAGCCTAGACAGCTCTCTCTTTGTCTGCATAAATGAACAATGCAGACCACACACACTTTATTTTTTGTTTGTTGTTGATATACACTTCTGTCCTATATACGGGGGGTGGGGTGGGAATATATATACACCATATGTGCCTTCCTGAGGGGATTTTATATAATATATCGATTTTCTACTCTTACAACTAGGGGAAAAAATCCTAGAAAAAACGGCAGGTAATCCCTCCCCTACCTGGCCTGGTCTCCTTGGCAACGCTTCCCCCAGGTGGGATTGGACAACTGACTGAGGTAGGTGGAGACCTTCAGGTATCCCACCTGAGGGAAGGCAAAGCCAAGCCTATGCTGTTGGAGCCGCTCCAGATGTAGGGGCTGCACGCGTCCACGCAAAGGGTGCCCCCCATTTTAAGCGGAGAGCGGTCATTATGTAATGTTAATCTTTATGCATCGTGCACTAAAAATGAATCACAAAAGAGTACTTTGTGCTCTGGTTCTGATGCAGTTCCTTAGCAATGCAGTTAGCTCAATCGGAATGGTAATTTGGTTAAAACTGACTAGGACAGCCATCTATAATAACAATAATTGTTTATACCCCACCCACAGTGAGGGCACTGCCAGAAGACCCTTGGAAATGGACCTCAGTGTCCAGGCTGAATGAAGGAGGTGGACCCGCTCCTTCAGGTATACTGGCATATATATTCCTTTCAAGAGGGTCACTAATATTTTAATAATTTCCAGAGGGCTTACCCATGTTAGGGCTCACTCACATTTACCTGTCGCCCTGTGTTTTCCGGGTCCATGTCAAAGCACTTTCATTTTGGCCAGGGAGAAGGCCTCTTATATACTTGCTGGGATTGACAAGGCATCTGAATCTCAAAACTCTCCTGACAGGTGATTTGGTCTGCAGCCATAGTGTGGAAATAAAGGATGAGGGGGACTATGGGCAAGAGTAAAAGCTGCGATATTTTCCCATTCCTATTTATGGTATTTAGCAATGCTGATGGAATCCTCCTAATGTTTTATCTTTAAATAAAGAAGGAGCCATCTCTAATCAGAATTTGGCTATTAAAATTTAACTTGCAATCTTGAAGTTCTCCATGTGCTCCTATTCTACCAAAATTCAGCTACTACCAAATTCTCAGCGCATCGCAAAACTTCCACTGGAGCTAGTTGCAATTAGGGATGGAAATGAAGCTCAGTTTGGTTCAAATTTTAATGCAAATCTACTTAATAAAACAATATGTGAACGGAAATTAGCTATCCTTTGAAATTATCGCTCTTCTGAATTTTGAGATGCAGTACTCTAACCAAAAAATGTGCACGAAAATGCATCTATTACAGGAAACTGCATAATAACGCACATATTAAGACATATTGCTTGCAAAAAGTATGTATACTAAGCAGATTTGCATACCAAAATGTACATGCTAGAATAAATGCACTCTTAAAGGCTTACAATTTTCATTAGATATTGGTTTTTTTAAAGTCACAAACTGATGTGCAAATGTGGAGACAGAATTGAAATCCAAATTGACAGATTTGCCCTTCCTTAATAGCTGTTGAATTTTACAAAGCAGTTCTGTGCTACCTCCTGTCAGGAAACAAATTTCAGATGGCCCAGACTAAGCAAATGTCATGGTATTATTGAGTGTAGGTGCTGAGTAAATTCTATAAACCATTCTCTGACTCATCAAACCTGGCCAAAGGGCCATTTCTGTTGCTTAGAAAAAAATAAAATGAAGTAGGACTGAAAAGGGTAACTGATGTATTTGTCTTCAAGCTGCGCTGAAGATTTGTGACACGTAACAAGCAGGAAGCACTCCATCGCTCATCATTTTGTGCTGAGATTAAGTGGGCAGTAAACAACCCATTTTTAGCTTAAGGTGCTGGGGGCTGTGACGACGATTGATGTTAAACTGATATGCAAACAGGTGCGGACGAACTTAGTCATGGTTTACAAGCATAATTGAGTAGGCATTGAGAAGACATGAACATTTCCCATTGCACCACCATGACTGTGTGTTTGCTTTGCTCTCCACATATTCAGCATTAACTATGAAAGCAGCAGAGATCCTGAGGAAATCTGGAAGCCTGAGATATGGGGCAGCGTCCACAACAAATGGAGGCAATAACAGTGCAGAGTGGGGAACGCGTTGGAAATAAATTAAGTTCCTAACTGTGGTCTGTGGTCATACAGTCTGAATCTTCAGGAAATTAGGAGACTCTTATAAATATGGTTACAGTTAAGTGTTTGGGTACACCCAAAATACTGGAGAATAAACATGGTAATGAATTTTTAAAGCTCTGGATTAACTCGGAGCCCACTTTAAATAACAACAGAAACAACAACTTCATCTCCTAGCATTCTCTCTTGATGATCCACTAGGTCATATTGCTAAACAGTTTTGCAGCCTTGCAATTTTTATTTTCTGCTTTCAGTGCCCAGGGTGCTGGTGGGGGGACACTGCGTTTAACTCTTTGGGACTGGTTGCACTGCCTATCAGTAATGTTCAGTGGGGTGGTGCAAGCAGGGTATTGTTGCCTGCCTGCGTGCCGCCATAATACTGATTGTTGCTGCCACTTCGAGAGATAGTGAAAGATGGGGCACAGGGACGGCAGCATGGTGCAGGTGGCAGAAGCCTTGGATTTGGTCTGCTGCTGTGCCCACATCTGGCTGAACTCCCTGCATCTTGCTCCTCCCAGGAGCTGGCAGCAGTTGTTGGTGGGGCTGGGCCCCTGCCCTCCACCACAGATATTTGGGAATACAACTTCTTCCAATTGGGAGAGATAACTCTCTCCATTGATTTGCATTGGGAAATGGGTGGTGAAGGGGAAAAAACCACAGCACAGTATTTAATATTTACTTCAAAATCCACCCCCACCCCAATGACTGTGATTGGAGTGCCCTGGAGAAATGATATGCTGTGAAGAAAACATAGGTTTCTCTGTCAAAACGAAAGACCACACACCTCTCCACCCTCTATCTGCTCAAACTGCATTTCATCTGCTGATTCTCCACCCCCCTGAAAAAATCTAGTTATTATTAAAGGTCTGATGAGGTGGTTTGAGGATTTAAAACAAAAACAACAGGAAATAGTTGCTTAAAGTGGCCAGGAAATGGGGCAACCAGGAGTGGACGGTAGAGAGAGGCAGTGGTACCTGGCCTTCTGGTACTGGCATTTCTGCAGCTTACAATAAGTGGAAGGGGAGAGGCAATTGGGAGGTCAGTGCGGTGCAAAATCACTGGTGGGAGCATTTGATTGGCTCCACCAAGTTGCCTGCACATAACTGACCTCCCCACCGGCCTCTCCTGGGGCAGCCATCTCCCCCTCCCCAATACAAACTCCTGTTATAGCCCATTAAGATCCATCATTCCAAGGGCATTTTCAACTCACAAGGTATAAGCCAGGCTTTCTAGCCACTCTGGATAGCTATTATTGCTTTAAAATGGTGGAAGAAACTGAAATATTGTGTCCTAGATTTCATATATATATATATATATATATATATGGAGGTGTGACTGGTACCTACTTTTGAAGGTTTTTAGTTGCCAGCTAGCTTACTCAGGCAGATGAATATATATATAATTTTGCGTTGACGGTATTGTTGCCTTTTTAATGATGCTGTGGTTATCGTTTTATGCTTTATGTATCCTGATTGGCTTATGTTGCATGCAGAGTAGATTGCTGTGGTCTGGGGGAGAGTTTCTCTTGCAAAGTTTCAAAGGTCTCAGAAGAAGCCCACTCTGCAGTAACCTGGAGCAGGTATTTTAGTGTGACTTCTTTTGTTCTGTGGAATAGCATTCTTGTTGAGTTAGGACAGGCATCCACAAACTGCACTTTCCAGAATCAATTGAGGACAGTTTTGTTCTGGCAGATTGTCCCACTTGGATAAATGAGTCTTTGCCATGAATGCTTATTGCGTATGGTTTGAGTTTTGTTTAAAATGAAATGTATTAGCTGGGTTTGTTTTTTTTAAAAATATTTAATCATACTTCACTTAAAGTCGATTGAATACAAGGCGATAAATGAATGGTAACAAATCAATGATAATAACAATATACTGCCTTGAAATCTTTCAGTTAAGTGTGATGTCAGAATATTTTAAATAAAGGAATAAGAGTTAGCCCTCCAACCACCTCACAAAATTTGTTATGGGTGCAGTTTCCAAAGAGGATCGTGTTCTGATTTACACATAAATGCAGGAGGTGCAAATCAGGTGATTTCACTTGAGAATTCAGACCCACCGAATTCTTCAAGCACTCTTACTTCAAAGCTGCCTTCTTTTCAAACAAAGCAAGATCGTGGTGTGTGAACTCTTGGTACATCTATTTGCACTTTATGTATAGTTAGTTTCTATACAAGCAGGAATAAAATAAAAGTGAAATATTTATACATATATATAAAATCTTCCTTAAATGAACTCTCTTATGGCAACCATGCACATTTCAGGAAGCTGTTCTTCAGGAGCATCCATCGGCAAGCGACTTATTTAAGCTGTTATTTGAAGCAAATTTTATTTGGACTTCAAAGAGTCCAAAACTCACATTTTTAGTAGAGTAACACAGATGGGAAACTTCTGTTAGGTTAGACAAATGAAGGAGCTTTAATGTGTGTTTTTTTGGCACGTAGATGCTGGAGGGGGGCAGGGCTGGGGAAGAACTACTCATTATCCCTACAGATAAATTCTATATTCTATCTCAGAGTTCAAGGCTTCCCTTGCAGAGGAAAAAAATGGAAATGTGGATCAGACATTTCAGATGAAAGACTTCCAATGAAGATGATTTATAATAGCAGAGATGATTCAAAAGGTGACTATGAGTTCACCCTCAGGTAAAAAGCTTAGTAAAGTTGTATCATTTCTGGAATTTTAGTCAGTGTTCCAAGGTAGTTTGACTGATTTGCCTTACCATCTCAGCAGTCCCTGGAAAATATGAAAGGGCTTTCCACCTGCAAGGAAATTATCTGTAGCAGCCACATTTCTGGCCAGAAGAACCATTTTTATGCTTAAATTACCTATTGCCCAAAACACTATTAAGATTATTAGGCATATATATATATATTCTTTTAAAAAATATGAGTTCTGCCTAGAGGCAGGCAGTTAGTGTGCTGTTAAGGTGATAATCTGCATTCTGTATATCATTTGTGAATGGATACATGCAGCAGCAATTAAAAATACATTTGATATAAGGGAAGAATGAAATGAAAGGCTGTGTGTGTGTGTGTGTGTGTGTGTGAGAGAGAGAGAGAGAGAGAGAGAGAATAAGAACGAGACAAACAGTAATGAATAAGACTGATGGAAGCTTATCCTCTACACAAACCTATAGAATATCTGAAACTTCATTCACTGTGATCTAACATTTTGCACTGAATAACCAGCAGCGACCATGCACGGAACAAAGTTGCTCCACCATCTCTACCCAGGGACTCAGCTACACAGGTCAATTTCTAACGTTATAAATGTGTTGTAAAAATGTGACACCAGATGGTGATGTAGAATAGAATCCAAAGTCAGTGGCAGATTGCCTTGGGAGCTCCTTCCCCCTATAGCATTTTTATAGTGTTTTTTTTAAATCTGTATAGATCCAGCCTAGGACCAGCAGACCTGACCTCCCAGCAGCAGCAATGCTGCTGCATATGAGACAGTTGTGGTTGGGACAGCCACAACTACATTGGAGCAGTGAAGGTACTCCAGTGGAAGTGATAGATTAGCTCTACCAGTGTGCATGACCTCACTACCAACCTGCACCACCCCTACACCGTCCCATAATGCAGCGGTATTGCTGCTGCTGGGAATGGGATGCTGGATCCATGATGCCATCCTCACTAGAGCACAGGAGGGGAGAAAGGGAGATGATGAGGGGCATCATTTGTTTGACTTACAGGTCTGGCTTTTAATTACAGTGAAATTTTCCCTGGGCACTCCAATCACAGCAAAAATATAAATAAATAAAATTTAAATGGAGAGGGGGTTAAAATGGTGTGTTTCCCCCCCATGTGGATCTATGCCTTCTTGTATGCAAATCGATGGATCTCCATTATAGCCTCAAAACTCCATAGGTGGGGTAGAGGCACACCCCTATAAATGGCCATTGGTGTAATGGGGTCCTTGTTGGGTAGGAGTGTGACACTTTATATACCCCAGCCTTTTCTGGAGATTGATCCTGCATTCTTATTCCGTGCAAGTCGCTGAAAGAGAAACCCATTTAACACAGCAGTGATCCTTGGGATAACAGTGTCCTTGTTGGGATATTTCTGACATTTTGCCCAACCTGATGATTCCTGGGGAATTATGCTAGTCTTCTACTCCCCCTTCCCCCATGCAAGTTTATAGAGAAATCTCTCTGCTGGGGAGAAGAGGCTGTATTCTTAAAAATCCATGGAAGGGGAGCAGAACGCCACCAACAACTCTTAGGGCTACTGAGTAATTTCTGGTAGTGTGTCTGTGTGTGGCCCAGTTTTTTTCCGGGAAATTGATAATCTTTTCTTCTTCCACCACCTGTCCCCCCCCCATGACTGTTTGCATCCACCTTGAAATGGCAATGTCTGCCTTTGCAGGAGAACTGCTGTACAGTCGTACCCTGGAAGTTGAATAGAATCCGTTCCTGAAGTCCATTCGACTTCTGAAACGTTCGGCTTCCAAAGCGCGGCTTCTGATTGGCTGCAGGAAGCTCCTGCAGCCAATCGGAATCTGCGGAAGCCCTGTCAGATGTTTGGCTTTCGAAAGAACATTCGAAAACTGGAACACTCACTTCTGGTTTTTGATTGTGTGGGAGCCGAAACATTCAGCTCCCAAGGCGTTCAGGAGCCGAGGTACGACTGTGGTTATTATTCTCAAAATTAGGAGAACAGCAACCTTCTCCCGAAGCACTCCCCTGAACCAGTGAGCAGATCTGTAAGCAAAGCCAGTGACAGTGCCCAGGCCAAATGTTAGTGGCATTTCTGGTTGCCCTTGCCTTGGTTTTGAATGCGTAATTGCCGTGAACTGCCCTGGGTGCCCCTTTTAATGAATGTTTATATAAAACAAATAAATAAACGGTGTCCGAATAGCTTCACGTTTCTGCTTCTCTCATCTCCCATCCCTGCTAACTTTCTTCTACCTTCCCGGTGCCCTAGATTTGTCAATTGCCTCTTGGCACTAAGCAAATGTTAAATAGCGACAGTAAAGTGGAACGCTTCTAATAAATAGCAAAATGCTATTAGCCGTTGAGTCATAACAAATCTAGATTTACTTCATTGAAAAAGGAAAAGCAGCTCTGTTTTATGTAGGACTAGAGGGATTGGCCTAGGAGCAAGAAGATGAAACCGCACTGAAAACTCTTGAACGCTATATATTTATCTTGGAACGAAAAGAGTGAATGTAAAGACATTAACTGTATATTACTAGGTCAGGTACTTCCTTAAGTAGCTTGGAAAAACTGTAATATGTTCAAAAACAGACAATATTTTATGGATGAAGAATATGGGACATAGTACATTCTCAGATGCACGTAGAGTAGAAACCTGAACAAATCTGCATAGAAAAATAATACCATACACATGCAGAAATACTTTCATGCCTGTGTCTCAAAGCACTTTTGCAAATGCTTGGTAATTCCATGAATGGCCCTGGTAGGTCATTGCAAAAATATAATAGCGCAAAGAAATTAAGCTGTTTGTCAGAGATTCCTGTCAGTGAGGGTAACTAAGGGCAGCTATGGCTTCCCTTACCTCTGAAGTGTTGATATTTCTGAACTTTAAAGCACACACGCACCCCAGCCTTAATAAATTAGTTGCACCAGAAATAATTTTGAGGTGTTTTGTCTCCTGAGGTGGTAAGAGGTTCAACTTTACTGAAAGGGCATCCTTACCACATTCGGTCCCATAAAGCTTGCCTGTAAGTCAGCCGCCATTCCTCCACCAGAAGAGGCAAGAAGGGAATAATAACAGCAGGTTCGATTCAGCAGTGGTGGGTTAGAGGAGGACATAAAGAGAGTTATTTCATGCTCAGCCTCCAAGGAGCTGCTGAATAGTAAGTGCACAATTCTTCTTGTGTGCTAGAAGGTGCTTGGGGATCTGTTACTGCCTCCAGGATGTGATCGAGGGGAAAAGAGCACTTCATTTCCAACAAGGACCAGAAAGCTGCAGTTCCCTCCCTCCCTCCCCACCTACACCACTGAGTTCTGAATGTCTGATGATTCAAGAGAGACAAAAGAAATTACTTCACACATTTCCCAGTTAAACTATGGAATTTGGTCCCACATGATGTAATGGTGCCCACCAACATGGAAGGCTTTGAAAAAAAGGACCATACACATTCATGAAGAATTGGACTGTCAATGGTTTCTACCTCCACTGTTGGAGGTAATACCACATAACCCCAGTTTCCAGGAATAACGGATGAGGAAAGTGCTGTTGCGCTGTGGCCCTGTTGGTGGGCTTCCCATAGGCATTTGGTTAGCCACTGTGAGAATAGGATACTGGAGGAGATGGGCCGCTGGCTTGATCCAGCAGGACTCTGCTTATGTTCTTAGGATTTTCTGTCCCAATCTGCATCACCTTAGACTAAGGTTACCAGACGTCCCCGTTTCCCAGGGACAGTCCCTGGATTTACAAATCAGTCCCCATACAAAATTCATTGAAGTTGAAAAGTGTCCCTGGATTCATTGAAAAAAATCTGGTTACCTTACCTTAGACTTGCATACCATGACGTGTATTTGCCAGTTTATTGTCCATTCATCCAGTTTGGAGACATCTTTTTGGAGTGTCTCACAATTCCTTTTTGGTACTGGCTTTTACTACCCTGACAGGAGGAGGGAAACTTATTGAGGCATGCCTGGGGACTGGCAGAAATAGGATCATGGGTAGCTGAGCCATTCAGACTGATGAAAATTGGGTTGTTATTATTAGTTTTCTCGCTCCCTGTTGAACTATTAGTATGTTCAGTTATTCTGTGTGCTATATTATCAGTGGTGAGACATATTTCCTTCTGGAGAGATAAGGCTGGCCATTTGCTTTTATTATCTGTGGCAAGCTTGCGGCAGATGTGCCTTGCTTTGGGCGACCATTCCTCTTCTCAGTGGCCACATGCTTGCATCTTCATCTATCTAGATTCCACCCATCACTAGTCCTGCATTTCCGGAGGCAATGTGCACCGGCAGTTGTGTGAAATGACTTCCCATCTTTTTCTTTGAATGGCCTGTAATTGGAAACACACTTCAGACCTACTTAGAACTGTCAGAGCAGCGACTTTGGGCAAAGTTATGCAACCGCTTTCTTAAAGCTGACACAGGAAAATAATTCCAAAAAGATGGAGCACATGTAAATGATTTGTGGGCCACAAGGGATTTGGACTAGTCCTATTCGGGGCCCAGGGGGAGGGGGAAGTATGTCACAAGATCTTATTAAAAGAGCTTACAGACTGTGCCATTGGAAGTGCAGCCAGAGAGAATCCACTGCGTGCACAAATTTGTGGTTTCGGAGGTACAGGGCGCCTGTAGGAAGCCAGAGAAAGCTCACGCTTTTAACTTGTCAGATTTAAATCACTTTTAGAAATGATTGTCTCAAAATGAACCGTTAATGCCATCTCCCTATTTAGCAACTTAAATGCTTGAAGGACCACATTGAGAAGGTTACGGTAGATGGGCCTAGACCACCGACTCACATGCTACAAAGTCGTCCACTGACATTTCTTTTACGGCTTATGCACAATGTAGCTGCCAGGGTACTGGTAGGAGCAAGATGGCCAGCGCACATTACACTGGTGCTACACCATTTTTATTGGTTGCCAACTCATCACATCTATGCTCTGTTTCGAGTGCCCTAACAGTCTAGGACCAAAACTATCCACACACACATATAAAGTCACGTGAGTCCCGAGACTGACATTTGAGGCTCTTCTCTCTGGTCTGTGATTAGGAATTTGTAGTGCACATTTGTAGTGCACCTTCCTCAGAGGCATCTAGGGCACTGAATATGAAATTGTGCTACCTAAAGCAATGCAAAACCCATATCAGGCAGATTAGTTTGGGAGTTGGGAATTTCCCCCAAGCCCACCCAACTGAGCACCACCACTTCCCTGGGGATCTGAATGCAGATCACCCCAGTCTAATGAGAATCACTGCACCACAACTGATGTCATATGTTGTTGAATTTACCATTTCACAAGATGAAGTTCAGAAGGTACAAAGGTTAGGCTAAATCACTTCTGAATTCCATCAAAACCATGCTATAGCCTACACTGATCTCTGCCTGTAACTGTGTTGGGGGGTGGGCAGACAAAAGCAGTGGTTCAATTGCAGTTTTGAGGAAGTGAATGTAGTGGCTGCTTTTTAGAAATCTGGTACATCTGGCAGAGGGTGGATTGGAGCCTTATAAAAAGGCCATCACTGATGGTGGGACCTAGAAATGAATGATTCTTTTAATTGGTTTGCCATTATTCCTTCTGGAATAAAAATACGTTAGAAATATTTAGAATATGTTTCTTGAAAAAGCAAAGAGCTCAGGAGGAGAGTTCAGGGATATTTTGTTTTATTTTGTTTCGTTTTAAATAATTTTATAAGTTGTGTGTCTTTGTTTCTTAATTTAATCCTTTGACATTGTTTTTTATGATTTGTGGTATTTTATGCATTGTGATTTGCTGCTATTTTTATCGATTATAGATGAGTAATTCTTTATTGTAATAAGTGTAAACTGTCTAATTATTACTTGCTGATGTTTAATTTTAGTGTTTACTATTGGATTCTAATGCATTATTGCATATTGTTTTATTTGGTATAAATTTTTTATTTTAAAGTTATTGTGACTTTTTATATATGATCTGATTGTTACTATTAATGTTTGATGCTTTATTATTAATTTTGTGTGTGTTGGAAGCCACCCAGAGTGGCTGGGGCAACTCAGCCAGATGGGCAGGGTATAAAATAATAGTAGTAGTAGTAGTAGTAATAATAATAATAATAATAATAATAATAATAATAATGATGATGAAGTTGCTTTAGGTCTCTTGGCTATCTTCCATGGATCCACAGTCATCTAATTCAACTGTTAAGGGAATTTTGTATGCCAAACATTTATGAACTATTGCTTCAAGTGTGACCTTAACATGCACATTGTGTTGTGATCACCTCTATGCACTCAAATAACACAATGACAAATTATTTGTTGACTGCAGTGGTCTCAGAATTTATGGCTTGTTTACAGCCCTAGCAATCTCAGCTTCCTTATTTCTTCCCGCTTTCATATATTTAAAGATAATGTGTAGCCTAGAGCATCATAACACATATGGTTTGTGGGTGGTTTTGTGGGAAATTCCCAAAACTGCTCCAAGTAATGTATGTAAAATCCCTTGCTTAGATAAGAAAACAGACCCATAAAGGTCAATGAAAGTTGATCAAAAGAACAAAAATGTTGGAAGCTCATATGCTCCCCCCCCAATCCTCACATAATCATTATTGGATATATTTTAAAAAAAGAAAAGAAAAGACAGAGCATGCTGAGGTCATGGAACATTAGGACAAAGTCCCAAAAGAAGCACGTAAGCCTCTTGTAAATCTCCCTACAAATCTGTTCTTCATTTAAGCTGAATAAATATTTTAAGATGAAATGACTGCAAATGTAGATGCTGTTTATGGGGCATAATATGAGATGTTAGCTACGCATCGTTCCCTCCCCCCCCGCCAAATGTGGCACAGGGATGCCGTAGCTATGTAGGCATTCTGACACGACCACTAATCTTTACAATCATGACGGATCTATTGATTGCTTTGTTCTCTCAAAGCAGTCAGAAAGCAAAATATTCACCACCATCACAGCAAAACAGTGTTTCTAGCTTGAGTGACAATTTGGATCCTCCTAACCGAGGGTCCATGTTGTGCGCAGAATTGGGACTCCCCCAACCGGATTGGAGGTGGGGCTTTGCCCTGCTCCAGCTGGTGGTGCCACAATCTTGCCACTGGCCTTTAGCCAATCGGCAGGGTGGCATGGTTGGGGGCGGGGTATTTAAGCGGCAGCGCAACATGGGGATTTCCTCTTGCTTCAGCATTGGTTTTGGGGAATGTGGGGAGGGGAGGTGCGACCATCATCTGCCCCTCCATTTTGATAGGGTATTCCATTAAAGGAATCCAGGGGCCTGGATCTCGTCCAAAGCCCGGGGAGGGGCTAGGGCAATGCCAGGAGCCCCGGGAGCCTCAGGGGTGAGCACCAGTCAATAGACATTGATGGAGCTCCCCCTGTTGGTAGTTTACCCTTTGCAGGCTCCCAGCAGGGTGGGCAGGAGCCAGTTATAGTCAATGAATACCAATGCCTAAGCCAATGCCAGTCACACTTGTGTATTCAATAAAGCTGTGGCCTAAAATTGCCCATTAATCTTTAAACTAAATTCTGTCTCCACTGCGTCTTTATTTCCATGGGGTGGGTTTCCGGGCTTAACGTGCAAAAGCTTATGAAGATACAAATGTTTGTTTCTAAATTAATTTAGGCATGTGGTGCATAACAAACTTTCTACACTGCCAGAATATGTTTTCGAATGTGTCTCTCTGTGGGGAGGGCTTTCCGCAACTTAGGGGCTGCCACAGAAAATATTCTCCCGTGGGCAACCACCTCCTGCACTTCTGAGGTCAGCAGAACTACTAAGAGTGCTAACCTTAACACCCAAGAGCTTCCGTGGGGAAGGAAGTGGTCTTTTGGATATTTGGGGCCTGTGTTTAAACATTAACGTGAGCACCTCAAATTTGTCCTGGAAATAAAATGTCAACCAATGCAGCTGTTCTAAAACACGAGTTATGTGAGATCTAAATGGAACCTCATCCAGTCATCTTGGTAATACACTTGGGTCAACTGACGTTTCCGAGTAGCCTTCAAGGGCAGACCCACACAAAGTGCATGGCAGTAATCCACTTTGGAAGTTTGGGAACATTTACTGCTTTCTGCAGGCACCATGGGATGTACTGCTGGGCACACTGGTACCCATGGGTGCTACAATAGCAACCCATTTCGGGCAGAGACGATGCTGGAGGTGGAACCTAGGACGTTCCACAGGCAACGCATGCTCTCTACCACTCGCCATCGCTCTCTACCTAACTTCTCTGGCCTCCTCTTTGTGTCAGGTTCGTTATGCTTCCTCTCAGGAACATTCAGGACAGTGTTACACACGTACTTGCATTTCATATGAGTCTTAGAAGACTTTCTCTCCTCAGCTTCGGAACGTAATGACCAACACCTGAGCCAATATGTTTTATTAGTGAAAAAGTAGTGTTCTTGCGGCGGCAGGTACTTGAAGACATCCGCCAATAACTGGTGTTTGATTGCCTGTGCGCTGCCTGTGTCAACAGTCAAAAATAAATAAATAGAAATAACAAAAAATGCAAAGAAGCATACATTTCTTCATCCCCTCCCCCCAAAAAAAATTCACTCACATAAGAGAACACAGATACCTGAATCAGCTCCAGCTTGTCCTTGCCACGTTTGGTAAATATTCAGTTATGAACCATTTACTGTAAAAAGGTTCATCGTCCGCATACTTTGTATAAATAAGTGGATGTTAGCCTCTCTTCCATAAACATTTGCCCACCACCCTCTGTATCACGTACCATCTGCTTCTGTCTTTCAGCCAAAACCTAATTAAATAGGTGCTACTCAGTGAAATACAATAAGAACATTAAAAAGTAATATGGCGGCTGGGAGTGGGGAGGGGGGGCAGAAGAAGCTCCAATTAATTAATTGCAGCTTGGCAGTTGCCAAAAGTTTCTCTCTGTTCTGATTCATTCCAGAAGTTCCTTCACGAAGAAACAAAGATGTGCTTCTATTTAACAAACAGACTTTCATTGCAATCGTCACGTTTCTTGGACTTTATGAGGAGCTGGAAAATTGCCTGTACATCTGAGCTGCAGAATGATACCCTTTTCCTATGTATGAATGGAGGGAAACCAACCTCTTAACGTTAAGGCTGCTGTATCTTAAAGAGTTGGGAAGATAAGTGAATTTTGAACATCCTGAAGAGAGTTCATTTGTTCAGTAGACGCATCAAGTGCCAAATAAATTATGTGAGATAGTTTGTGGAAATAGCAAAAGGAGCAGAAAAGCTTCCCAAATATTATTTGTATTCATTAAATGACCTGTTCAATTATAGCAGAGAGAAGAATATGATCTCTTTAGAAAACAAGAACAAGGTCTATGCCACAACACAAATTTAACTAGTTGGCTGATCCCTGTAACCCACCCAGATTGGCAGAGTAGAAATAATAAAATTATGATTATTAATATTATTATTAACATAGTGGAAGAATGGGCACATGTACTTCTTTTCAGCATATGCATAAACAAGTGTTGCTTAGGTCACACATGTATGTGTCACACACACACACACACACACACACACACACACACACACACACACACACACTTTTCAGGTGAAAGGAATGCATGCATGTATCAGGCACTTATGTATAAGAATCTCCATATTTTGGAAGGGTTGTCCAATATTTCTAGTCCTCCAGGATATGAAGAATCAGCAGATGGGTAAAATATGTTTGAACTGGACTTGATTCCCCAAGTTATCTATCCTATGAAAGTTCTTTGAATATAAAAGTTCACACAAGTGTGAGTGTGGGAATGTGAAAGAAGCTTCTGATGAATGTTTGTATGCATATTTATGTGTAATGAGATTCAGACAACTAATTGACTGAAAATACTTTTAATTAATAGGCAGAACCAACCTCTCCACACCCCACACCCCCTGAGCATACTGGATTTTAGCAGAGAAACCAGCTTAGGACAAAATGCACACGTTATTTTCTTGATTTAAAATCCAGGTTCTGTGTGTCACACAACTTGGTAAGAGACTGAAGCAAATAAAATGGATGCCATTCAAAACAGACAAAACATAAACAGAAGACCCATTCTTTGCTTGCCTAAGACCATGTTGCTCAAACATCTGAGGAAAGGGAAAGTGTGTGAGCAATATAACAAGTCTAGAAGAATTTCCTGGCTACTGTTTACTCTACAAACATTCAAAAATTAGGCTGAATTTTATGCCAGTAAACTGTGAGACAACCAGATTTTTGGTGATGACGTTAAACCTTGGCCTCATAATCCCTGAATTATGGCAAGGAAAACCTGCAATAGATCTTTCTTTCTTTCTTTCTTTCTTTCTTTCTTTCTTTCTTTCTTTCTTTCTTTCTTTCCTTCCTTCCTTCCTTCCTTCCTTCCTTCCTTCCTTCCTTCCTTCCTTCCTTCCTTATACCACCATTAAATTGCTTCTCAAAAGACACACCACTTAGTACATTTCAGCAGGAGTAAAGGTTACCAAATCTATTTTAGTCTCAAACACCAAACTCATTTATAAGTAAATATCACTGAAATGAATAAGATTCACAGGACATTAATTTATGGAATTCACTGTCTTAAGATGGGGACACGGTCACCAGTGCAAATGACTTTAAAAGAGAATTAAGACAAATTTGTGGACAATCAGGCTGCCAATGGCTACTACTCATGACGACAGTATATTACTTCTAGGATTACCCCACTGGGGTAGAAACCATATATCAAACAAATGGAAAGCTCTTTAACTTGAGTAGGCTGAAAGCAAAGACTAAGGTTACCACAACTTCCGTCATAGAACTTCAATATGCTGATGATGTAGTGTGTGGTCCATCATCATCATCATCATCATTTATTATTTATACCCCGCCCATCTGGCTGGGTTTCCCCAGCCACTCTAATGAAAAGCCACCCTAGAGGATGGCGCCAGGGAACTTGGGGTCCTCCAGATCTCATTGGACTACAATTCCCATGATCCCTGGCAATCACATATGCTGGAGCCCAATAATACTTGGGTGCTCACAGATACCCCACACTGCCTGTAGGTGAATGGGATATTCTTTTTTTAAACAAACAAACAAAACCACAGTCAATCACTGTAGTAGTTATTACCATTAAAGTGGGAGGTCATGTTGCTTTGTATGTCAAAGAGGTCATTGAGTCCAGCAAGGTAGAGGTCCCTAAAGTGGCAGACTCTTCCATAGAATCATTCTGAGTGGTGATATTGGCCTGGAAGAATAATAGTACTGGGAACATTCTGCTTTCACCTCTATCAAAATGCTCAATGAGATCTTGAGGTGAAGAATGAAATCAAGGAAGCATCCAAAAGGGGAAATTTTGTAGTCATGACCAACTTCAACCACCGTCACATAGACTGGTTATATATGTGTTCAAGTCATGACAAAGAAGTACAATTTCGAGATACTCAAAATGACTGTGCCCTAAAACAGTCTGTTGGGGGAACTGGAGTTCTCCTCACAACTCTTAGCAGCTTTAACAAGCTACAGTTTCCAGCGTTCTTTGAGGAAAGCCATGACTTTTTAAAGTGGTTTGATACTGCTTTAAACTGCTTTAAACGTGGAGTGCAGATATGCCTTTGTCTATTAGTTCAGAAACAGGCAAGAAAGAAAGCAACAGGTCTCCCTAATAAAGCATCAGTTACTACTGTGCCATGCCCAGACTTCTTAATGGGACACACAGACGTAACAATACACACTTCTCAGATTTTGATTTGGCAGAAATGACAACCACCTTTTCTCCTCAATTGAAACAATTATGAGTAAGTTGTTTATAGAGACTGATTCACTAAAATAAGACTTTGTTTTTGGCACAAGGCCACATGCATGCTGCTACATACAATCTATGTTTTGTTTCATTGTATTATTGTGGCTTTTGTTTTTCTCTGCTTGGAACTGGCATGTTTAAAAATAATATTTATCTTTCATTCCCTGAATTGTTCTGAGGGTGACTACATTAGATCTACTTAATGCAATAATACAGATGTACGCACTGCGCACTTTAGCTCTATATAATTTATGTTTTTATCTGCAGGTTCCCAAAATCACAGTTGCCTATTCAGCTTTATTTGAGTTGTATGGCTAGAAAACAATTCAGGTCAGATTTGCTAGTAATCTCAAGGTGTTCTGTGTTAGGTATCAATTTATGGATCAGGGATGGTGAACATCAGGGACAGGGGCCAGATGAGGAATTCCTGCGCTCTCTATCTGGCCCACGACTGATATTCTCACAAACATTTTATATGATCTTCCCTCTTGATATCTCATTCATACATACACCACTGTAAAATAAATTCACAAACTGTTTGCCAAATTGTTTTTCTCAGCGATCAACACACAGTTGTAATAAATGATTCAGAAGGAATTTGATGGTCAGGTTTCCTAATTCCAGCTCTGGAAAGCATTACAGAAAACAAGCAAGCAAGCAAACAAACACCTATAGGAACCCCATGTACTGCCAATTATCTTGATCCCAGATTTGTTTATGAGGACAAATACTTAGTTTCTATTTTGTTCATTCTAATATCTCACACCCTAGTTTACTTTATTTAAACTGAGCCAAAGCAGCTCACAGAAGTAAAACCAGATTGAAAAAACCATTTGTTATCATCATCATAATCAACAACATTATTATTATCAACAACAACAAAGAACCCTACCTTCATTCCCAACAGGAAACTGGAGGGAGTCCTGAGGCAGGTGACGTGGATGATGAGGGAAGTCATTTTAAGGAAAGGTTGAAGGATAGGCATATATTTTGCCTGGAGAAATTGAGATGTTATGATGGCTATTTTCAAATATTTCTAAGGATCCCGTGCAGATGATGGACTAAATTTATTTCCTAATGCAGATAGGGCTTCTTATATTTACAGTGATGCACTCAATACTTCTCATGTATGTCTCATTTTTGGTTCAAGACTAAGGAACTACTTTCCCTCATTATCTTAAAAAGCACCATACCTTAATTAGCTTCCTTGGACTGCCACCTTAATCTGTTTACCAGTATAACTGCTTCTGAACTAAATGTGCTATTTTTATCTCAGTTTTCTTCTGCATAATCACAAACAACATCATAGGCCACACCCTGATTTTTCACCATATTAAATTAAGATATACAGTAGGATTAACAATGCTGAAATCAAAAGCAAATTAATGCTGACCTTTACATGGCTTGTAAACAGACACACCATGGTTACACATTACATAGCTTATTTTCTACATTTCATTTTGCTCCGCCCTTACTGTTTACAATTCCCCGCCTCCCCGTACACCAGTAACTCTGGATAACACTTCATGTCTCTGATGGGGAGGACAGTATTCCACAAAAGCTAATGCCTTAATAAACGTCTTTAAGGTGCAACAATACTACTTGTTGTTCCACCCGGGCCCAGTTCACATGACATGCTAAGCCAAACTATGGCCCAGTGAGACATTGTGAGTGTGTCGGCTCCCAAAGTGATGCTCAAAGGCACTTTCCTCCTCCATGGTCCTTTTCAGCTGCTGCACCAACCCCTGAGCCAACTATACAACATTTAGAAGACACGTGAAGACAGGGAAGATTTTTAATGTTTAATGTTTTATTATGTTTTTATATATGTTGGAAGCTGCCCAGAGTGGCTGGGGCAACCCAATCAGATGGGCGGGATACAAATAATAAAATTATTATTATTATTGAATAGGACATCCCTATTTTCATTGCAGAAATGTTGGAGGGCATGTTGATAGAATCATGTGACATTTGTCACATGTGAAAATGGTAGTTTAAGAAAGAGGGGGAAACCCGTAAAAAATGATGTGGAGCAACACAAAATATCCTGAAGGTCTCAGTGAACAAATAGTGAAAAGTGTGTGTGTTTTAAAATACCAGAACATGGAGTTATAATATTATAAGAAATTCAGATGGTAGCAACTCTACGTTAAATACCATTGGTGGATTCTTATATTCATAAAAACATAGGTTCATTGTTAAGTGTGAGCCCCAAACCATTCCAGTGGTGACATCTGCTGATTATCAGGATTCTGATGTGTACATGAAGCTGGCAACATCTTGAAAAGAGCATCTGTCTTTACAGAAAATGCATTTGACACCATTAAAGTGAAAAGTAGTGATGAAACAAAATGCTCCAGATATAGAGCACCTATAATCTGTCCGCACATTTTAGCTGTTTAAAGTCCAGTTGCTGGGCTGCATCTGTAGAGCAGATTTTGGCACTCTCTATTCTGCCCTTTAGCTACATATTGGATAGAGGGAGGCACACTGGGGAAATGAAGGTATATGTATTTCCCTTACTGGCATCTTGGTTCTCCAAAATCTTCATCATTGGCAATCAGTACTTGTTCTTGTCTCATTTCTACAGTGCCCACATTATCCGGGGCATTTGGTATTGTGGGGCTAGTCTGTAAATCAATCTGTTGTTTGGTTATGGTTTCGTGCATTCTCACTTTTGCTACTGTAGTGGCTAATGTGAGATCACAAATTCAACTTGAGCTGCCAATTTTGCATTTTTAAAAATCCTCACTATGATCCTGCCGCCTTTTAGCTACCCTTTTATTGCTGTGGGGTGTTTGGCTACGGTGTGTACAGCAGTGATAAAATCTTCGACAGCTTCCCACTGCTCCTGGCATCTCCTGCTTTCATATACAACATTTTTCTTTCCTATGAAATGGTTATCAAAAGCTCCTCTAACTTCCTCATAATAACTTTTGTCTTCTGCTTTGTGGGTTAGGCCACATAAAATATCATCTGTAGTGTTTCCCAATACAAACTTTAAAGCATTTGCCACCCTATACCTCTCAAATCCAAAACATGTGGGCCTGCTGCTTAGATGTTGAAAATCAAAATTCTGAAGTTGAGGCATCTTTCCTAAAGGATCCATAGCTTTAGAAGTTTGTTTCTTTTAATTCTCATGAACTTGCTTTTACTTTCTCTTTTACTCTGCAGTGCTCCGTCCCTGCTCTGTTTTCTCTTATTTTTAAACCTTGCTTCTGTTATTTCATTCCTTTCTGATTTACCACTCAACCTTCTTGCAGCAAAACATCCCTTTCTTCCTCTTGAATTCAAAAACAACAGCAATACCATCCCATTCTAACATTATACAATATGAAAGAAAGACCAGCAGCTGTGCTGAAGGAGAAACTGAAACACAGGAGAAACACAGGGTTGCTGAAAAATTGCACATGCTGATTTACATGTATAGATCTAGCAATAACTACTGAAATTTGAGTTAAAACCCAAGATAACTCATCATGTAAGACTCTGACCAGATGACCAGTGTGTTGCTCAACCTGCTATCCAGATACTGTTAAGTGTTAATAGGCAACTTCAAGGCCCTTGGTCTCCTTTTCCTTGGTTGCCGTATTTCAAATTGTTGAGCTTTCCACCTTTGAAATCCTGGTAATGTCTGGGGAAATCATGGCATATGGCAGCCCTACTTTAAACTGGACTTGGGCCATAGAATAAAGGGCCATCCTGTGACAGCTCCTCAAACAGTGGACTATCCACTGTAAAATAGATCCCACAGGCACCCTAGCATATGTTAATTGACAAAATAGGGGCTGGGGGCAGATTGCTTGAGACCTGACTAGCCTTTTGTCTTGGCCATTGGCTAAAACATTCAGTAGGCAAAGGGAGCACTGCAGTCCACTATAATCTGAAGCCAGGAGAGGTAGCCAAACTTAATCTAATAAGCATAAAGTGTTTTCTTTTCTCTCCCCCTCATCAGTTTTATGTAAGGTTTTCAACATATAATACAATAAAAAACCAAACCAAACAGATCTAATACGAACAAACAATAAAAAGAGAAAATGGGGGAAAAGAAAAAAGGAAAGAGAAAGAAAAAAGTATGTGTGTGTGTGTGTGTGTGTGTGTGTGTGTGTAAAGGTACCCCTGACCGTTAGGTCCAGTCACAGCCGACTCTGGGATTCTGTGCTCATCTTGCTCTACAGACCAAGGGAGACGGCGTTTGTCCTCAGACAGCTTCCGGGTCATGTGGCCAGCATGACTAAGCTGCTTCTGGCGAACCACAGTGTAGGTTTTCTATAAGCTTTAAACAGCTTTATATAAACCATACAGTGGTACCTCGGGTTAAGAACTTAATTTGTTATGGAGGTCCAGTCTTAACCTGAAACTGTTCTTACCCTGAGGTACCACTTTAGCTAATGGGGCCTCCTGCTGCCGCCACACGATTTCTGTTCTCATCCGGAAGCAAAGTTCTTAACCTGAGGTACTATTTCTGGATTAGCGGAGTCTGTAACCTGAAGCGTATGTAACCTGAGGTACCACTGTATACCTAAACTGTTTAGTCCTCATTATTGCCTACTTTAATGCTTTGGATTATTTTAAGCAAGCAACAGAAATGTTTCTTTTATATGTTCTGTTGCACTAGCAAAATGGCACACAGGATAAGGGTGCATTGAGCGGCTAACCAGCAACCCTCCCAATGTCCTTGACTCCAACTCTCATCAGTCCCAGTTAGCATGATCAGTAACTGGAGATGATGGGAGTTCTAATCTAAAGATAAGCTATCTTGGCATATAGGATATACATGCCAATACAGTTCATCTGCTCAGGACAATTTTCTTCATACTTGTCCATCCTAGCAAAGATGTTGCAACATGCAAATCTTTTTGCTCCAGATATTTAAAAATTGAAAATGAGAAGTGCCAAACAGGACGTATTGATGAACACTAGTGTATGGACACATGTGGGCCAAATGTGTTGGAGCCATTTAAAGAGGTTTCTGGGCTGTTTTTAATTCTAAATAGCTGCATAGTTATACACTTTGGTATTGAGGAGCAGCCAAATGTATGTTAAGAAGTAATTATTCTCCTATTTTATGTTTTTGTTTCTAGATTGCAAAACTTTGAGCAAGATCCAGTCAAAGTCACACATTTTTTAGTCATCTGGAAGAAGTGTATGCATGTCCTTGACTTGCCTGTTGACATCAACTGGGGTTTCAGACATTTAACTTCTGCTAGATTGTACACTTCACCTTTATTGCATTTCGATAGTATATTACATATGTCAGGTTTCGAGTATGTTAAACATTTTGGTTGATATATACCTTTGCATGATAGAACACCGTTACTTTTGGAAGAGGTGAATGAAATGAAACAATAGCAGCTTGCTTCTTAGAAATACAATCTGAGTTGCTGGTTTTATTCTTTCCTGCTTTATAGACATAAATGTTACCAAAATAAGATGAAAATCTCTATAGTTTAATTCCGTCCCCCATCGTGTTTATTACTTTTGCATTTGTTCCATTACAGTATTGTTCTGTAGACTTAGTTAGATTCTGCTTCTCCACTGTAAAATAATAATAATAATGATAATGATAATAATAAAAGTAATCAAACTGTACTCCATCTTGTTTGCAGACCAAAAAACTGGTGGTCCATTTTCACCAGATTTATTCTGGATGCGGAGAAAGTCTTCAATAATTTATTGGAGGCAGGGCTCCCTACAAACAGTGGAACAGCTTCTTTATTTCTTCCCTAAGGATTTGGGTTTTTTGGTTTTCCACTTATGTTAACCCTCAATAAATGTGTGTATGTTTATTCAAAACCTTCCAAGGAGTCCAGTTCATTTTGTTGTCTTTTTAAATAATTTGTAAAAGGTTCCCATTCTTCTTTAAAGTCACGGTTGTCCTTGTCTCATAATTTGCAGGTCAATTTCGCCAGTTCCGTATAGTTCATCAATTTCTCTTAGTTTTTTGACATGATTTTTGAGACAAAAAACCTCGTCCAATAAATGGAAAAATATGGTATACATATATGTGTGTGTGTGTGTGTGTGTATTTGTGTGTATATATATAGAGAGAGAGTGTAGTGAATATTCAGGGGATATAATGTAAAGTGGTCTTCTTTTTGGCAGGTGAGAGTGGTGGTGGCAGGGAAGCGAGGTTGTCTTAGAAAAAAGCCTCCAGAGAAAATTTGTCTCAGCTCTAGTATAGAAGACAGATTCAGCTTCCTAGGATATATAGCAGACATACTATATGAACATGTCTGATATTCTTATCAGTTGCTTAGCCTGGATGTATCTCTTCACCCTGTGAGGTGGAGCACATTACTGAACTTAGCAAGATGTTCCTCAAGCCTGAATTCTGTATTAAGTAGAGTCAATTTGACAAGTTTGTAACCATTCTGTGTAGGGGGGGTGGGTGGGAATATACTGCCCACATCCATAGGACCTGTGCACAGTGGCTACTTTCTCTTGATATGCAACACATATTTCATAAATTCCTACCTGAAGTGACTCCAGGTAATCAGAGATCACAAATGCATCATGATGGTGTCAGATCATGATGCAGCAAAACAGGTTTGGAGACATGGTGATGTAGGAATGCCAAATCAGAGTGAAGGAAGAAAACAGTTCACATTTTCACTTCAGTTTACAGAAGCCCAAGGAATTGCTAGTGTATTTCACAAAACATGCTTGCCATTTGGGAGGTGTGTGTTTTAATCTACAGCCGCCCTTGTCTATACACGTTTCAACCTACTCAAATAAGTGGATAAGCTAAGTAGAAATGGTGGCAGGTCTGTACCCTAAGCCTGGGTGCAGAACCTTAATTCCACTCCTAGGCACACACAGAAGTCCTGCTTGAATGAGGTTCATCCGTTTTTATGGGGCTTGACACTCAGGTTATGCTAGAGCGTTTGGGTGCAAGGAATGGCAGCCAGAGAGCAGACAAATCAAGGGGACATGGAGAACTTGCTAAAGACCAAAGGGGGAGATAGAAAGTACCAAGGGGAAAGGCTCAGGGAAGGAAATGCAGCCAATCACATCACAGAAAGCAAAGTAGCTCTAAATGTCTCCATTAAGTAGTCGCACGGGGAAAAGAGCCATATTTTTCTCTGATTGGCATTTGTTATGCCGTTTCAGGATTTATATTACCCAGTAAGCAAATTTAGACCATTAAAACACAGTAATAAAATCAGCTAGGTAATCACAGCCATAAAAATCTATAGGCAGCTCAAGTCAACCGGATCAGACGCAGATGATAAAACTGGTGCTGATAAACATAAATGTGTTATTTCTAACACACCCAGCCCTCTCCCCTGAAAAGGCCCGTGTAGGAAGAAAGGCTGGTATTGCAAAGCACTTAAAGCCATTTATAATTCCCTGACCTATAAAAGCAACAATAACAAGTGGCATGTGAAAATAAACGTTTCCTCTTGTTTGACCTATCATTTCTGGCAAACGAAAGAACTCAATGGATTTTCCACAACGACTGTCTTTTTTTTTTGGGGGGGGGGAGTGATAAATTAAACGCTTTTATTTAAGAACATTGATTTGACAGCAAGAATTTTGCTGGGTAAATTTCCCTTTAAAAAAAACAAAACACATTGAAAAATAGAAAGGGAGCGGGGAAGAGGAGAAGGAGACTCTATAATGAAATCCTGATGAAGTACAATACAGTAAAAGTAGTTTTTGCTGCAACTGCATGGTGATCCCTTTGCAGTTTCAAACCACTTCCATTACTCCTCCTGAAGGCAGGCCGAAGCCTACCAGAACACACCAAACTGTGCAAAACAGAAGATGTCACACAAAAAAGATGACAGCTGATAATGGGGTTGGTGGTAGAATCTTTTGAAACTACAGTGGTACCTTGGGTTAAGAACTTAATTAGTTCTGGATTGTTAACCTGAAACTGTTCTTAACCTGAGGTACCACTTTAGCTAATGGGGCCTCCTGCTGCCACTGCGCCGCTGCTGCACGATTTCTGTTCTCATCCTGAAGCAAAGTTCTTAACCCGAGGTACTATTTCTGGGTTAGTAGAGTCTGTAACCTGAAGCGTCTGTAACCCGAGGTACCACTGTATTTCTGATAGAATTGTTTCTCTTATGCTATAAGTGCAAAGCATCAGGAATTCAGGAAAGAGGCAAAGAGGCATTTGCTTATCATCATCATCATCATCATCACCACCACCACCTCCATGACACAGAGTACATAGGAAGCTGCCTTCTCATGAGTCAGGCCAGTGCTCCATCAAGCTCAGTACTTGATACTGACTGACAGCGGCTTTCCAGGGTTTCAAGAAGGAGTCTCTCCTTGCCCTGCCTGGAAATGATAGGGATGGAGCCTAACATCTTTCTTTTTTTATGTAAAGCTATGCCCCCAGTCCATTAGTCACTCCAGAGCAAACTTTTCAAAAGGCCACCAAACTGCTCCAGATACAGGATCACGCAAGGCTTCTTCATTTCAGTGGAAGGCATGCAAATAATGTGCATGGAAGCCTTTCCCCCATAAGGAATTGAATCTGAAGCCTTTGTAGCCTCTTCACAAGAGAGTGCTGTGCACACACAGAGATACAGAACAGGATTGTGTACACTTTGGGGCCCACACACCCACAAGAAGCTGCTGGATCAGAAGGGCTATTAATTAAATGTGATGATAATGTTAAGTTATCTACAACGTAAAAAAAAAAAAATCAAAGCAAAATAGGGTCATGCATGTGCAGTTGTGGGCCTAAAAGCAAATATGCACTGTCGTGCTAATCTGGAACTCACTCTCGTCTACAGATAGGGACACCCATCAAAATGCAATCAGAACTGGACAGAGGTCAGTTTCTTTCATTAGACATTGCCTAAAATGTTTTATGAGCTTTCACTCTACTTAAGGGTTTTTTGTCAGGCATAAATCTTCAGGGATTTTTTTTAAAAAAAACTTTCTCCCCACCCCCAAACAAGAGCCACAAACAAAAACAGAGTTACGCTCCTAGACCACACACTCAGAAGCATTTTAAGCAGCTGCTTGTGAACCACAACAGCACAGATGAGCTGTTCTTTTCTAAAGAATGCAAACTGTCCCACTGCACAGAGAGATTTCTCAGCATCTTCCTTTACTTTGGGCCTTAAACACATTGGTCCTTAATTTAAGTTGACTACATTCCACTGAAAGCAATGGGCTTAAGATAGTTGTGGCTAAACTGCACCCCCGGTTTCAGCGGAGCCTACTTGTGGCAAACTTCAACCAAACTGAGGCCCTTGATTTCAGTGAGCTTAAATATGCCTAACTTTGTGTTGTATTATGTCTTACCTGTTTGAGCATGGCTCCTAGTTATCGGAGCATGCCTAGGGCACACACGCATACAGTCTCTTAGCAAATGGCGCTGACTGAACAATAGTCCCCTTGGCCTGCCCTCAGATTGGTTCCTTGGTTGTTGAGAAAATGTTATTGAGGAGATATTAGAGAGACAACAGCTCACTTCAGGCGTTGCCCATCACTGTCTCCAGCTTTCCCCCCTCTGTGCATTGTGGGTTGGATTTCTGCAGTGGGGAGGCTTGTCAATTTTAATTATGACTTGAATATTCTAAACAGCTGTTTTACTGATAATTTTATTGTTCTTTTCTGTTTGTAAAACACTTTGAGGTTTGTTTGTTTGTTTTTACAATCCAATGGTGTGTGTGTGTGTGTGTGTCTATTTCTCTGTGTGTATAGTTAACTAGCTAGCTAGCTAGTTAGTTAGTTAGTTAGTTAGTTAGAAGCCAGTTATACAGCATAAATCCTCTGTGAGTCATGGCGGTCCAACAAAATACATCTGTGCAACCCACAAATATTTGTGAAAAGCTCTGTGCACCCAGCATGTGGGTGGAATAGTTGTACATAATAGTATTTTTAATATGTAAAGGTAAAGGTACCCCTGCCCATACGGGCCAGTCTTGACAGACTCTAGGGTTGTGCGCTCATCTCACTCTAGAGGCCGGGAGCCGGCGCTGTCCGCAGACACTTCCGGGTCACGTGGCCAGTGTGACATCGCTGCTCTGGCGAGCCAGCGCAGCACACGGAACGCCGTTTACCTTCCTGCTATAAAGCGGTACCTATTTATCTACTTGCACTTAAGGGTGCTTTCGAACTGCTAGGTGGGCAGGAGCTGGGACCGAAAGACGGGAGCTCCCCCCGCTGCCGGGATTTGAACCGCCGACCATACGATCGGCAAGTCCTAGGCACTGTGGTTTTACCCACAGCGCCACCCGCGTCTCATTTTTAATATGTAGTATTTATCAAATGTCTTCATTTCCAGGAGCATATCAGGATTTTCAAGGTGCTTCCATGAGGACATTTGCACTTGCTGCTAGCAATTCAATGATGATGATGATAATTTTGATTTGTTAGCTGCTTGTTACCTGAAGGTTTCCGAGCGACTCACAGCACGTTAAAACCATAAATATAAATACACAATAGCATGAAAGCAGAACAAACTACCCCCATTAACAGCCACTGGAACAGGAATATTATTGAGTAATTCCAATCCATGAACAAACAAAGGCTTGGTCTCCAGCATATTCATGAAAACAATTCAAAAATAACAATTTAAGATGTGTACGCACATTATCTGTGGCTTCAAGAAGCAAGAGATATATCCGCTTTGGCCCCAGGCAATGGTCAACTTGCCAGCGTGATTCCCAGGATGCACATTGGCAGAATCAGGCTTAATTATAATGATCGTTGTGGTCTCATTTTCCGAAGGCAGAAAAACTTTGTGAAATAATTTGCAGTATCCACTTACTATTGAAAACCTCATGCTCAGACATTAGATTTCCTGCATCCCCTGATACTGAAAAAAGAATACTGAACCTTCGATGCTCTGCAAAAAGGTGTATTTTAGGCAAAATAGTTTGCTAACCTATGCTTATTGGGGGGAAATTGCCCTAGCATGGTGAGGAATTTTCATGATTGTGCCAAGAGGAGTTTGCCTTACATTTTAAGGCCCTCGCCCTCCACTGCCGTAGATATATATCGTGCTATATCATGATATTATGATATTTAGCTGGTGTTATATCGTGATGTCGAAAACCAGATGTCACCCTGCCCTAGCAGCCACACTGTGAGATTGTGAAAAATTGCAATGGGAAGGGGGTATTGTAAGCTGCAAGGTTTTGGCACATGGACAGAAAAGATGTTCTCCAGCAATTATCAGTCTGTGACTCATACAACGTTTGCAGGTTAGTATTCAGATCTAGAGGAAAAGCTGTGGGTATTCACCTCAGCTCAACTTTTAAGCTCTACTGAGACCAATGGGAGAGATGTAAACAAGTGTCTATAATCCTATACACCTGAGAGTAAGTTCCATTTAGCTAAATGAGTCTCTTACTTCTGACTGAGTAGACACGTGGACTTTTTTTTTTTTTGCTGTTAAGCCACACGCTGAAATGAATGGAGCACACAGCGTTCTATTAATTTCAGTTTTGAAGCTTTTCTACAATAATGGATAGCCTAAATACAAGGTAAAACAATGTCAAAGTTAAAAACCACAGTTTTTACATAAAACTCAGTTTAAATGCAGCTAAAACAGTTTTTAAAAAATGAAACTAGCACTTTAAAACAAGTAAAGTGAAGAAAGAAGTAAAATATATCACAGCTGAAAAGACATTAAAGTAGATGCCAGGTGGACCTCTCTGGGGAGGGCATTCCACAGTTTAAGGACTGCAGGTGAAAAGACCCTCTCAGGTCACAAGCAAGTTTTGGGATTTTGTGTTCCACACAATTTCTAAAATCTTGAATGTTATAGTGGTTAAAGACCCAGGCTTGGCCTTGCTATTGTTACTTCAAGGAATGAATAAAGATATTTTTTTAAGCTGTTAATAATCTATTTCCTGGAAGCAGCCCAGATGATTATCACATTCTAGTGTTGTTAACTATGCAATACTGGTTTTGGAAAGTTGCACTTGTAGATAAACTAACACATCACAGAGTAGTCAGAAGCGACATTGCCAGAGATAAATCTTACAATAACTGCTCTCCTTTCATTTCTTTCATTAATTCCTCACCAGAAGGACCTAGACCACCTTCTGTTCACTTTTCTTTTTGGAGAGGTATGTTATCCTGAACTCTATCTTGATGGTCCAGATTTTCTTTATTTAAATATCATGCCACTGAATCGTCAAGGTTTAAACATGGTTGTTGTTAACCTTGGAAGTCTGCTGCTGTAATAAATATTATATGTCTGGCACTCATAGACGTATTCTTTCCCAAATGTGTGATGAGGAGGCATAGTTCATTTGTGTATTTATCTCTCTCGATGTGACCTCTGGAATGTTTTGATTGTTTGTTTTAAAATTCTAAAAGTCTGTCTCATAACTACCCACCATGCCTCATTTGCCACTGACACCAGGAAGAGGTGCCTCAGCAAGTTATCTAAAGGCATAAGAGAAGAGGCAATCCTTCAGAAATTATGAACGACATTAAAACAGTACTGAGGAACCTCTAGCCCTCCAGATTTTGCTGGACTATAACTCCCATTATCCTTCACCATTTGCTGGGCTGGCCGGGGATGAAGAGATTTGGGATCCAACAGCGCTGGGAGGGCCACAGGTTCTGCAGCTGTTTCAGAAGTTAAAACCAAGGCTCTGAATTGGACCTGGAGATGGACTGGGAGACAGTGAAGGCGATGACACATTGGCATATGTTCATAATGCCCCATCCCAATTAATGCTCTCTCAGCCATCTTCACCATCTGCTGAACTTTCAAAGACAATTCCACATACAGCACATGGCAGGAATCCAAGGAGAAGTTAGCAGGTTGTGGATCACAAATGGAAGGCTGTCCCTGTCTAGGCAGAGTTGTAACTGGCAGACCGGCTTTGCGCTACGAAATTAAAGTGATAGAAGACAGGCCACTTATGCCTCTACTGTCAAACATGAACCAATGAGCACCTGCAAACTATAAACGTGCATATTTGCAGGATGGGATTCAACTCCATCCAAAAAAGCTTATCTGGATTGAAGCTCAGCTTATTGGCCTTCAATTAGTCCAATACAGTGGTTAGGCACCAATCTAGCACCATCACTGCCTGACCTGGTTTTGATGGAAAGAGGCAACAGAGCAGATTGCCACTCAGCAGTTTCATGTAGATTTAAAGCACCATATTTTAGGGTCTGTTCTTAAGCACATTCAGTAGGGAATAAGACTAAAGTCCTATACACGCTTACCTTGGAGTAAAAAAAAATAATAATAATGTAGAGATTTACTTCAGATTAGACATGTATTATTTATATGAACAATTTTTAGGTTGCTATTTAAGGCCATGCGCTTATAAAGCAGCTTCCAACATGTAAACATAATAATAACAGAATTGCCTTGGTTGAACTTTCTTCTTAGAATAAATGCTTAATATTGTACTGCACAAAGTGTGTGACTTTGGTTGAATCATACCCAGTTCATATTTTATGTGGTGTGTGTGTGAGTTGTATGTTTTGGAAACCACCCTGGTTTTAACAAAGCAGAAGTTTTAAATAAATGTAATTTACTAATTCACTTTATTCCCAGCTGAAGCATTTCCCCAGGTTGAGAGGGCTCTAGAGAGTTATGTGCTCTGGCTTCTGCTGCTTAGCATATGCTTCTTGTGCACCTGCTCCCTATTATAGTGCCTTGGGGCAAAATGTTTATTGCTACATTTTGCTCCTTATCTCACTTTAACATCTGCCAAATTTCTAAGAGTAAATGTTAGCCAATAGCCGAGATACAGCAATGAATTCATTTCCCCCCTATAATTTTAGCAGCATGAAAAGGAACAAAAGATGTGTGTGTGTGTGTGTGTACACACACACACACACACACACATGCACCCACCTACCCACCCACACACCCACACCCACAGCTCATAGAAGTAAGGGGACACCCAGCTCATAGAAGTAAGGGGTTTCCATACCTCAATGCTGAGCACTTTCCCACTAAAAATAACCTCCCTGTAACATTTGTGACTGGAAAGGAGGGTATTACCCCCTGCCTAGAGATTGGTAAAATTCTGAAAGCATCACTCTTGCTATTTCACTTGCAGTTTAGAGCAGAACAGCAATGATTGGATGCTGCTAAATTGTCTGGTTCTAGAAGCCCCCACAGTCTGATCTGTAACATAGAAACCACGTTAGTTAATTACCTGTACCTTTGTATTCCACCTTTGGAATCTGTGTCAATGATGCACAGTATAAAATGTTTTAAATAAACAAGTGTTGGTTTCAAATTGTAAATGAAAACGAGAAAAAGCAGGAAAAGAATTTGTCTGCTTCCAAGCTTTCCCACTAAGTCTCATGAGCTGCAATACACAACAGTCTAAGTCAAAGTTCAACACATTACCAAGAGCACCCATTCACACTGAGGCTTAAATGCTCCTGGCCTTACACCCTAGCCAGCCGGATTGGTTGGTCGGAGCTATGATGCGTCTGGGACCTCCAAATGATGTGAGACGCAGTGCCGCCTCCCCCAGAACGGAGTGGGTGGCCACATGGACTGACCGCAACTCTTCCCCACCCAGAAGTGGAGAGGATTTCTTGACTGGAGAAACTGGGGCAGGGAGACAATGATCTGTGTACCATACAGGGATTCAGAGATCAAAACCATCACTCTAAATTCTTTCTGCAAAGCAACAGGAAGCCAGTAAAGTCTTTGGAATACCGAGACAGTGTTTTTCGTATTAGAACTGTCAGATGCATACTACTGCCTGTTCTTCAAAGGTGTCCTACACAGAAAACACTCAAATGCTGAATGTACAAGGTCATAAATGACTTTATTTGCATATGGGCAGTAGCCACACTTTTTGTCCTCTCTCTCTAAGGACATTGGTAGAAAGAGAAATCTCAGTTATTCTGAATGACACTTTTAAAAATATATATACAAAAGAAGACCATACAGAGAGCTCTGCTACTGTCATTTCCCACCTGGAAAAGCAGACTTTATCATCCATTTCTCCTAGCAACATAATTTGCATGAGCTGTGTCGTCAGTCCTGTCTGAGAAGCGATTCACTCCTGGATTTGAACCAGGAAAGCAAGCTAAGCCGGCTCTCCTGCCAGGAGGGAAGAAATAAATGGGAGGGGGCAGGAAGTTTCTGAGAGGACTCCATATGTTTCAACAGTATTTATGTGCCTGCTTCTTTCTAAAATGAGAGAAATCACTGCAGGGCTGGATTGCGGAGTTTCAAAGACCCCAACATTTGAAATGCCATGGATGTTTTCAATAAACAGTGTGATTATTTGGCTCACAGCATACTCATGCTGAGCATCAGAAATCTGTCTCCACAACATGTGCTAGCAACCTGAGCAATCTCTTCAGTTACTAGGTTATATTCTATTCTACTAAGCATCTTCCTTCCTTCCTTCCTTCCTTCCTTCCTTCCTTCCTTCCTTCCTGGTTGCCTGTTCTAGCCTCCCTGTGTGTGTTTACATATATAAATAAATGTATTTTCTAGTATTGACAAATGGGGTGAAAGTCCACCTTGGAATCTGCACTTTTCATTGCATAATTTACAGAGAAGTAGACCTAATGTGTAGTCCTTCTAATTGATTGTCATCTGTAGCAAACAAGATCTCCACATTTCAGTCACATACCATTTGCAGTTTTCATTCTGCAAACCAAAGAATGCCTGGAGCAAAAACCTTTCCAGGAGACAAATAATATTACAAAGTGCCCCCCCTTTTTTTTACCCCAGGCACTGTTAATACATCAGGGTGAATAATATCCCATGTGGTTTTTTTAAAAGCAACATCTGACCCAGAGAAACAGATAAAGTGCCCTTCTTCTGACAACACGTGACTTTATTTGGGGGCATATTACCACACCAAGACACATTTGAAATCATGATTTTGATTTTAATTGATATTTGTCTACTGATTACACCATTTTACTATTGTTGTATACTACTCTGGGACCTCTGGAGAAAAGAGGCTTATAAATTCTTGGAATAAACAAACACTTTAAAAATGTTACTCCAAATGTTTCCATGGGGATAATGGCACAACCGTGTCAGAGAAAAAGCTTAAATGCCTTTAGTGGCTTGAGGACTTACTGGAACTGTGTTCGTTATGAACTGGAAATTAATTAACTTGATTTCTGAATTGATTTTATTAACTTGTCATACATGTCACCTTTGTCGAACGAAATATTCACTTGTGAGTCAATGTACTTCATAAATTGAATTAGAAATGGTAAAATTGAAAACTGTGAAACTGAGCTTCTTCGCCCTTCACATCTTTCGTCATCACGTTTTTATGCTTACAGATGGGTTCTCAGTAATACGCCTGTTATAAGAGGAGAGGATTGTACAGCGGGAAATGACTAAATGGATCAACAGGAGAACAAGTAAACAAAACAGCAGCAGTTTTCTCACTAAAAGGTATGATAAGTGCCCTGTAAGAAAGGAAATGGGCATAGCTGTGAAAAGCAGCCTAACAAAGATGTGAAAAATGAAATATTACTGAAGGCCTGTTATGCTTCACCTTCCATGCATAACATAACATAACATAGCAGACTCATTGAAATCAAGGTGTGAATAACGTAAGTCCATTATTGATTTCATTGGGTCTATTCCACATTTGACTAATGTTGGAGATCATCATCAGTATATGTTTAAATTGAGTGTATACTCGATTCTGACCAAACTAAGTCTTCTTATGTATATTTTGTTCTAGGAGGCTTAGTTTGGTCAGAATTAAGTGTACACTTCCAGAATTAATGCTAAATACATTACTTCTGGTAAATGATCCACCATCCAGCTGCTAGAGGGCTGTGAAAATCTGTGTCCTGGGCTTTTTAGACTGTTCTACCCATGTGCTATCTGAGACCAAAGGAGCACATTGGTTGCTAGATGTGAAATATATTGGAATTATTTTCAGTTCATTTTACCCCATGGTTTAATGTGCAAAAATTAGTGGATGCCTTCAAAATTGACTGAAATTTCCGGGGTGGGGGTCATTAATTAACACCAGTGTCTGCAGGTTCTGACTTGTGAGAGTTGCTTACCTCAGATTGACAAAGGTCCCTGGTTTTCTGAAACTGACAGCAAAGTTATTAAAACAATCTCTGCTGTGCCGAAATGCATTCCTGGACTGCCTTTTACAGAAGGATGATTATTCATGTTCTCTGTGTTTTAGATTTTTCGCAACAACCACTAACTGTAGTTCCTCATGAGGCTTCTCTGGGACTTCTAGTACACAAGGCATATTCAGACATCAGCTTTCACACATTTAAACTTTAATGCTATAGCACTAAACTGGAAGCAAACAGGAAGATTCCTCCCTAAAGAGGGTCCCTAACCCTCCCTTTTGAATTTGGATGTTTGCCTATGCAGGCTTCAGAGCTGCCGCTATTACCTGGATAATCCTCCAGCAAATCCTTGAAAAACCACTCCAAGAACAGCATGTGAAAAGTCAACACATACAGTGTTCTCTCTCTGCATTCTGTTGGCCTTTCCACAACTGCCTCTATGTTGTTTGCTTAGTTTATTATTAAACACCTTACTTTTCTATCAAAAAAGGCATTCTGGAAAAAAATACAAATGCCAACACAGAATGAAGCAAAATAAGGCAGTACGTTCAGAATAAAGAATATTAAAAACCGCAGCAGTTCAAACACCCAAAGAACAACAATGCAAAATAAAAGAATTAGTAAAAAAGAAAAAAGATGAAATGCTAAGAGACCATTGGGACAAAATCTGCAATCTCAGAACTACCAGAAGGAAGAGAGAGCAGGCTGATGCTGGCAGACTTCTGATACACATGTGATGGGCTACTATGAGGAAAAGATTGCGGATAGGCAGAGCAATTCAAACTATAGGAAACCAGTGTAATTTATGCCTGTGTAATTTACTCCTATTCAAAACTCAGAAGTGGGGTTATAGCTAGTTGAGACGGTCCACGGCTGATGGAGGGGGGTAAAGCATTTAAAACAGAGTTTGACTTACACTAGCCTTTTTTGCTGGTGTCATTTCTCCTGGGTTTCAGGAACAAGAGGAACAGAGTTTGGTGTAAGCATAAGTCTTCTTTTGTCCTACCCCACTTCCACCACTCCCCCAAAGCACATTTTCTGCCCGTATTTAACAGGCCATAGATTGGGGAAAGAGTTTTTGTCTGCACCTAAAGGCATGCAGTGATGGGGTCAGGTGAGCCTCTTTGGGTAGAGAAAAGCCCTGTTCTCATGTTGTCACCTTCCAAACCTCTCAGGGAGGGGTGGACATAGAGAAAGGCCTCAGATGACAAGTGCAGGGTCCCAGGTCAGTTCATACAGGGAGCGGCTGTTCTTAATAGACAAGAAGCAGGAGTGACTGATGTGGCAATGCTACAGAGCCAGCTTCCTCAGCAGCGGCATCATAGGGCATGGTGATCATGAGGTTGAAATGGCAAATCAATGGGAGTGCTGGATTTCTAGCATCTTGGAGCAGATAGCCACAATAGCAGCAGCAACAGAAGAGAGCGCCCCAGTACCTTGTAAGTACAATTGAATAAGACTTATTGTCATTTAATTCAGAAATGGGATGGAACATGCTGTAGAGGTTATGAATGCTATGCAAAAGTGTTGTGCTCTGGACTTGGATTGCTATGTCCATCCCTAGGGTTTTTCAGTAATCCTCATTGTGATAAGCTGGCATTTAAGCCCTACTAGAACAGAAAAATCTTAATTTGCTGGAGGTTGGGTGAGGAGCAATAAAGATATGGCAGAAGTACAGCTTTGACAACAGGCTGTCTTCTTGACCCCAAAGCTCTGAAAAGGCTCTGGAAAATTACACGGATGCCTATGTACCACCAGTGGGTGTAGATGTGCCACCCATACTACTCCCCAACTTTTATAGCAATAAAATGGTAAAAGACTGCCTGCTGACCCAAGATCTTGAGCAATGAGCTCTGGAAAGATTCATGCTCCCCGTTTTTCAAATATGAAACTTAAATTCAGTGACACCTTTCCTGCAGACTAAAGTGTGAGATCAAAATCTAGCTTACATTATGCAGGCTAAGTTGCTTCAATGTTTAGACCGTTCTATTTCTAAAATAATGTCAAGATCCGCCACATGCAAAACGTGTAATCTAGTCCACCAATAACAAAGCCCCAAAATAAAACTTCTAAAAATACTGAACCACCAGATACCAAAACAAGCAGCGTAGCTTCCAGAGAAACATAGAAATGTTTAGGCTGTGAAGAAAGCAGAAAATGCCACAAATATTGTATAATTAAACAGCAATTGCTATTCAGGAATTTGATGCTGCTGCCCAGTGTTGAAGTCCGGAACATTTCACCTTTGATAAATATTTCTGTTCTATGAAATATGAGAGAAGTCCAGTTTGAACTGGGGGGGGGGAGGCGTTTCTTTCATCATGCACCTGATTTATACATTGACAGGATGAAGGCATCAGAATGAAATGAATGCTTGTTTATTAAACACAGCAAAATGGTCTGTTCTTTATATCAGGCCAGGAGCAAATTGGCAACTTTGAGATCAGAGAGTGGGGTACATACTATACATTTAAAGTACATTCAACACACATTCAAAGTACATGCCTTACCACCAGTGAATCTGAGAACTGTAATTTATTACAGGTACTGGGAATTCTCTCTCACTAAGGAGCAAAGTACAGCTTCATTGGGGGAAGTCATTTGTTTTCAAAGTGTGTTGGATGCACTTTCAATGTCTGGTGTGAAGAGAGATTACATAGCATCCCTGAGATTATCTGACAAAGAACTTGAATGTGAGGAACCCTGTAGATCTTGTTTGTAGAGAGGGAAGATGGTGAAACAACAGCCGCTCTCCAATAAAGTAGTGATTTGCCAAACAGTGGCTTGGTATACTGGGGCGAAATTCTCACAAAGGGAGAGAATGCCAGATGTAATAGAAGCTGATAGTTTGCTTACCCCAGGGGTGGGGATCCTTTTTCAAGTTAAGGAACTCTCTGGGGCTGCATGTTAGTAGTTTTGGGGCCAGAGGAAGAAGTGGGTGGACTGTGGGATGTGGTTCCATCTTTTGTACAGTAGGGTACATTCTAGGCGTATAAAACTCAACACAATAGCTCTTCATCAACCATCCATGCAAGCAAAAGGCATTGTCACAGTTCACTGGCAGATTCCAGCCAGGCAAAAACATTTTAGGGCTGTGTGGAGAGCCAATTTCTCATCATCCTTATGAGTTGGCCATGCTGGCTGTGGCTCATGGAAGTTGGAGTCCACAACATCTGGAGGGACCAAGTTTGGGAGGCTACTTTATGTCAAAGGCTATTTTGTTATTTGACATTGGTGCATTAGAGTTCATGATGGTTGTAGTGGAACAAAGAGGCCACTACAATATGAATGTACAAAATGAACATTGTTACGCTACTATAAAATAGTACTTAAGAATGCAAGAACTGCCCCTCTGGTTCAGGCCAATGGTCTATCTAGGCTGTCATTCTGATTTTAACAGCAGCCAGCCAGATGCCTCTGGAAGCTATATTTAACAAACAGAATGTAAAGCAGGAGACTTTAAAGTCTCTGTTTTGCATAAGAAGCAAAGCAGAAACTGCGTTGGGATGGAGAGACCTGGATTTGTTTTCAATATGAATGTTTTACTCAGTGCTTTTCAGCCTGCACCCAAACAGTGGCTATTCTGACAAATGTCCTGGTATAAAGTCCAGTGTCTAATTATAATGGACTCCCCTCTCATTCTGTGATGGTGGCATATGATAGAGCTTAATGATTGACCCCTCTGAAAGTGTTTTGGGCAAATAATGGTAGGTCTCTGGGTGGAAATGGCCTCTGACTTTTAGTTAGCTCTGTTTCAGTAAAAGTCTTTCAATTCAAACGAGAGATGAAGCAGATACTATCCCTGTTGTTCCTGTGCTTTTGTTCTCGTTTTTGTGCTTACCAAATGTGAAGAACAATATTTCAAGTAAATCAGCATTTCCTGACCTCAGCTGCATTCATTTATAGGCAGTCTGTGTCAAGGAAATGTTATTTTCCATTAAAACTAGAGGAAAAGGTCACTAGATCTGAATTTGCATGTGAATCTGAAGCAATCTGAATGCACCAGAAAGTTCTCTGATTTCCTGTTCCAGTTAAGCACCACAATATTTAGTAATGAGCTGCTAAAACTTCATATATCCTTCAGAGCAAATCACGATGACAAGTGTACAAACAACATCTATCCAACATCTTATTCCCTTCTACCACTTCCGGTCTAGGAATTGAACCATGAGGGATGTCCTTCTGATCTCTCTGGCTACAAGGCCTTCAAATACTTGGAAAGCAACTCCGTGCTGCCAAAAGATTAAAATCAAAGGGTAAATAAACTTTCTACTATCTCTTTACAAGACTAATTAAGATAAATGACCATGTCTACCAATACGAGAGCCGCCGAAAGAAAGAAAAAATGGCAGACGCTAACGCTAAAAAAACCCATGGCTGATGCAAACAAAAAACAAACAAAAAAAAAAACACTGACTCAGAGGCTACTGAGCATGAACAGGCAGACCCAAAGACAGCTATTTTACAAAATATCCTGGCCTAGCTTAAAACCCTAAATCACATAAAAGACCAGCTGAAAACTCTAACAGAAGGCTTTAATGAGTTCCGGGTGCAACTGGCGAACTGTGAAGGCAGATTGGACTCATTTGAGACACTTTCACTGGCCTCTCACAGCACTCTTAATCGTCACCTTAACGATTTAGAAACTTAGCAAAGACGAAAGAACCTGACAATTATCAGCCTTGAAAACCTCGCAAGCCAAATAGAGCTGGCAGACTACTTGCAACAGGTATTCAAAGAGGGGCTTTCTCTGACTGCTCAGCGTCAGCTTGACATAGAACACGTTTTCAAAATCCCAGAGAATCGTAGAATTGGAAGGGATCCTAAGGGTCATCTAGGCCAACCCCCTGCAATGCAGGAATCTCAATTAAAGCATCCATGGCAGATGAACACCCAAGCACTGCTTAGAAACCTCCAATGAAGAAGAGACTTCCACCGTCCAAGGGAGACCGTTCAACTGTTGAACAGCTCTTACTGTCAGAAAGATCTTCCTGATGTTTAGTCAGAATCTTCTTTCTTGTAACTTGAAGCCATTGGTTTGGGTCCTACCCTCTGGATGAGAATAAAACAAGCTTGTTCCATCCTCCATGTGACAGCCCTTAAGATATTAGAAGAGCGCTGTCATACCTCTTCTCAGTCTCCTCTTTTCCAGTCTAACCTTACCAAATTCCCTCAACCATTCGTCATAAGGCTTGCTTTCCAGACCCTTGGTTGCCCTCTTCTGCACAAGTTACAGTGTCTGTCACTGTATATATTGAGATCAAATATATTCTCCAGATAAAGCATGCAGCTCAATGTCTAAGAAGGTATTGTCTGCTTGGAGTAATGGGGGCTGGGTAACAATTATACCACTTGGATAAAAGAGCTTAAGCTCACCTAGCTCTTTCTTGGACCATGGCCTACAGAGACTTTTAAATGCCACTGCTAAAATTTCCTCCTTGCAGACCAAGTTGAGAACCTTTTGTGCTGCCAGACAGAATTATAGGGCAGCAGCAGAGGTCAGCCTTTATGACCATTCAGCCCTTCCCTGGCTTCTATACCCAGACTGTGTCAGAAGCCAATTCATGCCAATTGTGATGTGGGCTAGACAGTGGCCTGACCTGAAATTGCTAACGTTTCACATCGCCCTGTAAAATCAATGTCAGTAAACAGAGGGTGTCTGAAATAAGCCATCATTTATGGAGAATCTTTTGAAAGATTCTCACGATAGATACCTTTTTAAAAAAAGAAAGATTAAATTCATGCCAGCACAAAACATCTGATCAGAATGTATAAGTAAAAGGAAAAGGGGACTATCCCTCACAGACCACATGCTTAAATCTTGGTTTCTAAATTTATTTTCTTCTTCTTCACTTTGAGTTCAGAACAAAGATATTATTGGCAGAAAATGGCTTTGTCAGAAATAACATGCAAGCATGTATGGAGGGGGAATCATGCTTATACTAGAGTCATTGCTAGTATTTTGAAACAAAATTTGCTGAACTATGTGTACTCAGGAGTAAGTTGCCCTGTTTTCAATAGGGCAGGTGTGTCCATGACTGCAGACATTTAGGCTCAATTTCTAATCTGATAAAATTTCAAGACTACTTATTATTTTTATATTTTCTTTGGCCTGCCAGGCTTCTCCATTTTGTCCAAGACATGAGGCTGGTTTGGGCAATCCATACCCTCACCATTTGACATCAAACAGGCCATTCACTCCTTCCTAGACTCATGAACTCAGCACACATTCTGTCTATTTAGGAATCAGCTTCACGTCATTGGCGCATATCCAGCTCATCCTCTAGTACCTGTTACCAGGTAACAGTTGGGGAACAGGAAGCTTGAGAGACATGGCCTTGCCTCACAGCAGAACTGATGGAATGAACTTTGCTTCTCATCTCTCCTGCTTTTGGAATTTATTACCTAATAGGAATGGGAGAGCATTTTGGTTCGGTTCACCTTCTAGTGTGAAGTTCTCTAATTTACACTTCCTGAAATAATCTGCAAACTGAAATTTGCACTTCCCTGAATTTTGCAATTTAGCCAATCAAGAAATGCCTACAAAATCAATAAATTAGCGATGGGCAAAATTTCATACAAAAAATGTGCATATTAGGACAAATGTGGTTTTTTTCCCCTGAGCTCTTAAAAAACCCCATCCTGATGTGGAAATATGGAATGCTGAGCTTAACACTGGAAAAATGTGAAACTGAGAAAAAAAATGACATGTTCTTTCATCAGCTAACACCTACTTTGCATTCTCAAGCAACCTGAGCCCAGAAGCCGGTTCCCAGGACTCTAGCAGCTTCCACTAGCTGTGGTCCAGTGGCAGTCATCTGGAAGCAGATGGCTTGAAAACTCCCAAGGGGACAGGGGAGAGAGATGGTGTGATGGGTTGCAGGAGGAATTCAACCCTGATGGATTCCTGATGCTGTCATCAGGAGCAAAACAGGTCCAACTGGCTCTCATGTAAGCCCAGCTATTTCCCAAGTCTTGTTTTTGTTTTTATAATCCTTGTTCTGAGAGTGATTGAATCATAGAATCATAGAATCACAGAATCATAGAGTTGGAAGAAACCACAAGGGCCATCGAGTCCAACCCCCTGCCAAGCAGGAAACACCATCAGAGCACTCCTGACATATGGTTGTCAAGCCTCTGCTTAAAGACCTCCAAAGTAGGAGACTCCACCACACTCCTTGGCAGCAAATTCCACTGTCGAACAGCTCTTACTGTCAGGAAGTTCTTCCTAATGCTTAGGTGGAATCTTCTTTCTTGTAGTTTGGATCCATTGCTCCATGTCTGCTTCTCTGGAGCAGCAGAAAACAACCTTTCTCCCTCCTCTATGTGACATCCTTTTATATATTTGAACATGGCTATCATATCACCCCTTAACCTCCTCTTCTCCAGGCTAAACATGCCCAGCTCCCTTAGCCGTTCCTCATAAGGCATCGTTTCCAGGCCTTTGACCATTTTGGTTGCCCTCCTCTGGACACGTTCCAGTTTGTCAGTGTCCTTCTTGAACTGTGGTGCCCAGAACTGGACACAGTACTCCAGGTGAGGTCTGACCAGAGCAGAATACAGTGTCACTATTACTTCCCTTGATCTAGATGCTATACTCCTATTGATGCAGCCCAGAATTGCATTGGCTTTTTTAGCTGCCGCGTCACACTGTTGGCTCATGTCAAGTTTGTGGTCAACCAAGACTCCTAGATCCTTTTCACATGTACTGCTCTCAAGCCAGGTGTCACCCATCTTGTATTTGTGCCTCTCATTTTTTTTGCCCAAGTGCAATACTTTACATTTCTCCCTGTTAAAATTCATCTTGTTTATTTTTGCCCAGTTCTCTAATCTGTCAAGGTCGTTTTGAAGTGTGATCCTGTCCTCTGGGGTGTTAGCCACCCCTCCCAGTTTGGTGTCATCTGCAAATTTGATCAGGATGCCCTTGAGTCCATTATCCAAGTCGTTGATAAAGATGTTGAATAAGACCGGGCCCAAGACAGAACCCTGTGGCACCCCACTAGTCACTCTTCTCCAGGATGAAGAGGAACCATTGATGAGCACCCTTTGGGTTCGGTCAGTCAGCCAGTTACAAATCCACTGAGTGGTAGCATAGTCATGGGAAGTGGCAGCATGATTGGGAAGGCTCTCTACATCACTAATGAGAGGTGGGCTGAGGGAGGATGATTTGTAAGAAAAGGTGACTATGGAGGGTGTGTTTAATCCTTCTCCAGTTTTTCTCTGAAGCTCAGCTTCCTCCAAAAATGAGCCCTACCATAATACCATATGTTTACCAGGCAGTGGAACTGGAATCCAGATGAAGCAGAGTTTCAAAGTGGAGTCCCGCTCCCCACCTCTCTTGCAATGCACCTGTTTTCCAGTGGATAAGCAGTTGTCTGGTGTGCAGCATCACATATGGCTGCATTGTAAAGTTCTGTCTCTTAGCTTTGATGCTGAATGGCCTTATCCTGCTCTTGCTTTCTTCACTGTATGAAATTGATTTCGGTGGTCCGAACAGTTTTTTTGTATTTTAAGACCCTTTTTGTAAGTTTCTTTGAGTTTTATTTAGAGAGAAAAAGTAGGCTATACATTTTAACAACAATAGGCTATCGGGTCATTGGGCCCCAAAGGAATCTAAAGCCACACGAAGACTGGATTGCTAGTGTCAGCACGTGGCGGTTTCGGGTGGAATATACAAAACAGATGTAATACAACATCACACTAAATTTAGCTTTATAGCAGACCAACAGACAATCCTTATCTGGATGGGCGAGAAGCATAATTCTGTGCAGACTTAAATAAACAGCTAAATAACCCCACCCTGCCACCATCACCACCCCATCACTGTGCACCATTATAGATTTCTTTTCATGCTTTAAGTGGCAGCCTTTTAATTTCAAAGGGACTTCTGTCCTTCAGACCCTACATTTCCCGTGTCTCATGTTGGTGCTCTTCTGTCACAAATATTGGCTGTGAGTCCTGGAAGACCTGCTCCCTGTCTTGCAGGCCTAATGACCCTGCCAACCATGGTTACTTTTATTCCTTGCATGTTCATTCCAACATCTGGGCTTGATGAGGCATGTGACCCTCGCCTCTTCCCCAAGCTAGTGAACCCTCGACCTGGGCTGGGGTCCTTGCCTGCCTCAGCCTGCTGGAACATACCTCCCACTGTTCCCTATGTCTCAAAGCCCACCTTGTTCTGGCCTGAAACCAGTGGCTGCGAGTCTCACCAGATCTGCACCGCCCCCAGCAGGCAGGACACTTCCATCCTGCCCAGGAGGACAGGGTCCTGATAGACCAGTTACAATGTACTGAAAACAAAAGGTTTGAGGGAGAACTGTTGCTGTGCTTATTTTTTGTCAAAAATATCCCAATGGAAATAAACCTTTAATTCAGGGCCCCCCCAAAAATGCTACACTTCTACAAATCATTTTAATCAGAAACATTTATTCACATAATAATAAAGGGCCTCACAAATTGTTTTGCCAAAGACTGTTTTTAAAATAATAATAATAATAATAATAATAATAATAATAATAAAATTTCAAAATACAGACATATAAAAAAAGAAAAGGAAATAAAAGCATCTGAACCTATTATACCTAGAAGAAAAGCCCCTGGCTTCTTGGGACTGTTCTTTTCAAAACATGCTTTTCAACTCATTATGAATCATTTCCCAATATTCCTTATCTACAGGTCCACCACATATGATAGAAAGTTCTTTCCCTATCATTACATTTACAACAATTATCTGACTCTGACTTACACATTTTTGCTAATTTACTTGGTGTCAGGTACCATCTGTAAATCATTTTCATATAATTTTCCTTCAAAGAATAGCAAGCCATAAATTTCAGCCTTGTTTTCCACAGCTTTTCACACAGGTCCATTTCAATCTTGTGACCCACATCTCTTGCCCAACAAATGATTGCTGATTTCACAATTTCTTCCTTTGTTTCCCATTCCAACAATAGTTTATACATCTTAGACATTAACTTTTCATTATTTGCTAACGATTATTTTGCGAACTGCAAACTTTGATCAATAAAACAATTTTTTTATGGTTTCAAACACATATGGGGCACTACAAAACGTGGGCTTTTCACTACAAAATGCTACAAAACCATTACAAAACTTTGGCACTGGTTTCAATGGGATTGGACAACGTTGGTTTTTTGGATGATCGCCAGGTTTGAGTATCTATTGCTCCATTTGTGGGGCACTACAAATGGCAGGTTTTCACCACAAAACACTACAAGACGATCACAAAACTTTGGCACAAGTTTTCAGGGGCTCCCAGATTTTGGGGTTCGTAGTTCATGAAGCTGCTTTACAAGGTGAATAAGGAGCCTCGTGTTTCTCTCATTGTTTCAGAATGTTGTCAGGTAAATACACACTATTATCCTTAGGAGCATTAAAGCCAAATCTGTGTTCCCTGAAGAATCTGTGTATTTGGGGCAAAAGGCTGTGTCTTTCACTGGAATTATTTAACTGGAGCTGCTAATGTGTCCAACAAGGAGCAGAATTGCTTTTAAAGGTCTCCTTAGCCCTTTGAAATGATAATGGATTTACAGTCTATGCCGCAGTCTAGCCAAGGTGGCATGAAATTCTTTTCTTACCTAAGTAACATTAGAGGCAATGTTTAAATGACCAATTAATGATGGTTGCTTCCTTAATGTAGCCCCTGAGGCCTAAACACTGGACAAATGAGACCAAAAAGCCAGGATTTTCCCTGAACCTTCTAAAGCCCATGAAGGAGAGTTCAGTGCCTCAGATTAATCTTGCAGTAGTCTGCTGTGTCTGATTTCCCTCCTGGATGGCCAACAGCCTTCAAAGGTATTTGAGATTTTGGCAAGCTTTTTCTGTTTGCTAAGCCCACAAACAAAAACTCATCTCCAAAACAAAGAACGTATTTTTAAATCTGTTTTACCCATTTACGCAACCTACTTAAGGACACTCAAAGATCAAAATACAGTTCATGAAATGAAATACCTCACTGGCAAACACTTATCCGTGTGTATGCTTCATGAAATAAGAGAGAGAGAGAGAGAGAGAGAGAGAGAGAGAGGGAGGGAGAAAACCAGTAAATGAAATCACTTTGGATACCAAATAAAATATCACAGTAAGAATAACAAATCTATTTTCCTCCAGTTAGATAAACCACCTTACTGTATGATCTCTGAGCAAAACAATACAACAAAATTGTAAAATCTACAATGTGGAGAGGCATTAGTGTTGGAAATAATATCATATACAATAAATAATTATACTGAGGTCAAGCATGGGACATCCAGTTTCAAATTCCTGATCAGGCAGGAAGGTCACTGAATAACCCAAGTCATAGTCACTCAACCTGACCTATATCTTAACTTTGTTATAAGGAAAAAAATAGATTAAATAATGTTATGCCTTTCAAGATTTCACAAACGAAAATATTTATTTATATTTAAAATTTCTATAGGCCAATTTTATGAGCAAAATTCGCTTAAGCTTACAAAATAACAGATAATGCTATTCCAATGATAATGAGAGTGCAGCACAACCCTTACGTAAACATCACAACTTCAATAAAAGCAGCAACAATAAATACATATCCAGTCTAAAGAGAAAAGGCACAATATTTTTCACAAGACTGTTATGGATTATTTCTCTATTACTTATTTATTATTGAAAGGCAACTGAAATGTTAGATTTATCTGATATTACCTATTTTTCTTTTTCAATGTCATGACCAATTATTTTCCTCAGCTTTTTTGACTGCTGTTACCATGGATTATTTCAATTCCATTTATTTTCTTTTTGGCTAAGTGTAGGACATAGCAGCACAGAGATCCAAATTAGAAGTACAAATAAAGCACAGTCTGCTTTGTTTAAATTTGTCAGTACTATAAACAGATGGTGATGTATTGTAAGCTTACTTAATAAACTTTACTTCATTATGGTTCCTTAAAACAAGATGCATGGGATGGTATTCAGCTAAGTTTTACTCAGAGTAAAACCATTGAAATGAATGAACATGTCAGGTTCATCAACTTCAATAGGTTTACTCTGAGTAAAGCATAGTTGAATACTAAAGGTAAAGGGACCCCTGACCATTAGGTCCAGTCGTGGCCGAATCTGGGGTTGCGGCACTCATCTCGCTTTATTGGCTGAGGGAGCCGGCGTACAGCTTCCGGGTCATGTGGCCAGCACGACTAAGCCGCTTCTGGTGAACCAGAGCATCGCATGGAAATGCCGTTTACCTTCCCGCCAGAGCGGTACCTATTTATCTATTTGCACTTTGACGTGCTTTCGAACTGCTAGGTGGGCAGGAGCTGAGACCGAACAACAAGAGCTCACCCCGTTGTGGGAATTCGAACCGCCGACCTTCTGATCAGCAAGCCCTAGGCTCTGTGGTATAACCCACAGCGCCACCCGCGTCCCTGACTGAATACTACCCATACGCTATTATGTTGTCATCACTTTAAATGATATTAAAAACGATATCAGGTTCCTGCCACTCTGAGCTCCAGTTCCTTCCCCTATTCAAACTTACACCAATTTCCCTCTAAGACTCCACTCCAGTAAACACCCCCCCGCTAGGTACTGAGGACTACACTTGCTCCATGTCTACGGTTTTATTTTTGATGCCTCTTAAAAGTTTTGGACCACTGACATCACTTGGGTAAGTTGAACTGAACTTGGCTAGTGTGGATGAATGAAGAGCCTTACTACCAAATGAGTTTCAGGAAAACAAGTCCACTTTATTTCAGTGGGAATTACTTCCAAGAAGGAGTATCTAGGATTGCCAACCCAAAATTGAGTCACTACACTGTTTAAGTAAGTTCAGCATTTGCAGCCTATTAATAATTGCCTTAATTGAATTTGAACAGCATTCATGCAACAATTCACAAACCAGTTAAGCAAGGGTATGCTTCGTTTTGCCAATTTCAATTGAATTTCCATTTTTTTAAAATAGTGGCTTATTCAAAAAGCATTTAGCATTTGAATAGAAAATTGCAGGAGGCTTTTACATATGGTTGTAATGATATTCATCTGGGGTGGGGTGAGGGGAAGACAAGCAGCAGGTCACAAACCATTATAATAATCCGGCATCTCTTATTCAGACCATTGTTTGTGGAATCCTGCAGTTATTCCTCTCATTTAAAGGTATTGCACAATTTTCCTTTTTTTTTGGACAGGGTATTAAAAGTCAAATGTGGAAAAGTCACATAATAAAGAATTAACATTTATATAACTTAGCTGGCAGATTTCCTTTTCATTCTACTTGAAGCTCAGCCTTATGAAGATCATAAGCAGCGACAGTGCTTCTGAAATGAATACTACCAAACAATATACAGAACTTTGGGGCAAGAATTTAGCTTAATTAATATCCATAGAATAAAGTAGAATATGGCAGGGAAAATCAGCATGTCTCTTGCAAGTGAACAGAGATGTGAAGCCAGACGTGTGATTTCATTAATATATAGAGTATTTTACTGAGAGTGAGATCAAACTGAGTTAACCAGCAGCATGTACTGGAAGAACTTATGTAAAGGTACCTAGATCTACAGTGAACTAGGCAAAAGATGTGAATTTCATGCTAGAAACACCACCATGTCATGTTTCCTCTCCTCTGCCCATGGTGTACATTTTCCTAGTACTGTCCCAGGGGTGGTGGTGAGTGGAACACATTATATTGTGATGTTGTAGAGACACAGGTGGTGCTTTGGTCTAAACCACTGAGCCTCTTGGGCTTGCCGATCAGAAGGTCGGCGGTTCAAATCCCTGCAACGGGGTGAGCTCCCATTGCTCTGTCCCAGCTTCTGCCAACCCAGCAGTTTGAAAGCACGCCATTGCAAGTAGATAAATAGGTACCACTGTGGCAGGAAACCCTGCGCTCTGGTTTCCATCATGGTATTCCATTGAGCTAGAAGCAGTTTAGTCATGCTGCCCACATGACCTTGAAAGCTGTCTGTGGGGGCCACTAGGGGCGCCTTGGAAGATGGCCGACAATACCATCTATCCAGCCTGCACGAGGTAATTAGAGGCTGATTATGGGGAGTAAATCAGTCTCCCTCGACTTCCCGGGGTTTTGGGGAGATGCTGCCTCGCCCACGGTTGCCAAAAATCACCCCCGAGTTCGGAAAAAGGAAGGGGTGAGAGGCACTGGGCGGAAAGCCCTCAGGCAGGCTCTGGAACTCTCCAACGCTGCTTCCAAGAGCGAAACTGGTTGCGTTGCTTAAGAGAAAAAAATTTGGAGAAGTAAACGCACATGCTTCAAGCGAGGTCAGGAGTGTTTTATCTGCTAAATAATTCCACCACTGAGATGATGAAGATTGGAAGGAAGGAACAGAGATAACATCAAAGAATCGCAGACATATTGGTATGTGGAACGGAACGGAAGGGAGGGAAACTTTCTACTTTTTAAACATGATTTACCTAACAACCCTCCCCCTTAGAAGAACTGCCATAACGACCAAATGCAAGTGGGACTAAAAATAAACTGTGTGGGGGAAAATAATATGAATGAAAGGTTTTATTCTGTGAAAGATTTGGAAAGAAGAGAGGCTCTCTTTGTGACGCAGTAAGAAATGAGATCCGACATGGAAAGGCAGACCTTCGTTGCATGATATATGGTCTTAGGGAGGGCGAGCCGTCAATCTGTTATCAGGATGGGATCGTAAATTTGAAAGGGCAAGAACCCTCCTGGAGAGACTAATTAACGATGCAGCGGGTCTGGGAAAGTTAATGAGCAGACATCTAGACTGTATTTCATCCGAATGGAACAAAATGGCGATGACTGCTAGAACAGAATTCCTGGACTATTGGATTTATGTGAGTGATTTACGAGAGAGCATTACAAAGTCCACACAGAAATATAAACAAGACTGTTTCTTTCAATCCACTTGCGGAGAAAACTCGGAGGTGACTGAAAAGGCAAATGAGTAACGACAAGGAGACGAGAAGACGGGACTGGGAACATCATTGTAACGCCCTAGCAGCAGAAATATAGATGATTGGACTCCTACCGATCTTGAAGCATGGGTACCCCCCACAACAATTTATAATTTGGAAAATATTTGGATTTTATGATTTGTATTGTTATCATTAGGATTAATTGGTATGATATGTTTGATTTGGTGAATGGAAACTTAATAAAAATTATTTTTAAAAAGAAAGAAATAAAGCTGTCTGTGGAAAAACGCCGGCTTCCTCAGCCTGAAAGCAAGATGAGCGCCGCAACCCCATAGTTGCGTTTGACTGGACTTAACTGTCAGGGAACTGACATCAGAGCCAGAGGCGGAGGCGAGGCTCTCAAACGATGCTGGAGAAGGGCCCAGCAGGGGGAGAGGCGGCTCACCAGCTGGGGAAGGAAATCAGCATAACACCAGGGATAAAGGGGGGCAGATGGGGGAATCGGCGACGGGGCTCCAGGACTCCTCGCCGGAGATCAGCGAGGAGAGCACGGGTCCTCCGCTACCCACGCCCTCCCTGCGCAGAAGACTTCCACGCAGGGAGAGTAGGAGGAGACTTGGAGTCAAACAACTTTTATGCTGGAAAAGGTTTAAGAAACACCCACTGATGGATTCTGCCAGTGACTGAACAGCCACAAAGTGTAGGGCTGTCCAGATAGAAAAGGTTTAACAAGGCAAACTAGCTAGGAGTGGCACCAACTTGCGCACGAGTAACCCCTACAGTTATTACATTAACCGTCCAGGGGTCCTTTACCTTTACCTATTGTGATGTTGTACCACGTGTTTCCTTAACTACACACATTCAGATGAGTACTGAAGACTCAATAGGATCAGCAAACCCATGTTTGTCATCGCACCATGTTCTGTGTCATCTTATAGCTGGCCAGTCATTCTAAGGCCTCAATATGCTGCTAAGGTAATACTCCGGGGCACCATTTCATGGGAGCTGAGCTATGTCCCCCCCCCAAATTTTGGGGGGCATCGCCAAATGTTCCAAATGATCAGGGGGGCAGGAGTCAAGTGTGGTGCAGCTTCTGTGGCCAGCTCCTCCTCCTGCTGCTGTGGAAGGAGGCCCCAACTGCTCCCAACGTGTGTGTCAGCACTAGTGTACGCTGCTGCCCCCCCAATCTGCAGCACAGATTGGCGCCTCTGGTAATACTTCCACTCATGGAGAGGTCTTGCTGATCGTGGGAGCAAAGGGTTTTCCAGGGGTATTTGGGGTAGCCCCTCACCTTGGTCTGGCAGCCTCTACTTAGACTGGACTTCTGTACTGACATTACTTGGTCTCTGCCCTTCAAGACATAACAACTCTGCTCAAACTGTGTGAAGCCCCAACTGTGCCTGATCCCATCCCCAACCCTGAAACCCCAACCTGAGGATGTTTAAAGAAGAAATTCCACGTAGCTGAGGACTTCATGTGAACGGTTACTGCATGTGAAAGTGGCTTCAGTGCAGACACAGCTGTGTCTAAACGGCAGCGATATTTGCGTTCTCCCCATAAACTCTTTCGGCAAATGCTGTGTCATTCTTACCTACGTCAATAGGTTATGTTAGCCCAAAGTAAAATGTGGTTGTTTGGTTAGCAGGGTATGCTTGAGATGGCAAACAAGAATAATTGCCTTTTATCCACTGGCAAAAAAAAGAGGGTGAAAAACAGATTAAAGCTGAGATTTTAAGGAAACAAAGGATTATGCAACTGAGCAAACAAGGAAGAAGAATTCTGCACATTACTTGTGATATATATATATATATATATATATATATAATGGCAGAATTAATTTGGCAAAACTCACAGTTTACAGAAGCACAGTCATGGAACATATCTAACCTGGCCCCATATGCAAATACAGTAAATCTCTAGTTCTTAGATGTTTTAAGCCATGTGGAAAAAAATGACCTGGCGAGATGCCCTAATGGCTTTTCCATATAAACTCCCCAAAGTGCAGCACTCATAGGATTAATGGATTCCTATCAAATATTTATCTGTCATGATTGTTGAATGTACCTTATTATCTCTGACTTTGGTGTCAGGTACACAAACTAGGAGTTAGTGTAGGGTTTCATTCGCACAGGTATATATATTCAATATTTGATAGATCTCCATAGAATAATATGCTGAAAAAACAACCACATAAAATAGCCAAAAGAGAGTAAAATTAGAACAGCTGCAAAATGCCCCATGTCCACCCTGTTACATGCAGAAAACTGGGGGTGGGGATTTGCCATTGAGGGATTCTCAAATAGTTCTTTTATCATATTCAATATGGGATGATGGAATTGGGGACACAATGCAGGAGAAGGGATTAAGTATTTGTAATGCACACAACACTTTTGATGTATAAATTAGGGCTGTGTAATAACCACAGTATTCACCTTGTTGCTGTACTGTTGGAAAGTAGCAGGTTCTGTTTCAGATTTCTTCTGTGCCTTTCTTCTTTCAAATAATTTGGGTTCATATCTTTGTATCTGAAGCTCTTTCTCCCTCATTGACTATAATAGGAAATCTAAGATTGGCTTTGAAATTTGCTTTCCGTTTTTACAGAAGTGGGTGATCTTTGCAGGAAATCTTTAAAGGGTTTTTTGTTTTAATGTGTTTTTTTTTTAAAAAAAGAGAGCAAAAAAATCTCTAACTTTTTATTTTCAGCCATAGTTAGATGCAGTTTACAAGCATGGTTGCTGTCTCTGAGGGAATGAAGCCAGCAGCAGGCAGTTGGGGGGGGGGGGGTTGAGCCACTCCTGCTTAGCAGGAGGAAGAAGGGGAGGGAAAAAAGAGGCATTGAAGTTGGCAAATGCAAGATGCAGCATTTTGGAGAGGAGGGGCTGAGTCTACAGAGCCACTTCATGGACTTCATGGACTCCCTGATTTAACTTAGTGTGTCTAATTAATTGCACAATCTGACCGGCATGTGAAAAAATCCTATTCACCACCCAATTTTTGCCTCTGTTAGACTCCTACATCTCCTTTATACATGGCTGTTGCCACCATTACATCTATTTTGAACCTTAATCCACCTGAAAGCTAGCTGTTTGTGTCCAGCCTTTTCTATCACACTGTTGATCCTTTTAGGTTTCTTTCTATCTTAATGCCTCAGATAGCAGTAATAGGAATCACCAGCTGCTTATATTTTACTTTGCTTAATCTAAAGTCTTCTTGCCTGGCCTTTCAGGCAATCGAATTGCTCACAAGAGGAAACTTCTTTCCGATATGTTTTTTTCCTTTTTGTTAATGGATGCTCTAGTAGGCGCTAGGTTTCATTGGGAAGCACAAGCTGAAAATTCTGCAATTACTGCTGCTAATGCCTCCACCATTACTTTAATGTACTGAACCCCTGGTGAATGGTACATGTTTTAGTTCTACTTTGGAGAAATGTATATATTTGTTTCAGCATCTCGGCTATTCATTGTGCAGAGATCCTGGAAGAAAGACATAATAATAATAATAATAATAATAATAATAATAATAATGCACCTGACAGTTTCTAATCATTGTTGGTGCTGTTGTGCACCTCACAGGGAAGCTTTTCGTTAAGGTATTGTACAATTGCAAGTTGATTCATAACTTCGGAAACAAAATAAGCAAAATGATTACTGCAGGGTGTCCCCAGCCTTTTGGGGACTGTGGGCATATCTGAAACTTTGTGGAAGTCATGAGGGCACCATTACAAAAATAAATTTAGTACAAGAGAGAGGTGGAGCCAGAGCCCCAAAACACAAACCCACAGAATATTTTTTTTCACAGAAGATAAACCTCAGAACGATTAACCAGGCAAGATGCTACAGAAAGCAGGAGGTAAGAGGGACGAGGGGGAAAGAAAAATAAAAAGTTCCAAAATGAGGTTGTGAAACTAAGGAGGTCATTTTGCCAAAGATTATCTAGGTAAGAACTGAAATTCCCCAACAGTTCAGGAGCAGCTGGGGGAAAAGGAACAAAAAAACATTTTTTTGGTATTTCAAAAAACCACTTTTTAAAAAGCAATTTCAGTCCTACTCTAGATGAGTAAATACCCGAGCTGCTAATTGTGCTAGATTAAACAGATCAATGGTATAACGCATCATAAGGTAGCTTCATGTGTCCATTTGAAAATGGAGAACTTCGTGCAAATGTTGGAGAAGAGGAAACTGAGTTGGTCTACCAGACAATTCATAGGAGGATCTCTGTTCTTGTATACCTGTTTTGCTTTTTGGCTGTTTGTTCTCTTGGCTCTCTTTCCTTGTAGTTGTGCTAACTTTTTGATGGTAAACACCAAAAAAGGCTGATAGAAAACAAGTTCAAATGCTTGGACAAGTAGATTGATTTTCAATATAACACTAGGGGCCTCTTGTTTACTGGATAAAAATGGGGTCAGCTTCTTTATTTAAGGCAGATCAAAAGTATGTACCTTGGTTGAAATGTCAGTGCAACACTAATTCCCTGCTGTTCCTCATCCCTCCAGCTAGCTGTGTTTGAGGAGTGTGCTGAGGCAATCTGTTGCTGATGCTGCAGTGAGAATGTGGTCTGCAGGAGGAAGTGTTGGATTTGCACCTCAGAAAGCTTGGTTCAAATTCTTCCTCAGAGAGGAACCCACTGCATGGCCTCAGGCAAGGCACCGTTGCTCAGTTTCAAGGGCTGCATCCAAAACAGGAGGAGGGGGGAATGTTGCAAGGTTTAAGAGGAGACAGTGCTATGGATGAATTGCATTCTAGAGACATTTACTTATAATGTTTGTACACCGAAGAAGCAATTTCTGTGAAGTTTCCTCCCCGAGTAGTTTCTATCCCATCGATATATGTTTAGGGATGGTTCTCCCCCCAAAAATTCTCATCTAAATTTCTCTCGAGGTTTTGTAACTCCAAATTATTTGTTCTTATAGAATCAGTAAAGGTAAAGGGACCCCTGACCATTAGGTCCAGTCATGGCCGACTCTGGGGTTGCAGCGCTCATCTTGCTTTATTGGCCAATGGAGCCGGCGTATAGCTTCTTGGTCATGTGGTCAGCATGACTAAGCCACTTCTGGCGAACCAGAGCAGCGCACGGAAACACCATTTACCTTCCTGCCGGAGCGGTACCTATTTATCTACTTGCACTTTGATGTGTTTTCGAACTGCTAGGTGGGCAGGAGCTGGGACCGAGCAACGGGAGCTCACCCCCTCACGGGGATTCGAACCGCCAACCTTCTGATCGGCAAGCCCAAGAGGCTCAGTGGTTTAACCCACAGCGCCACCCACGTCCTGTAGAATCAGTATGGTATAGTGATTAGAGCGTCAGAGAGTTCAAATCCCCACTCAACCACAAAGCTCACTGGGTGACATTGGGCCATTCATCACCTCTCAGCCTAACTTACCTCACAGGGTTGTGGTGGAGGTTAAATGAGGAGGTGGAAAACCATGTGCAACATTTTGCGCTCCTTAGAGAAAAAGGTGGGATATGGATGCAGCAAATAAATCGTAGTGAAACCCATGTATTAACAACTTTCCATGGGTTTATTTTTTACTTCTGAATTTGTATAGAGCTCGGTGCATGAACAGCTTGCCACAGCTTTTAATTATTTTCGTTCATTTGCTTCTTCCCACACTCAGATTATTACCAAGCTTCATGTGTGCCATGATAATAAACACTGCAACCACCACCCAAATATCTCCGTGGCATAGTGGACTAGGCCTGGAGAGACCCAGGTCTTCACCATCAACAACAAATGAAAAGGTGTCCAATTACAACTGAACAGCAAGCCTTACACTCACTAATTTTGGGGATATAGTATGTGCATTAACAACCAGGGCTGTCTTTGGAATATGTGCCGCCGGGGTGCCCCCTAATTATTTTGGGGGGGAGGGCCAGGTCAAAGTTGTTCAGCTTTTAAGGAGGGGAACAGCAAAAACTGTGACGCCCCCCCCCCCCAGAATTTGGCACCCGGGTAGTCCACCCCCCTTGCACCCCTGGGAAAATACAGCCCTGTTAACAATACTGCTATTTTTCAAAGCCATACTTCAACTGTGCTCTGTTTTTTGTCACCAGAAGCAGAGTGAGGAATACTCATTCTTCTCCTGTAATTACTGGTGTGTGGTGACCAGTGGATGTCTAAATTAAACAAATGTTTTGTTTTGTTTTCAGCCATGGGTTTTGGGCTATTAAAGGAATTTATCATGGGTAGCACTAACCTGGAAAATGATTTAGGGATCAGTGACAACTGATAACACAGTGCAAATATAGCAGAGGGCGATTCAGTTAAGCCTTCAAATAAAACAGATAATTAAAACAGAGTGTAATCATTAGGAACTCTGCTGCCAGCCTGCTTTCATTTGGCATAATTAAACGAAGGCTATATATTAGCTTTGGATTTGTTGCTGGCAGTACCTTTCATTCTCTCGCATGCTGCTTCCTAGCAGTGGCAAAATAAAACTGAAATAGTATAATTAAATGCATCCCAGGAAGCTTAGCAATTAGGCAGCTTTAAATTTTCAGGTTACACATGGATTACATTTATGCATGCCACTGAAATGTCAATATTATGAGAAGAAAAGAAGTAGGTGAACAGTCACATCACAGTTTTGTAATTATCAATTTCTGCCACTAGGGGCAGCCAAAGACGTTTTGTGTCATATGATGCTGGGTGATTCAAATTCAAAGGAAGAATGCACAAAAAGTACCCCTTTCCAGATGTTTTGAATAGGGGACAGTAAAGTTGCAAAGGGCACAGCAGGCAGAGAAGTGTGCTAGCATTGTCCCCCTCACTGTCTCCCAACTCTTTCTCTGTACACTGACCTTCCTCTCCACCTTCCTGCAGAGAGGGAGATTTACAAGCTTCAATACCCCCTTAACTGCTCTCCCTAGGAGTACGGATAGAAGCCAGCTATATTCATCTCAGTGCTCCTGAATATATTTATATTGCAAAAAAGAGAGGAAGACATTTCAAAGAATTCAACCACCCTTATGTGAGAGGAGTACATGTGGCTGTCAATTTGATGCAGCCGTTTTTCCTGAAATAAACCTTCAATCATAGCCTTTCAAACTTCCCTTGTTTGGAAAAGACCAGGCTGTTGCTTATTTCATTCTCCTGCCCACACATTGCAAAGGAACTCTCAATTAGGGTGGTAATTCGACTGATTTTACCTCTGGAGGAAGAACTATTATTGAAGCCCGCTTTTCAAGGAGTCACTTATGCTCACTTGGTTTATGTAGGAATATGTTAGCGAGAAATTAAAGTACAATTCTGCCAAATAACAAAATTGTTCCATTACAGATCTGCTACACATCAGATATGTATTTTTTAAAAACAATCGAACAACCAAAAAAATTGTTTTATTCAACTTCTCTAGTCCACATGGACCTTGGCTAGGAAGATATATCTACAACAGTGATCAATGACCAAGAAGCAAATTGGTCTTTAGTTTTCCACTATTCTGTTGATGTGATGTAATTTTTAACACTGAGGTTTATTGCATTTGTGATTGTTCTGTTGTTTTGTGATTGTGTAAGCAGCCCTTCATATTTTTTCCCCATTTTTAAGTGGATGAGGTGTAAGTATTTCAACTAGTAAATAAATGAATAACTATCCTCTTATGATACTAAAATGGATGTGAAAATAGTCCTTGGTCCAAACTCTGTATGAAGTTATTTTTTGCATTTATACATGGTGATTCCCACCAGTGCAGAAACCGAACATGTGATGCGCATGCATTTGCAGCCATTTTCAGTGTGGCATAGAGCCATTTTGCAAGGTGGAAATGGAAGCAGTGTTGCAGCCTGAATTAGTATTAGCCCTTTGTGCAAAAAAAAAAGGGGGGGAGGTGGGGGAGGACTTAATCACCTAAATCACACAGATGCTTCTCATTTTAAAACTCATTAAAAACCTCTTAAGGGAGTGAGAAGCGGAAAGAAAGTGGAAGTATTGCCTCAGTTAATAACTCTGATAAAAATGAATATTTTCTCTGTGAAAGGGAAATGGGCGAAAATATTCTGTTGGTGATGAGATTAATTGCAGAGCCATTGAAGCAGCTTTGTAGCTAAGGTATGTTGCAGTTTCTATTCAAACCACAGAATTTATGTTTCTTATAACATTGCTATGATCTGGTCCCTATCATATTTGATGCAGAGAACCTCCATTGGCAAGGAGTAAAAAGCTGCTTAAATTTCCAAGAATTTCAATGAAAGTGGGATGAATAACATCAGTTTGAAAATTATTAGCAACAAAATCCTCCCTTTGGATGTTGGCCACTGCTTTCAACACAGTAACAATTCCGCAGCATGAGTTGAATTTTTGTCCAGACCCATAACTAAAGCTGGATTTACCACATATCCACCTAATTCTGCTTCACTGGGGTTGAAGAGACTTGAGATGGTAGAACAGACTACTTCAGACTGCAGGAATAAAGGTTTGTGTTTTTGAACTGTATTAGAAAAACCAAAATCTCTCTTCTACCCTGACCATTGGCTACGCTTCCCAGAGGATGGTAGAGTTGGGAGTCCAACAACATATGGTGGCTTAGCAATGACTGGGTGAGATAGATAGAGCAGAGCTGGGTAAAAGAAGCCTTTGGGAGGCTGAACAGGATGAAAGCCTAGCCTAGGTTGAAGGGAAATGGAATTTTCATAGATGGATGGATGTTCACAGAAGAAAGGCTGGGAAGTGGGTTCTTCTGGGAAGGGGAGATTTGCATGCGTTGTCCCTGTCTTGCTCTTTTATTGTTCTGCCATTCCGATGATCTTTGGGTTCCACACCACTTATCTTCTGGCAGGCTGAGAAGAATTATGCTCAAATTGAAAGGAGCTGTTGGCAACTGCGTTCGCCATGACTGAGTTCCGTCAGTATGCGCTCAGCATGCCTCTGAAGGTTCAGTCTGACCACAAGCTGCTGGAAACCATCTGCACAAAAGCCTGCAGGCAAAGCCCCAGGGAGGCTACAAGAAATGGCAGCGCAGCGCAAAAAATGTCCACATTTGAGGCAAGGGCATGTTCCAACACTGAGATGGCTCACTTTCAGGATCCCACTTTGCCCAAATCTGGTGGCAGTGTTTCTGCAGCCTGAGAGGAGCTGAAGGAATGAGGAGAAATAATTCTGCTTGTTTCAGGCAGGGGGAGTTTAGGGTTGGTGCTTGTGGCACTACTGCATCTTTTATTTTACTTTAAAATTCATGCTTGTGGTGGCAACGACTTTCTTTTTTTAATTGGAGGAACACCACTTGCATTCAAGGAGGTTCAGGGAGCAGCTGGAGCTCTCTTCCAGATTCTGGTGCTGCCACAACCAGCGTTTTTAAATTGGTTGAAAAGAACGACAGCTGTCACCACTGCTGTAAGCATTTTTAAAAGAAAAGAAAGGGCTGCAGCTGCCAGTAGTAGTATTTTAAAAAGAAGAAAAGAGTCACTGTCACCAACACAACTGCCTGCCACAACCACCACAGTAAACCTCCCCCAGCCTTAGCCAGCAAAAGGAAGCTATGTCTCCCAATTCACTAGTGACTGGGAGTAAAGATATCGGGTCCGCCCTTAAAGAGGGCACGTGTTGCGGTGAGACCTGGCAACCATACCCTGTGTTGTGGGTGGGTACGTTTGGACAGCCACAACATCCGATTGGTAGGTCCCTTGATGCTGGGTTTAATCAGGCCAATGGGACGCAGGCTAAATAGATCAAGGGACCTATATATACCTATGCACGTGACTCAGAGCTTCCTCTTTTGGCACGTGCATTTGGAACACCTGCCCACCTCTCCCTATATTTAGGGCTTGCGCGCTTGACCTTGCTATGCCATTGTGTGACGTCTGTCGTTGGGACAGGGGCACAGGAGGAATTTTTCCCACTTGGCTGATTGGCTGCTGCCATTTGGGTTTCACCTGCCGCATAGCAAATCATCACAATTTGTAAGGTTGCGGATAGGCTCTGGTTCAGGTGATAGGGATGGGAGAACGCTCTCGCCATCCCTATGTGAAGGGTATTCCATTAAAGGAATCCAGGGACTCAATGGTTTGGTCAACCCCTGTGAGGGGCTCTTGCCCGTGCCTGAGTCCAGGGGGGCATTTGGATGGCGGAGATAGCCTGTTCCCAGCTTTCCGCTTATCCAGGTGTTCACCCTAGGTTGACCTATGCTGGTGCCCTGGGTCAGTGCTACCTGCAACGGTGCAGGGAGCTAGTTGAACCAGAGCCTATGCAACCACTCACTTGCTGTAATCAATAAAGTTGTGGCCTAAATTCTGCCAAAAACCAAACCAAAATTTGAGTCTGAATTTATTTAAGGGGGAGGTTTAAAGGTCTGAACACGCAAATGAGGAACCACTTCCTGTCCCTTCTAAATCTCTCTGGATGTGCTTCTCTAACACTGTTTCATACCCTCCAACATTTCTCTGATGAAAATAGGGACATCCATTCTCATGGCTAAATTATCTGCAATGTTATTGAGATAGGTTGCATTCAATGTGGTGTTAAGGTGAACCAGCATGCAAGGGTTTTGCCTTCCATAACAGAATGTTTTCACCCTCACCTCCTAAATCTGTTCTGGGGGTTCCCTCAAATCTCTGGAGCAGGTTTGGGGATGCCGTGGGGCATGCATGGGCAGAGGAGAAATCCCCCTGTAGCACAAAAAAATTGAATGTTACCCATGAAGCACATATTTGAAAAGCATGAAAGATCTTAGAACCACCATATCCGATAGGGAAATTAAAATTTCAAGGTTCTTTAAAGGGCATTTAGCTAGATTATGCTACAAATTACACTGGAGAAGTGAGGCTTGTTGAGAGGATCAGTGTCTAAGAGTAGCAATAGGATGTGATGCTTCTCCATAATAATAATAATAATAATAATAATAATAATAATAATAATAAATCAAACCAGAGGCTGGTGCCGAGATATTGCTGTTCCAGTTGCCAAGGGAAGCTTACAACTAAATCGTTTCATACCTTGTGCAGAGCTCTGAGGATCTCGAATGAATCATGTTTATTCTGATGATTCACACAGGCCCTGAAAGAAGGTCTGTCTCTGAATGGAATAGCTCTTCCCTTTGGCTTGTCTGAATAAGGGCTTGGTGTTTCTTTTTCTTTCTTTTAATATACGGCTAAGTTTCACTACACATATGCTAGTTAGATATCCTCATCCCTCCCCTTTTTGTTTAATTTGACACTGTAAAAATGCAGGCATGAGTACATTTTGTACTGTGCTGCAAAGCGAGGCGTGCGGGATTTATTCCTTTGTGGCTGCTTCCTTATTAGCCTTTTTATCAGCTGTTTCAGCAATGGATGTCATGGTCAAATTTCCCTGGAAGGATTCCCTCCTCCATGCAGAGGGCAGCAAGGCTGGGAGACTGAATGAACAGCACATTAGCAGCGGTCAGTCAGAGTAATATATAAAGAGCCTCAGGAAACCTGATTACTGAAGGGCCCAGTGTTTGAAATTCTTTCCCTCTATTTGCACTCTAGACTCAATTCCTGACTTGGTTATTTTTCTGTTTATCTCATGGGTGCCAGACTGTTGCTGGAAACATTGGTAGTCTGCTGTAACCCACGGGGAAAATATTTTGATGAATCTGATATAGTGTGATCTGATAAAATGAATGTTCACTAAAGATAGCTTGTAACAGCACACACACACACACACACACACACACACACACACACACAAACACAAACACGAAGAGAGAGTTTAACTGGGACCAAAAAGAGATAAACACATGCTATCGTTTCTGAGCAGGTTGTATATTGCATTTATGTACACATTTGTACGCAATGCTGAAACACAGAGCAACATTCAGTGGCCAGTTTGCAGTTGTTCCCATTCTCTGACAGGGCTCAAAACTTGGAACTGGAAACACTCTGGAATTCCAGGGATGTGTCAAAAAAGCTCTGAGGTCACAGAATCCAGTAAGCTAGGTTTGCTAAATCTGTCAAGTAACCACTTCAGGAAAAGAAAAGGAAATCCACCTCCCTCCACCCACCGCCTAGCTCCATCTTAGCTCTCTAGGAACTACAGAAGAAAAACCCACAGCTAGATTTGCTGGGTATTCAGGCTTCAGTGCCTATGAGATGACTGGCTAAAAAAGCACATTGCATCCCTCTTGGCACTAACCGACAAATCAGTTGAATCAACAGGTTGCTAAGCAACCACAAAGATCGAAACTTCAGCTTAACCATTTCACATCTGCAGCACAAATGGGAGGGGCAGATTTGGAAAGAACTGCAGCAGCACATCAGGGAGGGGGAATCTGTTAGGACCACAAAATTTAGGCAAAAGCAGGTGCCTTAGGAAGGAGTGTGCAAGAAGCATAGCGCCAAGGGTAGACAATCAGGGGTAGGAGGACCAGGCTTAGGAAGGGAGGAGAAAGCAGAGGAGAAGCAGGTAGAAAGACGTGATGGGAATAGAAAGTAGTGAGTGATCAAAGAACCTGCCAGAGGAAAGAGAGGCTGTGTACACACCATACATTTAAAGCATATTCCCCTTCCCCAAAGCACTAGTGCTGGGAATTGTAGCACTGTGAGGAATAAGCTACAATTCCCAGGATTCGTCGTCGTTGTCGTCTTCTTCTTCTTCTTCTTCTTCTTCTTCTTCTTCTTCTTCTTCTTCTTCTTGTGCTTAATGTATGGTATATATGCAGCCTGAGTCTGTCAAATGTCAGATCCCATCATATATCAAACATCACATTCCAAATATATGTGTGAAAAATGTTGCTTGTCAAACACTGCAATTTAAATCCATGCATTTAATATTTGATTATTCTCCTGCCTCAGAGTGTTCAGGAGATGATTCTGAGAATTTTGTGGTAAAGGCAGTCCTCCCCCCCCCCCTAGCTCTAGACTACTTGTATGAGTTCCTCTAGGAATTCCTTGGGGAAATCTGTGAATATAAAGTAGATACATTCTGAATAAACACATTTATTTCTGTGTGGTGCTCACTAGGGATGAACGCCATACATAAATAAAACTGTGGAGAATTTTAAACTTAGTAAATAATTCTCAGCGCCAGAAAACTCAGAAGACATTTGTGGCCAGCAACTGTGTGCATTGCGGCTTCCTTTTTATTATTATTTATATTTATTTGTAAATGGTATGTCTTGTTAAAATGTTTTTTTTTATAAAAAAAGGTACATCCGCTTTGTTTTCCTGATTTGTAGACAGAGGAACGTTCTTTTCATTATTTGCCGATAAATTTAGGCTTTATTTAGTAGGGGTCGCAATTTAGATTACAAAGAATTGTTTTAATTAAGCTGTTCTTATTCAGGACACAAGCAGACAGTATAGTTTTAAAAAACCGACAGATTCTACGCAGTGGTGGTGAAATAAACAACAATGCTATGCCAGGATTAACAATTTCTGAAGGCAAAAGCCAGGTAGCTTAACACACAACGATGATTTATGTCCAAATTAGAGGGCCATGGCAAACGACACCAGAGACTTAGGGCTAAACTCACCAAATAATCAAGAGTTTGGGGGCCAAGTCCACCAAATTCAGGCCACCAAATGGAGCGTGTGTGTGTGTGTGTGTGTGTGTGTGTGTGTGTATACACACTCACACACCGTATTTTTCTGTGTATAACATGCCCGTGTATAAGACATTTTGGGAGACTCAAAATTAAGAAAATGGGGGGAGATTGCACCCATGTATAATACTACCTTCCTTTTTAAACATTATTTTAGTGGAAAAAACCTAGTCTTATACATGGAAAAGTATGAGATTATCTATCTATCATCTATCTATCTATCTATCTATCATCTATCTATCTATCTATCTATCTATCTATCTATCTATCTATCTATCTTTTTTTAAGTTTTACTGCACATTTAAATTCAAACATTATCATCATTTAGGATCCCCTGTATCCTTAGACTCCCCTCCACCCTTCCATGGTTACCATTTTCAATCTTTTTCAACTGCTGAGCATATGTATATTTAATGGATGCATGGAGGGAAGGTTGAAAGCTGTGTCACTGATGCTCACTGCAAACAAGGGAGCAAGTAGATATAGTTCTCATTTTAGGGTGAACCTACCTACCTAACTCACACTTCCTGAAACAATGCATGAGCTGAAATACAACTGTCAGGGCTGCCTCAGGTCTCAGCTCACAAAAGACCAATGTCAGGCTCTTCTTATATACAAGGATGTTTATTGCAGTTCATTATTGGTTCCACAACCGAGGCGCGCAGCCCCGCGTCTCTTAGCCTAGACATTTGAAGTCCCCTCTGAATCGGTCCCGCCTCTACACCAGTTTAAGAGGCTTGTGCTAGACCACCTCTTCCTGTCCTTTCTTTTCCGCAGGGTCTTTCTGCCCCCCTGGGTTCCTTCCCTCCTGCTTTCCCCTGACGCGGATCCCTCAGATGCCTGCTCCCCCCTCCTTCGTGCTTTGGGGCCAGGCTCCTCCTCCGGGCTCTCTGCATTTCCGCGCGCCTCCACATTTGAACTTGGCGCGCGTTCGCTACCCCTGACCTTCCTTTTGACAGCTACACTACTCCCTGTACTACTTTCCGCCCCTTCCGGCAGGACGTCCTGCCCCGATCTCCTTCCCCTGTCTCCTTCCTGCTCTGCTCCGTGTGTCACACTGGGAACTCCACCCTTCTCACTCCGTTCCTCCTGGGAAGCCGACCCCGATCTCCCACTCCCACTCGGGGTTTCCCTGCTGCTTCCCTGCTCCTGGCAAGTCCCCCCTTTGACCCCCCCTTGGCTTGACCAGGGGCGCCCCCTTCTGGGAATCCTCCGATTCACTTGAGAGACTCATGGAAGACCTCAAGTCATTGTCATCCTCTTCCTCACTGTCCTGGGTTTCTTCCCCATCGCTCTCCGTCTCCCCCCTCACCTGTGCCTCTGTCCCTGAACCCCTGACAACAACTATCCTTCAAAATTTGCATTTTCTCTGATGAAGCTTTGCAACCAAATGTCAAAACAATCCATACAATTCATAATGTATATACTCTCTGTTGTTGTTGTTGTTTAATGCCTTTAGTAGTATGGCATGGGGGCGCGTCCTGAAGAGAAATTGATAGGCAACATAGCAATAAAACATGGAAACATGGTTAACTGGAGGTTTGGCTGTTTCAGAGAGAGTTCACCAAATCATAAAAAACTGACATTTTAAGAAAAATGCCAACAGCAACATAAACCTGTTACACTAATGAGTTGTGAACAACTGTGTGAATAGACTGTAGGGGCAGAGGTCTCATTCTTGAGCAACATTTCTCTCTCTCTCTCAATTTTAGAGATTTGCAGATTGCATTTGTTTTTCCATAAAAACCCTTAAATAATGAAAAAAAGAAAAAGAAAAACTGAGTGATTTATGGGTGTATAGCTTTGTTTACAAAACGATGTGCTTAAGGTTTCCAAGGAATCCCAGCAGACCAACCCTGGATGTTACACACCCCAAATTAATTAAAGCATTTACAAGATAAGCCTTCTTATCATCAGAAACCATTGCCAAACTTACAGTTTTCACAAAGCCTTGTGTTTAAATTTGCTTTTATATCTCGAATCAAAGCTCAACTCGAGGACAAACCTTATTGTTTTATCAACAACAGAAAGGGGAAAGCTCACATTCTGTTTGCGTGACATATCACTTGGACTAGAGCTGCGTCTGTTCCTTCTTCATTCCCCTTCCCCCCATCAGACAACAGACACACACAAACATTTCCTTCACGTAATTGTTCCTTTTCTGCTCTTACAGTGTCATTTCTCAGAGCAAGATGTCTTCAGGTGCCAGAAAATGGAAACAAGTGAATGATTCCTTCCCTCGTTCACACACCATGCACCCAAAATATAAAACAAAAACAAATCCCTGGCAAATAAATTTGGCCAAGCTCCCTAATGCTAGCCAGACGTTTATATTTCCATTAGAGAAACAGTACAAAACTCTGAAATCTTCTCAGGATGTTCAATTATGACAGATAAGATTTTCTTTCCTTTTTTAAAAATAGGAACACAGGAAGCTGCCTTATTACTGAGTAAGGCCATTGGCCCATCTAACTTAGTGTTGTCTACATGGGTAAAAGCTCTCCAATGTTTCAGATGTGGTTTTTCCAGCCCTACTGGGGAATGCTGGAATCACACCTGTCCCCTATCCACACCAGCCCCTCCACATATTCCCTCTTGGACAGTTCTAGCCTGAAGCTCAAACTCTGCCACTTTTGAATCATTCATGTTAAGTCTGTGGAAGTTTCTGAATGGTATTTCTCTATCTCAGACTCATATGGGTGAGATGTAAAAACAAAGTAAGCATAAAAACATACACCCCGCAAGCAACTTGTCAATGCTCTTGGAAGATCTTGTGGGGTTGGGAAACTGATAGGAAATTGGATAAACAAAACCCCAGAATATGGAAGTGCTGACCTGGGTCTTCCTTGCCCTTTAACATTTGGAATAAGGTTCTCTGAAGGAGGGCCTTCTCCTCCTGTATTGTGCGTTCTCCTTCTGCTAAGGCCTTCAGTGGAGGCCCTCTCAAGTCTCCTACCCAGTCCCAACTGTCAGCTGAGATAAGGGCACAAAGTAGAGAGTCTTCTCAGTTACAGAACTCAAAGAGCTCTCAGTGGGTGTACAACCCATGGAATATTATTTCACTGGTTCTGTGCTGTTTGGTCGAATGTTACTGTGAATTGAATTTTTATTGCTGTTATTGTTTCCTCTGAAGTTTGTAGAATTACTTTTAGGAAAGGCAGGACACTTCGTTTAAAAAAAGAAAAAAAAGAAAGCTAATAAACGGGAATAATTCTCTTCTCATTTGAAAATATTGCTGCCAAAGTCTCATCTCAAATAGCTGTAATTTGCGCACAACGAGTGAGGTCTGTCCTAGAAAATGTGCTCATCAACACATAATATGGTTTTAGGAATTGTTCCCTTGGGGAGCATTTGTCCAGCTGGAGTCATGATGGGAAAAGTTACTGTTCTACTACAAATAGATGTCAGCTCCATTGTCCAAGCAATGACTTGTGCTCTCAGAACCGAAGAGCTGATCTACACTTCACATGCGATCCATTATAATTTCTTAGGTCGGTGCACATGTCAAAGTTGTTGTTGTTTAGTTGTTTAGTCGTGTCCGACTCTTTGTGACCCCATGGACCAGAGCACGCCAGGCACTCCTGTCTTCCACTGGCTCCCGCAGTTTGGTCAAACTCATGTTGGTAGCTTCGAGAACACTGTCCAACCATCTCATCCTCTGCCGTCCCCTTCTCCTTGTGCCCTCCATCTTTCCTAACATCAGGGTCTTTTCCAGGGAGTCTTCTCTTCTCATGAGGTGGCCAAAGTATTGGAGCCTCAGCTTCACGATCTGTCCTTCCAGTGAGCACTCAGGGCTGATTTCCTTAAGAATGGAGAGGTTTGATCTGATACATGTCAAAGTAAAGGTGTCCAAACAAACGTATGGGATTATGTACAACACATCAAATGGGGGCAAGTGTGATGCTCCCCCCTTTTTACAGACCTGGAGAAAGTAGGGTAAATGAGACTATAGTTATGCATGTAAGAAGGTACTGGTCTCAGTTCTTCCCCATATTCATTGCAAGCAGCACCGTTTCCACTCCACTGCAGTTTCACCTATGACAAAAACAACATTATTTGTCTCCACTATAGCAAAATTTCACCTCATAAACTGCATAGTCAGTTACATAATCATTATCAGTACATTATTCGACACCATTCACTTCAGTGCAAAGGAAACACAATGCATATTGGGGGAAGGAGGAATAATCAACAACATATTGTTACGTATTGTTTGTGAACTGAAAACAACAACATTGTGTTCACTGGATTGATTTCTGTTCTGGGCACTGGATGAAAATGCAGACTCCAGTAATATTTGCTCCCATTTTCATTTCAGCAGGATTCCCCATCATCCTCAACTGCAGTATATAGCAGGAGTGGAGGACCTCTGGCATCAAGACCAAAGGTGTCCAATCAAGACCCTCCCCAGAATCTACCCCTCCCAGGCACTGTTCCATATTCCTGTCAAGTGTTTTTCCTGGCTGGAATATGTCCTTGAGTTGTTGTGGCATGGCTTTTTGCTTGCTAGGATGAAGAGATGTAGGAGAGAGTTGTAGAAACCTCAGGCTTTTGTGTGGATGTAGCTTAATGTACAGATGCAATAGTCTCATCCATTGCTGTGCCCAGTCTTGGCTCTGATCCTGGCTAGCATTGGTGTGTGGCTCCTGGGAGGCTGCCCACAAGAGAATGTGGTCCTCAGGTTGATACCATCCACAATATAAAAGAGGATGATTTCAAGCCCAAATGCCTGTTTATTCTACAATCTTGAAAATAAATGTTCTAGGTGTATATGCAAAGTTTGTCTTAAAATTAAGTCACTAATTAAAACTTTTATTGTTAATCTGCAAGATGTGCTCTAAAATGAACAGACTTGGATATTTCAGGGAGCAGTCAAACATTCTATTGAGACACACAGAGAGAGAGGAAATAAGTTTTCCCCCCATTACAGAGAAGGACAGCTGGTAATCATTTTAAAGATATAACTACTAGAACATCTTGTTGATGCTAGTCAGCACATTCTAACAATCTAACATATACTGGAAATTTGGCCATATAAATGCTAGGCAGTTATTAAAGTGAAAATGACATACAATCCAACCTGCTTCAGAAGTTCAGGCATGCATTTGATAATCATAGATCCGTAAGTTATTTTCTCACTGTTAAGATAGCAAGTTTCCTAAAGGGCAATTATTTCAGATTTTCATCTAGTGCCTACTAGTATTTATTTATTTAATAACCAAATGTATGTTCTGCCTTAGAAAATTTATCACAAACATGCATGTAACAATAATGTGTACAATTCCAGGATAATGTACAACTAAACAGCTTGCTGTAAATTATGTAATAGATCCTGAGAAAGCCTCCTCCTTTTTTCTTCTTTCCCCTCATATAAAACATATGGAATTTGCTGCATTCCCCCCCTACAAAAAATATAAATTTTTCTTACATTATGGATTCAGCTAAATAACTGCAAGCAAATAATTAGGTTATTGTTTTGTTTGTTATTATGTTATGTATTTTTCTATTTTTATACTGTAAACAGCCCTGCAAGCCTCAGATGAAAGATGGTACATGAATTTAATAAATAATAAAAACAACAATAAATGTCTCCTTGATCACGTAACTGAAATAATTGCACATCGTTTTCATATGTGCCTTTGCCTCTACTTACTTTCCCTTCCTCTTTTCTTTCTCCTGTATCATATTTTAGATTGTAAGTTGGTCCTCTGTAGAACTCACTGCACACTAAGGGTGGCATATAAACCATTGTTATCATCATGTAAATCAGGGATTGGTTGTGCTGGCGAGGGATGATGGAAGTTGGAGCCCAGCCTTATATGGGCAGCACTACTTCCGCTGTCCCTAATGCTATAAAAAGTCAAGTATTTTAGAAAATGATTGTCCAGGCCAGTGGCTCTCAAACTTTTTTCTCTGGGCCATACATTCAGAATAAAAATTTGCTCATTCCACACCATTTAAAAAAAAATATATATGGTAAGAAGTACATTGGGAAACAAAAAAAAAAACTCCTAGTGGTTCTTGATTTATAAATAGAACAGGCTTCCTCAGCCTTGGCCCTCCAGATGCTTTTGGCGTCCAACTCCCATGATCCCTAGCTAGTAGGACTAGCGATCAGGGAGGATGGGAATTGTAGTCTCAAAACATCTGGAGGGCCGAGTTTGAGGAAGCCTGACACAGAACACAACTGCTTTATAATATGATCATGGGACAGCCAGAAAGTATAAAACAATGCAGCTACATAATAACATGAATCATTCCCAAAATGATTGAATCTTCCTGCCACACTTGCCATCCTCTCCTGCCACACCCTTTGAGAACCACTGGTCCAGGCTAAGCAGAAACAGACTTTCCTAACATTAGCATACCTACAGATCCACTGATTTGTTTGCTCAACGTTATGCCAGATTTAATTCCTAGGAAGAAACACAAGGTCACACTGAATGCACTTATGATGGCTAGCATTGTTTATCTTTGGCAACATAAGGAGATGCCTTCAAAATGAGAATGATGGGGGGGGGGAAAATGTGGGTTATTAGTAAAAACAGCAACATATGCTATATCATATTGATGAACTAGAGAGTTCAGTAGCTGGGCATGTAAAGAACTTTTTGTCACTGCGTCATAATCATTTGAATGGTTAACTCCCATATATAGTTTCATATTCTGCTCATTGTAAATGCATTGTATTTAACATAATTCAATTAACGAAAACCCCCTCTTTTGTTAAACATGAAGCTCAAAAATGCCAGGAAATTGCAACTGTTAAGGGCCGCACCCTTAAAAGACCTATTATTTAGGCAATAAAGATATGGTATGGTATCCTTTTTGTGGTTAGTTCCAGCTTCATCACTACTTTGGAGCTGGATGGCTGTCAACAGCCAAATGTTGGACCCAAGTCCCAGATTTGTCCAGTGACTCAAACCAACTCCTGGAGCCTATGCTTGTAAACACACACAGAAATTACCACTATTCACATATTCACCTGAGATCAAAAATGGAAATATGCCAGTAAATACAAGTGGTATTCTTTATCATTGGGTTCTTCTTGATTTTTAGGTTGCCTTTTCAGACCTTTAAACCTCCCCCTTAAATAAATTCAGACTCAAATTTTGGTTTGGTTTTTGGCAGAATTTAGGCCACAACTTTAAAGATTACAGCAAGTGAATGGTTACACAGGCTCTGGTTCGACTAGCTCCCTGCACCGTTGCAGGTAGTGCTGACCCATGGCACCCAGCATAGGTCAGCCTAGGGTGAACACCTGGATAAGCGGAAAGCCGGGAACAGGCTATCTCCACCATCCAAATGCCCCCATGGACCCAGGCACGTGCACAACGCCCTCACAGGGGTTGACCAAACCATTGAGTCCCTAGATTCCTTTAATGGAATACCCTTCACATAGGGATGCTGAGAGTGTTCTCCCATCCCTATCACCTGAGCCAGAGCCTGTCTGCAACCTTACAAGTTGTGACGATTTGCTATGCAGCAGGCGAAACCCAAATGGCATCAGCCAATCAGCCAAGTGGGGAAAATTCCTGCCATGCCCCTGTCCCAATGACAGATGACACACGACGGCATAGCAAGGTTAAGCGCACAGCCCTAAATATAGGAAGAGATGGGTGGGTGTTCCGATGCACGCACCGAAAGAGGAAGCTCTGGGTCATGTGCATAGGTATAAATAGATCCCTTGATCCATTTAGCTTGCGTCTCATTGGCCTGATTAAGCCCAGCGTCAAGGGACCTACCAATTGGGTGTTGTGGCTAATCAATCAACCCACCCACAACACAAGGTATGGTTGCCAGGTCTCACTGCAACACATGCCCTCTTTAAGGGAGGACCCGATTTCTCAAATGCCACTTACGTAATTGTGTAATTTTTTGTATTTTTTAATATTTACCTTCTACTGAAATTGACTATGTAATTAATTATATTAGTTTCAGCCACAGTGGATAGTGAGATGAACAACAGCGGTTTTAGTGGAAGTTGAACTATAGTGGAATAGAAACAGCACTGATTGCAGCAAACATAGCAGGATGCAAATCATTACTTATATCCCTAGTCATTGGTTCCCCAACCATGGTCTAAATGGAAAAAAGGTGCACACCTTATCTTTTTTTGAATTCATAATGCCAGTCTGCTTCCCATAGCTGAAATAGTAGAAATTCCAAAGCACAGCTGACTCTGGGCAAGAATTTTTGACTTGACTGGAGCTTACACTCACCTAAGAGTGACACATTAACATTGAAAATAACATTGCAAGCATACCTGAATTTCTATGGTGTCAAATGTTCGGCCATATGACTAAACATTCTTTAATTTCATTAATGCACATTAGCAGGATAAGGTTGAGTGGATGAACAGAAGGACATTCAAAAGTAGGTATGAAGTTCTCCACACATAGATAAAGTTTATTAAATGACTGCTTTCTACTACAACCTCTTTGAAAAAAAATATAAAAGCTCAGTTTGCTAGTTTCTCTGAATATGTGTGTGTGTGTGTGCGCGCGCAACAACACAGAATTGTTTGTAGCAAATTCATTTAAAGGCAGTGAAACTGTAAGAAGCATGCAGTATATTTTTTAAAAAGCAGCTCATTCCCATTACCAAGCATTTTGGGGGCACAAATCAGCTATTGGCAGGGCAACCCTAAGTATATTTGATCAGAAGCTGAGTGCAACTGACTCCCTAGTAAGTATGTTAAGGACTACAGCCAAAGAGTGCCTCCAGGCCACCACTATTTTGCAGGAGGAATTTGAGCGCAAACTGGAAATATATATGTGCAGTTAGAATGGGTTAAAGTGTCCTGTTATCCCAGAGCAGGCGTAGGCAAACTCGGCCCTCCAGATGTTTTGGGACTACAATTCCCATCATCCCTGACCACTGGTCCTGTTAGCTAGGGTTGATGGGAGTTGTAGTCCCAAAACATCTGGAGGGCCAAGTTTGCCTATGCCTGTCCTAGAGCAATACATCCACTTTTTGAAAAAGCCTTGGGACGTGGAATCGACTCCAAGTTCATTTATCCATACAGTATTTACTGTATGTGGATTTGGAAGGAACCCTCGTTTCAAAACCTGGAACACTGCAAGCTTTAGAAAAAGCTTTTATACTAATTTCGCCATGGCGGACACCAAGACGAATAATGTAGTTTGGGACAGAAGATGAACAGCAGTGGAACAGAAACAATAGAAGGCAGAATGGGAAATGGTGCCTTCCTACACATCCACATGCGATATATGTAGAACTGCCTTTGAAAAGCATTTGGAAGCTTCAGCTCATGCAAAATGCGGCAGCTGGACTGTTTTATGGAGCCCACCTTTTCGAACAGATCACTGCAGTTCTAACTCCACCTGCCTAAGCTTCTAGTTCATTTCTGGACACAACTAAATGTGCTAGTTCTTATCGATAAAGCCATAAATGGTTTTGGGATTAGAAATGCCTCTCTCCATGTGATCCCGCTTGCCCACTCTGTTCAACTTCAGGGGCCTTGTTAGATTTTATTCGTTTTTGTTTCATTGTAAGGGGGCTTTTGAGGGTTGAAATTATTTTACAATAAATACAAACAGTTCTGTTTCTGGTACCAATCAACCACAGTCAGCAAAGGATTTACCTGTGTTTAACTCTGAGTACAGACAAGTGCTGAACCTCATTTTCCATGGCACAGCAAGCAAAACTCTCTAAGTAGCCATTCACTTGTGGTTGTCACCCAGCAGTGCTTACAGAGTACAGAAGCTTGCTTAGCAGAGCGATTCCCAGACAAAGAAGCCTACTGTTTCCTGACCTCTTTGGTTGGGGACATCAGCTTCCTCCTGAGAAAAATCTAGCTTGCCTGATGCAGGTCTGCTTCTTTGGCTCATTCTGTGTCTCTTCTAATAAATATTCAATCTCTCCCCCAACACATTAAGAAAACACATTTTGTTCTTGTTGTTTAAAAATGTTGTGATGATGACTGAAACAGGCCTGGACAGTTATTTTAGCTCTTCTGCATCTAGGTTCCCACCCACCCCCGTTTTTTATTGTGGAAACTTTAAGCAAGAATCTTAGTAGAACTGATCATTGGTACAGTGGTACCTCAGGTTAAGAACTTAATTCGTTCCGGAGGTCCGTTCCTAACCTGAAACTGTTCTTAACCTGAAGCACCACTTTAGCTAATGGGGCCTCCTGCTGCTGCCGCACGATTTCTGTTCTCATCCTGAAGCAAAGTTCTTAAACCGAGGTACTATTTCTGGGTTAGCGGAGTCTGTCACCTGAAGTGTCTGTAACCTGAAGCGTCTGCAACCTGAGCTACCACTGTACTGATAATACACATTTATAAGTTTGCTAATACCTGATTGTATGGCCTTCCAGAAAATAAATAAAACTGGGAGTAACACCAGCATAAACTCACTAATTTGAAGGGTGGCACACACAGCCCTGGAATACAGCCCTGATATTTCCCCCACCTGAAATGCTAAATTGAACTGAAGTAGCAAACTAAGCAACATGGGATAACTGAGTCTAAAAAAAAAAGGTGCTGTAGACCTATGTAAATAAATATTGCAATCATCTTTACTGCAAGAAGCCTGCTTCGTTAGCAGGTGCAATTGGGGTTGTTTCAAATGGAAACAAAACTCAGTCAAAAGCTGAGCTCTGACCAAACATGCCGCTTTCTCCATTGTGAGCTATTGTTAAAAGTTGCTGAATGCTTAGCTGATTTAATCCATTGCTGAGTATATGGCCATACCCTGAGTGAGCAGTATGCTGTGAATACTGAGGGCATGCTCTGTGGAATTTAGTTATCTCAGCAGGATTAAGCGGCAGGCTAGAGCGCTTGTATTGGGGCAGTTTTCTTCTTACATCACAAGTGTTATAAATGTCCATTCAGACACCATATAAATGCCCTTAGAATGTAAGAACTAACTAGAATATTACATTCTGACGTGTGTGTGTGTGTAGGCCTTATTCTTGCTTCATGCTTTTTTACGCCACCATTTAAGAAAATGTAAGCACTGAAAAAGCCAATGACTGACAATCTAGATATGCTGGTTTAAAGTCCCATTTATGTTTCTTCAGGGATGGGGAAAATCCTGTCATCCCTGAAAATGGACCATGGTTGCTGGAACTGATGAGTGTTGGAGTCCACTACCACCCGGAGAGCTACAGGTTCCCCATTTGACAAGTCACTGCTTATAAAATGAAAACAGCAGTGACCTAGACTGAAGGTAAAAACATGACTGGGAAATTTCATTTGTTTTGTAAAAACTCTTTTAGGGTGTATGGAGCCTTCCTTAAAAACTTTACTGATCTTATCAAGTCTGTCTTTCTATTTCCCCTGAAAAAAAATGTCAACTGTTTCCCAGGCAAGAGCCAACAAATTCACCTTGGTTTTCACATGAAGCAAATTTTGGCTGTCAGCTCTACTTACGGGGGGAAATGCAATAAATACAGAATGTCACATCACATTGGGCTGCTGGGCCTGAGATTCTCCACCGCTGAGGTTAATGAAGGGAATGCAGAATTTTGTTGGGTAGGAAGCAGACAGGCTATTGGAGATGATTAGGACTTCGGGGAATGGGTGAAAATTAGCAGGGTGTAAATTGTTCTCTGGCTTGGATTTTGAATTTAAATTAGTCAAGCCCCCAGTTCACATAGAACCCTTATTTTGGAAAACTTTGAAGTCATCTGCCATAATGAATTCAGTTTTGCACGTGGTAGGCAGTCCATGACCGGAAGAGTCGCAAACACCAGCATTAAAGTTTATCATCAGAGTGCATTGACTTACTCCTAGTAAGAAAACTAAACTTATTTGTGAGCACTGGGCATCTTGTAACAGATCCATTGGTCTGATAGGTTAACTTCGTATTACTTGAGAACGAAAGGGATAAAAGAGTTAGTGACATTTAAGCCTGTTTTTAGGTTATTATTATATTTTGGAGAACTTAGCAGGAATGCCTTCAGGCTTTCCAGATCTTGTTATCTTATAGCAGATCTTGCAGGACACAGAAGCAAGTTGTTGATTAAAATCTCCAGCATTCAACTTCTATTATTCTGAACTTATTTCCAAACAGTTTATTGTTTTGAGCCTGACAGATAGCATTTAACCGTGACAACAGATGTTAATGAAAAGTGCTCAAAGGAGTTTTTTATGCTAAAAAAAATACGTATGCCAAACTATACAAAGAGGGGAAAATGCCAAAGTTGGAGTGGAGACGTTGAAAACAAATGAATAGTTTAGAAATGAAACAGCAGTCTTTCTCCAATTATTTTCAGTCAAGCTTTCCTTGGCAATATGCCCTGGGAAATCGACTCTGGAACAAATTCCACTGTGTATTATCTGTTATGGATGTGAAACATAAATATTAAAGTGGTACATTTTATCATCATGTCCTGTACATGAGTAACACAACTACAACATGTTTGTGTGTAAAAATGTCTCCAGTAGTAGGGCATGGTGATATTCTGCTATTATGGTCAAACAAACAAACAAAAAACGTTGACCATAATACTGAACTTTACACCTAACAGATCTCATCTCCTACATACCCAACTGATCACTAAATTATTCTATGTAGTGGCACCTGCTCTTTGGATCTCCCTCCCATTATATATCAAAGAGCCTTCTCTGTTGTCTTTCTGGTACCCGCTAAAGCTGTTCTCTCTAATGGGAGATCCAGGTATCTCAGTTGGTATCTATATACGATTTGATTTGATGTTATGCCTGCATTGTGTTGTTGTTTTTAAACTCTCTCTCTCTAATTATATGGTTTTATGTATCTTTATTGTAAACCTATTTGATATTGTGAACCACTTTGATATTTTTATGAGATAGCAGTATAAAATATTTTTTATAAATAAATAAAATATATGTAACTGTTTTATACATTTTAAACCACAATGAAATCACTTTGGGATTCCTCATAGGAAGCATTTCATGGATGAAATTAATAATGAAATAATAATAATAACTTCAAGCACTTGATGAAGTCCTTTCTGTTTCAGAAGTCACTTTAACTTCAGTTGTGCCATGCCTGTTTATTGAACCTATGTTTCTCCCTGTGGTTTTGTTTGTTATAAACACTGTATGATTTGATTGATGGTTGTATAACCCACTTTGTGACCATCACAGTCTATAAATATTGGAAATAAATAAGAAAATAGATCCATAGCTTTCCTATATCTGGCAGAGTAGCTATATATGCATAGCTGTAAGATATTTTTGGCATCTCTTAAATATCAAAAGCACATCCCTGTGTACCATAAAGGCATGTACTAGCATTTGTACCTTTTGAAAGCAGGTAAGTAGTAGAGGCATCCATTTGAAAGTCAACCCATCTATAAAGGAATCACATCCCCAAGGCATATGATAGGAATTTCCTAGCCAAAGAGCATTTCTTCTTTCCCTTTCCCAAGTTCTGCAACAGTACACAAAAGGTCTATAAAGCAAGAGCTATCAAAGTCACATTTTTTAGGGTTAACACTTGATTACAAGTCTCATTGAGAAATATAGGCAAACCACCAGAATCCTGCCTTTGAATTATTGTTTCTGAAACTCTCGTCTTTCAAAAATGATTTGCCATGCAGTGCAGGTCAAAAGAAAAGATCAATATCTTTGTTGAACAATCTGTCCAATTCTGTCCAATTACGGTGCCACAATGAAATTATCTTTGATTTAGTATATCTGTTCATACCACTTACTTCAGCATTCTCTTTACCGCAATACACATTTATAATTGGAAATAAGTACACTTGATTTCATTAGATCTTTCTTTCAAGTAAATATTTTGAGAAAGTCTATCTTCCCTTTCTTAAAAGCTGGGTAGATGGATTTGCTTGACTCAGGGCCAAACTAGACAATATCTGTGCACATTTAACATGTCTGATGCTTGTTATAGCAACTGTGACAGGGAAGAATGACAATCTGGACCACCCTACATGGGGAGAGGGAGCTAACTAGTTCACGCATAAAATGTTCCTGCTGAAAACTGTTCTGTAATAGACTGCTATTAGCCCTGGGATGGAACTTCTCATTAATGCCAATGAAGAAGTAAGTGCAAACTGGGCCTGCAAAACCCAGGGTAGAGCTACAATGCCAGCTTGTGTGTCACTACCACTTATGGGCAGTGAGAGCCCCAGATTGGCTACCAGTGAACCTGCACAAACACTGATCTTCCTAGCCCTCACCCTTCTCAGTAAACAGCAACTGCACATTTACTGAAAGGCTAGCAGTTGCAGCCATAGATGGCTTTCAGATGGACTGTTAGCTACTTCATTAACTTTGAAAGGGAACAATCAGGGAAAGTAATTGATTTGAAAATATCTGTTGATGGCTGAGGTTTGTGTGTCTGCTGTGTGCTATGTAAAAAATAATAATACATTTTACAATACGTATATTTCCAAATCAGCACACAACAAAATGGAACACAGACTTGTTCAAAATAAACCAATTGCAGCAGAATGGAAAATAACAGATGAAAGTGCAAATGAATATTGGACTGGATTGAGGTGCATTCATATGTTCCTAATAACAACCATATTTCAGTCTTTCATATATAAATGTTTGTGCTTTTATCAGTGCTCTTTCGTAGAATAAATGAGGTGGTGACACTCATATTATCAAAGTGCTGTTGGTGCCAGCACAAAATGGCTCCCAGGAGCAGCAAAAAGAGAGCTGCCTGTGCTCTTTATCAGGGAGTACTGCTACACAGACCAAAAAAAAAAAAAAAAAAAAAAGATAAGAAAAGAAAAGAAAAGAAAAAGCTTTTGCTTCTATCACAAATAGCACAAAGCATATTCTTTGTGCACAGAATCATTATGGCATAATGAAACACTGACCAGCCTTTCCTATGGTATGTTTACCTGGCTTAAAGAACCCCCCAGTTTCAACCAGTGATGGGAAGTATTCTGTGGCTTCTGAATCTCACAATGGAAACAGTACAATATCACCCCTCCCTGGTCTTTCTGCTAATTTTTTACAGCTGCTGATTTATTTCAAACATCTGGCTCCGGACCAGTTCCACAGTTCTCCTTCTAATTTCCATAACATCTCATCATTCCCAAAGATGTCCTCGTATAACCTTACCAACATATGCTTTCTGTGCTGGAACTTGACCCCACATAATTGTAGTGGAGGATAACTGAGTTGTGTCACTTTAAGTAGCCCTTGATCGCTCCGATGTGGCTCATTTTACCAACACATAGAAAGAAGAAGTGTGCTCATTTGACAGACATTTTATGAAAACTGTGACTGCATATCATAAACCTTATAGCCCGAGTAAGCGGGTTGCACTGTGGTCTAAGCCACTGTGACGGGGTGAGCTCCCGCGACGAATCCCCGTGACAGGGTGAGCTCCTGTTGCTCAGTCCCAGCTCCTGCCAACCTAGCAGTTCCAAAGCACATCAAAGTGCAAGTAGATAAATAGGTGCCGCTCCGGCGGGAAGGTAAACGGCATTTCTGTGTGCTGCTCTGGTTCGCCAGAAGTGGCTTAGTCATGCTGGCCACATGACTCAGAAAAACTGTCTGCGGACAAACGCTGGCTCCCTCAGCCAGTAAAGCGAGATGAGCGCCGCAACCCCAGAGTCATTCGCAACTGGACTTAACTGTCAGGGGTCCTTTACCTTTTTTAAGTAGAACTCATGCAGAGAAACAGGTTTGCACATGTCAATCCCCTCATGGATTGCGAAAATAAATTAAAAGCAAATTAGAGAAAAACACTGTGAATTCTGTGATCTAAAAAGAAGTGGACTGAGGTATGTCAGGAAGAACCTCAGATGCATTTTTATAGCAGGAACCTTTATTAAAGGAAAAATGATTATGAAGGAAAATTGTAGAGGTATTCACAGTGGCTGCGAGATATAATGTTTTTTTGGGGGGTTGTATAAAGGAAACCTGACTACTTATCAACAGGTAGATGGTACAGGTAGATGGCTACAGGTAGTAGTACATAGTCAAGTAATGCCCAGCATTTTGTAATCTGTGTCCATTCACCCTCTTCTCTGAGAAATCTGTCCTATAGTCTGTGGGAGAGCCATAGAATTTCCAGATCAAGTTTGGAACTTGTTGGGTTCAATCTTGCACTTGAACATTTATATCAAATCCACATATTCCATTTGTAATGTTCATCTCAAGTTCAAACTCTTAAAGCAGTCTTGGTATCCAAAGTGATATTTCAAGAGTTGATGGAAAAGTTAAATCGCTACTGCAAGAAAACAAGCACTGGAAGAAAATGTGAGGTGTCAAACCAATGAAATTTCCCATTTACTTCCATATGAATGTGAAGCAGATTCCATGAAAATATGGTATTCTTTGATATAGCTGCCACAATTTTTAGAACAATATTATGTGTTTTGGAAACTGCAGCATTCCATCCAAATTGTGCTTCTGGCAAATTTCAGCCACAGCTCTAGTAATGACTGGTGGCCTGTTAAGTTGTAATGATCTCTGGTCCTTATTTTAAAATTGAGCAATGTTGGCTAGTAGTAAGAATGAGAAACAAGCTCTTTGAGATGATTGTGTTGGCTTTGGTGCGGGGGCTATGGCAAGTTCACAGGGTTCCTTAAAACCTGCAAAAGATGGTCTCCAGGGAAGCATTACACATGTAAAAGTAGGATAAAATAGAAGTCATCCATGTACAAAATCCAAAGGAGATGCGTATAAGCTCAGTTCATAACAGAATTCAGAGAAACCAAATTCCGCAAGGAAACATCTTGATTTTCTTTAGCCTATCCAATAGGCCAGTACATGTGATTGTTTTCTGCACTAAAACTCAGTAGACCTGGTAAGTTAGAACTGTTAGGAAAGCATGGTTTGATTCCCCTCCATTGCAAGCAGGAGACTTGTTCACTGGAGTTTAGTGTTATCTTTCCATATAAATCAGGACTGATAGAGCTGATGCTATATTTTGCCCTGTCTTATTAGTAATGACATGTTCTGTTAGCTTTTAAATCATATTAAAGCAGTGGTTCTTTCAGAATTATATATACTGTAAGTGTGAGCTGAAGGAGACTACAATTGTTCTTCCTCCTGGCACAGCTGAATAATTGCGTACAAAGGTTCCTGAAGTGTTACATAATTTTTTTGTTCATCCTCATAAATTCAGCTTTATGGGGAAAAGAAATGAAATTTTAAGAAGCTGAAGTTGGCCTATTCAATATAATTATTGCATCTGTATTATTAGATTCATTTTTTAAAGGGATTCGTCCAACAACATTATCTCATTTCCAGTTCATTTGCAAAAATCAGCACAGAATATTTAATTTACTTGCTCGTTGAGAGATTTTTTTTTTTATCCTTTCCTTCAAACACAGTTTTCCCCTAGAGTGGATTTACAAAAGTATAAGACGAAATGCTGGCCACAAGAAGAGATTGGCGATAGCAAATGTTAACTACAGTAACAATAGGAGAGAAAAACAAAAATAATCCAAAAAAGAGATTGGCAAATATGTCAATTTCAATTTCTCTCAGTTGTCCTTTTTCCAGTCTTAAATTTGCTTTTTCATAATTTCACATCAGCTTGCAATCTCAAAGTTAAAAAAATCCTCATGAAAATTCATCAATGCAATTTCACCCTGAGTGTACATATTTTAAACGCTTTTTTTCCTAACATACACATTTTTTTGCAAAGCAACTTTCTCTCATAAAAAGAGTTTTCGTGTCGTATTTTCATTTATACCATAGTACATGTATTCTTGTACCTATTACTTGCCTGTACAAAATTCAGATAAGTGCAAATTTCAAAAGGTGACTGTGTTTTGGTCTGCATGGTGTGCTTTTTTAAAGTGCTGATTAGGCAAATTCACCTTTAAATGCAAACTGAACTGAATTTATCCCTCATTCCTAAATCCATAGATACCCTTTTCATATTACATTTCTACACAGTTCTCTGGAGCAGATCACACCAAAGGGAAAGAATTATATAGACTCTTTGCTCACCCAGATGCTTTTATGCCTACAATGAACATTTTGGAAGCTAGGACCAGTCCTTAAAAGGTAAAGGGACCCCTGACCATTAGGTCCAGTCGTGGCCAACTCTGGGGTTGCCGCACTCATCTTGCTTTATTGGCCGAGGGAGCCGGCGTACAGCTTCCGGGTCATGTGGCCAGCATGACTAAGCCACTTCTGGTGAACCAGAGCAGCACACAGCAACACTGTTTACCTTCCCGCCAGAGCGGTACCTATTAATCTACTTGCACTTTGACATGCTTTTGAACTGCTAGGTTGGCAGGAGCAGGGACCGAGCAACGGGAGCTCACCCCGTCACAGGGATTGGAACCGCTGACCTTCTGATGGCAAGTCCTAGGCTCTGTGGTTTAACCTACAGTGCCACCCACATCCTAGGACCAGTCCTTACATTACAGTATATGCCATGTACTCACTTCCATTGCCTCTTGACTACTACTGGTCTTGCATTATCATGGGTACCTCTGCCAGAAATGGAGTACCAAGTTGTCTGACTGGAGTTATGCCAGCGTCAACACCAACATGGAGAGAAAATGTAGCCAGTGCTCCAAATCGTGTCGGTATTCTTTTAATACAATCTACACAAATCTCACCCCGTTGATCCCCTAAGCAAATATGAACAAACATCAGCTTTGGCTTAGTAGATTAAGCCTTCATTTGCAATGAATCCTAGCTTCTTTCCAAGTTTCAACAAAACCAAACCCAGTGTGTTGGCATAGTCGAGATGTGCAGGTTAAGTGAACAAGCATGATGTGAGCTATTCCCACTTTCCCAGCTAAACAGATTGTTGGAGCTCAAAGGCTAGACCCATTTTGAAAGAAGGCATTGCAATGGGAGGGAAACAATGGGAAACATTTTAAATATTTGGGGGGATCTAGACTGCATCAACAGAAGTATAATGTCAAGAGCAAGGGAAATAATAGTACCACTCTATTCTGCCTTGGCCAGACCACACTTGTAATACTGTGTCTAGTTCTGGGTGCCACAATTTAAAAAGGAGATTGACAAGCTGGAACACGTGCAGAGGAGGGCAACCAAGATGATAAAGGGTCTGGAAACCAAGTCTTATGGGGAATGGTTGAGGGAGTTGGGTATGTGTTTCCAAAGATGAGACTGAACTAGGGGAGGGGCTCAGGTTTGTAAGCATGGAGGAGGGGGGACCAACCTAACAATCAAATAAAAAAGTATCAGAACCAGGATAGTGAAGCCAACAAAAGTTGGGCTTAATATGTAGATCTTTGGCAAAGTTAATATATGGCTGTCTGCTGTGGGGTGTGCAGGCAGGGTGCAATCCATGCTCCTATACTGCACATAGGGTCTGTACCAGCCTTATTTTTCTAATGGCATTTTAGGTTTGTCAAAGGGCTGCATCAGGGGAATGAAATGGTAGAGAAGTCCGGGCTACATGAACGCACCAATTGGGATGCAAGTCTGGCTCTACTGGGGCCTGCATGCATTCAGACCTCCCAGCTGCCTCACCCCTCCTTCCACTAAGCAGCAGTGACTCTGCTGCTAGAAGGTTACTGCTCCTGAATGAAAAAAGGTCAACCCCGCAGCCCCTGAAATTCTAAAGAAAGGACACTGAGAGAGATGCAGAAAAATGGAAGCCTCAGCACTCATTTGGCACAGCACTCATCTGAAGGCTGCCTAAATGGGACTGAAAAAAAATCAGATATTAGTTGAAATGGAAGTGCTTGTACTGTGCTTCTTTACGTATTTTCCTTCTGCACTCACAAGGCAAATTGGAATAGCTGGGACCGTGGAAAATGGGAGTGATTTCAACAAAAAGTACGAGCTGAAGTAATCCTGCTTTTACCAGAAGTTGAAAATACTATTACTATTTGCATTAGGTCTACATTTTATTTTTGTCTCTTCTGCTTCTGTTTTTCAAATTTTATTGCTTGTCTCAACCCTCTGACATTTTAAAAGTGTGAAGAATATTTAAAATAGTTTCCTATATCCTTGACCACTCCTAATATCATTTCATGTCTCTGTCAGACACTAATTAAGACCATCTTCTTTTATATTGCATTTAGAAGCATATAAATCCAAATAAATTTCATTCCTTTATTACAGTTTATATTATTTTGGCAAAGGAACTTTCCGCCCCACCCCCGTCAAGTGGGGATATTTAGGTTTTACTTAGTAAGGGTTTGAAATAAGACCAGTTTAAATTTAGCCTGAGGTGACAGACATTTATTTTATTTACTTGACCTACAAATGTCCTTTTAAGATTTATTTTAATTATAACTTCTCCTTTCTATTATTTTTGGTAGATACTATCATCAGACCAAACATGAAGATGCCTCTTTTTTCCTCCCCTCTGGAAAAGTGGCGCCAGGTACTCTGAACCTAGTCACATTTATTTGAAAGTAAATCCCATTAGTTTCATCAACACAATTCAAGACAAGTGAATTTTATCAGGTCATATGCTTGGGTTGCTTTAACTGAAAATACAGTGGTACCTCGGGTTACATACGCTTCAGGTTACATATGCTTCAGGTTACAGACTCCGCTAACCCAGAAATATTACCTCAGGTTAAGAACTTTGCTTCAGGAGGAGAACAGAAATCATGCTCCAGTGGCGCAGCGGGAGGCCCCATTAGCTAAGTGGTGCTTCAGGTTAAGAACAATTTCAGGTTAAGAACCTCCGGGACGAATTAAGTACTTAACGCGAGGTACCACTGTATATTGCTGCTGGTTTTAATGGGTCTCTGTGTGGTTAGCTGTTAGGATTACATATGTCCTCAAGTAAATTAGACTACTAATGCCAAGCCTCTTGAACACTACCATAACCAGCTGTTGGGTTTAGATGCTCTTCTCACCAGCAAAGACTTGACCGAACCTGTCCAAATTCTGAGGCTGCGCTTGAGCCTGAGATGAAAATTGCTGCAATCAACTTGCACTGTGGTCACCACAATAGCACACGGTGGATCCCAGCATGATCCAGTAAGGATAATGAAAAGCTGCAGAACTCGAGTGACTTAACTTGCAAGATGTAAGGAGGGTGTTTGTGATGTGGGGATCTCCCATCAGACATCACTCCTCTACTCAGTGGCGAAGCTGCATGCTCTGCTACTGGGGGTGGAGAACAGGCGGGGGCGTGGCTGGCACCCCTGGGGGACGTGGCATACATGGGTGTGGCACACCTCCTGCGAGGGCGTGGCGCACAGCCTGCAGGGGTGTAACACACGTTCTGGGGCCTGACGTGCCACCTGTGGGGGCGTGGCACCTGGTGTGCAGGGTGTGTGTGTGCAGCACATGTCTGGGGGGCGCCATGATGGCACCCTACCAGAATAGTGGTGCCGGGAGCAGTCCACTCCCTCCACACACCTGTTTATCCACCAGTGCCTCTACTACTGGGATGAGTCCTTGCCTCTTTGACATTTAGTGATTTCAAATAATAGACAAAGCAGAAGTCTAATGATCTACCTCTAGCACAGGCTTCCTCAACCTCGGCCCTCCAGATGTTTTGAGACTATGGTTCCCATTATTCCTGACCACTGGTCCGGCTAGCTAGGGATCATGGGAGTTGTAGGCCAAAAACATCTGGAGGGCCGAGGTTGAGGAAGCCTGCTCTATCACCTTGTTCCTCCAAAGTAGCCTTGTCTTCATAATATACTTGGGCTTTACATTTATTGCATTATACTTTGTGACACTGCCCTGACACCCAAGGAGGTCCACCATGTAAGTACTGTACTTATCTGATAACCAGTCAGTTTTTAACACAGCCTTAACTAGCATGGCACCCTCCAGACTACAACTAGAACTGATAGGACTTGCACTCCCAAATATATGGAAGGCAACAATTTGGCAAAGGCTGGGGGTTGGGGGTGGGGTTGTGGATACTTGGGCCCAAAGGCCATCTTTATCTGGTCCTCAGGGCTCTTGCCAGGCCAGTGCTCTTCAACAGGAGGCATCCATTCTCCCCAGGTTGCATCCTCTTCCTGCCATTGGTCCATATCTTCTTCAAGTGTTTTTCCCTGGCTGGCATGTGCCTTTGAATAGTGATGATGCTCTTGCTGGATGGAGAGTGAAGGAGAGATGTCTGGGCATATGTAGAAACCTCTTACTTTTGCAAGACTGGAATGTAGTCTATGGCTCAAAGGCAAGAATCACACCCCTTGCCCCACCCACATATTTGCCTGTGGCTCCACCCACTACCAGCAGTGTTATTTTTCTAGAAAAAGAGGTGCTGGAACTCACCATGAATGCCTCTTTTGTTCTCTTATAATGGCAATGGCGACCACCTGAGAGGTGCTGGAACTGAATTCCTGTAAGTTCCAGCTGAAAAAAAGCCCTGGCCCTTCAGCTGGACAAGGTTACCCATGCCACCTGGAAGTCTTCTTTGAGAAACACTTTTCACCCTGACCCTAGAGATCTTTAGCTGGAAACAGATTTAACTGAGGAACCCGATGCTGTGTAAGCTTCTTTAGGAGTGTATCTTTTCTTCACACCACCTTATCCTTCATCCCAGTAAAAATCTAAGCTGGCTCTTTAAATAAATATGTGTAATGAACGCTTTGGCTCCTGAAACAAAAGCAGCCTCACCTTCGAAACTGGCACATTTTCACTTAAACTGAATAAGGTATGTGCCAGATGAACATTTAAGAATTATATTTTAGGTACTTTTGCCAATGGTAGGTAGGCAGAGACTGTGAGTGGTTAATGCCGTTATGTAGTTTAGTTATTTGGTAGCACTGGGTTCACTTGTATATGGATGGAGTGAAGAGTTTCCTGTCCTCCATCTGTTCCATTTGGAGTGAGAGACAATAAAGTTCTTGCCTAGATTCCTGCCTGGGGTGTCCTTCTGTGACAGGCTGAAAAAAGGAAAGTTTTTAGAAGCTTAAGCACTCTTGAAATGTTACGCTTCATTCCTAGTTTTCTGAATAGATTTGAATATTTATCTTGGTTCAAAAATGCTTCTTCCTTCTGATATTACTTGCCTCTGGGCATGTTTGCTGTTTTCTCCCATTACAAGAGCTGTACTATTTAGTCGGGGAATAGAAAGATGCTTAAGAATATTGGAGCTAAATGCTCCATTTGCATCTTTCTCCAGTCTTCTTATATAACCTGAAATATTTTTTAGTGCCCAGGACTTCAAAGCTGTTAAAAGTGTTGTGTTTCTGACTGACAAATAGAACGCTCTAGAAAAGCAATTAAATGTTTTTCTAAGAACTGGAGAAATTCATGCAGCTCTTAAGTGGAACTCTGCATTGCCTCCAGTATTTCCTGACTTGTACGAGGCCTGAATGATTCATTATGCCCCTGTTTTCTGCTCACCAGTAGCTACAAAGTGAGCTGTAATGAGAGAAAGTCGCAGCCAGCAAAACAGAAGCACTTCTTAGTCTGAAACGCACCTACCAGCAAGCCATGGGAAGGATACATACATTCCTTCATCTGATTTATTGGTCACACTAAGTTAAAGGACTGCCAAACACGATGCCCATTTAGCATTCTAATGGTTTTTATCTAGATTTGGATCCTTATCCTGCAATTTCTGCCTGGAGTTGCACAATGGAAAAAAGAGGCAGAAGGATCCTGGACTAGGCACAATTTTATGAAGCTGAGGCTGATATTAATAGGGGAAATTCTTCTGAAAATTAGAGCACAGGATGCAAATGATTCTTTCTTTTTTTCTATTTGCTTCTCCATTTCCTGTGGCCATATCCCAAGTTATTAGAATGTGTGGAGGTCATAATTGTTTTCCATGCCATGTAAATCACTTACTGTAGCATAGCAGAGGACCAATACTTATGTAACGGTGGAAGGCAATGTAAATGTTCCAAACAGTGGAGGCTGCTTGCATAAAAATTTGTAATGTGTGTTGACTCCAAGTTTTGGAGGGCCCACCATCCATGTGACCTCTGACAATGAATTCACCTCCATCCTGCCATTATCACAGCCTTCAGTTGTAGCTCTTCCACTTCCTCATGATTGCTGCCACCTGCTTGCTTGCTGATCAGTCATGTGGTGGTACATCTGCCGCTCCACCTTCTTCAAGCTAAAGCAGATCCATCTCAGATGTGGGCCCTTGGTAGATGCTCAACCATGTTGATGTTGGGTGTCAGTTCTGTTTACAAATGGAGGAAGGCAAATACTGGGGCTCCTGCCTTCGCACCCTGTTTGTAGCTCCTTGTAAGCATTTGGTTGGCCACTGCTGGAAACTGGATTCTGAGCTAGATGGGATCTGGAATGACATAACAGGTCTCTCCTTCTTTTATTATTTTCAAATATAATGTTTCCACAAAGCTCATGGTCTGTTTTGTGCGAGAGCTTCCACATGAAAATTGTGACTGAACATAAGAACGTTAACAAAAGTCTTGATGAATCAGACCACGGGTCTACCTACTTAGCACAACCTCTTATTTTTAAATGTGTCTGGGAACCCCTGGTCAGAGTATGAAGGCACACTTGAACCTCTTATTAGCTATGATGTAGAGTGAGTAGCTTTTAATACAGACCTTTTAATCCATGAGACCATTGGCCAGCACCACATCTTGTGTCAGCAAATTCCATAAGTTAATCATGTGTCATTTGAAGAAGTACATTCTCTGCTCTGTCCTGAATCCACTGACGATCTTTTACTAAGCTCTAATATCATGGGAAAAGAAGAAGAAATTATTGACTTTCTTCACTTCAGGTATAAAAGTTTTAAACTGTATTAAATGCCCTCTCACCACACTTAGATATTTTCTAGCTTTACAATATTATTTTTGACGGTTGATTCCAGAGTTTGGGAGCTGACGAATCTGTGCTGAGCCAAACCTGGGGGGCGGGAAATGTATTCTCCCAACATGCTGCTTTTGTGGCATGCACATAATGGAATGGCACTCTGGTTTCAGCAAAGTGATAGCAAACCACAATGAGAAAAGAGACCTTAAATACCATGTTAACTGCCTTGTGCAATTACATTTATTTCTTCTGTGCTTCCCAACAATTTGTCCAGTAATTTAACATTTTGATAAATGAGGATCACCCAGAACATCTTCTTCAGTTAGTTTTGCTGGATTGTAAGATTGGGACACCACTAAGTGAGTACCACCAGGACTGAACACTACTAACTAGACACAACAAAGACTGGAATGTGAGGTTAGGAGAAAAGGAGTCTCGTCTGTGCTTGACTATCTTAATTTATGGCACCAGTTCTTTGAGTGTATTGTGAGGGCTGCATTCCTGCTTCTTCCTTGACTCAGTAGACTAGAGGCCTGTGGGGGAAATTTAGATCTTGACAACAGTGCACAATTAAGTAGTACTATGGACCTTTGAGGCACACTTACCCCAAAACTTGGCCACTATTGGTCTGTTAGATCATGGGACTACATTCTTCTGGTCACATTTATTTTTTTTTTATTTTTTTTTTTAATAAAATTTTTATTGGTTTTACAAAAGTTTTTATAACAAACAAACATAAAAGAAAAACAGACAAACAAACAAATATAATTTCAAAATGTCCTTTCATAAACTTCTTTCCTCGGACTTCCCCATACCTCCCCTTTCTGCATCCTCATGTCCAAGTTTTATAGCAACATATAAATGTTTTTTCCCATCCTAATTCATCATAGTCCTTTCTTAATCTAATCTTATATTACTGCAACCCTTTCTCTCTGTAGAATCTCGACATTCTAAACTTCATCAAGTTTATAATAGTTCTTAAGATAAATCTTAAATTTCTTCCAGTCTTCTTCCGCAGTCTCCTTTCCCTGGTCACGAATTCTGCTCGTCATTTCCGCCAATGTCATATAGTCAATCACTTTCATCTGCCATTCTTCCAAGGTGGGTAAATCTTGTGTCTTCCAATACTTTGCGATCAGTATTCTTGCTGCTGTTGTTGCATACATGAAAAAAGTTCTATCCTTTTTTGACACCAGTTGGCCGACAATGCCCAAGAGAAAGGCCTCTGGTTTCTTAAGGAAGGTATATTTAAATACCTTTTTCATTTCATTATATATCATCTCCCAGAAAACCTTAATCTTCGGGCATGTCCACCAAAGATGATAAAAAGTACCCTCAGTTTCCTTACATTTCCAACATTTGTTATCAGGCAAATGGTAAATTTTTGCTAGCTTAACTGGGGTCATGTACCACCTATAGACCATTTTCATCACATTTTCCTTTAAAGCACTACATGCCGTAAATTTAATACCAGTGTTCCACAACCTTTCCCAGTCAGCAGACATAATATTATGACCAATGTCCTGTGCCCACTTAATCATAACTGATTTAACTGTTTCGTCCTGTGTATTCCATTTCAACAGCAAGTTATACATTCTTGACAAATTCTTAATATTGGGTTCTAACAATTCTGTCTCAAGTTTTGATTTTTCCACCTGGAAGCCAATTTTCCTGTCTTGTTTAAAAACCTCCATTATTTGATAGTAGTGGAGCCAATCTTGTACTTTGGGTTTTAATTTTTCATGGCTCTTTAATTTCAGTTTCTCTCCATCCTGTTCTAAGATCTCACAATACTTTGGCCATCCGACCTCCATATTAACTTTCTTGTGGGCCTTAGCCTCTAAGGGTGACAACCATCTAGGGGTTTTGTTTTCCAACAGATCTTTGTATCTCATCCAAACATTAAACAACGCTTTCCTTACAATATGATTTTTAAAGGCACTATGCACTTTGATTTTGTCATACCATAGATATGCATGCCAGCCAAATGCATTATTGAAACCTTCTAAGTCCAAGATATCTGTATTCTCGAGGAGCATCCACTCTTTCAGCCAGCAGAATGCTGCTGCTTCATAATACAATTTTAAGTCCGGCAGGGCAAATCCCCCTCTTTCTTTTGCATCTGTTAAAATTTTATATTTTATTCTGGGCTTTTTGCCCTGCCAGACAAATTTCGCAATATCTTTCTGCCACCTCTTGAAACAGTCCATCTTGTCAATAATCTGCAAAGTTTGAAATAAAAATAACATTCTAGGCAATACATTCATCTTAATCACTGCAATTCGGCCTAACATTGACAATCTCAAATTTGACCATATTTCTAAATCTTTTTTAATTTCTGACCAACATTTTTCATAATTGTCCTTATACAGATTCAAGTTTTTAGATGTTAAATTAACCCCTAGATATTTCACCTTCTTAACCACCGTCAGACCTGTCTCTTCTTGAAACTTATTCTTTTCCATATCTGTTAGGTTTTTCCCTAAGACTTTAGTTTTTTGTTTATTCAATTTAAATCCAGCTACCTGTCCAAATTGTTGGATTATTTCCAACACTCTTTTTGTACTAGTGTTTGGCTCCTGCAAGGTCAAAACCAGGTCATCTGCGAACGCTCTTAACTTATAATGTTTGGTTCCGACCTTTACACCTTTAACCTGCTGGTCGTCTCTAATCATGTTCAGCAACACCTCCAGGACCGAAATAAAAAGCAATGGGGAAATTGGGCACCCCTGTCGTGTTCCTTTTTCTATCTTAAGTTCCTCAGTTATTACATTGTTTACAATCAACTTAGCTTTTTGTTCGGAATATATTGCACCCATACCATTCTCAAATCCTTGTCCTACCCCCATCCCATGAAGATTCTTTTTCATAAAACTCCATGAAATATTGTCAAAGGCTTTCTCCGCATCCACAAATATCAAAACTGCTTTAGTATTTATGTTCACCTCTAACTTTTCCAAAATGTCTATTATATTCCTAACATTGTCTGAGAGGTGTCTTTTTGGGAGAAAGCCTGCTTGGTCTCTGTGAATCTTCTCCATCAGTACTCTTTTAAATCTTTTTGCTAAAATGTCTGCAAAAATTTTGTAATCCACATTCAGTAACGAAATTGGGCGGTAGTTCTTCAGTTGAGTCTTTTCAGTCTCTGTCTTTGGTATGAGTGAGATATATGCTTCTTTCCACGATTCGGGTGCCTTTTTTCCCTCTAAGATCTCGTTACAAACTTCCTTTAACGGTTGTATCAGCCATTCCTTTAAAGATTTATAATATCTGGAAGTCAGTCCGTCTGGCCCTGGAGATTTGCCCAATTGCATGTCCTGAATGGCACCCTCTATCTCTTGTTCTGTTATTCTCTGGTTTAGATCCACCTTGCTATGATGAGAGATTTTTTGTAATCCATATTTATTAAGGAATTTATCTATGTCCTCTTCATTTTGTAATCCTTGGGAATAAAGTTTTTTAAAGTAACTCACAAAACAATTTCTTATCTCGTTGGGTTTAAATATATTTTTTCCATCCACTTCTAGACTTGTGACTGTATTTAATTTCTGTCTTTTCTTAAGTTGCCATGCCAGAAGTTTACCACATTTATCTGCCGACTCAAATGTCTTTTGTTTCATTTGCTTTATTTTCCATTCTATCTCTTGGTTCATCAATTCCATATATTGTGTTTGATACAACTTAATCTCCCTCAAAATCTCCTGGGACTTTGGTTTTGATCTTAATTTTTTCTCTCCTTCTTTTATCTTTTCCAAAAATTTTTCCTTTTTCTCATTCTGTTTCCTCTTCTTTATTGAATTTTGTTGAATCAAAAATCCTCGCATCACAGCTTTACTTGCGTCCCAGATCACTCTTTTTTCCACCTCGCCCTTTAGATTGATTTCAAAATAGTCCTTTAGAGTTTTTTGGGCCTTCATGTGGATCTCTCTATCTCGAAATAGGGTGTCATTCATTCTCCATCTAAACTGACCAGTTGTTGTAAATTTCATTTCCATCTTCACGGCGTTATGGTCGGAACAGGTTTTTGGGCAGATTTCTACCTTCTTAATCTTCGGAGCCATTCCACTAGTAACCCATATTTGGTCGATTCTGGTCCAGGTCATCTTTGCATGGGAGAAAAAGGTTCCCTCTCTTTCAAGAGGGTTCCTTGTTCTCCAAATGTCTATTAAGTCCATATTTTCAGTCATTTCGAAGAAAGTCTTCGGGAGTCTCCCTTCTTTAGTAAGTGTCAGTCTTTGTGTCTTGTCCATGTTTGTAGAAACTACACCATTCATATCTCCCATGATTATCATATTGTATTCCAAATAATCCGTCAAAGTTTCATGGAGTTTTTTGAAGAATTCTGCTTTACCTTCATTTGGTGCATAGATCCCAATTATCAAAAAATTTTCTCCTTGTACCTGAATCTCCACCGCTAAATATCTTCCTTGTTCATCTTTGAACATCATTTTTGGAGCCCACTTCTCTTTTACATAAATCACAACTCCTCTTTTTTTCACTTTGTCCGACGAAATAAATTCTTGTCCCAATTTTTTATTCATAAGCAGTCTCCTGTGTGCTCTAGTTATATGGGTTTCCTGTAAGCAAATCAAGTCCAGTTGTTCTCTGTACAAAATATGGAATACTTGTCGTCTCTTCAAAGGACTGTTCATCCCATTACAATTCCAGCTAAGGAATTGCAGGGCCATCTTGTTATTTTTCTGGTATTCCTCCAACAGCTCCCAATTGTTGTTCCTCCTCTGTTGGTGGTGGAAGATTCTGTCCAAACGAAAGGTTCAGGATGTCTATTACACTCTTTTGCTCAGCAATTGGGTCTACAGTTCCTTTCTGTAAATCTTCTTGATTTCTTTGCAGGAACCTGTCTTTATCCTGTATCGTCTTTATTTTCACCTTCTTCCCCCTATAATCAAAAGACAGTCCCTGTGGAAATTCCCACCTGAAGAGAATGGTGTTCTTCTTCAACAGGTAGACCAAATCCTTATAAGAAGCTCTCAAGTCCAAAATATGTTTAGGAATGTCTTTAAAGATCTGTATCGGTGAGTTCCCAATTTGTAAGGCCTTTTCAAAGTGCAGTCTTAGAATTTTGTCTCTTTCCTCCTTCGATCTCAAGATAATCAGACAGTCTCTCGGCGCCTTTCTGTTCTGTCTTCTGCCCAGTCTAAATGCTGTTGTAATTTTAAATTCGTCTTCCTCTAGATCTTCCCAGGAATCAGCAAACTCTTTCGTTAAAAAATCCGTAAGATTGTCTCCTTCGTCCTCTGGAATTGATCGTAGTTTCAAATTCCTTTCTTTTCTTTGTAGTTCCCACAATGCCAGAGTTGCGTCGTGGTCATAGACCTTCCTGGCAATCGGTTCTAATTTTTCCTGGGTCTCTCCAGCAATAGTTCTGGCTTCCTCCGCAATTTGACGTGTGGCAGAATTTTCTTGCGTAAGCCTGTTTATAGATTCTGTATTCAGGTCAAGTCTTGTTGTTAAATCTGTCAATTTCTGTGAATTCTCTGTCAATTTCTTGGTATTTTCTGCCGTCTGCTTTGTTAGATTCTCCAAAGACTGGTTTATCTTAAGAAGGGCTTGCGACACTGCATCCATGGAGACTGCTGTACCTTTTTCTTGTCCTGTTGTCACTGTAGGGGTTATGCCTGAGATCGAGCCTCTTTTCTTGTGTTGCTGTAGCTGTTGTTGATATTGCCTTGTCTTGGCTCTCGTGCTTATCTCGTCTGCTGGGCCACTCATATCCCAAGGTCGTTTCCCACGAGAGCCTTCTCCTAAAGGAAAATTCCACTGTCCCAAAGCGTAGCAACTTTTAATTTACCCTCTAGAGGGAGCAAATCAAAATGTCCGCAAACAAAGGCAAAGAGTATTTAAAAAGCAGATTTATCGGGAGGCTTCTATATGTATCTTGCAACACTTTCCCAATAGATAGAGTCCCAGCCTTCCCTGATATATTGTGTCCACAGAGTCCCAAAACTTTGTAACAAATAAGCAATGAGATTTCCACTTTGTTACTTTCACAGGAGTCTAAAGTCAGTTCAGTGTTCCTTTGTTTTAATAGCAGTTTGTGCCAGGTTGAAGGCTGCAGAGAGTTCCCTTTCCTTTAAGTTGGTCATGCAGCTTATAAAATCACTTATTCCTCCCCTCTGCCCTGCAAGCTAGAGGGGATAGTCAAAGTCCAAATGTCGGATTCAAGCAGTTAAAGACAATATCCCATATGGATGCAGCTCAGTAACTTTCGTTGCTTTAATTGTCATGCAGTCGGGGGAAGGCAGACTTCCTTAATTTTCGCCTTTCCCGTTTTCAGCCTAATTTCAAGTAGTTTTGACACGAATAGAGGTTCAATCTTACTCACGGGTCTTTTTTGTCCAGATTATTCAGGAAGGGAATCGGCGCTCTCCACTAATGGCGACGCGGCTTCACCCTGCGGGCTGGGTAGCGATTCTCAGCACCGCGCTCCCCGTTGTCGTTCCGGAGCCTTTAAAAAGGCTCTTTCTGCGGTAAAGGGGGGCGCTTCAGGTGCCCACCGAATCTCCTTGTTCACAGGCTCCGTTCCTGTGATTTTAGGGGTCCCCCGCTTGCCGTAGCGGGTCAGACCCGAACTCGCAGAGCCGTCCTCTCTCCGGAGCTCGGAGAGGGAGCAGCCATTAGCGCTGGCGCCGAACCGGAAGTATCTCTTCTGGTCACATTTAAAGGTGAAATTCCTTAATTCACACTTTCTCTGATTTTTCGTAGGAAAATGCGCATACTAGGGTAAAATGTACATACAGATGCATATATTACTTTAAATAACATAAATTGGGTTATATTAGGGAGGGAATGCTTAGTAAAAATGTGTATATAGGCAAAATTACATACAAAAATGCTGATAAATTTCCATGAGAGGTTTTTTTAAAAAAAAAAACTTTAAAAAAACTGATGTGCTAATGTGTAGATGTGGAAAAAATGAAATTGACAGATTTGCATATCTCTATATAAACATTAGCATATGGACAACTTATGAGTAACGACATGTGTCTATAAGTTGTTCACTCTTCTATATTTGGTGACTAGGTAAAGTCATTAATTTAAGATATTTGCAATGTGGCTCAAAGCTCATGAATTTCACCCAACACTAATTGAATCCACCTGGTTCACTTCAGTTTGTGGAATGTTCTTCATCTGCAGAGGATTTCTTAAAACTTGACAGAGTGGGGCGGATTCTGCAGTCAGGAAATCATGAACATATTACAATAAAAAATGTAACAGAAAGAAATAAAATGGCATGATATAAATGGGAAGGGAAACTGGAAGAGGACAAAGTCCATCTGCAAAGCTTATCAATCCGTTAAAAAATGAACCTTTCTATAATTGTTGTATGAAATATTCTCCATCAGCGATACTGTCATATTTTGTCATCTGAGAATTTTTAAGCCCTGTAATAGCTTAGTGATTTGGTTCTCTGTCCCCAAAGCACACACTTCTGTACAACCACTCTGGTGCTTGAGTCTCCATGTTTGTAACCCAGGGAAACCTATTAAACCTGGGGGGCACATTCCCTTGTGGGCAAACATCCAAAGGCCACATCCCAATGGGGGCAGGGGAGTCGTTAAGGCCAGTGGCAAAAGTGAGTGGAGCAATAGGTGATCTTTGGACAATAGGCTACAAGTCAGCAATGCAAAAGTCACACACATTTTTACATACATATCCTCCTTCATCCAAGGAAGCAAGAGGCATTATCCCTGTTCAGTGATAAATTTCAGGCAGGCCAGAGCACTCAAAGTTGGTAAGAGATGTGGTGAAGGGGCATAACCCAGGGCAAGTCCCGAGAGGCCTGGAGGGCTGCATTTGAGCCCTGGGCCTGGGGTTTTTCCACCTCTGATATGACCTTTCAGTTTCGTCCAAAATTCACAGGAAAGTGTATGCTGCTGTATGAATCACATGTCCCTACAGCTCTAGTTACATTCTACCTTCTCTCCCTTCAACCATTACATACAGAATAAGTGACCACTAACAGATCTTTGCAAATTCTGTATTGGTATAGAGATTAGGCCAGCTACTGTATTCTTGGGGGCTGAATCTACAGAACATTCTTGGTCTGGAAATGTATTTTGCTGAACAAACTGACTCCCTTCTGGGCAGTAAAGTTCCATAACACAGTTGGAACCATGTAGCAGTCAGGGCTTCCAGTTACGGTGCACATGGGATCCAGAACAGCATTCTCCACAAGGAAGTGCATTCCTGTCTCTTCGTGCATGTTGTATACAAAATCCAAAGGACATATATGACATAGAAGTGTGGAATATATCTATTTCTTAAAGCTTGAGCACATTCCGCCCCCCCAGGACCGGAGTTAAAACTGTAGACAAATATGTTATCATCCCATTATTAACTTTTGGTGGCCCTTCTGGGGGCTACATAGAATTATCTCAGGAGTTGTACGGAGCCTCTGGGCCACCAATTGGCTATCCTCGCATTCAAGGGTTACATAAGTCCACAGTGAGACATCGAAAGCAGGATTCCCATGGAGCAGACACAAATACTGTATTCGCAGCCACACTGTGAATAGTGTTCTATGTTCTCAGCTGTTATTTGACTTACTGAGCAATGGCCAATATGCAAGCTCTTGCTCCAGCAGATGAATTTGGAGCCAGCTATTACTCAGGTTGGGCTGAAATAAAAAAAAACTCCCAACCCTCACAGAGCACATGAGAGCCAGAGATCTGGTAGCGCGGTGTTAACTCTTTGTCCTCTTTTCCATTCCCCAAGCAATTGCCATTAGCGCTTTCTTCTACCTTAAATATTCATGCTACAGATCTGCAGGTGTGTTCCTGTATATGCAGCAGTGGCTCACAAATATTTCAGTGGCCACATCTGAACACTGGGAGTCTGCAAGAACTACAGAGCATCCTACCTCCCACCCTGATTTAATGAAGCAATAAGGTTATGTTGCAATAAGCCACTTGCTCTGTAGCAAGAGATGGTTGGCAGATCCACACCACACATTTAAAGCACATTCAGCACGCAACTTTGTCCAAGGAATCCTGGGGAACTATACTTTCTCTCTCACCAAGCTACAATTCCTAGTTCCCTTGGACCAACGTTCCCAGCATTCTCTGGCAAAGTCATGTGCTTTAAATTATTAGCATTCCAAGTTTCTTTGGGATTAATATGTCCCAGTAAAGATTCTTCAAAGAAAGGATCTTTTCTATGAAAATGAGGAATAGCAAAACAAGGCATACTTGAGATGAGATGAAAGTGCATTCAAGAAGATAATGTGGCAAATGACCCCCAACTCCTCCTCCACAGTGACAGAATTCTCTGTCCCAAATAACACTGTGAACTCTACCTACTATTACAGTAGAAAAAAAGGTCTGAAACCTCAAGGAAATAAAAGCTTTCTCGAGTCACTGCCAATTTAATAGTATAGGATTCTGAACAAGCATGATGACTAACTGACCAAACTGTTGCTGTGTTTGACAGGAAAAACCGATCTTCTAAACTTTAAAAAAGGTCCATTGCTAACCGTTTCCTATGTTCCAAAGTTTTGTTTCTATGGTGCTGCAACAGATTGTGGCTGGGAGGAGAGAGAGGATGGATGCAAACATGGTATTATCTCAAGAATGAACACCTTCTTAGCTAAATGAGAGTAGGAAGTAAACATGTAATGGTAAACATGATCTTGCAGTTATCAGGACTAAAAGAATCTTCCTCCCCCCCCCCCTTATTTGAAGTTCATATATTAGTTCAGATTGTATCTGGAATTAGCAGACTGCCACAGTATTTTTAATCTTAAAAGCTAGAGATGGGGGGGACGGGACTGGTGGTTTGAGGGGAAAAGTTTCAAGTGAATTGTGAAAAGAAAAGGGAAGCAGAAATTACACAAGATTAATCAAGTATACTTTGAGAGACATACAGAGCAGGAAAATATAAAAGTAAAAAGTCTTCTCCACTAAGGTGTTCTAGATCAGCAAATTCTGATAGGGAAGTTGAGTCATAATTCCTCTAAAGAGCCAATGTCTGTCCATAGCTCAAGGAAAGCTGAACTATGGGATTTCTTACCACAAGGAAATTGCTATGGCAAATATTTCACCAGTCTCCCAAAATGGATTACATATCAGCGGAAAATTTGGCTGAAATTGCCAGCTGATTGTGCCAAACTCTGTCTTCTGCCACCATTTTGTGACTGGCGGGCCTCAGTAGTTTTCAGCCCTTGGCCTAATCCCACCTCATCAGTGACCTACCACAGCCAATATATGTGGTGATTTCAGCTCACCTAAAAAGTAAAAAAAGGGGGGGGGAGATACAAGGCGTTCTGCATATTTTGGAAATGTGTGCTCTTTAATGCTGTGGCACAGTTTCTCCAAATAAAAATAACTCCAGATGGGAGCCCAGCTATCTGATTTATAACTGGAGGAGTGAAAGGAAATGGAACAAAAAGAAATAAATGTGCTTTGTTTATATGCTTTCCCCTCATAGTCTGCTTTAAAACAATAACAGAAAAAAAATTGCTATATTGGCTATACTAGAATAGGCAGTGTGCAAATCAAATCAATGCAAGCTGTGCTCTCTCTGTTTCTTACAGAGCTGTTTCTAAATAGCATTTTTTAAAGATGTAGTTTCTTTCACTCAGACACATACTAGAGCTTTCATCCAAACAACTGAGGCTTTTTAAATTTGTGTTGTTGCCTCATGTCAATGTTACTCTGTGTATATAGCATTTCCATTTATACATCACTACAAGTACTTTTGTCCCCACGTCATGCAGTAGAATTTTGATACGTGCAAGCTGCAAGTCCCTTTCACATGTTAATTGTCTGAAGGGCAAAAAGTGTGCAGGAAAAGGTTGTGGGGCTGTGCCTTTGACCCTGCTCTGATTGCAGGCCATTCCTACCAGCCCACGCCATCCACACATTGGCATGAACATGTGACCTTGAGGTGCATAGCTGTGCCCACATCCTAGACCCTTGCAGAACAGTATCAGTCAAAGCCTAATTCACACTTCCCCAAACCATTTGTGAACTGAAAATGCAGCTCTCCTTCAAAATTCACACTTCTCCAAATTGTTCAATGGAATTTTCCAACAGCAAAAAAATGTGTATGACGATGTGTATGTTAATGAAAAATGAGCATTAAAAAGGCCATATGCTATTTACGCCAGAGTGTAAACATGCATACCTTACTGAAATGCATTATACAAACATAAGGAGCAATTGCTTGCAAAGATGTGTCTATGAGGTAAAACCATATGCGAAAATTTGTGTGTTATGGGAAATACTGAAATGCTGAAATACTGGAAATACTGAATTTTCATGAGGACTAATAATAATAATAATAGTCACAAAATGATACAGAAATTTGGTGAACTGAAGGAAAAATGAGAAACCGAGAGAAACCAAAATCAACAGATTCCTCCACCCCTACTCCCAGGCCAGTGGGGCAGAGGATATCAGTCTTACTTTCTGAGAGGAAAATAGGAAGATGCCTTTGGTTTACCTAACTCATAGAGACTCTTCGGGGCTTCGGGTGGCGTTTTCCCCAGTCTATGTGGGGACAGGATAATTACAGACATTGAACCTAGGGTCTTCTGAATGCAATGTTTGTGCACCTGCACTGAGCTGTGGCCGTTTCCAGGGCTTGAGCCTGTCCTAAAGGTCAGCTTTCTGCCATGAAAGTTCTGTCTTCTAATTTCATAAGCACAATTGGTGACTGTGGTTACTCAGAAGTTCTATTTTGCCATTATAGAGCTTAGCTCCGGTGGTCCCGAATTCACAGCCCATGAGCCATGTATGGAAGGGGTTCAATTCACTTTCTGGTTTTGTTCCTCAGCTTGTACTTCAGCAGCTACAAAAAGCTGGTCGGTTTTCAGCCACCTGGCAGGTCACAGTATGCTTAGCTTGGTAGGTCACAAGTTGTTCAGGGACCATTCTATGTTCCTGCTTATACACTTTTGGAGGTGGAGACTGGGGTAAGAAATTCCCTTTCCCCACAGCATTTTAGTTTTCATTTTAAGTACAGAAAATTTGCCGTTCAACAGACCACCTAAAGAAGTTGATGTCACTTTTTTTCATCTGCCTTTAATATATTCACCAGCTTATCTAACTCCATTAGGAGCACTATGGACGGTTGGCAGGTGGGTCAGAATGACACGAAGAACGCCACTGAAACCAGTTTATCAAATAATGAGCAGTTTATGTGTCATCTCATAGGTTCACTCTTCTCTGGAGAAACTGACAAAAGAACATTTGTCTACCCCTTCATTGGACAAACCAGGTTAGCGTGACTCTGGCTTAGCTGTATCGGCGATTCGTCGCTTCCCCATATGTTGAGATTTCCTGATGCAAAGCTTAGTCTGAGTATAATTACACTTCCCCCAGGGCAGAATGCTCTTTCTTCGCTTAGACTGATAACATAATTGCATCAGATTGGCCCCAGGAACAGAGCTGTGTAGGAATGTACACGACTCTGACTTTAGAGCCACTTTACTATCTAAAGCCCTTTAACCAGGGAGGCTGGAGTTTGAGCCTGATGTTTCGACCTGCACTGCTGCTGTGCGGATGGCCCCTGCATAACTACTGACATTTTGTCAAAAAGTCAAAGCAGAAGCAAATCTGGGTATTCCTCCACAGTTGAGACATCTTATTTTTTAATAAAATCAAATCCAAGAATTAGTGAAAGATATACCTGGGGGGGGGTCTTTCCCACACATCCCTTAATTCATTGCACAAAATAATATTAGTGTTTTACTTGAAAGGGCAAAGAGGTCTGGTAAAAATAGTGCAGAACTTTAGATAGATAGATAGATAGATAGATAGATGATAGATAGATAGATAGATGATAGATAGATAGATAGATAGATAGATAGATAGATAGATAGAGATAGATAGATGATAGATAGATAGATATAGATGATAGATAGATAGATAGATAGATAGATAGATAGATAGATGATAGATAGAGAGATAGATAGAGATAGATAGATAGATATAGATAGATAGATGATAGATAGATGATAGATAGATTGATAGATGATAGATGATGATAGAGAGATAGATAGATAGATAGATAGATAGATAGATAGATAGATAGATAGATAGATAAATATAGATAGATAGATAGATAGATAGATAGATAGATGATAGCTATTAACGGCCTCCAGCAGCTAATATGGTTTCCTTCTTTATTCTCACAGTAACCTTAAGAAGTAGTTACAGATAGGTAGCCGTGTTGGTCTGCCATAGTCAAAATAAAAAAAATTCCTTCCAGTAGCACCTTAAAGACCAACTAAGTTAGTTCTTGGTATGAGCTTTCGTGTGCATATCTCGTGTGCATATGCTTTCGTGTGGTATCTGAAGAAGTGTGCATGCACACGAAAGCTCATACCAAGAACTAACTTAGTTGGTCTTTAAGGTGCTACTGGAAGGAATTTTTTTATCTTAAGAAGTAGGTTAGACGATGACTTTCCTAAGTTCACCCAACCAGGCGCAAGGCTGAGTATGGGTTCATGTTGAAGTTTCCCTGGTCTAAATCAACACTCTGGACATTATGGTGTCTTTTGCACCTAATCAATAGGCATTTATGCTAATTGAGCATTTGAGTCATATTCAGCAGAACATAAACAGAGCTAAATGGATTATACGTGTATAAGCCCTTTTAAGATCCCACCATTCAGCTGTTTGGCAAGGAAGGGCAGAAATGTTTGGACCTTGATCTCCTGCTACTCTGGATGTGGCACCATGGCTACAACATTCATTTGTGGTCAGGGGTACCAACTTGAACAAAATATGGGAGCAGGCAGGTAAGCTCCATCCCACATAATTGATCACAAGACATGACACGTGCAGACCATTTGAATGGCAACGCCCATCAATATTGGAGGGCCTTGGATCCCTCAAATATTTATTGGGAGGGGCAAAGGGGCCTCAGCCCCTGGGAGATGGCTTCTGTGTAATGTAGGTGTGGCTGCCAACCTAGCTAAAAAGTCTGTGGAAGCTGAATAGTGAAAGGAAGGGACATTGCCACCCCAAGACACTTTGCTGGCTCAGGCAAAAGCCAAAATGGTGTCTCCTCCCATTCCATGTACAAAGATTGACCAGAATAGCAATGGCATCTTTCTTTGGCACTGGTTATGGGAACAGGGCTTCCCAATGCACCTAAGGGAATAGGCTGGCTTCGGGGGTGCAGGGTAGGCTATATGGCAACATCTTGCTGTCATCTAATATCTCTATTCGCAGCACATGCCTCCAGAGGTGGTTGCCTCACTCCACCTAATGACAGGGCTGGCACCTCCTTTATCGGGTTGTCAGCTATTTCAGGCTTGGTCACTTGATGGGAAGGGTGGAAAGGGCCCTGCCACACTTTCCCCCACTTCTGGCCACAATACAGATGACAATACAGATGATTTATTTGCCATTGAGAAAGAAGCTTTCCTGCATACAACAAAAAATACACAGTGTGCTGCAGGGCATGAGTTACTTCGGACCTAGGCCAAAGGCAGACATCTAGACATGTTACTATAAGCTCAGGAGCCATTTCCCTGGTTCTGGGTGCAGTTTCTGCATCTGGAAGCAAGCAGATTTCCCCCGCTCAATAAACTTCTCAGTACAGCAGATCTCCCTTCTGTGAAAATAATTGCTTGCTCGTGCATGCCTCTCCTAAACAGCAATGTGCAAAAGACCTGAACAATTGGTTCAATCACTTTCTTCTCATTAAGCGCCTTTACCTTGTATACAATCCATTAATTAACCATTGTTCCCCCTGAGGGGGCTGCATCTGGCCTGCTTGAAATATCAAAGCCAAGAGAAGGAAAACGACATGTTTCTGATCACTGTTAATTTCATAATCACCACAGTCTCTGCACATTCTGTGTTTCATTTCTCTCTGACCTCACAGTTTACTATCCCTCCACAGCCCATGTGAATACCTGGAACACATGATAGCATTTCCTGCATCTGATGGACTGTAACCTGCGAAGTTTTATACTACATTAAGTAGGTAGGTATGATGCCTTGTAACCCCCTCACCTGGCTGGTAGTGAGTGTTAGTATTTCACGCCTCCAATGCTGCAGATGAGATTGGTGTAAATCTCATGCCTGTCTGGGAAGAGTGTGGGAACGGAAGACAGTCTTCTCTCTTCTGCTGTATGTACTGTACTTTTGTTTTTACTTGTCTCTGTTCTTCTCTCAGAGCTGGATAGAGAGGATGCCATGACTCCTTTGTCTGTACATAGTGTGTTAATAAATACTTATATTAGTTCTACGATGTCTCACACTTCTTGCTGTGTTATGCTAGAAGACTAGTGTGCAAATATCATTTGATATATGTCACTGAAGCGCACTGGAGAAGAAGGGAAATGCTTTTTCCAGAGCTGTGCATACTGGAGGACTCTCGGAGTTCAGGGGCTGCAGGGACACTCCAGGGCATTTTCCAACAGTGAGGACAAGAGCCTGTGTGCAAGAGCTGGGCTAGAGGCAGGTAGAAGCCAGAGAGACAGAGCCATGCTTGATTTCTCTTTGATTCTAAGGCTGTGATTATGGGAGAAGCAAGACCTTCTGGGGTGTTGATGCTGTGAATCTTTCCATCTTCAGCTCAGGTTGTAAATATGTGTAAATAAACCACATACACTAAAGACACCACAGTCCCTGCTGTCTCTCATTCCAAGGAAACCAAACCCTGGGTAAGCCCTGGAATCTTGCACTGGTAACTGCTCAGAGTTTGGAGTGGTGTGCAACATTGGAAGCTGCCCAGAATGGCTGGAGAAACCCAGGCAGATGGGTGGGGTACAAATAATTTATTATTATTATTATTATTATTATTATTATTACTATTATTATTATTATCCATGAAAACTGGTTGGTAAAACTATCTGGATAAAGTTTTGATGTATCCTGTGGTGACTGATACCTGTTAGCACTGGGAGGTCAGAAAGCCGGGAGTAGATGGAGCTAGAGCCATGACAGGCTCTAAGAAAGATGGTGGGCAGGTGGTGGGCAGTTGGCTGGCTGGTTGGCTGAGGTTGATGCTTCAGTGCTCCATTTGCCCTAATGGATCAGCCTCCGCTTGTTGTATCCAATTGTCGTGTGAACAGAAGGTAGCTTGCCCGAGGAACTACTTGAAACTGGGCATTTGGCACCAGTAGTGGAGCACAGCTTACACAAATTTCCTTCACCTGATCATAGGTGATTCCATTCTCTCACTGCAACCCCATGCAACACAGTCCACACAGCTCAGGAGGGCTCCTTAACCATCTGGAGAAGGTTTTTAGGAAGTGAAGGGCTGAGTGGAGGAGCAGGGGATGGAAGATCAGTTGGGCCAGCCACCTTCCTCTCGTACAACCCTATATAAATAGGCTTTGCTTGCCTCAGGAGGCTCTTGAGCAAGGTGTTTGAAAAGAGAGTAGCTTTTACATTCATGAAAGGTTAGAGTGGAAATCAAAGCCATAAATTGTGTTGACTGGTTTATTCAACAGCTTTACACCAACAATTATGCTTAATTCCTCAGGATAGCAAAAACACATGGAAAATAAAATACGACCCATTTTTCCATTAGGCTGACCCCAACGTTCATAAAACATGCACTTTGTTAAATGAAAGGCATTTAAAGCTGTAAAATGAGAGGGCTTGTTTTGCTGTGTGTGAGAGTGTGCTTTTTATTTTATTTTTTAAAAAACACACTCTACCTTTTAAAGTGCTCTGAAAAAAGATGATAAAAGGTGTCAGGTGACAAGTGCTAAGTGTTTATGACTTAGCAAACATCCTGAGCAAATGTCACAAACCTGAAAAAAACACCACCACCACCTACCATTTGTTAGATGAACTATTCTCAGAAGCCTGAATGCAGAAGACAAATAAAGTCCTGACACTTTAGTGATATCTGTATGGCACAATGGTGTCAAATGGAAGCAGTGTTAAATGGGAGTAAAATTTGCTGTACCGTAACAGTGTGGGCAGTCACCTGGGTTACTACTGGTCTGAGGTTGCAGTGTAAATACATGTCTTTCAAAGAAGCTCAGTGACCTGCTGTATCTGTCATAATGTGAAGCAGTGCCTATTTTGTAGCTGTCATCGTGGAAAACATTCCGTTTATCTGATTCTCCAACGAAGCCCTATTTGTTTCATTACCTGTGACCCCTCTTCAGCTGCAAATTTCCGTAACTGAGTCGGTTCAAAATAAGAGGAACGCCTGGATAATGGTAGCATAGCCAGAAATATTTTTTTCATCTCAACTCAATGCAAAACAGCAACACCCTTCTCACACCTACCTAACTAACAGACAGCAACCAACCAACCACAATGAACTGAGAGTGACTTGAGAGAGTAGGGTGAGGAGCCATGCTTCTGTTGCTTCCCGGCAAAATTTCACATCAAATTTCACATTCTCATCCCCCCTCTCTACAAATGTTCCTGTGAAAGTTGCTCCATATGTTGCAACTGTTCCGAAATCGACATATAATAGATTGTTTTCTTCCTTTCCTGCCATTGCTCCATATCATTCTAAGCATATGTTTGCAGCATTGAAGGCTTCGGGTCACCAAAGCACTCTGCAGAAGGTTAAAAGGTTAAGCAAAGCAGTGTAGATTTGGCCTCTGGCCAAATGTGGTGTTACAGACACAACATAGCGCAAGCTGCCAAGTTTGTTGAAGCTGAAGGCTCTGACATATTGTCCTGGAGAGATGCCAGAATGCCATGTGTTCAAGGGAGAGAGCCTCTCCCTGTGACTTTTAAGAATCTGAAGTATTCTAAGCCTCACTGTGGAGGGATTTCTTTTTTTCTTCTTCTTCCTCATTGGAGTAGAGCTTGCTTGCAGCCCTCACCAGGTAGCACTAAGTAAAGGGACTCATGAAAAAAGGTAGGCAAAGAGAGGCTGAGTTGAAAACCATGGGTGTGAACAAACATAGGCAAATGTTTAAGTCCACAGGCATGTATGGCCAGAATTGAAGGAAGCATGAAACTAGTTCCATAAACCATTTTTCTCACACTACAACTCCCTGTGCTGAATGGCAAAAATATTCTGGGTGCTTTCACACCTTTCAATGACTTTGTATTTGCAGTGTCCCAGGCAATTTTAGTTTTGTTTTGTCCAGGGAGTGGAGCATCCACATGTAGGGGAGGGGGAAATCTGTCATTTCCATTTCTCACAGTTTCTACTTTTTTCAACCTTAAATTCAATTCTTCGCATTTTGATATTGGTTTACATTTATTTATTTTTGTTGTTGTTTGTTTAGTCGTTTACTCGTGTCCGACTCTTCGTGACCCCATGGACCAGAGCACACCAAGCACTCCTGTCTTCCACTGCGTCCCGCAGTTTGGTCAGACTCATGTTTGTAGCTTCGAGAACACTGTCCAACCATCTCGTCCTCTGTTGTCCCCTTCTCCTTGTGCCCTCCCCTCCATCTTTCCCAACATCAGGGTCTTTTCCAGGGAGTCTCCTCTTCTCATGAGGTGGCCAAAGTATTGGAGCCTCAGCTTCAGGATCTGTCCTTCCAGTGAGCACTCAGGGCTAATTTCCTTAAGAATGGATAGGTTTGATCTTCTTGCAGTCCATGGGACTCTCAAGAGACTCCTCCAGCACCATAATTCAAAATTTAAGTATGAACCTATTCTGATATACATATTTTGCATGCAAAGTTGCCTAATACAGACATTTTGTGAGTAATATAATACATTTTTGTATGCTGTTTTTGTTGGCGTGCAAGGCCCAGGGCTGTTCAGAAGAAGAAATAAAACCTCTGCCAGTTTCAAACACCTGCTGGGTCATTTGAGAAGCTTGCATTGCAGCAGACGAAGCAATCAAAGTCTTTGGAGTAAAATGGGATGCCCCTACAACTTCCTCTCTTCTCATGAACCTTGTGGAAACAAAGGCTGGCTAGCTGTGTTTCTCCCGTGCAACTGGAGGAATGACAGTGCCACCAAGAAGACGCTGGTGGGAGGAGTGTGTATTAAATTTTCAGCCCCTGAGCTTATTGTTGCCCATGAGAAGAATCCCCCATCCCAAGTTGGGCTTCCATGTGAGTAGACTTAGTGGGATATAGGCTTGTGCTCTTAAACTCTTATCCCTCTTGGTCAGAATTGGGTAGAGTGGACATATGGATGCATTCGACAGTTAGGGATGTCAATGCATTTATTCAATGCAACCTGATTCCTGTTCTCTCTCTTCCTGTATTTGCTTAACACACAAATGCTTAATGCTGGCTGGATTGTGTTCATTCTTTGAAGTCTGCCCAGCATCAGAATAACAAAAAGATGTTTCAAAAACCTTACTCGGAACATTAACTGTTGACAAACGCAAAAAGATCAAAATCATTTGAAGGCAGGCACATTTGCAGAAATTAAAATAAACCTTCTATTTTAAAAAATGTACATCAGGTCATAAGGACATGTGAAGAATATGTCTTCCCTCCAATGCATTCAGGCTGAGCACAATCGAGCTCACCCCCGCCTCTTCCCCTCCTCTCAGCATTATGATAAAGCGTAGTCAATGAACTGTGAACCTCAGTTTAGAAATCCAGTGCTACCAAATGTGTACAAAACACTCTAGAGTGCTTTATTTTTATCTTGCAGAATAATCCACTGCATTATGTATCCCCCCTGCTGCTTATATAAGACAAAAACATTTCCATTACAAGCACTGGATCATGCAGTTACCAATATCATTTTACAGTAATCACCTGGTGAAGAAGGCATTTAGCCATGAGTAACACCTTAATGTTTCACTAAAATTATGTCAGGGAAAATATCACCCATATGGCAGCTTACATCTGTAGCCTTGAACAAATAGCAGGCTTAAAAACATTTATAACAGCCTTCTGTGTTACTCAGGACAGCTCTGAAAAAGCAGAGAAATAATAAATAGCTGGGTATAATAGGTGTAAAATGCCTGTGGCAACCAGCAGGTAACTCAACACTTTTGGCTCATTTTCTCTCATCCTTCTTCTCCCATTTTGTGTAAATGACAAAGTGTTCTTTTCTAAGGATAAATGCCTGTATTATTTTATATCCCCTCTTCTGCTTCTTTTCTTTAAAAGCATGCCAGAAAATGGCTGTAGATATTTACATCTATTGCATTGTATCAAACACCCCATAAGCAGAACTCTGCTTGGGCAACAGGACTTCCTCTTCCTCTCCTCCCCCCATTGCACACCTCCAGGGGGTCCCCCAAACCTCCGGAGCTGATTTTGAGAGTGTGAAGAAGGCTGCAAGGAAGAGGAAGGGAAAGTTCCAGTTTGCAAGTAAAAACTTTTTGTGCTAGTAGAAGATGAGCATTGGATACCACCCATAATGTCTGAATGTTTGGGCAGGTACACCTATCTGCTAGTGGGTGACTTTGGGGAGCTTTGCTAGAAGTAGGTTTGTAGCCTGATCATATGAACATTCAGTCACGAGTATGTCCAATTCAGCACAATGGGACTTACTCCCTGTCAAGCATGCACAGGATTTAGGAATAGGGTATAAATTATATTCAGTTCACATTTAAAAGCAAACCTACCTAATGTGTAATTTCCAAAACAATACGCAAACCAAAATTCCTTTGAAATTTGCACCTCTCTGAATTTTGCTTACTGCAATTCTCCAGTCAAATAAACCAGGTTATCTGTACAAAATGCATGTACTGGGGCTAAGAAAGCGTAAGACAGCTAATATTAGTGAAAATAATGTACAAAAATGAATTATATTGTCTAAAATTGCATAAAAATGTGTACATTAGGAGAAGCTGGCCACATGACCCAGAAGCTGTACGCCGGCTCCCTCGGCCAATAAAGCGAGATGAGTGCCGCAACCCCAGAGTTGGTCACGACTGGACCTAATGGTCAGGGGTCCCTTTACCTTTACCCTTTATGCTAAAAAAATGCAACCCAAAAATTGTCTGAATTGCCCATTCATCTCAGAGCTACAATTCCCAGATTGATATAATTATTCCCTGTGAGAGGAATACGGGGTCTCCCAACAACTCTGAGCACCCTTAACAAACAACAGCTCCCAGGATTCTTTGCAGGAAGCTAGGACTGTTTAAAGTAGCATCAGAATCCTTTTAATTCATCGTGTGAATGTAGCCTGAAACATGATGTAGCATTTTTCTGGGGTGGTAGTAGGGTATGGCTGTGTCCTGAAGGCCTCTCTGTCCCCTGAGGCACTGTGGAGAGAAAATTCTGAAGGGCACTAGGAAATTGGTTTCTTATATTTTAATCCATCTTGACGACAACAACTTTATCATCAACATAATGTTAACTTGATGTATTAGTCATCCAATGCAAAAAAAGGTGGTCTCTAGGCAACTTGCAAACTAAATAAAAATACATTTTTAATTAAAAAACAAAGCAGTACAACAACCTTGAAAATATTATATCAGCTACAGCAACAGTAAAAGCATCTGCAATATATGGGCTATCTGAACCCTCCAGAACTGACCAAGTACCTGGGAAAAGGTGGACCTTTTAGTGCAATGGTGAGGTAAAACATTTTTTAAATAAAGCTTGCAATCATTATACGCTAATGTGGGATTAAGTGCTATGGAACTTCATGGAATTGTCTTCTGAGTGGACTTGTATAAGATTTCCCTACAAAATAAATGAACATGTTTACGTCTGTTGCCCCAATTACCGTACTACAACGAATAGGGGAACCCCGTGCCCATTCTGAGTGTATCGCAGCACATCAGGGCATCTTCATAAAATCATAGAATTGTAGAACTTGAAGGGACCCTGGGGGTCATCTAGTCCAAGCTTCTGCAATACAGGAATCCCAACTAAAGCATCCATGACAGGTGGTGGTCATCCAACCTCTGCTTAGACACCTCCAATGAAGAAGAGTCTACCACCTCCCAAGGGATTCTTTTCCACTGTCAAACAGCTCTTACTGTCAGAAAGGTCTTCCTGATGTTTAGTCAGAATCTCATTTCTTGTAAATTGAATTCATTGCTATGGGTCCCATCCTCCAGAGCAGCAGAAAACAAGCTAGCTCCATCTTCCAAGTGACAGCCTTTTAAATATTTGAAGCTGGCCTCTCAATCTCATCTTTTCCAGGCTAAACATGCCCGGCTGCTTCAAGCGCTCCTCATAAGGCTTAGTTTCCAGAGCCTTGATCATCTTGGTTGCCCTCATCTGTGCACATTCCAGCTTGTCAATATCCTTCTTAAATTGTGGTGCAATCTTGGCTGTGAGTCCTGGAAAACCTGCTCCCTGCTTTGCAGGCCTCCCCCCCCCCCGCCATCCTGGGAAGACAGGGCCCTTACTGACTCCAGCTACAAAAGCCGAGCTTGCTGAACATACTCTTTGGCTTGGGTGTTGTTTGGGGAGTTGTTTTGCAGTGTGTGTGTGTACACTGTTATTAATTTTTTGTATCTTTATTTTACATTATGATTTATGTGGAAATTGTTGAATTTGGTTGCATATTTTTTGATGTTTTAATTATTGCTTATGACTACTGTTGTTACATTGTAATTATGTATTTTTTCATGCTGTAATTTGCCTTGAGCATGAAATATGGAAAGGCGGCATACAAATAAAATTATGTATAAGAAGATGAGCCTGTATATTCTATCATTCCTTTGTCCTGAAAATGCAAAGGGAAATCAACAGCACATGTAAAGGAAAGAATTTAGCACCTGAATTTTTGCTCCAAGTCCATATTATCTGGTTTCCCGAATATTCATGTAAAATTGGTGTAAGGCTTTACGTGGGTCATGTAAAATGGGTCTACACTTAAATAACATTCCCCAATGCAGTAATCCTGGGAAGTATAGCTTACCCCCACAGAACTGCACTTCTCAGCACACTTTACAAACTACAGTTCCAAGGTTCTTTGGGGAAAGTCATGTGCTTTATGTGTGCCTTAAATTTATGGGGTGTACACAGTCTTCATCGTTCTTTTGTCCTGCCAGCTACTGATTTCAGGATTAGCTTTATTAGAATTGAAACATTATATACTGGAGAAAAAGGCTGCATTGTGATGCTTGCTTCCCTGAATTTTCTCCAGAAGCAGGCTTCTACATTGAGAGATAAAAAATACACCACCCACTTTATACTCATTTTACTAGATGCTTAGGGTTTTCCCCACCTCGAGCTAATGAAGTGTTATGAGACGGCTTCACAGTCTCACATTCTGAGTGAGATGGAACTGTGCCCGCATTCTCAGGGAAAAAAATCCCTTTAAACACCTAAACTTGTTTAAAGAAAGTCTGAGGCTTCAGGCAACACGGTTGATAACTGATAATCCATTAAAATATCAGTCAGTCAACCTGCAAGAGGGTGGGAGAAGAAAAAACTCACAGGCCACCTGGGATTGCTTGCATAATAAAACTACCTAGTATTTCAGAAGCTACCAAATGTTTACAGTAAGCTACAGATAGATTTTTCTTCTATTTCTTTTGTGAGTACTTTTAAACTGTGATTCTGAGTTAGTGATTCAGTGACAAAATGGGGAATGTTGTAACATGCAACCATTTTGCTGCAAGGATGAAGGCCAGAAATGTTGCAAAATAAAATGGATGGTTCCTGAGTTGTATTGGAAATGTGTTGCTCTCTTTTTATCAGTGTGTGTGTGTGTGTGTGTGTGTGTATAAACACATGAAAAATAATACAGTGGTACCTCTGGTTATGTACTTAATTCATTCCGGAGGTTGAAACTATTGTTAACCTGAAGCACCACTTTAGCTAATGGGGCCTCCCGCTGCTGCTGCACCGCCTGAGCACGATTTCTGTTCTCATCCTGAAGCAAAGTTCTTAACCCGAGGTTCTTTTTCTGGGTTAGCGGAGTCTGTAACCTGAAGCATATGTAACCTGAAGTATATGTAACCCGAGGCACCACTGTACTGTGAAATCTCAGAAAATTTGGATAAGGCCTGCACAACTTGTAACTCACAAAGCTGAGTGGGTCATAACATGCATATGGTGGAACCTCGGGTTGTGGAGGTAATCTGTGACGGAGGCATGTCCGCAACCCGCAGCGTTTGTAATCTGCAGCACTGCATCTGTGCATGCGCATGATGCAATTTGGCGCTTCTGCACATGCACGGGCGATGAAACCCAGAAGTAACCCTTTCTGGTACTTCCAGGTTTCCCACGGCCCGCAACCTGAAAACACGTACTGTAACCCAAAGCATTTGTAACCCGAGGTACCACTGTACTGTAGGATACATTTATTTGCCGGTTCCTCTGCTATTATTTTTCCTGTCAAGAGAAGGCACTTCAACATATACCCCAGAGCATGTTTCATGACAAGAGTTCCTTTGTGTATGTGCAGAATTACTTTCTTTCACCACTCAGGGGATAATGGAGAAGGGCTTCCCAGAAAGAAGGTGTCAGAAAAAGCAGTGATTTTGAAGTAGGTTTTAAGCACTAACCAGAACCATGATAGTAACCACCTGCACCCACCATACAACGGGAAGATACAACCATAAAACCAGGAATAGGCCTGGCCACTAACACTCAACATTTGCCCATTGGGCCTACAATAACATCTCATTCTTAAGCTTGAGATCATAAGAAGAGCTGTGCTGGATCAGACCAAAGGCCTATCTGTCCAGCATCCTTTTTGTAACAGTCAGCAGTCATATGCTCCTGGGAAATCCAGAAGGAGGACATGAAAGCAAATACTATTCTGATGCATGCTGTCTCCCAAGCTGGAGGCAAAATATACCCATTGTAGCTAGTTGCCAGTGATAGTTCCATAATATAATCCTAAGTATAGAGAGAACTATCATTGACTCAGTGGTTTATTTTAGTATGGCAAATGTGCCTTTTCTATTCTTCATAATGGGCTCCTTTTAATACTCCCTGTCACTCAGAAAGTGTGATTCAGGAACTCTGTTGGCTTCAAATATATATAACAAGGCATCATGCACACAATTTTGGCTGCTGGAGATGACTGGCATGGCATATAGGGCAGTACCTGGGTACTTTAAAAGACTTTAAAAATGTAAGAAAAATCAAATATAATGGAGTAAATAATCTTACTATTCAGCTAGTTCCATTACTTTTATAATCATTGTTTCCAGCAAAGCTTTCATCATTAGTAGGAACCATACATATATAAAATATTAGTTGTTGGTTGTTGGTTTTTTAAAAGAATATTTTTGTTATGCCAACATATCTGCAGGCATCAAATATGAAGTGATGTAAGTCAAATGTCAAAACGTTAAAAGCTATTGCACATTATTTTCCCAACACCGAGATGCTAAACAGTATTTCACATCTTCTGTCAAATATGCTCAAACACTAGACATTGCTCCATTTCTACTGAAACACACTACACAAATTTTAAGAGGCAAATATAATTGGATGCTACATAGACATTCAATATTTGGCAAACATTTGCGAATACTTAGAGAATACCCAACACTGCAAAATTGCAGAGAACAATTCAGATGGAAATTTTGGGGAGTAAATTCACTGCTGTTGTCATTTTGTTGATTAAAGTCAGGCCTGTTTTTGGTAGTCCATTTTTTTCCCCCAAGGAGAAAAATCCATGTTTAATGGCTAAACCTTATGGGAAAAGTTGTGTTTGTGATTGAACCATATTGACTTTATTAGCATGATATTTTTTTAAAAACATCCACTAAAATGCCTAGCTCAACAGTTGTTTCTTACATGTGAAAGGAGCATTGTGCAATTACGTGGGTGTAGAGTGGGACTCCACTCCTGGTCTCACCTATGTTGTCAACCATGTTGTCTGACCCCACCTCCAAATGGCCACACACATTAGCATGGCTGTCCACAGTGAAGAAGTGTATGTGTCAGAATGTGCTGGCATGTATGTTCCGTGTGATCTTGACACACAATAATTCTAGCCTTCCGATGGTGCAAAACCCTACTTGTGAGCAGTTGCTTGTGTATTGAGTTCTACACTGCAGAAAACCAGGCTAACAAGTGGATATCTGGAGGCAGGGACAGGCAAAATACCTTGTTATTCAGGAATCACATGGTGCACCCTTTGATGAAAGTAACATATGAGTGGTGCTCTTTGAATACTTTTGACATTGCACACCATAACAAAACAGATTATTTTTTTGTGAGAAGTTCATTAAAAGAACCTGGTCTAAAGTTTAGTTTACATCAATTAAAGCTTTGGTGCAAATTCTTACAGCTAAGTTCAAAACCCATGAAGAATGGATTTTATAATGGAAAAACTGATGCTGCCTTAACTATAGTATAGCCAGCAGGGCCGTTTCATAACAAATAGGCAGATGCATTTCAATTTACAAAAGGTTAAAACACACACAAAGCAATATTTAAATAGCTGTTCAGACAACAACATGGCAGGCTAAACCAGATTGCGCCATAAATTTCTATGGGGTGGGGAAAGAGAATTAAACACATTCATCTGGATGACTTTCTATACTAATACCACACTTTTGGCAACATGAGTCATCCTTCAAATCCCTGATTTATGCAATGAATTGTGTCGTTCATGATGTAGTCCCCATGTGTGAATAGCATTTCATATAACGCATAGACTGGCTCATGAGATGTAGAAGGCGGTAAATCAGCAACACTGTTAAAAACTGTGTTTTGAATGTCTGGTACTTAACAGACCATATGTAAGAACACAAGATGCAAGCTTAATTTATTTGAAAGTTCAATTTGCTTCCTTCAAGTGTACCCAACTGTGTCTATGATTCCTCACTACCTTCATTGAAAACCATCAATGGGCTAACATTTTAATATTTGTGTCCTTAAAATAGTGTAAGTAAGCAACACCATTATAAACAAAAGACTAATTTTCCCTGTGTTATACCACAACCTGTTAATTTCAGTGGGTGAAATACAGTGCTGCCATATTGTTTGTAGAATGGCCTTAGATACAGCAGAGATGTAAGAAATGGGGTAATTTTACTTTAGTTTATTTGCTGGATTTTGCCTTAGCACTTCGATCTACTCACTCCCATGCCACCTAAAACCTGTTCTAGAAGGTTGAGAGACCCTCAAGGAAAGCATGGAAGGTGGTGTAGGGGCTGTAGGAGGAAGTGGAGGAAATCACCCACTTTCTCTTGTTAGCAGATGCCACCACTGGATTAAAAGCCATTCTGCAAGCAGAACGGCATCACTGAATTTCAGCCACTACAAAAACATTAAAATAGGTCAAATTTGTTGAGATAAGGTGCCTCTTAATTCTAAAAGTACACATACTCTATGAATAAAAGTGAGATATGCCAATGGAAAATGTCTCTATTGTGCAAGTATGGGTATGACCTCAGCCCATGACCTTTATCTTATTGTTGGTTAAGAAATGGAAAGTTAAACAGCTGTGCCTTGCAAATTTAGGTAAATGGCCTTGCAAATATTTACATACACGATTAACCTTCACTCCCAAGAGGCCTGGGGAAATCCCATAGACTTGGGTCATAGAAGGATATTGTTAGCCTAAGATGATCTGAGTGAAAGATCCAGTCAGCCAAATGTAATTTATGCATCTCCCCACCATCACCAGAAAAAAATATCAAGTTCATAACCCCAAAACAATCAAAGACTTAAGATCTTTATAACTTCAATAAACCTATTGGGGTCATTAGGATTTTTCTCCATCTGGACTTAGAACCTTCTAATGTTTGCCACAGTTTTACAACTGTGTAAACAAAAACTCCTTTGCCAATGATACCCTGGACAGCTCCATGTAGGCTGGAGACTCCATAAGAGCAGAACTCAAATGTTGCTTCAGTAGCAGTCCTCTTCTGGCTCAGTCTTAAATAGGAGCTGCAGCTTGAAATAGGAGCTGTCAACCTTTGTAACAATATAATAAGACAGCTAGATGTGTTAGTATAATGTTTGTCACATCAGCCTGTGATTCAAGACAACTCTTCCCCCTTTCAGTAATTTGAGATTAAAAATAATGCTGAGCATCAGTAGTACCATACCTCTAGAGCAAGGTTAATCAACATGGTGCCCTCCAAAAGTTGTTGGACCTCAACTCCAATTGACCATGCTGGCTGGGGCTGATGGGAGCTGAGATTCAACAACATCTGGGAGGCCACAGGTTCTCCACCCTGGCTGTAGAGCAAATACTTTATAGTATGAGCTGGTTTCTCCTTTAAAACATAATGGGTTTCTGTCTAAAATATTCTGTTTATCATCACTACATACAATGCATACAATACATTTCCAGTGATCTATTTGCTAGTTCATTTCCTTTGTAGTCATTGGGTGCAAAAACTGTCCATGGGGTTGAGTCTGTAGTACTACGTTCTTGTTTCAGGATGCATTCTGTCAGGGATGGGGAACCTGTGGCTCCCCAGATGTTCCTGAACTACCACTCCCATCAGGCACAGGTAGGGTTGCCTTATTTCAAAAAGTGAAAATCCAGACACAAAAGCTGTTGAGCTTTTTGCTTTTCCTTTTGTATGTGTGTGTCTGTATGTGACCAAAGTTGTTCAGATTTTTTGTTTTGCTTGTTTTGGCTAAAGTTCTTGAGCTCCCCCCCCCTTTCCTTTCCTTTTTTTAAAAAAGGAAATTGGCCAAAAAACCAACATTTCCAAAATGGGCTGCCATATCCCCGGATTTTCCTGGATATTTCAACGGATTTCTGAAAATTCTGCCCAGATGCTATTTTCAGCAGACAAATGTTGGTAATGTCCGGATGTATGGCAGCCCTAACCACAATCCAACATAATCAATTGTCAGGGGGATGTGAGTTATAGTTTACTTGCTACCTGGACAGCCCACCAGTTCCCTAAGTAGTGTGGAATAGTGTATGTTCTGCTTTGTTCTAAAGACTTGGGAGACTTGGAGCTGGGCTATAAGAACTCTGTATTACTCTGAGTCTTTTTCGGCTGATGAGGTCAAAAGAAGAAGAAGAAGAAGAGTTTGGATTTGATATCCCGCTTTTCACTCCCCTTCAGGAGTCTCAAAGCGGCTAACAATCTCCTTTCCCTTCCTCCCCCACAACAAACACTCTGTGAGGTGAGTGGGGCTGAGAGACTTCAAAGAAGTGTGACTGGCCCAAGGTCACCCAGCAGCTGCATGGGGAGGAGCGGAGACGCGAACCCAGTTACCCAGATTACGTGACTACCGCTCTTAACCACTACACCACACTGGCTCTCTTCAGGTCTGTGAAGGTGATGTACAGGGGCCATCTTTGCTCTCAGCATTTCTCCTGCACCTGATGCAGTGAGCAAATGATTTCAGTTGTTGACCTCTGAGTTTTAAGGCCCCATTGTGACTTGGGATAGACCCTGTCAAAGAGTGGCTGTAAAGTAACATGCAAAGGTATTTCCTAGGCTGCAATCCTTGCTACCTTTCCCTTTATCACTTTACTTGAGGAAGGAAACAATATAATGAACTTGATTTAACGTAAGATAACCTAGCAAAGGCCACAGCAAAAAACAGAAACCAAGAAACTAGAACAAATTTGCATTGCATCATATAACCTTCTCGATGCTGATCTTGAATGTATTCAAGGCTGTTTGACATTTAGTTTGGTGGGGGGGTCATCCATTTGATGTTTCCCTCATGCAGCACCTCACATTTTTTAAATTGTCTGTCTGGATTTTTCTGATCCTGGAAAAGTCTGAAAAGAAGAGGAAAATCAAATCCCAGTTTGCAGTTATCTGCTTACTGGATGTGCTCCTATGGTTTTCTTTCCTTTTCAAATTTGCACATTCCCCCACCCACGTACCCTGCATCAACCCCTTGCTTCTCACTTCTTTTAATTTCTCTTCCACACACTGTTGCATCGACTTCTGGTAGTGGTCTACTCATTATGTGCAGGGATTGCACAACCCCATTCCTGCTTACTGCCCTTAGGCTCACAAAGGTTTAAAAGAAACAAAGAAGATTCCTAGAGAGGAAGGAAATTTGAGGTGGGGAAAGGGTGCTCTCCAGAGCCAAGTCCCCTCTCCATACAGCTTTGGTGAGATGCCTGCTGCGTGATGGGAGCAAAGATCTTAGAACAAGGCTAGTTTTCTCCACCTCTTGATCAGCCCCACCTTCTCTGTGTGTCAGGAAACTAAGATTTGTGTTTCCTTGGTGGTGGTAAAGCACACAAAATGGTGGCTGTGCCTGGGAAAGCATTCCCACACAATTCGGGTGTGTGGGTGTGTATGGCAGCTCTTTCCTTTGCACAGGTGTGAAGAAGGAGGCAGAGGGACACAAGTAAAGGTAAAGTTACTCCTCAGAATGAGGTCAGTATGGAGGCAATCAAGAAAAGGCAGTGGCTTGGGATCAAAAGCACCCTCCTGCAATTCACGTAGCTATGTACTGTTAGAAGCAAGTCAGAAATGTGGTTTTAAGGCTGCTTAACTTGGGATCCTGCCCACTTGTGGACCTGCACATGGTAGAGCCACTGCTACCCAGCCACATTGTATAGCCTGCCTATGGAAACCTGCCGGTTATATAAAAAGAGCTTCTCTGGGAGAGTAATTAAAGGGAAAACTACTTCAATATCTCCTGGGAGTAGAAGCAAAGCAGAACTAACATATTAGAAATATTTCTCTGGCTTCTACAAACCGGGGAATAATGAGTGCCATCCTTTATATAACATCTCCGATGTATTTGACACAAGAAACTGCAAATTAAATTAAAATGACACAAGGCTTCTGAAATGTCTCCTGTTATGCTATGGTAAATTTGTTAAGATTAACTGCATTTTATTAAAATACTTAATTCCAGGATACATTAAAGAAAGAGATATCATTTTCAAATATTTGTAAAGAAATATTTATTTGCATTGTTTGTTTTTACCTCTGTGAAAATGCAATGGGGTTCCCAGGGGTAATTTTAAACCCCATAAACGCATCAAAGGTTTTAGATGTTAATTAAAAGTTAAAACTCAACCCAGAGAAGATGAAGCTGGTGATAGCAGCCTGGAGATATACCTGTTCTGAACAATATCAGGCACTCACAGGTCCAGGTCCTGCACTCCCCCCACCTCACTTTCTGGGCTAAAATAAAGGACACCACACAATCAGAATGGGGTCAAATCAGGCCACAACTTTATTGACAACAGATGCAGAGGTTTTGGCACAGGTAAGCAGCAGATAGGATTCCTTCTGACAGTGCAAGGGGCTCGGCCACAATGAATGTCCCTTCTGCACCCACCTGAAGCACAGGCAGTGGGCTGAGGTAGTGGAGAGCTCAGTGCAGGGCGGGCATGACAGTGGGAGAGTTGGATGTGTTTCACCATAGCGCCCAAACTCTGCTGTGCTCCCTCCCATCTCAGAACTCTTCCTCACCCTCTCAGGAACTGGCAGCAATGTCTGGCATTGGGAAGCTAGGTGAGCAACACAACCCTGCCTGCCTCACCCTGCCAACGACCAATGCTTTATTGATGCCTACATCAATATCTGTTCATCCATTGCTGTTACCATAGTGCAAACCTTTGCTGCTTGGCAATCTCTTAAAATGAATGCTGCTCACCATGCGTACATTACAGCCGGCCAGAGGTTTGAAAAAGGTCCTGTTTGGCTGTTGGCTTGTATTCTGGTTGAAGGGGTTAAAGTTATCTACAGTTGCTAAGGTACAATATGCCATCTAGGTGCTTTTATTAATTAATTGCTGCAAAATCGTTTTAACCTAGAACAGCTGTGCAAACGCAAGAGCACAAAACTTTGCGTCAGAAGGACGCTGTTGTTTGTGATGGTATCACGGCCGCACATGCCCCCATGGAAATAGGGTTGGAGTGCCAGATGCTTGTTTGTTTTTCATAGTGACCAGTGCAAATCGGCATTGCCTAAGCGAATCCTTTTCCTTTGCTTGTTTGGAGGATTTTTCTATGCTTTCTCATGGGAAAAATAACGGGGTATAATTTTATTAATAAAATAAACTTGCTTCACAAAAGATGCCATGATTTTAGATCCCAGTCAGATAATTTTATAAAGAGATGGTCACTGTTAAGGGACTATTGGAAAAATAGGTTTCAGGACATGATGGAACCTTATATATACATTTTCTCCATGTTCATAGAATCAAAGAATTTTTGGGTTTGGAAGGGGTCCCAAGCATCATCTAGGCCAACCCCCTACAATGCAGGAATCACAGCAAAAGAATCCCAGACAGATGGCCATCCAACCTCTGTTTGGAAACCTCCAATGAAGGAGAATCCACCACTTTCCAAGATAGCCCATTCCACTGTCAGACAGCTCTTACTGTCAGAATGATCATGTCTTATATCATTTGTGTATGTATAAAAGGTAAAGGGACCCCTGACTGTTAGGTCCTGTGGAGGATGGCTCTGGGGTTGTGGCGCTCATCTCGCTTTAATGGCCGAGGGAGCCGGTGTACAGCTTCCGGGTCATGTGGCCAGCATGACTAAGCCCCTTCTGGCAAACCAGAGCAGCGCAAGGAAACGCTGCTTACCTTCCCACCAGAGCGGTACCTATTTATCTACTATTATTGCACTTTGATGTGCTTTCAAACTGCTAGGTTGGCAGGAGCAGGGACCGAGCAACGGGAGTTCACCCCATCGCAGGGATTCGAACTGCCAACCTTCTGATCGGCAAGCCCAAGAGGCTCAGTGGTTTAGACCACAGCACCACCCGCATCCCTTTGTGTATGTATAAGTGCATCAAATTCTTTCTTTTCATTTTATATACTTTCATCCATACATTATTATTTATATATAATTATTATTTATATATATTATATATTTGATATAAGGAAGGAGGGCCATGCCATTGTTTTCTTCTGTGTCCTTCCTTATATCAAGGGCACTACAGACAAAATCAGCAAAATCCTCCATAAACACAATATCAAAACAGCCTTCGGCACCAACCAAAAAATAGCCAATATCCTCAGAAACCCAAAAGACAAAATCCAGCTGGAAAACCAAGGGGTCTATGAAATACCCTGCAAAGTCTGCCCAGCCACGTACATTGGACAAACAAACAGACGAATAAATGCACGTATCGCAGAACACAAGAATGCCGTCAAAAAAGAAGAAAAAACTTCCTCTCTTTTCCAACACATGAAAGAAACAGGACATGAAATTAATTTTGCAGATTCCAAATTGCTCTTTAACATGGAACATCACCACAAGAGAATAATCATGGAAGCCATCGAGATAGAGAAACACCCTCACAACATGAACAAGCGTGACGACACGTCCCGCCTGCCAGACATCTGGAAATTAGCCCTCCCCACAAAAACCGACACCAGAACCAGAGGCACACAGAACGCCGTCACCAATCAACCACACCAGACCCAAACCCAGACCCTTTCCACAGACATATTACAGACTCCATCCAGTAGCCAAACTATAGTGGCACCTCCGGATGCTGCACCCCCCTGCAATCCCTACACAGATCTGGCTGGCACAAAGCACAAAACCATAGCTCGCCCCTATACACGAAGCCAAGCCAGAGCACAACTAAATGCAGCACAGCCATCTTCTCAGAAAAACTCTTCACAAGCTCAAGAGGTCAAGACACGAAAGCTTTAGCAACTAATCTACACTTAATGACCCACCCAGTGATATTCTGAATATCACTCATGAAATCACCCAAGATATCCCTCAAGTAATTAAGGAACAAAAGAAGAAAAGGCACACTAATCTAGGAACTTCCTCTTTGCCCAGAACGTTGGAGGCTATACACCACACCCCTCAACAGTATTTATAGGAACTCAAACACCAGACTCTGCTCTGTTCCAGTAACAAGAAGCCGAAAGCACCAGCCTGAAGATGACGAGTGAGACCTCGTCGAAACGTCGCACAGACACCCCGACTCTTACACGGGAAGACACCCGAAGACACCAAAACCTGCATATATATATGCAAAACCTGCATATATATATGCATATATATATATATCTCGGTACCTCAGATTAAGAATTTAATTTGTTCTGGAGCTCCGTTCTTAACGTTAAACTGTTCTTAACCTGAGGTACCACTTTAGCTAATGGGGCCTCCTGCTGCCGCCGCGCCGTCACCACACAATTTCTGTTCTCATTCTGTAACCTGAAGCATCTGTAACCTGAGGTACCACTGTATATGGGTCAAGTCTTGTTGTGCATCCTAAAACCAAAACCAAAAAATGAATCTTTACCTTTTCAGTTAATTTCTTTCCCATTTCATACCTGTGCATGTTTGTGCATCTATGAAGCAGGATAATGGCTCAGTGATTGAGACCATGATTTGCATTCAGAGTACTTAGGCTTAGTCCTTGGCATCTCCAGCTGAAAGGATTAGGGGAAACAGATGGTGTGAAAGGCCTCTGCCAGAGAACATGGGAAGGATGGGCAATAATGCCAGTTTGGGTTCCTCAACTTTCCAGTCTCCAGTTCAGATATCTACATTTCCACATCAGTTTGCGATGATTTCTTTTTTAAAAGTTCTCACGAAAATTCACCAGCATTTTGCTGTAAATTCCAAAATTAGTTTTATGTAGTTTTGCCAAATATATGCACGTCTGCAACCAATATGCATGTTTGTGTTCCTGTCACTAATATATGTGATGTAATATAATATACACACTTCAGCATAAAATGTGCATTTCTGCAAACAACTGGGCTGCAAAATTCACATAAGTGTGAATTTTCAAAGGATCGTTGTGTTTCCATTTGCATCTTCTTTTGTAAAGGGTGAATTAGGTAAGTTCACATTTAATTGTGGAGGAAATGTATTCATCCCCCCACCCCTAGTCCCTGGTGAGTCACTGTCAGTCAGAGCAGATAAAACTGTGCTAAGTGGACAAATACTCTGATTTGGAATAAAGTAGCTTACTGTGTTCAAGGTTCCATGACATTGTAATCTCCAGCCAATGAATATAGAGCAATAGAACTGGAGAAGAACTATCCTGGGATTCTGGAGAACTGCTGGCAGAAAGGTTCTCACTGTATAGACCTAGATGTACATGCCTGGCATGACTCAAACCAATGCAGAATTGTATTGTGAAATGGCTTCAGGGTGCTTCATAGGAAGAGGTTCATAAATGAATTTAACAAGAAGAATATAGAGCTTTGGTTTTTCCTTCCGAACTTCTAAACCTCTGTGGTTTTAAGGTTTGCTTCTTCATCAGAATCACGTATGCAGGGAAACTGGCTCAAATACAAGTGAACTACGAAAGCAGCAGGCGGAAGCTAGCAATAAAAAGGGGTTTTCCCAGTTACAGACACATTCCAATAAATGGCTTCCGAGAAGGAAGTAACCTTTAAAACCAAATTTTTAAAACAATGAATAGCCTACAAGAAAAGCCTGCTGGATCAGGCCAATGGCTTATCTGCACCAGCATCCTGGCTCCTTGCTTCCACTACACAGTGGCCAACCAGATGCCTGTGAACTGGCCACAAGGAGGACATGAGTGCATCAGCACTCTGCCCAGCTGCAATTTTCGGCACCTGGAATTCAGAGGCATAATACCTCTGGCAGTGGAGGTAGAACGTAGCCATGGTGGCTGGTAGCATTTGGTAGTCCTCTTCTCCATGAACTTGTCTCTTTAAGCCATTCAAGTTGGTGACCAGCACTGTGTCCTGTGGAAGCAACTACCACAGGTTAACGATCCAGTTAAGAATGTGGAGTGGGTACATAAATGTTGCATCCCAGTGCATGTAGTGGCCATTACCTCTGATAGTATTTATGACTACCAGCCCTGAAAACCATCTTCCTAGACCAGCAGTGCCTACAGTAGTGGCAGCAAGGAGCCAGATGAACTGAGAATAAGACTCTGAAAAATGTTCATCCCCAGTTTTCCTTTGCTACCACCTTTTAGTCACATGAAATCATTCTTTGATACCACTGACAGTGCTGGGTCTTCCAATTTGGCTATTGTGATAGCAGTGTCATCATCTGGTTGAACCACATTGAGAACCATCATGGTTGACCATGGTATACAGATCATCATCATCACCATCATCATCATCTAGTAAGAAAAAGTAATTATTTGAGGGGAAAGGAGAACATGCCCTTAATTCAAGTATGGGAAAACTTTGGCTCCTCAGATATTGCTGATCTACAACTCCCATCAAGCCCAACACATATAACTGACAGTCAGGGTGGTGGTTCACAACCTCTAGAGCACCACAGGCTCCCATACCTTCCTTAATTTTTTTAATCTTGTTGATGAGTGTTAAGGCATCAGTTAAGTATCAGCTTACCAAATCAAATATTTTCATACATTTTATTAACTCCTTCCCCAAATTCAAAAGTATATATAAACCTTTGTTAGAACTGATGCATTCCTTTGTGTTGAAAATGACTGAAATTAAAATAAGAAAAATATGTTTTTTAAAAAACCGCAAAGATGGCTAATAAAAGCATAATACATACAACAAAGCTCAGATGATGGTGATGATTTTGCCTTCCACATATGTTCCAAGGCAATTCACAAAATAGATGATGTTAACACACTGAGCTAAGACCAATCAAGTCATGGTTATTGTGAAAGAAAATGAAACTTTAAAGGAGGCAGACAGAAGAACAAAATTAAAAACACAGCAGTAATAAAATGGTGGAGTGGGGAATTAGGGGAGTACCTGCTCTTCTGTTCAAAAAAGAAAAAGAACAAGTAGAAGAGTGAAAAATAATGGTCACACATATTTAAAAGAACTGGAAGCATGTGTGTGCTTCATATTATGATATTCCATTCAACCAGAAAGGTATCGTATGGAATCTTTTTTAATTAAATGTATGAGACATGCCACTTAATCCTGTACAGTGGTACCTTGGGTTACAGATGCTTCAGGTTACAGACGCTTCAGGTTACAGACTCTGCTAACCCAGAAATAGTACCTCGGGTTAAGAACTTTGCTTCAGGATGAGAACAGAAATTGTGCTCCGGCAGCGTGGCAGCAGTGGGAGACCCCATTAGCTAAAGTGGTACTTCAGGTTAAGAACAGTTCCAGGTTAAGAACGGGTCTCTGGAATGAATTAAGTACTTAACCCGAGGTACCACTGTACATGCTTACTAAGAAGTCACCCTACTGAGTTGAGTAGGATTTCCTCCCAAGTAAGTCTGTGCTCCTAAAAATGCTTATAAGAGAGTAAGCCCCAGTGAACTCAATGGAAGTAAACAGGCATGGGATTCTATTGTTAGTTGCACATAGAATGGCAGTTGTGGTTTTCTTTTGGGAGTCATGGCCACAGCTGATGGTGAAGTTGAAGTGATGCTAAACCCTGCAGAGAATTAAGCATGATCTTCAGGAGAACAGCCTATCTATATGAGCAAGAATTCAGATGGAGGAATTTGCACAGAAATTGTCTAATAGGCAATGCGGTAAGTTGAGTCATCTGTAATGACTTGTTGCACACAAATATTTTGCAATCATGTTGGAAAAAATGTCACTCATGTTGCATTGATGTCTATACCACTCTGAAGACAAGGTTCTGTCATTCCTTATTTCCTCCTTATTTTTGACTATGTCAAAATAATATTGTCTAGATTAATAGTGTCCTGAAATTTTCTTCTCGTTTTTTCTCTCACTCTCCATCATGTCAATAAATGAGAAGGAAATTTACTTTGAAAAGGGCCAACACTGGGGGGAAATAAGTGAAATTGGAGATGGGGACAAATTTCAGTTCAGTTCAAATTTTAATGTGAATCTGCCTTGTTCAGTGCATTCAGGAAAAGAATGCACTAAAATGCTGACAAGTTCCGATGAGAATTATTAAAAAACAAAAAACAAAACACAAACTGATGCAAAAAATATGGAGAAATGAGAAACTGAGAGAATCTGCAATTTCTGCCAATGTACAAATTTTTGTTTGCAATTTTGCCTAATATAAAGATTTTTGGGAAACAATTTCCCCATATGTATTAATTTTTGTACATATTACTTGGGTATAGAACTGTGTTGCAAAAGTCAGAGAAGTGAGAATTTTTAAGGATTGTTTGTTTCAGTTCACAAGTTGTTTTGGAAAGTGGCAATCGGTGGGTTTGTCTTGAAATGTAAACCAAAATTCTCCTCTGTCCAAACCATGCATCTACTGAACTTCTAAAACAATTCTAAAGAAATTATATAACTTTTGGTGAAGACAGGTGACTCTTTTGTGAGAGGGGGAAAGAAAACATTTGAGAAATTAGAGGGCATGTTTTAGCAACTAGTGTAGGCTATATGTGTTATTATTATATGGTGCAGTAGTACATCGGGTTACATATGCTTCAGGTTACATATGCTTCAGGTTACACACTCCGCTAACCCAGAAATAGTGCTTCAGGTTAAGAACTTTGCTTCAGGATGAGAACAGAAATCGTGCTCCAGCGGCGCGACGGCAGCAGGAGGCCCCATTAGCTAAAGTGGTGCTTCAGGTTAAGAACAGTTTCAGGTTAAGAACGGACCTCCGGAACGAATTAAGTACTTAACCCGAGGTACCACTGTATATGGTTATCTTCTGGCCTTATGCCTTATTTTAGGCTATTCAGTAGATGGAAAAGCTAAGCCAACATTGTGGAAAGCCTAGACATAAATCTGTTATGTTGTCGTAAGAAGCCAACAGTGATTTTTTTTTTTTTTTGCTGACATTGTAATAGTGACTAAGATTGGGATCTAATGAATATTGTATATCATTTCCATTCTTTTTCTTTTTTTATTATAGAATCACACCCCTATGGCTGAAGATGCTGACTAGGCTTCCTGTTTGCCACACTGTTTATTTCCCATGTCTTAACTCATTCTTTTTGTGCCTGCTTTTTGCAATCAACTGTTCAATGACCTCCATACAAATATTTGTGCTGGGGCAGCAATCTCACAAATCAACACACCATTAATAGCTAAGTCTACTCCTTTTACTGAAAATTCTCTGGTGAATTAATGCCTTTATGGTACATCTGAAAAAGAGATGTTTTGGGATTTGCATGGGTCCCTGATTTCCATCAGCCCAGGGCTCCAAAATGGGCTGATCCTGTGCCATTCACACAGGACTGGGCTGATACTCACATGCACATTCAACACTTGAGCACTTAAAACTTGGATCTCAGCCAAATGGTTTTACCCAATCTCTTGAAAAATATTGTGTTTTGAATTTATATCAAGCAGCATGAAAGGTATATATGCTCTATTAACCCGTGAGAGCACATTTGCACATGGAGGCCCTCACTTGATAGATTCACGCAGTCAGTGATGTGAAAGGGATGGTTCATAGATGATGGAGACTAGTGTGAGATGGCTAGTCTTGTTGATAGACTTCCTGGTATTGATACGGACATTTCCTTATGGGGGAGGACAATTTTCAGCCCTACTTTTATATCATGTTTTCTCACACAAACACAAGGCCCAGTATTTGTAGGAAATAGGAAAGATGTAGAACTTGGTTGCTGGATAAAGCCTCTCCTCCTACCAGAGGGGAGGAGTTGTGAGCAGGAGCCGGTTCCCACGTCTGCAGGGGGGTGTATTCGGCCCCCTGAGTCAGTTCCTGGCTGCCGCGCTGCACCCATTAGCCAGCCAATAGGGCTGGCTTGGGGGCTGGGTTTTGCCACATTCAAGCGGTTGTGGCAGCATTGTGCCCTTATTCTGCTGCCTGGTGACTGAAACACCAGAGAGCTGCTACTGATCTGAGGAAAGTGAGCAAGTAGTCTTAACACTGAACAAGTATCCTGCAGCTGGTATAAAACAACTTCCTATGATTTCAGATGTTTTGTAGGGCGAGGTTTCAAAATAGCATACAGAATGGTTGAATCCACTAGTCAGCCAAGTGTATAAACTGGCATTGTTCAGTTACCATCAATGACAAATTTTATCAGTTTCAAGATTCGAAGAGATCCCCTTATTTATTTATTTATTTATTTATTTATTTATTTATTTATTTATTTATTTGCATTGGTTAATTGCTTCCCATTAAATATCTCAAAGCAATTTCACAACAGCAACATCAGCAATAATACAAAAACTATGATAAATACCGTATTTTTCGCTCCATTGGACGCACCCGACCATAGGGCGCATCTAGTTTTTAGAGGAGGAAAACAAGGAAAAAATATTCTGAATCAAATGTTGTATAAACTACTGTATAAACAACCGGTATATCAGAATCACATTACAGCCATGTAAAGTGAACAGCAGTCAACAATGGCATTAAGAACCATCATCACTGTCATTAACAAATGAAGAGAGACTTTAAGGTTTGAGTACTCTTCTAGTCTTCTGTGAACCCCAAGAACTCATCACTGCTAAAGTCAGAATTTATGAAGCTCAGTTGCTCACAGTCACTGACATCACTTTCTTCGCTATCTTCATGTAAAATACCATCTTCGTATCCATCCAAAGCATTGCTAATGCCACATTTTTCCCTCTCAATCCTCTTCCTCACCTCTCTCAGCAAACAGCCTGCCAACTGCTCGCAGACATTCCCTTTACTTGAATTACAGTCAAGAAACAGCCAAGCAGAGCTTCTCAGCGGCAGGCTTGGGAGGCTTTCCTTTTCCCCACTTTTTTCTCCCCCCCCCCAAGCAGAACAGTCCCCTTTTCCAGCCTCCTCCTCTCCATCCCTTTCACCCAAACTCCTCAGGTGACGTCTAAAATTTCTCCCCTTCACTGCTCCCTCTCCTTTGCCCTCTACCATGACTCTCCACTCACGGCAACCTATGGTACCTCATCTCCCTTCACCCAGCTTCTTGGTCCCCCTCCTCTCTGTCCTCTCCCTCCCCTCTCTTAGTGAACAGCCTGCCAGCTGCTCCAAACCTTGAGGGGAAGGGCAGGCTGTTGGCAGAGCAGCACCCCCACCCCCCATTCAGCAGCCCAGGAGTGTGGGGCATGGGCGCACAGCCTGCCCACTGCTCCAGACCTTGAGGGGAAGGCAGGCTGTTGGGAGAGCAGCACCCCCCACCCCCCATTCAGCAGCCCAGGAGTGTGGGGCATGGGCGCACAGCCTGCCCACTGCTCCAGACCTTGAGGGGAAGGCAGGCTGTTGGGAGAGCAGCACCCCCCACCCCCCATTCAGCAGCCCAGGAGTGTGGGGCATGGGCGCACAGCCTGCCCACTGCTCCAGACCTTGAGGGGAAGGCAGGCTGTTGGCAGAGCAGCAACCCCACCCCCATTCAGCAGCCCAGGAGTGTGGGGCATGGGCGCACAGCCTGCCCACTGCTCCAGACCTTGAGGGGAAGGCAGGCTGTTGGCAGAGCAGCACCCCCACCCCCCATTCAGCAGCCCAGGAGTGTGGGGCATGGGCGCACAGCCTGCCCACTGCTCCAGACCTTGAGGGGAAGGCAGGCTGTTGGCAGAGCAGCACCCCCCACCCCCCATTCAGCAGCCCAGGAGTGTGGGGCATGGGCGCACAGCCTGCCCACTGCTCCAGACCTTGAGGGGAAGGCAGGCTGTTGGCAGAGCAGCACCCCCACCCCCCATTCAGCAGCCCAGGAGTGTGGGGCATGGGCGCACAGCCTGCCCACTGCTCCAGACCTTGAGGGGAAGGCAGGCTGTTGGCAGAGCAGCACCCCCACCTCCCATTCAGCAGCCCAGGAGTGTGGGGCATGGGCGCACAGCCTGCCCACTGCTCCAGACCTTGAGGGGAAGGCAGGCTGTTGGCAGAGCAGCACCCCCACCTCCCATTCAGCAGCCCAGGAGTGTGGGGCATGGGCGCACAGCCTGCCCACTGCTCCAGACCTTGAGGGGAAGGCAGGCTGTTGGCAGAGCAGCACCCCCACCTCCCATTCAGCAGCCCAGGAGTGTGGGGCATGGGCGCACAGCCTGCCCACTGCTCCAAAGCTTCCCAGGGCTGCAGAGGGAAGCCGAGGCTGCCGGCAGACGAGCGAGGCTCTCCCCACCTCCCGCATTCAGCAGCCCCGAAGCGCGGGGGATGGGCGCACAGCCCTCCCGTTCCTCCAAAGCTTCCCTGCAGAGAAGGGTGAGAAGGAGAAGCCATGGGAATGGCTTGCTGATTGGACCTAACCCCTAACACACCATGAAGCACACTATATTTGGTTAAACATTGGAAGATATGCAAACTAAAGTAATGTTAGCAGGAGAGAGAGAGAGAGAGAGAGAGAGAGAGAGAGAGAGAGAGAGAGAGGTTTGGGTGTTTAGGTTCAGATGAAGGGCAGCAACCATCATTGTCAGCGCTCCCTGAAAACAAACTCAGCGGTCCTGAAACATGCAAAAGCAGCGCCGCTAGCAACAGCAAAACTGACACACCCCGTGGGCCACATTTAACACTCGGTAATGGTTCACAGAACCCTCAGGTGTACAAGGCAAATGAGGCATTGCAAAGGAAGGCGATGAAAATATGCCACACTGACATGAAGCAGAACTCCTAGGGAAATTGCAGAAATACCAAATCACTTGGCCAGATTAGATCAGGTTATCAGTACATAACCTAAGCCCCATTACTGACAGATAAATGCCACTGACAAATAGTTGATTATTTATTTGTACTGAGATGGGCTCACAAATGTCTGCTGTAAGAAACAGGCAGCAAATAATTTTTATTTTTATTTTGCAACCAATGTTTCATTAACCACAAGACAGAAATAACATTTTTCTTTCTTCTTCCCCTCTCTGATTGCCACTCCCCAACCATGAAAATCAAATTATACACATATGGATTGGTTAAGTTAGTGCTTTTCAAACTCTGGTAGCAGCTGGAGTTTAAAAGTTGTCATCATTCTGCCAGACTAGCAGACAGGGCACTGATACTATTCCTTATAGTTTACATAGACTGAAACACCCTGTTCCTTTGTTGGATGAAATCGAGGATGAATGCATTCATATCTAACTCATACTTCATGAGATGGATGTCTTCTTTCTCTCCCAGAGTGCCTCTTCAAGGCTGTTTTCCACAGTAATTGGGATGTATCCAGCCAAGTCATAAAAAGAATCCACTGAAATGCCCGCTCCCCGCATAAAACGGGGGGCGCCCTTTGCGTGGATGCGCGCAGCCCCTGGATCTGGAGCGGCCCCAACAGCATAGGCTTGGCTTTGCCTTCCCCCAGGTGGGATACCTGGAGGTCTCCGCCTACCTCAGTCAGTTGTCCAATCCCACCTGGGGGAAGTGTTGCCAAGGAGACCAGACCAGGTAGGGGAGGGACTACCTGCTCACACAATAGAGGGAGGATCTTACCTGGGAATCCTCACTTGGCTCCAGAGCTTCTCCTACCCTACCCACCCTCAGTTAAGTCTTATTTTGCAGGTTAACTTTTCTTCACAGGTATGTGGGCGTTGCTACGTCAAAGTCGCTGTTGAAGGGCCAGAAAGGAATTTCCCTGCATTGGCAGGTTTTGCCTTTCCCGTAGCAAAATGTCACAACTTTGGTGGTATCAGGCCTTGGGCGGAATCCTTTAGTCTATCTTCCTCTTTGCAGCGGCGATACCAGGGTCCCACATTAAAGGGGTTTCTGAGGGGAGGCTTTGACCGTACGCCGAGAGGTTGTCATTGCTCTCCCCTGCGACGGCGGCGTAACGGGGGTGGCTATCTCTGCTTCAACATATGTTCTCCAGAGCCGGCCCACCCCCCCCGCACTGGATAACCCTGATGTTCCCTAGGTCCCCAGCTGGGGACTGGGGAGGGAGAACGCCCAATGCCTGAGCCAAGGTCTACCCACATCTGAAATATAAGAAAGTCGTGGACAATTTAATCCCATAGCACGTTGTCTTGAGTCATTATTCCACATGACGGGGGCCGCCCGGGGTCAGGGGGACTCCGCCTGTCCACGCAATTAATATGTCTATTGATTTCAAAGAGTGTACAGTGGTGCCCCACAAGATGAATGCCTCGCGAGACGAAAAACTCACAAAACGAAAGGTTTTTTCATTTTTGAGTTGCTTCGCAAGACGAATTTCCCTATGGGCTTGCTTCGCAAAACAAAGCTTGCCCCGCAAGCTCCGGGGACAGTGGGAAGCGCAGCGCGTCTTCCCCGCTGTCCCCGGACCTCTTTTGAAGCAAGGGGCGGCGGGGAGAAGCAATCTTCTCCACGCTGCCCTTTGCTTCAAAAGAGGTCTGGGGACAGTGGGGAAGACGCGCTGCGCTTCCCGCTGTCCCCGGACCTCTTTTGAAGCAAGGGGCAGCGCGGAGAAGATCGCTTCTCCCCGTTGCCAGCCCTGCAAGCTCCGGGGACAGAGGGGAAGGCGCAGCGCCTTCCCCTCTCTCCCCGGACCCCTTTTGAACCAAGGGGCTGCAACAGGGAGAAGCGATCTTCTCCCCTCCGCCCCTTGCTTCAAAAGAGGGGACAGAGGGGAAGGCGTGCGGCGCTTCCCCTCTGTCCCCGGACGGTCTCCATAGGAACGCATTGATTGATTTTCAATGCATTCCTATGGGAAACTGTGCTTTGCAAGACGAAAAACTCGCAAGAAGAAAAAACTTGCGGAATGAATTAATTTAGTCTTACGAGGCACCACTGTACTCTGAATATGACTAGCGCTTAATGCATCTCATGTTTGGGAGGTGATTTATATACCGTATTTTTCGCTCTATAACACGCACCCGACCATAACACACACATAGTTTTTAGAGGAGGAAAATCCGTAGGCATGCCACCCGTAGGCATTCCCTCCATAACACGCACAGACATTTCCCCTTACTTTTTAGGAGGAAAAAAGTGAGTGTTATGGTGCAAAAAATACGGTAATTGGAAGTGGGAAGGACCAGCTCCATGGTAGAGCGTCAGCTTTGCAAGTAGAAGGTCCCTGGTTCAATCCAGGTAGGGCTTGGATATACTTCCTGTTTGAAACCCTGGAGAGTTGCTGCCAGTCATTGTAGAGAAAAGATGGACCATTGGTTTGGTTTGATTCAATGTAAGGCAGCTTCCTATACAGTGGTGCCTCGCAAGACGAAATTAATTCATTCCGCAAGTTCTTTCTTCTTGCGAGTTTTTCGTCTTGCGAAGCACGGTTTCCCATAGGAATGCATTGAAAATCAATTAATGCGTTCCTAGGGAAACCGCTTGCCAGGCTGGCGGTGCAGAGAAGGGCTTTTCTCCGCACCACAAGCCTTCAGGACAGGTACGGGAACAGAGGGGAAGGCGCGCAGCGCTTTCCCTCTGTTCCCGGGGCTTGCGTGGGAGGAGGGTTTTTCCTCCCCACCACCAACATTCAGAACAGCATTCTGAATGTTGGCGGTGGGAAGGAAAACCCTCCTCCCACCCCAAGTCTTCAGGAAAGCCATCCGATGCCGGGGGGCGGGAGGAGACGTTCCCCCCCGCCTGGCATCGGAGCTTCGTTCCGATGCCCGGCGGCGGGAGGAGACGTTCCCCCCCCCCGCCCAGCATCGGAGCTTCGTTCTGAAGCCGGCGGTGGGAGGAGGTCCGAGGACAGTGGGGAAGACGCGCTGCGCTTCCCCGCTGTCCCGGAGATTTTCCTATGGGCTGTCGTCTTGTGAAGCAAGCCCATAGGGAAATTCGTTTTGCGAAGCGCCTCCAAAACGGAAAACCCTTTCGTCTAGCGGGTTTTCCGTCTTGTGAGGCGTTCGTCTTGCGGGGTACCACTGTATGTGCAGCACTATTATTGTTGTGACTGGACAACATTTAACTCAGATGACAGCAGTATTTCACACACACACACACACACACACACACACACACACCAGACAGTACTATTTGGGGCTCCTCCTCTTTCCTCAATTTGCTACCAAGGGCTGCAGTCCTATTAACCCTTGTGCAATGGGGTAGAACCCCACTCAACGCCCCAGTGGTGCTGCAGTCATTAATGTGGTGAGTCGACATGTCAGATCACCCATATTTCCCCCCATAGTACAACAATACAGATATCAGATCATACAATACAACAATGTCAGATCACAGAATCGTAGACTCATACAACTGCATTATTATTATTTCTTAAATGTATATACCCCCTGCATCAAAAGATCTCGGGGCAGTTCACAGAATAAACCACAAGATAAAACACAAGTAAATGATTAAACCAAAACTACTAAACAATACCCCCCCTTGTAGAATTGGAAGGACCCTGAGGGTCCTTAACCTGTGAGAGCACATTTGCACATGGAGGCCCTCACTTGATAGATTCACACAGTCAGTGGTGTGAAAGAGATGGTTCATAGATCATGGAGACCAGTGTGAGATGGCTAGTTTTGTGGGTAGACTTCCTGGTGTTGATACGGGCATTTTCTAATGGGGGAGGAAGGTGACTGGCTGCTGTCTGTAGTTTTATTTATCATGCAACCACAATATTGTGGTCACATCACAGTGATTGGCTGACCTTTTGATTTATGGAATACACATTTTTAAAACTCCATTTTTGTTTTAATCTTCATAAGCACCACCCTCATCAGAGGTGCCCCTTTGGTATATATCCAAACTGAAAACTGCAGCCACTCTTTAAATAGTATAGATGAGAATTCCCTCAGCTGTTGATGCAGATGGTATTGATTTCTTGGAGCTCAACGGGAGAAGGGGAACTGTGCCTCTCTCTATGCCATGTGAATGTTCCGTGTATGTGTTTACAATAAAGCGAGGCCAGGGGCTTTTTTAGGAGTGAAACGGAAGATTAATAAACTCCTGAAAACAGTAGCAGAAAGCTGATCCTTCTGTTATGCAAGTGCTCCCAGGTACTTGAATTTGAAGCTGGAGTTATTTGCCTTTTGTAGGTACATTCATCATTTCTCTGTGTGGCTTGACAGCTACATCAAATGCATTTAAAGGGCCGGAAAATAAACTCGCCTATCCTTTAAAGAAAGACACAGCAGAAGGTAATTTACCGTCTCTGTGTGCAGCTGCTCTGGTAAGGAGTACAACTATTGTCGATACAGCTTGAAATTAACCATTTGCCTTCGTTTTGCAACTCTTGAATCGAAGTGTATGGGCGAGCTGACTGATCGCTTAAGGGCAGAAACACACAATCCAGTTGTATTTTTGCCTTAGCAGAAGGCCAATTCTGCTTTGCATGCAATTTTCTATGATTCCTCCCTACCTGTTTGAACCCCTGATCTCTCTCACCCCACAAACAAGTGGCTTTTGAAGGTAAGGATGGATTTGCCCATTTGAGTTCCCACAGATGCTCACTTTTCCAATCTTAAATCCACATTTCTGCAGCATTTTGAAAATGCATCAGTATCAATGCCTTACTCACCAAAGTTGCAATGGTTGCTGTGAAGCAGGTGAAAAACCTGGACAAAATGTAAGTTTTTGTGACTGGACATCAGACAGATACTATGATAGCAGAAGTAGCTCTATGTACGAAATCTCATTCTGTTCCACAGCCCTCCGTTGCTTACCCACTACCAAAAATAAAATAAAATCCTGAGAGGAATTTGATTCAGTTCGCATTTAAAAATGAATCTACCAAATTTGCATTTTCCAAAACAGTATGCAAATTGAAACACAGCTATCCTTGGGAATTCACACTTCTCTGAAATTTGTGGTGCTGTTTTCCAGCCAAAAATCTGCCTAAGAATGCACATACGAGGGTAATCTGTTTTAGATATAGTACATTTATACTGCCTTGTTTTTTATTTTTATTTTCAACCTTGCTGCCACTTCTGCTGCCCATTGCTGGCACCAAGACCCAAAGAGAGAGGGGGAATTTTGGATGTTCCATTATCTCTCCATTATCAACACCTCAAATTGACCCTGTCATTTCCTGAGAGATTCATTGCTCCAAATATGCAAGATTCATGCTTGGTGTTTAGTCCATGTTTGAAGTCTTCTAGGTCTTCTACAGTGGTTTCCAGAACTGTAATCAGTAATCAGTTCCCTTGAATGCCTCCGCTCTTCTCCCCTCTCCTTGGGAGTCATCCAGGCAGCCTCTGCTGCCACCCCTGGTCTCTGAGGTGCCCTCCCCCACCCCAAAGAGAGGTGCCTTCTCCCACTGCCCACAGGGGCCTGGGCAGAGGATGCCTCCAGCCTTAGGGGCCCAGTGTGAGGCCAGCATCTTACCTTGGGAGGCAGTAGCGGCGGCAGCCCTGCTGTGCAAGCCTTTGGGAGGCAGAGGCATGAGACGGCATTAGAGGAGGGAGGGAAGGGAAGAGGGACAGAGGCCAATGTTGCCCGCAGCACCCCTGACCATCATTCAAGGCACCCCAGGGTGCCACGGCACACTGGTTGAAACCACTGATCTAACATTCTTAACACTAGTGAACCCCATTTCCCCCCTGATGAAACTTTCTTTCCTAAGTAGTTTTAGTTAATCCCAAAATTAGTATTCTATTGTGTTTTATTTATTTATTTTTTTAAAAGTTATATACCACAAATTTCTTTTTAAAAAAACCAAATACAACACAGAAAAATCAAAGCTCACCAGCTAACTGTAACATATTTTTCACTTTATTTAATTGTCTTCATAAGCCTGCTGGCATAGAAAAGCTTTCAGCAAAAGTTTAAAAAAATGAATAATGAAGATAGCCTTCTGAATTTTGTGGGGGAGAGTGCTCCAGAAAACTGAGTCAACCCTGGAAGTTTGGTTTTATGTTGACATCAGATGAACCTCAACAAGAATTTTGGCTCACCTTTGGAAATATGAAATGTTTGTGACATTTCCTTCATTGAGTTCAGCCATTTAAGAACTCAAGCTGCAAGAGGGCGACTAACTAACTCAATTATGTAAATTAAAAACATACATAGTAATTGTTAGTTTCCCCTGCATCAGTGTCTAAATTAACAGCATGAAGATGTTCACTGAAAATCCCCAAACCTCTGTAAGTGTTTAATTAAGGGATTGAAGACAGCTGACTACAAATTATTTAAATCAAAACAACAAAGCTTTTAGAAAGAAAGTTGTACACCAGAGAGAGACCAGGATGGAATTAGAAGATTATTCTTATTCTAAAAATAAGCAAATCTATGTAGGATATGCAGGGACTATATAAATGACATACAGAAATACATTGGTACCTCGTGTTAAGTACTTAATTCGTTCCGGAGGTCTGTTCTTAACCTGAAACTGTTCTTAACCTGAAGCACCACTTTAGCTAATGGGGCCTCCCACTGCTGCTACACCGCTGGAGCACGATTTCTGTTCCCATCCTTAAGCAAAATTCTTAACCCGGGGTACTATTTCTGGGTTAGCGGAGTCTGTAACCTGAAGCTTGTGTAACTTGAAGCGTATGTAACCCGAGGTACCACTGTAATAGAGCATTCTTTGTTTATAAGACATAATTTATGTCTAAAAATAAAGGTAAAGGGACCCCTGACCGTTAGGTCCAGTCGCGGACGACTCTGGGGTTGTGGTGCTCATCTTGCTCTATAGTCCAAGGGAGCCGGCGTACAGCTTCCGGGTCATATGGCCAGCATGACTAAGCCCCTTCTGGAGAACCAGAGCAGCACACGGAAACACTGTTTACCTTCCCACCGGAGCAGTACCTATTTATCTACATGCACTTTGATGTGCTTTCGAACTGCTAGGTTGGCAGGAGCAGGGACCGAGCAACGGGAGGTCACCCCGTCGTGGGGATTCAAACCGCCGACCTTCTGATCAGCAAGCCCTAGGCTCTGTGGTTTAACCCACACTGCCACCCACGTCCCTACTTTATGTCTACTTGCCACTAATAAAGATCATCACTATTTACACACACACGTTTTCCACATTTGTATTTGACCTTTTGAAAGAGTGGGAAGCCTCCTCTATAGTAAAGAGGTGGTCTTGCTAATAAAAATGTGACAAATGGGAAGACCATTTAGAATGTGATTGGTTTGCCTATGTAAGAAGCATCTTGGAATATTTTGCATTGAAATAAGAAATCACTCCAAACCAAGTCATATTTGAAAGGCCTTGATCTTCAACAGCTCAAGTTACAGTGAAGTTCTCCTGTTAGTAGAAGGACTTCTACCTGCTCAACATGACTTTCTTGACCTCTCTCTCTGCCTCCTGCTCCCATAATCTGCTCTGGAGCATTTGGTGTAAACCTAGTGTGGATAGGGGGGCATGGGGAGTGGAAGTCCCAATGCACAGGCAGAGGTTCTTATGTTTACAGGATAATTGCATTGGATACAACCCATACTAATTATTTCTTTCACTTATATCCCCCCTCCTTTCTTCATGGTTCTCCGCCTCCTTTATTTTCTCATCAGAACAAGCCTGTGAAGTAGATTAGGCTGAGAGACAATGTTTGGCCCAAGGTCACCCGGTATTTATTAGTACTATGGTATCCCAGGCTCTAATAAAGCACTCTGGGAATTGCACGATGGTGGCTGTCATCTTTTTATACTGGAGAAGAGGCTAGAGCACTGGCTTTGCATTCAGGAATCTCTAGGTTTGATATATGGCATTTCCACATATAGCTAGAAAAGACTCAAGTCTGAAACTCTAGCGAGCACTGCCAGTCAAAGGAGGGAATATTGAGCTAAATGGGCCAATGGTCTGTCTCCGCTTCCAATGTGGTTCTGACATTCAGTGCTGTGCATGACGGAGTCTGCCAGGTAGTGGTTCCTCACTTATGGAATGCCTTCAATTATTAGGACCATCTGCCCCCTCATTATGAATATTTAGGCAGAAATTAAAAGCATCCCTGGTTACCTTGGCATTTGGTTTTAAAAGAGTTTCTGACAACTATGAAATTATTAGTAGAGATTAGTTTTGCTTGTTTTTAAATGTTTGGTGTTGTTATTATTTGGGTATTTGCTTCCCTGGCTCCTTTGCATTGAAGCGTAATGTCATCATCACCACCACCTCCAATTCTAAGTTCACTAGTTACTGAGTCTAGCTTAGAATGCTGATTACCTGGGGCAATCTAAACTTTCTTTGATAGGTTGTCATAGACCAGGTTTATCAGTCATTTAATAGCTCTCTCACAAAAAACAACAGGATAGTTTTAGAAAGTAACCCTTGGTCACAGTCAAACAAAGATTTGTGAATGTGGGTAGTATGCCACAAATAATTCCACAGAAATCCCTAAAGATATACCCCATAATGATTGGCAAGTATACAGTGAACAATCCATCACATCATTGTTGCCCAAATATTGTGAGCTGTATCCATATGTCATACCCATAGGCAAAGAATAGTTAATTCTAGACCAGAGTTGCAATTTCCACAAGACGTAACACTATTTACCATATTTTTCACTCCATAAGATGCACCTGACCATAAGACGCGCCTAGTTTTTAGAGGAGGAAAGGGGGAAAGCCCCATTTTGGGCGAGATCAGCTCACAGTTGTGCAGCTTCTTTTGCAAAGGGGAAAAGCCCCTTTTTTGAGGATCAGCTCAAAGTTATTGAGCTTAGTTTGCAAAGGGAAAAAATCCTGTTTTTATGGGGTTCAACTCACAGTTCTGCAGCTTCTTTAGGAAAGGAAGGGGTGCCGTTTCTACAGTTTCCAGACAGATAATCTAATCAGCCAGTCACATGTCACTGGGGAAACAAACAGCCTCCATCAGGAGAACATTCAACAATGGGCAAGAGGGCGAGGCCAGAAAGGGAGCCAGCGATTGACCACACATTCGCTCCATAAGACACACAGACATTTCTCCTTACTTTTTAGGAGGATAAAACTGTGTCTTATGGAGTGAAAAATACGGTAAATGCCTTCTGTCCAGGCTCTCTCTCACACAGCTTGGGATAATTCAATACCAACCCAAATTCCCCCTGTATTCAAAATGCTCCACTTTCATTCCCTTCCTTCAGCAAGTTCTCAATTATTTAAGCTGCCAAAGTAGACATGTAATAAAGCCGACCAAACTTGGTGCAAAAGACTTTCTCTTAGGAGGGCTATGAGAGAAATAAATCAAAAGAAACAATGGAGGGTACAGTTTGGCTATAGACAATAAGGCGCATAAGCATTGATCTTTTCACACCTCACAATCCTGTCAGCATTGAGTCATCATCAGTTTAAGCCCAGGAAAGTCAGCTGCATTAAATGATTACAGAAAACAGCCATAGTTTCTACAAAGCTCCAAATGAAAACTAATAAAACCCCATGAAACTTTCTCATGAAGTTTGATATTGTTTCTGCTCACCTAAAACCACCATATGGTAGCAGCAGACAAAACATGCAGACTTGTGTAAAGCAGTTTTTGTGTACCATTCTGCTTCTGAACTCATGCCAACACTAATGTTGCCTTCTTTTTCCTTACAAATGTAGAAGCATCCAAGAAAGCAGCACCAAGAGACAACTGGGAATAAAGTTCATCCATTCAAGACAAAGAATAATCCTGGGGACTTTGAAAGCTTGCTCTCGCTACCTCTGCTTTCGAAATCGAATCATGTGGTGGTGGCTTAAACAACAACAACAACAACAGAGTGTTGAAATCTGTAAAGGATAAATTTCAATAGAACCATTGCCCCCCAGTCTTTTTCACATTTGCTCAGGCAATGGAACTTCCCCATTAGGTGATGGGTCACAGCTCAGTGGCTCAGGAAAGGATCATAGCTCAGAAGGCCCTTTTGCATACTTTACATGCAGACGGCCCCAGATTTGATCCTTGGTTAGTCTGGAAAAGGTTCCTGGCTAAAACTTGGAAAGCCACTGCCAGTCAACGATGCCAATGACAGACCAATCTTCTGGCTCAGTGTAAACTAACTTCTTATGTTTCTATGTTCTTTCAAGTAAGCTGCACAGAAGAAGAGCCTTGGAGATGGAGATGGAGAAGAATTAGAAAATCTGAGCCGGAAAGGAATCTCCATTTATACACAATTCCACAGTGTAGGAAAGAAAAGCAGAATAGCTTGGGCCCCAAGATAAGAATGGAAATGAGAAAGGGAACCAGATTGAATTTTTCATGTTTACAATACGAAGGTAGCACATTAGCCCTGGAAGACTTCACATAATACGTACATAGTACAGTTTATATTATTCGAAGGGGTGTGGACAGATTGGCTCATACTCTCCCCTTGGGTGGCAGCATCCTACAGCACATGATTGCTGATTACCGCCAGGAATGTCTCCCCATTAGGTTGCAGGTAACTAGCAAAACTAAATTTCTTCATTGGTTTGAACCTAATGACCCTGAATGCCTGCAAAAGGGCATTCTTAAGCAATTGTACACAGCAGCAAGTCGTGTTGAGCACGTAACTGGAAGTCTCCCAAGCAACCTTTTAAACAGCAGAGGATTTATAAAATTTGGGAGACAGTGATGATGTATGAATGTACTCAGCAAGTGCATAAGGCAAAGAATCCTCCTTTTGAAACCCAACCAAACCAAATAGATGTTATGATACCATGGTTTCAATTTATTTCCTCAGTAGAAACCCTTCGAGATTCCAATCAAATTCTAATCCAGGTCAGAAGCACATATATTTTTCAAATTGATTTGACCAGAGAACTTAATACAGGTAAAACATATTTAATTTAGCAAGCATGTTTAGCGGTATTAAATTAACCTGGTGAGAAACCAAGTATCTCCTTAAGCTTATGGGACATCTAGGGCAAAACAGCCTATCAGTGGTACACTAAGGACTGTAATTTCTTTTCTCCTTATTTACATTGTTGTATCGGAAGGTGTCCAACATGCTACTGGGGAAGAGCGGAGGACAAGTACAAGTAGATCCAGAGCTGATGAAGCGGCTGGGCCAAAGCCGAAAGGATGCTCAGTTGTGGATATGCATGGAAGCGAAAGGAAAGTCCAATGCTGTAAAGAAAAATATTGCATAGGAACCTGGAATGTAAGAACCATGAACCTGGGTAAGTTGGATGTGGTCAGAAATGAGATGGCAAGAATAAATATTGACATCCTGGGCATCAGTGAGCTAAAATGGACGGGAATGGGCGAATTCAGTTCGGATGACTACCATATCTACTACTGTGGGCAAGAAACCCGTAAGAGAAATGGAGTGGCCCTCATAGTCAACAAAAGAGTGGCGAAAGCTGTACTGGGATGCAGTCTCAAAAATGATAGAATGATCTCGATACGAATCCAAGGCAGACCTTTTAACATCACAGTAATCCAAGTTTATGCACCAACTACTGGTGCTGAAGAAACTGAAATTGACCAGTTCTATGAAGACTTACAAAACCTTATCGAAGTGACACCAAAGAAGGATGTTCTGCTCATTATAGGGGATTGGAATGCTAAAGTAGGGAATCAAGAGATAAAAGGAACAACTGGCAAGTTTGGCCTTGGAGATCAAAACGAAGCAGGGCAAAGGCTAATAGAGTTCTGTCAAGAGAACAAGCTGGTCATCACAAACACACTTTTCCAACAACACAAGAGACGACTCTACACATGGACATCCCCAGATGGGCAACATCGAAATCAGATTGATTATATTCTCTGCAGCCAAAGATGGAGAAGCTCTATACAGTCAGCAAAAACAAGACCTGGAGCTGACTGTGGCTCAGATCATCAGCTCCTTATAGCAAAATTCAAGCTTAAACTGAAGAAAGTAGGAAAAACCACTGGACAGGTAAGATACAATCTAAACCAAATCCCTTATGAATACACAGTGGAAGTGAGGAACAGGTTTAAGGATTTAGATTTGCTGGACAGAGTGCCTGAAGAACTATGGATGGAGGCTCGCAACATTATACAGGAGGCAGCAACTAAAACCATCCCAATGAAAAAGAAATGCAAGAAAGCAAAGTGGCTGTCCAACGAGGCCTTACAAATAGCGGAGGAGAGAAGGCAAGCAAAATGCGAGGGAGATAGTGAAAGATACAGGAAATTGAATGCAGATTTCCAAAGAACAGCAAGGAGAGACAAGAAGGCCTTCTTAAACGAGCAATGCAAAGAAATAGAGGAAAGCAACAGAATGGGAAGAACCAGAGATCTGTTCAAGAAAATCGGAAATATGAAAGGAACATTTCGTACAAAGATTACCATAATAAAGGACAAAAGTGGTAAAGATCTAACTGAAGCAGAAGACATCAAGAAGAGGTGGCAAGAATACACAGAGGAATTATACCAGAAAGATATGGATGTCTCGTACACCCCAGGTAGTGTGGTTGCTGACCTTGAGCCAGACATCCTGGAGAGTGAAGTCAAATGGGCCTTAGAAAGCACTGCAAATAACAAGGCCAGTGGAAGTGATGGTATTCCAGCTGAACTGTTTAAAATTTTAAAAGATGATGCTGTTAAGGTGCTACACTCAATATGCCAGCAAGTTTGGAAAACTCAGCAGTGGCCAGAGGATTGGAGAAGATCAGTCTACATTCCAATCCCAAAGAAAGGCAGTGCCAAAGAATGCTCCAACTACCGCACAATTTCACTCATTTCACATGCTAGCAAGGTTATGCTTAAAATTCTACAAGGAAGGCTCAAGCAGTATGTGGACCGAGAACTCCCAGAAGTGCAAGCTGGATTTAGAAGAGGCAGAGGAACCAGAGACCAAATTGCAAACATGCGCTGGATTATGGAGAAAGCCAGAGAGTTCCAGAAAGACATCTACTTCTGCTTCATTGACTATGCAAAAGCCTTTGACTGTGTTGACCACAGCAAACTATGGCAAGTTCTTAAAGAAATGGGAGTGCCTGATCACCTCATCTGTCTCCTGCGAAATCTCTATGTGGGACAAGAAGCTACAGTTAGAACTGGATATGGAACAACTGATTGGTTCCAAATTGGGAAAGGAGTACGGCAAGGCTGTATATTGTCTCCCTGCTTATTTAACTTATATGCAGAATTCATCATGCGAAAGGCTGGGCTGGATGAATCCCAAGCCGGAATTAAGATTGCCGGAAGAAATATCAACAACCTCAGATATGCAGATGACACAACCTTGATGGCAGAAAGTGAAGAGGAATTAAAGAACCTTTTAATGAGGGTGAAAGAGGAGAGCGCAAAATATGGTCTGAAGCTCAACATCAAAAAAACGAAGATCATGGCCACTGGGCCCATCACCTCCTGGCAAATAGATGGGGAAGAAATGGAGGCAGTGAGAGATTTTACTTTCTTGGGCTCCATGATCACTGCAGATGGTGACAGCAGTTACGAAATTAAAAGACGCCTGCTCCTTGGGAGAAAGGCGATGGCAAACCTAGACAACATCTTAAAAAGCAGAGACATCACCTTGCCAACAAAGGTCCGTATAGTAAAAGCCATGGTTTTCCCAGTAGTGATGTATGGAAGTGAGAGCTGGACCATAAAGAAGGCTGATCGCCGAAGAATTGATGCTTTTGAATTATGGTGCTGGAGGAGACTCTTGAGAGTCCCATGGACTGCAAGAAGATAAAACCTCTCCATTCTGAAGGAAATCAGCCCTGAGTGCTCACTGGAAGGACAGATCGTGAAGCTGAGGCTCCAATACTTTGGCCACCTCATGAGAAGAGAGGACTCCCTGGAAAAGACCCTGATGTTGGGAAAGATGGAGGGCACAAGGAGAAGGGGACGACAGAGAATGAGATGGTTGGATGGTGTTCTTGAAGCTACTAGCATGAGTTTGATCAAACTGCGGGAGGCAGTGGAGGACAGAAGTGCCTGGCGTGCTCTGGTCCATGGGGTCACGAAGAGTCGGACACGACTAAACGACTAAACAACAACATTGTTATAACTGCTCTTTAGTTTTGTTGGCTACAGTGGTAAGTCATGAGGGAGTCGAAGGGGCAGTGTCACCCTCCATGCAGCAGGGGCACTGTACTCATCAGGATGATACAGGACAAGACACCAGTGGTGAGGCTGGGGGGCTTCAGAAGCAGCCCCCCTGAATTTACTGATGCTGCTGTTCCTGCCCCATCCCTGCATGTTGAGTGCAGTTCTTCCGCCACATGGATGATGCCACTGCCGTTGTCCCCCTCACAAGCCAGGGATGGCTACCTATATTTTTAAACTTTATTTCAAAACATAAGGTTACATTATCTGCTCTGAGCTGTTTGAGCCAAAGTATACCCAGTACCTAGTTGCAGAGATTTTGTTTTTAAAAATCAAAACTAGGCAGAGGTTGGGGAAATTATGGGTGGCTATAACTGTTCCCCCTATTGATAAAAGCAAACAAAGGGATTTTGAACGTAAGAAGTTGGCAGAGGGGGAAAGTTTGCAATATTTCCCGCTTCCCATAGCAGTTCCTCTGACCAAATTTGCAGCTTATGCTATACTTCTGCTTTTATTTGTTTGTTTGTTTTAGTCTCCACGAGGACAAAATACAAGAGTATCGAGCTCTTAATGCCCTTTGGGTGGGTGAGGGGGCTTTCTCCTTCCTGCAGCATATTCTTGAAAGTTTTATTAAAAGCATCAGTTCACATTGCTAGACATAATTCATTTGTACAATTATGGAAATACAGTTAATTAATTGATATACTAATGCTTGTCAAATTGAATAAATGAAGGCACTTATTGAGTCCTGCTAAATAAACCAATGGCTTGTGATCTGTATTCCAGTGGCTTTAGACAGCTATAATCAGTAGGGATAATGAAGATTTATATTACAGCACGCTAGAAGCATGAATTAAATACTTTCAAGCCCCATTGATTTGAATAGGAAGTATTTAAGGGCCTTGACATTTCCAATTCAAGCCCTGGATTCCCTGGCATATGCTGTGGGAAAATTTTTAATGCACCATGCCTGACTCTTCGACTGCTTCCAGGCAGGTGCTTGTTGTGGGATGAGAGCAGCAGCATGTTGCTGACATTGAAATGCTAGCCCAGGTTTACCTTTTCCAGAGGAAATCTGTCAAGTGTTCCCCCTGTTTCTAATTATTCATTATCAACACTAAGCCCCCATCTAGATGTCCAGTCCTCTAAGATTGGGGTGTTCCCACACTGGCCCTTTTCTCTAGATTTGTTACCCTTTCTTTACACAGTTTTTGCAGTATAACAAATTCCTGAAGCCTAGTCATGTAAATCTGTTACAGCAGAAAGGCAACATCTCCTTTGTAATAAAATTCATTTGCACCCCTAGCATGGCCAGTGTAAAGGGATAAAAGTTCCATTGAGGCTTTTCGTGACTTTTGTGGTCTTTCCATGAAACAACAGCATTGACACAGTCTCTTTGTTTCATCATTTCAGCTACAAGATCAGTGAGTAAGTTCGTGGTAAGCATCCTCTCTTTGAATTCTCTCATGTCAGTTTCTGTTCCGCGGCAGGGGAGTATTTAATAAATGCTCTCATCTCATGGGGCAGAAACTAACATGGGAAGTTCACAGAGAGGATGCTCAAGAGGAAATTGCGTGAGATAGTGAGGCTATTCAGGGGCAGCCTGCTCACTCACTAGTCATACAAACAGGATCCATTAGAAACAATAAATGAGGCAAAATCTGGAAGGGCCTTTGCTGAATGGATTCACTTGTGAGTAGATTAAATTGTCTGTGAAACCTCCATTTAAATTTTGCTTTCAGCTAGCTGCAGAAAAGAAATTCTGAGCAGTGTCAATATATGTTAGACTACAAGCACCCTGGGAGCCTTGGAGCATTTGCCCTCAAAAGCTGTGGTCAGATGGTATCTTTCTTTTAATGCATGCTCTCTTTCCCTCCAGCCACCCACCCACATCTTGAAAGCTTGCATTTAACATCGTTTTGTGACTCCGTTTTACCAATACTGATTGAAATGTGTTCAGACAATATTTCCAGAATAATGTTCCATCTGAATTTTTCAATTTGACTCCAAGGCAACTCCAAAAGTCAATGGAACACAAGTATGCAATGATGCCTTTCCACTTTCATGTCAAACAAATGGCAGCCCTGAATAGGGATGTTTGCCATAAGCTACGGCATAATTGCTAGAATGCTCTAGAGAGCATATCTGGTACAAAGCCTGCAATCTTCTTTAGGAAATCTGTCTTTTAAAAAAAGATGTTATGTTTATGCCAAAAATAATATTTTTAAAAGAAGTCTTTGGCATCAGCCTTGACAAGATGGATTCTCATGGAAAGTACAATTTAAAATGCAGGCAAAACACCAACAACAAAGTTTTTAGATATAGTTGTTTATGACATTGGACATCAATAGGCACATTGTATTTTGTTGCATATATATTCCAGAAAAAAAGTAAATTTTGATATTTTTGCCAGAGGAAACCCTTTTATACTCACAACAGGAAGAAGACAACATACTTCACAAACTATATAGCTTATTTTTATTAGAAGATCACACTTTCTGAAAGGAACTGTAGCCAATCCTATCAAGAGGGATTATTATAAAATGATGTTATCAACCTATATTACATGTGTGGTATTAGTTGTGGGGGATTCACAGATTATCTTTTTGGTTTATTTGCTGCCATTTAAGTCCAACATTACAATTTTGTTCTGCTACATCCATACCTATAAGGATTACATTTCAGAAATTGGATGAAGCAGGCTGTAGCCCACTGAAGTTTATGCTGTAATAAATTTGCCAAATAAATCTCTCTTTTGTTTTCATGGGATTCAAAAGACGGGGAGAACTAAACCTTTCTGTTTGGAAGGATCTTTACATTGCCAGTTCTATGGAAGACACAAGTCTTTCCCAGTCTTTCACCAGAGGATGGAATGGGGAGTTGAATAAAATGGAATTACTATTTTTTATAGGCAACAATGTGTCTGTGTAGTGTAAGGATGCAGAAACAGGATTTCACCCTCACTTTCCCTCACCCTATGTCATGCCCAAATCTGCTCTGGAGGGTTGGGGAAAACCCTAAACAGATTTAGGGGGCACACAGAGGGAATATAACATTTATCACCTGCATGAATATCTGAAGCATCTTCCTTTTTTCTGGGAATAAGAGTCATCTATGCAAATGACAGAAACCCCTTTTAAAATGATGGAAGGCCTGTCAAAACAGTTTCCTTTTGAGAACCATGACTGCTTCCAGATGACTTGTTTATTGAGCATCCATTCTGACTTGTTTGTGGGAAGGTTAGATGATGTTGCATCAAGCATTATTCCACACTTTCCAACACATTCTCCTTATCTAAAAAGGGGGTTGGAGGGAAGCAGGTATCGCATAAGACCATCAAATCAACTTTAACTGTGCAACTTGGCTTTTGCATATGTGACTGAATCCTACTTGAAAATAGTGACAGCCTGGAAGCACCCAATGTTGATTCCATGTTGACATCATCTACTGAACTGCAGACACATGACAGGCACCAGGGTTCTGTTAATTTGATTAAAGCAAAACCAAGCCTGCCACATTTCAGAAATACATACCTTTTTTTAAAGGAAAAAAAAATGATTCTTTTTCAGCAAACATACCTTGTAAAATGCTACTCCAAATCCACAGAGGAAGAGAAATACATTAGCATCCTTCGTGAACAGTTTGGGGAGCCTGTCTCCTATGAGCACCTTTGCCATGGCTCCCAACCCATTGCCTTCCCTGTGGCCAAAGCAGGCAGAGACTGATACGTAGGAGGGAGAGGGGGCACATCCCACTCAGTGTGTCCAGTAGTCAGGCAACAGCTGTAGGGCACCACATTAGTTACCCTACCCATGGGTAGATAACAATAAGAGGTTGAATGAGAAGCAGCTAATCTTGCGGATGAATCTATGGGAGCAGGGGGCATGTTCCTTTCTGTTCAAAGAAGCCTGTTATCAGTGATGGATGAATCTGTCCATTTTGTTTCATCTGTTTTTCCTTTTCCCCATCTTAAATTTCTCCACATTTCCACGTCAGTTTGCAATTTTATTTTATCGAAAAAAGGTCTTCATGAAAATTCATCATTTTGATTCAAATTTAGCCTCAGATATGCATGTTTGTATGCAATTTTGCCTAATGTACACATTTCTGAAAGGACTTCCCCCCAAAATAATGCATTTATGTAAGTTAATTTCATGAATATGTGCATTGCAATTGGAATCTTACCCCAGTATATGCACTTTTATACACATGACTTGACTGGGGGGAAAACCCCACATTGCAAAATTTGGAGAAGTGTGGATTTTGAAGGATGGCTGTTTTGCTTCTCATGTTGTTTTGAAAGCACAGATTAGGTATGATGAATTGACCCCCCCCACACACACACACAATACCAATCTGCTAGTACCTGTTTTCTCCAGCAGGAGCCTTAACTGAATCTCAATCCATGCACCTAACACAGGGGTGGCCAACTCTCAAGAGACTGCAATCTACTCACAGAGTTATAAACTGACAATGATCTACCCCCTTTTGGCCGAAGTTGTTGAGCTTCTTTGGGGGGAGCCAGTAATCTACCACAGGCATCCAGTAATCTACCTGTTGGGTGTGTCTGACCTAACAAAGTGAGTTCTTCTATTTGTGGAAGGAATGCTCTGGATCTCAATGCACAGAATAAAACAAGGCAAATATTTTTGATATGAGACTGCACTAGAGATTGCATTTCTTTATAAGGGGTGTATTTACGTTATATCTGGAACTGGAATTAATTTGCTCTTTCGAAATATACAGAAAAATAGCAACTGTGTTCATATCTGCTGCAAAAGTACTTATTACAAATGCTGCATTGGTCTCTTCCTCGACACACAGTTGAATGGCTGTTGCAGACAATATACTGCAGAGATGACTCAGACTTCCTTGATGTCACACCAACTCCATTGTCTGATAAGGATGAATCTCTAACATTTCATGTAGAAAAGTACAATTGGGAAAAAAACAGCACTGCTGGTCCAGTTACTTCCTACAGCACTTTTCTTGGATGCACTTTTCTGGAGCACTTTATTTGCCACTGGTAATTTTTTCTGATAATTGTTGTAATCAAGGCTGAAAGCCTGTACCCACTTACTTGGGAGTAAGCCTGGCTGAACTCAGTGGAACTTACTTCTGAATAAACATGCCAAGGCTTAAATTGCTACCCTGGTAATATAGGCTACAACCCTAACCTCACTTAATTGGGAGTAAGCCCCATTTAATTCAGTAGAATTTACATCCGAGTAGACATAGTTAAGACTGTGCCATTAGTCTTCTTCTATAAATAAGTAGCCCAAAGATGTTATTAGAAAATCATATAGATAGCATTGTGCTGTAAAGACTCCAGCTCTACTGCTATTGGCTCCCCAAAAAGTGTATGTTACTTGAAAACAGCCACCATTGAGTAGGGTTATTAATTTTATTTCCATAGTTTATTTGCCACTTAACACCATGGTTTTGAAGTGTCACTTTGAAAGGTTACTGAACACACAGTAAAGATAACAATAGTTAAAATGAATAAGAAAAGCTTACCTAAAATGCCTGTATTTACTAACTGCTAGAAGTTCAACAGGGAGGGTCCAGTCTGATCTCAGTCAGGAGGGAGTCCCACAGAATTGGGTCCACAATACTGAACACATGGCTCCTAGTGGACACAAGCCCTGTGTCTGAGCTGTGGATGACCACTAACAGTGACTTATCAAAGGATCTCACTGATTGGGCAGAGATATAAGGAACTAAGGGATCTTCAAGCCAAATTGCTAAGGGCCTTGTAATTTAACACAAGAAGTTACAGCAGACTCCTTGTGGGAGCAACAGCACCCTCTGCAAGCCCTCCAAACTTTTTATTCTCTTTGTGCAGCAGAGCAATTATTTCTTTACCTGATACTGATTTAATGCGTTTTTGTTCAGGATGGCTGGATTATTCTATTTCTGGTCTGTCTTACATTAATATGTGCTCATTCATAAGTTCATTCTATTCCATTTCCACATCAATCTGCAATCTTTTAAAGAAATGGGGAGGAAAATTAAAAATTAAACCACTCTTTAAATATATTAAAATGCATATTTTATCTTACTGTTTGTCTTTCTAAGTGTGTACACACACACACACACTTTATTTTAGCTTAGAATTGTATTGCAAGATTCAGAGAAATGCAAAATCCAATGGACGCCTGATAGAGTGGGCAGATAAGGTCAGGTTGCATCAGACTTCACAGAAACTGAATTCCTCAAGATTCCTTCATATTTTTTGAGCCCACTTTTCTGCTAAAAACAGTTTACAATTTTAAATGCATTCTCTACAATCTTATGGATGCAGGGAGAGCATACCAGGGGCCAGGAAGGAAAGAGATGGACCTGAAGAATCCAAATGGTACTAAACAGAGGAACAGAGTTATCTCTGGCTGACCAACGGCCCCTTCAGGATCTGATGACATAGGGACATCAGCACAAAGTGGGTGCCACGTCAAAGCCAACCTGATTTTATTGCCACTGTGCCCACATTGCACCCAATGCCCTGCTGCCTCATCTCTCACCTTCTTTCTTGTGGTAACCGGCAGGAATGCACAGAATTGGGAAGTCAGGTGAGCAATACTGCCTTGCCCCAAGAGCCAGTACTGCTGCTAGTCAGGATCTTTGAACCAGAAGACCTGGGGGATTAAATCTGAATGTTCACACTATCGCTCTGTCAGTCACACTGATCACACTGTCAGTCACAAATTCCAGGTGTTTTGGTCAACCCAGTTAATGCCCATTTCACAATGCACTGAGAGGGCCAGTTTCCACCTCAGTCCTTGCTTCCAAAATTAGAAGACTCTCAGAAATGAAGGAAAACCCTATTTTTTTGCCTCCTGTCACACAGACAATGGAGGATTGGCATTCATGGGAAATTCGGCTATGGATTCTGCTGCAATTGTGTCCAAAGGACTTCAATCTTTCCATCTCATCAGGTTTCAATTAAATTTTCAAAATCCAAAGATGACGCATTCATACTGGACCATTCATGCGCAAAGTAATATTTATTGGCATAGATTAATTAACTCAATTTTACAGATCTTGGCCAATGTGAAAGTCTTAAGTGTCTTCAGTTCCAAGTGGATAAGGAGACTGAAGGATTCCCAAAAATTGGTAATGGAACCAGAGCTTTTCAGTACAGGATCATGAATTCAAGCCTGGCCTGACTCGCTGGTGATTGAAAGATGTTATTGCCTTTTACAGATGTTTGGTTGCCATAGTGAGCTAAGTTAATGTTTGCAAGCTCAGTTCTTAGCAAGCAGAAATCTGTGTGCCAGAAAACCATCACTGTAAATGGAACTACCTCTATTTCATGTCATATCTCAGGCCAAATTTGAATGACATGGAGAACATAATGCAGAAAGGGGAAAAGGAGATTGTCAAAAAGTAGGAATCAGTGGGAGACATTTATGCAATTAGGTATGCTTTAAACAAAAATGCTGGATACATTTGACTAATGTCAGAGTCCGGCTGGTTAAATAACAATGATTTTAAAATTATTTAGAGATAATAGTTGTCTTAAAATTTTGTAACCTAGCTTGAGAATACCGAATGATACGTAGGCTAAAAATTGTCCAAACAGATTAAATCGGTCAATTAATCAAGCAAGCACAGTCCAGCAAAGAATTCTCTAATAATGACATAAAAACAGCTAGCACTAGAAAATATCCATCTATTTAGATTGTATATTTGAAACACAAGCAGCATATAATATCCCACAAGTGGCAATTACAATGACAGGCTGCAGTGCATTGAGTGCTGCTAATTCAGAGTACTACCTGATTCCAACCAGCCAATGGTGTTTACAGATCACAGATACAGGGGTGTGGAATGCCGTTGACTAATTTCCTTGCTCCTTTAAGAAAAAAATCCTTTGAAATTTCACTTGAATTTCTGCTTTGAAATGTCACATCAGAAAAAATTCAATGACAGCTCTAGTTTCCATTTTCCACACCTTTTGGCATGGGATCAGACATACCACACAGATTTATCCCTCAGCTGACTCTTCCAGAAGCAGGAAAGGGGAAAGAAGGACCCACAAGTGCAAGGTAGAAAGCTGAAGAGCCCAGTCAGAACTTGGCAAGATCTGTGTGACCACACAGATAAGCCAGTTCTAATGAATAACAACTCTGTATTGATTTGAATTCACTTCTTAATTACATCAATTGATCAATGAACACTTTTAGGCCTGCTGTTTACCAAGCAAGATGGAAAATATAGCTGAAAATCAGAAGTCCTGGTGTCACAGGAGAGGCCCCGTTTTTGCTATATTCGAAGCCAGATCCAAATCTTGCCGAACATGTTGTTCTCATAAGTTTCATTGCCCACAGTCGCAAGCCAAAAGTTCTGCATTTCAGAGATCAGAAATCCCTTTCCATGCAATTCTTAAGTAGACAGCAGCCCTGTCAGGATGTAGACTCAAGACTGACCTTCCTCAACATGGTTCTCTCTAGATGTTTTGGGCTACAAACCCTTAGAGGTGTTGTTTGTAGGCTGCAGGGCTGCCCAGCTTAGTTGTGTTTTGGAGGGGGCTGCATTCCCCAGAGGGATTAGATTTCTAAGTCTTGTATACAGCACTGTCTCGGGAGACACGAGTGGTCTTTGTTGCTAAGAGGACCTTTTATCATCTTAGATTAACTGTGACACTAAGTGGACAGAGATCGCCTTGCTTCAGTTGTCTGCCTCTAATTCTGATTAGTGCAAACTTCAGCTGGTTCAAATAGGGCAGCAAGATTTCTAACTGGGACTGACTCATACTATCATTATGCCAGGAGTTGGCCACCTACACTGGCTCTCAGTCCATTTCTGGTGCCAATTCTGGGTGCTGATATTACTTTAAAGCCCTAAGCAGTTTGGGCCAAGTAACCTAAACACCCGCTTCTGCCCATATACACCTATTTGAACCTTCAGATAATCTTGTGAAGCTCTTACCTGAGTGTCCCTGCAAAATGAGGCATGGCAGGTGGCTGCTAAAGAGAAAGCTTTGTCAGTGGTGACATCACACTTATGCAAGGCTCTCTCCAGAGAGGTTCAGCTGAAGTCATAGTTGAAGACCCTTTTACTTTCCTGGGCTTTTCAATCATGGAACTTTTGTTTTCAAGGCCCTTTGTAATTATATCATTCTCTGTTGCTGATTTTACTCTGGTTCTATTCTGTTTTAGATTTTACATTTATGTTTCATTTTCATAGCTTTAATTTTTACTTGTAAATTGTCCAGAGAACTTTCACCATTGGACTGCATATAAATACTGTAAGAACATTATCTGTTGTAACATCTCTTTAATAAATATGTAGAGAGGACCAGAGTAGACATTGCTGACACTATATTCCATTTCCTAAAACAGAACAAATTATAACTCATTTAAAGGAGAGGGGGTAGCTCCTTCCTTTTGGGGATGGCCCTGTTAGCTACCAAGCTTATAGAAGAGGGTTGTGTTTTAGCTAAACTGGGCAGTTTGGGTTGAGGATTCATTAATTCACTAAACCAATCTCCAGACTTTTAGCCAATGCTTTGAGCATTGCCCCCAAACCTTCTAGCAAAAGCAGAGTCATATTCTACTGCTCTGCCTTTCCTTGTGCCTTAACCTTCTGGAAGTTCACAAATCATGGCCCTGAAAAACTGATTTATTTTATTTTTGCCTCTGCTTTTAGTTATGTTTTCCCATATTCTTTTGCTTCTTTGCTTCTGTACCGCAGCAATGTATTTCCTCATGGAAGAATGTGAAGAAAGAAGGCAATCCTGAGCATAAACAAGATTTATGCTTCAAAGGAGATCCTGGAATATCATCTTACAAGTCTCAACAACTCAGTACAGCCCCGCCAGGGATCTGTCAGCATTAAGCTTCTCAGCAACAGGGAAATGGGTCTCCCTGTGTTCTCTGTGATGGTACATACTGCTAAGCAGCACATCCCATTTATAAAAAACATTATTTTACATTTGAACTGATATATCACAAGTTGATTACTGATCTAACATTTCATCCACTAATACAAATATATAGTGGAAAACACAGGCATCCTTCACCCAAGCAGTGATTTTTTAAATTTCCAGCAGATCTGAATTTTCTCTCCTACCAATCAGTCTATAGAAACAGGGCACCAGGTCATTTGAACTGTGATGATACAATGAGCTGTACCCAATTGTGTCCTTGCATTCAAGGTTCTTTGATGCAACAGAAGTTCTGTGAATGGAAAGGGATACAGGTGATTTTAACTGATTCCCCCTTCTCTCTTCAGAGACCCTTCTGGAACAGCATGACAAGAGGACTTGGGAACTGCAGATCACTAGTGTGTTTAAAGAAAACACCATAAATGAGAGAGAAATGGCATTTGTCAAATAGCTGCTGTGAAACTATTACACTAAGGCCTAGGAAAACTTTCAAACTGTGTGTAAAATGATGACTGGTAGGATGGCAACTACAGACAAGATTTCCAATTAGGAAGAATTTATAATCAGATTGGAACAAGACATATGACTGAAATGTAGATGTTATTTTTTGAAGAGCCCAATTAGGTTTTCGAAAGCATGTTCTAATCCTGATCTTGGATTGGAGGCTCTCTTGCACACATAACTCTTAAATCTAATAAAGATTTGCCAAATTAAAGTCTCATTTTTCTAAATATTGGACACAATTGAAAACTTAAAACCTTTTTAAAAAAAGATTATCCAAAACCATGTTTCAGCTTGGCGTTCTTCTTCTATCTTGGATGTACATTCAGAAAATGGATCCTTCCAGTTTTTGATCTGACAATTATAATAGGTTTGGCACAGTGGTAAGTAAGCTGTGGAGTTCCATATGTGGAATCTTGTGTGAGGTAAGCCTAAAATGGCGCTGTGCCAAGATCACCCAAAATGACTGTAATGCTGACATTACTAGGATCTGTGCCTAGAAATCTTTTGTACATGTATGGATTCTAGCTAGATGTGAGTGCATATATGTTGGATGTGAAGATTTGGAACAAAATGGAGACACAAGGAAGGTTTCTTACCCAGAAATGCTGCACATTTCAGCCAATCACAGTTCCTACATACATTTTTGATATTGCCACCAATTTCATGAAGAGAGGGAGATTTTTTTTTTACAAACGCCTGGAGATGCTTGTGAGCAAAGTCCATAAACATACTTGAAGGGCAAAAGAAATAAAATACGTGGACAACAGGTATGAGTATTTTGGAAAAAATATATAAAAAACAAAAATATTTCCACTTCATAACTGTGACGGCCAAGAAATAAGGTGGTAATCCTAGCATTTTTATCCTCTGGCAAGGTCATTCCGAGCTCTTAGAAAACAGACTCATAACAAAAACTAGTTTCAAACTGGAACGAAACACTGAATCACATCTGATATGGAATAATGCGTTCCAGTGAAAATATTAGACAGTACTGCAGATGTCTAAGGAATTATTGTTAATAGTGTATAGCACTATTAGATAGAGGCTGCAAGGCAGATAACTACAGAGAGAAAAATGCTTCATGAGCTCTTATGGATGCAGAAACTCTTGCACAATTAATGGAATAAAATGGGTTTCTGAGAAATGTGGGAAATACCGTATTTTTTGCTCTATAAGACTCACTTTTTCCCTCCTAAAAAGTAAGGGGAAATGTGTGTGCGTCTTATGGAGAGAATGCAGGCTGCACAGCTATCACAGAAGCCAGAACAGCAAGAGGAATTGCTGCTTTCATTGCGCAGCGATCCCTCTTGCTGTTCTGGTTTCTGAGATTCAGAATTTTTTTTTTCTTGTTTTCCTCCTCCAAAAACTAGGTGCGTCTTGTGGTCTGGTGCATCTTATAGAGCGAAAAATACGGTAGATGCTGTGATACCAAGAACTGCAGTTCTAACTCAAACTCATTTTGATCCTCAATCTATGGAGCGAATAACATGAAGAGAGCTTTTGGGTACCATGGCCTGGTCACCCCACTGTGACTAAACAGATCACACAAGACCCGTGGCTCCATTGATCTTTCTGCAGTGCCAGCAGGATTTTGTAGGGGTGGGTTTGTTTACTGCCATTGACTGCCATTTTGCTGGTATTTCATAATATTGCATGTGAAATGGATTCTTGATTTTATTTTGAGTTGTGATGGGATGATAATGTGACCTTGGTTGGCTATTTGCCAGTCCTATGGGTTGCAAACCACCCTGATTACAATAATGCAGAAAAGTGGATTGCATTTCTTTTTTTCTTTTTCTTTTAAAAGAAAGAAATCAAATGTATGTGGATCTGATAAGGGTTCACCTTACTTTTCCAAGTACAACATTTTTCAGCAGGTAAAAGAGGGACACAACATGCAGAAGACTGTTTCTGGATAGTTTGTGGTGTGGTTTACTATTCTTGACCTGATTCAGAAACAGTGTGTAACCAAGGTTTTCTGCTGTGTGCGGGTTTGTCCAATTCATTGCTGCTGCCGTTACTGATATACTGATTGCATGCCTTCCTGAAAAGCAGGGTCCTTGTCCTTGTGACCCGTGCTATGATTGATAGTGACATTGTACCTTACTTGAGGCTGTTCTTGAAGACAGCTTGGATGTTTTATTAATTTATCTCTGACATTTGTACCTTAGGGTCTCAGCCTCAAAGATCTTCAGCCTGAAGCAGCTTTAGCTAGTGCACACTGCAATGTAACTCCCTCAGTCACTAAGATGTATGGTGGAAGCCTGGTTCAGAGCTCCATCAATAATAATAAAAAAGTAAGAACTGCAGTTGGCTAAAAGGAAAGGGTCCTAAGTAGATATATATGAAGTAGTCTTCTCCCATTCCATGAACCAATCGTTTTGTTGAATGGAACATACAATCTCAGCAGTTTATATGCCTCTAAGATGGTTTCTGAAAGCATGAACTTACTTGAAAACTGCTCACAAGCAATTCTTACCATTTGGCTGTTATAAAAGGGACAAACAGTAACAGCAAAGCTTTTTGGAAATAGTTTTTTTTGGGGGGAAATAATCTGCATCCCTAGAACAAGCAAGTAAGGAAATGAAAACAAGATGTAGAAGGGGAAAGACAGACAGACAGAGAGAGAGAGAGAGAGAGAGAGAGAGAGAGAAATACCACCACAAGATAAAGGATGGATTTTTGAATCTTCATATGACTTAATACCATATCATTAAACTGTTTACTTGCTAACATTCAAGGTCTTTAAAAATAAAGAAAAAAGCACTTGGAAAGAGATCCCATTCATTCCAAGAAAATTATACCCAAAGGAAATGTTCCCAGAAATGTGGTCTATACATTTTCCTCCCGTACTAAAATACCTCCGATAACAATTGTGATGTCCTCTCCATCAGTGTAATGGGCTGGGGAAGTCCATGAGTCAGTTTTGCTAAATCAGAAAGTCCTTCTGTCCCTTTGTTGCCTCATAGCACCCTGGTGAAGTCATACACAGAGGTGACCTGCTGAAATAAATGAACTTCAGTCAGTCATGGCTGAATACCACTTCATCAGAAACTGAACCTAAAGGAAGGTTGGCAGGGGGTTGGACTCGATGGCCCTTGTGGTCTATTCCAACTCTATGATTCTATGATTCTATGAAGGCATTCTTCTTGTACCTAGCACATCTGTTATCACTGCAACTTCTTCTTCTTTGGTGATCATTCATAGCCGAGTAAGATTGTCTTCCATGAACACCGCCTTAACAGTGTGTGTGTAGGTGACTGTGGAGGCCAATTCTGGATCCACATGCCCTTCCACAGTGGGAACATAGGTTTCCAGGCGGAAGTTGATCATGGTGAGAGTTTGCCAAACGTTCTTTCCTCTTTGCACATTTCTCTGTGAGGGTTTGTCAAACGTGCCTTCCTCTTAGCACGTTTCTCCCTTTTGTTCTGAGGATATTACATATGGGTTGGATAGTATTGAGTGGGGAAAGGGGAGAAATTCAATTCCGTTCACAATGAAATGCAAATCTATCTAACCCACACTTCTCAAAAACCAGGCAAACTGAAGCCCAGCCACCCTTCAAAATCCACACTTCTCTGAAGCCCTTCTCCAGCCAAATAATGTGTAAAAATCGCACATACTGGGGTTAAGGATGCAAAAATAATGCATATATTAGTGAAAATGACTTACATAAATACATTGGGTGGGATAATTGTATCCAGCCCTGTCAACAGAAACTCTGTACAAAGCCTGCTTATACAGTGGGGTGTTCTCTCTCTTCTCCCCATGCGCCACCTCCATTTGATTTGGAAGAGGTCAGGTGAACCCCCAGAGCAGCACACAGTGGGAGGAGAGGGAATTGTTCCAGCTGGCAAGCTGAAATACTTGCACAGATGGAATGCTTGAAAGAGCACAATGTTGAATTACACCTCGTACATTAGGGTGAAAACAGGCTTTTGCAAAAAGGTGTGCATTAGGCCAAATTGCACAGAAGAATGTGTATGTTAGAATAAGTTCATATTAAAGTGCTAAATTTGGATGGGGACTTTAAAAAAATGGACAACTGATGTGGAAATGTGGAGAACTGGATCTAAGGGCTTATCCACACTTCGCTTTGTCCCACTGCTTCCCCCCCCAAAAAAACTAACAGTTTAGCATTGAATTGGTACCAGCAGCACTAGGATTTTCCACAGGTTGCTATTTGTTCCAATTTAGCACTAAACCACAGGTTTTCCAGGTGAAAGCAGCAAAGCAAACAGAAAACCACTCTGACAAGTAGGAAACCGCTTGGACCCATGATTTCTAGGCATAGAACAAGTGAAAGCATGGGCGAGCCCTCAGATTGGAAAAATGAGAAACTGAGGAAAACCAAAATGGGCAGATTCACCACTCCCTAGTAGTGAGTGACACATCTGCCAAACTCAGTTTAGATTTATAGCTAAAATAGGACATTATATTCTGTTGCCAATTGCCATTGACAGAAACCTGTGGCTGGATTTGATAGGGCCTGTGACAACATTAATTTTCAATGCTCACGAGGGGAATATTTCTGTTTACTGCAACATTCATGGCTCATTCTTGATGGTTTCTAATGTTATTACCTGTGAAATAATGTGTTTCCTGAAAGAATGTTGTTATTATACGAAGTTGAAACCTTTGACTGAAAGGTATGAAATTTAATTGCATGCCTAACTTCCCCACCACTGCCGCCCGCCTGAAATACTAGAGAAACGAGGCTGAAGAGATCCAAAAGCCATTCTTGTTGGCCTTTCAGAGCGTCTCAATAAATTGATCTAAAGTTTCTGTATTTCCTTTGTGGAGCATACATGGGTAAATCATTAAGTCCGGGGCTTGGGTTTCATTCAAAGAACCATCACAACACCTGGATTTCTGCCTGAAGTTAATTCAAACTCTCCAAAACCTCCCCACTGTTCAAAGCAAAGCTGGAAAGGGGTTCATATAAGCAAGATTAAGAGATTTTCAGGATCACCTGCACTGTGCAATTTTTCAAGTCAATGTCTGATAAGGTTGTAGAAAATGTGACTGTATGAAGCAATAGTCATAAATTCTGATTCTGTACTTTCTGTTGTTGTGCCTCAAATGACACAGCAAGAACAAGAGGGGAGCTTCATTTCCTCCTTTTATTACCTCGCTTCAGAAGCTATGCATTCCAGTGGTGGTTGGCTCTCATTGGGCCTGGAATGGGAGAAGTCAGGGGTACCAGCGACAGGTGGAGCCACAGTCAATGACAGATGGAACCAGCTGATTCTACCTTCATCCTTACCTTTCTTTTGGAGTTCTGCAGAAGCAGCACTGAGACTAAGGAGACTCCCTGGACTGGTTGTAAATAAGAAGCATGTGGGGGCAAGGCATGTGCAAGGTGGCTGAAGTTAGTGGGATAGGGCCTATCTATTGTGGTGTGGCCCCATTTGCTCTAACAGTGTATTCTAAGAATGCATGGAGGTGTGAGAGGCATATATGCTCTGGGCCTGCAACTAGTGTCTCCCCACTGGCTTCATCCCAGACTTTTGCTCAGGCAGAAGGTCCGAAGGGGAATTGAATTAGGAACCCTGTGCAGCCAGAGGTTACATTACATTGCCAGTGATCATTTTGAAAGTCCTACTGAGGGAGAGTTAAGCACATGCTGCAAATTTCTCATTCGAATCAATGGTACTTAATCATCCGTAACTTTTGCTGGTGAGTGGATCTTTGTTGAAATGTTTTCCTAGAACAAGATTGGGATTGGGTGGATGTGGATACGGAGGATATTAATGCCTTTGTGAGGGATAGTTGTTGTTGTTGTTGTTGTTGCATGCACACCATTTATCCACGGCGTCTCCTTACAAATCACCATTCACATCCTCTGCGAACCATCTACCTACTTGTTTGGATATGGGCTTGCAGATACTTCTGTGCTGATTGGACAAGGTCACCAGTATTAAAAGAATTAGAGTTCTCCCAATTGGAAACTGTGTAAAACAATGAACGCAACCAGGTCAAGTAAGGGCAAAGCAACTGGCAATGTACAAGAGTACAGCGAAACATATGCTTTCATTTGCGCAATTTTAAAACAACATAAACACAGATGCTAATAATTCACTTTCACTGCAGCTGCTTTCAATCTCAGCTTCTCCCAGCCCCAGCAATACCTTTATTCTACAGATATATTACCCTTCTTCCTTTATCTATCAATTTGCTGTCATTGAAGTCAATGGGATGACTGCCATAGGGTTTAACAGTGGAGAGAGATAAGGAATCCAGGCAGACTAAACAGCTTTAACTTGCTAGCCGTATTAACTGTCTCTTCATCTTCCTACACAAATAAAAGGCATGGACAAAATGCACACCCTTCCTTTGTTCTTTCCACTGGGGTGTGTGTGTGTGTGTGTCATCAAGATGGCTGCATTCCCAGATGGTACCTTGTTTTACATTCACAATCTAGCTGAGAATCTGAACAATTAACAAATGTTGCCACAAAACTCTTTCTGAGGTAATTGACTAGCAATGTTCCAGCAAAATAAATTGCAGAGAACTTACAGGAACACCTGGATTTGGGTCAGTGCTAATGTAATGACAAATTTAGTGACAACATGCCCAAAGTCAGCATAGGTTTCATTCAGGTGCAATGAATTTTGTTCTTTGGCAATATCTAATTCACTTTGGTTTACCACCAGGCTCAGGCACACACACCCAGTTGTGTGGAGGTGATGCCACATGGTCCCACAAGTATATGCACACACCAATATGGTTGGTGACTGTGGTAACGCCATAAAGTTCTGTAGGAAATGCTGCAATCACATCTACTTGTACAGTTCACACGGTAAGTCCTCCTCAAAATTGGTGCATAAGACCCTCATGGAAATGTAAATGAATATCCTTGTTCTGCTTGTGGTAGCTACTTACTTGTCCCTCCAACTTCTAGTGAATGGGCTAACTAAATGGTTGACCATGACCAACAGCTGCTATTCTGCATGCCACTGTCAACCTTGCAAATATGGACTGATATTTATTTGGATCATGGTGAGCAATTCAGACAACTGTTTGTCATGAGCAGAAAAATTACCAAACACAAGGATTAGGGGATAAGAGCATTCCCTATGAGCAGGGCAGTAGTGTTCATGGGCCACAAGCAGTCCCTTGTTTGCTTCGGTGGCAAACCCTGTACTTAAAAGCCAAAGCAGGTGTGATGTTACTCACATCATTTGGCTTTGTGGGCTTCTTTTAAATAAAGAAATAGCCAGCACAGTAAGGGATGAGTTGGATGAGGATTATGGAGGTGGGCTTCACTTCACTTCCACTGTGGTCATTTTCCAAATCAGGGCCTCTTGTACCTGCTGTTTACAATGGGAGTAAACTACTCATTAGTGTCACTCATTGGGTGCTTTGGTCCCACTGACAATAGTAAACATTCCCACCCTTCTGATTTAGGCCAGGGTTTCAGCAGGGGCAAAGTGTTATAGCTCAACCATTGCATGTCCAGCGTGACATGGTACTGATTCGGCTCAAGGCTGCCATGCTGTCTGTTTGGGGTTTTTTATATATATATATATATATATATATATATATATATATATGCAAAGTCAAATGATGTGACTAGCAACACATCTGGTTTGACTCTAGGTCTGTGAAATCCTATGCTTAAATTTTGTACAAGCACTTTAATGCACATGAAATTCTGGGGTACTGAAAATGTAAAGGGTTCACCAGACTCCTGTATATTTTTTGAAATCATTCAGCAGCTTACAGTTCTATCCTGCTTTGCAAATTGTCTCTTAAAAAGTGAGCAGAATGATTTAATGAGAAGTGAATGCAGACATATAAAAACTGAGCTTTCCGAGATCCTTAAATATGCTTGAAAGGTTAATATTGAGAGTTGGATTGCTACACTCGGGGGCCAATGCTGAATTAATGCATGAGCCATATTATTTCATTTGCAACAATTTTTTATTCTTCTGGTCATAAAATCATCCCCTCCCTACCACAAATTGACCAGTTTTAGTTATTGATTGATCAATAAGAAGGCAACCACTAGGCCACAATTAATTTAAAAAGTTTACAAAAGGGAGTAAGATGAGCACAAGTTCCCATTAAATTGACATTTTACACTGGGAAATTCCAAATAAATGGTTCTACAGCACAGGTCCTAGTTTGGCCAGGGTACAATATTCCACAGTAGAATATTCCACATACATTGCTGAAATGATACTGTACCATATCATAGTATTAACTAAAAACATCTAAGAATTGTCCCAATGTTCCTGATGAAAGAATGATGATAGGGGAATGTGAGAGTGCCTTGAGTGCATATTTTTCTTATTCACAGGGAGGGTAGTAAAAATAAAGTTACTTCAGGCTTGGTTAAATATGAGAGGATTCACTGTTCTGGAACAGGCTCCAGTTATTAATCCTCCAAATTGTATGTATTGTCTGCAGATAGATGAAAAGTAAATACATCCAGTCTTCAGCTCTTTTTTGATTTGCTTTACATTATTTAACCCTCTTCCTACCACATGGAGGATGAGCGTAAGACTTACATTGTTGCTAGAGGACAATAGGATGTTTGTGCGGGGAAACTGAATTCTTATTTTTAATGGGCTACAAACAAAATCTCCTTTCCTCTGTGGGTACAGTTTGGCATTTGCCAAAGCATCAGCACAAGGTGTAATACAAGATTAGGAAGCTGGATCCGGCTGTAAGGTTGCACCCTGGGTTTCACCGTCTCCAGCAGGGATTGGCTGTGGAACGCAGTAGCAGAGCTGATACAGGATGCTGGGCTGGCCCAAGACATTTTGCTGCTTGAAGAAAAGAACAAGACTGTGCAAGCCAGTTTATACCTACAGAATCTGACTGGACAGGCCCTTGACTATTTCTTCAAGAAGGCGACATCCTCCCCATATTGAGCGGCAATAAGACCCCAATCCCCAGAATCTGCTATCCGAGGCAGCTGCCACATTCTGCCTATGGTAGGGCCAGCCCTACCTGTGCGAACTCTGCTAAAGCATTTGAAGAATCTAGCTGACCAGATAGCCTCAAGAAGACCTCCACTCTGATCCAGTAAATCCTATGTGTTGGCTGTATGGCTAGATTTTATTGCATACGTATAATCACATTTTTATGGAAAACTTTTCAAGCATCATCTGGCAGATGTTAGGGTGCTGCAGAAATAACGTTATTACTATCAGCCTGTGCATGGTAAAAATCTCACTGCTTCTCAGTTTCAAAGATGTGCCACAATATAAATATGCAGTCCATTTTTTACAGTGACAAGTTGGCTTACTTTGGGAACTGAAAGTACATACAGAAATTCAGGTCATGCAAGGGCGGACATTATCCCTATGTGTATTTTGCACCTCTATCATCTTATACTTGTTCCAAATATATATATATATATATATATATATATATATATATATATATATATACACACACACACACACACACACACACACACACCTATTTTTTCTCTGTCTTTTGGTATTAGGCAGAAGCTACCATTATGGGGAACACATGTTTGTTTTATTGGCTCTTACGCGACAGGAACCTCCGTAGCACAAGAGACCCTGCTGGGCTGGCAGTATTTTAGGGGTGCCTATGAAGCAGTGCGCATGTATCCCAAGATCCCTCGTAATTTCGCAGAAAGAGATAAAATGATACCCTTTCCCCCTATTCCTTTATTGTCCTGCTGCTTTGCCATACCTCCTTTTCCACCCCTCCAAAATACTGGTGCAACCAGAACCGTTTATAAAATTAACTCCAGAATTGGAACATGCTTAGTTACATGGGTTCGTGTGCATCTTCCTCCATCCTCTGCCTTACTAATGTGCACATGCATTTTCAAAAACCCTGCAAAAAGGGACAATCCTGAAGTAACTGCATTTCTAATTGCATCAAGACACTTTTTGTGTTAATGATGCACACCTCTTGGTGTCCCTCTTTTCTGATGAAAAACTATTTGACAGAGCAGAGTTGTCCACTAGCTGAACATGGGTTGAGATGATCTCCAGCAATTCTCCCTCACCTCTTCATACAAAAATGGGTGTATTAGGAGAAATTTGCACTAAAAAGCTGGTGGATGTTCATGAGAACCCTTTTTAAAAATGCAAACTGATATGGAAATGTGGAGACCTGAACCAAAGATTGGAAAAATGAGAAAAGGTTAGAATCTGAAATTGGCAATTTCATCCAAGGGGCAAAAATAGTGAGACAAGGGAGGGGGGCAAGAAAAACAGTAAATATGAAGATGGTATATTAGTTATTTTTCTTGCTATTCCACCCACCCACCGCTCTTGTGTCACCTCTGCAGTTCTTTCCCAGCTACACTGGCATGGTTCCCAGTGTTTTGCAAGTCACTCGCATTCCTCCTGAAAGAACTGGATCTCTGATAAAATGACACAGTCTCAATAGGGTGACACCTGGAAGATAGGGTGCACTTGGAATATCAACCACATTTTTAAAAAATGCTTTGAATCTGGGACTTTAAAAATGAGAAACAAATGTCGTTTAGCACTCCCCCTCCCCATCATTCACCTCTCTGTGTTTATGAATGACCTAAATTCTTTTTAAACTTGAAGCAGTGGGAAGAAATGTAGCCAAAGAGATGATTTTCCATGAGATCATCTTGATGAAACCATTCCAGTGACACCAAAGGGAAACGAAATGAAACGGTGCTTACATGTGAGCGACACGAAATGCACTCATTAGGATTAATCCCATCTCGCTCTTCCTGCTTTAATTTCTTGGGTAGCAATCAATCAGTCTCTAATACGTGCTCTTGACTTTGAAATGCAAACACAAAGGATGTTTTTCAAAGCTCTGGCTTATGGACTTCCTATAATTCAGGGAAATTGACCAATGTCTCCTATTATGCCTGATCATTGCCCCTGCTGGCTGGAGCTTGTGGGAGCAGGAGCCCAGCCATTTCTGGAAAGTCACAGGTTCCTTATCCCTGCCTTGCACAGAAATGAGGTGCATATTAAGGCCCCCATCTGCACTATACCTTTAAGCAGTTTCATACCACTTTGAACAGTCAACTGTAGTCTGTTAATGGAGCTGAGAATAGGGCTGTTCACATCTCCCCATCTGGCCCATGGCCCTGATCTGGGGTCCTCAATTAAACATATGACCGGGAGCATGGTCAGAGAAGGAAATATTGCATCTCCTTGTCTCCCCCCAGCCACTCTCTACCAAGAGTGAGGTGGTGTCAATTCTTCAGGGGGCTCTTTTGCGAATAGCTTCCCTACAGAGCAGCTGCTTGGAGAAGACCAGGCAGGGTCCACACATTCAGCAGCTGCCGCTGCTTAGTCATCAAGTTACAGTAATCAAATTCTGAGAAATCATATGATGTATATGCCTCTGTGAAACAGACCTCTGTCTTTGACTAAAAAGGTAAAGGTAAAGGACCCCTGACAGTTAAGTCCAGTCGCAAATAACTCTGGGGTTGCGTGCTCATCTCGCTCTATAGGCCGAGGGAGCCGATGTTTGTCCGCAGACAGTTTTCCATGTCATGTGGTCAGCATGACTAAGCTGCTTCTGGCGAAACCAAAGAAGCGCATGGAAACGCTGTTCACCTTCCTGCCGGGGTGGTACCAATTTATCTACTTGCACTTTGATGTGCTTTCGAACTGCTAGGTTGACAGGAGCTGGGACCGAACAACGAGAGCTCACCCTGTCACGAGGATTTGAACCGCCAACCTTCCGATTGGCAAGCCCAAGGCTCAGTGGTTTACACCACAGCGCCACCCTTATGTCTTTGATTAGGGTAAGGTGACCCAGAACACATAAGGTGTTGCAATGGCTAAATAAAAAATTAAAATAATGCCTCTCTCTTCCTCCTTCCCCTGCTTCTACTTTGTCCAACAGAACTAAATTTTAATAATTAAACAAACATTTTCTTAATTGTTACCAACTGAACTATTCTCACAGTTTATTGCCATAGAGTTTGCACACACGCACAAAACTCCCCCGAAGCAAAACATCAAGCACTTCAGTGAAAACATCTTGCAGAATGAAAAGGGAACAATAAAGATATCTCATCATTAAACAGTGAGCTTCAGAGACAGAAGGTATTACCAGCTAAATTTCCATATAGTCACTTGATGCAGTCCCACTTTTTTATCGGTGTTCATCAGCTCCTGAATGTCGACCAAACGACACATTTATGTGGGAGATTTGTGATTAGATCTCCCAGTGTTTTTGTTTTTATTTGAAAGAAACCATGAGTGGGGAGGGGTAAGCTAAATTGATCAAAACAGTGTTAAGCCCTTTCCCCAGCACCATTTTTCCCAATCTAAATGCCTTTCCTCTCTGCCAAGTCACTGTTAACCTGTATTTCCCCGTTCCTTCTTATGAGGCCCACAACTGGGAATTTTCATTTTGTTTTGTTTTGGTAGGGAGAGATTTAGACCCGGAAAACAGCACCAAACAAAAGGGCTCAGGAGCCTATCTGCCTTCACTGCTGCTCCAATCAAATTTGGTTCTGTATTTAACTTTTCAGAAAAAGTGAGGTCACAAAGCAGCTGGGAAGCTTAAGAGGTTCCTGATCTGCTTTGGGACACTTTGCTGATGGTACAACCTGACTTGGGGACATGGGATCATGAGCCAAATCACCCCAATTCATTTTGTTATTTGAGATGCAAACACAGCCAATGGATGCGCATAGAATAAGGTAAAGGGATCCCTGACCATTAGGTCCAGGTGTGACCGACTCTGGGGTTGCAGCGCTCATCTCACTTTATTGGCCGAGGGAGCCAGCGTACAGCTTCCGGGTCATGTGGCCAGCATGACTAAGCCACTTCTGGTGAACCAGAGCAGCGCACGGAAAAGCCGTTTACCTTCCCGCCGAAGCGGTACGTATTTATCTACTTGCACTTTGACATGCTTTCGAACTGCTAGGTTGGCAGGAGCAGGGACCAATCAACGGGATTTGAACTGCCAACCTTCTGATCGGCAAGTCCTAAGCGCATAGAATATATACTCTATAAAGGAAAAGCATGTGCACTTATTTGCAAAAGTCACAGGATTTCTTTGAAACCTGCAGAAGTGGCACTTCACTTTTAAACACACTGAAGCTATGCTATGCTCCTCTGATTCCTGCTGTAAACGGCTTCCAAGAAATTGTATTTAGAATCATAGGCTGCATTTTTCCTGAAACCAAAATGCTTGTTCAGCAAAAGGTGGATGTTAATATACCCTCTCTAAGTGATTTCAGCCAAGGGAAATGGATACGTTAAATGCAGTGACTTTGCAAAGATTAAGAAACTTCAAAACAACCCTTATTAGGAAAAGGGGGATTCCCAGAATGACTGGTTTGGCAAGTATATAACTCTTACAGTACTTAATCAAATGTATCCAAGTGCTATGGTTTTTATTTGCAAGCTGTTACCTTCTTTTGAAGATCATCTTAAGCCCATTGCTGCTTATTAGACCTTTTGAATCCCCACCAAGCAAAATCAAAGTTAACTTCATTCTGTCCATGGGACTGGCAGAATGAAATTCAATATATCTTTTACATCTCCAGTAGCTTTCATCCTGCTTAAACAACACCTCACATAAGGAGACTAGGGGAAAGCTTGAGCACAATCAAAAAGATGGGCAAAAATCCTGCATAAAGTCTTGAGGCACATCCTCACAATCGATGTTCAATTGGAAAAAGAAAAAGGGAAAAAATAGTTCTAAATGATCAAAGGGTTGCAGCAGTTCCTGTACAAAGAAAAACTAAAGCATTTGGATCCTTTTTAGCTTAGAAAAAAGAGTTGACCAAAGGGGTACATGAGAGGGGTTCATCAAATAGTGTGTTTTGTGGAGAAAGTGGAAAGTGATTTCCCTCCCCCTCACTCAGGACACTTCATCCTGACTTGTTGGCAAGAAGTTTAGATGATGTTGGATATTTAATGAGCATTCATTCTGATTTGTTTGTGGGGAGGTTAGATGATCTGTCAAAGCAAACATTATCCCAGACTTCCCAGTGAATTTCCCCATCACTTTCCTTATTGCAATAAGCCCAGCCTTTTGGAAAAGCAGATTTGTCGTGTTGTCTGATTTGGTATAAGGCAGCCTCCTATGTCAATTTGCAGTAAATAGATAAAAAAATAAATAAATCATACACTTCTCTAACTAGCTGATGGAATTCCCTACCACAAATTGTGGGCATGGTGGTAAAGGGGGATTAGTCAAATTCATACATGACAGATCTATCAGTTGTTATGGGCAATGATAACTAAATGGAATCTCCATGTTTAGAGACAGGGTGCTTCCGAATACTGAGTTTCAACAAGGTGGAAGGGCTATTGCCTTCATGTCCTGCCGATGTGTTTTGCAGAAGGATTTGTCCAGCCAGTGGGTGAAACAGGTTTCTAGACTAGATGGAGCTTTGGTCTGATCCAGAAGATAGCTTCTTATGAGTGGTTGAAACTTATTGCACAATGGATTTAGGTCAGAAAAGGGCAAACCAAAACAATCAAGTTACAACATGGAGCATTTTAGTTTAGAGGAAAGGCGAGCAAAAAGAGACATAGAAAATTATGTGTGGTATGGGGAGAGTGGATAGAAGAACATTTTTCTCCCTCCATCATAACACAAGAGCTTGGGGACATCCATTGAAACTGACTGTTTGAGGATTCAGGACAGATAAGCAAAAGTACTTCTTCACATAAAGGTAAAGGGACCCCTGACCATTAGATCCAGTCGTGGCCAACTCTGGGGTTGCGACACTCATCTCGCTTTATTGGCTGAGGGAGCCGGCGTACAGCTTCTGGGCCATGTTGCCAGCATGACTAAGCTGCTTCTGGCGAACCAGAGCAGCGCACGGAAACGCCATTCACCTTCCTGCCGGAGCGGTACCTATTTACTTGTACTGGTGTGCTTTTGAACTGCTAGGTTGGCAGGAGCAGGGACCGAGCAACGGGAGCTCACCCCGTCGTGGGGATTCGAACCGCCGACCTTGTGATTGACAAGTCCCAGGTGTGTGGTTTAACCCACAGTGCCACCCGTGTCCCTATACTTCTTCACATAGTGCATGGTTAAATTTTGGAACTCACTCCCACAAGAGGCAGTGATGGCCACCAACCTGGATGGCTTTAAAACAGGATTAGACAACTTCATGAAGGATAAAATGGCTATCAGTGGCAACCAACCTTGATGGGTATTTTTTTCCTCCACCATGCAAAGCAGTGTGCTTCTGAATATCCGTTGCTGGAAACCACAGGAGGAGAGAGGGCTGTTATTCTGAGGTCCGGCTTGCAAGTTTCCCACAGGCATCTGATTAGTCACTGTGAGACCAGGACTAGGTGGCCCTAGGTGGCCTGATCCAGCAAGCTCTTCTTGTTTTATGACAAACCAGAAAAGTTCCTTCACCCAGTTGCCAGCAGCACCAAAATCTTTTCAAGATTCCACTTCAGTTTATTGTCTCCCATCCAACCTATTACTGCCTCCAGACACCCACAGTTTCCCGTAAGTACAGGAACCCCCAAAATGCTGGCAAACTGCACAGACAACCCCATACTTCAGAGTAGCTCTAAATGAGACAACAGGCCATTGCCGCCATCACTATCTACCTGTGATGCTGTGAGCTTTATTTGAAAGCATTTGGCTGAGCCTGAGAGCAAAGTAGAAACTCAGATCAGAGAAAGTTTAGAATGCATAACATCCTCTACATTGTTTCTTTCGTGTGTGTGTGTGTGTGTGTGTGCGCACGCGCTTTTTTAATCTTTCCCGACACTGTCTTCTTTTTCCATATGCACTTGTTTGTCTGCTAAGAAAACAAACACATGTAGTTAGTGGCAGTAGTCAAATGAAAGTGCAGCAACAAAGCAAAGGGCATCCAAGCAGGAGAGAGAAATGGAAATTTAAAGGAACTGTCAGCTGAACAAAGGCAAGGCAACTCTGGCCTTTCCTGGTACTTGGAACACTATCGGCATAAGCTTAAGATGCTGTCTTACTTTTACAAATTAACAAAGGGGAGTGGGAGGCTGATGCCTTCTCAGTGAGATACTTTCCAGAAGCAAAGAGGGCTAGTCATTTATTCCAGTGCCATGTTTCTTCCTGCATCTTGGCTCAAGCACATTTAAAAAGCCTGACAGTTTGTCCAAGCGGGGGTAAGTAATTAACCACAGGAAATAAAATGTTGTCTACATTCATTTTCAAAGAGGAGTAAGGTATACAAGATAGAGCACAATGCTGCTTTTCTAGGTTTGTCATATGTCAGGAAAATTCCTGACATGTCCTGGTTTTCGAATGTTAAAATGGCGTCGGGGTGTGTGATTTGTATGGCAACGTGATGGAAAAAGCAGCAGAAAGAGCTCAAAAAAGCTTCACAATTTGGGTTTGTTCCCAAAAAAAGCTGGTCCTGAGGTTCCCCGCCCCGATATAAAGATTTCTCACCAACAGTGCCCATGACCACTTGCTTCACAGGGTGTCAAGAGCTCCAAGTATCAGAGCAGGTGAACATGCAGCAGTGGTGGGAAACAAAAGCACAACCCTCTGCTCTGTTGCCTCTTCACTGTGTCAGCATAGGGTTAAGATCTGCAGAAAGTTCAGGTGGCCAATTGCCTCTGAGAGCACCAAGGTTACTTGTAGTTCCAGCCAGGCATGCATGAAGGTGTGAAATGCACTGGGCTTTTCAGAGCTACTGTGATTGAGTGAATGGCCGTGGCAGGACCACTGGAAGGTTCCTACATTTCTGGGTCATCATGCTTTGAGTGACCTTGGCCCAGCAGCAACTCTGGACCTCCCAGAAAGCTTTATATCACCAATTGATGTAAACATATCCTTAATTTACGTTTTTATTTTGAATCCTGCACGTGTCACACAGGGCCATTTCACTGATCTCTGTAGTATGAACTATTATCTTCTAGCATACCTTACAATATAAAATCCAGCATAATAATTGAGTTTACTATTAAATGAACACAGCCAAATGGCTCGATATTCCACATGCTCGCCATATATTCATCACAGTCTCACACAGAAACAAGGAAGCCTTTGAAAGAAGACTACAATAGAAGGATCATCTGTATCCAGCTTTTCCCATCCTGTCCAGTAATGGGGCTGGAACTGTTTGCGCAAGATGGTCTTTGTAGATATAAACATTCTTTAAATACCTTTCACACTATATAAGGACTGTAAATAGTTCAGGAACTCCTCAGGAATATTATCTTGAAATCATAGCCCTTACATTACCTTTCTCTTAAGGGTGATTTATTACTTGGATAGAAGTACAAAATCCATAAAACAATAGGGAGCTTGAGAGGCAAGTCGCTAAAGTACTGTTACAGATGCCTGGACGTTGCTGTCCATACTTTGTCTTTGGCAGGCGGCTTGCCGATTGGAGAGTGAACAGTGCAGCCAGCGTGACTCCATATTGACAGTATAGATCCATGTCTTGGAAAGAGCCTTAGAGTAATTTAAGGACTAGGGACTTGGAGTTGGGGCAGGGAACAAATGCAGAACAAATGTCATACACAATCGGCATGATCAAAATGCCCTGAAAAACACCATAGAAAAACACTATCAAGTAGCCTGGGTTCCTGGAACTTTGTACTGGTGGACACATGTCTTTGGAAAGCTAGGCATTAGATGTGTACAACATCATGCTAAATGCAGCTTGCCAACCATAGATGGCGATCTTCTCAGCGCTCAGTAAGCTTCTTGTTTTGAGCTTTTTCTCCTTGGGACTACAGAAACAAGAGGTCACTTGGTAAACCACACTACATGGCTAGTGGGCTGCAACAGGTTAAATGGGTCACAAGTTGTTCAGGCTTCATATATAAGAACACAATGTAGAATGATCTCATTAATCACTGGTAGGTCTTTTAAACAGAATTGATTTTCCCCTGGCACTAGACAAGGGTTCATTAGAAACAATGCACAGCAACAATTTCTACCCAATGCTCCAACATTTTGATATTTTCCACAGAACTTCTGGGAAACCAATACCCTATTCCTGATCACAACATATGTTGAAATTCACAGACTGTATTGCCTGATTAAGAGGAAAGGTAGAGGAAAGGTGAAGAGGCAAAGCAATATTTTAAAAAAACAGGAGTTGCTACATTCCCTCTCAATGGAACCTCTGTCTTTAACTGAAATGTCCTCCATGTTTTATGAGTGATTGGTTTTCTTTGAAAACTATCCCAAATTATAGAAATCATTTTGGAGAGTGGCACCTTTCCATATTTTACCTGTTTTCTCTTTCCCAGCTGGGAATGTTTTGTGATGTTTTGCAATCAATGAAACGTTGGATCCCCAGTGTGTGCACGTGACTGTGTGCACACACGATTGTCTCTGTGGATGATTCTTTGCATGTAGATTTGGGGTTTTGTGTGAGATGCAAGCATTATCTAAGATACAGAGGTAGTATCCACATACGAGCCATGTGGACACATTAGAAATATCCGTTCCCTGTTATTTGCTGTACTTTCTTGGGCTCCATGATCACTGCAGATGGTGACAGCAGTCACGAAATTAAAAGATGCCTGCTTATTGGGAGAAAAGCGATGACAAACCTAGACAACTTCTTAAAAAGCAGAGACATCACCTTGCCAACAAGGTCCGTATAGTTAAAGCTATGGTTTTCACAGTAGTGATGTAGGGAAGTGAGAGCTGGACCATAAAGAAGGCTGACTGCCGAAGAATTGATGCTTTTGAATTATGGTGCTGGAGGAGACTCTTGAGAGTCCCATGGACTGCAAGAAGATCAAACCTCTCCATTCTTAAGTAAATCAGCCCTGAGTGCTCACTGGAAGGACAGATCGTGAAGCTGAGGCTCCAGTTACTTTGGCCACCTCATGAGAAGAGAAGACTCCCTGGAAAAGACCCTGATGTTGGGAAAGATGGAGGGCACAAGGAGAAAAGGACGACAGAGGATAAGATGGTTGGACAGTGTTCTCGAAGCTACGAACATGAGTTTGACCAAATTGCGGGAGGCAGTGGAAGACAGGAGTGCCTGGCGTGCTCTGGTCCATGGGGTCACGAAGAGTCGGACACGACTAAACAACAACATAATCCCAGTAGGTATGATCAAATCATGATGCTGAAATAGGTGCAGCATCATGCATGCCTGACCTACATTGAAGAAAATGTGACTCACTCTCCACGTACTTATATCAGTATTCATAGTATAAGGATCCCATTTGCATGGCTATTAAAATCAAAGTTTTCAATGGAGAAAACGCATTGTGTATTTGGTCTGGTTCTTTAGTTGCAGCTTCCACAGTTTGCAGTAGAAGTTGATGGGCAAAATGGAGAAAAGCAACAAAAGAAATCTGGGGCCAGCAAAACTGCAAAAACACCTGGTTCAGAAACAAAGGAGCATCCACTTCAAAGGACATGCGAGTGAATGCTTGTGTTGCTATAAATGTCTCCCATTGCTCATTCTTCACAACTGTTTAGAATTTTTGTTTAGAGCCAGTTCTCCCATCACACTCAATCGCAATTTCCAAACAATGGACTTTTGTGATGACTTCAGTTTGAGAAGGAGAAAGCTAATTGGACCTTGTGAACAAATCACAAAATTAGTTTCCAGGATTTGCAAAGAAGACATTTCCTGTTTAAGTATTCTCTGATCCAGTTCTTGTGCTCCCTTCATCATTCTTCTGTGAAATAATGCAATGATTGGCAGTGCATGAAGATTTAGATCACCTCCACACCCAAATGACTTTATAAGCTGAAAGGACACATCTAATTTATTTAAATTCAGTCCAGTGCACTTGAGCTAGAGCAGCAGTGTCACAGACTGGGCGGAATTAGAACAAAAAAATAAAAAATAAATAAAACGGCTCATCTGGGCCAAGGCTTGAGATTCAGATTCGAAATGTGCTGTGTTTCTCAAATCAAATGGACTTCTCTATTTCAATCCCTAGCGTCTCCAGGCAGGAATGGGAAATGTTCTCGCCTGAAATTCTAGAGATAAATAAGAACATCTGAAGAGCCTGTTGGGTCAGGCCTTTAGTCCATCTAGTCCAGCATCTTCATTGTGGTTAACATGATGTAGACCAAGAGTAGCCAACAAGGTGCCTCCAAATACTGTGGGCCAGGTGCGGGGAAGCTTTGGCCCTTCATATGAGCTGAACTACAACTTCCATCAGACCCACAAAGCATGGGCAACACCAAGAATTGTGTGAGTTTTAGTTCAGCAACATCTGAAAGGTGAAAGCTTCTCAAATGTGGACTATGTATTTCACCTTTCCTGATCCTTGGCAATGTTGGTGGGGATAATGAGAGTCCACAACATCTGGAAGGCACCATGTGGGTTAACCCTGCCATAAACAATACTGAGCTAGTTGCACCAACTGCCTGGCTCAGTTTAGGTACAATGCAAATTGCTGTGTTCCTAAAAGAAATGAACAAAAATGTACACAACCCAGTAGCCCTGAGTTCTCTGGCTGATGGATGGGGCCAAAATGTGCTTCCCTGTGGTAGAATACAAGCACGTGCTGGTTCTTAAGAACTAATGCCAAAGCACAATTAAAAGCGAAGGAGATTAAAATGCAATTGAGTGCTTTAATTAATTAAATGGGTGGATTAATTAAATTAATTAAAATGTTTCAATTAATTAAATGGGTGAATTAATCAAGATTAAATTTTTTTTGCCTATTGCCCAAGAGATAGGGAAAGTGATGCTGGGCACACTTCTCTGGGGACATCATATCATAGCAAATTCAGGGCACTTCTCCAGGCCCTCATGCCTTTGGGTCAGCAGTGGGAAACTTCTGGCCCAAGTTAGACTTACCAGGGATACCAACTGAGCCCACAAGGCTGTTTTCCCCTCACCATGCCTAGCATGTAGGACAAATGAGGCCCATGAAGGGTGGGCTAGATTTGCTTTAGGTGATTTTGATTATCAGGCAGTGTGGAGAGAGCAGGCTGGTCCATAGGCCAGATTCAACTAAGTATAGCTGTCAACGTTTTCCTTTTTTAAAAGGGAAATTCCCTTATTCCAAATAGGATTCCTTGCAAGAAAAGGGAAAAGTTGACAGCTATGCAACTAAGGCCAGGCACATAGGCTCTTCTGCTCCTGTCCAGTCTTCCGCTTTGGGCACTTATATCATAGGCTGGCCTCCATAGTATCTCCAGTGCGATCACTCACAAATGTATGTAGCATCTCCAGATCATGCCTGATTGAACGGTAGGAGAAATTTTGGCTGTTTGGAACAACAACAACAACAACAACAACAACAACAACAACAACAACAACAACAACAACAATTTATTATTTATACCCCGCCCATCTGGCTGAGTTTCCCCAGCCACTCTGGGTGGCTTCCAATCAAGTGTTAAAAACAATACAGCATTAAATATTAAAAACTTCCCTAAACAGGGCTGCCTTCAGATGTCTTTTAAAAAGAAGATAGCTGCTTATTTCCTTCACATCTGAAGGGAGGGCGTTCCACAGGGCGGGCGCCACTACCGAGAAAGCCCTCTGCCTGGTTCCCTGTAACCTCACTTCTCGCAATGAGGGAACTCCCAGAAGACCCTCAGTGCTGGATCTCAGTGTCTGGGCTGAACGATGGGAATGGAGACGCTCCTTCAGGTATACAGGACCGAGGCCATTTAGGGCTTTAAAGGTCAGCACCAACACTTTGAATTGTGCTCGGAAACGTACTGGGAGGAAGGAAGAACCATAAGGAAGAACAGTCAGGAAAGGATGCTTTAAAACGAAAATCCATATATGTTTCCCATTGTCTCAGCTTGCCTAGTTAAGTATTGGCTCACATATGACCCAAGAATACTTCAGGGGCACTCATGTAATTCTGTCCTGTAGTACATTTTACCATCTTCCAATGGTGCTGCGATGTAAGATTAAATGCATGTGCAAGTGGCAAAGGTCAGCAAAACATTTGGGGTAAATTTTATTTATGGATTTACTTCATGCTTAAGATATCTAGCCCACTCTATCCCTAGAGCTAAGGGCGTGTTACAATTTAGACACATTGTGATTTTTTAATTTTCCTGCTTAAAAAAAATCTTTCCAGCTGTTTTCCATCTGCCCAAATGTTCCCCTTCACTGAAGCTATTTAGAAACCACTTCTGCCTGGAAACATGTGTTAGCAACTCTCCTATTCTTTGAGAGATGCATGTGTAGGATTACATATGCAATCAACACCCTTGGTTTATCAGTATGCTAGCTTTACGGGCATCAAAAAGTATTTGCATCTGCTCTTGACCATTAAATTAATTTGAAGATCTGCACTATTTGTTCATGTCTGCTTTTTTTTTTACCTCACAAAATAGATCTATCTTCACATTCCCCTAAAAATGTTCCTTTCAGCAATTTCACCTTTTATTAGTAAGCACTTCAAGTCACAAAATCCTTTATTCCTTGCCTTTTCAGTCAGTTATATTTAGATTTTTGTTGGATTAGTTGTGAAAGCAAACCTGTGAGGTCAAAGCCAGAGGGAATCAATTTGAACTTAAAACCTTGAAATATTTCTACTTCTTTTAAATCATCAAAAGTGTGTAAACTTGGGTAGCCTAATGCTGGTCAGAGAGATTGATTCTAATTTGCCTTGAAAACTGAAATGATTATTTACCTAAAAGAGTGTCAAATAAATTACTGCAATTTGCCTTATTCATCAGGCAAGAGAATATTTTGTGCTCTAATTTAACAATATGAGGAACAAGATGTGCAAGTGCAAAAATATCTTCCAATTCTTACTTAACTGTAAGTACAGATAGGTGAATCTGTCCATTTCAGTTTCTTTTGGATTATCATTATTCCATTCTTCAGTTGTCCATATTTCCACATCAGTTTAAGATTTTTCTTTTTAAAAAGTCCTTATGAAAATTCATCAGCATTTTAGTGTGAATTACTTCCAATCTATACATTTTAAATGCAATTTTGCATAATACACACATCTTTGCAAAGCCATTCCACCTAATTCCCTCACATTTTGGTGTGTTATTTTCACCAATTTTTATACACACTGTACTTTAGTACATGCATTCTTGTACACATTGCTTGGCTGGCAAAATACAGGTTCAGAAAATTGCAAAATTCACATCTGGCTGTGTTTCTATTCACGTATTGTTTTGGAAAGTACAGGTGAGATAGGTTTACTTTCAACTGTGAACTGAGTCAACTTGCTCTCCCACTCCTTGCTGTGAGAAATGGATCCAGAATTCCAGCACTCCAGCCTAACATCTCTTGGTGTAATGTGGAAAATGAACGGTACTCTGACAACTCCAAAGCCACTTTTAAAAACCAGTTCAGCTGACAAATACATGAAATCAGATAGTGCTTTGTGCATTTAGTACAGGCAGAAGTGTGAGTCCCCTTTTGTAATCGTCCTGCCAATTATCTTCTAAAGTCTAATGGTTTTATTGGTGTTAAGCAGAGGTATCTGTTTTCCTGAGCTCAGTCGCTTTCCCGTTCCTAATCAGGATCAGTTACATTGGAGTGGAAAAGACATTTTAAAAATTAAGACAGAACGTAAAAGGATTTGCTCCTGAGATTATTTGCTGATATATGCTACAGATGGCAGATTCATTTTTTGTGAAAAATAAGGGCTGGGCAGGGAATCCTAAGCAGATGTGCTGGTGAAGAATGGACAAGATTTATTGGAGCCTGAGTTTTTCGAAGGGAGTACTATAGTTTTTGTCTGCATTAATTGATCATTGGGTCTTAAAAACCTCTGGGTGACAAAACAACAACAACAACAAACCAGTCATCAGAGAAAGCAAGCTATGCAGTGCAACCCCACCCCACCCCAGAAGACTATTGTGATGAATTAGAAAGCAGAGTGAAGTAAGATTTTTTAAAAAGAAGCCATCAGCTTTTTAGTGCATATTTATTCTAATATGCACATTTTTGCAAAGCAATTTGCCCTAGCTGAATGCATTTTTCTGCAGACTTTACCCTAGTATATGCATTTTTGTAACTGGTTGGAGAACTGCATTGCAAAATTTGGGGGGGGGGGAATGAATTTCAAAGGACGGCTGTTTCCTTTTGTGTACTGTTCCAGAAAGTGTGAAGTAAGTAGTTTTCACCTTTAAATGTGAACTGAATTGAATTTCTGCCCCATCTCTACATGTGAATAAGCCTTAAGTCAGAAAAGACAAAGAAGCTCAGGGTCAGAGTCTTCCATATGACTTCCAGAAAGATTCTGGACAATTGAAACTTGGAAGTAAAGTGCCCTGTCTGCTTTCCTCCCAACCTAATTACTGAAAGAACATAGGCTGCTTTAATGCACTTTGAAATGAAAGTCCATTCTTCACAATAAGCTAACAAATGGGATTTGACAAAAGTCAAGGGGTTTCAGCTGCTGCTTTCACTATCCACAGTAAATCAGTAAGTATGGAGTTGATTAGTATCAAAAGTTAGGCTAAGGAACTTTAAAATTGGTTTTATATTTTGTGGGTGCCTTTCAAAATAATTTAACTCCAAGTCTGAACTAGTTTTTACAAGTTGTATAGCTTAGCTGTGTTATACTGGCCTTTTAATGCAAGGGTAATGTTTTTGAGGTTTCATCTCCCTGCACACCAGAAATCAATTACCCTGCAATAGGATAACATTACCAGCAACAAATGCAATACAGTTATTCCTGGGCTCTTTCGGCAGAGTCGGGTTTGGCACGTTAATTTAAGCTAAGGAATGAATACAAGCATTTCATCTATCTTTGGACCAATGTTGTGCTAAATGCCCATTTTAAACCATGGTTTAGCCATGGAACCTTAGAACACTTCTCTTTTGTAGTACAAAATGAAGTCATAATCCCTCTATTCATCATCAGTGAGTGGTGAGCAGAAGGAAATGTTCATATATTCCTTACACATTTCCTAGCAAAACCTTAACATTTGTTTTGTGTGGGCACCTGTGTAGCATCTTATTTGTTTATTAATTCTAGACAAAGAAATTAAAGGCAAGTAAGGTGACATTTCAGTTCAAAGGAGGAACAGGGAAGTGGGAAGAAGGAAGGAAAACAAATCACTTGAAGGTTACCAGTCTACCTAACATTAGATTGTACCTGAAGCTAAATCCATCTAAAAAAATTAGACATGACTGATTTGGCAATGCTATGACACATTCATAGGTATAATTTCAAGGGCAAAGGAAAGTTACTGTGACCAATGCCCTGCTGCACATAACTGGCGAAGCTGGAAAAGAGGACCATGTCTGAACACTGTGCTAAACCATAGTATAGTGTTACATGAACAAGCCTGAGACTTGTGTGCTCAACCCCTCTTCTACACTGGCATGGGAGGAGGCTGGAAAAATCTACTTCCATTTTCAACTAATCATAGCTTGTTCTCTCTCTTGTTTCAAATCAGGGCAAAATGTGATTATTAAACAATGGATTGTCAAATATCAAAACATGATTTCTGATCCTGCCTTGTTCAGAGAAACCATAGTTAAAACTAACCACAGTTTCTAGGTTGGACATAATGTCAAAACTTTAGCTGAAAACAGAAGTTTCTTTCTCAATCTCTATGGGAAGAGGTAAGTAAATGGAGGGAGCAGACTTGTGTACATATTGCTACAATATGGTTTACTGTTCCATCCACACCAGGCCATTGCATTCTAAGAATATGTCAAAAAAGACACCATTGCCATAGGCCTCTGAGAATCTCTAGCCTTTCTGTTACTTGTCATAGGCCCCATCTACTCTATACCTTAAAAACCATATTATACCTTTTTAAACCGTCTTGAGTTCCTGCAAAGAATCCTAGGAAGTATAGTTTGTTGAGGGGTGCTGAGAGCTGTTAGGATACCCCCTATTTCCCACAGAGAGCTGTAATTACCAAAATTCCCTGGAAAGAAAGATTGGGTGTCAAGGCACTCAGAATCGTGGCTCTGTGAGGGGAATAGAGCCTCCTTACAACTCTGCGTGCCCTCAACAAACTATATTTCCCAGAATTCTTTGGGGGAAGCCATAACTATTTAAAGTGGTGTAATACTGCTTTAAATATACAATGCAGATGGGGTCCTAGTGAAGGGCAAGGCCACAGGTATTCCAAGCCTACACAACTGTTTCCTGACTTCCTATATTGTATCCATAGAAAACACTAGTGAAAGAAGAAAGATGGCATCTTTGAACCATTATAAAACCTAGAAGTTATACATTTGAGTGTAGTTCAAATTCCAGCCACAGTCCTATGGCCTGGTTGCTTGGCATGAGCTGAGTTAGTAGAGTAGAGCAGCAATGCGTGGACACCCAGAAGAGCTATGAAGACAGAAAGTGGCTGTTCTGGGAACTGTGTTGATGAGAGAGATGAGAACGGTGATTTTGGGTTTCTGTGGTACCTTGGGAACCAAAGCTATATGGGAGCTGAGAAAGAGAAAGGGCAAAGGTATCATTCTTGCCATTCACCACAGGAAGCTACTGTTTTCACTTCTGCAATAAAAAGTTCAAAAGCTAAATGTTATTACAATAAAATAGTCCATGACTAAAACTGTCAGGCACACTTCCAAAATACAGCAATAATATGAACATTAACCAAATTACTTCTAGGGAGAATTTTTTCTGCAAGCTGAGCCTTTTTAACCCCCAGCAATTACATTTTTTTATTGTAAATATCACGCTACTCAACTAATCTAACGATGAAGCCCTGGAAATGATATTGCACAATATCTCAACACCTCTGCCAAATAAAATATGAGAGTGAATGTTTCATCCCTTGCTGATTAAACCTGTCTTTATTGCCAGAACTTTATATCTCCCCTTAAGCCATTCCTTTGAAATTTGATCCCCCAACCAGTTCAAATCTTATATGCTGAATATGGCTGCCGGCCCAAGGCTGAGGACCATGGAGATTATGGGATGCCATTTATTTCAATTGGAAAGCATTACTCTCTGCACTTCTCGAGAGATGGCTCTGCATCGCTGGAAGCTTTTGTCTTTCTACAGCCCACTTAACTGTGTCTAATTGCCTGTTGTATGATTTAAGTATTTCTGCAAGGCAGAAATCAGGAGGCTTCAAGATCTTAAAAGGATGTGGAACTAAGAGCTGCCTGGATTTGAACTAGGGTCATTTGTAATCGCTGGGGATCACCCACAGAAGCATGCTTTTCTAAATCAGACTCTTCTTTCAAGGGACATCCTCCATTATAAAATTGGGGGGGGGGGAGAAGGCGTTGGTCACTATGAAGTTAACATTCAGTAGTTTGCAAATATTTCCCCTCACACATGAAAAAAGGAAAACCTGTTGTATTTACAGTGGTGCCTCGCAAGACGAAATTAATTCGTTCCGCAAGTTTTTTCTTCTTGCGAGTTTTTCGTCTTGCGAAGCACGGTTCCCCATAGGAATGCATTGAAAATCAATCAATGCGTTCCTATGGAGACCGTCCGGGGACAGAGGGGAAGCGCCGCGGGCCTTCCCCTCTGTCCCCGGACCTGTTTTAAAGCAAGGGAAGGGGCAGCGGGGAGAATCGCTTCTCCCCGTTGCCGCCCCTTGGTTCAAAAGGGGTCCGGGGAAGAAGAAGAAGAAGAGAAGAGTTTGGATTTGATATCCCACCTTTCACTCCCCTTCAGGAGTCTCAAAGCGGCTAACATTCTCTTTTCCCTTCCTCCCCCACAACAAACACTCTGTGAGGTGAGTGGGGCTGAGAGACTTCACAGAAGTGTGACTGGCCCAAGGTCACCCAGCAGCTGCATGTGGAGGAGCGGAGACACGAACCCGGTTTCCCAGATTACGTGACTACCGCTCTTAACCACTACACCACACTGGCGCGCACCTTCCCCTCTGTCCCCGGAGATTGCGGGGCTGGCAACGGGGAGAAGCGATCTTCTCCCCGCCGCCCCTTGCTTCAAAAGAGGTCTGGGGTGCGGGGGCAAGCTTCGTTTTGTGAAGCAAGCCCATAGGGAAATTCGTCTTGCGAAGCAACTCAAAAACGAAAAAACCTTTCGTCTTGCGAGTTTTTTGTCTCGCAAGGCGTTCATCTTGCGGGGCACCACTGTAATTAGGACATGAGATCTAAGTTTGCAGGTGCTGGTGCCACTACCACTAAGGATCTCTGGTGCTACTGCTGTTGCTATGAACCTTAATAGGAGAAATCAAATACAACTAGCCAATATGCAACCTGTCTGCCATTTGATGGATTCATACATCACATTGAGTCATTTGTATGTGGCCACATGTTGAGATGTCCTGAAAGTAAGAAGTTTCCATGGATTTCAGAGCCTGGACTCCCAACTCTACTAGCTAACACTGAAACAGAATTGCATAGGAATGGTCTTGGGGAGAATATTTTGATTATATGTACAGTATTCATCTGGCGTGCCATGAACAGTAATCTGAAACTGCTGGGCCTATATGTCAGTTGATCTTCATGTTAACATTTGGTACAATTTGTTTATGCACTTTTTTTCATTGTTAGTTCCTGGGAGAACCTTTGGGTGACAAGGAACTAGTAAGTTTAATAAACACACAAACATACATATCTACCCTGGGTTGTAGTCAACTAAGCTTTATTCAGAGTAGACCCATAGTAATTAATGAACATGACTACCTTAGGTCCATTAAATTAAGTGACTGCACTTTGAATAGCAGTTAGTCAAATGCAACCTCCTGTGATTAACATATCACACTGAATCACTTCTGTCTGGTCATTTGTTGGCTCACCAGGAAATATTGAGGTTCTATACCGGTAAAGCTGCCTCCCTCCACTCTCTCTCCAGATGTTTTTGGACTGAAAGTCCTATCATCCCTGATCATTGGCCATGTTGTCTAGCCCTGATGGGAGCTGGAGTCTACCAATACAGTGGTACCTCAGGTTATGAACTTAATTCGTTCCGGAAGTCCATTCTTGACCCGAAACCGTTCTTAACCTGAGGCGCGCTTTTGCTAATGGGGCCGCCCACTGCTGCTGCCGCACAATTTTTGTTCTCATCCTGGGGCAAATTTCTCAACTCAAGGTACTACTTCTGGGTTAGCAGAGTTTGTAACCCAAAGTGTTTTTAACCCAAAGTGTTTGTAACCCGAGGTACCACTGTATCTGGAGGGCACAGGTCTCACATTCCTGCCCTAAAGGAACTAGCATTTTTTAAAAAAGCAAACAAACAGGAACCTAAATTGCCAGCTCAATATATGCATCCAGACCTCCAGTTCAGATGTTAGGAGCCACCAAAGAAGCTTTTGACTACTGCAAAGCTCATCATTGCAGCTGGTTTGTCCACTTCCCAGTATTTCCAAACTGCTGTGACTAGGTGTGGTTAGCTTAGACTAAACCACATTGTCATAGGGCAGGTGATGATGTACACCTTTTCAGTGAAAGACGACGGCAGGGTTTTAAGCATTTATGGTTTGGTTCTGCCTTGCCTAAGTCCATTCTTAGGAACAACACACCACTGATGTCGCAACTTTTCAGACCTCCACGGCATCTCTTTGTCTGTGCCTAAACCAAAGTATGGGAAGAGATCGGAATATCAGTAGGCTAATAGATCAGCTTTATGGGTTAAAACAAGAGCTAAGAACCCCTTGGTACTCTCCCTAGACAACACCCCCTCACCAGGTCACTTTTCTCATTTACCCTGCTCTACACCCAACCAAAATTGCTTTTGTCTGACTGGAATGCATGAAGACACGTGGAAACTTCAGACTTTTGCATAGCTTCAGCATAGCCAACTGTACAAGGTTAGGGTCACACCTGTTGCTCCACCCTCTTTGCCTCTGGCCCCGCCCACTACTGGCAGGCAGCTCCTGGAAGATGGGCCATGAGGAAATAATTGCTTTTTGGCAGAAAAAGGTTCCTCATCCCTGGCTTTAAAAAAATGTTTTGGGACGACAGTTCCCTTCACCCCTGACCACTGGTCCTGTTAGCTAGGGATGATGGGAGTTGTAGTCCCAAAACATCTGGAGGGCTGAGTTTGGGGATGCCTGATGTGGGTAAGCTATGAAGAAATGTGCTGGGTTTTCAAAGATAAGCATGTGATGATGGTGGTGATTTCATTAATGAATTGCTTCCCATGAGGCATCCCAAAGCAATTCACAATACCAAAAGGTATGCACAGAACAATTGCAGACTTCTTATTATCAAATATTTCTTAATTTACATACTGCTTATGGGGTGTTAGGGTTGTTGGTGTAGAGGTAGCACCTCTGGTCGTGGCCACGTCATGATCCTTCTGAGATAGTTTGCCCATCCCTGCAATCAGCTTTCACCTGTGGCTTCCAGAAGCTGTCAGCATGTGATAGTGGCCACACCCTGGGAAATGGCTTTGACCAGGTAAGGGTAGCCAATGGATCTCAAACCCTTGGTGAGTTAGAGACTTCCCTTACATGTGAAGACAGACTGAATGGAAGGAAGATTGAGTGGATGAGACCAATAGTGACGCCAATGATCAAGACAGTTTCTACGGATGCTGTAGAGGGAAGTGAGGGGCAGATGGGGCCCATCAGCCTGAGAATATAGCCCATCTAGGAGAAGGAAAACTTTCAGAGATGTACTGCAAGGCAGGATGTATTTGGAAGAAGAAAAGGCTAAGCAGTAAACCCTACACAAATCTAGAATGCAGTCCCAAAGATGGTTGGATGGCACATTGCACACCTTCTTCTGGCAACTCCTGCAACCAAGCTGATGCCAAACGTATTGTGATGGGGGGGGGGGAGATGTGCATCCCAGTTTCTGGCATCAGCATGTTGGAGGGTATGTAATGGTAGCATCTGCCTAGCTATTGCACTATAAAGAGAAGCCCCAAGGTAGGCAAATTTTCAGCCACTGCACCTTCCTTTTGTTCACTGCATTTGGGCTCTGCCTCTGTATTAGAGGTGGATTTAGGGGCGTGAAATCAGTTTAGTTGCATGGGGCATGGAGTCTGGGGGGGGGGCACCGCAACTACGATGTCGAATGGAATCTGAGACGCAGGGGCTCTGAATTTTGGCATTGCATAGGGTGCCACTGAAATTTGAGACCCCAAGGTCTGCTACTGTCTATGTACACATGGAGAGCAGGACCCAGAGGCCTTGGGGCTAAGAAAGGTGATACCCCCACCTGATCCCTCTGCTGCCCACCGTCGGTGCCTATCAACATAAGCTCCAAGCAGTGCTGGATTTATGTATAAGCTAAACAAGCTGTAGCTTAGAGCCCCACTCTCTTGGGCCTCCCCCAAAAAAATTAAAGGGAAAAAACCTGGATGCACATTTCCAAAATATAAGATAAAAAACAAATAAAATAAAACCTACATACAGCAACGGTGTTTTGTGTTGTGCAGGCTCCTATTTGTTATGTGCAAATGGCTTTAGATACCTATTGGGTCCATAAATTACCACATAGCATATATTCAACACAAAAAACAGCGACAATTTGTTGTTGACAAAGGACAGCTGGACATATAAAGGGCCCCATTACATTCAGTAGCTTAGGGCCCCATCAAACCTAAATCTGGCCCTGGCTCCAAGGGTATTTCCCAGAGAACCCATGGCCCTATCAAACCTAGCATCCATCTTGTGCGAATAAGAAACCCAAGAGAGCATGGGTGCAGCCACTGTTTGAAAATATTTGTTTTCCTCATCTTGAGGCCTCAGGTATGTTTGACTTTTGGCACTAAAGGAGCAATCCGTTTACCCAGGAGCAAACCGTTATGCTGGATAAACAGCGTAATGGAGTCAAATCTTAAGAAGTGGTTACATTTCATCACTCTCTATGTGGCTTGGGCAAATTCTTCTTTAATTAGTATCATTAGCTCGTCGTGTCACTCAAAGAATCGTGTTGACATATTTTCTCCAAACTGAATCAATGATGGCTTGTAAATCCATTTATGGTGAAGGAAAACAAAAACAAACATGTAATGTTCAGTCGCAAGCCGAGAGTGCAAGTGAAAGTGAAGATGGCAGGGCATTCATGAGGACAGTGTGTACATTGCATTTGTATAAGCTCTGGTTGTATTTACGCAAGCACCATTTGTGCTAACAGAGCAGCTACTGATGTGCCATATGTTCTTTGTGTGCCTAGCTTTTAAGCAAGCAAATGCTCCTTGGAAGTAGAAACAGCAATGTTTACACATAATACTTTGACATGCATATTTTACGTGCACGCTTGAAAATATGGTCCAGAGTAATATCTCCCACATGCTTGGTGTACAAAAATAAGCAAAGTAGAATTGGCTCAAAGTCTACCCTGATGTGATTAGGAGTACATCATTAGCTACGGCTGTGGTGCTTCATTAAATGAGTGGATATTCAGCAGTGTTGTCAGATTTTCCCCAGTCTAAGGAAGGGAGACATTAGCAACCAGGAAGACTTTCGCTGATTTAATGTGTAAGGAAAGAACTCAGACTCATTGACTTAATTGTTCTTTCTCTTTCTTAATAGGACGAACAAAAGAATCATTTGTATGTTTTATTGACAGCTAAAGCATCATGTTTGTATTGGATTCCAGACTCATACTCTGCAGGGGAGCATGGGAGTCGATGTGATGGGAGATTTCAGTTACCTCAGCAGTGTTCATTATCAGCAAGGCTTTGGGAAGATCTAGCAATAGAACAAGGAAGAGCCATACTGGTATAACAATACAGGAGGTATGCCAATTAAAATGCAGGAAGTCTTGGTGCATCTAATATATTACACCAGTTTTCACTCATCAACCACCATCTGTTACACCTGACTGAAGGCATCATGGTGACTACTCTGGCTGTCCTGTCATCAATAGTAAAAGATAGAATTTGCTGGGAGGATAAATGTGAAGCATCTTTTTCTGTGATGTAGTGGAGAAGTCTTTCTTTATGACTCTACCTACACATCCTTCTGTCCTTCAAATTCACTTGCCTCAATATTTCAGGTACCAGTATCCCCCCCCCCCATTTATATCTGATTACATCTGATCTTATAATCTTGCTGCCCAAGAAACAACCCCACAAAGACCTTATATGCAGCACTGTTAGTTTGCCCTCAAATAAGTCTTGCAGCTCTTGAACATTTGTTTGGGAATACACTGTACGTGAGCTCTCCGTAGGAAGCCCGGGGTGTTTGTTGCTGCTGAAGTTTCTTCTGTATGAGTAAGGTTAGAATGGACCACCTTGATAAATAGAGAAATCCTAGAAAATTGGGGAAAGATTGGCTGGTGGCATATTCTTGTCAGTGGTTGCCAAACTTAAGGGGTTGAAGTTCCCCCTGATATTTCAGCTGTGTCAAAGTTGCTTAGAGAGGAGAGAATCTTCATCTCAGGATGAAGCCGTGCTGTTTTTCCACAAATGCATTTGGACATCGCCAAGTGACTAAGGGACAGTTAGTGTCCTTCCCTCAACTCACTGCTGTTGCTAGTGAATTTGGTGAAATGCTGCCGCAAGAGATCTGGGACTGGTGTTTTGAAGTACAAGACTGGATATTTATAGCAGCAACAGGCTGATGAAAACAGTCCACTTTCCATAAATTCATTCCTTTGTTTGAGCCCATTTAAACAGTGTTTGTCTTGGGTGATGGCATTAAACACACTTTGGTTCCTGATGTGTTAACACAAGTGAATAAATCACAAGTTTGGCATGAGCTGAGAAAGATTCAACAGCCTCAGGCAACATCAAATGTTTTCAACCCACAATGTATGCTGATTCAGCCACTTATAAATTATTAGCAGGGATAGTGTAACCAAGGAGGAGAGGCTAGCTGAGTAAGCAGGTAGCTGGTGGCCAAAGTTGAAGATACAAAGGAGGTCCATTATAGCTTGGGAGACAAGTCAGGAAAGGTGATGAGTGGTCATCAAGCCATGCATCTTCATGATCCAGAGAGAGGGTTGCTATTTTTTATTTACAAAAATACTGGCTCCCTGAGGGGGTCAGGTGTGGCACCAAATCAGATTCAGCAGACTGGGCATTAGGGTCAGAGCCTGGAGGAATCTGGTGGGTCGGGAACAGAGATGGGACAGTGAGAGAGAATGTGGCCAGGTATGGATTTTGGTGGATCAGATTCCAGTCCTTGGTCATTTGACATAAATATAGTTTTACTGATCAGTCTAGGGCTGGCCAACACAATGGACTCCCAGATCTTGCTAGACTCCAACTCCCGTCAGTTGCAGCTAGCATGGTGAATGGTCAGGGATGATAGGAGTTGTAGTCCAACAACATCTGGAAACTACCATGTTGACTACACCTGGGTCAGAGCGTAAGATGTTGGATAACAGCCTCATTCAAAAGAGGCTCTTCCATTTTTACATTTTACCCAAAGCCCTCAAAGCCCTTTACTGGCTTTCTTCATCCTTTCCACGTCTAGCTATACCATGTTCAAGCAATATCACCCCCACCGCCAAGCACATTAGCACAGTTGCATAACACTTTATTTTAGCACTGCATTCTGGCCCCCACCCCCTGGGAAATGTTTATTATAAAATTCATACCATGTGAGATCAGCTCAATATGTTTCCAATAGGGTTTGGCAAAACATGTGTCGGAGAAACTAGATAAGGTAGTACTGAAAATCAAGGACAGATTGTTGGGTAATGAACACCACAACTTCTATTCTTGCTGAATAATGGACTCCATAATACCAGTAATAACTTTGCTTTTAAAAGCTATGGTGGTTTAGTTATGGGAGACGCATGCAGCAACAAAAACCCAGTTGGTGGTCTTAGCTTTTAACAGACTGTTGCTTTAACAAAGTCAAATAGTACAAATTCTGGTGATTTATCATTGGGCTAGATTTCACATGCTAGGCAAAGTGCCACAAAGTTGGGGTCAAAGCTATGGAATCGGCACTAAACATATATTTCTTTTCAATCAGCATTTTTTTCCTAATCAGCAACTGACAGCAACTGACACACTATCTTTTAGACTTATTGCAGGCCATACTCCTAATTATTTATTACAAACCAGTAGACAATAAGAAACAGACAACATAACTTTTCCACTAAGCATGGTTTGAAGGGAGAGAAGAGACTATGCATAACTGCCCCTGCCCCTTGAAAATACATTCCATGGATTTAATCAGAATATGCCTATATGAGGCTGCCAGTCTTTTTAGACCTATGGGCACATTTGCACACCAAAGCAACTGTTATGGGCACAAGCACACACCATAGCCTTTTCCACCAATTTATTTTCATTGGAGGCTGGTGGAAGGAATAATTCATTCTTAAAAAAAACATAATATCATCCTCCATAGAAGCTGAGAACATGTTGCATGCTGTGCCCCACTGGTATTCAACGTGAGCTCTCCTCTTTCATTTTAAAAGTTTAGCAGCTCTTTCAGGATAAATTTAAAAGCATTCTGGTTTACACAACCACACACTGGATTGCTGAGAGACACTGTTCTTGGCAACACTGAGAAACTGGTTTTTGATTGCGTACACACACACACACACACACACACACACACATTATTTATTGTTGGTGTGTCTGTTGCCCTGGATAGGATATAAATAGAATGGATGAATGTGCTGATTGTAATGTGTGATGAACATGCTACATAAAACTAACCCCAGAAGCCATCAGCTCCTAACCATACACCCATTACTGTGGTAAAGGTGATCCATGAGACAATCTGGGTGTGTAAACCTGACTTCTGTGATCTTTCTCCATTTTTGAAAGAGGATGGAATCAAGTGAACTGTGGTAGCAGAAGACATGTGTGTCCAGAATTGGACGCATATCTGAACTAGACTTTCTTTGCTTGGGAATCTCTTATTGCTGCTTCTCTTTTATTGATATTTACTAACATAGAAGAAGCAAATGCAAACATAACTAGGAGAGCATCAAAGGAATTTGCAAGATTAGTTATAATAGAGATGCACCGTGAAAGAAGCTATAGCAGAAACATTGTGATTAAAACTTGCCAAAAAGGAAAGGGGGGGGGGATCAGAATAATTATATGAAATGGGCCAAGTGAGGAGAAAATGTCTGTGATGCAGAAAGAACATATCAGACTCCAGCGTTAGATTTGAACCATGAATGAAATAAACATAATAATATATCAACAGAATTTCATGACACAAGGTTGCTGACATGAAAATGATAAAGGTTAATCTTTATATTTAACTGCCAGAGACCTTTTTTTTTTACCTCAAAATTTTGACATCTGTGAGCATTTAAACATAGATGAGTTACAATCTGCACTGAATGCAAGATTAATTCCTATTGTTGCAGATGCTGAATGGCCATCTATTTGTTAAGAAGATGGATTGCAAAGATTCCAGGTTGAGCAGTTGATGATGAATGAAAGCTAATGACAAGGAAATGTTCTCCTGATGGCTGGCTGTGAACCTTTCTCCAGCTCTGAGATCTAGGACATCTGAGTTCAGAAAGGTGACACCCTCCAGCTACTGAAAGGGGGTGGGGTGGTTAAACTGGTTTGATACAATTTGGTATTTATTAAAAAAGAATCATATACTAGCAGAATTGGCTGGCAAAATACCTTATGGTGCAGGGAGGGCTTCTCTGGAATGTGGTGAAGGAATGACAACAGGTTGACTCCTTGCTTTAGGAGTGCCTATTTCCTTCCAAAGTGCTCAACTTGCTTATATGAAAGCAGGTAAGTGAAGCAAATATTATATAGATATCATAGGTCTACAGGACTCTCTCACCCAAAGCCATTTAAATGCCCCTGGAATTCCTAATGCGAAGAGCAAGTAACAGTGTTATTGTCGTTTCATTTTGACATACTTTGGAAGCTCCCCTCGCCATCCCAGTTCATTCATTTATTCATGCTACGAAAACCTGAAAAGCTTTTGAAAATCAACGTGGAATAACAGAATCATGGAACTGTAGAGTTGGAAGGGGCCTTGAGGATCATCATGTGACTAGTCCAAACCCCTGCAATGCAGGAATATGCAGCTGTCCCAGAAGGGGATCAAACCTACAACCTTAGTGTTATCAGCACCAGGCTCTAAGCAACTAAGAGCATTTGGACCTGATTTCTCCTCTGCACAAATAAAATGAGCAAGAATGTTAACTTAAAGCGATTCCTAAAAAGGCAGCCTTAATTTTCACTAGCTCTCAGATTACTTGATGCAGATAAGTTATATGAAGGGATAACGGATGCTGTCATGAACTGCTTATGAGTCTCTGGAATATAATATCACAACTTAATAGGAATGAAGGAGCCTTTCAGATGGGCATGCAGTCCCCTTGCTTCCCCCTGTGAGACATGCAGTGATAAAACCAGGAAATCTTCACTTAACCACCGTTTTCCTTTTTGTCCAAATCATGAAACTATGGTTACCAAATTTGGAACAAGCCAGAAACTTAAACCAGCTTCCCACACTGCTATATGATCTGCTTCTTTGAACGCAGGCTCCATGAAGTGCTAGCCTGCCATTTTCAGGAGCAACAGGAGCCCTTGTAGAGCAGCAGTGGCGTAGCGTGGGGGGTGCCAGGGATGCCGGCCGCACCGGGTGCAACATCTGGGGGGCGCGAGTCCAGAGGGAAGGGACAAGTTCCTTCTTCCGCCGGGCTCCCCACCGCCACCGCCAGCCTTGCGCCCTAGCGCATGCGCGCCCCCCGCCGCCGCTGCGGCTGCGCTCCACTCACTGCTTGCAGGAGGAGCAGCCGCTGTAGCAGCGCTGACGCCGCCACCGACGCCTGGCCGGGCACGGGCAGCCTCCGCACCCCGACGCCGCCGCCATCCCCTCGGCCCAGCCACAGGCAGCGGCTGCTTCTGCCGACTGGGAGGGAGGAGAGCTCCGAGGGGCCTCGCCGCGCCCTGCGCTTCCCAAAACCCTCCGAGAGGAAGCCGGCGGGCGGGCGAGGGTCTCCCGGCAGAAGGGGGCGCCGCTGGCTCCGGCTCTCAGCTCAAGTCTCAGCCGCGGGGGGGGGGCGAGGACGGAGCACGGCTGAAAGCCCCCGGACCTGGCCGGGAGGAGGAGAGGCGCTCGCCAAGCCCGGATCTGGAGCTCCACCTACAGCCCAAGGAGAGGAGGGGCGGGGAGGCGCCCGAGGGGAGGGGGCTTCGGCTGCCTCGGCCCACGGGGGCTCCGCAAATAATAAATTTAATAAATTCCTGCTGAGCCTTTGGGGGGGTCCTTGGCTCCTTCGCTTGCCCCCAGCCCCAGTGGCGTAGCGTGGGGGGTGCAGGGGGGCCGGGCGCAACATCTGGGGGGGCGCTCGCACTCGAGTGCTAAAATCCACGGGTTAGGGGGCGCAATTTACTTGCCTTGCCCCGGGTGCTGACAACCCATGCTACGCCACTGTAGAGCAGCTCTTATGTTCCATAGATGTGATGCTTGGAACTGAACATCACTTACTATACCTTTTTGCTGATGGTGCTGCTTCATGCTGCTGGTCAGCACAGCACACTGGAGAGTTCCCCCGTTTCTTCCGAACTTTTGAATTTTAAACATGCATGAAGTTTGTTGCTGGTGGTTTCTAGGTGGGGAAACGTTCCGCCATGATTTGATCCCATACTTGCTGCCTTAAGTGATACAATTTAGACTTTTTCCATTTGATTCTGCTGAACCTAAAAAACCCTGGCATCCAGCCTAGACAAATATACTTACACAGGGAAGTCCATCTGTGCTCTCTTGAAATCACTAGGGTTTACTTCCAAGTAAATGTGTTTAGGATGGAGTGCTTTTGAAGGGGGGGGGAATCAAAGCAAATGCAGACACTATATCTTGATGATTTTATTTGAGAAAGCAAGAGCAAGAAAATGGTATTTTCATCTGCGCTCCATATGACACTGATAATTTTCCAAAGCTGTCTGAAGTGATTACTAAAAGAAAAGAATGAACTGGCCCACCGCACCGTAGAATTAGCTGCTGAACACTTCAAAGATTTCTCTTTTGTTCCCCTGAATTCAATGGAGCAATATTCAAGAGTCTACTGGAAACAGAAGACATTATAAGTCATTTTCTCCTAGAATAGTGTTCTTTGGGTGGTCATAAAATAACTTGCAAGTGTTTGATTATTCTATCAAATGAGAGTTATTCCTGATATTATTCTAATGCACTTAATGAATTGTCTTAAAAATGGCTATGGAGGAGACTGCCTTTAAAAGTACTTTCATATCTGCTGGCCCCATCCAAACCCCCAGTCCCCCTCTACATAGCAGTGTGCATACTGCAGAATGCTAGAATGGCATGCATCAAGTATGAGAGGGGAGCAAACCATGGTTCATTCATTTAAATATTTATAGACCATAGCGTGGCGTGCTTTGGTCCATGGGGTCACAAAGAGTCGGACACAACTAAACAACAACAGACCACAGATTCATAAAAACACAGCAAGGTGCCATATAACACTAATAAAATAAAATAAAGTCACTATGACATACTGTCCAACTTTTTCTTACCTGAAATCAGGGCATACGTCGCTCCCAGGCAAGTCATGTGAAGTGCGCCATGTTCTCACCCTGAAAAAAGCAGGGTGAGAGCGAGAGAGAACACAGCACTGATGCTCTGGGCTTGTCAGAGGGTTGCACCAGAATGATGGACCTTTAGCACTGTGGCGCAACCCTACTCTTGAGCCCAGAACTCCAAAGCTAGTGTCAGGGACTGGACTGAAGGTGATGAGATGGAGGAAGAATGGTGGAGATCGCTTCCCCCCTCCTTCTCCTGAAGCTTCCAGAGAAGAGGAAGGCAGTATTGAATTACAGCACTAGTTTGAAGAAGGTCAAAGCTCAGAGACAGGCGAATAGAAGAGTTGGGAGAAGAGATGGAGGGACTGAGACAGAGCAGCCAGCTGATACGTTGTCACTGAAGAGTATTCCCGACCCCCCTTCTCCAAGATTTCAGCAATCGTTGAGAGGGCAAGAGATTAGGACTCAGAGACAATTCGCCCCTGTTGGCCACCATAAGGGGAAGTGTTGTTGCTAGGAAGGGAGGGGAAAGGAGCTCAGTTGGAGCAACGCCATTAAGAGAGACAGACGGCATTCTTTGTCTCTCTCTGTGATATTTGAATAAACTCATTAGTAAGAACTCTTTGTTATTTCTCTGCTTCTTGCTGCCATCGAGGGAGGGAAAGAATTCCCCAATGCTTGACAGCTAGACAGAAAGGCATGCTGGTCTCATCAGAGGGTCATGCCAGAGTGCTGGACCTTCGGCACTCTGGTGTGATCCTGTTCACAAGTGACAAGGTGAGTGTCAAGGTGAGAGTCCAGCATGAGGACTCACAGCAGAGTGACAGATGAAAAAACGAGACACCCGGGAATCAAACTGGCATTGGCCTGCTTAAAACGGGGCAATTATGTATGTTATGATAAAATCATTTTAAAAAACAGTAAAGACTGCTTGCTAAAACAAATAAGAAAAAGGCCTATCTGAACAAACGAATTTTCAGTAGACATAAAAGAAGGCAGGGATGACTCAGACTGGATCTCTACTGGTAAGGAGTTCCACAGGGCAGGACCTGCCACACTAAAATTTGGTTTAGCAAATTGTGTATTTCTGCAAGATTTTGTATTTCGGCGAGACCATGTTTTAAAAAGAGCTAGCAAAGGATGTAATGGGTTAACTCCCAGGTCAGAGTACTCTTGGCAATAGCTGCTAAATTGGTTTCTGCAGTGACTCACAAGCAACTCAGTAACAGGACATGAACTTTTCCATTTGAACTACTTTCTATTTTGATATGAGTCTTTAAAAAAACCCAAAAAACCAGGCCGACCCTGTTCTCACTTACACCAATGTAGCCAACTGTATTACATCAGGGTGGGATTAAGGTAAGAAGAAACCAAGACCAGAAACCTCATGACTCCTTGTGGACACTGAATTTATTTTAACTGGATAAAAATTAATTCTTTGTATGAAGTAGAGATTGTTTAGCAAAACAAACAACGGGTGTTCCATCAAAACCTCCTTTTTGTTTAAGTTAACCACTCAATGTCTAAGGAGATTTATTGTGTTAATGACGAAGGAGAGCCTACCAGTTGGAAGTCGTTATCAAAAATGTCATTGGGCTGCCTTACAGGACAACTATTGGTATTCTCATCTTAAAGGACACCTAAGGAATTCTCATCAAGGACCACAGTTTGGGGGCAAATACTTTCACTGCTGTTCTTTAAATTAGTCATACCCAAACTATTTATTTTATTTACTTATTATAAAAAGTGACCTTTCCACGCTAGATGCCTGAGGTGGCAAACAGTAAAACCAAAAAAAATTCAACATACAGTGAAATAACTTGCCGTAAAAACAAAAAAAGAGAAAAATAACACCAGAAGCCAACCAGAAATTAAAAGCAGTAAGTTGTTTGGAGATGGATTACCCTGTCATTTGAGGATAATACTTCATGCCTTGTTCTTTATGGCATCTACTCCATGAAAACTTATGCCATCATTAATTTGCTTGTCAGCAATCTAACACCCTTATCTGGGACTATCATTGGCTTGTTATACAGTGGTACCTCAGGTTAAGTACTTAGTTCGTTCTGGAGGTCCGTACTTAACCTGAAACTGTTCTTAACCTGAAGCACCACTTTAGCTAATGGGGCTTCCCGCTGCTGCCGTGCCGCCGGAGCATGATTTCTGTTCTCATCCTGAAGCAAAGTTCTTAACCCGAGGTATTATTTCTGGGTTAGCGGAGTCTGTAACCTGAAGCGTATGTAACCTGAAGCGTACGTAACCCAAGGTACCACTGTACTACTACTAATAGTAATAAGGAGTGAGTCTTTTAAAAGAGGCCCCATGGAACATGTGTAACTCTATATCCACAGGGCCTCTTTTAAAGGACTCACCCTGTATATTACTTATACCCTGGCAATCTGACTTGGTTGCTCCAGCCACTCTGTGCGGCTTCCAACACAGCAAAACATCAAACATAAAAACTTCTCAATACAGGGCTGCCTTCAGATGTTTTTGGAAAGTTGTGTAGTTGTTTATCTGTTTGACATCTGACCGAAGGGCATTCCACAGGGTGGGTGCCACTACCAAGAAGGCCCTCTGCCTGCTTCCCTGTAACTTCACTTCTTGCAGTGAGGGAACTGCTAGAAGGCCCTCGGAGCTGGACCTCCGTGTCTGGGCTGAACAGTGGGGGTGCTCCTGTGGATTAAAAAAGAGAGAGCACAGAACACAGCTAAAGCAAGAGAGCAGGTATGGTTTGAGGGATTTGATTTTTTTCCCAGAGGCTTGCAAGCAGAACTGCTCACAATACTGTCCCAAATTGTGACAATCTGAACATCTCAAAACAAAGGAAATTTTAACATGCATAATGTGAGATGAGGCACCATGGGACAACTGTGTAATCTTCTGTGTTTGCTTTGCACTGGTGTGTAACTATTGTATACAAACACAGGCTGTTTGATTAGAGTTCAATATGAGTCTAGTCAAATAATTAATTCCATAATCAGTTATAAAGTTATGAAGATATGAAAGGAAAAAGTGTTCCTCTTCTTACTTTTTAATTCCCCCCCCCCATGTAGGTCTATTATGGAAACTACATAGTGCCTTATAAATCCAATATGCCCAACTATATAAAAACCTATTTCACACTTCACTTCTTTCTTTCTTTTTTTTTTGACACTGTGCAAAATGTGTCTAGCTACATGTTAGAAGAAAGACATGGGGAAAGAATCAATCCTCTTAACTCAAGGCGAAATGGCCCTGAGCTCCAAGGGAAGCAGCCTTAGATAGAGTCCCCCCTCCCCTTTGCAAGGGCTCATGGGGCAGCTTTTTCCCATGAGCCTATCACACAGAGAGGATACTAAGCAAAACCTTGGCTTGTATTTTGCTGCAATCTATGGAGCACAGCGCCACCGGGCAAAGGCATCTCATGGATACTGGGCACGGAATGAGGCTTATGATATCAACAGTTTTATTTTCAGTCCCTTTCCTAATGATACCTAGCATGAAATCTGCTTTTTTCAAAGCCAGCCGCTGAACATTGGGTCAGCATCTTTGGGCTTGTTCACACTTCTGCTTGTCCTGTGCTTCCTAGGCACAGGTCTGAGCAGTTTTGCCTTTGTCCCACCACTCTCACCCAGAAAACCCATTCCTCAGAGCTAAAACCTGCAGAAAACCTGGTTGCTGTTTGCTCCAACAGTGGGTTTTCCCAGGGGAAGGTAGTGGTTGAAAGCAGAAGTGTGAACAGGGTCTTCATCTATAATTATATCTGCTATGACCCAAAGATCTCATTCCTGTCAATCACTGCCATAATTTTTTGTTTGAAATGCAGAATTTTTTTGCCCAAACATACACTGTGCACTTATTTACATTGAATTGCATTTGCTAGGTTGCTGCCCTTTCACTCAGTTTGGAGAAGTCCTTTTGGAGCTCTTCACAAACTCTGTTTTAACAGAAATTTAGTACCATCCACTAAATTGTTGATGGGCTTTCTGGCTGGATTGGGATAATGCAGATTATTTTTTAAAAATCATTTCCTGGTCAAATTAGGGTCTCCCCTATGGCTTTATGGAATGCCCAGAAGGTGCACTAGAAAACTGTTAAATGTGTTGACTGTGGCTCCAGATGCTCAGCTCTTTTTTAACCTCATACTGGTTCACATTTGCATGCGTGTCACTTGGTCTCTTTCTACTTGATGACTGTGAAGTATGAGTGAGCTGACTTCCTAAGGTAAAAATGCATTTGAGCAGGGGAGTGAATTGGATGACCCTCAGTGTACCTTCCAACTCTACAATTCTATTATTCTAAGAAGTGAGGCGATGTGAAAGCTTGACCTATCGTGTTATATCAGCAATGACCACTCCCCGCATAAAACGGGGGGGGGCGCCCTTTGCATGGACGCGTGCAGCCCCTGGTTCTGGAGCGGCCCCATTCAGCATAGGCTTGGCTTTGCCTTCCCTCAGGTGGGACACCTGGAGGTCTCCGCCTACCCCAGTCAGTTGTCCAATCCCACCTGGGGGAAGCGTTGCCAAGGAGACCAGGCCAGGTGGGGGAGGGATTACCTGGCCACACAATAGAGGGACGATCTTACCTGGGAATCCTCACTTGGCTCCAGACTTACCTTCCAACTCTACAATTCTATGATTCTAAGAAGTGAGGTGATGTGAAAGCTTGACCTATCGTGTTATGTCAGCAATGGCCTATTTGCACATGCAAGTCCCTGCAGTCAGTCCTCAAGTGATGAACATGAATGTATAACCCAGGTCAATGAGCCCGGGCAACCACTGAAAAAGTCACATGCAGGCATGCTTTGATACTCTAGAATTAGATGCACGCTCTGCTTTAGTTCTTTGTAGCATTCAAAAGAATGTGTGTGCATGCACGGGTGCACGCACACAATATGAAAAACACATTGCAACTTCTAGAAAAGGTACACAACTTAACAAAGATACAAAATCTGTTATGCTCATTACTTGGAAATGCCTTCTAAAATGTCAAGGTAGAAAGAAAGAAATTCCACGGACTCACCAATATGCTTCTGGGCCTGAAGTTTATCCCAAAAATGTAGATAGCAGAGAATTTGGAAGCTGACATTTGGATTGGAAAAGGAAAGCTGGCTAATATTATATGGAGAACTCCAAATCACAAGCGTTTGGCTACCAATGTATATTTCTATTTTCCTTTCCTTTCTTTGGCATAGCAAAATTCCTTGCTGTATTCCTAGTTTCCTGTGAAGTATATTGTACTGTCAAGAGGTTTGGTTAGTCATAATCAAATCAGGTGACAGCCAAGACAGAATATCGTGTAACTTTTTTAATAATGATTTGTTCTCCTTTCATGTTTGTATCCCAAATGTCACGCAGGCATTATTGTGCTACTACAGTCCAGCCATGGAATGAGCAAAATCATCCGTTGACCCTGCCTAGCGGTCTGGCTTATTGCAAGGAATAAATGTTGCAGGTGCCCACTGGTGTTACTTCAAAGATTCATTACCATATCCTTCCACTGGAAAAGCAACCTAAGGTAATCAGTTTGCTGTGCAGCTTTAGAAAATTCACTTTAATTACTGGAGGTCTAAGTGGCCTCAGCAGCTAGGAGAACATTTCAGATGGAAAGACAAGCGCGACCATTCCTGGACTGCAGATGGGTTGATCGCAGTGGTTTAGTTGTCGTTAACTTTGTGACAGGACTACTGCAATGCACTCTACATGAGACTTCCTTTGAGCTTGGTTGGGAAACTCCAGTTAGTGAAAGATGCTGCAGGACAATGACTGACAGGAGTGAAAGTCTATCAGCATACTAGACCTGTGCTCAAAGATCTGAACAGGCTGCCAGTTCACTACCAGGCTGAGTTCAAATGTACCATTGTTGGCATGTAAAGCCCTTAACGTCTTGGGACCAGTTTACTGAAGGGATGGCCTTAGCCTATATGTGCCCCTTTGATCACTTTGATCTGCAGAACTTGCACTTCTGTAAGTGCCACACAAGGTCCATTCTACATCTGCAAGGAGTCATTGCTTTAGGATGGCAGCACCTCTGCTTCAGAGACCCTTGCCTATTTGCATCAGGCAAGTCCCATCAGTGTCTTATTTCAGATGCCTGCTGAAACTTATATCTTTCAGTGGGTCTATCCAGATGACTGATTTGGTTCTGTCTCTTATTTCCTTCAGATGTTTTTGTTGTTTCTTGTTCAAACGTATATAAAAAGGTATGTGCTCATTTTATGTTTAGCTGTATTTTTATTGCTGAAATGTGTGCTGCCCTGGGCTCATTAGGAGGAAAGGCAGGATATACATTTTATGTAATAAAAATAAAAACAGCCACTGAAATTCACCTAAAGAAGTTTGTGTTTGAAGGGTTTCAACATAAGCCAGAAAAGTTCCAATAGGACCTGCAAAATTGGTTGGTTGAAGATCCTTATCCTGCCCTCAGATGTCACCTGAAGCAAAAACAGAGGCAAAATTGGGCATTTGATGGTGATTCATAATAGTTGCAAGTCGATGGACCATAGGAGCATTGTTGTTGTTGTTGTTGTTGTTTAGTCGTTTAGTCGTGTCCGACTCTTCGTGACCCCATGGACCAGAGCACGCCAGGCACTTCTGTCCTCCACTGCCTCCCGCAGTTTGATCAAACTCATGCTAGTAGCTTATAGGACCATTAGCTCTGCTTAACGCTGATCTAGAACTTAGATGTTTGACTACCTTTGAATTAGAGAACACTCTTGGATAAATAGCCATGATGCGAAAGTATCAAAGGGCATGTGAGAAATGATCATCTTATTCTAAGTCATATCTCCAGCTTTGCCATAATGATTGGGTTTTATGAAATCAAACTTGGCCACAGTTTGTTATACTCATTCAGCCAAAGCAGACATGAGTCAGAACCACGTCTAAAGACCAGAGTGGACCATATAGTCAGTTCTCTTTTTCAAATGATATTCAGAGCATGCCACTTCTAAGCAGAAAGAAGAATAGAGTCAATTTAAATTAAGTAGAACTTCAGATCAGTATGCTTTTATCTGTGTGTTTTAAATTCAGCGTACAGCTGTGGAAATATTAAAAGACTGGTCTTAAAAATGCACTCAGGTGGTTGTGGAGAATGGAAGGAAGAATTTCCTAGACCAAATGCTGGACAAATAGCCCAATCAGCTCAAACAGTTTTCATGTGGGAAAGAGGGGGGATGTAAGAAGCTGCAAAGCCCCAGGGTTTATAAGCCCCAGAAGGAGTCACAGATACAAGGAGTCACAGAAGAAATTCAGTTTGCGTTTAAAGGAGAATTGACTAATTTACACTTTCTGAAAGTGAACTAATGCTCAGCCATCCTTTGAAAATCATACTTCTCCAAATTTTGCAAACAATGTTTACATAAATGCATATGCTAGGATAACATGTGCACAAAATGAATGTATTAATGAAAATAACATAAATTCGATGTGTTGGTTTTTGGTTTGGTTAAAAGAATAAATACCATTTATGGTAAAATAAAATGAGAATTTCCTGGATGCCTAGATTCATGTTTAGGGCAGTCGAAAGGAATCACTTGATATTGTTCTTTGCTAATATCTCTTTGCTAAAAAGTGCCTTGTGGAGTTTTTCAGAAGCCTAACCCAACTTTAGTGTAGCTAGCCAACTTAACAGATGGACTTTGCTATGATGAGAAGGATGGGTGGGGAGTAAAAGTCTTCCGTTCAATTCCTTTAAAATTATATGTCTATCAACGTACATTTGTTTGCTGCAAAAAATAAAAAGGTCTGCAAAAAAATAATAAATGTATGCACCTAAAGCCCTTTGTGAGCACAGATCTTCCATCTCTGCTGAAGAGTGATATACTGCTCCCTGTATTATAATGACTGGTTTATAATTTACTCGACTCTCTCATTTTCCGGTCACACTCTCCAAGCTTTGTAAATAATGTAAGTAGCAATTTTCAGTAGCATTAAGACAGGAGAGTGCCAAAGAGCAAATGTTTCAGTACACAGAACAGCCTTGAATGTGGATGTTCATTGTGAGTCAGAGAAGCACTGTGCATATATTGATTTTCAATATCTGGGAATGAAAGTCCACAGAGCACTGTGTGATGTATGCAAGATGCAGAAGGCAGGGAAAGCTTTCAGTGTAAGTTGTTATTTCCTTGCTTTGAAGGTTTAGAGTCGGTTGGGTGTGTGTGGCCTGATACCACCTCAGCCTTTGCTATAAATAAGCCTCACATATGCTTATATTGCCATAAAGCTTTTGTGGGCTTACATTACTGTATTTTTGTTGGCATTGAACTGAATGCCGCTTTTCAGTTCCACAAACAACATTTGCATTTTCAGGCCATCTGACCAACCTTCAGATTCATATTCAGTCCCTTGGATAACTTCCGCCACATCCATCTTATAATGATCAGTGGTTCAGTCTTCTGCCTGGTAAATTATGGCATATGAATACATGACTCACTAAACCATATGTTGCTGTCAACCTGTAAATCCTTTTATGACAAATTTTATGTGGCCTTTCAGCTAACCCTTTCCCCCAAGAGCCAACCTAACCTAGTATGCAGGACAGGGCTACAGAGGAGGCAAAAGGCTATTCTGGAAAGCCCTCAAAGAATTTCCTCCATCCCAGAACCTTAGGATAACAAAGTACAGAGGGCAAGTGGGATATATTCTGCTCACAACCTCTCCAACTGCAGCCCCTGCTTTTCAGTCTAGATCAGGTGTGAGGAATCTTTCACCCTCCAGATATTGCCACACTACATCTCCCATCATCCTTGGCCACAAGTCATGCTTGCTGGGGCTGATGGGAGTTGCAGTTGAGCAATACCTGTAAGGCCAAGGTTTCCCCACATCTGCTCTTCCTGCTTACGCAGCAGGAAAAGACGCTTTAGTTGGAGAAAATTTGGAGATGGGACCATGACCCCCACTACTTCTTACACAATGCCAACAACAATGGGGCAGCCCAATCATTTCTGCCAAGGGGAGCAGTAAGCTTGCACTAACTGTCTTCTCCTTTATTATACTCACCACTGCCGCCATCCAGCAAATTATTGCAATGTATTCATTTTCTCTTGTATACTTCTGCAAACATATTCTTTCCTTTCCTTATTTCAGTACAGTCATACCTTGGGTTAAAGTTGCTTCAGGTTGCGCTCCGCGGTGATCCGGAAGTAATGGAACGCGTTACTTCCGGGTTCTACCGTTCGCGCATGCACAGACACTCAAAATGATGTCACACGCATGCGCAGAAGCAATGAATTGTGACCCGCGCACATGCAGACGCGCAGATGCAGGTTGCAGTCGCTTCACATTGTGAACGGGGCTCCGGAACGGATCCCGTTCGCATCCAGAGGTACCACTGTAATCTTTTTTTAGTACCTATAGATCCTTCCTTTCTCCCATCATGAAACTGAGTGTGGTGTACATAGGAGTTCCCGGGCTGTCTCCCATCCAAGCTCTGGCCAGAACCAAGCCTGCTTAGCTTGAGTAGCTGCATCATGTTCCCTCAGATCATGAGTCCTGAAGTTTCTGTGCTTCAGGGCTACATGAACTCAATCCATAGTGATGTTCCTTAGTCAAACACACTGCACATGGGTCTGAACCTGACTGGCTGAAGGAAGAAAACAGCTCTGGGAGACTGGTGAGGGCAACATCAGTTAATCCCATTACCTCACCAGCCTGATAAGCTGTTACCTTGAATACGTCTGAGCCTGCTGGGAGTACACTTCCAACTCCAATAAGTTCCTGTGTTCTTTCTTTAAAGCACCATTATAAATTTTGCATTTTGCAATGTAACACTAGCAACCAATGTGGAAACGGTTAAAGCTGCAGCCAAATGCACACTTGGGAAGTAAGTCCCACTGATCACAGCGAAATTGCTTCAAAGTAGACGCATCCAGGTTTACGTTGTAAATGAGATCCGGGAGACACACACACACAAAATGGCCACCCGTCCTCTTCTTCGCTACTAAAATGTGAGGACAGCTAATACAATGGAAATTTACTTGCTTAATAAATACAGAAGGTTTATGTTGATATATGTATTCTTCACCAAGTTTTGATTTTTACTATTTCCCAGCCAGGTCCACGGAGACATTAACAGTCCAATCATAGCACAAAAAGGAGGGAAAAAATAAGACTTGAGATAGCTATTGGCTGAAAATATATGTGTGCTTTTTTCTTGCCAAATACACACTAAAACCTAATAATTTTTCTTACAAAAAGCAGCCACAGAACCCACTTTTCCTTGTTGATGAAATGGTTTGTAGACTGAGAAATGATTTGGGATCATTCCTCTTTTCCATAAGTAGATCCCCAGTTCCAATGAATGGCTGCTATCAAGCAGACATAACATTATTATTATAATTATTTTAGAAATAAAGAAAATCAGCTCATACCATTTCAAATTTGTGTGTATGTCTGATATCATATCTATCTACCGTATCTATCTATCTATCTATCTATCTATCATCTATCTATCTATCATCATCATCTACCTATCATCTATCTATCTATCTATCTATCTATCTATCTATCTATATCTATCTATCTATCATCTATCTATCTATCTATCTATCTAAAGTGCAATATATATATATTATATTCACAGATGTCTATAACATTTTGAGGTCAGGTTGGAGCTATAAAGGTTAATTTTTGCAAGCTGGCAATAAAACCATTGAGTTTGTCCAATTCTCTGTGCTCTGAAGCATTTGACATTTGTGAGACAAAGTGATTGTGACACCCTGAACACTTAGTTGGCAGGTGCCGACAGTTCCATAGTCACTGGAAACTTGGTAAGAAATTCAAACCTTATATAAACATAATCAGATAATTCACTTGCCTTCTGCCTGCAGTAGGATTCAGAGAATCAGGGTATTTTTTTGCTTCTTTCATGCTGTAAAAATAGCTAGGGTGGTTCTTTGCTCTCTCATTGTCACTGTTAGGAGATGGAATGTGGGGATGGCATGATGTGATGAAAGGAAAATGACGCCTACCTACACCAGCCTGGAAGTTCCTTTTTCTAACCATCCTCATTTATTTAAATGGCATTTTGGAGAGCAGAACGAATGTGTATCAGTTTATTTTTCCTGTGGCATAAAGGCATCTGCATTGTAATGACTATTGCATATTGGAAAGAAAGACCTCAAAAAAGCTTATGCTGTCCTTTACGAAATCTAATCTGCAGATATCCAACAGCCTCCAGCTGCCATCACCACAAATGTTAAGATGGGTCCCCACAACAGTCATTGCTGTCAAGGCTGTAAATTTGCGACACACTGTGGCTTTTGCCACCAGCTCTTCAGCTTTTGTGCATCCATAGCCATATAAAACAAAAATTATCCTTCTCCATAGGCGGATAGAAAAAGTTTACCACCTTCCCATCTGAACACTTTGGGTGGTATTCAATTATCTTTTCCTCAGAGCAGACACATTGAAATTAATGGAGCTAACTTAGTCCTGTTCATTAATTTCAGTGAATCCACTCTGAGCAAAACTTAATTGAATACTATCCACTCATATTAATCCATATTCTCCTGTTCACCATCAAATTCTTGTATCCTCATTGCAAAGTATTCAGCAGAAGGCATTCCTAAAATGATGAGAATTTAAGCTTTGATTTTTATTTTTTAAGTACATCTAAACTAATTAAATCTAAATAGATTTTGTATTTTTATTGTTTTTATGTCAGTTCCTTAGTTTTTCTACATTAAGCAATTAATTATTAATAAAAAATATAGGTTTGGACATGCAAAAACATTAAAATATGCGGATCTGAGGAGACTCAAGACAGCAGTGGACTTTGGTAAATATTTGTTATTAACCCTTCCATGAAAGCAAAGTATATATTTTTCTCCCTTTTATCAAGTATTGAGAGTCCAATATGAATATTTCTTATCAAAATGTTATGGCTTTTGATACCTAATGCAATAAAAATTATTGTATCATATTGACTTACCCCATTAAAGTTATATTACGGAGCTATAATGGCTGTATACCATCACTGTATACTTGGATTTAAACATGGATTTTTGCTCAGTACAGTCAACTTTGGTTGCTTATTCTTATTGTTAGAAGAAGAAAAATGATAGAGTGATCATTCATGTTAGTCATTCTCTAATTTAGTTCCATTAAAATCAATGGAGTTAAATTACTTGAATATGTGTAGATTGGACAAAAGATCATTAAGAGGTGCCACAAAAGCAATATTCAAGGGCTGTCAGATGGTTGATGGAGCAAATCTGTTTTCTGTTGCTTCAGAGGGAAAGAACCAAACCAGCAGGTTTAAATTGGAAGTAAGGGGATTATGACTGCTAAACAAACAAAAAAGCTCATCATCGTAAGAAACACTCTCTGCTGCTTCTCTGGCCATCAGGGAAACAGTTCTGATCATGCTTGGAACCAACGTATATATGCCATAGCTATGCTTTTGGGATTATAACTGGCTGAGTAGTGCAGAGAGCTGATTGGTCAGAGAACAAGAGATTGACAAAAAGCGCTTCCAGAGCTTCAAGAAAATATAAAATATGTGCGGGACAGGAAAGAGTGTGTGATTTTAAGATTATGAGGAGGAAATGCTTGACATCTTCTGTGGGAGGCCTACACCCCAGTAGCCCCAGTGGACTAGTCTCTGCTGCCAGCAGGTGAAAGGAAGCAGAAGATGAGGAGGGAGAAAAGGATAGAAATATTTGAGAATGTACAGAAGCACAGCAGAAAAGACATGGGCTGAGACCAGAAGCAGAGGAGGAAAGCAAGGGGACAAGGGTCCCACTGGTACCCTGTCCCCAAGCCTCCCTCCCCAAAAACTGTGTAGGTAGCCTAAGATATCTACCTAGTAAAATGTTTATAAAGGTAAAGGGACCCCTGACCATTAGGTCCAGTCGCGGATGACTCTGGGGTTACGGCGCTCATCTCGCTTTATTGGGCAAGGGAGCCGGCGTACAGCTTCCAGGTCATGTGGCCAGCACGACTAAGCCACTTCTGATGAACCAGAGCAGCTCACAGAAACACCGTTTACCTTCCCGCCGGAGTGGTACCTATTTATCTACTTGCACTTTGACGTCCTTTCGAACTGCTAGGTTGGCAGGAGCAGGGACCGAGCAACAGGAGCTCACCCCATTGTGGGGTTTCAAACTGCCGACCTTCTGATCGGCAAGTCCTAGGCTCTGTGGTTTAGACCACAGTGCCACCAGTGTCCTTATACCCTCCCCTTATATAAATCTTAGAGTTTGGTACACATCACACAAAACAAAGAAATTCAACAATAAATAGCATATTAAAACAATTATTAATTGGCAGTAAAATCCTAGAAATAACAAGCAGATAAACAAAGCACTTTGCTGCTTTGCTAGCCCACAAGTCATCCCTAGATCATTATTATATAAGGGCTTTTAACCACAATCTACACCGGGGTGGGGAAACTCAGGCCTGAATGTCAAATGTAGCCCTCCAGGCTTCTTTATCAGTCTCTCCGGACTCCTCTCAGGCCACATACCCTCCTGAGCCACATTGCTCACTGGCCTTGTTTTGTACTCTCTTGGAGTGTTTTTACCTGGCTGGAATGTGTCCTTGAACTCTGATAATGCCTCTTGCTTGCCTGCATGGAGGATAGAGAGGAATGTATGAGCCTACAGAGGTTAAACTCACAATCAATGCTTCACCCATTTTTTCCTCTCTTGTCCTACTATCTCCTGGCATGTGGTGCCCAGAACGTTGCCTAAAATGGAATTTGGCCCTCAGAGTTTTAAAAAAACGTTCCTCGCCTTTGACCTACAGTCTCCTTGACCCTTCCTTCCTGACTTGGTCATGATCCCTGCTTAATTTGAAGGGACTAATTTTTGTGCTTTAGCAAGATGCTACCAGCAATTCCTTGACAATATCACAGCGGCTGTATTCACAGAGTTGTCAAAATAGTCAATTAGTGCACCTATCAGCTTTCTAAAATGTGACAGGTGTGTTGTTTGCAACTGTTCAGTGAGAGCTCCATCATTCACTGAATGAAAACGAGTCATATTGAAAGAGGGACGCGGAAGAATGAAAAGAGAGCAGAGGTGTGTGTATTTTGATGGCACAGAGATTTTGATTGACAGTGTCTGCTATAGCACCTGGAGCCCATTTGAATAGGAGGGAGACACTGTTAAAAGAATAAGAGCAGTCCTCAATGGATCTGAACAGTAATCCATCTAATCCACGATCCTGAGTATGATGGCAAGAAAATTCCCACCTTTGCCTGTCGCTTTCAACTTCTGGCATAAATCTTAGCCAGCATACATTATTTAGCCAAAAACTCAGCACACTTATATAGCATATTTGTCAGTTGACAAGTATAGTGCATCGCTATATATGATGCTACCCATTATCCTTTGACTACAGCTCCTTGGAGGTGAGTTTACTTATGGTTCAACCACAAGTACATACCCTCCAATATTTCTCCAATACAATAGGGATGTCCTATTCCATAATAATAATAAGTTTACTGTTTATACCGCACCTCAGCCACTCTGGGTGGCTTCCAGCATATAATGAAACATTAAACATTTTTTAAAACTTTCCCACAGAGGACTGCCTCCAGATGGCCTGGGGGTTGAATAACTCCACACCCTGCAAGATTTCTCCAATGACAATAGGGGCTTCCTACCATACCCTCCAACATTTTCTCTGATGAAAATAGGGACGTCCTAAGGAGAAGCGGGACATTCCAGGATCAAATCAGAAACCAGGATGGAAAGGGTGCAGGAAGGGGCAACTAGAATGATCAGGTGGTCAGAGCAACTCCCCTGAGAGGAAAGGTTTCTCTGGGGATCATGAGTGAGAGAGGGCTATTGAACTCAGGTCCTGCATGGAGGCTTCCCATAGGCATCTAATTAACCACAGTGGAAAAAGGACGCTGAACCAGATAGGCCTTTGGTTCAATCCAGCAGGGCTCTTCTTATGATTTTACATTCCTTGTCTCAAACATGAAACTAGTCACGGATCCAGCTGTTCCTAGTATCCTTGCCACTTTTTATGTTCTTGATTGGAAACTAATTTACAATCTGATATCCCCAGGCAGGATGAGGTAAGGCATATCAAAGTATACCTGTACATCACTTTGACAGCAGCTCCACAACTTCTGGAAGGCTCGGTGGCAAGCTGAGTCAGCAGTTACATTCCAAATATTACAAAATACATATTATGCAGTGATTCAATTGCTTTGATATTCAAGTCAATACATCACCCGCAGAACTGAGTCAGAGTTGATACGTTTAAATATACGGTAAAGAACATTTGCTATTTCCCCCAAAAGACAGCATTGTGTCAAGAGATTTGACTGGTATCTATATCTGCAGCTTGGAGAAGCAGCCCGATCTGTTTTGGTGCTCTACTGTGTCTTTTCCATTCATCATGAGCTGTGGGACCAAATTAGATCTATTAAAAATGATTTTTAGATCTATTAAAAATGATTTTTAGATCTATTTAAAATGTTTCCTCCCCATTCTCTGTAATGGGAAATCTAAAAATGATTCTCTCTCTCTCCATAAATATATGACTTTTCACAGTCAGTTGAGGAGAGGGAGGTGTGAGCTAAACGCCTGAGAAGGTTGGGGTGAAAGTGGACATCTGAGACAGAAGAGGTAAAAACTTAACTATACTAAATACATTCTGAAGGTTTACATCAGTAATCAAATAATAGATCTTATTCTAATTGCCCCTGCTTTTTTTGCAGTTTTTGCTGTCATCTGATTATCTTGATCTGCTAGAAGAAAGGACACAGTAGCAACAGTTCAGTTGACCTGGTATGGATAGTAGTAGAGGGGTAATAATCTCACTCCTCAAATCTTTGTAAAGAGTGCAAGCTAGAAGCACATGACCTACTGATTCAATACTGACATCTCCACATAAACATCACCATTTTTTTTCCAGCAAAATGTTTTGAAATTGACCCTCAAGTACAGCTGAAGGCAGTATATAATCTTGCATAAGTGAAAGCACATCTGTATTTTGGAATTGTCAATTTTTGCAAATAGGGTGCCAACGTTTCAAAATGACTAGGTGGAAAATAATCATACCATGGACAATATTTCCTTATTGTGGCCAAATTATTCTGTCGTTCAATATCATATAAAGGTAAAGGGACCCCTGACCATTAGGTCCAGTCATGGCCGACTCTGGGGTTGTGGCGTTCATCTCGCTTTATTGGCCGAGGGAGCCGGCAAACAGCTTCCGGGTCATGTGGCCAACATGACTAAGCCGCTTCTGGCGAACCAGAGCAGTGCATGGAAACGCCGTTTACCTTCCCGCCGGAGCGGTACCTATTTATCTACTTGCATTTCGACGTGCTTTCGAACTGCTAGGTTGGCAGGAGCAGGGACCGAGCAACAAGAGCTCACCCCGTCGCAAAGATTCAAACCAAAATAGGGGCCTCCTATACATGGGGGCATCTTATAGATGGAAAAATACGGTATGTTCTAAAACAAATGAAAAGTTGTAAAGGCCTAAGTTTTGCTGTCATGAAGATATAACAAGCAAATGTTGAATGTAACTTGAAGTGGTTACAGGCTGCACTTGAGAACCTCTCTCAATGATGTGTCATATTGTAGATCACAGAGCTGGCCCTTTAAAATCAGAAAATGTAAAGCACCTTTGTGTTTATTGCATCCAGATTTCTCTGGTAGGGGGAAAAAACACCCAAGGAAGATATTTTTACCTTATGACAGATATAAACTTGGACCATACATCTAACATTTCATAGCGCAAATCACTAGCCAGCATCCACATGCAAACATTATTAACAAGCCGCATATGTTAATTTTGAATGTTTTCCTCTCTCTCTCTTTCGTATTCCAAACTATTGGCAAAACATGACAACAATAGCACTGAAGCTCTAGAATGTCATAAAAACCAAGCCAAAAAAAAAAAGAAAAAGTCCATAAAGCACCAACTGTTACTTGACTTGTCAAGTCGTGCAGGGAATATGTGCGTTCTGCAAAGAATAACATAAAACTCCAATGAAAGGGGGAAATCAGCCCCGTTCATGCCAAGGTTTCTCACAGACCCAATACTGGTTTTTCTAATAACATCCTTGGGCTACTTGTTTATGAAACAAGACTGGATTACTGGGTTGGCTGTGTGGGCCTGAGCAAGCTTACTCAGAAGAAAGCCTCACTATGTTCAGTGGGGGTTTTCTCTCTGGATTATGTGGCTAATAATAATAATAATGAAGACAGGAGTGCCTGGCATGCTCTGGTCCATGGGGGCACAAAGAGTCGGACATGACTAAACAACAGCAACAACAAGAACAACAAGAACAACAACAACAATAATAATAACAATTTATTATTTATACCCCACCCACCTGGCTGGGTATCCCCAGCCACTCTGGGCGGCTTCCAACAGATATTAGTAATGATAATAATACTAATAATACTAATACTAATAATAATAAAGCAATAGAACATTGAACATTAAAGACTTCCCTAAACAGGCTAGCCCTTCAACAGCCCAATCCGATGTTTATTTAATTGAAAATCAGCCCCAATGCATTCAGCAAGATCTATGTTGATGTGCATATGATTGCATCCTGTTTTATGCTTCCCAGTTCCCATAGTGGTAGACAGCTTTCCTGGTAGCCTTTTTTCTAGATCAGTTAGCCTGAGCAGATTGTGTGTGTGTGTGTGTGTGTGAGAGAGAGAGAGAGAGAGAGAGAGAGAGAGAGAGAGAGAGAGAGAGATATTTGGGGGCTGAAATACTGAGATCTAAGACATTACCTCTGGGAGCAGGGCTATAGCTCAGGAGTAGAGCATTAATCTGCTTTCCATGCAGAAGGTCCCAGGTTTCATCTCATCTCCAGGTGGGGCTGGGAGGCTATCATGTCCAAAATCTTGGAGAGCCGTTGCATACAAAACACGTACAAAACTGAGCTAGATGGGCCAATGGTCTGAATCACTAGAAAGCAGTTCCCCCTGTTCCATACGGAAGGAATTTTTGAAGGCTGTTAAGGCTGAAGGGAAGTTCAAAATCATTTGTATGATATGGCATTAGGATCTCCTGTTCAAGCAGTACAGGGTAGGGGATGGAAAGAATGCAACTAGGTATGCCCACACCTGGTTGTAATAATAATAATAATTTATTATTTATACCCCACCCATCTGGCTGGGTTTCCCCAGCCACTCTGGGAGGCTTCCAATAAAACACTAAAATACAATAACCTATTAAACATTAAAAGCTTCCTTAAAAAGGGCTGCCTTCAGATGTCTTCTAAAAGTTTGGTATTTACTTTTCTCTTTGACATCTGGTGGGAGGGCGTTCCACAGGGCGGGTGGCACTACCGAGAAGGCCCTCTGCCTGGTTCCCTGTAACTTGGCTTCTCGCAGCAAGGGAACCGCCAGAAGGCCCTCGGCGCTGTACCTCAGTGTCCGGGCAGAACAATGGGGTGGAGACGCTCCTTCAGGTATACTGGACCGAGGCCATTTAAGGCTTTAAAGGTCAACACCAACACTTTGAATTGTGCTCGGAAACATACTGGGAACCAGTGTAGCTCTTTGGATCCTAGTACAGTGGTACCTTGGGTTAATAACTTAATTCGTTCTGGAGATCCGTTAGCTAATGGGGCCTCCCGCTGCTGCCGCCGCTGTGCAATTTCTGTTCTCATCCTGAAGCAAACTTCTTAACCCGAGGTACTACTTCCGGGTTAGCAGAGTCTGTAACCTGAAGCGTCTGTAACCCGAGGTACCACTGTAATGGTCTTTTCATAATGCCTATATATTAATAAAGATACAAGTTAATCAAATATGTTTATTAAAATATAACATTGAGTACAAGGGAGCAGGCAAGCCCCAATCAGGCAACATCAGCCTTGAAAAAGTTATCAGACCCCAAATGCAATAGTTCTCCTTTGTCTCTTTTCCAGTGTTGCGTCTTGATGTATTTTAAATTATTTTCCATGTGTTTTGCTTAGCTCTGTCTCTGATTCATTCATTTATGTAAATTGAACAAGAACAAAGAACACGGTCTTTACTACAATACACTACCAAAGTCTGGCATCCAGGGAAATGGAGCTGTTGCTGCATTACACCTGGCTTGTATCTCTCCCAGCAAGAATGTCTCCACCCTAGAAAAATTGCAATGGGATCTACAAATCCTCTAGAGAACATATGCACGCACTTTGTAAGCTTATGGGGAAATATGAATCACTCTTGCCAAAGAGAAGGTGAAGGAAAGTGTCTCTATCCTTTAACTTCTCTAATCCACTGGTGTGTTGGGACCTGTTAGGGGGTCATGACCTGAACCAAGGTGGGTCTCAACAAGAGCAGTACTATCATGCCAATATATGATAGAAGGTTAAGATATGGGTTCCCAAATGCATGATTGGGTTCAAAGTGGCTGCTGGGTCTGAAAAGACTGGAGATACTTGCTCTATCCGAAAAATAAATAAATCACTTTTTGGAACCCAATTCAATTAGGCATGGAATTTAGTAGCCAACCTTCCACGCTGAGGTCCATACCTTCTAAATTAAACATTACTCTTCTGGAATCCCTTGTGAGAAGACAGTGTTACATACTGGAACAGGGAAAAGGCGAAATGGTTACAATAATACAATGATATTCCAAAGCAAACCATACATGAATCTTAATAAATAATACACTATGGAGTTTCGTATAGCAACCCTAGCCTTAACCTTGCTTTAGAGACTATTAATCTTTACAGCTTAATAGTATTAGAAAACATCTAAGTCTGTTTACTTAAATAAATCAGCAAACAACAGAATTAGAATGAACATCCTGTGTTTTACTGGAAGGGTTTCATGGAATGTTGGAACAGACATCATGCATAAATCTGTACAATGCAAATATAAAATCCACGCAGAATGTTTTATCTCCATCTCAGAAATTAAACATCTAGCTTCATTTTTGTCTTTAAAACATACTTGGAAGGGTGAGTAGGTGAGGGGAAATTCTTGCCAATTTCTATTTCCCTTAAACAGCAATTTTCCAGAGATAGAACATCTAGTCTGCAAAGTATCATTACTATATATGCCTTTTCCTATGCAAACTTGGTTTTATAATAAAATATTGACGGATTTATTCACTGAGTGTTGTGGAAGCTGCAAGTCTAGCCTAAAGGTCACGGACACACAAATATCTTAGGTGCCTTACACTCAAAACCTGGTCCTGAAGTTAAGAGAAATAATAACAAGCAAAACAATAGCAGGTAAAACAAGGGAAATAGAAGAAGGGAGGTGTTAGGTTTTCCCTTGAAACATTCGGTAAATTGTGCCAATATTTTCTACTTATCCTTTTGGCTGCAAGAGAACAGATACTCTTTAGCAAATGACCACAGTGCCTCCAACAACTCGATCAATGGGAGATGGGCAGATTTCCAGTGGCATAGAATCTCTCTCTTGGCTATCCCTCTCAAAACCAAGGTTTTGCTTTTCTTTTCTTTTTGCAAGTTAGAGTGTGCCCAGACTGTTGGCAGGCAGCCAAACACAGCATCCACAAGTGAGAACTCACTTAGCGCCCCAATGCCTAATTTGATATAATAAAACTCCAACAAAGGGGATTACTACTTTAAAGTTCCATAATATATGATAAGCTGTAGCCTGTCATGCACTGCATTTCTATCCCCAGTAAAAGAAACAACATTCCTGGACTCTGGGTGCCATCCAGTATGATATCTTTGTTATTTTCTTCTAACCATTGTACTTGCATATAATGTCTGCATATGGTCTGGGAAGGAGAGCAGCATTGTAGTGGACACACACACACACACGCATACACTTTCAGTATCTTTAAACCAGTTACCCATCCTGAAACAAGACTCAGAGACATAACTGGAGATTATATGTATTAAAAAATAACAAATTAGAGGAACTGCAGACCAATCTTTAACCAAATTCCAAGAAGTATGGGCAAGTGAGGACTCTAGTAGGGAAAAACTGCCCTACAGACATCTGGGCATGCAGCTCCCTGTGTAAAGATGAGGAGGAAATGACTCAATCACTGCTAGATAATATTTGAGAATGACCCCAGCCAGGGTCCAGGGGGCACTGTCAAGCACTCCCCTGCAGTGTGCATGCCTGGCCCTCAGGAACACCCCTACCCAGGTCCACTAGGCCTAAGCACCAGCTGATGCCTAAAGGATGCCCTCAACCCAATCATGCTATTTTACCCTCCCACCTGAAGAAAATTTGTGGGGGTAGCTTAGGAAAAGTGAGCAAGGGGGCAGGATATAGGTGTATGAAAGCATTGGGTAGGTGTCCCCCCCTGTGTTAATATTAAAACCAGTCACCACCCAATGAAAAAGAAGATAATGAAAACTCTGCACAATGCAGAGTTAAACTCTACTACCATAAGCTATAGTGACAGATGCCATCTTGGATAGTTTTATTGGCTGCTAGGCATGATAGCTATATGCTATCTCCATCATCAGAGGAAGAATGCCTCTGAATACCACGTAACTGGGATTATAGTGGAAGGCTGCTACTGGACTCATGTGGGCTTCCTATGGTTATCTTGTTAGTCACTATGACAAAATACTAGTCTAGGTGGACTTTCATTCTGATCCAACAATGCTCTTACGTTACCTTCTCAGGGCAGCTTTGAACATCAACAACTAGTAAGGCAAACTGCTGGTCAGCAAATATCTTAATTGACTGAGAACTGTCCCCATGGAAACTCCATCTAAAGAAACTAGGGATTGTTCAGTTGTAATGCTTGGTAGATCACATTCCAAGTGAATAAGAGATGTTAGCAATTAATCATGGGCTCTGATATAAGCATTATAAACCAGTGGTGATGGGGAAAGACTCAGCAGCTGAAAGACAGATGAGATAAGGCAGACTAAAGCAAGGAACAGAGAGTCCTTTTTAGTTGAAAAAAGCTAATTCCCAACAGAATCTGTAGTTGAATGTAGCAGTACTAAACATGCCTACTCGGAAGTCAGCCCCATGGAGTTAATATACCTTGCTCCTAAGCATGCATCAGTTTGTAATCAAAGAAAGGCAGTGATTGCACTATTTCATCAAGAGCAAGGGAGTTTTATACTAGGCGCACGGTACATTGCCTGGAGCATTAAATTGCTAACAGCTAAGCTAATTACTTTTTGCAAGTGATTTATTGGGGAAGTGGAATGAATACTATGAACCTGGATTTCTAAAGTAAGTCTGCTGCTTCTGAATAGATCAGTGCAGTCACTAACTGAAAGAAAGCTTTGTCCAAAATAAACCCGCATGAGTGGGACTAAAGACATAAATTGCTCAAAGAAGACTGACGGCTGAAAGTGAACAGGTGGCATGTCAATGCAATGCTTGCAGCATCAATTCAATTATCGTCTATGTTTTGCTATGCTGTTTTGTGCATTAAACGTCCTTGAGCAGTGTGGGTGATACTTCCTCATGGTCCAGTCCCACATAATTCCTCCAGCATCTCTAAGGAACAACCATACCCATCAACTATACTGTATGTCTCAGTCACTTCCCACATCAGCATCACTCGTCTTCGTGGGCCAGGTGATGTCATGCTAGAAAGAATCATGTTGTTTGGCCAACTTGGCCATGTTGTTCCTCCTGAGGCCTTGAGCTTGATCAATCTTAATCCAATGATAAATGTTATTCAAGGCCATGCAGACATGCATATATAACGTGTTTTTAATGAATAAAACTCACTCATATTTAACAATTACTGGTTTGCCCCTGTTCTCCTAACTCTTTCCACCTATAATGCATTGCCACATTTTTGAATCACATGACACTTGATCTTTAAAAAAGCAAAAACTAGGCATGCAAGGTATGTGGTAGAAGATTAAGAACATAAGAATAGTCCCTGCTGGATCAGGCCAAGGGTCATTCTGCTCCAGCATCTTGTTCTGCCAGTGAGCAACTAGCTGCTATAGCAAGCCAGAAAGCCAAACTCGAATTCACCAGCACTCTCCCCACTTGTGATTCCCAGCAACTGGTTGCAGAACCCCGTGAATTATTTTCTAATAGGCGGAGGCATGCATCAGCTAAATTCTGGCTGGGACTTCCTAGGAATTTCTTGCCTGAAAATATAGAAGTGTGTGACTGATACTATCCAGAGTTACTTCCTCAGGGATAGCCATGTTAGTCTACTGGAAAGGAAACAATGGGTGGGATTCAACGTCACCCTATGATGAACATTCTCTCTGAGCAAGCATTTAAGCTTGTCGAGTGGAATGATTCCTCATCCGTGTGCTGTTCTGGGGGTTCTCCTGACCTCCAGAGCCAATTTGGTGGGGGCACAGGGGCATGCAAGTGAAAGTCCGTGCACAGTGGAAACTGATGGGTGCCATTGGGTGAATCTCACCCAAAGACACTTGTGACACCTTAAAAATCAGCAAATGCACTATGGTATACATTTTTCCAGATGCATGAAGTGGTGTGCGGTCTATGAAAGCTGTCAGCATTTTATTAGTATTTAATCAGACTTCATTGTAAGCACATTCAGCCTAGACTCATTTGTAAGTCTTAAAAAGGCACCTCAGAGTTCTTCTGAGTGCAGGCGGTGCCCAGAGCCAGGGCCGGCCCAGGACATTTTGCTACCTCAGGCGAAACAGAAACTGCTGCCCCCCCTCCCCAGCTCTTCCTCTGCAACTCCCACCACCATCACTATTTCCTCCACAGTGTGGGACAGTGAAGTGAGGTGGGGCTAGGTGGCATTGGTTGGGCACAGAGGAGGAGGAAGGCAGGTGCAGAGAAGATGCCTGCCACAGTGGCGAGCTCCTTGGAGGCCAGTTCTGCTGCCTGGGGCAATTGTGTCACCTAGCCTTCATGGTCAGGCCAACCCAGCCCAGAACAGTCTCTGGAATGGTATGGTACAATAATATGCTACATAACACTACATGTTGAATGCAGCCATAGCTATTAAATACTTCTAAGCTCCAACGTTCCCCTCTGTTTTTTCCATAGGAAATGACTTCTGATCCTTGTTTTTTTGTTCTACAAGATGGTAAGAGGGAAAGGCTTTTTAAAATAATAAAAAAGCATTGGGGATATTATAGCAATGTTAATTGCTTCAAGACTTCAATAAAGGAACATTTTCAAAACTGCTTAAAGAAAAGGAAGGATTGGCAGCTGAAATCTACCATCAATCTTCTAATATACAGTATTACCAAATTTTCCATTTTCTGTAGGTCCAAAGTGGAGATTCATCATCTTAAAGCAATATAATCAATCCTAAAATATTTATTGTGAATGTTTTTATATGGTGGTGGGAGGTAAAACATCTAAAGAGGAAGGTTATAAATCCCAATGCAAGAGTTGATATGTCAAGGGCACAATCCATTGGGTGCTAACAAACCAGGCTATGAATCAAAAGTTTGATCCTGGTTTGTCTTAACTAACACCATAAATAGTCTGCTGACTTCAGACAACAGATGGAACTGTGGTTATTTCTAAAGTGAAAGCAGAAGCTTTAAGTCTTCTCCTTGTGCAATGAAAGTGTGGGTGCAACAAGAGAACGTGAGCCTGGAGGTCAGGCAAGTTGATTCCCATGACACTAAACCACGATTTACCATGATGTCACTCTGAACCATGCCAGGAAGAAGTTGGGAAAGGAATGAGAGAATCCAAGAATCAGGGTTATGATTGCAACAAACCACTGCATATGCCACCATTGTTTGTTCATTATGGATATTTACCCCGCCCTTCAGTCAAAAGGGCTGTTAGAATAGCGCGCATAAAATCAGTAACAACCAAGTCTCTGACCTCATGCTAAGCTAAAAGAGGTAATTGGGAAGAAGGAAAATAAGCAAACTCAGGCACCAATTTTTAATGCTGAAAAATTCTTATAACAGCCAACCAGCATGGGGAAAGCATGAGGAAAGGAGGAACCAAATGGCAGTGGTTTCCAGAAGATAATAATAATAATAATAATAATAATAATAATAATAATAATAATAATAATAGTTATTATACCCCTGCCACTCTGGGTGGCTTACGGTGCATATAAAAACATTGTAAAACACCAAACATTAAAAACCTCCCAATACAGAGCTGCCTTCAGATGTGTTCTAAAAGTTGTGTATCTCCTTGCCATCTGATGGGAGGGTGTTCCACAGGGAGGGGGCCACTGCCAAGAAGGCCCTCCCAAGGCTGGTTGACAGGATCTCCCATTTGTGGAAGGAGGCAAGCACTTGTGGAAATACACTTTCTGATCACCCCTTTCTTAAAAGTAACTTTCCTTTCACTGTTCATGGCGCAAAATTTTAGGATCCAAGACACGGGGTTGTTTCTAATGCTAGTCCTACTCAGAGCAGGCCCACGGAAATTAATGAACTGTCTTTAGCACATATCAAATATGTAGATTATACAAACTTTGGTACTCGCATGGAAAGTAACCCCCTTTTAGAGGGCAGCAAATAATGTATGCAACACTCTTCTCCCGATGATTTGAAACAATGACAGAAAGATCTGTTTTAAAATGTCACCCTGATAAGCAACCGCCTACAAAATTCCCTCATTTCTGAAACTAAAAGGCATCGCTTGCTTGCTTCTGCTCATGATCATTTGACTTGTGTTTGAAAAGCATCCATTCTGGCAGTCCTTGCCACAACAACCACAAGACCATTTAACTTCTTGTTCCTTGGGCCCCTCCTGTCCTAGTTTATAACCAGAATAAAAAGCAGTTAAGAAGTGAAAGAATAGGGAGGAATATCTGTCTTATTGTCTGGCAAACCCATTCAGAACATATGATTCAGCGCCCCCGAGGGATCAATAAAAGTACACTTATCTCACCAATTATTTAAAAACAAACACTGATCTTTATTTTTGAAACATCCTGCCTAGAAAGAGTAAGGAAGAGATTCCCCAGCAGCAATGGAAAAGCCCACTGGATTTTGAAGGCGGGAAATGAATTCCGAGAAGAAGACATAATAAAGCTGTGCTTGTTCTCTGAATGTTTCAGGAACTGTGTCAGGTCATCCTCATAAGGTCACTTCTAAAATGCTTAGCAATGTTGTGCTATAGACACAAGAGATGTAAAAGTTAATATTTGAGGCTAAACTGTGCAATGTTCCCTTCTGAAAACGGCACCCCAGAGCACATGCATGCAGAAGGCCATGTTGGAGACGGAACCTGAGACCTTCTGTAGGCAAAGCAGATGTTCTCTCACTGAGTCGTGGCCCTTCTCACTGTGTGGCCATTACTGTGGCTGCTGTGAGCCACCTTAGATTAGGCTGTAACCTGGTAATTAAAGACCAACAGTACAGTGGTACCTCGGGTCAAGAACTTAATTCATTCTGGAGGTCCGCTCTTAACCTGAAACTGTTCTTAACCTGAAGCACCACTTTAGCTAATGGGGCCTCCTCCTGCTGTTGCTGCGTCACTGCACGATTTCTGTTCTCATCCTGAAGCAAAGTTTTTAACCCAAGGTACTATTTCTGGGTTAGCGGAGTCTGTAACCTGAAGTGTCTGTAACCCTAGGTATCACTGTAATATCAAAACAAGGCAACCCACTCCTAGCTCCCCCTCCCTCAGATAGCATGTCAAGGGATCATCAATAGGGTTACAAGACATGGGTATGACAAACAAGATGCTTTTTAGAGGGGGGAAGTAACTGAATATTTCAGTTGTTCATTATTAACTTGCCATGCAAATCATTTACACATTTAGAAAGATTCTTCCATTAGAATATAAATAAAATCACTCTGTATTCCATTGTGTTACATGCCACATGTAGTCAATAGTTTAATGTATAAGAGGCAGATTTATTAATCCGTGTACACAGGAGAGATGAAATGGTGAATAAAATTCTCATGCTTTAGCTGAGGGAGAAACAAATCCTATTCATGTTGTTGGCATGGAGACTTCCCAAGTGATCCAACAGACCTGCAGGAGAAGAGGCATTTGAACCATTTTGCAGAGATGTGACGCCCCAACCACACATAAACAATTTTTGACTGCCGTCACACTCTTAAAAGAACATTTGCTTTGGCCCCACATAGCTTACAGTTAACATTTGTTTATGACTGTGTGCTCAGTTCATTTGTTCTCATGGCAGCTACTCTCCATGGTGCATCCTAATGTCTGCAAGGGTAATGTTTGGTTGCTTAAAAACAAGGAGAGGGCTGGTGCGCATTCTAGCTTAGCCCCTCTGATGCATAAATTGGCCCACTAGCAGCCCATGAGTCCAAACAGATGTTTTCTTGTTTAGGCCAATGAGATATGCTCGGAGTGAGTGTTTATCATTGAAGAGAGAATAAGAGTTCATTTAGGCTCAGAACCCAGCCTTTGTGGATTTGGACTGCTTCTCATGGCTAGCGCATAACTTGGTAGTAATGTGAGGAGACCCTCTCCTCCATGTAAAGCACAAAATCAGGACACGTGGAAATCAAACTGATTTACTGTTGACTTTTCCGCAACTCAACTTTTCCCAGAGAAATTATTTATATGAAACATCAGTTTGAGGCAATCAGATTTCCCTTCCAGAAGTCATGTGAACATTCATGCATTATATCACTGGATTCTTGACTTTCGTTCAATACAGATGAGTATTTGAACAACAACAATAAAAAACCTGATATGGAAGTAATTTTCCTTTTAAAATCAATAAAAGTTATTTCCAAGGAAATGATAGGTGTCAGGCACAAAGTTAGGTTTGCTTTGGGTCTAGTTGCCAGATCTCTTTGCTGAAAATGTAAATAGTGAGAGTGTGGAATGTGCTGATAACATTTCACTAATTACCAGGAGGTTTGAAAAAGTTGCCACGACTGTATAGTCCTTAAAAAATGAAACCACATATGATGCCTTGGGTGCTCTTGTAGAAGACACTTCCACTCACTCAAGAAGAGGAGGGTGCCCTTACTTTTCAGTTGTTCCCTTTCCATCCTGCAGTAGTTTGCACCGCATGCAACTCTGTTCCAGAGGATTCCCCCAGCCCACCCCAACTCTCCAGAGGTGATGTTCAGGGTCTGCAGAAGGAAGGTGTACATGGGAAGCAGAGCTTCTGTTGAGTGGATACAAACCACTGCTTTGGCAATTTCAAAGCTGACTATACCGTATGTGAGAAGCTGTGTTCACTCAGTTGTTCTTCAGTAATTCCCATCAATCAATGCAGTTGGCAGTAGCAGGGTTTACACCCAGACAATCCAAAATCTGCCAAAGGAAATCCAAACTCTTCAACCCATGTGAATCATGCAATTTTTAGCAAATTTGCCTAATTTTAATTGTGTCTTATTTTTCATAAATTAGTCTGCACCACCCTCCCCCTCAAAAAAAAAAAAGGTTTCAGAATTAATTTTTGGTCTTGGAACCAATGGAGGCTTCCTCTGAAATGCAAATAGTAAATTTCTAAAGGTGATTTTGTGAGGGGTGGGAAATGAGATGGGGAGGGAATGAGCAAGACTGATGCTACTCAGGCCTCCCTACTGCTGCTATTTATATAACAAAACCAGACATGTTAATTGTATTAACATAATAAATGTGCCGTTTTGTTTGTCCTTCAATGTCCCCCACCCACATGGGTGCCACTCACAGAAAAGGAAGCCCCCACACTACTTCAAACACTTTTCAATGGTCTGTACATTTTCAAGGATGAAAAATCAAGGAATAATATGAAAGAAGGATGAAGCTTACACATGTAAAGGAATGAACTAATACAGCAATTAATGTTTTCATTACAAATAAAAAGTGAGCATTAAATACCCCAAGAAACAGAAATAATTGACAAGATAAAATCAAGCTTAGCATTTAAAAGATAATATTCTAAATAAAGCTTCTAAGATTGAAGGTTTGGTTGAGTGTGTTCTTGGAGAGATATTATCCACTTAGCAAACAGAAATTATGGAACTCAGTTAAAAATAAGAAATGGTTATCATTTTACGCTAAAGTTTCAGGAAATATTCTATTAACTTGGTCAAATCTGTTCATACATTATCAAATGCAACAGTGGTTTCCCCCCTCCCTTTCTCAGCTGAGGAGGAGTCACCAATGCAGGTTCAAGTGAAGCTAATTGAATATGGGCCTGACTGCCCTTCCTAGAGGGCAAAACCACAAATCTAGAATGTTAAAGTACAATAACTGCCAAAAATAAACCAAATTAGTCTCATTTCTGAGAACCAATCCAGCTGTATTTGGGAACATCAAGATAACAGGCAATTCAGAAGGTCAGAAGGCCTTGACATTAGCTTGCTGACGTCAGACTCTCATCAGTTCATAACCGCATCCTTGGTTGGCTCACATCTCGCCTCCACTCTATGCCTTATGTAGAGTTACACCTAAACCACATCCTGACCTTAGGCCAAGGTGGCTTGAAAGTTTGCTTCCGAGCACAAACCTTTCAAGGCTTGACTTCACCCAACTTCCATTCTCAAAATCTATCCTCCATTTTGAGCAAGGTTTCATACCACATTTATTCTAAGTAACAACCTAATTTAGATACAATCCCTGCACCTGACAAAGCCTTTTTATGCTATCATTGCTGTGAAACAGTATCAAAAATGCTTTCTCTGATGTAGACAACTCACACAATGGTAGATGTTAAATATTATGACAAGGAACCTGGAAGCACGCTACAAGAATACAATTTTCCGTGACATCCTCAAGGCAAATAGAACATGTTACTCAGCTTTTGGCTCTCATGCAGTTCATATGCAATTCTGGAGCCAGCCCTATCATGAGACAGAATAAGGAAGCTGCCTGAGGGTCAACCTATAGGTGACAAGCATATAGGTCTCAATTTTTTTAAAAAAAAATACTTTCAGAGGTGTGTGTTAAAGGGATTGCAGTACTTGGGGCGGGGGGGGAGGCCTATCTCTTCCTTCTTCAGCCATGATGGAGATGAAATAAGGTGATGGGAACAAGGTGATGTAGACTACTTTTCATTCTAGCCATGCTGTCTTTACAGACAAAAAAGGACGGTGCTCTTTACCCCTGAAGTTTGAATTCATGCCATAAGAAGCAGCCCTGCCACATTCTCTCATGAGCACAATGAGAGCATATTCACATAATTTCTGAATTAAATTGGATTTTTTTTTGTCTGTTTTTGATTGTTGTTGTTTTTTAATTCCCCCCATTGAACTCCTGTGTGGTTCACCGAATGGCCATCAACAGAGTAACTTTCCAAGATGAATCTGAGCAAAAAAAAGGATGACAAATTGCCTGGTGCAATAAAAGGGGTGCTAACTCAGCAACTCTAAGTACAGGAAGCCAGCTGAATTTATTCCATCTTAAATTAAGCCAGTGTAATTTACCCCTACTCCAGATTCCATTTGGGCATGGGGTTATTGCCAGCTGAGTCGGCAGACGGGAAAATAGTCTTTCACTGACCCCACCCTTTTCGCCAGTGTAGGTTTTTCTGGGTAACTAGGTCATGTGACCAAGCTGAAAGGTGGTTAGAAATGACGTGAGCTTCTCCTTGCTCCCATCCTGCCCCCACCATGCCCCCATGCCACCAAGCTTAAGTTATGCCAGCTAAGCCCTAGATGAATCAACTAAGTTCCAGCTGTGTTTGGATGAAGGATATCACTAGCTGAGCCAGGATGTTGGAGTTATGCTGGCATAACTTTAGCTCAGCTGGGACAGTCCAAGACTTCCCTATTCCAAACTCACACATCCTGATGGATGTTGGGTTTGGATTGTGCTAAGTACTGCCTCCATAAGCTTCGTTTTTGGAGGATTTTGTTGTTGCTCTTGCTTCCTTATCCCCCCGCGCGCCCCCCGCCCTGCTTGATCCAGCAGTATTACATTGGAAGTATTGCTAATTAACTGGGATCTTTGTTAAACTTAATTGTTTTGAGCAGCAAGGATTATGCTAACCATCTGCCTCCCTCTTGCAGCCAATCCTGTAACCACCCAAAGGCTTTTTTCTATTAAGAAATCTGTTAATTCTTACATATATAGCATACAGTGTGAAAATAATTCCATTAAGCTAATGGAAGTAAGCTAACTCAACATCAGTCCGTAGCACAGATTGTTCTCAAACTCTACCATCACCATCTACTTTCCAAACAATGAGTATCACCTGTCCATTTTCCTTAAAAGGCTCTGAAAACATTTTAAACCAATTTGCACCATAAGATAGTGGTGGAGGCCATGTTCAAATTGGAGATGCTCAAAATACAATGCAAACACACCCACATTGTGTGAAATGTCTCACCCCAATAAAAGATAAAGCCAGACTACAGTATTCTGCATTACCTCATATTGGAGTCACTTGCCACTGCCACCAGCACCACTAACTAACACTCTCCTTGCCCAAACTTACCTGGAAATAAATTAAGGGCAGCAAGATCTCCTGCCCCATTGCTCCCCTCCCTACCTCTCTCTCAATGCTCTTCCTCCCTCTCTCCAATGTTTTCTTTGGCCTGTTCTCCTAGAATTGCTCCTGGAATTCTGCAACAGTTGCAAGGAAGCATGGGAAATCCAGTTTTCCAAGGCTCTTCATAGAAAAGCAAAGGACCCATAGAAAATAATATTTCCCCTATTTATGTGGTCTTGTGGGTCTTTTTTTTTTTTACATGCAACATCAGGAATCAACTAATAATAAATATGTGGCTCTAAATATGTGCTAGATGCATTCGTCAGCTGCTCCACTAGGGATCGGGGAAAATGTCAATTTCAGTTTCTCTCCATTTCTCATTTTTCCAACCTGAAATTTAGTTCTCCATATTTCCACATCAGTTGGTGTGAAGAAACTCCTCATTTCTCCTAATATACCCATGTTTGAATGCAATGTTTCCTAATATATGGTGTGTGCACACACATGTGCATGTGTCTGTGGGTGTGTAGATACAAAGATATAGATATAAGCAAATTTTTACGTTAGCATATGCATATTTGTACATATTACTTGCCTGGAGAACTGCATTACAAAGTTCGGAAAAGTTCACACTTCAAAAAATGGCTGTGTTTCAGTTCACATTTGGGGGAGGAACCCAAATTTGGTAAGTTTGCCTTTAAATGTGAACTGAAATGAATTTCTTCTCCATCCCTTCATACCACATGATTATAGGACAGCTCTCAGTCCAGAAACGATAATGGGTAGCTTACATCCAGCTCCTTGTATTTTAGAAACAAATCACTGGTTTTGCCATGTGTCTGATAATATTCCATTTCCAAATGCCCAGCCTCACTTGTTCAATGTCTAAACATCCTGAAGACTTCAGACCTTGCAGTACCCTTTGCACTGCAAATCTCAGGCAACTGAGCATCTTGGAGTTGTCTTCCCCATGATGAAGCCAAGCGGTTCTTGACGTAGTGCACATGCCACAGGAGAATTCAAGCCACAAACCTGTCATGACCTCTGCAAGATTTGAGGCATGGCAAGTCTGAGGTCTAATAATGGAAGGTGATGGTGTGGTTGCTGCAGACCAGGGCCTGGAGATTTTTAAACAGTCTCAATTTAGATTCCAAAATAAAGCCCTGGTAATCTTTGGTAATCAGCAAGGTGATTGTCCCCAGTTATTTATGGGTTGAATAGGTGGGGAAGGCTAACCCACTTCTATGGGAAATACATATTTGAAGCCAAGTAGCCCAATTCATGGCCATTTTCAGCTGCAGTTCCAAAGTACAGTAAAAGTCAGCCTCTCCATAGGAAAGACAACTTGTTTGTTTAGTTGCAGGAATATCTGAGTTCAAAAAACAGGGCTGTTCTGTCAGAAGGTTTGAACATAAGTCATGCTTTGGCAGGCTCTTCTGTATTAAATGGCACGATACCAAAAACTATAGACTTTGTTGTATCATCAGAGGTGTGAAGCAGGATGGGACACCCTATATCAGGTGACCAAAATAAGGCAGAAGCATTTGCAAGTTGTCTCCAGGAACATTTTCCGCTTTGCATGCTGTTGATTGAAGCTGACATAACAAATGTTATTGGTGGACAAGATCGCAGAAGATAATAATATGAGGAAAAATATTTTTAGAAAACAAACTTCAAATTGATCAACAACAGTATATGGATAAATAAATTTGAGGTGCCTTTAAAATCTGGCAAACTAGATTCTTGCTGACATCTCTGATTTTCCATGGAATGTATTGCTACTGGAGAAATTTCAGCAGCCTGCCTTGAAGTGGGCCCAGTGATATGCTCAATGTGCCTTCTGAACTGCCGCAAACCTTGCACTAAAAAGGTAGGGGGGGGGACCCAATCTCTTACAAGGTGTAAGATGACAGCTGCAAAGCTTGGAAATGTCCCACAATAGATGTCAAGTGTGTGTGTGTGTGTGTGTGTGTGTGTGTGCGCGCACACACACACACACACACACACACACAAGCCTGACTTCATTTGCTTTTATTTTTCCATCCTATCCCTTTTCCCCTTTGTGTTGGACTTTATAGATTATTAGCTTAATATGGATGCTTTCCAGCTGAGCAGCAGAGCATACATGCTCATATGAATGAGCACTTACCTCACGCTTTAGATAGTACTGTTCCCATCTGAACAGCACCAAATAATCCTTCATGGTTATCATGTTACAGAGAGCAGGGATTGTTATCTGCTTCAATCCAACTGAAAAGAATGAATGCCTACCATTTCCTTCAGCAGCAGCATCAGTGCTGACATGTATACACTCCACATGAAATTGGGCAATGCACAACTTCGCTGAAGATATATAGAGGGCAGCCAGAATTTTGTCAGTGTCTTGTTTATCTTTTCGGTTTCTAGCCTCAACACATGAGACAAAAAGGGGATTTATTTATTTATTTTAAAAAATTTGACTGGTACTCTTCCTAGTTGCCTCTTATCTTCTTGCCATACAATCCTTCTGTTGGACTGGAATTCAATTATTTTTCACAGCCTTCAAAACCTCCTTTCTTTATGAGCTTTGTTCATCTATACTGTATAGAAGTTGCAGCCATGTTGCTCTTATTTTTCCTCCTATCATTCCCATTTAATCCAACCTAACTTCACTGACAACAAAAAAAACCCCGCCCAGCTTGGACTATGAAACTCGGCTGCTGAGAGCCTCCTTCTGGCTGAAATATGTATGTATGCATTAAACAAATGCCACTTTGGGTTTGGGTTGTTGAGCTCATTGGCAGGGCATCTGCTTTGCAACCAAAAGGTCCCATGTTCTGATTCTTGACATTGTCAGGTAGGGCTAGAATCATAGAATAGAACCATAGAATCATAGAGTTGGAAGAGACCACAAGGGCCATCGAGTCAGTTCAACTCCCAAAACCATTCAAAAACCAAGGTGCAGCTTCCAATTGGCTGCAGGAGCTTCTTGCCCTCAATTGAAAGCCACAGAAGCCGCGTCAGACGTTCAGCTTCTGAAAAACATTTGCCAACCGGAACACTTAGAATCATAGAATCATAGAGTTGGAATAGACCACAAGGGCCATCGAGTCCAACCCCCTGCCAAGCAGGAAACACCATCAGAGCACTCCTGACATATGGTTGTCAAGCCTCTGCTTAAAGACCTCCAAAGTAGGAGACTCCACCACACTCCTTGGCAGCAAATTCCACTGTCGAACAGCTCTTACTGTCAGGAAGTTCTTCCTAATGTTTAGGTGGAATCTTCTTTCTTGTAGTTTGGATCCATTGCTCCGTGTCCGCTTCTCTGGAGCAGCAGAAAACAACCTTTCTCCCTCCTCTATATGACATCCTTTTATATATTTGAACATGGCTATCATGGCTAGTAATGTCCTGTTGTAATGTCCGGAAATGCTGAACAACCTCTACCAGGCAGCATAGTAGACAGTACAGTGGTACCTCGGGTTACACACATTTCAGGTTACATATGCTTCAGGTTACAGACTCCGTTAACCCAGAAATAGTGCTTCAGGTTAAAAACTTTGCTTCAGGATGAGAACAGAAATCGTGCTCTGGCGGCGCGGCGGCAGCAGGAGGCCCCATTAGCTAAAGTGGTGCTTCAGGTTAAGAACAGTTTCAGGTTAAGTACAGACCTCCGGAACCAATTAAGTACTTAACCCAAGGTACCACTGTCCTGAACTGCATGGACCAACGTGGTATAAGGCATTTTCCTATGTTCTGACAAATAGATATTTTAGTTACACCCAGAAGATTGCTATTCTCCCCCAGACTCATTGGTTGTCTGCAAGGTCACAATTGCAGTCAAACTAGACATGTCTATTTGGTAAGAAAAAAGTCATGCCTCGCAAACAGGCAGTGTGGAACAAATGTGTGGAGTGAGTGAGTGAGTGAGTGAGCCGGCAGACAGGCATTTCCACATTCTCCCTGTCACTCCTGCGGCCACCTGTCTGCCCACTTCCATGCACACCCAACAGGCCAAAGGAAGCCCAGGTTCCAAACAAGCAGGCGATACAGCAGAGGAAGAAAATGGATGTCCAGGGCAGTGAGTGAGCGGGCCTTCTCAATGTACCCCATCTTTGTTGCTGCCACCCACAGTTTGCCCTAAACCTGTCCCTTCCATCCTCTCACGGCTCGCCCCAATCCCAAAATTCTGCTGCAGCAGCCACTCTAAGAGAACAGGGTTCTGCAGAAGAGAAAGTCTTTCTCCCCTTTGCCCCATCAAAAATTCTTTCTGTTGGTGGTGCAAGACCAACAGTTCTTCTCTTCATTTCCCTTTCCTCTGTGAGTGGCAACAGGATCTTGGGATTAGGATGAGTGTTGAGGGAATAGGTGGGGGGGGGCTTTTGGGGTGAACCGTGAGGAAGGGGAATTTTGAGTGAACTGTGGGGGTGGGGGAGCTCTGAAGGGATGGGTCTGAAGGAGTATGTGCCCGGCCTTTTTTTTTTTAAAAAAATGGAAGGTACCCATGAAAGCTGCAAATTGAAACAATGAATGTGGGAGGGCTTAACCCTTTCCCTTCCAGTGATTTTTCCCCACTCAAAAATGCCCCACCATCTTTTTTTCTGCAAAAGCAGCTGGGTGAGGGGAACTCTGAGCAGAACAAGCCAGCAACAGGCCTGTTTATGCTGTACCATATATACATTTCAGTGTTTGAACAAGGGCAGGAAGATAAGCCAACACACAAGAGCTTTACATAAATATAGCCTGCTTACTTCAGCTGAGACAATTTGGACTGAGATGAGAGAAGGAAGTGAGGGAAGGGGAATGCAATAATAGGAAACACTTATAGATCTACTGGGCACGATTAGGAGGAAGAACAGGAAACACTTATGTGTTTAAAGAGTTGTAAAAACTATGGACATTGATCACTGGCCATTTCAATTACACTGACGTTTACTGACACAAAATAGACCACGCTTCAGAATGCAGGCAAGGCGCTTATCGCCTGACGTTTCCTGTCAAACCACATAAACAGCTTGGCTCTTGGATACTATGTAATAATTGTAACATTGTGAGCGCCATGGATGAACAGAGGCAGATAGAAAGATCTGGTCTCTGCAACACTTAGGCCACAATCCTAGAACCAAGCCATTGAAGTCAACAGGACTTGCTTCTGTACAGAACTGAGTTGTTAACTATGAACATACACACTGTCTGGTCAACTCGGATCCATGATGTAGGTAATCTTTGTCAACATTATATTGTTTTTGATATTGTTTTTAATGGTTTAACGCACACTGGGACCTTAGGGTGATGGGCAGGTAATAATTTATTAATTTATTAATTTATTAATTTATTAATTTATTAATTTATTAATTTATTAATTTATTAATTTATTAATTTATTAATTTATTAATTTATTAATTTATTAAAATATTGTTAACTCTGGGGAGGTGACAAGCCGAGTGTGATGATCACCCTGCTTAATTTGTCCTGCTTAATTTCCAGTCAATACATGTACCGTAGCTTCCTGCCGAAATCCTGTAAATTTTTACACCACAAATGTTCCGAAAGGGGGGGGTTGGGTCCCTCTTTTGTTGCACTAGAGTGCAAGATTGCCCTTCCAGACAACAATAATGTAATAACATTGGGGAAGCATCACAGAACAACTACAGTGGTACCTCGGGTTAAGTACTTAATTCGTTCCGGAGGTCCGTTCTTAAGCTGAAACTGTTCTTAACCTGAAGCACCACTTTAGCTAATGGGCCCTCCCGCTGCCGCCGCGCCGCCAGAGCACGATTTCTGTTCTCATCCTGAAGGAAAGTTCTTAACCTGGAGCACTATTTCTGGGTTAGCAGAGTCTGTAACCTGAAGTGTATGTAACCTGAAGCATATGTAACATGAGGTACCACTGTACTGAAGTGGAATTTAAGTGTGCTTGATTCAGTATAAATCTAGCATTCATGCACTGTTATTGCATCAATGGCATGTTGGAGAATTCTCTCCCCCAAAACACTGCAGTCTGGAGATGCCCATAATCCTTGTCAATCTACAGCAAATCACCCAGGAATCTACTAGTAGATCCTGATGTGTGTTTTTTCTGCCCACCCCTGCAGTGCAGCCTATACACAACCCAAGTAAGTAGAAGTGTATAGTGTTGCAACTTTAAAAACTGTTCCTCTTTTGAGCTGATTTTGAGCTGCAGGCTAAAACTGCCAAGATCCTTACCAATGTTTAGACTACCAGATAAAATCAGCATGCTTATGGGTTGGATATTCATATCTCCTTGTGATCCAATAGATTCCCACTTGGGTCAAAGATTCCTTCAAATACTATTATCCCCTATCTCAAGAACAGATGATTTGGCACAGCAGTTCTAAACAAACAAACAAAAAATCAGGCATTATTTTCTTAGCAAGCACACTGTGATTATGTAAGTTCCTGTAGCGTAAAGAATACTCAATTCCCTTAATCCTTTAACCTTTCCCAAAACATTTCTTTTGCAACAAAAGATGTATATCAGGATCATAAAACAGAAGTAGGCTGTGCGGGCCGTGCTCCAAAGTCCATTTTCTAACTCGTGTATGAGAAGCCATTTCATTTTCATTCCTACAGGGATACCCGGGGAGATTATGTGCTTTCTGGATCAGGAAGCAATGAGGCATAAATGTGGGTGGGATTCAGAGAGCCCCTTGTGTGGGTGGAACCATTCTGGAGAATTCCCTGACAGCCAAGAATGACTTTTCAAGTAATGTGAAGGGCTGAAACAGGAAGGGAGAAGAGACCCCAGGGAGAATGAGCTTTACTCCGATATCTCTGTTGGGTATAAAATTTATAAACCAGTGCTGGGTGTCAAATTTACAAATGGCCCAAAATGCCTCCTCCCAAGTTTGTCAATGCATTTGCATAAAATTGAGGTGGATGTAGATTAAAAAACAAATGGGAGCCAACCCATAACACCCCATAAAGAGGAAGGCTGTGTGGTCATGAACATCATTTTGAGGCTTATCCACCACAAGCCGGAATCTGCCAGGAGAAGAACACCAAGCCAGGGAGATCTCCCACCCTCAACAGTCAACTGCCCACCTTTGTAAACTTTTGACCCACATCTAGGTTTGATAGCAAAGCCCTATTTGGCTTTGTAATCATAAGCCCAAAATATTAGTCCAGAGATTTGGAACACTTACAACAATTCACATATTTGCTTTAATCAGTTTATTAATGGTGGAGGTAATTAAAGCATTTTCCTCTCCTGATAGAGCTGCCCTAGCTCTATAACCAAGCCAAGCCAGTTCTTATTTCTGAAAACTTCTGTAGACACTCTTCACTTCTTAGATGGGGGAATATAGCCAGAATTCACTTTGCTACCTATCCACTTAATTCCCATATATCTGTTAGAGACTTAGGCAATCCTGTGCCCCCTAGCAGTCATGGGATATATTGGCACTCTCTCTCAAATTTTATGAAACAAAGATTTAATGTTGGAAAGGGAGCTCTGATGTCAGATCCTGTCTCCCTGCAACTGCAGAAGCACCCAAGCTCCAGGCCCTACCAACATTGGTAAGACCAAGGTGACTTATGGAAGCAGCTTGGGCCTGTTGGGGCAAGACCAGAAAATGGCTGAATCCAAAGCTGCCCCCATTGCCATAACATACTGCAGGAACTTTGCAGGACTTTGGAACTTCATTATGAAAAGCTTTAACAAAAATCTGAAAATACAAAAGTGGATTTTGTCTCTTCCCACACTGTACACACCCTTAGGATCGCAACCTTAGCAAAATTTCATTTTGTTAGCAAGAACTAAGTGGACTTTCAGTGCAACACCATCTTCCCCGTAGTATCAACTTTAATAGCTTAAGGTTTCTTCGTTAGTCAGATATTTATTTACTTTTTCCAGCATAACATTTCTTTCACAGAGCCTACAGGCAGGGAAAGTGGCAGAGAGGAGAGGATTTGTTGACTTTGGCTTCTTCCATCTGGCCCAACAGTTTGATCATTTTAATTTAATATTTTTTTAAAAAAAATAGTTTGTTAACTGCTGGGGTGGGGCCTTCCTAAGGAGAAAAAGGTGGAATATTTGTATCTATTCAAATAAACAAACATCAACAACAAACAAATAATTTCCTTGCTGGATCCCACTAGTATCAGATGAACACATTGCACCCATTTCTAGTGTGGTCAGAAAACGTCATGGTCCTATATGCATTAGTCACATTTTGACCGGAGTACTGTAATACTCTGTGTGGTGCTGCCCTTGAAAAACTACACAGACACTTCAACTGGCTGCCGCTAAAATATTGACTTGGGTATAGTTCTGGGAACTACCCTGATGTTGGGAAAGATGGAGGGCACAAAGAGAAGGGGATAACAGAGGATGAGATGGTTAGATAGAGTTCTCGAAGCTACCAGCATGAGTTTGACCAAACTGCAGGAGACAGTGAAGACAGGAGTGCCTGGCGTGCTCTGGTCCATGTGGTCACGAAGAGTCGGACACGACTAAACGACTAAACAACAATAGTTCTGAGATCTGCACTGACTCCCAGTCCATTCCTGAGTGTCATTCAAGGTACTGGTTGGTACATATAAAGCCCTGAACAAGCTCCCTGAAAGATCTCTTACCTGAATCTTTGTAAAAAAAAAAAAAATCCTTCTAGTAGCACCTTAGAGACCAACTAAGTTTGTTCTTGGTATGAGCTTTCGTGTACATGCACACTTCTTCAGATACACCGAAACAGAAGTCACCAGACCCTTATATATAGTGAGAGGGTGGGGAAGGGTATTACTCAGAAGGGTGGTGGGAATGGGTGATTGGCTGATAGGTGTGGGAAACCTGTTGACGCCTGTTTACGACTGCAATTGGTCTTCTAGGAAAAAGCAAGGAGTGAGATGCCTAAAAATAGCTTTATCATGTATAATGAGATAAGAATCCAATGTCTCTATTCAGACCAGGTCTCTCCATGGTTTTAAGTTTGGTAATACGTTGCAATTCAGCAACTTCTCTTTCCAGTCTTTTTCTGAAATTCTTCTGTAATACCCCTCCCCACCCTCTCACTATATATTAGGGTCTGGTGGCTTCTGTTTCAGTGTATCTGAAGAAGTGTGCATGCACACGAAAGCTCATACCAATAACAAACTTAGTTGGTCTCTAAGGTGCTACTGGAAGGAATTTTTTTTTATTTTGTTTCGACTACTGCAGACCAACACGGCTACCTACCTGTAAATTGAATCTTTGTGACACAGGACTGCTAAAAGCACACAGGAGGGCATTTGCAACTCCTTTCCCCTGGGGGTTAGGTTACTTTCCTCTTTATTTGTGTTCCACCGCTAATGGAAACATTTTTCCTATTTAAAGCTTTGGATTCTCTCGCTATTTGTGTGATGGTTGCTGGTACTATACTTTGTGGTGTCTCCTTTTTTTTGCTGCTGCTGTTGTTTTCATTTAAACCATTTGTGCTTTAACAATTGGGACACCCTTCCTTTGTATTTATTCCTTTTGTGGAGGGGAATACATCTGAAGAATAAATAATGATTTAGCATTCTGCTTCCCATTAAAACAAATAGGGTTGGGATATTATATTGGTTAAATCTATCCATGGTTAACCTATCCATTCTTAATGAAATCAGCCCTGAGTGCTCACTGGAAGGACAGATCATGAAGCTGAGGCTCCAATACTTTGGCCACCTCATGAGAAGAGAAGACTCCCTGGAAAAGACCCTGATGTTGGGAAAGATGGAGGGCACAGGGAGAAGGGGACGACAGAGGACGATATGGTTGGACAGTGTTATCGAAGCTACCAGCATGAGTTTGACCAAACTGCAGGAGGCAGTGGAAGACAGGAGTGCCTGGTCCATGGGGTCACGAAGAGTCGGACACTACTAAATGTCTAAACAACAACAAATTGCTTAAATCCTGCAGCCTCCAGGTCTGCTCCCTAAGCCCCACCCCACCCAGGCCCCCGCAGATAGGTTGTATTTGAACAGTGGGCCTGGTAGTTGCCCACAATGCTTCATGGCAGCTGGGGAAAGCTGCAACAGCCGCAAACAAAATGGCGAGGCTCCGTGAGGCATATGGTGGCGCCGCAGCAGGTCACAACTGCCACTCAATCCAGAATCGGATAAGTGTTTTTTTAAAAAAATAGAAAAAATGTGCCTTTAGTCACCCATCAAGTTGTTAGTTATGTGCCACACTTTTAACCCTTTAGGGGGGAAAGAGGTGCCGGTACTGAGTACCTCCAGGAAAAAAAGCACTGATGATGAGGATGACTGATGAAACTGAAATAATTTGAGCAACATCTCCATAGCAGCTGAGGTGGCAAATGCATAGTAGCATTATAGTGTTACATCCCATGTTCAAAGCCATGAAATCAGTAGGCAAAAGCAATTCACTGTATCTCAGCTTCAGCCTCCCTCGCCCCCATTGGCAAAATGATGACAATAATAAAACTGGCCTACTTTACACTGCCGTTGTGAGAATTCCTAGAATAACATGTACGAAATGATTTGAACATTTGGATGTGTGCTATGTGAACGCTGTCTATTTTTACCCTTCGCTTCCCTCAGGCTTGAAAAGATAAAGATGCTTCTTTTGGAGGTGGTGAAACCCAAAGGCCAACAATGTTTGCCTGGAATGACATAAAAGTGAATAAACGTGATGAATGCTGGATTTTTTTATTTTATTTTTATGGAACGCAGACTACAGTGTGCTTCAGGGCAACCAGCCCATGCCAAGGCACATTTTCCCAGAGGGATTCCCTTTGTGAGGGTCCGAGGACAGCACAATGCACCCAAAGGAAATGAAATATGTGAGTCTCAAATTTGGCCGACAGCCTCACATACTTGAAAGGCTTGATGGCTTCCATTTGTCACATGGAGGTGGGGAGGGGGAAACGCTCGCTAGGAGAGGAAGCTGAGTTGAGGACAGGGCTTGCGTAGCAGGATGCCTGAAGGATGTGTTTCTCAAAAGGAGTGGAAAATGTGAAAAATCAAATGGGGGGCAAGGGAGATAAATGGCACAAACAGCTAAGACAGCTGGCTGAGTTCCCTTTGAACTCTGGTCATAAACAATGTCTGGGAATGGCCAGAGGCTCCCTCTGGCACAGAATCGCTGTTCTGTGGACAGAAGCCCGAAATTTCCAAGGCATGTTCTGCATGAATTAAAGGAAAGTCGGACAAAACAGGCCTGTGCATTTCAAAGGGCTGAACGGGGGCGGAGGGAGTCAGAATGGAAATGCCTATATTTAACTTTCAGATTTCAGTATAGGCTGATGCTCTTATGGAGTAAGCCAAACAGATCGTCAGAAAAATCAGCAGGGGGTGGGCTGGGGGGGTGGTTTGTTGGCTAGCCAGGCGAGAACAGGAAATGGTGGGAAGATAAATACATTTTACATTTTACCACACTAGAGTAATCCTGATGGTTAGTCTCTACTTTTCAGCAAGGCTCAGTGGCTCCCATATCATTTTACTTTATCAGTGACAACCCTGATCTGACAGCTAAACTCACTCTTCAATTTATTTGGAGGGAAAGGGAAGGGAACATGAAGGAATAGAGCTTTTGGAACTCCCCCCTCTCCCAACCCTCAAACTGTGGCATTAGATCACCAGTGGCTGCTCCTATTTTATTTAAACAGTGGGCTCAAATGGGCCCAATCCACTAACATTCCACTGACTGTGCTTACCTGACGTGCTTTACTGATGAGCTGTGATTGATTCAAGAGGAGTAGGAGTTGTGCCTCTCCTATACATTTCAATAGGGAAAAAAATTCTGGCCTGCAGACTTTAAAAACTGACATTTCATTTTAAACCAGTGCCAGGCATCTGTTATTCTGTTAGACCATTTGGACATATTTTTTCCCCTAGTACTGTAGAGGTTTTGCGAGCAGAAACGAAACTGGAATTAGGACAGCATGATGAGATAGGAAATGTCATTTTAATCACTATTATCCAACATTTGTAAGAGTGAATTTGGAGCTGATGGTCTCCACCTTTGTTCCCGTACCACTATTCTTAGAAAGTGTATACCAGTTTTGACAGGTACCAATTTTGGCAGCACAAGTTTTGGAAGCACATGGAACAGAGAGATAACTTTCGGCAAGTTCCAATGGCCCTTGCAGCAGTGTAAGTACCCCTGGGTTGGTATCTGGTCAAGGCCCCTTGAATTGTCCTGTCCGTTACTGTATAGTAGGTAAGAACTACTAACTCCAAGGGAGAAACTGCATGCTGATATGGTGTGTAAGCAAGGAGCAAAGCAAGCTTTGTGTTCATTTAGCTTTTGTGGGCGAGGGGTCTGACAGGGAATTTGTGTAGGGGGAAATTTGGTTTTTAAAAAAATAGCCAAAACTCTGACCTGGTTTCTGTCTGGGTTCAAACTGCATTTATGGCGAACTGCTCATGTGAGCAGTAGATCCTGAGGAGAGAGTGTCAGCTGGAAGTGCTATTTGAAATATTCGGAAACCGGGTGAATGGTGGTGTATGCAAATGCTTGTCAGAAATTGACCATTAGGAAGTGTTTTGAGATCAGAATGAAAAAATAGGGTTTGTGATGACATACTCGCCAACATTTCTCTGATGAAAATAGGGTATTCCTATTTAATAACAATAACAATTTCAGCCATTTCAGATGGCTCAGATCAGTGGTGTAGCGTGGGTTGTCAGCACCCGGGGCAAGGCAAGTAATTTGCGCCCCCTAACCCGTGGATTTTAGCACTCCAGTGCGAGCGCGCCCCCCCTAGATGTTGCGCCCGGCCCCCCTGCACCCCCCACGCTACGCCACTGGGGCTGGAAGCGAGTGAATGAGCCAAGGACCCCCCCAAAAGGCTCAGCAGGAATTTATTAAATTTATTATTTGCGGAGCCCCCGCGGGCCGAGGCAGCCGAAGCCCCCTCCCCTCGGGCACCTCCCCGCCCCCTCCACTCCTTGGGCTGTAGGTGGAGCTCCAGATCCGGGCTTGGCGAGCGCCTCTCCTCCTCCCGGCCGGGTCCGGGGGCTTCCAGCCGTGCTCCATCCTCCCCCTCACCCCCGCTGAGACTTGCGCTGAGAGCCGGAGCCAGCGGCGCCCCTTCTGCCGGGAGACCCTCGCCCGCCCGCCGGCTTCCTCTCGGAGGGTTTTGGGGAGCGCAGGGCGCGGCAAGGCCCCTCGGAGCTCTCCTCCCTCCCAGTCGGCAGAAGCAGCCGCCGCCTGTGGCTGGGCCGAGGGGATGGCGGCGTCGGCGGGGTGCGGAGGCTGCCCGTGCCTGGCCAGGCATCGGTGGCGGCGTCGGCGTTGCTGCAGCAGCTGCTCCTCCTGCAAGCAGTGAGCGGAGCGCAGCCGCAGCGGTGGCGGGGGCGCGCGCGCGCTAGGGCGCAAGGCTGGCGGTGGCGGCGGGGAGCCCGACGGAGGAAGGAACTTGTCCCTTCCCTCTGGACTCGCGCCCCCCAGATGTTGCGCCCAGTGCGGCCAGCACCCCTGGCACCCCCCACGCTACGCCACTGCAGGAGATGAATAACTCCATACCTTCCATCATTTCCCTAATGAAAATAGGGACATCCTAAGGAAAAGTGGGACATTACAGGATCAAATCAGCAACTGTAACAGCTTCTGTAAATCTGGGACTGTCCCTGGAAAATAAGGACACTTGGAGGGTCTGTGAGAAAACTAGTTTTGTGACCCACAGAGATATGGTTGACCTTTCCCTGCCACCTCCGTTCAACTTCATTTGCTCTCTATATCAGTAAGATAGAATTTGGCCCTTGCATATTTTCCAAAGCCTGTGACTTCTAGGACACCATATGTTGGAAATGAGCAGTTCTCTTGATGTAAGTGTTTATGGTTGAGAGGAGCTTTCCAGTCTATGTTCTTTGATATCAGGAATGTTAGTGTGATGTTCCGCCGAGCCTCTGTAAAAGGAGGATTGGAGGATGGAATGAATGCTCCTCTTCATCTGGGCCAAACACAATCTGATTCCCTCCCTCCCCCCCCCCCCATGAGGTAAAGATGGAACAGAAAATTGCACACCAGGAAAAGGTAGGCAGATTAATATAGCTGCGATTTCAGATATTCCCTAAACTTTTGAATAGATACTACCTGTAAAGCTTTAAGAATTGGACTGTCATTGTTATTTATTGCATGTTACTTGCTCCGGATAATTATACCAAAAGCTGGTTGGATTTTTATAAAATCAAAATTCAGGGATGTCCTCTAGCTTAAATCCTTGCTTGAGTTCATCAGTTGTAGCATTTATCAACTTGCTGGAGAGACGCAGCGTCATCCAAGAGATGGCCGTCAAAACTAGTTTTTATCACCAGACAGAAATGGGCGTCCTACCAGTGCAAACACCCAATGCTTACTTGCCAGAGAGCAGTCTGGAGATGGAAATGAGTTACAATGAAGTGGCTGCTAATTCTGCAAGCCATTCCCCTCAAATACATGCATGCCTAAACACACAATCCTCTCTACTGTACCAGCAGCAAAGCAACTGCATAACATTAAAAACAACAACAACACCTCCCAGAAAGTCCATTAATACCATGATTTTCTGAGAGATGATCTGCCAAAACTTGTCATATCAAGAAGTGGGGGAAATAGGGAATCACTCAGGTAATTTCCACATATCATAAATATGATAAAGGTGCCCTTCATGTCATCCATTTAATGGGGAGAGACAGGTCACACAGCAGGAGAATTCCAGTTGGTTTCCAACGAAAAATGACAGAGTTCTCTCTGTGCTTGTGTGTGAGAGAGGAGGGGAAGGATAAGGGTGCACTCAGAAAAATAAAAGACAGCTTCCTCATTATCTGGGGGTGCGTCCTCATACCCTAGAACATTTTCAATAGGTAGCCCATCAAGAGGATTACATACCTACATGACAGGTAAAACTGTTGAGCTTTTTTACCTCAAGCTGATGAGGCTGGAATCATGCCCATGAACCAAGATACCATATCAATCATTATGAAACATTGAGGTATCAATTTAAGATTAGGTAGCTATTTTAGCATTCGTGCTGCCAATTTGTCAAGTGAGAATAGTATATATGCATATATATATATATATATATATATATATATATATATATATATATGCAGGTTTTGGTGTCTTCGGGTGTCTTCCCGTGTAAGAGTCGGGGTGTCTGTGCGACGTTTCGACGAGGTCTCACTCGTCATCTTCAGGCTGGTGCTTTCGGCTTCTTGTTACTGGAACAGAGCAGAGTCTGGTGTTTGAGTTCCTATAAATACTGTTGAGGGGTGTGGTGTATAGCCTCCAAAGTTCTGGGCAAAGAGGAAGTTCCTAGATTAGTGTGCCTTTTCTTCTTTTGTTCCTTAATTACTTGAGGGATATCTTGGGTGATTTCATGAGTGATATTCAGAATATCACTGGGTGGGTCATTAAGTGTAGATTAGTTGCTAAAGCTTTCGTGTCTTGACCTCTTGAGCTTGTGAAGAGTTTTTCTGAGAAGATGGCTGTGCTGCATTTAGTTGTGCTCTGGCTTGGCTTCGTGTATAGGGGCGAGCTATGGTTTTGTGCCTTGTGCCAGCCAGATCTGTGTAGGGATTGCAGGGGGGTGCAGCATCCGGAGGTGCCACTATAGTTTGGCTACTGGATGGAGTCTGTAATATGTCTGTGGAGAGGGTCTGGGTTTGGGTCTGGTGTGGTTGATTGGTGACGGCGTTCTGTGTGCCTCTGGTTCTGGTGTCGGTTTTTGTGGGGAGGGCTAATTTCGTGTATAGGGGCGAGCTATGGTTTTGTGCCTATACACGAAGCCAAGCCAGAGCACAACTAAATGCAGCACAGCCATCTTCTCAGAAAAACTCTTCACAAGCTCAAGAGGTCAAGACACGAAAGCTTTAGCAACTAATCTACACTTAATGACCCACCCAGTGATATTCAGAATATCACTCATGAAATCACCCAAGATATCCCTCAAGTAATTAAGGAACAAAAGAAGAAAAGGCACACTAATCTAGGAACTTCCTCTCTGCCTAGAACGTTGGAGGCTATACACCACACCCCTCAACAGTATTTATAGGAACTCAAACACCAGACTCTGCTCTGTTCCAGTAACAAGAAGCCGAAAGCACCAGCCTGAAGATGACGAGTGAGACCTCGTCGAAACGTCGCACAGACACCTCGACTCTTACACGGGAAGACACCCGAAGACACCAAAACCTGCATTCCTGTACCCGTGAAAATCTACGAAAGCAATATATATACACACACACACACACACACACACACACACACACACTGTAACAAAGCATGCTGTTTGCTCTGTTGGCTTTCTGCCTGTCCTCCAGCAACAAGAGCCAGTCAGCATTCTTTTGTCCCTTAGCATGCTCAACTTCTTTTGGCCTGGTTTGCAGGGGGGTTTCCCCCTAAAGATCTTGTACTTCTGCAATTTGCTTTTACTAGTCTACTAATTCTACTCTTTGGTAGACGAATGGTGCAGTTTTAGCTACAAAAGCAATTGAATTTTGAACATCAGGAATAAATTAAATTAACCTGATCCTCACAATTGTCATTGATCTGTATAGCTACTGCAAGGCTTTCCATCAAACCCTACATTCTGTTTCTTGCGGTGACCACCCAGATGCTTCTGGAAAGCTCATAAGCACAGGATGAAAATGGTGGCCACCCCATGTGACTTCCCTGCCCCACAGTACATATGGCACCTTCAGATGGCCAAGCACACAAACCAGACTCTTGTCCCATGGAAGACTATTTAGCTAAAACAATAAGCATGGTATGTTCTTTAGGAGAGTGCCAAGTATCCATGGAAAAATCTACCCTCTTCCTGCAATGAATTTAGGAATTGATATCACTGGAAATATTGTGCCTCTCACTTGATTGCCCACTGCATGGTGTTAAGTGGCATAATCTTAAATTCTAGCAATGTTTATCCATCAGCAACTTGAAAGGTAGCATGTACATGAAGTTGAGGGAAGCAGAAAATCAAGCTACAGAGGCAAGGAAATGAAATAAGCCTTGGGGCTTTGTGGAAGCCAGTGGAGTGGGATTAGCTCTCCAGAATCACCTGATTCCTAAGGCCAGGAGGATTCTTGTCTATGGTGTTAGGTCTCCAACCTTGACATGCTTGCAATTCCCTCATCCAAGCAATGGTGGCAGTAATGAACTTCATGGCACCTGACCCATTGCTATTGACAGAATGGAGATCAGGATTCTGTAGAGACATTGATGGCTGAAGAACTGCTCTTGTGAGTTCTTGTTGCACATTGACTCTTATTGCAGCCTCATTCTTTCCACAGTTTCCTAACCCGAGCCGAATTAAAACAGAGTCTCTTGACATGAGCAATATGGATTCTCTTTGTGCCAATGGGCGAGTTTAAGCCAAGTTAGTTGGTAAATATTCTAAAGGTGGAAGGGGAGCTGTGGGTAGGGGATAAAAGAAGCCTATGGATAAAAGAAGCTGTGCTTTGCATTTGTAGAGTAGGGTTAGAGTCAAAACTGTTTCCAGATATTTGTTTGTGCTTTTGAGGATCGCAGCCGGAAGCTGTAGTCCTGGATAACCGCCTTCAGCCTAAGGCTCCTCTAAAGAAGTTCCAGATTGTTGTTCAGTGCTGTTCACTTCACAAGAGAGCCTTTAAAAAATTCAGTGAGTCACTGATGGAGAATGAAAATGTAAAACGTGCCCTGACTTTTCAGGATTACAGTCACTGAGCATTAAATAGAAACAGCTGAAGCTCCAATGTCTGGAGTCTAGAAACAACCCACTGGTATTACATGCAGAGATATTTTTGAACATTTCACAGGGAGAAGATGCTCGCATGCTCTTTCCTCCTCTTTTAGGTCATTTCCTTTCCCCCTCTGCCCCTTTCCTCACACATACATGCCCATCTGCCATACCACCCACAAAGCCACAAAAATGCAAAACAAATCCAGCTCGCCGTCTGTCCCCTGCCCACAGCTCCTCTCTTGCAAAATAGCTTTCTTGGCATGTATGATCTTTGTTTATGCCACACACAAAAAGCAAGAGAAATACTCTTCTCAGCCACCTTTGCCCACAACTGTAACAAGTGAAGGGATGCCCATTGCTTGTGCCCATCTAACATCAAGTGGGCAACAATCGTGAAGGGTATGAGCCACCACAGACTAATTTCCATACCAGAATTTCAGGGTTACCCACCAAGCACAGAACATTTCAGTGGAAAAAGTTCACACACTTGGCTGGAGTTCATCATAAGTTATGAAGCTGCAAGACGTCAGCCACTAAAGTCAATAAAGTTGTACATAGCTTTCAAGCAATGCATTTTTCTTTAGGACCTAAGTTTGAAAACTCATAGACCCACCCCCTGGGAAAAAAATATAACAAATTATTTTAGGATTTGGGGACGCTGCCTTATTTTATGCCATTTCCCCATTTTTTTTCCTAAATCTAGTTGTCATGCAGAGTGGGTGGGTGGATGGGTGTTGAGGTGGCAACTGAGAAGGGAAGACTTAAACCTCCCCTCCCCATATACCACAACCCACTAAAATCAAATTCACCTCCCGGTTGCAGTAATTAGGTTTAGAAAAAAGCCCCACCCCTTTTGTGCAAACAGGACCTTTTTTTCTAAGTGAAATTACTATGTGGGGTGGATTTTCTGGTAGGGAAGGTAGAGTGAGACCATTAGAGAAAGAATGGTGGGTTGGGAAGGGGGTGGCAGAAAGAAAACTGGTGGCCCATTGCCTGCTGCACTGTCCGGGGCAGGCTGGGGCAGAGCCAAAAGCAGATAAGGCTGCTCTGACCTCATCCTCTTTGACTTTGGCCCCACCCGTCACTAAATCTAGTCCTCACTGCCTTCCCTTCAGCGTGCAGTACCCAAGATATTTACCCTGAGAGAATATGGCCCTCCACATACAAAGTTCTCCCATTCTGGGAGCTAAGATGAGGAATTGCTGATTTAGTTTCCTCTTCCCTATGTCCTGTGTCTAGAAAGAACTTTCACAATCTGCAATATTCCCAAATATGCCTTGGAGATCACAGACATGCTTTGCACATATTGTAAGGGTAAGGCACATCATGTGGCTTGGCACCCTCTTTCCTGGGATGTGGTCCACTCCATATAGGTATAATATTCCACACACATATCACAACCATGGCTCTACATGGCTGTGTTTGCTTGTGAAGGGAGCTACAAATCTATGACCTACCAATTCATCCATTTTGTGTACATGAGTGTTGGGGGGGGGAGGTTTCCAGATGACTTTGATATAATGTGTGGAATGGATTTTAAATTGCTGGTGCAGCATTTTTTACTGTACACATGACTTGTGTTTCTAGTATACACTTCACACTGTTTATTGTGTCATCCAAACTATTCACCTGTAGTTTAAAGTAAAAACATGTTGAATATTCCCAACGAAACTAGCAAGTGGCATCTCCATCAAATCTACAGCCCCATTATGAAGCCTAAGTGCTTAGGTTCTTAAATCTTGCATAGGTTAGGATGTACCAAACATGAATCAGTGCATTGTGACATTATGGTCTGATACAGTCCTACCTTGGCAGCTGAAGAAGAAGAAGAAGAAGAAGAAGAAGAAGAAGAAGAAGAAGAAGAAGAGTAGTAGTAGTAGTAGTAGTAGTAGTTTGGATTTGATATCCCGCCTTTCACTCCCTTTAAGGACTCTCAAAGCGTCTAACATTCTCCTTTCCCTTCCTCCACCACAACAAACACTCTGTGAGGTGAGTGGGGCTGAGAGACTTCAAAGAAGTATGACTAGCCCAAGGTCACCCAGCAGCTGCATGTGGAGGAGCGGAGACGCGAACCCGGTTCCCCAGATTACGAGACTACCGCTCTTAACCACTACACCATGTTTCGGCTCCCGAATGCCGCAAATCCTGAAGTGAGTGTTCCAGTTTGCAAATGTTCTTTGGAACCCGAATGTCCGGCGCGGCTTCCGTGGCTTCTGATTGGCTGCAGGAGCTTCCTGCAGCCAATCAGAAGCCACGCCTTGCTTTCTAAATGTTTTGGAAGTCAAACAGACTTCCAGAACAGATTCCATTCGGCTTCCAAGGTACGACTGTATACTAATGTTAAAGAACAGGTGGTCTCTTGATTCAGTGGCACAAATGCAGAACTCAAATGCCTCAGATTGTGAATATAGTGTTCCCAAAAGAAACAAATACAAATTCTAATAGTATAACATCATCAGCTTAAAGCAGTCATCTTTTCTTTTTGTTGGGAAAGAAACTAAAGTGTAAAATATCAGTCAAATTTGCTTACTGAAATATCAAAGGTAATAGTTTTAGCACACCATTATACAAAACCAATAACTATTGAGATAAGTTTTGGTAATGATTTTTTTTACCACCAGTATACTTTTAGGAGTACCTTTCATTAACTATAAAACTCTGAGGCAACAACAGCAACGAAATGGAAGTGACAGCAAGACTTATCAGCAGATTTTAATTGCTGTGCTGAGTGAATATTTCAGACTAAAGGCATGGAATAAACAGAAACGAAAGGTCAGCTATTTATTTCCAATTACTCAAGTTCTTTTTCTGTTAAAACAAAGAAAAACAACTTGGGCTTGCTATAATGGTTTGTTTACACTTTTCTGTTAACAGCCACCAGTATGTTGTCCATACCTGAGCACTTAGGGTAGAGCTACTTGTTACAAGAAGCTCAGAGCTGCCACCAAAATTGTCATCCCTTTATGATGTTCTCTCTGCCTATCATACTGAGTATCTAAGCATCCTGGTCAGCTAATGATGTGTTGGGGAAATTGACAAAATTGCCTAATAACATGTCATACTTTTGTCTACTCTGACTTGTGGAGCTCCTCCATAGAAAGCATGCATTCTATCACCAGAGATGGAATTAATTTGATTTTGTTTCAATTTAATGAGAAACAACCTAAGCCATACATCTCGAACCAATATGTGAACTGAAGCACAATTATCTCCAACCAAGCAATGTATGTGGAAATGCATATACTGGGAGGAAAGGGTGCATAAAAATGCTTATATTAGTGGCGTTTTTGCACGAGGCTTTAATCTCCACTCAGCTGAGAGGGGAATTAAATCCTGCTGCCTTGGCTACATTATCTTGTTCCCTGGTAGGAACATATTTCAAAGTTCTTTAGTGTTAGCTTGGCAACCACACTTTCTATCAAGACTCTATTTCCCACACGGGTGAGCATTTCAAAGGCTCATTGTCATTGTCAACATGAGACAAAATATTTCAAGATGAGTTTTCTGGGAGTTCTGCTCAGGCATCAGTGGGCATCTGTACAGATGTCTTCCCCATTCTTGGTCTGTGCTTAGTCAATGTGTCCTGAAAAAGTGAGGATGACAGGCTTGGAAGAACCAAATGTCCACATCACAAACTGGATCACTGGGGCAGCTCCCCCCCACTTCTACAGTGCATGCGTGTTGGCAATCAGTGAAAATCATCTGCAGCCTATGTGTATCTTATGCTCCAATTATTCACAAGCCAGTACTCATAGCCACTGAAAATGCACCCTTAGAACATTATTTGGCCTATGAGACACACTGAAAGAAGTCCTTTGAAAAGCACTCCCTTTTCCTCTGGCCTCTGAAAGCTAATTAGTAGCTCACTATTTTCAAGCTTTGGCTGTCTATTTACCGCATTTGCTCCTTTATACGACATCTGTGAAAGCAGCACCCTTAACAGGTATAAACAGCTGCTCTGTGCATATTCTACCGCGTCCCTCTGAAACAGGGTCATACAGATACAGCCTTTGTTCAGTGAACGTCAACAGCGTGAGGCTTGTGCTTGATGTAACACAACGGAGAAAGAAAACCTTGTCATGCGCTCCATGTGCAGTTCATGCAGCTGTGTGACACCAGCGTTCCTCCTTTCAACCCCTGGGCTCAACATAAAGAGAATAGTTGTGCAGGATGTAGTCATTAAACTGGCTTCAAAGTTCTGGGATACTGACGAGCAGTCCTGGCTGTCTACCTTTCATCTTCTCTTCTCCAATAAACAGCTGCAAGCGAAGCTAGGCAGGGCTTCAAGGGCTCTTGAAGAGGCACCAGTTTTGACAGGGTCACTGCTGGGAAGCAGTGGGAAGGAGCAGAAATTAGATTCAGTGTGCCTCGAAAGCCGGATCTATCAAATTCACACTTTCCAAAACCATATGCGAACCAAAGCACAACTTTGATCCTCTGAAATTCGCACATATCTGAATTTTGCAATGGAGTTGCAACGGAGTTGCAATTGAGCAGTGTTTACAAAATGGATGTATTAGATGTCTATGAAGAAATGAAGATAGCAGTGAAAACAGCATACAAAATGTATTACATTTGGCAGAATTGCTTGGGGAAAGGTGTAGATTAGTCAAAACTGCACTTAAAATTGTGTTCATTAGGGCGGTTTGGCACTAAAATGCTGATAAGGGTTCCCCCCCCCCCCCGAAATGTGGAGAACTGAATTTAAGACTGCAAAACCAAGAAACTGATAAAACAGAAATTGACAGACCCCTTCCATCCCTAGAATTGGAGGTCCGTGTGAACCATATGCTATTTCACTGATAGAAAACTCTTTTTTCAATAGAACAATTTGAATAAAAAATCCCCACATCAAATGGTATTATTATTAGTATTATTAGTATCATCATCATCATCATCATCATCATCATCACTATTATCATTATCAAAGCTATTCTGTTGTGGTTCATACTGGGATACAAAAACAGAAAATGAAAATCATCCAAGACAGTTATGGCTGATTTGTCTCATTTAAATATTTAGCAGAGATAAAGACTCTGTGCTTCTCTTCAGTGGACTCAAAATAAGCAGTGGATACAATCAGAAGAGCTATTCATTGGCTTGAGTGTTAGCTGTGAATAGACAATCAAGGTTACACACCAAAAATGACACACAGGCACTTAATTACAACCAAGGCTTGCCAGCATTAACACTCTGTGGGGATTCTGAAGGTTTAACAGACTCCTAGCCTTGCAACCTCAGATGCTAAAAAAAAATTAAAATCATACACACATAGACATAAGAGGTATGGCCTCCACTCCAAATGAACATTTCATAACGCAGGCTGTAACCACCTCCCCTGTGACCCCCACTGAAATAGCAAAGACTAATGAACAGAAACAGAGAAGAACTCACAGAGTTAGAGAAATTATTGGAATATCCATTTCATTCTGGTGGGAGTGAAGGTTTGGCTGCTCAGGTATGCAACGCATGGCAAGAGACCCAGTGCTAAACATTTTTTTTTAAGAAAAAATCACCGAAGAGACCAGCATCCAAAATCTCAGCCAGGCTCAGAAAAACCCTAAGAATATGCAGGCCTGGCCAGTGTACAATCAAATAGCAAAGCAAAGTACCTTGGTTCTCAAACTGAATCTGTTCCGGAAGTCCGTTCAACTCCCAAAACCATTCAAAAACCAAGGTGCAGCTTCCCATTGGCTGCAGGAGCTTCTTGCCCTCAATTGAAAGCCACAGAAGCCGCGTCAGACGTTCAGCTTCTGAAAAACATTTGCCAACCGGAACACTTACTTCCGGGTTTGCAGCGTTTGGAAGCCGATTTGTTTGGGAGCCAAGCTGTTTGAGTACCAAGATACCACTGTAGTAGAATGGACAAAAGCACCTCAGAATGCAGATAAGGATCGGAATACAGTGGTACCCAGGGTTACATACGCTTCAGGTTACATACGCTTCAGGTTGCAGACTCCGCTAACCCAGAAATATTACCTCGGAATAGACGGGAGGTTGGGTCTTTAGTGTTAAGACCAATAGATGTTTTATTGTTTGCTAAGAATATTATGTGTCTATGGTTATTTTTGTAATTTGTGTATAATTTGGTATTTGTGTTTTTTGTTTGTTTGTTTTTCTTGTGGTATAAATAAAAAACTTTTAAAAAGAGAGAAGGCGATTGGGCCACATCCGGCCCCCGGGCCTTAGGTTGCCTACCCCTGATCTAGACCATCATCCTGTTCTCACAGTGGCCACCCAGATGGCTTTGGGAAACCTTCAAGCAGGACCCAAGCAGTTTCCAGAAACTGGTATTCAGAAGCATTCCTGCCTCCTCCGTCCATGTGCAGTGCTCCTGTTCAATATTCCAGCTGGCCAGCCGGCCTTGTTCTTTTCCAGGATATGCCCTCATCCAGTTCTCCCATAAATTTTCTCAGCTAACATAACTGGTTTTCCTTTACTTCGATTAAAAACAGCAACTGGAAAGGCACTTCAGAGGTCATTTAAAATACATACCTCTTTCAATGGAGGAGATTCTGAGCAAGGGGAGAACTGTTGTGATGAGAGATCACCACCCCGGGTGATGGATGACCTCACCACAAGGGAACCTACCTAGAGTACATCTTGTGTGCCGCAAAATATATATCTTACAGTCTTCCTTCTACACCTATCAAATAGAATTATAAACATTTTGTGAACAAATTCTGTGAGGAATAGTCCACACATTTCTCTCTGCCATGTTTCTCTTAGACAAAGTTGCTTAGAAAACAATTTTCCCGACAAGGATAAGAACAAATACAATATCTATTTGTGTTGTTTCATTGGTTTACTTCCTTTTGAGACATCTGGGCCTTCTGCAGTACAGTCTACTTGACAGATGAAAGTATGCATAGGTTTTGTTTAGAAGACCAAAGCACTTTGACAGATATTTCATAACAGCATTATCGACATTTCTGCCTTGATAGCTACAAGAGATAGGCAGCTTTAACTTAAACAAATAATAGAAGAAATGTATATACAACATTTGATGATTGTTTGAAAGCCATGTTAGGTATTTGTCATGTTGCCTAACGTAAGCCAAGTCAATTGCATCCTTCTTAACCAACACACAGACACACAGACACAAAATGAGATCAGGAGTAGGAATTCCACAGAGTCCAAGGCTATTTAGTCCCAGATGGTTTGGCTTACCACAAAGGCAGGTGCCAACTGCCAAGGCTGGACTGAAACCAAATCTTAATTCTGTTCATACTCTGATTTTTTTGAAGGGAAAAAAAAGTAAATCTGAAGAAAGAAAAACAACATTTCAGCTGAGAGCGTACATTGTTTACAGAACATTAACTTAGTTTTAACAAGTGTTCCGGAGCAAAGTGTGTTACCCTTTTTAAATGAAATGATGGGCTTGTGTTCTAATGACAACTGTCAGGTTTGGATTAATAATTTAGAAAGCATTTTGTGTGGGAGAGAGTTAAAGGATGCAGCTTGAATTTGGCTGACCCAGTTTTCTGAGTTGGTAAGGTTATTCATGCTGAGGAGTGTCCATACATGAGAACACCAGCCCTCTTTTCCTTCATTAAAAATGTTTAATCAGGGGGATAAAAATTCTTTTATGATGCCACCGCTCATGTCCTGTAGGCACATTTTCCCTTTCCATCAACAACTGTTATAAAGCCCTATGAAGAGTCAGTATAAATGTGGGCCCATCTGACCGGAGTCATGTTATTCAAATATGGAGCTGAAGTCCTTGGGTTATAGCACTTCCGGGTACAAGTGGAGAAATCACTATTGTACACTTCCCTCTGCTAAGCTTATATTCCCGTACATAGAAAGGTAATATTTCAACCTAGACCTTTCCCTGGCATGCTAGCTTTCCATACACTGCAAAAATGTAGTGGCCAACCATTCGCATAATCAACATACAGCCTCACAGATACTGACTTATAGTGTGAACTGGTACAGTCTAGAGAAGACTAGACCTTGTGCTTTTTTTCTCAATTCCTTGCCTCTTCCAGAGCCAATCTTACCATTAGGCAAAGTGGTGCAACTGCCTCCAGTGGTGGATCCTGGGAAGTAGGAGGACAGCAGCAGCAGATCTCATGAGGCCCCCTTCTATTCCCTTCCATTGGAGAACAGAGGTGTACGTGCACAAGACAGCTTAAACTGACCAGTGCTCTCAGGTGCAGTTGAAGATGCTTGAGACTGCCATCTTGTACCTGAAAGGGCACAATGTTGTCCTTCATCTCAAGCAGTAAAATGTCTTGCCCTGGCCCTACCAACCAGACTATCTAAAATATTTTTGTGTTCGGTATTGAGCAAGAATGTACTCCGGCAGGCCTGAGATATATTATTTTTGTTTGTTTTGAACATTATGAATTTCCAGTACAGATTTGTAATGTCTGAAGTTGGTCTAACTCTGGAAGTACACTGTACCCATGTTGCTGGTTTTTGAAGCAATCCTAAGGAATCTTTCAGAAATAGAGATTTCTTACATTCTTAAATCACCTCAAAATTTCAACTCCCCACCACTCTGCCAGCTGAATGAAAGAATTAAAGAGTGAGTGTGCTTCCAGGCAAAAGTGATATTTCACAAATGTGACCTTCAGTGTTTTTTCTGTCAGCTAGCAGAACCACAAGGCCATTATATGAGCATATGGCAAGGGTATCCGGCCCCTTATCCCAGGTGCAGTCAGTTGCCAACTCTCTATGCCAATGTGGAGGACAAAGCATTTAAGGCCTTAAATACAGATCAAGTCAAAAAATATATGAATAACAGCAGCTAGTTTAAGGCTTTAAAACAAAGCCATAGGTGACAAATATTAAAAAGAGGCAGCAGGTGAATATTAAAAAGAGGCAGCAGGCGGCAAGCCGGTAGGGTCAAGGATGACAGACTAGCATTCTGTTTCCTAGGAGGCACACCTGCCCTTTTAGGTGGTAAACTGATGTGCGTCGTCTTTCTGTAGCACATCTTGCCTTCACTCAGACAGTAATCTACATTCAAACTCAGATCATGGCTGCTAAAGTGGAGCATCTTTGTTTTAGTTCATATGTTTGTAGCTTTTCCATGTAGGCTGGCCAATTTTGGATTATAAAAATACTGACCCATTGGGTGGGGCAGACGACAGTCTGAAAATGTCGGTTTTCTTTTACTGCGAAAAAAGAAAGAAAGAAAGAAAGAAAGAAAGAAAGAAAGAAAGAAAGAAAGAAAGAAGGAAAGAACCCAATTCCTCCTTTGGAGTTACATGAATGGTGTACATTTCTAATACTTGGCTGGCTGGCTAGCTTTCTCCGGGAATCGAGCTTCTGTTCCATATGTGTTTCTGTCAACCAAAAAATAAAGAAAATAATACAGGTACAGCTAGTGCAAAGATGCAGTTAATTAAAAATGTAATACGTACTCCAAAATATACCAGCATGAATTCTTTCTGCTTTTTAATATGCTCATGGAAAATAAGGGTGGGTGTCCCCCGCAAAAAAGAGAGATGCAAATATAATTTATCCTCAGCAAGGTTAAATATATTTTGTTTCTCTTGCAACTAAGAATATATAAAAATATTATATCTCATATCCTGAGAAATGGATTTATATGACATCTGGAACCGTGCCTGCTGGATCTGACTGAAGGCTCAGCTGGTCCAGACTCCTGTTCTTGCAGTTACTAACCAGAAGCCTATGGAAAGCCCACAACCAGTACCTGTGTGCAACAATGCTCTCTCCACTTGTGATTCCAAGCAACTGGTATTCAGAGGCATACTGCCACTGGTTCTATAAAGGCGGGACACTGCCATCATGGCTAATAGCTAATGAGAGCTTTATCCTCCATAATTTAACCTCTGCCCTCTTCATGCCTCTCCTGCTTCTGGGAGACCAGGGAAGAGGGGAAGGCACCGGTGAGTCTTCACCTGCCAGACTCATCCCTGCCTCTTGGCCTCTTCTCTTGCTTCAGCTTCTACCTCTGTTTCTAGGAATGCGGGTGGCGCTGTGGTCTAAACCACTGAGCCTCTTGGGCTTGCCCATCGGAAGGTTGGCTGTTCAAATCCCCATGATGGAGTGAGCTCCCATTGCTGTGTCCCAGCTCTGCCAACTTAGCAGTTCGAAAGCACGCCAGTGCAAGTAGATAAATAGGTACCGCTGCAGCGGGGAGATAAACGGTGTTTCAGTGCACTCTGGCTTCTGTCACAGTGTTCCGTTGCGCCAGAAGTGGTTTAGTCATGCTGGCCACATGACCTGGAAAGCTGTCTGTGGACAAACGCCAGCTCCCTTGGCCTGAAAGTGAGATGAGTGCCACAACCCCATAGTCGCCTTTGACTGAACTTAACCGTCTAGGGTTTTTTACCTCTGTTTCTGGACTGCTCTCTGCCTGTTACCTCTTCAGCTTCCAACACCTCCTCCTCCTCCCAGTCTGCTCCCTCTTCTCTCTCTGACCACTCATCGTCATCCCACCACCGACCCCCTGGCTCTGAGTCTTCTTTCCTTGGGGGTTCCCCAACTACTGCCTCCCACTATTCCTCTGCAGCCAACCAGGCCATGACAAATACAACCCCCAGGTCTCATTTGTGGTCAGTCACTGTCAGTTCAGATCCCATAAGGGTATATGTAAAATTGGGGGGGGGGTTAGCCCCAATGTGCAGCAGTTTACACTTGCTTGCACTGGGTTGCATTTGTCATCTTATTGTTCATTCAGCTAGTTTAAAGAGATCCCTTTTGGAGCTCCTGGGAATTACTTTCTGTTTTAAGGACATTGGTATCCTGCAAAGGTATCCTGCCCTTTCAGGCCAAACTAATCTTCTTTTCAAGTTATGTAGAGATTTGACCCACTTCACTTTCCAACTTCATTTTTACCAATTCCCTCATTGTTCGTGTTGTTTTCAAAAGCTTTTGCTTTTGAAGTCATATGTGACTATATTGGACTTTTTGGAGGTTGTCAGTGTACACAAATGGTGGATTTGATAGCACTACGGTCCCTGTAACCACCCAGTGCAACATTTACATTTTGCACTGGGTCCTAGGTGTTGATTAGTGAATTTCCCAGTTTGTTGATTTATTTAGTTCAGATGCAATGGAAAAGTATGGATAATTGAATACTTCCTGAATACTTCCTGGCTTGTTCACTTACTTGCAAGCAAAGAGGGAGAAGCAAAGTGGAGACACAAGGCTCAGTCATCATCCTTTGGCGAACTGAGCCAATATAGGATATCCAATGGTAGCCACTGTGTCTTCTTGAGAGCTCTGTGCAAAGTCATGTGCACAGATTGGAGATGCTCTAGGGGTGATGGGATCTTTGCCAACCACAGGACTCTTTGCCAGTCTTGGTGTTCTACTCAAAGCCTGTCAATTATATGGAATTGACCCTATGGGAGTGTTGCCCATAACTCTCGTAAGTAGCACAATTTAAGGAGGTAAAGGTTTTATTTGTCAGCAAAGGATTCCTCTAGTCAACCAGCCCAAGAAAGAGGAACACTTCAGGTCATTGCTGGACTTTTACCTTGTATGCAAGCCAAACTCTGCAAGATTTCTTGGATACTGCTGTTTATTTTGTTCCATAACTGTATGTCTCTCTCACACTGTTAAATTCCCACAGTGTGCTACAATTGCAGTTACAAATTGATTGGCTCCTGATTCAGCTTGGACCTGTTAACACATGTTGTGTAATTGGTTTTTGAAACAGTGATAACATCCCACACTTTTCATATATTTTATGGCTCACATGCACCAGGAAAAAATACTTTTTGGTTAGAATTCCAGAAAAGCAAAATATAGTTTATCACATATAGCAGGAAATTTTGTCTATTGCAATGCAGTCTTGAAGGGTTTCAGCTCCAAACTAATAAAAAATTTCTCATGCTAAGTATATAAATGAATCCCAAACATATTATAAAATTTTCAGTACCAATAAAGCAGAACAGTAATATGTGAAGTTATGACTAAACCAGCCAATACTTTTAATAGAAATTTCTAATTTGAAATAGAATACTCAAAAGTCTAAAACTGAAGGTATACTCTCGCCCATTAAAGAATGTTTTGATGCTAAACCTAATATAAAACATTTACAAAATTAGACACTGATGACAAGGATGTCATAGATATTATATCTTATGAAGTCTGGGCCATCAAAAACGGTGGCATGTTATTACTGCATGCAGAGCTGTAGTTTCTCCCTAAACTATAGTTCTGTCAGCTCCATTTCGTACAACAGCTATTGGAACCTTCCAGAATCCTCCCAATAAGATGTATATGGGAAATTCAATGTTCCTCTCAGTGACAGGACAGAAATTGACATATGAAGAGAATAGTTTGGATTTGGTATCCTACTTTATCACTACCCAAAGGAGTCTCAAAGTGGCTAACATTCTCCTTTCCCTTCCTCCCCCACAACAAACACTCTGTGAGGTAAGTCGGGCTGAGAGACTTCAGAGAAGTGTGACTGGCCCAAGGTCACCCAGCAGCTGCATGTGGAGGAGCGGGGAAGCGAACCCAGTTCACCAGATTACAAGTCCACTGCTCTTAACCACTACACCACACTGGCTATAAGCATTTGTGGCAGCTAAAAACAAATTACACAGGCTGTTTGCATACACCATGCATTTGAAGTACATTCTCCCCCTCCCCAAGGAATCCTGGGAACTGTTTTTACCCTTCACAGAGCTGCAATTACCATAACCCTTAATAAACTACAGTTCCCAGGATTCTTTGAGGGAAATGATGTGCTTTAAGTGTATAGGGTGGAATCCAAGATACTGATAATACTCTTTGCCATCAGCACAATGATTTCCCCTCACCCAGTGGAATGTTTCCACCTCTCCACCCTCCATGTGTCCCCTAAATATTAAGGATTTGGATTAGATGATCCTTGGGTTCGCATCCAACTCTATGACACTATACTCTAAGTAGACCCCTTGGAATCAATGGACTTAAGTAACTTAACACCATTTGTTTCAAAGGACTTAAATAACTGTAGGTACTTAGGTCCTTTAGGTCTGTTCTGAGTATGACTAAAATTGGATATCACCCATAAATTATATATTGTATAATTACATATATAAATCTTGTATTATATGTACCTATAAATTCAGTGAATTTAGAGACCAAGAAGTGAAGAAGAGGGGAGATAAAATATTCTGAAACTGTGACAGAGTTCCCTTCAACAATTTCTTCCCTTGCCAGGCAGCAGAACCATGAAAATCTCTGGAAACCCTAAAACTAGAGAACAGAATGGGAAAGTGGCATGGAATCATTTTATGCATCCATTACAGATGGCAGTTCTGCATATGCATCAAACTTAGATGAAATCCCTAGAGAGGTGACATAATATTTTCAACTAAAAACATTACTCCACAAAATAGCAACATAATTTAGACATGAATACTGGCAAAGCGGTTGTATGCCAGCTTTCATTTCTAGCCACACACCAAAAAAGAGAGATTCTTACACAATAGCCAAGAGCTAAATAATGCAAACTTAAATTATTTTGACATGACACATAATTCAGTGGGAAAGAAGACAAGAGTCTGTGGCACTAAGGGCATGCTGCCAAAATGAAGCTTTTTTTAAAAAAAATCCCTTTGATACCACCAGCACAATGAGGGGCGTGTAGCTATAGCTTGTATGAACTATAGGAACTTATTTTATTCCAGATCAGAATCCCCAAATATAAACTACTTAAATTTAAATTTCATGCAAGAATAGTTCAGCTGCTTTAGCATTATTAAAACAAGAGGAGGGGGGTGTACATTCATGTGCCATATCCTAGTGGCACAGATGAATTTGGTTTTGGCCAAAAGAAGGAAGCCATGGTTCTAATCTGCAGTTACGTGGAAGTTACCTACTGCAAATGGATCCCACAATGTAGACTCTTTGCTGTCAAAAATATCTATTTTACATAAATGTAGATAGATATAGATATAGATATAGATATAGATATAGATATAGATATAGATATAGATATAGATATAGATATAGATATATAGATAGATTATAGATATAGATGATATAGATATAGATATATAGATGATATAGATATAGATATAGATATAGATATAGATGATATAGATAGATATAGATATAGATATAGATATAGATATAGATATAGATATAGATATATTCCTTCATATTGGTTCAGAATATGACTGTAAAATGTCACAAAAGATTAATAATGATGATTTATTTATACTCCACCCATCTGCCTGGGTTTCCCCAGCCACTCTGGGCGGCTCCCAACTAAAAACGTGTCTGGACAACTGCATTGCAAAATTCAGAGAAGTATACATTTTGCAGGGTGGCTGTGTTTTGGTCTGAGTATTGTCTCAGAATTTCTCTCTTATCCCAAGGGTGGATCCAGACTTAAGCTATGCTTAGAACAGCCCCATTAAAAGCAAACCAACTTCAATTTTTCATGACCTATTTTTCTTAACTTCATTTTTATCTACATGGAAGACTGTGTGGGTGACCTTCCTTGATACACTAGAATAATGTATAAATTTGAATAATTTCTAAACAATAATAAAGATGTTGGCCCACATGGACTTCAACAATGATAGGTCATTCTAGCATTATGCAACTCAAGCTCACCCAGCAATGACACTAATATACTTCAGCTGTAATCTCACAGAGTCCTAACTATAGAAAGAAAAAAAGAAATATTCTATTATGATATCTAACCAAGACCAAATATCTATTCACAGACAGGATCCAAACCTTTGCTGTCATAAAGCAAGTAGCCTTCAAAAGTTATTGAAATACTGAAGTACTGGAAAAATGTTATCCTTTGAATCCTTCCATTCTAGTCAGCAATATCACCTCCCCTTTCACAGAAACCTGTCAACATGGCCCAGTTACTATGAATGCAGACTGTGTACTTCACACAGGTTGGACGTTCCATCTGCATTCACTAAGAAATACTTCTTTTAAAAAGCTTGGTGTGTTTTTTAACAAGATGCGAGTAGGAAAGTCCCAGATTTTTATTACTTGAGGAAAAAAATGTGTACATGCATTTCATGTCTCTGATTTATATATTTATCTATCTACTGCCAGGAAGAAAATGTCACTGCTTTCAGAAATAGATGTAACACTTGATCCTATTCAATAACAGTTCATAACAGAAACAAATCATAATTTTGCAGGGCTCAGGGATGTTTCTAAACCTTCAAAATTATTGGATTAACATATTGCAGTCAAGACGAAAAGGTTATGAAGTGTACTCATGAAGTATAGATGAGTTATATGCACCATTTTAATATCTCTGTATGAAATGAACTTTGGTTTTCCCTGGGAATATATTCAGAGACATGAATGCTATATATATATGAGAAAGTAGTAGAGTCAGTAGCAGAGTGTTGTGGCCAGGCCTTCCCCAACAGCTATGTGTTCCTTTCTTCAGTCTCAGCTCTTGTGATCTCTTTGGGGCCAGCATTTCATGAAAAGGAGTCAAGTGCATACTGGGAAATTTAGATTTGTGTCATTAAATTACATTAAAGCACTCAGTCACCCAATGCAAAAAAATACACTTTTTAAAAACTGATTTTTTCCCCAGTAAGGAAAGTGATGGCTAAATGCACTGAAAAGTGTGGGACGGATGATTAATGGGGAGACATATGAACACCCCACAAGCAAATCAGAATGAATGTTCTTTGTTGCCCAGGCTCTTTGAAAGGAGATCAGAATGGATGTTCCATGAAGACCAGATATGGCCTATGCTCTGTGGAAACTTGCTGCAAGCAACTCAACAAATCAAAAGCCCTTTGTCGGCCAAATGGCTATACCATGGGTTTGAGTGTCTATTGCTCCATGTGGGGGGGGGGGGCATTACAAAACATGGGGGGGGGGTGCTACAAAATGATTAGAAAACTTTCACAACAGTTTCAAGGGGATCAGCCAACATTCGGTTCTGGGGAACCCGGGTTTGACGTATCAATTGCTTCGTTTGTGGGGCACCCAAAAATGCAGGGTTTTCACTACAAAATGCTACAAAACTTTGGCACCAGTTTTGAGGGGAATCCCAGATTTTGGGGTTCGTAGTTAATAAAGCTTGGCCTAAAGCCACATTGTGATTTCATAGCAGAGTAACATTATAGAGGTTCAGATGGCCACCTCTTGACTTCTTTGAACACATAAGGGAATTACTGGGCAATGCGGCCTAGGTCTGCCTGATAATGGCATGCCTGGCAACCACACATCCTGTCCACATTTTAGTAACATACTCAGCAACACAAGCTGGGAGTCTGATTGGTACAGGATACCTCTTGTGTCAATGTGGATGCTTTGATATGCAAACTAAATGTGTGGGTGGCTTCTAGGTTTATTGCATTAGAAGCCATTTCAGCATATAAATGTTATATAAATTACAGATAGATAGATAGATAGATAGATAGATAGATAGATAGATGATAGATAGATAGATGATAGATAGATAGATAGATAGATAGATGATAGATAGATAGATATAGATATAGATATAGATATATAGATATAGATATAGATATAGATATAGATATAGATATAGATATAGATATAGATGATATAGATATAGATATAGATATAGATATAGATATAGATATAGATATAGATATAGATATAGATATAGATATAGATATAGATATAGATATAGATATAGATATAGATATAGATATAGATATAGATAGATTAGATAGCTTAGAGATATAGATATAGATATAGATGATATAGATATAGATATAGATATAGATAGATGATAGATGATAGATAGATATAGATGGATAGATAAGATAGAGAAGATAGATGATAGATAGATAGATAGATAGATAGATGATAGATAGATGATAGATAGATAGATGATAGATAGATGATAGATAGATAGATGATAGAGAAGATAGATAGATAGATAGATAGATGATAGATAGATGATAGAGACTAGTCCACCTGCCCCACAATCTCCTCATCCATTCATCTAATCCTCCCTGTTCAAGCTCTGGACATGGTCAAAATGTACCCTTGAATGAAAAATCTATAGCCATACTATATATCAAGATGAATAATTGTATTTCCTAAAAACTATTGGTCCTTAACAAATAAAAGTCTGGCATTAACAAATGTCTCTCATTTTATTGTTTTGTAAATTTGAAATAAACTGAAATGAGTAGGAATGCTCAGTGTATGGCACTTGACCTCCTGATGGGCTGCCTGGTGAGTTTAGGGAGGAGGGAAGGTGGAGAAGATGGAAAGATTCTGAAGCCCTTTCACAGCTCCAGAGAATGACTGGAAATATGTGTGCCAGGCAGAATCCATAATGCATTATTATATTCAGTGGAACCTCGGTTTTCAAACATCTTCACTTACGAACGATTCGGAACTCGAACGCTGAAAACCTGGAACTAATTGCTTCTGTTTTTGAACGTGCCTCGGAAGTCGAACGGCTTCCACTGCACATTTTCCCATTTTTTCAATGGATTTTGCTGACCACCCACTGATCCTTGGTTTTCAAACATTTTGGAAGTCGAACGGTCTTCTGGAATGGATTATATTCGAAAACCAAAGTTCCACTGTAATAGACAAACTAGAATAAAAACGTAAAGGATTAGAAAAACTGATGCAGCACAGGGAAGAAAGAGTGCATTTAAGGGTTAAATTGTATCTCTGTTACAGCTCTGGGCCTCTGTGGAATTACTGAATATCCAGTTTTCTGTTTTCATTCAGATAAGTAGGAAGATAAGAAAGACAAAGGAAAAGTGGGAAATAAGAGGTTGGAAGGAGGGGATAAGGATACATTTGTGGGTGGGTGGGTTGGTGTACACGCAAGGAGTGAAATTACTAAGTCACAGCAATTGTTGTTTTGGGGGCAATATTCTTGCAGTCAACCACTTCAAAAGACCATCCTATATGGAGCAGTACAATCCCATATAAGATAACTTGCAAACCACCTTCTAGAGAAGCTGATCTCTCTATCCTCAGTACCTCCATCTTGTCTGGATTCATAATTCGCCCGTTTGCCTATGTTCACCCCAGGGCTACCTCCAGACATCAGTTTAGGATTTCTACAGACTCCTTGAGATCAAAGGATGGAAACAAGAGGTAAAGTTGAGTAGCATCCACCTATGATTACACTGCAGCTCAAACTACTCCAGTTGTCATCTCCCAGCAGTTGTTGACAAGTGTGTAACAATAGAATTTTGAGGCATCCTTGTTTTTACTGTGTGTAACAATAGAATTACAAGTGTGTAACAATAGAATTTTGAGGCATCCTCTTCATAAAGTATCGCCTTCCTAAAACATACAGCTGCCTCAAAGTCATGACTTTGTAGACATAATTCTTCAATCTGATATATAAGAACCATTAGTTAATACTTAAAATGAACTTGCATCTAATCTATGTCTGTAGGCTGTCACAAATGAATTTCCTTTCCCCTGTATTTTGTTACCACAAAAAACCCCCATCTTGACACAAGTGTAAAGAATTAAATACATGAACCACATCAGCACCTACCTAAATATATTTTAATGAATTGGACTTTTATACACCAATAAATGAACTTGTTCCATTGGCACAGAACATTTTCAAATATATGGCCTGTTCTTATTTTTGGATGAATTTCAGCCAATTTTTTCATGTACTTGAAAGCTTTCTTTTAGCTTTTCATTTACAATTTGTTTTCATTTACATTTTGTTTTAACACACATTTTAAATGCTTTTAAAATGATTTATTTTAATTTTTCTTTTGTAATTTCCTTAAGGAGAAAGATTTCCTATTGTGAAAGCCCTGGAACTGAGGCCAGAAATTATGACAAGTGTTTATTTTTACTTTCAAAAAGTTTGAAGAAAAACTGGAAGGTAACACACATAGAGACTTCTGGCATGAATTACATAAATACTGAAACGTTCAATCACTTAAGGCTAAGTTTTCAACCCACTTGACTGCAGTATCTATTATTTTCCCATATATTTGAAGGCAAATCTAGCACCATACCATTCACTTTAAATTGCTGGTGAGGAATTGCATATATGAATTATTATTATTATTATTATTATTATTATTATTATTATTATTATTATTATTATTTGTATACCACCCTATACCCGTAGATCTCAGGGTTGAATACAATGTAGCTCTAGCAGTATATTTGTTGTGCTGGTAGAACATTGTTGGCAAGGGAAAACACAAGTACACTGCCAAAGATTGTTGAGCAACAGAGTACACAACAAGCTTCCAGCTTGTGCAACCAGCTTCCACTACTAACACAAGTGTTGCATTGGATTCCTGTGTTGTACAACCCTAAAACTCTGATCCACTAGTCAGAACCAGAGCACCTACACTAGCAGACAGAGGATGCTGGATAGAGTCCAAAACATTACACACACATGTCAGGGAGAATACATTTCCCCTTCAACATGCTAGTTTTCTATGCGTGGTGAGTTTCATTTTTCTTTCCAGGGAGAAGTGAACGTTCTAAGAAGTGTTTCCACATCAGCACTTTAATGTGAAATCCCTGGCAGGCTACACCATATGCTTCTACCTGAAATAGCAGCCAAGTCCTGTCTTAATTCTACAGTTCCAGTTTCTTCCAATGTGAGAACCTTGGGCATTGTTCTTCACCTTTATTTTAAACTGGGACCCTATGATACTGCTTTTCCCCTAAGCATGTACCGTTGATCCCGCTCGCTGTCTTGGTTTCCTCTTTAGCCACACGCAGCCTCTCCAGCTGGGAGAGGCTGCACGCTGCTAAAGTAGCCATAGCCGCGTGCAGCCTCTACCAGCCGGAGGGGCTGCGTGTGGCTATAGCAATACCCCCACCTCCCTCAAAAGCCCACAGGAGCCGCGCACCCTTTAAGGAGCGCACGGCTCCTGCGGGCTTTTCTATGACGAGGGAGAAGGGACTGACTGGCCACGTCAGTCCCTTCTCCCTCCTGGGGAAAAGCCCGCAAGAGCCGCGTGGAGCTTGCGTGTGGCTCTTGGGGGCTTTTCCTGCCTGCCTCCCCCCTGTATTCGCTCCATAAGACGCACACACATTTCCCCTTACTTTTTAGAAGGGAAAAAGTGCGTCCTATGGAGAGAAAAATACGGTAGATTGGCTTTCACTGACCACCTGAGTCTGTTTGTTTTCTTTTCATAGGACCCGCTGTCACTAGCTCATGCCAATCGGATCCAAATCCTAGAGGCCGAGGTCCCTTCAAACACACCCCAAAAATATTTGAGGGGCCAGGGGCACCCCAAGTTGATGGGCATTGCCATTCAAATAGTGTGTTGTGTGACGCATCGTGTGACTGATTATGCAAGATGGGGCTGATCTGCCCCTTCCCCAATATTTCATTCGTTGGCACCCCTGCTCAACATAAGTGGTATATCAGATACCCCCGACTGTTGATCCACATTTTGAGATATGAATTGCACCCTATGCTAAATATACTCCTATTAGCACCAGAAACAGGGATTGTCAATCACGGTGGAAGGGATGACCTGAAAGCTGACGAGAGAGTTTTCTCTCCTATACTGTGTCACTTTATAATAATAATAATAATAAATTTTATTTATGCCCCGTCCTCCCCGGCCAGAGCCGGGCTCAGGGCGGCTAACACCAGTAAAATTACAGTAAAAACATAATGCGGCGGGGGGGGGACCAATTTAAAAACAGGTTAAAATGCAATTTAAAATGTAGCCTCATTTAAAAAGTGGCCCATAGATCAAAACCATAAGGGAAGGGAAACAAGGGTCAGACTGAGTCCAGACCAAAGGCCAGGCGGAAAAGCTCTGTCTTGCAGGCCCTATGGAAAGATGTCAAGTCCCGCAGGGTCCTAGTCTCTTGTGACAAAGCGTTCCACCAGATTGGAGCCACAGCTGAAAAAGCCCTGGCTCCAGTTGAGACCAATCTAACCACCTTGCGACTTGGGACCTCCAAGCTTTCATGCCTATTGCTGTGTATTTAAGTTGGGGAGACAGCAGCAGAAGTGACAGTGCTGCGGCAACCAATGTATGCTTGCCTACTTGGTGGGTAGACAGGTTGTCTTTGTATTTTGGATCTGCTCACATTTCTTATGGTTCCCATACATACATGAGTGGTTTTAGCTTATACTGATGCTTTAAGAGGATATCCTGATGTTCTGTGCTGCTTTAAGATGTATTTGGGTGTTTATTTTTATTTATTTGTGATACTTTTAAGATGTTGGAAGCCATTCTTTGATACATGGAGTGGTATGTAAATTGTTCCAAATAAATAAATATTATGTACTTCTGCATTTAGCGATGAAAACCAAAGCAAATGTTTCAGAAGTGCTTTAGTTGTTTGACTGACTTTCATTCAGATCCATGAATAAGGGCATATTGCTTAAACCATTTACCTCTTGCGTCATGCTTAAATTAATAATAATAATAATAATTTTTTTTTGTATTCTGCTCATCTGACTGAGTTGCCCCAGCCACTCTGGGTGGTTTCCAACGGAGTATACAAAGGAGTCTGCAATGGGTGCACTGGGTCTCATTTGCATTTCACATTAGCACTCTATAAGCTAGAAAACGCAGTATGAGGCAATGTCTGGCAGTGAGGTAGTAGTCATCATCCCTTCTGATTAATATCTGATTATTTTTTTATGCACGATCCCTGAAGAGCCTTCTGCTGCTGCACCTCCCAATCATGTTGCCGTCTATCACACCAAACCATGATGCAGTTGTTCCAGATTATTTCACCATTTCTGGAGATTGATTTTGTTTTCCCCGATGTTTCCAATGCCAGATTTCTGGTCTTAGTTACACCAGTGGATTTCCATCATTCATTGGGATGTAAAATATAACAGGTTCTTGACTTGATCCAGGCCAACTTAGCTGTTCTTGTTAACACGTTAGAGCCTGTCGCAGCTAGGGATGTTTCCAAAATCTGCACCCAAATATCTCCTCAGCTTCTGGACCTCTGAATTACCTGGTCTTCTTTCTGAAGTGGAATCGGTGCATTCAGAAGCCTCCATTGTTCTAAGTTTTGAAAAGATGCACGTTTTCTATAGAACACCGTGCATGCACAGTTTTCTGCAGCTTTCATTTCCTCCAGTTTGTTCGTGCCCATATGGGCTTCAGCAGAACATTATACAAAGCAATGAAGAAGAAGAAGAGAAGAGTTTGGATTTGATATCCCGCTTTATCACTACCCGAAGGAGTCTCAAAGCGGCTAACATTCTCCTTTCCCTTCCTCCCCCACAACAAACACTCTGTGAGGTGAGTGGGGCTGAGAGACTTCAAAGAAGTATGACTAGCCCAAGGTCACCCAGCAGCTGCATGTGGAGGAGCGGAGACGCGGACCCGGTTCCCCAGATTACGAGTCTATCACTCTTAACCACTACACCACACTGGCTCTCAATGATCCTGGCACGACTGTTCAGTTCTATTAAGATTCTCTCTGTTTTACCAATGAGCAGGAGATCATGTGTGCATCAATGGAACAACACACAAAAAGGAACCTCAATCACACCACACAATTTATTTGTTGCAAAGTTTCATCAATGTACACACACAGATTTCAGTAATGTAGAGGGGAGAAAGGAGCCAAGGAGCCAAAGAAAGTGACAGCATCCTGCACATGTCTGGAACTTTTTAAGTTCTCTTTATTAACTGGAATTCAGGACATGGGGAACACAGCTCAGGTCTAACCCCAAGGAACATTAACATACAGTCAAACCTCCAGTCGACTACAGTCCATGACTCTAAGGAATCAGAATGAGGCGCGGGGCTGCCGCAGCCGCTTGAATGCAGCTAGACCCCGCCCCCAAGCCAGCCCTATTGGCTGGCCTGGTGGGTGGGGCATGGCAGCTGGGAGAGTGACGCAGGCGGCCGAGTACACCCCCCTTGCTGATGCAGGAACGGCTCCCGCTCACAACACCTCCCCTCCGGGAGGAGGAGAGGCCTTCTCCAACGGCTCTGTTTTCGAACATTTCAGCTCCCAAACACCAAAAACCCAGACGTAAATGCTCCAATTTTCTAATGTTTTTCAGAACTTGAACATCAACGTGACTTCCCCTGGAGTGCAAGAAGCTCTTGCAACCAATCAGAACGTTTCGGCAGCTGAATGGTCTTCTGTAACGGATTACATTCAACAACCGAGGTTTGACTGTAATGGATATGGGGAACTCAAAAATAAGGCTGACTGCCGAAGAATTGATGCTTTTGAATTATGGTCTGGAGGAGACTCTTGAGAGTCCCATGGACTGCAAGAAGATCAAACCTATCCATTCTTGAGGAAATCAGCCCTGAGTGCTCACTGGAAGGACAGATTGTGAAGCTGAGGCTCCAATACTTTGGCCACCTCATGAGAAGAGAAGACTCCCTGGAAAAGACCCTGATGTTGGGAAAGACTGAGGGTACAAGGAGAAGGGGACAAGATGGTTGGACAGTGTTCTCGAAGCTACCAGCATGAGTCTGACTGAACTGCAGGAGGCAGTGGAAGACAGGAGTGCCTGGCATGCTCTGGTCCATGGGGTCACAAAGAGTCGGACACGACTAAACAACAACTCACTAAGACTGTGTATGCACTATATATTTAAAGCACGTTCCCCTCACACACACAAAAAAAAGAATCCTGGTAACAGTCATTTGTTAATGGTGTTGGGAATTGTAGCTCTGTGAGGGGTAAACTACAGTTCCCAGATTTCTTGGGGGTGGGGTGCTTTAAATGTATGGTGCGTGCACAGCCACAGTTACAACTATAAGCAGCATCCTTAATAGGACCTAACTGAATGTATTGGTGGGGCATAATCAGTAAAAAAAAACAAAAAAAAAACCTTAAATTCTCTCCTGCTGGCTGGTAATCAGATCCTGTGATTTTGGCCTACTTACTGTGTTATATAACGAATGGATTTGGTTAGGCATTCCCCTCTGAGAACATGGCTATTTGTGATGCTTTGGCCCAACAGCTCTCCAACTTCCCCGATGCGACTGTGTGTTAATAATGACGGGTTATATTTAAGAACTCCATTGCTTTGCCACAAGAACCAAGCACTGGGGTTTAGTTTTGCCTGAAGCTAAACAGACTTTTGTACAGTTTAATCAAGCATTAGGCGCCGACTGAGTTGTATTCCTTTTGCAATATTTTGCAGAGGGCATATTATATCTGACAATTTTCATTATGACTAATGGGCAGCTTTTTCTTATTTAACATACAATTTGCATGCATTAAATGTTCTTAGCCTGACAGATTAGAAAGGCATAGACTTAATTGGAATCTTCCTGAGCCCTTTGGCTTTCAGTGCAAAGCATTATAGCAAAACCCTTAGAAAAAGGCAAACTGCTAGGTTTCTGCTCCTGACATGCTGCATTCAACACGCTTCAAGCTGTGAACCATTATTATAAGCCTGCCAAAACGTAAAGGCAGCCATGTTGACCCATAAGGAAAAAATCCAACAGCCACATTACAACAATAAAATGCTTTTTTATTAAAGGTCAAGCAAAATATCTCAAAATAGTGTGCAAGCTTTCATGTTCCTGCTACTTCGCCTATTCTACCACATGGGGGGGGGAGTGTAAGAAGGACCTACTTTTGATTGAATCCTGGAATGTCCCATTTGGGGGTCTGGTGCTCTAGCGCAAGTCAGCTGGCTCCTGCAAGAACTCAGATCCAAAAAATCTGAGTACCCTGATTTGAATCACCCAGGTGTTGGTGGGTATGAGATGGTCAAATCAGGTTATTTCCAGTATGTGTCCATTGTGCATGTGTTCACAAATCCTTTCCCTTTTTTCTGACATTAATCTGCAAAGATAGTCCAAATCTGCACAAAAAAATTGAATTAAATCTGAATTTGAATACAGTGGTACCTCGCAAGACGAATGCCTCGCAAGACGAAAAACGCGCACGACGAAAGAGTTTTCCATTTTTTGAGTCGTTCTGCAAGACGAATTTCCCTATGGGCTTGCTTCGCAAGACAAAACGTCTTGCGAGTTCTTGCGAGTTTGTTTCCTTTTTCTTAAAGCCGCTAAGCCGTTAATAGCCGCTAAGCCGTTAATAGCCGCTAAGCCGCTAATAGCCGTGCTTCGCAAGACGAAAAAACCGCAAGACGAAGAGACTCGCAGAACGGATTAATTTCGTCTTGCAAGGCACCACTGTACTTATTCTACCAACAAAAATTCTATTTTGAGAGTGACTGTGCATTTTTAAATGTGTTTTATCCTAAAATACACATTTTAAAGACAGAAAACTATATTGCAAAATTCAAAGAATAGTGATGTAAGAAGTGTAATTATGTTCCGATCTGCACATTAGTCCATGCTGTGCTGATTCACAATGGAATTCACAGAACTTGAAACCATCAAGCATCAAGAGCACGAGTTTCTTTCTGTCTTTCACCTTAGCAACTTTACTTTTGAGATATGAAACAGGAGAGAGAAGGACAAGCAATACTTCCCATTAATTATCAGGATTTTTCTTCTTCTGAATATGCAACTCTGAGGCTGTGAATTAGTCATCTAGGGTTGCCATATTTCAGACAGTGAAAATCTGGACAGCGCATCTTTCTTTTTTTTTCTTTTTTTGCCAAAGGTGTTGAGCTTATTTGTCAAAATCTATTTTTAAAAAATTGCCGTTTTTGAATAGTTTTTATGGAAAATCAACAAAAACGGCACTGCCAACATGGGCTGCCATATGTCTGGATTTTCCCAGACATTTGGCCGTTTCCCGCCCGGACACTGCTGCCGACTGCAGTATTCCAGATATGTCAGGGAAATTTGGGATGTATGGCAAACCTAAGTCATCAGCCATTCCATTTAGTAATAGATGTGATAGCCCCAATGGATTTCCAGGGAAATCTCTCTTATTTTTATCAGTCTGCTAGTAGAACCTAGTGCAGGATCATTCCCCATAAGAATAATAGTTCACTGCCAAAGCAGAAGCAGTGTGTGTATATAGTCTGTTTCTCAGATCATACATCTAATCTCTGTGGGGATATATAGATATATATCACTAGAAGTGAAGGAAGGAAGGCACCAGTGGGCCTTTTAAAAAAGTGGTTATGTACATTCTGTGTTTTCATCTCATGCTCTATCACTAACAACAAACCAGCTCTGCACTTTTAAACTTCGGTAATAATGCATGAAACAGAAAAAATACAAGCAGAGTTTCAAAAGCCACTGCTCCAATGTATTGACGCCAAGGGTCCAAGAACAATATAAGCAAAGCCATTCTGAATACTAAAGTGAAAAACAGCTACAAGGATTGTGTGTTTGCACCTGCGTATCCAACCAACAACATATTCCCTTATTGACAAAAGGGTACTTAAGAGATGAATTCAACATCATGCTCTTATGATCGCTCCATCAGCAATATCATTTCAGCTTGCCAGGCAGAACAATTCCACCTCTCCTCCCTCCAAGGATTCTCCAGACAACTGCCCTCGCCAATATCCAGGGACACACAAAGGGAGGAAAAGGGGGAAATCCCTTCTACACAAGCAGAAGTCCTTGTGAAGGGCTTCTGTGGACAAAACTCACGAGCTGAATCCCACCCAGAGTGAATGCCTTGATTTCTTTTCACAAAACCTGTGGGGGGAAGTTAAAAGACATCTCTGTTATCTTGCATTTTCCACTTTAATTTCCCATCACTTTTCTTACCACAAAAAGTCCAACTCCTACTGTACTTGCAGTATATTTGTTGCATAAAAGTGCCATTTAGTCAGAATTCCTTATTGCATTGTACCCAACTTCTTTGCATTGGATATGAAAGGTTTCTCTCATTGCACAGCTACTCAAATGTATGAGAGAGCCATATATAAATGTGGCACTGCACAAGGACCTCTCATCAACATATACTTTTCTGTCAGAAACACATTCAACCTTCTAGAACTCAGAAGTTAATACTGGGGTTGTATAAACATTGTGCTGAATGTTTTCAATATTGATTCATTGTTTAAATAATTAAAACTTCTCTAAATGCAGTTTTAAAAACAATCATTATTTATATTTACGGTGAAGAAAACAATCAAATGCTATAGGTTTCAAAAGCACAGGAGTTCTTGGATTATTTTTTTTAAAAAAGAAGTTTTAAAGTCGTCGTTTCCACATCTGTTATTCATATAAGCTGGTAGGTACGGGGAAGAAATTTGGTTCAATTCACATTTAAAGACATGTCTACTGAATTTGTATTTCCTGAAACAATACGCTAACTGAAACACCGTCATCCTTCCAAATGCACACTTTCCCAAAATTTGCAATGCAGTTCTCCCACCAAGTAATATATACAAAAATGCTAGGTTAAGCATGCATAAAATGAAAATATTAGTGAAAATAACATGTGTGATCATCATCTGATGCCCTTTTTCGTGTACCTCTTCCACGAGAGATCTGGAGTGTGGCAACCAGAGAATGGGCCTTTTCTGCGGTGGCTCCGCCTTTGTAGAATACTCTCCCCAGGGAGGCTCACATGACATCTTCATTACATATCTTTAGGAGCCAGACTAAAATTTTTTTTTATAACCAGGCCTTTGGCTGATTAACATTCTATGTCCTTTTAACTGTGTTTGTGGAAGTGGAAGGTTATTGGTTTGTTTGTTTTTTATTGTGTATTTTGTGTTCTCATCATAGCTGTCAACTTTTCCCTTTTCTTGCGAGGAATCCTATTTGGAATAAGGGAATTTCCCTTTAAAAAAGGGAAACGTTGACAGCTATTGTTTTGTATTTTTATGTTGTGACCCACCCTGTGATCTTCAGGTGCAAGGCAGTATACTACTACTACTACTACTACTAATAATAATAATAATAATAATAAGTGTATACGAGGCAAAAATGCATACAAAAATAGGTATATCAGGATAAATGTTCACTCATATATTGAACTTTCAAAAGGACCTTTTAATTTTTTTAAAAAAGAAAAGAACAGATTTCACAAACTGATGTGGAAATGTGGAGAGCTGAACTTAAGTTTGGAAGGAAATGAGAAGCTAAGAGAACTAACATTGGCAAATTCATCCATCCCTATAAGATAAGCATCTTGCAGTGAAGTGAACACAAGATATGGGTTAGGCCTGCACCACTATAAGGAGGTGCACAGCCTTGGCCATCTTGCCAGGACCATCAGCTTGGGTTGCCCATGTCTTCATATCATATGCTTATTAATCCGCATTCTGGAATATATAAGCGTACAGTAGAGCATACTTCCTGGTCTAATACTTAACAGAAGGAGTGTCTGATTTCTGCATTCTGACTCTCATGGAAAAGGAACATTCCCTAATTCGGTGGCACCCATGTGAAACAATAGAACCCCATGTGATTCAGTGGCATTTCATCACACCTGTAGGCCTAAATGAACGGGTGTGGAAGCTACTGGTAGCACTTCACATGGTCAATCATGCTATTTACTCAAACCACTGCTCATGCTCCAAGGCTTCCAGAGCACCACACTCCCATAGCTAATGACTTCCTCATCACACTGAAAGCCTGTGTGCTTTGATGGCTTCAGGCCATACAAGACCTTACCACACAGAGAGTAAGAGAGAGAGAGAGAGAGAGAGAGAGAACCCATTCCTGAAACCCATTCCTGATTCTGCAGTCTACTCTTGCATTTGGGGAAATTGTACATAGCCTCTATAAAGAGTAAAGATCATCCAGCAGTCATAGAGTCAATAAGTGTAGAGTTGGAATAGATCCCAAGGGTCATCTAGTCCAGTCACCTGCAATGCAGGAATCTCAGCAAAAGCAAAAATCTCCAAGGAAGGAGAATCCACAACCTCCCAAGGGAGACCATTCCACTGTTGAACAGCTCTTACCGTAAGAAAGATTTTTCTGGTGTTTAGTCGGAATCTCCTTTCTTGTAACTTGAAGCCATTGGTTCGGATCCTACCCTCCAGAGCAGGAGAAAACAAGCTGCCATCTTCCATATGACAGCCCTTGAGATATTTGAAGATGACTATCCTATCTCTCTCTCTCTCTCTCTCTCTCTCTCTCTATATATATATATATATATTTATTTATTTATTTATTTATTTATATATAATTTTTAACATATCATTTTCAACAATCAATTAACGCAATTTCATATCTTATACAATTTTTTTGACTTCCATCAATCACATCTCAAAAATTTTCCAATCTTAATTTACATTTCTTAATTTCACTATTACTTTTAATGATCTTAGCTAATAACTCTCTTCTTATCCATCCTTGCAATATTTCATATATTCCTCCTTACAAAACTTCTTGCAGTCCTACTAGCGTAATCTGTTGATTACAATTGCTTTTCAAAGGCTATCCTATCTCCTTCTACTCTCCTTTTTTTCAGGCTAAACCGACCCAGCTCCTTCAACCTTTCCTCATAAGGCTTGGTTTCCAGCCCCTTGATCTGCACGTGTTCTGGTTTGTCAATATCCTTCTTAAATTGTGGCGCCTAGTTTTGCCTATCACTATTCTTAAGTGAATATTCTTATTCTTATATTCTTATTATTAAGATCATTGGGCTACCTGACTTTCAAGTTATACAGAACACTTCTTTTCATTTCTTCTCTTTGTGTGCTATTTGGCAAAAATGTGATGGCAAAACTGAGGAAAATATGAGGCTTATTAAAATAGCCCTGATAATTCATTTATTTTTAAGATGCTATAGGCAGGAGAATGAGGAGTGGAAGGGTGGATTGTACAAATATGCCGGCACAGCCTGAGCTGCTAAATAACATCATCAGCATCTCTAGACACCTTTGTGGAATATTGGTAACAGCTGGCAATTGATTTGAAGAGATCTAATGGATTGTTTCTTCAGCGGAGACCTGGAGACGAGGTTAACGATTTGCTCCCAGCAAAACACGTGCAAAGCAAATTATATCCACAGAATGCTGATACACATTTCTGCGCCAAAGACCCAGTTGCCCAGCTTCAGTCAGGCAAGCCATTCTTAAAGACAAAAGCGTACCTCAAATGACCTTATACAAGTACCTAACATCAATGTTTTATCAATCAGAAGAGTGTTGTATTTAACTATAAATAAATTCCAGAACCGCCTATCATAAATCACTCCAGGGTATTAGTGAAAGGTTCTGCTTTATTCATATGGGACAATCTAACCGGAGCATCCGAGATAAATTTTAAACTGCAAAAGATTTTGCCTTAGCGGCTTTTTCATTCTTAGTTATAGCTATATATTTCAGTTGGCTATTTCCAACTGAAAACAAAAGACCACTGCTGGAAAATATATATACAGATATCAAAATTCACAAAATTCCCATGAAAACAAAAAAGGAAGTCTTCTTCTAACTAGAAAGGGAATGTGGAAAAGACATTAGATATTGTCACAATCTGAACAGACGCCCGATATCTTTACCATGGGATTAATGTGGAAAAAACACTGACATCACGGTTAAAAAATAACATCTATAAGAGCAGTTTGGCATTTTGTTTCAGTTCCCTCACAATGTGAAGCTTTAGGTACCCGAGTTAAACACAGAAGTGGAAAATACACATTAGAAAGGCACCCCTTAAAATTGCTGGTCCGTGTTTGTATAAGTTTGCATTTTGCAAGAGGGAAAAATCAACCATACCTGAGAAATATATAACACAAAATCCAGGTGTTCCCTGCCCCTTGCCCCCAAGCTTGTAGCCCCCCATAGGAAGGTAATTAGGCTATTATGTTTGCTGGCGTTTGGACCCTCTGGGCTGCACACACCACATCACTAGGCTCAGAACTGATCGGCTGTGCAGATATCTATCTAGACCTGCATCAATATATACCTTTGAGCTGCCTTGAGTAGTGTATGGGTGTCATCCTGAGATAGTTGTAGAGCTTTCTGGACTACTTGGTTCATCTGCAGTTAATTCATCTGCCAATTGTAGAATTGGCAAATCTATTTTAAAAAAAAAAAAAAGAAAAAGAACCCTACACCTGAACCAAAACGGTCATCCAACAGAGACGTGGTATGGTAGTGGCTGAGTCTTTTCTATCAGACCCCTGATTATCTGCCCCTGCCCCTGTTCTTGCTGTTGTTTTAACTTTGTAAAATCGCTTTGCTTAGAGGCAACTTTGAAAGTTGGCCTAAATATGCATCTAAGTTAGGATATGCAAATTTGCATTGTACCCCTAGATTGTTAAGGACTTAGCAAGGCCTCTGGCATCTACTTTCAATAAATAGCCCCTTCCAAAACTGGGATCCGTAGTTTTCACCCCACCCCCCTCCAAAAATAAATAAATCCAACTTTCAGTTTCAGTTCAAATCACTGGATCTTCACTGAATGTAAGACACATTGATCTGATTGCAGGAGATAATTGTAGGGTGGGGCTTACCTAACTCACAGAGGCCTGCAGCATCAGATATGAAGAACATCCATTTCCCCAGCTTCTATGGAAGCTGATCCAATGGTCCTTTTCTTTAGTTTGTCAGAAGAACATGACTCTCCATTCCCTTTTCTGTCAGATTCAACCTCCTTCTGCCCTTAGTGAAAATTTAGAGCTCGAGAAAAGTAGGCATGTGAAACACATCGACATCATATCCACATCATACACTTAAAGCTCATTTAAATCACATGGTTTCCACCAGAGTCTTGGGAATATTTACTTACTTACTTACTTACTTACTTACTTACTTACTTACTTCTACCTCACCCATCTGGCTGTAGTTCATCCTTCACAGAGCTACAGTTTCCCAGCACCCTTAACACAGTTCCTAGGATTCTTTGGTGGAAACCATGTGCATTGACTTTATGGTGTCATCATGACCATAGATCACATTTGTTATTTTATTTTCCTATTTGTATACGTCCTTTCTGCGTTACTGGACTCAAGGGCATTTACACTGCATAGAAATACAGTGGTACCTTGGATTACAGACGCTTCAGGTTACAGACTCCGCTAACCCAGAAATAGTACCTGGGGTTAAGAACTTTACCTCAGGATGAGAACAGAAATTGTGCGGCGGCAGTGGGAGGCCCCATTAGCTAAAGTGGTACCTCAGGTTAAGAACAGTTTCAGGTTAAGAACGGACCTCTGAAACGAATTATGTTCTTAACCCAAGGTGCCACTGTAACAACATAAACATCCACCCACCCAAATCACATTACAAATCCTATTAACAATTTAAAATACAACTAAAAACTAAACAACTAAATTCAAGAATCCATTTCCTGTTGGGTATTATGAGTTAATACCCTTCAGATTTTTAAAACAAACCTGGTAGGGAAGAAAAACAGATCCATTCATTGTTTATAAGTTTTCTTGAAAAGGAGGAAGAGGAATAAGTATATTTTCTCAAGCAGCAACCCTAGAGACTTATCTTACATAGGTGTAAGCCTCACGGAATGCCTCACTGAGACTTATTTCTGAGTAAACATGCATAGGATTGCACCGTCAGAGTTAAATGTTCCAGGTGTTCTCTGGAAAATTTATTCAGTTACTGTATATTTCTGGAATGTTGGGGTAGAGTGATATGTGCATGTAGAACCACACACAAATGTCTCCACTCCGCTCCTGAATTAGATGCATCTCCTGAATTAGATGCTGTTTGTATTTTCAGTGCACTTTTTATAGTTTATCATTGATGTTGATATTTTAAGGCGTGCATAACTAGTTTTTATACTTTGCAAGCAACTTTGAAGCCTAGTTTGCGATTCAGCACTGTATAATTAATAAAGGATAATAATAAAACTTTTTAAAAATAATAAATAATAATAAAGAAACACCACACGTTCCTGGTTGTTCTGCAAAAACTGGACCCATGTCGGTAAAATAGACCATCCATTAACCTATATTTCTTAAGAAAATAATAAAGCTTCTCTATAAAGACAGCATTTGTACAATTAGAAAAACTGACCTCCATCCATCTTAGCTGGATTGATGGCTGACCAAAAAGAAAAAGAAAAGAAATATTAAGGTACCTGAGCAAAGTTTTCTTGCAGGTATAAAGAAAGACAGGATTTCCCTAACTCTGTACCATGTCTATGAGTACTATTCATTTTTACATCTGCCACAATAGAAAGTGTTCATGGCCCTAAGGTGCAAAATCACACACACAATAGATCTCTCTTTGCTAGTGTTAGATTTGTGTGTGACAAGGCATGTCGCCAGTACCTTCTTTTCATTAAATTACTCACCCTTGCTCAGTTTTAAATTTCTGGATTTCCAATCAGCCTGGTCTCTTGTTCCTGGCATGATGAGCTCTGTGGCTCTCCACATGTGCAAGGCCTCCACCCAGGAGCCCTCCTTGCTGCTAGCTTTGCATTTGAATCAATGGAGTAAACCAGATAAGTTCTTTAAAGGATTTGCAGAGAAATGCAATGACTCACAATCCAGTCGCATGCTGTAACGTTTATCACCTCTTTTGTCTCTCTCTCTCTGCTCCCCTCCTTTGGAAATAACGCCTTCCATTGTGCCAATTGCATTGAGGAGATTTTGTTAAAAGGTTGCAGGTCCTTTAAACACGGTTGACATTGGAGGGGCTTATTTAACTGTCTGTCTAAATGGCATTTTAGCTCACCCCTTTCTAAACCATGCAACATTTGACCCGGAGGTTTCCCAAATTGGGTTTCCCAAACCGGTTGTAAATACAGGCACACAGGGGGTGGGGGGGATGTATTTTATTGCTTTTGAACAGATTCCGAATATAGGACAACTGGGTGAATAAAGGAAACATCGTTAGTCCGCATTTATGGTTACCTGAAAACAGCTGCGTTCTGTCGAGATGTTTCTTTTTGCAGATCCTGACTTAGAGGCTCCACCTGGGAAAATTGCAGCAGATGGTTTCCATGCGTCTTCAAATGGAACTGTGTTTGCTTTCTCATTTTCAGCTGGGTAAGGCTTTCTGTATTCTTTTCACTGTTCCATTCATCACATCTCTCCCTAGTTCCTGACATCCGCTGCTCTTTCCCTTTGCCAGTTCTTGGAGAGTTAATTTGAAATGACACTATCTTGCCATCATGAATATAATCAATGGGTAATCCAAGCTAGAAGCAGAATGTGTCCAGTGCTGACTTGACTCCCTTCACCCTCAAAGATGAGACAAAAGTATTTCTAAGTAGAACGTGTATGTAGTCAATGTTACTCCACACAAGTGGGAAGGGTTGTTGTCAAAGGATATGCTAACTAAGTATTCACCTGGGTCAGAATTGTTTGCACGATTTCCCCTTTCAATAATTTGGAAGTAAAAATAAATTCTAGAAGCATATTTCTGCTCTCCAAGAACCCAAAATGTGATCCATTCCTGTGCAAAATTAAGCACCTGCAACACTTTGAATGATGGGTGCTTGTCAACCTGCTACTGCTGACACCACTACTGCTCCTTTGCCTTTGAGGACAATAACCTTCCAGCTTACTACAAGCTGGTTGGGCCCAAAATCATGTCACAAGTGTTCTTCAGGATTAACGATTTCACTGTCAGGGACCAGGAGTCAGGTTCATCTTCACCAGAGATATCCCACAGCATGACGTCCCCGGGGCTGTGGTACAGTCTTCCAGTACCACTTTTTGAGATGACCCCATAGGCAGGAGTCATGCAACCATAGCGCAGTGCTTTTCAGTCCCAACCCACAGAGCAGGATGCCATGGGCAGCAGTGGCCTCAAAACCTGCAAAGAAATAAAGAAGAACTAATATGGTCACACTCCTACCATCCCTTTCCAGATAACGATCATCCGTAAGCATGACCAAGGCTAATTCAGACCTCAAACCAGGTCTGAATCCAGATTGGAATGGTCCCAGATGATCCATTTCCTCCAAGAATGACTGCAGTTGAACAGCCGCCCCCACCCTGTTCAGCTCTAATGAGAAGCGTGCACATTTTGTCCCACCCCATCCCCCTCAATTGGGTATTTTCTGCCCTGGGTCTATTTTTGGCAAAGCTCTGGGCCTGGAGCTTCAATCTCAAGCCTTGAAACAACTGCTTTCACCACAAGGAAGTACTTCATCCAATTATCATATAAGTTGCTGGCAGGCTGTAAACAACAGGGGATTCAAGCCTCTATAGTTCAAGCGAAATTGTAACTAGCTATTTCATAAGTAACAGTATTTGGACAACTTTAAAAGGCTGTTTTGAAATTTGGGGAGAATTAGGCTTTAATATGTGCTTGCAGAGTGGAAGAGGCTGATCAGAGACATTATTGGCCATTTCCCACTATAGTCTAATCATGTTTGGAGCGGAAACGAAAATAGGTTGATGATTGCAGTGCTATTGTTCAAGGCAATGTTTTTATAGCTGCAAAATATATGGAGCAAACTGTTTCTCTTGAATTCCATGACCACATTTAGAGACTAATTAACTACTGCTCTGCACAAGTTCTTAAGTTTCTCATTTTTATGATGGCTCTTTTTGGGGATGGGGGTGAAGTTGCAGAGATGTGGATCAAATGTCTGTAAATGCAGAACTCAATATTCTCAAGAGACATAATTATATTTTATGAAGGGTTTTGCCTCCTGTAAAGTGGAAGATCTCACACGCATTGTCAAGGCACAGTGTGCTCTGCAACACATTAGCCCAAAGAGGGAAGCATGAAGTGGAACTGCAATCCTGTTTGTGAATGTGTTGTTTTTGTGGATGCAGAAACCACACCAAGACTCACCAAATGCTGAAGCTAAGGGAATTCTTGGACCAAATAATAAAATCTCTAAAACAGGGATTTTATATGAGGGAAACAGCAACCCCTTGGCCAGCAGATAACAGCTCTTGTGGGTGCCACAATTACTTAAAGTTTTTGACATGAGTTTTACATTATTTTATTAAATTACCAATAAGACTATTATTAGAATGCCACTAAACACATCGCTTGCAGTGCGATGGCCTGAGTAACTCCACTTTGTGACAACTTTCCCCCCATAAACTACTTATCCAGTTGTGATGTTCAAAATACTGCAATCGGATATATGTTTAAAAGAGATAATGCTCATGGAATAACTCTGTGTCCCAGCATAATGATTTCCTTCTGCCAGTTTAGTGCTGAGAGGTGGATTTTGCACAGCTAGCTTAATTTTTTTATTTCTTATTTTACCAGAGAGCTGCTTGTGGACGCCGTGTGGCTTTGCTAAGCATTTGCAGTATTCCATTTCTCATTGCCATAACTAGTCATTTCTACATTCACAGCAGATTCTTTGCTTTCACCCTTGTTGGGCCTTGACATCAAACAGATTCAAAAAGATCATCTAGCTCTCTATATGTGCGTTGTTGGTGGTGGTGGTGCTGTGGGTTAAACCACAGAGCCTAGGACTTGCCGATCAGAAGGTCAGCAGTTCAAATCCCCGCAACGGGGTGAGCTCCAATTGCTCAATCTCTGCTCCTGCCAAACTAGCAGTTCAAAAGCACATCAAAGTGCAAGTAGATAAATACGTACCACTCCAGCGAGAAGGTAAACGGTGTTTCTGTGCACTGCTCTGGTTCGCCAGAAGCGGCTTAGTCATGCTGGCCACATGACCTGGAAGCTGTACGCTGGCTCCCTCGCCGCAACCCCAGAGTTGGCCACGACTAGACCTAATGGTCAGGGGTCCCTTTACCTTTACCTTTAAGTCTATAAAACTCCATGTAGTGGGTAGGGATGGTTTAATCGGTCAATTTTGGTTTATCTCAGTTTCTCCTTTTTTAAGGTTACCAGATGTCCCCATTTCCCAGAGACAGTCCCCGGATTTACAAATCAGTCCCCTGACAAAATCCTATCATTCCGACTGAAGTTGAAAAGTGTCCCCGGATTCAATGAAAAAAATCTGGTAACCTTATCCTTTTTCCTAGTCTAAAATTCAGTTCTTCTTGCCACACCGGATTGTAAATTTTATTTAAAAGACTCCTCATGCAAATTAATTATGAATTTCTCCAATGTGCATGCCATTTTGCCTGATATATACATTTTTTGCAGAGCTTTTTTCTCTCTAATAGAATGCATGTCTGGATGTTATTTTACTAATATACACCTTCTTAAGCACACTTTACCCAAGTATATGCATTTTTGTATAGTTTACTTAACTGGAGAACTGCATTGCAAAATTCAGAAAGGTGTGACTCACACGGGATAGCTGTGTTTTGGTTCATATGTTGCTCCTTCACTCTTAATAGAGGGAGAGGAAATCAGTACTTTGATTCAAGGCTAAGCAAAGAGATCCAAACACATTGCTAAGTTTAAATTCAGCAAGTTTGTACTGGAGTCGCCCCTTAAAGTTTCTTCATTTCAAAATTCCAACTTTAAGACCAGCAGCCGCGTGCCTTGAAAAACTGAAGCATTTTCCTTGTGGTAGAAAGGAGGGCATTGTTGGGAGGTGACAGGATATATCATGTTTGGAGATGGATTACCCTGTCATTTGAGGATAATACTTCATGCCTTGTTCTTTATGGCATCTACTCCATGAAAACATATGCCATCATTAATTTGCTTGTCAGCAATCTAACACCCTTATCTGGGACTATCATTGGCTTGTTATACAGTGGTACCTCAGGTTAAGTACTTAGTTCGTTCTGGAGGTCCGTACTTAACCTGAAACTGTTCTTAACCTGAAGCACCACTTTAGCTAATGGAGCCTCCTGCTGACGCCACACCGCCAGAGCACGATTTCTGTTCTCATCCTGAAGCAAAGTTCTTAACCTGAAGCACTATTTCTGGGTTAGCGGAGTCTGTAACCTGAAGCATATTTAACCTGAAGCGTATGTAACTTGAGGTACCACTGTACAGACATTCTGGTCTTGCGTAGACAGCAATACTGTAAAGGTAAGTAGAAACATATAGCACTGGCATGCTATAAGAGGATGGAAGGGGTTTCATTTGTTTTACATTCTGTATTTTAAATTATGCATGCTTGTTTTAAATTCTGTATTTATTTTTGTGTTTTTGTTTGTTTTTGTTTTGCTATTTATCAGCAAAAGTCAAGAGGAATAAGATTGTCATCATCCCAGGACATCAGTCTAACATGCATCCCCCCAGGAAGCTATAAAATAGAAAATGTTTGTGGACTGACCTCTCTAGTAAAATAAAAAAAAATCTTACAGCACTATAGTGTTTGTTCAAAAGCTGTGGTACAAGATCTTTTTGTCCAGTTAGCAGTAGCAAACCATGAATCTGAGTCTTTCTTCCACTGCTAACAGCTGTGTGCAGCCTGTGTTGGGGGGAAATCTGATGATCAGCAACCCACGGGATATATATTTGGCTGGGCAGTACTATGTTAGGTAGCGTAGACATGGCCTATTAGTTGTTTGAATGGTCATTTAGGGGGGACATCCTACTGTACTTTCCAAACTAGCCTGCTTGGGCCTCGTCCTGATTTCTGCTTTGAAAAGCAAGGGGGTAGAATTAAATGAATGAGAGGGGCAGCATCCTCAGGAATAAAATAAAAACACTGAAGGCATAAATGCATTTGGATTTAAATAGTGTGTATTTGACAGATGATGTAGATAAGGGACAGAATCAATCTAAGTGCAAAGGAGATAAATAAAAGTACAAGATGCTATTGTAGGAATCGAACTCAGCCAACTGATTTCCGTAATGTAATGTGCATAAATATAAATTTGTTGCATCAAGAAAGAGAGAGCCATGGAAATGTTAGGAATTTGCAGTGCAATCCTATGCATGTCTGCGCAGAAGTCCCATTGAGTTCAGTGGGAGATAAGTGCCAGGCAAGTGAGCCTAGGAATGCAACATTATGTGCATAGGCAGGGAGCCTTAAACCACAAACTCTGAAGTAGTTCCATTGGACTGCACTGCAACACTTGGAACAAAGCAGTTTGAGGTTTACTACTTGAATTCTGCATTCTTATCCCAAGCTTGCTTAGATCACCCCTGAATAGTCTGAAGATATGTAAACATGCAATAAAATGTCGTGGTCTACTTTGGGTGCTTTATAAGGCCTTTCTGGTTAGAGCTTTGTTTCCGTCACGAAACGTTAATACGGCTTTATAGTGCTCTTGTCACCTATCTGCAGATTAACAGACTATATACACAGCTTCTGATATGCATCTCAAAGCCTATAAATGATGCCTTTGCCCAATCTGTAGGATTGTCAGTGCTACTGCTGCTGCAGATGATCTTATCCAACAATCCTCAGGAATAAATATAGCCAAATGTATTGAATTTTACTATAACATCACATTTTTGGCAGTTTTTGGCAGCAGATCCACCGGAAAATTTTGGCACCAGCGAGAGGTACACAGCGTCCTGGAAAATCAGTCTATAGCTTGCATAGGAGATTCTGGATAGAACATTCCATCACTTGGGTTTCTGAAATAACTTATCCCCAAACTCATAAATCCCTCGTATCACACAGGCAGCATGTCACCGCACTCTGAGCATGGCTCAGTAAAGGTTCCGTTCAATCTTTGTAGATGCCTTTTTTAAAGTACAAAATAGGCAAAACTTTATGAAGGAATTCATCACCCTCGGCATGATAATGATAAAGTTAGGACTGTCTTTCCTACCACCCTGCAATACTGTTAAAATGTGAGATGTCAACATGTAGGTGTTTACAAAGCCAATGAGGAAAAATAGGACAAAAATAGTAATCGTAGTAATAGCATTTTGAAGAGGGAGCCATATGTGATACTCCTTGCAATAAGGTTCATTTGAGGAATGCAAATAATTAATTCATCATCATTCCACTTCATAGCAGCATTCCAAGATGGTTATATTTTCTTCCACAACTGCTAGGAGCCTGACACCAGTAGTCCTGGAACTGGCAGTAGTCACAACTGTACGCACTCCTGGCAGCAATGTAGAAAGCAAGACAAAAGATTGCATAGCATGCACTCACACAGCCTCTTTTGCGACTCTTCCGTTCATGAATCACAACCCTGCACATTGGTGATCACACACACACATTGCATGTCAAGGCGCAGGGAGCCCGTCATTGGGTACCATGTGAGGAGAAGGAAAAGAATCTCAAGACAACTTCTGGGATGGAAATAGGCCACAACTTTTTTGATTATAGTTGTAAGTACGTTTTGGATCAGGCATTGGGTATTTCCAGATTCAGTCAGGCCTCCTGCTGACTGCTAACCTGGGGGTTGATTCTGGGATAGGACTGTCCTGTGACATACATCAAATAGGAGAAGCCCATTAGAATTGCCACCTTGGGGAGTGCTATGGCCCCTCACCTTCCTCTGGACATATGGACAAAACACCTCCCCTTTAATGAGAGCCAGTGTGGTGTAGTGGTTAAGAGCGGTAGACTCGTAATCTGGGGAACTGGGTTCGCATCTCCACTCCTCCACATGCAGCTGCTGGGTGACCTTGGGCTAGTCACACTTCTCTGAAGTCTCTCAGCCTCACTCACCTCACAGAGTGTTTGTTGAGGGGAAGGAAGGGAAAGGAGATTGTTGGCCGCTTTGAGACTCCTTTGTCTTCTTTTAGAGTCTTCCATGTGGTTGACCATCCCTAGCTCTTGTGGGAAAGATTTTATGTACTTTAACTATGCTCTGTCTGAAGATGTATTCCTGAATCATCCAACATTCGTCCTCATTGAGTGATTTTTGTTTATTTATCAAATTTATATACCGCCCTATACCCGGAGGTCTCAGGGCGGTTCACAGAATAAAATCGCAATATAAAACCACAAAATACATAATAAAAAGAAAAACAACAACCCAATAGGCTCCCCCCCCCACAAAAAAACCATATTTTAAAAGGGCATAAGATGTAAATCAGATCAACCAAAGGCCTGGTTAAAAAGGAACGCTTTTGCCTGGCATCTAAAGGTGTATAATGAAGGCGCCAGGTGAACTTCCGTGGGGAGAGCATTCCACAGATGGGGAACCATTGTAGAGAAGGCCCGTTCTCGTGTTGTCACCCTCCGGACCTCTCAAGGAGGAGGCACATGAAGAAGGGCCTCAGTAGGATCAGATCATTTGTGCAGGGGAAGTGATCCTATCCTCACCCAGCAATCATAAGTCAGGGACATGAAAGGAAATGGACAGGGACTGTAGGTGTCTAGTATGAGCACACAGGTACACATAATGGTAAAACATGGCTTTTTAAAAACAAACAAAGAAGAAAACAGATGTATGATGCCTCTCATTGTGAAGAACAACTGAAGGCTCTGAAATAAAACATCTACCCAGCTCTGGGTCCATCCTTTGCCCTACACATAGCAGCAAAAATGTTTTCGAGAGCATTGCTTGAAGTCTTTAAGTGGAAAACTGGATCTTTATTGATATATACTCAGAGTCGCAAAGTGATTTCATGCTCTTTATTCAGCTCATAGTGGTGAGGAGGAATGAATGAAAGTCCCCTCAAAGTATCTGCTTTATATACATTATTTACACAATGGGCTGCACATGATTGGCTAATTCTGGAATTCTACTGTAAGCCAATCAGGTTGTGGATTCACTTATATCTGGAGCATGATTGGGTGGTTCCTGCCAACCAATCATACTGCTGCATTGTTCTAGGACCAATCAGACTGCTTCAGTTTGGATCCTATTCAACTCAGTACATAACATTTATTAAAACAATACATATTTTTTTTAACCAGACAGCTGATTCCTGAATAAACTATGGGTGCAAGACCACCAGCACACACGAATTGCTGCCTTTCCCCCAGTATATATTTCCACTTGCCAAGCTGGAATGATCCCACCCCTTCTCCCCCTGCATGCTGTAGTGGGGGGCTTCTCCTCACCCTCCATTGTGTATTTGGGGGGAGGAGTGGAGTACACAGGTAAACAAGAGGAAGGAAGCACCATTAAGCTAGTGGAAGCCCTTGCACTGGCTTCCACTAGCCTGCCAGAGCTTAATTGAATCTGGCCCTATGTGCATAATTGAATCTTAATTGAGTCTGGCCCTATGTGACCGTGAGCGGAATTTTCTCCCCATGGATTTTAAGCATTACGCTTTGGCAGGATGATGCCTTATTAACTCTTTCATCCATTATTTAAAGAACTATGTTGGGGAAAACCAACTGAACTCTATATGTCGTGTCTAATGCAGCAGTTCTATGCAGGTCTACTTACAAGTAAGTCCCATGGAGTATAATGGGGCTAACACCCATGTAAACCTGAATTTCAGCTTCAAATAATATTCTGATCTCCGAAAGACCATACACAATGGTTTACACTGAGGCCACATCCCCCTTCCCAGGGAACTCTGGGTATTATAGCCCTGTGAATGGAATATGAATGCTCAGCACCCTCAACAAACTACAGTTCCCTGGATTCTTTGGGGGAAGCCGTAGCTGTTAAAAGTGGTATAATAGTGTTTGAAAAGTATAGTGCGGATGTGGTATAAATGGCTCATTGTTAATACTGAAGCAGCTGTAGAAGACCAAAGAGCTTGATCCACATGTCAACAGAAGGGTACTGAAGTGTAAGTTGGTTCCCACAAGGCAAAACACAGTGTTATAAGTCGTCCAGAGTGACTGGGGAAACCCAGCCAGATGGGCATGATATAAATAAATTATTATTATTATTATTATTATTATTATTATTATTATTATTATTATTAACAGCAAGAACCTTTATTGAACTAACATAACTGAACAACAGTGGCAAAGCAACTGCTTATATACATTTCTGAAGGCCTGGGCCACTCCCACTCACAACATGATTGGCTGTCTAAACTTCCAAGCTGCGAATCATGACTCGGAGTTTAAGGGCCAATGGCAGAGGCCCAAATCCTGAAATGTTCTGTGATTGGATATCATGTATCAAATCAGAACACAGGGGCTCAGAATCCTTGGCCCAGACTCAAGCTCAGGCAAACAGACCACTGAATACATAACACCTGCTCAAAGCTAGTAACGTGTGCAGTGATTACTCTGACATGGATATGCAGATCCACCCTGTAGATCCACCTCCAGGATACTCTGGAGCTTTTGACATGCAGAAGGCAGGCCAGCAGATCTGCCTGTGTCTTTTCTGCATGCTGTAGGACCCCGTAATGCATTCGATGAGGAACAGCTGTTCCCTGCATGCAACATCCCAACTGCATGCAGAAAAGACTTTCTGGACTGAGGGGGCTGAGTTTCCCCAACCCCCCAAATTAATAAAAGATTTGTACCAATAGAATGAAGGTTTTGTCTGTGTTTTTCCCCTCTACTTTCTTTCATATTTGAAAACTATGTTCACATATGCAAAAATATTTATTGAGCACTTTTACTTGTGTGCTGTGTACTGTTACAGTTCTCATTTATTAATGCCATTTAGATACTGTTTGATGAAAGCCACAAACATTTATCTGCAGCCAAATTTTCATGGCCCCATTGCCAGATTTTTACAGACTCATGCTGTCTTTCCTGTTCTCCATCCAAACACTTTTTTTTGTTTGTTTTACAATTGATTTTAAAACTTTTTTTAATGCCAAAAGAACTCATTTCCCCCCTTTTTAAAAAAAGGATCCTGGAGTTTTCAGTTTTTGGAGGGTTTTTTTGTTTTTTTGAGAACAGATCATGCCTTTCTAGATCCAGTTATTTGAGTTATTTTATTCAGTTCTACAGGCATTTAGTTAAATAATGCCTGCTAAGTTGTACAACATTCTTTACTGAAATGGATTAGCCTGCAGCAACCGGGGTGTCTCTAAGAAGATCAAGGAATGGATCTATGATAAACATTATTTTTTAAAAAGAAAAGAAAGAAAACTAGGAACCCTCCAGTTTAGATTGGCTAAATTTAGATTGGTTCCTAATTGGCTAAGGGAACTAGATCTTTCAAGACTGAGATTCCTATGTAGAGATGAATTGCTAGACAAATGATTAATTCTAGCTTGAGCACAAAATATAGTTGCCTAATTCTGTATCATTTTTGTGAGCTATATTTGTAGCACCATAGGACTTTAGCCTGTCTGCAATCAGTAATCACACAGCATGCAAATGGCAAGAAGGCAACAGATTAACAGGCAGATTATGGCTCACATTAATTTAATTGTGTATTAAATGTTTGAAAAAGGAAGGCAGCCTCCAGGTGCAAAAGAAAATTAGTGAGGTGTCTAAATTATCATTATTGGGCACAATATATTTCTAACAGTTGTTCTTTCTCAGGGACACTCTTTGGCATCAAATTCTAACTCTCTCTGCTCACTGCTTTACAAGTTAGGATGCTTGCAGATCAGATTTCATTGTGGAATCAGTGCTGCTCAGGTAGAAAAGTTCTTTTGCAGTGTCTACGTGATGTTGTTATCATCAGAATGTCAGGCCATTCTCCCTGTGTGTGTGTGTATTTAATCTGGATTCCCCGTTACTGCACAAAATCCAATAAATGGGGTGAGGGATAACCTCTTATACATCTGCAGTCATTGTTGGTATGGAAGCTTGCATTTAAAGAAAAATGGGTTGGTTAATAGCAGATTTAATAGCTTGGAAGCTGGATCTAGCCTGCCCCTCCACCACCTGTTGTCTCATTAAAACATCACTAGCATTGCTTTAAAAAGGTAAATAAAACACACAGGGTACTTGTTGGACTTTTAAAAAAAAGAATTATTTACAGGTTGGTTTTTTTCATATTTGCAAGAATGGCTTTAGAGCAGTCTTTCTCAACCTGTGGGTCCCCAGATGTTATTGAACTACAACTCCCATCACCCCTAGCTAGCAAGGCCAGAACTCAGGAATGATGGGAGTTGTAGTCCAACAACATCTGGGGACCCACAGGTTGAGAACCGCTGCTTTAGAGTCTAAGCCCACATGGTGAAAGCTGGTTTCACAGCTGCCTCTTGCAGGAGGGAAGGAGGCAGAAAGAGGATAGAGGGTAGATCAGGGTTTCCCAAACTGGGGTCTCCAGCTGTTTGGGGACTACATTTCCCATAATTCCTGACAACTGGTCATGCTAGCTAGGGATGAAGGGAGTTGTAGTCCAACAACAGCTGGAGACCCAAGTTTGGGACACCTGGGATAGAGCTTGGGGTTTGGTAGGAAAAGCCTCCAGCCCTCTGCTGGCTGGAGGCATGCAATGCATGTGTGGTGATGACTTTTCAGTAGCTAGCCTCAATTGCAGGGGTAGGAACCTTTGGCTCAATGGCCTAAGTAGGCCTGCCAGGGTTACATCTGAGCCCACAATGCTGTTTCCTTCTAACCCCACCCACCTGCACCACACATGTGACAGCAGGTGTCGGAGAGATAGAGACCTGGTTAAAGTGTGATAGTAGGCTGGCTGACAGTGCTGACCAGCTGATAGGCACTGACATCAAGCCCGCTGGGTTCAACTCGGCTATGAAGTTCCCCATCAGTTCCTCCATCTGGAACATTGCAGCACAACTGATCCCTGCCAAAAGCAGGGCTTGAAATATGCACCAGTTGCACGCTGCAGGGTCCTCAAGCTCAGCCTGAATCAATGCACATCTTTTGTCTGCAGCATGACTTGAACTCAGGCCACCCTACAAAGTAAACATGCCTCACCTGGCATCAGATGATTGACAGGTGGGTGGACGGCCTGCCAGGTGGTAGGAGAACTCAGAATCGATCCTGCCAGTAATATGTAATAATATGTAATATGTTTTATGTGTATTGTGGGGGTGCTAAGGGGGCACTGTCCCCCGTTTTGTGCCTGCCCAACTCTATTCTTGCTGTAATCCCCCCTCCCCCTCTCTTCTTTTCAGACTCAAACTCTCCCTGTTATTTGGCCCCTCCAGACGACCTGCTTATTGAACATTCATTCTGATTTGCTTGCACAAAGCTTACACAGACATTAGATTATATCCGGCCATTACTGAGCTGTTAGATGACTGTGAGCATTTGTTCTGCATTCTTCCTGATTTGCTTACGGGGTGTTTAGATGGCTTCTCATTAGTCATCTGTCCATTCCACACTTGTCAATGCATTTCCCTGGCACTTTCCAAACTGCTGCAAAAACTCCAGATGCTTAAAAAGAAAAGAAAAGTGGATTTGTTGTGCTAATGTGACAGAATCCACTTTCACTCCACCCACTGAGAGTTCACTTACGTGACACCTTTCCTTGGGTCTTCTCAGCACAACCTGAGATAAGAAAATGTCATTTGAAACACCATAACCCTGTTCTTCTTCTTCTCTTCTGACAGCCTTCAGTTGCTTTAGCCTCTCTGGTGTTCACATCAGTTTGAGCACACTATGTCAACTGTCTCTTTGGAAATGGGATGAATTAGGTTTATTTTCTCTTTTGTATGTTCTTCTATATCTCCAGAGGTCTACCTAGGGTTCCTTGCACCAGTGATGTGCTGCTGCTATCGTAGCAAAATCAAAAGTGTGGAGGTAGGAGATGTCGATGCAACACCTTGCCAAGGGCACAAGGGACCCTAGATAGGCCTCTGGTTGCCTATGGTCACATCTGCACCATACATTTAGAGCACATGTCTTCCCCCAAAGAATGCTGGGAACTGTAGTTTCCTCCAGAGATCTATAATTCCCAGCACCGTAAACAAACTAGTTCCCATGAATCTTTGGGGGAAACTATGATTGCTGAAGTGGTATACGAGTGATTTAAATATAGATTGTGCAGAAGACATTGAAAAAGCCACAACTTGGACTCTTTATGACTTGGGCTTTTTTTGGCAATTTGGGGAGGAACCATGTTACAGCAGCTCTTGAGCTGTGGATGTGATGTCAGAAGGAGCCAAAGTGTTTTTGAGGACTGGAAAACCTCTCTTTTTTATGTGTCTAGACTTGGAATTATTTCAGAAGCCTCAAGCAAAGGAGTGGGGCGGAATCCAAGAGTGTTATAAAACATTGATTTTGTAAATCCTTATACATCCAACACAATTCTAGTCTTTTCTATAGGGAATTGTCCAAACTATTTGACTGAGAGCTTTGCTATGGAAACGCTAATGCAAAATTTCCTGAAGAAGAGCTTACGACTCAAAATGCTTTGGGTTTATAAAGCATTTCACGGTAAGTAACACTGGTCTTATTTCTTTTTCAGCCTGCTTTCTTTGAGGTTATTGACTGGGCAGCTCTTTTGCTCTGATGGTGGGTTCAGAAGCCTACTTCCCCCCTCCCATGCGGAAAAAGGTCCATGACGGCTGACTTCTGAGCAGACCTGTGTAAGATTGTGGCAATTAACCCCAGGAGAGTGCATGCAGGATTACATCATTATGCTTCCCTTCCTTAAATCCTTGGCATCATGGAAGTGATTCTCCATTTTAATGGGTGTAAAGGATAAATAATATACTCAGAATGAAGATAGGAAAATAACAGTGGAGGAGAATAAATGTGTAAACATAGGATTGCATTGCATATGAAGTACAATGTTATTTCTAAAACTTCCAACTGTTTCATGAGGATTCATAGCCCACTGGCACTCTCACGCTTCAGATATTTATGTTACTCAGTGTCCTGTCCAATGTTCTGGAACTAAGGTTCAATTGTTTCTGATGAAACCCAAATTTATACTGTCCCCAATGAAAAAGCGGCTTTTCAGAAATGAGCTACCATTGCTCTTTCCAATGGACGTCAAGCCACATTAATTACAAAAAAGGCGGAAATTATCTGAGGAACTGAAAACACCAGACACAGATAAATAGAAAAAATAACATCATTTTTATTTACAAAAAAATCCAAATATTGGATGCTGTAAACAAAATTCACAATCTGTTCCCGCTAGCACTGGAGCAAATGCTTTACTTGGTTAGAAGTTTCTGTTTCCCATCCACTTTTTGTTTCAGCCTCCAACAGAACCCAGAGTCAAAAAGTTCCTAAAGGAACAGTCCAAGGGGAGCGGTTTGATGCAGCAGAATGTCTCGCTGAAGACTAAAGTTGTGCGGAATGCCACAGGAGAACAAATTCAGCATCACTTGACTTCCCACAGACTGCAAGAGTTTGTGGTGCCACGTTCAACCAGTCCTGAAGTCTGCAGACCTTTCTGATGTTTAACTAGGTATAATCACGGCTTGCTAAGAAAGCAAACCCAAAAAAACAACACCTGTACATGGATTTTGGATTTTTGTCATCGCAGTGGAAATCAGAAAGCAATACACACACAAAAAACCAAGAAAAAAACAAAACAAAAAGTGCTTAATATGTCATTAGATAGATATATTTCTCTCCATTTCATTTTCATTTTTCTTTACACGTTTTTCTTTCCACAAACTATTTAAAGCTTTCTCAGAATGGATGAGTCTTCAATATAGTACAACTCACATATAAAGCACTTACAACAGGCATTTATAAGCTGTGCATGAAACTTTGTGCAATACATAGCAGCAAACAAGTCTTAAAGCATTTAAATAAAAAGAGTTATGAAAATATGAATCCTGCTTCCATTTTATTCCCCCCTCCCCATTTTTTTCTTGTTTTGTTTTTGCATATTGTGGATTATATATACACAGTATGATTCCATTTATCTGAACTGAATGACCCAGGACTGAGAATGAAATGTTTGGATAAATGAGAGTGATATTTACATAAGTATAAAAGTGATATGCAATCACCTGAGGTCCACATAGCAGACACGGACAACTGAAGTTTCACAATAACGAACGATAACAAACTGCGGATTCTACTAGTTCTTCAAAAAGAATCTGATGTCTTTGCCTTCCTCATCTCCCAATGACATATCAGAAGAGGTTTAGTTCCTCTTTGATTCACATTTAACCCAACAGTAACACAAACCATAGGACTGTAATTAAGACAACATCTTAAGCTAGTTGCTTAAAACCTAGTTTCTTTAAAATGCATTTGAAGCTTTTGCTGAATGAATAGAAGGACCAGATCCTAAGAGTAACAAACATTTTCTTCTTATGAATGCGCTAGTTTAATAAAATTGGAGAAGGATGGGGGGGATGCTGTTTGGCCAAATGAAGGACTAGGTCTGCAAATCACAGAAGCCAACACGTTCTGAAAATATGCTGTTATTTTAGTTTTGACCTAGAGTCAAAGCATCTTCTCATCACTATCACCAGACGGTTTAAAAACAACCTCCACTGCCAGCCAGATGCAACAAAGCCCTGTTAGTGGCTGAAGATTGCTGGCTCCTTAAAGCAGAGAGGGAAAAAGAGAGAGAGAGCTATTTCACCTAGTGAACAGAGCTTGTGGGGCATGTGATGCAAGGCAACCATTTGCTGCTTGCCATGAGATGCATCTACCTGAACTGCGAGAGGGAAGGGGGAGGGGAAGAGAGACAGTGACCCTGTAATCCTCAGACTAACAATAGCCGTGTTGGGTTTTCTTAAAAGAGGGAAAAGGCTGCTCCAAAGGGGAAAAAATGTCTATACTGTATTATCAGCATTTTGTGGCTGAAGCACTGCCAGATACCCCAAACCCTTTTCAATAGTGGATGACTCATTTATTTGCAGCAAAATAGCTGTGGTAGGAAAGGACACACCACATTACCAGCTGATCCTCTTGCTCCAGCCTTCTGCTCAGCTTCCCTCAGAAATCCCCTCTGAGCAACAACACACTAGACTCTGATTTTGACAAAGCACATCTCCCTGCTGATTCTCTGGGCCAATGGAAAGAGAACATTTCATTTTCGTAACTGAGCACTGACTAGATGTGCATTTGTTATGAGGGTGAGGTTTGTGATTTTCTAAGCAGGCTGTGGGTAGTGAACAGACAAGCAAAAAGTGACGACTGGGGGACCGACTGCCAAGATGGAAATTAATTTTACATTTCCTGCAGAATTCACAAGGAAGAGACTTGAGTAAACAAGCTGGGGTCCTATTAAACTGACCTTCAGACACAAAGGGATGGTTAAGAATAGAAAAGCTTCAGTAATGGATAATGGGGGAAGGGACAAATGTATTGCCAGTAGCTTTGTTAGGACAATGGGATGCTAAATTGCCTGGTTAGCAGTTTACTAATCCCTCCCCTTTAAATATTTTATGTTGCTTGAACATTTCCCTGTGCAGCGTGTATTTCTCTCCCTTTGATTCCGCAGTGGTGGGTGGCTTAGTTCAGTTTCCTCTCCCAAACTGTAACCTTGGCTTCCTTTCTTAGCATTAATAAAACAATGTGTAGGCTGCAATCCAACACAGATTTGGAGCACTGGAACCCAAAGGTTTTTACGTTTCCGGACGTAAGAGCACTTAACGCTGTGTTTGATTGTGACTGAGGTGTTAAGTTAGATTTTGTTTGCTTTAATTTTTTTTAAAAAAGTGGCTGGATGAAAAAAGAAGAAATGGTTAAATTATTTTGTATAATCATCACTACAGTGGTGAGGGTATAAAAACCCTCCCAGTAAAATGATTTCCCAGCATTCCCCTAAGTCTCTTGAGAGAAAGGAAATTAAATTATTTGTCCCAATGCAAAAGATTGATCATTTTAAATAAGATACAGTACTAAACTGGAAAACGCAGTGTGACAACCAAAGTTGTTTAATACTTGCATAAAAATGTGTGTGTGTGTGTGTAATATAAAATATAGATTTCCAAAATCCATGCAACAGTCTTCATAATGGTTCAATTTCACATTTACTAACTTTTAGTGGTCCTGGAATGCACAGTGCATTCTGCTTGCTCTTTTTAAATGTCAATAATTATTATTCAAATACAATATTCTTTAGCTGTGAAGGGAGCAATCCATCTGAGCCACATTCCGATGGTTGTCTGTACATCAGAGAGGCATGCAATCATGGTACTAGTGAATTAACTGTCAAAACCATATTACAGTACAAAACAGGGGACAAAAGGATCAGTGGGTGAAATGTTTGAAACTAGTATGGCTCACAAGTAACCCAATGGATTTGTTTATGTTCTTGCAACCAAATGCATCCTTTGAATCCCATCTTGCTTATGAATAGTTTGTTTATTCAGATTTTCTAGTGCAGGATAACTCTCTGCAAAGTGCCCACAGCATTATGATATTCTGTTGCAGACTGGAAAACACACTGTATTTTATTTAAAACATTCCTTAAAATTGCTACATTTTCCCAGACCATATTGAAAATATGTGTGTATGCATGTATACATACATACACACACACACGCACACACACGCACACACACACACAACAATATACACACATACACACATGTACCTATGATAACATCACACCAACAATAGAAACTTTATATAGGTATTTGCCAGCAAAAAAATAGGCATTTCCTCCACCATTTATTCACAAGCTTTTTTGTTTGTTTGTTTCTTGTGTCCCTGATAAAAACAAAATGCAAGTTTAAACCACAAAACTATATTTTTCTCACTTCAAATTTTCTAAAGGTATCAGGCACTTTTGTTTAACATTAGCATGTACAAATATAGTAATATCTTATCTTTCCTCTTTTTTTTTTAATAGTCTACTCTGCTTTCTACTTGCTTGGATAACTTATCTGAGAAATCTTTGGTCCTGAAGCATATGATGCTTGCTACAGCTGGTTTTCTGGCTTTTCCACATTTTTTTTTTTACAAAATGTGAAGCACACACACAGCTGGAAATAATGAAATTTGTCATAATCTCTCTCTCCCCCCCCCCATTTCTCTCTTTAAAAAAATAATAACTGTACCCACCTACAACTGCTTTTTTTTTCTTTTTTCCCCATTTTGGAGCAAGCTGGTTCTCTTAAAGCTTTCTATTCAAGCAAGCTATACATTCTATGGGTTCATTCCACTGACAGCACTTAATACATGCCCCAAAGGCAGTAATTCTAAAATATTTCTTATTCCAACATATCTCTGTGTTATGAATCTAAATTAAAATTCCTGAACGCATATTTCCTTTCCCTTCCCCACTTGTATTTCCTCCCCTGTCTTTTGTTTTGTTTTGTTGTTGTTTTTTTGCAGATTCATTTAAAAAATAAAGGCTTCCCAACTTTCACTCTGCCATAGCTATGGGAGCAGGCGTCACCAACCCATATTGTCATCAAGCATTCCTCCTCCCTGGTTTCCTTCAAGGGGACCTATTTGCTTTTCATGACAGGCCTCTGTGCTTTGGGGTAGAGAATCCAATGAGGTTTTTTGTCTTTCGGTTCTTTTTCTAAATCACTCTCTGTTTCATTAGACTGAAGAACCGACAGCTTGCCTCAAGCTGAAAAGCCAGAGCAGACCACCATCACACACAAAAAACACCCCATTGTTTGTTTTGAAAAAAAGGAGAAGAGGGGGGAGTTCTGCCTTCCCCCCCTTTATTTGCTTGACAGAAAACAAACTCTCCACCAAGCCTATTAAATCTGCTAATTACAGGGCAACCAAGTCGAGTACGTGTGCTGCTGACACGGGAACATTGACTGAACCTGGGCAATATAATAATTGCTAAAGTTAGCATCTGCTACATACGGGGCTGGCTGGTAGTAGCACGTGACGTTGGCCACATTGGGGATGATATTCTGGTCAGCTAGCACACGGATGGCCAGCATGGTGATAAGGTTGAGAGTTTGTCTCCTCTCATGTCCCATCAGGCACACGGTGCTCTCATTCACCACACTGTGAAGGGTCATGAGATAGTCATACTTGCGGTCCTCCAAGCCCACAAAGTGGTTCTGCAAGTACGACTCCAACTTCCGCTGCTGCTCCCCGATGTCCGAGAAGTCAATGAAAAACCTGGAGCACATGTATCTCTGGAGAGACTTGATCTCGGATTCCGAGGCTGCCCTGAAGCCCCTTACGAGGAGGTTGCAGTACTTCAGGAGACCACCTCCCCTGATCTCTTCTGGGTTTCTGGTAGCAATGACCTTGTTGCAAAGGTGATCAAAAGCTTCTTGGAAATCCCCATAGACACTCTCCCCGATTATAGTTGGGTGAAAAGTTTCAGTCATCGGGTTCTCTGAGCATTCGTAAAAAAGGAGGAGAGAGTCTAGCTTGATCTGAAAGGAATCTACGCTGAACTCAAACTGCCTTCTCAGGGAGTCCACAAATTTCAGCTCCACGTTTTTCCCACTGTTGTTGGACAAGGAGATGAGACTCCATCGATCTGAATCATTGCACACTTTCACCATTTTCTGCACATAGGCTTCCTACAATTTGAAACACACGGGGTTGGGGGGGGAGAGAGAGAGAGGAGGGAGGAGCAGATCAGAAAACCAATAAAAGCACCTCCTCTTTAGAGTCTGCATTTGCATTTGATCCCAGCTCCACCCTGCCCTAGCTTGCAGCAGAGCAAATTTACAGAGCCCAGGCGTAAGAAAGAGACACTGTGGACAGATTTAGCATGTGGTTTTGCAGACCTGCAGTTGCATAGGACCAAAGGGCGAGGGAGTGCTTGTAGCATGGTCCTGCACAAAGGACATATTCTGTAGGATTTTATTAAGGCTTTTCCTCCAAAGAGATTGAATTGATGCACGCTAAACAAACATGCACACACAGAGATATAGTGAAGGGGACAGGACTCTTTCAGACGGTTAAAATGTAGCATACATGCAAAGGAGAATAATAATCAGATTGTATCTTATAAAATCACTAGTAGCTTTCCCTTAAAAATAAACTTGCACCAATATTCTGGGAACTTTCAACATTATCTCAACCTTCATAATCTCTTGCCCACCCCCAAAACAAGGCAAGACAAAACCAGAGCAGGTATAGAGAGGGAAATCAACCCTTTCTTCCCCTGCTGTGATCTAGAATAACATTTGTGGGGCCACCAAGGCAGGGCCTTGGGGCGGATGTCAACACAATGAGCAGGACAGCCCCCAAACTTAGCAGGGCTGGCTCATTCCACACTGCCATCTAAAGAAGGGGAACGGGATTAGGGTCCTTTAAACCATCTAAAACGCCCTTACTGCACCATCGGTTAAAACAGTTACTTGATTCAAGGCAATCCAGTTTCCCCGTAGCTAATTAAGCCACTTAATCAGCGTTGCAAAGGTGTTTAAGAACAAAGCAGTGAAGCGAAGCACATTTTTATGGAAGAAAGAGCTGGGCTCTTCACATACTTAAGACAGGTTGCAGAGCAGCATTATTAGAGTATTTTGACAGCAAATCCAGCCTTTGCATTCCAGCCTATGCAGGGCAAGGAGACAGAGGCGCACCGTGCCCCTCTAGCGGTCCTAGCCACAAACCAATTAAAAGAAAGTAACTGTATTTAAAACGGCTTAGTCTGATGAGAAATTAATGTAGCTAAATTAGCATAAATCCAAGTACTTCGGTTTGGTGCATTTACAAAGAAAATAAGAATTCATTGATGCACAAATATTGTACATACACATGTACACACATACAGAGACTTAGGAATCACTCTAAGGAACCATGCCAAGTTAGTATTTCAAAAAGCTTTAAGGGGAGGACCTGTACATGAACAATCCTGGGGTTGTTGTTTTTTTAGCAATGGGGTGTGTGTATTCTGCCCCCTTAAAAAAATATTTTTTAAAAAAATATTTTTATTCAGCTGCACTGCAATCTAAAATAAGGGCTAGCTTGTCCTAGAGGCTGCGCCTTCTCCATTCTGTCCGCCTGCGCTGCTCTGTGCCGGCCCATTTTGGAGAGGTAGAAGCGAAGCGAGAAAAAGAGGTTCTCCCAGCCGGCCGGGGACTGCGAGCGCCTTCCATTTACCTTGAGGGTGAGCGGGGTGATCTTCTCCTTGTTAACTCCTTCCGGCAAGAAATCCAACAGGCAGTCCAAGACGACGTCTTTCACCGTCTGGAACTCGGCTTCTCCCTTCAGGTCGGCGCAGAAGATGAGGTCCAAGTCCTTGTAGCCCAGGCCGCTGTCCTGGTGCAGGACGTGGCTGGCCGCCGAGCCGTTGAGGCGCACATCGCGCACGCCGATGCGCTGCTCCTCCAGGCGGCTGCGCACCACCTTCACGATCTGGCGCGGCTGCATCTCCAGCGTGGGGAAGTTGCCCCGGCCGTGGATCGGGATGGTCTCGCTCAGGATGCGGTCCAGGCGCTGCACTTGCTCCCAGCTGAGCACGTTGCAGCGGCTGCTCTCGCTACAACCCAGGCACGGCTCGGCAATAGCCTGCCGAGGGCAGTCGCCGTCGGCGCCGTCGGAGCTACTGCTAGTGCTGCTACTGAGAATACTTTCCTCATCTGCCATGGTCCAGCGCCGTTTGCAAGTTGGAGCGGATCAAATAGATGGAGAGAAAGAGAGGCCTCCTTTGCTGGAGTTTCTTCTTCTTCCACTCCTAGCGGGACGGGGGGAGGGGTTAAAAAAAGGCAAGCAAAAAATCAGGAATTTATAGCTTATGACGAAGACTGCGATCCTCGCAGGGGCGAAAGTAAGCTTTCTTTCACCCAGTTTGGCACACACACCCCGCGCGCGTATTTACGCACACATACGCTGGGAGTCTCAGTGGCGCCCCTCTAGAGGCTTCACCCCGGGGCAAAAAAAACCCCGGCTAGTCCCCCCCCCCCCCGTAGCTATGGCCCTGGATCTTCAAGCCCCTTCCTCTTGACAGGTCTGAAGTGGTTGGAGGATTTCAGCAGCTCTCCGGCGCTTCCTGCTCCCCCTTCCCTTCCCGGAAAGCGGCTTTGGCTGAGCTAAGCGGCGCTTTCAAGTGAAGCCACGACTCCCGGAGTGGACTCAGCGTTTCGGAGGAACAGGATGCAGTTTTAAGTGTGTTTTCACCGTCCCGCTCCTGATCTATCCACCAGTATACACACCTGGGGGTTTGCTCCAGGTCACCTGCCGTGTGGCGCGCGCGCGTGTGATCGAGCTGCCCTCCTGACGGATAGCAGCGAAGGATGGCGAGGGCAGGCAGCCTGCACCCCTTGCGCCACTGGAAGAGCCGCCTGGCGCAAGGCTTTCCTCCGGAATCCTGCCCGGTTCTTCCGCCCAGCTAGCAGGCGTCGCGCTTTCCCCGGAGCTACTCCCGCTCGCCCTGCGCAGCCTTAGGTCGCCTCTAGAGCTTTTGCTGGTTCTGCTTGGGAATGTCCTCTGTAGTTTTTTATATGGGCTTTCTCGCTCTTCCGGGGATCCGAGCCACCCTCCGCTTGCCCACGCCCCTCTCATCTGCATAGGGACACTTCTTCTCCTTCCCTCCCTAACCCCCCCCTTCGCCCAGGCCTTTCCAGACACGCCCCTTCATATTTGCATAAACAGCTGGTCCCTATGCTTTCCCCAGCCGCTTTTCTAGAGCCGCTTCCTCCTCCCCCGTGCCAAACAAATCCTCTCCTTTCTGGAAAGGGAAGAAAGGTGAAAGTTGGAAGGATCTGGATCCTGCTGGAACATCCTGGAGGGAGCTGGCAAAAAAGAAAAAAGAAAAAGTGGCACACTGAGGGTTTGGCGGGGGCGGCTCTGTAGGCGAGGGGGCTGCAATTTTTATTTTTATTTTTTTTAAAGATCAAGTCAACTAGGGACCCGCGGGCGTTCGATCAGGAACAGGGGGTGGGAGTTATGTCAGCCTGCCTGTGGAACATTCTCTGGCTCTCCCTGCTGAGTCTGTGCTTTGCGATTGTGTCGAGCTGAAACGGGAGGGAGGCCGAGAGGGAGGGGTAGGTTACATTTTCACCCAGGGATGGAATCCATTGCCGAGCCGGGGACGTTTCGCACTAATAAATAGCCAGCCTGGGGTCTCTGAGAAAGGGTGGTTCCTTTTACAAAAAAAAAAAAACAAAAAAAAAACAGCTCTGTGGGTTTCTAGAGATCCTGGTATCCGGCTTTGTTTTAACTGCGTCCAGTTGTCAAAGCACTTACTCTACAGAGCAGTGGCGTAGCGTGGGGGGTGCAGGGGGGCCGGCCGCACCGGGCGCAACATCTGGGGGTTAGGGTTAGGGGGCGCAAATCCACGGGTTAGGGGGTGCAAATTACTTGCCTTGCCCCGGGTGCTGACAACCCACGCTACGCCACTGCTACAGAGGGCACCCCCACCCCGCCGCCGCTTTTTCTCTCTATTGAATTGTCAGGGGAGCAGTCCAGAAAGGAGTAGGAGGCGACACTGCGTGGCTGCGCTGTGCACCTTAAGCGGCAAGATTCCCGTGGATGTTCATGGAACAAAAGAAACTGCCAAAGGGGGGGGGGGGACACAGGCGTCTGAACACGGCGTACTCAGTATTTTACAGCGCTCGGGGGACCTGAGAAGCATCCAGCTGCACCAGGCTAGTGAAACAGCGATGCCTTCTGGTTTTTGAAGCTATTTGTAAAGCACGGGACAAAGTGGGAAACAGCTTCCCCGGCGGCGTTTAAAGAAAGCTGGAGTGGCGGGGGACACCCAGGCGCAGACATTATTCCCCCGACCGGAATAAAAGGTAGAATGCAGGTGCGCCTGGCAATCAGAACCACCGTTCCAAGTACTGTCCTTAAAAATACCCCGGTGAAGTAAGGGGGGCGCTTTTAAGATTGGGGAGGTCAAGACGTTTTGGGACTGGATTCTGGACATACCCGAAGCAATAATCCTGGGCAAAGAAAGCCCTGATTTGCAGCTGGAAATAATAAAATGCTTGCAGGAACTGGCTAGGAAGAAATCCAGAGTTCACCACCACCTGTTGCTGCGAAGGACAGGAGTACAGTAAGTGCAAAATAGCGGTGCCAGCTTTTTATTAGACCACCTTCCACTTGGCCAGATCCGTAGCGCTGTGCCGCTAGCACGTCATTTCACAGGAAGAAGTTGGCCTAATCCAAAATGTTGTCACCTACTCCCCTCTCGTTTTTATTCTCTGAAAGTGGCTCCCCAGTACGCCGTGGATTTAACAGCCCAATGGCAGAACCATCGCCTTCCGCTCCAGCTATGAGATGGAAGAACTGCGCACAAGCAGCGCGCGCGGGGAAGGAGCAGATTCTCCTTCCTGTGGATTCTACAGCACACACAGCAAAAAACACACGATATAATGCAAAGGTTGTCTGCTTGGAGAACCAGTCCCTTTTATTGCTGCTAGACTTTCTTTTTTCTACTGGAAAAACCTAAAAGGTCGTTAAACGAGGGTTAGATTTCCTTAGCTACGCAGTTGTGAATGTCCCTGGAAAAAAAGTTTGCGTTTGATCATGCATGCACAATGGGTAATGGGGAATAGATATATAAATATATATAAACTCACTTATATATATATATAAACTCACTCTTCTCTTTCTTTCTCTCTCTCTCTCTCCCAGCGGTTTAATTCTTCAGTGCGTGACCACAGAATAATCTGACATCTGAGCAATCTAGGGGTAAAGCGCGATTTCCCAGAGACTCCACCTGCGCAGATTCGATTCCTCTTTATATATTTGGTGCGTAGGACTTTAGAGGCATGACAGAGCAGGATTGGTGGCCGAGGACTCGTGCATGGTCGAAGAGGTGGCTGTCACGTTTCTCGCAGGAATATGAAGGCTAAAGAGAGGCGCGGAGGGGGGTGAGCGAAAACAGCGGCGGCAGCAGCAGCTGGAGGAGCAATAATAGGAATGGAGCAGATAGAACGTCACAGGTACTGACGTTCCAGCAACAGCTGCAGGGCTATTCCGAAAGCCTGTGATGTGAGAAGAGCCTGGCCAATCAGCGCCGGTTTGGCCGTGACGCTTTATTTTCCTCCTCCAGGCCCCTGGGGTGAAGAGCCAATCGGAGAAGGGCTCGAGAAGCAGCGTAAGCGTGCCAGCTCCGAGTGAATGAGCCGTGGGAGGGAAGGAGGGAGGGGGAGAGTAAACACGCCCACGCACCGAAGAGCTGCCTATTCACAGGCGCTTGCGAGAAGATCCTGCGTCTTAGGAGCCTCGCTGTGCTGCGGGGCGAGAAGAAAAAGAAGGCCTTTCCCCTCTTTCCCCCCCTTCCCAATTAGCAGCGGTCGGCGGGAGGAAGCGCTGCCTTTGGGGCTAGGTTGTAGTAGGCAACGCAAGCTCGGGCTGCTACTCCGAGAAGGTTTCTCTGTTAAAGCCCAGGGGCTGCAGAGAGAGATGGGCAACATCAGTCTTTAATAGGAGGCCTTGACTGCGAGGCAGCTGCTGGCTTTCGCTGTGAAAGTTTGCCTGCGTTTGTAGTGGCAACACAGATTAATGACTTGATGCTGCCTGGACCACACGCCCGAAACCCAGGGCTAGCCCAATGTGATGATGCGTCGTCCCCCCATCCTTATGATGGTGGCCAGTGGTCAGGAATGGTGGCCAACAGTGTCGGGGGATGGCAGCATATTGGCTACCTCTGCCCTGCTAGATATGTGAAGAGTTTGTGGTCGCGTAGGGACGGCATTATTCCTAGCATTAGTCGCACGCGATCTGGGACTGAGCATAAAACATAGTTTAATAGCTGCAGCCAAGGGGTTGTTGGCCCGTGGAAGGAAGAGCAGTGAAGCAGGGGACACTCTATATCATAGCAAATATGGTCAGACTTTAGCACACCAGGGTTCAAATCCCCATTGGGCCCCGAAGTTCACTGGCTGAACAAGGTCAGCCCTGCCTTTCAACACAACAGGATTGGGGGGGGGGCGATTAAATAAGGAGGGAGAAAACCACGTGTGCCACTTTGAGCTCCTTGGAGAAAAAGGCGGGGATATAAATGCAATATTATTATTTTTACAAAATTAAAGGAAGCCTCTGAATTTTCAGTTTGCATTCAGTCTTTTGTTACTCTTTCCCTATCCTCAATCGAAAGAAAAACGCGCAAGCACTGTCCCAACTGCGGGCCTTTAACGCGGAGAAAGCAGACCCTTTCCCACGCGCGTTTCTTCTCATTTTGAAACTTTCACCCCCTCAGCTCCCTCCTCCTACCCGAGAGGAAAGAGAGGAGCGCGCAAGACGGCGCGCGGGGGCTACCTTCAAACCTTCCCTCCCACCTGGACGTGGCTGTCATGTGGAAAGCGCAGCATCTCTCCGCCAACCTAGCCAGCGTTCCTCGCTCTCCTCTGGAGTAGGGAGATGAGAGGCTTCTCTTTAAATGGGATGGGACGTGCTTCGAAGGACCCCATCTCTTAAATGGCACCCCGGAAGAAGAAACAAAACAAAAAAAAGAGGAGGCCTAAGAGCATGGGAGCAGCCAGGGGGTGCGGGAGGGCAGCTGTCTCCCTAAACCAAATAAGTAAATAAAAATACTTAACAAACTGACCAATTGTGTCACAGATAACTCGCTTCTGCCCCCTAACATAAAGCATGCCTCCCTCTAAAATAAATCCTGGCTACGCTGATGCCAGACAGAGAGGTGGAGGAGGGGCTTTGGGGGGAAAGTAGGAACTTCCAACAAGTGATAGCTGGTCGTGTGAATAGGATAGAGCTAATAATAGTAGTACTGTAGTAGCAATAATAAAATCCAGACTTTGATTGCACTTTAAAAAGACACTGAGGTTTTCCTTGAAGGTGGGGGTAGCACTCGCTGCTTTTGGGGAACTGCCAACCCCTCTCCCCACCCCCTTTTTCCGCTGAGCGGCTGAGGGGGAGGCGGCGCTTTGGAGGGGGCTCAGGCGAGCGCGACCTGCGACTTTCTCCCCGAGGAGGCTTGTGGCCGAGGGCGCGCGTTGCGTGGCAATGACGTCCCCTGCCGGCTAAGGAGCAAGGTGCATCCCCTTCCTCGGGCGGAGGGGGTCCCTGTGTCCCGACTGCCTCGTGCCGGGCTGGGTTCTCCTTTTCCTACAGCGGTGTGGAGAGAGAACGGCCAGAGGGCGGCTGCCACAGTTAAATAATTCTGGATAAGGAGCCTGCCAGCCTGTGTGGCTCATTTCTGAAGTAGCTTCAGCAGCAAGGAAAGATCGGGGAGGAAAGGAAAATTGGAGCGCGGGGAGGAATGTAGGGTCACAAAATTAAAATAAAATAAAATAAAATAAAGCCTAAGGATCATTTCAAACGTTTTTCAGGAGGATGTTTTTGTAGCAGTGGTAGATCATGGACGGATCCCCTGTTGGGGTTGTTGTGGAGGAATTACTGATTACCAGCATTCAAATAGCATTAACTCAGCAGGTAAATTTAGGAGAACTTGACTCTACAGTAATCCTAATAATAATAATAATAATAATAATAATAATAATAATAATAATAATAATAATAATAATATTGTTTCCCCAGCCACTCTGGGCGGCTTCCAACAAAACACTAAAATACAATAACCTATTAAACATTAAAAGCTTCCCTAAACAGGGCTGCCTTCAGATGTCTTCTAAAAGTTTGGTAGTTATTTTTCTCTTTGACATCTACTGGGAGGGCGTTCCACAGGGCGGGTGCCACTACCAAGAAGGCCCTCTGCCTGGTTCCCTGTAACTTGGCTTCTCGCAGCGAGGGAACCACCAGAAGGCCCTTGGCACCATGAGGCTTAGAACCCCACCAAAAAACCTGTTCTCAAATCACAGCTTATTTATGTGTCTACCACAGAGGACACTACTACATAAAGGTAAAGGACACCTAGATGGTTAAGCCCAGTCAAAGGCGACTATGGGGTTGTGGCATTTATCTTGCTTCAGGCCAAGGGAGCCGGCGTTTGTCCACAGAAAGCTTTCCAAGTCATGTGGCCGGCGTGACTAAACCGCTTCTGGTGCAATGGAACACCATGACAGAAACCAGAGCGCACAGAAACACCGTTTACCTTCCCGTCACAGTGGTACTTATTTATCTACCTGCACTGGCGTGCTTTTGAACTGCTAGGTTGGCAGAAACTGGGACAGAGCAATGGGACATAGTCAGTGCTGTATACTGTCACCATGGTGCAAACCCAGGAATCTTCTCTTTTATCTGGTTTCTTAGATGGATCCCACCAGATGATCTACCATGAGTTACATTATACCATAGTCACATCTCACTTCCTTGTCCATTGCATCATAAACATCGCATACCCAGAGTTCTATGGTACAAAAGCCACCATCTCATGACTCTTCATATCCTTGTTGATAGACAGAACCATGAAAATTGTGGATGTAGAACTTTGCATATTTCCAAAATATTTACGACTAAACATGCATAGCTTTTGCAGCACTTTGGCTAAGTTTGAAATGAATTACAGTACGTAATTAAAACATAAACATTTATAAGCAGAGCACAGCAAGTCTGCAAATGAGTGTTAAAAGCCTAAGCAGTTACTTTGCTATTGGTAAAATGTGCAAAAAGATTGCACTCTGGAGCTTAAGGTAAAGTTTGTGATATATTGGTTGTCAAGCTGAACAATTTTAAACTTTTATGTCCACAGTTGACCAAATATTGTTAAACATTCATAGGAATAGGATTGTGCCCTGCAGCTTAAAATAAGCTCTACAAACCCTTATGGTTGCAAAGAGACTTATCCTTCAAGGCTGGATGGATTAACTCTCACCATCTACTATTCAGTGGTCTGAAGTTCTTAGACCTTTTCTGAATTTGAACACCTATTTGGATCTATGGACAACTTAAAATATATTTCTGAGTGCTGGATTATTTTTTATTATTCATGTAGGGTAGCAATGTTTCTTTTTGTTATAATTGCAAAAAAGCTAATATTTTTAAAATTATAAGTAATGTGGATATGAGAAGTTGGATACTGGAATTAAGAATTATGCTATAGATTATGATTTACAACAAACTGCTGCAGTGGGGAGTGCCCATTTACTGTTCCAGCTAGGCAGTTAGCCACACCCTTCTTTAGGGTACCCCATTGCATTCCCCCTCCTCCTTGTTTTGCTTTGTCACCCCACCCAACAGTCAGTATTCCATTGCTATTGAGCATGCCCTGTCCTTAGAGCTGGATTTAGAGCATTGAGAGCAATTCCCTGCACAGGGTGCTGAGCTGAAAAGGCACAAAACTGAGAAGGTGCATAATTGAGAAGATCTATTTGGAGGTGCCAAATTTTGACCTTGCATAGGACACGATATTATGAAAGATTACCAAAGTCTGCCCCTGCTGTCCTAGTCAAATTGTTTTGGTATTCCCCTGCCTTAAGAGTTTTTATGCACAAGATTTCTATACCTCTACAAAATTTAGGATTCCGCCAAGACTGCTCATACCTCCTTCTTGTTCATGTGTGTTGTCACTTTGACTACATTAGCAGAGGTTTTCGTGCTTGAACATCAGAAATGGAGGGAATGGTGCTTTTAAATTCTAATTAAACATAGGTAGTAAAGGTAAAGGACCCCTGGATGCTTAAGCCCAGTCTAATTTGACTATGGAGTGCGGCGCTCATCTCCATTTTCAGTCTGAGGGAGCCGGTGTTTGTCTGCAGACAGCTTTTCCAGGTCATGACTAAACCACTTCTGGTGCAACGGGACATCATGATGGAAGCCAGAGCGCACTGAAGCACTGTTTACCTTCCCGCCGCAGTGGTACCTAGTTATCTACTTGTGCTGGTATGCTTTCAAACTGCTCGGTTAGCAGTTATTAAGCATAACTCTAGCACATTGGGGAAACACTCTACAGAAGAAGAGATTTGAGGCTGAAAGACAACAGGAAAGGGTGGTTCATGGAGACTAAGTTGGAAGTGAGCAGAATATGTGAGACTCCACATGTTTACTACATAAACCACCTAGCTGCCTTAACTTACCATTTTCATGTTTTCTGGTGTGTGAATAAATGTGTGAACACCTCAGTTCTTCTCTTAGGCCTAATCTATATCAAATGGTAAACATATGATGTAATATTTTGTGTTTATTTTTAAAAGCAGCTGCTGGAGGTCCATTTAGGATCAGGACCGAGGAATGTAGAGTTCAGCCCTTTCACCTCCTCCCACAGTGTCCACAAAAATTGTTCCTTCTAACTTGCTATTTGGTTTGGGAGAGAAGCTCTCACTGTCGCCAATGAAATGCAAATAGAAGCTCCTGAGGGGTCGCATTTGTTTGCACAATGGCAAACATGGTCTCCGTGGTCCTGAACCTAACCAGCAGCTTCTGTTTGCAATGTTGTTGTTGTTTAAAAAAAATGCATGTGACATTAAATCCCCAAAGCCAGTATCATTCTGATTTCAAAACTATTTGAATAGTGAATCTCAGGTGCATACAACAAACCATTTCCTGGGGATGTTCTACATGTCTGACATCAGGGGTGAGGATAGTATCGTGGAGGAGCATTCGACTTCCCTGCCACTTACTGCCTGCCCACTGCAGTTGTACCTGTGTCTATCTGGAAGCAAGCTCTATTTAATTCAGTAGCACTGACTCCCTGACTAAATGGGTTAGAATATTCTTCATATGATAGAACCAGATGACCATAGCTATGTTATACCTGCATTAGCCCTGGAAGTATAGTCTGCTGTTGTAGTGGGACCTTGGAATCATATAAGGTGGGTTATTTACTTGAAGTATGGGACTAGTGATATTTCATACACAGTTATTTAAGAAATTTGTAAGAAGTGATTTACAAATAGGATTTATCCATTGAAACATGCTCTTAACTTTTGAAATGCTGCATATCCCAGAAGAAACCCAATATTTTGTTATACTTGCACACTGCTTGCTTCTCTATACTTCTCATGGACATGGGGCAATTTAGCAGAAATCAAACAAACTATTCCAGTCTTTTTAAAGTTGCCGACCACAATTCTCACAGGGGGGAATCAGATCTACTGGTTTGTGGTAAGGAAGCACTTAAAATCCAGCCCAACCCTGCCTTTTCAAGCACAAAATAGATTAAAGATGCAACATATGGTCTTTGTATTTCACATCTATGTGTATACTTATGCAAATCTGCATGGTCTTTACAAAATTGCATTTTCAACTTCCAAAAGTATTTATGGATTCTTTTTCCACATAGGGATCAGGCAGCTCCTGAGAGACAAAAAGGACTTTCGCCCATCTTAGCTAGGAAGCAATGGAAACTGCTTACATTTCCTAACACATAGGGAGCAAGTAGATATTATTTGTCACAAGAACCAGCTGAAGAGAACCACTCCCCATCCATAAAATGCAATCATATTGTCCATGTCCAGAAGCAATGAAACCGATTGTTTTCTAGGAAACAGAGCTAGCAACTTCATCTACCCATGGCTAGCTATGAAAAAGAGGGCATTTCAGCAACAGAGGCAGGGAAGAGAGGAGGGATGAGGGGGAAATAGGCATGGGGAGTTACCAGGAGTTCCATGTACACCAAAAAAGAAAAGCCAACAAGATGGCATATACTTCCAAACAAACAGAAACTTCATCTGACAGCTATTTTACGAGACTTTGCATCTTTGATATGTTATTTGCCTGCCATTGAATTCAGATCTTGGGTGCTTCAAGTCTGAAGGTTGAATTCAACACAACGCTAAGGATTCTCCTTGCATGACAGGACATTATCCACCTCCTCCTGCACCCCCTAAATCTGTTCAGGGATTTTCCCTGACCTTCCAAAGCAGATTGGGGGGTGGGGCGGGGCGGGGCAGGGGGCATTTGCATAGAAGAGAGGGAGAAAATTCCCTTGTGCTAGCATTAACCTTTGCACTACTGCAAACAGTTCTTTGAATCCTGCCCACTCACTGTTTTTGCATACTAAGCGACATAACTTTCCATTTGTCATTCACCATGTCACTTTGCCACTCACTCTACCTTGGGCAACAAATCTTAATTTCACATTAAAACACCTGGTGCAGGACTACCCTGCAGCTCATGAGAAAAACGGAAAGCTATTTATGGAGGCAAGTCATGTGGAAATGGAACAAAACATAACGTGTGTATAAGCTTCTGGTGGCAAAGTATGTGAACCTGCATTCCAATTTCTTATGCTGGCCCAAATGAAGCGAAATATTTAAGCATAATAATCAGTAACTTAAACTAGGATAATTATATTGCTGCAATTGTGGGGAAATTTGCATAGGTTAAACAGGTCTTCTTGGTTATACTTGTGTGCTGCTGCTGGCGTCACTGCTGTTATGAACATTAATTCAGTTCATGAACGTATTTCATATCATAATATGGAATATACATGTACTTAAGAGAACAATGATTTATCAGGATTCTTAACTTGTATTCTGTTTAGTTTTAAAAGTTTTATCAGTCTCGTAGGGGGGAAAATGTAGATGTTATCGCATTATAATAGTGAATCTGCACATTTGGTGTGGATTTTGTTTAAGGTTTTACTGTAATTTTTGGTCTGTCAACATCATGCATGGAGTGTATGGAGTGTTATAGGAGGGATAGTATCTCTGATGGGGAACATGTCATGCTGCTTCTGGGGTAGTTTGTCCATCTTTGCTCTCCACCCTGCACTCAGCTTTCACCTGTGGCTCCTAGAAGCTGTCAGCATGCGACAGTCGCCACACCCTGGGAATGGCTTTGACTGGCCGGCTAAACCAGGTCTCAAACCCTCAGTGAGTTAGGGACTTCCCCTGCCTGTAAAGACAGGCTCCAGCAGATTGACTGGATGAGACCAATAGTGGACTCAATGGTCAAGTAGATGGTTTCTGTACGGGCTGTAGAGGGAAGTGAGAGGCAGATGGGAAGGTAGCCCATCTAGGTGAAGAAATGCTCTTATCCCAAACCTCCATTGCCCTGCAGCTATGTTCATCCATGAGAGATGTGTTTCTGGAGTAAACCTCAAGGGAAACTCTGTACCCACTGCCTTGCAGGACATCTTGGGGAGAAGAAAGGGCTAAGGAGTAAACCCAACACAAATCCACAGCGAAGTCCCTAATATGGTAGGATGATGTCTTGTACACCTCCTTCTGGCAACTCATGTAGCCAAACATTGTGTTCTGTTTTCCTTTGGACCATATCAGCAAGGCTGAGAAGTGGGTCTTGTCCTCTGGACAGAACAGGACCTCCAGACACACAACCCAGGCTTGAACTCCCCAGTTGCCCCATGTGTTTTATTCAATGCTGAGGAGGTCAGTTCTTTTCTGAGATCAGAATAGAGAGGAAAAGACAGCAGATAAAGTGGAAACACTTCTACCAAATCAGAGTCAAACATATTTATCTCATAAAACACACAATACTCTTCAGGGGTCTACCAACAATGGTTTGGAAATGGAAGAAAGCAAATGAGCTTCTTTGCATATAATATCAATTAAATGCTTTTCCATGCATTGTGGCTGTTTCAAAACTTGATGGCAGGAACAAAATACTGAAAGACTTATTGATGATGAATTCTGTTGGACTTCCATAGCTGGAAGCCTTCATGGGTAGGTGAGCTGTTGTGCATGGGATTTTATTTGGTCTTATATACATAGAGGGATAGGGACGCGGGTGGCGCTGTGGGTTAAAGCCTCAGCGCCTAGGGCTTGCCGATCGAAAGGTCGGCGGTTCGAATCCCCGCGGCGGGGTGCGCTCCCGCTGCTCGGTCCCAGCGCCTGCCAACCTAGCAGTTCGAAAGCACCCCCGGGGGCAAGTAGATAAATAGGTACCGCTTACCAGCGGGAAGGTAAACGGCGTTCCGTGTGCGGCTCTGGCTCGCCAGAGCAGCGTTGTCACGCTGGCCACGTGACCCGGAAGTGTCTTCGGACAGCGCTGGCCCCCGGCCAATAGATGTGAGATGGGCGCACAAACCCCAGAGTCTGTCAAGACTGGCCCGTTCGGGCAGGGGTACCTTTACCTTTACCTTTACATAGAGGGATGTGCATTGCTGCCTATAGCAAGCACACATCTTCTTTCTGGATGTGCTGAAATTGTGCTTCTACAAGCCTAGTTCTAATGTAGTAATAAATGCTTCTTTCCAAGGCTGCAATCCTCTGAACACTCACCTGCAGGCAAGGCACATTCAACAGAGCAGGGCTAGACATGCTTTGGATCAGGCTTCATGTGTGTTTTGAACACTGGGTTGTATCCAATGCTAATATTACTCAGAGTAGACTCGCTGAAATGAGTATAGATGACTAACTTAAGTTCATTAATTTCAATGGGTCTTCAATGATCTGCACTGTGAACGCTAACATTGTTTTTCACATACTGTGCTCAAAACTTGTTTTGAAACTGGTTTCAGTTCAAACACAGTTGCGTCTCTGTCTCTTGCATGAAGGCATCCTCTGATATTTTCCTAGTTTGATGTCTGCCCATTAAGACTGAAAACACTTCCTTCTTTAGCATCAGAAAAGATGGCCACAGTTTATTTTGGAAAAGGCAGTGTCACATAGTTTCAAACAAAAGAGTTATTCAAAATGAATATTCATTGGGTAGAATGGAAATCAGAGAGATTTGGAAACAAAAGTATAAATTAGTATTGTACAGTTGTGTTGCTTCTCCTTTTCTTCTTTCTGGCAATGATTTTTTTTCCCTTCTGGATGGGGCGAATAATACTTCACTTACCCTCCTGCATACAATGCTAATATTAGTTTCCAGAGTGGCACAGCTTTTAAAAGTTGCACTGTACATTATCCAAAGCTATCACAACCACCTCCCAAAGTGTAGTGTCACAGAGTTGAGCTCAGCTGAATTGAAGGAACTCTTCCTTGTCTCTTTTGACTTAAACTGAGTGATGATCTGCACACACAAAAAGCAACAAGTCAAAGTTTGCAACTATTACAAGTATAAAGAAACATCCAGAACATTTTAAAAACTCAAGTCAGCATAGAAAATAGTTATTTTATTATCTTATTTGTGTCACCAAGAAAAGCAACAAGATGACAAATCATTGCTTCCAGAAATATCCCCCCCCCCAAAACATGGTATAATGAAAAAAGACAACTGTCACAAGAGTAGGGAGCAGAAAGAAGAGGAAGTTTACACTGGGGGAGGGTGGGAAGAGTCTTGCAAAGAGATGTGAAATGTTTTTTGGTCTAGAAGTTGACATTTCCCCCAGGACTCATAATTCAATTCATTTCTTCACATAAGAACAATTAAAGCTAAGGAGAGCACAACCTTAACACCATAGCTCAATCCCTAGGCCCACTTGAAATAATTTTCTCTCTCTCAATTAAATTTTGACCCATGGCACAACTGCTTTCCGATGGTTGTACCAACCATCTTGGCTTGCTTGATCCATTATAACAACACCCCTGATTCTAATGGAACCTATCCTTACCTCAGTCAGACAGGCTGCTTGGCTTGTCAGGTAGTGGTGACATGTGCCTGGGTCAGTTTACATCTGTTTTGAAATGTGTGGAAAGACTAGGTAAAGGTAAAGGGACCCCTGACCATTAGGTCCAGTCATGACCGACTCTGGGATTGCAGTGCTCATCTCGCTTTATTGGCCAAGGGAGCCGGCGTACAGCTTCCGGGTTGTGTGGCCAGCATGACTAAGACACTTCTGGTGAACCAGAGCAGCGCACGGAAATGCCGTTTACCTTCCCGGCGGAACGGTACCTATTTAGCTACTTGCACTTTGACGTGCTTTCGAACTGCTAGGTTGGCAGGAGCAGGGACCGAGCAATAGGAGCTCACCCTGTCGCAGGGATTCAAACCGCCGACCTTCTGATCGGCAAGTCCTAGGCTCTGTGGTTTAACCCACAGTACCACCCGTGTCCCTGTCGTGGAAAGACTAGTCAGGGTTAAGAACAAGGGTAAGGATAAAGAATGGTTTGTAGTGAAATTCTTCCTCCTGTACCTTTTCTCATTACACCTCAAACCCCCATAAGTTTGTTGGGTTAATCTCCCTACCAACTGGGTGCATTCACATGGCAATTTTTGAAATGAGATGTGAATCTAGTCCACACCAGTCATTGTAGCCTTTGACTTCATTTGGCACTTGTTGCATACCTATTCACAGGTGTAGACTTACAGGTAGCTATTATGTGAGCAGGAAGAAGTGTGGTCTACTGAACAATTGTACTGTTAAGCTGGGGAAGGGGAAACTCCTGCCTTTTCCAGTCCTGTAATTCTTGTTTAGCATACCAATGCCAACACAGAGCATATATCCTATTGGGAACGGCATGGCTCTGTGGTAAAGTGCATGCTTTGCATGCAGAAGATCTGAGGTTCAATCTATAGTATTTCTAATTAAAATACTCATCAGGCCATTGGGATCCTGGGAGGCACTGCCAGCCAGAGTAGACAATACTGGACTATATGGATCAGCAATCACCTCCTTGCTATCTCACATCCCCCATTCTGCTTACCAGTAAGCAGCAACAACTCCACTGCCAGGAGGTCAGGTAAGCACTGTCACCATCCCATCCACTACTGATATGGACCAATGGTCCAGCTCAGTGGCTGCATTTGCACATAACACTAACCAGTGGTTTAGCATTTTGCCCCGAGGGCCTTCTGGTGGTTCCCTCACTGCAAGAAGTGAGGTTACAGGGAACCAAGGAGAGTGCCTTCTCAGTAGTGGAGCCCACCCTGTGGAACGTCCTCCCATCAGATGTCAAGGAAATAAACAACTATCTGACATTTAGAAGACATCTGAAGGCAACCTTGTATTGGGAAATTTTTAATGTCTAACGTTTTACAATTTCTTATGTGCTGTAACCGCCCAGAGTGGCTGGGGAAACCCAGCCAGTTGGGTGGGGTATTATTATTATTATTATTATTATTATTATTATTATTATTATTCACTTGCAAAGTGTATCCTTCTGGGCATTGCTCCCCTTCCAGCATTCATTCCATGCTCCTTTTTAGTGGACATGAATAAGAGCTGTAAGGAGAGCCTGGGAGACACAGAGAAAGGGTGGAAAGGTCAACAAGAGCTGCAGCCAGTGGTCCAGGGTGCTTTAACAATAATTACCTTATAATAATTACCTCTTGGTATCCTGAACCAAAGAAAATTGGGGATCAATGTTTTTGAGGATGGCCTATCTATTACTGAGTGCGTCCCATCTTCACCCATGGGCAGGCAATAAACAGAAATTTTATGGTGCCACCCCTGCAGATTCTAGAAGACAATTAAAAGCTGGCAAACTATCAATTATGGCACCACAATGAATTGAGCTGTCTCCCAGGTTCTAAACTGCTGCTCTGGTCTAGATCAGCGTGAGAATAGCTTCAGCTTAAATCATTTGTTTTCCTGAGGTTTTTCCCCTCGAGTTCCAAAATAGGTTTCGTTTCCTTTTCCAACACAATCTTTTACAATAAATCCCAGCTGATAAACATCCACTTTATATTTTATTGCACTTAATTACTGTAAGAAATCTCAGTTTGGTTGGTTCTAAGTAACAAATTCCAGTAAATATTGTTAGGTCATATATTATTGTAGCATCTGTGTCAGATTATATTATCCTTGTTAAATAAAACAGTAAAATAATAATAATAATTTAAAAACCAGCCCTGCAGGCAAATAGGACATGTTATTTCAGTTAATTGTAGCATATGACTTTTCATTGTTTACCATCTTTAGTTTGACCTTGAAATACTTTTACATAGATCAGGTTCTGCAGATTACTTAGAATCTAAAATTAAGATGGTTGCCTGATAAAATTACTAGTGTAGCAAATGCCTTCTAAAATGCAATATTTTCTGAGGATGTTAGACAAGAGTCGTTAGTCAATAGCGATGCCAAAATTAAAGAAATAGGTCAAAAAGGCTGGAAATGATTTAGATGCTTCAAGTCTGATAAACTATAATCTCCAACGTGATTGGCTTAAAGAGGTCATGGCTGTCTTCCAAAATCACACTTGTGCCAGAGAACAACTATCCATTGCCTACTGACATTGTGTCATTACTTTCCTAGAATGTTTAAACCTGCTCATCCCACTTGATCCACTATGAGATTATTGGTAGTTTGTAAAGTGAGGAGCAGCTGTAACTGAGTGAAGGAGAGTTTAAATTAGGTGAATGACAATACAGTCTCATGCAGGTCCTCCCAGAGGTAAGCCCCACTAAGTATGCATAGGGCTGCAGCCTCAAAGTTTAGGCTATAGTGCATTATTTACAGACTGAAGAGAGCACAAATAGATTTTATTAGACTTTATGAGGGAGAGAATTTCCTAGAGAGAATGTACCATGCAAATGAAACATCACACACACACACACACACACACACACACACACACACACACACACCTTTTTGCCCTTAGTGCAAGCCACACAGGTAGGCTGGCCATTTTACAGACAAGAACCCCCAAAGGGGAAATGGTTTTAAGAGGATTGTATTTTATTTGTGGTCAAGGAAGGCTTGCAGGAAGTTGAGGAAAATGCTTGTGTGTTGAGTCCTTTGATTAAAGTGGGTCATATGTGACCCGGGAGGGGGGCCTCAAAATGACTGGCTCCAATAGCAATCCTGGTTCGCAAATGGATTGTTCAATTCTTACTGTAGAAGAGTGAAACAGAATTAGGTGCTAACCATTCTTTTGAACTGGGGCCTCTACTACTTATATTTACATCAGCAGCTAAACTATATTTTACTCACGGAACTTCAAAGGGAAATCCCAAATTTTAAAAGTAGAGTTCTATGCATGGCAACTTAGAAGTGAACCCACCCACCAACCCCAAATTCAGCAGAGCTTACTGCTAGGAAACCATGTATAGAATCTGTAGCCAAAATACAGCATAATCTGTACTGTAAAATACAGCATAATGTATGAGCGTTATTTTAAGATTTATCTTGCTGATGGAAACAAATGGGAATTTAGACTAATGAATTCTTCATGAAAAGCCCATTCATTATTTAATTATTTGCTTGATTTGCTTGATCAATTTTTCAGTAGTTTCTTTAGGGATTAAAATAAAACGGCAAAATGCTGGAACAGCCTATACAGGTTGCAGAAAGGTTACGGGAAGAGGGGTGGAAGATAGCAATAATTGACACGTATAAGATGGAGGCTGTTTGCTGGGAAGTCCCTTTCCCAACTTGTCCGAAATTTGACAGGTCTGATGCCTTGAAGTGGAATGCCTGAAAAATTTATGATGTTTGGATCGAGGATACAGAAGATACAAAGATGAGGAATGTGGCTGAGTAACAGATCACTGAAATAAAAAGCAAGCTTCTACAAGGTGTGCTTCTAAAATCCTTGTTCCAATCTGTCTAAAACTTGGCTGGTCTGATACCTTGAAGGAGTAGAGAAGTACTTCAAAGATTTGTGTTGTTGGAATAGAAAACTTAGAAGTTGTAAAAAGGCAGGTAAGAATGCACCAGTTTCTGTTTTTATTCAGCTGCAGTTCAGCTTCTGACAAAAAATACATCATTCATCATTTTGTCCTCTGTAGCAGAATTTTATGTACGGTAATTACATTTTCATTGCATTATGCCATGTCATTCATTTCCTCCCTTTTTGAAGAAGGGGACATTTGCCTGCTTCCAGTCTGCAAGGACCTCACCTGTTCTCCATACAGGTCCAGCACAGAACTCTGTGGTGCCCCACTTGTCACGTTTTTCCATGATGATGAGGGGCTGTTAGCAAGCACTCTTGTTGTTCAACATCATTATAAGTTACTTGGATGAATGAATTGAGGGAGTGCTCATCAAATTTGCAGATGAAACCAAACTGGGAGGGTTAGTAGCCTCAGCCCAGTATACCTGAAAGAGCGTCTCTTCTCCCATCGCTGTGACACCGTGACAGAAACCAGAGCGCACAGAAACACTGTTTACCTTCCTGCCGCAGCAGTACCTGTTTATCTAGTTGCACTGGCGTGCTTTCGAACTGCTAGGTGGGCAGGAGCAGGGACCGAACAATGGAAGCTCACTCCATTGTGGGGATTGGAACCACGACCTTCCGATCACTCTCACAACTTGCTGCTTCTCTGCCCTGCCCCATCCAGGTAAGTGGCGGAGAAGTTGCTACCTGCACTGCGCTCCTACCATGCCAGACACAGCAGGTTCAACAACCCCTTCCAGACATGCAAAAGCAGTCAAGGATGGCACAGACAAGGGCCACTTGCAGAAAAGGATATGTGGCTTGGGGAAGAGTCCCAAGAGTTAGCTAGAGTATTCTAAAGGGCTATAGATCTGAGGTTTCCCACCCCTCTTATGTAGGAATCAGTGGGATATTTTCAGTCCTTAGCTGTCCGTTTTCAGTTAAGTATGAACCTGACTTTCTCTGGATTTCCTCCAAAATCTCAATACAGTATATCAAACCCTGGGTTGTCTGCAGGAACTGATAAAAGGTGTAAGAGAATAGTTCGTATGGAGCTAAGCGGTCACAGAACGTTGTGGTGGCCGACAACATAGCTTGCATTTAAAAGGGTTAGATAAATGCATGAAAGGGAGGTCTGTCCAAGGCTACTTGGGCACAATAGCCAACAGCATAATCTCCATGTTCTCAGATAGCATATCTTTGACAGCCCTACACAGGGGTGTGGTTATTATGCTCACCATGCCCTGCTTCCTTGTGGCATTTGGCCAGATGGCATATCAGAAGCAAAAATACTATGCTAGCAGGACCAGTGATGTGACGCAGAATGGCAGATCTTCTGTATTTGCAGTGGACTTACCAGCGTTCAATACAAAACAATCTTTGTTTCAACATTGCTGCCGCTGCTATTGCCACACTTATATTTATTTATTATATAACCATAGCACTGAGATCTTCCAAGCATAACATAAAGGAACTTCCTCTCCCAAACTACATAAAGAAAACCACAAAGATGTTGTGGAGATGTAACAGTAAGTTATGAGGAAACACCATGAAATTGAGAAGTATGTCAATCTAGGCATGGCAGTAGCTTTAAAAACAACACTGTGTTGAATTGAATGGAGGAAGAAACTCTCTTGCAATATGCAAATTCTCAGTGTGTCCAAACCTACCATTCTATGAGTGGTGGAATACATTTTGCTGTTGTGTAAACCCTTAACTTCCAATGGATTTTTTTAAAAAAATAAACCAGTTCTACAAAGAGCCCTCTTCTGCCCAAGGTCCATACTGACTGATACTAAGATTTCCTGAAGCTGAGGCTCCAATACTTTGGCCACCTCATGAGAAGAGAAGACTCCCTGGAAAAGATCCTGATGCTGGGAAAGATTGAGGGCACAAGGAGAAGGGGTTGACAGAGGACAAGATGGTTGGACAGTGTTCTCGAAGCTACTAACATGAGTTTGACCAAACTGCGGGAGGCAGTGGAAGACAGGAGTGCCTGGCGTGCTCTGGTCCGTGGTGTCACAAAGAGTCGGACACGTAAGCGTAAAGGAAGAAGATAAGACCTTATATTTATACGCAACAGTAGCAGCAAGGCTATTGATTGCGAAAAACTGGAAAAGTGGTATAATACCGACAAAAACAGAGTGGCTTGCCAAATTATTGGAGTATTACAATATATCCAAAACAATGGAAGAAATTGGAAGGATTTCGAAAGAAAAGATAGATAGGGACTGGAAAGTGTTTAAAAGATACTTGCAAAATCATATCGAAAAATCAGAACTCCTATTAGAATAAACAAGTTCCGTTTCAAATACTGAAATATCAAATAAGATGGAAAACAACGTGTAATAGAAAAAGAAGTATGAAATTAGGGTAAAGGTGTGTGAAAGAAAGTAATAGAAGTGGAAAGATATTGTAATTGAGTAGATTGGAAGTCAACACAAAGGTGGGGTGAAGGGTCGGTGGATGGTGATGGGGAAAGGAACTATTTGTGGGATTGAGTGTAAGTATGTTTGAATATTTTTAAAGATTGTATGAAATGTATGTTTGTATGCTTGTATATGTGTATTAATGATAAAAAATAATAAAATTTATTTAAAAAATGAAAAAAAATTAAAAAAAACAAAGAGTCGGACACGACTAAACAACAACAAAGATTTCCTAAGTGCACCTCTTTCCTCCTTCTTATTTCTGGAGCAATTCTGAAACTCTTTAATTCTTTTGCTGAATTTCTTTTGCGGATTGAGGGGAGAGAAGTGTTGTGGGGGGGTTGCACTTCTATAGAAAAGAAGGCAATAGATAAACAGAAATATGTAACATTTTACATTTTTGGAAGGCCTGCAGCCTGCCTGAAGTGTGGGAGGATGTTCAGGACTGAACAAGCAGTCTTTCAAAGATGTAGCAGTGTCATTTGGTTTTGGAGGCAGAGGAGGAAGAAGAAGAAGTCACAATTCTCAAACACATACAATCTGACATTTCCCCAGTCTCATGGACCAAGGAAGTTTGACTACTGCATTTATGGCCCACTTTTCATTCTAGGAGCTCAATTCAGGTTCTCCTGGATTTTTTCCTTACAACAAACCTGTGAGGTAGGTTAGGTGGTGAGTACCCCAAGGTCACCCAATAAGCTTCAAGGCTGAAGAACCTTTGGCACAACAACTGGCCCAGTTTTTAGCATTGTTTAATATCATTTAATGCTGATGAAGGAAGCAATGGACTTGATTTATCCTCATTCCAGCCCTCCTCTCTTAGACCATTATTTCCTTCATCCACCAATCTGAACTAATGATAGAACTTCTTTCCACATTCAGTGAGCCAATTATTTTCAGAAGAGTTTTCTAAGAAAAGCTGTTGGACATTTTCACCACCTAAAAATGTTCAGCAAAATCCCCACCAAAAAAACATTAACCACCCACAAACTGTGGATAATTTTAGGAAGACATTTTTGCTCAGCCCTATAACTAATCTTTAGCAGGAATGGCAAGCATTATAGACCAGTGCTTATTTAGTTCCTTTTCCATTTGTAATCATATCATGGCATGTGCTAGATTTTCAGCCTTTTAAAAATGTGTACAAGTATGTCCAGGTACGGTGCCATTTATTATACAACCTAGGGATTGGTGAATCTTTCAGCTTCTCATTTTTCAAATGTGAAGTTCCATTCTCCATATTTCATTGTGTAAATTCCTTTTTAAAAAAAGGTTCTCATGAAAATTCATCTGCATATGCATGTTAGTGCACATTCCTACTACTAAGCATGTTTTTCTATGCATTTTTATCTAATATGCATCCTTTTACAAGCAATTTCCAATAAGTTAATGAATTTTATATGCTTTTTCTACTATCATATGCATTTTTAGGCACACTTTATCCTAGCGCACACATTTTGAACACATTAATTGGCAAGCAGCGGTTCTCAACCTGCGGGTCCCCAGATGTTGTTGGACTACAACTCCCATCATCCCTGAGCTCTGGCCTTGCTAGCTAGGGGGTGATGGGAGTTGTAGTTCAACAACATCTGGGGACCCACAGGTTGAGAAAGGCTGGGCTAGAGAATTTTATTGCAAAATTCATGAAAGTGCAGATTTCAAAGGATGGCTGTGCACTGTTTTATGAAGTTTGAATTAAGTAGCTTCACCTTTCAATGTGAAATGAACAGTGGGTAGCATTGTAACTATAAAGCTATCTGGCTTTTGATGTATTTATGATAGCCAAGCATATTATGAAAGATTCAGATAGATCAGATAACATCAAGTATGACGTTTGTGTCCAACTAACGCTCTGTATATCTGAAGGGGAGTGAGGAGTTACCATTCACTGTAGTAATCTGATACTGAGTCTCCATAAAAACTTCCCTTTAATGGAGATAAGATAATGCAGGCTAACAGTTCTTTAGCTAAATAGGATTAATTAGCAGGAAGCTGGCTGGTTAGTTTGCTGCTGACCTGTAAAACCCAATAAGAACGAGGTCACTGGAAAATAATAGAGCTATTTAGAGTATAGGTCAAAGTCAAGCAATAGATAACGTCATTGAAAGATCAACTGATATCATAATGTTAAAGGGTAAGAAAAGATTTCTTATGCTGCACAAAGATTTCAGTCTTTAAAATAGCATTTTTTCCTAAGCAGAATCACTTGTGCATTCCAAAACAAACAATTGCAGCATCTCAATGTTCAAATACCAGTGGACACAATGCTTTCCCATTCATTGTGGGCAAGTTATTCAATCCTTTCCCCTAACTTTGTTATATAAATTCACCTTGACTGACCTCAAGCCCTGAGATGAAGCAGGGTTGTAGGAATCAGGCTGCCATTCTCTTATCGATGCAAAAATTTGAATGTTGTTCTTGTTGCTGCTGCTGTTGCTGTGGTGGTGGCGGAGGCAATAGTCATTCTTGTTATACAGAACCTTGAGTGGACATGTTCCTTTCAAAGAGTTTCAGAAGCAAAATCAGCCAGGTAACTTCTCCCAAGTAGCTTATAATCTAAATTTCGACAGCAAGGCAGATGAAAGGGGAAGAATGGGTGGAGAGACAAATAAAGCAATAGACAAACATGAGTAGGTGAGTTCCTGTTGCTCTGTCCCAGCTCCTGCCAACCTAGCAGTTCGAAAGCACACCAGTGCAAGTAGATAAATAGGTACCGCTGTGGCAGGAAGGTAAACGCCATTTCCGTGCACTCTGGTTTCCGCCATGGCGTTCCGTTGTGCCAGAAGCGGTTCAGTCAGGCTGGCCACATGACCCGGAAAGCTGTCTGTGGACAAACGCTGGCTCCCTTGGCCTGAAAGCAAGATGAACGCCACAACCCCACAGTCGCCTTTGATTGGACTTAACTGCCCAGGGGCCCTTTACCTTTTACCTAGGTGTAGTAAAGTGCATTTGGTTACAGTTTGCGAAGTGGAGGTGAGGAATAAGAAGTTTTGCCAAAGAATTCATAGAAAACGTGAGCTTTGAGTTATGGATTTGATAACTGATAATTTCTTTTTTAAAGGTGATCACCTGGACTATGCACACAACTACATGTTCATTGTATGTTCCATCTTAACACACCAGGACCTGCAAGCCACACAGTACCTGTGCCAGTCTCCTTATAACTCATACAGCTGTCCAGGAGTGTCACATTTTGATAGAATCCCCACTGTGAAAAGACTTGCAAAGCTCCCTGGTTACCTTGGAGATTTTTAGTTTTTGCCTTTGCTTCACTGCTTGTCACTACTAAGACACTGGAATGATTAAGACCCTTTCTAGATATGGACAACAGCATCAACACAGGAAACATTTTGCAAATATTGTGAGCTCACTGGTTGACCAGAGCAAGGGTACTGTATATGCTACATGGCAGACTTGTGGTGGTGGCAGGGGCTAGAATTGCAATCGACCACAACTTATGAAGTCACTATTGAGTCTATTCCATGGTTGGGGTGGGAGCAAAGAAAGAGTACTTTCCCAATCCCAGTCCATCCTGAGAACGGCACTTTTCTGAGTTGCATCTAGATAAACCTTTAAAAACACTCAGACCCACACTGCGGCATGTTTACCAAACACTTTGAAGGGAGAAAAATGGTTCCTATCTGCTCCAATTTGGATGACAACAATGGCATCTGTTCATTCTGGGAATGTGTCCAGAGCTCTCCTTTTGAGGGATGAATTGCAATTATTGTTCCTGAGGATGAACATAGAGCTTGGAGGATGATTGCGCCTCCTGCTTGCCTTTTGATTCTTGCCCTGCTCTAGATCAGCCTTCCCCAAACTGGTGCCCTCCATATATTTTGTCCTACAACTCCCATCATCCATGATCATTGGTGGTCCAATGGGAGTTGTAGTCCAAATCATCTAGAGATAGCAGGCAGGGGAAGAAGCCAATGCAATTCTGGGCTGCATCAATAGGAGTATAGCATCTAGATCAAGGGAAGTAATAGTGCCACTGTATTCTGCTCTGGTCAGACCTCACCTGGAGTACTGTGTCCAGTTCTGGGCACTACAGTTCAAGAAGGACACTGACAAACTGGAATGTGTCCAGAGGAGGGCAACCAAAATGGTCAAAGGTCTGGAAACGATGCCTTATGAGGAACGGCTAAGGGAGCTGGGCATGTTTAGCCTGGAGAAGAGGAGGTTAAGGGGTGATATGATAGCCATGTTCAAATATATAAAAGGATGTCACATAGAGGAGGGAGAAAGGTTGTTTTCTGCTGCTCCAGAGAAGTGGACATGGAGCAATGGATCCAAACTGCAAGAAAGAAGATTCCACCTAAACATTAGGAAGAACTTCCTGACAGTAAGAGCTGTTTGACAGTGGAATTTGCTGCCAAGGAGTGTGGTGGAGTCTCCTTCTTTGGAGGTCTTTAAGCAGAGGCTTGACAACCATATGTCAGGAGTGCTCTGATGGTGTTTCCTGCTTGGCAGGGGGTTGGACTTGATGGCCCTTGTGGTCTATTCCAACTCTATGATTCTATGACTGCACTAGACAGAGGAATTGCAATAAATCTATATTGAAACATACAACTCCACTATTTAAATATTAAGTACTTCAAGCTCTTAAACTAAGATGTGCTAATCAAATAAAATAGAGGGGGGGAATTCTTAAGATATATAAAAAGCAAAGATAATGCCTCAAATTTTAGTAACCGATTACTGCTAATTTAGGCATTCAGAAAATGTCATTCAACAACACAAACCTATATATGTCTTCTTGGAAGTAGGTCCTATTGAATTATTCCCAAGTAACTGGTAATAGTAGGATTGCAACTTAACTGCTCCTTAGATATTAATGTTTTCTTTTGAATTACCGTACATTACTTTTATCTAAAAGCTGCACAAATAAGCCTCCGCAAGAAGGAACTATTTATTACACAAAACAAGTGGAATTACTAGTGTTTCCACTACTGTAGCATTTTCAGTTGTGAAGATGATACATCAGCAGAAAAAACAATAAATCTAACCTTTATCCACAAGGGAACCACAGTTTTTCATATATTAAGGTGATGACAGAGACTACATAGATCCAATATATTATTCATTTTTTAAAAATCAATAAGGCATAAACTAAATGTATGCAGATACTTACTGAATGTTGAAAATTGATTCCATAGCAATATTGCCTTCAGGCAAATATCAATGAGATATATCTCCCCCACCCTCTCATACCACAAGAGGCACGTATATTATTTTCTGGCAGTTGATGCTTGCAAGCAGTCTGTGTGACAACGCTGTGATCTGTTCAGTGAATGGAGCTTGTGCTGAAGGACAACACTAAGGACAAAGATGCAGTCTACTTTTGCCAAGTCAAACAATATTTCAAGACGGAGATGGACAAATTAGTGGAGCTATGCCTGTAGGTAAACAGCTATGCCTATTCTAGAGAAAGGGGTGACCTTAAGGTCCCAGTGATAACACTGTTTGCTTACTTTGGATTCACAGATGTTAGATCCACAAACATTTTAAGTGGCTTGCTTGCCCCTAAGCTACTTTACAGCCTGAGTATAAACAAGTTCATGGTTCAAGGTAAATACAGAGAGACTTATTTTTTTGACTGAAGTATGCTTAGGATTCTTAAATGGAAGGGGGCTGTAGCTCGATGGTAGAGTACAGTGGTGCCTTGGTTCTCAAATGCCTTGGTACTCAAACAACTTGGGACCCAAACACTGCAAAGCCGGAAGTAAGTGTTCCAGTTTGTGAACTTCTTTCGGAAGCTGAACGTGCTCCGTTTTGAGTGTTACACTTCCGTTTTGAGTGTTATGCTTCTGATTTGTGTGCCATACCTGTTTTGAGTGTTACACTGAGGTCTGTCTGTTTTTGCTATTTATTTTGTGTTTTTGTTTTTGCGGCTTTTTTGTTTTGTTTTTGTGACTGTGTGGAACCCAGTTCAGCTACTCATTGATTGATTGATTGTGTGACTGCAGTACATTGTTTATTGCTTTCATTTTATAGATCAGTAGTCTTGTTAGATAGTAAGATTCATGTTAAATTGCTGTTTTAGGGGTTGTTTTAAAAAGTCTTGAACGTATTAATCCATTTTGCAATACTTTCTATGGGAAAGCACGCCTTGGTTTTGGAACGCTTTGGTTTTGGAACAGACTTCTGAAACGGATTAAGTTTGAGAACCAAGGTACCACTGTATCTGTCTTGTATACAGGAGGTCCTAGGTTCAATCCCTGTCATCTCCAGGTATAACTGGGGAAAGCTCCTTCCTGAGACCCTGCAGAGCAACTGGAGATGGACTGAAGGTCTGATTCAATATAATACACCTTCCTATGAAAGGGGAAAATCCACTCAATTCAATGGGGAATAGTCAGGGTCAGGGCTTCCCAGAAAGCAAGGACTTCTTCAGCATGAATAGTATATGAAATTGCAGCAGCAAAAAATTGCTAAGTGCAGAGCAGTCAGCCACTAACACTGATTTATGGGATGCAGCCGTCAAATTGTTTACATTGTCCACATATGGATGAAATTTATTTAATATTCATACTTTTTGCACAAGCTCTCACGGTCAGCATTATGGTTGAGTTCCTCTGAAGTTGTTGGTGCAGGCCTTTTGCCCTTAAATGCTTTTGTGTGCCCTCTTCATCATTATTTCATGAACATAGAAGATCAGAGAAACCCTTGATTTCTGAGGTTACTGCGCTAACTACTGAATGTTTTGAACATCTGCCCAAAAAACCCGGGTGGGAGGGAAATGATCTCAGTATCATTAACAGCCCGGGTAGCAAACACAGTAATTCAGTAACAGCTTAGAACTTCAAATATTTAAGACTTGAATATAATTTTTAAATATCAGGGAATTGACTTAAAAGCCCAACTGTGAAAATTATCATGTGAATTTGAATTTCCAGCTGTATGTTGTCTAACACAAATACTACTTTTTGAGAAAGTTATGGGCCACTGCAAAAATCTCGCACAAAAAAACCATGAAAACATTGAACTCTCTCTGAATTGACTTCATGTCATCCCTGATTGACTAGGACAGCTATTACTAGGGTGAAGAAAATCCAATTTGGAAGAGGTGCAGCTGTCGCCAATCAGAATGAACAACCAGAATGTACTGTACAAGTAGGCAAAGGGTTCTACACCCTTCCCCAAATTGCCATTCTTTTGCACCTGAAACTCTTATACTACTATTTCAGGCTTCCTCAACCTCGGCCCTCCAGATAGAATCATAGAATCATAGAATCATAGAGTTGGAAGAGACCACAAGGGCCATCGAGTCCAACCCCCTGCCAAGCAGGAAACACCATCAGAGCACTCCTGACATATGGTTGTCAAGCCTCTGCTTAAAGACCTCCAAAGTAGGAGACTCCACCACACTCCTTGGCAGCAAATTCCACTGTCAAACAGCTCTTACTGTCAGGAAGTTCTTCCGAATGTTTAGGTGGAATCTTCTTTCTTGTAGTTTGGATCCATTGCTCCGTGTCCGCTTCTCTGGAGCAGCAGAAAACAACCTTTCTCCCTCCTCTATGTGACATCCTTTTATATATTTGAACATGGCTATCATATCACCCCTTAACCTCCTCTTCTCCAGGCTAAACATGCCCAGCTCCCTTAGCCGTTCCTCATAAGGCATCGTTTCCAGGCCTTTGACCATTTTGGTTGCCCTCCTCTGGACACGTTCCAGTTTGTCAGTGTCCTTCTTGAATTGTGGTGCCCAGAACTGGACACAGTACTCCAGGTGTGGTCTGACCAGAGCAGAATACAGTGGCACTATTACTTCCCTTGATCTAGATGCTATACTCCTATTGATGCAGCCCAGAATTGCATTGGCTTTTTTAGCTGCCGCGTCACACTGTTGGCTCATGTCAAGTTTGTGGTCAACCAAGACTCCTAGATCCTTTTCACATGTACTGCTCTCAAGCCAGGTGTCACCCATCTTGTATTTGTGCCTCTCATTTTTTTTGCCCAAGTGCAATACTTTACATTTCTCCCTGTTAAAATTCATCTTGTTTGTTTTGGCCCAGTTCTCTAATCTGTCAAGGTCGTTTTGAAGTGTGATCCTGTCCTCTGGGGTGTTAGCCACCCCTCCCAGTTTGGTGTCATCTGCAAATTTGATCAGGATGCCCTTGAGTCCATCATCCAAGTCGTTGATAAAGATGTTGAATAAGACCGGGCCCAAGACAGAACCCTGTGGCACCCCACTAGTCACTCTTCTCCAGGATGAAGAGGAACCATTGATGAGCACCCTTTGGGTTCGGGCAGTCAGCCAGTTACAAATCCACTGAGTGGTAGCATAGTCAAGACCGCATTTTACCAGCTTCTTTACAAGAATATCATGGGGCACCTTGTCAAATGCCTTGCTGAAATCAAGGTAGGCTACATCCACTGCGTTCCCTTCATCTACCAGGCTTGTAATTCTGTCAAAAAACGAGATCAGGTTAGTCTGACATGACTTATTTTTCAGAAATCCATGCTGACTATTGGTGATCACAGCATTCCTTTCTAGGTGCTCACAGACTGTTTGCTTAATGATCTGTTCCAGAATCTTCCCTGGTATTGATGTCAGACTGACTGGGCGGTAATTATTTGGGTCCTCTCTTTTCCCCTTTTTGAAAATAGGGACAACATTTGCCCTCCTCCAGTCTGCCGGGACTTCGCCTGTTCTCCAGGAATTCTCAAAGATGACTGCCAGTGGTTCTGAGATCACATCTGCCAGTTCTTTTAATACTCTTGGATGCAGTTCATCTGGCCCTGGAGACTTGAATACATCTAAACTAGCCAAATATTCTTGTACTATCTCCTTAGTTATTCTGGGCTGTGTTTCCTTTGCTGAATCATTTGCTCCAAATTCTTCAGGTCGGGCATTGTTTTCTTTATCGGAGAAGACTGAGGCAAAGAAGGCATTGAGGAGTTCAGCCCTTTCTGTGTCCCCTGTTTGCATTTCACCATCTTCTCCCCTGAGTGACCCCACTGTTTCTTTGTTCTTCCTTTTGCTACGAACATACCCATAAAAGCCTTTTTTGTTGCTTTTAACCTCTCTAGCAAGCCTGAGTTCATTCTGTGCTTTAGCTTTTCTGACTTTGTGTCTACACGTGCTGGCTATTTGTTTGAATTCCTCTTTGGTGGTTTCCCCCCTTTTCCATTTTTTGTACACATCCTTTTTTAATCTTAATTCAGTTAAAAGTTCTTTAGATAGCCACCCTGGCTTCTTTAGGCACCTTCCACGTTTCCGTCTCATTGGTATTGCCTGTCGTTGTGCTTTTACTATCTCCCTCTTAACAAACTCCCAGCCATCATGAACTCCCTTTCCTTTTAGTATTGCTGTCCATGGGATCTCACCCAGCACTTCCCTAAGTTTTATGAAGTCGGCTTTCTTAAAGTCAAGAAATTGAGTCCTAGTATGCTTGGCTGCTCCTTTCCGCTGTATAGTAAACTTCAGAAGAGCATGATCACTCGCGCCTAATGATCCTTCCACATCTACCCCACTAACCAGGTCATCAACATTGGTTAGGACCAGATCTAAAATGGCTGTTCCTCTTGTTGCTTCTCCCACTTTCTGGACAATGAAGTTGTCTGCAAGGCCAGTGAGGAATCTGTTTGACCTTATGCTCTTGGCTGAGTTTGACGTCCAACAAATATCCGGGTAATTGAAGTCCCCCATTACTACTATCTCCCTTCCTTTTGCATGCTTGGCCATCTGTTCCAGGAAGGCATCATCTATGTCCTCCGTTTGGCTTGGGGATCTATAGTAAACTCCCACAATGAGGTCTCTGTTATTCTTCTCTCCCTTAATTTTGACCCAAATGCTCTCACATTGGCTTTGAGGTTCTAAATCTTGGATCTCTTCACAGGTATACACATCCCTGACATATAACGCCACTCCTCCTCCTTTCTTGTCTGGTCTGTTTCTCTGAAATAGATTGTATCCCCCCATTATTACATTCCAATCGTGGGACTTATCCCACCAGGTTTCAGTGATGCCTATTATGTCATATTTAGTTTGCTGTACCAAGAGCTCAAGCTCATCTTGTTTATTTCCCATGCTTTGCGCATTAGTGTAGAGACATTGAAGTCCATTAATCATTCCCCCGTGTCTCTTATTTAAGGATTTTTTCCTCCCACCACTAGGTCCGCGTGCTGTTTGCTCCATTTGGTCTATGACATTTGGATGATCATCTTCATTAATTGATAGACTCCTACCTTCAGGAGCACTGTCTCCCTCCCCCACATTAGTCAGTTTAAAGCCCTCCTGATGAGGTTTCTGAGATTTTTGGCAAAAACATTTCTCCCAACCGTTGTGAGGTGCAGCCCATCACTTGCCAGAAGTCCATCTTCAAGAAACTGCAGTCCGTGATCTAAGAATCCAAACCGTTCCTGTTTACACCATTTGCGAAGCCAGCTGTTCACTTCCACTATTTTCCCCTCTCTCCCTGGGCCACGTCGTTCAACTGGGAGGACAGACGAGATGACAATTTGTGCATTTAGTTGCTTCAATTTCCTGCCGAGAGCCTCGTAGTCTCTTTTGATCTTCTGGAGGCTATTGCTTGCAGTGTCATTGGTTCCCACATGAACCAAGAGGAAGGGGTATTCGTCAGTGGGTTTTATGATTCCTTGCAGTCGTTCAGTTACATCTTGGATCTTAGCCCCGGGGAGACAGCACACTTCCCGAGACATCTTGTCAGGCCCACAGATCACTGCTTCTGTTCCCCTCAGTAGGGAATCCCCTATCACCACTACACGCCTCCTCTTGGGTTTGGTCGGGGTTCTTCCGTGAGCTGTCCGTTCCAAGGTCACCTGCACATTCCCTGAGGACTGACTTTGCTGCTCGTCTTCATATACCTGATCGACTGTAATGAGGGAGAGATCCTCAAATGGAGTCTGCTCTTCGTCTTCCATGCTAGGGGAGAGGACCTCAAAGCGATTGTGTATTTCTAAACAATCAGAGTGAACCCTGGGCCTCCTACTTCTTTGAGTCACGTTTCTCCATATATCTGGCTCCTGTGTTGGTGAACAAGCCTCCTTCTCAGGGGAGTCCCCTGTCTCCTCCTTGGTGGGGACGGTGTGCTCTGTTGCTTCCAAGAAGAGCTCCAGCTCTCTAATTCTTTGGAGCGTAGCTACACGTTCCTCCAGTTGCTGGACTTTGTCTTTTAAAAGGGCAATCAACATGCAATTGCTGCAGGTAAAGCTGCCTGCAACCTTTGGCAAGATGGCAAACATTGCGCAGGAATCGCAGGCGACTGCAGCTGTTCCCTTCCCTTCCATCATGAGATCGTGTTGTTGGGGGTGGCTACAGAGGTCCTCCATCATAAAAAGCTTGAAGACAGGACAAATAACTTTACACAGGGAAAACAGCTAATCAGCCAGAAAGAAAGATGTTTTGAGACTACAGTTCCTATCATCCCTGACCACTGGTCCGGGGTCATGGGAGTTGTAGGCCAAAAACATGTGGAGGGCCAAGGTTGAGGAAGCCTGTACTATTTCCATAATAAACAAAAAACGAGTCCTGATCAAGTTTCTAAGTGTATTGCATATTCCATAAATGGAGAACAAATAGTGCATCTGGGTAAATGAAGTTCAGATAACCAGGAGCAGGGGGCAGAGACTGCCACATAAATTCATTCTAAACTTTTGAAGTGCAAAGGGAGTTGTAAAGAGTTGGCGCTAAAGGACATACCTTGGAAGGCAGGGTTATGCAAATTGTGATGGACACCTCCCAGACCAAGCCGTGGAAATCCACCACCCCATATGAGGCAAGGTCAGCCATGCAAACTATGGGGTTGCTGTCCCCCCCAACCCATCTCCTCTGATGGGAGGGGCAGGAAGAATGGGAAAGGATAGCAGGAAGAAGCAGTTGCGGATCCTGGGAATCTCTGACACAAGAAATATGCTTGGAAGGCTAAGGTGGCCATATGCAAAAGAGGAAAGGGCTCTGTATAGAAGAGGGAATTTTAGCAGGAGTAGCTTGCATCTGGGTCTCTTAAATGAGAATTTAATAGTGCAATCTTATGCATATTTCCGTAGAAGTGAATCCCAGTGTATCCGATAGGATCCAATAGGATTTACTTCCACATATGTCTGTGTGTAGCAAGGGAAGGGAACTTTAGACCTAGAGGTCGAATGTGGCCCTTCAGGCTTCTCTATCTGGCCCTTGGGACTTTCCACAGGCCACACCCACTTGCAGCCTCTCTGAATGTTTTTGCCTGGCAGGAATGTATCCCCCTGGTTTCATGAACGGAGTAGGTATGTGAGTGCATGTAGGAACTGTGCAAATGTGAAGGTTGTATATTTCTCTGTCCATTTTTTGCTGTGGTCCTGCCCACTGCTGCCATGTGGCCCCCATAAAGTTGTCCAAATGGAAATGCAGCCTTTAGGCTGAAACAGATTCTCCACCTCTGGTGTTTAATATTGAAGACAAAGGCAGGAATTTTGGCCAAATGGCATTTGATAGTTTATATGCTGAAACTGTGGCAGTGGTAGTCGGCGGGATCATTTGACAGAGCCTTTCCCTTACACGGCTTTAAAAGAGGTCTCCGATACCTATGTTAGTTTCCAAATGCCTTGATTGAGTTCTTTTTGTAAACTTGCTTAACGAACTTAAAGGAACAGCTTTAAAACCATTTTCAAAGTGGTCATGGGGCATAGGAAAAGAAAGAACAGTTGCTAACATCTTTGATCTTTCCCAGGAAAAGTGTAACCCAATTTACACTTATTGTCCTCCTGCCAAGCCTCAAATCATAAACATAGTAATGGTTCCATATATGTGACAAATCAAAAGCATGTCTCAAAAATACTTTTATTTTTACCGTGTTCAAAAGCCTTATTTGAAAGAGCCTGATTTGCACTTGTTAATGTAATGGGAGCTTATTTATTAGCAAGCATATCTGAAACTCCTTTGGAAAATATGTATGAGCTTGGGTGAAGAAAACTAAGCTCTGAGCACCTTCCGCATTAGGTGGAAGTAAGTCACACTGCTATCAATGGGGCAATTGCATATAAGGAGCGTTGGATGGGACTGCTAGCACAAACTATTCAAACCGTGTAACGTCTTCTCATACTTGAATTTATTACCAATTTTCACTTAACATTTCTTTATGAATTTCCTTTTCAGAAAAGAGAAGCTTCCATTTCAACAAGGCAGTTCTCTGTGCCCTTTCCTGGGAGCAGGCCGCATTGCACACAGTGGGATCTAGTTCTTCTGAATTAACGTGAATGGGTTTTCATGGCATGCAAATCATACACAAGGCACCATGAACATCCTCCCCTCCCCTTAAAACGTCCCCTTTGCATTCATTTTCCCCCGTTGGGAAGTTAGACAAGAGGCACCCTAATACATATGCAGTGCATCCTGTCTCGGGCCTGTGTCTGGAGAGCCAATCACCTTTGTAAGAGGGGAGTGCCATGGGCAGGTAGTTCCTGGATTAGTGCATGTCCTGGATAGGGTCCCAATACCTCTAAAGAAACATGTGTGCCATTTGAAAGTGCTACTTGATGCATCTCAGTTGCTGCACCTACTGTGTCTGTTCCCTCGACCAGCATAGCCTGGCCACTGAGACTCACACATTGTTTAACCTCTAAATTGGATTACTGCAATGCACTCTATTTGGGCTTCCCTGGAGGTTGGTTTGGAAGTTGCAGCTGGTGCAGAATGCTGCAGCAAGGTTACTAGGTCAAGTGTCCTGTCATTAGATAGCTCCTAAAGGAGCTTTATAGGCTCACAATAAACTACTGGGCCAGCTTCAAGGTGCTGGTTTTAATCTATTAAAGCCTGAGCAACTTAGGAGCAGGATACCTGCAAGAGTGCCTCTTTCCCTACCAGCATGCCTGAGCATCATGTTCAGCTTATGAGGACCATCTGGTTGTGCCACAATCTTGGTTGGTGGCAACCAGAAGGAGGACCTTCTCTGTGGTGGCCTCCTTCCTATGGCATCACCACTCCTCAGAGGTCTGACAAGCACCAACACTGTGATGATATTCTGACAGAACATTCTTATGTTTAATGTAAGGAATTCATTAAAGGTGCCTTTTCATTTTATTTTCTAGTATTGTGGTTTTATTGTAGCTTTGTTTCATTTTGTTTTTAACTTCTACTCTGCCTTTAGACAGATTGTAACAGGCAGTATACTTTTATAAAATAAAAGATAAAAACATGTCTCATATGCGCTCCTCATCCCAGGCCATTTTCACATGACAATTTTATCACTTTAGGAAACATACTTTTGTGTCTCTTTTCAGTGTCTCTTCTGTTTGCACTAAGGACTGGTTTGCACAATAAACACTAGCAGTTCCCATTTTCTCTTGGTACATGCTTGAATGCACAAATATAATGTATGGATTGATGGATCTTGGAAAAAATTGTAGAGGTTCTCATTATCACAGCTGAGCTTCTCCAGCCGCCACAATCATGACAACTGATGCTGACCATACCTGGAAACCACCAGTGGTTCCCACATAATCATTCTCCCCATGAATGACCCACAAGACTTGAAAACAGCATTGTACCAATTAGTCCTGAAATGTTGAGGAAGAAAAAAAGGGTGTGGACAAAGAAGTAACCATTACAGGAATAGGGCCTATTCTCACCCTGTCTAGAAAGTACAGCTGCTTACAGTATAGGTGAGGAGTTGCCAACCTGTTAGGGTCAACAGTTACAAAATGGCTGCCATGATGGCTACAGTATTAAAAAGAACAACAACAAAAAGATAGAGCCACAATGTTCCTGCTCACAGAGATGTCTTTGTATCTCTCTTATGTTCAAAACAGAGTGACAGGCGAGTGTCCATTCCTGGCCTCCAGTGAAATGTGGGCATGTTTACGGGGGCATGTTCAATGTAGGAGAGCCTGAGACAGTGTAAACAGGAATTGAGCAGAAGAGGATTTTTGAGGGTATATGTAGGGAGGCCATTTGCTGATGCCATAGCAAATACCGGTAGGCACAGTGGCAACTGGGAACACTTGGTGTTGGCAACCTGTGGTGTAGGCAGTGTAACGCAGAAGAATTCTGGGATATTTCCACAAGACCTCATTGACCATGACATCCCCCCCAACGGGGAAAACACCATTATGTATTCTTGTCCTTTCAGCATGTATACATCTGCACAGAAATAGCGCATACGTTCATGAACCTGTTGTACATAAACAAGTACTATATTTTTCGCTCTATAGGACACACTTTTTCCCCTCCAAAAATTAAGGGGAAATGTGTGTGTGTCCTATGGAGCGAATGCAGGCTCCTTGGCTTCAGCGATAGCAACGCGAAGCCTCCGAAGCCTGCTTTATTCCTTTAAAGGAATTCCCCCACCTCGTAGAAAAGCCCGCAGGAGCCGCGCACCCTTTAAAGAGCGCACCGCTCTTGGGGGCTTTTCCCCGAGGAAGGACAAGGGACTGACTGGCCGCGTCAGTCCCTTCTCCCTCCTGGTCCCCCACCTTCCATAATAGCAGGGAGAAGGTCTGGGAGAAGCTAATCCGCTGCTCCCAGGGCTGGGGGGGGGGTCATATTTTTTTCCTTGATTTCCCCCTCTGAAAACTAGGTGCGCCCTATGGTCAGGTGCACCCTATGGTCAGGTGCGCCCTATAGTGCAAAAAATACGGTACCTAAATATGTTTCCTGGTTTCCTTTAACTTACTGATCTCGGAAACTGTGTCTAGCAGGAGTTTCTTTGTACACCTGAGTGGGTTTGAGATCAAAATCCAATTTCCACTTCCGTCAGCCAATTCTGCATCTCTGCAGGGGAAATGATAAAATTTCAGGTGGAAGTGAATCTGAGAACTTGCATCTGGTAAGGTATGTACAGTGTGATTCATAATGAAGTATACAGTTTCCATTATGAATCAACCTGTATATATGAAACAACCTTATAGTGCTATTGTGCCTTTCAACAGCAGTTTGCTTAGCGGAAATCACCAGGGGACACTTTTGATGGCATTGTGATAAACACGATTACATGCTTATTTCTCTATGTGGCAAGGGGTTGTTAAAGACCTAGCTACATGGGTTGGTTGAAAAGCTGGCAAGCCCTATGGTGTTAAGGGAAATAGCTGACTATTTGCAGCCTGGTACAACTTTAAAGAGAAACCAAATTTATGCTCATGAGAGGACTGATTCCTGCAATCTGCTCGGCAAGCAAAGACTCCCCCCCCCACACACATTAATGTCAATACTGGGGAAGATTCCACCAATGCATTCTGTTCACAAGAGTTTTTGATCGGGCCCATTGAGAGGATTATTTAAGAGACAATGGAAATGCCACTCCCTCAAAACAAACAAAGAAACCTCCCTGAACCACAGCTAACAAAGTGATTCGTGGAAGATTTAAATATTAGCAATATGTACAACTTGACTTGTCTTTATGTGAAGAGGAAAATAACTTGTGTGTGTTTTGTTCTAGCTATTATTCCTCCTCAGTGTTATATTTCCTCCTCAGTAATTCCAGTGTCAATTTGTATTCCATCATTTTACTTAGAACATTCCACCCACTCTTTCTACGTTTTGGCTATGTCTAGACAAATGTTAGCCTTAGCGAGTGACGTACTTGTTCCAGATAAATATTAGCTGTGGCAAATGATGCTCCATCCTTCTACAGTGATCCCTAAATACAGGGTTGCCAACAGGATTTCCAGGGCCCTGTACACTGTATGCCAGTTGGGGAGCCTGCCAACCTTATAAGCCAGAGTACACCACTCCCTTCTTTGCTGCTCCCACCCCCTTTTTGGGGGGAGGAAATAGTCTTTTTCATTTGTACCATGACAGACAATGACAACCTCCATTTTAAAGAGAAGGAGAATCCCAAAGAAGCCTATGGGCCATGTTAGTGATGTTTCTGACAACAAGAACAAGAACAACAACAACAGCAACTTATTATTTCTACCCCGCCCACCTGACCATAGCTGTTAATGTTTCCCTTTTTTAAAGGGAAATTCCCTTATTCCGAATAGGATTTCTCGCAAGAAAAGAGAAAGGTTGACAGCTATGCATCTGACAAGTGTCCCAACAAATGCTATCCTTGGTTTCTTCCTTCCCCTTTCTCCTGTTGGAAATGAAATCTAAAACTGACGCATCACTATGAACCTTTAAAATTAACTACCCTGTCTACTTTCCTATTCCTACACTGAACTATTAATATAAATGCATTCCGGGGTGGGGGTGGGGGTGGGGGTGGTTTGTCTTAAAACATAGGTGGCCAATCCATAGCACATGCCCCAGAAAAACACACACAACAGAATTCGTGACAGGAAAAAGTGGTCCAATGCATCTGGAATAAGCATGAAGGAAGAGTCCATTTTGAACTGATTTATACATGAGATTGGGTGGTTTTGATTTGATTGAGTTTTGCTAGCATCCAACTACCTCTGGTGCTGAGCAGGTTTCTTTCTGCTCTACTGCAAATTCACAGTTCCTTTTTACATCACAGAACCTGGGCCACAAAGGGCTTAGTTCCCTGATTAAGTAAATATTCTGGGCCATCACACTAGTTAAGGCAATCCATGTCAGCAGTTTGAGTGCCACACATGGAGTACAATGAGCCATTAATATAACATGTAAAGTACAATCATAACAGTAAATTTAAACCTCTAGAAAGGCATCTTGTCCCAGATATAATAATAGGGCTTTAAGTTTTCTTTCAGGGTTTTTTTTTTTACCCCAGGACTTTTTAGCAGGACTTTTATATTTTTATTTTGTTCTGTGAACCGCCCTGAGACCTCCTTGTATAGGGCGGTATATAAATAATAACTGCTGCTGCTACTAGTAGTAGTACATTCTGATATGCATCAGACTCATGGATTTTCATCAGTGTAGGCACAGCATGGGGAGAAATTCCCCATGAATGGCCAGCGAATATGGCAGCCTTCGTATCTTCACAACACCACAGTTAACTCATAATTTCCATTCACTGAGCTTTGACAATATATTAGATATCAAATGACATAGTGTTTCCTATACACACAGTGTTCCATAGTGACATTTTAGGGGGGGAGGGAAAATCCCATTTTTATAGAACTTTTCATTGCTCTGCAATGTGGTTAGCATTAATTTTTGAAATATTAAAGATAAACACTGCAAACTTCAGGCTAGGCCTTTGCTGGATGTGCCAAGTATACAGCTGTAACCATGGAGTGAACAGATGGCTACAGGCAAAATCACACAGGTGCACACACAATTCTTGCTTAGTGGGATTCTAGGACCAAAACTATACAGATATATAAACAAAGCCAAGTAATATAGCATGGATAAAAGCATTTGTTGTAATAGTTACTTCGCTGGTTATCTGTTCGGGTTAATAATTAGCTGGGAGTTACTAGATATGGCTGAACCTACAGTGCAGATCAGGGGTGGGGATCCTGTGACTCTCCTAAAGTCACTGAGCTACAGCTCCCATCAGCCCCAGTCTGCATGGCCAATGGTCAGGGATGATGGAAACTGGAGTTCAATATCATCTGGCTGGGCACAGGTTCTCCACCCCAGTGTGTACATGATCACAGTGGCAGATTTCCATTAACTTTGATGAAGTTCTCTAGATGGTAAGTGGCTCAAGTCACATTCCCAGTCTCAAAATTATCAGGAATATAACACTGGACCTCCCTAGCATGAGTCCCATCTTATCTCCCATAGGTCCACATTACATTGGCATTTGGCAATTACTATAGTGAGACCTAGCAAGGATAGCCTCAAAACCATGATTCAAAACTGTGGTTTGAAAAGGGTTTACAAACCATTCTCTTATGCCATTGAAATTACCTTTCGCAGTAGTTAGCCCTGATGCAAGTATAGTGCTAAACTATCAGAGATGTACCTAGGGGTTGGTGAAACCAGTCCCCACCAGGGGTGTAGGGCCCAGGAGAAACACCTGAAATCTCTCTCCAGTTAATTGTGTGAGGTTGTGAGTTTAGACAAGAGTTGGGAGCTAAGCAGTAGGATAAATGGCAAGGTGGTATCATGTATATGTATGTGGCGACACGCTGAGAAGCAGTAACTGGCCCAAAGTCTCCCAGTGAGCTTCATGACCAGGTGGGGATTTGAACCCTGAACTCCCAGGTCCTAGTCAGGCACTCTAACCACTATATGGCACTGGCTCTTACCATACAGTGAACACACCATACAGTGGTACCTTGGTTGTCAAACTTAATCCATTCCTGGAGTCCGTTTGACTCCCGGAAACATTCAAAAACCAAGGCGCGGCTTCCAATTGGCTGCAGGAACCTGTTGAAGCCACGTCAGACATTCAGCTTCCAAAAAAACATTTGCAAACTGCAACACTCACTTCCGGATTTGTGTCATTCAGGAGCCGATTTGTTCAGCAGCCAAGCTGTTCAACAACCAAGGTACCACTGTACATTTAAAGAACACCCCCCCTCAAAGAGTCATGGTAACTATAGTTTATCCTCACACAGAGCTACAATCCCCAGCACCGTAATAAACTATAGTTCCCACTATGCTTTGGTGTGTATGTGTTTTAAATGTATGGTGCGCACCCAGGCATGGATAAAAACCCTAACATGTCTTAGATCTTCTAACAAAATGTGCCCCACCATGTTGTATTGCCCCATGATATGTGTTTTTTGTGTCATCTTGTATTTATACTCTTTTTTTAATAGATGCAGGTTCAGATTCAGAAGGTTCAGATTCAGAAGCCAGCTGGGTGGAGAACACATCCATGATTCAGACTGTGCGAATACATCTTTTTATTTTTATTTTTAAAAAATCATAAAATAGCTGGTTCACAAATATTGAATCATGTTATGAATAATATTTAATTCCTTGTGAACAAACTGCATAAACAGGGTTCGTTTAGCCTGACTGGATTCTTTTATACGAGGTTTGTGGGAGAAATGTAATTTTGTCGCTTTGAAAATCCCCACCCCCTTTGTCGGTCAAAGGAGTCGGACATTATCAAAGGGTCAGGTAGCACAGCGGGTTGTTGTTTTACAAAAAGACATCCATTATGGGGATAATAACAACATTAAATGAAGTTGGACCTGCACTTCTGACCCAAAATGTTTTGAGCAATTGCTGCCTCTGATTCACTTCAAATATATAGCACACACCAGGGTTTCCTGTTGAAAGAGGATGACAGAAAATCTGCCCAGCAAGGGCTTAATTGGTTCAGGCATAACCAAAAAAACCCCTAAAAATGCACAAATGCTTGCCAATGAAAAATATAGAGAAATTTCTGCTTAGCAATCCCTTGTGATTGGTTGTGTGGGTGGGTGCAGGAAACCATCTTGGATCCTATGATTGACGGGTGAGGCCTTGCTGGTGGCACTGCAACTGGGTGCTGCCTGGTTGGCAATGACCCCCCCAACATGGCCTTTTCGGTGGTGGTTCGCCTTTCATGGAATGCCCTCCCTAGTGAGATGTGTCTGTCTCACTTGTTGACTTTTAGGAAAAAATTAAAAACATTCCTGTTTGCCCAGACATTTCCTTAAACTATTTCTTTTAAAAGAATGTTTTAAATTATTTAGTTACTATATTTTTCATGTATTATCAGTGCTGTGTCTGCCATGCTGGGATCCTTTGGAAGGAAGGGTGCATACCCTCCAACATTTCTCCCCAGAAAATAGGGGTGTCCTAGTCCTATTATTATTATTATTATTATTATTATTATTATTATTATTCCTCCCCACTCTTCTGACTGGGTTACCCCAGCCACTCTAGGAGGCTTCCAACATAGATAAAAACATAATAAAACATTAAACATTAAAAAGCTTCCCTATACTGCCTTGAGATGTCTTCTAAAGGTTGTATAGTTACTTATTTCCATGGCTCGCGGATCACATAACTCCATACCATCTGATGAAAATAGGGACATCCTACCATACCTTCCAACATTTCCCTGATGAAAACAGGAAAGACTTAAGGAAAAGCTGGACATTCTGGAATCGGATCAGAAACCAGGACAGCTTCTGTAAATCCAGGACTGTCCCTGGAAAATAGGGATACTTGGAGGATGTGAGGGTGGAATATAAATCAAATTAATGAGACTTTCACAGAACTCTCCCACTCCTACAGGCTTCCCCATTCAGTTCAATGGGGTGACTGTGCCATTCAAATACCCCTTTGTAAGGGCTTGTCCATCTTAGAAAAGAGCAGCATTCTTGCCCACATCCAGATCTCCTCAGAGAGAAAGGCTACCCTTCTCCTTTCATACATTTGTTTGTTTTCTAAAGTCGCTACCCTGCACCTTCAATGTGAATCGGCATTCACACAGTGGCTTTCAAACAAAATGAAAGTACAATGTCACAAAAAGCCACATCTGAAACAATAACAGGAATTAATCCTCCTGCAGCTCGGAGCAAAATAAACAAAAGACAAAAACAAAACAAAATTCCAGAAGCTAAGAAGATTTTAAAAGCTTCTCATTGAAATGAAGCGAACGAGCCTTTGTGCACAGGGAGATACAGTTCTGAAAGAGAGTGGTTTTTCTAAAACGCACAAGGTTGTAATCCCCAAAGGATTAGCCTTGGATGGGATGATTTTAAAGCATCAGAAACTCCCAAACATATTCTAGGTTGATTCAGTGGCCTCAGCTGGACCCAAAGAAATCTGAGCAGGTTAATCAAACTTCTGTGTTTGGGAAGTAGTTTAATTCCTAGTGCATTCAAAGGGAAGTAACCCTTTCCTCTCTTGCATTGCTGTAACGCCATGGCTATAGGGGGCTGACAACACACTCCACAGGAGCAAATTGTGCTAAGGACCTCAAGTTAGTGGCTGGATATTTACGGGGAGATGGAAATGTGGTCTGATTAAAAATGAGTGTTCTCGTTCTATGAACATGGAATGTTCTAGTTCAGCCAAAAAGAAAACAGGAGTTTCTTGGGGGTTCCAATGAAGGAGGATAGGACTCCCAAGGGGCTTTGCATTTCAAGTCATTGCAGACACGTCCTTAAACTTTCCCCACACACCCTAATATTTCTCTCTAAATAAACATTTTGACAGCATGACATCTTTGGACTGCTTCCTCTTTTGCATGGAACCACATGCAGCCCTTCTGTTTGTTTGTTTGTTTGTTGTTCCCTATTGAGTTGCCAACATTGAAAATGAAAGCCACAGAAAACAAACACTGCTCATCTGTGGTATACAGCTATTGCATGTGCATAACATGTCCCCCCACTCGCTCGCCTGCTCACGTCTTTGTCACAAGACAATACCATCCATAACATCTCAGGCTACCAGGGATCAATCTAACAGAATTTGGGCTGCAAAGGAAGAGACGAACATATATACAGAGGAGGTAATTCAAGCTGGTAATCACAGGCACAGATTGCATGAAAGGGCAGCATATTATGGAGGAATTAAACATCTAGAAGAGATATGAGGGTGCGTCCATTTTACAGCTCACATCCAGATGGTCTGCTTATTGCGCATTCTTCCTGATTTTTTTGCATGGGGTTTGTGGGTAGGTTAGACAATTTTGTTTGTTGATTGAGCATTCATTGTGATTTCTTTGTGGGGAGGTTGTACAATATTGTGCAAAGCAATTGTTATCTCACACTTTCCACTACATTTGCCTTCACTCATTTATTGCAGAAAGTCTGAATGGGGTTGCTGTTGTTGTTTGAGAGGGAGGAACTTAAGATCAAAAGGAGAGCCAGCTGGATCAGGCCAACAACCCATTTAGTCCAGCATCTGGTTCTTCCAGGAGCCAAACTCAAGAGCACTCACCCCTGCTGCCGTTTCCAGCAACTGGTATTCAGAAGCATAGAGGCAGAGCACAGCCACCATGACTAGTAGCCATTGAGAACTTTGTCCTCCTTCAATTTGTCCAATCCTCATTTTTAAAGGCATCCAAGTTGGTGGCCACTACTGCCTCCCATGGGAGCAAGTTCAACGCTGTGTGTTGCCCAAGAGCATCCATTCAACGTTAATTCTGCAACCTGATTTTGCCAGTGCTGCCCGGGACTGATGGGAGTTGCCATCCAAAACATCGGGAGGGCACTAGGTTGATGAAAATTTTAGTACAGGAACTCACACTCCAAGGTGTGGAGCCAAGATTATTCATATAGCATTTCCTTGCACTGCCTCAGGTCTTTCTGAGACAAGGGAGCAAACAGCCGGACCTTGCTCAGCTCCCAATGGATGCAGTGCTCCCTCGCTGGCCCCTGGAAGTTGCCAGGTAAGAATTCCTGCCAACGTCTTCTGAGGCAAGTGAGTGGGGCTGAGCAATGGCTCCCAGATTTCTAATCTCAGAAGAGCAATTTCATTCTCCCCACCTTACCCACCATCAATAAACAACAGGGCTGGCACCGTTAGCTACAAACAATAGCACAATGTGTATAGATGCTAAGGGCCATCCTGCAATACAGGATGTCCCTGTGGCCGTTGGCAGACCAAACTGAAGTGTCAAGTGTGTGGTAGAGAACAGAAAGGAAGAAATACATGGCTGTTACCCTAAACCACGCTGCTGCCTAGTCTCAAGTGCATTTCCAGAGAAAGCCCAGAAAGTTCTCAAGGCTGAAAGTGAAGAACGAATGCCCCTGGTTTCTGCTCTGGGCCTAGAATAGTTTTGTTGAGTTTCGGTTTTCACTTCCCAGCTTTCTTGGGTGACAGCCAAAACAATCAACTGTCCTCTAGTTTATGAGTATTGATGAAGTCCTCATTCCATGTGCTTCTAAAGAAAGAATATGAAGTTGTCTTTAGTTCTGTCGCAGAACCTTAAGCTGCATGTTCACTTAATGGCTTCCTTTCAGTTTGAAATGTGTTCACCTGAGAATGTGCCCAAAGTGGGAAAGCTTATGCCTTCCAATTGGAGTTTTTTGTGCCCAGTTTAGACTTTTATCTCTATTTTAATTACAGAAAATTTGTTGCTGGCAATGCATCAAAAAGCAATCTGTTATCACTACGAACAGGCAAACATGCTCTGTTAGCATGGGTATCAATAGTCTCATTATTTACCATGGTATAAACTCAGCTAAACATTTGTTATTTTTCTAAGATCTCACAACTAGAGTGCAATTTGTAAATGTGCACAGCAAAAAGTACAAATTTTGATTGTGTTATTTGCATTCTGCAATCATGATGTTTGTCTTATGTGAACCTATGCTCCCTTCCCTGATTAATAGTTTCATGGATGTTGTTGTTGTTGTTTAGTCATTTAGTCATGTCCGACTCTTCGTGACCCCATGGACCAGAGCACGCCAGGCACTTCTGTCTTCCACTGCCTCCCGCAGCTTGGTCAAATTCATGCTGGTAGCTTCGCGAACACTGTCCAACCATCTCGTCCTCTGTCGTCCCCTTCTCCTTGTGCCCTCCATCTTTCCCAACATCAGGGTCTTTTCCAGGGAGTCTTCTCTTCTCATGAGGTGGCCAAAGTATTGGAGCCTCAGCTTCACGATCTGTCCTTCCAGTGAGCACTCAGGGCTGATTTCCTTAAGAATGGATAGGTTTGATCTTCTTGCAGTCCATGGGACTCTCAAGATACCTGTGTTTAAACCTGTGCATTAAAATATATATCTGTGATGAAATGGAATTTAAGGAAGCAGCTGTGCTGTTGGGAGAAGGCTGCATAAGTGGCTGTGCAATGACAGTTGTGGTACAACAATTCTTTCTCCACACTTCCCTAAGAATAAGTCCTGCTGACCACAATGAAATTTACTTCTGAATTGGAATGTATAGGATTACGCTAAGTCATGCTGAACATGCATGCCCCCAAAGAAGAAGAAAATAACTCTGAAGCAATTTTGCTTTGAATTCCGAGAATTGTAGAGGCAGCTAGAGAGAGACCCAATCAGTACACACCAGGCCATATTTTGGCCCACCGGATTCACAGCACAGTCAAAACCTCTCACGCACCATGTTGGAAGGGTTCTGGGTGAGTTGGATGTGTTGCTCTGCCCAGATCATCTGGTGTCTGCCAACAGGGGAGCTCCACAAACAGGAAGAAAGAACCCCCCAGTAAAGAGCACCCCAGTGCACTCACCCTCATGGTGGGTGCAACCTACTGCTAGCAGTATCCTTCAAAGTGGGGTGGAACAGAATACACTAGATCCTGAGCGAACCATGCTGTTGCTACATAAGGCCAAGGGGCCCAGTCCAGGCCTCTTTACAGCATCAGCCTGGGAGACGACAGAGGGAACATTTCTCCCTGCCAGTTCTATTAAAGGTAAAGGTAAAGGTACCCCTGCCCGAACGGGCCAGTCTTGACAGACTGTGGGGTTTGTGCGCCCATCTCACATTTATTGGCCGGGGGCCAGCGCTGTCCGGGGACACTTCCGGGTCACGTGGCCAGCGTGACATCGCTGCTCTGGCGAGCCAGAGCCGCACACGGAACGCCGTTTACCTTCCCGCTGGTAAGCGGTACCTATTTATCTACTTGCCCCCCGGGGGTGCTTTCGAACTGCTAGGTGGGCAGGCGCTGGGACCGAACAGCGGGAGCGCACCCCGCCGCGGGGATTCGAACCGCCGACCTTTCGATCGGCAAGCCCTAGGCGTTGAGGCTTTAGCCCACAGCGCCACCCGCGTCCCCGCCAGTTCTATTATGGCTGCCTAATTCATGGTTGCAGTGGTGGCTACCAGGGCTGACCAAGGGTTTAAATTTAAACCAATTTTGAGTTTTGGTGGCATCACTAATCACCATGAACAAAAAAGCATGTATGAATCCAATATACAGTGATACCTCAGGTTACAGATGCTTCAGGTTACAGACGCTTCAGGTTACAGACTCCGCTAACCGAGAAATAATACCTTGGGTTAAGAACTTTGCTTCAGGATGAGAACAGAAATTGTGCGGCGGCTGCATGGCGGCAGCAGGAGGCCCCATTAGCTAAAGTGGTGCCTCAGGTTAAGAACAGTTTCAGGTTAAGAACGGACCTCCAGAACGAATTAAGTTCTTAACCTGAGGTACCACTGTATTTCCTTTTCTACCAAAGGGGGGGGGACGTGTGTGTGTGTGTGTGTGTGTGTGTGTGTGTGTTTGTATGTGTGTTCACATATATATGTGTATGTGAGAAATCTGTGAAAGCTTTTAGAGGACTTCAGGCATTTAGAACAATTTCCTAGAGTTGCCAAACTGTTATAGGCAATGTTTATGTATATGAAAACTTATTTATCTCAGTTATGGCTGTCCAGTGCCCACTGAGATATATTTGGCAGTTATAGATGGCCTGATGGAGAAATGCAAAACCCAGAAATTGCCAAGAGAAGCCATCTTCTGTCAATATGTTATCAACATCTGAACGAAAGGCATAGCTCTGGGGGCCGGCCAAGCAATGTTCAGCCACATGACTACATCTCCTATTAGAATAAGAGAAAGTTCAGCAATAAAAAACAGAAGTGCAAAAATTGGCCTGCTGATTTCAATTTGAAACTCCGTATAAATATAAACTTTGCAGTCCTCATGAGTCCCGCAAGTAGCTACTACATTCAGCTGATGGTAAGAAGGTCCAGGAAAAGTCTTGTTTGTACTATGCAGTGGAAAACATAATTTTTAAAATCTAATTTTAGGCAGGGAGAGGGCTTTGAATCGAACTTCAATCTCTACCTAAGCAAACCCTCTCCTGGCTTGAAAGTGCTGGAAAAATAGGGTGATATATTCACAATGTATATATACTTACTTTTGGTCAAATATAGTTAAGTATCATTTCCATATGGCATCGCTGGAAACTGTGATGCTGTAATACAGTTTAAGTGCCTTTGGATACAGTTTGGATACAGTTCTGACTAGATTGCAAATTTGTTCTTCATTGGAAGCAACTGCTGAAATGAGCCCCGGGCTTCACTGATGTGTCCACCTTATTAATTTGTTATTTATTTACTTGTTTGCTTTGCATTGGAAGCAATCCCTGAAATGAACACTAGGATTCAGGCTGCATATGTGTAATACATTTAAAGCAAAAAACAATGGGCACAACCCCCTGACCCATCTGGTGGGATTTTATCTCACAGGCAATATATGTATATGATGCTTTTGATAAGTTAAATAGTGTTAAATGTAGTTTTATTATTATTATTATTTAAAAATAGTTTCAGCTCTGTTCACATTTAAAAGTAAGCCTATCTAATTCAAACTTTCTGAAGCAAAACATGAACCGAAGGACAGCCACCCTTCAAAATTCACCCTCCTCTGAATTTAGCAATGTCATTCTCCAGCCAAGCAATGTATACAAAAATGCATATACTGAGGTAAAGTGTGCATATATTTGCAAAAATAATTTACAAAAACGCATCATATCAGGGAAAATCATTTTTTGGGGGGGAGGGAATGTGGTTTTCTAAGGCAAAACTGTGTGCAAAACTATGTATGTTAAGAGAAATTTGCACTGAAATGCTGGTGAATTTTCATGAGGAAATATGTAAGGGTGGGGAGAGATAACTGAACTTAAGGCTGCAAAAATCCAAGGCTGGGAGAAACTGAAAGTATCAGATTTGGCCTAGCCTATCTGGCAATGGCGCTGGATCAAAAGGGAGCACTGGCTGCCATGTTAGAGACATCCGTGACAAGGAATGAAATGTCAAATGTGGTTGCATGAGAGGGCAGCACTCTGGACATTGCCTGTGATAGTAGTGGGATGAGCGAGTGTCTCTCTGCCCTTCCCCCATCTGCGCCTTGGGCGGGGGGGGGGAGTTATATTTAGAAGCCACTCTGCCTGAGCACAAAGCCCCTATTCAGAACTTGAAAACAAACTCTTAGAAACACACTGTAAAGATTACTGCTCTTCCCCAGCAGTGGTGCCACACCATTTCATAAGCATTTTCTTTCCGTTTAAAAGCTCTTTGGAGGCCTAGGGTCTTCCCTCCCCATCGTTGTATGGGAAGGTGCTTGCAACAGTCTGGGAGAGCGAAGAATTAATCATTCTAGGTGGTGGGAAGGAGGGATCTGACTTCTAGAGGTACTATGGGAAAAAGTACTCCCAGTTGTTCGTTGTACAGTGGTACCTCGGTTTAAGAACGATTTGGTTTACAAACTCTGCAAAACCGGAAATAGTGTCTTGGTTTAAGAACTTTACCTCAGTCTAAGAATGGAATCCAAATGGTGGAAGGGCACCAGCAGTGGGAGGCCTCATTTGGGAAAGTGCGCCTCAGTTTAAGAACGGTATCGGTTTAAGAACTGGCTTCCAGAACGGATTAAGTTCATAAACCGAGGTATATTACATATTAAAATAAACAGTTAAAAGTTTCGTCATTAAGTGTCTGTTATTAATGGAAGCCTGAGGGCTACATACATAGCTCAGTTGGTTGAGCATGAGGCAGTCTCAGGTTCTTAGGTTCAAGCCCCACATTGGGCAAAAGATTCCTGTATTGCAGGGGGTTGGACAAGATGGCCCTTGTGGTCACTTCCAACTATAGTTCTGTGATTCTAGGACACTCCTGATTCTCTACTACAGCACATTGGAGCAGATGTCTCTGCTTTCTTTAAAAAAATAAATTAAAGCAGTAAACAGGATAGCCCATAACATGGTTATCCCCTGCACATTACAAGGCAATAAGATATAGCATGACTGGCTGTGGTTCTATTTGAGCGCCAGCACAGACCTGAGACTACAAGCTATCCTTTCTTCCTCATCAACCCTTAGGCACTACTGACATTCCAGCAGGAAGATCCCGGTGTCCTATTGATTATGCTTTGTGAATTGTGCTTTCTATGCTCTACCTACGGTTCAGGTAAGCGTTAATTAATGTCTTCGTAGTTGACAGGCAGAGTAGGGTTTGCCTTGTAGATAAGGAAGCAGGCATTTATTGCTAAAGGTCAGTTTTTTGGAGATCATGGTAGCTTCCCACCAGGAATGAGGAGAAATTTGTCACACTTGCTCATGTGAGCCTAACTCAGTTGCACTTATTGAAACAATGGGTGACCAGAAACACAGTTATCCTTCAAAGTCCACGCTTCTCCTAATTTCGCAGCACTGTTTTCCAACCAGAAAATAGGCATAAAATTGTTTACATTAGGGGAAGCAAAACAAAAAACATGCAAAAGCGTATTAGGGAGCATTACTTGCAAAAATGTGTTTATTAGGCAAAATTGCAAACAAAATATATCAGGAGGAATGTGCACTAAAATGCTGAAGAATGTTCACAAGGGCTTGTTTTTGTTTTCAAAAAACAAACAAATAAACCACACTGGTGCTGAAATGTGGTTAACAGACAACTGGAAAAAAATCAGGAAGTTAGACAAACCAAAATTGACAAATTTGTCCATTTCTGTCACCATTAATTTCCTCCAACTATCTCCACATTCAAAAAACTTTTTCACAGAGATTCAAAACAAGTTGTCATAAACAGCACAACTGTCAGAAAATATAAATATGTTTGACGTGAATTCTATTTAAAACTCCTAATAGACTTCCAGAATGGAAAGGTGAAAAGAAAGTGTCATTCTGGAAAAAGGAAGAAAAGGGCTGATTTATATAAGCCATGCTAATAAATATTCTCGGGATAGCCTGGATGAGATCCAGCTTGAAGTAAGATGTTTCTATTTGGTTTTGGTTCAGGCCAGTAAATGTTTAGACATCAATTTGGCTCACCTGAACCAGTTTTATTCCAGCTCACATGGGCAAAATAAAATATCTTTTTACATTTTGGGTTGCCAACCAAGTAATCTCATTCCACCCAGTTGCCAGATGTGCATGCACGTGCGTGTGTAAAAAGGCCAGAATTTGGTTGCCAGATTTTTCTTTGAGAAATGCTGGAATGTTTTGGGTAAAAGTCAGCATCAGCATTTTCCCAGTACACATGCTTGTACTTTGTGACCTCCACAGGCAGACTTGAGAAGTTAGGTTGTTGAAACAGCGAAAGTTCACTTGCGCCATTTTGTAGCCTGCTATATGAGAGACTTCCTGCCAACCTAGCAGTTCGAAAGCACATTAAAGTGCAAGTAGATGAATAGGTACCACTCCAGTGGGAAGGTAAACGGCGTTTCCGTGTGCTGCTCTGGTTCGCCAGAAGCGGCTTAGTCATGCTGGCCACATGACCCGGAAGCTGTACGCCGGCTCCCTCGGCCAATAAAGCGAGATGAGCACCATAACCCCAGAGTCAGCCATGACTAGACCTAATGGTCAGGGGTCCCTTTACCTTTACCTTTACCTTTACCTTATATGAGAGACTGGCTAAATAAATGTGTCAGTTGCATTCCTCCGCAGAGCACCTTCTGCTATAGCAGAGAGAAGGAACCTTACAACTGCAACTGTTAGACTGCAGCTCCCCTTATCCCTGACTATTGACCATATCGGCTGGGACGGATAGTAAATGGATGTCAATAACATCTGGAAGATCACAGGTTGCCCATCGCTGATCTACAGCTAACCACCATTCACAGTGTGACAATTAGACAGCAGCAGCTGTGGAGTCTTCCTTTCTAGCTACTTCACCCTCACACTAGGACCACAACTCACTATACCTACCAGAGCCGCCCACATGCACAAGCAGAAAGCTTTTGTTGTTGGTGCTGCTGGACTCCATCTCTCTCCACAAAGGCAAAAGCTATAGAAGCTACTGGTTTCATCTCCTTCAGATTCATTCTGTTTGTGGTAGGTGAGTGTTGCTGCAGGCTTGCTTTCAGTCCCAGACTGGAATGCTAATGTGTGTGTGTGTGTGTGTGTGTGTGTGTGTATTCATGCAAGTATTTCATAAATTATCACAAAATAACCCAAAATATGTATTCAACAGAACATAGAATGCCATTTAAAAGCAAGACAAAATAATTATTAAAATGACTAAGCAAGGACATGCTAAAACACCACGTAGGCCTGTCATGACGTTCTTTGAAATTCTGCATGTGGGTTTTCGGTAGGGGTCTGGACAGCTTGTAGCTGACACCAGTTCTTTGTGCAAGAACCTCAGCTCATTCACTTTGGTTTTTATCCTATTTGGAGAACGTTGCTAAAGCTGCAACATGACAGGCACCACCACCCTGCCAAGGAACCTGAAGCTTTAGCCGACTCAGAATTACTGGAAATGCTCTGCCTATATACCATAATAAGAGGGTATATAGGCAGTGCACGGTTCTGCAATTACAAACTGTAGCAATTACTGCAAATGCAGCTAAACCAGGCAACCAGTTTAGATGGACAGAATACAAAGCCAAAGTGTCTCAAGGGACTCTGAGCTGCCTTTCTTTTAGAGCTCGCTTCCCCAGACACTAACATGCTTCTCTCCTTCTACTTACTCTTTAAAAAAGCCCCCCCAAACCAAAACCCCTTAACAAGCACACATTTCTGGGTTTTCTCTTTTTTCGGGTGTCTTTCTTTTGGGGGTGGGGGTGGGAGTAACTTTTTTCATTTTATTTCATTTAAGAAATCTATTAGAAATAAGATAATTTATTAAATAGTAAATAAAAATAAACACAGTCTTCCCATGGTGGCTTTTAGCATTTAAAACAATATGGAAGCCAATGCCCAAAAAAATGTTTTCATGAAAATTCATCCACATTTTAACATGCATTACTCTTAACATACAATTTTGCCAAATAAACACATCAGGTGGAAAAACAAAAGCATTACAAATTATTGCATATCATTACAGAATGACTGGGAGGAAAGCCTAAAGGAAAGCCTAAGCCTGTGTGGTCACAAAACATCACAAGACACTGTCCAGGAGTAGGGAACGTAATCCTTGGACGAGTTTCAATTCTATATAGCCACATCCAAGAGTTTAAGTGGTGATGACCTTTAATTCAATGTAGGAATTCTCATCGGGACAGTCAGAGAAGGAACAGGATGACCCCTTCCACCTATGCTTTTATACAAAACAAAATCAGCCCTGGATGAGTTCCGTATGTTATACAAGTAGAAAAATCTCTTGGGCAAACAAAAAGGAAGGGGAAGTGTTAGGCAAGATGGTCCCCATGCAGTGCAGGGATGGAGGACATGTGGCCTGCTGGCTGTTGCTGGACAACAACTCCCCTCATCTCTGGCCATCAATTATGCTGACGGGGGGCTGATTGGAGTTGGAATCCAACAGAATCTGAAGGTTCCCCATCCCTGATTTAGTGACTTAATTAAGTTTAGTCCTGATGTTCAGATTGAAAAGACAACAATCCAAAATAGTTCCAATAATACTCTTTAAGTAAAGAGTATATATACTTACAGTGGTACCTCGGGTTACAGACGCTTCAGGTTACAGACACTTCAGGTTACGGACTCCACTAACCCAGAAATAGGACAGTGGTACCTTGGGTTAAGAACTTTATTCATTCTGGAGGTCCATTCTTAACCTGAAACCGTTCTTAACCTGAGGTATTATTTCTGGGTTAGCAGAGTCTGTAACCTGAAGCGTCTATAACCTGAAGCGTCTGTAACCTGAGGTACCATTGTACCTCGGGTTAAAAACTTTGCTTCAGGATGAGAACAGAAATTGCACAGCGGCAGCAGGAGGCCCCAATAGCTAAAGTGGTACCTCAGGTTAAGAACGGTTTCAAGTTGAGAACGGACCTCCAGATTGAATTAAGTTCTTAACCCAAGGTACCACTGTATTACCATTTATATCCCCAGAGAACAAGTCCATCTTTGGAGGGGGGGGGGAGAATCCCTGTGAATAAATTATGAGGTTCAAAACTTACTGGGAACTTTGCATAACTACTGCTTTACGCCATTTTGGACTTGTCTTTTTCAAATTGTATGTTTCTCTATTGGTGCTATCATTCTACATCACTTTATGATATATACATCTGTATACTCCTTATTGACATCTATTCCCATGTTTACTCATCAGACAAGGGATGAAATGAACCCTTTGTGAGGTTAGTTTGCAGCTGAAAAGATGACTCTCTAGCCATCTGGTCCTTTATGAAAAATATTCCCAGCTTGCCCTTCACCCAAGGGTCTGGGGGCGGAAATACACAAGCAACAAAATCAAACTGACAACATAAACTAACACAATAGAGAAGTAAACAAAACACAGTAAAAGAAGGCCCTGCAATAAAACTGCTAGTCAGTAAAACCACAAAAAGCAGCAACAAATGGGGTTTCATTTCCCAATGCACTGATTAAGAAAGGCAGGAGAAGCAATAAACAAGCCCTCCCACCTAATCTCCACAAAACTTCTTCCCCCTTAATGTCCTTCCCCGTTTATTCAGCTTCACTTTCCCTCCTGCTAGTTTTTAGTTCTGCATAGGCAGGACCAGCTGTGTCCTGGCTCCAGTGAACTTTTCAGAGAGATGCAGTAGCTCTCAGTGATATGAGCCGAAGACTGTTGGAACTTATGTAGAAGACGAGTCAATGTAAGTATGGATAGAGCAGTTAAGGCATCCATTTCCCTAAAGTAAATCAGACGGCCAGAGAGAAAACAATGGGTTATATCCAAGAAATGTCCACCACTGAAGCTAATGTACCAGGAGTTAGTCATAGCCATTCATGTCAGTGGGTTTCCTCTGAGCATGGCTATGGTTAAAACTCAATGGTTGGTGTTCAGCTATTTTTTGCTCACAGTTGACCCATTAATGAAGGTAACTAAGTTAAGCCATTTAATTCCAGTATGTCTACTCTGAGTAAAACGTAGTTGAATACTACTCAATATTCTTGTCCCCCTGGATATTCTGAAGGATGATATATGCCACAAAGTAAGGACACGTCTTTCTGCCTTTGTTAGATGCCTTGTGACATATTAAAGACAAACCTACCTTGTGACTTTCAATACTGGTTTGGAAAGCTCACAGACTGAGATGCCCAGTGGTAATATTCCCAGATCCAGGTGCTGGTTCTTACCTTTAACACTTAGCAGTTGTCTGACACCTCTCCCAATGACATGTGCTTTCAGATTGGTGCAGGAGGCTTTCCTTTGCCCACACCTTGGGTAGGAGAGCTTTGTTTGGTGAAGGTGTGGAATAAAGTCTCCGCTGTCATGGTACCCCATCTGTGGAATGGCCTCCTTTTACAAGCACAACAGTTGCCAACATTGCTTTCATTTTGGCACCAAGTTGTGATGCTTTCCTGTCCCCTCAGGCCGTGTTTTAATTGCTCACTCCGTGAGCAAATGTTTCAGCTTTCTCCTCAGTTTGTACTTCGACCAATCTTTTTATTGATTTGGTTGTCATAGCTTCACCACCCCCCTTTTTTGTACCATGGAATCGGTATCCAAAAGGGAAAGGCTATCATTGTTTTAGAAAAATGAATGAATGACATACAGGCCTCAACTGAAGACACGTCGGTGTGCTGCTCTTTATTACAGATAAAAGGACACGAATGCCATAGTAAAAAAAAAAAAAAGAATGTGTGATGACTGGTACAATGTTGAAATTTCAAGGGTGGGGAACCTCAGGCCTGGGGGGCTGAATGCAACTCCCCAGGCCCATCCCTCTGGTCCTCAGGACCCCACCCAGGTCATGCCCCTCTCCAGCCCCTGCTCCACACCCTCAAGTGCTTTTGCCAGCTGGAATGTGTCACAGAAGTATAAGAATGCCTAGAGGGATAATGGTGAAGTGAATGTGGATGTGTAGAATTATCTGGCTTTTGTATGGCAAAAATGTAGCTCCTCTACGAAGGTATGATGCACATCCATTACTTTGTCCACTTCTGCCTCTAGCCCTGCCCACCTCAGATATGTGATCCCCCAAAGGTTATCCACAAAGTAATGGGACCCTCTGGTTAAAAACTGTTTCCTACCCCTGTTTTATTTGAACCTTACTTGGTAATATTCAAGCAAAGAAGAAGACAATTTTCATCGAGTGGGGCTTCTAGATAAATAGGACTGAAACATAAAATGGGAGTTTGTTTAAATAATGTTCTTTAAATCTATCAGTCTGACTATTTTTATTCTTAAATGCCAACCTCTCATAAGCTTTAATCCACAAAATGACTTAGGTCTATAGGGCCTTGCAATGAAAGTTGCACTTTGATCTTATTCTTATCCACCACCATGTGTGAAACAAGCAGAAGGCGGCACTGTCTCAGCTTTTTAATGTAAACCCAGCATTCACATCTCTTCCTCCAAATGGCTTGGGCACTCACTCCTGTAGCAAAATGATCAACAAGAGAGGAGCCGGCTGCATAATAGCATCACTGAAGCCTAACTGGTTTGGATTTTCAGGAATCTTGTAGCTGTCAAAGGCTTACATGCTTCTCGTTTCAAAGCCACAGAGAACAGTTCCCAGTGCAGCAACAGAAAAGTGGAAAATCAATAATGCCAGAGCTGTTGTTGGTCCGGATTGTCAACTGCCCGGCCAGGAGGCTCTTTATTTATAGAAAAGCCTTTGAAGAGACCACTGCAGTTTAGTGTGGTAATAACAAGTTACAGCAAATTCAGAGAGTGGTAGAGTGTAACACAGCCATGCATTACGCCCCATTCTAAATTATCTTTGAGGGAAAGCCTGTAATTTAGGGAGATTTGAATGGCAGAACCTGGGTCATTGTAACCGATACTTTCTCAGTTATTTTTATGGACAGGCAAAACGCAAAATTCCAGACTGAAGAAATCAGACTGGGCCTTCTTCATACAGTCCATCTCAGCTGTGACCCCTTGTAAAATCAAGTCTCCCCTGACCAAGTATTTGCCATGAAGTATGCTCAAAATCTGACCGTAAATTTTCGAGAGATGAATTATGATATCTTCTCTTTCAGCAAGTGTGTGCACGCAAGTGTGTGTGTGTTTGTGTGTGCACATGTGTGCGTGTGTGCATAAAGGGGTGTTTTACAAAGCACCGTGTGTGAGTGTTCTCCAGACTTTTCTCATGTGCTTCTCAGGAAGAGGGGTTTCTGTGTCCAGAATGTTTATTAGAAGAAGGGAGAATCAAAATGATGCAAAAAGAAAAGTACATGGATGTAAAAGTTGAAAAGTATATTTAAAAATTCGTAACTCAGAACAGGGGGGGGGACATTTTACTACATCTGACACTTAAATTTGAGAAGCAGTGGATTACACCAATTACAAAATTAAACTTAGTTATCACACTGAGCTGCTATTTATTTGACTAAACCTCTGTCAGCTCTAATGTTGCTGGTCCTTTATACTGTGGTGATGCTAAGTTTGATGTGTGCTTTTGCAAGAACCATCTAGGTGCAGTTTTCACCTTGCCCTGCATCTAACTATGAACAATACAGTTTGCCAAATGAATAAGGCAATCAGTTAGGGCACCTCCAGACTGTCAGTGTTTTAGGGAAGTGAATCAATCACCTACCAGAACTTTAACTTTATGCATTCAAAGTAAATTGGTACACTTTGTCACCCTAGCACACAAATCTACATTTTTAAAAAATGACTTTTTATGATTTGAAAAGTGAAGGGCAAAAGCATTAAAAAGTGTCAGATGAATGAAAACTAGAAGGAAGAGGTGTAAACACTCCACAAGCAAATCAGGATTTTGTTGACATCTGTCTGTCTTGAGAGACAATGGAATGCACCTCTGGGGGTGAAGTGAAACCTGTGGTAGCAGCACTGAAGTTACCTCTCCAGGGCGCAAGCCTGGGCAATGTGTATGGAGGATCTGGGCTGCCCAGATGACAAGATCCTGCCCATGGCCGCACTGATATGGTCCAAAGGAAAGCAGAACAATATGTTTGGCACCAGCTTAGCCGTAGGACTTGCCAGAAGGAAGCATACATGGTGCCATCCAACCATCTTACTCCTCAGCCTTTTCTTCTCCAGAAGATACCCTGCAAGACAACAGAGATTTAGGATCAGGGTTTTCCTTTTCTTAGATGGGCTACCTTTCCAGGTTGATGAGCCCCATCTGCCCCTCTCTTTCCTCTACCTCACGTGCAGTAACCACCCCCTTGGTCAATGGACCCACTATTGGTCTTATCCGCTCAACCTGCCGGAGCCTCTCTTTGCATACAGGGGAAGTCCCTAATTCACCAGTGGCTTGAAACCCATCAGCTACCCTCACCTGGTTTAGCAGACCAGTCAAAGCTGTTTCCCAAGGTGTGACTGCTGTTGCACGCTGACAGCTTCTAGAAGTCATGGGTGAGAACTGAGTGCAGGGTGGCGACCAAAGGTGGATAAACTACCCCAGAAAGAGCACGACACGTACCCCACCAAAGGTACTACCCATCCCCTGGCACCTTATACACCCCATATTGCTCAATAAATATGGAGGGCTCCTTGGGGTTGTTGAGGGTGAAATCCAAGCCCCTGATATGCCAGGACAGAGGGGAATTGGGTAAGGCAAAGATACCCCTAAGGGCTAAAACAACTGTATCCTGAAATGCGGGGAACCTTTGGCCCTTCAGATCCTGCTGAACTATAATTTCCATCAGTTCAAGCAAGCATGACCAATGAGAAGGAAAGGTGAAAGAGAGAGAGAGAGAGAGAGAGAGAGAAAATAAAGTTGGAGCAAAAAGATGGAGCTTATATTTCTTTCTAGTGTAGCTGATAGAACACCTTGTTACATTTGCCTTCTGCATTCAATTCAAGAGGAAAGTTGTCTGAAATGGATCTATCCCAGGCAACAACCCGATGAACTCAGGCTAAGGCTGCAGTCCTTATGTATTGTTACATGGGATGAAATTGCATTCAGTTCAGTAGGATTTTTCCCCGAGCAACATTTAAAGGATCCAGTTGCTAGTGAATACAGTTACAAACTGTAGAAAATGGACAGTGCAACAATGGGACAAGGATGGGAAGAGAAAGAGGCAACAGGATGCAATTAAGCCACAGATCTTGCCATTGTGGGCGGTTGTAGTCAATAATGAAGTGCAACATGAATTATGCACTCCAAACTGAACACAAGGGTCTCTAGGTCAGTCGTATACTACAACCTATAATGAAGAGGTCCACTGGCTTTTGCAAATGCTTAAATCTTTTCCAGCAATAAACCCTAAATTAATACTCTCACTGTCATGAGGTAATGTGGTTTCAAAGCGATGTTTTACAGGATGAATGTTCCAGTGAACATCTAGCGTAAGTTACAGGCCACTGGAAATGCATTCCCATTGGCAGAAATTCAGGTGGAGATCTTTGTAATAAAATAAAAAAAATCTATAGTACATTTTGCCTCAATGGTGCGTTAAAATTTTCACTCAAATAGTTCCACTGGCCCTCCTAATCTAAATAACTTAAGGTTGTACTAACAAAATTATTTAAGGCTCTGCAAGGGAAACATTTTCTTTTCCTCCTTCATTTCATTTTCCATGCATTAGAAAACAATTGGTTTGTTCCAAATCCCAGGATTTTCCCATTATTCTCATTCAGTTTCATTCCCATCCATTTCTGTTGTAGATGCCCAGGTAATCTTGCGCCGCCCTTAATTCTTATGTTTTATCCCATCCCAATTTTTATGTTTCTATCCCATTAACATAACCTTTCTCAGGCATTATACTACCACTTGAAGGGAGAAGTCTTAAAGGAGATGTATGTACTGTCTCGTCAAGTTCTGAGAAAGCTTTTTAAACCAGCCTGAATTTAAGCCAAGCAAACAAACAAACAAAACCCCACAAAGGCTATTATGGATCTAGTTTGCTGAGCAATACCCTTAACTGACTGTTTCTCTCACAGTCCATTTCTGTGGGTGGTCACAAGGGAAGCAGGCAGTGTCAACTCCAAAAGAGAGCATGCAGGACCTTGGACAGTTCCAAGGGGGCTGGCAAAAGCTCCTATGCAATACATTGTCTCTGCAGGGACCTAAGGCAACTGAAGCCTTATATAGTCTGGCCAGGCATGAAATGTGGTAGACTCTGACTCCCTGCAATGGCGGGCTGGTTGTTTAAAGGCCATTCATCTTATTTTGTAGCCTTGGGTTCCAGAGGAAAGTTACTTCCTGAGCAAGAGATGATGATGGTAGAGATGTATCCTCCAGCTGGTGGAGCCCAGGATAAAGAACAGGAAGTTCTCCCTCCAAGGAAGAATCCTGAACCTTGTCCTCATCTGAGTCCTCTGCTTTTGTTGAGGTTCAAAAGACCTGCTGCCAGACTCCTTGGAGTTCAACATGCAAATGTTCAATTCCACTTCATGGAAGAAGTGTGGTGAGATTTTAAGATGAAAAGATTTCCTCTTGGATGCCTCGGGCATCATTTGCATGTGGACCACCCGAGGCATGTATGAGAAAGCCTGTGTATTCATGTGGATTGTACAGAACCTTTGGATCAGAGCTTGAGTCTTTGCTATTATTATTATTATCCCCAACAAAATATTTTTAAAACCCCATAAAACATCAAAAACTTCCCTAAACAGGGCTGCTATGACCTTTCTTCGTTGCCTTCAATAATGGGGATAGGTTCAGGTGCAGAGAGAAAATACACCTCAGTGATCAAGCAGGAATATAAAGCAACAAGCAGTCTTTAAGGTATCCTGGACCCAAGAATTGAACTTGGTGTTAGTTCGTCACCACCAAAATTCCAGCTGTAGCATTTTGCATTGGCTGTAGCTTCTGGGTGAGACCTAGGGCCCCCCAAAAGAACACATTGCAGCAATCAAGTCTTGAGATTACTGGTGCATGAATCACCATGGCCAGGCTATGCCTTTCCAAGAATGGCCGCAGTTGGAATACCAGTCTTCTGGGCACAAGAACCATTCAGCCACAGCATTTCCATATTCCTAAGGTTAAAGCTCAGTTTACTGGCCCTCAGCCAATCAACTACTGCACCTAGTCCTAGAAGAATGGTCCAGACCATAGTCTCTCCTGATTTAGATGTTACAGAGAAAAAGAACTGGGCATCATCAGCATACTCATGTCACCTTACCCCCAAACTCTTAATGCCCACTCCCAACAGCTTCATGTAGATTATATATAATATTAGGAACAGAATGGTAACCCAGAGATAGAATCAGATCCACAGTAAAGCAGTGCCCCAGTGTCCATCCCCAGAGCCAGTCCAGAAGGATACCATGACTAGCAGTATCAAAAGCCACTGAAAAGCAGAGTCCAGCTTCTCCAGAGAAGCAGAGTCCAGCTTCTCCAGACTTGCTCTTAATATAGGTCATCCATCAGGGTGAATAAGGCTGACTCAATCCCAAACCTGTGCCAGAACCAATACCGAATTGGATTGCATTCTGCATTTTCACTATTCAATATTGTTGAATGCACAAGTCATCTGTGAGATACTCCCTAGGCTGTGGAGGAGCCACGTTTATCTTGACTACGTCCTCAGGCAATTTTGCATGTAGCTGTTATTTGGGCTTCTGCAGAATTAACAAATGGCTTGAACAGCCTATGGCTACATTAACTGATTAATTACAAATGTACATGTCTGCCCTGAAGCAAAATGCTATTACAAAACTGGAGAAACGCACCATACCTGTCATGCAACAAGCTATTCACACATCTTTTCTTGGTGCTTGGTTTCAGAAACAAACCATTGGCTCATCTGCAATAGGGCTAATGTTTTGTATATACTTGTTCATCTCAATTTACTTGCATTTGGTCTCTTGCAAGCATCTGTTTCAAAATGCCAATTAACCTGCAAAAAAAAATATGCAAGGAGATTTGATGGAGACCACCACCTTAACAAATCCCAGATCATCTTAACTTCTCATATTTGTTATTAATATTATGTTAGGAAACCTCTGGGTTGCAGAGGGGACTGCTTCATAGCATTTTAGTCCATCACAGGAAAAGTTAATTGGGAAGTTTTCAAATGCTTTAAGTGCTAGAGCATTCCTGATATCCATAGCTTTCCACAATGATAAATAGGGCAGATGTACCTGAATTTCCTTGTAAGTCAACTTGTCTTCTTGTAATCTGCAATTTTAGAAATTCTAACAGTGGTTAAGAACATAAAAGTTGTGTTGGATTATGCCAGAGACCCATCTGGTCCAGCATGTCGCTCTCACACTGGCCAATCGGTTTTGACATTGGCCTTTGGGGAATGTGCAAACAGGAGCTGACAGTTGTGATTCCTAGCAACTGCTATTCAGAGGCATACTGCCTCCAGTGGTGGAGGTAAACTATAACCATCCTGGCTAGAAGCTGCTAATAGCTTTATCCTCCATGAATCTGTCTAATCCTCTTTAAAAGTCCAAGCTGCTGTTCAGGAAGATTTGGTTTCCATCTTTCTGACACCGGTGTTTTCCTTCTCTCCTGCCCTCATCCCCACTCCATACACACAACACAATGCCAGCAGTGGCTTTCACACACCCCCATAAGCCATTCAATGGGTCACCATCTCTGCAAAGCCAAGATTAAGAGCTTGTTTTACAAACATACTCCTCAATTACATGCAAGTAGCAATGGAAAATCTTAAACAGATCTGTCCCTATTAAGCTAAGAACATTCCAGACACTTCGTTGAGTCAAAGCTATAAAGCGAGAGTTAATTCTCCAGCAAGACCTGCTATTTTGTAACAACTTCATTACTCATATGGCAGCTTCTCAGTTCAATCTAATCATGAACAGAATTTGGAGGTCAGGGTTTCAGAAGTGCCAGTGTCTGCCTCCTCTATTTGGAAATCTTTAAAGCCCGAAGGTTATTTCCAGAAGAAACAAAAAAGCAAAGTTGTTTTAAAAAAAAAAGATTTACCTAATATTAGCCCTACGATTCTTTAAAAAACAAACATGTTATTACAGCACACACGATCCCCTTCCTTTTAAACAGACTCTTAAGGAAAACTGGATACTTATTCATTATTTGCAATTGAATCAATTGAAAACTGTTTCAGAATATAGGCTGAAGCTGGCTGGTACAGATGTCAGACAATGGACATCTGGCAAGTCTGCACAGATATAATATTGCAAAGACGTCTGGCAACAGTACAATGACTGCGGTCATAGCAGCTACAATTCAAGGCCAACCATTTGAAGGGGGCTGTTTGGTGTATGTCTATATTACAAATAGCTAAAAATATACGTCTCATGAGCCCCGCAAGGTATGTGAAGAGGAAGTAACGTGAGATATTAAAGTAGCACACACTTGCTTTGTTCCCAAATCCCACACCCCTCTTTTTAGCACTGGCCGAAATAAATATTAATTTCCATCAGCACTTTCAAAAGCAAATGCTGATTATCCTATTTTGCTTCATAACATTTCATCCAAGACTTCAGAATGAGCAGGCTTGTTTGAAAATCACACAAAAGGGCCAAAATTAGAGTGCATGTCAATAAATCTAATCCTCAAAAAATAATTTCCTGATTTAAGGAACACTTAATGCCCAGAAAGTCATTTCTTTGGAAATGCAAAGGTTTTTTCTGGATTGATTTAATGAGGACTACTGGGTTTTTTTGTGGGGGGAGAAACATATCAGAACTTTTTTACTGGGATATGCATAACAGTGTCATTTGTCTTAGCCAGACAAATAAAACTTTGTTATTGTTCATTCTTTTAACAGATTTCTAGAAATAATTCATCCCTACCCTTTAAAAGTAAAAAAGGTTCTTCACTGAAAAGGGACTACAGTTCTACATGACTCTGCGGGATCCTGGAAAACACAGTAATATTACTGTTCAACAGCCTGCAGATATTTTATTAAGATATAAAGGCCACCAGGCATTGTACAAAGATGGTATAAGGGCATCTTAACACAGTCACACAAACACACACACATCACATTACATCCAAAATATCTCACAGTATATTATACAGTTTATAGTTTAAAACAAATAATATTCATTTAACTAATTTCCCTGAAGAAGTTTACAGTTAAGCATCTAATTTAAAAAAATGCTATTGGTATCCACTGTCTTGAAAGTGACGTCAGACCACTGGAGAACCACAGCACCTGCTGTGGCTGTAGAAACCAGTGGTACCTTGGTTGTCAAACTGAATACTTTCCGGGAGTTCGTTCGACTCCCGGAACCATTCAAAAACCAAGGTGTGGCTTCCGATTAGCTGCAGGAACTTCCTGCACTCAATTGGAAGTTGCAGAAGCTGTGTCAGACGTTTAGCTTCCAAAAAAGTTTGCAAACTGGAACACTTATTTCCGGGTTTGCTGCATTCAGGAGCCAATGTGTTCGGGAACCAAGCCATTTGACAACCAAGGTACCACTGTAACTCGTAACTGCTGCCTCCCATGTTGTTTTGGCTGCATTTGCAGCACCAAAGTGGGGTACAAGACTGAGCAATGTGTATAGATGTCCTGGGATACCCAGACAACAAGACCCCTATTAAGTAGTGGGTGGACATAGCAGACAACACAGAGATTTCTCCAAGTCGTTCTTTATAAGTAAGCTGAAACTGAACTGAACAGCAAGCAGCTCAGCCGGCCTGCTTTTATAGGCAGCCGGCTGTCAATTTTGTAACAACCACCACCCAGGGTTTTCCGCCTAAATTAACTGACGTGGACCTGAGCGAAAACTATATACACGATACCCCTGGTGGCCAGGGTGGGAACTTCAATACATAACAACCCCCCTCTGGACCCTGCTGATGGAAAGCAGAGCAATACATTTGGCACCAGCTCAGCTGCAGGAGTTGCCAGAAGGAGGCGTACAAGACACCATCCAACTGTCTTAGGGATTCCACTCTATATTTGTGGAGGGTTCACTTAGCCTTTTCCTCTCTCAAAGATGTCACGCAAGGCAGTGGGTATGGATTTTTCCTTTAGGATTACTCCTGAAGGCTTTCTCAGGAGGCCAGTGCAGGTTTAGGATCAGAGTTTCCTTTCTCCTAGATGAGCTACCTTCCCAGGTTGATGAGACCCATCTCCCCCCAGGCTCCCTCTACAGCACTTGCAGAAACCACCTTATTGACCACTGAACACACTACTGGTCTTGTCCGCTCAATCCACCAGAGCCCACCTTCATATTCAGGGGAAGCCCCTAACTCATCAAGGGTTTGAGGCACATCGGCTACCATCACTTGATTTAGGCAGCTGGTCAAAGACATTTCCTGGGGTGAGGCTGCTATCACATGCTGACACCTGTGGCTCATAGAAGCTGTCAGCAAATTTAAAAAGCCAACACAATAAAGTAATAAAATGAGTTGAAAGCAATCCATATGCAGAAGTGCTGGATGCTGAGAGCAGGATTCAACCTACAAGTCCTTTTAGCAGAAGCCTTGTGCTAGAATTCCCACTTGCACAATAGGGGTTCCTCTAGCCTTTTCTCCCTCTACAGCATGAGATTGGCTGGGGTGGGGGGTGGCAGAACCTTTGAAATACATGCAGGGGAAGAAGAGAGGGGTTGTACTGTTCTGCCTGGCAAGCCAAAATACTTGCCCTTATGGAACAATTGCCTTAGCACAATTGTAATTTGAAAGGCCAAATACTACCATCCTGGGAGAAATGAAGCTTTTGCAGGGCAGTTTTGGTCATGAGAATGAAAGGATTAACCCCTCTTCCTGCATTCCATCTTGGTTATTGTTTCCCCCCCCCCCTTGCATTTTATTTACTCCAAATAAAAGAGCTACAAAATGTAATTACACATTTCACATGCTGGGGGTTGTTAGGTGGCCAACAAGAAACTACTGCTCCCAGGATTCTTCAGGAGAAGCCATGAAGTTTAGTGTGGGAGAGAAAGGACCCTTGGACGGTTAAGTTCTGTCAAATTTGACTATGGGGTGTGGTGCTCATCTCTACTTTCAGGCCAAGGGAGCTGGCGTCTGTCCACAGACAGCTTTTCCAGGTGATGTGGCCAGCATGACTGAACTGCTCCTGGTGCAACGGGACACCCTAACAAGTACCAGAGGGCACAGAAACACTGTTTAGAGAAGAGTGCTTTAATTGGGCAGAGTGGATATGCCCTAGGTAGTGGCAGTCTTTGTGTGGTAGAAAAGGGGATGCTCCTTACAGAGCACGATTCCTTTCAGGTACTACACGTGCAAGAAAGGCCTTGACTTAAGACAGAATAAGTGCTAGTCTAAAGATGACTGCAGCTGATGTAGCTTTAAATTCTCCCCAGACAATATCCTGCCAAGCACAGTGTTTGGAATCATTCATCTTTCCCACAATGCCCCTGGGCCACCTTCATTCAGCTTAGTAACAATTTTATTTCTTTTTTCCCCTTCCATCCCTTGTGCAGTATGTATTGAAAGCCCTGCAGTCTGCTCCTTGTTTTTCAGTACATCCTTCCTGCTGATCTGTTCTGGGCACCTTTAGAGCAGGCCAAATCTTTTCAGTTTTTGCCTCAGGCCAAATTCAGGCACACTTCAAAAGGACCTGTCAGGAAAAACAGCTAGTAGTCCATTCCTGGTACCTACAATCTAATCTTTCCAGAGGAGAAGAGGCTGTTGCTATGTTTTCCCTCAAATTCCTTAGCTATAATCCTGGGGAAGCTCTCTGTACAGTATAACACATCTGACAATGTCCCCATTGAAACCTGTTGAAGATTTTGCAGATTAAGCCAACCCTTAATCTCCAGACATCTGTAACCAGAGATGCAATGACCTCTTGGAGGGAGGGAACACCTTTTTAAAATAGGCCGAACTGCAGCAGCAATTTGCCTTCTGATAAGACGTGAAAAGGTTTCATTTGCTCTTCACCAGCCGTTTTACGATGCACATACGCACATAGGTCCTCCAACGGGATAGGAAATGCAAGCACAGGTCTTTTTGCGCAGGATCTGCGTGACCTGCAGCACACTCCTTGGGTAAGTTTAAAGTGACTCACTAAGTTGACAACAATACAAAAGAAGTTTCCTTCAGATTTGGCCTGGTGTCATAAGGAGTTCACGAAACAGCAGCTGTCTTTTGCAGAAAACCCCTCGGAAAGATCAGCTGAAAAATAATAATTTTAAAGAAGAAAAAGATGAGGAAGAGGAGGAAGAAGAAGGAAGGGTACATATTCTAAGGTTGCAGCAAGTGGAAAGGTCAAATACAGTATTGCAATCAATTACCCACACCCACGTACACAAAACACCCTCAGGGGTGTCCATGGCATTTGCACAATGAACTCCTTGTAAACATGGCCACACATCAGCAGTGCCAAGGAAATAGCATCAATATTTGTTCTAATCTTTGTGTACACACATGCTCCATAGCGGAGTTTTCATGGTAGTAAGGTATATTTTTGGATTGCTGGGATAAACTTAAGATATTTACCCCCCAAAGCAGAGGTTCCTCAGGGGCATCTGTGTGGCAGAAATGCAGGGCTTCTCCCCTCCCACGCAGCATTGCCAGGATTGTTGACTCAGCAGACATTTTTACACGAGCAAAAAGAAATGACCGTTTTCCACAGTGAAGGGGCAGAGGGTCTGTTGGCCTGGAAGGGTTGTGTTATGTACTGAAGTTCTCACCCTGGGCCAGCAGGGGGATACTGTACAGTGGTGCCCCGCAAGACGAATGCCTCGCAAGACGGAAAACTCGCTAGACGAAAGGGTTTTTTGGTTTTGCGTTGCTTCGCTAGACGAATTTCCCTATGGGCTTGCTTCGCAAGACGAAAACGTCTCGCGCTTTTTTAAAAAAGCCGCTTGAAGAGGCACAGTTGCGACGGACCGTGCTTCGCAAGACGAAAAACATCGCAAGATGAAAAGACTCGCGGAACGAATTCTTTTCGTCTTGCGAGGCACCACTGTAGATATTTTTCACTCAGGTCCACATATGGAAATAAGGGATTGAAAGTGACGTTCAGTGATTGGATAGTTACAGAAAATGGTTACTGTTGCGTCCTAGTGGAGCTCTATATAAGCAGGCTGGCTGAACCCTTCAGTTCAGTTCTGTTCTGGCCTGCGAATAAACAAGAGCTGTTTGAAGAATCGCTGAGTCATCTGATATGTTCACCCACAACTTAACAGGTTGGGTGTGCTCTGCAATTGTCAGGAGAGCCTGCTCAGCTTTCTCTGCAAGAGTGAATCTTTACTAATGGCCCTCTTTGAGGGTTCTTCTGGGTGAGAGAAGGAGTCACAGCTGCACTCACTGTTACATCGCCCTCCCGGTGTAGTCCATTCAAAAACAACAGCAGTTTCAAATCCAGTTCCTGGGGCAAACTGCATCAATGAGTGGCAATGATGTCACCTGTCAATGAGTCACAGTAATGAGGGCCAATGGAATGGTAAAATGCTGCATGGTTGCTGATTACCCAGGAGGTGAGGCAGCACATTTAGTTTGTTAAAATATATGCCTTGTAAAAGCTCTTGATCAGGCTTCCTCAACCTTGGCCCTCCGGATGTTTTTGGCCTACAACTCCCATGATCCCTAGCTAGCAGGACCAGTGATCTGGGATGATGGGAATTGTAGTCTCAAAACATCTGGAGGGCAGAAGTTGAGGAAGCCTCTCTTGATACTGCCTGATTCCCACCCCCCTCCCCTGCAGTTCTACTGTAGGGACAGGACATCTGTGGTAGCCCAGATCTTGCTAGACTACAAATCCCATCATCCTTGACTGTTGGCCATGGTGGGTGGGGCTAATGAGAAACGGAGTGTGACAACATCTGGAGAGCTCCAAGTTCCCTGTCACTGTGACCTGGCAACACTGACTTCACATCTTCCTAGGAATCATGGAAAGAGGAAGCCCAGCTCACCCTTCCTGTTTTGAGGCTTCTCTGCAATACCACAGCTCTGCTCTGGGAGATACCAGAATAGGCTATGAGACACTGGAGCTGGGAGCATGACAGAAAACTCTATACGTAATCAATGAGACAGATTAAATTGATTTTGGTTTTTGAGCCTCAGGGCACATGTCTGAGCCATAATTTCAAGCATTGTCTTCTACTAGAAGACTTGGAATCTTTATTTGTTTTATATGAAAGCTTGGGTGAAAGGCACTCTAATTTCTGCCCATCTTTTATTAACTGATGTCAGGAATGCAATCAAGTGACATGTGACCTTATTAATCTATGGACCATAGAGTACACTCAGTGCTGGCAGCACTTTCCCTCTGGAACTCCCTGCCCAATGATTTCACAGCCTTTGCTGTATTGCTTTCGACACCAGCTATAAATGTTTTTCCCTAGGCAAGCCTGCCCAGATAAGTCATTTTGGCATGTATTGTTTTTAACATCTCTTTTTATCTGTAATGTTTACATCTATTTTCTATAATCCACTCAGAAGTTTTGATGATTAAGTGGTATACAGGTCACATTAAATAAATATATCCCTAGACACCCCTAACATACCGCTGCTTCCAGATCTTCTCATGGCACTCGGTTTGCAAGGAAGACTCCATCTCCACCTTCATTTGCATTTCTATATCCCTGACCAATTTACCTTGTGCAAAGGAGCTGGCTTTGCCTAGGTTCGGTGCTCAGGGCTGTCATTGTTAAGTATTTTTAGATCAACTGCATTTTTAAAATCTCCTACACGCTAATTGAGGCATCGACATTTGAAACGGAATGCTCAGCTGTCCAAAGGTCGCTAAGGTTATTAGTCAAATGAAAATTACTGAGTTTCTCCAGCACCTATTAGAGTAATATTTTCAAGCAATTCTGCAACCGCTATGGGATCAATTCCTGTGATGTATTATATGAATTTGTTAGTCACCTTGAGCTTTTTTTTAAAAAAAAAAAGAGGCTAGATAAAAAGGTTTCAGTTGTGGGATCTTTAGGCAGGGCTGGGAACATCTGTCTGAAATACTGGAGAGCTGCTGCCAGCCAGTGTTGGCAAAACTGACATAGATTGTCTTGGTGGAAGGCAATGTTCCCATGTTCCCATCTCTAACATAGGACTGCCCCACTGGTCAGTAAAATACATTGTTGCTCTGCCACTTCCCATGCTACAGCAGCATGGATAACAGAGCACAGGCACTTATAAGGTCTTCATAATATTGGTTCTATTTATGAATTCAATAAATAGCTCATTATCTTTAAATATTCACCTTGCTTGTTATTCCTTTTTGTAAAACCCCTTGGGAATATGATTGAAGGGCAGTATCAAAACACTATGATTAATTAGACCACCAATGAATTAAAACACAGGTGGCGGCCATTTTGCCTGGGGTATCCATTCCTGGCCCCTGTGTGTATTGGCAGAGTGCATATAAGCACCCCCCACCCCCATTCTGCCTTCTTCTGGACTCAAAAGGACCCGCATGTCGGCGATTGTACATCAGTTGGACGCAGATGAAATGGTCACAGCCTGTACCAGTAGAAACTATTGGAAGAAAAATGGCAAGTCGGTGCTCAAGAACTGAAGCCACTACCCTAGAATCAGCTTGCTCGAGAGGAGATGTCCTCACCATACTGCCAGCTCCCAGCTCCCTGTCACCCATTCCCTTTGGCATCTCCACATTCAAATCTGTCAGACTTGATCCAGACTGTCTCTTTTCTACCTTCCACTAGCTAGACACTGAGGGCGTCGTTTTCCCAAACTGGGTATTTATTTCATTGCAATAAAGCATTCCCAGCCATCAGGGAATCCTCTCACACTGGGTTCAGCCCATCAACCCTAGGAAGTTAGGAAGCTGCTTTGTACTGAGTCCACACCACTGGTCTGCCTAGCTCAGTAGTGTCTATCCTGACTGGCAGTGGCTGTCCAGGAGATGCTGAGGATTGAACTTGTGACCATCTGCATTCAGAGCAGGTGCTCTGTCCCTGAGCTAAGGGTCTTCCTTCTTGACGTAGTCAGACAGTGGTCACTCAGCACCCAAAACCCCATTGCTTAACTAGCATAGAGAAGTCTCTATAAGGAAAGGAGGCAAGAAGAGATCACATGAAGAGTTGTTGCAGAAACACTGCTTCTCTGTTTACTGAGCTGTTTCAATATCCCCAATCACACTGTATGTACCGTAGTTTTCCGTGTATAACACGTCCCCTATTTGGGGGGACTCAAAATTCAGACAATGGGGGGGGGGGAGATTCCCCAAAGTTGTAGAACTTTGTGGGGGGAGGACAGTCCAGAATTGTTGAGCTTTGGTCCAGAATTTGTTGAGCTCACCCGCCAGACTGACATGCAACGCCAAAACAACCTATCCTCTGTTCCATCACAGAAAAAAGCAGCAAATAGGACCCCCCCCCAATTGCCGCAGTGACAGCCAATCAACACCAGCCCTTGCCGCAGCCACCAATAACAATCTCCAACTCGCAGAAGGAACCAATCCCACATCCCCACAAGGCACTACCCATGTATAAGACTATTCCTAATTCTGAACATGATTTTTGAATTTAAAAAATAGTCTTATACACAGAAAAGTATGGTATTTCACTATGCTGCTTCGTCTATTTTGCTAAGATCTTGCACACAGCAAGATAAAAAAATCATGAGGAAAGCATGACCACAAATAATGGCATGCACATTCAGCAACAGTCAGCGCAGGAAGTATTTCGTTTAGTTGTTTTTATATTTAAAAAATGTTAACTCTCTCTCTCTCCCCCCCCCCAGGATAATTTCACTTTCAGTTGTGCTGTGTCAGCATAGAGCGCTGCCTAGAGAAAAGTGCTTACCAAGGGAGGGGGTTGTGTTTCCCTTTTGACTTTATGCTTCCTTAGAGTAAATATTGGGTCAATCCAACATCAAGTGAAAGTCCACCTGACTCCTCCACAGGTTATAGCGATGGCCTTTTATGACGAGGAATAGAATGTCAGTAGCGATAAGGTCCTGTATTTGCCATGATTCCTTCCGCTTCCATCGAGAGGGTACACCAATTAATACTGAGTCAGAGGTAATTTTCCACAGAGGCAATAATCCTGCTGTCATTAGCGCTGAATGATGGATAGATAATGCTAACTGAAGCCTAGAAAAGTAAATGCATCCACAATTTGGGGTGGGAGTGCCCTCTTATCAACAGAATATATCAAATCCTCAAGCTACATGTAAAATCCATTCTGGATTTTATCTCATTTTTTATGCAGTTCAAAGGCAGCAAAGCCCTTCTTATGTGGTGCAGCTAGAGATCAGGAGAAATTCAACTTGTCGTGCTAATTCATTCATGTGTGGTTTTGTTTTGAAATTACACACAGTCAACCTTCAGAATTCACACTTCTCCCAATTTTTCAGTGCGAGTCTCCAGCCAAGTAATGTGTATCAAAAATGCATATACTGGGGTGAAGTGTGCATGTAGATGCACATATTAGTGAAAATAACACACAAAAATTGCTTTACATTAGGGGAAATGCTTTGCAAAAATGTGAATATTAGGAGAGATTCTTGCTAAAATGCTGATAATTTTAATGAGGTTTTTTTGTCTTTTTTAAAAAGGGAAATTAATCAGAAAATGTGAAGAATTTAAGACTTGAAAAATGAGGTGACCTGCAGAGCAGTTTTAAGGGGGATCAGAAAAGGGGTGATAGATTCCCCTCAGAAGCATTTATTGGACTTTCCATAACTCTGTGTCGTTTGGAGGGGGGGAATTGTGCTAAATTCTCAACTGAGCTATAAAACTTGGTCTGTTTCAAATAATGCTTGTAAATCTTGTTTTCTTTCCCAAGTCAAAGCTGTTGCATCTGGCTCTGCCCCTGGACAGCGAAAAGACCTCCAGTCCTGGGGTGAAGGGAGGACATCCTACCGCAGAGCAATGCTGTGTGCTAGAGTATAGGTGGAATCACTCCCAATGTTATTGCAGCCCCAGGGTAGCCAACATGTTGCCCTGCTCTCCAGTGTTATTGAACTCCAACTCCCATCAGCCCCAGCCAGCATGACAAATGGTTATAAGGGATGGGAGTTGAGTTAACATATGGAAGGTAACATGTTGGCTACTCCTGTTGTAGTGTGCTATTCATTCATTCATTCATTCATTCATTCATTCTAGCTACCTTGGGGAGTTTGGGAGATGCAGATGGGGTTTGTTAACTTGGGGAAATAGCCCATCTAGAAGAAGGAAAACTCTGATCCTAAACTTCTGCTGCCTTGTAGGATTCTTCGAGAGAAGAAAGGGCTAGGGCCAAATCTGGAGGGGAGTCCCTAACGTCTGGATGGTGTCTTGTATCCCTCCTTCTGGCAACTCTGGCAACCACGCTGGTGCCAAACATATAGTTCTGCTTTCCTTTGGACCATATCAGCAAGGCTAGAAGTCATATGGGCAGCCCAAGAACTCCATACACGCTGTCCAGGTTTTGTGCCCCAGAGAGGTCACTTTGGTGCTGCTAATACAGCAAAAACAACATGGGAGGCAGCAGTTAGGAGATACCCATCACTGTGACCACTGCGATTCTCCAGCAGTTTGACTTCACTCCACTGTCTTTCGAGATGGATGCCAACAACCTTGAGGATCCTTCTGCAGCCAAGGACAGGAGAGAAAATCATTCAATCAATTGATCAAATAAATAAATAAATAAATAAATAAATAAATAAAGCCATTAAGAGTGGAGGGGCATTGCATCCCTCATCTGAGGCATGACCACGGCCTCATTGCTCATGGCCAACATTTCAAGGCGTGGTGTTGTCGGGAGTCTACAGAGTTCACTGAGCATGGGCAAATTCCACACAGCCTGGGTTCATTTCAGTGGGTTTCAGTGCAGGTGGACGAAGCCCTATATCGCTATGATCATTCACACTGTGCAACTTCTTTCTTTGTAGCCTCCATTTTTTGGCCACAGTTCTTCATCTGGCTGCCATCTGCCACAGAGTAACAACTTAGGGAAGAAACATTTGCATGAGATGATTTAAAACAAATGTAAGCACGATTTGGATTTCAAAGGCCTTTTTCTTTGCAGGAAAGTCTCTCCGTTGTGCTAAGGCAACATGCTGCGGAGAATGCTGGCATTATATGGTGCCAAGTCCTTGCATTTAAGATAAATATATGAAATGCTCCTACTTTCCAGTGACAAAGCATTCTCCACAGACCTAGTAATCCAGTTCACCAAGATTTAACTGGGTCTGACAATGGAGCTCCTTTGCAAAGGATATAAATAGAGTACCACTAATTTTTCCATCCCCATCAGAAGGATGGTTGTTTACCCTGAAATCTTAGTCAATTACCTCTATAAGTTTTAAACCACTACGCATTTCAATCCACTATGCATACACAAACAATAGTTCGGGGGGGGGGGACAAGCATACTTTCCCTCTTTTTTTAACATGATGCAATCATCTTCCACTTTTTAAAGGACAAATTTAATACATTCCAATTTAGCAGTCATTTCTAGCTAGAGAATTTACAGGCTGACCTGTGCATATTGCGTGTAAGTGGAGAAGAAGAGGATGGAAGTTAGAGAGAGAACTCCAGTGAAGGAGAGTCCTCTCAGAAGGTGGTCGTTTCTCCTTCACTAGAGGTTTTTAAGCAGAAGTTGGATGGCCATCTGTCATGGATACTTTAGCTGGGATTCCCCAACCATTGCAGGGGGTTGGACTAGATCACTCTCAGGATCCCTTCCAACTCTATGATTCTATAAGTCTCTGAGACTTGGAGGAAGTACACTCCATTGAGTTTAACTGGATAAAAGGTGAAGTGTGCACAGCATTCCTAATCATTATTAGCAAGTTCCTTTCCCCTACACATTCAAATACTGGCCCTTTTGAATTAGTCCTACTAACTCCTCCTGCCCTACCCTTGTGTCTTCAAAAGTGAGGGAATAATTGGAGATCCTACTCATGACACTTTTCCATTCACTGCATTATGGGGGGGGGGAATATGTATATATGGTGATATGTCAAAGAGACTAGAGGATACATTACCCCCCCAAAAAAAAGAATCGGAAGAAGATGAGAAGCTATTCCATTTTATTCCTTTGGTGCAATATGACTAATAATAATAATAATAATAATAATAATAATTTTTATTTATATCCTGCCCTCCCCAGCCGAAGCCAGACTAGAGCATCTCACTAATTACAGCTTTTTTGTGGTTGATTAATCACCTACGCCTTTAACCAATGAGACAATGAATTACTCAGTTCCATTTTGATTGCATTTACATTCTGCCATAACCCTGGTTTAAGCTCCTTCTTAAGGGCATTGAGGGGAGCAGTGAGATAACTTTGCTATTCACCCAAAAGCTACCCCTCATTGTCAAAAAGGGGGGGTATGTTTAATCCTCTCCCCCCTTTTTCCATTCTGTAATACAGTGGAGTCAAAATGGTTTCAAAATAAGCAAGTGCACTCTTCATTCCTGGCTTTTCTGATTAAAACTTGCTCCCTCAATAATTAATGCTGCACCACCACCTGTCAGTCAATTACTGCTGTGCAGGACAGTCCAGTGCCTATTTATTTGGAAGTCCTACAGTCTTCAAATAGACTTACTTCCAAGGTGTGCATATGACTGCAGCCTTAGGCTATAGTCCTATACTCACCCAGGAATAAGTCTAATTCACTTATTTTGAGTAGGCAGGGATAGGATCACACAGACAGTTGGTTGATCTAATGATTACAATAACTGGAGCTTCTAGCCTTTATCATTGCCCAGCATGCAACGAGCGAGAGGTCTTTTTTGTGCTCTTATAAATAGACAGTGGCCTGAAAAGTCCCCATTGAAATAGAAATAACTCATGCATACACTCAGCAGCTGCAACCCTACTCTGATTTTAAAAGGGTTAGTGTAGCACTTTGACGTTGTGCGGTCTCCAGGCTCCGGAATGATTGGAGTTTACCTGAGGATAAAACAAAGGATATCTGCTGCCTAAGGCAAACATATGCACATTTACAATTTCAGTTCTCTGGAGGGAATGGTGCTCATCACCTGCGTTGACCCAACAACAGAACAGATCTAGTGGAAACCAGTGGAAGTTAGTGATGTATATGCAGCAGCTAGGACAAATTTTTCTGTGCTATTTTTACCCAACAAAAATGCTGAGTGTTTGGGGACAGAAGATGGCCTACCTGCCTAAGTACGCTGTTATTGTTTCTAATTATATAATACTTTTTTTCTTTGATTTGCTGTGTATTTTAAGTACATGGAAATGGGATTCAGCTTGAGGTTTGTAGCCATGATGGCATCCTCTGCTTGAAGCACTGGCAAGTCCGAGTCTGATTTAAAGGTAAAGAACCCTGATATGGACCTTGAACTTGCACCTGAGCGATAATGTGACTCACTTGGTTACAGTCTTCCCCAGTATGATGAGATGAATTGCATTCCGTTTAAATTTGAGAAACTCTTTCTAAATTTGCATCTACAGACATAAATTAGAATATGCACATTTTTATGGAAATCTGTGTCCTCTTCCTTTTGGACAGAAGCATCTCCTCCTTTTTGGTGATACATAAATGGCTACCCTTGTAGCCATTCATTTGTTCTGAAATAAGTCATATTCACAGCTGGTTATATTGGCAGGGGATGTCTACACTCATTAGGGTCAAACTCAGACTGTGGGTTTTCAACAGGTTACAAGGACCCTGTTCTTGTAGCCATGAATCTCAGGGCTGGCACCAGGAATTGCCATATTCAGGCAGAGCTCTTTCCGCCCCTGCAGCGGAGAGGGTGTTGTGGGCAGGATCCTCCTCCCACATCCGCGGGGGCTTCCCTTGCCCCCGCGAGACTTGGGGGAATCCCCGGGCGTGTCTGCCACACGGCCCGCCAATCGGCGGGTGGGGGAGGCGTGGCCCGGGCTATTTAGGGCCAGGCACGCCCGGGGACCGCCCTCTTTTCCCCTTGCCCAGCTGTTGAGTGGTTTTCCCACCCCACCCACCCTTAGATTAGCTAGACTTGGCCTTGCTATAGACTCCGGTTGGTCGCCGCAAGGGGCCTGGTAGGAATTTTTCCAAGTTGGCGCAATTTCCTGCCTTTTGATTTTTTCGCCTACCTCGTAGCAATCGTCACAACTTTCTCGGCATTGGCAGTTAGGCATTGGCATGGGGCAATGGTTAGACAAATGGAGGGGGGGAAGGAAGCGCCATCACCTTCCCCCAATGTGAAGGGGTAGTCCGGTAGAGGACTCCGTGGGGCGTGGCCTTGTCTGAAGCCTTGCGAGGTTGGGCCCCCGGCACACCCCCGAGCGGTGACACCCGTGGGATCCTAGTTGGCGTACTTCAACAGGACTCCCGCGGTTTGTGTTCAACCCTTCCCGGTCACCATGCCGGGTAGTCGATAGGAGCCAATGCCTAAGGCCAATACCTTCAATTTTCGTAACCAATAAAGTTGTGGCCATTTACGCCCATTAACCTTATATCATTGTGTCCGTGTCTTCATTTCATTGGGGGGAGGTGACTTGCCACGCAACTGCTGCGAACCCAATGCGCAAGGAGGGTTCCCCATCCCTTCTCTAAAGGGGCACACCACTATGTGATAACTTTATTCCCCACCACCTGGGACCACACAAAACCAACTTTTCCTCATCATGGATGGGAGCAGACACAGCAGGTGAAAGCCTAATTTATTCTTCTTCTACTACTACTTCCCACAGCAAGCTATTCCTTTTGGAACATTTAAGTACTTTATAGTGTTGCCATCATGCTTCTAGATGGTCTCTTTGCTTTTAAAAACTAACCATATGACATGAATGCAACAAGTAAAGCTTTCTTTCGTCACCCCTTCACTGCAGCTCCATGCCAAGAAAGCAAGTTGAATGTTTCTTCACAGAGAGCATCATGGAAATAGTTGTTTGGATCAACATGGCTTTGAGGATGGAGAAGGGAGTATGACATATACAACAAGAATATACTTGTTGAACATGGTCTAGCTGCTTCACAAGCTGTTGTTTTGTACACTTCTGAGTGCTCACTAATGATTCCTTACCATCCTGGGGGGAATTGGAAGGTGGGGTGCCTCAGGGTTCTGTCCTGGACCCGTTGTTGTCTTTATAAACAACTTGGATGAAGGAACTGAAGAGATGTTCATCAAATTTCCAGATTACATCAAACTGGAAGGGGTAGCTAATGCTGCAGAAGACAGATTCAGGATTCAAGATGACCTTCACAGATTGGAGAACTGGACTCAAACTAACAAAATGAATTTCAGTAGGAACAAATGTAAGGTTCAGCACTTAGGCAGGAAGAACCAGATGCACAAATATAAGATGGGGGACGCCTGGCTTATTAGTAGTACATGTGAAAAGGCTCTGGTGGCAATTGCACAGCTCTGTTCTCCCATGGTTATACCATGGTTGGAGTACTGTGTCCAGTTCTGGGCACCACAATTTAAGAAGAATACTGACAAACTGGAAAGTGTGCAGAGCAGGGAGACTGAGCTTAAACCAAGCTTTATGAGGAACAATTTAGGGAGTTGGGTGTGTATAGCATGGAAAAGAGGAGACCAAGGTGAAATCTACACACACTGTGAAAATGCTTTTTTCGGAAACGTTTTTAAAAATACATTGAATTTTGAATAGCTCACTGTTCCCATCTAGTGTCACATTTGTATATTGCACGCTACAACATATTTAAAATGTTTTATTTGCAGCTAAACCACAGAGCCTAAGGCTTGCCGATCAGAAGGTCAGTGGTTCAAATACCCACAACAGGGTGAGCTCCTGTTGCTCGGCCCCTGCTCCTTCCAACCTAGCAGTTTGAAAGCATGTCAAAGTGCAAGTAGATCAATAGGTACCGCTCCGGCGGGAAGGTAAACAACGTTTCTGTGTGCTGCTCTGGTTCGCCAGAAGCGGTTTAGTCATGTTGGCCACATGACCCGGAAGCTGTACGCCGGCTTCCTTGGCCAGTAAAGCGAGATGAGCGCTGCAACCCCAGAGTCGTTTGCGAGGAGATATGAGGAGATATGATAGCCATTTTCAAATATCTAAAGGGTTGTCACATGGAGGATGGAACAAACTTATTTTTCCTGCTCCAGAGGGTAGGCACCGAACCAATGACTTCAAGTCACAAGAAAGGAGATTCTGACTAAACATCAGGAAGAACTTTTCCATGATTAGAGCTGTTTGAGATGGAACAGACTCACTTGGAGGATTTTATTCAGAGGTTGGATGGTCATATGTTCTGGATGTTTGAGTTGAGATTCCTGCACTGGAAGAGGTTGGACTAGATGACCCTCCCAGCTCTACAATGATTTATATGGCAGAGAATTGCTGGTATAAAGTTTGCATGTTATATATGCTCAGCCAAACGAATCCATTGATGAGTCAACAAGATTTCAAAAACTCAGATCTCAACTCTTTACATTATTGCTCCCATTTTTTACTCCTTTTTCACTCAGTATTGTAAATGACTGAGGTACTACCAGGCATATATTCTCTTATTCCCAATAAGAATAGTTGATATTACTACAGCATTTCATCTAGAAGGCTTTTCTGCTTTAGAAAGCTACAGCTGGTTAGATGAAAACTGATTTTTTTAAAAAAAAATGTAAACACTAAAAATTCTGGGTTTCAAGTGTTAACTATGCACTGTATTTGGGGTTTTGACCCCCTCCCCCCTTTGCACTGAATAAACATTGCTAGTGGGATCACCAGGGGAACTCAGCCAGCTTAGATGTCTGTGTTCACAGCAGGCCACAGTAAAATTAACTGTTTCATGTAACACAGATTCAGGATTGTATTATTCAGTCTTTCAAGACTATTTATTTGCATTTGACTTTTTTGCAGCAACATGTTAGAAAAGATGCAAGGCACGCGATCTCACTCAACATGGCCTCTTCTTACTCATGAAACCCAGTTACCTCTTCATCATCCAACACCTCCCAGTCTGCTCCCTCTTCTCCCTCTGACCACTCATCATTGTCCCACCACCAATCCCCTGGCTTTAAGCCTTCTTCCCTTGGGGGTTCCCCAGTTGTACCTCCCACCACTCCTCTGTAGCCAGCCAGTCAATGACGACAACTCAGCACAAGTTAATTATGACTTTGGCTGCAATCCAAACCTGCCTCACACAAGGCTGTGCAAGGTTTGTCACTTCTGCTGACTCAACAATGCATGACGCCATTGGTCGAGGCCTCCTCCTCCTGCTGCTCACTGGTCATATCCTCACTGGCAGAGCCTGGTGGTAGGCAAATAAATGGGATGTTCAGAGAGTACAGTGGGGCTGAGCCAGCCCAAGGTCCGCTAAATCCCAAGCTTCTGCCCTGATCCAGGCTTGACTGCTGTGCTAACTCAAGCTGGCACAGGGATCAGGCCCAATCTGCCTGCCGCCTGCCATCTTCTGCTTCTACCACCATGACTGCCCAGGCTGTGGATGCGGCAGGGGTTTAGATTGCTGTTCAGCTGCAATCACAGGCACAATGTGGGAGTAAGCCCCATTGAACTTGGTGAGATTTACTCCTGAGTATGCATGATAGAATCAGTTTACACTCCAGTTAGTCGGGACTCTCAGTCCATTGTCATTGTTCTCTGTGGAACTTGGTCACAATGAACTTTTGCTGGATTGTTGGTAGCATGGCATGGGAAGCCATAAAGATCACTAGCTGTCATCTCTTTCTCTTTTTTGGCCACAGTCCTTAATTTCTATGAATAATCAATGCTCTCCTCATTGCAGATTCATGACATTAAATCTTCTGCTATTCATTTGCAAGACAACCTCATTTTTTTATTATTAAGTATCTCTTACTGCTTTCTGTCACACAATCAAATTATCCTTATTTATGGGCATCTGGGCATAATTCACTTCTTCCACTTAGGAGAAAGTGTATTTCAAAATTGGTCAAATCATTCTTGAATTACATGTCTGCTGGGAATTATTTAATATGACTGGTTCAATAAAGGGCTGACAAGGGGGGAAATCATTCTTTGGCTTTCACTCAGCACTTAAGCGTTCAGTCAGAGTTCCATTTAAATGGTTTGAACAGTAGGCTTTTAAAGAGTGTTGTTGCTTTGAGGAGTCAAAGATGTTTAGCATTAGAAAAAATACCTTTAAAACCCATCTCCTTGTTTGTAGCCAGAATCAATTATTAATACCTGAAGAGATTCCATGAGGGGTTTTCCTTGTTCAATTGATAATGTTGTTGCATGATTGCAGTAGAAGAATGATAACTCTAGAATAACAGCAACAACAAAAGCCCAAAAGCACAATTACTTTAAAAATATTTCAATCTGCTCAATCAGGTGGTATATCTGTGACCCTCCAGATTTCGCTGGACTATAAGTCCCATCACTGGTCTTGCAGGCAAGGGTTGATGTCCAACAACATATGGATTCCACATCAAATTCCCCTGAATTTGATATCCCCATATAAAGTCAGTATTTTATATACTCTAACTTTAAGCCAAGATAAGAGGGGATATCATAACTCTAGCATTTTGCTGTTCACACTACAACAGTTCAATCTTGCTTGGTAAAAAATGTAAGGACAAAGAGGGAGTTGCAATTCGTAATTCACAGCCACAGGTAGATTCTTGGCTTTGCCCTGTTCATTTGGTGATGGGAAATAAAGTGGAGTCAGAGAACAAGGCAAGGAAGATGCTGGGAATACAGCACATTGGGAGAAGGCAGCACACATGGAACACCTGCTTGCAGAAACACATATACACAGTGTGTTCAAAACACATTCATACCTAGTCATGGCTTCCCATCAAAAAAGCCCAGGAACTGTAGTGCTGGGAATTGTAGCTCTGTGGTGGGTAAACTAACAATCCCCAGGATTCTTTGGTGGGAACCATGACTATGAAGGTGGTATCAAGATGTGTTAACTGTATGTTGCAGGTGTGATATGAAACTCTAACTCATGCAGTTGATGACAGACCCTCCAAGTACCCCTATTTTTCAGGGACATCCCTGATTTAGAAAAGCTGTCCTGGTTTCTGATTTGATCTCGGAATGTCCCACTTTTCCTTAGGATGTCCCTATTTTCATTGGAGAAATGTTGGCGGGTATGGAGTTATCCAACCCCTGAGCCGTCTGAAGGCAATCCTGTATTGGGAAGTTTTTTTAATGTTTAATGTTTTATTATGTTTTTATATCTGTTGGAAGCCGCTCAGAGTGGCTGGGGCAACCCAGTAAGATGTGTGGGGTATAAATTGTAAAATTATCATTATGGAATGGGATGTCCCTATTTTCATCAGAGAAATGTTGGAGGATATGTGATGATAAGGTGAGTTATCTTGCCAGAAAGACCAACTGTAGCACTGGAGAAAACACTGTGTGTTCATCTAGCTAATGTCAATGGGCTGGCTGTGTTCTCTGATGCACACCCCCCACAATTCACATAAAAATGCAGACGCAAGTGAGTCTCCCAGTAGAAGGAAGGGGTGGGGCCTGACAACCATGTCTATCATTCCAAACAAATGCAACCATCTTTCACATGTTTGCTCCACAGATTAATCATTAACCTGGAACAAAAGTGTTCCATAACCATAGATAACACTCCTCCTGCGGCTATTAATAAATCCTTTGACCTCAAAGCCATAGTGGAAGATAATAATTTGTCACTAGGAGAAGCGTTCAACACTCTTATAAAGAAAGCAGCTCTGGCTTTTCACAGGCCCCTGGCAATGCAACAGTCAAGCCAAAATATGTTGTGTTTCCTAGCCAGCGTTCTGTGCTCAACAGCAGAGAGACATAAAGCCCTTCTCTGTGTCAAGAAAAGGAAGTTAACAGCTTCCATGTTTGCTGCTTATGCTACATCTTTGGCATTTCCTGGAAAGGCAGAAAACACCAAAGTGTGAGGCTTGTCTTAGCCTAGCTACAGAGCATCCTCATTCTCCTCTAAGAACAGCTGCACTGATTAAAAACATGGCACAGGACACCATATGGCAACATCTCAAAGGACACCCTACATGGTGAGACATCTCTAGCCAGAGGAGTCATCATACATTCCAGGGTGAGGAACATTTTGTAAACATGGCCTGGTAAGCGATAGGAATATCTAGCATCACAGATTCAACTTTGATGACAACAGGCTCCAGAAAAAGCATGAACCTAAGAAGCAGAAAGCCAATTATGATGATTCATCTGCTGAAGGTTTCCAAATGTGTCACCTCTTAGAAGATTATGCTGAACCAGGACTGGCCTTTTCAGCTACCAGAGGAAATGGAATTTGAAGTGATCGTCTCAAGTGATGCCATAACTCCATCATCAATGGTGGACGGTTGTCATTACTTGCTTGACTGTCAGATCCCCAGCACATCACAGCATAATACAGAATCAACACAATGGCAATTTTCAGAGGTAATCTCAATTCAACTTATTTTCTCCTGCAGACAACAAGAAAAAATGTATCCACACAAGGTTGCTCACTACCTTTCCTTATGAGATTCTCACACTTGGTTTTAAAGCAAACCAAGAAAACAGTGACACTCATTCTATTCCCTGAACAGACATTCCTGGACTAAACTTGTATTAATTTTCCCTTTCATGCACAGCTTTCTCTATCAGTCTACAGATTAGCTAGTGTGCCTGTTCTTTTTACAATCGCTATGTCTAGACTTCATGCCCAAACAAACTTCTTTCTGTTACTAAACCAGTAAGTAGAGAGTTTCAGGGAGGGGGTGGGGGGAGATACAGAATCTAAAAGAGCAGCTTCAATGCTTTTCAAGTTGTGGATTGGATAGGATGTGGCAAATTGTCTCACCACTGTTTGTTTACATGTGGTCTCCGCTTCTTTGTGATGATGCTTGTGTTTTCAAATGCATACAATTTTTGAATAAAGATTAAAATCCAGGAGCTGTGATGCCAATAGAAAATTACAGGGTGTTTCCTCCATCTACAAGATCGCTAGCTTTCACTATTGGTTTCGGGGCCTGATTTATCCATACATACAAAAATGATCACTCTTCTCTACCAGAAGTGCATATTGTGTTTTCAGCACGGCTAAGGGAAAGGCATAAAAGGAATATGCTCACTCATAGTCTCTCTCTCTCTCTCCCCATTCCATTACTTAGCTCGAAAAGTATAGGGTGAATCAGCTGAGGTTGTTCCAGAGGGCAGACACCTTTATGTGGTATCCCTTCATCTGCTCAAAGAATGCAGCATCTATTTGATTCTGCTCATCTGCGGTGCATTTTATTTCTTTTGTAAACAGGGTGAAAATATATATGGCTATTTCTAAGAGACAAAATGGAATGCCATCACAGGGCCTCAACCACTGCAGTGGAAATCAGGTTGAGCTCATGCTGAAAGTAAAAAAATAAAATACAAAAATCTGGCGTAGAGTTGATCTGCCATGGCAAGTTTTTTCTCAGCTCTCCAAATAAGCTAGAATTCACAATGGTGGTGTGTCCATGTATATGCAGGCAGTGACAACATGAACGATATATCTGGTAGGCCCTAACGAGATGCAAAGGGCTCTTGTAGAAGACTGCATCAGAATTACACTACATGCAATCGTTGGCACGAATGCCAACATCTTAGAAGAGAAAGTTCCTGCCGTAAGTTTTAATCATGGATGAAAAAAGTTAACATGGGGCTTAACTATACATGATGTTAGTGACCAACAATCTCAATTGTTTTTTACATCAAAAAATACTGGGCATGGGGGGAACATGATTATCAGGATTACAGCGTATGGGGCGGGGGGATTTAAGCCCCAGCCCAAGACATAGTCTCTGAAATTTTACCTCAGCAACTTTACAAAAACCTAATTTTCAAGCTGAGGCAGGCCCAGGAGATTGAGGCTCAAGAAGGACGGCTTAAACCTCCTCTCCTCACATGTTCCTGTACACCTGGTATTTAATTGATCTTTTTTTAAAAATGATACCTTAATTGCTAATCATGTCATTAATCTAATATAGTACTTAGACCCTTAAATTTATTGGCCCAAATTTATGTGGGAAATTTTAGTATAGCAAGAAATTAAGTCTGCAGTACTCTATTCTCCAGGTTAGCTTTTCTCAACCTTGGTTCCCCAGACATTGCTGGACTACAACTCTCATAATCCTTAGCTAGCAGGACCAGTAATCAGGGATGATGGGAGTTGTAGTCCAACAATGCCTGGGGACCCAAGGTTGAGAAAGACTGTCTGGGTCACGCTCCTTATTTGTAACTTAATTGTATAACTTACTCTACAGCTGCCCTGGGAAGGATGACTGGCCCTGAAGGGTACAGGGTATAATTTTTTAAAAGAAATAATTAAAGCACAATAGCAGCTGATCTCCAGAAGACAAACTTTATTGACTGGCTGTTGGAGTTAATGGTACTATTCAAGGTCAAGGTATCATTAGCATATCCCTGAAGCATTATTATTTATGATTCTGCATAACATTATAAAGGGTGTATTAAAATGATTAAACAGGTCTGAAAGGCATCATATCACACTATAAAGTCAAGCCCGTTCTATTTCAAGACCGAAAAATATAGAGAAGCAGAATTATACTTAGTGGGAATACATGTGACAGTTTCTAAAGGTTACAATTTATCGCTGTCTGGTAAAGCTCCCTTGAGCCTACAGGAGCAGCAGGAGGAATTAATTTAGCCCATTTTCCTTGGGGTGTATTGGGCGACTATGGATTATTTATAAGGAAGTCTGGGAGATCTTCTTCTTAACCATCAGTTATGTCAATACACCCTTTAGCTTGCACTCTCATTTTGCAGAAATAGTCTTTCTCCTGTCATTTCATATTTAACTTCTTCATTACTGCCTAACATACCACAACTTCTCCATGCATTTGTAATCCCCCCCACAAACCTCTTTAAAAAAGAAAAAGAGCATTTAAAAAAGCACTTTTAAAAAGAAAAGAGCATTTAAACAAGAAAAGCATTACAAGACAGGAGCTGTCATGAATCAGCACAATGAAAGAGATAAAATATGAGTCTGAAAAGGAAGAGTGATACCTCCAGTGGCACATCCTGCTCTACAGCAGACTGGATCACGATTCCAAACATGGGTTCCCTGTCTTGCAGTAGCACAAGGAGCTGTGTCAGAAGCACATCTGTATTACCAACTCTTGCTAGCCTGACAGATGGAGTACAATATGTCAACACCATGGCAGCCCCTGATTAGCAAGGAAAGCTTGGTTTCTATCTGAAGCCAATTCACAATAAATAAATAAAAATTGGCTACAGCAGGTTTCATAATTGAAAGGGGGGGGATTAACAGAAGGAGGAATGGAGGAAAGTATCAGGCGATATAATGGGTTACAGAGAAGAGATATAGATGTTTTTCCCACACACACACAGGCATACAACACTAAGACAGTATATACCGTATTTTTCGCTCTATAACACGCAGATTTTTTCTCCTAAAAAGGAAGGGGAAATGTCTGTGCGTGTTATGCAGCGAATGTGTGGTCCCTGGAGCCGAAAAATGAGGCAAAAATCAAACCGCGCTTCAGGGAGAAGGGAGCTCCGTGAGACAGGAAGCTGTTGCTTTCCTGCATTCTGCCTCAGGGTCTTACTGCCCGCCCTCTCTGTTTCGTTGCTGTGTTTGCTCAAACGGAACAAAGAGCAGGGAAAGCCCCTCCCCTCCAGGCAAGTAGAGAGGAAAGCAGAGCGTCGCTCTATCCTGTCCCTGCTCCGGAGGGAACAATGTTTGTGAAGGGAAGAGAGATTACAGGTTCGGCTTAAAATTCTGATTTGACTTCCTGCTTTTTGTTTTTGGAGACACACAGCATTCAAATATGCTTTCTTCCATTTAAAAGGATGAAATCCTTAAACAGTGGCTGGCTTGTGTGGGTGGGTGGGGGGAAACTTTTGCCTTCCTTTCCTCACGTTATAGCCCTCTCCTGCATTCTTAGCCTTCTGTGTTTTTCCTTCCCTCCCCACTTAAAATGTGGTTACAAAGCATGGATCCACATGGATCCTCAGGATCTTTGCATTGGGTCACCCCAAATTCACCATCAGAGCACATAGCATGTCCATGGCTACAGCCTGTCCCCCCAAAAAAAAATCACGCACCCACTGTTGCCTGGGGCTGCAATGGTGCAAAAACGTGGTTACAAAGCATGGATCCACAGGGATTCTCAGGATTTTTGCATTGGGTCACCCCAAATTCACCATCAGAGCACATAGCATGTCCATGGCTACAGCCTGCCCCCCCCCAAAATCACGCACCCACTGTTGCCTGGGGCTGCAATGGTGCAAAAACGTGGTTACAAAGCATGGATCCACAGGGATTCTCAGGATTTTTGCATTGGGTCACCCCAAATTCACCATCAGAGCACATAGCATGTCCATGGCTACAGCCTGCCCCCCCCCCAAAATCACGCACCCACTGTTGCCTGGGGCTGCAATGGTGCAAAAACGTGGTTACAAAGCATGGATCCACAGGGATTCTCAGGATTTTTGCATTGGGTCACCCCAAATTCACCATCAGATCACATGTCTGTGGCCACAGCATGAAGCACAAAAATGATACGTCCACTGTTTCATTCAGAATATTTTTTCCCTTGTTTTCCTCCTCTAAAAACGATGTGCGTGTTATGGTCAGGTGCGTGTTATAGAGCGAAAAATACGGTAGTTGAATATATCTCCCAAACTGTCTGATCTGGAGATGTAGTGCAATTTTGCATCTTTTATGCATTTCAATGCATGACGGTTTAAAATTGCTAACTGAGTAGCCAAAACCAAAACTGATGAAAAGGTTGGGAATGTAAGAAAACGAAGGACTTCTGGAAAAATGATTTATAATGAATTGAAAGAAAGTTGAAATATACACTTGTTTAAAAATCAGTAGCCCTTCTATTGGATATTGTGGGTACAGAAATTCATATGAATGATAAAGAAATTGTTTTTATATGCGATAGCTGCAGCAAGGATATTGTTAGCCCAAAGGTGGAAGCAAAAAGAAGTTCCAACTAAAGAAGAGTGGCAAGAGAAATTGATGAACTATGCTGAGATGGCGAGATTAACCGGGAAAATTTGGAACCAGCAGGACCAGACTTTCCTAAAGGAATGGAAGAAGTTTTCGATATACAGTATTTGGAAAGCAACTGTAACCAATTGACATTGCATGTAGGGTTAAATGAAGTTTTGTAAGGAGTAATATATAAATTATTGTGAAAAGAATTAAGAATAGGTATTAAGATTTGAATTTATAGCAATAACTATAGTAACAAAATGCATAATTAGAAAAGATTTTAGAAAACCATCACTTGAGTTTGAAGGAAGTCTTAGGCTGTGATAGCCAAAGATTTTGAAATGCTGTTTAAAAGAATGGTATGCTGGAAAATATGTGTAAAAACCAATACAAAATTATTATTAAAAAAAACTGATGATAAGGTAAAGCTACATTGGAAACTTCAGTTCAAAATGAAAGGATGCTCTTCAGACTGGTTATCACCCAACAGTTTGACAATCAACGATTGCAGAACTAGTATCATCTGTGGGTAGCAACGGGCACTTTTTACTTACCCAACACTGAGTGATCTTATCCAAAGCCAAGGGCTGAATATTTATCAAGGCAAAGTAATCTGCAGAGACGTTATTTCTTCAGGTTATGGTTAAGAAACATTGTGGGGATTGGGGGAGTGTGAAGAAAGATTTCTGTTGCTGCCTCTGTTGACTCTTGGAAGGAACAGAAAAAGTACAGTCTAAAACAGAGTTGCTTCAAGGCCAGCCAATTTTCAGTAAAGAAATCCTGTCATATTGCTTGCACTTCAAGGCCTGTCCAGACCCTCCTCAACATACAGGCCATTTCAATTCTGCTTAATTATAAGGTGCATTGCTTAAGTCTCTCTTCTTCTTTCCTTTTTTTTTTAAACCCAAATTTAACTCAGCCCACACAAACCTGGTGTCAGCCCCACTGCTTATTACTGTAAATTATTGACCTCAGAAATGCTGAATCATAAAACTGAGGTTATACAAAACTTATACATGGATACTGTTTGCTGAAAAAATCTTCATCTTTAAGCCTCAGTCTAAACTACTGAACAGATGGAGCTCTTTGTGGATAAAATAAACAATGGACCATTCCCTACACAGTCACAGGTCCCCAGATGCAGTTTGAAGGCAAATGATGCCACAACCTTGCTGAAGCGAAGGCTATCTGGGTTTGGTACTCACTTGGATGGGAGCAGAATGGTGCCATCAGAACAAGGCTTTGGGTCAGAAGTCAGGGCCCAACTTAGCAGAATCAACAGGAGGGTCGCTAAACAGTATACCACATTTTGAAGTGCCACCTGAAGAACTGCTCTCCCCCAGTGGCGTAGCGTGGGGGGTGCAGGGAGGCCAGCCGCACCGGGCGCAACATCTGGGGGGGCGCTCGCACTCTCAGCTCTCTGCCCCTACCTGGTTCACTCACTCTCTCTCACTGCAGTGCTGGCTGCGCGAATCCGATCCGAGCCGCCGGGTCGCCGCCCACTGTGGAGGGGGGGTGCCAAGCGTGCGGTGCGGAGAGAGAGCGAGGGACTATCTGGGGGAGGGACAGTGCAGCGGCCGCCCAGCGCAGCGCTGAGCGCGGGAGAGAACCACACCAGACCAGACCAGGCAGCAGCAAGAAGAAGCTGGCAGCGGCGGCAGGTTAGGGGTTAGGGGGCGCAAATTACTTGCCTTGCCCCGGGTGCTGACAACCCACGCTACGCCACTGCTCTCCCCACCCCCATAAGACCAATTGTGATAACTGAGTTAATTCATATTACCATGTAAAGAGGGAGAGTAAGATAGGACTATTAAGTCCAGAGTATTAAGTGGCTTGACTGCACCAACGGGTGGAAAACCGTCTGGAAACTGTTGGTATTCAGCCTTGAGTTGCATAAAAAAACAAATGGGGAGCATCATATGAATTAAATAAATACATACAGTGGTACCTCGGGTTACATACGCTTCAGGTTACATACGCTTCAGGTTACACACTCTGCTAACCCAGAAATAGTGCTTCAGGTTAAGAACTTTGCTTCAGGATAAGTACAGAAATCGGGCTCCGGCGGCGCAGCGGCAGCAGGAGGCCCCATTAGCTAAAGTGGTGCTTCAGGTTACGAACAGTTTCAGGTTAAGAACGGACCTCCGGAACGAATTAAGTACTTAACCCGAGGTACCACTGTAGTTTGTAACACTTTAATGTAGGTCCCAGGTGTTCATACTTCCGGCATCTTGTAGGGTGTTTGGGGCTGCTAGGGAAGGCAAGGGATGCCTGTAAGCCTGTCCAACAATCAAATATAGTCTTCTCGATCCAATAAGGAAGTGATTGAAGTCACAGGAGCATCTTCCTTGTATTCTCAATGGGAATGTGATTGCCAAGAAGCTCTCGCCCAAGACCTACTGCATAGGTATATGACTTCTGTGGGCTACTGGTAACATCTCTACTTTGAACCTTTCAGTCGCCACCACCCAGGCCTCCTTAGCCCCCACTCTGCAGCCAGCTCCTTCGCTGACAATCCTCCCTGCCTCGTATTCTTTCTCTCCTCGTTGCAGCTGAGGTCTTTTGCCAGAGGATTAGTCCCTGCTTGGTTTGAGCTGCAGAGTGGGTGGACAGGTCAGCAAATGGCATCAAGCAAGAAGGCAGAAAATGCCACAGGATGTTTTCCTGAGCAGAGTTGGATTCAAGTACCAGAAAGGAACAAGGTGCCTTTGGATGTCTGTGAAAGGGAGTCCTTGTGGAATAGAGTGTGGTGGTACCGTGTGGATTATTCTGATGGATCAACAACGCTGCAGCAAAGTCCTTTGTCAGAAAATGACGGCAATGAAATAAATCACCATAAAAATACAGGCAGAGCAATCCTACACTCTAATTACACACTAATTACTCCACGTCGGGGCAGGAAAAAGCGTAGGTGCAATACAGCTTCTGAGGGTATAATGCAGAAGATTGGGTGGTACCACCTATGTTATGCTTGTGCTCATCTCCCAGGCACCCTCTCCTAGTGGGGACTGGGGACATGCAGTAACTGTGAGCCTACTTTTTCCTAGAGGGTTGTAGTGTAACACAGGAAATGCCATTTCCAGATGGGTAGCCATGTTAGCCTTTTGCAACAAAAACAGGACAGTGCATTATGGTTGGCCTGCAGTGGCAATGGTTGGAGTGTTTGCTTTCTGCACATGGGAGGGGGGAATGTCTTACCTCTGTGTGGATGTGTGGATTGTTTGAGCAATGCAGTTCTGACAAGACACAGTATTTGCCTGTAGTCAAAAGCTTGGAGAAGACATGCGAGACACTGCAGCACTAATGTAATCTAGATTACAACATGTGTTCCTCCTTCTCTTCCTTATTTGTCTGGGCTGCTGCATCCTGACACTCCCAGTGAGAGAGGGGTGGATCTTGGTCTCCTGAGAAGATACACTCTTAGGGTTCTAAGCAAAGAACTATTAGCAATGTTCTCAAGTCCCCTGGGTGTTGAGTATGGATAGACCAATCTGTCAATTTCACTTTCTCATTTTTCCAGTGTTATATTCAGTTCTCCATATCCACTTCAGTTTCCATTTTTATTTTTTGAATCCTCACAAGAATTCACCAGCATTCTAGTGAAAATTTCTCCTCATGTACACATTTCTGTATGCAATTGTGCCTAATGTACACAATACTGCAAAGCTATTTCCCCTTATATAACACATTTTTGTATGACATCTTCACTAATATATGCATTTTTTGCATACTTTTAGTAATTGCATTTTTGAATATATTACTTGACTAGAGAACCTCATTGCAAAAATGTGAAGAAGTGTGAATTTTGAAGGGTGGCAGGGTTTCATTTTGAAAAGTGTGGGTTTCTGTTTTGTGGGAAATGGTTTCTTGGTGTGCAAAGAGCCCTTCCTCCACAGTTCTCAATCACCATTGTTAGCCCCTGTGAGCTGTAACAAGAAAACTAGACATTTGCTTGAAGCATAGCATGTGTCTGCATTATCTAGTACATTCTTATTTGCTTGCAGGAAAGCGGGTAGGTGGGATCCTTATCGGGAAGGCAGTGGGCAATGGAGGCTTATCTCTTTCCTCCCTATGCCATGACTGTAATGAATGCCCTATATGCATGGTTATACATCTTGAGAAAACATCCCTCTCCCTCACTTGACTGGAGTTCACATCATCCTAGGGAGTGGAGCACCATAGGCCAGGGCTAATCTTGTCTGGAGGTGGAATGACGCAGATGCTCGAATTGCTTTCTGTGCTGAAACCAAAGCTATTCCCAGAGCTGCTCTCCTAAAAACTGAACGAGGAAGCAAGATATACCATGCAAGCGTCCTGCAAAAACTGGAACATGCCATTTTCCCCACAAGAACATGGCAGCCATTTGGGCACCATGAACTCATGCAATTTTTGGACTGTGATCATGTACAGCATCCCAAAAAGTGTGCTTTGTGTGCTGTGACAGCAAGACACACCCCCAAAAGCGCATATTTTGGGTTCCATAACCTCATGCATGTCATGTGACTCACATGGGAGTATGGGTGGGAAGACACATGTCCCAGTTTTGGGACTCAACATGTTGGAAGGTATGGCAAGGTAAAAAGGTGATGTGAGCCTTCCATCTTGCATAAATGAAACAGTACAGTGGTACCTCGGGTTAAGTACTTAATTCGTTCCGGAGGTCCGTACTTAACCTGAAACTGTTCTTAACCTGAAGCACCACTTTAGCTAATGGGGCCTCCTGCTGCTGCCGCGCAGCTGGAGCACGATTTCTGTTCTCATCCTGAAGCAAAGTTCTTAACCTGAAGCACTATTTCTGGGTTAGCGGAGTCTGTAACCTGAAGCACATGTAACCTGAAGTGTATGTAACCTGAGGTACCACTGTATAGCACAAAGACACCACAGTCTCCCGTCCACAGTTTACTTCCAAAGAAGCAAACTCCAAAATATGTCCTGGCAACAGCGAAGTCTCTTGCCATTCAGAGACTAGGGTGCAAGTAATAGTATCTCTCCAAGCAGAACAGCTCTGCTGTTGTGTGTATCTGATGTGTTCTGCCCATGCATTTTGCAAGGCAGGGAAGTTATATTTTGTTCTGTCTACACAACAGGGCTTCTGTCTAATTCTAACAAACACACCCTTAACCAACAGTTGCAAGTGCAGAACTAAACCCTATATTTCTGAATACAAATAGGAAAAAAATTAAGCAAACCCCACACAAAAACCAGGCTTTGGAGATGTGTTCCTAGACGGCACTCCTGCTCTGGGGATGTAAAATTCACCGTGCTGTAATTGTGATTGAAGCACTGGACTGTATCAGCTCAACTTTCAGGAAGGTCCCACATATATACACAATATGTTGATTGTGGGGGACAGGAGAGCCTGAAGGCAGTCATTTCCTGCTTTTGGTTACAGGAAGCTAAATAATCAAAGAGGTATATAAATTTAATTGTTGCTGTCTCAAAGTTGTTTCTGAGTAACAGCCACAAACCTGAGAGAAAGCGAACATCCCCAGGCTACCTATCCAGACTAAACACAAAGGGCAATTTTTTCAAGCTGTAATTTCACACAAGGAAATGTCAAACTATTGCTGCTCTGAGTAACCTGAAAGACACCTATGGCAGAATACATTCCTTATATCAGGTTTTATTCCTGCCCTTCCTCCTAGTGGCCTATATAGAATTTCCACACACACTCTCCTCTAAGCAGCTTATAGGGCTGGGTCTTTGTAGATGTAGAACCACATGGTGGGATTTGCGCAAGAAGAGCTCTGCTGAATCAGGCCAGTGGCCTTGTCGCAATAAATTTCAATCACACCAGTGGCCGTGGTACAACACAATTGCAGGTGTCATCTGGCATGTCACTACCATCCATCCTTTATGCTGATGTATGCATCTGTTCCCCCATGAAATCAGCAGGAAAGAAAGGTATCTTTCCACCCCAGATTTCTTCTGACAGTTTTCCAGGCTAACTGCATTGCAAACAGGTTTTTTTTCTTCCTTCCTGGAAGCAAATATCCTGGAAACAAGCACTAAACTCCCACTAGATTCTGCTAGATTTCTGGAGGTGGCTTTTGCATCATGGGAAAGGTCACTTAAAATACAGAAATTGTCGGGAAACATTGGTAAATCAGAATAAAGCAGCCTAAAACCATTCTCTTTTACTGAAAGCAAACTTTGGGGAAAAAATATTGAATGTTTTCGCAGAATATGCAGCTACGTTCAAGTTGGCAAAGGATAAGAGGAAGGTGCTCTGTTTATAGAGAGAACTCCTTAAGCTGAGAAAATGCTTTGAACATGAGGAAACGTTCACAGTCCTGACAAAGAACTGCCTTCTTCCTGCTGCAAGCTCTGAAGCGATTCCTGCACTACTGTTTACACAGCACACACTAACCATACAGGCCAACTGCACACACACACACACACAGAGAGAGAGAGAGAGAGAGAGAGAGAGAGAGAGAGAGAGAGAGCCCTTTACTGGAAGCCTGCTCATTATATAACAGGCAATGGCGATTGACCGTCTTATCAATCACCAGGCCAAGGCATTTTGCTTCCTGGTACACAGCATCAAATGGTGTTTCTTAATGGTGTTCAAGGTACAGTATAAAAGACCCAAGGAGGGTCAAGTCATTTTAGCATGTGAGGCAGAAAATTCCATGGGCCTCTCCCCTTCCCAGCAGTAAAAATGCAATAATAAATTAAACAGAAGAATATTTTCTTCTGGGGACATGTAGGATCATTTCTTCTGAGGCCATGGTAATAGATTATTACCAGCTCTTTGAATCTTGAAATTAATTGGTAATCAGTTCAACTGATGCATGAAAGGAAGAACCATATGATCTGACCCCCTTCTTCCTACCAGCATCCTGGCAGCAGCCACAGGCTACAATCTTGGACTTTGTTTCACTTATGAGCCACAGATACTGTCCCTATGCAAATTCCATCTTTTTCTACATTGATAAAGGCTAGGAACTTGCTTTAAAAACAACAATGAAAGGCATTGACCTGAGGATTGGTTCATACATTACAATATCCTTTGCAGCATTTCGTCTCAATTTAGCAAGTTGAAATGCCTGAAGCTGCCTTTCGAAGCTCAGATTCCAAGTCTGGTCTCAGATCCCACTGGGTCACATCACGTACACGATGCGCCCAGCTCTGACCATAGCACTACAAGTGAACTGGATACCACTTCAAAGAGGGCATTATCCCTCCTCCCGCCTCTTTGCCTTTGTTTCCAAATACCCACCATCTGCAAGCAGTTATTGATTTTATTACTTTCAGAAACCGCTTGGCATTTGCTTTCCATCATCTACTTTGTGTGGAACAACATCCCATCCCTCAAATATGCCAGTTAATCAGGCTCTGTTTGAATGCTGTATAAGCAACCCATTTTTCTTCAACAATTATTAACAATTTCATTATTCAATTGGTGTATAATGGCGAATTAAGATGGCATTGCAGAGACAGTATTTTCTGAGGACGTTCTTTCTATTATCTCCTTCGCGCAAACAAGCATGAAGCAATTATTTATATTACACTTCCAATTTACAAATTTTCATTCTCAGCCTCAATCTCTCTCTCTCTTTCTTTCTCTTTCTCTTTCTTTTTAAAATAAGAGTGTGTTCTGCTTATTCCCCCTTTACAGATGGGTCAACTGGGGTTGACTTGTCCATCTTAACTCCAAATTTATCAGGAATTTCTAAGCCCAGGCTTCTGGGCCCAACCTGTCTCTAACATACAATGTGCATGGATAATACCTTGAAAAGGGAATGGGAGAAGGATTAAATAGTATACCATAGATAAGATTCTATAGGTGGGAAACTGAGTTTGAGATAGAGTGACAAGGTCACAGTGAATCTTCACCTCTGACCCCAGTTAAAGCACTTACAACAACTGAGAAAGGAGTTTGTGTCTCCCTTGGCAACAGGCCATGACTTCTTGGGAAACAAACAAGTTAGTTTTCTAGCTGTCCAAGAGATGATCACCTTTTTCAGAGTCTTGCCTTGGTTCCCGCACTCCAATATAGAGATAGTAATCATAAAATCATAAAACTGAAGAGTTGGAAGGGACCCAATGGTCATCTAGTCCAACCCCCTGCAATGCAGTAATCTCAACTAAAGCATCCATGACAGATGGCCATCCAACGTCTGCTTAAAAACCTCCAAGAAAGAAGAGTACACAACTCCTCCTGAGGCAGCTTTACTCTTAGAAAGGTCTTCCTGATATTTAGTAGGAATCTCCTTTCTTGTAATTTGAAGCCATTGGTTCAGGTCCTAGCCTCCGGAGAGAGAGAAAACAAGCTTGCCCCATCTTTCATGTGACAGCGCTTCAGATATTTGAAGATGGTTATCATATCTCACTTCAGTCTCCTCTTTTCCAGGTTAAACATACCCAGCTTCTCCAGCCATTCCTCATAAGCCATGGCCATTCCATTATTTTGCTGTGTGGTCCAGGCTCACATGTAGACCTGCTCATAGGTATCCCTCCACACAGTCAATGAAATGAATGTGCACAGGTCACAAATGAAGTGCTTCCAACCCCACCCCCCACCTAAATTTGTAACGTGCTTCCGGCTCTCATTTATGACCCATGCAGGAAGAGAAAGAGAAATACCTGCTTGCTTTAACTAGCTGCTCTAATTGAACAAGAAAGGGGCTTGCAACTGGAGCTGCAGAAAGGGGCAGTCTGCTCTTCTTTCCTTTCTCTATCCTTCATTGCTAGCAGCAGGAGGCAGGGAATACACATGGAGAGCATGTTACCATGGCTGCAGAGCTGACCACAGAAATGTGAACAGTACACACACACACGGATGCAATAAAACATCCCGGTATTGGTAGCAGAGTTGTGATGTGCCCATTTCCCCCCAATCTTCACAGTTTTTGATGTGTGCAAACAAAATATTTTCATTGTATGCCTTTAAAAAAACAACAACCCAGACCTTAACCACTGCATGTATTGTATACCTACAAACACAGAGCAAGGAGCTGTGCTGGCTGCAATGCCAACTGCAAGTAAGCCCAGTTATAAGCATGGAGTTATAAGCTGCTGCAGGTACCTGTGCTTATGCTGCAGCTGGTGTTATAAATGCAGACCCTTCAACTGTCCCTGTTTTCCAAGGACTGTCCCAGATTTACAGAAGCCGTCCTAGTTTCTGATTTGGTCCCAGAATGTCCAGCTTTTCCATAGGATGCTCCTATTTTCATCAGAGAAATGTTGGAGAATATGCAAATGAGGAGAGGAAACAGAAGGGGCTGGAGGAGGGAGGATAAAGAGCTGAAATGAGAGTCAGGGGCCTGCTAAACTGCCTGTTGAAAGAGAGAGAAGCCACTGTTGACAGGCTTCAGACAGGGGTGAAGGAAGGCGCTGTGTAGGCTGCATGTGCGGCATCGCTACGTACGATGCATGCGCTGTATGTAGCGGCAATGCACATGCGGTTTGCCGCCGGTGCCACTCTAGCACCGTGCGGAGAGTACCGGGATCCCTCCAGCGCCGCTAGAGCTGCGAGCAGAGGATCCTGGCACCATCCGTACAGCGCTGGAGCGGTGCTGGCGGCAAACCACTAGACAGAGCATGTGTGTGACGCTGCACATGCACTGTACTTAGCAGTTTGCTGCCAGCACTGGGATCCTCCAAAGGCAGGATCCTTTGCAGCCGCGAGCAGAGGATCCTCCAAATGCAGCTGTGACGGCGCAGTGGGTGCTCGCACCGCCACGAGCCCCCGCGGGGTGACTTCTTGTCACTCCCACAGGCATGGAACCTGGGGCGTACCACGCCCCCCCCCCCATTGCGACACCACTGGCTTCAGATCTACTGAAGGTTCGCTTCAAGGTCTGGGGAGAACTGCAGTTGCTGTGGACAGGTTTTGGACCACAGGCTGCTGAACCCTAAACCATTCCACTTTGCCTAACGCAAGCACAAAATTTACATCATATTCTATTTCTTTTCTTCTCTATTTCTTTCTTTTAGAAACTACCTAGCTCCTTATTAAATCCCATATGACCAACTACACACAAAAAACTTATTTCACACTGCACAATTTATTAACACTCCACAAAATGTGTCCAGCAGCACATTAGGATACACCCTGGGGTATTTTGAGATAACGGAAGGGCATCTAGACAGATCAGCATGCAACTGGGTTGCTACATTTGGAAACCACAAAAACCATTAACGGACCAATGACATGCAGTATTCAAGTTGATGTTTTTATCAACTTCTCTTGCTCTACAGTTCAATGCAGTGCCATAATTTTGCTGAGAGGCAAGGGGCCAGCTTCAATATCATTGTTACATCTGCAGCGTAACTGACTTCCGCAGCAGCTTATGCGCTTGTAACTCAATGTGCGGCATCCCAAGGGTCATTGTGATAGTATTGTTATTCATTATCAGTCATCTACCAAATAACTTATGCAAATTGCCATTTCAGGCATTCGTTCTTCACTCTCACAACCAAAACACACAAGCAGTTTAAAACATTTCCTTCCAACAAACAAAGCATTATCAAGTTCTCAGAAATGCAAGGAAAGCCAGTGTTTCAAGATTAACTTTATAGTATACATTAACAAGCATCATGTGCATATTGATCAGACAGGAAATGACATGTAATTAGAAGAGGAAGAGAACAAGTCCTCCAGCACCAAATAATGTCCTGAGTTGAACCAGAAGGATGTTACATGTTTGGAAGGGGAAAGAATAGCGTTCTCTCCCTTTCCCTCATACTGGTATCATACTTTACCAGCATGTTAAGATTTTATTTGTCGGAGGAATGGGCCTGCAGGCTTGGCATTCTTAGCACCCAGTTCTAACCTCTGTGCAATCCTGTTTACTGGCTCCGTGCATGACATGAACTCACAAACATAGCATTCTTAGCATCCTAACAGAACTAAATTAAGTTACATGGTGGTCCTCTAGACCAGCCTCTCACTATGCTGCGATCTGCAGCTTCTACTGTTAGGTCAGGGCAGCTGGAAGAAGGTACAGGAAAAGAATAATAGGAATAATCTGCTATGAGGACCTGCTATGGTGGTTCTCTCACTGCACGAAGTTACAGGGAAGGAGGCAGAGGGCCTTCTCGGTGGTGGCGCCGCCCTGCGGAACACCCTCTTGTCAGATGTCAAACAGATAAACAACTACACGTCTGAAGGCAACCCTGTATTGGGAAGTTTTTAATGTCTGGATTTTTGCTGTGTTTTTATTATGTTGGAAGCTGCCCAAAATGGCTGGAGCAACCCAGTCAGATGGCTGGGGCATAAGTAATAAGTTGTTGCTGTTGTTGTTGCTGTTGTTATTGTGATTATGAGATTCACAGTCCTTGCTATGAATGTTTCTTAAAATTAAGGACCTTTGCCATCCCTGGCTGACAGGGGATCTGAAAATGCAGCAGAACTCCAGGGCATGTCCAGCGATGGAAGGAAGAGGAAATAAGAGCTTTGCAAAGGATGCAGAGAGTCTGCACAGCATGAACACGATGCAGTCAAACACAGCATGCCCTTGTTTATGCAAACAGCATAACAATTAAAATTAATGCTTAGGAACCAGAGAAATAATGCCATGATGGCACAGTCATTATCTTCATATATCCTGCTGATGCCACTTAGGAAATTATGTGTTTGCTTCCTAAATACACTTGCTTCAGACAATGTGGTGTTTAAAGCTACAACACATAATGTGGTTAAGGCCTGCACATTCTATTCCTTAATAAGAAATTTCATGTTGCCATTTGTCTTGGTGGATAAGCCAGCCTAATCAGAGTTTGTAAACAGCACAATAACACAATCACCCAGCATGGTCTATTTTTTTTAAAAAAAAACAAACAAACCTGTATTAATTCTGTATTGTTATTCAACCAGCGATCTGCCCCCTCCTAACAATTAGGGTTAGGATGACTAATTTGTGGGACGCATTGCAATTTTATGAGCTCTTCTGGTTGTGTTCTGTAGTGGAAGAACTTTAAAAATCTGAATTTGTCTGCCTGGCTGCAATCCTTCTTTGTTATTTAAATAAAAACATCTGGCGTGGGATAAAATATAATTCTATGCGGGGCCTGGAATCACAGAAGGAACAAATCTGTGTTATGCTAAGTACTGATATCTAAATATATTGTTCAGAAGACCTACTAACAGTGACTCTACTCGACACACCTTAACTGATCATCTGCTGCTGTTTTTGTCAGCAGATCTATGTGCCACCCTGAAACCTTTAAAAGTGAAGGGTCATTGCATATATACCCAGCCCTTAAGGCCTTGGGACCAGAGCATTTTGAGTAAAATGAAAGGGTTGCTCACAGACAAAAACTGTGTTTGGGTTTGTTCCCTAGGACCTCGGGGACTAGCTCTTACTATCTATATCAGTGTTTCCCAACCTTGGGTCTCCAGCTGTTTTTGGACTACAACTCACATCATCCCTAGCTAGCAAGACCAGTCAGGGATGATGGGAATTGTAGTCCGAAAACAGCTTGAGACCCAAGGCTGGGAAACACTGATCTATATCCATCTGCTGTCAGAGCAGCTTTTCTGAATCAGGGTAGGAGGAAGGGGGCTCGTGTGTGATAGTATTGTGTCATCACTGGTGTGAGTTCTGGCCTAGGCTGCCTTTCCTCATGTGCTTCACATGCGCCACCCTTCATCCTCCCCTGCAGCCAATTTCCTCTTCTGCCTGACCAACCGGGAAGGAAACAAGTTACCGGTAAATCAGCCTGGGAACAGCTTTCTGAAAGCAGAAAAAAGCTGAAGTGAGCTCCCACAAAGACGGCAATTGCTTCTGTAACATGACCCCTTCACATGAGAATAAGGGAAACCCACTCACAAACAAGCAAATACTGATACAGGCCCTTTCTGTGGCTCTGAAACACATCTGTCTGTTATAATAACCAGCCACAGAAGCCCTGATTTCCACTGTGTTTCCCGCATTGCCTCGACAATGTACTGCCAAGGAGGAAGCACTCCCAGTGCAACAAAACGCTCCTTTCTGTATACAACAGGACTACATGTTGACTCCCCCTGAACAAGCCAATGCATATCGCATTGATACTCCACTGCCTTCACCTTCTTTCGCCACTGTGGGGTATGGAAGTTATATAGGTTAGGAAGATTGGAACATGAATGAGGAAACATGGTTCTGTCAGCCAATCTGGCCCTGCCAGGGGGTCTAGTCTGACTCACAAGGTCATTTCCCCCAAACCATACCCACCTGCCCCATGGTGGTACAAGATGCTGATGGGCAGGACTTTTGGCTTGTTTGTTTTTGAAAGCTTGCCCCTCTTTTGAAAGCTTCAACCTCTGAAAAGGATCCATGTGGGGTGGCCTCCCCCATTCAAAGAAAGGGATCTTCTTGATTTGCAATGCATGTTTCTTAAGCTTGCAATGAAGAAACAGGTGGACTCTCTGCAGTCTTCCACCCACACCATTAAAAATCACTGGGTAGATCATTAAAGTGTGGGGGGGAGACTGCTTTAAAGCATGTTTGCTTTAAGACAGTCTCCTTAATCATTAGAGGAACGGTGATGGGATAAAGAGATTGAGTGAGGTAGAAGAGGGGAACAGGTTTAGAAAATGTAATGGGTCTGGGACAAAAATGGGGTATAATATGACAAAAGGCAAGAGTGGATAGATACCATCCCACAGGACTTTGTATATGTTACAGAAATAAAAGCCATTTGCTGGTTTATAAAAGCATTTATTTCCCACTGGGGGGGGCATTGTACACCCAAAACACCCCTCAATATTATAAAAACACAATATGTTTGACAATTGGAGCTGACAAAAGCAGCAGCAGTGGCAATTTTTTTAAAAGGTCAGTATGTCCAGGAAAAGCCCTATTTCGGAAATAATTCAAAAGAAGTAGGTTTTGAAAGAAGTGGGGCTTTAGCAAAAACCCATTTAAAAATCCACAGAGTAGACTGTTACAGTTAAAGCCTGACTTACTTAACAAATTGAGCATGGTCTGTCTACAAAAAAAGCTAACCACTAGGTTTCCTAATTAACTGACTGTTGGTCGGGTAAGTCTTCAATCGTTTTGAAGACAAAGGAAGTGGCAAACCAGATGGTGCCTGAAATCTATTATCTCTCCCAACAAAGTGTTGTGAAAACCAAAACAGTATGGGGGGGGGAATAAATAAATAAAATCAAGCAGAAAACGTGACCTACAGACTTTGGAGGGGACAAAATGTGGCAATGGTCCATATGAAATATAGAGAAAGATATTCAGAATGTTGCATATAGATGTCAATGCAATATTTTTATGGTCTACTTGCATGATGACAGACTGTCCCACTACCTTGGCTGGTGTGGGATGTTGACATTGCAAAGGCAACTGAGCTTAAACGCAAAGCTCTGTTGTGATACAAAAACACAGGCACGCTTACGCCGCCGACTGCAGAAAATGTAGGTGGTGCACTTACAGAAAGAAAATGTTTCTCACATTCACTGTTTAGAATAGAAAAGCAGCCGTCACATGGCTAAAATAATGTGCCTAATATATGTAATAATGGCTGCAGAGGTGTAGCAAGGTCAATTGGTACCCAGTGCAGATTTTTTTTTGTCACCGCCCCCCACATCAACTGCTCGGGGTAGGTTTGGGAGTTGTGGGCAGGCAGCGAGCTGAATGTCACCCCCCTCAGAGATGACACCTGGGGTGGTCTCCCCCCCCACCGCACCCCCCTTTCTACACCTCTACTGATGGGGTCTGGGTCAAGCCACCATTTTAATTTCCCACAATGCCCTTAAGGTAGCATTGCTCCAAGGCATTGTGGGGAATTAAAATGGCAAACCATTTCAGACAACTGTGCCCCCCACCTGCTCTCAGTTCACCACACCCCCACCACCAAAGGAGGAAGCTCACTCAAGGGTATTGCCCAAACTGCACTATATTATCTTTTTCAGTTAGGAGAGGGCAGTGAATTAATTCAGATAAATTGTAATTTATTAATTCAAAAGACTTGGGATGTGGCAAGGGAGTAATTTATTATAGCAGGCTGTTGAGAAACAGTCTGGAGCAATCTTTCTAGTAAAGAATTACAGGATCTTAACAATGTGATATACATGGGGGTTGGGGGGCATCTGCCTCCCTAAATGAATAAAAATACATAACAATACATAGCAAACAGAGGGACGTGGGTGGAGCTGTGGGTTAAACCACAGAGCCTAGGACTTGTCGATTAGAAGGTTGGCGGTTCGAATCCCAGCGACAGGGTGAGCTCCCATTGCTCAGTCCCTGCTCCTGCCAACCTAGCATTTTGAAAGCACGTCAAAGTGCAAGTAGATAAATAGGTACCGCTCTGGCGGGAAGGTAAATGGTGTTTCCATACGTTGCTCTGGTTCGCCAGAAGCGGCTTAGTCATGCTGTCCACATGACCCGGAAGCTGAGATGGGCGCCGCAACCCCAGAGTCAGCCACGACTGGACCTAATGGTCAGGGGTCCCTTTACCTTTACCTTTAATGGAGGTTCTGCCCCCCCCCCCACAACAAAAGGTCTGCCACCCCCCAACAAAAATACTGGCTACACCCATGGAGATAAACCATCCCTTAATCCTTCATTTAAAAGGGGAGAGCACACTTTGGGTTGCATTCAATACTAGTGCTACTCAGGGTAGACCCATTGAGGTTAATCGGCACGACTAATTTCAGTCCCTTCAATTGAACGCAACCAAGGGATTTTAACATCTAGATAACCACACATTTTCATACCTGTCAGACCAAGTCAACCCCAATGTTCAAAAATTCAGAACAGGCCGGAGAAACTGTTCAGATTGGAAAGCCAAGTAGGCAAATCCAATTTGGAACCCACTGTGAAACAGCAAGTACTACTAGCCCATGGAAATATTGAAAAAATAAGAATATCAATGTGATCATACGCCAACAAGCCCAGGGGTGGGAGTGGGATTATGGGGTGTCTCAGAAGGAGGTGGAGGAACACATGTTCTCCATCCCTAATTTGTTTATTAACTTCGTTTTCCATACCACCCAATAACTGAAGCTTTCTGGGTGGTTTACAAAGCAGAGCTCTAAACCGTACATTACAAAAACACAGGACTGATAAACCATGAAATATATATTTGTGTGTGTGTGTGTGTGTATTTTGTGTGTGTGTGTGTGTGTGTGTAATAAAATCAAAATAAAGACAGCAACAGAAGACAAAAGCTCCACAAGGTTCTACAAAGCACTTACCCCCTTTCATAGTTATGCATGGAATTCCCTCCCAGTAGACCCAAGACCGGCTACTCTGCTCTAGGGATTCTGGAAGGCTTTAAAGATTCAGCTTGTTCGAAGGAACTTCCCCTGGGTACGTTTTAATTGGCTGGACTGTGGCTATTACTGATTATGTTTTACTGGTCTTTTGGTGTTTGATGATTTGGTTGGTTTTCCTTTTTTCTATGTACTCTTGATTTTTATCAGTTGAGGCAAAAATGTGGAGAATGGAATTTAAGATTGAGAAACATAGAAAATGAGCCTTCCATCTCTATGTACAAATGGCCTTGCCTGGCACATTAACTAAGATATTCTACGACATAAATTAGTCAGTGAGAAATGTGTTTGCAGTGAAGGGCTGCCTTTGGTGGAACACGCAATGAAAATTTGGCAAGCATACACAGAAGAAACACAGAGTTTATCTATACAGTGCAGTTACCCATAATCACTAACATTTTTTTAAAAGTGTACATGCAGACAACAATCAGTTCGTTTCCCTGATCTTCAGATAATAAGGAATCTTGTTTGTTAAAAACTGTTAAAGTGTTGCAGAAAGCACCCACCCCAGTCCTTACCAAGAAGAAAAACAATCACTCATTTTTGGAGATGCAGAATTCATGCACAAAAAGTCCTATAATACACCAGCAATGACACAGATGGCAAATTCAGATGTGGTGTGTTGTACTGTGCATACTGCCTTGCCCCACCCTTTTAGCTTGGTTAGGAAAAGGTAAGATTTACACACTGCATTTTCCTCACTTTTAGAGACTGTTTCTGAGATCCCAGTGAAGTCTGGTTGTATGCAATTATTCCTAGGTGTGGAACCTACAGGGCAGCCATGAAGGTGGCATAAAATTGGAACAAAGTAAACCACTAGTGGGACCTTTAAACAACATACAGTTGATTTCTAACTGCAAAGCCTCATCCAGGTATCACCAAGAGTTCACTTGCACTGTATGTTCTTGTCAGGGAACTGCCATCGGTTCAGGGGCGAGAGGGGAAAAGCCGGATGGATTACAGAGAGCCCCCAAAGATCGTGGAAAGCAGCACTTCTTCAGCGGAGGAGGGTAGCGATGCCCCTAGTGGAGAGGAGATGCAGTGGGCGGAGGAGGCAAGGCGGTGCCAGGACACCTTGCCAGAGCAAAGCGGGGAGGGGGGAGGTCCCTAGTTACCCAAGCCTTCCTTGCGCAGAAAGCTTCCGCGCAGAGAGGGGAGGCGCAGGCTGGGCGTCAAAAAACTACTCTGCTGGGGAATGTTTAAGGACTGCCCACTCTCAGATTCTGCCAGTGAATGGGCAGGGCACGGAATACAGGCGCTCTGTATTCTAAAGGTTTTATCACTAATAAGAAAGCCTTAGAACACACTTCTGAGGCATATTGCCTGATTGCTCTTGAGCAACCAACCGATGCCTCTAACAGTTCTCCTAAGCACCAACAGACTTTGGGCCACCTGCAATGCTACATGAAACTCACCATCACTGCCATATTATTGCAGAGCAGAATCCTCTTCTTTCAAAAGCTATACCTTACGGTCCGGTAGCTTGCCAATCATGGGTGCACTTCATAAGAGTCCTCCTGGGTTTTTCTCTGTGATTGAGGAGCCAGACATGGCACGCAGAAATGTCTAGGTAAGAACAGAAACAATATTTTGCACAAACTCCGGCAATTCTTTCAGTACTCCGATTCAACATTCTGAATTTTCAACATCTACAAAGCTCAGTTTCACAATTCAACATTGAGAGATTTTTTGGGGGGAGGGGTGGAGTTAAATGTTTAGCCTTGTTGATAAATATAAAAGTATTCTGGTATTGCAGAGGGTTGGACTAAATGAGCCTTTGGGTCCCTTCCAACTCTGCAATTCTGTGGTTCTAAATATCAGGTTCTATATTAACTGTGCACTTTGTGGAAAGTTGTGAGTACTGGAGCTGGTGTGTTCATCTTCACTCTCCCTCATCGCACAAGGAATTTAGAACACCCAAACAGAGTTTTTGTCCTGTAGGCAAACAAGACTACAATATAGGTTGTGTGCATGCAAAAATGATGCAAAGTGCAAGGTTCTGCTCATGGTTTCACTGGTGGATAGAAATGGGCTTTCGGTAAAGGTAAAGGTAAAGGGACCCCTGATCATTAGGTCCAGTCGTGACCGATTCTGGGGTTGCGGTGCTCATCTCACTTTATTGGCCGAGGGAGCCGGCGTACAGCTTCCGGGTCATGTGGCCAGCATGACTAAGCCGCTTCTGGCAAACCAGCTTCCAGGCCATGTGGCCAGCATGACTAAGCCGCTTCTGGCGAACCAGAGCAGCACACAGAAACGCCGTTTACCTTCCCATCGGACCGGTATCTATTTATCTACTTGCACTTTGACGTGCTTTCGAACTGCTAGGTTGGCAGGAGCAAGGACCAAGCAATAGGAGCTCACCCCATCGCAGGGATTCGAACCGCCGACCCTCTGATCAGCAAGTCCTAGGCTCTGTGGTTTAACCCACAGCACCACCCATATCACTGGGCTTTCTGTAGTGGCGCCCTATTTATGGAATGACCTTCCCTTAAAGTCGGGTAGCCAATGAGGGGAGCTGTAGCCCAGCAACAGCTGAAGCTTCCCCTGCCTTAGAGAAGGCTTCCACAACTTTGGCCCTCCATATGTTTTTGGCCTACAACTCCCATGATCCCTAGCTAGCAGGACCAGTGATCCGGGATGATGGGAATTGTAGTCTCAAAACATCTGGAGGGTTGAGGAAGCCTGCCTTAGAGGCACAGACGGCCACAACACTGGTGGGCTTCCATCATATGGTGAAGACTCATTTGTTTTCCCATGCTTTCAAAAGCCTGTGTTTAGATAATTCTCAGTCGTTAGCCCCTCTTTGCATTGTTGTGCTAATTGTTATTGTTTTATGGTTAGTTTAAGAAAATAAATCAATGGATTTTGTTGATGCTGTGGTGATTGTTATATGTAAACTGCTCTAGGGGTACTTTTTTAAAAAAGAAAAGAACTCAAAATAAATAAAACTCAAAATAAATAAATGCATAAATATTCACAGGAATGATTTTCTCCTTAAAAAAATAAAATCACTCCATTCTGCCTTTCCCAGCTACTGCAATTAACATGGGCTTCCTAGGGCACCTTGTGTGACAAGTTGTGTACCTCTGAAAGTCACCTTTTATCAAGGAATCAGCATTTCCTCAAGATCACTGTTTAGCTTAAGGAGTATTTTAAAAATGAGATAGGTTACATGCTAGGGTCAGGTGGATCAACCTATTTCTGTCCCCATCAGTTTCACGTACGTACAAACTGAAGCTGTGTATCTGAAGAAGTGCGCATGCACACGAAAGCTCATACCAAGAACTAACTTAGTTGGTCTTTAAGGTGCTACTGGAAGGATTTTTTTTATTTTGACTATGGCAGACCAACACGGCTACCTATCTGTAACTGGTACTAACTGAAGCCTGCTTCTGGTCTTTCTGGTGGGGAAAACGTAATTTAAATTATACACATTTTCATAATGCTTTCCCCTAAATTGCATTTTGTATGCCTTTCCCCCCTAAAACATGCAATTTTTGCACATGTTTCCCCCACCAAACACTCATTTTGAACATGTTTTTAAAAACTGTAACTGCATTGCAAATTTCAGAAGAATGCAGAATCTGGTAGTCAGATTTATGTATAAGTCCAGGAATTGCAAATAAGGTCACTTTGCTTTAAAATGTGGGCGCAAACAAAATTTTGCTCCATCTTTCCTATTTGCACACGGTCTGGGATACAAAGGAAGAAAGCAGGACTGTTCCAAGAAGCAAAGAATTTTTACAAGTTTGAGCCACAGCTCGGGGGGGGGGAGCGGTGAAACCAAGCCTCCATATGCTCTTGCTATCCATTTATGAGAGGGACCAATCCCAGATGGAAAACAAATGAACTAAAATTTGAACAAGAAGAATAAAGGCATTTTGCAAGGTGGGGGTGGGATTTTGTATGGCGGCAGGGGGAGAGAATCCACATTCAGTTTTAGCTGCTGACAGCAGCATTTGAAAAATAAAGATATGCATAGAACCAGCGGAAGAATTTCACAGATAAATCTATGGTCATGTCCCCATATTTGGGCAATAGATTTGTGCAGAATGTTCAGCCCCCGCACTCTGGATTTTGTCAATTATGGGAAGACGACACATTAATTCGGTGGTTTTGGAAAGCCCTTTCAATCTGCTAGGCATCAAGAGGCTATGACTCATGTTGACTTGTAGTGCAGTTAGCCCAAAGTGGCAGATAGTGGGCTTTAAAATTTCAGTGGCACTGTGACCGATGCCAAAATTCAGTGCACACACCCCCTACAGTTGTTCATCCATGGATTGGTTGATTTTTATTCAAAATGTATTATACTGCATGTTTGTAACAAAACCTCTAAAGCAGTTTTTTTAAAAAAAAATATAAATAAAAACAGTTAAAAGCAAGAAACTACAAACATTAAGGGATGCAGGTGGCGCTGTGAGTTAAACCACAGAGCCTAGGGCTTGCCGATCAGAAGGTTGGCGGTTCGAATCCCCGCGACGGGGTGAGCTCCCGTTGCTCGGTCCCTGCTCCTGCCAACCTAGCAGTTTGAAAGCACGTCAAAGTGCAAGTAGATAAATAGGTACCACTCCGGCGGGAAGGTAAATGGCGTTTCCGTGCCCTGCTCTGGTTCGCCAGAAGCGGCTTTGTCATGCTGGCCACATGACCCGGAAGCTGTACGCCGGCTCCCTCGGCCAGTAAAGCGAGATGAGCGCCGCAACCCCAGAGTCGGCCATGACTGGACCTAATGGTCAGGGGTCCCTTTACCCTTTACCTTTTTACAAACATTAAAAGCAATTAAAAACAGCAGTGAACTAGAAACAGATTAAAGCTATATGTCTAGATAGGCTTACACACACACACACAGAGAGAGAGAGAGAGAGAGAGAGAGAGAGAGCGCCAAAAATAATGTGGTGAAGGCACCTGCCTGGTACTAAGAGGGCAGGGAGTGCCAATGAACTGGGCTCATCCATACTTCCGCCTGTCCTGTGCCTTGAAAATATGAGTTCAAGCCGTTTTCCACTTATCCCGTGCTTTCTAGCAGGTTTTGCATTTGCCCCACCACTTCCCCCCCCAACCCCCACTTTTTAGTGTTAAATTAGAACAAATGGCAGCCCAAGAAAAACTCAATTGCCATTTCTTCTGACTCAGGGCTGAACCACGGGTTTTCCCAGGGAAAAGCAGTGGGGCAAACAGAAATGTGTCTGATACTGTGGCCACACTAAAAGAACCATTTGTGGCAGAGAAATGGGAACAATTTTGAAGGGGAAAGAGCTATTGTCACTGCCTAGGGCTTATGTCTTGCCCATATCCTGTGAACTGCCCTGAGATTTTATGATGAAGAGCGGTATATAAATCTAATAAATTTCAAGTGATACTTTCGCTTAGACTGCCCAGTGATTATTTTTCTTTATGTAAGATTAGTAATTTCCACAGCAGACCCAGAAATGATTGTTCATCTTTTGACAGCTGCTTGAATGTCTGTTAGTTTCCAAGGGGGGAAAAGAAAGATATACCCATTATTTTTGAACAGCTAATGCAACTCTAGGCAATTAAGTTTATGATCAAATGAACTAACTTTGTTAAAGTCAAGGAAGGAAAGCAGATGAATGATACAATTATTGGAAAATTCAGTGTTTTTGTTATGTACTCAAAGCTGCAGGATCATTTACAACCATATGATGTGTTAAGTGTAAATCAAGAATTTTATGTTTCTTTTTGTTAGAAGCCTGTTGCCTTTTGGACACAACAAATTATGAATGTTATTGTAATTATTTATCTCTATTAATGATGTCTTTAAAGTGTATAAACATGTAATGAACCAAATTGATGGAATCTCAGATACATGAACATGGCACATGGTCATTTACATAACCGACTCAGTGTTTGGCAGCAGCAGTAAAATCAGGACTAGTTCAGTATATTTTGGTACCCCAGGAGAGGTTTGTTGGTTTGTTGGTTTGTTGATTTTTAAATTATTCTCAGCTTTTTATACTAAGATGTTGTTGCTGCAGATGTGTCAATTAACTAACTGGGATACACAGTGTTAACAAAAATATGTCTGGGAGTTTCTTGCTGGAAGAGCCACACACACACACACACACACACACACACACACACTACAGCACTTCCCAATACAGTGGACGCTCGGGTGTGAACGTGATCTGTGCGGGATGCACGTTCGCAACCCGCAGTGTTCGCAACCTGAGTCTGCGCATGCGCGGGTTGCAATTTGGTGCTTCTGCGCATGCGCAACCACCGAAACCCAGAAGTAACCCGTTCCGGTACTTCCGGGTTTCAGCTATCTGCAACCCAAAAAAACGCAACCTGAAGCATCTGTAACCCAAGGTATGACTGTACAGTGGTACCTCTGGTTACGTACTTAATTCGCTCCGGAGGTCCGTTCTTAACCTGAAACTGTTCTTAACTGAAGCACCACTTTAGCAAATGGGGCCTCCTGCTGCTGCCATGCCGCTGGAGCACAATTTCTGTTCTCATCCTGAAGCAAAGTTCTTAACCCGAGGTACTATTTCTGGGTTAGCGGAGTCTGTAACCTGAAGCGTATGTAACCCGAGGTACCACTGTACTGATGTTGTTGAAGACCACAACTACCTAGTCAGGAAGACAACTTCATTCACTCACATTGCTCAGCTGAGTGGCATTTCCCCCAAAAGTTGTTCTTACATGCATAGTTGGCATTCAGCAGACCAGACTCCAAAGCTAACTGACTTGTAGCTTGCATATATATATACCGTATTTTTTGCTCTATAAGACTCACTTTTTCCCTCCTAAAAAGTAAGGGGAAATGTGTGTGCGTCTTATGGAGCGAATGCAGGCTGCGCAGTTATCCCAGAAGCCGGAACAGCAAAAGGGATCGCTGCTTTCACTGCGCAGCAATCCCTCTTGCTGTTCTGGCTTCTGAGATTCAGAATTATTATTATTTCTTGTTTTCCTCCTCCAAAAACTAGGTTCGTCTTGTGGTCTGGTGCGTCTTATAGAGCGAAAAATACGATATATTTTAATCAAATCTTTTATTCTCATTGAAACTCTCATTGATTAATGTGGAACTATGTGAATTACAAAGCCAGCTGCTTTATAGGCATGCATAGAATTTCATTCATTTTGAGCATCTATTGCCCCTTAAAGTTGCTTCAGTTATGGTGCACCACATGACCAGAGTTTGACTTTTACCATCCTTTGGCAAGTCTAAATTCCACTGGGTGACCAGGTCACATGAATGAGCAAAACAGGATTGGAATAGGTATAAGTCCCTCCTTGCCCTGCCCAACCACACCCCTTTGGGGGGACCTATTATAAGCCACGCTGAGCCAGCATAGCCCCAGCTCAGCGTGACTGAAGGACTTATGCTGATATGTCTTTGGCTCAGCCATGAGGAGGGAGTTAAACTGGTGTATCTCCACCTGAGCTCTAGTTCAGCCAGGACATCCCTTCTGCCTATTCCAAACTCACTCATCGCAGCAGATCTTGATTTTGGCTAGCACTATTAATGGCTATTGCCTCCCTCCTCCACCAGCTATGTAATATGTCTGTGGATAAGAACAGCAGAAGAGCAAAGGGGAGAGTCAGACTGGAAAGGGGAAGAGACCCTGTGGCCACACCATTCTGTAGACCTTCATAGCATTTAGAACACGAGAGTTGCACCTGGAATGGTAGAGTGGGAGCATTTCTTTCTTTTAATGAGAGGTATTTTATATTCAAGCAGGATTTGCATGATAGATCTTGATGGGTTTGTGCAGCTGGGGATTTAAATCTGAGGTTTTGTAAGCAGACCAGGAGGTGAAAACATTACTTTTCACACTTGAATTCCCATCCCCTCCCTCAAGCTTAAACGGTTTCACATATTTTATTTAAATGTTATATGTATATAATCACCTCTCTGTCCAAAAGAGCTCGGCCCAAAAGGAATTCATTAGGGAAAGCTCCAAGCAATAAAAAAATTGGGAGGAAGGCATTGGAAACATACTTACTGTCGTCCTCTTTGCCAGACGCCATTATAACTCTCTGAGAAAGACCCTTTGGAGCCAATAGGCTGAGTGAAGCATCGTTTCTTCCGCTAAATAATTAGCCACCAGAACTTTTACCTTAGGCACTGCTTTCCAGTTGGTAGGGAAAAGCTTCTCCCACAGAGCAGGCCAACAATCCAATGAAGCTGAAGTTGCTTGGATTAAAACCAGGGTTGGATCAATTTGAAAACATAAGTGGCCAGCATCTTCATTCCATGGCTGAGAGCTGCAGTGGTGCCTGTTACCAAATCAGTCAACACAGTCCATGACAGAGTAGATTGGGCTGGCCTATATTCATGACTTTCAGATGCTTTGACAATAACTCTCATCAGCCCCAGCCTGCACTGGCTGATAGTCAGGAATTATGGTCCTAGAGCATGCATAGGCAAACTCCGGCCCTCCAGGTGTTTGGGACTACAATTCCCATCATCCCTAACTAACAGGACCAGTGGTCAGGGATGATGGGAATTGTAGTCTCAAACATCTGGAGGGCTGGAGTTTGCCTATGCCTGGCCTAGAGCTCCATGACATCTGGAGTGCACTATATTGGCTACTCCTGGAATAGATGTTAAGCCAGGAGCACCAGAGTCCTACCTGTGTAATATATAGCAAGAACTATCAGGATGAGTGCTATACAAAATTTTCTATCAGATGCCGGTGGGTCTGAGACCACATACAAATAATAATAATAATAATAATAATAATAATAATAATAATAATTTATTATTTATACGCCGCCCATCTGGCTGAGTTTCCCCAGCCACTCTGGGCGGCTTCCAATCAAGTGTTAAAAACAATACAGCATTAAATATTTAAAACTTCCCTAAACAGGGCTGCCTTCATATGTCTTTTAAAGATAAGATAGCTACTTATTTCCTTCACATCTGATGGGAGGGTGTTCCACAGGGTGGGCGCCACTACCGAGAAGGCCCTCTGTCTGGTTCTCTGTAACCTCACTTCTCGCAATGAGGGAACCACCAGAAGGCGCTGGATCTCAGTGTCCGGGCTGAACGATGGGGGTGGAGACGCTCCTTCAGGTATACAGGACCGAGGCCGTTTAGGGCTTTAAAGGTCAGCACCAACACTTTGAATTGTGCTCGGAAACGTACTGGGAGCCAATGCACATCTCTCAGGACCAGTGTTATGTGGTCCTGAGACTATGGGGTGCATTTAGCATAGCACTAAGAAAAATAGTAACTGTGTTATACAGAAACAAAAACAAGCAGACATCTATCACTGTAGAGATAAGTGGGCTTCTGAGGGAGGTTGGCAAGCTCAGTGTTTAACATTCGCTTCCTAAGGCATTCAGAAAAAAATCATTGAACAAATCAGTTTGCCAGGGGATTGAAGTGCACTTGAAGCCTGTTGTAGCTGTAACATCTTTAAAGGTTGGGAGAATAAGGCTCTATTATGCTATTATGTGTGCACGAGGTGGGTTTGGCATACATTCACATCAGTGTCTTTGAATGAAGTGCTTGAAAGCAAGTCAGCATCAGCCACCTGCATGGTGTGGTTTCTGGCAGGTGCCTTTCAAGGCCAGTCACTAAGAAAAGTTCACGATACGAATCTAGTCAGCTATAAAACTGACAAGGGGGGGGGAGTAACCCTGCACAAATACAACCCTGATCTTTAGAGGACCCACTTGGATGCTGAAAACAAAGAGCAACATCTGTTGATTTCATGCTGAAGAAACAAATACAGTGGCACCTCTAGTTGTGAACGGGATCCGTTCCGGAGGCCCATTCACAACATGAAAAGAGCGCAACCCACAGTGGCACGTCTGTACACATGCAGGTTGCGATTCGCTGCTTCTGTGCATGTGCATGATGTCATTTTGCGCTTCTGCACATGTGCAAGCGGCGAAACCCGGAAGTAACCCTTTCCGGGTTGCCGTGGGATGTAACCTGAAAGAACGTAACATGAAGCAGACGTAACATGAGGTATGACTGTATGTTCAGGCCCAGTGCAAGGAGTGTGTTAGGCATGGCGTTTGGGGCCACAGTGGCAAGAGGAAACCATTTTGGCTGAGGAGAGAGAAGTATTCCATGAGAGAAAAGGTGATAGATAGATAGATAGATAGATAGATAGATAGATAGATAGATATAGATAGATGATAGATGATAGATGATAGATGATAGATAGATAGATAGATAGATAGATAGATAGATAGATATAGATAGATAGATAGATAGATAGATAGATAGATAGATAGATAGATAGATAGATGATAGATAGATGTTGCTACGTATGCCTTCTCGAGCCTGTCCCCAATAACATAAACAGCAAAGGGATAGAGAGGAGAATTCAAGTGGAGGATTTTTACTGCCTCCCAACCGCCATTTCCTAACTTTTGTCCTCTGGGAAGAACTACTTATCTGCAGGGATGCACTGTTGCAGCTGAAGAGACAAAAAGTCACTGGAAGGTCAAGAGGAAGGATGATGAGGAATGCGCATAGCTTTGAAGAAGGGGCATGTCTCTGTTTCAGAAGGTCCCAAGTATGGCTGGGAGAGATCCTTGCCAGAAACTATAGAGAGCAGCTGCCAGTCTGAGTAGGCAATATAAGCTAGATGGATGGTTGATCTGACTTCAATAAGGCAGTTGGAGGAAGGGTAGCATTAGAGTTCCTTTCTTCAGGGGTCCACAAAAACCTGAATCCATTCTGTTAAGTGATGTTTTGCTTTTTCAGATTTTTCTTTTTTAAAAAACAAAAAGCAACACTCCATCTTAACACACAGCCCTTTGTAATTTCTGTGTTATTTCACTTATAAATAGATTGCTGTGTATGTATGACCTTTGGTTTGCATGTGCTCTTCCACCCTCTGTAGCTGAAGAAAATGATAGAAAGCCTCTGGTTTCACATTTCTCCCAAGAATGTAATTTCCTCAAATAAAAAAAGAGAAAAACTGCCCCTTCATATCAAAATCCACTCAACCCCTTCTAATTTTAGCTCCCTTAGCCAACCCAATCCTGTAATTAAAACATTGGCAGTTGAGAAAGAATATTATAGAGCCACTTCTAGCAAGCACTATTGTTTAACTGGAAAACATTGTGCCTGTCTGTTTATCCAAAGTCTGGTGTTCACACAGTGAAATCACCAAGATAAGTGCGTCAGAGACAGTGTAATTGTAAGAGTAAAATGACATCAGTGAGGTTTATCTTCCAACTATATGAATATAGATGGGGTATGGAACAGTATATGGCCAGTGGACCAGATCCTTATCTCCCGACCCCTGGGGGGCCAAATTTGACAGGTGAGCAGTCAGCCATCTGTTGCACTGTGACGTCAAGTGCTGCTGCGCTTTGAAGCCCCGGCTGCCGGGACCTCAAACGCCAGCCCTCTGTTTGAAATCGCTTTGCAAACAGTCCTGTCCTGCTTTTCTAACCTCTGAAAATCAGAAGTTTAAAGAACAGTGTGGGGCTGTTTGCAAAAGGTCTTCCAAAAAACCCACACTGTGCTTCGGATGCATCTGCGTGTTCCCAGCCAACATGTAATCAACCACCCCACGAAGGTGTGATCTCAACAAATGGGCAGGTGGGTGTGGTTTTAAAATGGCCTTGTGGGCCAAATCTGACCCCCTGGCAGGCCATGATTGGGCAGGGACATCTTGTGCCTCACTAGCTGAGATTTCTCTGCCCAAATTAAGGCGATTGCTTCTCCCACTGCGTCACTGAACATTGCAGCTCATAATGTTTGGTAGGATCTCCCCAACCATCAGGAGAGGCTTTTTGGGGTGTGGGGTGGGTATAGGAAGTTGCAGAGTGAGGAGGGGAGAGGACAGATCCATTGCATGACCTGGCCTTCCATTTGCACAATGTTGCATGCCCCTCGTTTTCAGAAGCAGTTGTGTATCTGTGAATACCAGCTACAAGACTGGCCCAAGACATTTTGCTGCCAGAGGTGAAGAACAATATGTCCCCTTCCCGCTGCTGCCCAATTCCGCATACTGAAGCTGACTGGGTCTTACTTTAACACTGGCATTAGCATCTTCCACTGCGCCCTAAGGAAAGCAAGCAAGGATAGAAGGTCCATCGCAAGCTGCCTCTGTTCTCCAGCAGAGGGTAGCAGCCTGGAGCTGTGCTACTGTACCTCAGCATCTGCTGCCATACACTGAAAGCTCTATTATACCACTTCAACAGTCATGGCTTCCCACAAAGAATCAGGAGAACTATGGTTTCTTAAGCGTAGTGAGAGTTGTTAGGAAACCCCAGTTTCCCCTGCAGAGTTACAGAATCAGGAGTGGTTCACTCCCTGTTTCTAGGAAATTCTGGGAATTGTAGCTCTGTGAGAATAGGACCCCCCAAGGAACTCTTGGCACCCTTAACAAACTACAGTTCCCAGGTGCTTTGGGGAACGCCATGAGTGTTAAAGCAGTGCAATAGAGCCTCAAATGTATGGCATGGATGTGGCCACACTGGCCTCACTCTGCCTTACAGTAGGACCAGCACTCTGTAGACCTTCAGGTGCCTTTGATATTATGAAGAGTTCACTAAGTACAATGCAGGCATTTCTGTATAACACAATGAACAGTGAAGGAACCTGAGCAGTTAGTTTAAAATGTGCTCTAATCCAGTATCAAAAACTGTTACAGTAGTAAAAAGCTTAATTGTTTCAAGAAGATGGTGCTTGCTTCCTACTACTTCTGCTCAGCGTCACTCAGCATTGAAATAGCATTGAAAGGCAGCCTGAGATAACAACCATTAGGCTGTGAGATTTGCGGTGTTCAGCAACCCTAAACCTCAAAGAAAGCAACATTTCAAGAAGTCACGTGACTGCTTTCACTTCTACCATCTAGCAAAGGGAATGAAGCAAATTATTCACTGTTAGTAAAGGTTCTCATTCTGCTTCAGAGATTAGGTTCTCCCCCCAAAAAAACAAAATGTTTTATTTTATGAAATTTCTTCACATGTTCAGAGGTACCTGAAGAGGGCTGGGATCATACGTGGAATTTGTTTGCAAACAAGAGAGTTCCTCCTAACAACTATTCCAGATCAGATGCTTTGCCCCTTTAGGCAGGTACAATACTGACATAAACTGAGGCAGTTTGCTACATGCCAGAGGGAGTTAGGAGCCAGAAGGGACATTTCCTGCAGACCAGATAAGGAAGCCCCATCTCAAGAGGGACTGTAAAATCTGAATATTTCAGCAGTCACTTCTCTGGAGACCTAAACTGATCTGAAAAACACTATAAAAATGCTATAAAAATAGCTCTCAGTGCAATTTTCCACTGGCGATGGATCACTGCTCTACAGTGCCCTCTGGTGTTGCATTTTTATAATGTACAGTGGTACCTCGGGTAACATATGCTTCAGGTTACAGACTCCGCTAACCCAGAAATAGTGCTTCAGGTTAAGAACTTTGCTTCAGGATGAGAACAGAAATTGTGCTGCGGCAGCAGCAGGAGGCCCCATTAGCTGAAGTGGTGCTTCAGGTTAAGAACAGTTTCAGGTTAATAATGGACCTCCGGAACGAATTAAGTACTTAACCCAAGGTACCACTGTATTTTTAATGTTATAACTCACCAGTGTAGCCGAGTCCTATGTGAGAGTCCTTCAGCAGCCATATTTAGCCATGAAGTATGCTGTGGCACAGCTATCAGTGCTCAAATTATAGTGAAAGTGAAAGGTGGTCCTTAATTAAATTCCCAGTCCCTGTTTCCCTATTCCTGACTTTCTCAATATTATTACTACTACCACTACGACGACGACGACTATTTACCTGCACTTCACCCTAAGGTCCCAGAGCTGGTTACACATTAAAGCAGTTTAAAACAACTTACAATCAGATAAATAAGGCAGGCCCTAAAAATATACACTTCAAGTGTTAAAAGCCAGGGCTGAGAGGTATGTCTTCTCCTCTGTGTATGTTCTCCACAACAGGAGCTTTGGAAGAAGAAGAAGAAGAAGAAGAAGAAGAAGAAGAAGAAGAAGAAGAAGAAGAAGAAGAAGAAGCAGCAGCTATTGATGCCTATGCAAAAGGTAAGAGGGCAGAGTCCTCTATCACCTCCAGTAATTCAAGCACTCAGATAGTCAGTAGCAAAGTGGCAGCCAAAACATTTAAGGACTGAGGAGACGCTTGCAAATCTTTTGTCCTCCCCAGTGCCTCACGCCTCCTCTCCTTCTACGGCTAAGAGTCACAAGAGACATTATTGCCAGCTTGAGCAAGTAAGTCCAGCCAACCCATGGAAAAGACTCCACCATCCTGGCTGTCTGGGGTGTGGGTGGTGGTGGGACTTTGTGTATATTTTTTATATTGAAAACATATTGTAAAATTAGAAGAAGGGGTGCAGGTATCATCAATAAATAAGTTCCCTGCTTGCCTGAGAATTCCCTACCAATTCCGAAACAACATTAGTATGTTTTGCAGCCTATGATGTGCTGTGCAAGGATGGGGGGGGGGGACGGATCGTGCCAGGTGGCTGCAATAAATTGGCATGATAATTGCAGATCAAAAGCCTGACGATTAAACATTTCATCGCTATCTATCACTTCAAAGCCATGCTTTAAGTACCTCTGCTCCACCCAGCTCTAGATTTTGCCGTATGTGCCTTCTGGGAAGCAGCCAGGTATATTGGCTCTATGTAAACAGTCGTCAGGACATGAAATAACAGGATATCCTTGTAAACAGAAAACTAGGCTTCTCACTTCTGCAAATAGGCGAATCAGCTTGCTGCCCTGGTCTTGCCGTCTGGAATGTAGGTAATTACTGTTCACTTCACTCCGCTCAGAAGCTGACTTGCTATTTTAAGCCAATATTCCTCAAACATTCCACTCTGTCAAGGCTAAGCAGGCTTCTGTTTCATACCTCTTGTTCGCATCTCTGTATTTACCCAGATTGTGGTGGGCTGCATAGTGGAGCGTAGCTTAATTTGTAGCAATAAAAAATAATAATAAATCCTGTTTGCTTGCATATCGTACATCATTGCTATGGAAATGAGTGCACCAATTAACCTTACACAGTGCTGGTTTTCTAGAAAAAGTAGGGTTGCCATATTTCAAAAAGTGAAAATCCGGATAGAATAGGTTTCTTTTAGAATGAAGATTTGAGCTATATTTAAGGAAAATTGCCCAAAACGACACTGCTGACATGGGTTGCCTTACACCTGGACTTTCCTGGATGTTTCAGTGATTTGGTCACTGCTTCCGATGGCCGATTGCCGGCTATGTCCAGGAAATTCTGGACGTAGGGCAACCTGAAGAAAAAGAGGTGCTGGAACTCACCGTGAACGCCTCCCTCATTCTCTTAGAATGGCAATGGAACCCACCTGACAGATGCCAAAGCTGCATACCGGCAAGTTCCCGCTGGGGGGGGGGGAAGCCCTGTGTTTACATATTGTACAGAATACTTTAATAATAACCTATTTATTTCAAGAGTTTCAAGCATTTTCAAGTTAATTGCAAATATGCCCCAAAGGCTAACTGTATTAAAGGTTAAGTAACAAACTAATACAGTAGAATTTTATTCTGAAAAGCAGGCCTCATGTACCTTTCCTTCGGAGCAAAGGAATACGAGGCCACTTGTGTAACTGCAAATAAAAGAAACTGTCAACAGGTAGACAAACAGCACCTGCCAAAATCCAGACTGGAATTGAATTGAAAACCCAGGATCTTGTCCAGCTTTGAATGTTGTAGGCTCAACAAAAGAAAGGAAAGGAATGTGAGTAGTTCTTTGGAACTAAACTGTAGAGAGCCCCACTTAAAGGAAGTAATGTTAGTTTTTTGAAGAACATAGCAATTGCAGGAAGGGGTTGCTTAATTCACACTGGGAACAGGTAACAAAAATACTGGACCTGTTACACATCCAGTGGCTCCTAGGGGGCTACAGCTTTCAAGAGAAGGCATCAACAAACAAAAGCAGGGAAGATGTTGCAACCATTAGATGCCTGCCGAGGGAGAAAACAGATTGCCTCAGGCTAGCATTCCTTCAGGTGTGCTGTAGGAGATGGTAGCTGGTGGGATATGGCAACTTCGTGTTTCCTGCAAGATGCCTGCTTCAGTGAGAGGTCAACTGATTCACTGCCTAACTTTCCAGCTCCTGTGCTGAACCCTGAAGTAGTTCAAGGAAGACTCAACAGTTCCTGTATCTCAACACGCACGCACACAGCCCTGCAAAAGGTAGGAGGTTCTCACCTTGCTGTACCAGAAGTCACACCTCCTCTTCCGCCCTTCCTCTCATATAGCTGCCACTGTTTGTCCTGTGTTTGTTAGTGACTGCAGGGCAACATGACAGCTGTGAGGAAGACTGGTGCTGTTTATTCATGCTGGGTCTGACCCACAGCCATCCTTTCATTGGGGAAGCATGGGAGGTAAACAGGAGCAGAGCCGGCTGGTGCCTACATACAGATTCAGACACCCCATTGCCCCAAATTTACAGCTTGCTGTTATAAAGCAACTGTATTCTTTTCTCCACTTTTCCACACATAGTCACCTCACCTCTGAAAGAATAGAAGAAACAGAGAGCCAAACTACACATTATATCAAGGGGTCTGCAAATGAACTCCTGCCTTTTTAATTTTTACTAGATGCAGATCAGGGCCAGAGCCGTTTACTGATCTAAATCACCCTCTGCAGTCATTTCCTGATCTAAATTGTGCACGCACACTCCCACACTCCGCAAGCTGTTTTCTCCCTAGGGGAGAAAAATCAAAATGCCTGTGTCACACTTGAACTACACCCACACAGGAGCAAATAGGAGTTGGGTGGGAATTGAAAAGGAAAGCATCCCACAAGAATATTCCTTCCTGGACCATGTGGTCAGTCCTTGTTTCTCTCTATAGTCATTTAATTTTATTTTTTTAAAAAAAACTGATCACAGATCTCCCAGCATGACATGCTTTTGACCCCAAGACAGTCAGAGTTATGAAATGAACTGTTCTTTCCTCTTCGCACTTTGGCCACAGGAGGCTGACTGATGGAAACTCCGCCCCCAACCTAAACCCTCGTACTATGCAGGGGAGGGGCAATTTCAACCAGATCACTGCTGGGAAAAGGAAGGAAAAAATAACCCTCTCCTCCCCATATTCTACAGTCCTGATCACACACAGACGGACAACAGTAATGAATGAAAGAAAAGCCAGAAGCATTGCCACACACTACGTACTTAGCTGCCTGTATGTGTCTCCTCCCCCTGCCTGCACTGAGATCATTAACTGAGCACTGGGAAGCAATACTGCATAAGCAGGGGGGGGTTGGGAGGCGAGGAAAGAGACTCATGCAATCTCCTTCTCCCCCTGAACTGTAAGTTTAAAACTGTAATTATACCTGTGCTGGGGGGAGGAGTAGCAATAGCACACATATACAAAATTCGGGTTGGGGTCTGGGTCAGATGAACCCTGGATTGTCATGTGTTGGGTCAGGGCCTCCTCAAGGGATCAGACTGGGGCCTGAATCAGATTTGGGGAGCAGGGCAGTCCTAAAATTCACATCATAAGCAGTGGACCCTGGTCAGTTGGGGAGAATGGGGCACTGCCCCACCAACCAGCTCCCACCTACCCACCTTCTCACCAGAAGTCAGCTTCCTCCTCCTTAGTCTGAGTGTTCCTTTTGTAGAACAAGGAGGAGGAGCAAAAGCAGAATTATTTAATTGCCTCTCGTGGGCTCTGGCTCCACCTGCTGTTTGCCTCTCCTCCTACTTCCACATCTGTTCTAATAGGCACCAGCCACCACAGATGGTTAGTAGTAACAAGAATGTTCTGTTCAGATGCAACAAAAAGAGCTGGACTTCAGAGGTGGAGATCCTATGGCTCTCCAGAGATTGTTGGATTCCAGCTTATTAGCCCCAGCCAACATGGACCATGGGTGGGGATGATGGGATTTGGAGTCCAGCAACATCTGGAGGACCACAAGTTCCTCGCCTCATTTTCTGAAGCATATGTCTCCCTCCTTCACCTGCTACAATTATGAGACAACTGTTGGAGATCTATAGGCGTCTCCCTGTCCTCCCCCTGCACCTTGTCACCATAGCTTAACCCAAGAGCTGTTTTGAGTCTTTATATAAACCTTCTCTCATTCTCTTGAGGTTTGGGGATATTCCCTATAATCCCGCCCAACTCCCACCGCACCGTAGTAACCCATATGGGTACTCTGGGTCTGAAACCCTCCTCATTTGCGTCATTGCCTTCAGTATAGAGCATGCATCAAGTGACTCATTCAGTAGACAAATTAGAGGGATTTCATTTCAGAGCAGCCAACATGATTAAGGGGGTGAAGGCGCTGACTTACGGCAAGGAGAAAGATTAAAAGAGATAAATACAGTACACAGAGCTGGCTAAGCAAAGAATATGTGAGAGACGAGGGGGAGGAGAGTTGCTGACCCTGTAAATATTTGCAGGATATAAATGCGAAGTTCTGGAGAAATGTGCTATCTAAATGATAACACCAAGTGGTCAGATGAAGCAATCAATAGCAGAGAAAGTAGTGGGCACATTATGCAAACATGGAGCTAAATCTCCCACAACTATTGCATGTACTGCATCATTTCAGAGGAAAATTAATGATGCTATAACCGTTGTTGATGGGGCTTGCTTTCCATAGCTATAATTAATCTGTCCAGATTCTTGACAGGAAAAAAGTGAAAAGTAGCTATATCTCACCGTTTTTTAAAATAATTCTGAGACACAGCAAGACATGTGTATGGGACAGGCTTTAATTGAAAAGGACAACTGTGCAATGTTTTCCCAACTTTTTAACCAGCTGCTGCAGAAATGCCTTTAACAGAAAGTTGATTTGAAGACATTAATAGATAGTGATGCTGACCTCCATCTTCCAAAAAAGCTTTATTAGCTATGGATTGTATCCAATTATACTCAGTAGACTCCCTGAAATGAATAGACATGTCTAATTTAAATCCATTAATTTCAATGGAACTTATCTGAGTACAGATGGATACAACTCTGTATATCTGCAGATGGGGCTGTTGTTAACAGCATAAGAACAGGCTAGGCCAGTTCCTGATCAGTTGGCAACTCTGTTTAAAGTAGAACACCATACAAAATAATCTCTATCAGCAAGCACAATAAAAGGAAATACCTTGGAGCAGGCGAATATGAGAGTGTTGACTATTTGCTTAAATGCATCATAAAGGGTGAAATCAGAAGTAATAAATGCCATACTACATTTTTAACCCACTCTGTCCAAATGTGGTCTAGGCCTCGGGAGGTCCTGGTTATTGCAGAACACTGATGACTCTTTTAAGAGCCAAACTAGACCTCTGTTTAAACCTGGATCGATCCAAACATGCAGAATGCAGTGGAATCCAATTTAAAGAAGAAAAGGGGTGATGTACAGGCAAAAGGCCCAAACCACATCCTGCATGTTAACCCCCTCCCTGCTGACTTCCCCAGGCATTGCTCTTCTATCAGTTAGGCAACTGAGCTGCTAAGGAGACCAGCTAGGAGAAAAGTGCTGGGAGGAAGAAGCTGCAGATAGGCAGCAGCTCTCTGGCCCCACTCCTCCTCGTTGGGACAAGACCTTAGTTCAGTGGTAGAGCATCTGCTTTGCATACAGAAGACTCCCAGTTCAATCCCTGACATCTCCACATAGGGCCAGGAAAGACTGCCTCTCTGCAACCCTGGAGGGCCACTGTCAGTCAATGTAGATAATGCTGAGCTAGATAGACAGTTGGTCTGACTTGGTACATGGCAGAGATAGGGGAGAAATTCAATTCAGTTAGCATTTAAAGCCAGATCTATCAAACTTGCACTTCCTAAAACAATATAGGAACTGAAATTCATATTTATCCAAATGTTGCAATGCAGTTCTCTTTTTTTAAAAATGATATTTATTAAAAGTTTAAAAATTACAGAAGAAAAAAAGAAATAACAATAAAGTAGAAAACAAACAATAACAAAACACATAAAACATATAAAAGCCATACAATAATATAGCAAAAAAACAGACAAAAAAGAAACTAAAAAACACATCCAATATTCCATGTCTTTGCCTTAACTTATTTCATCGACCTCCTCACACCTCCCTTTTTTTGTATTCTAGTTCAATTCACTATTTCAGCAAGTTCTTCCCATCTTTCTCAATTTTGATTCTATAGTTTTAACAATCTAACCTTAAGTTTTTTCAATTTAACCCAATATCAATCAACTTTTACTTAATTCTTTGTTACATTTCTACTAAAACCATGTTAATTCATTCCCGCATCCTTCTAACACTCATTAATTTTACGTTTCTGTAAGTATCTTTAAATTTTTTCCAATCTTCTTCCACCGACTCTTCTCCTTGGTCTCAAATTCTGCCAGTCATTTCCGCCAGTTCCATATAGTCCATCTACTTCATCTGCCATTCTTCCCTGGTAGGTAGATCTTGTGTCTTCCAGTATTTCGCAATGAGTATTCTTGCTGCTGTTGTAGCGTACATAAAGAAAGTTCTATCTTTCTTTGACACCAATTGGCCGACCACGCCCAGGAGAAAGGCCTCTGGTTTCTTCAGGAAGGTATATTTATATACCTTTTTCATTTCATTATAGATCATCTCCCAGAATGCCTTAATCTTTGGGCATGTCCACCAAAGGTGAAAGAATGTACCTTTAGTTTCATTACATTTCCAACATTTATTATCAGGCAAATGATAGATTTTTGCAAGCTTGACTGGTGTTATGTACCATCTATAAATAATTTTCATTATAGCTGTCAAATCTAGAGAATACAAAGAGGACTTTGTTACAAGTATTTTGCTGGTTAATTCTGTTACAATTTGATATAATATGGATATAAACTGTCGGGGGGGAAAGAAACAACAATTTGACTTTTGGATTAGAGGATACAAAGTTATTGCAATCCCCCTAGAGGGGTTTCGGGACATTACAAGTGTCGTACGTGGAAAACTACTCTGGGATGTGCACAGGTCTTATCTCCTGGGAAAGCTGCAAAACGGAAATACTATTTTGTCTACAGAGGTGTCTACAATACAATAGAATTTTCTATTGAAGCAAGGAAGGAACTGGACGTAAGTTTTTGTTCCTGAATAACAAACCTCTGTAGAGATACTAGATCTCGGAACAAGAATGTTTTAGCAGCTGAACAAGACAAGAAACCTGAGAAAGTAAGAAACAAAAGAGCAAAGGACCAACTACGACACGGAAAGAACAACGGGAGGAGCAACAAATGACCAAGGAAAATTAAAGGCCTCTATTAGACTGGATTTTTGAAGTTAAATATTATCAAAACAAACAAATTTAAAGAAAACCGGCAAGATGGATTGAGAAAAATTTGGCTGTGGACTTAAGACCTCCAGGCCGACAATATACAGACAGATGGACATGGGGAATCCAAACCGGGGAAGGGAGGGGGAATCTTAGAATCCAAAGGCTATGTAACCAACTTTTTGAACTTTCCTATATCTTCTATCTTTTATTCTTTATATAACTTTGGAATTTTGATCTTACATGTTTTTGTTTTTGTTTTAAGAAAGGGGGAATTCGAGGAAGGAAATGGGGGGCAGATCTTGGGGGGGAAATATTGTTTTATTTTAAGATAAGGAGTGATGCTAAGATTGTATAAATTTAAATTGGCTAATGGGTATAACATATTAGGTTTAAATTGGGAATGAGAGCTTGTGGAACCAACTTAGGGAAAGGGGAATACAGTCGGGAGGGGAAGGAGGGAGTCCTAGAAAGAAGGTTATGAAAAGAAGGGTTTAAATTTGTCTTTTTTTTCTCTTTCTTTTCTTTATCTTTTCTATTTTTCTTATTCTGTTATTATTGGAAATTTTAATAAATATGATTAAAAATATATATATAAATAATTTTCATTAAATTCTCTTTTAAGGCATTACATGCCGTAAACTTCATACCAGTGGTCCATAACTGTTCCCAGTCAGCCATCATAATATTATGTCCAACATCTTGTGCCCATTTAATCATAGCAGATTTCACCATTTCATCTTGAGTATTCCATTTCAACAGCAAGTTATACATTCTTGACAAATTCTTAACTTTAGGGTCTAACAATTCTGTTTCCAACTTTGATTTTTCCATCTGGAAGCCAATTTTTTTATCCAAATTATACACCTCCATTATTTGATAATAATGGAGCCAATCTCGTACTCTGTTTTTTAATTTTTCAAAACTCTGAAGTTTTAATCTGTCACCCTCTTGTTCCAAAATTTCCCAATACTTCGGCCATTTGGCCTCCATATTGAGTTTTTTCTGAGCCTTTGCTTCCATTGGTGACAACCATCTTGGGGTTTTATTTTCTAGCAAATCCTTATATCTTATCCAGACATTAAACAGTGCTTTTCTTACTATATGGTCTTTAAACGCTTTGTGTGCTTTAACCTTATCATACCACAAATATGCATGCCAACCAAATACATTATTGAAACCTTCCAAATCCAAAACGTCCGTGTTTTCAAGAAGCATCCATTCTCTCAGCCAGCAATAAATTCACATTCTTAGCAGTCATATTAACCCCTAAATATTTCACTTTCTTGACCAGTGTCAGTCCTGTCTCCTTCTGAAACTTCTGTCTCTCAATCTCTGTTAAGTTCTTTTCTAATACCTTAGTGTTCATCTTATTCAGCTTAAAACCTGCCACCTGACCAAATTCTTGGATTAATTTGAATACTCTTTTAGTACTAGATTCTGGCTCCTGTAAAGTCAATAGTAAATCATCAGCAAATGCCTTCAATTTGTACTGTTTCGCTCCCACTTGTATACCTTTTACCAATTGGTCCCTTCTAATCATATTTAACAAAACCTCCAAGACCAATATAAAAAGCAATGGAGAGATTGGGCAACCTTGTCATGTTCCTTTCTCAATCTTAAATTCTTCCGTCACTAGATTGTTCACAATTAATTTGGCCTTCTGTTCTGAATAAATTGCACTTATACCGTTTCCAAAACCCTGACCCACCCCCATCCCCAATAAATTCTTTGTCATAAAACTCCAAGAAATGTTGTCAAAAGTTTTCTCCACATCCACAAATATCAAAACTGCTTTGGTATTAATCTTCACTTGTAATTTTTCTAAAATATTAATTATATTCCTCGTATTGTCAGATAAGTGTCTGCCCGGGAGAAAGCCCGCTTGATCTTTATGAATTTCTTCCATTAACACCTTTTTTAATCTTTTAGCCAAAATATCTGCAAAAATTTTCTGCAAATTGCAAATATCTGCAAAAATTTTCTCCCAATTTTCTGCAAATTGCTCTGTAAGATAGTCTATCAGAGAGTCTTTCTCCAATTCGGGTACAGCTCTAATTCTCAAATTTGTCTGTTTTTCCTTGAGCTCAACCATAGAAAGCGCCAGCCTATGGTCCTCAAGTTGTTTTTGAAGGTCTGGGACTCTCTCTGTTTCCAACTGAGTTACCTTTGCTTCCACAGCCACAACTTTTTCCTTAGCTTCCTCTGCAATCTGTTGAGTTGAGTTAGACTCCTGGATCAATTTCTCAATGGCTTCTGTATTTGAATTAACTTTTTGTCCCAGACTATTTTATACTTTGTGTATTCTGGTCTAATTTTTTATTCATTTGTTCCAAAGATTCATTAATTTTACTCAAAGCAAGGGCCAGGGCCTCATCTGCAATCATTGCCTTTGGTTTAGTTGATACAGTCACAGAAGAAGCAGAAAGGCCAGATGTGGAAGCTCTTCGCCAAACCTTCCCAGACCTTGTTGTTTTGTCTTGACTTGGCGGATCTAATTTTTCTTTTCCATCTGCCATAACACTTAATCCTTTCAAGGCCAATTTCCCAGTCCCAGAATCTTATCTTTAGTGTTGGAAAATTCCAAACCTTATAGCAGTTTCAAAATCTTCCTCTAGAGGGAAATGGCTACTGTTTATATTATATTAGTCCAAAATATCACTTTTTTCCTCAGAACAATTGCACCAGTCTATTTAGTATCAAATCTCAACTATTTGTTACTCAGTTACTTTTATTTGGTCAGAAGAGGATAGGTAAAACAATGTATCACTCTTGTTTCACTGGCTGTCAGTGAGCAGCCTAGTCACAGTCTATGCAGAACTCCAAAGTACAACAGTCTTAATGCTATCTCATTCCCAGGTTCTGAGCGATGGAAATTTAGCTTCTTCCCCTCTCTTTTAGCAGGCAAATATTGTCCAAAAACTCTCCCCCCTCCTCTCCTGCTTCCAAAGGGGGGATTTGCTATTTTTAATGTCGGTGATTTAAACGTTGGAAGTAGACTTTCCAAGGTTTTAGATTAAACCTTTTTGCTTCCTACTATTTACAAGAAAGGGAGGCAGACTTCCTGTTTTAAACCTCCCCCGTTCGTTGCCAAAATCAACTTTTTTAAAGGTCCAATACTTCACTTTACTCACGGGTGGTTACTTTTAGATCCAATTGTCAACAGGAAAAGTCAGCGCTCTCTGGCAACGGCTGTGCGGCTTCACTCCGTGGAAGTAGCAGTCACTTCAAAGCACTGCGGCGCTCACCCCACTTCGCTCCGGACTCCCGAAAACGGGTTTCCCTGCGAGTAGGGGGGGCGCTGATGGTGCCCGCCGAATCCCACGTTCATGGGCTTCACCCGCCTGTGATTTTTGAAGGGTCCCCACCTTCGCCGCGGCGGCAAGACCCGATTCCCACGGAGCAGATTCCTCTGATTCAGAGGAAATCCGCCATTGCCGATGGCGCAGACCCGGAAGTCGTTGCAATGCAGTTCTCCAACCAACCAGTGTTTACCAAAATGTATATAATAGGAGGGAATGTTCATTTAAAAAGGAATTTACTACAGAAAGAGGCTTCAAGATAAAAGCTCTATGTTAATTTAAAACAGAGAGCATTCCCCACCGCAACATGTAGAACTCCTTGGAACGTCTTCCTCTTCCCGTTTTCTTGATATTTATATCCCATCCCCAGTGAGTTGAGCTCCCTTGCCCTGCTCCTGTACAGAGTACAAGCAGCTACAGTTCCTCTAATCCAGTCAATTTCCCCCCAGAGGAGATCTATGCCACTCCTCTTCTACTGGAAATAGACAGGTTAAGAGATGCTTCTGCACAATGGGATCAATTTATAGCCAAGCAGCTTTTTATAGCCGACTACTGCAATCTTTCTTCTGAAACTCTCTAATGGCCTCATCTGCACTATACATTCAAAGCAGTAGCATAGCACTTTAAAGAGCCATGTCTGTCCCACAAAGAGTCATGGGAGCTATAGTTTGTTAAGGAGTTATTAGGAGAGCCACATCTACTCGGAAAGAAGTCCCTAGGGGGCTTAATCCCAGATTAGGAGAGTTATGGTTGCAGCCATTAGTTAGAATCCCTCAGAACCTGTTTATGGCTCCTATGCTGGTTTAACGCTGCACCTGCAAAAGAAGTGGCGTGTGTTAAAACACCCTCATTGAAATTAACAGAAGAGCTAAGAAACAGTGTCTTCCCATCTCCTTCCATTCCTCCTAGGCAGCCACTACAGACCATAGGATCCTTACTAGTTCTTCAACCACAATTAAGTGCTGCACCAACACTCTGTCACTGGGGTGTGTCCCTTCTCCACAGTGCATGCTGTCAGCTTCATCCCTATTATCTCCAGGTAGGGTTGGCAAAGACCCCATCACGAACCACTGGAGAGCTCCTGCCTGTTGAATATGCAAATAAGGAGTACGATTAGCAGCAGTCAACATGGTGCCTCCAGGTATTGTTGGACTCTTGATTCCTATCAGTCCCAGCAAGCACGACCAGTGGTTGGACATGATGGGATTTGTAGGCTAAAAATGACTGGTGGGCACCAGAAGCATTTTTACTTGGCATTGTAGGGGAGGATATTAACAGACAGGACAGTAAATTGTTTTTATATGCAACAGCAGCAGCAAGAATATTACTGGCACAAAAACAGAAACAAGAAGAATTCCCGACATAGAAGAGTGGCAAATGAAATTCATGGACTATGCAGAATTAGGTAAGATGACAGGAAGGATCCGAAACCTGCGGGACCAGAGATTCTTAGAGGACTGGAGCAAATATTTGAATTATTTGAAAAGCAACAGATTACACTAGCAGGACTGCAAGAAGTTTTGTAAGGAGGACTATGTGAAATACTGCTATGAAGAGAGTTATTAGTTAAGGATGATTAAAAGTAATAGAGAAATTAAGAAATGTAGATTAAGTGACAAAGACTGAAAAGTCTTCAGATGCAGTTGATGGAAGTCTAAAACATTGTATAAGATAAGAAAATAAATGACTGTTGGAAATGATATGTTAAAAATATCCCCATTGGCTATCCCTGAGCTACATGCACCCTTCGTCTGACTCTGTATGAGGCAGCTTCTTATGTCAAGGGGAAGACATTAGACGGATGAATAGATTAGTCATGGCTACAGCTCTTTGGCCTCATAAATAGCAGCTCACTGGCATTGTAGGCCCTTGTGTCAGGTGGCTTCTGTGTCGCACATCTGGCAGGGTAGGGTGCCATGCAATGTTTCACCATCGCTGGACATGGCCAGCTCCTTCTATACCTGGTTGGTGTGAGTGTTTTGTCAGCACATCGTTCCCTGATTGATGTCTCACCATGGATTCTGCAAAGTGGCTGCTAGGGTTGCTATATTCTCTGTTTGCAGTGCTTTTGATTCCTTGACTTTTCCCACAATGGAGTGCTCTTCCCATTTTAGCTCCTTGACATCTTTTGCTGAGCAGCTCAGCTCTATGTTGCATTAACATATTATTGCACCTGAACAGACTCATTAGCTCTTTCTAGGTTTGACAGTCTTTGAAGCAGCAGTTTGCTCTGTACCAATTAGCAGGAGACCATGCTTAAGCTGCGGAAAAAGCTCCAGCTGCTGCTGATTTCTGTATATCAAACTAAAGGATAGGAGGGGACCAGGCCAGTTTGGTTTAGGGGTTTTTTTATGGCCAGTTAGCAAGCCTAGCTATACTGCATGTAACGAGGGTTGGGGTTGACATTGTTCAGTGTGCAAATTGCCCCTTTGGGCTTTAAACTGATTTTCACAATGTGAAATCTCTAGCATGAATTTTCCAGGCAAAAGACTACATTCCTCCTCAGAGCTGCCCAAAAGAAAAGGAAGCGTGAACGTTTCTACAAAACTGTAGCCTAATATTCAAGAAAACAGAGATTTCCCAAACAGAGAAAGCCAAAACATTTGGATTGTGGTAATAAACGAGACTGTTTATAAAAAAGAAAAAAGAAAAGAGCCGTGGAAGAAGCAAGGACTGTGATCCTGAAAGCAGTTTATGCATAATAGTTTCTAGATGCACTCATTCACACTCATATTATGATGTTCCCCTGGCTTTCAAAAGCAGCATTTAAGGGGTGATGCTTTAGAAAAACTCCAAACTCACGGTACCCACAAAACTAGAAACACACCTCTGTGGAAAGAAACACACGGTGTTTGGGTAACTAATGGTCAAATCATGTGGATGTGTATATGCATTTCCAAGGGTCAGGGATATTTATAAGCTTATGAATTATTATTATTAATAATAATAATAATAATAATCTATGCCCTGCCTTTTCCCCTGAGGGGGCTGAAGATGGCTAAACACAGTTAAACCCAGCATTCACTCCCACAAGAAGGGATGACCCCCAACTTGCATGGCTTTAAAAGAGGAACAGACAAATTCATGGAGGATAACACTATCGATCCCTATACAGTGGTACCTCAGGTTAAGTACTTAATTCATTCCGGAGGTCCATACTTAACCTGAAACTGTTCTTAACCTGAAGCACCACTTTAGCTAATGGGGCCTCCTGCTGCCACCACGCCGCCAGAGCCCGATTTCTGTTCTCATCCTGAAGCAAAGTTCTTAACCTGAAGCACTATTTCTGGGTTAGCGGAGTCTGTAACCTGAAATGTATGTAACCTGAAGCGTATGCAACCCGAGGTACCACTGTACTGTACTCTGCTTTCAGTATCAGAGGCAGAATTCCTCTGAATACCAGTTTCTGGGAATTGCAAGTGGGTCCGATTCTGCTTTGGGTTTTGGGCTTCCCATGGGCATCTGGTTGGCCACTGTGAGAAGAGAGTGCAGGACTAGATGCGTTCTTGCATTCTTAAGAGCGATATCAGTTAGCATCAATGAGCACAAATCTGGATGGATTCCCAAAGCCTTGTCTCTCTTAAATATAATCAGAACAATAGGAAACTCCAGTCAAGTGCCACCTATTAGCTAAACAAGCTCTTACTGTACTTTTGCGATTCTTAAAGGTTGAGGATTCAAGTGGAAATGCTGCAGACACTCAAACTTTTATCCAGATTTCACCAAGAGCTGAGTTTTCTAGCTCTGATTCTTTGGCATGAGGGGAAAGATACTCTGTGAGAGACAGTGATAAAAGTGGAATACTTCACCTCATATATTTTCCTGACCTAAATTACAGACTACGTCTGTAGCAGACAGCAAAGACCTGCACTTTGGAAACAGAGAACACTGGTCTCCAAACATAATAACACTACATAAAGAGTTATGCCCTCTAAATTATTTTTCTTCCCAACCTTCCCTAGCTATGAATGGTTAAGACAGGTTTCCTTCACAAGAGGATGAATCGAATGCTTATTTAGTGAGAGAGCATCTCACCCTTGAGGTGAACGCAAAGAATATTCCACACAGTACAGAGCAGCACCACAATTTGCAGTTGTCTGGCAGATACCAGGAATTACAAGAAGTAAAAGCTAAACAGCAGCAGAACGAGTAGGGTGTGCCTTTTTTTAAAAGAAAAAAGATTATTTTACTGACTTTGACACAGTATTTCTTTTGCCAGTCTTCACCTGCTTCAAGAGAATTATTAGATTGTATAATTTTTGGAAGGTTAGTCTACTGCATCCAAAACAACAGAGAGTCTTGTGGCACCTTCTATATATAGCCACAGTCTTTTCTGGAACCTAGTCTACTTTGTTCTTTCTCTCAGACTCATACATACACTGTCACACACAAACACACAGGCAGACTCAAACACACTGGGCATTTTAGCTCAGGCCTCCAGCATCATTTGGAGTGCCTCTCCCAATGTGAACTTACCCTGACCCTTTGGTCCTCATCTTCTTGCTTCCTTCATATGGCTCCTCTGAGAGAAGTTCCCATTGAGGTCCCCCCAGCATCATCATTAACATCTTTTGAGCGGCTGGGGGAAAAATATTTCTTCTCCCAGACATTAGGAACCTAGGAAGCCACCTTATTGTGAGTCAGACCACTAATCCATCGCTCCCGGATTTCAGGCAGGAGTCTTTCTCAGTCCTACCTGAAGATACTGGGACTGAATCTGGGACCTTCTGCTTCCAAGGCAGATGCTCTACCACTGATCTATGGGCCTTCAATTTGACAGATCATGTTAATAGCTCAGTGGCTTATTGATGGAACGTTTTTGTTATGTACTGCCGTATTTTTCGCCCTATAAGACGCACTTTTCCCCCTCCAAAAATGAAGGGGAAATGTGGGTGCGTCCTATGGGGCGAATGCAGGCTTTCGCTGAAGCCTGGAGAGCGAGAGCGGTAGGTGCGCACCGACCCCTCTTGCTCTCCGGGCTTCGCGGACCTCTCCTCAAGCAGCGGGAACGTTCCCGCTGCTTGGGGAGAGTTGCCGGCATCCCGAAGCCTGCGCGCGCTGACCTCAGCGCGTCCAGGCTTCGCGGATCTCTCCTCAAGCAGCGGGAATGCTCCCGCTGCTTGGGGAGAGTTGCCGGCAACCTGAAGCCTGCGCGCGCTGATCTCAGCGCGTCCAGGCTTCGCGGATCTCTCCCCAAGCAGCGGGAACGCTCCCACTGCCTGGGGAGAGTTGCCGGCATCCCGAAGCCTGTGCGCGCTGATCTCAGCGTGTCCAGGCTTCGCGGATCTCTCCCCAAGCAGCGGGAACGCTCCCGCTGCCTGGGGAGAGTTGCTGGCATCCCGAAGCCTGCGCGCGCTGATCTCAGCACGTCCAGGCTTCGCGGATCTCTCCCCAAGCAGCGGGAACGTTCCCGCTGCTTGGGGAGAGTTGCCGGCATCCCGAAGCCTGCGCGCGCTGATCTCAACGCGTCCAGGCTTCGCGGATCTCTCCCCAAGCAGCGGGAACGTTCCCGCTGCTTGGGGAGAGTTGCCGGCATCCCGAAGCCTGCGCGTGCTGATCTCAGCGCGTCCAGGCTTCACGGATCTCTCCTCAAGCAGCGGGAACGTTCCCGCTGCTTGGGGAGAGTTGCCGGCATCCCGAAACCTGTGCGCGCTGATCTCAGTGCGTCCAGGCTTCACGGATCTCTCCTCAAACAGCGGGAACAATCCCGCTGCTTGGGGAGAGTTGCCGGCATCCCGAAGCCTGCACGCGCTGATCTCAGCGCGTCCAGGCTTCGCGGATCTCTCCTCAAGCAGCGGGATCCACCGCTGGGCTCCCACGGCTTGCAGAGAGTTGCCTGTTTGGGGGCTGGGGTCGGGGGAAGCTCGGGCTGCCCCAGCCCCGCGCCTGGGGGGGAAATAATTTTTTCCCTTTATTTCCCCCCCAAAAAACTAGGTGCGTCTTATGGGACGGTGCGTCCTATAGGGCGAAAAATACAGTTGAATAGGATCCAAAATGCAGCAGTCTGATTGGTCCTAGAATTCAGAATGCAGCAGTCTGATTGGTCCTAGACCAATAGGATTCAGAATGCAGCAGCCCGATTGGTCCTAGAACAATAGGATCCAGAATGCAGCAGTCTGATTGGTCCACAGAAGCCACCCAATCCAGCTCCAGGTGGAAGCGAATCCACAACCTGATTGGCCTACAGGAGAATCCTGGAATTAGTCAATCATGTGGGGCCCATTGTGTAAATAATGTATATAAAGCAGACATTCTGGGGGAAATTCCATTCCTCCTCACCACTATCAGCTGAATAAAGAGCATGAAATCCACTCTCAACTCCGAGTATATTTCACTGCTGAAATTTCCTCATATGGTTGGGTCTGTGTTACAGGTTTTGTAATGGTTTTATTGTATTAGATTGTTGTCTGTTTTTATGCTAAGCATTTGGCTCTTGATTTTTTATTTTTTTGGCAAGTCATTTAGAGACTTTTTCTTTTCTTTAAATCATTAATAACTGAAATAAATGATACAAATAAAAAATAACTCCCAGCCCTCCTCACTTCGGAGCTGGGGTGTGGGTTGGAAATACTACCTTTTATTTTGACAGATCATTCTGGGCAAAAGGAAACCCAGCAGTGCTGAGGTGTGGGATGGCCAGAAATGTTGCCTTTTACTCTTAAAGAGCAGGCAGGCAGTTTTATTTTCTGTCTTAGCACTGTGGTGTTTAGCGCTAAGATAGGGTTGCAATATTTCAAACAGTGAAAATCCAAACGGAAAAGTTGTAGAGCTTTGTTTGGCCAAAGTTATTGAGCTTTATTGGCAAATTTGCAAAAAAAGGGAAGTTTTTAAAGCTATTTTTAAGGAAGATCGGGGACATGGGTGGCACTGTGGGTTAAACCACAGAGCCTAGGACTTGCCGATCAGAAGGTCAGCTGTTCGAATTCCCGTGACAGGGTGAGCTCCCTTTGCTCGGTCCCTGCTCCTGCCAACCTAGCAGTTTGAAAGCACATCAAAGTGCAAGTAGATAAGTTGGTACTGCTCCAGCGGGAAGGTAAATGGCGTTTCCGTGCACTGCTCTGGTTCGCCAGAAGTGGCTTAGTCATGCTGGCCACATGATACGGAAGCTGTACGCCGGCTCCCTCAGCCAACAAAGCAAGATGAGCGTTGCAACCCCAGAGTCGTCCGCGACTGGACCTAATGGTCAGGGGTCCCTTTACCTTTAAGGAAGATCAGCAAAAATGACACTGCCGACATGGGTTGCCATACATCCACATTTTACCAGACGTTTTTAGGGAGATAGTTAGGCAGTGAAGAATCCCTACCCTGTCTTGGGAACCCAGTGCCAGATACAGACAGCAGCCTGCTAGCTTGAAACTGCAGTCAGGCTTGGTCTCCTCTAGTAAGCCAACATCTCTTTGAGAAGCATCACAACTAGAAAGCAGGCAGACAGCAAACAGTACAGCACACTAACTTTCTACTTGGGTATAAGGCCTGATCTTCTCTTCTTTTTAAACAAATCCATAAGAAACCTATAAATTCCCACTGGTAGTGTTGGCCTTCTGGAGTTCACACGGTTTTTCTACATTCTTCGCTTTCTTTGACCAAGCCTGGCTTAATTATTTCCATCATTTCTGACTAATTCTGAACATGAATCACAGAATCATAGGTCTGGGAAGAAACTTCAGGGTCCCCAGTTTCAACTGCCTGCATTAAATCAAACTTACCCAGTCTCAACCACCCCTGACAGATGTTTGTCCATATGGATATGATCTGTAGAGGTCGTTGGCTCCTTCAATGAAAACTGAGAAATTCTGCAGAGAGCCCTTTGACCCAGTAGAAAGTATGAAGTCATGTTGGACTCGGTTCATGTAAGAACACAAGGGCATCTAGACTCACATCCTGTTCTCACTGGGGCCAGCTAGAGGCTCATGGGAAACCCACAAGCAGGGCTTAAGCCCAAAAGCACTCTTCCCCACTTAGGATTTTCAGTAAGTGGTATTCAGAAGCATACTTCTTACAACAGTGGAAGTAGAACATAGCCATCATGGTTAGTAGCCACTGATCCCCCATGAATTTTTATAATCCTCTTTTAAAGCCATCCAAGAGGACTCACCATAGCTTATAAACATGTTTCTCTGTGCCCCCTTAGCAAAAATACATACCCTGCCCAACTTCTCAGGGCTTTCTCCATGCCTTATCTTTTATATACAGTGGTACCTTGGGTTTAATGAGGGTGAAAGAGGAGAGCGCAAAATATGATTTGAAGCTCAACATCAAAAAAACGAAGATCATGGCCACTGGGCCCATCACCTCCTAGAAAATAGAAGGGGAAGAAATGGAGGCAGTGAGAGATTTTACTTCCTTGGGCTCCATGATCACGGCAGATGGTGACAGCATTCACAAAATTAAAAGACGCCTGCTTTTGGGGAGAAAAGCAATGACAAACCTAGACAGCATCTTAAAAAGCAGAGACATCACCTTACCAACAAAGGTCCGTATAGTTAAAGCCATGGTTTTCCCAGTAGTGATGTATAGAAGTGAGAGCTGGACCATAAAGAAAGCTGATCGCCGAAGAATTGATGCTTTTGAATTATGGTGCTGGAGGAGACTCCTGAGAGTCCCATGGACTGCAAGAAGATCAAACCTATCCATTCTGAAGGAAATCAGCCCTGAGTGCTCACTGGAAGGACAGATCATGAAGCTGAGACTCCAGTACTTTGGCCACTTCGTGAGAAGAGAAGACTCCCTGGAAAAGACCCTGATGTTGGGAAAGATGAAGGGCACAAGGAGAAGGGGATGACAGAGGACAAGATGGTTGGATAGTGTTCTCGAAGCTACCAGCATGAGCTTGACCAAACTGCGGGAGGCAGTGGAAGACAGAAGTGCCTGGCGTGCTCTGGTCCATGGGGTCACGAAGAGTCGGACACGACTAAATGACTAAACGACAACAACAACCTCGGGTTACAGACGCTTCAGGTTACAGACTCCGCTAACCCAGAAATAGTACCTTGGGTTAAGAACTTTGCTTCAGAATGAGAACAGAAATCATGAGGTGGCGGCGCAGCAGCAGTGGGAGGCTTCATTAGCTAAAGTGGTACCTCAGGTTAAGAACAGTTTCAGGTTAAGAACGGACCTCCAGAACAAATTAAGTTCTTAACCCGAGGTACAGTGGTGCCTCGCAAGACGAAAATAATCCGTTCCGCAAGTCTCTTCGTCTAGCGGTTTTTTCGTCTTGCGAAGCAACCCTATTAGCGGATTAGCGGATTAGCGCTATTAGCGGTTTAGTGGTTTAGCGGCTATTAAAGGCTTAGCGGCTTAGAAAAAGGGGGAAAGCAAAAAAAATCGCAAGACTCGCAAGATGTTTTCGTCTTGCGAAGCAAGCCCATAGGGAAATTTGTCTTGCGAAACGCATCAAAAAACGGAAAACCCTTTCGTCTAGCAGGTTTTTCGTCTTGCGAGGCATTCGTCTTGCGGGGCACCACTGTACCACTGTATGTGAAATGGTTATGAAGGCATATTTACCCAAAATTTAAAAAGTGACCACTAGTCCAAAAAGATCGTCACCCCCTGTTACAACCCCCATGTAAATAATCACAAAGTCCTTCCTAAGTGTGGTTTAGTGCATGGAGCATAATTGCTAAATCGCGACCCCTGCCCCTGTGTGGGAATAAATCCCATATATTTCAGTGGCTTAGTTCCACATGATGTCCACAAATCCAAACCCTTATACAACATGGTCAAGGAACTTGTGGCCTTCCTGAAGTTGTTGGACTCCAGCTCCCATCAGTCCCAACCAGCATGGCCAATGGGTAGGGATGATGGGAGGCGTAGTTAGCAAACCCTGGATGGCTACAGGTTCCCCAACCCCTGGTGTAAGGCTTGAATATTCTCATTCATTCCAAGCAGCATATTTGGCCCATGTTATGCAGGGCACGACCTTGTGTGAATACATTAAGTTTCCTGTCTCGTGGAAAATAAATAGGTAGTTATTCTGGAAACTCTTGTTTGTAGGAATGGGTCTGTGCTTTAGAAAAATCCCATGTTTAAAGGAAATAAAACAACGTATCAGTAAAATCTTCAAAAACCGCTCATAGTAAGCTAAACTGCTCAGCTTTACTGAAAGCTCATAGAAAATAACATTTTTATAAAAAAAACCAATCTTCTGGTGGGTGACACATATTCAATGTGTGCTTGACAAGGGGAAAATGCATTACAAAATCTCTTTGAAGCTTGATATTTTTTGCTAGATACTCATATTTTCCAGCCACACTGCAACCCTTGCTATCACTACTGCTGATTCATCCCTTTGTGATGCAGGATAAAATGTTTTATGGGAACAGTAGGAGACCAGCACTAAATTATTTTGTCTGGCCCAAATGGCTGGGTGGCTGGTTCTCCACAGCGCATTGAGAAAGATGGAGATTTTCATGGTTTGTGGGTCAAATATATTCCTCAATGATGAAGAAAATGCTGTGGGACAGGAAGAATCAATTAGTCACGTTGCTGCAACCCACAGTAATTATATTGTGGGCCCTAGATGATAACTAAAAGACCATTGTTTTTCACTAAATCCATTTTGGACATCCAGGAGGAAAGTAAAGTGTGGTATAAATAGAAAATGAAATGGAAATGAAGAATGCTTCCGGCCGGGTGTTTATCATAGGGTAGGTGTTCCACATGCACCCGAAAAATAAATTGCAGCATCCACATATGGTTGGCATCATAATGCCAGCCTATATTCTCCCCATCCTCCCACCACCCTTTAATCCATATTTATCCTTTCCAGGGGGAATTTGAGAAGTTAAAAAAAAAAACACCACAACTACTTTGCTGCCAACAACTTACTTGCAGTACCTGAATGATGCTGTGTGGAAGCACCTGTAAAGGAAATTAAGCACAAGGTGGAGAGGGATGATCTGTCCAAAGCTGAGCATATTGAAGTCCCTGTTGATTCAATGTGAGGAAAATATCCATGTGCTTAATTCCCTTAATTGAAATCAGTGGGGCTTCAAAGGTTGCAGTGAATTCTCGAAGTCTGTCACACTGAACCCCAGGGTGGGGAAAAGCGCATAGCAAATTATTGGTTTGTCTGTCAAGGGTTCTGTAAGGCTGTGTATACCTCTAAAGCACACCTGAAGAATTCTGAACACTGTAGTTCACTGCTTAGAGTTACAACTCCCAGCAATGCTGACAGTTCCAGTGATTTTCCAGAGTTTCATACCAGAGTCTTCCCTTACCCTTCCTCGAGATGCCAGGGACTTAACCTGGGAAATCTACATGCAAATCAAGGGCTCTACCATGCTATGTTTTCTGCCATTTTCTTAGAAGTTGCCACACTACTTGGAGTCCCTCTTTCTTCTCTATACCTCGTTTGCGGGTTTCTTGCAACTACAGCAAAGTGAAATGCATTTGCTAATGCCTGTTAACATTGTTTAACAATATTAAAGTGCATTTTTTCTTAAGTCAGCCATTTTAAGGCATTAAAAACTAGGGGACAGTGGCATAGCAGGGGGGGGCACACAGGGGCAGTTGCCCCAGGCACAAAATTGTTAGGGGCACAGAATTTCAACACCCAGTGCTGCCTCAATACAGCTGCACACTTCCATTGTGGGGCTCCACTGAAAATAGCTACTCCATGCGAAGCAAGAAGTGACAGCTCCAGACATTAGCACAACTCTTCTTTTCTTATATCTGCGGCTGCAAACTCCTGGGTGACGCGGGCACTATTAGGCAGTTGAACGCACATGCATACTCCGTCTGTTAACCCACCCACTCTTCACGTGGGCCCCGGGCACAGGCATCCCACACTATGCCACTACTAGGGGACAGCTTTCATAAATGTATGGAGAACAAGTAAGCCCCACCCATTATCCCAAATACATGGAAGGAAGGATGGGGTACCAGATTATGTTTGTGAAAACCTGTGTACAGTGTGGGTGCTGGAGCCACAAGTAGTGGCCCAGCACTAATTAAGAAGTGAGCAGAAATTTGTATCCAGGGCTTGCAGGGTGGATCTGTTTCAAACCCTTTTCCCACATCTGCTGCCCCTTTCTTCAGATGTTAATACTGACTTGAGGTTATAAGGAAGATTTACCTACAAATCCACAGAATCAGAAAGTTCCACCCTTAGGTCAGTGCAGGCAATCGAGAACTAGGAGGCCTCACCAAAGAACTGCACAGTTTTAAGTGTGTTAGTTTAACATGCCCTGCTGCGAGCCAATTCCCAAGCTCGTGAAATTTTGCAGGTAAATAAACATTACTGAGAGGATTATAAATAATGATAAGATGGAAATTTGGTCTGGAACAAGATTTCTCCCCTCACACTCACCACCACCAACAGCCTCTGGAATTCCCAGGAGTTGCATGGGCTTATTCCATTTTTTCCAGGAGAGATTTTGAATGCAGAAATTAGCTCACCTCTAAACATTTTAGTCGTACATCGAATGCCACTGTCTCTCAGCTGTTATATTTAACTAAACCTTGCCCTTTTCAAAACTGCCTCAGTATCTTTACTAAATGTCCATTTATTTGTGGAATTTATGCCATGGTCCTAGGCTACTGTAGAGATGTGCAACTCCTTACAGCTACTACTCTTTAGTAATAAAGGACATCAAAGGGTCTTATCAGCAACAGACTGAGCCTTCTGGTTCCTTAAGGAAAGTCTCAAAGTAACATTTCAGTTCTGTTTATTCCACAGTTTTTTTCCTCAGATCATATTTCTTTCTATCTGAATGCTATCACTATACATCATGGTCTATGGTCACCTTTTGACATTGTACTGGGGGCAAGTGTAAAGGGCAACTCATTTAATTATGTAGCAATCTAACAACATATTTTCACCTTCCAGAAACCTATGAAGTTTGTTTGTTATCCTTGGCACCAATGTCATGATTTTAAAATGTTGATTTGCCCCCCATTTTGTGGAATGCAATGGCCTACCAAAACCAACAAAGGGTTGAAATTATTTTCATTTTCTTCTTTTTGTTACAACGAACTAACCTGATTACCTTCTGGAAATTGCCTACCAGTTACATTCGAACTTTATGAACTTCTACCTTTGGAAGGAATCTTGTGATGGTCATCTTTCCATCAACACTCTTTTTGAGCTTTGCGCCTTTTGAAAAAGTTATAAAATTGTGAGCTAATAGGCATTCTAGCCTGGATGTAATGGCAGTGTCAAAGTTTGAGTGTTACTCTGCACTTCACAAGCAATGTGACACAAAGCCTTTGCTGAGCCTATTTATTTCGACCAAGATGACTGAACCTTTTTTTAAAAAAAACAAACTGTTGTGAGCACATCTGCATAGAAGTGGGAAAGGAATCTTGGCAACAAACTCAGCCTGCAGTGAATTTGTGGACATCTATACTCACCTTGCAGTAGAGGGATTTGCCTGGAGTTAAGATGGATAGAGTAAGGGACGCGGGTGGTGCTGTGGGTTAAACCACTGAGCCTAGGGCTTGCCAATCAGAAGGTTGGCGGTTCGAATCCCTGCGACGGGGTGAGCTCCCGTTGCTCGGTTCCTGCTCCTGCCAACCTAGCAGTTCAAAAGCACATCAAAGTGCAAGTAGATAAATAGGTACCACTCCGGCAGGAAGGTAAACGGCGTTTCTATGCGCTGCTCTGGTTCGCCAGAAGCGGCTTAGTCATACTGGCCACATGACCCGGAAGCTGCACACCGGCTCCCTCGGCCAATAAAGCGAGATGAGCGCCGCAACCCCAGAGTCGGCCACGACTGTACCTAATGGTCAGGGGTCCCTTTACCTTTACCTTAAGATGGACAGAGTGAGTAGCCTCCAGATTCCCAGACTATCCCTGTACCTTTTGCTCTATGCTGACCTCTCTATCTCTTTGCTGTTTAGACTGATACGTCTTAGGTTGTATCCCATTTACAACTTCCTCCTCTTACTTCTCTCTTGGACCTGAAAATGAGAAGTCATCTTCAAGCTACCCTCTAAGAGAACGAAGGAGCAAGTGTGGCTGCCTCGTTCTTCTCTAGACTAGTTAGACTAGAACGAGAAACCTTTTATATCCAGTAAACTATGTTGTTGTTTTCTTACCTACAAGCATCTCCGTGTGTGATCTCAACAGGGAAAATCTACTCTTTAACCAAAATTCACAAGCCCTTTAAAATAGGATTGCCATATTTCAAAAAGTGAAAATCCGGACACAAAAGTTGTTGAGGTTTTTTCTGGGCAAAATCACAAAAGAACTGGAAGTTTTTGAGCTTTTTCTAAGTAAAATTGCCAAAAACGGCACTGCCTACTTGGGTTGTCATATATCTGGATTTTCCCAGACATTTTGCTGATTTCCACCTGGACACTGCTTCTGGGCATATGACAGCCCTACTTTAAAACCCTAAACAAACTTGGCCCTGTATACCTGAAGGAACATTTTCACTCCTATAATTCAGCCCAGACACTGGGGTCCAGCTCCAAGGACCTTCTGGCAGTTCCCTTGCTGCAAGAAGTGAGGTTACAGGAAAGCAGGCAGAGGGCCTTTTCGGTAGAGGCACTCACCCCTGTGGAATGCCCTCATGTCAAATGGCAAAGAGATAAACAGTTATACGACTTTCCAAAGACATCTGAAGGCAGCCCTGTACTGGGAAGTCTTTGTGGTCTGATGTTTCATTATGGTTTTATTTATATTCTGTTGAAAGCCACTCAGGCTGGTTATGGTGACCAAGTCAGATGGGCAGGGTATAAGTAAATTAATAATAATGCAGTTGTACCTTGGAAGCTGAACAGAATCTGTTCTGGAAGTCCGTTCGATTTCCAAAATGTTCGGAAACCAAAGTGCGGCTTCTGATTGGCTGCAGCCAATTGGAAGCCATGGAAGCCCCATTGGACATTTGGCTTCCAAAAATAGTTTGCAAACCGGAACAGTCACTTTTGGGTTTGTGGCGTTCAGGAGCCAAAACGTTTGGGAACTAAGCTCTTTGAAAAGCAAGGCACAGCTGTAATAATAATAGCCAGATGCTGCTTACTCTGCATACTATGGGTAATTCACCCTGTTATCCCAATAGTCATGGCCGCCCAGGAGTCCAGGGGGCATGTCCCTTGCTGGATCAACATCTTAGCTTGTGTTGCCATACCTTGCACCTGCGGTGCCTTAGCTTCTTGCCCTGCTTAAGTAGTGTACCCATTTCAGGATAATGTTGTTGGCAGAAAAATAATCCAAGCCCAAATTGTTCATCCAGAAAAAGCCAAGACATGAATTGAGATGTCAGCTCGTCCCCCTGGTGTTTTACAGTAAGGTTACCAGATTTTTTTCAATGAATCCAGGGACGCTTTTCGACTTCAATGGATTTTGTATGAAGACTGATTTGTAATTCCAGGGACTGTCCCCAGGAAACAGGGATGTCTGGTAACCTTAGTTTCTAGTTCCCTTACACAGATTGTGCAAATGTTAGGATTTGGCCCGATTTGTTTGTTGCCCACGTCTAACTGAGCTGAAGAGCTTACAGGCCAGTGGCTATGCTTTAGGGTGCAGACTTGGCAACATCTGGAAAGTCTGCCTTTTTAATGCATTTTTAAAAGTACGGCCAGCATAGGAACCACTTGTGCCTTTTCAACCTGATAAAAATGTGAGAATCGCTGACATATGAATCAAAGCTGCCATCAGATCAGTGGAGCGGCAGCAACATCCTGTTGGCAGCAGGTGGGATCCATCTGCTAGCAATTCACACATTACGCTTTTATGAGGTGTGCAGAGGTGCACGCCTTGTATGCTCAGTACTCACTAAAAGAAGCATTTAAATCAACACTGCCGGCTCAGTTTGCTTTGCTATCTGAAGCGGAGGCCAAACATGTACGTCCCACAAGTAGGGCCAGCATTTTCTCGCTGTGCCAAGAGGTGCCCAGTCTTGCTTCAAGCATCTCTCACAAAATGACACAAGTTGTTTGACATATGCTTTTGTGGCTTTAAGAATGCTACTTTGGATGGCCAATACTTGGAGTAAGCATAGTTTAGATGCCTGTGCTGATTAAATCCATCTTTCTTCATTTCCATTATCTATTTATTTATTATCTATCTTATTATGTTTAGATCCCACTTTTCATCCAAGAAGCCAGTGGTTCTACTTGTCCCCATGTTATCCTCACAACAACCTTGTGAGGGGCAGAGACTGGCCTGAGGTCACCCACTGAGCATGGCTGAGTGGGGATTTGGAGCGGGTCTCCCAGGCCCTACTGTAAAACTACCACCACTACACTATAGTGCCTGTCTCCCACACTGTACATTAGTACAGAGAGCCTGTGGTATTATGGCAATGGTTAGCATCACCAGCGCGATTTGCTAAGTGGGGAACATGCTCTTTCCTAGCTGTAACATGTTGATGTTTATGTACCATCAGTTCATATGGTGAGGCTGAAGTTTACTATCTATGCCCCAAAACCAAGTCATTTTGGCTTTTTGTTTCTCTGTTACTGCTTAGAGAAATTTGGAGGTGAGGCAGGGCAGAGAATGGGCCTGGGCTATATGGCAAGGCCTTTCTTCACAGGAGAGACGAATGCTTGCCAAATACTGATGTTTCCAGTCAAAAACGCTTGAGGTACATATGCAAATACAAAGATTTGGTTCTCTTCTAGAAAGCCTACATTTTTTAAAAAAAGTATCAGGTGTATTTAAACCTCATCCAGCAACTGGAACAAAATGAATATTTCACTGGAGATGAGCCATACATGGCCAGGAGCTGCAAAGACAAGGAAGGCTAAATTTTACATATTGATTTGAAACTAGCAGTCAAAACCTTTGCCTAAAGGCTGCTAGCAGATATGTCTTGTTAACAGGACAGCAATTTGCATTCATATTATGCAGGAATGACAATATACTGGGAAATAAATTAAATACCAACCCTATTACGTTCCATAGGCTCCATAGGTGATATTTTGATAATACTACTGTATAGTAATACCAAAAGCATCTGTGTTAACATATCTTAACTTATTAACACACGCCAAAACAAAACAGAAACAAAAACTAGAAATTTAACTGAATGGAGAAAGTGCCAATAGCTGGAAGACATCTTGAATTTTTGGGTATTTGTATTGGAAAGAGGTGAAGAGCTTGGCAAAGAAGCATAAATTCTGTTCTTGACATGCCTAAACCAACAGATGTTAGAAGTGTGAAACAATCCCCATGAATGGCAGGTTTTTGTCAGATATTCCTTCCAAACAATGTGCAAAAACTTGTTTTAAAAGAAAATTAGTTTGGACAGAGGGAGACTGAAAACATCCTGGCTTTGGCAATGATGTTAATGAATCCAAATCTTGAAAAAAATATTTCATCATAGAAGTAACAGACAGCGATGTCAGCAGTATTAGTGTCAAACAGAACAGAAAAAGCAATTCCATGGCATTTACACCTGAAATGCCATCAAATTTAAAAACAAAACACCTGTTTAAGCCTGAATAGAATGCATCAGCTGTGTTGCATTTGGAATAAGTACAGCAATCTTAATGAAAATATAGTAAAATCTTAAAGAGAATTAAAAATGAGGGGGAGGACTCTAGAGAACTACCAGAACTTTGATGGCCACTGTGAGAATAGGATGCTGGATTAAATGGGCCACTAGCCTCATCCAGCAGGTCCATTTTATGTTCTTATTGCCCTCTCCAGGTACTCCTTCTCAGGAGCTCGTCCTATACTCGAGTAGGACCTTGGCAGAGACACATGCCCGACTGGCATGTTCCCTCCCTCCTGGTCTATTGTTCGGGAGCTTCATAAGCTTTCTTCTGCCCAAACATCACAGCGACCGATGCCAACTGACACCAGCACACTTAGGGATCCTCAGAGTTTGCGCACCTTGCATAACAGACCTCAGCAACTCAGCATTTGGGCTAATCTACTTTATTTACATATAAACACACATGGAGCACTGCAACATGGCTCCTCTCTCTCTAGCATCAGACAGCAAAGAGAGAAAAACAAAGGACAATAGTCCCACTTCACGGAACACAGTAACACAAACATCCTGTCTCCATCACTTCCCACTCTGTGGAGTCAAAACATACACCGTCATGTGATAGACAAAAATCCCATGACTGCAATCATGGAGCAGGAATTCTAACACTCCTATCTCCATGTTTCTTTCCAGCTGACTTGATGTTACTTGGCTACAGTAGGGTTGACCATGTCGGCCATGTCATTGTCAACAACGTTGCCCCCCAAAAGCTCAAAAACCTTTGTGTCTGGATTTTCACTTTTTGAAATATGGCATCCCTAGTTTTGGGGGTTCCCCCCTTTAGGTTCCTCCACTCCCAAAAACGTTATTTACTTCTGCATGCTTGTAAGATTAACTGAAACCTTCTGATTCCTCCTTCTTGGGTGTGTGGATGTCGCCATTTTGCTATAGGCTCAACACCCGGGCAATCACTTCAGCATTAGTAGGAATGATTGTGTACAATATGCAAAATTTTACATTTTCTTTAGATTTGCATAATTTACAGAGGTGGTAGAATTCAGCTTTTCGTGGCATAGAATTAACAATTTATTTTATTGAAGAAGAGTGATTTCCTTAATAAAAGCTTTGCGCAGGGTTTGCATTGGCCGACCTTGTAAAGGAAACAGGGCAAGAGGAAGAAGGGTAACATTCTTTCAGCCTAGCATGCAGAACTGGCTGTCAGACTTTTCATGTACTAGAAATACCAGGGAATCAGCAAAAAAAAGCAACAAGGGGGAAGGAGTACAGCAGTTCTGCTCTGTTTTTCGCAGTTATGGACTGGAAAGGAGAAATTGAAACCAGGCTGCCCAAGTGCTACAGATGGAAAAATAATTACTCATCATGGGTAAAGATTGAAATGGCTGAATTAATTAAGAAGAGAGCAAAAGAATGTTTTCATAGTAAAGGTGAAACCATTTTTTTTAAAAAAATATACATTAAACTGCACATTGAAATGGCAGCATACATTTGGATGCTAAAGTGGCAGCCCAATTAGCAAAATGGTGGAATTCTGCTCAGGAAATAATGCCATCCCATAAGGCCATATAAAAGCAAATATAGCTTGAGTTTAAGATTTCTTCACTGCTATGATGATGGACTAGATGGTGTAAACCGAATGCAAAGAGAAATCACCTTGATATACAGATGGTAAGTGTGTGTGTGTGTGTGTGTGTGTGTGTGTGTGTGTGTGTATTCTATTCTTGTATTTAATATATTTATTATAAGTCACCTCAAGGTTGGTTGGCGGAGTATAAATAATCTAAAATTAAATAAATAAATGCTAAGAATTGGAGCTATTCCTCTTCAGATGAAGAGCAGTTGGGCCATAAAGCAGATCTCAGATGCCTTTCTGCTGAGTTGCAAAAGGGCAATCAGATACCTCGTGTAACTGAAAATTCATTCATCAACTGGATTGAGGTAGGCATTGTGTGTATGCGAGAGAACGAGAGAGAGAGAGAGAGAGAGAGAGAGAGAGAACAGGAGAACTAAAGGACTCTCTTCTCTCAAATGAAACTGCCCATTTGCTATCATTAGTGGAGAACCTGTTCAGAATCCCCTGCCATCAAAGATTAACCCAATGGTGACTGGAGACCGAGACTTCTCAGTAGAAATGCCTATGCTTTGCAAATCTCTACCCAATGAGGCAAACATTTGTGGAGCAAGGAACTTTGCTGCTGCTGCTTGTTCAATGTGTTTTCAATTTAAGTTTGCAATTATATTTTTAAAAATTGCTTAAATTAATCTTGCTTTGCTGCTTTGGAAGTCCAGGTAGAAACTCTGAATAGGACTAGATTAAATAAACAAACCTGATCAACAGCATGAGCTATGAATCATCATCTCAGCCATGACCTGCTATTTGCTTTTGGCCTTAAGCAAGCCACTGTTTCTCAGTCCCTCATCTGTAAAAAGACGCTAGTTTAGCATAGAAGGTTGTTGAAATGATTGCAAAGATTATGTGTATGAATCACTCAGAACAGTGATGTATAGTAGCTAGAATTGGTGGAATAAGAGATGGCTTCCCTTAGGAAACAGACTGTTTACAGAGGAATGCCCTTACATTAGGCCAGAGCTTTCCAAACTTTTCACATTGCTGCAGGGACAGAGGAAGGGGGATGCAGAACTCCCCAGGTGTCACCACTGAGGGGGTGACAAAATGCCGCAGGGCCTGCAGTGCTCCCAAGGCACGTGTCTTTCCTGGGAGAGACGCAATGGCTTGGACGCACGCAGGCTCCGCGCTGCCCAGTCTGCCTGCTGCCTCCCCCCTCCCCACAGCTATAGGGCAGCTGAGTGGGAGGAGGCAGGCAAACTCCTGAGGCCCCACAGTGTGTCCCACCCCTATAGGTGGCTCGCCTCACCCCAGGCACCCAAGCGGCTTCCTCCACTACTGCGTTGGTGACACAATCTTTAGACACGCATCATTTCGTGACACAATAATTCAGTTTTGCTAGCAAACTAGAGGTTAAACTAACCTCTTTCCAGTCACAGAAAATGGGAGATACATAGCAGCTCCAGCAACATATCTCTATTTCCTCACATCCAGAAATGCAAGAAGGGCTTTTACTCTTGCTAGAAGCTCAGCCTTGCCCTCACTGGCTCTGGAAGGCTCCTATAGAAGAGACCCGTACGCACAGAGACTCTGCGCCTGCCCATTAGGGGAAATAGGAAGCCCCAGACATATATATTTTTAGATGCCCTTTTTATGTTGAGATCTGTAGAGACACCATTGATCCTTTGCTGGAGAGGCTCGCCGATCTTTCAGGCAAGTCTAAACTTAATTCTCTCCTCTTAGGCAAAGATCACAAGACGACCTGGCTGGTAGCCAGATTCTGCACCCAGATTTGTAGGCACATATCATCCTCTAGAATAAAATAGCTTACTAGGGAAATGCTGAAGTTGCCCTTTGGGGCGCCTCAGGATCAATTTTCTATGGTAGCCCAAATCTCAGTTGTACGGGTGTATGGATATATCTCAGTTTTAACTCATGAGCTGTTGCTGCAATCTGCTCCGGTTGCATATTTTATCTTTATGAATGCTGTTTTTATTGTTATGTTATGTTATGTTATGTTATGTTATGTTATGTTATGTTATGTTATGTGAGCTGGTCTTTGACCATGATAAATTATCCAAATCTAAAACCTCTTTCCAGCCCTGGGAGCAGTGCAGGGAGCTCTCGCACAACACGCCTATACACTGCAGCCAACACACTAACGTGTCGCGATACACAGTTTGGAAAGGTCTGCATTAGGCCTTGGGGGGAGGCTGTGGATTGAGCAGAGGTATCCCCTTCACTCAGCTCTACCAGCTAAGCTGCCCTCCCACCATATGCCAATGGACTGATGCAGCACCAGAGGATAGGACCCAAACCAAAGGATACAAATTACAAAGAAGGGGATTCCAACTAAACATTAATAACTTCCTGATCAGAGCTGTTCAGCAGTGGAACGCACTAGGTGGTGGACTCTGCTTCATTGGAGGTTTTCAAACAGATGTTGGGTGGCCATCTGTCATGGATTTCTTAGCTGTGATTCTTGGATGAAGCGGAGTTGGATAACCCTTGGGGTCCCTTCCAATTCTACAGTTCTATGGTTCTGGGTGTCACTCCATTGGCACCAACTTTCCCTTTGGTGAGAATGCCAGCAGGAAGCCCTGAAGCACTGCCATTGGGCAAAGGCATCTGGAGCTGGTGCAGGGATTGGTTCCAATCACCTTGTCCCCTCCTTCTGCTACAGCCAGCATGAGCAATCAGGCTCTGGATGCAACAGTGGCTCCGGCACCCCACAAAGCCCAATGGGTATGTGTGGGATTAGGACTGCTGTCTTAATTGTCATCCGATTATGTCACCAGTTGCCCTTACTACTGTTCAGCACGCAAATCAGCTTGAAATTGCTTTACCGTGCTCCCTGCTGCAACAAGAATATACTAAATTCACAATGTTGGCGTGTGATGTGACACGGGTCATTTGAACTGGCCACCATTTTAACAGAATAAGAAGAGTGATCCAAAAGTACAAGAATTTGGGATTTGCAAAGAACCCATTTATTGATACCAGATGTTTTCAGTTGGCACATGCTCACCAAGCCTAAGAAATGTCAAAAGCTTTTTCAAGGTGAGGCTGGAATGTGGAATCTCTAAACACATCCTGTTTCGTGTTGTTGGACTCCATCTGCCGTGGCAAAGATGTTGCTGTGAATGTTTGACATTTCCCTGATAGCTTCACAAAACCCATCACAGCAACCAAATTTATACCCCAGGGATAGACGAGGAAAGGGACTTGGCAGTTACCTTCTGCACAATGCGATGCCTAAAAAATTCAATGCCAGACTATACCACGTATACAAATTCAGCAGTGGTAGGACACATATAACAACACTGTTGTAGAAAGCAGATGGGATTTAAAAAAATAAGATTAGTATTTGCAGTTCTAGCATGAGAATGTGTAGCATTTAGAGAAAATTTGGCTTTAAAAAACCTGAAAAAACTAGCTGGTTGTTTTTAAGAGTCTGTCATTTTAGCTCATATTATAGATGTGATGGAAGAAGAACAGAGAGCTATGCCGTTCATCTGTTGATTTTATTCCTCCTACTTATTAAATAATATACTGTAGCATCTTCTCTCTGTCTGAGAGTGCTTGCTGAGGGTTCCAGGAAAGAGAGAGGCTAACGCAGAAAGGAGAGGAGCAGAAGTAGCTTGTCAAATCATTTAAAGCCTGGATTAATATTCTCAAGCACACATGGTCTTCAAACCAAATCACAGGAGTTCACTGTGGTCAGGGGGGGGGGAATTTGTGTATATTTTACATGAATTATGCAAATGCTGTTTATCTGAGCCCATAAATCATATTTCAATCAGTAGGCACAAAATTCAGCATTGGCAAAAATAAGGATTGCTTAATTGAGAAGCAGTTAGTACTAATTGCAAAACAGGGCAATTAGAAAAAGGAACAGGAACAGGCCTTGTGGGATGCTGTCAACAAATGAGGACAAGAGAGCTAGGCAGGGCTTAATTTGTCAAAAGAGATATGGTAAGATTTGAATCTGGCTGAATGTCTCATTTCACCCAGCCCAGATATTTGAAGACCAGTTGCTGTTGCTCACAGCTGTATCAGAGAGGCAGTTGCCACATGCTCAGAAGCACATTCTTTCTTATCTACAGTTGGGCAACACCTGCCCTGGGACCTTAGGGTGACAGACAGGAAACAAATTAAAATAATGATTAAAAATAGCTTTTCTTAGGACCAACCAAAAGGTCACAAAATAGTAGGTAGCTTTTGCATTCTCCAGAACAAGGCAAGCTGTTATACAAACACTTATTCTGTTCACTTGGCTCAAGTGAATGAATTTGGAGTGATCAGGAAGATTAAGACCTGGCTCTGATACCATTTTGCTTGATATCATTCTTTTTATTATTTCAACCATTTCTATTCCATTTAACACCATAGTTTCTAAGCAGTATTCAATGAGGCTACAAAAGAGAGGGGTTAATTTTATCATTTCTTTGCTAATAAATAATAATAATAAAGCGTGTTCTCCCTGAAATGAGACTGTGTGTTGCGGTAGGGTCTGCCAAGCCACCCCTCTGTTGCCAGGCAGGTAAAAGTGAGCTGGCCTGGGGCAACAATTGGATGGCCGGGTTGCTGGGGCAAATTGCATGTTGCAATGTGGTGGGTGGGACCAAAGGCTTTAAATATTGGGGCACTCAGCTTTTGCTTTATCTTTCTCTGAGTGCATCGGATCACCCTCCCGCCCACCCTGAGTTCCGGTTGACCTTACTATGCCTGTCATGGGGTCGTCTGCCGTTGGGGCAGGGGCCTAGTAGGAATTTTGTCCATTTGGCTGGTGCCATTTGGTTTTTGCCTACTACTTAGCAATTCGTCACAACTTGTAAGGTTGCGGTTAGGCATTGGTTATAAAAATTGGTGGAGGGGGGTAAGGATAGGCTTGGCCTGCCCCTCTAATGGTGATGTGGAAGGGAATTCCGTTAAAGGAATCCAGGGGCTTGCCACGATTTTGCCCAATCCCTGAAATGGGACCAGGGCTGGCAAGCCCTGGGGAGCAGGTTGGGTGAGCGGTGAGGGCCTGTCACTCAGCTCAACTGATCCCCAATATTGTTTTCCCTTCACTGGCTTCCGAGGGAGTTCGGAAAGTCAGTTCTGTCCCAGGCAGGGGGACAGATAGTCTTAACCCATGCCTAAGCAACCACTCACAGATTATGTATTTTAATAAAGTTGTGGCCAAAATTATGCCAAAAACCTTAAACAAAAATTATGTGTGAATTGTGAATTATTTTGAGGGGTGGCTTGGGGACCTTGACACGCAATAACTGTAACAATAATAATGCATTCACCAAGTTTGACAGGTAGGAGGCTTAGCTGATCTCAGCCACAAGGGAGTTCCACAGAATTGAACCTATGAAACTGGATGCAGGACTCCTGGTGGATGCAAGTCATGGGAGGTTCCCCAAGGCCTCAGTAATTGGGCAGTGATCATGTTAGGCAGAGAAATGGCATTTCAATTTCCTAACAAAATTCAAAACACACACACCAATCTCAGCAAAAGGGTGAGAGCAGTGGTTGCTAGGTAACTGCAGCAAAACTCCTTTCTCCAGAACAGTTGGCAAAACATTCAGCCGGCTATTGACCCATTGGTGTAGCAACAAGATATCTCTGGCCAATGGCTGCAGAGCACCACAGACTTCCCTCAGGTTGTTCATGTTGTTCAGTGGATGGGCCAACCTTCCAAACAGCAACTGAGAAATTTGGGTGTGCGCTTTCAACAGCTGACTTCCCCAAGAAGCTGCTAGAGTAATTTGATGGGAAATGCTGTTCAGTACATTTTCATGCATTATATAAATTACCTTTCAGCAATAGCTTCTGCTTTGAATTTTGACCATTCAGTAGTTCAGTGGGAATAAAAAACAAAGACGGAAACATTCAGAAGACAACGCAGGGCTGGAATTCCCATTTCCTATCAACTTCATATACTCTGTCATTCCAGACCTGGCAACTGAGGAGGACAAATTGCTTTTGAAATAAATGCTTTCACTCTGAATGAATGGCTGTTTGCCATGCACAGAAGTGTATTGATGTATATTTGAGATTTATGGCTCTGCGGTACAGTTTATAGGAGAGCAGAGAAGGTTTGCTTGGAGGTTTTTTGAAAGAAAAAGGAAAGCATTTTAAGCAATGCTAAGATTTCCTACTGATCAAAAAAAAACACACACACAAGAAAAGCTTCAGCAATTTTGTTGCTTTGTTTCTTTGATTTGACTACTCATAGAAAAGGCAGAGGAAAAGTCTCTCCCACCAATCCTGGGCCAATCTTCCAGGGAAATAAATTAAATCTAGTGCACAAAGCCAAAACAAGTTGCATTTAGAACAAAGAGAGCTTTTTCAAATTATTCTATTTTGAAGCGGCTTAAAAATTCCCCTTACCCAGACATTTGCTCACTGGGCTGCCTGTCATCACACAACATTATGTTCTGGGGTTCAACAATGGATTCCCAGATGTTAAATTAGAACTATAGTTACCCCCCACCACCTCCATCAGTGGTCCCAATGAGGACCCAGATGTTGTAGCCCAACACCATCCGAGGACCCAAGCTGAAGAACCATGTGCTAGAATAGTACTTCAATTTTTTTTCTAGACGAGGGCCCACCTTAAAATAAAACTATTGATATGGAGATCACTTTTAATTGGTTTGTATTTTTAACACACATTTTTATTTAATGAACATAGACATTACACAGGCCAAACAGGCAAAATAACAAAAAATATTATTACGAATATCATTTACTGCAACACAACTCATTATATAAACCTTTCAATATTCCTATGTCTTAATACAAAACATTTAATATCATAGTTTAATTGCATAAACTGTGTGTGTGTGTGTGTGTGTGTGTGTGTGTGTGTGTGTGTGTGTTAAATAGCAATCTATTCTTCTTTAACAACTCTCTAAAACAGGCATAGGCAAACTCGGCCCTCCAGATGTTTTTGGGACTACAATTCCCATCATCCCTGACTACTGTTCCTGTTAGCTAGGAATGATGGGAGTTGTAGTCCCAAAACATCTGGAGGGCCGAGTTTGCCTATGCCTGCTCTAAAACCTCAATAGAAGATATTTAAATGCTTGCTTCTAAAAATGCATGAATATGTATAAATTCATTTCCTTTATAGCACCAAAAAAACTGACCATAAATCTTTTATGCCTATTGTTTTTAAATACATAAGAATTAGGTGATCGCTTTGGGTAGCAAATGCTGAGAGGTGGTAGTGGCACCCTGGCTGTTCATCCTGAGCCATCTCCCCAGCTGTACCTCTCTGCTAGACAGCAAAGCTGTGTATGTCGCACATCCTGTCCTGGACCACCTAAACCAACCTGTTGCCACAGGCATCCAGTCACTAGTTTTGAAGCAAGATTCAGCTTGCCATTCCAGTTGGATTGTGTATGTGGAACGGGGAGTAGACACCATCTTGTCCCCCACCTCAGGCAGGCAGTAAAATGTTTCATGCCAGCTCTGAGCATTACCTTAAGGTTCCTAGGAATAAATCTAGCTAACCATTGATAGAAGCATAGGAAGGAGGTGTAATGATTCCATGATTCTAACCCCTCAGAGAGAGGGGGCAGGTTGTACAGAGAACAGCTGCAGAAATGGAAAGGGATAGATATTGCGAGCTTTGCGACTGTATAAGAAAAATGTTACAAAAAAGCAAAGGGGGGAAATGGCCAGCTTCATATCTCCCACAGATAATAAATTCACAGTGGAATGCTCACAAGATCATATTCTTGGATTCCACATCGCAGGCCAAATACTATCGCCTTTGCTCCTTTCTTATATCTGCAGCCATTTCTATTTGGTACTTGGGAATCCAACTGGAAATAATGATGGGACGTTAAAAGTAATTCAACAAATTTGCCACTCGCTAACAAGGCCACATGCTAAAAAGACCCAGACTGTCTTCTACGAGACAACCGGTAAGAATTATAGTCCCTTCTTTCTGAATCCTATTTCAGTTAACCAGAGTTTATTATCACTGTGAAAGGTTTTGAATTTGGTTCTTTAATTAGATTAATCTGATTTCCTGTGTATCTGTTTGTATTTAGGAGGGGGCTTTTTGGTCTGTACTTGGTTCGCACATAGTTCTAGCATCCATCATACCTTATATCAGGAATGGAGAGGGAGCCTTTTTCAGCCTTAGGGGTGAATCCCCTGCTAGGCAGAATTCTCTTTCTGCGACACACATGAGACTGGTGGGCAGGGCCAGTGGCAAAAATGGGCAGAGCAATCAATGTAAATTGTACCTTTGTACAGTAGGCTAGTTTCTACTTGCCCAGCCCTCTCTGTCTTCCCTCTAGGCAAGCAAAAGGCCTTTCAGAATACATGGGCACATTCCAACCAGGGAAAAGGTGAAAAGGAATGTGCAAGGCAGGTCCAGTGAAGGCTATGTCCTGGGGAGAATACTGAGGGCCAGCTGGAGAGATCTGGAGGGCCAAATTCGAACCCCCAGGTCTGAAGATCCAACAATCCTTCCTTACATTGTTTCTATTCTTCTGTAAATTCATTCTGATTTCATTTTATGCCATTTCTCCTTTTCGTATTTTAGTGTTCCACCTGCCTTGAATTTGCTGTTGCTTAAAGTGCACAGGAAGGCTTCTGAATTCTTTCAAATATTGTTGTTGCAATAAAATAGCCCAGTGGCTGCAATTAAATAACCATAGCAGGGCGTCCAAACCAAGGGAATTAGATTCCTCATGCTTAACTGTTCCACCTTTGATGGACTTTGTTTATATTTTGCAAGAGGAAGCAGAAGATGGGGAAGAAAGAGCTAACATTTCACGGGCCTGACTCGCTCTCACGTCCAGTTCTTAGGCAGCAGTGCTATATTTTTCTAGAAAAAGAGGTGCTGGAACTCACCATAAACACCTCCCTTGTTCTCTTATAATGGCACCCACCGGAGTGGTGCCAAAACTGAGTTCTAGTGAGTTCCAACTGGAAAAAAGCCCTGCTAGGCAGCATCATAAATCTCTTCAGACATGGAAAGGAGAGTACTCTGCCAGATGTATCTCACGTCCGTGCCCAGTCTCTACAGTGGAATAATCCCTGGACCCTGGACCATACTAGGCCTGGTAGGAGTCCTAAGATGATTTGTGGGGCCATTTCCCCCAAGCCACAGTCATGTGCCCCACACCAAATGACACAAAGGAACTTTCAAGAGGAGGCTTAAAGTGCTCCTGATTGTCTACAACACCTGCAAAATGCCTGATAAAGATGAAATCTCCATGCAACACTGAATGCTTGCTCACAATATGGATTCGAGTGGTTACTTGCATATGTGAATGGACCATCGCCGATCAAGTGTTGCTGAAAGACCTTTCAGCAGAAATGAGTGCTGAGTAGTGACATAATCAGAAATTAAACAGCATGCCTGCTTGTTTGAACCAGCCTGGCTCTATTTTTCAGGTTCAGATCCGATACCCATCTAATATCTATCAAGAGAGAAGGAGAATGACAGACAGACACAGATAGATGAAAGATACAGATATATTTCGACCCACCCTATTCTCTTGACTGAAATTAGTCTTAACTGATTTTAATATTATATTTTAAAATTGTTGTAACCTGCCCTGAAACCTCATGGAGAAGGATGGGTAAAAAATCAAAAAATTAAATGGGAAGCAGCTTTTCACCCTGTTATTGTTCTGTGTGTGCACACAAATTATGCATAATTCCTATCATTAATTGTTCAAGTTTGAAAACTGAAATCACTAAGAGCTGGAAGTGAAGCCACACTCCAGAAACTGAGGGTTGTTTCTACCATATATAAACATAGGACGCCTGCGCCATGTTTAATCAGAATATGGTGCAGTCAAGTGCTTTCTAATTTGAATGACATTAAAAACACAAACGATTTTTGTTCTCTTTGCTTAACATCTGCTTATGCGATTTGAAAGAATCCACCTCTAGGCAAAGATGAAGAAAGTTGCAATATTTTATGCCAGTAAAACCAAGAAAGCAATTTCTTTTTCATGCAAGGAATTTTGCAAAGGCACATTCTGTACAAGATTTGTCTCCTCCCAGAATATTAAAATGATCTGGCTAATAGACAGGTTTGAAATTCCAATATGCCTGGGACAGTTAAAGAAGTTTCCAAGTGTTCTTTCTCTCCCTCCATCCCCAAGATAACAGAGTTCCATATGCATGAAATAAGCTGGTTAATAGATAGCTTCTCTTAGCCTGTCCAACAGAGCTGTTGCCCAAGAAGTGGGCTGACAGTCTGAAACCATTAGCTTTTTCCATTTCAAGAATCCATAAAGTTCCAGGAATCCTCAATGGAATTATCTCTTCAGAAGCAGATTCTATAAACTAAGAGGAAAAAGACCACTAGGGATTTCTTTCGCCAAATCATATACAGCATCTGTTTTGTTCTGCTACCGATTCTGGTAGCAGAAAGAAGTTGCCAGAGGACAGCTGGGGAGTATTAAGAAAGAACTGAAGATACTTTCCTTTTATTCCAAAACTTGCTTTGCTCCACCATTGCTGAGCCATGGAATGTGAGAGCACTGTAGGTAGCCTAGGTAAGGGTTAGTGGTTTGCACTTCTTTATGTAATTGAGCAGCTCCAAGCACCTTCAGGCACACAGTCCCAAAGGTAAGTCTACTAGGAGTATCTGGGATGCTCAGAAGGATTTCCCAAGACACCATCACTTTGATGCTCATGATCAAACACCTAAAACAAGTATTCTGTGGCTAGGGATGGGACAGAGATTCAATTCACTTCAAATTTACAGGCATACTTACAAAATTTGCACTTTTTGAAACAATGCACTAATAGAAGCACAGCTATCCTTTTAAATTTATGCTTGTTTGAATTTTGCACTGCATCCTAACAGACGTGTAATGGGCACAAAACTCCATAAATCGGGGCAAAAAGACCAGAACAATGCACATATGGGGGGGAATTCCTTGCAAATACATGTACATTAATCAAAACAATATAATTTTGTTGAGAAATTTGCACTAAAAGACTGGTGAATTTTCATGAGGATTTTTTAATTGTAAATTGTTGTGGAAATGTGTAGAACTGAATTTAAGAGTGCAAAAATGATCACCTTGGAGCACCAAACTGTGACTTGGTGTCAAGATGGGAGGTAAAAACCATGAAGAAATCATTATTTGAGACTGGGGTTTCCTCGTTCACGGTTTAGCTTCTGAGGCTGCAGTCATAACCCCAGTTAGCTGGGAGTAAGCCCCATTTTTGAGTAGGCATGTTTAGGACTGTGCTGTTACACTCCTTTCTGAACATCTCAGTGCAGACTGGCCCATTAGGGTGAATTAGGGTTGACATTTCAAAAAGTGAAATATGGCAAAGTTCTTGAGCGGTTTTCTTGTTTGTTTGTTTGTTTGTTTGTTTGTTTGTTTGCCAAAGTTGCTGATCTTTTTTTAGTTATGCTTCCAGTTGTAGGTTTGCTGCCTCCACCAAACCTGCCTTTACCTGCCTGCCTGCCTTCCTACTTTCCAGACTAGAGGAGTTGAGATCGCCTGCCAGCTTCCTGCTCCTTGGTCTCACTGCTGCCAACATAGAACTCAGTGAAAAGGAAAATGGGAACAAACCTAGAATTAGTTGGTCCGACCTACTGTTGGGATATCTGCCTTCTGCCCCACCAGTCTCAATGAGCACAAGCGGCTACTGCCTAAGGGACTTAGTGTACATAAGCAGCACAAGTGGAGGTAATATTGATCTTTTTGCCCTTCTGGTAAAACCCAATTTTTGAATTTGTGCTGTTTCCCCCCTGTAAATATGTACAGCCACAAATTCCTTTTAAAGACTGAGTTTAAATGACATCTGATCTGACAAGTAGAAATGACACACATTCTCTTCAAAACAATATTTTCTAAGTTGGAATAAAAAGTCCTATCATGACAATATATATTTTTTCCTTAACTCCCCGCCGCACAGAAAAAAAACTCGTAAACCTTGAAGGGTTGTGCTCAGTCTGAAACAGAAACCACTATGGTTATAGTAGTATGATATATAGTACCGTGAACCTAAAGATAAATAAGAAAAAAGAATAAGAGAAACACGATAAAGGTCTATAAAGCCATGAAGTATGAAGAGAGAGCAACTAGAGAAAAATGAATGTGCTTTCCCCACAATACTGGACTTCATTCAATGAAATTGTTCAGTGGTGGGTTGCAAATCTTCTGTATTTTCTTTCTTTCTCCTTGGAATTCTGTTCAATTTATATGCAAAATTTACTGTCCCAAACCAGCTCCAGCTATTGCCTTCATCCCTATGCTGGGTCTGTATGATACCAAGTGCTAGCCTATAGCCGGCAAGTTGCAGAGGATAACGATCTTTTCAGACAAAGCAGCTCTGTGGACAACTTTTGCTAATGTATTGGGGGATCTGTCATAACCAGAGTTTACTTCGGTGTGCGCAAGTGTGTGTGTTTAAGTGAGGTTCGCAAGAGTCACAACTAAACGTTCATGCTTCAACTTTCTATGCTGCAGCTAGGGAGGAGAAATTTGATTTAGTTCTCCTTTAAAGGCGAACCTCCCTAATTTGCACATTCCAAAACAACACAAAAATCAAAACACAATCCTCAAAACTCCACTTCTTTTTGCACTGCCATTCTCCAGCCAAGTAAAGTGGACAAAAATGCACATATTAAATGTGCATAAAAATGCATATCTCCGTGAAAATAACATTCAAAACAACAATAATAATATGCAATCACAGGCATGATGCATTAGATGCCTGTGACACTTTGTGGAACTACATTCCACAAAGCTATCACTATCCAGGCTGACACAGCTGTCCGTTCAGGCGAGAATGACATGTCACCAGTGACAAAATAATATGCTATCCTAGTGTCACGAAAAATTAGGTACCTCCACTGCAGAAGTGCTACCTTGAGAAAAGATATCCAGATCTCCTGCCACAAATGCCTATTTATTATCTGCTTGAAAAGCCATATACTTGACATTCGTTTTTAGCACATTTTGACTTTTATGTTAGAAAATCCCTTTGCTGACTCATTCACAGTTCACCACCTCATTGTAAGTCCTTCATCCTTCTGAGCAATACATCACAGTCCTCTTTATAGCTCATGCACCCAATCCAGAGAACCATGGAACTGTTGAGTTTGAGGAGACCCTGAGGGTCATTTAATCAAACCCCTGCAATGCAGGAATCACAACTAAAGCATCCATGATAGAGATGGTCATCCAGCCTCTGCTTAGAGAGGCACACTTCTATTCAGTAATGCAATACAGGACAGAGGAGCCTGTGAGAGCATAGCCATTAACACATACAGTGATACCTCTAGTTATGAACTCAATTCGTTCCGGAGATTCGTTCTTAACCTGAAACTGTTCTTAACTAGAGGTGTGCTTTCGCTAATGGGGCCTCTTGCTGCTGCTGCACCACCAGCACATGATTTCCGTTCTCATCCTGGGGCAAAGTTCTCAACTCGAGGTAACTCTAGAGAGCCAGTGTGGTGTAGTGGTTAAGAGTGGTAGACTCGTAATCTGGTGAACCGGGTTGGTGTCTCCACTCCTCCACATGCAGCTGCTGGGTGACCTTGGGCTAGTCACACTTTTTTGAAGTCTCTCAGCCCCACTCACCTCACAGAGTGTTTGTTGTGGGGGAGGAAGCAAAATGAGATTGTTAGCTGCTTTGAGACTCCTTTGGGTAGTGATAAAGCGGGATATCAAATCCAAACTACTCTTCTTCTTCTAGGTTAGCGGAGTTTGTAACTTGAGGAGTTTGTAACTCAAGGTACCACTGTACACCCATGTATATAGGAAATATGTGCCGTGTTGGCTGTTTTACCATCCCCCTCAACACTTTCTGCCACCGTATCACCCCACTCATGTCGCATTGAAGTATCTTCAATGACATTACCACTATCTTTATAGCTTTCATTATATCCAAGACATGGACTGATCCTGCTTATTTTGCTGTGTGAGTATATTCTTTCAGATTGAATCAAGAACAGTGATGACAAGGGGGCGGGGAGTGGATTGATTTAACAAAGAGCTCCAGACTCCTTCTGTAAATGTAACCTTTGTAGGCTGAAATGATTCACTGGTCCAAAGCTTTAAGAAATTAGTTGCTAGATAAAAGCCCACAGAAGTGAAAGGGCAGCTGGCCTACTTTAAATATTTTAATAATAATAAAAAAAACACGGCGAGAAAAATAAGTTTTCATGTCTGTGGGCTTTAAGAGAGCAAGTTTCACACCACTGAGTTTCATGCAAAGCATTAGGCAATATATTCACATAACCACAGAGGAACTCAAATCAAAACATTGATACTTGCCAGTATTATCTGTCACACTTCCATTTATAAACAAAACAAAAAGGCCACTTTCTATTTACAGACAGAGGATGATATCCAACTACCTAGTGCAAGCAAATAGCAAAGCGATGTCCCACCATATTCAATCATTCTGTCTTCTTTCCAAGTTCCCTTCAGCGTAGGTGCACAGGATCTAATAAAATGGGGGAAGAATCTCTCTGTGAATGAACAGTTATAGTTCTTTAAAAATAGCAAATTAGTTTAGGCTTCTGCCACTCATATTGGAAAAGCTAGTTAGCCAACAATCTTAGACCCAAATATTTAATCCAAATATATATACTTTTCCCATATTATGTTAATAGATTAGCTTAACTGTTCCTTTCTTCCTTTTTTCAGGTTCAAAACAGTGTCATGAGAACCACTGCCGCAAGAACTAAAAATACTACAGTGCTCAATGGCAAGTTGATCACTGTGTTTTAGATGAGGGTTTCTCCTTTATTGTTGGTTTTGATATAAAGGTCACTACAAAGTCAGCTATTATTATACCTTGGGAAGCCTAAACTCTATGCCACCACATACAGAAATGACAAGTTTTAATTCTTTGGCTCTTACTTAGTAGGGGGGGTAATGTTTTCCATAGCAAAGTACTTACTCTAAGATGGTTGTTGAGTTTATATTTTAGACAAGTTGAAACATTTCAATTATGTTATATGTGGCAGAAAAGAAAAACAATTCTAGTAAACAGAATACCTATTGAGTAGTATTTGTACTTGGTGGATTTGTTTTGTAGGGGTTGCAACTAAATCCAACCATCCACCAACACAGACCAAGATGGACTGTCCTGCACTGGAGAGATGGGGAACCTCTGAAGCTCTTGCTGCTTGCTGGACCAACATTCCCATCATCTCTCATCATTGGCTATGCTGACTGGGGCTGATAGGAAATGTAGTCCTGCAACATCTAGAGGGCAACAAGTATCCTACCGCTGCCATTAAGGGTGATTTTTTAAAAAAATCTTGCTGATTTATTTTAGAGTTTTAACTCGCCATATTCTATAGGTTCGGGTTCAGTCACAAAAATGCCAAGCCCCACTCCCCACCCCTCAAAGTACATAAAATATATAACAAAAAATACATAGAAAACATGCCACTAAAACAAACCCACACTTATCCCTAGCCACTAAATGCTTCCTTAAGTGAATTATATCATTTCTGAGAGCTTTCCAGGCTCAGCCTTTGGCAAAACCCATGGAAAAGAAGGTTCCAGAAAGGGAGAAGAGCCAGCCATTAGGTAGAATGAGGTGGAGCACTTCAGGACTCAAAAGTAAAGTTCAAACGCCACTGCTTTGCAGGACTGTTAGCTCAATGACCCATCACATGTTTGGTATGCAGAAGGACCCAGGTTTAATCCCCAACACCTCCAAGTAGGTCTCTGTAAAAGTCTCCTGTCTGAAAGCCTAGAAAACAACTGCCAGGTGTTGTGGACAATACTCAGCTAGCTTGACCAATGGCTTGACTAAGCATACCATCTTCAGAACTTGGTTCTCAAACCTTCATTTCACAGCACTTGTGAAATTCATCTGCCAGCAGCTATACACACCAAACACATACCTCTAAAAAATATGGAATAAGCGGGTATGTCCTCTTACAGAATGGTAACAAGTTTAAGAACAATAAACAAAAAAGAGAAAATGAATAAATGGTCAGTTCTCACAATGGAAGGATGCAAGAAGTAGACTCCCACAATGAATTGTATTGGGACTTGTACTTTTTAACTTGCTCATAAACAACCTGGAATGAGGGTGAGGGGGTTAAGTTTCCTGATTTCTCCAAACTGAATGAGCATTAGAAGTGTGATTTAGATTCAGTATAAGCAAGTGTAAAGTGATGCTTATTGGGGCAAATGTCACATGCATGGGATCTGAACTGATGGTGACTGAGTAGAAAAGTGAGTGACTTTGGGGTTGGAGTGGGTGGCTGTTATGTACTGAGTTGAATAGGATCCAAAAGGCAGCAGTCTGATTGGTCCTAGAACAATAGGATCCATAATGCAGCAGTATGATTTGTCCTAGAACAATAGGATTCAGAATGCAGCAGTGTGATTGGTCCGCAGCCACCCAATCCAGCTCCAGGTGGAAGTGAATCCACAACCTGATTGGCCTACAGGAGAATCCCGGAATTAGCCAATCACGTGCAGCCCTTTGTGTAAATAATGTATATAAAGCAGATGTTTTGAGGAAACATTCATTCCTCCTCACCACTATGAGCTGAATAAAGAGCATGAAATCCACTCTCAGCTCCGAGTACATTTCAGTGGCTCAATGAAAAAGGTCAACCCAGTGCGCGGCAGCTGAGAAAAAGGCAAACATCATGTTAGGGATCAATAGGAAAGGAACTGAAAACAAAGCTGCCAGTATCACAATTTCATTCTACATATCTATGATGCAGCTGCATTTGGAATCAGTTCTGGCAGCTGTACCTCAAAAAGGATACTGTAGAGCTAGTAAAGATTAAGAAAAAGCAGCCAAAATGATAATGGGGATGGGAAAGGTTACACTATTTGAGGCTTTTTGGTTTAGAAACAAGGCAAGAGATGTATAGAATTATGCATGGCATTCAAAATGGAATAAATATTATTATACTTGTTATAATACAGTGGAACCTCAGTTTTCAATCGTCTCAGAAGTCAACCGTTTCAGCCTTCAGATGCCCAAAACCCGGAAGTAACTGCTCCGGTTTTTGAACAATTTTCGGAAGCTGAACGTGCCACGCGGCTTCCGTTTTGAGTTTCCCTATTGTATTGAGGCTTCCATATTGAGTTTTTGGTTTTCAGACGGTCTTCCGGAATGGATTACGTTAAAAAACCGAAATTCCACCCATGGCCATCTAATGAAGCTCAGTGTTTGGGGAGTCAGACAAAAGGAACTACTTCTTCACATAGCACATATTTAAAACGGCTCAATTTGGCCCTGCAAAACATAACTTGAATAGCATTTGGAAAGGTTTACATCAACTTGAGTCTCCAACAGTTTTTGGATTACAACTCCCATCATCCCTAGCTAGCAGCACCAGTGTCCATGGATGATGGGAATTGTCATCCAAAATAACTGGAGACCCAAGTCTGAGAAACACTGGCTTAGATCAACTCATGATGGATGAGGCTATTAGTGTCTACTAGCCATGGTGGCTGTGTTCTACCTCCACCAGAGGAGGGGATATGTCTCTGAGTACCAGTTGCTGCAAATCACAAGTGCAAAGAGAGATGCTCTGCTCATGTCCTGTTTGTGGGCTTCTTATAGGCCTCTGGAGGACTCTAAGAACTGGCAAGAGAAGGGACAGTATCACACCTGAGGGCAGGAGGTGGGTTTAGGATATAATCCACACAACTTCAATACCTCACCGCTGCTTTCCAACAGCACACCTGCTGCCTCACTCTGCCGTGGAAATGTCACACAAAATGTGTGACTTTAATGCTCCCCCAGGTTTTCTAAGCAGAGTACTTCATTTTCCAGGAACAGAAGAGGAAGGAAACAATACTTGGGAATGACTTGCAAAGGTCATACTTTGATTCATGCTACTATAGACACCCTCAACAAGCTGAACAGGATATAGACACATAACTGTGGTTGCCAATGACACTGATATCTTAATCCTACTTCTGTATCATGCTAAAGGAAATGTTTTGATGCAATCTGACCGGTATACAGGTGATGTGATACTTTCTAATCTGGACATTGACAACGTACAAAGGACAGACACAGGCAGCTGATAAGTGCTCTGGATGACAGTCACTACCTGAATATTCAAGAGCAAGTCTTGGGACTAGGAGAGCCCCAATCCTTATTTATGTAAAGCATGTATATGCTTTAAAAGTAAAATCTCTGGCCTGGGAGCTCCCATGAAAGCAAGAATATGCAACACAAAACCATCACAAAAAAACCCCAACCATAACAGAGCACAACCCTATTCAAACCACCTATGTATAATAATAAAAACTGTATATCGTCCAGCTTGTTAGCCTCAATGGAGCTAATTCACTGGTCTCAAACTTCCAGTACTACACCTTTGTCACTTGTAAATCTAGATGTTGACCCAACCATTTTTGGAGGGTAGAAGCTAGACCAGGAGCAGCTGGAAGGCCCAGTGGGGCTGCTAGGAGGTCATGAAGTGGTGGCCAGGTTGTTCCTCATCCTTCTCTATTGAAAATATATTATGGACGCATAAGCACTGCAATTTAATAAACTGCACCAAACTAAACTGAGGGGGTCGAAGCAGTCCCTGCTGTCAGAGGTGCTGCTTTACTGGAAGAACTGCCAAGAGCATTGTCTGAGCCCCAGGAACTTCTGCCTTCATCGCCAGAGCTTCTAAGTTCAATGTGATACATTCACAGTTGAACTTGACAGTTCCAGTAGTTTCCACGTGGATGAACAAGTACTACGAACCACCCCCACCACCCCCAAAGTAATACCAAAGAACAAGCAGAAATGATTTAGAGCAAAATTAATCATTAAACAGCAAAAATTGATGTGCCAGTCAAATTTAACTATTCCACATATGCCTCTAATACATTTCACTTGAAGGATTGATTTGTGGCAATTAGATAGCTCTCTTGGGTTTTATATATCATTCTGAAGAACCATCTCCTCATGAGGCATGTCGGTTTTCTTAATGGGATCAAGTCTATTTGTCTAGATGAATAATGAATCAATATGGCTATTAACAATTTACTACAGTTAAGTATTCAGAGTTGGATACTGCAAATCTCCGCCTCATAAGCTTGAGCTTTGTTAATAATGAATTCCCAAAGAAGTAACCATCTCTTTCTCTCTCAGGGGGGAAAAAAAGTATTGTGGCACCTTAAAGATTAACAAATGTATAAGTCACAGGGTTTGCCAACCTTTGGGGGCCTGTGGCAAATGTAGAACTCTATGAAAGAGCCATGGGCCCCAATCACACTTCGATTCCCCCCATATAAGAACTGAGAGGCTTGTGGTCACCTAGCCCAAGCCCCTCCCTCAAAAAACGACAAATGTAGCCATAAAGCTACAAATGTACCCGAACACACAGGTATAAACACACACTCCTGCCTACACACACAGCTTTATATCCTTGATAGTGTAGCATGTGATACTTTTGAGCACTTTTAACTAGGCACTGTAAGTGTCAGACTACCATTTTATTTTCTAGTTCTGTCAAGTAGTAGAGTGTTACCCAGAACCAACCTGGCCTTGCTGGTCTGCTTTTTTCACTTGGCTTCTTCGTTATTGTAGCCTGAAAAATGTCTGGTGTATTTCTTTTCCTCTCTGTCCAGTGAGTCTCAACAGATGTGATTGTATTGTAGGCCTTGGTCATAGACAATGGATTTGGTGTCCACATACAGATCCACAGAGATCCTCAACATCCAAGTTGAGTCCCATCAACATGGGCAGTTGAGCAGACACAGCACCTCAGCTCTGCTTCCCTTTTGTACTTTGCATGCTGATTGCAGAATCTGGGCTTGACGAGGCATTAGGCCCTCACCTGTTCTGAACCTACTCTAGATGAGAACTCATAGACCTCCTCCCAGAGCTAGCGAGCCCCACCTGGCCAGCTAGGGAGCTGGGCTGTGGGCCCTTGCTTGCCTCAGCCTCCTGGGGCACCCTGCCCACGGCTCCCTACACCTCAGAGCCCACCGTGTTCATGGAGTTATGGGTCCCTCTGCTGCTCTGGTTCCTGTGCACTGACTCCCATCACCTTGCCAATTACCCCGTGTGTAATTCCTACACCCACCTCTCCTTCCCCATCCCCAGTGTGTCCCAGTCCTGGCTACACCCCTTGCTGGGATCCTCTTCCTTCTCCCCATAGTCCTGCCAGTTCATGTTCATGACACTAGCTGGCCTAATGAAGAGGCATTTGATCATATCCTTCAGCTTCAGTCTGAAATGGTACTGCCCAAACACACACAAACAAAATTTCCCCCCTAAGTGAAATGGTCAAAAGCATTCCTGGCCACTAATTTAACTTGCAGTTCCAACGCTGCTGTGGCTGTAGGCAGGGGCCCAAGCTGGAAGTTTGCAGGACCAAGAGTAGCTATAACCCCATTCATCGTGGGAGAGGTTTTCTTGTCAAGAGCTACTAGCCATAACAGCCAGTGCTTTTTTCTGAAAAAATAAATGTTTTGGGGTTACTCTCATTTTGACTCAAGAAAATCACCATTTTATAGTTCAAATCGGGAAAAATAAAGGCAGCAAATGGACAAAAGTACAAAGATTCACAAAATGTTTAGGGGTATGCGTACCCCTGCGTACCCCCAGATAAAAAAGCACTGATAACAGCAATAAATCAAATCTCTATATTCCTGGGCAGCAACCATTTTACAACATGCTAGGAAGAAACAGGGAACAGTTCTCTCAATTATGCTTCCTAGAAACTTCCCTGAGGCATCTGGCTGGTGGAGACATTGAGTTGGATTAAAATGATCTGTCAATTCTTAAACCAAAATCCATGATCCTATGTGCCACAATGGGCCCAAGCAGGGGTGTTCTGAAGTGCATCTTAATCCCCGAAGATTTGCCAAGCATTCAGCTCCCTCTCCTGGTGCAAATCCCCTTGCCAAAAGCCACCAGCTGCAAAGGAGTGATTTGAATTTCACAATGAAGATAACGTTCATCGGTGCCCCCCTTCCTTCCTTCCTTTCTCCTCTTCTGAGGCACACGGCTTGACGTGCGTGAGAAACAGACAGCTCTTTCCAATCTGAACTTTTAATTAGTGCTCCCACCTTCCCCCTCCGCCTATTGTTTCAGCCGCTTTTACCAGGTGAAGAAAGCATACCGCTTTCTAATGAAGTGTCATGCTCTGCTCAATGACATTTAGCAGATGTGGCAAGCGGCTGCCCATATTACATTAGGGAGAAAATAGCCCTCAAGGATGAGTCACGGCGCAAGACGGCAGAGCTGATGAGTCACCCCCAACTAGAGGAAAAACGCTTTGTGTTCTCAGCGGAATTCACTTGTTACGATCGCAGATTTCAACTGGGTTGACTTTACAGAGAGAAAGGCACATGAAACCACAGCACCGTAATGGCTATGCGTCAGGAGACGAGGCTATGCACCAGAAAAGAAACTTTTAAGAAGCAATTACAACGGGTTTCCCCCCTGCATTTTTGCCGCATACTTCCGAAAGCAGAGCTTCCAAAACTGAAAGATGTGGAGATAAATGCAAAGTTGTTGCTTTAGCGAGACTTGGCACAGAGCCCACCGGAATAGGCAGAGTGGGATCCACAAGGCTCTCAGAACCAGCTGGCTGTATTCTGCATAATAGAGAAAGGCAGGAGCTGAGCAGGTACACTTCGCCTCGGCCTGGACGTCCAGGGGTGCTTGGGCTGCAAGCTGACTGCAATTGTGAAAAGATTCAGCGCCCAGGCTCAACTGTGGCAACAACCAAAGAATCCTGGCAATCTTTCTATACAGCAAACAGAGCGTGGCAAGTTTCTAGACCTCACTGCTGTTGGAACATTTCACGATGCTCAGATTCACTGCAGGTCATTCCAAAGTTATTTGAGGCTCAAGTATAAAGTGGTACCTCAGGTTAAGAACTTAATTCGTTCTGGAGGTCCGTTCTTAACCTGAAACTGTTCTTAACCTGAGGTACCACTTTAGCTAATGGGGCCTCCTGCTGCCGCCGCGCCGTCACCACACAATTTCTGTTCTCATCCTGAAGCAAAGTCCTTAACCTGAGGTACTATTTCTGGGTTAGCGGAGTCTGTAACCTGAAGCATCTGTAACCTGAAGCGTCTGTAGCCCGAGGTACCACTGTACACATTTCTCTCCTAATGTCCTACTGTCTACTGAATGCGCAGGATCTGCTGCTGTAGCCAGCCATTTTTGTTCTCTCCCCGCCTCCTGCCATCTTGAGGCTTTCTCCTATGTCACTTTCTAAAACTTGAAGCACCTCCCCGTTAAGATCTGCAATAGAGAATGAAGGGCAACTTCTTTTTCTGGAAGTTTTTATTTCTGTAGGAGCCTTTGGCTCTCCTGATGTTGTTAGACTACAACTGCCATCAGCCTTGAGTGTTGTATGGAGCTGATGGGAGATGTAGTCCAGCAGCTTCTAGAGGGCCAAAGGTTCCACACACCCTTATTACAGCATAAACTGACTTGGGAACATAGGAAGCTGCCTTATACAAAGTCAGTCCATTGGTTCATCTACACCAGGGATAGCTATTGTGGTGCCCTACGGGTGTTACTGGACTAAAGCTTCCATCAGCCCAAGCCAGAATGGCCATGGAGGCAGGTGGAGTTGCAATGCAACAGCATATTGAAGGCACCACATTGGCTACCCCTGGTCTACAATGGCTAGCAGTGGCTCTCTGGGATTTCAGATGGGGTCTCTCCCAGCCCTACTTGGAGATTGAACCTGATACCTTATAATAATAACAATGAAAAGTAAAAATGTACTTTTTGTACCCTGCCCATCTGACCGGGTTGCCCCAGCCACCCTAGGCAGTTTCCAATGAAATACAGTGGAACCTTGATTCTCGAACAGCTTAGTTGACTAACAAATCAGCTACTGAACACCGAAAACTTGGAAGTGTTCTGGTTTTTGAACGTTTTTCGGAAGCCGAACGTCCAATGTGGCTGTCAGCTATTGTTTCCTGGGCGCCTGCACCAATCAGAAGCTGCACCTTGGTTTTCGAATGTTTCGGGAGTCGAACAGACATCCAGAATGGATTAAGTTCGAGAACCAAGTTTCCACTGTATAATGGAACAGAACGAAACACCAGGTTTCCCGAAACAGGGCTGCCTTCGTATGTCTACCTTCTTCATGCCAAGCAGATGCTCTACCACTGAGCCACAGCCCTTCTTTTGAACTTGAGTAGCTTATTTAGAAAGTGACTATATATTGGGGGAGGTCTATATACATACACCCACTTCCAGAAGGTGGCTCCTCAGGACTAGAGAAGAACACATGCCCTGGCAGATCTCCAGGTAGGACTGGAAATGTCATCAAATCGTAGAATTGTAGAGTGAGAAGGGACCACAAGGGTCATCTAGTCCAACCCCCTACTAGACCAAATCTCTCCAGAGCTCCTGCCAGTGTGGGAAATAACTGAACTAAATGGACCAAGGGGCTGACTTGGTGCAAGGTAGCTTCCTATGTAAGCAAGGCTGTTTAGCATTCACATCTTACAATTTGTAGCTGTATCTTGCTCTCCGCTTTCTCAGAACTTGAAAACGTGTCAGATCCCATGCCTGTTGTACTTTGAAACGCATGGCCAAACTAAATGTAAATTTAAGTGTGTTACTACATTTCATGTGCATGGTTAAAAAATGCAAATAATCACTGGCTGTGATCAAGATCAAAATGAACAGGAAGTGGGAATATAAACCTTCCCCCCCCATACACAATCCTAATGAAATCCCACCCCCAACACTAAGTTTGGTCCTCCTAGGAACTTGTTCCCAAGTGATTGTGCTTAGAACCAAAGGAATATTTGTATAACATTTACAGACTTAACCATTAATTGGCAGCTCTTTGATCTCCTCTCCGTAAATAAGAACATCTGCATTAAGCAACAAGACAATAGGAATATTTATGGCTGGTGGTATAAGTACAGTACAGTCTGGGAGGAAATTAACAGCAGCTTGAAGATGCAAGAAGGCCACAGGAATAGTTTGATTAGGGGAAGGGCTAGACAATAATGTAGGCTGCTTTGAAGTTTTCGAGATAGAGCAAAAGTCAAGGTAAACAGAAATGGCCTATGAAAGAAGAAAATCAACATAATCACTTGGGTCAGCCTGGTTCAAACAAGCCAACCATTTGGCATTTTAGATACCATTGTGTACCACACAGATCAAAAGCCTTTGTTTGCTTTCGGGTGGGAAAAGCTAGCAGCAAGAGAATCTTGCAGATACATACAGTTATGTCTTATGCCAATTTCACTGTAAACAACTAGGATTGAAACAGATGTAATGCAGGAGATCATTATTATCTCGAACTGTATGAAGTGGGGGGGGGAGTTTGAGCAGCAGCACTTGGGGTGGGGAATGCTGTTGTATTTTGCAAGGGAAAACCGGGACTTTTAAAATTTCAAAGAACACTTAGCTTTTAACAGTAAGGTAAAGGTAAAGGACCCCTGGACAGTTAAGTCCAGTCAAAGCCGACTATGAGGTTGCGGCACTCATTTTACTTTTAGGCCAAGGGAGCCAGTGTTTGTCCACAGACAGTTTTCCGGGCCATGTGGCCAGCATGACTAAACCGCTTCTGGTGCAATGGAACAGTGATGAAAGCCAGAGCGCACGGAAGCGCTGTTTACCTTCCCGCCACTGTGGTACCTATTTATCTACTTGCACTGGTGTGCTTTCAAACTGCTAGGTTGGCAGGAGCTGGTACAGGAGCAGAGCCAATAGTAGGTGTGGCCAGAGGCAAAATGTGGGCAGGGCCAGGGGCAAATGACTTTGTTACTCCATCCCACCTGTGGAAAAGCCTGGTTTGTCACCCACCCATCCTCTGCATCCTCCATTCAGGCAAGCAAGAAGCATCATGACATAGTTCTAGGGCATATTCCAGCCACTGTCTAACCTACCACACAGAGTTGTTGTGAGGATAAGATGGGGAGGGGTGAACCATGTACACTGCCTTGTGCTGCTTGGAGGAAAAGGCAGTATATAACTGTAAGGAATGCAATCAACACCACACTATGGAAAAATCAGCTACATGTTTACAATCGAGGACAGTCTGATTTGCATGGGATATGCTGAACTTTGTAGAATTTGTAGCTTTAGAAACTGTGGAGGGTTCACTTCCTAAAAGAGCACTGTAGTGGTAAAAGTTATAGTAGGCCTTGAAATAGTAGGTGCAAGTCATGGACGCTTCACCTGGAATGCTGGAGCCTTTTACAAGCACTGGATGAGGTCTTCAAACTGTGCAAAACAGGCATGTGCAATAAGTAACCAGCCCTCAGTTTGTACCCACATACATCTACTTAATCCATTTAACTATATCATAGGTGAATAAGCATTTAAGTAGTTGCATTTCAACATCATATGTTAAGCTACAGCGGTTAGGAATGCTGCAGTTAAGTCCTAAATTACATGGAGTATTTGTAGAGTGAACGGGAGACCCTGATAGAGATCTCAGCATGGGTAACTTTGAGGATCACGTCAACATTAATGGTTTGAGGATGTTATTATCTATAGTTTGGTTGCCACTATTTTGCTAGGATCATTTCTACCTAAATGCCTAGAGGTTAACACAAATATTGGGATTCAAAGGACTTTAACATGAGCCCAAGTAAATTATTCCCACCTGTGCGCCAAGGCAACCACAAAGATATGCACACACAACTATTTTATTTGGGGTTCACCTGTAAGAGTTGCTTGCATACTCTCTCTCCTTATTTCGTTACTAGAGGGAATCCAATAATCAATGGGTCAAGTCCAGAACACCACCTCCATTTTGAGGTGGCATTTTCCTTGTGCATTCCTCTTCTTCTTTTTTAATATTTTGTGTTTCTCTTTAAATAAATATGTCATGGTTGTTTTCCAGCAGACGCAGAAACTCTCAGCTTTGCAATGGCATTTTGATGTAGCATTAATACAGTTATTGTTTGTTGGGCTTATATCTGTATTTATTCCTCTGCCACAGCCTGATAGGCAACACAAATAAGTCTTTGCACGTAATTAGGACTGTGCATTTATGGCTTTCCCACACTGTATTTGAGCTTCGGTGCAAGACTCCCACAGGATTTTTTAAATAGAGGACAGTGGTCCTGTGTGGAATTCTTGTGTAACAGATTGGCAACAGGAAGGGAAAAGGGAATTGCCTTGTAGGAGAGAATTGGGTTCATTGACAAGGGATTTTTCTTTTTTTTTAATAACACATAAGCAGGTGTGCTATTTTTGAGCTGCCAAGTATGAGTGCACAGCCTGCAGGCTAAAAAAGTTCTAAAAGCTCCAAAATGCTAGGATACTATTGCAAAGGAGAGAACATCATAGCTGGTGATTGTATTTTCTCGATGAGTGCTTAAGATGACTCTCGTGTAAACACTGGCAGTGTCACTTTTCACAGATGACACACAGTGCCATTAACTGTCCGTCTACAGTATTCAGAACTGAAGTTGTGCTTTGTTTTGTTTTTTTCCAGTAAAGGTATCAGTTTTGGGGAGTAGTTGGCAATCCTTCAAAAAAAGAGGTCATTCCCCATAATAAGCCATCTTGTTTTACAGGAAAATATATAAATAAATTTTAGGGAATCCTAATATTTACATTTAAACCTAGAACAAGTTTTTTAAAAACAGCACCAATCCTGAGAGTGTGTCATGCAATTCCTTTGTACGTAATATTGCAAAATCTACTTTTTGGAGTTCAAGGGTACAAAATTCATTTACATCAAAATAATGAAGTGATGGACTTTTGCCCATTTGTAAAGAGTTTACAGAAGGAACAGTTTAACAGCCAGACAGCACTAATTTATTTTGCGACTGTCGCTGGCAAAGGACTCGCTTTGTAATTATAACAGACAAACTGGAGGAGGGGGAGGCAAGGATTAAATCTGGACCTAAAGCAAAGTCAGGAGCTCACAGTTGGCACCTTCTCCAAATTTTGATTTGTCCCTTTGGGAGAAGCAGGCATGTTAAAAAATATATAAATAAAATGACCATAACACGACAGGCATGTAGTTGAAGCATATTCATTGCATGTTTGAAATTACTACTCGAGAGTGAACAAGAAAATGCAGCTACCTGTGATTCCCCAATAGTGTCAACAAAGCTCAGATGATGTTCCAAGGACTAACTCTAATCGTGGAACTTCACCAAGGTTAGTAATTTTAGTCACACAGAGGAAGATTTATGTTATATCCATGATATTTGTCATGAGTCCTCCTTCATCAGTTTATTCTTATTATAGCCACAACACACTGCTCAACTAACTACTAGGAATTATCAGTTATACACTCCATTATTTTCTTGTGCAATAATAAGAATTTTGTCTAGTCAACTGTCTTTTTGCTTGGTATTTTGAAAACAACTTGTGCAGTGCAGTCTTTTCCTCACTCTTCCCACACACAAAAAGGGCTATATCAAGAGCCTTCACCAGTACATGAGAAAATCAGCCATAGGTACACCTGTTGTACATATGAAGCATTATGAAAGACCTTAACTTTGGGGGGGGGGACAGAGGGCGGATCTACACTAGTCATCTAGAACATTAAAAGTGTGTTATTAAAATGTGACAACAGAGGGTGCTATAAAAATAATTCAGCTAATCCACAAAAATAACCCGCTAATTAATTGCGTATCCTGTGGTAACTCCTGCTAAACCACCACTTGCTCTTTATTGTGTTTAAAGAGTAATTTTTGGTGTTCAACTGCATACCATGAGATACAACTACATTTAATGTAGACTGCAGATAACTAAACTGCGGCTCCAACTAATCTCATCCCTGACCACTGGCCATGTTGACTGTGGCTGATGGGAGTTTGGAGGTTCTAGCAGAGAAGTGTAGCTATCACATACCTTTGGCCAAGGAGTAGTGAATGAGGAAGGAGACACCCACCTGGTCAATCAGACCAGTCAAATCAACCCTGTAAGTCAAAGGAGTGAAAGACGTTGCAGTCACATCAGGGAGGTGGAGATCAACAATCTCCAAAGCTTCCCCATCATTTCAACAAATGTTGAGATAATTGAAATTTGGCCTCCCCACACCCACACATACACAAACTCTGATCGGACCAACAGCACTTTTAATACAGTTAACAAACATTCTTTTATAAGACTTTCCAATGACAAGAAAAATCATCCACAATCAGGCATAGGGTTTTGAACACAGAGTACCAATGCATCTGTTACAAGTGAAAATTGTCAAAATGCAATGCTCATTTGTATGAATAGTTTTAATGCTTAATTAATAGCATGTGCTTTTCTGGAAACATTTTGCAGTTTAGCATGCTGCTACCTACCCCTATCCCATTTTTGCCATACAAGCCAAAATATGCCTTTTTTCTATTTGATCTGGACTCCCAGAACAGTAAAGTCTGCATTATTACAAGGTCAGTCTCAGAAGAACTTGAATACCTACTTAAACCAGCACAAAATGCCTACCCAGTACAGACTTGTTTGTATAAGGCATGATGGCAACAAGCATTGTCCAGAATAGCAAGAATGAGGCACCGAAACATACCAGACATTGGATACCATTGCTTCAGCAGACAGCATTTTTTTTCTTTTTCTCTTTTTACACACAGTAACAAAATTTAGGAAATCAAAATTTGTGGTATTCTGGCTGATCATTCATTTGCATTAATTCAACATGTATGCATGATATTGACAGTTCAGCTGTTGTTAACTGGAGAAAAAACACTTGGCTTTCCACCTTTTGCTAATTACTAAAAGGGTAAGCTCATACAGCCCTACTTATAACTACATATACTTAGTTTTAAGTATATGCAGACTTCATTCTCCATCTTCATAATATGAACCTTCGTAATATGAACAATTAGTAATGCAGTCGGATAAGGAAGATACATTTTCAAAGCAGGTATTATGTTGAAAAGAGATGGACACACGTTACTATCCTCAATCTTAGGGCACACATCTTCATAAAATCCAAGATTAGTCCAGATCAATGCTTGTTCCACATTGGAGCTGCTATTGGCCCTTGTGGAGACCTTTCAACCACAACAAACTCATCGGGGTTGCCAACTGCTTGATAGTGGATTAACAGGTCCTGGATAGCACGTTCTTCTATCTGGAAGAAGAGAGTAACAAAGGGGAGGGTGATACTTTTTGAAATCTGACAGGGCTAAGGATGATGTTTACACAAGCAGAGAAAAACAGATGTCACCAGACCCTTAAGCCTCAAAGTGCCCAAATCTTCTGGCAAACTCAGTAGCACGGCAAAGCCTCGCAAGACGTACCGGTAATTAACTGTAATCCCACATTCTCCCAGATTCTTCTATTAAGGAAACAACACATCCAACTTCTCTTGAACCATGGCACAAGGGAATCAACTAAGCACATAGATCTATTGGTTAGGACTAGTTAAATCAAGGGAAGGGCCTCCAGTTGTTGCTGGACTGGCCTGTGCAACTGCTCCAGCGGAATCTCATACCAAACTGGGCCTGGAGCAGTTTAAGGCATTGGGTGATTTGTGAGTTTGGGGGGTGGACAGAATGCAGAGGATGCAGGAAGTCTGCTTGCATCTCCTTCTCCCCTGCCCCAACTGCATGCTTAGTTAGGCTTTAGAACCCTAATTAAACACAGTTCAAGGCTCCTGATTCGCTCTATTCAGATTTAAGTTGACTAGATTAGAGATGCTCTGAAATGCCAGATCAGGCTCTAAATTGGATTCAGGGGGGACATTACCAGCCCTTTTGTTAGACTCCCTACTCCAATCAGCCCCAGCCAGAATGACAAACAGTCAGGATGAGGTGAGCTGTAGTCCAACAACACCTGGAAGGTGGCGGAATTATGAAATGAGAAATAAACAAATAATACTGAACTGGCATTAAGAAAATACTTGACTTGAAGGCATGTGAATAACACAACATATCATAAACAACATGGCAGAATGTTATATCGGATTGTATTTTCAAAAAGTGGTTGTAAACAGCTTGTTGGGGCCAAAGGTCTTGGTAAAAATGTACTTAATAAAATAAAAAGAATGGTAATCAGCCACTCTTAACTTATTGTACTGAGCATTTTGCCTTACCTGGATCAAAGCTAAAGGTTTCTCTCTACTCCGGATGAGAGCAGCTTCTTGCTGGAGTTCTTCCTCGACAATTTCTGCAAATGTGATAGTTGTTGCTACAACTGGACTCATAACGGATGCTGCCAACCAAGGGCTGCAAGGTAGATTACCAAATGAAAGATGTCACCACATCGCAGAAGACATTTTCCTACAAATACTTTTAATTACAAATCCAACTTACTTCAGATTTTCTGACAGTGTTGGTTCATTAAAATGTTGATTTTCAGCCCCGACAGCAGTGGCAGTTGAGCATCTAGAGACACAAATAAAATATTAACAGAAGAACTGTTGATTAAAAACACCACCTAAGGAAGTAAAAAGGTTGCCAGCCAACATGAATTCTGGTCTCTGGAATAGTATGAGGAATACATATTTTGACTAGAATTTGTTTTCTTTTTAAAAAAATAAATCCCACATTTTCCATTTTGATTAAAAACAACAACAAGGCAAGTTTTATTTATCTATAGAAACCAGGGCATCTATTTATGAAAAGTGGGGATAGAAGCCACCTCCCTTCACTAATGGGATGGCATGGCTCAGGGTAGAGATTATTATTTTTAACAGCCACGCAGAAAGTAGACTATACCTCTCTCTCTATTGTTCCCCCCCAACTCCTTCATTTACATTAAACTGGTGTGCAAACCCAAAGAAGTAACATTATACACACATCGCACTTGAACTGCTTCTGAGAATAAGCTTCCTTAAGCCACTTCAGCTATCAAATTAGTCATATCTATACAATATTATGGAAGTACCGTAAGTGATCTATCATTTATTCTGTTCAGTAATTTATGATAGCTTTAAAACAATGAAATACAGCATGCTATCAGAACAGATATTCAACTAAAATGAGATGCTCTGTATTTAAGTATTTAAATAGCTTTTTATATTGATGTGCACAACTTCCGTGCTCGCCAGAAATGTGCAAATAAATGTTATACTTTCTCACCTCAGAGATTTTTGATCTTGTGCATCGTCCATCACTTTAGCACAATGTTTTCCAGGGCTGGCACCAACTGTTCTTTTCCCTTCCTCCAAGAGATTACGGAATGACTTTGGCGAAGCAGACGGCAATGAAGAAGCCCTTTAGGAGAAAAGAGGGACAAAGTCTCAAACCCTTGTACCTTTTGTGCTATATTTGAGTCACACCAAACTAAATGAATCAAACACTGCTATGCTGTAACTTCCAGAAGATCCTAGAGATTTTTCTGTCTGAAAATTATTTTACCAACAGACTAAAATTGTGTGAAAATCCTAATTAACACAAATCTGTTGCATGTCCATGGCTGTTTATTATTTACTTAAGAGTATTTATATCCTACCAACCAACTGGAGTTATTGAGTCATCTTAAGTATACTGAAGACCCTACAAAACAGACTGGAGTTACTAGGCAAAAGTGCTTACTAGCCTCACCCAGCACTCCCAAACTTGAGTCCCTAGGTGTTGGACTACACATTCCATAGAGACTGGTTGGGGATGACAGGAATTGTAGTCCAACAACAACAACAACTGAAGACCAAAGATGGATGAAGGCTGCAGACACATACTCTAGTACTAATGCAATTGGGAACAGGCGGTAAAAGAAGATCTGGTTATTCCCCAACTATTCACAAACAGTGAGGCATCACTTTACCTTACCATCAGTTACACTGAAACATTGTTGCCCATTGGAGAGATCCTTTCAAGCATTTTTAACATTGTTGTAGATCTCTTCTGAGCACAGTCTATAAATAACTTCTTTTTTAAAGGAACAAAATTTGATTTGCAGCTCTCGTTTTGAGAATAATACTTGGCTTCAAGTTAGACTGACTACTGGTAATTGTTTTGCTGAACTCAGGACTGGGGCAGAGGTGCCAACTTGAATAAAATATTGGGCGGGCTAGATAAGCCTTGCCCTGCACAATCGATCACATGACATGGCACACATACCATTTGAATGACAATGGCCATTGACTTTGGAGGGCTCCGGCACCCTCAAATATTTTATGGGGGGTGGGGTGGGGGTGAAGGGACATTGGCCCCTAGAAGTTGGCTCCTATGGACTGGGGAAAGCTTTTGCATGAGACTTGAAAGATCATTGAGGGCTGTAACCTGAGGTACCACTGTAATAGTATTTGGTGCATCTCTCATGCACCAAATGCAGCATCTCTCAGCAAAGGTATTACTGCACTCCCCCACCAAATACTATTACAGTGGTACCTCAGGTTACATACGCTTCAGGTTACATACGCTTCAGGTTACAGACTCCGCTAACCCAGAAATAGTGCTTCAGGTTAAGAACTTTGCTTCAGGATGAGAACAGAAATCGGGCTCCAGTGGCGCGGCGGCAGCAGCAGGAGGCCCTATTAGCTAAAGTGGTGCTTCAGGTTAGGAACAGTTTCAGGTTAAGTATGGACCTCCGGAACGAATTAAGTACTTAACCTGAGGTACCACTGTATAATAAGTGCACCTTGAAAACTTGGTCAGAGGTATTTTTTGCTGGGAGTGTGTGCTAGTTTACCTTCAACCTTTTATTTGCTTGCCAACAATTGTGCTTCCAAAAATGCTTAACGCTGGGTTTGTTTTTATTAATTAATCTTCAAAGAACACTCCACAGTCCTAACTCCCCCCACCCCGCAAACCATGAAACTAGAGGTTTCTTTTGGCAAGCATGGTTTAAGATATATTGAGTCTCCATGTCAACCAAAAAAAGAAGAAGAAAGTTCCAGAAGGTCCCACACCCATCTGGCATGTTGTCTTGCCAGTAGAGCTGCTGAATTTCCAAGACAAGGATCTTATTTCACTGCAAAACAAAAGTTCTGGAGAATGCCACATACTGCAAGCACGGAAACCTCAACGTGGTGCCAAATGTATGCATGTGAGTTCATTTGGGCTTCAAAGCAGTCAAGGTTATACCAGAACTCAACAAGCTTAAGACAAATGCAAACTCTTTTCTGTCACTCTAAATTAGTTAAGTCAAGAATCCTTAATGAGAACCATGTTTATTAATGAGGAATTGTCATCAATCCAGCAGTAGTGTTTGTTTGTGTGTATATATATTTGAATATATGCAGGTTTTGGTGTCTTCGGGTGTCTTCCCGTGTAAGAGTCGGGGTGTCTGTGCGACGTTTCGACGAGGTCTCACTCGTCATCTTCAGGCTGGTGCTTTCGGCTTCTTGTTACTGGAACAGAGCAGAGTCTGGTGTTTGAGTTCCTATAAATACTGTTGAGGGGTGTGGTGTATAGCCTCCAATATATATATTCAAAAAGGACATTAAAATAAATTCCATTATCCAATGAGCCATAATTCTTTTTAAAGAAAAAAATACTATAAGATTTCACACTGATGGTCTGCTTAAAGCTTTTAGGGGGTTTGCCATTTTCCATTTTTTGCAGCCAAAGGAATTTTATGAAGGAAGTTTGGCCATCTATGCCCACATTAAAATTAAACCAAAACTCATTCCACAGCTGAAGTGCACCAATATATGCCAGTGTAATATATTGTAGTGGAAAGAAAAATAAATTTCCAATCATGTTGAAATGTCTGCTCAGCTATGGAGCTCACTGTGTAATATTGGCCTAGTCATCATCTCTCAGCCAATCCAAGTTCAAAGGGCTGTTGAGAATATGCAGTGGGAAAATGTCGTGTATCCTGAGCTCCTGGTAGGAAGCACAGGATACAAACATGACAGATATATAATGCAATTTTAAAAGGTGCCCAGTGTGTTCCCCCCCCCTCACCTTGGGCTACTGTGGAAAACTACAAAACTTTGGAAATGCTTTGGAAAATGCAATATTCGCTTACTTTGTACAAGGTCCCAGATGCAATCTAAGACAACTCTAGTTAAAAAGAAAGGTGCAAAAGAGAAGGAAAGAATTCTGGCAAGACGGTGAACAGCACTAAGTTAGATGGGTCAATAGCATGATTCTGTAGAAGCCAGCTTGACCGAGAAAATATAGATGATTGCAATAGCCTGGTTTTCCAGACTCTTGAAACCCTACTGATCAGTTATTTCAAATTAACGTATCACACTTCATACAGAGTAGTCAACTCCTCAAAATTAGCACTGTAGTTAGTCGTTTGTATATATAGGTTTGTTCATGAACCCTGAGAAAGCTTGCCCACACCAGAAAAGAGAAAATTCTGAAAATACTACTTGGGTTCAGATAAATTCCTCACTACTTAATAAGTTACTTAGGTGTTCTGCTCAGCTAAAACAAAGCTTATTTTAAAGACTGAAATAGATCCCAGCAAGCATTAACACTAAGGCATAATAAGAAACATACCACACATTCCCTGGTTTTGCAGCATTTTGGGGTGCTGGTGGCATGGCTGCCTCTGGCACAATCTCTGGGCTGTTATCCTTAGCAGCCATAGCAATCAGCTTCCTTTGCTTCTGAGAAAGCTTACTTCCATGAGAAGTGAGTCTACTAAAAATTACAAACAGAAACGTGAAGTGGTTTACTACAGCCTATCAAATCCCTCCTGATCTGTTTTTACACAATCATGCAATTAAAAAACAATATTTCTGAGGCAAGACAGGTGCTATATCATCAGGTAGATCAGAGCCCCATAAAATTATTTCCAAAGTTTCAAAGCCCCTCCTCAAAAATTAGGAATTTATAAGTAAGTTAAGAATTTAAATTAACACAAATAGATCTTATCATTTCTCTTATTAAATCATTTTCTTTTACCAACCCTGAATTTATCTTTGGCATGCTTCCACATTTTTGCATGTTTTCTTCAATTTCCATAATAGTTCTTAAATCCATAGCAGGGGGACTGGCAGGACTGAATGAAACAACAACAACACCACAACAAGTTGTTACTTTTCAAGACATCCATTTTTACTTATCTTCTGCTTGCCAAGTACCACTGAAATATTCTATATCTTGCATATATTTTGTAACCGGATGTATAATTTATGTCTCCTTCCTCAATTACGGCAAACCTCAAATAGAATGTTTTATATGTTTTTCAGAGAACACATGCAAACATCAGGGACACTTTTAGTTTCGCTGACGATGCCCAATACATTAACTTTTAGTTTGTGTGAAGTTTGGCGACTTTTCTTTCAAAACCTACCATGAAGTAGATACTTAAAAGCTAGCACGTTTGGGCTGTAACTTTTACACAGCTAAAGTTGTAATAACTCCCAATGAAAAGGGGAAAGTAGCACTTTCAACACAGAGTCAATATAATTGCTTTTAACTTAATGTGCATAACTACCACTAAATAACCTGGTCATCTGATGTGTCAGAAAACATGTCAACAACTATGCAGGCCAAATGCCCTCTGGAATCTGAACTTCCCTTCCACAATGAAGACTCACAAGGATGGAGGAGAAATTCAATTCACATTTTAACTTACCTAATTCATGGTATCAGCAACCGACTCTATTAATACTGTTAATAACTCAGCACATTACACACGTGGGAACAAACAAAATATATACCTAAAAGAGCTGATAACCCAGTTGGAAGAGCTTGCAGAGGTGTTTTTGTTGTTAGGAATGCACTGTGGAAGAGATATTTTTTGCAACGATGTTCTCTCGGGTATTTTCACCTCTTTTTTAGCATTTGGAACGTGTGCACTGGAAACACACATTTTCTCTTTCACCTAAAGTCAAAGCACACTAAAATTACACAGTTTTAAGACACAATACGTGCATTTACAGACAAATCTGATGAGAACAAAATCAGATTCTGCATTTAATCCAAAGTAGATCCAGAGAGCTACTTCAGGCATGCCCAAGAGTTTGGCATGAATCTCATATTCTGTGGGATTTTCAACACCCTTCAGCTTTAGAAATGGTTTGCCATGCAACACAGTCTGGAAGGTCTGTGGCTTAACATGTCAAAAGCCCTGCATGGTGCTCTGGACTGCACTGTGAATGTATTTCAAGAGTGTAATCGTGTTCACAGTAAGTGGTATTTATAAGAGCTACAGTCCTTCAAGTTTTAAGAGAATCCTTTTATAACTTATTCATATTACTGCATCCAATACAACTATTCAATTAAATGCAACAATGTAGCCATTTCGCTCCTTTAAAATTTATGCTACATTAAGCATAGAAGGTATTCTGTTATGTGGCATACATAAAGATTAGAAAGAAGCCAACTAAAGAAGAGACATAATATCTGCATTATTCAGTTGCCAAATGAATATACATTAAATGTGTCTCATCACAGCCACACCAGAAATTTGAAGACCCATCAAGGTTTGTTTGCTGTTCAAGAAGATCCCCAAGCTTCTTCTTTTTGGGGTTTTTTGGTGTGTGTTTTTTGCAAACTCAAAAGCAAAAAAAAGAAAAGATTGGCACACATCTTTAAAAACATTAGATGCTGTGTTTTATTTAATTAGTAAACACTCACTGAGGCAAACAGAAATTAAAATGTTCTAACCTCAACTTTATCTGCATTGAATCCTGCTGTGAAGTCAGGGGACTGCAAATCTCTGGGGCTATTCACTCCTACATAGCTACCTTCAGAATCCGAGGTCAGCATTTCAGGAAGGGATTCAATGGAGTTGGTTTTATCTAGTTTCAGTATCCCTACAAGTATTAGGAGAGGAAGGAAAAAAGAAATGGTTAGTCTCTGTAATTCAAGCTTGATTAACACCATATCCTGACAATGTAAGTTTCCTGAGATGCAAAAGTTTTTTGAGTTGGGTTGGGGATTGCTATCCTATGCTTTACAGCCCATCTGCTTGACTTCAAAAGATCCAGCCCTGATCTCACCCTTGCATCCAGGCGCATGCACACACCACCAACAGCTACACTTGCTACACCAGCCAGTTTAGCAGATAGCTTCCTCACTCTAATCTCAGCATTTACTCTTCACTACTTATCTGTACAGGGACGCGGGTGGCACTGTGGGTTAAACCACAGAGCCTAGGACTTGCCGATCAGAAGGTCGGCGGTTCGAATCCCCGCAACGGGGTGAGCTCCCGTTGCTCAGTCCCTGCTCCTGCCAACCTAGCAGTTTGAAAGCACATCAAAGTGCAAGTAGATAGTTACCGCTCCGGTGGGAAGGTAAACGGCGCTCCGTGCGCTGCTCTGGTTTGCCAGAAGCGGCTTAGTCATGCTGGCCACATGACCCGGAAGCTGTACACCGGCTCCCTCAGCCAATAAAGCGAGATGAGCGCCGCAACCCTAGAGTCGGTCACTACTGGACCTGATGGTCAGGGGTCCTTTACTTATCTGTACAGTGGTACCTCGCATTAAGAACTTAATTTGTTCTGGAGGCCCGTTCTTAATCTGAAACTGTTCTTAACCTGAAGCACCACTTTAGCTAATGGGGCCTCCCATTAGCTAAACAGAAGAGTGTCTTCTGCTTCTCCTGATGCCCAGTGCTACTGCTGCCAGTGCTGGGGCAGCAGCCAAACTGGACGCTAAGGAATATGTATGCATGTATGTATTCTGACATCCCTTGAAGTTGTTTGTTTCTGCAAGGTCCTGTTGAGGCTCTGGGAGTCAACACCAGTGATCGGGTTATCTATTATGCATTTTATAGTTGTACTGTAATAATGATACAAACAAGCCATCTTGCGATACAGAATAACGTAACGAGTTTTTCAATTGAAGATTTCAGTTTGCTCTACTTTGTCATGGACTATTGAGAGGAAACTCTTGCTTATAATGGAGAGAGTGAGAGAGACAGAGACAGAGAGAAACAGCCAGCAGCTGAATGCACCACATCTGACACAAGTGAACTGGCTTCATCACTTTTACTGCAATGAAGTTGCCTGCAACTGTCTGCAGAGGTCAGGGGAAAGCCCTGTCTCATTTCAGCACAGCTCTTTGCAGCTTTGGGGTACAATTTACAGAGCTTAATCAAAACATTATGTATTATCAAGTCCACAGCCACAATGAAAGCAAAAACAAATGGCAATACAGTAGCAACAAGCCCCAGCAAGTCACTCACACCAACAACTTCTCAGCCTGAAAAACGATTGTCACATGATACAACAGATTTACAATATTACATGGAAAACAAAGTGGCAGCTGACACATGTGAATCAGAAACCTTCCGCTGATCCTGTCAGGTGGAAAGGGTTCTAGAGGAACAGGTAGAGAGCCACAAGTAACTCGACCATGGTATCAAGAAAGCATGCATACTAATTGCTTCCCACATGATCCATACAATATTCACAGTGTATTAGGTGACTAGTCTTCAACCATGTTGAGATCCATGCATCCCAGAGCTAATTCTGGCATTACAGAACTAACAGAAACCGAGAACCATACCTAGTACACTACTATTATGTGAGTATGCAGATTTACTTAAGTGATAAAAACCACTTTAAAAGCAATCTACAAATCAGCAGTGAAAACAAAGCTCATCTGCCACTAACCTGTAGAGGGTGGGCTCTGAATAATATCAGAAAGATTATACCCTCCTGAGCTGTCTGACCGTTTTCGTGGCTTCTTCTTCGCCTTTGCTTTTGCTTTTTTGAAAAGAGCTTCCCTGGTTTAAAGCAAAACACTTTTATTTAGATTCCACTTACTTTTTTTATTGTGACAAACAGAATTTCAACTTTTCTTACTACATTCTCCCAAGTTTTCCCAAATTAAGGCCCGTGTCTTTTCCTAACCCAGTTTTTTAAAGCTATTTTAGACAAAACTTTTTAAAAAATAAAAATACAAGAATTTGTTTCCTTAAATTTAAGTGTCTGAGCTCTACAAATCATCCCCTGCTTTAACAAATACCGTTTCTCCATCTTTTCCTGCTCAGCTCTGAATTGGGATAATGAGATTCACACTGGGGATTTACGATACCCAGGGAACATAACACAGTGCATTTAAAAGCAAATTACTCTCATAATCCTTTCTCCATCCCACCCCAGTCCCCCTTACTATTTGAACCAAAAGATGTATAGGCAGTAGTTTTTCCTTACTAAAGAAAATTCTGACATTTAAAAACTTTTATATGGAATGTGTTTACTGACACCAATCCACAGTGTTCCATTCTAGCTGCAGATTTGCTGCTTAGAATAACTGAAAACAAATAGGAACACAGCAGGTGAGAGGTGGGCAGAGCAATGCAAACCTGCCACTGAGGCTCTGTGAAGCAACAGAGCTACTGCCACACTAGAAGCCTCGTCACTCACAGCAGTAGAAGGTGGAGGGCAGGCAGACACTTACTGAGTAGTTTGCTCTGCACTCAGCTCTTCTTTCAGGAAGACAAAGGTTTCTCCTTCCTCAGGCTCCAAGGAACTAATATCAGGGCCATCTTGGTATGGAGTAATTACCCTTCTGACCATAGCAGGAATCTACAACATCATAAATGCTTGTTAAGCTGTGCACTAGGAAAAACAGGTAAGAATTGAATGCATATTTTAAAAATCTGTGCTGTTGTGCATTTTGAAATCCCATAAAATCCAGTTTGGAAGAAGAGTGACTAACCCCCAGTTTGGGGGCCTCGTTTCCCACTTTTTTTGGGGGGGTCTCCCTACACCCAGACCCCACTATTTTTGGTGGCAGCAAAGAGAACAAACATTAAAGGTGACAAAGCACTGACGTGGATGGAGCCCAGGGCTCCCAGGTCATTGGACTGATTATTTCAGTCAAGAGGGCCACATACACATACAGTCACCCATCCCTTGTTTAAAGTAAGGCATGGTAGAGAAACCCTCCATATGATTAATCTAAGGATGTGTTGGCATATATAGATGATTCATAAAGTAACCTAAAACATTTGGAGTAATATAATCCAAGTAAAGTTGTAAATACCTGGTGAAGCCTTGACAAAGTTTCTAAACCTATATTTTATTCATTATAACGACAGTTCAGCAGACTCTGGAGGAGTCTTGCTTTAGTATCTGCTGGACTCTTTTTCTATTATGGCAATTTAAACCATGAGACAGATTATCAATGCTGCACAATTAGAAAATAAATTGGTCAGAATTTCTTTTAACAAAAGACATATCAAGACATTTCATCACTCAAGCTGCTTTAAAATATAGCCTACTTAAACGAATAATAGTACTTACCATTTTTCTGTAGGAAACGGAAAGGTCCTTCAAAACATCCTCACTTAAAACATCTAGAGCCCTAAGACAAACACACATTAAATGCAAATTCAAGAGTGGCTTGCTGATAACACTCAACATTTAGTTGTGCCCAAGCACAAGGAAATGAAAGGCAATCTTGATAAATTCTACTTAATTCATAAAGTATTTGAGTGTACTGATAACAGAACAAGATTCTAAAGAGCTGGGGATTGACTGAGTTGCTACAGACCTTAGACCTGTAAATGCCTGCTTGTGAACTGTCTCTTGGCTTAGTCCCAATTCTAGAATTTCCAGGTAATCCTTTTTTATTAATGGTACAAGTGTGAATGGGTGGAAAGAGTAAAGATACAACAGCCCTCCAGATAACAACTTCCCAAGACCAGGAATCAAGAAGAACTACAGTTGCTGCTATGACGGTACAGAAAAGGGAATCTGCTGGTGAAGTATGCAAGGAGAAATGATGAAAGGAAAGAGAACAGACAGGAGCAGAGATTATGTAGAGCAACCTTTCCCAATCTGGTGCCCTCCATGTTTTTGACTACAATTCCCATCAAACCTGACTATTGGCTATGCTGGCTGGGACTAATGGGAGTTGTGGTCCAAAATATCTGGAAGGATGAGGAAGGTTGGTTTAGACATGGGATGCAGCCTGTCATTCAGAAGGCAGCAATAGCAAAATGGATCAAACAGAAGAGCGCAGAAGACTGTGAGAACAGGCAAAAGATCTGAGTGGTAAATATTAAGGGAACAGAACTAGGAAATCTAGAGCCTAGGCCCATGTAACTTGAAACTGATGTAGTAAAAGACAGGGATCCAGTACAGGCACAAACCCTCTTCAGGCATTAATGCTCCTGTGTTGAGTAACATGGCAGCAGGAAGTGGCAATACCATGAATAACTCCATCCACTAGCCTTCAGATGAATAGCACATCTATCTAAGATGACAAAGCTTATCTGTACACAGCTGAATACTCAAAGGCCCTGTACACTACTTGGCGTGTCCCTGTTACTCAGCACATGAGCCTTAATGCCCAAAGGGAGCTATAGTTACTTTTGCCAAACCTCCAAAACCTATTAAATAATGGCTCCCTCACTCCATTCTGAAAATCTGTTTGAAATGTGACACAAGCATTCTCTTTAAAGAGCATGTGTTTATCAATGTCACTTGCTTGCCAGCTCTTTTATTTTAAAATGTTCATGTGTTACATTTTCAAACTGATTTTTAAAACTGGTGTGTTGATGTCAAAGCAGGAAACTCTCAATGCATGTTAATATACTACTCATTTCCCTTTGGGTTATGGTCTGAGACAGTAGTTGAGCATGGAGTGCCAGGGATTGCTTTTACCTTGTTTCAAGTATAGCTGCCATGTTTAGAACAATGAATTGCAAGCAAGATTGTTTCAATTGCTCAGCGTTGTACATAGCTGCAAACTCCAGAAGCTCAGCAGCATTCTTCAAAGTAACTGAAATTGGGGGGGAAAGGAAGAGAATACATTTCCCAAGCCATTTCTGTTAAAATGCCACTTATCCACAATATAAATTTATAGTGTTTCCGGTATGTTCTAGGGTATGAACATGGATCATCTAGGGCACTAACAAAGCCATTTAGACTTGCACAAATGAAATGCATTATCTAAAATTCCTCCATTCATGCTCCATAGGCACATACTGCAAAGGAAGATTTATAATGGAAACTTTATTTCAGAAAGTTTGTCCACCATTACTAGCGTTCCTTACAGCACAATTTGAACATCATTGGGCCTAAATGTTTTATCTTAACAGGCACACTACAATGATGTGCAATAAGCAACATCATGTTTTGACATTCATGTGAGCTATTGTGTAACTTTAAAACAATAAGTAGCATTACTACAGGGTCAATCCAGTAACAACTCACGTTTTTCGGTAATGGCTACTTCGCAGATTTCTTTCAGTCGTAATGTAAGGAGCTGATCCGCTACCACAAGAATATTGCAGATGAATTCCACATTTTGAGATTCTGGAAATCATTGGAAAATTGTATCTTGAGCCTAGTTTCCAACTTTCTCTATTTATTGTCTATCTGTTAACTCAGCCAAGATTATAGTCTAACATAACACAGTATGAATCAGCCCACTCAACTGCAAACGGCTTCAGATGATTAGTTAGCCTGGAATGTGCAAGTCACTCTCTAGAAAAAAACCTATCCCTATTCTGTGTGCCATACTGAGGCTACCGAAAAAGGTGCAGATCTCAGCTTTCTGCAACATTAATCCAGTGCCTTTGCAACTTCCCAGTACTTGTTCTAGTCCTAGTAGATCTAGTAATTGCCTCAACCCTCTTCTACCCTTTCATATTTGTCTGGTTTAGGGAAGACAGGATGCCATTTTTACATAATCAGCCATCTGCATCTCTGTCATAAGGTGATTTGGAGTGAAGTGTTGTCAATATGCAGATGACACCCAGCTCTAAATCTCTGCTCCAATTAAACCAGGAGAGGCAGCTGGTGTGTTAGATCAGTGCTTGGAGAAAGCTCGGTCCTGAAAAGACATAGGTACTATGTGTCCCGACTGCTCGTGTTCCAGGAGGTGGGGAGATGACCAGCAGCTTAGGGGTGCTCCTGGATTTAACACTCTCACTGGAGGCTCAGGTGCTTAGGAGTGCCTTTTTTCAGCTACAGTGGTGGCCCCTTTTGTACAGAAATGACTTAGCCACTGGGCTCCATGTTCTGGTAACTTCCAGACTGGATCATTGTAATGTGTTCTACGTGGGGCTGCCCTTGAAGATGACTCAGAAACTTGATCCAAAATGCAACATGCAGATGACTGGGTGGGGCTCCTTCGGGTCTCATACATGCCATTTTAAAATAGTTGCCCTGCTTACCAGTTCATTTCCAGGCCAAGTTCAAGGTGCTCACTTTAATGTTTAAAGCCCTAAACCACTCAGGCCCCAAATACCTGAAAGATCACATCCTTCCCTAACTTCTCAAAGTGCTAACACAAGTGGAGGGTGCCCTCTTGGTTGCTCCATTGCCCTCAGAAGCTCAGGGCAGTCGCGGCAGCAGTCCCTTAGTTGTGGAATTCGCTTCCCACATAGGTATGTCTGGTGCCAGCACTGCTTTCAGCAAATGCTGAAGACAAACATCTTTATCCTGGCTCTTTACACTTGTTTCAAACTGTTTTTAATATTATGTAATAAAGGTAAAGGTAAAGGTACCCCTGCCCGAACGGGCCAGTCTTGACAGACTCTGGGGTTTGTGCGCCCATCTCACATCTATAGGCCGGGGGCCAGCGCTGTCCGGAGACACTTCCGGGTCACGTGGCCAGCGTGACAAAGCCGCATCTGGCGAGCCAGCGCAGCACACGGAACGCCGTTTACCTTCCCGCTGGTAAGCGGTACCTATTTATCTACTTGCACCCGGGGGTGCTTTCGAACTGCTAGGTTGGCAGGCGCTGGGACCGAGCAGCGGGAGCGCACCCCGCCGCGGGGATTCGAACCACCGACCTTTCGATCGGCAAGCTCTAGCCGCTGAGGCTTTTACCCACAGCGCCACCCGGTACTCCCTTAATATTATGTAATACTATGTTTTTAATTGTTGGATTTACATGACATTATACCATTTGTGTACCGTAAATTTCGCTCTATAACACGCAGATTTTTTCTCCTAAAAAGTAAGGTGAAATGTCTGTGCGTGTTATTGAGCGAATGTGTGGTCCCTGGAGCTGACTCGCCGGAGCTCAGGGGCAAAATAGGCAAAAATAAGATCGGGCGGGCGGAGGGAAGAGGGAAGGCAGAAGCTTTCCTGCATTCTGCCTCAGGGTCTTACTGCCCGCCCGCTTCTGTTGCTGCGTTTGCTCAAACTCAACAAAGAGCAGGGAATCCCCTGCCCTCCTGGCAAGCAGAGGGTTAAGGAAATGATCGCGTCCTTCCTTCTAATCTTCCCTAGTCACACTGCGTGCAGGCTCCAGCCCACCACTTCCTCCTCTCCGTGCTCTAGGGACTCGCAGGCAGCCGAAAAGCATGCAGGTGGGAGAGAGAGAGAGAGGGCTGGCTTGGGTGGTGGTGGTGGTGGGGAACGACTTTTGCTTTACAATGGTAGGTTTCTCATTTCTTTTCCAAAAGCAGAGAGCCCTGCCCCCAGGCCCCCTCCAAATTACAGCTTCTCCAAGCAATGTACTGCTGGAGGGAGACAGTATGCTTGTTTGGAAGAGAAACCCTGCTTCCCTGCTCGTAAGTAACAGCAGGCTGGATTGCAGAGTGAGACATGGAAATCTCTGGATTTATATGCTGTATATCAAATATCTTAATCTATACTTTCTACACGCGGCTGGTAAATCAGAATCTCCTGAGCCAGGAGGATTACAGCATCTCTCCTCTCCCCTTCATTAAAAGCCTAATACTCTTCTTTGAAGAAGTATAATGTGAGAATGTTTTATATATATATATATTTTTAAAGTTCTTTTCCTCATTGTGCGCTATACACTGATAATTGCTGCCACAATAACGATTGAAAATGGAATTTAGTCTCCCCCCCCCCATAGAGAGCTGTTCTTCAAACGTTTAGCCTTAATACAGTGGCTGATGTAATACCCTTCTGCTTCACTAGGCATTTTATATAGGGACATTAAAATTGATTTTCTACATCTTGGCAGATGAAAAAAAGTGTGTTACATGCCCTATTGCCCAAAAGTGTGCAAGCACAGAGCAAAGGTTGCAGTGACAGAGGTGGCCAAAAAAGAAATACCGTAAATAAAAAAGAAATCATACTTCGTATATCCTGTCTGGCTTGGGTGGGGGGGGGGACTTTTGCTTTCCTTCTCTCCCCATTTAAAACGTGGTGACAAAGCATGGATCCACATGGACCCACAGGATCTTTGCATTGGGTCACCCCAAATTCACCATCAGATAACATAGCATGTCCATGGCTACAGCCTGCACCAAAAAAATCACGCACCCACTGTTGCCTAGGGTCGCAGTGGTGCAAAAACGTGGTTACAAAGCATGGATCCACATGGATCCTCAGGATTTTTGCATTGGGCTACTCCAAACTCACTGTCAGATCACATGTCTGTGGCCACAACATGAACCACAAAAATCATACATCCACTGTTTCATTTAGAATATTTTTTTTTTTCCTCCTCTAAAAACTACGTGCGTGTTATGGTCTGGTGCGTGTTATAGAGCGAAAAATACGGTAATTTAATCTATTACGCTGGCATTTTGCTACTGATACTATTTTCATCCCCTCCTCCTCCTCCTGTTCCCAGATTCCCAAACATGTAATTTATTCCCATTCTATTAACGTCCTTACCTTTTACTATAACAGCTTCGTCAGTGTAAATATAATCCAAGATGACCTGCAGGATGTCAGAGGGGAATGGCATTTCCAGAGCAGCACAACATGATGCCTAAATGGAAGCGGGTTTAAACAAACATTTCAAATGCCAGCCCACTTTAAAATCCAGTAGAAGCTCCTTGTGAACCTTTAGGGAAGTCATCAGATTTTAAAAATGATATATGCCATTACAAATAGTGCATGCAACAGAAAACTAGAAAAACTAATAGTAGTAGTAGTAACAACAGCAGCAGCAGCAGAATACATAAATCTCAATCCTTTCCAAATAATCCAGATCACCATATATTGTGTTTACTCTTCTGTATTCTACTAATATATATTAAGTGTCTTGGTAGCTTTCATAAAAATCAACATACTAAAAGGGTGGGTGAGCAGTGTTTCCAAAGGTTCCAATAGCCAGTGAACACTTTCCCCCTTCAATGACCTCAGATGCACATTTTACTAAAGGCTTTAGGGTATGAGTATGAGTGACCAATCCTCAAGGAAGTACACCTCCAACGTTTCTGCATGGGTTATGGTTCTGAGCATGCCTCTTGTTTGGAAGATGAAGGACTAGAAAGCCCATGCTAGGAATGATACAATGGCACCCAGTGGAGAGAGCTTGACCAAATTACCCACTCCCAATAGAAACTGATTAGGAGGAGACAGGCGAGAACAGTACATCATGCTGAGATGCAGAGGGTAACCTCCTCTGCATTTATGCATGCTGGACTTATAAAAAACCTTGAACTTCTCGTGGTGCACAATGTGGGAAACACTGACATAGAGCACCCATCCCTAATCAACTGCTCTAAACAAACCAGCCAAATATAAACAAAAGGAAAAACTTCTTATGAAGATAGCATTCTGCAGTCATAACAGAATTATCTCAAGATTGTTGGCAAACGCCCCATTTGGGAAATAAAGTAGTAAGAGGTTCCATTAGATTATTCACAGCTATTAGTCATCCTCTGGCACTTTCAATATGCATAAACTTGAAGAGGACTTGATCCGACTTAACGTTTTCAACGTTTATTGGAAAAATCTCGTTTCAGACGGACTGCTGTAACATGGAAGGAATTTCAAGAACCAATTTCTGGGTTACTGTTACATACTTCAAACTCTAGTATTATGTGTCCACCAGTAAAGAGAACAGCAAGCCACAAACTTGTCATTCACATCTATCCATCGCCTAAAGCAAACTCAAACCGGCAGAACTTGCGCAAGTGCTTACTAATTAATTCTTTAAGTGTACAAGCATTACCTGTAACCAAAGAGGTCTATAACTACTAGCTACCAAAAGTTAACCTGCAGAATAAAATATCTATCCCATCATGGCCAGTAGGAAGTCTAGGAGGACAGAATTCCATACACATTAGATATCTGGCAGAGCATGTGGTAATATTCTGTTGTAAAGGTTCATTAGTTTCTAAAAGCATTTTCTATATGGCAATGGCCGGGGACAGGGGGTAGTATGCAAAAAATTCTAGCTATTGATTATTTGGATCTTGATATTTGAATATGTGGTATTTTAGGAAACAATCAAGGCAAACACATTTCACAGGCATGGGTGGGCTTATTTCAATAAGAGCACAAGACAGAAAGACCCAGGGACCAAGAAGCCAATAACTTCAAGAAAGAATGGGAAAAAATTATTTAGGAGACCATTGTAAGCAGATGAAAACATTAGCAGGATTCTAACAACACTTGTAATGCAACTAATACAATGGACAATATAGAAAGATACAAAATACTGATTATGCAGTTGACAATAGGACCCACGGAGAGGAAGGTAGGAAGTCGAGGGATTCAGAGAAATCTGTATATATGGTTATGTATTTGGTAATGTGACAATTTTTTACTTGTAAAATAAATAAAAAATTTATTTCAAAAATGAAAGAAAAAAAGACCCAGTTTGGACATAACAATAGGCCAAATCATGACTTGTTGTGAATGAGTGAGTCTGAGGGTTCCAGACAGGAAATCAAGGCTCCTCCTCTGGAGCCTGCTGCTGCTGCTGCTATGAACCAAGCCATAGCTTGGCTTAGTATGTCATCCAAACCTGGGCTTCTGGTTAATCTCACTCCAGGCAACCACAAGATGTAACCAAAGTTTGTTCTCTCTCTGGGAGCCTGTGTTTCCACACTAAGTTATGGTTTAGCTTAGAATTATGTGCAAACTAAGCCAAAATAAAGGGCTGCTGGGGTTATTTTCAAAGTATGGCTCAGAAATAAAGCATTTATAACTATTTCTAACCTACAAATTTATTAACTTCTGAAGCTGCCTTTTACCAAGCCAGGCCATTGCTCCATCTAATGATTAATCCATTATTGTGTCTACTCTGATTGGCTGTGAAGCCTCTCCAATCTTAGGCTGAGAGGCTTCCTTACACAGAGTAAGACTGATGGCCCACCTAGCTCTGTACTGCACAGAAATTGATGTGGATCTCCAGCGTTTCAGCTAGGCATCTGTCCCAGCTCTATCTGCAGGTGTCTGGACTGAGCCAGCATGTGTTCTATAGTCCCTCTAACCCTTCCCCCCCCCAATTTATTTTAATTAGGTAAAAGGTAAAGGTACCCCTGCCTGTTCGAGCCAGTCTTGCCAGACTCTAGGGTTGTGCGCCCATCTCACTCTATAGGCCGGGAGCCAGAGCTGTCCGCAGACACTTCCGGGTCACGTGGCCAGTGTGACAAGCTGCATCTGGCGAGCCAGCGCAGCACACGGAACGCCGTTTACCTTCCCGCTGGTAAGCGGTCCCTATTTATCTACTTGCACCCGGAGGTGCTTTCGAACTGCTAGGTTGGCAGGCGCTGGGACCGAACAACGGGAGCGCACCCCGCCGCAGGGATTCGAACTGCCGACCTTGCGATCGGCAAGTCCTAGGCGCTGAGGTTTTACCCACAGCGCCACCCGCGTCCCTTTTAAAATTTTGGTGTAGGGGAAAGCGCGACCGCAGTCCCACACTACCACAAATTATGCAGTCGAGTTTCCCGCATTTGGGAAAATCACAGGGGTCAGCACACCCGCAGTGCAATGGATGAGCCTCACCCTGGGAAAACCTCCTTCATGATCAAGGCGTCTCCCCTGCCAGGTAAGTATTATTTTAATTAAGCTGCCATAAATAAACCACAATTAAAATCCCATCATCGAAACAACATTCAAACTAATGTATCATAGCATAGCACACAGCTGCTATAAAAGGCCCCTTGTGCTCAATATCATTTATGTAATGAAGGGTGCACATGTAGAATTCACTGCTGGATAATTTTTATATTCTTGCCTTCTGCTTTGCAAGCCATTACAAAGTTCTCTTTCGTGAATAATTACTTTCTCCTCCACAATGCCTGAGTAAATATTTTTGCACAAATTAAAGACGAAGGGCAATGCATCCAAGCACTTATACAGGCACACTTACCTCAATCCAGGAGCTGCTCAGCATGCTGTGAAAATAGTCTGAAAAGGAGAGAGACCTCATTTTGACATGCATTAAAAGACAGATCTCTATTAATAACGTGGCCAAAGTACCTTACATTATACCTACCAAGTCTTGCACAGAGCACACATTTGTGACATGGGAATTCTTTTCCATCTACAGATTTCATGGTCACATCGCAGAGGTACGAGCTGCAAAACAATTAAAAAAACTACTACATTACCACATTAAAATGACAAATGTGGTTTAATACAAACAAGGATAAAGTAAAGGATAAAGTAATAGGGGGAGAATCACCAGATTTTTTTCAGTGTTAAGAATCTGAACAGTTTATACAGGTTAGTACATATGGGGAAGGGTATTAATGACACAGGCTGGGACTCCCCCATGACACAGAGGACTCAACATGCCCCCACTGACCGCGGGAATGTGCAAGGGCCGACAGCAACCCCGGCCCTCTGTGAAGAGGAGCGGCCTTAATGAACATAGAGACGTACAGTCAGTAAGAGTTCAGCATATGGCCAGCTGCTTGGTTCTGTAGTGATTCAGACACATTTACAGTCATACCTTGGGTTAAAGACGTTTCAGGTTGAGCGTTTTCAGGTTGTGTCCCGCGGTGACCCGGAAGTAACGGAACAGGTTACTTCTGGGTTTCGCCGCTCGTGCATGCGCACTCAGAATGACGTGACATGCATGCGCAGACACGGTGAATCGCAACCCGCAGAGGCAGGTTGCGTTCTGCTCATGATGCGTACAGGATTATGGAATGGATCCCGTTCACATCCAGAGGTGCCTCTGTATATACACTAAAGTGATGGCTCAGTAAGCATTTTACAAGAATAGGAGTAGCAAGGATTTTTCCTGCTTAAATTCATGGAGGTCTGATCACAAACATGTTGTATGTTTTATCCATGTGATAAAATGCACAACAATTATTCTCACTAAGAGAAATTTTTGAATGTATAAGTTTGAAGTTTTATTTTACATGGTTTTGAAAAAAAAAAACACAACTTCAGAAAAATGAGAAGTTGAGACACTTGGGACTTCATACAAACTAGAAGACAGAATTATGTGAATTATTTGAATTGGCTTTCATTATATCCTATAGAAATCTTCAAGCTTCCATACTGCATCTTTTGAAACTCACCATTTTTTCTGGTTTAGCTTTGGCTTGTTGCCAGTTTTTCTGTTGGCAATGTTTATTCTTCCATTTTCTATTCTGACTCCATCTAGCCTGCAAGGAAAATGAATTGTTAAAGTGATAACAATGCTCCACTGTAAAAGGAATAATGCAACAGGATTAGGTGACAGGAAGAGTTATAGATGTTTATTCAACTTAACCTGAGGATCAACCTGTTAGAAAAAGAAAAAGCACGTGTGTGTGTGTAAAAGACTTAGCGATAGCATACCTTGAACTTAAGCTCCCAATTCCAAATTTATTTGCAGCAACTTGCAACATTTTTATGAGATTCACTTCTTCCCCAACACTCTTACATTTCTTGGAAGCAGATTTTGGTTTGCTCTTCTGTTTTTCATTTCCCATGTATACTTGGTTACTTCTGTAAACCTCAAATGCAGACTTCTTATTAACATCTCCATTGATAGTTATTTTATTCAAGTTTGTAATTAAAGTGTTTTCATTCTCTTCCATTTTTTCTTTGTACACCGCTTTGAGCCTGTGACCATGAATGAGGAGATCACATGTATCCGTGTAAATGTACTGCAGAATGTACATAAACAAATCTGGGTGGAGTTTTTCTATCACAAAGAGATCACAGCCAACAACATCTTCATCTTTACGATAAATATCAGCAGAATCTATCCAATTGTGATCCGATTCAAAGAGCTTCCGGAAGAAGTCAGAGCGTGCTGCCAAAATGTACTTGTGCACAGGGAAAGTCCTGGAGCCAACTTGAAAAGTCACATCATGGATGTTGTCCGTAATGTCTGCTTCTCCCAACAATTTGCCAAAATCCTCAGAAAAACTAGAAGTCGAGACACTTGGGATTTCATACAAACTGGAAGAAGAGAGTTATAAGAATTATTTGAATTGGCTTTCATTTCACTTTCATTTCATTTCATCTTCATGCTCCATGCAAGAAAAGAAAAAGCAAGTTTCTAAGGCAGGAATTGGGAACTTGAAGATCTTCAGATGCTGTTGGACTAAAACATTAATAATCCCTAACCACTGGCCATACTGGCTGGGGCTGACTGGAGTTGGGAGTCCTACAACATATGGAGAGCTGCAGCTTCCCCCACCGCTGGTTCCAAGCAGTATTTGCTTTCCTTCTTCAAAACATTAAACGAAAGCCCTCAAATGCATCATCACACATGAGTATGTAGAGCCTCATTGTGGTAGACTCGTAAATATATTGGATTCATGCCTGTATATTTTTAACAGTACCAGCAACGCTTTCCCAGTCCGCAGACTAATAGCTGTGGTTTAATGTAGCATATGGTGTTGCATTTGCAGAAGGCAAGACTGGGCATGTCATCCCTCTTTTCAGGAAGGCAAGGACATCCTCATCATAACCTCATGTGCTAAATATTAGTAAAGGACTGGCTTGACCAGAGTATCAAAAAGCACAAGTAGATCAAAAGAAAGAGCACTGCATCCAGGCACTAGTTTTAGAGGCCCTTGTGGTGAGTGCCCCTAAGGTCTATGAGGTGGGAGCCCTCATGGCATTAGAACTCCCTTCCCAGTAAGTTTTCATAAGGCTTAAAAGTCCTATTTGTTTCTACTGGCTTTCCCTTGAGTTATTTTGGTCCTGTTTGTTGGATTGAGGCTGGAGTGGAGAATGATATGGGAAGATTTGAACGGGTTTTATTCTTTTGTTTTTCAATCATTGTAATTTGTATTGCTATCAGTTAGTATGGATGGGCTTTGCCCAGGAAAACAGCACCGAAATGTTTTAAAATAAAATAAAAATATTGTTTTCAAAGCTTTTAGGTAAATTATCCCCATAAATTTCAGGTAAATCATTCCCAAAAAGGTAAATTATTCCCATAAATATCAGGTAAATTATTCTCATAAATAGCTGAACTATACCTTGTTTTAGGATCTGACTGTAAAACAGCAAAGTTGCACCCATTAGGATCAGTAGTAACACTAACAGCTCTGTGAACAAAAGCAAGCTTCTCAAGTCGAATTCGTTCATATACGTTGTTTGTATCGCAAGATGAAACCTCGGTTGAGGAATTCTGAACATTTGTCACAATCTCTGCTGTATTTGGAGAGATTAACTAGTTAGATAATCAGTTGAGGAAACAAATAGGAAAATGTTTTGCTGGAAACATTGCACTGATTCCACTAAGGTTGAAAGGCAAGTATTTGGCTTTAGTTAGACATTTATTGAAGACTACTTCATACTTGATGTGATTTCCAGACAGTACAACTAATTTCATAAGAAGAGCCCTGCTGGATCAGAGAAACATCTACAAGTAGGAAAATAATATAGAACACTATCTCATTTAATTGCAGCATGAGTATAGGAAAAAGTTACAACTGACGCTTCCATGAATAAAGACCCTGTGAAAAAAATAATCTCATCATCTTAGAGTGGAATCTTATATCCCTTTTTAAAAAAAGATTCAAAATGTTTTGTTAATCGAATCATACAAATCCACCAATCATATAGTTTGAAGTCTGTACAGTGGTACATACACAAATTGTTTAAACTCCAAACTAATTTTAAGTTTTCTACAAGTTTTGGAAAATATTTTGGTACAGAACATCATTCAGTTGAACTTCCAGCTCTACTGAAGACTATAAAACATCCTGAATGTTGTATTCATATGCAGCAATCACTGTTTTAAATTTCATCAGCCCAACTACTCTACTGATAGATCTCTGGGTGATTTGCAATAGATTTGGGGTTCTCAAATTGTGGCTCATGAACCACGAGTTTCATCAGGTGGTCTGTCGTGTGTCTGTGGATTTGTGGTTAAAAATAGGAGGTGGCACATCCATTGGACTGGATATTTAAACTGATTTAAACTGTATTTTTATTGCTTCTTGTATTTTAGTGTTTTACAATCTGAAGTCTATGGAATTCCAATTGCTACAACTAGTAGGGGAAAAAACATTAAAACTGCCAGTCTGCAAAGACCCTCAGCGATTTTGAGGAAGTTGAGAAACTCCTGAAATACATCCCCTCCTCACAAACATGCGCCTTGAACTAAATAAGCTTGGGGAAACCTAGAATGTATTTGTGTGAGAAAGGACTGGCTGCTGAGCTGAGCTCCATTTTGACACACAAAAATCTGTTTCTCAGCAACTGCTCAGAGCTATTCCACCTTTTGCAGTGGGCTCACTTTGGTAAATCTTGTGGTTCTAGTAAAATAAAGCTGATACCACAAGCTGGTGTGCCTGCCCCATGTCTTTATCATTATTTAAATAAGAATATCATTTCCCTGACATTTTTATGTAAGCTTGCATACTGCTCTGATGGCACTAGATGGCACTAGTTACTAGTATTTGCTCTGCGGAAAACAGTGTTTCCTTTTAATAGCAGATTTGGTGGTCCAGTGTCAGCAAGTAGAATAACTAAACACTCCAAACGAGATAGAGAATTCTGAAAATTCCTGAGAAATAGAGAAAGAAAAATGTTGCTGTTGGCTAAAAAAAAGAAAAGAAAAGGAACAGAATACCCTCAAATCCTTTCGTGCATGCACATGCACCTACCATAGGAACAGAACATTAGAAAGCCCTGTTAGTGCTACAAAAAGTCTACTGGATAATTAATTTGCTTTGACAGGGTGAATAAGAAGACATATACCTATAAAATAACCTGATGGAAGATTAAATCAGTGAAAACAGCAGGCAAGAGAAAATATTTAAAAGCTCCCTATTAGCCTGGAAAAGGCACAGAAGGTAGCTGCTGCAAATAAAATTTTTGAACCTCAGGCTTTTAATTCCTCCCTTTGCATGTTTTAAGTGGACCTGTGCCAGTCCTGATACTTCAGTCTTTGCAGTGCTACAGCGTTATGGCACTCAGGTTCACAGCTAACAATGTAGTTGGAGGAGAAGAAATTAAATGCCCCTCTTCGTGGTGTTAACTCCTGGGCATGGGACTAGCCTATCTCCTTCCCCCACAACCATTACTCTGCAAGAGGCTTAATCCTCTCTCTGTCTGTGGGTCTTAGAGGCAACAAGCTTCTATTGTTAGAAAGCCAAAAGAAAGGACCCCCCAAAACCCACAAGTACCAAGATCCTGTCAAACATTTTTTTAATAAAAAAACAAAACAACATAATTTGGTAAGACTCTAAAACCCATGCCCACACAGAAGCCTTGTCTAGTGCTATAGAAACTTGTTTTTAAAATTCCATTACAAAAGGTACAAACGACAACCAAAATACTCTGTGACGTGTTTATTCATAGTTGTTATGGAGGAGTAGGAAGGGAAAGCAACACAAGTTGTGCTAGATGTAGAATGTGATCCTTCCCCTACCCCCATGTTAAGGTTGGGTGTGTATGTGTCGTGTGTAGATTTCTCCCCACCATCCTCTGCTGGCAGAGACGAATGCTACTGATGAGGGAAGCTCTACTACAGCGAAGGAGCGTGGGTGGGGAAATATTGCCAGCAATTTTCTTTATGTTGGCCAGTGGAAATCCCTGCAAAAGGGGCATTCCAGTACATGGACACAGCTTCCTTGGATCCAAAGCCAAGGGGTCCAAGCTACGTGAACCTAAAGTTGGCAGATCAAAAACAAAGAACTGCTCCCCCCCCCCCCCGCTTTCTGTCCTGGCCAGTGCAAGAAGCAGTGGTCAGCCACTCTGCACCTCTGTAGCCCCTTGTTAGAATTCCTGTGTCCTTTGAGTAGTACAACTGTAGACCTCTCCTTTTTATTTTTATGTCTTAACTCAGGGAAAAAATGTTGTGTGTTCACATTCACATTTACACTGATTGACCCAAAACTGTTCTCTCAACTGCTTCCGTTCAGCCAAAGTTAACACACTCAAAAGTCTACTTAACTTACCTTTCTTCTCCGAATTTTTGTTCCCCTCCATCCACTTTCCTTTGAAAGCTTCACCGTCTTGTGTAACAAACATAATTTCATTCCTATTTAAAGAAATATCAGACATGTAGACTTGGCGGCCATACACCCATCGGCACTGCTTCAAAGGATTGTTGGCAGATTTCCAGCAAAACACCTAAAGATTTGTGGAGTGTGGGGTAGGGAGAGGAGAGAATGAGAGCAGTTTGCACATTTCTGCAATAATTTATCCCCCTGCCTTCTTTAATTGCTTTAAACTAAATTCTTTATGCACCAAGAAGCTGCAAGCACCTACTCCTGCTTCTGCAACCTATTCAGGGATTTGCTCACCATCTGTTTTGTCCTCATACAGATTTGCACAATTTTAAGCAAGAGTTGTCCTGCTTCCCTAAAGCAGGGGTGGGAAACCTCTGGCCCAAGAGCCAAATTTACCCTGGAACAAGTCCCAAATTGAATTTCCCCTTACCATGCCCCCCTGGCCCACACCTGATGACATTCGTGAGAGGTATGGGGCAGGTAAAGATGCTGCTGGATTGGCTGTGTGGCCAACTTCCTCATGCTAAACTCTACTGTGCATCAGATCCTCAAAGAAAGCAGCTTTGTCAGCAAGTCCCCCACCACCACCACCTGAAAGTTTACAAAATTTGTTTGCTTTTTCAGTCTTAAGTAAAAGTGATCAAACTGCCTCACAGCTGAACAGCAAAAAGTTATTGGTAGACAGAGATGCAGACTTGATCTAAGGGCCAAACTATGTGTGACATTAGTCACATTTAGACAAGCTTGTGTGAGGAAAAAGCCGGAGCAGATGAGGAATGCTTGATCATTTTGTTTGGTCCATTTAAGTAAAGGGCCCTGAATCACACTTCCTGGACTAATCAGATCAAAACACAGTGATGGGCTGAAAAATTGTGTATATAAAATGTATATTTTAGGATAAAATTCATTCAAAAATACCTATTTAGTAGAAAACTATACAAAAATACTAAATTTTGTGTGTGCTTATGTTTATCATTTGCAGAAGATGCAGAAACAGAATGGACTTAAGAATAAACATTTGTAAATCTGATATGGACTGAACAGACTGATCTGTTCATCCCTTGGAGAGGCATTCAAGGTATGCCTTTACACTTTATAAAGTGGGCAGCGGCGGTGGCACAGTACTGGTCAACTTACTCTTCCCGCTTGGTCCAGTGCAAGGATACAAATCCTCTGGCCTCCGTTTTCCTTAAGGTGTTCAGGAGCCACTCTGTAGTCCAAGTAGCCTCCACTAACAAGAACCTTCTTCAGATTTAGTTGCCTGGACAATCACAATGCAAGGAGAACTTCATTTACACAAAATACACACAAATCAAAAGTGTAAAGAAAATGAAACATTTACATAAAGAAAAAACCTAACAACTTTACTGTTAAAGAAGCTACAAACAAGCAACTGCTACCAGACTATCACAGATGCTAAAACCATTATATTGACCTTAGGACAAGATTCATCACAAGATTTTACCCTGCCCTCTTACTAACATGTTGCCCAATAGTTCATACAAACCATGTGTCATGTGAAACATATTTGCCACATACATATGTTAGAAAGATATATTCATAAAGAACAAAAATAAAACCTGCTTTGCATTGTAAGACATCATAATCTATAAAAAAGCACTGAAAAGAAGCAAAAAAGGAGGAAGGACAGCATTCAGAGTTTCCACTGAGTGCAAAATCAGTCCAAGGAAATAGACAAACTGAAGAGATTACTAGTAAAAGTAAATCCTTCCCCTTAACCGTAATAAGCTGGGAGTGGGTACCACTACTGAGAAAGCCGTCTGCCTGGTTCCCTGTAGCTTCACGTCAGAAGACCCTTAGAGCTGGACCTCAGTGTCCTGGCTGGACTAACAAGGGTAAATTCATAGATTTTTTTCTGAGGAAAAGCACTCACTTGGAAGCAATCTTCTTGCATTGATAGTCGGTGAGCAAATAGATATCTCCTCTTTCAGTAACACAAACTGTGGCACCATCACTTGCAGCGACAAAGGACATAGTAATGTCTTTGTGATGCAGAGCAGAGACTTGGCGAGGTGAAGTTACACACTTCTCTCCGTTAGGATCTAGCAAGTATCCTACAATGTAAGAGAACACTTTCAATGCCAACTTTTTCAGACCCGTAATTAATTGGCCCAATAGTTTTCCTGCTCAAAAGAATGACAGAAACAAGTGCTGTCAATTCATACTTCCACACACACACACACTTAAAACTTCTGGAGCATCAGAAACTAGTTTATAAATTTAGGTCAACATATGAAGCTGCTTTACACTAAATCAGTGCATTCCCTGCCAAAGTACAGATAATTTGCGAAAACGAGAACATTGAAATGGAACACTGGAAAATTTGGAGGATTTATGGGGTGCATGGCAGAAAGACCAACAATATATATGAATGAATGTAGACTTAATTTAACCTGAACTAGCACATAACTCAAAGACAATGTGACAGCGAGGATTTAAAACAGTTAAAACCTTTTACATAGAAAATTAATACTTTTGATTCATAAGACATAGACATAGCATCCTGGTGCATGTTTACTTGGAATGAATTCTTAATTTCGTTCTATTTGGATTTTCTTAGGATTACAGCTTTACAAGACTGAATCAGTTGTCATGGGGTTCATCCATTCTACATAAAGCACTTTTTAAAAAGGAATCTTGCTAATGATTCCAGAGATGGGGCCGCATGCCACTGATTATTAGCATCTTGAGTTAGCATAAGAATCGCCCACTGGCCCATCTAGTCCGGCATTCTGCTCTCACAGTGACCAACCAGATGCCCATCAGAAGCCTGCAAACAGGACCCAAATGCAACAGCACTTTCCTCTCCTGCAGTTTCCAGCAACTGGTATGCATATTGCTTCCGATCATGGAGGCAGAGTATAGCCATCATGGCTAGCAGTCACTGATAAACTTACCTTCCATGAATTTCTCAAATCCTCTTTTAAAGCCATTGTTATAAGAATTATAAAGAGCAGGGTTTTTTTCTTATAACACCATCCAAGTTGGTGGCCATCATTACCTCTTACAGGGAGTGAATTCATAGTTTAACTATGTGCTGTGTGAAGAAGTACTTTCTTTTATCTGTCCTGAATCTTCCAACAATCAGCTTCAACAGAATTCTAGTGTTATGAGGGGGAGGGGATATTCCCTTTTTTTGTATGTCAGTAATAATTGTACAGTGGTACCTCAGGTTACATATGCTTCAGGTTACACAGGCTTCAGGTTACAGACTCCGCTAACCCAGAAATATTACCTCGGATTAAGAACTTTGCTTCAGGATGAGAACAGAAATCGTGCGGCGGCAGCGGGAGGCCCCATTAGCTAAAGTGGTACTTCAGGTTAAGAGCAGTTTCAGGTTAAGAACGGCCCTCCAGAACGAATTAAGTACTTAACCTGAGGTACCACTGTATACACTTCTATCATGTCATCTCTTTGTCACCTTTTTTTTCTAAACAAGAAATGTAACTATTTTTTATACGGAAGTTCCTTTGTCCCCTTGATCACTTTGGTTGCCCTGTTCTGAACTTTGTCCAATTTTGCAATATCACTTTTTTAGGTGAGGCAACAAGAACTGTACATTGGCAGTTTTGTTTGCATTTGCCTAATGATCCCTCGCATGAAATTTGCCTTCTGAGTCCCTCGCATGAAATTTGCCACACACTGAGTCAACATCTTCACTGAGCTATCTAATATGAGCCCAAGGTCTTTCTCCTGATACTCACCACCAGTTCAGACCCCATGAAATGAAGATTTACTTTTTGCCCCTATATGCATCACCTTACACTTCTTTGCACTGAAGTAATTTACCATTTTACCTCCTATACACTCAGCCTTGAGGTGCTTTTGGAGTTCTTCACAACCCCTTTGTTTTAACAACCCTGAACAGTTTAGTATTGTCAGGAAACCTAGCCACCTGACTGCTCACCCTTAACTCTAGATCATTTATGAAGCAATTTAAAAGGCACAGCTCCAATACCAGTCCTTGGGGAACTCTACTTTCGACATCCTTCCACTTACGAGAACTGTCCATTTATTCCTTCTCTCTGCTTCTTGTTACTTAATCAGTTCCCAATCCTCAAGAGGACCTCACCTCTTACTCTATGACTACTATGCTCACTCAGGAGTATTTGGTGAGTTCAGATGCCAAAGCCAATTTAGAACATTTCACTCGATGATAGGACTCTATGTCCTCACACCAAGCATTTTCACATTGTGCATAAAAATTACACCGTACAATTTTTGTTGTAAAACAAATTATGGCCTCTGCGTGTATGCATTTTAAAGAAGAATTTCAGTATCGACAGTGGAGACAGAGAATAAAGAGAGCTAGCAAGTTGCCACAGGGTGGAACAGAGAGTGCTGTCCAATCTTTTTCTAGTTTGAGCTTTTAACAGCATCATTTAGACCAAGGGGAGGTAGGGTCTGGATTCAGTTCAGCAACCCACAGGCAGTGCCTCCACCCCCACAGCTTTGGTTTCATTCTGGGTGATAAATCGCTCTGTTCTGCAGAGAATGATCTCTAGAGAACACAGAGAGCATTTTATCTCCTGTTTTGTAGATAAAAGATCTCTCTGGCTGATTTGAGAAAGCAGTCAATCTTTTCTCTGAGTGCTAAACACCACAGAACTGAAATGAGATAAAGCTCTTCACTTGGCTCTCTGAGAGTACATTGCAGGATTTCCCCTCCACCACCACTCAGGGCTAGAATGGTGAGGGGCAGAAATGCCAGGATTATGCAAGTGTGCGTGCATGTTTGTGTGAGAGTTTGACTTAACCATTCCGCTTTAAGGCGTTTTTAAAAAAAACTTCTGTGTTTTATCAGCAAAACTGACAGTCCAGCATTTACTAGTCAGCAAACCAACCACGCAAAGTATAAAATACAAAGCCACATGCTCAATAAAGCCAATTATTACAATATAAGCTACCATAACAGATTTAACAGACAGGACAACATCCTGATATTTTGCTACCTATTCTGAATTATAATAAATTAAGAGACCTTGTCTCAAATTTTGAGATACCCATGTGAACTGATAATAATCACTTTCCCCTTAAGATGTCCCTTGGTTTTACGAAGGGATAAAACTCAAGTTCACATCATTTGCCCTCTAAAATGTTTAGCACCAAAGGAAACGAAAAAAGACTTAGCTGGTCCACTGTAACAGAGGATGCATTTGCTAAGTTCACTTATTCTTGTTGAAAAATGTAAATGTATTGACAAATAACAATGGGTTTTTCATATGAGTGCTGTATATTGAGGTCTGAATCCCTAGTACCCAAAATACATTTAACTTTACAGTCAATATATGAACTCCTAAATAGTCACTGGTGCAAAATACAGGTGTTTGACAGAGGGAGCTAATCTTAGTAAAGCAACAAGGAGATTTTAAGCTGCTTCTTAAAGGAATGGCAATGTTTTGTTTAAAATAATCTTCTTCCCCCAGCCATCACCTTAGATGTAAAACTCCCTCTCTCACCTAGCTGTCCGCCATTCAGTCCTATTGTGTATACTGCTTCTTTGGTCCATAGAACAGTATGGAACCTGCCTGCAGCCACACCAATCACTGTTCTGCCTTTAAGATTTTTTGCTTGAACCTATATGAAAAATCCAAACAAACACTGGTGTTAGTTTTTATTATCAAGTATTTACTACTATGCTCTAGCTATTGACAGAAGAGACAGCAATGTTTTTATTTAAAATAAAGAAATAAAAGCAATGTAACAATACAGACTACAGTTAAAAACACGACAACATAATCAGTGCCAAAATACTTAAAACCACAATGGCCGGCATCATAAGCCATTCAACACCAAGAGGAACAAAATGCTTTTCAGCGTGTGCCAAAACTGTAACAGAGTCAGCACATGTTTTATTTCTAGAGGAAAGGTATTCCAGAGGATGGCATCAACACGGAAAAAGCCATGACAACCAGGAGGGCTTCCACTGTTGATGATCTCAGTGGCAGAGCAGGTCCTGAGTTGTTCAGAGCCCTCAATGTTAATACCCAAACTTTACACCTGGTCCAGTAGCAAACTGACAAGTAGTGGAGACTCTCCACCATCTTCTCAGTGAAAGTCACTCGGCAATGTCTCTTGAGTTTCAGGTGTGACATAAAAATGGTTCTCTTCTACCTGGCTTTTAACAGTTTCCAATGGCCTTCAGGTTGCTTAAGTTGTTACAGGCAGTTTTCATAGGTGCTTTGCCACAGTGTTGCAAGCACCAATTGTTTTGTAGTTTAATGTTTTGTTTTAGCCGCCTGATCTGCTCACTTTTAACAATGAAATCAAAAGCACACAGAGGTTTGTTTGGCAACTAGAATAGGACAGTGCAGTAAAAATACTAAGTGTGTATCCTATAGCCTTGAAGACACTTTGAAACTGTGTTAGTTTGAACTGTTGCCCCCCCCCCACCAACTCCTAAGAGCTTGAGATCGATAATACAATTATTAGTTAGGTAACTTTTCCATGATACAGTAATTTTTTATTCTCACTCTCTTTGGAAATTCCACCTGCAGTTTCAGTTAAGCTTAGGAATAGGTCCACTGCTCACTTTCATTGATGCAGTCCCACAGAAAAAGGTGGAAATAAACCACAGCAAGGGATCAGCTAGTTGGCCACTTCTTGGCTGAGACCAGAGGTAACCAACTTGGTGTGCTCCAAGTGTTGTTGAACTACAGTGGTGCCCCGCAAGACGAATGCCTCGCAAGACGAAAAACCCGCTAGACGAAAGGGTTTTCCGTTTTTTGATGCGCTTCGCAAGACGAATTTCCCTATGGGCTTGCTTCGCAAAACGAAAAAGTCTTGCGAGTCTTGCGATTTTTTTCGCTTTCCCCCCTTTTTTCTAAGCCGCTAATAGCCTTTTAGATGCTAAGCCGCTAAGCCTTTAATAGCCGCTAAACCGCTAAACTGCTAATAGCGCTAATCCGCTAATAGGGTTGCTTCGCAAGACGAAAAAACCGCTAGACGAAGAGACTCGCAGAACGGATTAATTTCGTCTTGCGAGGCACCACTGTACTACTTCCATCATCCCCAGCCAGCATGGGTGGTGATGAAGGATGATAGGAATTGTAATCCAGAAACATTCAGGCTGCTCCTAGTTTGGACCGCCATGCAATGCTGCCAAGTACTGTTGAAAAATGCACATTCCTCATTTAAAGGATTGTGTAGGCTACAAATAAGTCACTGCCATGGAGTCGTCCAGGTCATCTGATGTTTCTCTTAAGCAATCTGAAATATTTTTTTTCCAGCAACAGCAATAGATAGCATGTATCAAGCAGCAGCAGTATATCTAGCACTGACCAGCATGTACACATGGGAACATGTGCACACATCCATCCCTAATTTACAGGCATGCCAAAACTATCCAATTATTAAAAAGACCATTTTACCTGTCTGGGAACATTACAATTAGGGGGAGGAGGAAGAACACCCAGCTGATGAAAAGTATTCAGGCCAAATGTATACACACATCCATCTTCTGTTAAAACAAGTGTATGATCTTTAGCTGCTGCCACCTGAGAACACTGGTGACCCATCAAGCTTTCCACAAGTCTGGGAATCTAAGACAGATTAAGAAAATATTGTACCTGTGTTTCAGACATGCCTCACTCAGTCAAGACCTACATCAACTTTGTCAGAAACAAAGCAAAAACATTTCGTAAAATATATTAGGTGACACACACAAACGTCTCTAATAAAAAGATCCAGAAGCTTTACTATTTATATGCACTAGAATCCTCCAGGCTTAAAAAACTATTTCCATTTTGAAATATTTATACACTTCAGCTAGCCATTATAGCCATTCAAAATTTGTGGTCCCCACTAATCATGCTTCACACCCAACCACATGGTTCAACTGATGACAAGAGTTTGAATCCACTTAAAATCAAAGCCACTTAGGCTGGATCTAGACGCATCAAAGAAGTGTTTCAGTTAAACACGTTGTAAATTGAAACAGGGAAAACAGGAAGAGAAAAATGGGACTCCACAGCACCATCTGGTGACAAAATGTTATATCGCATATACAAGGTATAGAAACCGCTTTTTTTTTACCAATCTACACATATAAATCACTTTTCTTTACCAATCTAGCTGAGTCCTAAGTCACTCATGGTTAAACTCAAAACCAACACAACCCTCTTAACCAAGGGTTCAGGAGAATTTAGTTTATTTCTTGTGAAATTAAAACAATATGGTATCCTCGAGCATTGTTCCCATTTAGTTTAAATATGGCATAATTTAGAGGGTACTCAGTTGAAAATGTATAAGCGATATGATTTTCAGCAACATAGAACTCTGCAGAAGATCTGCACATGGAACAATTTGCATAGACAATGATGCTTTTAGCTCTCTTGTTAAAGCAGCAGCTGCATGCTGCACTAAAGTAGCAGCTACTTCTGACAGTGTGTCAAAAGCAGTTTTTGAAGCACTGCAGGGGAGTTACTTAAAATAAATAAAAAATTTAAAACCCTGTGTATGTACAAAAGATGGCTCAGTGGGCCAAATACAATATTTGAAACTAGTTTCCTTTTTCATAACCTAATAATTTGTTTTAAAATACCAAGCAAGTCTGTTCATCACCATGACCCAAGCGTCCTCCTTGACCATGTCCGCATGTGTATACTTGTCCTTTTTGGGAAAGAAACACCGAGTGAAATTTACAGAGCACCACCTAAAGGAGAGAGAGGGAAAGGTCCTTAATGATGTTATTTGAGCTGCATCATGAATTAACATTACTTATTATCATCACCATGAAGTAATATATAACTAACAAAAGGAGCAGAGAAAATTCCAATAACTAAACCAGATTTTCTTCGGAAAAGGAAATGCTGAAATGCGTGTACTTACGCTAACAAACCAACTTATGAGAGTAGAGAAGGTGCTGAGGCTGCTTGCTTTCCCACCCACACCAGCTATTGAGATTTAATGCCAGGTGTATTGAGAGAGAGTGGAAGAACTGAAGCAGGGAATGGGCTGTTTCTGCTTTATAAGTCATAGAAAAAGAGGGGAAGAGGATGGAGGTCAGAAGTGAAGCAAAGACACATGATCAACTGGGATTCTGAGGTCTGAGACCTGGGACTAAGCCCTATATTTGCTTTGAAATAAATGCTTTGAAGTGGGGGACTTGAGGGAGTTTTCCATGCTAGTCCGGCATGTTTTGTTGCATATATATATATTAATTACCTGTTTAATATAAACACCATTCCTAGGAAAGAGATCCACCAGCTCAGGATGATGTTTACTCTGTTGACCACCATGTCCCAAAGTAAAATTTATATTGTTTCCCCAGGTGTAGACATCTGTGGGATCTAACACAAAATCATGACTTCCATTTGAATCCTCATTCACATATGCACACGATGCATTATTTTAAATGCACTTCTACTTTCTGATGAATGGATTCTTTCTAGATATCCTGCAAAACTAGATAAAAGGCCTAGAAAAACTCAAGACTATGAGTTTTTTTATTACAACAAAATTACATGCCTGAGCATTTACATAAAATAACATAATCCCAACATTCTCAAGATATACCATATTTTTTGCTCTATAAGACTCACTTTTCCCCTCCTAAAAAGTAAGGAGAAATGTGTGTGCATCTTATGGAGCGAATGCAGGCTGCACAGCTATCCCAGAAGCCAGAACAGCGAGAGGGATTGCTGCTTTCACTGCACAGCAATCCCTCTTGCTGTTCTGGCTTCTGAGATTCAGAATATTTTTTTCTTGTTTTTCTCCTCCAAAAACTAGGTGCGTCTTGTGGTCTGGTGCGTCTTATAGAGCGAAAAATACGGTATATGGAAGAGAACTAAGTCACTTAAGTACCAACAGGCGTGCATGTACACACACAATTTCAATAAATGTAGGTTCAACATGCTGTTTGAAGGTACGATTTAGGCCTCTCTGGATTCAGAGGAGAGGCAAACCCAGCATCCAACACCTAACATTGCACTGCACTTCATAAAACATACATTTTCTAATATATAGCTTTTTTCTGCATGTTCAAAACATATTTATTTCTTCATGTTCAAATTTGTATCAGTAAGCATAATGATCCTCTTATGGTGACATACCTGTATTCTTAAAAATGACATGGGCTGGTCTGTCCTTCATTACAAGATCCAAAGCAGACAAGCCTTCTTTATCCTGCATATACAAGTTGACACCATGCTGAGAGCAAAGGGAGGAGAGAAAGGGGAGAGGAAGTGAAAACTGATAATCCGGTTTCTTTTCTTATTTCATCCATCTTCTAATCTAAATTAGCTCATTCATATTTTTATAGGTGTCTGAAACCTCCAATAGACTCATAAACTGAAGCACCATCCTGCCAAGACACAGGTATTATTGGTGAACATTTTTATGTTTTGGTTGGGGGATAAGGGACTCCCTCCAAAGATCAGATTCATAGCCTGATGATGGAAGGGTGCTCCTTCTACCAGCTGAGGCACCTCTAGATATACCCCTCCCAGTTCTCCTTAGACAGGCCTAATGTGTTACAGTGGTACCTCGCAAGACGGAAAACTCACAAGACGAAAGGGTTTTGGGTTTTTTGAGTTGCTTTGCAAGACGATTTTCCCTATGGGCTTGCTTCGCAAGACGGAAACGTCTTGCAAGTTTGTTTCCTTTTTCTTAAAACCGTTAATACAGTTGCGACTTGACTTCGAGGAGCAACTCATAGCACGCGGTGTGGTAGCCTTTTTGAGGTTTTTGAAGACTTTGGTGATTTTTGAAGCTTTTCCAAAACTTTTCCGACACCGTGCTTCACAAGACGAAAAAACTCGCGGAACAAATTAATTTTGTCTTGCGAGGCACCACTGTATATGCTGTGAGCTGCCTTTGATGGGCTAACTTTATGTAGGCATTGGGCACATATCTTGTTGTGCTTAAAGGGGTCCACTGACACATGATCTGTGTCATTTTTTTCTCAAACTTGGGTCCATCATCCCTAGCTAGCAGGACTAGTAGACAGGGACGATGGGAGTTGTAGTCCAACAACAGCTGAGGAGGCAACTGATCTATGAGAAAGATCCTGCGAGAGGCAAGCAAAGGCCACCTCTGAACATGGCTCAGCTGAACGATCTGCTCCTCTCACAGGGCCTTCTACCATCAAGTGCTCTATGGGAAGGAGCATGATAATTAAGTGTTTATATGTATATATTTTTATTACATTGCATTAATGTATTTTCTTATTTGTAAGCTGCCTTGGAATTATTTGGATAGCTAGGTAGCTCAGCTGGTTAGAGCATGTATCATGAAAAGAGGGATATAAATAATTGTAACAAAAAAAGGAAGCAAGAACAATTCAAATTGGGGCTAGTTACATTTAAAGTTCTACACCAGCCTTGCCCGACCTGCTGCTCTTCAGATGCATTGTACTACAATTCCCATCAGTCCCAGGAGGCACAACTGTGTTGTAAACTGCAGTCCAAAACATTTGGAGGAGACCAGTTTAGAGAAGACTAACAAGGAGAACCTAGAACTGTTCTTCAGTTGAAAACAACTTCAAATGGATCAAAAAGAAAACAATGAGACAAACAGACAAAAACCTAGAGCAAACCTGAAGCCATCTGTAGCCCACCTTGCCTCCACCTTGCCTGCAATGGCAGGGAATGATATGTTTTGATATCAGACTCAAACAGTATACAGAAGGCTTCCTGTTAAGATTCCACCCCCCCCTACATATTATTCAACAGAACAATCTAGTTTGATTTTATTTGAACAAACCATGACAACCTGATAAAAAGATATGTGCAACTGAAAGAATGACCACATGGGATTTGGCAGAAGTGGGCGGTATTCCATCAGCGCAAGGATTTTCACTTGTGGTTACTTTCCTTGCTTCTCCCCACATGCCCTCCCCAGGAGAGAAAGAACGTTCTGTTGCACAAGAATAAATGCTTGCACTAACATAAAGTTCACCTGAGTACTACACTGGGGTCCATCCAACTGCTTATATACAGTACAGTCTGATTTTGCTCAGCGCTTGGTTCCTAAAGTCATGAGGCCAAATGCATATTCATAACGGCACAAAGAATTGCAAAATACCAACCTTCAGTAGCGACCACGCACAGTCTATATGACCATAGAAAATGCCACGGTGCAAAGCTGTCCATCCCGACTCCTTGTCTTTTGCCAACAAATCCACTCCGTTTGTTTCTATCAGCCAGTCTAGCACCCCTTTCTTGCCACAGGAAGAGGCAAGATGAAGGGCGTTCCTGCCAAAGATATCCTTGCTTGTTGCAGCATTGTAGCAGTGAGAAGTGAGGAAGGCCTTGATTTGGCCTTCACTCCCTTGAGTTATGACAGAAACGATATCCAAAGCATGCTGCAGTGATCGACACTTCAAAGTACAGTCAGGCATCAAAGAACTCATCTTACGCTTTACTGCACTACTCCACTGTACAAGAGAAACCCCTGTAAAACACACACAAGGGAACTCTGCTTTGTGCCCCTTCTTCACAAGAAAATCATGATTTTCAGGTACAGTCTTTATTCAGTTGCAGAAAGCTGCCATGGGAATTATTGTGCTGTTAAGGCTTGGCTTAAAAAAATAAATATTTTCATCGATATAAATTCAAGAGTTCATTTCTTTATCTACAAAATACCGTATTATAGTCAAGGAAGAAAAATTTCCAAAAGGCAATAAAGGTGTGAGGAGGGGGATTCCCCCTCCACACTGGCTAGTTCTTTCAGATATCCATAATTGCAAGGGAGATCTGCAAGAAGAGAAATGGGAGAAAAATGAGATTAGGAAATGTTCTGAATATCAGCAACTGTGTTTCAAGGATTTATTAATTGATTGATTGATTATTTTTTCCTGGCCTCCCTCTTAAAGGAGATGAGGGCAGCAAACAATGTATAAAACAAAAACAAAACAGCATCTTAAACAGTTCCAATACAGATGCAAATTGGGAATTTATGTGAAACTCCACTCCGCCCCCATCCCTCACTGGCAAAGAGAATACTATGTTAATTGTGCTAGAGCAAACAGACAATTTATATTATATGTGAATGCCACCCAGACATCACATTGACATTTTACGTTCAACTATGCCAGATACAGGAGGAAGCACAAAACATTTGGGTAGAAAACTGAAACTCTGAACTGGATTTCTAAGACCAGAAAGATGTGCCTTCTGTGTTCTGCAGACACTTCAGTTTTTACCATTACACCTACCCCTATCCCCCATCTCTTTGGGAACCCTCACTCTTCAAGCATTTTCTTGTACCACACAAGCAATAACTAAATCATACAGACACACAAGCTATGCCTGCTTCTTCTTCGTGAGCTCTCTACATGAGAGGTCTGGAGGGGGGCAACACAAGAACAGGACTTTTCTGTAGTGGCTTGCCATTTGTGGAATGCTCTCCCCAGAGAGGCTCACCTGGTTCCATCTTTATATATCTTTAGGCGCCAGACAAAAACTATCCTTTATAACCAGGCCTTTGGCCTTTAATTATCTGTGACAGTGACCTTTCAGAAGTGGGATGTTTTTAATGTATTTCTCTTTCCTCTTGGTTTGAAAGTATCAATGTGGGGCTCATTGTCTGTATTTGACTGTAAGTCGCTTTGGGTTGCCCTGAGCAAAATAAGGTGACTGACATAAAAAGATATGGAAATAAACAAGATTTAAACCACATGCTTCTATTCTATTTATACATACATTTAAGTATATTTAATCTTTGTCCCAGGTACTACATATTCACTAACTAATTTACTGACATATTATATGAACTTGCTTTTGGAGATATACTACATCCATACCTTGTTTGCATTTTTATATCCTCAAGTTAACTTTGTTCATCACTGCACTGTTCAAAATTTTCATAAATCACATGATGCTCAGGTAATATTAACTCTATCCCCCCCCTTCCAACTTTGGCTTTCAGACTTGAGCAACAAGTGACATACATATAACTGAACATACAACTGAACTTATAGAAAACAGAAAGTAAATCCATCTCAGCATCTTATGCTTTGATAAAGTATCTCACTCTATGACTCCTAAGTCTCAATAATGTTTAATTTGTTTCAAAAAAGATACTGTAGAGCTGGAGCAAGTTCATAAATGGACAACTAAAATGATCAAGGGGTGAAACAAGTTCCCTATGATGCAAAGTTACAACATTTGGGGATTCTTAATTGAAAAAAGAAGCAAATAAGGAGGAGCATGATAGAAAGGCAAATATGATGCACAGTATGGAGAAAACAGATAGGGAGTTTTAACTTCCTCTCTCATTATTAGAATTCAAGGATATCCAATGAAGGTGAATGTTGAGTGATTTAGGGCAGACAAAACAAAGTACCAAGGAAGCTGCCTTATACCTAATCAGACCACTGGTCCATCAGCGGCTCTCCAGGGTTTCAGACAGAGGTCTCTCTCAGCCCTACCTAGGGATGCTGAGGACTGAACTTGGGACCTTCTGTATGCAAAGCAGATGCTCTAATACTGAGCTATGGCTCTTCCTTCAAGTACTTCTTCACACAGTGCTAGCTAAACACCCACAAGATATAGTCATGGACACCAATGTGGACGGATTCAGAAGAACAGACAAATTCAGAATGGCTACTAGCCATGATGGCTATGTTCTGCCCCCACTGTTGGAGGCAGTATCCCTCTGAATACCAGTTTTCATGTAGAAGAGACAAAAATTCAAATGCTGAATTAAAATTGAGTGACCAAAACTGCAAAGCAACCAGGAGGCTATTGCCAGACATGTAACAGAAATAGACTCTAACTAGGGACTTTTCTTACTTGCTCATTACCAGCAGTTGTGGCTTGGTGCCTGATGCAACTCATCATCATATTTGTTTCAAGTTTTATATGGTCTCTGACTTGCCCTGCCTCATATTTCACACACTTGTGTCCATTTTTAAATATGACACCAGCATGTAAACACACACACGCACACACACAGAGAGAGAGAGAGAGAGAGAGAGAGAGTGTACCCATATGGGATTTCATGCAATTGGTGTTCTATTTAAACTAAGGTGCCTATGCACATATAGACACCTACAAACAGGTTTAAATGTGACACTAAGTACATAAACCTCACACGGGTAATGTTTTCTTTATGCTTCTTTATATGCCTGGCCTCATGTTTAATCAGGCAAAAAGGACTTGGGCTACAACCTGTTCTTTTTCATTTTTGAAGTGATATGTGTGCTTGCTGATTGCATTTCACAAGAACCTGCCTTCACTACTTTTTAATGTTAAAGTGTACTTGCAAATGAAGTTGCTTTGTGCATCTGTCTGTGAGACACCTGTACCCCCACACCCTGTTAGCCACTACACTAGCCAGCTCTCAAATTATGTAGGCATGTTGTTGGCATCCATCTGTCTTGAGGGACAATGGAAGAGCGCAGCAACGGGGGTAAATTCAAAGAGAGTTACAGTGCCTACTGTTGCTGTAGAGACCAATATGGGAGAGAGATGTTTTATTGCAGCTGGAGCAGATGAAGGTGTCCAGTTTCACTGTTACAGATGCACCATGGCATTTTTTTTTCTCTGCTCTTCTCCCTGTGGCCATGTAGGCTTATATGTATTTATTTATAAAATTATAAACCACTTGATTTAAAAAAAAAAACATGGGCAATGTAGAAATAACATTATATATAAGCACAGCTAACATAAATTTTGGTAATTTTCACTACAAACTCTCAAACTTCATAATTAGTGTTGATTTGGAAATATTTCACCCCATCAACTATGATATTTTCAAAGAACCACTGAGTCTTATCATCCTATTAGAGGAAAAGGGCAGAATATCAAATATTGGTTATATAACCATCAAATACTTGAAGTGGAACCAAACTATCAAATGCCAAAGACAGCCTGTCAATTTGCAATGAATTATATTGCATATTAATAATTCACACACACTCTGTAACATCTGCAGCACTAAGATTTATAATGGCAAGCATATTTTATCACTTATTTCAATGGCTGTCAAGTTAAAACTTAAATGCCTCCCTTTCAAAACTATACTTCTCAACTGGGAAGGGCAGTTTGAAGGGACAAAACATACAGCTAATGTATTGTAACTGCCAAACTCCACAATCCAAAAGTGGGTTAGCAGCACTTACTTAACTTGTTGAGTTGACAGTAAAGGGCACAGAGGGAACAAACTGGAAGGCAGGACAACATTAGTCAGAGTACTATTTAGGAACTTGCTATAAAAAAGAAAACTGCTGACATCATGAAGCATTTTTGACTCAGCAGTTCTCTCTTATCTGTTGCTTCACAGGTTGTGTAATAGTGATAGACAAATTCAACATGCAAATGTTGGCTCACATATCTGTTTCACTGTAAGCCAGCCTGCATTCCTTGCCAATGAAGTGGGCAATAGGTTATTATTTAACAGTAATATATCCACCTGTCATGGAAATGAGCACAAAACTAAAAATCTCTAGGTAAGACACATCAAAAAGAAATCTTAATACAAAGCAGAATTCAAGGGATCATGAACATTAAAACGAAAATGACTATCCAAGCAGATCAGGTCATGGGGGGAAATGCATGCATTTACTGGAAAGTTATGATTCATCTCAAATATGATCAACACCAGATGCTTCCAAAAGGTAGGAAGGTGTGCATCTAATAATTTAAAGAAATACAGGTAATCTCCTACATTGCTTTTCGACTACTATCTACAAATATCTTTTTACTATGGTGTTACAGCAAAGGCAATCAAATAGTGTTACAAAGTAAGTAAATTTCATGTTTTGTAAGCAAACAAATAATATTTGCAAAATATTTTTAAAATCACACAGATGTTGACCTAAATTATGTTGTCACTACAAGGTTCACATTGCAGCCAATCAGGAAATGCTTCTTTTATGACTAAACATGTAATCAATAGCAACAAGTTTTCATTTAGAATCAAACAGTTAAAAGGCTCATTGTACACAAAATTACAGTATAAAAAGGTAAAGGGACCCCTGACCATTAGGTCCAGTCGTGATCGATTCTGGGGTTGCGAAGCTCATCTCGCTTTATTGGCCGAGGGAGCCAGCATTTGTCCGCAGACAGCTTTCGGGTCATGTGGCCAGCATGACTAAGCTGCTTCTGGCGAACCAGAGCAGCGCACGGAAATAGTGAAGCCCAAATTACATTTTTGCTACCACACTAGTAAAAGCAACCAAGAATACCAGAAAACCTGTCTTGTAGAATCACTTACACTAACACAAGCTCTTAAAACCAGTGTGCCTTACTACCAAAGAAGCCATTTGCTCTGTAGGCATTTTTTTGCAAAGCACTTATTTTTCTGCTTGTGCCGTGCAGTGGCCCAAATGTAGCACCTATATTTATGATTGACAGACACCTATTTCACAGCAAGGACTTTGTGTAACCTCTTGATTTTTAAAAACTGTATGATTTTAAGAAGCTAGTTCTAAGTCATTCCTTGTGCAGCAGAACAGGTCTGGGGACTGGTCTCAGGGGAACCTCGAGCCCTTGTTCTTGGGCAAAATCACTCCAAAGACTGTTTCAGAAGAGAAACTGGAAAGGAAGCATGGGAGTGGTCTTGTGTAACCCCGGGTCCCTACTGCCCACTAGTGGGCGTTGTCAACCTGGTCCCTACTGCCCACTAGTGGGCGTTTCAGGATTCTAGGTGGGCGGTAGGGGGTTCTAAGGCACAAGCTGAACCTCCTTCCATTGAGCACTGGTGGGCAGTAAGGAAATTTGACCATCAAGAAAGATGCATTAGTGGGTGGTAGGTATAAAAAGGTTGACTACCTCTGGTCTAACCAATGCTGATGTAAAGTTGCACCAACAAAGGTTAAAGAGAATTTAAAGGGGCAAGCAAAGCAATCTCTGAACTGTAATAGTTATAGCAGGTAACGGTATCAGGTAGCTCATTTACTTGTACAGGTATTTGTTCTATTATTGCAATCACAGGAAGTACAAAACAGAACTACAAAACTTATTGGCAAAGGAAACAGATCAGGCAATTTAAAGCTACAAATAAAAAAAACCAATTCAAATTTCCCCATGAACAAACAGACATATTAACTGGTTTCAAACAGTTGGGGAAGTTATACATGACCATCTTGCTGCTCACATCAATACATTGGCTGAAGCATCCTGCAGCAGCTCCACATCAAGTACATTGTTGTTGTTATTTAGTCGTTTAGTCGTGTCCAACTCTTTGTGACCCCATGGACCAGAGCACGCCAGGCATCAAGTGCATTACAATGATCTATTCTGGAAGTTGACAGAAGATGTATAAGTGAAGCCATACTACCCATGTTCAGAAAAGCCTGTCGTAATTGGTGCACCAACTGAAGCTGGACATAGGCACTCTTAGCCATTAAAGTCACTTGGGACACAAATGTCAATAATGTTCTAGGAACAACCTGCAAACTACAAACCTGCTCCTCCAAGGGGAGGTAATATGGTAATAGGAAAAAAACAGGAGTGGCCAGTCATGCAAGAAAGACTAGAATCATTTATTTGTTCTAATGCCAAACAACAGTATGCTATGTACCAGCCCCACAGTCCTTTCCACCCATTAAAGGAGAGAACCCAATTTAAAGTGTCAACAACCATGCAACACAACAATATAAGCAGACATTGGCACAGACTCTGCCCCCCCCCTGCCCCCACAACACCCAGATGTCCACAAACAACAGCAAGGGTACAGTGAGGAGACTGTGAACAAAGAAGTCTCTGATCAAACCCCAGGCCATTGCGGATCCCAGGAAGTCAAAAAGCAATACCAAATAGCTTCTATCAATGCAAGCTCTTGTCCTATAGCAGAAACACTCCAGAGGAAGAGATATGGTTCAGTAATAAAACACATGTTTGCATACAAAAGGTACCAGGTTCAATCCCTGGTATCTCCAGGTAGGACCGAGAGAGGCTGCCATTTGAAAACCTGTAAAGTTGCTGCCAGTCAGTGTGGGCAATTCTGAGCCAGAAAGACCTATGGTTTCACTCAGTATAGGGCAGCATCCTATGTTTCCTTAAGGCTGAATTGTCAGTAGTTATTAGTGCACTTGCTTATATGGCTTATGTTATGCTTCCTTCAGATTGTTTGCTCAGTTGAGTTGCCAACTTGGAAGAAGTAGAATCTTGGATTGGACATGCTTACAATATTAAATTCTCTACTCCTTTCTTCTCATGCTTTTAGGCTTTTGACTAGGGAATAATCAAGTAGCTAAGGTTTTGCCTTTAGTCCTTTGAATATTCAAGTTCAATAAAAAGGAAACTTCCAAAAATCAGCACAATGTCTTCATTCCCAAGGAGTTATTTTTAAATCACTGCTCTGAAACCACCACTACAGCTGAGCTGCTACTCTCAAGACATTCTGAATTACAATTATCATCATTTCTACTGGCTAAACTGGCAGGAACTGAGAGATGGAGTCCACCATGCATGAAGTGCACAAGGTTTGGGGGAAGGCCATTGTAAGGAGCAGTTGAAAATGGCTCAAGAGGAAATAGACAAGGTGTGAAGGGGGATACAGAAAAACGCTGGTTTGATGTCATTATCTCCAAATTTGCATTTAATCACTACCACCCCCATCACTACTTGGGCAAGGTGATAGATAAGGTGTTAGTGGGATACATGCTTAGATGAAACAGTATATCTAGACCTGTGGTTCCCAACGTGGGGCACACACCCCACAGGGGGGCAATTTGATTTTTAAGGGGGACAATTTGAGAATGAATTATTAACAGTTAATGGCCTTTTAGGCTTCCTCCACGTGAATAGGAGTTCACTTTTTGAATAAGAATTATATGTCATGGGGGGCAGGGAATCAGGATTTTAGAGATGCTTAGGTGAGGCATGGCCAAAAAAGGGTTGGGAACCACTGAACTAGACCCATTTAAATCTGCATTCAGTCCTGGTTTTGCAATCAAAACTGCCTTGGTCACCTGGTTAATGGCATTTGTTAGGGAAGTGGAGAACCCTATTGATATCAATACCCTGCTCTAGATGCAGTTGCACTCCCCCTGGAAGAGCAGGTTTGTAGTTTGCAGGTCGCTTCTAGAACCATTATTGACATTTGTGTCCCAAGTGACTTTAATGGCTAAGAGTGCTTATGTCCAGCTTCAGTTGGTGCACCAATTACAACAGGCTTTTCTGAACAGGGATAGTATGGCTTCAGGTATCCATTCTCCGTCAGCTTCCAGAATAGACCATTGTAATGTACTTGATGTGGACCTGCTGCAGGATGCTGCAGTCAATGTATTGATGTGAGCAGCAAGTTGGACATGTATAACTTTTATTCTCCAACTGATTGCAGGTCTAATTCAAGGTCCAATTTCATAAAAATTGATTATCAATGCAATATTAAAACAACAATACAAAATAAAACAATAAGATGTCATAATTCATTAACAGACTTGGGGCATCTTGTGAACATTTCAGAGTGATTGATGTACACAATCAAGATTTAGAGGTCTGAACTCTGCCTATACAACCAAGAATATTAGATTCCTTTTGCTCACTGTATTGTCAGTACTTTTCTTCCTAAGCTGTACATTCCATTAAATAGAGATGACCTGCTCTGCGACAGTGTTTGCAATAAGTTATCCTACAATCAAAGTAAGGAGAGCAAGGCGTTCCTGACCTAGACAGTGTAAACATTCAAGGGGAAGGTGTCCTCAGCATTATGTGTCAGAAATAAACCGTCATGCAAAACGGCCCTCAGCATGTTGCCCTTGGAACCAATGAAAGCAACACTGCCCAGTGGAGTTTTGCAGCGGAGTTCAAATTACAAGTCCTATTAGCAAAATGTTAAAGAACCACAGGGCACAGTAGTGGCCCTGAAAGTCAGTCCTGCAAACTAGGTGTAGAAGCATCCAGAAAATGTATTTCCATATACAAATTCTTCTGGGGGGAAGTGGAGAGAGAGAAAGACGAGGGACTCTTTTCCCCTATATAAAAATACAGCTGCCCAGCTTCAGTTTTCCTTAAGTGTGTGTGTGTCCCACCCCACACCTCCTTCCGAAGATTGCCATATTTTATTTTTCTGGCAGAGCTTCTGCAGTCTGGGGGGGAAACAACTGCATGGCGAGGAGAAATGCAATCGGTGCAGCTCTTCCGTTCAACGCCTGCCCATCCTGGAACCGTCTGCACCTGTGGAATTCCTGCCTGCCATGCAGCTGCTAGAAGACCCCAGGCCACTGCCTGGGCGAAGGTCGGAGGTGGGGAGGTGGGAGACGAGGTCGGAACGTTATTTCATGCCTGCCTTCCCTCCCGCCGCCGCCCTCTCCCCCCCCCCCAAGCAGTCTCCCCCCCCCCTGCGCAGCACCTCCCCCCTCACCAGTCGCTAGATGAATGGGCTGGGACGGTCGCAAGAGGACACGCGCTGGGGGCCGCGCAAGCTCATCCTCAGTGTCTCCGAAGGGCTCCGGGCCGAGCCAGGGCGACTGACGGCGGAGGGGAGAGAGCGGAGCCCAAGGCAGCAGCCAGGGAAGGAATCGGCCACGGCTGCAAACCCCTCACAGGAGGAGACGGAACAGGGCAGGTTGAGGACAGCGGAGCAAAGGAGCGCGCGATTGGGCGAAGCGCTGAGTATCGCGAGCGCCTATTGGCCGGCGTGAGCCAACGCTCCGGCTGGCTCTCTGGAGCCAGAAGCTGTAAGGGGCTGACGCGCAATAGGCCCTCTCCGGGCAGGAGGGAGGGCGAAGAGCCCCCCACCCCAGAAGGGGAAGGGCTGAGGGACGGCTTCCCCCGCCTAGTCACCGCCGCCGCAACCGTTCGGGTTGCCAGCGAAGCGTGCGGCGGCTGTTTCCCCCGAAGCCAAGCCCCTTTAAATAGCTTTAAACTGCCCCGGGCGAAGCAGCAGTTCGGAGAGAGCGCAACCCTGTGCGTGTTTGCTCAGGTGCGGGGTTCTGTCAAAAGGGGAACCACTTTCGCCGTTTGATGCAAAGCCGCCCCTTCTTGTTTCAATGGGTGTCGCCTCAGGAAAACTGCGCACCGCGACCCCTCCTGTCTTATGTCCCCTTCAGTAGTAAGACACACACACACCCGGGTTCAGATCAAGGTGCAGAGAGAGGATTGCAAACTTCCACTAGCTCGAAGGAAACCAGGAAGGCTAACCTTAGGAACTATAAGCTCTCTGCTAATTTTAACCGGACTTCTTTGGTGACCTTCTTGGGAGGGGACATGACTCATGCAAAATGCGGGCTGCATTTGTAGAAGGAAATCGTTGGTGGCACATAGCGACCACACCCTCAAGCTTTTGGTGTTGAGCCCCTGCAAGAGCTTTTGGAAAGGCTGACAAAAGAATTAGTAGATGGGGAGTGTTTCTGAGGTCAGAATTAGTACTGGGGTGTAGGAGAACAGACTGAAAATAGATCTGAAAAATGAAGCATCTGTATAGCATTGCATCAGAGGAGCTTTTCCAATGGCTTTAAAAGGCCTGTTTCAGCTATTTCGGTAATCTTTGTTCAAGGTTAAATATATATATAGTACAATAGATATCAAGCCATGGCGAAAACCACTGGGGTGATAATTATTTTTGTTTTTATATACTGAAAGACATGCACAGAGCAACTCGGTTCATGCCATAGACCACATTACTGGCAAACAGAAGTGCATTTTAGGTTAATGCACAACTGGAAGAATCCCTCAGGTCCTCATTGCTTGATGACTTTGCAGGCGAATGTGTGAACGGATTCATCTTACTCAGCTTATCTTTTCAGCAGTGCCAGTTGATGTGATATTAAAATCAAAGCTACAGTATAGTGGCAAACTTGGTTCAGTCCCATGCATGTACCTCACTTCCTTCAATAAAGCCTATTAATTTTGGCCAATGCTGTTGATTAAAGCTAAATCAATCTAGATTTGTTTATGTTAATAGAAAAGGGCAGGTTTGATGTCTTGTTTTCCTAAGTAAATAAATACTGTTCATTTTGTTGTTCAAATTTCATACCTGTCAGTGACGGTATCTGCCACACCTGCATATATGATCATTCAAGCCTCCAGCATTTTTATTATTTTTAATTTCTAATTCCCTGTCATCTTTTGGATCAGAAGAGGCCCAGCCTCCAGCCAAGAAATCCCACTGTTGTTTATGTTTAAAAATGGGGTTAATCAGAGTTTTCAAGGCCAATAAGGTAAGGAAGGATATTCACAGATGCTCAAGCAATTGGTAAGGGAAAATTCTTTTTTTTTTTCCCACTAGATGTCACTATTGAGATATAGGTCCTCAAATTCACCGTTAATGAAACACACCAGTGTGTTTGGAATTGTTAAAAATGCTTATTAAAAGTACCTGTTTTCCACTTTTTGGTGCAGAACTAAAGTTAGATGCTATAGCAAAAAAAAAAGTGAAATACAGTAATAAATTTATGAACACATTTAATTTGCCATTCCAGCATATATTGAAAAAAGTGGCCTTTCCTGTTAGCACCATACTCATGCTAACGTTTCAATGTTTGCCACTTAACCACTTCTCTGCAACCATACTTGCTGAGTAAGCTTGAAAGGATGAAAGCATCTCAATTTCCCCTGTCACAAAATATTAGAGATTGAGGGTTGGGTAATGTGATATATCCACACAATAGAAGCATTAGCTTGAGAAAAGATCTTCTGAATCCTACACAATAGATTAATAACTGCGCAGAAATTGCATGAAGACATCCTGAAGGAGTTGCCTTCAGTTGTGCAATTCTTTATCTCCTTGATAAAGATGTTGGATGTCAAGGAGATAAAGAATTACACAACTGAAGGCAACCCTGTATCAAAAGGTTTGTAATGCTCTATGTTTTCAGTATGCTATAAGCTGCCCAGTGGGAAGGGGAATAAAGAAAATCATTATCATCTTAACAGGAATATGGAGAGGTCTGGGAGAGTGGGAATTACTTTTGTTAATTCAGGGATCCAATTAACACTAGTGCATACTATATCAATATCTGGCCAACATGACAACAATAATTGGCCCAGTGAGATGGAATGAATTATGACCGGCAATAAAAACCACAGACTCAGAATTGTAACTGAAATGAATCAGTCATTTTACTGGTGTAAAATGCTTTGAGACAATAATGATATTAGTATCCTCACTGATGACTTTCAAGTTTTGCTCGGATATCTTTTTATGCTGACAGACCAATGCAGTTGTCCAAACTTTCTTGATCAGCCGGTCATTTTAATTATTATTTTAATTTGTTGTAGTCTATATGTTTTATTGTATATACTGTTATATACTGCCTTGATATTTTATTTAAGTTGGCAGCAAGCAAATATCATAATAGATAAATATGACATCTGCATGAAATAAAGCAACTTAAAACAATATAGTAGAAAATAATATATGTATGGTTTAATAATAAGAGTAAATCATGGTAATGTCATTAGTTTAAAAATTGCAATTGTATTAACAAAGCAATCAAAGTCACTAACATTGTTAAAATAGTCTCCTAACACCCTTCAGCCCATCTAGTTGTGAAATAGAAGTTATAAATTCACAAGCATATCTGCAGGTTGGAATAAAGTTCAGAGTTACCAGTCGGGGGCAGTACATATTGTGCTCTTTGCCTAAGCAGAACAGAGCTGACTAGGCAGCAGGTTGCAGGAAGGAGTGTGAGGAGACAGAAAATTATTCTCTATACACTTTATATTGATCAGGAACTGAACCAGGACATGGACTTTCCCATCTTTAGCATTAATGCCATTCTTAATGTGGCCCTAAGACTATGAATTACCAAAATCAAGCAGGAATGAGACTTATGTAACAGGGACCCTTGCTTGATCAGCAGTTCTTCACACAAGGCAACTGACACACAGCAGCACTGATTTTCCAAAACATGCCATGGTTTCTCCTTTGTTTTGGTTTCATGGCTATTGCCTTCTTCAGGTAGATAAGATCTCATAATGCTGACAACCTTGGGTCACCTTCCAATCATATCATCCTGAAGGATGCCAAGGTCTCACGTGACCAGCAGTGAAGTTGACTAAGCAGCACAAAAGTGACAGAGTGTTACACATGCCATCTATTTCATGGCTGCTGTACCGTGTGCTTGAGGTTCGCTGTAGTTTCTGATTCTAGAGGCCTAGCAAGGTCCATTTTAACAACTTTCAACTGCATATGTTTAGGACCCAGCTGTAACAAGATACATAGTGATCTTCCTGACCCTTTTGGCATAGTGTGTATGCTCATCTTTCTAATTACTCCTTGCTGAACATCTGCCTAGGAATGTTGTTTAGTCTTGAATAATTTTCCATCACCTCTCTGCACCACTCATATTTCACCTGTGCTCAGCTGTGTTGTGCCCCTAGCTGTACAGATGGATTCGGACTGATTTAGGGAAGCCCCGGGACATAACATGATCCTGGGTGATCATACCATCAAACAGTGTCATTCATTTAAGTACATGGGGCTTAATTTTTGCAAAAATGCTTTTATGGCACATTCATTTTTAGGCAATTAAAATTTAGTTTTCGATCACCCACTGTGGCGGATGACCCTTGCTCCGAAAAGCGTGGTCAAAATCAAAGGGTTCAGGAACTCAGACAGGACCAAATTTCATGAAATCATACACAAACTTTACTAAAACTAAACTCTACAGGAGAGAAAAGCTCCAAATAATTACACAGATTAAAATAGCTTGGAAGGTAAGAAAACAACAAACACTAACTTATCCAGCTAACATAAATGCTTACACTTAAATCTCAGTAGGCTGAGCAACAGAACAAGATGCTGTCAAAAGCCCAAAGAGACGCTAACCTCGGCTTTGCTGGCTCCCACCAATCCAGGTTTTATGGGCACTTAGACCATGGGTGTTCACCTCCTCCACCCAATTATCTTGTGACACGGGCCTTGAAGCCTTAACGGGAGACAGCTGCATGTAAGCTCTTTACTTCTGAGGTTCTAAGACATTCCCATAAACCAGTCTTAAATGGGTGACATCACCACACCCGCATGAGGTTGCTATCAAGTAATAAAAGTATGCATAAATATCAGGATTACTGTATTAAGATGAAATCTGACTATAAAAAGGCTGCTTACCTGTGAGAATTTTAATCCTGCCCCTCCCTGTTAAACGTATTCACTCAGCTTCAACTTTATGCCCACAGAAATAACTGACCGCTAAATGCTTTTAATAAGCTAACAAATAACCATCTTCGTATATGCAGATCAGGCAAGATAAAAACAAAACAAAACATTGTGGTATTGCCTTTTGTACATCTCACGTAAGGATAGAGTCTTCTATTCATTTCAGAATTTTCTAGGTGGTCAATCAGATGACTTCATTAAATTAAATGGCTGCTGGTCAGTATAGGCAAGTCTGTTACCAACAGGGAACTATTATTTGTTCTAGCAGTAAGTTACAGACTAATTGTTTTGATCTGAAACTGCCAAGGGGATTTATTATTGTTTAAATGGTTTGGGGAAAATCTGCAGTTTTAAGTTTTTAACAAATTGTATTTGTGAAAAAGTATCTGCTGAACAAACGTCTTTGATTATCTTGTTTCTGAGAGTTACATTGTAATAGCAAGTGACTACAAACAATAATGTCATGGGAGTTGACCTATGTCACTCTCTAATTTTGTCCCCAGGTAGAGAATTTATTGAATAAAAACACAGACAATATTCAAGCAAGAACAATACTCTTTTTTAAATTTGACTTTACTGCAGTAAAGGTCAGTCCCATAAAGTAATGGGAACCGTAATGATCACAGGTTTTACACAGCTTTTATACTTCGTCACATACATCTGCCATATGGGGATAATAATAGTATATACAAGGAGGGACTGTTGTGTGAAAAACTGAGATAGCATGAAACACTGTACATATACTCTAAAGTGGTATATAATTGCTTAATATTGGTATTATTACTAACACTCATTCCCAGCTGAGAATTACTGTGTGTGTATTTGCATACCATACAAAGAGAGAAACAAACTTTGTCATCAGTATAACAATACTGTGAAACACTTATGTGATTCAAGATTATGGGTTGATTCCTTTAATCACCTAGATCAACATTTGTACATATAGGTAGGTATGTCATCACATTATCTAGAGCAGATCGAAGCTGGAATAATGGTTTGAATAACTAGATGCCAGTATAAGATGATGATGATTTTAACAGAGCCAGTGTTAAAGCTTTAATTACCAATACTTCAGAGGAATCTGGGGGGAAATGCTTCTGATTTATGATTGCCATCATTCAGTCCTCTGTGATTTCTTGAGCTCTCCAGTCCACAGAATAAAAGGCAAAAACCTCCCACTCTTACAAGGTTCCCCAGATGCAAGTAGAATATGTCATGCATTAAAGTATTTTCTTCATTTCAGTGAAATGTTCTTTTATCAATTACTTTAATTCCTTGCCTCTACCTCATTTGCCCAATGAAAAAGATTTTTCAGCAAGAGCATTTAATCTCATTTCCCGGAGTGTTTGGGGCATAGGAGGTAGCTGCAGTAGAAAGGGGTTTTAGAAAAATCCCTTTGGCACTTTTGCACAGGTAAGCCAAGAAGCAAGGCCATTCAGAATTAAGGAATCGGCAGAACTAAATTCAGGAGGTCAGCTCGTTAGCAACGCTGCTTCAGCACATGGAACAACAGGCTGCCGTTAGAGATGGAGCTTTAAAAAAATGGCTTAATTAGTGTGGGCATGATAAATGGTCTTTGCAAACATGCTATATTTAAAAAGAGCAAAGAATGCAAACCCATATGTGGAGGTAATGAGCCACAGACAGCCCTTCTCTCCCACCTACAGTGGCCCCTTGCATTTTGGTACCAATGCATATAGATTCTTAGTTTACCCTTGGAGCCATTATTTAGAGGTAGAGCGCAGGCTTTGCATGCAAAAAGCCTGACGTTTGATCCCTAGCGTCTCTAGGTAGGTCTGAGAAAACACTCAGATTTGAAACCCCAAAGAGCAGAGCCGCTGCCTTTCAGTGTATTTAATACTGAACTACATGAACCAATTTTGTCAGGAGAAGGTTTGGACCTTAGTGTCTGCTGTGGGGTGCTTGTACCTTTCATTAAAGTAGCTCAGGAAAGAGATGCTTTTCCAATTTCTTTTCTATCATGATGGTTGTGCTGGTCTATTTGGTCCCAAAGTGGCACCACATTGTTCTGAGTCACTCCTGATGGCATGAGACTGTTGAAAAAAATTAAGCTCCAAATAGTTTTAATAATAATAATAATAATAATAATAATAATAATAATAATAATAATAATGTGTAGTATTGCCAACTTGTAGTTCCAAGTTCTAAAAGATCTGTATTATTGTACAGTCGTACCTTGGTTTTCGAACAGCTTAGTTCTCGAACGTTTTGGCTCCCAAACACCGCAAACCTGGAAATGAGTGTTCCGGTTTGCGAACTATTTTTGGAAGCTGAATGTCCGACGCGGCTTCTGCGGCTTCCTTGGTTTCTGAACGTTTTGGAAGTCGAGCAGACTTCCGGAACGGACTCCGTTTGAGAACCAAGGTACGACTGTACTTTTATTCTTGTATTGTTCTTTTTATCTATCTTTTGTTTTTGATAGCAAACCAATGTGAATGGGCATTTGCCTAGAAAAGCAGCCTAAGAACATTAAAAATTTTGTTTACTTATTTATTTTAACCAGATTTATATAGCACTTAATCCATAAAACAATACAAAATGTACACAATACTGCTAAAATCAAACATTTAAAATGGATGAACATAAACCTTCTCAAAATGAACATACTGAAATTACATACATTATATTACAAATAATATATAATAGTCAGAGTTCATTTATTCCACCTCTGAAAAGTGGCCTGTATGCATTTAAATTAGCAGGTGTAAATTTGCATTGCAGGCCTGTGGCCCTGAGTCCTTTAAGGAATGTCCCTGCATATAAGGATATCATAGAGAAAAGTTGAGGTGGGTAAAAAAAACTGCCCTACCAAAAACTCTCTTACCGTCCACATTGCAGTAAAGGAAATTATGGAGCATATTCTGTCTGTGATTCAGCTTATGGAGAGTGTGCCAGCGGCCACAGTCCTTATTGCTGGCCCTCTGATGGAGTACATCACTTTTGGAGGTCACAAAATGTCAATCTGAGTAGTTACACTATCAGAAAACTTCCATTTCTGTTATACTCAGTAAAAGACAGCATAAAAAAGGTAAAGGTACCCCTGCCCGAACGGGCCAGTCTTGACAGACTCTGGGGTTTGTGCGCCCATCTCACATCTATTGGCCGGGGGCCAGCGCTGTCCGCAGACACTTCCGGGTCACGTGGCCAGCGTGACAACGCTGCTCTGGCGAGCCAGAGCCGCACACGGAACGCCGATTACCTTCCCGCTGGTAAGCGGTACCTATTTATCTACTTGCCCCCGGGGGTGCTTTCGAACTGCTAGGTGGGCAGGCGCTGGGACCGAGCAGCGGGAGCGCACCCCGCCGCGGGGATGACAGCATACAGAGGTTTAAAAGTTCACTCATTTAAAATAAATTAAAAAGCATAGACCTGCTTGTTCCCCGCAGTCATGCCTTATAAGAGAGAAAGAAATAAGAAGGAAAAATGAGAGAGACCTCACAAATAAATCGTAATTGCAGGCTTTATGTTAGAAATAGACAGGCCCCAAAGTGAGATAAAAATAAATCTGGTAGTTTAATGTTCCGAAATGAACACAAAAGGCTATCTTCAAGGAGCTCGGAGACAAGATGTTTTGAGGCACTGGTGGAGCTGGCTGGCACTGTAGCCTTTCAAACAGTTGATGAAGCACTTTGTCCCTATATGGAACTTGAAAGAGCAACACAGGATTTGAAAAAAGACGTTTGGGACTTCAAAAACTGGGGCAGGAACTGTAGTAGTAGCTCAGGGGCAGAGCACATGCTTTTGCACATAGGAAATCCCTGGTTCTAATCCCTGGCAGTTTTGTTTCACAGGATAGGATGGGAAAAGATATGGAAGACCTTGGTCAGTCAAGAGCAGACAAATGCAGGGACAAACAGTCCTGACAAATAGTCCAGTTTAACTCCCTGTGTTCTTAAACGCAGCAGAATAAAACAAGTGCCTTAACAGACCTGCTGACTAGAACCCTCTAGCATTCTGAGAGCCCATCTGCACTAGACAAGGCAAGCCGTATCACACCACTTTAAACGGTTTGGGCTTCCCTCAAAGAATGCCGAGGAATCTAGTTTGTTAAAGGGCACTGAGAATTATTTGGAGACTCCTATTCCCAGAGCTCCTTTCAGAGCTATCATTCCCAGAGTGATTCAACAATCAATCCAAGGGAACTCGAAGAATTGTAGTACTGGGAGCGGAATAGGGGTTTCCTGACAACTCTGAGCACACTTAACAAACTACAGCTCCCAGGATTCTTTGGGGTGAAAGGCATGAAGTCGTGTGAAACTGTTTTAAATGTGGGGCCCAAGTCTCTCTTATTATGATTACCTTATTACAGTTACAAAGTGCAGACTATTTGGGGTTTATTTGATTCACTTTTGCAATAGCAGGAGTGGGGAACCTCAAGCCCAGGAACCAAAAGTGCCCACCCTATCTCTCTGGCTTCTCAATCTAGCCTCTCCTCAGGCCAGATCTCCTCCCCAGCCACATCCCTTACCAGCCCTGCTCCCCACCCTCCTTGAAGGTTTGTGGATGTGATGTGTCCCTGAACTCTGGTAATGCCTGTTGTTTGCCTGGATGGAGGGCAGAAAGCTGTGTGGGTGTGGATGTAGAAAGAAGCAAACGATAAAGAAGAAAAACTGACATTTGTTGCTCTGCTCCTCACTGACATATCTCCCCACCCACCAAAAGGTCACCTAGATAGGAATGAGGCCCTTGTACAATGTCACCAGCCAAAACACCACCTTTTTCTTTAAAAAAAGCAAAATAGGTTGTTCTGCCACACACAAAATATTTGAAGGAAGTTTTAGGGAAACCAAAATGGTTTTATGGAAGTAACAAAATTCCCTCAAGGCTTTTTGTAGATATCTATCTAGGGAGTATCAGAAGCCCTCCCTGTAAACTATAAGGATCTGAAGTAAGACAGCTACACGATGGGACTTAAAGTGCTCAGCTTTGGCTGAAATGTGTGTTCTTCATTTCTTTCAAATAAAACTATATGGGAAATGAGTGTGTCAATTATTGCTGCTTTCTGTTTAATGTTTACCTTTAACAAGGCAAGAGATTCAGGTCTATTAGCTTTGACCCAGTTATAACTGTTTTATACAGTATCATTTAGATGAATGCAACAGTTTGAGGATAATTACATTACATTTAAAAGGCACCTTTTCATATTACATCTGAAATTTATTTTTGTACCCTATCATGTCACGGAGTAAATAATGACTCACTATAAAGTAGATTATAGTTGGATGAGCTGTCCCTGGTATTCTAAGGTATTCAAACCCATACAGTTAATAAAGATGCAGTTAAATCACTGGATATTCTATTTACGGTATGTACAGCAGAATTAAGTTATTCATAGTAAATACTGCAAGCCCCATTAAATACTTGGGAAATAGTTTTCTATTTTTATAGCATATATTGACATTTGTTAAGCTAGTTCAGATACCTACTGAATCATTTACTATTCTCTCATTAGTGGACCAGGAAGACAGATATCTAAGGCCCCCAATCTGCAGAGGACGAGTAAATATATTCAAGTTTTTAAAAACTGAAGGAAAAATATACACATCATGCTCTCTGGCTTCTTGATGCAAAGAGTCTTTGTTGGATGCTATGAATTGTCTTTCTGCAGTTTCCTTCTTTGGACAGCTGACTAGTGACGTTTGTGTGCTATTGGTGCTGGTAGCACACAAATGGCTGTTCTGCTCCTCTTTCCTTGCTAATGCAGCAGTAGCAGCGCTAGGTTGAGTTTTAGTACTAACAAATAGCGCTGGCACCCATATCTTATTTTTCAGTTTTGCATTCTCTGGCTTGGAACTTTGAGGGCTCAATCCAAATTCCAAAATCCACTTCCCACAGTCGGCTTTTTGATCCCTATACCAACATGTCATGCTAAATTTTAAATGGTGGGAAATAACTGTATGCCAGAATACTGTAGTTCCCCAAGTTTCAGCACATGGAATTACAATGCAAAATTTCTACAATTTTCCAAGTTAATGGGGTTTTCTGGAAATAATTAAAACAATGAATATAATTAAAACAATAAAATAATGAATGCTAGCCTTTCACTAAATTCCACTAGATTTCCAGAAGTGGCTTTCACACTGTGTGAGAGTTCACATAAAACACAGAAATGCTCAGGTAAAGAGGCATCAGGAAAACAAATTATAAGTCTACAAATTATAAGAATACAACAGAATTATTCTTTTTTTAAAAAAAAATCTTATAGAAATTGTTCATTGCATTTTAAATGAAATAACACAGTCCTTTTTCTTAAGAGCAGCAGTGTTCCAAATTGCAGCGGATTTCTGAAACAATTTTGACTCAGAATCATACCCCTGTGCTACTTTCAAAGTACATTTGTGTTTCCTTTATAGTTGACCCTCTTCCACTCAATTTCTGTAAAAGAAACAAACTTAATTGACATATTGTGAGCCCTTCCAAACAAGCTGCTTATTGAACACTGATTTGGGATATTAGATGATGCTGGGTATTTAATGAGCATTCATTCTGATTTGTTTGCAGAAAGGCTAGATGAGACAGTGTAAACGCAAGTGTTACCTCACACTTTCATTCATTCAGCATTTTCCCTTCCATGTCACTTTCCACATCTCTAAAACTCCAGTCTTTTGAAGAAGTAGCTTTGTTGCACAAGAGCTCCAAATAAGCTTCAACTGTGCAACCTGAATTTGCCAGTTCCTGCTTGAATCCCACCCCAAAATAGTGACAGCCTGAGAGGACCCTGGAACCAGATAGAAAGAAAATTATTGCTCAATGGAAATCTAGAAGAGGAAATCTCAGCAAGTCCTGCTTGGTATACCATGGGGGGGGGGGGGAAGCATACCTGCCTAAATTCCTTCCTTTGCACAACTATTGGAGCCCTGTGCTCTAAGCACAGGTGGAAAGTCTTCAGGCTTGTGGGGGACACTTTGCTTCTGTTTTTAGAACCCCCAAGTCCACCAACTGGAGGCAGGTGTAAAAAAGTGGGTGTGGGGGTCGGAGCCTGATACATAATGGTGGCTCAGGTGGTAAAGCAAGTTCCCTTCTGCATTGCACTCATCTGGCATCAGTGGCAGACCTTGGGGTCTCAAATTTCAGCGGCGCCCTGTACAACACCAAAATTTGGTGCACACACCTCTCACCTTCAATTTTACATAATAGCTGCAGCACCTCCTGCAGTGCCCCCTGAAACTCTACACCCAGTACCACCTTTGCTGGCATCCTCTGGACTACACTCCCAACAGCCCCAGCCAGCAGGGGGTTATGGGAGTTGCAGTGTGCAAAATTTGTAACGCACCAGGTTAGCGATGGCTGCACTAGGATGACCTGTCTATATCATTATAAGCGTACATCTTATTCTAGCAGCCAAATTTAGAAGTTGGGATAAGGCACATTGCTTTTACGATTGGGAGTGAGAAATCCTGGCTGGCATAATACAACTCATCCAGAGATCTACCAATTGATCCTAATCTGCTTCCTCCCCTGCTTTAAACTGCATCTGGTCACTCCTCTCTGGAGTGCTGCCTTTTGCAACTTAGTTCTCATTTGTTCCTATGGGACCTGAAAAGAGTAAAGTAATGCAGTCCACAAAGGCTGTGCCCCCAATCTGCCAGTGCAGATGTTCCCCGGCGTCAGTTCTGTGTCAGCCACAAAAGGCCCTTAGTACGGAAATGTACTATCAGTGGGCCAGGATCCTGCCAGAGCAGCATTAACAGGCTTCTGTGTAACCGGGAATCCAGCCTGTGAGTACAGATGGGCAGATCAAAATTAAAGGTCGCCACCAGAACAGGGTGGGGTGGGGGGGATAGCTCAGTCGGTTGCCAGTCAGCATACAACCAGCTAACTCCTCAAGCGTGCTTCTTGAACAGTAAACTGCCAATTGCACAGCCTTAAGATTGGTCAATAAAATTGTTTTGTAACCCTGTTATGAAATGGCATAACTGGATCACTATGAATGAATGGCCAAATCATCTTTCAGAAGCTCGCAGGCAGCAGAAATAGACCTCCTGAGCAACGTGATTAAGATATAAATTTCCACTTTGGCTACTTGGGGATGACAAAGAAGCCTATAGGACAGGGGTGGAATGGGAGGGGGCAGGCAACCCAAGCAACAGCCTGCGGGGGGAGGGTTGGGAGGTACTAGCTGCAAACCCCTGAAACAAATAGCCAACAAACTGAAGCTCAATCCAGGTAAGACAGAGGCACAGTTATTGGGCGATTCCATAGACTGGATGGATGGGAAACTGCCTGCTCTTGATGTGGTTACACTCCCTCTGAAGGTCCATAGCTTGGGGGATCCTCCTGAATCCTTTGCTGTCTTTTGAAGCTCAGGTGCTCCTTTACCACTGGAGAAACATTAAAATGCAAGGGAGAGCAACGGTAGGGATTCCCAGGTGAGGAGGCTGGGAGTGCTGGATCCAGAGAGACCGAAGACTTCAGAACAGATGGTGACAGGGTGAAGTGTATAACACCCGCAGATTGCACACAAACCACAAAGTCTGCAGACCGAATAAAGATGAAAAATATAATTAATAGAAAATAATATATTACTGCAACAGGTATGTAAAAACACATGGCAATCAGACTCATATTATACGCAGAACAACATAGATTTAGTTTCTTTGGCATTTGAGTCTATCTGGCCCTCAGGACTATTCTTCTCTGTCACCTCCCTTCTCCTCAGGCCCTGCTCTGCAACTTCCTTGAGTGTCTACGCCTCCCTAGAAAGCATCCTTTTGATAATGCTTCTTGCCTGCTGGGATGGAGGAAGGCTGTTTAGAAGGGGAATGCGGCCCTCGGGCAAAAAAAAAATCCCCACCCCCACATGAAGATGAAGCTTGTGGCCACTGTGAAGCAGCAGCAGCAGGAGTGGCCATTGTTTAAGGCAGGGCTCTTTCAGCCTCCTTGGGACGCAGGTGGCGCTGTGGGTTAAACCACAGAGCCTAGGACTTGCCAATCAGAAGGTTGGCGATTCGAATCCCTGCGACGGGGTGAGCTCCCATTGCTCGGTCCCTGCTCCTGCCAACCTAGCAGTTTGATAGCACGTCAGTGCAAGTAGATAAATAGATACCGCTCCGGTGGGAAGGTAAACAGCGTTTCCGTGTGCTGCTCTGGTTCGCCAGAAGTGGCTTAGGCATGCTGGCCACATGACCCGGAAGCTGTACACCGGCTCCCTCGGCCAATAAAGCGAGATGAGCACCGCAACCCCAAAGTCAGCCACAACTGGACCTAATGGTCAGGGATCCCTTTAGCTTTAGCTTTCACCCTCAGTGAATGCTAGCGCCTGATACTGTGGAAAGAGTATGATCAGCAAACCCTGATCATGGGCTAATGTTCTTGCTCAGATATGAACCTTGGCCAGTTGTCTGGGGGTTAGTCATATGCCTGCGAGCGCCAGCTTTCTCTCGGCCTCACAGGGTTGCTGTGAGGATCAATTCAATGTGGCGGGCAATGGGTGCCATTCTGAGGCTCCTGGAGCAAGGTACAAAAAGCCAAGTAAGGCTGCACATTCATACAGCTTCAATAGACACGGCCTCTGCCAAAGAATCCTGGGAGCCGAGGTTCACCCTCACAGAATCGTAGACTTGGAAGGGACCCAATGCAGGAATCTCAACTAAACCACCCATGACAGGTGGCCACGCAGCCTCTGCTCAAAAATCTCCAGGAGAATCCACAATCTCCTGTTCGTTCCACTTTCAAAAAGCTCTTACTGTCAGGAAGTTCTTCCTGATGTTTAGTCGGAATCTCCTTTCTTGTAACATGAAGCCATGGGTTCAAGTCCTACCCTCCAGAGCAGGAGAAAAGAAGCTTGCTCCATCTTCCACATGACAGCCCTTGAGATACCTGAAGACGGCTCTTATATCTCTTCTCAGTATCCTCTTTTCCAGGCTAAACATACCTGGAACTCCGCCAACTGTTCCTCATAAAGCTTTGCTTCCCAGACCCTTGATCATCTTGGTTGCCCTCCTCTGCACAGAGCTACAATTCCCAGCACCCTTAACAGTTCCCAAGATTCCTGGGGGGGGGGGAGAGAGCCATGGTGTGGATGTGACCTAAGGCACTACTCAATTCAATTCAACTTCTGAACTTCTCTGAGGCTTCTCTGTTAAGGAGTAAAAAAACAAAACAAATCAAAAAGTATATAACACTTTAATTAAAACCAGTGTCACAGAGTTTGAGAAATCAGTCATGTCACTCGTAGGTTACTTCAGGGGAATTTGAGGAAATCAACCTCAGAACTGTTCTGAAGCCTTGGGAAATGAAAGAACGCCGAGTACCTGTATAAGCATGTAAAAAGGTAAAGGTAAAGGGACCCCTGACCATTAGGTCCAGTTGTGGCCGACTCTGGGGTTGCGGCGCTCATCTCGCTTTATTGGCTGAGGGAGCCGGCGTACATGTGGCCAGCATGACTAAGCCACTTCTGGCAAACCAGAGCAGCGCACAGAAACACCGTTTACCTTCCTGCCGGAGCGGTACCTATTTATCTACTTGCACTTTGACGTGCTTTCGACTGCTAGGTTGTCAGGAGCTGGGACTGAGCAACGGGAGCTCTCCCCATCGTGGGGATTCGAACCACCAACCTCCTGATCGGCAAGTCCTAGGCTCTGTGGTTTAACCCACAGCGCCACAAGCCCCTAGTAACACCTTAGAGACCAACTAAGTTTGTTATTGGTATGAGCTTTCGTGTCCATTCAAGAAGTGTGCATGCACATAAAAGCTCATACCAAACAAACTTAGTTGGTCTCCAAGGTGCTACTGGAAGGAATTTTGTTTTATTTTGTTTCGACTACGGCAGACCAACACGGCTACCTACCAGCAACTATATCTAGGATTGTGATGCAAATAGATCCCCTTCCACTCTACCGCGTGCGCCCTTGCTCAGTGCCAGGTACGGCTCCATCCTGGAATCTGTGGCGCGAACAAAAACAAGCCAAGTGCCTTTCTCTAACCGCGAAGGCGTTTCCACCAAACGGACTGAGGCTTCCGAGCGAACGCTGCTCCCGAGACGCCGCTCGCCACTAGCCCAGCAGCGGCGGCCGCCGCCGCTTCGGCTCCAGCAGTCTCCGCGCGCCCAGCGGCGGCGAGCAGGATCCGGCGTCGGCCGAGGGCGTGGCGCGCGGCTTCCCCCGCGGCCGCGCCTGCCATTGGTTTCTCCTGGCAGCGGAGGCTGGGCCAGAGGCACGGCCAGGGAGTGGGAGGGAAAGTTGCTGCCTGCGCCATGTAGTTCGCACTCGGCGGCGGAGTTTGCACGGGACTGGCTGGAGAGGGAGCCGCGCGCGCCAGGAGAGGCAGCCAGGTAAGGAGGCGCAGGGAGGGGCGGCCAGCGGTGCGAGCAGGGCCCATCCTGATGCTGCTGCTAGGACCTCGCTCCTCGTCGCCCATCCGCGCAGGAAAAGGAGCAGACAGAGAGACGAGTCCGGATTGGATCCAGGTCAGGCGCGATCTTGTCTGTACTGTACCTGCGCCCAGAGCCGGCGCGCTTTGCTCGGTACCCGACGCGCGGCCGGACTCTGCGCATCTTTAGATTCCAAAGCGAAGCCCAACTAAATTCGATGGGATTGATGGACTCTCAAAGTGAGTCTTTGTAGGGAGAAAAGGAGGTGGAGGAGCCGCGGGAGGGGGGGATTGTCTTTTGTGAGCGTGGAATCTCTGCGGAATCTCGAGGTTTCCTGGCGGGAATCTGGTGGAAGGGGAGATAGAAGTTGAGAAAAGAGCCCAGGGGCAGCAGGGACTTTCCGCTTTTCCAACAGAGGCGGGAGTTAAGAAAACTTGCAAGATCGCCCGGTTATACAACGTGATGGTGAAGGCGCGCTTTGAAGGGGTGGGGAGAGGGGGGTAGTTCCGTAGTTCCAAAAAGCTGCGCGGATTAAAACGTCACGTCTCTAAAAAGGCACAGGAGAGAAACTTGGTCTCACGGAGTGGATGAAATATGTGACCTTGGAAAGTGGTGGGAAGTTTTTTTGGGGGGGCGAGGTGGCTTAAAAACTGGACCAGAGCGAAGTCCCGTTGGGTTGGTGTGTTTCCAGCAGGGTCCAGTCAGATGCCTGGGGAAGATCGCGAGAAGGATGTAAAAAGTGGTGGCAATCCTCTCTTGTTTGCAGCCTCTAGAATTCAGACAGTTGCTGCTTTTTGCATTTGTTCTTCTTGGCTGGAAGGTGACTCTCCATAGAGGAGGAGGAGACAGAATGAACCTAAGGCGAGATTCATGGTCTGCTGTTAAAAATTCTTCAGATGTGAGGTGTCCCCCTCCCAACCTATTTCACAATGTAGTAAAACCAAAGACAAACCCAGACTGTCTTTTGCAGTAATGCTCAAGTTCTACTTGGTTTTGTGGCTAGACGTGGATGAGTAGGGGCAAAGCTTTCGAGAGGGACTGTGTAGAGGTGGGCTGGAGAAAGGAGAAGAGAGCGTCTGCAAGCGAAAGTGGCTTGGCATGCGATGCTTCCGTGACTTTCATACTTTCTCTTTGTGGCTTCTTTCAGGGGTGGCTGGATGTGAGAAGGAGCAAACGGAGGACTTTGGGGGGCCCCCCGAGAGCTCCCCCACAAAACAAGACAGGAAGGAACTGCTCTGCATTGTTGGCTGGGCTCCTGCTCACACCCTGGTGCTGGTGCCACACGATCTAAGTCGGTTGCGCTGAAGAGGAGGGCTTTGCTCCCACTTCTCCCAGGAGCATTGACTGTGCCGGGATTGACCTCTTAGCAGGCTTGCATTCTCCAGCTTTCCCCAGCTTGCACGAAGCGGCCGAAATCGCTGTGTGAGTGCCACAAAAGAGCAGCCCCTGGCAGAGGCGGTGATGCTGGGGTGCTCTCTTTGGGGCTCTGCACCCCCCACACCAACTGGGGAGAAGAGAGGAGCCGGGTGGCTTGAACCGCTGCTGGTGGTGGTGGTCCTCTCTGGTTGGGTTTTGGCTCAGCAGACGGCTGATTGCCCGGGAACTTGTGACTGCTCCGAGGCAGCCAGGACGGTGAAGTGCATCAACAGGAACCTGACGGAGGTGCCTGTGGGCCTGCCCCGCTATGTGCGGAACCTCTTCCTCATGGGCAACCACATCCAGAACGTCTCGTCCGCCTCGTTCCCCCCGGAGACCCTTCTAGAACTCAGCAGCCTCAACCTGAGCGGTAATCGCCTGCAGTGGGTGGAGGCTGGGACCTTTGCCGGGCTGCCCAGCTTGAAGCAGCTGGACCTCAGCGACAACTCCCTCCTCGAGCTCAGCCCCATGGCCCTGGGCAACACCAGCAGCCCCCTAGAGGAGCTGAACCTGCGCAACTCCCTCTATAACAACAGCTATGTGACCGTCGTGGCCCAGCTGCTTCAGCAAGAGGCCTTCCTCAACTTGAAGCTCCTGGACCTCTCCGAAAACACCCTGCTCTACCTGCCCCAGGGCATGTTCGCTGCGCTACACAGCCTGCAGCACCTGGACCTGCACAACAACTCCCTGGTGAGTCTGCACGGCGTGACACTCGAGAACCTCCGTCAGCTCCAGAGCGTCAACCTCAGCGGCAATGCCCTCAAGCGCCTGAGGAACAGCACCCTCCTGCAGCTCCGAGGCCTTCCTCGACTCACCAGCCTCAACCTCACCCACAATGCCTGGGTCTGCGACTGCGGCATCGAGGACATGGTCAGCTGGCTCAAGGAGAGTGACCTGGTGGAGGCCAAGTCATCCCTCAAGTGCTCTTACCCCAAAGGGATGGAGAACAGGTCCTTGGTGGCCATTGATTTTTCAGAGCTGAGCTGCCCAGAGCCGACCGATAACCAGACTCAGCTGCAGACCTCTTATGTCTTCCTCGGGATAGTCTTGGCCCTCATCGGTGCCATTTTCCTCCTGGTTTTGTACTTGAACCGCAAAGGGATCAAAAAGTGGATGTACAATATCAGGGACGCTTGTAGAGACCACATGGAGGGCTATCACTACAGGTATGAGATCAACGCAGATCCCCGGCTAACCAACCTCAGCTCCAATTCTGATGTCTGAAGATGCGTTGCAGGGAAGCAGGCCAAGGGGCGCAATAGCTATGCATGGAATGTAGACTTTAGCTTTACCCCCCTGAAATGTGTGTGCTTTCTGCTCCCGGCATACACCCTTTGAGGCATCGCAGACTTGACATGCACCATACAGAGAATTATGCCTACCTGTACAAGTTGCCATTATTATTATCCACAGTCGATTGTGCATGATATCAGGCTGTATGTACGAAAACATGCTGCTGCTGCTCCTGCTGCCGCCTCCCTGCCTGTTTGCTTTGCAACTTGCTACCAGCCTTTGCTTGGAAACATCTCTCTCTCTCTCTCTCTCTCTCTTGGCACCTAAAAAAGAAAAGGACATTTTCACTCCCCCCACCTCCACCTTCTCCCACTCTGATGTTCTCAAACCACGAGGGCTTATTAAAAAGTACGATTCAACAAAGGCTGCCTCAACTTCTTTTGGGAGAAATGTTTGATCCATCAGTACCCATGTTGCTTTTATGCATCCTGAACGGTGAAGAATCCTTGTAGTGCACATTTAGAACATGCCTTTTTAAAAAGGGAAAAGGAAAGTTCTTTGTATAAAGAAGCACATAAAATAGTGAGCATGCAAATAGTTGACAAATTTACATGGTAGGCGGGGAGAAACTGAAAACCTCAGTACAAGTGTTTGCAATTTACATGAAAACAGGATTTTTTTAAAAAAGCGGGGGACCCTATAAACTGCATGTGAACTGAGTTTGAACTTTTAAATAATTCAATAAATGCTCTTACAGGAACTTTTGTTTTGCTGAAGTTTGCTGTTTTTAATGCTCTGATCTGGAAATGAAGCACAGTATGGAATGGACACAGTTTCTTCAGTGGGGGAAAAATTATTTCCCCATTACAAAACATGGTGGAGCTTTCAAATGTTAAGATATTTGCTTGAATTCATTTTTTCTCCCATTGCTGTCATTTACCTTTCAGAGAGACTAGGAATGTACAAAGCTATACTGATTTGCACTTCTTTATTTGAAACTGCATGCAAACAACCGTCTCTTTCGATAAGCAATGTTGATTTTCATATCCTGTTCCTAGAATGTGGCAGCTGTTCAACTGCCATAACTCTGCTGGTGAGGGCTCATTAAGTTGCTGCTACAATTCTGAATCTGATTCTTAGGACAGTCATTGAAATTGGTGGGAATTGCTGCTGAACCATGCACTCCTGCAGTCTAATCCTGGGTATATTTGCTCAGAAGTAAGTTCCAGTAGGTGGGTTGTTTAATGTATTAATTTCATTTGTGAATTGCTTTTCCCAAAGTATTCCAAAGTTATGCAACTATTAAAAACACCTGCAATTAAAAACATATATAGGCTGGTAGGGTTTACTCCCAGGTACTTGTCCATAATCTTACAAGTTCTGTGGATTTCAGCGGGAGGGAAATTCATGCATTTGCTTAGCCCATTCTTTTTGAAATGAATTGGACTGAAAGGGGCTTATTCTTGGGTAAAGTGTTTAAAGCTTTGAGCGATAGGCTGCTGTGATAATTACACGTACAGACACATTCCACGCATGTTTACTTGGAAGTAAGTTCTAAGTTCTACTAAGTACACTGGCTTACTCCTAAGTAAACAGGGTTGGAGCCTGGCTAGAAAATAAATATTGTTGTGTCTTAGTTCTCACAAACAGCAAACAAGCCGGTGGTGAATGTGCACGAACACATCAGTGCTGCTTGATTCACTCCCCTCATACAGAAAACTGGCATATTGGCGCTGTGGGGTGTGTAAGTGTGGAGCAGCCTTTTCCCCAAAATGCCTGGTTTTTTATGCTAGGGGTATGGAGGAGTATGCAATCCTGTGAGCCCACCGCTAGCGTTTCTCAAGTGGTGCAGTTGAGAACCCCATTTGCCACCTCTGCACACTTGTGAGAACAAAAAGGAAGTTTCTAATTAATGCATTTAGCTTTTGCGGCTGGGCAGTCGCTTGTAATCTCAGTGTTGATCCAAAGGCAGTATTGAAGAAGCCAAGTCTAAATACAGAGACAGGTATGTGGGGCAAATTTCAAATCTACCTGTGACATGTATTGCATCGCTCTCTTTTTTACATTGTTACATGATTTGCGTCACACACGTTTATAAGCAGAAATCGCATTTACTTTGGATGCTGCAGATGTTGCAGGGTTGCAGGAAACAAAAGTGAATATGTTGCTCTTTCTGGCCAGTAACTTAAGTAGCAGCAAAAGGAAACTGTGCAGAATGTTGATGCCGCTCTCTAAACTGGCTCTTAACAGAATTCTGATAAACTAATTTTAAGCGAAGCTATTTTATCAGGTCTTGGTAATCCACGTAGTAAGTTCTATGCTTAGTTTTGCTTGTGAAATCTAATTACTTCAGCTAGGTCTGATAAAATACTGCAACAACTTAGCAAAGCAATATTGTGCATGTTTACTTGGAAACAGATCCCAGTGTGTTAATGGCTCTCATTCCTATGTAGGTGAGCATAGGGACTGAAGCCTAGTTATCATTGTTCAGCATCCTGCAGAACTTAATTTTACAGTTGTCCTCAGTTCTGGTGTTTTTAAAGTGTCCCTACCTAATTTTAGGTAAAGCTAAGTCTCTTCAAGCTTTTTTTCCCCACTTGCCTATTTAAAAGTCAACCCCCTATTTTAAGACTCAGGGGTAAATAGAAACTCTACTACAATTTGCTTGTTAGCTTTTAAAGACATAATTCCTCTAACTGTAATCATGTTCTGCTAAATGTAACTTAAAGATTACAAGTGCATGAGAAGAGCAATTGACTTTTTGAATACAGGAGGTACCAATTTTAAAATAATTTTAATAATGGCGTATTTGTTGGGCCAGTTTGAAACACTATGGGATTTTCACAGACACATCTATGTTTCTCAGAACAGGGCTTTGCTATGCTTCCTGAGACAGTCCTGGGCTATTTTCAGAAACTGTTACAGAGAACACTTGGCACCACTGGGTTTCCGTTCCACTCCTCTCTCAAGCAATACTGTCATGTAAATTTTAGATTGTTCTATGTAAAGCATGTACCAGCCAAACAAATGCATATGTGAACAGATGTTGAAAATAAATACAGTGAAACATGAGCTTGTTCGAAGGCTTTGAATAGTGTTGAGTACTCCAGAATGCATACGTGATTTGGACCGACTTGAATCAAATGTGTCTTCCATTAAAATACCAAGCAAATTTACAGTGTCTAATGAATAAAGAGTGCTCTTGTATCTGTTTATTGGCTGAAGTGAGAATGGCCATCTCAAAAGGAACCAAAATAACCTGCAATGTTAGTTTAATAAAAGAACTTGTTCACTTTGCTGTTTTACTTGAGCTACACTCTGTTGGTTGCTTTGCTGTGCATCTGTTATAAAATGGCACATGGGCTTATTTTATTGTTTCCTAAATGATATGCACCCAGAATTGTTTGGCATGCAATAGGAGGACTGATATTTGAGCTTAGTGTGTTGTGCATGTTTTAGAGGAGTAACACAGAGGTCCTTTTTATAAAAAAAAATCTCACTATGAAGCAGAATGGCAATATACAGCATATACCGGTATTTTCCATAGCAGCTCAAAATGTGTTTGTAGTTCCCACACAAAAAAAGTACAGTTTGAAATTATTTATTCGTCTCTTCCCCCTTCCCCTGGAGCTTGTATTTTCTGATGCTGTAGCTATTCAGTGTGTTTTGACACAGGGAATGTTCTTTGACAGATGGCAGAGCTTAGAAGGGATTATAAGGTGTATAACATCAGTTCTGCAAGGGACTGAGTTGTGGGGTTTTTTTAATAGATCGGAAAATATACCATTTCATCTATACAGGGGAACTTAAATCAGGTTCATTTGCTAATTTGGAATTGTCAAATACAACGCGCTTCTTAAGTTACAAGGCATCAGAATCTGTGGATCTTATTATATGCTCACTTATGCCAGTGATGTGATGGGCACTGGATGCTGTAATCACGGTGCTATAAAGTTGAAAAATATATCTGTGGCCAACTAGAATCCAGCCTAGCTATGGTAACATTTGGAGCATGCAATTCATTTGAGCAACTTGTTCTGTTTGCCAAATAATTATTTGCATTTAGTAGACATTATCTGGATCTTCAAATTAAATCTTTGCCGCAATCGGAACCCACCAGCTCCTTAGCTGATGCAGTAGCTTACGGGACATCCTATAGTCAACAAAGTTGATATGTCTTTTGCCACACTTGGTGTACATTGCCCACTCCATGCAATGCAAAGGCACAGAGCTCTCTAATGATGGGTCCCTCTGGCTGCACCAGTAACCTGTAGGCAGCCGCATCCATCGCCAGCTATGCTTCTGCCTTGCTTTCTCTGCCTTTTGTGTATTCTGCTGCAGAATAGTCTCGGAAAGCAGAGGACTGATGGAAATGGTGGCTCCTGTTATATTAGAAGCCCTGGCCAAAAACAAGGCAAAACTTGTTATTGAGTTATGACTTACTCCCCAGGCTTGTTCCTCTGTAACCAGAGCAATGCCAATGACTTGCGTTCCAAGCCTTTGATCATATGCTTTCCAGCATATGGGTGGTAATTGAACCCACCTGATTACTAAGTGGATCTCTAAATTAGAGCTGCCTAATAGATCTAATATATAATAGATACTGCATATAGAAGTCATGTTTACACACAGCGATTGTGCCCACATCTTCTACTTAGAGGTTTCTAGTAATCTTTCAGCCTTTCAGATCAAAGGAACACTGCCTTTAGATTCTGCCGTGCATCATATGCTCCTCGACTCTTCTACTACTTAGAAATAAAACCCTTGTGGCACTAGACTTCTAATAAGGCTTCATTATAAACTCGCAATATGAAACTTCTCTGTTAATTTTTTTCAATCTCCAGCTCAGAATTTGATTCCCCACCCTCAATCTGGTTGCTAGTGAACAGGATAAGCTTTTGGCTTGACCGCTGCTAAATGTTTATGCATATTGTTTTAATTTCCTCTTGAGTCACGGCATTTAAGAAGCTCAGCCAAAGCAATGGGATCAAAATTTAACTGTCTTTTTGTCTTTCTTCAGCATCTGAATGGGTTGCAAGCAACAACAGCAGCTCTGTACATGTGATGAAGGAAAATAAGATCTGGTAAGAGAACATTCTCAGTTCCAAGCTTCTAAGTTACTTTTTATATACTACAGAAGAAAGACTGAACTCGTTTTTGCTGTTGCAAAGGAGCCCTTGACAGTGTCCTTATCAGCAATGAGGATTACGACATGCTTAACTGAAATAATTATTACTTGATTGACACAAGATTCCTAGCACCACCATTGACCTGTTGTGTGACCTGCTGTGGAGTGGATGATAAACTTTATACATGTCTTTATGGATGCAATTGTAACAATGCATCTCTGAGCTTTTGCACAAAATAAAAAGAACTATGCTTTCGGGATTTTTTTTTTCATTCAAAAGTTTCAGTTGCACTGTACCTGCCATTAAATAAGACTAGTCAGTAGAGAAGAATACAAGTGGAGACTTGTGAGTCACACTACTTGAAGGGGAAGGCTTCAATTGGCTCACTGATGGGATACTTGAGAAGGGCTTCCACCACTCCTCTTGGCTCCGTGATTGTTGCCACTATCATATGCAGCCTTATCCCCAAGCAACCATGCAAAGGCAGGGCTGGGACTTTTCCAGAAGTGCCTAGATAATGCACTTTTGAAAGGCGTTTTAAAGATTTTTTTAATAAGAATTTGCCCTGATGAGATAACTGAAGCAGCCCTTGAAAGTTTGGATGTTGTTCTTCATCAGTTGGTTTATGGCAGGCCATTTTCATGTTCATGTGCAAACTGCTCCTCTTGCACATGTCATCTAAATAGGACCTTGTCTGAGGAGAGGATCAACAAGACATCTGCCATCAATATCTATTGGTTCTGGGTAGGTCAGTTGGGTCAAAGTGTGGTGCTCAGAATGCCAAGGTCGTATGTTTGACCCCTTTATGAAACAATGGCATATTCCTGTATTACAGGGGCTTGGACTGGGTGATCCACAGGGTCCCTTTCAACTCTACACTTCCATGAGTCCACCTCTTTACTTTGGCCTTTTGATGCCCATGATACATAGTTTTAGGGTCTACCCTATTTTGATTTGTAAATTGTTTTAACATATTTTAAAATTGTATTTTTAAATTGAAGTCACATGCCCTGAGACTTTATGGTAAAGAACAGATAAGACACTTGATCATCACCATCCCTGACCGTTGGTCATGCTGGCCATGGCTGAGAGGAGCTGGGCGTACCATAGGTTAGTCACTCCTGTAGTGGAGCATTTAATTTAGAGTATTCATGAAGTCTCCTACATAGATTAATGAGCCAGGCATATGTCCAAAGTAATTATAAAGTTAAGTCCTGTGCAGCCTAATATTGGTGACTACTGTTCAGTGTAGTCACCAATAGAGGAAATAGAGGAAAGCAACAGAATGGGAAGAACCAGAGATCTGTTCAAGAAAATCGGAAATATGAAAGGAACATTTCGTACAAAGATTACCATAATAAAGGACAAAAGTGGTAAAGATCTAACTGAAGCAGAAGACATCAAGAAGAGGTGGCAAGAATACACAGAGGAATTATACCAGAAAGATATGGATGTCTCGTACACCCCAGGTAGTGTGGTTGCTGACCTTGAGCCAGACATCCTGGAGAGTGAAGTCAAATGGGCCTTAGAAAGCACTGCAAATAACAAGGCCAGTGGAAGTGATGGTATTCCAGCTGAACTGTTTAAAATTTTAAAAGATGATGCTGTTAAGGTGCTACACTCAATATGCCAGCAAGTTTGGAAAACTCAGCAGTGGCCAGAGGATTGGAGAAGATCAGTCTACATTCCAATCCCAAAGAAAGGCAGTGCCAAAGAATGCTCCAACTACCGCACAATTTCACTCATTTCACATGCTAGCAAGGTTATGCTTAAAATTCTACAAGGAAGGCTCAAGCAGTATGTGGACCGAGAACTCCCAGAAGTGCAAGCTGGATTTAGAAGAGGCAGAGGAACCAGAGACCAAATTGCAAACATGCGCTGGATTATGGAGAAAGCCAGAGAGTTCCAGAAAGACATCTACTTCTGCTTCATTGACTATGCAAAAGCCTTTGACTGTGTTGACCACAGCAAACTATGGCAAGTTCTTAAAGAAATGGGAGTGCCTGATCACCTCATCTGTCTCCTGCGAAATCTCTATGTGGGACAAGAAGCTACAGTTAGAACTGGATATGGAACAACTGATTGGTTCCAAATTGGGAAAGGAGTACGGCAAGGCTGTATATTGTCTCCCTGCTTATTTAACTTATATGCAGAATTCATCATGCGAAAGGCTGGGCTGGATGAATCCCAAGCCGGAATTAAGATTGCCGGAAGAAATATCAACAACCTCAGATATGCAGATGACACAACCTTGATGGCAGAAAGTGAAGAGGAATTAAAGAACCTTTTAATGAGGGTGAAAGAGGAGAGCGCAAAATATGGTCTGAAGCTCAACATCAAAAAAACGAAGATCATGGCCACTGGGCCCATCACCTCCTGGCACATAGATGGGGAAGAAATGGAGGCAGTGAGAGATTTTACTTTCTTGGGCTCCATGATCACTGCAGATGGTGACAGCAGTCACGAAATTAAAAGACGCCTGCTCCTTGGGAGAAAGGCGATGGCAAACCTAGACAACATCTTAAAAAGCAGAGACATCACCTTGCCAACAAAGGTCCGTATAGTAAAAGCCATGGTTTTCCCAGTAGTGATGTATGGAAGTGAGAGCTGGACCATAAAGAAGGCTGATCGCCGAAGAATTGATGCTTTTGAATTATGGTGCTGGAGGAGACTCTTGAGAGTCCCATGGACTGCAAGAAGATCAAACCTCTCCATTCTGAAGGAAATCAGCCCTGAGTGCTCACTGGAAGGACAGATCGTGAAGCTGAGGCTCCAATACTTTGGCCACCTCATGAGAAGAGAGGACTCCCTGGAAAAGACCCTGATGTTGGGAAAGATGGAGGGCACAAGGAGAAGGGGACGACAGAGAATGAGATGATTGGATGGTGTTCTTGAAGCTACTAGCATGAGTTTGATCAAACTGCGGGAGGCAGTGGAGGACAGAAGTGCCTGGCGTGCTCTGGTCCATGGGGTCACGAAGAGTCGGACACGACTAAACGACTAAACAACAACAACACTGTTCAGTGTGGCTTATTCTCAGGTAAGTATATGTAGGGCTTCTGCCTGTCTTAATATGAATGTTTAAAGGCACTGAACTGCAAACTTTATTGTCCTTATTTTTCTTCTGTTTATGTTGCGACTGGCACATAATTCTGCCCATCCAAGCTTTCTCTAGTTTCATTGGACCTGGACATGTATTGCTTGAAAAACAGGCAAAATATTAATAGAGGATAAATCTGCCTACCTCCAAATTTCACTCACCAGGGGGCAACAGGAAATGACGATTGCACTCATGTCCGGCTTGTGGTCTTCCCATAGGCATGGTGACCCTGGTGACTAGTTGCTGGGTAACAGAAAATTGGCCTAAATAGGCCTTTCATCAGCTCTTGCAGGTCTCTTCTGTTTTCAGATGTACCAGTCAAGTCCTATAACTTTCTAACCTAAAGTGTATACTTCAGAAATAGTGTATTTTTTAATTTTAAAAAAATGCAGTTGAGAAGTTGGTTAAAGACTGAACAAACAAGAAAGGCCAGTTGAAATGGGAGTTGCATGAACGTAGTTTTACACAGCTCATGTTCGTTTCAGTGGAGCTTGTGCCCAAAGCCCTCTTCACGTTTTGCAGAAATTGGATTGATTGGATTTTTGATTAGCATGCTTGTGAAATGGTGTGTCTTTTTAAACATTTGTACCCCTTTAAAAACTATGCATGATAATGTACACTGAGTTGCTGCAACTACCAAGTGACACTGATAATGCCAATATAGCCCTAAAAGAGTTTCTAAGTGTTTAAGTAATGTTCATTGAGAAACTCTTGTACATGCAAAGTGCAGTAATAATATTAAGACGTGGACCTGTTAAATGTGTGAGAGGATGGTTATGGAAGAAAGTAGAAATGCTATATTTATAATCACTTTCCTGAATGGGCCACTTCATCATGGGTTACATTGGATTGTACTTTTGAATTAAATGTATTTTTAGTAATAGAAATAAAATATTTGTTGCCTGTTGCATGTTGTTGCTGATAACTTTTACAGATAGATTGCTGGAGTTATTTTTAGAAGTAAATTTTGCAAGTGGCTGAATGGTTGCAGCCTAATTGTGTGTTTTTTCTGACTGTGACTTGGTTGTCTTTATTTTTACACTGCTTTACCTTTTATGAAGAAGTGCAGTAGAGTCCAAACCACAGTACAATCGACTACGTGTCTATTCAAAACGAAGACCTACCAAGTTCAGTGGGACTCCCTCTCAGGAAACTGAGAATGGAATTGCGGCCTAGGTGGTTTTTGTTTAATATCTCTGGTGCAAACATGCTGCCTCAAGTGACATATGATCCTTTTTTCTGTCAGGCCCTAAACCCTCTTAAGGTGTTGAGCTTGAAGATGCGAGGGCAGGTAGCTGCTCCACTTTACAAACCTCATGATCAGGAACCCTGGTATTGCAAGCTTCCTGATCACACAGAGGCTTCCAACTATGTTCAGCCAAACACTCTTAGAACTTAGAAGATCCCATCACACCTTCATGCTAAACACAGGAGGGCAGGGAGGAATGTTGGAGCAGGACTGACACATCTGCCATAGCTCCTTACACACTTCCCCCTTCACATGTTAAGGATAACTCCCTGAAGAGGATGATGGACTTCTCTCATAACCCGGCATCTTGTTCACTCTATGTCCTATTTGGGTGTTTGATGTAGACAAACATGTAAACAAGCACATGAGAAGTGGGGACACAGGGCATGTCTTCAGAGCTGCTGCTTTAGAGCCTTCCAAGAATTTGAGGGTGAAGGTCTGGAGTTGGATGTCTCTTGTATGTACTTAGGAAAGCTCTCCTCTATGTAATCTAGGTTTCAAATTGTGTGGGGAGCCTCAGCAAGGAAAGGAGGTTCCCTGTTTTCAAGGATCTCAAGGCAGCAAACATGCTTATCCCCCATCTCCTGCGTTCTACAACAACCTGAGGTTCATGTGTTAGTGGGGATTGAACCTGGGCCTCTTTAGCCCCCCCATCTTGACACTGTAAACACCACACTAGTGGGATGACTGACTGCAATCTTGAAAGATACAGAGTGGGATCTTTACAGACAGTACAGCTTTTCCTTATCTTCCACAAAGGCTGCCACCCCACGCTAGATTCAAAGTTGTTGGTTTAAAAGTAAAATCCGTAAATTGTGTGGGGAGGTTGCTGACAGTGTGCTTACACGCTTGTGTGCATGAGTAAAGGGGCTCATTAGATGGGGTCCATTATGTAAAAGCAAATCCCATTTAACACAATATTTAATACCAGAATGCTAAATTTACAGTTGCCTGAAATTCAGGTTCCCTTGTTTAGCTGCATGTAATTAGCCTCCTAATTTATCTGAACTTGTAATTCCCCGAGGACTGCGTGTGCATTATATTTTTATGGCATTAACCCCAGGGATAATTGCTACTGGTCCCTGTAGATTCTTGCTTAATTCTATTGAATTATCTCTACTCAGTGCCCACAGGTAAGTTGTGGGCTATTTACATTTTAATATACCAATTTCCTTTCTGTAGAACAAAACAAGAAGTAAAACAATATGACTACTGGCCTAAGTAGGCTGCATTCTCCTGAAACCTCCAGATCACTTCAGTGCCAGTTTAATTTGATTTATTATATTTCTATGCCACTTTTTATTTAAATGAATCCTAAAGTGGCTTACAAACAATAAATAACAACAACGTGCTAGAACATAATAGAACATCACAAATACAGCATAAGGCATATAGAATAAGTAACAAATCATTGGTAAACCAAATACAGTCTATAAAACACTTTTAACAAAACAACAACTAAAGAAACAAGCTAGTCACAATCAAAGCAGAAGTCACAGTATATGATTAACAAATCAATACAGCATTTATAATCTCAGTGCTATTCTTCTAGAAAAAGAGGTGCCAGAACTCACCGTGAACGCCTCTCCTGTTCTCTTACAATGGCAATGGTGCACACCTGAGAGATTCTGGAACAGAGTTCCAGATAAGAAAAAAAAAGCCCTGTATAATCTATAAAACAATATTAACAACATTAACTGTTAGATAGTGGGTATACATAGCAGACGACGCAGCGATTTCTCCAAAGCAGCTCTTTATTTGTAAGCTGGAACAGAACTGAACAACTAACAGCTCAGCCGTCCTGCTTTTATAGGCAACCGGCTGTCAACATTGTAGCAACAACAACCCAGGGTTTCCCGCCTAAAGTAACTGACATGGACCTGAGTGAAAACTATTTACACGATGCTCCTGGTAGCCCGGGTGAGAACTTCAATACATAACATTAACGAAAGAGCAACCAAAAGATAATTTTAGCACCATTAATTTCACACATACACAGCCAACTCTTGGGGCTGTGGAAGCTTCGGCCCCCACAATAAAATATTTGAAGGAGCCAGGCCCGCACAAAGTTAATGGGCATTCCCATTTAAATGGTATGCATGCGCTGTGTCAATTGTGATTGATTATGCAGGGTGGGGCTTACCTGGGCACCCACAATATTTTATTCAAGTTGACACCCCTGCTCTGCACCCCATGATTCATAATCTTTCACTCTACTCTAAAATACACATACACATAATGCCCGTGGCAGCAAGTCCCTTCTGAAGGTTCCTCATGCTGGAGGTGGGGTAGCAGAGATGAAACCAACCACCACACACACACACACACTGATGGCCAACAGTCTCTCTCTCCCCTTGTTCCTCTGGAAACAGCTCCATTATGAAGGCTCCTAGGGCTGGAGTTTGGAGTAAGGCAGGTGGGAAAAGCCATTACCTGCTGGCGAACACAAGAGTCTCCCAGCCCTCACCAGTTTAACTGGGGTGGAGTGGGGTGTTAATCTAGGGCTGAATATTTTCCTCTTTTTAAAAAAATTCCCACAGCCAAGTACTCACAAATCAGAATCCTATTGTACAGAACATGCAATCAGAAAAGATCAGAGCCTTTACCTCCCTTTGAATTGTGTAGAAAAGTGGCTGCCAGAGGGAATGCAAGTCCGTCGCTTAATGGCAGAGCGTCTGCTTTGCAGGCAGAAGTTGCCAGGTTCAACTCCAGGTAGAGCTAGGAACATCCCATGTCTTACACACTAGAAAGTTGATTCCAGTTAGTTAAGACAATACAGAACTACATGGATCACTGATTCACTAAGACAGCTTCTTATGCTAAGTCATGGACAGCAAATCACTATATGCTGCAACACCTGTTCTGTGTGTTTGTTTAGACATAATCCCCGTGTGGCCCAGTGTATATTGAACAAGTCTTTCTGGACTTCTAAAGCTTCTAGCCAGATGAAACTGACTACTTATCTTTAAAAAAGACTTCTAAAAACAGTGGCTGCCCTTTCTGAGAACATCCTCCGTATTCAGATGCAACAGAAATGTCCATTACAGGATAGGAATTAAGAAGAATCTAAACACTATTGTAGCACAAGGGTTTGTGATATCACCTCACCTTCAGATGATATTGTTCAATGGCAGCTTTCCTCAAGGTCAGCCATCTTTGCTGAGGTTATTCACTGATTTCTTGAGAGACGCTCTGCTGACACTGTGCTGGAATGATTGAGGTAACTAAGAATCTGCAGCCTAAGAGAGGAATGCTATTTGACATCTGAAAAGAATTTGAATTAACATTTTAAGTGCTATTTTATGCTTCTTTTTATACGGTTGAACCTGTTAAATTTTCCTAAATGCTTCTTTTGTTAGCAGTAAATTGCCCAGAGTTCAGAGTTCTGGCCAAATCATAAAGCTGTTCCTAGACTTTTGCAACACAGTACAATAATTATCAAGAAGGGTGCATTGAATGAAGCTGCAGATTTTACATTGTCTTCAAGTCAGGCACTTTTGATTTCCTACAATTAATATTTTCAAGCATTCAGAATGCCAAAAATATTTAAGGGATGTCGTTCTAGCTTAGATCTCTGGAGTGCGAAACCTTGTTAACCCACGACTTGGGGGGGGGGAGACACACCTGGAAAATCTGCAGAGCAGAAGATAGTGTCTCTATATACATAATACAATAGATTATCTTATCCAAGCGTTATTAAGCCTACAAATTATTTGAATTCACTGTGTGTTCTTCTTGTGGTCACAGCCCCGAATAAACAGCCTTTCTATTTATCCAGCCTCTAATAACTGAAATAGTTTATATGTGCCTCTGAGCAATTCAGATAAATGAGTTTTAACCTTACTTAAAACTTATCCCAAGATCAATTTTGGTTACTAAACTTCGTGCTCTGCATAAAGACAGAATGTATCATTCAACAGCAGGAAGCATATGATATCTTAAAGAGGTAGATTTTAACTCCTTCTGATAATATTATTGAGAAAAACAGATATTTTTTTTAAAAAAGATTAAAATCATATTTGTTATTAATGAACTAATTAATTTATATATCACTTAATGCTAAAGTAGGCTTCTAAGGTGTTTCCAAGTATAAAAAGCAATTACATAGACATTATAAAGAAGGATTCATAATTAAAATATACACAAATAACAAATCCTTTAAACATAATCTTTGGAATATAAAAGGTGGTATAGAAATGTAACAAATAAAAACAATAATGACAACAACATCCTTAATTAAAATATGAAATAAAGCATTCATATTAAAATAACAGAGCACTTAAAACAGGAAACTCCAGTGACAAGATGAAGGGGAAGCCTGTGTAAACAGGTACATCTTCAAAAGCTGGCAGGATGCCACTACTGATGAGCACCTTCTATTTCAGCAGGGAGCCTGTTCCACCAATGAAAGATTTCACCTCCATGTCACAAGCTGATTATCACTAGGCCATGGCAAGACCAAAGGCTTTGCATTGCTTAGGCTGCAAGCCTGCATACAGCATTTGGCTGGCTGAAGGACCGTAGGAAGTGACGTTAGTGATGTTCCATCAGCAGAGAGGGAGGCCTGCTAACAAGACACCACTCACACCACAAAATGGCCCCCAAGCATAACACCAAAAAGCTCTGCAAGAATGGACATCCTACTTGCTGTGTTCGGCCAGCAGTGGGGCCCCAAATAGGGTTTTGGGGGAATCATAGATTTCTTTCTATCACCACTTCCCCCTGACATGCTCCCAATGTACCCCAAAACTATAGCAGCCTTGCAGCCAGGAAAATTATTTCCCTCTCATTGTGTTCAGTGGGAGGAGGGGGACAGGACGATTTCCAGGTTTCCCAGGCTGATCTGAAGTCTCCAGGTTTGTCTGTTACGCTCCAGGTGGCAGAGGGAGGACTTGAAACTCCAGGCAGGCAAGAGTGCCTTAAAAATACAGTGGTACCTTGATTCTCAAACTTAATCTGTTCCAGAAGTCTGTTTCAAAACCAAAGCGTTCCAAAACCAAGGCACGCTTTCCCATAGAAAGTAATGCAAAACAAATTAATCCGTTCCAGACTTTTAAAAACAACCCCTGAAACAGCAGTTTAACATGAATTTTACTATCTAACGATACCGTTAATTCATAAAATGAAAGCAATAATCAATGTACTGTACTATAAAATAAATAAGACAGTATTGTAGATGATTTAAAAAAAATTCTTACCAGCACTGAAGATAGTCATTGTTTGGAAGGGGGGCTTTTATCCATTTCCGCAGTCACACAATCAATCAGTAGCTGAACTGATCACACAGTCACAAAAACAAATTAACCGAAAAAGCCTCAAAAACAAAAACACAAAATAAATAGCAAAAACAAAAGCGCCAAACTTAATCTGTTCCAGAAGTCCATTTGACTTCTGAAATGTTCAAAAACCAAGGCGCAGTTTCTGATTGGTGCAGCTGCCCCAGAAAAAATATCCAACAGCCACATCGGATGTTCGGCTTCTGAAAAATGTTCAAAAACCAGAACACTTCTGGGTTTTCGGTGTTTGAGTACCAAGGCGTTTGAGAACCAAGGTACCATTGTATAAGGGCTGCAAATTCAGCCCAGCAGGAACTGGCTGCAAATTATTGCATATAGACTCTTGAGAGAGGGTTGTCCTCTGCTCCCTCCGCCTCTCTCCCAATTAACTTCCATCTCCAGGGTTCAGTGGTGGAAGGGAGTGCAGAGGAAGAAAAAGAACTGAGCTCTACATGAGGAGAGGGCATCTGATGTGAAATACGGGGCTACAGAAGAAAGTGGAGCATATGAGGAACAGCAGTGGGACCCAAGTTGCCTGCACCAACTCCTGGATGGTCTTTTGTTCTTCTCAAGCAAGTCTGAGGAGGCAAGGAGAAAACTGACTGATGAAGACAGGAGTCCTGAGAAACAGGAGTGGACTGGAGAATCTGGACTACAGGAGGTATTTATTACTTAGCTTCATTTGAAGTGGAGCGGAGACTAAATAGATCATTTCAGGGGGAAGTGGTGGAGTAGAGGCAGAAAGAGAGGGGAGAAGGATCCAATTGGGAACTCATGTGCCTATGTGGAAGTAATGTGCCTACTGACTTGCCCAATCTATGAGGACTTAAGGGCAGTCTTGTTTGAAGATTTACATCTCCCAGTTGAGAGATCAGTTGGGTATCTGATAAACTTTTTATTAAGGGGCAGGTCTTTTAGAGTTGCAAGAGAAAAGTTAGTGGGGATAAGTTAAATTATCCAGGGGAGGAAACTCTTTTCTGACATAATACCCAGTTTCAATTATTATTCTAACTGTGTAATGTATTTCATTCTGTTTTATGTATTTTGTTATTTTGGAATGTCTTCAGCTATACCCAGTAAATACTATTTGTGATTCGTAGTGGGGAAGCCTAGGATGGGCATAAGAAATCACTTTGGCTATGGAAAGGGATGGGGCGGGGAGTGTGTTTAAGAAAAATTGAGAAGTTTTCCAACTCAGTTCTTGATTGAAAACAGTGCTATATTGATTTACAAAGGGGCTTCTGTTAGCTTCTGTTAGGTATTTTTGGCTCTCTACCCACTCTGTCTATTAAACACAGAGCTTGGAAAATAAGTTGTGTCCGTGTCTAATACATAAGTTTGGAAAGGTCTGTTCTTGAGGTGAAAAGAGGATCTTTGAGACCTTAAGTAGGTCTTGATCTAGACAGAGACTGGATGGGGAACCTGAGTTTCACAATGGAAGAAAAACAGGATATTACTGTAAGTAATAAGTGATGTCAATTTATTTCACTGATGAATGGCTTTCCTAGAGGTATCTCAAAGTTTCTACAATGTAATAAAAGCATATATAAAACAGTTACATATATAAAAACTGTTAAAACAATTGCATTACATACAGAGGGAGAGACATAGTTTAAAACAGCAACATAGCATGTAGTGAATACATAAAATCAACTCAAGTCCAATACAGATACCAATGGATCAATACACCATCAGCAGCTTTCCCCAATCGGGGTACCACCAAATGCTTTCACTGACAACTGCTGTCAGCACCAGTCAGCATGGTCAAGCATCTGGAGGACATCAGGATCTAGAAGGTCTGACCTCATATAGCACAAGAGTTTGCTTCCTGAAAAGTGATCTAGAGCTTGGCAGGGGGTTGGACTCGATGGCCCTTGTGGTCTCTTCCAACTCTATGATTCTATGATTCTATGATTCTATGATTCTATGATTCACTTTAAAACAAGGAGAAATATATGGGAGATGGTGGTCCTTGGCAGCACTTGGCTTAGGCCATGTAAGATGTTTAAGATTATAAACATACAGGTTCATTCTTGTATAGCGAGAAGCTATCAGCGATTTGTCATGCGTTCTGCTCCAATCTCTTTAGCAGCATCCAGTTTGAGGGCTATAGAAAATGAACAAATACGTTTGAACAAGTCATCCCAAGCCCTTGTGCACTTGTCTGGCACACATCTCCAACATTCTTTTGTCGCAGCATTGTATTGCATTTGCTTTACATGAAACTATTTATAGTATGGGTCTGCTTCAAACAATATTCATTTTAGAGGTTATCGTTTGGTGCTTTCTCATTTAACTACGAAATCAGCTCTCTCACTGCAGCTTTAGTTAATCTCCAAACATGAAAACAATGCATTACCATTTCAAATCAGAAACTACAAGGAATAGCTGCCTTTGAGCAAGCCTGCATTTAATTTGAGAATGTTTCCTATTCAGTCCAGTGAGTGGAAAGAAAGAGGAAAACTAATTTGCAAGCAAACAGAGGAAAGTCTAAACATTCCGTGCATCTGCCAGAGAATAGCATGCTTAGAACTAGATATTTCCTCATGAATTTTACTGCAGCGGCACCCAGTGCTCAAGAGACAAGCTGGAGCTGCTGCAATAACTTCTGAGCAGGTGGGTTGTCGTTACAGACCAAGGGGAGCGGGGCAAGTTCAGAGAGGAGATTGCTGTGGTGCAAGTGCAATAGCACATCCAATCCAGTGCTCCCACTGGTACATTTGCACCATGCAATTCTCCCCACCCCCTCGCCTCTCCCTCTCTCCCTGTTGGTAAGCAACAGACACCCACATGGTATGGAATTATGCAACCCCCGAGGCAAGGATATAAGTAACTTCACGATCTTTAGGAGACATCTAAAGGCAGCCCTGTATAGGGAAGTTTTTTAACGTTTAATGCTTTATTGTGTTTTTAAATATGTTGGAAGCCGCCTAGAATGGCTGTGGGGCAAGATAGGCATAACAACAACAACAACAACGGGTGTCCCTATTTTCATCAGAGAAATGTTGGAGGATACAACATACAAATGTTGGAGGGTTTGTTGTTTTCTATGCTGTTGAGATTTTGTTGTCTCCAATTTTTGCAAGTTACATATTATTGCTTGAACTTTGTATTTATGTTAACTTTTGTGAACTGCCTTGGGGGCCCTAAGTGTATACAACAAAGTTGTCCAGTGGCGCAAGAGGACTTCCTCTTATTCTTCTTTCCCCACATGCACCCTAAATTGGAGGTTCCTCCAACCCTCCATGTGAGGAGAGGAAAGAGAAAGGAAATTCCATGACCTAAGCAGAAGTCCTTCATTGGATACAGGTCTGACTAATTAACCAACTCTCCTGTAACAAAAGCTCTTGCGGTCATGATGTTTGTTAATATTTCAATCAGTGGGTGGTTAGTTACAAGAAAATTCATTTGTATTGTATTTCAAATCATTATTTAGTTTGTTTGGCCTGCAGCACATAGAGATTCAGTCTGTGTATTAAATCTAATCCTAGTTGGGCTTTGGAGAGCAGATATAGAAATATACTGTATCAGAAGATATCTCTTAAGCAATCTATCCAGCAGAGACGTGATTTTCCTGTGCGGAAAGTGTTCCTTTGTTTTATCCTTAACAACTTCTGTGCAAGAATACCAGCCTGTTAGGGAGCTAGTTTGCTGTTCTTCCTCGGAACAGTATCAAGGCCAACTGACCTGTTACAGGGTGGGCACATTTGTAGTGTACTAGGGCTAGGGAGCTGTTAAGTTGTGGGCGAACATAGCAGATGACACAGTGATTTCTCCAGAGAAGCTCTTTATTGAAGCTGGACAGAACTGAACGGCAAACAGCTCAGCCGGCCTGCTTTTATAGGCAGCCGGCTATCAACATTGTAGCAACAACAACCCAGGGTTTCCCGCCTAAAATAACTGATGTGGACCTGAGTGAAAACTATCTACACTATCCCCTTGCTGGCCCAGGGTGAGAACTTTAGTACATAACAGGAGCCATTTCTCTTCACACTCCCCTCCCCTCTCCTTTACACATTGTGTTCACCAATCTAATACCAGCATACACACTGCAAACACGATTTTGGTACAGGGAGAATTGTCTCTTAGAAGTGTTTGGTCCTCCCTTTCAGCATCTGCTCCTGAGTAGACACCTTTTCAAGGAGTGGCTTGGCAACACTCAGTGGCCCATTCATTTGATGCATGTGGTTCACTCCTTCCCTCAAAGTTTCATTTCTGCACTTTTCTTAGCATTCAAATCAATTTTATTTTGTGCCTGGGAAAATGCAGTTTTCTCACCCACGTAGCCCATCCATTGCTGAAATTGCTGGGCTGGGATAAATTATACACACTAAAAAATTATGTGAACATTTAGGCCAAATGTATATTCCCAATGCTGTTTTTCTTGTTTAAGCGGCTATAGCCAAGATGCTCCTGTATAACTTTATCATGAAGTGCCCTACTAATGTTGTTTTATAATAATATTAAAACCAGTGTAGTCTCATTCTCACAACAACCCCTTGAGATAGATGATAGATGATAGATAGATAGATAGATAGATAGATAGATAGATAGATAGATAGATGATAGATAGATAGATAGATGATAGATAGATAGATGATATAACACACCTTTTTATTATTTGAAGGCTCTGAATTCCCCTGTTCAGTATTGGAGTGAACATTCATACTGGAGGTTTTAAGTCACTGGAATGGGGCAACTGCAATATGGCTATCTGCTGCCTATGTTCATTACACAGAAGAAGAAGAAGAAGAGTTTGGATTTGATATCCCGCCTTTCACTCCCCTTCAGGAGTCTCAAAGCGGCTAACAATCTCCTTTCCCTTCCTCCCCCACAACAAACACTCTGTGAGGTGAGTGGGGCTGAGAGACTTCAAAGAAGTGTGACTGGCCCAAGGTCACCCAGCAGCTGCATGTGGAGGAGCGGAGACACGAACCCGGTTACCCAGAGACTACCGCTCTTAACCACTACACCACACTGACTCCCAGTGTGGCTCCACATATGGACTGGATATTCTGCTATTACTTTTTTATTTTTTAAAAGAATTAACAGCACTATCCTGAAAACATCAAAATGTGGGGCTACATTTCTGCTTGCCCCATTCCTAGAAAACATGGGTCTGAGCACCTTTCTATTTGCTCTGCTGCTTCCCCCAGGGAAAACTTGCAAACACCAATCGACAGAAAACCCAGTTGACCCTTATATCAGGCAGAATTGATGTCTGGGGGGAAATTTCCGAAAGGCAGTACTTTGTCCTGGATCTTAGGCAAGTAAATTGAAAAAGTGTGGGGGGTTTTTTTGGGGGGGGTTGTATTTAAAAAAAGCTCAACAAATTTGTGTGTCCTGATTTTTACTTAAAATATTGCAACCCGAATTCAGCAGTAAAGATGCGGGGGGAGGGGGGACACAAGTGGAAGTCTGGATACGCCCTTAGTTGACTGATTCATTAGAGCAGCTATTTGATGAACGTACTTTTGTTACTTATGGAAAAACTTTGGATAAAAAACATTTATTTATATATACAAATGAGCAGAAGGAAGGTAAAGGAATTTTATTTTTTAAAGGTTGTGTGTGTTTCTAATGAAGAGAAGCAAAGTCTTTGGACAATTTTCAATCACTAGAGAATGAACTGGAAAGGTTAAGGATGGAACAATTTATTATGGAAGATGTCGGTTTATTATATTCTCTGGGGTTTTCTTTTTACTCAAGCTTCAGCAATTGCCCAATTAGTTATTTAATATAGCTCACTCGGAAATATCAATATCAATCTTTGTGCCCTTACCCTTTATTCTCCTATCTTCTCCATGGGGAAAAATAAAGCGCAAATGTCTGCAGATCACTTCAGGCAGCTGCTGGCAACCTTTGGCAGTCTGTGTATGTGTGTCTGTGTGTCTGTGTAGTTTCCTCCACACAATACAATAAAGGCACATTTAATGTACATTTGAAGAACATGACTTCCTCCAAACCACATTTCTCAGGATGTATGCACATGGGGGAAACCATGTGCATTAAATGTGTTTTAAATCTATGGTCATCACTACTGTGTGTGTGTTCGTGTTTCTGTGTTTTTCTCTCTCTCTCTCTCTCCCTTTTTTACCTTTTCTTTTCATAATATTACTGTGTCTTTGATACGGATGCTATTAGTGTAAAAAGAACTCTAAACCCTTTTTTGATTTAGGCAATCTGTAAGCCAGTGAAGCTGGTAGAGCACTGGGTGAATGTGATCCTGCGGCGAGGACCCCGTAAGGAGTCTCGCCATGGCATTCTGCACCCGCTTGGGTTTCTGGGTCAGTTTCAAGTGCAGCCCCACGTAGAGTGAGTTACCATAATCAAGCCTGGAGGTGACCGTCGCGTGGATCACAGTGGCAAGGTCAGGGCAACAGAGGTAAGGGACCAACTTGCTTAGCTTGGTGGAGATGAAAAAATGCTGCCTTTGTTATAACAGCCTTTGTTATAGCTGTTACCTGCGCCTCCATAGAAAGGGAGGCGTCAAAGATTACACTCAAACTCCTGAAGGAAGGCACTGGCACTAATTGCATCCCTGCAAGGGATGGGAGTTGGCCCCCCAACCCCATATCATCTTGACCCATCCAAAGGACCTCTGTCTTCGAAGGATTTAACTTCAACTTCAACTAGATGTCAATAGACTCCTTCATTGGATGTTTTTAAATAGAGGTTGGCTGGCCATCTGTCAGGGATTCTTTAGTTGTGATTCCTGTGAATTCTATGATCTTATGTATAATTGTTTTTAATACTGTTGATTTTATCTGGATTTTGACCATTTTATTGCCAACTATTTTAAAAGTCTATATCATTATTTGTAGTTAACATTTTATGCTAGCTATCATGTAAACAGTGGTTTTTTTGTTTGTTTCTGATGAAGCAGTATATTAAATCTTGCTAAATAAACTCTTGCATGAAATCTTTTAATAGTTTTGTCTACACACACGCAATCCTTTTGTGTAACAAAAAATAAATTCCATACTAGGACAATATATTTACTAGGCCAATGGAAACGTCCCCAAAATAGTGTGCAAATTTTTTATTTCTCCAGAACTCTTAATCAGGCTAGATGATAAACAGAGCAAGTCTGTGGGAGGGAGGGAGTAGAAAGGACTCCAGTTGACTGATGGTGAAGCCACAAAACCTCCATCTGGTGTTACTGTTTCATGTGCAAATACTTTGCATATGTCTGAGCATTACCCAAGGTACTGCTAGCATATGGCTCCTGCTCTGTGAGACAGGTCTATATCCATCTAGTTTACTGCATGTTAAATTAATGAGGGATGCATTTATTCTGGCACTCTTCAACCAACAGTTGAACCATGTGCCTTCTCATTAAACAAGTGTCCAACTCAAAGCATTAAAATATCTCTTCCTCACCCTTCAAACCTATGAGACTTTCTCAAGTTGATCACAAGCATATATTTTATTTTATTTTATTGTATGTATGTATGTAGGTATGTTGTCCCAGCCCACAATTTTAGGTTCCCCTTCTTTCAACAGTCATAACCACCTGCAAAGGCTCTTTTGCAGAAGCAGAAGTTTTTAAATTCAGGTACACCAAAGTTTTGCAATTGCTCTGTTATAGTTCTTGCCTTAAACTTTTCCAAAGCCCCACCAACTGCTACCCAAACTTCTTTCTTCTCCTGGCATTCTTCTTTTCCAAAAGCTAGTAACATGTTCATTTACCTCTTCAGCTAAATGCCACCCACCCCCACCTCACTTTCCCTGACCAACTACTTCACATCATAGTTTATTTTCTGTGTGTCCTCAGGCATGTTTTAAAGTAACTGGGTTTTTTTATCTCTTCGTTTTGTGAAACTCTTTTATTGACTCTGTTCAACATCTGTAGTAAATGTGCTAATCCCGTTTTAGGGGCTAACTGTTAACTTTCATTCTGCAGGTCCTCTCGGGCCATTGGTCAAACATCTGTGATATCACATAAACCTGGAGACAGGTCTTGATGGGCCTTGGTCTTCAGTTAATTGAAATGTATATGGAAAGTAGCCACTCAAAACAAACCTGGTGAAGGAGGGCCAAGGCAAGAGTCACATCCACCCACATTTTGCTTCTGGCCATGTACACCACTCGTATGTGTTCCATCCCAAAGTTGCACATGAGGGAATGTGGTCTTTTGCAGAAAAAGATTCCCTCTTGCTGTAAGGGTTCGAAGGCTCCTGATACAGACACCATGTCTGGTAAGCACTGTGTCCAATTCTGGGCACTACAATTTAAGACGGATGTTGACAAGCTGGAATGTGTTCTGAGGAGGGCAACCAAGATGATCAGGGGTCTGGAAACCAAGCTTTATGAGGAACAGTTGAAGGAGCTGTGTATGTTTAGCTTGGAAAAGAGGAAACTGAGAGAAGATATGAGAGCTCTCTCAAGGGTTGTCACGTGGAAGATGGAGCTAGCTTGCTTTCTCCTGCTCTGGAGGGTAGGAATCGAACCATTGACTCCAAGTTACAAGAAAGAAGTTTCCAACTAAACATCAGAAAAAGCTTTCTGACAGTAAAAGCTGTTTGACAGTGGAACGGTCTCCCTCAGGAGGTGGCGGACTTTCCTTCATTGGAGATTTTTAAGCAGAGGTTGGCTGGCCATCTGTCATAGATGCTTTAGCTGAGTTTTCCGCATTGCAGGGGGCTGGACTAGATGACCATTGGGTCCCTTCCAACTCAACAATTCTATAATTCTTTGATTCTAGGTCTGGGCCTGGCCGTCACCAGATAGGAGACTGCTTCAGAGTTTCATGTAGGCCTCAGTGAGCACCATGTTAGAAAGACAAAGCTAAAATATGATAAACAAATGTAACCTGTTACTCCTTGAATCCAGCAATGTTGGAACTTTGCTTCTCAAGCAGATCTTCTGAGCGTGTTGCGTAAGTCTCCTGGTGCAAGTCTTGAGAGGTTAGAGATGGATTGATCACACGGCAACAAACACAGTGGTATGGGATAAAAGGCGGGCTTAACAGCAACTCCATCTGGATCTTGTCAAAGCTTCTGCTTAGATTGTCCAGAGAGAATTGTTTGAGAGGAACACATGCAAGGGCCTCCATTCTGATACAGATGAAAAACCTATGACTCAGAGCACATTTCCTGCACGTGTGCATCATTCTTTTGAAAAAAAGTTGCAGTATCAGCCCCAAGGAGGTTTCTTGGGCCATGAAAAGACACTTGAGGATTAACTCCCAACTTCTGCATGAATAGTATTTTATCTGAATACCTCGGTACAAAAGAAACTCTAGCCTTGCACAAATAGTAATACATTTGTAAGCAAGTATGTGCCTACTGGGGTATTAATTTTAGTTCTTTAACTAAAAACCCATTAGAGAGCTTTCAAAATGAAATATAATACATTTCTTAAGGCTAGCCCTACTTAGCAGAAGAATGCGCATTATCCCCAGGAAAACATTGGGGGCCAGGAGTCAGCATAGCTACAAGCATGTGTGTTCCTGGTACAGTATTAATTGCATTCATTAACATTCATTACTTTATAGATGGCATAAAGAAGGTTTCACTGAGGAAGGCAGTAAAATGAGAAAGCAGGGAGGTAACACACAGCATGCTGGATATCATGCACCGTGGACTTGGCCTCCTGATGAAACAACATAATGTCTTCAGACGCAATACGAAACTCTGATAGCTTTCCCTGGAAGAATTGTTCCTGGGGAGTCCATTTCATCTTCTGCATTTGGCTGGGAGTAAGAAACGTATCATGTGAACTCAAGTCAAGGAAGATCATGGAAGGAGAGTAATTGCTTTGTTCTGCACAACAGCTTTAAATGCACTTAAAAACTTGTAGAGCTGGGGAATTAGAAGTTGGTTGCTTTGTTTCTTTGCTTTAAATGTGTGTGCTAAGTTGTGGGTGAACATATCAGATGACACAGTGATTCTTCAAACAGCTCTTGTTTATTCACAGGCCAGAACAGAACTGAACTGAAGGGCCCAGGCAGCCTGCTTATATAGCGCTCCAGTACAACGCAACTGTAACAACTTTCTGTAACTATCCAATCACTGCATGTCACTTTCAATCCCCTATTTGCATATGTGGACCTGAGTTAAAACTATCTACAGTATCCCCCTGCTGGCCCAGGGTGAGAACTTCAGTACATAACAGTGTGTGTGTATGTGTGTGTGTGTTTTGCGCCATTTAAAAAAAACACCATGCTAATTGCAACACAACCAATTTGTGTGGGGAAACATCTATGTATTAAAGTTTTCTAAGTGATACAAAATTCAGAAATAATAACGAACAAAAGGAGAGATTGCAAAGTGCAAGTAACCAATCACATGTAGAATTGTCTCAGTTACCATGTCTAAGGGCTTTTTATCCTAAAACGTCCATCCAAGATGACATTTCCAGTTGCCACTGGGATCTCGTCATAGAGATTGTAATTTGCAGGGGAGACAAAGGCATACAAGGGTACGTATATTGATCAAACAATGTCAATACTCACACCCTGACACTTCATTTTCTCATCCCATATCAAAAAGGCCCTTGGCTTTGGTCATTATGCCATTTTGAAGGCCCCTTTGTTTCCCACATTGCCCAGCTAAGAACAAGTAAAATGGTTAGCAACCGGGTGACCAAATGTGTGTGAGAGAGAACAGAGCTCCTCCAGAAAAGAAGAGCAGCGTTGTACAGAAAAGGACAGTAGAGGCTTGTCCATTAGGGCAAAATAGGACACAGCCCCCACCAACCTCAGCCAGCTCCCATTGCCACCCTTCTTACTTACAGCCAATCTAGGGGACGGCACTGCTTTTCAGCTTCCTCCTCCTTAGACTCAGTGTTTCCCTTGCAGAACTCAGTAGGAAGGAGAGGGGACAAACCTAGAATTAGTTGGTTTTGCCCATTATTGGCTCTGGCGCCACCTACTGTTGAACTCCCTGCCTTCTGCCCTACCAGCTCCAACAGACACCAGCCTCCACTAGACATAGGCATTTCAGCAGAATAGGAACTTATTTTAAAAGGTCCCCCCTCCAATTTATTTATTTATTTATTTTAAAGTAAAATTACCCCTGCATGATCCCAGGATGACAGGCTTCCTAAAGCAAAGTCCCCTTTTTCATAAGCATACTGAAGCCCTTCCCTGTTTCCATCTGGTCACCTTGTCAGGGAAAGAAAGAGAGAGAGAGAGAGAGAGAGAGAGAGAGAGAGAGAGAGAGAAAGAAAGAAAGAAAGAAAGAAAGAAAGAAAGAAAGAAAGAAAGAAAGAAAGAAAGAAAGAAAAAGGAAGGAAGGAATTATTATAAAGGGATAAGGGGCAGGGGAGAGAAGCTTATAGTCTTTTTTTTTTTGTAATGTGCAGTCAGGATTAACATTAATTTGATTAATGTTCACAAATACAATTTTCTTGTCAGCCTGTACAGAACCTGACTGCAAAACATCAGTTGGTTGTGACTAATTAAATTTGGGAGAGCTGCTTCAAGTGCTCTATTCACATAACCCACAATTCCTTTGCCTGTCTCCACTTCGCCCTCTCTGTCCCTAGTGACCCAATGTTCATCATTCTCAGGTGCATTGGTGCTGCCTGAGGTTACAGCGAGGAGGAGTGCAAACCCCCAAGTCGTCTTCCCCGCTTCCCAGAAATCCTTTTTAATGAGCACATTTGCTCCTTTGCAAGGCGATCCTTGCACGTTCCCTTTGCTCTCTGAGCGAGGACACCCTGGGATTTTTCAGTCAGGCTGTGTATTGAAAGCAGACCAAAAATAGGGCTGCAGAGGAACCCATGATGAATTGCTAGCCTTTGTGAGTCACAATTGAAGCATGAACTGGTGCGCTTCATGAACTTATGTGGATCCTGAGCGGTAAGAAAGTGTGGCACACCTCACCGCAAACATCGGAAAAATCGGAATGTTACTAAACAAAGTACAGTAAAGGGGAAAATAATAATTGTAATTAATTAGTATTGTTGCACACCACCCCAACTCTGAGTGGTATGAGATTCCAGGGGTTCTAAGAAGGAAGGTTAAAAAAACTTTTAAGGGGTTCTTCCCACTGCTGTGGTTAAAACAGGCAATTTTACAGAGCCAGTGTGGTGTAGTGGTTAAGAGCGGTACTCTCGTAATCTGGGGAACCGCGTTCGCTTCCCCGCTCCTCCACATGCAGCTGCTGGGTGACCTTGGGCTAGACACACTTCTCTGAAGTCTCAGCCCCACTCACCTCACAGAGTGTTTGTTGTGGGGGAGGAAGGGAAAGGAGATTGTTAGCCGCTTTGAGACTCCTTAAGGGGAGTGAAAGGCGGGATATCAAATCCAAACTCTTCTTCTTCTTCTAATTGCAGGTAATGGCTGTGAATGGCTCTTTTAGACCAGGCATGGAGAATTCCCTATAGCTTTCCGGATGTTGCTGAACTACAACTCTCATAATCCCAGGGCATTGGTCATGCTTGCCGGGGCTGATGGAGATTGCAGTTCAGCCACAGGTCCCCTATCACTGTTTTCATCATCCTTATACATTTACACAAGCTGCACTAGGAGCCTTATTCATGGAAAACCATTAACCAACCAGATAGAAGAAGAAAAATAATGATTTCCTGAAAGCAAACAGAGAAGATATATCTCCCTTTTAGATAAACCTTCATCTACAGGTTTCAGACTTCCACCAGGATTTGCAAGCATGACAGTGTTGCGTCTGGTTCACTACAGCCTAAGAGTTTCTTCTTTTCAGTGCTCACAAATGGGATACATATAACACTAGTCAGCTGCAGAGGCAGGAGACCCATCCTTCCCACTGTTTCCCCCTCCTGTTTGAGTTGGCTGGAAAAAAGTCATAGCTAAGAAGCCTTGGATTTGTTGGTTCAAGGAGTAAAGGTAAAGGGACCCCTGACCATTAGGTCCAGTCATGACCGACACTGGGGTTGCGACGCTCATCTCGCTTTATTGGCCGAGGGAGCCAGCGTACAGCTTCCGGGTCATGTGGCCAGCATGACTAAGCTGCTTCTGGCAAACCAGAGCAGCGCACGGAAACGCTGTTTACCTTCCCACCAGAGCGGTACCTATTTATTTACTTGCACTTTGACGTGCTTTCGAACTGCTAGGTTGGCAGGAGCAGGGACTGAGCAACGGGAGCTCACCCCATTGTGGGGATTTGAACCACCGACCTTCTGATCGGCAAGTCCTAGGCTCTGTGGTTTAACCCGCGTTCCGTACAAGAGTAGCAATGGCCTAAGTTGCTGGGGGTACAGAAATACGTGCCATAAACCCTCAGATCCCCTGGCCATCTTCTGACTGCAGTTTCGTTCTTCTTTTGCCTGATCCTGGAGAAACTGAATTTTGAGGCCATTGCTTGAAGCGGTGTGTTTGTTTGTTTGTTTGTTTGTTTGTTTGTTTCTGTGTGTGATGGGGATGGAAGAGGAAAATATTGGGGCAGGTAAATTAGATTGAGTATTTGTGCCTGCAGTTTCTCAGTGAAGTGTCTGCCAGGGGAAATACCCTGTTTTAATGGGATCTGTTTTATGTCACTGGGCAACACAGGGTCTGTTTTAGCTACTTATTAAATTCTTTTAATTGTTTGTGTGTTTGTCTTATGAAAAGCTGATATGCTTACTGAGGTGCCCTGTTTTGATCTGTACCCTGTGCCCAAACCCATCAACCTATGTGGGGCTGCCATCTATCTGAGGCTCCTGGAGGCAATGAGCAATTTTGGGCTCTCCTGGGAATCTCTAGTGAGTGAAACAGCCTTCCCCTTAGACCTAAACTTAGGGGTGGTGGCAGCATTTTTAAAAAAAATATGGGTCAGGTTTGGCATTTATCCTGACAACCATCAGCTTTACCAGTTTCAGGTAAAGTCACTTTATCAGGGCCAGGCCCTAACTTACCTCACAGGGTTGTTGTGAGAGGGAAAAGGAGCACAAAGTAGAGTAGAACCTCTTCCATAATCCTTAATGGGCAGGAGAATGGTCCATCACCAGCAAACTGTGCAGGCTTTATACTGTAGGTAATAATTCAAGCTTCTTGAATTGTGGCCAAAAGCTAACCTGCAGCCAATTTTTCTGAGATGGTACCACTGTCAAAGACTCTTATCCCTCGCAAGAGGGGGACAGCAGGGTCCATTCCGAGCTGCAACTGCCAAAGAGTTATAATGGCAGCCTGTTGCAGTTGCCACTACCATGCAAGATGGAAACTTCGACCAGCAAGTTCTGCCCTACTTGGTTGACCTGCCCTATATTAGCACAGCCAAGGATGGCAAGAGTGAAACACTTTGTATTTTCTTTTCAAATGGCAGATGGAAGAATAGCTGTGCTGCATCACGGTCTGTGAACAACCTAGTTATTAAATGCTTTCCCACAATGGCTGCCACCTTTCGCCCTAGAACGACCACCTTTCAAGAGAGATGTGCGAAACCTAAAATAGCACATTTGCCAGTATGCTGTAATTAAGAGGACCTCGCTTATTTGTGCATTAACTGCCCCCCTGCCAAAAAAAAAGAAAAAAAAAACATTATCTGAGAGAGCTGTTAAATATTTTCTAGCCGTTTCCTATCTCAAGGAGTGATCTGCTGTGATCTGGGGAGCCATTTAGCCGCTTCTCAGTGGGAGGATAGCTTTGCCTTTTACATGCAACAACAGGCTTCCTCTCCAGTCTCCGGGGAACGGGGCATTTCATGCGCTCCTTGCCAGCAGCCCTACTACAGAGAGCCTGTGAGTGACACACTTATTGCCACATTAAGGCTCTAAACGGCTGGAAAGGAGCCGCCGAGCCACTCGCGTATGACAAATGAGCTGCTCTTCAGAGCAAAATGGAAAAAAATGATCAATCATATATTCCGTCAGGGTGTTGTATACAGTGGAAGTCATGCCTGCCTGTCCATTTTGCCATGATCAATTTCACTTCTCGTTTTCCTTTAAAAGAAAAGAAAAGGGAGGGGGGGAATCTAGGCTGGTTAACAGCCAGCTGGGATTTTGTTACCTAAGTTGGGCCCCAATTCAGAGATCTCAGCAAACAGCCCTGGGCTGTAAGCACACTATTCCATGAAGGGGAATAGGCAGTGCTATTTTTCTAGAAAAAGAGCTCACCATGAATGGCAATGGTGCCCATCTGAGAAGTGGAGCTGAGCTGAGCTCCGGCTGAAAAAAGCCCTGGGAATAGGGGAATAGGGGGCTGCAGCTCAGGCACAGAGCAACTCATTCCCCAGCATCTCTGGGGGAAAGATCCTTGCTTGAAATCCTGGAAAGCCATTGCTAATAAATGTAGACAATGCTGTGCTAAATGGCCCAAAAATCATTCATTCATTCACATCCTGCCTTTTTCTCCAAAGAGCTCAAAGTGGCACACGGGGTTCTCTCCCTGCTTATTTGACCCCCACAACAACCCCTGAGGTAGGAGAGGCTGGGAGGCAGTGACTGGCCCAAAGAGGATTTGAACCCTGGTCTCCCAGGTCGTAGCTGGACATCCTAACCACTACACCACACTGGCTCACAGTAGTCTGAGGCACCTTTCTATGCTCATATACACGCACGCCAGCAACCCCGACTCCGACAGGTTATCCATTCAGACAGCGACAACCAGCTGTTTGAAAGCAGAGTGAAATGAGCTGCCTGGAATCATTCCTGTCCTTCCAGCCTCAGACTGGCTGAAGCAGGTAACTGGCGCTGACAGCGCCAACAGGCCCACGTGAAGGATTTTCTAGGTTTTTCTTTGCCTGGAACAAGAAAAACCTGGGGGTGCTCTCAAGGCCCCACTCTTCAGTGGTGCTTAAATGCTGCAGAAAGAAAATCTACAGTGGTACCTCGGGTTAAGACCTTAGTTCGTTCTGGAGGTCCATTCTTAACCTGAAACTGTTCTTAACCTGAGGTACCACTTTAGCTAACGGGGCCTCACACTGCCACTGCGCTGCCACCGCACAATTTCTGTTCTCATCCTGAAGCAAAGTTCATATATATATATATATATATATATATATATATATATGCAGGTTTTGGTGTCTTCGGGTGTCTTCCCGTGTAAGAGTCGGGGTGTCTGTGCGACGTTTCGACGAGGTCTCACTCGTCATCTTCAGGCTGGTGCTTTCGGCTTCTTGTTACTGGAACAGAGCAGAATCTGGTGTTTGAGTTCCTATAAATACTGTTGAGGGGTGTGGTGTATAGCCTCCAACGTTCTGGGCAGAGAGGAAGTTCCTAGATTAGTGTGCCTTTTCTTCTGGCTGGCTGGCACAAGGCACAAAACCACAGCTCGCCCCTATACACGAAGCCAAGCCAGAGCACAACTAAATGCAGCACAGCCATCTTCTCAGAAAAACTCTTCACAAGCTCAAGAGGTCAAGACACGAAAGCTTTAGCAACTAATCTACACTTAATGACCCACCCAGTGGTATTCAGAATATCACTCATGAAATCACTCAAGATATCCCTCAAGTAATTAAGGAACAAAAGAAGAAAAGGCACACTAATCTAGGAACTTCCTCTCTGCCCAGAACGTTGGAGGCTATACACCACACCCCTCAACAGTATTTATAGGAACTCAAACACCAGATTCTGCTCTGTTCCAGTAACAAGAAGCCGAAAGCACCAGCCTGAAGATGACGAGTGAGACCTCGTCGAAACGTCGCACAGACACCCCGACTCTTACACGGGAAGACACCCGAAGACACCAAAACCTGCATTCCTGTACCCGTGAAAATCTACGAAAGCAAATATATATATATATATATATATATATATATATATATATATATATATATGCAGGTTTTGGTGTCTTCGGGTGTCTTCCCGTGTAAGAGTCGGGGTGTCTGGGCGACGTTTCGACGAGGTCTCACTCGTCATCTTCAGGCTGGTAATATCACTCATGAAATCACTCAAGATATCCCTCAAGTAATTAAGGAACAAAAGAAGAAAAGGCACACTAATCTAGGAACTTCCTCTCTGCCCAGAACGTTGGAGGCTATACACCACACCCCTCAACAGTATTTATAGGAACTCAAACACCAGATTCTGCTCTGTTCCAGTAACAAGAAGCCGAAAGCACCAGCCTGAAGATGACGAGTGAGACCTCGTCGAAACGTCGCCCAGACACCCCGACTCTTACACGGGAAGACACCCGAAGACACCAAAACCTGCATTCCTGTACCCGTGAAAATCTACGAAAGCATATATATATATATATATATAGTTTTTTAAAAAACATATCATTTTCAACAGTAATTAAACATACTTTCACATCTTATTCAATTTTTTCACTTCCCTCAATCCTGTCTGAAAATTTTCCAATCTAATCTCTCAGTATGCATTTCTTATCTTCCCTATTACATTTCAAACATCTTGCCTATTAATGTCCTGACCTATAATACCAAGTAAAAATGCTTCTGGTGAAGCAAAGTTCTTAACCCGAGGTACTATTTTCTGGGTTAGCGGAGTCTGTAACCTGAAGCGTCTGTAACCCGAGGTACCACTGTTTGTCTATTCCCAGCTAGCCATCTCCATGCAGAATTCTTGTTATGTTTGTCTCCTCCATTGTCTTAAAGCCATCTAAGCCTTGCTGAGCATGTCGGCAATATTTGGCACTGGGGGGGGGGGTCTTTCAAAGGGATACAATCAAAACACAGGCTAGTGAGGAGGCCGTGTGCCATTTGCCTCCTACAGGATGCTGCTGTAACCATGCTTCTCTCTGTGTTATTGCCACTCCGACAAAGTGATTGTCAGGCTGACGGCCCTCACTGAAGCCAATGGAACAAAGTGCATAGGTATAAGGACTATTCTTGAATAAAGGACTGATAGGGTCACAGCTGCAATCCTATGCACAGTTGCCGAGGAATAAGCCCTAATTTTGCACCGTGGGATGTGTTTCTGAGTAAACATGCACAAGATTTCATGGCATGGATGTACTTTTGGAAGAAGAAGAAGGAGATTTTAACAGTCACATAAAAATCACTTACCTCTGCAGTACTCCTGCCTGAAGTCCTGCACTTAATATAGTAGCAGATTATCAGGAAGCGGCCACAGCTCAGTGGCAGAGCGTCTGCTTTAAATGCAGAGCACTTTCAATGCAGATTCCCAGGGTGGCTGGGAGACGGAGAGCTGCTGTCAGTAAGTGTAGATGGACTGAGCTAGATGGACCAGGTGGATCAGTATAAGATAGCTTCTTAAGTTTCCAACTGCAAGTGGGTCCTTGGTTTGAAAAGATTCCTATTTACAGATATACACACTCATCTGAATCTGCATCTGCTGTACAGGAGGAACAGGGAAATCCTAACCCCCATCTATTCTGTCCTGTTGAAATCAGTGGGGCTTATTCCCACTCTGAAGTTCAGGTGTCATGAAAATCACCAGGATTTTAGTGCTAATTTCTCCTAATATGCACATTTTTGTATATATTTTTTTCCTATAGTTCACATTTTTTGGCAAAGCAATTTCCCCTAATATAGCACATTTTTGTATGTCTTTTTCACTAATATATGCATTTATAAGCATGATTTACCCCTGTACATGCATTTTTGACACATTACTCAGTTGGATAACAGCACTGTAACATTCAGAGATATTCGAATTTTGAAAGTTGACTGTGTTTCAGTTAACACACTGCTTTGAAAAGTGTGAATTTGGTAAGTTCACTTTTACATGTGAACTGATTTGTAATTCTCCCTCATCTCTACTCCCAGGTAAGTGGGGTTAGGATTGCATCCTATATTTTACTTGGTTTAATGTTTCTAAGGCAAGGGAGCAAAACTCCCTAACGGGTTCATCTTTTCTGTGTGCTTTGCAGAATTTACAAAATGCTTAAGAGAGACACTAGAGAATGTTAGAACATATAACATCAGAGCCAGAGGAATACATGCACATTATGAACAAGGCAAGTCATTAACCAGCAGTGAATTTCATTAGAAAGAAAACATTAAACAAAATTTTATAAATCCTCAGTGGCAAAGCAGCAAGCACCGAGAGATATTGGAGAGTTTTGAAAAATTGCAAGGAGCAAGAAAGCAATTTCTTTCTTGTGTTTTGTTAGCAGATCAAAGTTTACTGCTCACACATGAACAAATTTGCTTCTTTAAAACTGCATCACAAATAATTTTTAAAATAAAACACATGTGATCTCTTGTTGCGATATAAAAGTAGTGTAGAGCCAATGAAAATTTGACCGCAACCTGCCTCTTGTAAAAGTTTATCTCCACTAGATCTCACAGGGCTTTCCATTGGCTAACCAGGAGATCTCAGATTGATGAGCCCTGTGGAAATCCTTTTGCTGCTGCTGCTGACTCTTTGAATAAACTGTAGTCTCCTGAAGAAAGGCTATGGCTTGACTTTTCTGCATGTGGTTTCATTTATTTTGAACATCTATTGTTTGCCCAACCAACAAAGCCCTCTGGGTGGTTCAAAAGGTAAAGGTAAAGGGACCTCTGACCATTAGGTCCAGTCATGACCGACTCTGGGGTTGTGGCGCTCATCTCGCTTTATTGGCCAAGGGAGCCGGCGTACAGCTTCCGGGTCATGTGGCCAGCATGACTAAGCCGCTTCTGGCGAACCAGAGCAGCGCACGGAAACGCCATTTACCTTCCCGCTGGAGCAGTACCTATTTATCTACTTGCACTGCGTGCTTTTGAACTGCTAGGTGGTTCAAGCAGAGTTGCAATTCACACATTAAAATCTTACACCATTAATTAAAACATTTTAAATATTCAAAATCAATCTTTCAGGTACAATCAGTGGTGGGCAGTTTGGTTGGACTGTGCTCCTGACCTGACCTCCCTCCAGCTGTGTTGCTGCAGGACAGAGAGTAGGAGGGACATGGCTTGACATAGTTGGTGCAGTGCCAACACACCAGCTGAGCCCATTTGGTGGTGCTGCCAGGCTGTTTGCACTACACCAGCCTTGCTGCTGTGCACCATTCTTTCCCCATCCCGGTATGCTGCAGCAAGTCAGCTGGATGGAGGTCATGTGAGAAGTGCAGCTCCACCACACCGTCAGCTGCTTGGTAGAATAACGTTTGCAATGTGGCCTTATTAGAGAAACTCACCAGCAACATGAGGATTGCATGGTGATGATAAAATACCAGAACCTCATTTTGCCACTTGTCATCCATTTATTTCATGCAGAAGAAAAAGCTGAATAATTTATTTCTATTGATGCTTTTATCAACGTTACTATGATTTGGTATGTTGCATACCACCTTGCTGTATTTTTTTCCTGAAAAATGTGGTCTATAAATATATAAACAAGCAAGCAGGCAAAAAGTGGAGCTGCAAGGTGTCCATTGGCCTGCTATAGAATGTTTTGGATCGCTTGGCTTTTCCTTTCCCTTCTTGACATGACTGCACAGTGGCTCAGGAGTCAGAGGCAAACCCTGAGAGATTGTGGTCTAACTCACAACCACCTCCCTTGCGTTGTATATATGTTTGTTGCATTGTAATTGTTGGATCATGATAAATTGCTTTTCTTTTAAAAATCACTTTTAAAAAAGAAAGGATTAGTTCAATTAGCTGCGCCAATTAAAACGAATAAACCCATCTCTTAATTTTCTACTTGAAAAACTACACTAGTAGCATAACATTTAAAACCCATCTTAAGTAATCTGTTGCCTGGGCAGCCCCTCACCTTCCCAGCAAGAACAGCTACAGTAGCAGTAATTAATTGATAGTATATGTATCAATTTCCCCCGCAAAGGATATTTATTCTTTTTTAAAACACACACACACACACACACAAATACTCTCTCTTTCTCTGAAAGACATCCTATATAGGCTTCTCACTCTTCTTTCGTGCAAAATAATTAAACAGATTGCTTAAAATGCAAATAGCAAAGAATAAGTTGTGGCCAGGTACTGCTTAGGGAGAGACCAGCAGTGTGGGCAAGAAAGGAGGGAACAACTAAAGGACCAATTGAAACAGGAAGCTGCTATGAAAGAACTAATTCCACAGCTATTGGTGGGGATGAGGAAGAATTGAACAACCAATGAAAGCACTGCCTTCTGGGAGAAGCTGCTAGGCCTTTGCTGAACAGGAATGAAAGATCTTGGCCAGGATGGGGGGCATTGCTAGGATTCTTGCAGGGGAATAAATTGTTGTATTGTGTGCCTTGCAAAACACTATTGCAATTTCACTTTCCAGCTGATTGTGGAAGAAAAATGCTTCAGCAGTGCTGAAGAACCCTAGTATGGAATCAGCTTCAGTCTCTCAACAACAGAAGACGAGAGAGGAACTCTGGGATTTGTCTCGTGGCTCAGAAGTAGCATTTGGGATATTCAACATGAGCTTTCTAGAAAGTACATCTTGGAACAATCCTCATGCTAGTTTTATTGTCAGGTAAGGTTGCTGCACTTAGTCAAATGGGCACGGTGTGCTTTAAATATCTGGTCTGAGACAGCTACCCAAAAATGCATGGCAAACTGCATTAAGCAGATGTGCAGTAGCCATAGAAACCGCAGGCTACACAAAGCAAACGAACATGCACATTACCTACAATTTGATTCATGTCGCTTCTGCTGCAGCTGTTATAAAACTCCTTATATGGTACGCGGTGAAAAATATGCCGAGTATGAATCCTGCAGGATAGAGAAGAAAGCCATTTAATCCTTAATGGTGCCACAAAGATATTCAAATGAACTAATAAAGAAATCAGTGAGATGTGTCATTAGCACAAAATTAAAATTGAAAGAGAGTGGAAATATGTTGTCACAGTCTGATTTAGGAGTAGCATGGCATTATTACAACAGGCACTTCCGAAGTTTTTCTTAAGGGATTTGTCCATCGATTCCCCACCTCCTTTGAGTGGAAGGCCCATGAGACATCTCTAGCTGGCCCACGAGTCTCTCCCCTCAAACCATACCCCATACTGGCTCTGCCTTGCAGCTTCTTGGAGTGTTTTTGCCTGGCTGGAATGTGCCCTTCAGCTCTGATAGCGCCTCTTGAAATTCAGCAGAACTACCACCTGTCCCATTTTCCCATGTGGAATGAAAACTAGGCACTGGATCTTTTTATATGCTAAGCCAGGGGTATGCATCCACAAGGCCTTTGTGCAGCCCTTCGGGTTCTCCCTAGGCTATGCCCCTCCCTGGCAGGCCCTGTTCTGGACATTCTTGTGAGCTTTTGTTGGAAGGAATGCATCTCTAATAATGCCTCTTGCTTGCCTAGGTGGAGAGAGGGATGTGCAGAAACCTCTGGAATGTAGGATTTGCACAGCTGGAATGTAGTCTTCTCTAAAAAGGTAAGAGTCGCGCAGCCATTGTGTCTAGAGTTGGTAACCTGAGGCCCTCCATATGCTGTTGGACTCCCACCTGCCCCAGCTTGTGAGAACGCACACCATTTGGCTAGAAAACGGCCTCGAAAAACTCTTGATTTTCAGGGATGGTTGTGTTTCAGTAAATTGCTATGGAAAGTGTGAATTAGGTAGGTTAACCTTTAAATGTGAAGCAAATTGAGTTCTCCACCCCCATCCCAGCTGAGTAGATATATATATAGCATAGCACTATAAGTCCAATGAACCAAATTAGTGGTGACTAAATTCAGCTGAATCAGAACCAATACATTAACTGAAATGTCCTTATGTCTGAATGTGGGGCTGTTTCTGACCCAGTGACGAGCTTCAATGCATGCATGTATTTTAATACGAGAGACAAAGTGAAGAGAGGCCTGTGGCCCTCCAGCTGTCCTTGGACTCCATTTCCCAACAGACCAAGACAGTACAGCCAATGGTCAGGGATAAAGGGAGCTGTAGTCCATCACTATCCAGATGACCACAGTCTGGTTTTTGTGTGGCATGGAGGCAATATGATGTTATTTGTCAGTGTTAGAACTGCAGAGAAAAAATGAGTTCATAACTGTACAGATAAAACAATGAGATGAGGAGAAAGGAATCCTAATGGTTTTCCTGTGTTTGGGTTCTGTGAGTAATGAGGCATCATTTTCATTAGTTCAAATAGTAATCTAAAGAAAGATACTGCACCCCTGATCTACCAGGAATTTAACAAGCAAATTCCGAGTTTTGACTGAAACTCTGAGCTCACTTTCCAGATTCCGCCTCAAGGGCTACTTGTCAGTCTTTACTTAGAACAATACATTTCAAATTACTGCAATTGAACAGCTGAAATATTACCTCAGCTTCCTGAAATCTATATTGTGTGGAGCACCCATACCTAGAATACTCTGACAGTATTGGGGTACAGGGGCACAACAAGCATTTGTTTAAACCATATCCTGTCATTTGTTCAGATACAGCAGCAATGGGGAACCTGAGGTCCAGGGGCCAAACGTATCCTCTCTGTTGCACCATCAGGACTTTGGCCAGGCCAGGCCTCCTCCTCAGGCCAAAGCTCTCACCAGCCCTCATCTGCACCCTCTTCAGGTACTTTTGCTTGGCTGGAATCCTTGAACTGAGATAATACCTCTCTTGTTAGGACTGGGTGGAGGTGTTTGTGTAAAACTCTTGACTTTTGTGTGGCTAGAATGCAGCCTACTGCACACAACAGACAATCACATCCATCGCCCTACCCACATTTTGGCCTCTGACTGGCCCCACAGCAGCCCTTGCAATTTTGCCCGGAATAGAATGTGGCCCTCAGGCTGAGAAAGGCTTCTCACCTTGATATGCAGGTGTAAACAGAGGACGAAACAAGCCAGGCTATTTGGCTGTCTAATTTTGATAGTGAATTTGGATGGACGGGGCTGTATCTTAGTTACCTCTAAGAGCTCCTCATTGCTTTTCCTTGCCTACTCCCTACAGAAGAGGCCTGCCAGCCATCTTGCCTGGCTCAACAAGGACTAGGGGTGCCTGTGTGTGTGTGTGTGTGTGTGTGTGTATACACACTACTTAATTGTCAAAACCTCTCAGTGGCTTACACAGAACATAAAATATACTTTAAAAGTATCAGTAAATATCAGAAGTTAAAAACAAATTGACCTAGCATAAATAAAGCATAAATAAAATCAGTAGTTAAAAGTATGGGATTGGCATTGTGTGGCACTTGTAAAAGTGCAGAATGAAATGGACATATACAGGATAAGACAATCCCACAAGTAAACTGGTCCCAAGCTGACAGGAGCTTATATATTAATAGTAACAGCTTGAATTTGGTCCAGTGCAGTGCTTTTCTTCTAAAAAAAAGAAAGGTGCCAGTACTCACCATGAAGTTGTTAAAGTAAGTGCCAGTGCTTTTCTTCTATGACAAAAGGTGCTGGTACTGCATACCCTTGAGTGCCTCCAGAAAAAGAAAAAGGAAAACACTGGTCCAGTGCAGTGGCAGCCACTGCAGATCTTTCAGCAAGGGTGTAATATACTGATGCAATCTCAGTCCTCTTAGCAATTGTGCTGCAGTATTCTGTAGTAACTGCCGTTTCTGGATCAAGTGCAAGGGAAGCCCCAGTCATGACATCCACAGTGCCTGGACATCTGTGGTTAAGCTCTCCTGGTCCAGGAATGGCCACAGCTGTTGTACCAGCCAAAGCTGGCAAAAGATGCTTCTCGCCACCGAGAGGCTCCCTGAGCCTTCAGTGACGAAAGCTGGATCCAGAAGCAGCCCCATACTTCAGGGAGGGTGCAGCCCCATCCAGGACAGCCAAGTGGCCAAGTTGTTAAATTGCCATTCAGCACACCTGGACCTCTTTATGCAGATGCTTGAGCTTTGTTAATGTAGAAACTCAGGCAATGTAAGTGATCTTTTTGCCAGTGTGGGTCTTATGCTTGTTTTGCAAAGCAATTGAAGCAAGCCTAATCATGTTAAGCCTCATCATGAACAAAAAGGAGAGGCACTATCTAACCAGTTTTTAAATATGTTTTATTTTTATGCTGTTGCCATAACAGACTAACACGGCTACCCTTCTGGGATTACGTGCCTCATGTGTGAAAATGTCCTGGCACTACATTAACCATCTTTTCCAACAGCCTCTCGCAATTTTCACTCCGCATAGACCAGAAGTGTTCTAAATGATCACATTAATCTGGTGGAGAAGATCCTTCTCAGCAGAATACCTCTTTTTGGCCTTCTTCACTTGGTCTCTTCTCATGAGATCATAAAGGGGCTTCACCGAGCTAGCAGAGTTCTTTGCAAGTCCCTGGGCATAATCAAAAAATTCCAGAACAGTTATTCTTTTTAAGCTCATTTCAAGTAGGCAGTTCAGGCCAGTTAAGGAGAGCTGAAACCTTATCTGGGTCTCTGGTGGCTCCATCTTGTGATAAAATAGGATCCAAAATCATCAAAACTGGCATTCACCTCTATATATTTTTAGACTATCTCTCCACTTCCACCCATTTCTTATGTTATTATTAAAAAAATATTTTAAAAACCCAGTGATTCCCACCTAAATTAAATAAAAGAACGGAAAGTTCATTTGCAATTTAGTGTTTCTAACTGCAGATGTTGTCTGCTGTGTGGCTGAAAGATATGAGGGTTGGTTCTCTAACTTAATCCATTCCCAGAGTCCATCCGACTCCCAAAACCATTCAGAAACCAAGATGTGGCTTCCAGTTGGCTGCAGGAGATTCCTGAACTCAAGCGGAAGCTGTGTCAGAAGTTCGGCTTCCAAAAAATGTTCACAAACTGGAACACTTACTTCCGGGTTTGTGGCATTTGGGAGCCAGTTTGTTTGGGAGCCAAGCCGTTCAAGTACCAAGGTGCAACTACATATTCAACAAAGGTATTCTCAGAGAGGACATATTGAAATTAATGGACCTAAGTTAGCTATCTCCAGGAATGTTAGAGGGTCTAGGTAAAGGTAAAGGGACCCCTAACCATTAGGTCCAGTCAAGGCCGACTCTGGGGTTGCGGTGCTCATCTCGCTTTATTGGCCAAGGGAGCCGGCGTACAGCTTCCAGGTCACGTGGCTAGCATGACTAAGCCGCTTCTGGCGATCCAGAGCAGCACATGGAAACGCCGTTTACCTTCCTACCAGAGCGGTACCTATTTATCTACTTGCACTTTGATGTGCTTTCGAACTGCTAAGTTGGCAGGAACAGGGACCGAGCAACGGGAGCTCACCCCATCACAGGAATTCGAACCACCAACCTTCTGATCGGCAAGTCCTAGGCTCTGTGGTTTAACCCACAGCACTACCCGCGTCCCTGTCAGTGGGTCTACAGTAGATCTAACACTGGACACAACCCAACGGTGTGCCTGATGAGTTTATGACTGAGATGAAATTTGAACCAAGGGCTTCCCAGTATATACCATTGGTCACTACACTATACAAGCTTCTAAAAAATAACTTGAATATTTCCCTTTGCTGTCCCCATTGCATCCCCCTTTTCCTGCCTTATGTTCAAACCTACCTTGGGGCAAGCTAAGTAGAGGTGGAAGAGAAAGCAAATGTCTGTAAGTCCCTGGTGAATGGTCTCTTATTTACTTATTTAGTCACTCACGTACTAGCAGCTTCTTGCCTGGCATAGCTTGGATATTAGGTGGGTGGCTGGTAACCAAAATCAATACAGTTTTGAAAAGTTCAGTCTGCTATCTTGAGTCAAAATGGCGTCCAACTGTATTCAAACTGCTATGGAAATGTGGAGAACTAAACTAAACAAAAGACTGGAAAAATGAGAAACTGAGAAAAACTGTGATTGACAGAATCCCCCTTCCTTAGAATCACAGAATTGTAGAGTTGGAAGGGACTCTGAGGGTCATCTAGCCCAACCCTCAGCAATACAGGAATCCTGCTCACAAGACATCCCTGGGTAGGCTTGAACCACCAACTTACCGGTTAACAGCCAGGCACACTGGCTATTGCACTACAGAGATAATGGCATAATGGTGTTGGAAACAAATAAGTCTGAAAATAAAACTTCCAGATGAATCCTAGTTTTGCTTGAGCCACTGAAGTGCAAATTTCAGGTCTTTTGCACCACACTTCAGGGGCCACACCCATAAGAGCCAGGCTTAACTAGAAACAAGGCAGAAGTTAAAAGTGTTTGTAAAGAATGTCTCCTCTCACCGGGCATCAGACTTCAACTTGTGTTGCTGTATATTAACATTTTTGGTGGGATTTATGATCACAAACTGGGAGTGCGGGTGAAATCCTGGCTTCATTCCTGTTGGCATGCAACCAAGGAAACGGGGGCAATTGGCAGGCCCCCAGCTGGCTCCAGCCCACCGGCCAGTGTGCCGGGCAATCGCCAGTCCTTGATGCAGCATCTGCGACCCGAGCTTCAGAATCTAGGGCATGCTACTCAGCAGAGTAAACGCTACGCAACAGAAGTGGCAGGAGAAGTTGTGTGAGCATATTTACAAGCAGTTTATTCAGCATACATCAAGACAACATGTCTGAACTCCTTTGTGTCCAAAGCAAGACAGCAAAAGCTATACACAAACGGAAGTTCCCAGCAAGCTGTGCTGGAGTGTAAACAGACATGTGACATACAACAATTCCACATATCTGTTCTTAAGGTGGAATGGAATATCCCAACAATTCCCACCCTTGCTGTTAGTTTCCCAAAGCACTGTCCTTGCCTGCCATTCAATCTCCCAAACACACAACTTTTCAGGAAGGCCTGAAATCGTCGTAACATCCATTAGGGTAGCCTTTCTCAACCTGTTGCCTTCCAGATGTTCTGAACCACCACTCCCATCACCCCCAACTCACCTGGCCAAATTTTTTTCTTCTTTTTTTAAAAGATATTTATTAGATTTTCACAAATTATATAATCAAACACAACAATACAAACAAACACAAACAAGAAAAAAAAACAAATATAATTTCAAATCCTTATTTTCTTAAAACTTACTTCACCGACCTCCTCATACCTCCCCTTTCTGCATTCCAATTTCAAATATTTGGTTCAGCAAGTCCTCACCCTTAATTTTATCTAATTTGTTAACCTTTCTTTTCTTTTAACTTAAACTTTACAACTGTAATCCACTTACTTTCTAAATCCACATCATTTTAACACTCATTAATTTTACGATGTTTCTCAAGATGGTTCTTAAATTTCTTCCAATCTTCTTCCGCCGTCTCTTTTCCCTGGTCTCGGATTCTGCCTCACCTGGCCAAATTTTCAGGGATGGTGGGAGTTGTAGTGTTCATTATCCCATAATATAATAATAATGATCCACAAAGTCTGGAGGGCACTAGATCAGAGGAGGCCGTACTAGGAGGGAGGAGACCAGCAGCAGCAACCATGGAGAGGTCATGGGATGTTCCCATGCAGGCACAGCCACCGCCATCACTTGGAACAAGCCCTGGCTCATACTCCTCCCTGAGCTCAGCAGGGAAATAGGGACATTCCAGGATCAAATCAGAAGCCAGGAAGCTTTTGTAATTCCAGGACTGATAATTCCCTGGAAAACCGGGACACTTGGAGGGTATGGACTTCCCCCAGAGAATCTCGTGACTTGTCGTTTGTTAAGATTGCTAGGAATTGTAGCTCTATGAGGAATAAACTGCCATTGCTAGGACTCTTTGGGAAAGCCATGTGCTTTAAATGTATGTGTGGATGTGACCTCGTTACAATAAGTTCCAATAATCAAAGAGAGGTGTGTGTGTGTGTGTGAGAGAGAGAGAGAGAGAGAGAGAGAGAGGAGAGGGAGAGGGAGGGAGAGAGAGAGAGAGAGAGAGAGAGAGAGAGAGAGAGAGAGAGAGAATATCTGCACGAGATGGAAAGATGATGGAGAAGGGGAAGGCAGGCTGTGTCAGCAGGGGCCTTCCAGTTCTGGTGAGCTGCTTTACCTCTCCACAGTGTTTGGACTTGATATACCACTGTGCTACAGAATGGGATCTTTTTTCTGATCTGTTTTATCAAAGCCTCGAGTTGCCGGGTATCAAGGAGAGGCCTGCAGAGTGCAGAAATTGGCTATTTTATCCAGTCTCCAGGCAACCTTAATCCTGGCAGTATAATGTCCAAGAATAGTAAACAGTGTTGTAGTTGAGGAGTTTTCACAAGTGAGAGGCCCTGAGAAGAGCAAAGGAGGTCCCATCAGGGGACTCAACAAGCAAAAGAACCAGGCTAGCCTGGATGAATAAAGGGGAGGGGCTGCCAGGAGCTTTTAGCCCAATCTATGAATACTTCTAGGCTCTTCAAGACATAATCAAGGAACAAATCAATTCACATCTTTCTGTGTGACCTCAAACCCACAACTGATTGTTATTTTGAACTCTGCTTAGAGACACCTAGTGGTCAAGCTTCATAATTGAACATCTTGCATGTGTGTTGGTGTGTTCATTTTAGTAAGAAAATTCAAAGCAGCACAAATCATGCACATACTTTTGCAATCAGAGACCTTAGAATGGAAAACTCTTAAATTCTTTAAATTTAAGTAGAGGTCATAGAGAATGAGAAGCTGATGCTCCTTCAGCCTGCTCTGGCTTCTCGCTTCAATGAATGTCAGTGCAGGCAGAACTGAAAAAAGTAGAATTGTCGGGTCTGAGACAATAGTCGGAGTTGACATACGAACCAGAAGTTGAGCTAAAATGATTAATCCGAAGATTAAGGGGGTGTAACAACCCAATTGTGGATAGTTCCTTCATGAAATGTTGAACCATCGCTTTAAAAAATATGTTCCTCTGAACTGTATACAACTATCAAGATATTGTTTATGTATGTGCCTTGTAATAACATAATTCTTCCCAAGAACACCAAGTAGACATTATTATCTATATACCGATACTTAAAATCCAGCTTTTAAAATTCAAATGAAAGGATTGATGTCATTTAAGTATAGCTCCTGGTAACCTTTAATTAAAATTTAAATGATCGTATTTTATGGCGTCTCCCACTAGATAAACACAGCTGATTCCTTTTGGCAAGAGTTAAGCATTGCATTAACTATTGCCACTTGACAGTCTTGTGATAGAAATGTTGGCTAGAAAAACACACACACACACACAATTTGAAGGTCTGATTTTAAATAAATTACAGAAGAGAAGAGTTCTGCCCATTTCTACCTTCCACATTGGGAAATACTTCAACCAACAATTTTGTAATCAAATCTTAAAAATACAAATGATGGCATGAAACTGATCATCAGATTTTTGTCACCTCTAGTTTAGAATGTCTCAAAATGTTCTAAATTTAGAACCAAAATAAATACCTGGCTTTAATCACTAAGTGGTCTTCACCACTGAATTGGAAAAGAAAAAATGGCAGGAGCAAATGAATAAGCTGACAAGAACTTTATTCTTTCTTTTTTGAACACTGACTCCAAAATACTTCTTGACTCACTGAGAGAGAGGTGGGTTGTATGAACAATAGCATGTATTTTTTACCCTGTGATTAGATGTGTCAGTCTAAATGTTTCTGAGTAAGGTCATTTAATTGCTGCGACCTTTGGCTGTGGGGGAAAAAAAAGAAAAGCAAAATTTGAAGGCAATTAGGGGTAAACGGAATGTGCAAAAAACCGTTTCTTGCTTTGGAATGGAAAGTTCTCCCAAACAAGCCAGTAAACAACGGCTGTGTGCATCACCTAGCAATCTTATAAACAAAGTGCAAAAATAGCCATTGTGAATAAGGAATGGAAGCAGAAAAATGTAGGGCATGCAGATGCTGCTGAAATGTGTGTTAAAATACTCAAAACATCATTTGTAGAGTGTCTTATTTTTATGAACAGAAATATGACTAGGTTCTTGTTTGAAATCCAACATCTAGTTTTCCATAATGCTGAGTAGCTAAACTAGTTGAATGATAAGTATGATAAGTATTATGATGTAGCTGTTACACAATGTGATAGAATAGTCTCTCTCTCTCTCTCTCTCTCTCTGTGTGTGTGTGTGTGTGTGTTTAATGACCCCCGATTAAATTTGGAATTTACACCCCTCAAATATTAGACAGGTAACGTCTCTGTTGTCTTTCCAGTACGCTCCTGAGTACCTTCTTTTCTCAACAACTTTTGAGCTGACATCGTCCTCAACCTACTACTGGTTCAGAATTGTTTAAAAAGATTGTTTTAATATGCTTTTATTGTTTTATCACTGGTTGTTTGCCACCCTGGGCTCCTTTGGGAGGAAGATTGAGAAAATAGAGAGGGGGAGCGGGGGAGGGAGAGAGGGGTAGAGAGAATTGGCTCAAAAGGCTTAATATAGTTTATCCAAAGCTTCCTTTCATGAAAAAACCAGGAGGTATTCAGCAGCCTGTCTGCTGCCCTGTTTAAGCACAGCCAGTCCCAGAAAACCACATGTTTAGCCTGGGTGAATACAGTGGTGCCCCGCAAGACGAATGCCTCACAAGACGGAAAACTCACTAGACGAAAGAGTTTTCCATTTTGGAGGTGCTTCGCAAAACGAATCTCCTATGGGCTTGCTTCACAAGACGAAAATGTCTTGTGAGTTCCTGCGGGGGTTTTTCCCCTCCCCCCTTTTTCTAAGCCGCTAAGCCGCTTATCAGCTGATCCGATAAGCCAATAAGCTGCTAAAAGCCACTAAAAGCCGCTAATAGCGCTAATCCATCAATGGGCTTGCTTCGCAAGACGAAAAAACCGCTAGACGAAGAGAATCACAGAACAGATTCTTTTCGTCTTGCAAGGCACCACTGTATTATATAGTACCTCTGACAAAGGATTTCTAGGTTTTAAGAGACTTCTGTTTTTTGCTGCTTACCTATTTTTTCAGGACAAAACATGAAAAGTAAATAAGGGTCATGCCCCAGTTTCATGCAAAGCTAGTTTCCCACTCCATGCATATTTCAAGAATCTTTCTGAAATAGCCACAATATCCCTTTTTGTTCACGTGTACACATTTTCAGCAAGATTATGCAACACAGCTCAAGGTCACTTCCTGTTTGAGCCAAGTTAACGAAAGCATCGCATTTCTCCTGGCATGATCTTAATCACCATCAGTACTGAAGATGTGGGTGAGGGACTTCTAGGGACCACTCTGCTGCACCCTATGTCTCCAAGCTGTTTGAATAGAGAATTCGAGTCCCATTTCACAGAGGTTGCTGGTAGGGACTAAGAGCTGGAGTTAGATGCAGCTGTTGGGAATGACCCTGAACATGCTCTCGATCCTTTTATCAAAGGAGCTCTGGAGGAAGTGAGAGAGAGAGACTGTCTAGAGTCCATTTCAGGCCAACGGGGAGATTCCTGGAGAAGGAACTTATGTCCTCCTTGAGATGTGGCTTTTGTGTGAAGAAAGGAGCCATCCTCAGTCCCTGAAGGGATTAAGTGTGGACAGTGGAACAGACCTCAGGCAGTGGACCCCTTTACCTCAGGGTTTGTGAAATATACTCGGAGTTGAGAGTGGATTTCATGCTCTTTATTCAGCTCACAGTGGTGAGGAGGAATGGAAGTTCCCCCACAATATCTGCTTTATATACATTATTTACACAATGGGCTGCACGTGATTGGCTAATTCCAGGATTCTCCTGTAGGCCAATCAGGTTGTGGATTCACTTCCACCTGGAGCTGGATTGGGTGGCTCCTGCGGACCAGTCAGACTGCTGCATTGTTCTAGGACCAATCAGACTGCTGCATTTTGGATCCTATTCAACTCAGTACATAACAGTTTGCTTACCTGGAAATGTGAGAAGGTCCTGGAAAGGAACTGCAAGAGGCTTTCCCTTAGAAAGATCCTGAATCTGTTGAGTTGAGCATTTCCATTTCTATGAAGGAAGAGTGGGTCAGTGAACATGGAGACAGGTCCCTTTGATGTGGCCCTGCCCATGAATGCCCAGCAACGTGATGGCAGACTGCCCACACACGTCATATTATATCCTTTGTGCTTGAACATCTTTCGGCATTTCTTGCTTGAAGCCAAACCTCTCTGCTGGAAATGCAGGAAACCACCTAAAGTTATGCCTGCTCTAATATGCATCTTAGGATAAAATGCACAAAATAATATCAGAGGAAATAGTTAAAGCAGGTATTTCAGAGCCCAGAGCCCTAAAGAACAAGGCACAGTCCAACCTGGTACAGCGATATCAGCATAGCACTGGTGTAATTTAGTTGAAATTTTAAAACATAGAATAGGAGCATAGGATTCAGATGAGGGGAAAGACCATTGCTTTGAAAGAGGGGGGCATACTGTATACACAACAGGAAATATTCATTTCCTGAATATGTGCAAGTGGAACATGCCCTCTCACTGAAGGGTCTGTGAGGCTCCAGTTTATTCCAATTTATTTTCATAGAATCATAGAATCGTAGAATCATAGAGTTGGAATAGACCACAAGGGCCATCGAGTCCAACCCCCTGCCAAGCAGGAAACACCATCAGAGCACTCCTGACATATGGTTGTCAAGCCTCTGCTTAAAGACCTCCAAAGAAGGAGACTCCACCACACTCCTTGGCAGCAAATTCCACTGTCGAACAGCTCTTACTGTCAGGAAGTTCTTCCTAATGTTTAGGTGGAATAATTTTAGCAGGCAACAAATCTTGCTGATATTGACAAGGCACTACAAATAAAAAGGGAGCTTAAAAGTCAGTGTGAATTCATTTAAGGCAATCCCTACTTCTGTAAAACATAATCCATGTTGCTTTGTAGTGAAGTTTAAAAGATACTTTGACTGACTTGTATGTCGCTCATGTTTTACCAGCAAAAGACTACAGTATGTGCTTGACCTTCTGCACCTGTCGAGTTCTATGATTGATTGGCAGAACATTCATTGCTGCAGCGAGGAAAGAGCTACAAAACTTGCTCTCCCCCATCCCCCATTCTGCCTCTTCCCGGACCAGGAGTCCAGCTTCCTTTCTGTGAACCAGAAGCACTTATGCATTTTATTTCTGTTAAGTAGGTCAGTGTTGCTGTTAATGTTATCCTGGCCCTACTGATAAACCCTTTATGTCCGCAAGAAGGGCTGTCTGGGTGTGAATGTTTCAAAAATCTGTTCTGCTGTGATAACATGAATTCAGCTTGTTCTAAAATATTACTCCATTTTAATTAATCAAATTAATTAATTCTTTGTGAAGTGAAAAACCCTTTGTATGCTGGCCTCATCTGGAGAACATAAAAGCCACTTAAAGGACAGAGTGGTTAGGAAGATTTGCTTTCACTCTCCTCCAAAACTTTCTAAAATGTTGGGCGTTTTCTACATTAAAACAGCAACCTGCACACTATTTATGCCAAAGTGTACTAATAAACTTAATTAAATAGTAAGAAGTAAGTAGTTTGTGGTTTGCAGCCTAATAGCACAACCTTGTTGCTTACTCCAAAATGGGTGTGTAAAATATACTGTTGCAGTCTTAAGTGTAAGAAATGCAGATTGAGCATTTCTTTTATTTTTTTTATAAAGGCCAGGTGATCTACTTAGTCAAATCAAATTATAAACTTTACTCTTCACTTTGCACACTTCAGGCCACAGGTCAGAGGTTGGTATGCCTGAATGCTCCCTCCCAGCTTGCAAAAAAGTAGCAAACTGGGGAGAATGCTAGCCAATGATATTTTGGACTTTGACCTCTAGATATTTTGGACTTTGACCATTTGCCATGCTGAGATGCATTACTAGACTGTCATCTGAAACATCTGGAGTTCACCTCCATTGACTGCCCCAAGCAAGCAAATAAACCCTAGACCATATTTTGAAAAGAGAAATGGCTGAAAACGGCCAGCAACATTGACTCTGCCCACACAAGCTGATACACAGAAAAGAGTATCAACCAAGTAAAGATTGACGACTGTCAGTTTTCACTAATATATGCATTTGTGTACCTATTGCTTCCAGAACTATATTGCAAAATTCAGAGTAGTTTGAATTTCAAAGGATAGCTGTGTTTCGTTTTGTATATCCTTTTGGAACTTGGGAATGGAGTGATTTCTCATTAAAACACAGACAAAACTGATTTTTTCCCCCTTCTGTGTCTTTAACCCACTCTTCCATTTTCACGGCAACAGAGGTAGAGCATGAGATTCTTCATCTCAGGGTCATGGGTTTGAGCTCCACGTTGGGCAGAAGATACCTGCATTGCGGGGGATTGGACTAGATCATGGGCAGGCAAACTAAGGCCCGGGGGCCAGATCTGGTCCAATCGCCTTCTAAATCTGGCCCGCAGACGGTCCAGGAATCAGTCTGTTTTTACATGAGTAGAATGTGTCCTTTTATTTAAAACACATCTCTGGGTTATTTGTGGGGCCTGCCTGGTGTTTTTACATGAATAGAATGTGTGCTTTTATTTAAAATGCACCTCTGGGTTATTTGTGGGGCATAGGAATTGGTTCATTTTTTCCCAAAATATAGTCCAGCCCCCCCCCCCCCCAAGATCTGAGGGACAGTGGACCGGCCCACGGCTGAAAAAGTTTGCTGACCCCTGGACTAGATGGCTCTACAATTCTACAATTCTATAATTCTACAATTCTACGAACAGTCTACAATCCTACAGTTCTATTATTCCCTCTATTTGCCTCATCTCTCTACTCGGGTGTTCATGCCTAGCTGCTTGCATCTTCATAATTAACATACACAAGTGAGCATCTAATATACATAAGGAGAGGCCCCAAACAGAATGTCTGCTACTCTTCACACTAAACCAGAAGTGGTTAAAGACCCCTTTGCCTGACTCAAAAGAAGTAACTGAAGTGCATCAGAACTGGAGTCTTTGGGTTGAAGAGCCTAAACAGGAAGGCCCTGGGAACCAGTTTGGGGGTGTGTGCATTTGTATCCTAAAAGTTACAATGAATGGATCTTTCTGTTACTTGCAGTTATTTGCTTTCTAGAATTAAATGATTTATTCCAGATACAGAGGGAGAAAGGATACTGGCAAATCATACAAAATATTTGAGAACCTCAATTTGGCATATGCTCACAGGTCCACACCCATTTGTAAAATATTTGTAGGAGATATACACAGGTATCTGTTGGAGGGAAAATACAACTCTGCTCCAAAATTGAATAATGCCGCAATTAACTTCCACAGGTATTATTTTTCTCCTTCTTTTGACAAAAGGCTATTTAATAATAAAAAGAGAGATTAGCCCGTGGCATCTTAACCAACACTGTGGTTTTATGAATAAATTCTAAAAATAAATTTGAAAAGGATTAATCAAACTCTCAATATTTTAATTGTGCGCAGTTACCCTCATTTGGAACCTTTCTTCTTTTTTTAGCACACCTGGATTTGAAATCCAAAGGTGAACAATCTACAGCACTCATCCATTATTTTAATAGCCTATTTTTCAAATGCACACTTAAAATTTAACAAGAGCTGAATTCGCTGGTAATAGGCTTAGTACTCCCAAGTGGTAAAATGATGGATAGGACTTTTTGATAGACCTAACAGTAACAGTATCCTGTAGAGCACAGTCATCAACCATTACGTTTTCACTTATAAGAAGTGATAAAGAACTGCTGTAGGCGGCCGAGAGGGAGAGAGATGGGTAGGAAAGAACACAACATAAATCTAACCTATAGGCAAAATTCAGTCTTGCAATTAAATGATTTCCCAAGTGTGGCAGAAATGATCGCTCAGTCTGATGCAGTAATGAATCACAATCTCAAAGATGCTACCGCTCACATGGATTGATTGCAAATCCTGATTATATATATATATATATATATATATGCAGGTTTTGGTGTCTTCGGGTGTCTTCCCGTGTAAGAGTCGGGGTGTCTGGGCGACGTTTCGACGAGGTCTCACTCGTCGAAACGTCGCCCAGACACCCCGACTCTTACACGGGAAGACACCCGAAGACACCAAAACCTGCATTCCTGTACCCGTGAAAATCTACGAAAGCATATATATATATATATATATATATATATATATAATGGATTTGTAAAAGTGATTTAAAGGGTGGGACATTATTACGCAAATTAATTAATGTATTTTTCATGCAGTGGATCCCATTTATATGGGTTTATAAATATTCCGCAGGAGTCTGCTTAAGTGAGACTAAGGAACCTATCCATTTGCCACCAGTGGTTTTTTCTCCATGACTGTTGTGTAAACTATCTTCTGGTTCTGGGGGAGATGGGGCGTGGGGAGTTTGCATCAGTGTTATGTGTTGTTGCTCATTTTAATTGCATCTTGTATCTGCCATTTTTTCTTTCCTTTTGATGTATTTGTTGTATTAATGAGTTAATAAGGAATAATCTAAACACACACACACACACACTTCTGGGTTTCAGTTTCTCCTGTGAAAAGTGAGACAATACACTAGGTCATGTGCATGCCTTGGAGGGGGAAAACTTTAAGGACAGCCTGATTAATTGTTTCCTATGTTCTCTGTTTTTCTTAAAGGAGGTCAATATAGGCACAGTACATTAGTCTACACAATGCAATGCTATGGGGACTGCAGAGCAAGCAGGATGATCTATTAGGTCTCCACCGTCTCTCATGTCTTGGTTTCCCTTGTCCCTAAAAGAGCAAAAGTATAGATTGATACACTAGACTCCTGCATCTGCAAGCTCCCATGTAACAGACACCATGCTAAGCCTGTGCTGTCAAAACACAGCAGCACTTGGAACAAACAGGGAATTGCCATCTCCTCGTTCGATCAATATTATTTGCACTCAGGAGGACTTCAGGGAGAAGTACCAGTCTTTTTAAATATAATTTATGGGCATCACAGTAAGAGTCAGAAGTCTCTTCCTATGTCATTGTCCTCTCCTTGACAGACACAAAGTCTTTGGGTGGCTTTTGATTTTGGTTTTCACTTAAGGCTAAATCATAGCCCTGTTTATGCATTACCTGGATGTAGGTCATTCATGTGCTCAAAAGGAAACTGGCTGCACTGCTGGCCTGGCTCCCAGCAACATATGCCAGTTCTAGCAGCCTCTTTCAATCAAGAGGAGAGAGATTTGATCTTCTTTGCACTTACATTTAATTTATATTTATTGGACCAATATGCAAACTGAAATAAACATTTTGCAAATGCAGTTCTCCAGCCAAAACAAGTGAAAAAATGCATATGTGGGTGTGGGGATTGTGCATTAAAATGCACGTGCTAGTGAAATTAACATACAGAAATGTATTATATTAGGAGAAATAGCTAGCATAAAATGTGTATAGCAGTCAAAATTTCATCCCAAAATGTATTTCTTAAGAGAAATTCACACTAAAATGCCAACAAATTTTCGTGGGGATATTAAAAATAAAATAAAATAATTATTAGTCTTTTGCTTTTTGCAAACTACTGTCTGACATGAGGAGAGGAAAAAACCTGGGGGGGGGGATTAGAAACAGAGAGAAACTGAAACTGACAGAAGGCTGATTGCCAAAGAATTGATGCTTTTGAATTATGGTGCTGGAGGAGACTCTTGAAAGTCCCGTGGACTGCAAGAAGATCAAACCTATCCATTCTGAAGGAATTCAGCCCTGAGTGCTCACTGGAAGGACAGATCCTGAAGCTGAGGCTCCAATACTTTGGCCACTTCACGAGAAGGGAAGACTCCCTGGAAAAGACCCTGATGTAGGGAAAGATGGAGGGCACAAGGAGAAGGGGACGACAGAGGACGAAAGGGTTGAACAGTGTTCTGGAAGCTACCAACATGAGTTTGACTAAACTGCGGGAGGCAGTGGAAGACAGGAGTGCCTGGTGTGCTCTGGTCCATGGGGTCACGAAGCGTCGGACACGACTAAACAACTAAACAACAAAAGGCAGAATTCTTCATGTAAGGATGACAGTGGGAGGCACAACTTCCTTGCCCTTACAGCTGTAAGAGTCTGCAGTGTTTAGAAAAAGTTGATTTAAGTTCTACAAGTAGCTGCTTATTGCAGATCCTTGTAATTAAAGATGTGTTAAAATGATGGAATTAGCTACCATAAGATGTCGTGATGGACTTAAGTCGTGGTGGCTGCGTACTACCTCCACTATCAGAGGTTTTCCTCTCAGCATTTGTCCTTCTTCCATTTCTTGGGGGCTGGGTCAGAAGGACGCACATTCTCATGGACATTTTTCTGGCTCATCCCCCAGGAAACGTAGGTAGGAAGAGTGCTCATGGCAACCCAAGTGCATCCAGCCAAACCCTCAGGAAACATGAGCTGGAAGGAAGGTTCTGGAGAGGAGAACCTCATCAGCTCCTATGAGGAGATTCATTGAGGATCTTCTTAACTGTAAAATATATATATATATATATATATATATATATATATATATATATATATGCAGGTTTTGGTGTCTTCGGGTGTCTTCCCGTGTAAGAGTCGGGGTGTCTGTGCGACGTTTCGACGAGGTCTCACTCGTCATCTTCAGGCTGGTGCTTTCGGCTTCTTGTTACTGGAACAGAGCAGAGTCTGGTGTTTGAGTTCCTATAAATACTGTTGAGGGGTGTGGTGTATAGCCTCCAACGTTCTGGGCAGAGAGGAAGTTCCTAGATTAGTGTGCCTTTTCTTCTTTTGTTCCTTAATTACTTGAGGGATATCTTGGGTGATTTCATGAGTGATATTCTGAATATCACTGGGTGGGTCATTAATTACTTGAGGGATATCTTGGGTGATTTCATGAGTGATATTCTGAATATCACTGGGTGGGTCATTAAGTGTAGATTAGTGGTAAAGCTCTCGTGTCTTGACCTCTTGAGCTTGTGAAGAGTTTTTCTGAGAAGATGGCTGTGCTGCATTTAGTTGTGCTCTGGCTTGGCTTCGTGTATAGGGGCGAGCTATGGTTTTGTGCCTTGTGCCAGCCAGATCTGTGTAGGGATTGCAGGGGGGTGCAGCATCCGGAGGTGCCACTATAGTTTGGTTGCTGGATGGAGTCTGTAATATGTCTGTGGAGAGGGTCTGGGTTTGGGTCTGGTGTGGTTGATTGGTGACGGCGTTCTGTGTGCCTTTGGTTCTGGTGTCGGTTTTTGTGGGGAGGGCTAATTTCCAGATGTCTGGCAGGCGGGACGTGTCGTCACGCTTGTTCATGTTGTGAGGGTGTTTCTCTATCTCGATGGCTTCCATGATTATTCTCTTGTGGTGATGTTCCATGTTAAAGAGCAATTTGGAATCTGCAAAATTAATTTCGTGTCCTGTTTCTTTCATGTGTTGGAAAAGAGAGGAAGTTTTTTCTTCTTTTTTGACGGCATTCTTGTGTTCTGCGATACGTGCATTTATTCGTCTGTTTGTTTGTCCAATGTACGTGGCTGGGCAGACTTTGCAGGGTATTTCATAGACCCCTTGGTTTTCCAGCTGGATTTTGTCTTTTGGGTTTCTGAGGATATTGGCTATTTTTTGGTTGGTGCAGAAGGCACCAACACCCCTCAACAGTATTTATAGGAACTCAAACACCAGATTCTGCTCTGTTCCAGTAACAAGAAGCCGAAAGCACCAGCCTGAAGATGACGAGTGAGACCTCGTCGAAACGTCGCCCAGACACCCCGACTCTTACACGGGAAGACACCCGAAGACACCAAAACCTGCATTCCTGTACCCGTGAAAATCTACGAAAGCATATATATATATATATATATATATATATATATATATATATATATATATGGAAATAAGATTTCAGCCACCTCTTAAAACAATAAAGTAAGCCCATCCTGAAAATTTAAAAGAACTGTTCAGGCTCTAGGCTCTACCCTACCCCTGAATTGCCAGAATGGAACTATGCCAACAAAACTCTGTTCTGAGTTGTAGGCATGTATCATTTAATCAATTACTCTAACAAATGAATCAATGCTGTGGACCTACTGTGCAAACAAAAATAAAGCCTGCTGGATCAAACCAACTGTCCATCTAGCCCAGCATCCTGTTCTCACAGGGGCCAACCAGATGCTTGAAAGCAGATCCAGAGCTCAACAGCACCCTCCCTCCTGCGGTGTCCAAAAACTGGTATTCAGAAATATTACGTCCTCAAACCATGGAGGTACAGAATAACCATCATGGTGGGGGCAGTGGACAGCATTCCAGATGCAAACCTTACATTGAGAGATGGAGCCTTATGTACAAAAATGCAGCCCAGAAGCTGCCATTTTTGTAGAGCATCTCTAAGTGAATCTGTTGTGTGTTTTTTGGTGTTCTTTTGGATGTGTTGATGAAAGGAAGATCTTCTTAGGGAATAGCTGTTGCCACGCAGAGTGTTTTCACGGAGAGAGATGCTGGCTTATGTTTGTTCTCTCCCCTCCCATTCAGGCCAGCTGCATCATCCATCTCAAAAGCAAGATACTCTGAAAGGATCCTTTGTGAGCCAGCTAAAACAGCATGTTCTTGAAGTTTTCTCTAGGGATTGATTCATTCAGCTTCCCCCTTCCATTTTTATGTTTAGTTAGTGGGGGCAGAGGCCTTTCCCTACTCCCTGAACTCTTGCATGTGCTTTTTTGCTGGACCATCATCAACACCAATGTGTGTCCCCCCCCCAAAAAAAAAAAATAGAAGAGGGGGAAGTGACTCCAAATTAATTTTGGCAAGCCCAGCCACCAGTCAAAGGATGTATATGACTGTCTATCAGGCAAATCGCTGAAGCCTTTACATAATCCCATTATGTACAGTATACTGAATTCTAATGCATGCAAGTCTGGCCTTTAAGCTCAGTAAAACCAACATTTTCTACGCACATAATTACAATACCGGTAATTAAATCAGCTGTTTGTGCCAAATGCAGTTCAGGGCCAAAGCAATATAATCTGAGTTTTGCAGTGATCCAGCAACCGCAGCAATTGTCACCGGATCAATTTCTCAGCACAGATGCTGCAACCATGGCAATTTCTTTCCCCCTGCTGGTTTGGTTGATACTCGGTCCTGTCAGAAACATCAAGGGAAATGTGTCACACAGCTCTGTGTCCTGTCTTGCAGGCCCTGCAACTCGAGATCAAAAAGAGGACAGTATCATTACCTGAGAGAGTTGTAATTCTGAGTCATTTCATAAATTACGTGTGTGAGGTACATGTTTGGTGGCTCATAAAACCAAGGACTCATTCCCTTGGAAAATTAAAAGCACTTCTTCTTTCTTTAAGGCAATCTCAAGAACATACTCTCAGGTGACTGAAAAGAGACTAACTGAGGTAAAAGAAGAAAGCTAGCACAGCGCCAACATGAGTAAATTTGGGTGGGGGGTTTTTGTAGCAGGAGCAGCATTTATAGGGGAGGGCATTGCCCCCATCACTCCAATATTTCATTCCTCAGGGACACTTGGGTTTCTAGTAACTCTGTGGTTCTCCATATGTAATATGACAGACCTACTTCCTGTCAAAATTGTCCTTGCTCCTGCTTCCTGGCTAGTTGTTTGGTCCAACTTGTACTTCAGCTCTGCCTTCTGGGCAAATCTGGTCCTGACTTGTTCTTCAGTTCTGCCTTGTGGTTTGCTCCTTGTTCAGACTTGTCCTAGTTTGCTCCTTCAGCCAGTCTCCTGGTTTGTATTTGTCCCTGGCTTGTTCATTGATCCTGAGCCCTGGCTTTGTCCCTTTGCCCTTGGTTCATGATTCGCTCCGGACTGCTGCCGACATCCCAGCCCTAGCAATAAGCTACTCATGCACACGTCCCATTGAAGACCATGGGATTTGCATATATTTATAACCAGCACAGTTAAGAAGTTCGATCCAGTATTCCAGTCAAATGTCTGGTGCTTAAAATGGCTGCTTCTTGCCTTAGATTAAAGTGCCTTCTTCAGGTGTTCAAAAAGAACACATAAGGGCTTGGAAGGGATAAGGATAGGGTGAGCCCACCCCAAATATCACCAGGTGTGCTTGAGATACCTCTCCACACCAATATTCCTGTGTTAAGTGGGAAAATCTGAAAAAGGCTTTTAAGATTGTTCAGCCATACATGCTTAGAAATTAATGCAGAAAGGTTGAGGGGAATCATGTATGCCTAATGTATGCACCTCCGTCCCCACACACCACATTCTTTTTGAATACCTGACAAGGGGTTTTGTGAGCAGGAATTAAATAACAGTGATATTTTTAACTGGGAAGAAAGCTCTTCAGGGAATCCTAAAAATGCTCTTAAATAACCATCTGTCCTCCTATAATAAGAGCTGGGCGCTCACCTATGCCTTGCTTATTTTTGAAGATCAACACTGTGTGTGCTTTGTTTGGATTTACGTTCCTTCCTGCCTGTCTCCAGCAGTCCCTTTGGAAACGACCAGCGGAAAGAGCTACATAATGATGTCACAGGGGAACTCAAGGAACAAACAAAGAACTCAGTGTAAGAATAAAAAAAACTATCCCAGAACAATTAAGTTTCCCATTCGAAAGTGATGGGGGCAATGCAGGCCCTTTGTCCCGGGTTAGCAGAAGCATGAAACTCAGCGGGTATGTTTCTTCCCTCACTTTCATTTGTTATGAATCAACCAAGATTGCAAGAAGATTTAAAGGTATAAGCAGGTAAGTCAAACCAAGTGGGATGTTTCAAAACAGGAGGCAGCATAGCTAATCGTAAAAGTTCCTGTCCTATAAGATTGATCTGAATGCAGTCTGCATAACCCCTACTGAATCCTAAGACTGTGGCAAACTGGAGATCCTGGGGCTTTAGATACACACCCAGCTCCCCCAATCCTATTTTGATGGGATTCGCTTATGAATCTGCTTGCAGAAGAATTCTGGAGAGCCTGAAAGCTTTCTCCTTACATTTAAGCAGACCTAATAAAGACCTTGTCCTACCATAGCTTTGTCAAATGGACATGCCCCACACAGGGTGTGTGTGTGTGTGTGTGTGTGTGAGAGAGAGAGAGAGAGAGAGAGAGAGAGAGAGAGAGATATGCTGGAACCCTTCGATGAATCTCATTCCTGCAGGTCATGTGGTTCCCCACCTTCAGTGTGGCAGTAGTTCTTCAGCATCTCAGACAGAAGATGTGATTTCACATCAATGGGTACCTAGTCCTTTTATTAGTAGATGTCAAAGACTTTCAGGTCCACACACAAAGCTTGGGAGCTGTTTCCCAGTAGCATGAGCCCAGTGCCCACACTGCCGGGAAAACAGGAAGCTGCCTTATACCAAACGAGAACATTAGTCCATTTAGCTCAGTATCGTCTACACTGGCAGTGCCTCTCCAGGGTTTCAGGCAGGAAGTCTTTCCCAGCCCTACTGGGAATTGAACCTGGGACCTTCTGCATACAAAGCAGATGCAGTGTCAATGAGCTAAACAGCCCTTTCCTCTTTCTCTCTCTGAATACTCCAACCACATGGCTGGGGCTGATCATGTGGGTCTTTAGCACCCAATCAGCAGTCTTTGCCCCAACAGAATGCCAGCTTGATGCAAAAAAGTGATGTCTCTGCACACATGGAAGCCAAGTGGGATAAGACCACCCAGAAGAACCTTCTGTTATGTTGAGTGTGTTGTTAGTGGGGACTCAGAAAGTCGGCAGATCTCCAAGGTCTGGTTGATTACATCAAGCGGATTAGAATTTATCTGTGGGGTGCCACAGATTTTGCAGGAGTGAGATGCATTGAAGTGGTCCAGCAGATCTTATACCATATCTGTCTGACCATCTCTCTCCTTCTATTCCATACATTTTACTATCTTAAAAGCACACTGTAGACTTGGCTGCACCAGCTGCATACGAAACAGAAATAAATCCAAGAATCATAAACCAAGTGCTCTCTTCAGCAGCCTTGCCTGTGCTTACATTTTCCACAGCTTGTAAGGAAATTGTCTATTAATCTTCCCTGCTGGGTAATTTATATCAGTTATGTCATTTTGGTCACTTCCTGCTCTGTTTTATTACTTCCAAGTATAGTTAAGTGCCACTGCAGTCACTCTTCTAACCTGAGATTCACACACTAATACAATATAGTACAGCTGATGACCAATTCTTAATTGTCAAAAGAGCCTCAGAAAGCTCTTCCAGTAAATATTTCTCTCCCAGAAGAAGTTTAACTAAAGCTAGTTAACTAAAGCACATGGCTTCCCCCAAAGAATCCTGGGAACTGTAGTTTGCTAAGGGTGCTGGGAACTGCAGCTCTGTGAGAGGTAAACTACAGTTCCCAAGATTATTTGTGAGAAGCCATGTGCTAAATGTGCTTTAAATGTTTGTTGTGGGTGTGACTTAAACCTGCAACCAAAGATCTGGATGTTTACAATTCATCCCTCCCCACATCTCTAGGTTTTGGCTCTGTGTTCTTCAGTCCTCTCTGCCTATTCTCTTTGGATGACTACCCAGAGTTCATGGCAATCCTGGTCATTGTGGATACACCAGTGTTTCTATATAAAATGTGGACAACAGGCAGGCATCTTCAGCACTCCCATTTGGACCCTGTATCCCCAGGTGCAAAAGCTAAGTCCATCAGTTGATTGTGTTTATTTGGTAAAATAGAAAGGAGAACTCCCTGGATGCCTAGATCCGGGTTTGGGCCAAGTACTCTTTGGTGAGAGAGCCCCAGCAGAGATTTTAAATCACAAAACATGCAGCAAAGTAAAGCATGGGAATATAGGCTATTTGACCTTTGAAATATCCCCCTCTAAGCCCATATCACTTTTTAAATTTTCTTTTCTTACATTTATATCCTACCTTTCTTCCTTGAAACCCAAGACAGTAGTCATATGGTTCCCATATGTTCAGTCACCCAGGCATTGACCAGACCCAGACCTGTTTAGCTTCAGCAAGGTAGTGGTCTCATAGTACCCTCAGACCATGTCCTGGAATTGGGTTTTCCCAAAATGTTTGTCACTCATAAGGTGAAGAATATGTTCACAATGTGTTTCATATATCTTGTTTCCCTAGAAAGGAGTCACGCCTTCCCTGCTGTATTTTCAACTGTTTGAAGACCAATGTGCTGGTCTTTCCTGGCTCAGATAGTAGTCTGTGCTTGATTTCTTTTGAGTTCGTTATATAACCGATAGTAGTCACAGGGTCCCCTTTAAGTAAGAGAGAGAGAGAGAGAGAGAGAGAGAGAGAGAGAGTGTGTGAGAGAGAGAGAGAGAGAGAGAGAGAGAGAGAGAGAGAGAGAAACATAGCACGATGAAATGCAAGCCAAAGTTTTAACCTTGTTTTCCTTGGAACTGAGCAAGACACAGTAATTGCACCTCTCTGTGACTGCTACAGTTGAGTTCAAACCGTTTCTAAAGAACAGCTGGTGCTTAGTATGTTTCTGTTATCAAATCACTTTTCATCTCTCATGGTCAATAATAATTTGCCTAAAAAGGAAACCGTTCCTTTCAAGATCCTTGTAACTCTTTCCAGATTTTGTAGCTTGGGTGGCACTGATGTATTCCACGAATCTTAGCACTTCAGCTCCCTGCCAGCACATTCTGTGTTGAGACCTTGAGGCCACTACAGCTGCTTATGCACTCAGCTGCCTCTGTGTCGATGCTGCATTTGGAGAAGAAATGTAGAAGAAGTCTGTTAACACCCGAGGAACATTTTAAAGGCACAGCCTTTCCCCTCAAGGCTAGTTGTTCACACATGCAAACAAAGTTAGCTCATTTTCATGGTGCAATTGCTGGTGCAACCATGCAAAGAAACATAAATGTGAACTGGACAGCACATGGGGAAAACCACAGTAATTCCAGCCATCATGGTGGCCAAAATTTCTCCATCACTTTCCTAACAGCAAAAACAGAAAGGGAACTTTTTGTTGAAATTGCAGAGTCCTTTGCACAACGGAATGATGAACAGTACGTGCCACATGCTTAAAGTTGCTTTATTTTCAGTTCAAAGTTGAGAAATTACAAACATGCATCTTGCCTCTGCTGGAGCAGAGAAGCAACCGTCCTTCTCCTCGGAATGAAGAACACCGAGAGAACCAGTGAAAAACAGGAAACCAGTGTACGTCACATCCAGCTTCCCATTCCCATGGGAAAACCCAACAGTACTCTGACTGTGGAATGTAAACATTGTCTTGTGACAAGCACTTCGCTGCACAGTGAAGGAAGCAGAAACCAACACTTTTTCCTTACAAAAAATCTGCAAGATTCTGGAAAATAGAGTATGAGGATAGGTCAATTTCAAGGGCCATAACAAATGACCACCCTTTATTTGGCTGGGTTTGACCTGGTTTTGGCTGCTGTTACACTTTTAAAAATGTGCCTTCAGAATGATTTGTTTCTCTTCCTCCTATTTATTTTCTTCTTGTAGTTTTTATTTTTAAAAGGTCTATGCCAAATCTTTCCTTTACCATTTGTTTGTTTTTAATGGCAATGGCACGTGACATCGATGCATCTTCTTCCTTCTGTTTTAAAATGTAAATGGTTTGCAAGATGAAAATGTGTACAGCCAGCCTGGGAATTTAAAAAAAAAGTCAGAAAAGAAATGTCTGGTTCACAAAACATGTGTTCAGCAGATGGTGTTGAAATGTACAAGTCTCGCCTTCTGTTGGGAGGATGGCTTTTTATACCCAACTCATAAAGGAAATGCAGACAGGCGCACAGAGGAGAGCATTCATTTCACATACTGTATGATGTATCTTCTCAAAGATCCTAACCATGTATCATAGTCCAAGCTCAAATGAAAAGAGTGGGGCTTAGGAAACTAAAACAGTTTCAGAACTGCAAACAGTTTGGGTTCCACTTTGCCTGTGCTTGTATTTTCAGGGTGTAATAGTATATCTGTTCAGGATACCTAATGGTAAGTAAATGCCTGTCTCAAGCTGGCAAAAGGCCAGAGCTCAGTGATAGAGAATCTGCTTTGCAGGCAGAAGGACTCCTGTTTAGTCCCCAGCATCTCCAGCTGGGTGGGGAAAGACCTCTGTCTGAAACCCTGAAGAACCACTGCCAGGCAGAGTAGACCAGATGTGGGGACCTCAGCCCCAGCAAGTGCAGCCAGTGACCAGGGATGATGGAATGTTGTAGCTGAGCAACATCGGGAGAGCCAAAGGTTCCTCACACCTGGTGCAGACAATACTGAGCTAGATAAACCAGTGGTCGAATACTGGACTAGATGAATCCACATGAAAGCTCAACCTTGGCCATTCTGCCAAGCTGAGGGAGGACTGGGAAGGAACACCAGTGATTGCTGGGCAACACCAGGTTGTGGTTTCTAGCTACTTCCTGTTTGTCTGCTGAGAATGAAACAAGCAAAGACTCTTGCAAGGCCAAAATATGTGATGGCTGAGGAGACGGCCCCCAATGGTTCTGCCAGGCTTACTGCTGTTGTTGTTGTTGTTTAGTCGTTTAGTCGTGTCCGACTCTTCGTGACCCCATGGACCAGAGCACGCCAGGCACTTCTGTCCTCCACTGCCTCCCGCAGTTTGATCAAACTCATGCTAGTGGCTTCAAGAACACCATCCAACCATCTCATTCTCTGTCGTCCCCTTCTCCTTGTGCCCTCCATCTTTCCCAACATCAGGGTCTTTTCCAGGGAGTCCTCTCTTCTCATGAGGTGGCCAAAGTATTGGAGCCTCAGCTTCACGATCTGTCCTTCCAGTGAGCACTCAGGGCTGATTTCCTTCAGAATGGAGAGGTTTGATCTTCTTGCAGTCCATGGGACTCTCAAGAGTCTCCTCCAGCACCATAATTCAAAAGCATCAATTCTTCGGCGATCAGCCTTCTTTATGGTCCAGCTCTCACTTCCATACATCACTACTGGGAAAACCATGGCTTTTACTATACGGACCTTTGTTGGCAAGGTGATGTCTCTGCTTTTTAAGATGTTGTCTAGGCTTGCCATCGCCTTTCTCCCAAGGAGCAGGCGTCTTTTAATTTCGTGACTGCTGTCACCATCTGCACTGATCATGGAGCCCAAGAAAGTAAAATCTCTCACTGCCTCCATTTCTTCCCCATCTATTTGCCAGGAGGTGATGGGCCCAGTGGCCATGATCTTCGTTTTTTTGATGTTGAGCTTCAGACCATATTTTGCGCTCTCCTCTTTCACCCTCATTAAAAGGTTCTTTAATTCCTCTTCACTTTCTGCCATCAAGGTTGTGTCATCTGCATATCTGAGGTTGTTGATATTTCTTCCGGCAATCTTAATTCCGGCTTGGGATTCATCCAGCCCAGCCTTTCGCATGATGAATTCTGCATATAAGTTAAACAAGCAGGGAGACAATATACAGCCTTGCCGTACTCCTTTCCCAATTTGGAACCAATCAGTTGTTCCATATCCAGTTCTAACTGTAGCTTCTTGTCCCACATAGAGATTTCGCAGGAGACAGATGAGGTGATCAGGCACTCCCATTTCTTTAAGAACTTGCCATAGTTTGCTGTGGTCAACACAGTCAAAGGCTTTTGCATAGTCAATGAAGCAGAAGTAGATGTCTTTCTGGAACTCTCTAGCTTTCTCCATAATCCAGCGCATGTTTGCAATTTGGTCTCTGGTTCCTCTGCCTCTTCTAAATCCAGCTTGCACTTCTGGGAGTTCTCGGTCCACATACTGCTTGAGCCTTCCTTGTAGAATTTTAAGCATAACCTTGCTAGCATGTGAAATGAGTGAAATTGTGCGGTAGTTGGAGCATTCTTTGGCACTGCCTTTCTTTGGGATTGGAATGTAGACTGATCTTCTCCAATCCTCTGGCCACTGCTGAGTTTTCCAAACTTGCTGGCATATTGAGTGTAGCACCTTAACAGCATCATCTTTTAAAATTTTAAACAGTTCAGCTGGAATACCATCACTTCCACTGGCCTTGTTATTTGCAGTGCTTTCTAAGGCCCATTTGACTTCACTCTCCAGGATGTCTGGCTCAAGGTCAGCAACCACACTACCTGGGGTGTACGAGACATCCATATCTTTCTGGTATAATTCCTCTGTGTATTCTTGCCACCTCTTCTTGATGTCTTCTGCTTCAGTTAGATCTTTACCACTTTTGTCCTTTATTATGGTAATCTTTGTACGAAATGTTCCTTTCATATTTCCGATTTTCTTGAACAGATCTCTGGTTCTTCCCATTCTGTTGCTTTCCTCTATTTCTTTGCATTGCTCGTTTAAGAAGGCCTTCTTGTCTCTCCTTGCTGTTCTTTGGAAATCTGCATTCAATTTCCTGTATCTTTCACTATCTCCCTCGCATTTTGCTTGCCTTCTCTCCCCCGCTATTTGTAAGGCCTCGTTGGACAGCCACTTTGCTTTCTTGCATTTCTTTTTCATTGGGATGGTTTTAGTTGCTGCCTCCTGTATAATGTTGCGAGCCTCCATCCATAGTTCTTCAGGCACTCTGTCCAGCAAATCTAAATCCTTAAACCTGTTCCTCACTTCCACTGTGTATTCATAAGGGATTTGGTTTAGATTGTATCTTACCTGTCCAGTGGTTTTTCCTACTTTCTTCAGTTTAAGCTTGAAATTTTTCTATAAGGAGCTGATGATCTGAGCCACAGTCAGCTCCAGGTCTTGTTTTTGCTGACTGTATAGAGCTTCTCCATCTTTGGCTGCAGAGAATATAATCAATCTGATTTCGATGTTGCCCATCTGGGGATGTCCATGTGTAGAGTCGTCTCTTGTGTCTCTTGTGTAGCTTACTGCTACTTCCTTGTATTCTTCCCTATCAGCCTTCTCTGATGGTTCTGCCACATCTCTGTATGGGATTTAATGGCATCACCCAGTCGTTCCTGATGCAGAGGGGAGGTTACATGTTTCATCTCTGCATGAGTCCCTGCTTTGCCAGTCAAGAGGCATACTCAGAAGCGATGGCCGAGGAAAAGAGGGGCAGAGTGGTGTGCCCTGGTCAGCTGGTACTCCCTATAGCTCATGAAACAGGCTTCTGTTACTTGCACTGCTCTAATTTTATACACCTGGCTACTACACAGCTTCTACATTGGAGAAATTGTGTCCCTATACTTTACCTAGTTTTTGAAACGGGAGAAAGGGCAGGCAAATGAAATTCTCTATGGTAGCAGAAGTATTCAAAATGTCTTTCAATATGTTGCTTGCTACCAGGATCCAAAGTGATTAAAAATGGTACCCAGAAGTGAAAGTTCCCGAAGACGGATAAATGTAGTGGGATTTTTCTCCTGCGTAAGTACTTGGAAGAGAACATTGTTGAAAATGTTCAAGGGATTGTGTGTTCCCCACTCGGCTATTTGCAAAAGAAAAAGCTTATGTGCATTGCTTTTTGTGTGTCAGAATGAGGCCTTCTGGGAATTTTGGCTATTACCGCAATAGCTTTAGCGCTGCTGTTCGGTTCCAAAAACCTCAGGAGGGCCTTCTCTGATAACATTATGCACACCCTAAACTAATTACAGAGAGATTAACAATTAAATTTATGTCAAGGAAATTTCATGGACACTGTATACAAAACATAAAACCAAGCTGCTACCTGCTGCTGTGAAATAATCGTATTTTATTTTTCACTGTATTGCCCAAGCGCCATCTTGAACAAAATATTCCCATGCCTTTTCCACGGAAGGAATACAATGCTGCTTTAATCCACCTGCCTCCAATTTCACTGCACAAGCATGGCCTCCTATATTTGCTTGAGAACTTGATATCCATGAATGAAAGAGACCCTTTAAAAAGCATGCTTCTAGGCCTCATTGTCACAGTTCAGGGAGCATGTAAACATCAGCTGGAGTAGGCTCAGCAAAGCAGAAAGCCAGAACTTCCATCGAGAAGGAAGTGATACTACATCATTGCCTGGTATTGTCTACACCCCTGCTACCTGTACTATTATCTTCCAGGTGCACACCAAACAAGGAAGGAAGCTGTGGATTTGTTTGTTGACTGCTTGGCATACAGGGTCTCTGTTTGGGGATATGAAGTGTGGTTTCAGATCCACTGTCTCGTGTGAGTGTCAGCTGTTTTCCTCCACTTATGTTCTGCCTGTATTTTAGTAAAGAAGGCAACTGTTACCAAAACACTATAAATCTCCAGAACTCTCTCCTCTAAAGGAAACCAAACCCAGCAGCTCTGCCCTTTGAACTTCTTGCTGCCCGGGGATGTTGGAAGCAGGCAGCAGTATACTACGAGTCAAGCTGTTTAACACCAAGATGTCTGTATTTTATAGGTTAATAAATTATCATGCACACCCAGCTCGCTTTTTCTCAGTCTGAGGAAGAGGTACCTTCTGAGCTCCATTAGCCAGTAGGAACAAAAGTATAGCCGTATGTCATAACAGTTTCTTACCCCTTTGTACAGAGCAAGAGGTAGGACAATGACTCTCAAAAGGCAGGTTGCAGAATTTTTGCTGTGAGTCCCAGGAACAATGTTTGTGAGTCACCAGGACCCTGGCAATTGATGGCACTGTTGACAAAATAATGCAAGGGTCTCAAAATAGGGTTTCCACGCACTATAATAACAGTGCTGCCTCCATTTCTACAAAAGCTGTAATCTTAAATTACGGTGGGTTGTACAAGAATGTGTGCAATAACCATTTTCTCTCTTTTCTGCTCTCTTTCTCTCATATTAAAACTCCCTGTTCCACACTTAGTTGTTAGGCTATGAGATGTGGCAATAATGTATTGTTGCTGATAATATTCCTCTGTTTATTACAACTCACTCCCATCATTCGGCTCGTACTTAACATGAAGATGACAGGAAAATATCACTCTAAATGAAAAGAAAAAAATGATATGACAGAGATCTTACCTAGAGGACCTGATCTCTATTAAAAAAAACAAATCTGAATTTAATTATATTTCGTGAAAATGAAAGCCATTTGAAAACTGATACAAGCAAGTTATTTGCTGATTTCTAAATTTAGAAGCACAAGTTATGATTTCAGCAGGTCTGCCTCCCCCTCCCCTTACTATTAGGTACGCTAATTTCCCACTTAATGTGATCCCTGCCAGCAGCCTGGTTTACTGGGGAATTTGTATTTTGGCTTCCTGAGGGAGGAGGGGACAATTCACCCTGAAAGATCTTTCTGCTCCACAAATGGAAATTACTCACCCTTTCTTGTGGGAGGAAGACAGTCCCTTTGCAGGAATCTAAAATTCCTGCCCTGCCATTAAACCAAGGTCATTTGTACATGCATTCCCTAAACATTTACAGGGATAAATCTTCCTGTGTGAAATGCAAGTTGCAATATGGGAGGAGTCTATAAATGTGGTCAGGTGGTGGTGGTTAATATTCTTTCTTCCCCCTGGGCTTCATGTGTCAACAGAATGGTTACCTTGGTTGAACATACTGAAGCAACTGGGAAGAGGGGGGATGTAAAATTGCTGTTTCACAACATTCAAATTGAAAATGAAGTTGACTGGAGAGCCAGTGTGGTGTAGTGGTTAAGAGTGGTAGACTCGTAATCTGGTGAACCGGGTTCGTGTCTCCGCTCCTCCACATGCAGCTGCTGGGTGACCTTGGGCTAGGCACACTTCTCTGAAGTCTCTCAGCCCCACTCACCTCACAGAGTGTTTGTTGTGGGGGAGGAAGGGAAAGGAGATTGTTAGCCTCTTTGAGACTCCTTCGGGTAGTGATAAAGCGGGATATCAAATCCAAACTCTTCTTCAAAAAAAGAAGAAGAAGAAAAGAAAATGAAGTTGACTGGCCAACAATAAGACAATAATATTCCCAGACAAGGAACAGCTGTGGTGGTCAGGTTAGGAGTCAGTGATAGGCATTCTGAGAGGTCATATGCACACCATACATTCAGTGTATGGCTTCCTCCAAAGGCTTCTGGGACCTGTTGTTTACCGCTCATAGAGCTGCAATTCCCAGCACTTTTAACAAACCATAATTCTCAGGATGTGCTTTATATATATTGTGTGAATTTGACCATAGTATGTGGGCCCTGGCAGATGTTTGACCATGCTGACTGACTGCTGATACCAGGCCTGGTACTGTGGCCTCCTGCTGGGCTTTAGCCAATTTGTAAAATATTAGACAGAACAATGCTAGAAGCAACCCAGTCATTCAAATGAAAATTTGCCATACAGTGCCTTGAACCCACTTCTAACGAGTTTATTGAGACACACAGAACAGTGGCCATCCACAAAGTATCTCATACTTTTTAAAAAAACAAACAAACACCACCACCCAGCTTCCTCCTTGCCACACTTTGTGCCCCCTTTTGACCAAAAACAACGTGTTCCCTCTCTGCCCTCAATGTGTGACATCTCACTGTGGTCCCATTACTATGTGTTTGTAATGGATTGGCCTTTACATCCTTCCTCTTTGCTGCACAGAAGTGTTATTTGATCAAGAATTATTATTCCCTATCACACATGCAGGCATCAAGTAGGGAGGGGACATGGACTCAAGCCCTGCTCCCAACATCTCCATGTGCATCAGCTCCACTTCTGAACTTTGCCTACTGAGCCTGTTTCCTGCATTGTCAGAGTTCCTGATCATGGACAGGATTCTACAGGCATTCACTCAAACACACTTAGGGAGCAAGCCTAACTCCCAACCCAGTGTGACTTTCTGGTAGTGGTGGTGAGACCACCACTTCATCTGCAGTCCTGTCCTAAATGGTGGCCAGGGCAGAAGCTGAGAGGGGCAGAGGGGTGGCAAGCCAGCCTGGAGTTGGTGTAGTGATTCGTCCAAGACTAACTTAGCCCCATGTCTTACTTGCTCCCCAAAAGTCTTGTTTTAGCAGGTGGGAAGGGATGCTCTAAACTAGGCAACTGCAAACTCAGGCCTCCAGATGTTTTGGGACTACAACTCCCATCATCCTTAGCTAACAGGACCAGTGGTCAGGGATGATGGGAATTGTAGTCCCAAAAAACATCTGGAGGGCCGAGTTTGGTGATGCCTGCTCTAAACCAGCAGAATGATGCTGGCATTACTCCACTGATGGTGGCCAGTGAGAGGTCAATGGAGCCAAGCAAGACTGGGGGAAGGGACACCTGCATCCAGCTTAAAAAATTGCATCCTAGCACAAAGGTTGCTTGGATTGCTCTACCTGTGTCTCCCTTAAGACTTTTGTGCTGAATTCAGGAAGGTCAGTGGTGGAGCTAATGTGTCTTGGGTTATTGTGAGTGGGATCTGTAAGCAACCCCTGCTCCCTCCCCACTTTAATACCTCACACACTCACCCTAAGTGCATAACTCAGGCTTGTGTTTCCTTGCTCAAAACACAAAGGCATACTCAGTGGCAGGGATCTGGTGAGGGCAACAATTGCCTATAGGCCATGGGCCACAATATGCTGTGTTTGGCTTCCTTCCCTTTTATAACACTGTGTTCAACATATCCAGCTGACATGCTACTTTCTTGAACCAGAGTACCCAAAACAAGCAAACCTGCAGTAGAGGGAATATTTGAGTTCAGTGTAGAAGACACCTGGTCAACTATTCCCCAATGAGCGCTGTCATATGCTCTACCTGCTGCCCCCAGCTACAAATAAAAAGTGGCACTAGGACTTACTTCCCTTGCATGGTGTCATGACCCAGGGACCTTGCAGTGCATGGTGGCATTATCAGACAGTTTCAGCTGCTTCTTCAGGTGGAGATCCACTGGTAACTTACATGAGGCCCTCCTAGCAAATCCCTTGTCTCATGGGTGGTGCCCTACGACACTTCTCTGACCCAGTAGATGAGTTCCATTATATTTTTCATTATATTGTTGTGAAGGTGCTTGCATCTCTTGCGGCCCACTTGGTATCAAAAGTTGGGCCGCCCTGTCCTAGGAAGAGAACTCTTTGGGCAACAGGGCCCTCTTGGAACTGTCCAAGGTCCTGTTCTTGCCCTCCTCCTGCCTACACCAGACACTGCCTGCAGCTCCCACCCCTTCCTACTCCCTTCTCAAAATGATCCTTCAGGAAAACCAGCACAGCATTCCAAGGAACACCAGTTTAGGCCACCTTTTGATTACAGAGGAGTGAATGGGGGTGGGGGGGAAGGAAGAGCTTTAAAACACCATGGATGATAAGAATTGCCATACAAATCCAATCTAAGCAAGCAGCCTTCACATTCTTGGGATTGCTGCCATTATTTGCTAACATTGCAGGCAGGGTTTAAAGGTCCTGATCAGGCTCACTGGGCTGCCTCTGCACAATGAAAATATTGTCTGCTTCAAAGACTCTAATGTCTGGGATCAGTGATCCCCAATAATTAATTTCAAACCGACTGAGAAATGTCTGTGCTTTAGCATGCTGTAGCTGTAAGCAAAAAGAAGGGGGGGGGTTAAAGTAGCAAAACAAATGACAGTCATCCACTCAAATACCAAAGAAGCTGGTAAAACAATCTTCATCACTGTTCTTTTCTTTTCCAGTATCCACTGTTTATTAGTCTTCTAATGTCTTTAGGAAGATGCTGTATCAAGCTCTTGTTTTTAACTATTGGTGTCTTTTGCCACAAGTCCACAGGGTGAAGTAATTCCACAAAATGTCATTCCAAAATGACCAACCTAGAAGAATGGAGCAACTGGCATCCTCTTCAGGCATTCAGAAGGAATACAAACTGGGAGCAGGATTGGTGCCCTTAACACCAATGTCTCCACATGCACCAGGCTTTCCCATTCCACTCCTTAATGTCTCCACTCAGGAAGATTGGCTGTAGAGGTAACATGTTGAGCACATGCAGCCCTTCCCTCTCCCCTGTTTTGAACTCTCACGTGGGTCCCCCTCCCATTTATTTACATATTTTCATACATTCCTATCCTGCCTTCCTTCTATCATGGAACCTAAAACAGAGTTGTGGTTGATCAGGGTCACCCTTCCAGGCACTGACCAGGCCCAGACCTGCTTCAGCGAGGTGATGGTCTCATGTGTCTTCAGACCATACCCTAGGGCCAGAGTACTTGGGTCATGGCTGGTTCCATCAGGGTGCCTTCAAGACACCCTAGATGTTGTTGACACTGCCATTGAACCCGGATGTGATCCAGAGAAGGCCAGTGCTTGTGGCCAATGGAGGTGGCTGTTGCTGTTTCTTCACAGCAGCTGTTGGTCAGAGGGTCAGTGGTGGGTCCTCACAGGGCACAGCAGCTGCCTGGGGATGGGGAAACTTGGTACTAGCTCAGGTTGTTTGTTGAACAGAAGGCTGCTTTCATACTGGACAAATCAAATGTGTTAATCTACCTATTACTTATGAGAATATCCTAAATATTCTACAACTGATTCTACACGACTAAGCTATGATATACTAGACCCGCAATAACAAACACTTATAAACAGTGTTTCTTTTTACCAACACAGAATGACCCTTCTTTCTCTCACTTTGGCAGGAAGCACTGTTAATGTTCATTCAGCAATTTTTCCTTTAAAGGAAATAATTGGGGTTATTAGTTTAAGTAGTTGTTGGTGAAATTTGTATTGCTTAATGACCTGTTTAAAAAATGGTATAATGACTAATACGTTCTTAGTGCTCGTTAGAAATTATCTGGCAAAACACAAATAAAATGATTCTGTTTATATACATGGTCAGCATCAAATAACTGAAAAGCTGTAACTCGGTGGCCAACACTGATCATTCATGCTAAGCCCTTGTTTATTCCAGAATGAAGAAAATGCTGAGTGAAGAAAATGGAAGATTTCAAAATCCTCAGAGATGAAACACACAGCTCTTGAGCAGCAGCAGTTGGAGCTTGCTTGCAAATTTATATTAATGTGTTTAATCTAATTAATTTTGTGCTTGTCAACAAATTCCATGCTGGCAGCCCTGAAATGGAGTCTCTGTGTTTGGAGATCACAACAATATGAAGGATTTACCCTCCAAAAATCTAGTTTGCTGGAGGGCCTGGTTATGTGGTGATTTTTACAGTGCTGCCTAAGTCCCAATACTTGCCTCATTAGTGGGACTCTCCACCTCAAGGGTGGGGGTGCTTTTTTTGACCTTGAGGGCCACATTCCTTTCTAGGCAACCAAGGGCCAGTGCTGGGTGGGGCCAGAATCAAAATTAATACAAAGCCAACCTCTGTACAATAAGTTTGTTTCTATAAACACTCATGCATCCTTCTCTATCCTCCATCCCGGCAAGCAAGGCATATGACCATAGTTCAGTCACATTCTAACCAGGCAAGAACACTCAAGAAGGTCTGGTGAGGGGTGTAGCCTGGGAAAAGTCCTGAGGGTCAGAAAGAAAGGCCTAGAGGAGGCTCCCCACTCCAGTTCTATCTTCCACATTGAGGTGTCACTGCCATCTTCCTCTTGAATGCGCCGGAAAACTGCTGAGGCCCAACGTTCTGGCTCCTCACAGAAAGCAAACGCAGGCCTTTTGAATATAAATGTGATTTTGTTGACCACTGGGAGTTTGAAGGAGGGGGCATCTGATACAATAAGATATGCTACCATAGCAGGATGGGAAGTAGGGCAATGGACACAATTCCAATCCAAAGGCAGCAGTGGCACCAGAAAAAATTCCAGAGGACGAGAGGAACAAAGTTTATTTTGAGAGGAGTGAGTTGTGTCTCTGGTGCCTTGGTACTCGAACAGCTTGGCTCCTCAACAAATTGGCTCCCGAACACCGCCAACCCAGAAGTCAGTGTTCCGGTTTGCAAATGTTTTTCAGAAGCCAAACATCCAATGCAGTTTCTGCAGCTTCCGATTGAGTGCAGGAAGTTCCTGCAGCCAATTGGAAGCTGCACCTTGGTTTCTGAACTGTTTCGGGAGTCGAACGGACTCCCAGAACAGATAAAGTTTGAGAACCAAGGTACCACTGTATCCGTTAATGACAGGAGTCCCTCAATGGGGGAAAGTGAGAGGTGAAGTCCTGGTTTGGGGTGCGTGTGCTTGCCCCCATGCCCCCCCACTCCAGCACCACCCATAGGACAAGGTTATCAAATTTATGAACTATAAAACTGTCCATTATCCTCCAGTTAATTGGTCACAGGAAAAGTCACTTCTGAGCAGGAGCTCATGAATCAACCCAGTTGGCCCATTGCTTAAACTTGCCTTTCTATGCAAGTGAGATGAACACAAATGTAACAGATTATATAATAAGTTAAATATTGAAAACATGACAGTATCTTACACCCTGTCCATTTTATATGCTCCTTTTATTCAGTGGAATTGTAGTGTCTGAACATCTATGTGAACCAGCAAGATGGTGATGCATTACTAGACTGACCAAAATATGTTGCCTTTTGCCTCCATGATATGCAAGGATTTTTGACAGCTTCCCTCCCCTTCCCCAGCACTTCAGAACATAATTGGTATTTTTGAACAAGCCTAAATCAGCAGAGTGTTTCTTTTGTTTGGCTCAAGTGGATAGAATTAGCTATGGTCTTTTTTTGAAAAACAACAACAATGAAATACAGTACATCTCCAATGATATATTAGTCTCCAGCGATATAGCAGCTCTGTCTCTCACTGGGAAAATGAAACTTGTTAAAATAAAGATGTCATCATCGACATATTTTCAAAGCTGTCATAGGGCAGACAGTGATAGGGATCACATCCTTGTTGAGCAGGAATAGGGAACCTGTGGCCCTGCAGAAATTGTTGGACTCCAGCTCTCTTTAGCCTCAGTCAACATAGTCAAAGGTTAGAGAGGATGGAAAACTAGTCTAGCAATAACTAGTGAGATTCATCCCTGTTATAGAGATAAAGTTGGATGCAAGCTGCCCCTGGCCCAATGTCTGGAGTTTTGTGTTTTGTTGATGCATCCACATGCAAATACTGGTGTACAGAACAAGCCCAATGCCATCAAAATATGATGTGATTTTATACCTGCAGTTGCAACAGCCTTTCTTACTTATTTTATTTCCTTGTGTGTAATTACATACTTCTTTCTTAGCAATACATGCACAAATGCATGTATATTTCAGGGGAACATACATGCATTTTGTATTGCATTATTGCATTCTATCCTCAAAACAATTCTATGAGGTAGGATAAACTGAAACATATAGTGCTGCATCAAGTACCAACACACCATAGAAGCTATTCATATAGATTGATATCCAGCTAAATGACATCAATGAACTTAACTCCACTTATTTCAATGGAACTACTTTTATTATGACTCACATTGGATCTCAGACATACAGCTTCCACAAAGGCTATATGCTGTAATTTCACAAAGGAGCATTGCCCGCAGGATCCTATACATCTACCCAGTGCTTTTTTTCCCTTAAAAAAAAATTTAGGGGTACTCTCATTTTGACTCAATAAAATCACCATTTAATAGTTCAAATCAGGAAAAATAAATACAGTAAACAGTACAAAGATTCACACAGTGTTTAGGGGTATGCGTCCCCCTGCACACCCCCCCTCAGGAAAAACAGCACTGCATCTACTTGGAAGCAAGCTCCATTAAGTATAGTAGCACTTACCCCCAGGTAAGTATGCATAGGATTGCAGCATCAATGTCCTGAAAATCTCAGCTTCAGTTTTGTGGTGGAGGGGAATCAATTTTCTAGACCTTCCTGCAAATATGGTATTAAAAGTGTGCTGACAATTCTTGTGAAATCCCCAAAGCCAAGTAATCTTAGTGGGACTCAAAAGCCTGAGCAAATTGTGCAGACTTGTTCGACACCATACGGAGCAGGTCTCTTAATAGCCTCAACTCCCATGGAACCAGGTGCTATTTGTATAGATGCATATCTTAACCTTTATAATCTTGACTTTATTTCTATTTTGAAAAGGCCACCTATTGGATTTTATTTTTCTTAATCAGTCATTTCACTTAGAACAAAGAATAGATGTGCCATATGAGCAAGAAATGTTTGACTGAATTACTCCAAAGCTGGGATAGCCAACATTGTGCCCTCAAGACGTAGCTGAACCTCAAATCGACAGCGATTTTATTGCATTCCTATGCATTTCAGTGACACTTGTTCCCCCAAAATCCTCAATAGATTGTGTCCAAATACTACACAATGCAATCTTGTGCTGACTGAAGTGAGTATGTTGGCTCCAGTGGGCGTTAAATGCAATTATTAGGTGCAGGATTGTGGCCAAATTCCGATAGTCAGGTCCAGCCCACCCATGAGGCAAGCCGAGTGACCGCCTCAGGTGGCAGGATCCACAGGGGCAGCAGTTGTGGCCTCCAAGAAATGCATTTCCCGCTGCTGCCACTGCTGCAGTGATGCCTGTGGCCTGCTCCTTAGAGGCTGGATCTGCCACCACCTCAAAAGCCCCCACAGTACTGCCTCTACACCAGCATCCTGGCAAATAGGAGGCACTGCTGCTCTCCTCCCATCCTTGTTCCTAATGTAGATTTTCACATTCTATCCTGGCAGGTAGGGGCAGGTACCTCAGGTGCCTCAGGTACCCTGCCCACAGTGCTTTCTTTGGCAGCAGTCCCTTGCGTCTTACCATAACTATTCAGAGGCGTGGAGGAACAGGGGCCTGTTTCAGATTCAGTAGCAAACCATGTTTTTTTGTTATAAGCACAAGCCAACACAAGCCTCAGTTGCATGGGCTCCCTGCTCCCCTTTATGTGTGAGGGGAAGAGATTTAAAGCTTCAGTTCCTGGTTTGTTTTCCTATTTTGTCCACACTCAAGCTGCCGTTTCTATAAACTAAAGTTAAATTAGCAAGCCAGGATATCAAACCTGACTTTTAGATCTGGATAAGGAAAAATCACTGCACAAAATGTTTGCAAGAATTTCATTTTTTAATGGCCCACATAGAAAAGATAGAAGAATAGGCTGCATAGTCAGGATGATCTTATCAAGTTGTTCATTGCAATCAAAGCGTTTTGTTGGGAACAAGGGATTAACAACAAAGAATTTCCGCATGTGTGCTTTTAAAGCACCTAGCTTAGTATTTATTGAAGGTTCACACAAATCAATAGGTCTCATTGAGAGCCAGGACTTAACATTAAAGAACTCCAGCACATGTATCTACAAAGCAAGTGGCTTTGGGCATCTGAGCACCTGAATCCTGACCACATTTGTATAGAATCTCACTTAACGTTCCAAGACAGAAAAGAACATCTTGGAGAAATGGATGCTGCTCAGTTTGTAAAACAGCCCAGAGTTGCGAGCTGGGCTAATTAGTACAACAACTAACAGCAAATGTTAATTATGGCTCCAAGGAATGAAGCTCCCCAGAACCTTTCTGTGGTCTTCCTGCCACACAGTGGCAAGAGGGCGACATGAGGCTTAAGAGAAGAATGCTTCACTGAACACTTATTCTATGATGCATATTAAAGCCAGTGTGGAGTAGGGTTTAGAGTTCTGAACTAGGACCTGGGAAATCAGGGTTCAAATCACCACTTCATGGCTAAGTTCACTGGGTGAATTTGGGCCAGTCACTGTCTCTCAGTGTAATCTACCTCATAGGCTTGATGTGAGGAAAAATCAAGAGGAGGGGGGAGTATATCTGCTGCCTTGAGCTCTTTTGAGAAAATGTGGAATATAAACATAATGATGATGATAATGATGTATATCTCGGTACTGCTTCCTGAAAGAAGGAAAGAAGCATAGACCATTTACCAACACAATAATTTAATCACAACTTTGCTGGATTATGCTGAGGTTCATCTAGGCTAGCATTTTGTTTCAAAAAGTGACTACAGTAATCTTGTTAGAAGTTCACACACTGAGCCATCTTTGATCTGCCAGAGAGAAACCCAATACCGTGTTAGTAATCTGCATTCCTTCCACCTCTGAAGTACCACCGTCATCCCTATAGGTTCTCTCAGTGTTAAGATCAGCAGAAGGGACTCTCTTTGGAATTCCATTACCTTCTTGGTAGTTCCACTGACTGCAGATGTTCAGAGGATGATGACTCGAGAGAGTATTCTCTATGGCATCCCAACTTCCCCGTAGTGCTGCATCTGGGATCTTCATTATATAGTTTCCATCATATGTTGAATATGCACCTCTTTACACTGGCCTTTGATGCTTGAGAGAGATATTTTTAGGACCCACCCTATTTTCTTGACCAGGGATGGAAGGGTCTGTCAGTTTTGGTTCTCAGTTTCTCAGTCTTAAACCAGGTCCTTGAAACTCTGCTCACATCAGTCTCCAAGAGCCACAGAACACTCCTGTCCCTATGTTTCATATGTACAACCTCATAAAAACTTCAGACAGCTACTTGATATCTTTCTGTCCTTTCAGAAGTTTCCCTCCAGCAACACACTGGTCCTATCACCAGCTCCACATGGAGGCCTTTGTTCATTGAGCAGAAGACTGAAGAAGATAAAGGTAAAGGGACCCCTGACCATTAGGTCCAGTCGTGGCCGACTCTGGGGTTGCGGCGCTCATTTTGCTTTATTGGCTAAGGGAGCCGGCGTACAGCTTCTGGGTCATGTGGCCAGCATGACTAAGCCGCTTCTGGCGAACCAGAGCAGCGCACAGAAATGCCATTTACCTTCCTGCCGGAGCAGTACCTATTTATCTATTTATCTGCTTACACTTTGGCATGAAAGTGGGGATTTCAGCAACACCTGGAGACATCCAGATATGATCATTATGGGAGCACATGGCCACTTCACTTCTTCTGTCCTTGTAATTCCAATCAGTATCAAACTAAAGATTCCATTTGATGTGCAGGCGGGCTAGTCACAGTGTAGGGCTTGGTCCTTTAATTCTCAACCAAAATTCTCTGTACAACCTTCCTCTACCACTATTCACAACATAAAAGTCAATTCCATCAGGGGTCCAGCCCTCTTAAAAGAAGCAAAACAAATTTTAATAGAACTGGATGGTGCTTTCGGTGTTCTGGATGGGAAACTCTACGGAATTAGTTCTATAATAGATCCCTTCAAATGCACAGTTGAGGGCATGGTATTTTATAAATTCCATTATGAAGAAAAAAATGAGTTTTCCATTATAGAACATAAACTCCCTTTCTGGCAATGAACCTTAAACAAAGAACACAAGGGGTGAATCAGGTAATTATAGACCTGAGCTCTCTAAGATTAAGGAGATATTCAGTTTCACAGCTACACTTACATTAATTAGAAACACGTTAGTGGCAAAAAAATTTAATGAAATGACTTTTCTCCTATCTGATGTTAAGAATCACCACATGGAATCATGCTAAGGTGGGGGGGGGGACCCAAAACCAAATCATTAAATCTTAAATATTGCAAGCCAATTAGAATTACTAGAAACTTTTCACATGGGATATGAAAAAATAATAATGTTAGCATGGGGTAGTCAATCTGGTCCCTTCTAGATGTTTTTGGACACCAACTCCCATCAGCCCCAGCCAACATGGCCAATAGTTAGGAATGGTGGGCATTGTTGTCCAACAACAACTGGCTGTCATCACACTGACTACACTTGAAGAGGATTGAAATTAGTGGAAGAAGAAACCACAGGAGCCATATTCCTGAAACATATTGCACAAATGTTTATTTGCAGACTCGTTAGGAAGGAGAGGGACCTTGCCCATCTGACTAGCTTGTCCTGAAGTAAAGGGCTTGACTGATATTCCTAGAGAAGAGAAACATTCCATTTCATTCCATTGGTTTTGCTCTTGTAGTAAGGGATTTATGCAATGTACAAAAGAACTCTCATCAAATGCCACTATATATATATGAAACAAGATTCCAAGATTCCAACCCCCACCCCAAACATAAAGGTTGGCACAGCTTTAATGACCATTAGCTGTGCTGGCTGAAACTGATGGGAGTTGGAACCCAATAAGGTTTTTCTTCCTTGCCATAGTGTTAAAGACTAAGGACACTCAGCAATGTGAGCATGGATCTGTCAAAATGAATGGATTCCTATATGTTGAGCACCACACACATTAGGCCAGTGCTAGGTGATCCTTGGTATCCCTATACAGGATGATTATGGGTTCACGTTCTCATCTTTCCTGATGGAAATGCACGTCATCCAGAGATACTTTCCAGAGTCACTGGAACTGGTACTAGTCACGACCATTTGTTATGAGGGGCTGAAATGAAATCCTCGCCGAAATCAGGGAGCAGGGGGACATTTCTCTGAAATGTTTGGAGTGGAATGTCACTTAATTTACTTAACACTTCAAGGGGGCCAAGAGTACCCACTTTGTATGTGGCGGGGGGGGGAATAAAAGAGTTTACATAGCAAAATGTTTTGCAAGGCATCATCGGTTCTGAAAGGTAATTGGTTTAAATGGTGGAGCTTCCCAGAACTGATTGGAAAAGGATTGGGGCCTTGTTTCTGTGTTCCTTGTAAAAAAATCTGACCATTTAAATAAATATTCACCATTAACATTTGATAGCAGAGTTTTGCCATTTAAAGTCAGGTTCCTCCTGTACTAATTTGAAAAGGGAAGTATGAATCAGCTGTGCTGTAATGGTGTAAGATCTCAGACTTCGAGCAGTTTTATGATTGGGTATTCAGGGACAGGCCAAAAGGCTACATCACACTCTTTTCATCAACAGCTTTTAATTAGCAGAGTGAAAGACCCGACATTTCAGTAACAATGGAGGAAGCAAACTCTGAAATCACCTCTTTACCTGACATTTCTGGGGCAACGAACCTACAAATGATCAGATACAGGGAAAGGGGGTTAGTGAGAAGAATTTTGCTTCTGCTTCTGGTAACTCACCTTATTAAGTGGTCTTCAGTTTATTCCTTATTTCCAACCCCATAGAGGTTCACATTGCTGCCTCAAAGCGCCAAAGTTTTTTGAGGAAGCCCCAGATCTTCTTGTCTGGTGTCATCCTCGCTTCTCATTGCATCAAATTGCTGGGCTCGTTTTTGTACTTAATTAGTTAAAACTGGGACTGGGGTGGGGAGGAATGACCTATAGCCAACACATATGACAACAATGAAGGTTAACGTCGGCTGTCTCGTTGGTGGACACCTCACCCCACCCTACCTCACTGCCATCTGATCTGTTGCTGTTCTCAGCAGCACAAGCATTCGTAACTATGACAAGTCTGAAGACATTGCTGAAAGAATTCACAGGCCAATCACATCAGCAGCACAGCATCTAATATTTCATGGGGAAATGATCTGCACTCCAAAGATTTGAAATCTCACGCTCCCACAAAATAAGGGAATAGGAAAGGTAGGATGGATAACGGATATATCCCTGTAAGGGCAATTCACTTCCACGATTATTACTTTTCTGTGAATTATTAAGAGCTAGTGTGGCTTAGTGAATGTGTTGTACTTAGACTGGGGACCAGTGGCGTAGCGTGGGGGGTGCGGGGGGGGCCGGCCACACCGGGCGCAACATCTGGGGGTTAGGGTTAGGGGGCACAAATCCACGGGTTAGGGGGCGCACATTACTTGCCTTGCCCCGGGTGCTGACAACCCACGCTACGCCACTGCTGGGGACATCTGAGTTCCGATCCCCACTCAGCTATGAAGCTCATGGGGTGTGACGGGGAAATTAGAAGTTGCCTCGGCTTGGTTTTTTGGCAATTCTCCCTGCCCTCACAGGCCTTTCCTAAAGATCCCTGCTCCCCAGGAGAGGCCTTACATGGGGCACAAATAGCAGCAGTGGGTAGGAAGTTAAGGAAAAGCTCTCCCAAGTAAGTGGTGTTCTTCTCGTATAACTTTTGGATGCAACCAAAAGTTGACTAACATAAGAAAGACAGATTTGCTCAACTAAAATGAGACGCAAACACCCCACGCAAGGTTGGGTGGTGCCTTATCTACTTGCCTATTTGCCAACTGTTGTAGTATAGCAGTTGCACAGAGCAGAAGGTATTTCAACAAAGGTAGGCAACTTATCTTCAAGGCCCTTTCAGATATTTTGTTCAGTGAGCTACCCAAAAGCAGCTCTGCCCTGACCGACTAGTTGGCCCCAAAGACACAATTACAGCTTTAGCAAGCAGCAACAGCAACAAAAATTAACAGGCATAATATGGGAGATCAATACAAAATGTAAAAATAAATCTAAGAAAAGTAATCCAATAATATAAAACAATAGCAATGTAAGAAGAAAGACAATTAACTACAGTAATCAAGTCCTGAGTCATTATTTACCAAGCAAATAAACCCAATAACAACTATAGAAGGTTTTTACTCTTTAGGTAGTGGGAAGTTGGGAAATACATAATTAGCTGAGTAACAGCAGCAGCAAGAAAAGGTTAGTAATCAATAAACAAAATAAATGTGGATGGCTAACCTACCAGTAGGTGACTTTGCATTCTCCAAGGCAAACTCCCATAAAGGCAGGGCTTTAGTTCAGCTGGAACTCAGTTCTGGCACCTTTCAGGTGGGTGCCATTGCCATTCTAAGAGAAGAAGGCAGGCGTTCGTTGTGAGTTCCGGCACCTATTTTCTAGGAAAAAAATAGCACTGCATAAAGGCTTTGTGCTTACCTGATTAATGGGGATGACAGACAACATTTGAGGCAGTGCCAGTGTGAGAGGGCCCACCCTTGTTCACATTCATCAAATGAAAATAAAATAAAATAAAGCAACTTGATATCTGTTTAAAAGTTCATGGACTTCTGGCTAGGAGCACACAGTTGTTAAAAGAAAAAGAAAAAAGGAAGCAGACAGAACAACAATTCTGCCTGCTGGATGGCTCAAAGTCTATAATGGGATCACCCTGAGGTCCAGGCTTATTGAAGCATTTGCTGATGATCTAGAAGAGGGCGTAAACACATTACTGAAATTCTCAGACAGCGTGATTTGGAAGGTGATAAAGCAGCCGAGGGAGAATGGCAATGTAAAGAACTCCACTGAGATTAGACGCTTGAGCAAAATATAATAAAATAAGGTCAGCTTTGAAACGCCCATCGGGTTCTGTGAAAGTATTTTCATTTCACAAGACGATCACACCTGAGTTTCAAGAATGGTAAGGGTACTCATATAGGCAAGAAAGGCATTGCTCCATAGCACAAAAAGTTAGAAATGAAAACATAACTAGGAGCTGCCTAAGAAAACATACAGCCCAAGAAGTACCAAGACTCCTGGTTATCTTTAAATGTGCCGAGTGAAAAGTAGAGCTGAAGTTACCCCACCCCCACCCCCCGGAAATTATAAAATGCACCAAATTTCCCAAAATCAAATCTTGGATTTCTAGTTTGCGTTTTAAAATACAAACCTAGCGTTCAACTGTTGGGACTGAAATTTTATATTAGCATTCCTTTGTGTGTGCTACCTGCCTGGTGTGCTCTGGTCCATGGGGTCACAAAGAGTCGGACACGACTAAACAACAACCTGCCTGTCCCCTTGTGTTAATAATATTTCCTGTTTGGTTGAATTTACTTAATGCTGCTGGAAGCAAACTGCTAAATACTGACTGCAGTTACATTTCAGCTCAGGATGCTAAGTGGATTGCTACTGATGCTTAGCTGTCAGCTGCAATCAAATACCGTTTGCATGTCAAATGCTGTCATGTGTCAATTGATACTGAAAAGCACTGGCTGTTATTTCATTATTTATTTATACTGCATCCTTTCGCCTGGCACCTTTAAGCTCCATCCTAAATACAATCACAACACAAAGGCATGAACTTTTCAGCTGAATTACTCCTGTTGGTCTGCACCTACAGTACCAGTACATTCCTAACCATATCTATTCAGATTCCACAACTTACTCCCAGGTAAGTAGGATTTGGACTGCAGCCTGATTCAGTTGCACTTAGGTCCCATCTAAATCAGTCCAAAAAGTTACTACTAACTATGTGATGCCCTACTATTTCATTGGGAATTAAGTCTATTTCAGTGTAGAACTAACACACTAGATTTACTGGTGCTCTGCAGTCAACACATTTCTTTCTCGTCATTCTGAAACAGAACACAAAAGCATGTCTGCTAGCTAGATTAGTACTGCAGTGAATTTATTGTACCTGAAGTTCTGACATCAGTCAGTGCTGGTGATTTGAAGTAGTCTCCAACCAAGTACCTTCGTTGCAAGTAATTTCTGTAATATACAGCACAGCAGCTGTCAGAGAGGGAAGTCACTGTAAATAACTAACATTGAAATAATGGCATTGCGTTCTTACCTAGAGGTTAAAGCAGTTAATGTTACATTGTCTGGAGTTGAAGGAAAGAAGAAGAGTTTGTATCTATTCTCATGAGTATGCTCCCTAAGACAACCAGATGACACCTTGTTGAAAATTCTTCCCTATAATCCTTTCTTTGAAGCACATGCAAAGTTTTCAAACTGGTTTTGGCAAGGCCATTAAGAAACAAAATGAGGTTGATGCACTTGTGAGCATGTGTATTCCTTTGACCCTAGAAGCATGAGCGAAGATACGGGTATCAGATTATTAGATTTCTAAGAAGCCCCACTGCCTTGAATTAAATATTACTTTATTTAAAGGTCCCTAACTCTGGGGGGAGTGGACGTGGGTGGCGCTGTGAGTAAATCATCAGTGCCTAGGACTTGCTGATCGTATGGTCGGCGGTTCGAATCCCCGCGGCGGGGTGAGCTCCCATCGTTCGGTCCCAGCTCCTGCCCACCTAGCAGTTCGAAAGCACTCTTAAAGTGCAAGTAGATAAATAGGGACCGCTTTATAGCGGGAAGGTAAACGGCGTTTCCATATGCTGCGCTGGTGCTGGCTCGCCAGCTGCAGCTTCGTCACACTGGCCACGTGACCCGGAAGTGTCTTCGGACGGCGCCGGCTCACGGCCTCTAGAGCGAGATGAGCACGCAACCCCAGAGTCGGTCACGACTGGCCCATACGGGCAGGAGTACCTTTACCTTTAACTCGGGGGGGGGGGTATATTGTTTGCAGAAATATAGGTTTTCCGATTATTAAGTTCTCTACACTGTGATTTATACAAAGGTGGCATTCAACATTTTCTAATAGAAAATAAAGGATTTATGACTAATGCTTTAAGGTTTCATGGACGAGGGGAAATCATGACCATACTCACTGAACAGTATGGATGACATATTATTATTTTTTTTTACCTGTCAGTAGCAAAAGTTAAGACCCTAGGTTTTAATTTATTTAAATCAGTAGATGAATGAACCAAAGTTTTAACTGATTAAGCAGCAAAGGCTGCCATGAGAGCTTCAAGTTAACAATATGCTTGTTTATTATCTGAAGCTAACTTGGGTCTAAGGTGCTAAGGTGCTGCTTTAAAAAGGAACAAAAAGAAAAAGGGGGGGACTCACCAATGGTCTTTTCTTCTATCAACGAGCTGGAGCTTGAACATATTAAATCGTAACATAAATTCTAAATTGTTAGCTATTTTAGATTTCACTGTTTGTTTATTAAAATATTTATGCCCTGCCTTTCTGTCCTGGCTGGAAACCTCCAAGGAAGCTGACAACTAGAAAACATAGATGATAGATGATAGATAGATAGATAGATAGATAGATAGATAGATAGATAGATAGATAGAGTGCTAACCACTTCCTTGAGTGGTGATAAATTTCAGGGATGATGCTTACCTGTGCTTGGCTACCTTTGGAAGGAGACATGCAGAATTTGTAATATTTGGGTTGAGCAAGGTGGAAGTAGGTAACTGAGGTTCTCCTACAAGCAACAAATATGCTGTCCTACATTCAGAGACACACCCCAGCACACCCACACCTGATGTTTGCAGGTCATTCTCTGTCCCACCCCTCTCTCTACTTTATACTGAGCAAAAACTCAAGAGTGTGATCACGTTTCTCCATTGTTGTTCCTACCACATGGAATGTTCTCCCTGTTGAGGTCCGGAAGGCACCAAGCGTGGTGCCAACAGTTGGAGATGTACCTGTTTGCCCAGGTGATCCCTGGTCATTGATACCAGTTCCCTGATGTCAGGAGCAGCTTGTCTAATCTAGTGGAGCCTAAGCAATAGTCTCCTGGTGACAGCGTCAGTGCTGCGTACAGGGATGGTGAGGAGCAAGCTGATGGTGAGGTCAAGGTTGCACAGTGCACCTGCAGAGCCAATCTGGTGCTCCTGGCAGTGCACTGCACAGCCCTGACTCTCCCCAATCTGGTAAGCAACTGCAGCGACACTGTTGCCAGGAGGCTATTGCTGCAGCTCTATCCCACTGGAGCTGCTATTGCTGCAGCTCTATCCCTCTATCCTGTTTTATGTTCTTGGTTGCCATGATGATAATTTAAGGTAAAGGTACCCCTGAATGTTAGGTCTAGTCGCGGAAGACTCTGGGGTTGCGGCGCTCATCTCGCTTTATTGGCCGCGGGAGCTGGCGTACAGCTTCCGGGTCATGTGGCCAGCATGACTAAGCCACTTTCTGGTGAACCAAAACAACACATGGAAACGGCATTTACCTTCCCGCCAGAGCAGTACCTATTTATCTACTTGCACTTTGACGTGCTTTCGAACCGCTAGGTTGGCAGAAGCAGGGATCAAGCAATGGGAGCTCTCCCCATCGTGGGGATTCGAACCACCAACCTTCTGATCGGCAAGCCCTAGGCTCTGTGGTTTAGACCACAGCACCACCCATGTCCCTTTTTGATATTGATAACTGGTGACTACTAACATTTACTGGATATTGTTGTGTTTTACTATAATGTGTAGTGCTTTGGTATTTCTCTTTTGTAAACAAAAAGCGACTTTAAAACCCCCCACAAACTTTTATATACATTTTCACATTCACAGAAAGTGAGGTGGAGGAGCTGCAAGGCTATGCCATACATTTCCCATCATGCTCTGGTTCCACTGTATGCTGAATCATAATCACATAGATATTTAAAGGTGGTTCTGCAGACACCGTTCCACTTCAGGGATCAGTAATGTAACAGTTCTAGGCAAAACAGAAGCAGTTCATTTTTACTGGGAAAGAAAAATATATACTAGCTCTGCTTCAGTCATTTTGTGGCTTGTTTTCCTGCTCCTTTATAAAAAATGACAGGAATATTGTGCAGTTCCACTGCCAGCATATCAATATTCAAAGGGCTAGTGCCAACAAGACAAATGCAGCTTCCAAATATAAGGTCTTTGCCTTTAATCTAAGATCCCATGCAGAATAAATCCCATTTCTGACATATTCTCTTGCTGGCTATTGTAACCCAGCACAGGCACAGATTGGGTGCTTCCAGGTGCGGATTTTATATTGTAAATGGGTCGTTGGTAACAGACTTAAAAAATAAAAATAAAAATCAGATAGTGTATTTGCAGTCTAGTTAACTAGAGGCTTCTGGGCTACAGTCTCCCAAGTTTGAGACTTCAGTAGCAGGCAACTTTATTTTAATTTTGGTCTGTTTTATTTTAGGACATTTATACCCATATTTATCTCCACCTCGGAAAACCAAGGTGATTTACACAGGACTGCCTATTGTGCCTATTCTGTGCTGCTTTTTCTTCCTCCATCTTTTATTCCCGGGCAAGCAGTAGTTGGTACAGGACAGGCAAAACTCTTTGGACTTGGCTATGTATCAGTATTTTCTACATCAATTTTCTATATCTAGTCTAGTGGTTTCTTTCTGTATTTTTCACTTTTCTTAGGCACACATCATTTAGATGTTGATGTTTTTACTTTTTGCTTTACCTCACCCCCAAAACCTGAAGGCGCCTTTCCCCTTTTGTAATAGGCAGCGCTTGCTCTCAGATTCAGAGAGTAACAGTGAAGATTTATCGAGAGCCATCTGGTTAATTAAACGTCTATTTCCTCCAGTGTGTGTAAAGAGATCATAATGCAGAGAGCCAACGCAGAGCAGAGTAATTAAAGTGCACCTAAAGAGAAGAACTAACTTTGTAGTTAGCTGTAATTAGAAGCAAAATGGAAAGAATGTGGTTAGAGAATTGCCTAGTTTATTAGTTTGCCATCCACAGAAACCTGTTTGTGCATTCGTAACCTCATTTTCTGGGTCTCCATGTGACCCTTATCCATCTGTGCCTAGTGACTCTGAAGTGAGAAACAATCAATTCCGTCTTCCAGACATATGTCAGCTCAGAAGATCCTGGCTTGCCAGGGATTACAAAACATGTTTGCAAAGCCCCCAAGCATCAGTCTCAGGACCCTTAGGCCCTGCAGGGTAATTAGAAACTTCATGTTCACCTTCCTGGTGGTGGTGGTGGTGGTGTTGCTAAATGCCCTTCAGAATTTACCGTATGCAAAAACACAGCACCTTTCAAATTATGGCATGAGAATAAGTTGTTTTTGCTTCTGAATTGCAGACAATAGCCTGTGGCCCCTCCAGATGATTTTGGGCTCCCACCTCCCATCAGCCCAAGCCAACACAGCCAGTGATCAGGAATGAAGGGCACCATAGTCTAGAAACACCTGGAAGTCTACAGGCAAAAGAGCAAAGATAGACCCAGCTTAGAGAATTCAGCTTTATCATGTTGTTTTATGCCCCTACTTCTCCAAGGACCAGTTTCCTCAGTAGGATGATATTTGTCAAATATCTAGATTTATTTATTTATTTATTTACAATAAATCATATACGAAAGGTAAATGAATGAAAAAGGTGAGTGAAACTATAGTTATTCCAGTAACATTAAAAGAGAGAGAAATTGAGAGCTTGGTCCTTTTTTATAGTTGCCTATTGCATTTGGGTTTCCTGTTGAATTACTTTTGTAATAAATTTTCCGTGATTAATATTGAAAATAAATGTTTGGGGGAAAAACATTTTTTTAAAAAGGAAAGGAAACTATTTGGCTAGAGAATGCTAGACTTCTGGAAGCATACTTGCAGTTTAAAACAGAACAGCAATGACTGGATGCTATTAACTCTGGAAACACCCATTTGTCAGCTCCTGCTTAAATCACAGGCTGCCAAACTTTGACCCTCCAGATGCTGCTGGATTTTATGTCCCATCATACCTGACTATGCTGGTTGGGGTCTATAGGAGTAGGAACTTAACAGAATCTGGAAGGCTGCAACTTTTGCACCCCTGGGCTAAATGACGAGCGGGAAAAATCTGCTCTCTGGATAGCCAGTACAATATAGCTCACCTCCACTGCTATGAGTTGGGAGAACAATCTGGCTGGGAGGGAACTAATCTCATTTTGCAACTGTATCCCCCGATACCTTTTCACTTCGTCTGCAAGCAAAAGGTACATGTATGGTGCAGAAAAAGGCAGAAGTGAACGGCAGGAATACTCTGAAATTCTCAAGTTCAATGTAAGCCTTTTATCTTGAGGTTCAGTTTCAATACAAATCATTGATCTGAGGTGCCTCAAACCTTTCCAGAGCCACTCCCTCCCCAGTGGATATGCCCATGATGAAGCACCACTCATGGAAGGCGAAACACTTTCTGTTTTAAATAAAACCAGAACAAAAAGGAAGTAATGCACATCAAAGGGAAGATATGTGGCCGGTGTTTCAGAAAATGAACAGTACCCAGAACAAGAGATTGAAAATGGAATGCCACAGCTATCTACTGCAAATTTATTTTTAACACATGTAATTAATCACTTCGCTTCATTTTTCACCAAGTGCTTTGTGTGAGGCCGTACTAGCAGATTGACTGTGACTTATGAGAGGGAAGGTTTTACAAGTGGCCCCACAGCATCCGTCTTTAAAAAGAAAAAGACAATAATTAACTTTCCAAGAACTTTATGTCTATTACAGACACAACGCTGTGTTTGGCAAGAACTTGAGCAACATATTTTCTCTCATAGTCCTGGTAGCAAGAGCCTCCTTTGACAGCTAAATCTGTATGTTACCAATATCCCTAATTTGGAGTGTAATACATTAACTCATTATTTTAAAATTTGGCCCATGTGATCCAACCTCTTAATCAGAAGTTAGACTCACTGTGTCCATTTTAATAAGCCAACCTTAATGTGGCCGTATTTATGCGCACTTTGCATATCAACAAGATTGCTCCATTGAATTCTTAGGGCCCTCATTTTCATTTCTCTCACAATCTTCATGGCTGCTTTGTGGGTTGTAGCTTTTTTATCACATCTGTGACTCCAATGACAACTGGGAGGGGATAAAAATTAAAGTCAACTTCCTCAGAGCAACAGATGCCACAGTGCCACTGGAACTGCCATGCATCTTGAAAGGCAGTCTTAATGTGGATACTTTTCGATCAGCAGCCAGTTTCAAAATGCTAATAACAAGTCCCCTGAGATAAATATATTTGCTATGAATGCTGAACTAAGAAAGACCTAAGAGGAGCCCGAAAAAGTTGGCATAACTTCGCTTTTAGCTATAAGCTGGTTCAACAATGACATATAGAAGAGCCTCGTCTAATTTCCAGCATTTCATTGCTTTTTTATCCCAATGGGCACAAAGTCACCTCTGCTGTGTGTGCATTTTTGGTTAATCCATACTTACCTAGATGTAAATACTTCTGTTTGCTTGTCCATCTATTCAGTCCTGAATTTCATGTATTTTTCCCCCATCATCATTATTATTGTTATTGTTACTACTGCTAACATTACAATTTATTACCCAGCTCTCACCCTCAGGTAACAGGGCAAGTTACACAACAATTAAAAAGGGGTGTTAATATTAGAACAATGTTATACAATGTGAAAAACAGTTTAAAACAATTTAAGATTACAGAAACAAGGTGGGTCCCCAAAAGATACATCTCAAGGGTCAAAAGCCAGGGTCAAAAAGTGTGTTGTCAGCATCTTCCAGAAGCTTATCATGAAGGTGCTAGACACACCTGTGTGGGAAGGAAGCCCCACAATTTAGGGGCTGCCCTGCAGAGAAGGTTGTCATGAGGCAGGAGTTAGCTTCACCTGTCTTCTGAAGGAGCAGAAGGCAAAGTGACTTCACCGGCTGCGCCTGATGAGAACCACCAAGGTTTCCAGCCTCAGTCAGTTGCTGGAAACAACATTCATTGTTCCTGGCCAGACCTTGCTGCTTCTTGTTTTTCGTGACCTTGGACCCTCAGCTTTCTTGACCCCAGATCACCTGACTACGTGAACTGAGATATTCCTGACCTTAGGACTAGACAGAACCTTTCATACGGACTCTTGCCTCCAGGCAAGTACCCCCCTGAGGCCGGCTGATTGGCTGGCTTCTCCCTCCACTGAGCTCTGCCATGGCTGGCAGCATAGGACTACAACAAAGGCCCTCTCCTGGGCCAGCACAACCCCCAGCTTCTGAGGGCAGTGGAACAACCAAGAGGGTACCTTCCAATAATTGTAGCCCCCTTAGGATAAAGGGAAGGGACGCAGGTGGCGCTGTGGGTGAAAGCCTCAGCGCCTAGGGCTTGCCGATCGAAAGGTCGGCGGTTCGAATCCCTGCGGCGGGGTGCGCTCCCGTCGTTCGGTCCCAGCGCCTGCCAACCTAGCAGTTCGAAAGCACCTCCGGGTGCAAGTAGATAAATAGGGACCGCTTACCAGCGGGAAGGTAAACGGCGTTTCCGTGTGCGGCTCTGGTTCGCCAGAGCAGCGATGTCACGCTGGCCACGTGACCCGGAAGTGTCTTCGGACAGCGCTGGCCCACGGCCTCTTGAGTGAGATGGGCGCACAACCCTAGAGTCTGGCAAGACTGGCCCGTACGGGCAGGGGTACCTTTACCTTTACCTTTAGGATAAAGGGAAGGAGGAGCTCTTTCAGATATTTAGGGCCTGTGTTGTTTAGGACTTTAAACACTATTACAGTGGTGCCTCGCAATACGAAATTAATTCGTTCTGCGATTTTTTCTGTCTTGCAAATTTTTTGTCTTGCGAAGCACGGTCAAGTCGCAACTGCACCTCTTCAAGTGGTTTTTAGAAAAAGGAAACAAACTTGCAATACATTTTCGTCTTGCGAAGCAAGCCCATAGGGAAATTCGTCTTGCGAAGCAACTAAAAAAAAACGAAAAACTCTTTCGTCTTGCGAGTTTTTCGTCTTCCGAGACATTTGTCTTGCGAGGTACCACTGTACTGCTACCAAGAATCAGCTGCTTGTTTGCCTGTCTCCCTTCACTCAGGCTATAGCCCATATCATCACATGTACCCAGTTTTCCTGTGACTAATATGAATAGGATGGACAGATGAAAAAGGGACAGGGCTACTGAAGCTTTTAAGAGTGGTGTAGAAGAGGGTATTTCATCAGATGTAGCGCCCTCTTCGTTGCAACAATTATAGGTGCAGCATCCACCTTTGTTATGTAAACTTAGGGACCCTCTTTTCCATCTTTCCAGTCTAGACATATAGCTTGAGTTTGCGTCTTCCAGATTTAGGTTCAGCACTTTACTCACTGGGCCACATTAGCTTTCCACAGATGCAGTTTGTACAGGAACAACTGCAAGGGAATTCATTTCAACTGACCCTCTCATGGTGAGCTCGTGATATTTTCCACGCAACTTCTACTTATGATTGATACAGCTTTCACCCCCATGGAAATGGTCACCTTGTAAAGCAAATGTAGTACAGCCACCTTGTAGTGACTTATGCCATGTCAAATTGTAATGTGAGGCAAAAAAAATATCCCTATCGCCGCACATTTCCCAGAAGTACAACATATGTTCTCATCAATTCTGTATGAATTTTAAAACAGAATCTGCCAAGGCAGATAGCAGGGATAAGAAGACCCTGAATTCCAAAGCTCCAGGTGTCCAACTTGGTTGACAGTCTAAGAAGTAAAGGACATGTCATGCCATGATTGATCTCCCAACTATTCAGCAGCAGCAACTGAGGTCTCTTGAGTTATTGTTGTTGTTTCTGGAGTAAGAGTGATGGGAACAAGAGTGCTGTGCCAAACCATTGATCCGTCTAGTTCAATATTATCTTCGCTGATTGGCAGCAACACTAGTGAGGTCCAGACAGGGGTATCTCCTAGTCCTACCTAGAGGCACTGGGTATTGAATGTAGCATCTTCTGCAAGCAAAGCTCTGCTTACTATTTGCTCTGAAAGGATGCCTGTATCTCCCCATACACACAAACCTGGCCAACAACAGTTTTTCATTAGGAAAGCATCACAGGGCAGAAGGGTGAAATACCCCCGCAATCCATAGGCACCAGCTCCTAGGGGTCTTCACTACTGCCACCCCTCAAGTTGATGGGCATTGCTATTCAAATGGTGCCCATGTACTGTATCATGTGATTGGTTATGGAGGATGGGGCTTCTTCTTTGGCGATCACTCATAGCTGAGGAAGATTGTCTTCCATAAACACGGTTTAAAACGTGAGTCCGTAAGTGACTGTGGAGGCCAATTCTGGATCCATACGTCTTTCCACAGTGGGGACATAGGTTTCCAGGCAGGAGTTGATCATGGTGAGGGTTTACCTGGGCCCCCTCCCCAATATTTTATTCAAGTGGGCACCCCCGCCATCCTCATTGCTGCTCGGAGAAAGCTGATGTGTTTCTTGAGTTGCATTTCTAGAGAGATTGAAATCGCAGAGCTCCCCCATCGAGTGTCTATTTTTGGCCCTGCGGTACCAGCCAATCAGCTCCTGAGCAGCTATTCCAAAATCTCACTGGGGAAAACTTTGCTTCTTGAAAGCAGCTGCACCTGGCTGGCAGAATGGAAAGGCAAGATAATCAATGTGACAGAAGGGACAATAGCTCCAAAAAAGAAGTTTCGTGTCCCCATTATTCAATTCATGAAAAGGCGTTTATTTAAATTATCTGAGGAAAACGACCATTCTATTATTTCTATTTTCATTTCTATTAGAAAGAAAGCATGCACGCACACACACACAAAATGCCAGTGTGCATTCAGAAGTTGCTTTTTAAAAAATAATTAAATAAGTAACAAAAAAAAGTGGAGATATACTGACAACAAAAGTCAGCCTGATGCTAGATTAGAAATGAATGATAATTCCACATAGATATTTATTAGGATGTCATTGTTTCTTTGAAACCCGCCTCAGTGGAATGTGATTTATTTGGTTGTGGAAAAACTTTTGTTGTTTTCTTCTTTTGTAACCCAGTACAATGCAGTGTAGAGGATATGAAACAGACCTGCAACAAAAGAGGATGTGATTCATGCATAACCAGTTGCATAAGGAATAGCCTGCATGTTGAAGAAGGTTCTGGAAAGGCTCAATAAAAGGTCAGGAGTCATTCATTTATTTATTTACACATCTAGATGTCTTAACCACATGCATTTCCAGATTTTATTGAAAACTTTTTTTTGTTACATTTCATTTCATATATTAATCATTCATTCAATTTGTACTCCACTTTTTGTCCTTCAGAGTCCCTAGAGTGGCTAATATGAATTTCATTGCAACTATTTGCATACAGCTTTTTTTTTCATTCTTGGGGGAAGTTTTTAACCAACAAGTGAGTGCACTCAGTCCCTTTAATAATGATTTTTTTAAAATTGCTGCTGCTACCACTAACTCAAGGTGCTTCTGGGTGGCAGCCCAATATTGGGAATGGGTCAGTGAGATATTGCAGTGTATCCTGAATCTTTATTGTGTATTTTTGTGTATTTTTAATTTTTGTTTTTAAAATTAGTGAGTGCATATATTGATCTATTCACTACATCATGGGTGGGGAACCTGTGGCCCTCCAGATGTTGTTAGACGACTTCTTCTTCTTCTTCTTCTTCTTCTTCTTCTTCTTCTTAATTTATTATTATTATTTATACCCCAGCCACTCCAACACATATTAAAAACATGAAAAACATTTTAAAAACCCTAATACAGGGCTGCCTTCAGATGTCTTCTAAATATTGTATAGTTATTTATCTCCACGGCATCCGATGGGAGGGCATTCCACAGGGAGGGTGCCACCACCGAGAAGGCTCTCTGCCTGGTTCCCTGTAGCTTCACTTCTCTCAGTGAGAGAACTGACAGAAGGCCCTTGGAGTTGGACCTTGGTGTCCAGTCTGAACGTTGAAGGTGGAAATGCTCCTTCAGGTATACAGGGCCAAGGCCATTTAGAGCTTTCAAGGTCAGCACCAACACTTTGAAATGTGCTCAGAAACTTACCAGGAGCCAGTGATAATTCCACATGCTGGCTACAGCTCCATGCTGGCTAGGACTGATGGGAGCTGGAGTCCAGCAACATCTGGAGGGTCACAGTTTTCCTGTTCTTGCCCTACATGGTGTTACACAATGCAGCTTTGCGAGTTTGTTGTCTTTCTTTGACTTTGCCTGCACTAACCTATTTGCCCTGTTTTGTATTCTTTTTACAGAAACTTGATTAAAGGCTTCCCATTCTGCAAAAGATTATGCATAACCCCACAAAATGAGTACTATTTAGCTATGCACATAATTGGTGGAAGGGGGGCGCATTTTAAAAGCTGCTCAATAATATACAGGACAAACAAAGGTCAATGCTCAAAGATCACAAAGTGTTGCCTCAGGCAGGATTATCACTTAAAAAGCAAAACAAAAAAACATCATTTAGGATTTTAATGAAGACATGTCACTGGTAGACTCATGTAATTTTTTTTTTTTAGAAGGACAATAGGAAACGACAGTTTCATTATTATAAGTTTCAATTGCATTTTGTACAGAGCTTTAGACAACAACTCTGGAACACGTCGTTATATGAAAGAAAGACCAATATTGCATCGCACCATACATGCATCTTTGTAATGAATTTGAAAGAGCAATACTCTTTGCTCTATAAAAATGGAGGGCGATATTCTTCTCATCCAGAGTCTAGTGATGTATGTGATAAACATCCATAGGCAGATTGCTGCCACCAAGCTATGAGTAAAAGGATGGCCGCCTGTTCTCCACAGACCGTCATCATCACAGCCTCTGCTCTGGGTTCTGCTGCCAAGGGCAGTGCAATTAGAGGGGGCGGGAGAGAGGGATTCCTGAGTGGCCACACCTCATTGCGGAACTTCTCTCCCAAGAGAGGTCTTATTGAAGCTTTTTAAGTGAGTAGACAATACATTTTTATTTCACCAGACTTTTAATGAGTTTGAACTGTATGTTAATTTTGCTAGCAATAACTATGATTATTTTACTCTGCTTTTCACCTGTTCTCATTTTTTATTTTTTATTTTACCAAGATTGTGTTTTGTTATTGTGACCAACCCTGGAGGTACATATGGGAGCTGAAAGGCAGGGATATTTCAAGTCATTTTCATTATCGAAAATTACTGTACTGTCTGTATTTTGCTGCACACTGCCCAGATACTTTGAGATGATGGTATATAAATACCTTTATAAATAAATACATGACTAAAAATAAAAAGGTGCTCATGGAACTTGATAGGGATAGATGGAGTGATCCTCTGAATCTAGCAGCTCTACTTGTAGGAATGTTTCCAACCCTCAGCAGTAGATGTACAGGAGGTCGCACACATTGCCATTCTGTAACATCCCTTGGGCTCTGTCCCTATGTTAGGGGAAGGAATCTGGATAAGAGGAGGCTTCATGAGTGCTAGTTACTCTTCTTGTAAATCTCCAGATCAAAGGCTTTGACTTTATCCAAGATAATATTGCTTCATTGTTCATCCATTTTTTTAACCTAATTTGGAGGAATAAAGATCTATATTCCATCTCTTTTTTTGGTATATGTCCATGAAAATGTCCTGCTCCATCCTGTCCTGCAATCCATTTGGGCTCTCTAGGCACTACAAAATTAATAGAGTAGTCAAACCAGGAGACTGTTTGTAATCCAGACTGGCTAAAGCTGACTGTAAATTTTCTGATGCCCTCTGAACATATTTATGGTTTATGGCATGGTAGCAATTAGATCACACAAACCTGCAGGAATCCATATTGAGCAACTCCATCTATAAGTGATAGAGTATATAATCTCCTTTTCCTAATTCACTGTAGATAAATGTTTTTGGGGTTGTTGTTTTTAAAGAAATTGCATTGCTGCTATAGATCTTTGTTTAGCAAATATTGCCCCCTCTCAATATATAACTTTAAAATCATAACCCAGTGTTCAGAATGCTATTCTTAATATTCTATTGCTGACAAATGAATGTACATATCCATGCCACTCCAATTATAGAATGCATGTTGTATATCTGGCTATGCCATTAGAAATCAGATTTATCTGTTTCTTGAATTCCAAGGCAACTCTGGACCTAAAAGTATATACCCTCCAGTCTGGTGAGTTAGTTTCTCATGTGTAGCACATATGAATTGCATTACTGAATGGGGCCCCACTGGACAGCATGGATGCACCAAAGGTAGCTGTCCATCTGGAGCCCTGGATCATATGCATAAAGAAAAGCACTCAATGGAGACAAGTGGTTTGTTGATTTATTGACAAGCTTATACAGCTTTTCATGTCACTTTTTTGGGGGGGGGGATGGGTTGTTTTCTCCAATTAAATCATATCACAGTTTTCACTAACAGCTTCCCTGCTGGTCATGCAGAGGTACCTCGGGTTAAGAACTTAATTCGTTCCGGAGGTCCGTTCTTAACCTCAAACTGTTCTTAACCTGAGGCACCACTTTAGCTAATGGGGCCTCCTGCTGCCGCCATGCGGTTTCTGTTCTCATCCTGAAGCAAAATTCTTAACCTGAGGTACTATTTCTGGGTTAGCTTCTGTAACCTGAAGCGTCTGTAACCTGAAGTGTCTGTAACCCGAGGAACCACTGTACTCATTGTGGACCCACTGAAATCCATGGACCTTTATCCATTAATTTCAGTGGGTCCAGTCTGAGGCTGTGCAGACATACCATACATTTGTAGCAAATTCTTTCCCCCAAAGAATCTTGAGAACTGTAGTTCTCCCCACACAAAGGGGCGAACAGCCTAAAATTCTCATGTGTGTGTTTTTTTTTGGGGGGGGGGTTGTACTTTAAATGTATGGTGTGTACACAGCCTGTAATGACTTAGTTGTACACAAACCAGATTGCCCAAATTTGCCTTTTGACCAGCACAGGAAAAGTACCCTACAACACTGTTGTAGCACTAGGAAACTATAGCATGTTTATGTATTGGTGGTTTATTGGATTTGTAAAAGCAGGTCATGCTTGCTAATATATTACTGTCTCCTAAACAATATTAGATGGGCATATCATAGTTATTAATGAATGTGCTTTTAAAAAAATATGAGGCATCATCTGCGTTTCATGTGCCATTTTTCCACTCCACAAGATCTAATTTAGATTTTAGAAAGAAAGCCTCTTTCCATTCTGAAGAGAAATGGAAGAAAAGTAAAGTAGAATATTATCCTGTCTTGAATGGATAAACACAGCTATAGAAAAATGTATCACTTTCGGTTTCACAATCCTTATTCCATGACAATTTCACTGAACACTACATTTTAAAACTAAATGAATAAGTTCATCAGATTAATCTGCTGGTGGAGCAGTCGAAACAACCCTTACAGCTTTTAAAATTTATTTTAATGTGGATTTGTATGTCTGGGGTTTGTACTTCTGAGAGTGTAATAAAAATCAGAGTTTTACTGTTTTTTAAGGGTCCAAGAGAACTAAAGTCCGCCTAGCAGCAATTTAGAGCTAGGCACATAACAGTGTCCCATGGGATACATATTATGGTGGACACTCATGCCTTTCCTCCATCTACCTGACATCTGGGTAATCATCAGGTGATAATCCAACTTGTTTTCAGGTCCATTAAGGATACCAAAGTCATTCTGGTACTTGGAAACCAAGACAGTTTAACAATCCAATCCTTGTCATCAAGGAAGAATGTCCCTGTTATTTTAAGCTTTTGCCTGGTTCCTTGACTATCTCCATTTTGTTTGTGAAGACATACTAGGCACCCAGGACAAAAAAGTCAGCAAACATACCATGGCTGTTGCAGATAGGCAGATACCTTCCTCCCTGCCTGGTTCCTAACACAATCAAGTCAACCAGGCACACCAACTATCCTGCAATCTAGAACTCTGAAGAAGGATGCTCCCCTGCATCAGGCACTGTGAAACCCACAAGTAATACACCCATCAAAGGTTAGGAGGCCTACACTCAAAAATGTTCACACAGAGCCCATTGCACCATCCCACATGCCTTTGCACTTTTGTGCATGGTGGGGAAAGAGAAAATATTGATATCCTTTCCCACTTGTTTTAAGAAAATCCCTCCTTTGTATAATAAAATCTTCAAGAGGAATCATCACCTAAGATTCTCGTTCTAATCTTGCTTGACCTTACAGTACTTCTTTTATATAATGGTTTGTTTATTTCTCACTCTTCACCCTAAGGTGGGTTATAGCATTAAAACACAATATTAGAAACATATTTTTTTAAAAAAAATAACAACCATAAAAATACGGTGGATCCTAAAAACATACACTATGAGACATTATTTGTACCTTTATACTCTTGGAAATGGGATGGGGGAAAAAGGCAGCGGGGTTAGGGTTAGATCCCACTTCAAGCACTGCTGAATTCTAAGTCCAGATGGGCTGGAGATGCTTAACAAACACACTACAATGAGACCTCAGGTAAAGAACTTAATTTGTTCCGGAGGTCCATTCTTAACCTGAAACTGTTCTTAACCTGAAGCACCACTTTAGCTAATGGGGCCTGCTGCTGCTGCGCCGCCACCGCGCAATTTCTGTTCTCATCCTGAAGCAAAGTTCTTAACGCAAGGTAATATTTCTGGGTTAGCGGAGTCTGTAACCTGAAGCATATGTAACCCGAGGTACCACTGTAATTTAATTGCAAGTAGTCTGTCTTAACTGAATTGTGGAAAATGTTGTGTTGTCCTAATCCTATTCAATCAAGAGACCCATTTAAAAATGCCTATGCTATTTATAAGTTTAAGGATATGTTATACTAAAGGTGACCAGAATTTGGGTAAATCAATAAAATAAGGGAATCTACTAGGGCTTAGCCCACCCCCAGTCTCTATCATTGCCCCACCCCCAGGGATGTTTATTTACAAGTGTTTAACACTCTGGTGTTCCAATGACTTTCTACAACCCTGATGAAAAAATCCCCTACACCTCCCTTTGCCTCAGAATAGGTAACATTTGTGCTCTAGTTTCTTTTCTCTTTCCAATACCCTTTCCATTCCTGCGTAGTTACCTGTGCTGCCTCCAATGAAGCATTATTTACATCCTGATCTTGAGCTTTCCATATGGCTATCCAACTCCTACTGAGTTTTTAGGAAGGATTTGAAAATAGGGGATGTTATCTCCTTAGGGTTAGGCTTGGTAGACTTGAAGCTTTTGGAGGGGGGTGAAGTCCAATGCAGTGTTGCATCCTATTACAAGACTAAGAAAGAACCACACATAAGGAACTAAAGCTAGCCATAGTCAAGGATCCCAGTACATGGAATGAAAAAGTGAAAAGCTCCCTGGCCAAGAGATGAAGGGATTTTGTTGTTGTTGTAAAGTTTAATCAAGTGAGATATAAGTAGCACATCTGAATTATTCACTCTGGCAGCATAACCTGGAGAACTTGGGGCAATTAATATCTAAGGCAGACTTACCCAGAATGAAATGTGAAGATTAGATCCAGACTGAACACGTACACAAAAGTCTCAGAGAAAGGGAAATAAATAAAAAATGTAGCAGAAATATCATTAAAACTTCATATTTGCTGAAATTCATTGTTGAAGATACCAGGACTTTGGCTAGGTCACTGAAAACATTTGCTCTACTGTTTCCACCTGCATTACTCTAAAAACAGTTTTGATGGCGTCAAGAGTTGCAGATTCTTAAATCACTTCCAGACATCTCTCTCCCCCCCCCCCCCCCGGGATTTGATATTGCCTCTGCCATTTTCTCTAGAAAGCAACCAGGTTTGTGAGCCTCCCACAAGGTCGAAATCCACTGCTTGAGTATCAACTGACAAATATCTTTTTTGCCATTTACCAATTAAGAAGGCTGCTAAGTTGTTGAGTAAACTAATTGTAAATGAGCACAGCACTTTGGGCTTCACAGAATCTTTATTACTGTGGCTATGATAGATAGGCTGAGGGAAATCAAGCTAAGCGCAGATATCAGATCCTGGAGGCCTTATTTACAAACTGATTTTCAATGGCAAACAAACCCTCAAATGTGCAGTACTAAGCAAAATGTGGTAAATAGGCCAAATCTCCTACTGGGATTTTTCTGTATGAGGAGGAGGAGGAGTGAATTGCAAACACAGTGACTCTTGTAGTTAGAAGAGTTACACAAGGGGAAGACTGAAAAAAGCCTAGAAATTTCCAAAGAAAGAAATCAAATTTCACATGCTGGTAAGCTTGAAGGGGGTATTTGTTTGTGTGAAGGAAACCAGCATCTTGGCTAATGCTTCTAATTAATGGGTGCCTGTTGCTCTGTTTCTGTATGTAAAGGCAAAACACAAAAGCAATGTTGTATTGTAAACAGTGCAGGTGTACAGATCACAAGTTCTGACAGACGGTGCAGTTGATTCTTGCACTTTTACTCACATCTCAGAAGATAAAACACATAGCAGCGTATTTTGTTAAGGGTGTTCGGAATTGTAGCTCTGCAATCTCATCATTTCTGCACAAACATCTTTTTTTTAATGACATTAATAATCTCCCCACAAAGGGGTGGCAACCCATGGACATTCAGATGTTGTTCAACTACAACTCCCACCATCCCTAACCATTGGACATGATGACTAGGGCTGATGGGACTGGAGTCTAAAAACATCTGGAGGGCCACAGATTAGATTTAGTGTTCATTCCACATCAGGTTACACACACACAAACAATTATTCTCTCCAGACGACATCCAGCCTAGATACTTAAATAGACTGAGGAGTAAAAGAGGATATTCAAAATAGAATTTTACATAGTGGGCAATTTATAGAGACTTACTGGACTTCTCAGGGAGGAAACTCAGACTGAAACCAATGGAAGAAATAAGGAGTCAACAGACTGGTTACAGTACCACCAATTGTAATACATTTTTAAACTAGATAAGAAAAATGGATTTCTGGACCAAAGCTCACAATTTGAAATAGATTTATTAGTGAATAATGAAAAACTATCATCTAAAATGTATAAGCTATTATTAGAGTACGAAGCAAAAGATTAACTGGTAAAAGCTTCAAAAAGGATCGAGGCTGGAGAGAGAGCGATTAGACCTCCCCTCCGTGTACCCTGTTGTCCTAATGAAGATTGGGGAGGGAGGCGCACCTGTAATTAAATTAAGAAAAATCCCAGGTGTAGTTGCTAATTACACATTTAGACTAACATGTAGTTTGGCCCTCAGGGCCTGTTGTGATGGTATTGTTGGTGTCTCTGAAGCTCTTGGTAGGAGCAGGGATGGTCTTGACTCAATATGATTTCCATTTTTCAGTATTTGCACCCTCTGTGCTCATTTGACTCCTCTGCCAATATATATGTATTACGTTACTGGAAAATGAATAAAATGGAATCCAGATGGCAGCTCTCTGTGCTATTGATTTGACATTTGCAAACTAAAATAGGAACTTAGGAAGCCAGCATAATTATAATTTCCCCCCTCTATTTTTGAATCCTGTTTCTGAACCTTTAGCAGCAGATATTTTGTGGGTGAAACTCTTTTCCTGGTGTGGGGTGAATTGATGTGGAAACCTGCTCAATTTCTCTTTGTTGGTTTGTTGTTGAATGCAGAAGGGTACAGATGAGGGAGGATATTGATTTACCGTATTTTTTGCACCATAACACTCACTTTTTTCCTCCTAAAAAGTAAGGGGAAATGTCTGTGCGTGTTATGGAGGGAATGCCTACGGGTGGCATGCCTACAGATTTTCCTCCTCTAAAAACTACGTGCGTGTTATGGTCGGGTGCGTGTTATAGAGCGAAAAATACGGCAGTTTGCATTTAAAGCTGAAATTCCCTAATTTGCACTTTCCAAAATTATACAACAGGGGTCAGCAAACCTTTTCAGCAGGGGCCAGTCCACTGTCCCTCAGACCTTGTGGAGGGCCGGACTATATTTTTTTTTGGGGGGGGTATGATTGAATTTCTGTGCCCCACAAATAACCCAGAGATGCATTTTAAACAAAAGCACACATTCTACTCATGTAAAAACACACTGATTCCCGGACTGTCTGCGGACCAGATTTAAAAGGCTATTGGGCCGGATCTGGCCCCCGGGCCTTAGTTTGCCTACCCATGCTATACAAGAAGTGAAACACAGCCGTCCTTTGTAAAAAGTTTGTTAAAAGAATGAGAAACCAGGGGAAACCAAATTTGACAGATTCGCCCATCCCAACTGAAGAGCAGGGCCTGTAAAATGTCTTCAGTGCTAGCAGTCTTGAAGATGAGGATTTTGCATCACTTTAGTGGTGCTACAGATGAGACTTGGAATGACATCTATTCACCACAGTGTAGTGGGAGTGCTTTGGTTTGATCACCCATTCTTTCATCTCATATCAAACGCTTTGGAAGGCTGCGAATGTGTGTTCAAGCCACTCTCACAGCACTATGGAACTTCCTACAATGTTGTGAACTGACAGGACAGTGGAGAGGGAGAAAAGCATCCCAACTAGGGGTGTAGCTATGACTGAGACACACCAGTGCAAACTAATGATGGAGAAAGGGGGTGAGGGCTGGGGGCTTAGGAGGTATTCATAGGACGGCAAGGGGGCAGTGGTCAGTTCACAGGAGCCAGAGGAAGGGGACACTTTAAGAAAAACACTGGGGCCTAATTTGATTAGTAGAATGCCTGGCATCTGGTAGGTGGGGCTTCTGTGCTGTGCTCTGGAATTGGCCCCTCCCTTTGGGTGTTCAGTTCAGTTCGGTTATAGAGAGCAACTGCCGTTCTCGCCTCACGATGTTGTTTTAGTTTCTCTCAGACAGTGTCTTATGGTGTTACAGTTTTCTTTATTATTAAAGCTTTGTTTGACATGTACGTGAGCCGCTTACGTTGCTGAAAGAAAAGAAACTCTGCTGAAGAAGGGTGGAATATCCTCAAGTTGGGCGAGTTAGGGGATATTCACAGTCTGACAGGAGGATTGATTTTTAAAAAAATCACCCCCACATCACCAGAGCCGGAGGGTGTGAACACAGCGGGCTCTGAGGTGTCAGGAACAGCAAGAGACTGAAGCAAGCAAGGGAACACAGCCCAGCTCCCTGGTCAGGTGGGGCTCATTAGCTCTGGGGTGAGGGTTGTGTCCCCTCAGCTGGATTAGGCTCAGGGCAAGTGAGGGTCACATGCCTCGCCAAGGGACTGTGTACATCAGCAGGACTTGCTGCCAGGTATGCCATGGTTCAAGACCTACAGCTCCTGTTGTTAATTGGAAGCTATGCTTTTTTTCTGTTTTAAACATCCACACATCCCTTTAAGTGCAGGAGAACATATTCCCCCTGAGCCCACCAACCTAGACATGTTTCAGTGTGACCAAAGAAGGAGTTCCAAGTTAAAATTTTGGAGGAATTGTGCCCATATGCATGTCAATTCATGGAAAATATTGTGGAGGGGTGATGGTAAATTCACTTCAAAGTTTAAATATGCTTGGATAGTATTTTAAATTGCTGGGAGCTTCAATAGCAGTTTTAATCCCTCTTATTGTGTGGTCATTAACCAGTATAAAATGGTATAGAAGTGCCTTTCTGTCCTTCACCCCCCCCCCAAAAAAAATAGTTTTTTTCACTTGCTTAGACAAAAAGCACCTTTCTGCCCTTCATAAATGCCCACTAAGAGCTGGAAAGAGGTGCTTTAAATGGTACAGTTGAAGCCAGTCTAAATTGTTGTCTTGTGTCCATTTAAGCAGTAAAAGTTGCCTCCCCTTCATTGAAAACAATAGTTACTAAATGAAGCAATTTGCTTTTAGAACATTGAATGATAAATTTCTCTTTAAGTTCTTTTTAACTTTCTATTTGTATTGTTTCTAAAGAGCGCCTATTGTTCTACTTGCTGTGAATATTTTTTGTTTCCAATATCCTTGAGTGGAGAGAATATGTTACAGCAGCTCAATGGTACAACAGTTTGTGATTTATCTATCAAAGCTATTTATAGAGCAGTAGCCACCATAATGTTTAAGCTTTGCCTCTATTTGCTATCTAGAGACAAACAGATAAATCTTTTGCTGGTAGCAAATTAAATATTCAACCCCTGATGTTTTAGGGGCCTGGAATTCATGCAACTATTTAAAAGTGAAATTGATTGTAAAATGATTTAGGGCAAAAAATGGAAAATTCTGTAAGATTAGAAAGAATTGGTGTGATAATTATTGATGGGCAGTTTTTTCTGGGGCCCAATTAAAACATGGCTGCAGAAGCAATGCTAGATTACAATTAATATAATCTTTGACCATTGACCATGGTGGTTGGAGCTGATGGAAACTGGGCACAAACAACAGCTGGAGGATTGCTAGTTCCCTAATTATGCCCTACAAGCCCAGTTCATGCTGCAACCAAATGACCTCATTTTAAATAAACCCCTGATGTCTGATCCAACACCAACAAAAGTTTTAATTTTTGCCAAATTTAATACAAATCCCTTTACACCAAGCTGGGTGGTGGTAGAATAAGTGAAGGTGCCCCTCTGCCCAACTCCTGGCTAAGTCAGCCTTCTGTTGGCAATACTCAATCGGTGCCAACCTTCTCCTTTTGCCCGTCAAATGTGGATAGGCGGGAGGGCCTCTGACAGGATCCCCACCAGTGGAAGGCCCTGAAACAGGGCATTCTGAGGGTGGGAAGGGGTTGAAACAGCCCAAGATCTGTTGGATTCCAAGCTAGTTTCACTGGCATCATAAGACAGCACGGAGCCCCATCCAGGCTTGATTGCTGTGCCATGCATGGCAGGGCTGTGGATACACTGTGAGAGCCAGTGTGGTGTAGTGGTTAAGAGCGGTAGTCTCGTAACCTGGGGAACCGGGTTCGCATCTCCGCTCCTCCACATGCAGCTGCTGGGTGACCTTGGGCCAGTCACACTTCTCTGAAGTCTCTCAGCCCCACTCACCTCACAGAGTGTTTGTTGTGGGGGAGGAAGGGAAAGGAGAATGTTAGCTGCTTTGAGACTCCTTTGGGTAGTGATAAAGCGGGATATCAAATCCAAACTCTTCTTCTTCTTCTCTTCTACAGTAGTTGCTCTGCTGCTCTGTACAGCCTCAGTAAAGCAGCCTAATTCATTAAATTCATAACTAACTTCTCAGCAATTTCATATGCCCATTAAACAAAGCAAATGTAGCACTTCATGAGAAGTTTACAAGAAGTCAATAGCAAGTAAAGGTAAAGGGACCCCTGACCATTAGGTCCAGTCGTGGCCAACTCTGGGGTTGCGGCCCTCATCTTGCTTTATTGGCCGAGGGAGCCGGCGTACAGCTTCTGGGTCAGGTAGCCAGCATGACAAAGCCACTTGTGGCGAACCAGAGCACCTCACAGAAACACTGTTTACCTTACCGTTGGAGTGGTACCTATTTATCTACTTGCACTTGACATGCTTTCGAACTGCTAGGCTGGCAGGAGCAGGGACTAAACAACGGGAGCTCACCCCGCCGCGGGGATTCGAACCACCGACGTTCCGATCGGCAAGTCCTAGGCTCCGTGGTTTAACCCACAGCGCCACCCGCGTCCCTTCAATAGCAAGTAGGGGGATGGAAATCTGTTGCTAGACTACAGCTTCCACCACCCCTGACCATTGACCTAGTTTGTTGGGGCTGGTGGGAGTTGTAGTCCAACAACAGATGAGCACCCTCAGGTTTCCCACAGGGAGCAATGTTGTGCAACCAAACCAAATGCAAAAAGCCTGTGCCTAAAAACCAAGCACATAACTCCACCCTTGCAAAAGTTGAACTATAATTGGCAAGCTCTGACAGTGCAATTTTTAAATGCATGCACAGAGAGAGAGAGAACTGTGGAAAAGTTGGAGAGAATTATATTACCAGAGGAAATAAGTTGTGAGAACAAATTGGAGCACTATCTTAGGAACGGTGGATTTAATGGAAGTGTAGGAAACCATAAATAGCAAAGATAGCCATAAAGTTCTCTCTTCGTTTCCAGCAAAGAAAAATTAAATAAGAAGAGTGAATAACTTGCCTGTCAAACTTTTAAGGTGTTGGCCTTGGGGTTATTCCAGAAGGAGCCAGAGGCAAGCCCCCAGGAGATGCTGCGAAAGTAGGGCAGCTGCAAAAAATCATGGACAAATGAGGTGTGTGTGTGTACATTTACACTATGCTCTTCTGTTGGCCTTCCCCTTGTATGTTTTTTCCATTTTTAAATCAATCAAAAGCTCGCCTCCTCCCATCACAACGGCAAGTAAAAGCTATAGAGAACACTCCTGCGAAAACCGTGGCTTTGTCATTATAATGCCACATTTAGCAATTTAAGCCCAGGTCCCCTGTTGCGATTTAATTTTTGAATGAAGCTATGTATGATTCCCAATCATGGTTTTCTGAATGAGCAGAAGGCACCATTTCCTGTAGAAACTGAGCAATGATCATGAACCTCATTACAACAGGCAAGATCTAGTCAAAAGTTAAGTGTTTGTTGTCCCACTGTAGCCTTATTAGACTTTACCGACTGGTGGGGTCTGCATTGTTCCCGGGAGGTAGAAAGGAAGTCTAATGACACCGAGGTTGATTCAGAGAAAGAGTTTATTCTGCTCTCTGGACAGCAGAAGGCACTTGCATGATCAGTTCACAGTAAGTCCAAAGAAATGAGAAATTTAATGCAGTATATATATCCTCCAGGCACCCTCTCCCCCCTTCCCCAGGAATCCAACCACGTCAGCTTATACACGCAAGTTGACATCACAGATGTTCCTGCTCCGGTACTCTTAACCATAAAAGGATGTTCCTTTTTCTGTACTCTTGACCATATAAGGTTGTTCCTGTTCCTATACTCTTATCTTGGGGCAGGAGGTCACCAACTCTAAGAACACTCCTGGCGCCGTTCCCAGACTAGGTCTGTAGTCAGGATGTGAGATAAGACCCAGACGTGCCATCCCTGCTCCACTTTGGAATGGACAAGGCCATTCATTAGGCGTCACGGACTGATAAAGGAGAGAGCTTTGTTTGTTTAGACAGCTGTGTTCTTGTTATGCATTTGCTCAACATCTCAAGTTAAGGCATTTTAGAAATGCTCCCTTGGAGAAGGAAAAATGGATTTTGGGTTCCGTTTCAAACTGACTGCACAGAAACCCATTCCTTCACCACTGCTTTCAGCAGAGGAGAAAGAGGGTTTCAGCAGCCAATTTCCTGCATACTACATGAGTGGAGCAGACTGCTTTGTCATAGGAACAGCTGCCCAGCTAAGTTTTATCCATGCTGGTGTGCCATTGAGGCAGAGCTTTTGGAGCATTGCAGCAGGCCTGTCCCACTGAATCAGGAGCTGGAATCCTTTCTGAGCCCAAGTTGGGAAGCAATCTACCCCCACCACCACAAGAGGCTGCATGTCAGCAGTAAGCTCCGTTCCAGCTATGCAAAGCCAGAGGTTTCTATGGCCTCCCATCTTTCCACCCACTTAAGCAAGAACCGATATCAAAGTTTAAGCTGGCCAAAAGCACTTGAGGGCATAGAGTACAGCTGGTGAGGGGTATGACCTGGAGAGAATCTGGTGTGGGGGGGTGCCACTTGAATAAAATACTGAGGGAGCTGATAAGACTCAACACACACAATTGATCACAAGACACAGCACACTCACACCATTGGAATGGCAAGGTCCATCAACTTGGGGGGGTGGCCTCCTCAAACATTTTTTTGGGGGGGCGAAGGGACCTTGGCCCCTAGGAGTTGGCTCCTATGGTCTGGTGGGTTGCACTTGATACGTGGGCTGGAGGTTCCCAACCCTGTCATAAAACCCAAGGGTTATAACTAACTTAAGTTGTATTCCGAGTTGACCTATGGACTCATAATCACAATCTTCTTCTAGTCAGATAGCTGCCTGTGAAAGTGTTACTCTAGTCCATCTTCGTTCATTTTAGCATGCTCTTTTCATATCTGATGAAGTGAAATGTAGGTCACTTGGCTTTTGTAAATAAAAAATGCAGCCAGGATTGTTGCGTGTCGAGGTCCCCAGGGCCACCCCAATAACTCGCACATCACACTGAATTTTTTGTTTAAGGTTTTTGGCATAATTTTGATCACAACTTTATTAAAATATAAAAATGTGAGTGGTTGCCTAGGCATTGGTTGTGACTATCTGCCCCCACCGTGGGGGACAGACTGACATTCCGCACGATGCAAAAGTCAGAAAAGGGGAATACACTTGGGGGGTAGCGATGGAGCAGGGAACCTGCCCTCAGCCCTCCCCAAATGCAACCAGGAGCTCATTGCTATGGCCCAAGCCCCCTTGACAGAGTGGACAAGTAATAGGTAGCCCCCGATTCCTTTAACGGAATCCCTTGCAGCAGCAACATTACAGGGGCAGGCACAGCCAATCCATGCTCCTCAACCAACCAAACCATAAACCAATGCCTAACCGCAACCTTACAAGTTGTGACGATTTGCTACGCAGTAGGCAAAAACCAAATGGCCCCAGCCAATCAGCCAGATGGACAAAATTCCTACCGGGCCCCTGCCCTGCCCCAAGAGCAGACAACCCCATGACAGGCATAGCAAGGTCAAAGTGAACAACCCTAATTCTAGGGAGGGGGGGGACGGGCAATCCGATGCACAGGCGAAAAGAGGAAGTGCTAGCCTCGTGCAATGAGTTTTAGCATTTCTGGCTGTCAATCAACAAATGGCAACATTAACTTCTTCCCAACAACAAGGGAAGCCCCAATCGCATCAGTGGCCAACGATCAATTAGCCCACCCCCAACTTTGGAGTGTCCTGGCGGCCCCCAGCACAACACGTGCTCTCCATGAAGGAGAACACGCTTTATACACAGCAGTTCCTATAAAGTGAGGCAAGTTCTTAAGAGTAGATGTTGCTCTCAGATGTAGTTATTATAGTTACAGAGCTTGGTAAACCTTTCTCATCTCTTCTTATTACTAATGTATAAAGATAACATCATTTTGCTCAGCTAAGCAGCTTGAATGCAACTCAGAGGATGGTGAGATATGATGGTAAGATATCAGATAGGGTGGTGATATACAACCATGAAGAGGTATGTGGGAGAGAACAGCTGCTTTTTTGTTCTCATTATATTATAACAAGAAACGTACCTAGTTGTACTTCACAGAGATAAGGAGATGGTTGCTGGAGAAAGGATTCCTGCAGTTCCAGAGCAGGGCTGTACTTGCAAAATGCATTGCTGTCCCAGAAGCTTTGAGCCTAACATGATACCCTCTGGATGTTGTGGATTATTCCCATTATCCCTGATTATTGGCCATGCTGCCTGGGCATGATGGGAATTCTATAGGCATTCAAAATCTGGAATAAGGAGTGGGGAATTTGGATTTTTAAAAGAGTGCAGAAATATAGTTTGCTATTGTAGATTTTCTTGAATTGAACAGCTATGAAGAATTAGCAAAATATGCACCTCCCTCTGTGGTTTGTATACAAGTGTAAACATAAATGTCCATTACCATTTTATCTTTTTACAGTACATTTACGGCCTGTTTCCATTCTCAGAAAATCATATGCATTCCCTTTGGTTTTAGAAGCATTGCCCTAATTATCACAGCTTTCTAAATACTTAGCATAATGGCTTATAGTGCTATATACTTTTTTTAAAAAGTACAGCACAGTGCCTGTTTAACATATAATTCTAAGAAATAATTCTAGTATGATGCTGCTAATTAAAACTCAGCATCACATCATACACACTCTGATTATTTTAGTCCTCACTCCAATATGTGGATATACTACTTACAATGCAGCTATAATCGACAGAAATGGATGTGTTTACTTACAGGAATGCACATCATTAATAACCCCAAGTAATGTCTTTAGTGTACTTTCACCATTAACTACTGCCATCTGTTGAAAAACAAGGATTCTGTGATTCTCAGTAATCCATTCTAATTTTCTGACTCTTCCAACTTCATCCAGTTTTCCATAAATTTTAAGCGAGGCGTGTAACCCTCATTTTTAAAATGATGCGCTTTATTTTTCCAGTTTATTTGTTATACGAATGCATTTATATAGCACCCTCTCACAAAATCTCAGGGCAGCGGGCAGTGCACATCAGTGTAAAAAGGTTTTTTAAAAACCCAATTAAAATCACTAGAGAACAGTACAGAATTAGGTGAACTATATAACCCAACCACATTACAATTCTCAGATGACATCTGAATGTATATGATGTGCCGCTTCCTTGTACTGGTTTTCAGATGAACTCCTCCCCTATATTTTGATCATTTTAAGTCTTTTCATGACCTCACTGTAAAGGAAAGAAAATGCAGGGGTTGATCTAGCCAAAAGATAAGGACTTTAATGTGCCATGTATGTCAGTGGAAAGTTAAGCCTGTTGATCTGCCACTTAGACTTTGCATCCTAATTATGCAGACATCTAGAGACCTGGGCAGGTACAAGCAAAGCGGAATGGAAGGTGGGTCCAAACTGTCATACTGTCCTTCTACATATTTTAATGATACCTTTGAAGTGGGGTTGGAGACAGGCACAGACGCAAAAAAAAGTACAGCTGTGGCAATTGCCTAATTAGCCGCTGGGCAGATGTTGACAGGAAATATAGATTGGGAGCTTTGTATTTTGTGATTATAAGCAGGAGGTGAGGCTGATGAACAGTAAGTAACTGGAATTGATGCTTTCTGCTTCAAAAATGTCCAAAGAGATTTTCAAATGGCTTTTGTATTTATTAAGGGTTTCCAGATAATTATTAAGGTCAGGATGTTCCAGCTGCCTAACAAAATAATGTAAATGAAAGAGAGGGCCCTGAAATGTAAAATAAAATATTATTGCTAATGCTAATAGTACTGCTGCTAAGAATAATCATTAATGAAATAACATCCGTTGCCTACAAGTAGGGTACAAGTAGACCAGGCTGAGAAAGGTACACCTACAGTAGTTACTTTGACTGGAAAATAAAAGCAGAGTACATTTGTAATGATATTAGGAATTTTATAAGGGGTAGGTAGATACGGCTAATGAGTCCAGCTTAATGTGGCATTTGAAATAGTTGTGCTTCATCAATGTGCCCTAGAGGTTTCTGGTCCCGCCTCATCAACCATTATTATAAGGACTCTACAAAAAACAAGTTTTTTCTTTCTCTCTCCTCAGGGTGGTATGTATGTATCCACAACATTAAGCTCTTGTTCTCTTGTTTTGGACTTTGTGGAAGGGCTTAAAAACAAGCCACAACTGCTACTGAATGCTATTTCAGGAATAATAAAATTTGTATGCATATTACAATGAATATAAAGAGTTTGATGGATATTGACATTCCCATGTAAAAGCTGATAATCCCAGCAGAATGTTCTGAATGCCCAAATATAGCTCCTCACTTTTTGAACATCTACCAATGAGCAAGGTTACAATCATCATTCAGTAGTGTATCTCTGAGCTGTTGGACATTCAATTCATTTGTCTGGTGTTGACTATCACATGTGAGCGCTGACAACACTCATCAGGTTTTAGATGTTTACTGCAGTAAAGACATATAGTGTACTTACACTGAATTGAAGGGCATTCCTAGTTTTTGTGTTGGAATTCCAGCCTGGATCTGAATAGTGGCAGATAAGATCTGAGGTCAGTGGTATGCAATTGTATAACATTTTCTTCACCAAAGAGGAATTACTTAGGAATGCAGTCCTATTTCTATTCACCTGAGAGTAAGCCTCATTAAATTCAATAGGACCTACACATCTTAGTAGACATGTAGAGCAAGAGTAGGAAGCCTTTTGGAGTTAAGGGTTGCATTCATTTGTGGGAGTATGATTGGGGTCAAAGGAAAAAGTGAGGGGGGCACCCCTTCTTATTGTTCCCCTATCCATTCTCTTTTTCTTCCCCCATCCCAATCTATTCACACAAGAACACAACACTCTCTCTCCTCTTCGTTCATCTAACATCTATTCATTTTTCTCAAGAGTTGCACTGAAGGCGGTGGGAGTTGTCTACATGTGATGCATAGGACTGCACTGTAAATGCTATTTCATAAGGTGGCCATTTACACATTGCCAAAAAAAATTTGAAAATGATCACACACAAAAAAAAGACTGACAGAAGAGGACACAGATCTGCATAAATCTTGCATAAATCTGTGGATTAAACCACAGAGCCTAGAATTTGCCAATCAGAAGGTCGGCGGTTCGAATCCCCGCAACAGGGTGAGCTCCCGTTGTTTGGTCCCTGCTCCTGCTAACCTAGCAGTTCGAAAGCACGTCAAAGTGCAAGTAGATAAATTGGTAGCGCTCCGGCGGGAAGGTAAACGGCATTTCCGTGCACTGCTCTGGTTTGCCAGAAGCGGCTTAGTCATGCTGGCCACATGACCTGGAAGCTGTACGCCGGCTCCCTTGGCCAATAAAGCGAGATGAGTGCTGCAACCCCAGAGTCGGCCACGACTGGACCTAATGGTCAGGGGTCCCTTTACCTTTATAATTACAGTACTACACTTTAAAAAGAAAATGCAATACAACTCACATTAGCAGGGAAAGCTGTGACTAAGTGACTTGCCTACCAAATTGTGATGTGTACACAATATAAATTTAAAGCACATTTTGTCCCTCAAAGAATTCTGGGCATTGAAGTTTCTCAAGGGTTGTTGGCAATTGTAATTCTGTGAGGGGTAAAATACAGTGATCAGAATTATTTGAAGGAAATAATGTGTTTCAAATGTGCTTTAAAGCTACAGTTGCGTGCACAGCCTCACTCTGCTTTCCAAGTGCTGTTGATGGGCAATTTCAAAGTCCCTGCTCTACCTTCTAATGGCTCCTTACTTTAAAACTCTTCAAATAAAGGAATGTCTTTGGAAAACTAGGGCAGATGGTCATGCTACCTGTACTTGGAATAAATTGCTTCTAATAGAATATATATATTAAGTAAGGATTGCAGCCTCATTATTCAGAGTGGAATATTTATAACCCCTTTATTAGATAATTCACCATGGCCCTATTTTCATGGACAGATTTCACCCTTATTTAGTTGTTGATTGAACATCCTAGCAAACATTTAATCCTCTCCAGTTGGGTATGACAAAAGTCATTTCTTTGAACTGTGCCTCTGAATATATGTTGCCTTTTTTGGATAGGTTTCTCCTGCCCTAGGGAAAACAATAGATCTATAAAGTGAAGCTAAAATTAAACTTTTCTTCCAAACAGACCAGCAACTCTCCAGAAGGCTGTTCATACGGAATGCCCTCCAACCTCTAGAAAGATTGGATATCTCTGTAACTAGAGCACTGCTTTAGCCTCTTTAAAGTTTCAAACAGATATGTGGGTATCATCTGAAATGGAGCCTGGGTGCTCTGGTGGCTTTTTGTTTTGTTTTCTGGATGCCTCTTGTTATGTGCAAATAAAGTATCCTGCTCACATTTTAGTTAGGAAGGAATAAACAGCACCATCAGAGGAAAGGGGACAAGTGAGCACCCCAAACAAGGAGAACACTCCCAACTTGCCCCCATTGCTGAATTCCTGTCATTAACGCATACCTGCTCACCTAGAAATATATTTTTTCCCTTTCTGTGTCCCCCTTCACCAAAAGCCACAGGATGATTTACAGCATCAAAAAACATAATAACCATACAACATAGAAGATTAAACACAATTAGTTCCATACAAGTCATAATAAAAAAGCAACAGCAGTAAAACAATTCCTAAATTACGCCAGTCACCCAAAAGCCTGCTGGAAGAGGTGCTCCTTTCCTAAAAGAAAACAATGTGCATCTCATTGGGGGATCATTCCATGTGTCCTGGACTCTGAGGGATTTCTTAGACCCTTTAAAAGTGATTATCTTCAAGTAAAGCTCTGGCAGTCTTCCCTCCAAAAGTCAGCGTAAATGTGCATTGTGTACATTCAAAGAAATGTGAATTTGGGTCATGGACCTAAGCAAGCAGCCTGTTAAGGACCTAGTAGCAGCCTTGCTGTGCAAGTGAAATATCCACTGACTATTTTGAAGGACGTAAAATACCTTTCAGTGTTCTCACTGAGCACAGGGTGAGCTCACATATTTCTGAACTACTTTCAAATTCCACAGTAAAATTCAAGGCAAAATTGGAGGTAAACCTATGTAAAAAAATTATGGAAACAATAGATTTTTACAATTTCTTAACGGAGTTTCCACACATCTTTAATCTTAATTAATGCTAAGTAAAAATGTTTTAATTAAAGTTTTAAATTAAATTTAAAAATTTAGACCATCCCAGTAACTTTGTTTGTAATGTGGGAGGCAGATTTAAATCAGGAATGCCTTTTCAGGCACACCATATTTTCAGGATTAGTGGCTAGTGTGAAATGTCATTGGAATTATAGTGATGACTGTTTTTGTATGAACCAAGATGAGTTTTAAATGCATGCACATAAGGAATTCTTAGGTTCTTGCAAGCATCTTTTTATTATTATGTGTGAAGAAAACAAATTACCGATGCCCAGAGAAGTGCTTTAATAGCCATCTTTCTGCTCTGAGTGAAAGAAACAGAGGGAGTTTCATTCTTCCTTTGTTCTAAGTTAATATCCGATATTCTTCTCAACCTGAGGTGGGGGACAGAGATGCCAGAACAAATATAAAAGGTTCGTTTCATTTAATGGGCTTAGACGCCTAACGTTAATGATTTCCATGCAACAAATCTCAGTGGATAGCTTTAAGTAATCCCTGGTTTTACAAGACATATCTTGCAATTACCCTGAACCTTTTGTGAGAATCGTAGAAAATTTGAGTGCCGCAATGAAGCAGCTAACATCTGTGGTTTCCTATAGAGTTGTGAGGTTTAAATCAATTAGCGGTAACCAGGACTCCTTGCAACGGCCTTTCATGCAGAACAAACGTGCTGGAATTTGAAATGAAAAATGTAATCACTCTGAAAAGCATCCATAATGTGTCCCCCCCCTTCATTAATCTTGACATGCCCCCACATTGCTAACATGATTTTCAATCTGCCAGAGCATCAGCTAGCTCTCAGTCAAATATATATTCCGTCTTTTAAACGAATCTCTGTTAACGCACTGTGATCGAGTAATTTTGCTTTTCTGCTTCATGTTTCCCTATGTCTGTGCCTCCAATAGAAACACCTGAGCCTTAAGCGATACAAATCAAAGAACAGTATCAGCTGGTTTTGTGGCAAGAGAGGACTGAGTCTAGAGGCATTTCCCCCCCTCCCATATGTATTAAAGTAATAACACATGCCCATAAGCATTTTGTTCTGCTTTTATCTGTTGTTGTTGTTTAGTTGTTTAGTCGGGTCCGACTCTTCGTGACCCCATGGACCAGAGCATGCCAGGCACTCCTGTCTTCCACTGCCTCCCGCAGTTTGGTCAAACTCATGTTAGTAGCTTCAGGAATTCAGGGAGAAGAAAGGAGAGCTCTCATCCCATGAAGGGAGCCAAACATCCATCATAGAGGGGATGGTGACCTTCTCCTCTCATAACAACCAACTTAAAAACAGCTTTATGAGCATTATCCAGGTGTTATGACCCACTATCAAATGAGGCTTTGAAAGATACGCAACAAAGAAGCACAAAGAGAAGAGGAATCCTTACTGGGGAGAGATAGCCCCCTCTTATACTTTGGGGGAAGACATATAGAAGTGCATAATTTGAGCTGCTGCCACCTGATGGAGAGCTTTTGGATCTCCTTTGGGTGCCTAGAGTTGTAAAAGATTAAAGAAGTGACAGGAATTAAAACTGAAGTGAGAAAACAGGGCCTCCTCAACTCAATTTCAGTGCTATTTTCATGTCTAAAATAAGACACTGGCATAGGGGCAAAATTTCAATTCACAGAGGGTAAAACGAAACCTTGGACTGGGTCCAAGGAACAACCCCAGTTTTAGGACTCACTAGAGTAACCCAAGAGCTAAAAAAAACCCAGTACCAGTATATCCTTATGTCTGCTTATTTTATTTTACATTACATTTTCATTCGGAGTTCTCTCAAGAGTCCGTGCAATTTCATGTGCCACCACAACAGAGTCACTTTGAGACTTTTACAGCTTGTGCTTCTTAAGGTCCTTTTTAATGCTGTGGGTGTCCTTGGAATGCAGAAAACTATGCCAGAAAGATCTAGAACGATGACAAGGCTGCTATAGGTATCACATGATGACTAAAAGGCTATGTCACACCCAGTAACTATTAAGCAAATGTCACTCCAGTTAAGTACTTCGAGGACAGAAGTGCACACACCATATATAGTGTGTCATTTTAATAGGGGCATTGTCTTTATCAAAAGCATTTATTGCTGCATAGAGGTTACCTACTGTCAAAGATACATATGTTCACTATTTTAAAAAAACGCCAAATAACATTAAGCCTGAAAGCCAAATTTACAAAAGGAGAGCAGGCTGAGCTTTTCACTCACAATTTCGCAAAACCTTTTGAAGTGCACTCTCTACAATTTTGGCAGTGATTTGCTTACCTCTATTAATAAGCTGTTTTTCAACTTTACAGTTGCAAAACTGAACAGAGCAGCAGAGCATCACCTGAACAACTAAATTGCATGCATAAATGCTGATGATAGCATTAGTATAGAACTAAACTGTCTTTTGAAGTTAGATGCATTAAATTGCTTCTGAAAAACTGGAAACCAGCACATTTTACACACACAAATTGTGGCAGCAGGAGGTGGGTAGGAACAAGGCTTCCTGAAACAAAGACTGAAAAAGCAATTACATCTTACAAATATTTTTATGAAAAGGGAGCTGAAGCAGGCTAGAAACTTTAAACAACAAAACAGCACTGTTGTAATAATGACTGACACCAACAGAGTAAGATTAATAAGGAATTTGTTTTAAAAGAACCTATATGCAACTTCAAAATCAATTAATATCAAATAGTTGAGTATTAGGGACACGGGTGGTGCTGTGAGTTAAACCACAGAGCCTAGGACTTGTCGATCAGAAGGTCGGCGGTTTGAATCCCTGTGATGGGGTGAGCTCCTGTTGCTCGGTCCCTGCTCTTGCCAACCTAGCAGTTCGAAAGCACGTCAGAATGCAAGTAAATAAATAGGTACCGCTCCGGCGGGAAGGTAAACAGTGTTTCTGTGCGCTGCTCTGGTTCGCCAGAAGCAGCTTAGTCATGCTGGCCACATGACCCAGAAGCTGTACACCGGCTCCCTCGGCCAATAAAGCGAGATGAGCGCTGCAACCCTAGAGTCGGTCACAACTGGACCTAATGGTCAGGGGTCCCTTTACCTTTACTAGTTGAGTATTTGGCTAAGACTAATCACCCCAGTTTTCAAAAGCTTATAGGTAACATTTGAAATCTAGTCTATTGTTTAAAAACCCAGATTACATGAGAAGCCTAACAAATATGCTGTAGGAGAGCTACTTTGTTAGCTCTGAATAGCAGAAATAGTTCACCAGCAGTAAAATGAAATATACCATCAGAAACATTCTAGTATACTGTAATGTGGGTGAGGACAATCCGAAGTGGAAAGCGCAGTTCTGACGTATTGTTTAAATTAAAACAATGGATGCAGGTGGCAGTCCTATAACCACTTACTCAATGGGGTTTCTTTCTATGTTGATATGGATTGCATTGCATTGAAAGTGTATATTTAATAAAAACATATTTCACAAAAAAGTTAAAAATACCAGTCTTAAGTACAACACCAAAAAAGGCAATGGACTTGCCAGCATTTCTCATCATAGATACAAAATTGAGATTTCTAATTGTAGGTATCCATTAAAAAGTTTCATTCATTATGAGGAGACTTCCACTTTGCATAAAAATTCATGTTCCTTTAAGAAGTTTTGTGCCCTTGGAATGTCCCATTTCTCATGCTTCCTTCAAAGCTACTAACAGGTTTCTGGTAAAGATGATGTGAGAGTGAGAGCAGAGCTGACAGTTCTATTAGCTGCCGAAACAGGACAGGTCAATAAAGGGATCTCACACCTAAGGATAATGAGCTCAGCTTCTGAGCAGTGTCCCAATTCTTGTAGGAATAGCTCTGACATGACAGACTAGTTGCAGCTGCAGATAGAAGCATACCCCGGCCAATAGTCATTAGAATTCTGAAGTTTAGGCTGAAGTTAGAACCACACGCTGCAGGACCGTTAGACTGCATTTGTGTACAATGTTATTCATAATGAATGTTTGCCTTCTGAATATTTTTACAAAGCCAGCTTCCCTTCCCTTTCATATTCTTTCTTATTCACCCTCGCTTCTTAGTGTGTGTGTTCTCATACAGATGCTTTTTTGCCTTTAAACAATCAACAACCTCAGTGATAAGCCTTGGACAACTTCAATTTCACCAAAAATATATTGCAAGCATGAGCTGTGAGGGAGACTGTGAGAGACCCTGCAAAAAAAAAAACACACAAAAAAAAACCCATTCATGTTTGCAGTTCTGACATAAGACTTGTGATTTTCTTGCTGCTCTGTCAGTTCCATTCCTAAAATTTGAGATGCTTCAAAAAGTAGTGTGGGCTTTTGAAGAGAGTCTCATGCACATTGATAGACAGCAGCTGGCACTACTGTCAGTCTGACTGGCCTTCATGCAGAAGAAATAACAGGTATACAATGACATTCTTCTGAACCAATACAACCGAAAATGAAAAGTTTATATTGTTGCTGGGAACATAAATACATAGAGTTTGGTGGTAACAGGATGCTTGCTGAGTAATATTGCGTAGGTGACTGGAAACTGCATTATTGGTGGAAACGAACATGTGGTCCTCCAGATGTTGTTGGAAACCAGCCGAGGTGGATTTAGTTGAGTGTGAGCGGTTCAGTCAAACTGGGATGTGGCGCCTCAGGGGCGCTGCAGGGGATGCCACAACTATCATTTAGAATGGAGTGTGAGAGGTCAAGGGGCACCAAACTTGAGTGTGGCTGCTGAAATTTACACATGTATTTACAGAAACACTAACTCAGGGGATTTAGCAGTAAAACTCTGGAGATCTTTGCAGCGGTCGGTTGTTTGCCACAGATGTTCTTGCAATGGACATGATGGCCTAGTTGTGTTAGGGAATTTTGCAATGACCACACAGGTTACCCCTGCCTGTTTACTGATTTCCACTTCAGCCCCTTTCCTCTGTTGTTTTCCCTGTGCAATATTTCATATTGTAAGGTGCTTGGGTTGGGAGCCTGTAAAGCATATACAGTGGAACTTCAGGTGAAAAACTTAATTCGTTCTGGAGGTCCATTCTTAATCTGAAACTGTTCTTAATCTGAGGTACCACTTTAGCTAATGGGGCCTCCCGCTGCCGCTGCACCGCACGATTTCTGTTCTCATCCTGAAGCAAAGTTCTTAACCCGAGGTACTATTTCAGGGTTAGCAGAGTCTGTTACCTGAAGCATCTTTAACCTGAAGCGTCTGTAACCCGAGGTACCACTGTACAATGATCAATTTTGGGGTGCAAGGACTTAAATTGCTTGAATGTTAATCCCTTACTCTCATTTTTTTTTAAGCAAAATGGGTGGCTTTAAGGAACACCACAGCATTGTAACAATGGAGTTTCCTGCAATCTTCATGAATGAAAAACATTACAATGGAAATACCCCTTTTAAGTGCTTAGTTTATATCTTTAAATGCTGCTTTGGATGAAGAAAACCCCACATATAATTGATTTAAATAGATAACTAGACTTGCTTATTTTATTTCAAATGTTTATATGCCAGCTGTTTATGCCAACAAGCTTGCATGGTAATAAGATGAAAAAATAATTACAATAAAGATGGTAAGATTACAAGGGCCCGAAAGGGGTCAGCGTCACTTGTCATCCTGCAATTGTATCACTGACACTAAAAAGCCTTTCCCCCAAACCTCACCCCTATAGCCCATTTGGGTGTGATCAGATGCCTGTGGCAGCCACAGTGGAAATAATCTAAACAGCATATTTCTGAAGCAGTATGGATGAGATACTTTTGTGGCAATGGCAACTGATGATAACATTGCAGCTTGTGTATGTAAAGTGCCCTCTTCCTAGTTGTATGATGAAGTAAATCTTCAAAATAAATCCAAAATATTTCAGTTTAGATCAGCAAACAATAAATATTTACAGAGTTATCAACAATGCCTTTGTTTTATAAGTTTATAACTAAGTAAAAACTACTGCCATACAAAAAAACAAAACAAGGAAAGATTAAAATGATACAGTTTGTTGCATTTATCAGAAATCCTTATAAACCCAAACTACCAGCTGATAACTGAGAGATGTGTTAATAGGAGGGAAGCACTGTGTTGCGCACAGTGTGAGCAAATGCTGAGTCATGAATTTCCGAGTCAGAGAAATGCCAGAAAACAGTTTAGATATTAAGGAGATATATGGACTCAATTAGCATGCATAACATCATTTATCATACTGAACCACTGGAGAAAAACTCATGAATACTAGCATTTGAAAGTCGCAACACAAGGACTACATAACATAGTTCTAAAAATGCATTTAGATGCAACTGAATTAAGTGTTTTTGATATAGATTGAGGTGTGTCACCCATGTGATTTCCAGTGAGCACTCTTGAGAGCCAGTTCTCAAGAGCTTTTGTATATTATGTTAAAATATTACACATAGGAAGAGGACTGGTTCAGTTAACGCCCCCCAGTCTTTGAACGTCAGGCATCTGCAATGAATATATAAACAGAAAAGTTATTTGTAATAATATCGTAAGGGATTCTAAACACAATTTTTATTTCTGTATTGAAATTAAATAAAGTTTGTGCAGTCATTTCTACACAAATATTCATGTATTTTCATTGTTTATAAAGGAAATTAATATATGGTAAGGACATTTGATTTTTAATTTTTTTAAAATTTGGAATGTTGCTTCTTGTAGAAGCCTTGCAGAAGCCCTGCATTTTGAACTGAGGATATTGCTTGGCTAAGAGCTTTGCATCTTTACCAGCATTACTGAGAAATTTGTGGCAATTGTTATGTTAAGACACACATAGAATGTGGAAGCTTTACATAAGTGCTGAGGTTCCGTTACAGTTTTGTGGAAACACTTTCAGTTACTCATCAGCCATACCTGAGCTTAGTTTTTGTTGAGTTCTATTAACACCCCAAACTATTTGGGAGGAATCAAATCGCCCAGAATTTGCTCATATGGATTCTCTCCAGCACCTTAGGCAGGAATGCCAAATTGAAATGTTTTATGCAGCTACATTAGCACAGTATCTCCCAAAGAAATAGGCTGGAATAGGCTGGAGTATATTGGGACATTCTTGTATCAATAAAATCCCATTTTAATTGCTGTCAAGCAGCTGACAGAGAAACTGTGTCAGGAAAAAAGACGACAACCCTAATTTGGCTAGAAATCATCCACAGCTGCAAATATAACCACTGCAGTCCTGTTACATGATGAAGTAACAATCATGGTATTTTAGTGAAGCAAGAAGTATGAAAAGGACATCAATGAAAATAGTTAGAATAATGATTAAAATCCAACTTAGTCAGTGAAAGAAATTAGTACATTAATAATAAACAAAAACAAGTCAGCCAGAGGCTATGGATATTTTATCAAATACAGTGGTACCTCAGGTTACATACGCTTCAGGTTACAGACTTCGCTAACCCAGAAATATTACCTCGGGTTAAGAACTTTGCTTCAGGATGAAAACAGAAATTGTGCTCCAGCGGCGCAGTGGCAGCAGGAGGCCCCATTAGCTAAAGTGGTGCTTCAGGGCAAGAACAGTTTCAGGTTAAGAACAGACCTCCAGAACAAATTAAGTTCTTAACCCAAGGTACCACTGTACTGATGTTTCACTTGCACAGTGGAACTTCCATGGAATTGTCCCCTCCTCTCTCTGGCCGTCTCTCCCCCACCTCAAAATCTGTTGCAGCAGTTTCGGAAAGCCTCTGGAACAAGTTTTGGGGGGTCTGGGGAGAGGCAGCCCCATTGTGCAAGCAGATCACCACTCAAATACCATTAGATACAACTGTACACTAGATGCCTTGCAGAGGTCTGGCAAAAAGGGAAGGTCTTAAGACTTACCTGATCACCAGACGCTAATTTGAGATGTGCACATATGTATGTGTATGTGTGTGTTTGTGTACCTATATGTATGGTTATTGTCACATTAAACCACACTAGAAGTTGTGACAGAAGGGGCCTCTTTTAAATCAAGGTAATACACTTTTCAGTTTAGTTAGGGGCCAATTATTTGTGCAACTGTAATGCTTTAGTATCCATATATTTGCCAGGGAGGAGGATGGGGAAAAAACCAGAACAACTTTGCCCCACCCGCGTGACCTTCTTGACCCTACTCATATGGAATTTTTGATCCTGCCTACCTAACCGCCCCAGCCACAAACTGCCCCACTAGGTCTAGAGAAGGCTTCCTCAACCTTGGCACTCCAGATGTTTTTGGCCTACAACTCCCATGATCCCTAACTAGCAGGACCAGTGGTCAGGGATGATGGGAATTGTAGTCTCAAAAAAACATCTGGAGGGCTGAGTTTGAGGAAGCCTGGCCTAGAGACTACCAGGAGCTGATGTGTGTGGGAAGGGGGGAGGAGTCTCCTTGGAAGCACATTCTCAGTTGTGGAGCCTGCACCGTATATTTACAGACAGAGCCCATACAGGGCCCCCTGAGCAACTTCTAGTAAATCAGGAAAGATCAGGTGGTTCATCGTGTTTGTTTGGACTTCACGCATCCTTTCTGCTTGGCTTAGGGCACCACCACTGTCATGGTTCTTCGGAGAAAACAGCCTGAATTAATAGACTTCCAATAGTGATTGGCCTTGTGATTTTCTGTTATGACAAATTGGTGGGGGAGGGGGTCTTGTACCTAGCAAATTTCTGCAGTTGCCATCAGTGTGGATTTGACACATCTATAATGCACATCTGATTTGTACCTTATCTCTCCTGCCAGTTCTGAGAAGATATAGAAGTTGGCATGTGTGCAATAGAGTTAAGTGATATTGTGCTGAAAACTGCCAATTTGAAGAGCTTAGTTCCCCACATTACAATACAAATGGGGATAAAAATCTCACATTTCATTTGCATTTTGCTGTATTTTGGGTACCATAACTCCTTTAAATATATATACCGGTATATGTAGCCAGAGGCTTATTGCACAAGGAGACTGATAAACCATAAAATAAACTGTCTTTCTTCTGTCCTGGGTTGACAGGTCACCACCTGGAGATCCTGTCTTTTTGTTTTAAGAGCAGTGACAGTCCTAGCCCATTCTTCCTTTTTGAATCCTGTAAAAGTTGTCATATAGCATCTGGCATCATTTTTTTGTTGTTGTATATTTCTTTAAGATGCTTCTCCATGCACAATCTGTTTAGAACAACAATTGCACACCATATCACAAACATAAGTATCAAAAACAGTAAATTCAGTGTTGGTGCATTCTGAGACAAGATTCTCTCTGTATATGGTATTTTAACATTCCTAATGACTTTAGAGTTAAATGCGACTCACCGGTACTCATAGAAGATTATTGCAGGCTGCATTTCTTAATTAAAAAAAAGAAATCCCTACGGCTGTGTGCAGATGCTTGAATAATCAGAATTCACAGTTCAATGTACTCCCCCCTGTAAAAGACAAATTGGTCTGTTTCAGCCTGAACTCAGGAGTTATCCAGTACTGAATTAACTTTAAAGTTTCTTTCTTTCTTTCTTTCTTTCTTTCTTTCTTTCTTTCTTTCTTTCTTTCTTTCTTTCTTTCTTCCTTATACTGCCCTTCATCAAAAAATCTCAGGGCAGTTCACAAGATAAAACCACAAGATAAAAGAACAAATCGTCAAAACAAAGGCAACAAAACATTACACAAATACATTTAAAAGGCTCAATATTAATCAGCCAAAGATCTGGTTGAAGAGGAATGTTTTGCTTTGCAAATCTGCTCTCCTTTTCAAGATCATATAAAAATTTATCACTGTATTAGTCTGTAGGAATAATACAAAATTTGTAAGGTAGTATATTTCATCGGATGAGGATCCAGCTGGTACAGGAATATGGAGTCTTCTGACTGGCACAGATGTGTCTATCACACAGGATGAAAAGGCAGCAAATTCAAGAACATAGACAATAATAGTGGATATTGCAAATGTCCATATTTTAGTTAGGTGATCTCAAACAAAAAGTATTTATTGTTTAGAAATTCTTTGCTGACATCAAGGTACACAGGGCTTCTGCGTTTATTGTTGGGTCCATATAGGAGTCACTGTCTTATACAGTTGATCCCCTTAGTTCAGCATTCTCGACTATGCTGACTGGCAGAAGCTCTCGAGGGACTATGAAGGGATTTTATCTGTGACCTTCAGTATGAGAAGTATGTGCTCCACCACTGAGCTCCAGCTCCCCCCATATAGCCCCATTTGTGTGTATGACATTTTGCAGACTAAACAGCAAGATGACATGCCCCTTCCACAAGTAATTTATAGTCTAAGGCATAGGTAGTCAACATGGTGCCTTTCATGAATCTTGGCCATGCTGGCTGGAGTTGATGGGAGTCCAACCATGTGTATTTTCCTGGTCTATGATTTGACAAAGAGAAGGAATTAAGGTACAAAGGGGAAGGAATGTATGTTCAGTTCAGTCATATGTACTTAGGTGTGTAGTTTCAACAGGGGATAAGTACAGTAACGGGCTGTGCCAAGAACTTTATGATGGGTTTTGAGGTGGAGAGAGAAGCAGCATTATGAAAATATCCTGAGAAGTCATTCCAAGCAAAATGTTTCAGATGAATGGGTGGAGTTATTTGAGAGTGCATTTCAGAAAATACAGTTTTAGACAGAGTAAAAAGGAGAAATGAATCTCACAGATAACCAAAGGAAGAAAGAAGGGACGGATTATTTATTTATACAATGTGCCCTACATGATTCAGCCAAAAATGCCTTTGTCAAGGGCTTCTCTAAAAAGATAATAACAATTGTTCACACGTAAAAAGTATAAAAACTTTAATTTATTAAAATACACATTCTAACAGGTCAGATATCTCATGATAAAACCTATTTTAAACTAGAAACAGCCACAACACATGCAAATTAAAAAATAATAATAAAGCTAAGTTCAAAGACCGTACCCACTTCTTCGTTTCTTAACCAATCTAAAAGTTTCTGTTGTTGAAAACAACTTGTATGGCAAAATCATGTGGGAGGACCACCTCAACCTGTACTTTTAAATATTTCATGGCGAACACGGCTGTCTGAACTTTATTTACCAGGGGACTCACTAGAATTTTTATTATAATACATTCTAAGATGTTCAACCACACACAAAAAAGTTTAACAATTGTTTAGATTCATTTCCCTTTTTTGCACGCCATCCCTGGATGCTTCCTGGTTTTGGTGTATTTTTATCCTACTTTCTAGACAGTGCCTGGTGTTGCTCAGTGTTATTAGTAAACGCTTACCAAAAGCATTAATTCTGAAACTGGGGCATGATTATGTAGGAGGGAGGAAAATTTTGTCCATCACCTGCTTTTTTTATCCCTGGTACAAAACCACTGGAAATGAATTATTGCTAAACAAACAAAAACAACAGAACCCTACATTTTCTTTAGCTCCATTTACCTGGTTAAGCAGTATGCATAACAGATTGCTTTTCTTAACTCCTTTCTTCTCTCTTCTTTTTGAACTTACAGCATTAATCAAGCAGTCACCACAGGTTAGGATGACTTTGTCTTGCCCTACAAAATGTTTAAACTCTAAATCCAAGTCCTACTGAATTGGTTTGCCTGCAGCCACCTGGATCTTTTATTGCCTGTCAATGTCACAGTCCAACCTTAACAATTGCATTCCATTGCATCTCTGCACTAGTCCAGTTAAAGTCATACCTGCACAGCTACTCAAGGATGTGCGTACAGATTGATTCAATGAAGTAACACATTTTAAACCATCATATTTACTTATTCATCAATTATTTGTTTTTAATCTTGAGACACCATTGGAAACAACACTTAAAATTAAGTAAAACTAGACTGGTTTACACCTCTCCATTTGTTTTAAATACCAGGTAATCCCCTTGCGACTAGTAACAGAAGAAACTATTATTGATCGTCTCAAAGGTCAATGTATGCGCAAAAACTCGGGAAAGCTGTCTATTTTGAAAGAATTTGGAATTATCAGGATTAAAATTCAGCATTAAAAAAAAGAAGATAGAGGGATTTAGGTTGCTTTAAAATAAAAAGTGCCAAGATCTTTAGCACAGAATAATTTCCTTTGGAGAAGGGTCTGCTGTATATAATCACTGTGAATCCTTAATAAACAAAGCTTCAACCCTAAACAGGCATGTTTGGAACTGGGACATAATATCTTCTAGCAGTCATTTGGCAACTTAAAAAACTGCATCACATTAACATTGGTCTGGGGAAAATAAAAGACTGAAAAAGATTCAAAAATTCACTTAAGGCTTAAGGAGAGATTTTGGCACAAGGAGATGGAGGGCCAAACATAAAAAGACAGAACTGTCAATGCAACAGAGCATATTTGGATATAATTTGACAGGAAACAAGTGTTCACAGATGAGAGTCCAGGGATGTTTCTGCCAGGTAACTGCTCTGAAAGTTATGGGTGCACCGACATGTGGCTGACTGCCTGCGCAACGTGAACCACCTTGCCCATATTTAATGATGCCAAATCAGTTTTCGTTTGACGGGAATCATTTTTCACTGTAACCTTCTCATGTGGAAGCCCTGGCCAAACAGCTTCAAGTTCCTCAATGCCTTTGGGTATAGAGTTCCTGAAGCAGCTTTTTGACAAATAGAGAGAACAATGAAGGGAAGCAATTCTGAAAAAGCTTTCCTTTTCAAAAATGAAAATAATAATGAGGAAATAGTAACCACCCAGTGGAGATGGTGATAATTTTTTTATAATAAGGCACCTGTCAGAGACTGGCATTGTTCCAAGGAGTGTGTGGCAGAGGCAGGGCCCCCAAGGCGGAGCCAGGGGGAGGGGCAGCAATTTGTGTACCTCCCTCGAGACAGGAACCAGGGTTGGAGGAAGGAGAAGAGTTTTATTTATTTATTAAATTTCCATCCCCTCCCTTCTCCCAAAGGAACCAAGGGCAGCAGATACAAAGCAGTAAAACTGTGCTATTAAAAATAAGGTAAGAATGTTATTTAAATACAATTATTTAAAAACAATCTAAACATTTTAAAACATACCCTTATAGCTAATAATTTCAAGGTTTCCAGGAACAGTATCTTTTAGCCACTAAATGCCTGAGCGAATAGAAATGTTTTTAAGTTTTTCTTGAAAGTTAATGAAGACATACACATGTCACCAGGGAAGGCATTCCACAAACAGGAAACTATTACAGAGATGCCAAAGCAGAGTTAAGTAATTATGGTTTCTCCCATCACTGTAATAATGTAATGTAATAGGTATAAGCTATAGATATGAAACATCTTGCAAATTATGGCACCTCTCTTATAAGGTTTAAACTGCCTGTTGTTGTATATTGCCCATGCAAAATTATTATCTTTGCAAACAAGCTTCTCATTATTTTTGAGAGATCTTGTGGGAGATCTAAAGAATTTCTGACAATGGTCAATCATTTATTTCCTTCAAGAAAAACAGCAAATTTATTTTTACATTGAGCATCATTTTGAGACGTCCTCTTGCTTCATGAGTGATGACAAATTAGATTCCCCATTACTTTGGCAGAGTAAGCAGAGGGTTGCAAAAATTCCAGGTCTTCTACATATCCATTTGCAGGATGGGAATTGACATTTTTTCTTCACAAACTGAAGAGAACTCACAACAGTCAAACTATGTTTGTAAATCACAGCTTCAAAATAGGATTTTAATAATTAGTAAGGATGAGCTACAACAGCAGCTCAAGTTCCCCCTTTAAAATGCCATTTATTTTTTAAAGCTCTCCAGATTTAGTGGCTTTTCATCAGCCTGAAATATATTTCCTCAGTCATTTGGCAAAAGACCTTTTTTGCAGCTAAGCGCAAGCTGTAAATTGTCCCATATCTGCTTTCTTTTCAATGCTCAAATAAAGGCCTTTGCCTGCTCCGCTCTTATTAGGACCACATAAATCAAAGTCTATTAAAGGGCAAGTCTGGTAATCTGAGAAAACAGCCTGCACAAGCCGTGCAATGGAATTGCTGTGTACGCTCACCTTTGTGCTGGGCTAAAATAAAGTAAAACTTCAAAAAAAAAAAAAAGTTTCCATGGAATTCTCTGCCAAGTGTCAGGAAACAATTTTGTACATGAAAAATGCCATCTTAATAGTGTGATGTATGTTGTAGTCCTTTGCACATTTACAGAAAATTATTGGAAATGGCTACTTGGGAACTTTGTTGATGATAAGGATGCACACTGATTTGCATCTGTCTGTGTGCACTGGAACTTTTACATGGGTCAATTACACACTGCTTTCATGAGCAATCAGTCATGCATTCCACACTACAGCTGGACCCATGTGCAACTGAGACAGAGAAGCCATGCAGCACAACCCCTGATACGGTGCTGCTCCTAGGGGGTCTTGCTTTCCTTCAGGAGGTGCACTGGAGTGCTCTGTAATACATTATACCTTGCGCTTTCGAGGCACAAAATACACTGCAACCTTTCTGCAGACATGGCCTTGTGTTCCCATTTAGCTGAAAGGGAGAAAACCATTCAAATTTGCAAACAAGGGCAGCCTTAGGCAGTCTGGGCACTCTGACTTATTAATATGGTGGTCTCCAATACATCACACAGCAACCCTGTGGCACATCAGCCTCTCTTTGAAGCAAGTATGTTTCTGTGAGTAACTAAGTCCCACTGATGCTTTCTGCAACCCAGCACCCTGAACATTTGCTGTTGATCCAGCACATGACACACTGTCCCGGCTCCATCACTTCAATATCATCTCAGACTCAATGCTTTTTTAAATGCAGACAGTTCACACATTAATCTCAGAAATCAAGTGGTGTAAATACATGCAGGGACCAGCCCTTAACCAACGTGGTCCTGTGTGGGTGCCTGGAGGTGGTTGGAGGATGGATGGTGGCTAACAGATTGAGGTTGAATCATGACAAGACAGAAGTACTGTTTTTGGGGCACAGGGGGTGGGCGGGGGTGGGGGACTCCCTGGTCCTGAATAGGGTAACTGTGCCCCTGAAGGACCAGGTGTGCAGCCTGGGAGTCATTTTGGACTCGCAGCTGTCCATGGAGGTGCAGGTTAATTCTGTGTCCAGGGCAGATGTCTACCAGCTCCACCTGGTACGCAGGCTGAGACCCTACCTGCCTGTGGACTGTCTTGCCAGAGTGGTGCATGCTCTAGTTATCTCCTGCTTGGACTACTGCAATGTGCTACACCGGGACCACATAACACCGGTCCTGAGAGATCTGCATTGGCTCCCAGTACGTTTCCAAGCACAATTCAAAGTGTTGGTGCTGACCTTTAAAGCCCTAAACGGCCTCGGTCCTGTATACCTGAAGGAGCGTTTTCACCCCCATCGTTCAGCCCGGACACTGAGATCCAGCGCCTTCTGGCGGTTCCCTCATTGCGAGAAGTGAGGTTACAGGGAACTAGACAGAGGGCCTTCTCAGTAGTGGCACCCACCCTGTGGAACGCCCTCCCTTCAGATGTGAAGGAAATAAGCAGCTATCTTCTCTTTAAAAGACATCTGAAGGCAGCCCTGTTTAGGGAAGTTTTTAATATTTAATGCTGTATTGTTTTTAACACTTGATTGGAAGCCACCCAGAGTGGCTGGGGAAACTCAGCCAGATGGGCAGGGTATAAATAATAAATTATTATTATTATTATCATTATTATTATTATTATTATTATTATTAATGTTACCTGGGAATAATCTGCTGTTAAATCTAAAAACTTTTAGGCTTTTCTTGGCAATTGGGGTTCACAATTTACCAAAAAGATTTTTTTACCATAAAAGCAGGGATTGAAAACCATTTTTCTGCTGAGGGTGAGATTCCCTTGAGGAGAATCTGAGCCACAAATAGTGGGCAGTCAAACCTTCTTCCCCCACCCTCTGTCACTCCCTTTCCCACTCACATTCCATTAGGTCAAGGGCTCACAAAGCTCTGAAGATTTTGTTGCCTAGAAGGGCAAGTCAGCCACTGTGTGTTCCTTTATTATTATTATTTTTTAAAGCTTCAGTTGCTGCAGAAGATAATTGACTTCTCCTTGGAGAATTAGTAGTTCTTCACAAGCGATCTCAAAGACTCCAGACATCCCAAATTAAGCTGCTCTCTGAACTCAAGCCTCGCAAAAATTGGCCTCTCTGCTTGACCAACTTGCCTCTATCACATTCTTTGAACTTCTCAAAACTCCAAAGTCAACAAACAGCGAGTTAAATATACAATTAACTGCTTTTTTCCTTTGGCTTAGGAACTTCACAATCACTTTTGGGGGGAAAAACATCCCCACTTGGTAACTTAGATCCACAGTTCTTTGTAGCTGAAGGTTATCTTGACAGGAATTTATTTTCAAAAGGATCAGACCAGGTTCCTTCACATCTTCAAAAATGCAACCTGCAATGGAAACAAAACATACCCAAGAAGTTAGCTCCTGCACAGTAAGATTTTTTTTTTTTAATGGACACCCCCTGCCCCCCCAACAATGCTGCTATCCATGACATATTGCCTAGTAGAGAAAGCTGAGAAGTCCCCTTATCACTTACAGTGGTACCTCTGGGTGCAAATGGGATCCGTTCCGGAGCCCCGTCCGCATTCTGAGCAGAACGCAACCCGCGTCTGCACGGGTTGCGATTCGCCGCTTCTGCGCATGCGCGTGACGTCATTTTGAGAGTCTGCGCATGCGTGAGCGGCGAAACCCGGAAGTAACCCGTTCCGTTACTTCCAGGTTGCCGCAGAACGCAACCTGAAAACGCTCAACCTGAAGCATATTTAACCCGAGGTATGACTGTATAAGGGGAAATGGCCCCAAACTGATCTTATCAAATAAATGTTATTCCCTGCCCTCCCTTAATTTGTTCCTAACATTCTGCTCAGAGATATGACCCATTAAACACTGGGTTCAACATTTTCTGTGAAAATAGATTAGAAATGGCGTTCTCACTTCACATGCAAATGATGTGAACTGCATGACAAACTGTGCTCTAAAGTACAAAGAACCCTTTTCTTTGAGTTAGCCAAAGTTCCACTTTGCAACTTAATAAGCCTCAAAGACCTAGCATCACAGGAGATTTTGCAGAAGAAGCCTAGCTGAGAATTTACAAATAGATTGGAAGTCTTAATTATCTACTGTTTAGTCTTTTAAGTATGGTAATATAAAAGTATTTTAATGTTTTGAATTTTAGCACCTAGTTGATTTAATCACTCTATTGCCCTACCATTCTTCTCTAAAACAACTTGGCTTATAAAACAAGCAGCATAATAAACACTCAACTGCAGTGCTTAAAATGAAAATAAAAACCAGCAGTACAATTACAAATAAAAGCAGCCAAAGCCGATGGCTGCTAAGTGCAGTTATAGCACAGGCGGACAAGGTAAGACTGCACTGTTGCCAGAGAACATTAGCTTGCCTCCATTTTGTCTCCTACATCTCTCATTCTGTATTAAAAGACTGACTATGACAGTCAACTGGCAAGAACAGGGTGTGTTTGCAGGACTAGTTGCCAACCTCTTTTGACATGAGCAAGAAAGGATCCTGGTCCTCCCCCCCCAAAAAAAAAAATAAATCTAAGGAGCTTCTTAGACTCACAAAAGCCAAGGTTCCCCCAGCTCCTACTGAAATCGGGGAAAACAATTTGCTTGCCATTGGCAACTGAGAGCTCTGAGTACTGCAATCCTTTGACTTTCCAGGTCAATATCAACACACACCCATCCAGATTAGAGCAGCTCTATTCAGAAAAGCCCTTTTGTTCTCCCTTCAGCAGCCACCCTAGTTTTTGTTTTCTATAACTGCTCTAGTCTTTGTTCTTTTTAGTTCAGGAGAATCCTGTTTGGCATCAACATTGCCCACAGCTGTTTCTCTCTGCCTGCTTGCCTGTAGATCTGAACCCTTGTTTATGATGTACTTTCCTTTTCCGGACTGTGTCTACTCCTTAAATATGGTCCAACAGGGTGCTAGCCTGCCCATTATTCTCTTAGAAGCCCTGGTCTGGGTGTCAAATGCCACCATCTCTGTTCAACAAAGCCTTGAAAATGAGGATTTATCAACTTTCTCATCCTCCAACAGGTCATAAAGAAAGTACGGTAGTATTAATATTTCTACATCCCTCTTCTTCTCACTCTAAGCCTCCATCCTCCTCTCTCATCAACTTTCAACATTCCCTTCCTTCTTCTCCCAAGCGCTGAAGCATCAGTGCACAATTGCTTTTAGCTTGCTGCCACCCTCACTTTTCTCTCCTTTCCCCTTTCCTTTGGTACAGCCTTAAATCTGATCTGCAATTTATTTTCTATCTACCTTCATGCACAAAACCCCCTTGGAAAATTTCTGGAGTCGTCTGTTCCTTCCTCCTGGATAACTTACAAGGGCACTCTGATACCAAGCCAAAGTCTCTAGTGTTACCCACATTGTGTTCCTATATAATTGGTAAAACATACTAGTTTCCATGCCAAGTCTGCTGATCTCACAGCAGCCTATCCTCCAGCAAAGCAGAGGGACGTGATTAGCCTAGCACCAGAGCAAAATTCTCCCCAAACATTCAGGGTCCTGAACACATACAAGTAAGGTTCAGATGTTAACAGAGATACATGTCCTTGGCAAGAGCATACTATATGGTGCCTAAACAATAATAATGAACGGGTCAAGCAAATGAGCGACTGGAGGGAGTTCCACAGCCAGGGCACTCTTTACCACTAGTCACCTCCCTAGATTCTGAAAGAGGAAGGGGGAACCTGGAAAAGGACTTCAGAACATCTGAACTGACAGGCAGTTTCACACAGGAAAAGGTGTCCTTTGGATACAACTATAAACTTATCATAATTCTATTTTCCAAGTGGGGGGAAATAAGTGTGCACACACTGAAGACAAATTGAAGTAGGTCAAGTGATCTTTGAAAATGGTTTGGCAGTTTCAGTGAGAAGATTCATTTTCTTGAATTTTATATCCTTCCTTTCCTCTACCATAGAACCCAAGGTGGCATACATGTGGTTCTCAGGTGGTCACCCATTCAGGCACTGACCGGACCCAAACCTGCTTACCTTCAGCAAGGTTTTGGACATTGGTGCCTCAGACTTGACCTTGAAGTGGCCTGAGTACTAACAAGCCTGAGGACATTTCAAAAGCAATGTAAAATCAACCAGGTTGCTCTCGCTTTAATGGTTTAGGATCAAGTCAACAGAATTTGAATTTGATGAATTTTTTTATTCCATTTCGCTAGAGTATCATGCTTTTAGTTTCAACAGTGAGTCTACTAAACAGGGCAGGTGATAAATCTATATAAATGAATAATATCACCGGGGGGGGGGTCCAAATAATTTATTGCCTTTTGAAGAGATTACTGAAACTACAAGGGGGAGGGGAAGAATTGGAAGAATAGTCATAGGGCTATAGTAACACAGCAGGAAAAGCCTCATTACATGGAATCTGACCTCCCCCCCCCCCACACACCTTCCTTCGTGATCTCTGGAACAGTGATGTGTCATCTGCACAGGCAATTACCAACCTAATACTGCCTTGTATCACAGAAAGTTTATCCCCCCCCCATGCCAATGTTATTCTAATTGTCACTGAGCATGCTGGGAAGCTACATAAGTCCTGGATGTTATTAAGTGCCTCCATAATTAGGGGGGAGGGGCAAGGAAGCAAAGGACAGTAACTGAAGGAATGTTTTGTTCAGATGTTACTCCACAAATTCCTAAGGATGGGGAACTTGTGAACCTTTGTATGTTGTTAGATTCAGAGTCCCATCAGCCTCTGCTGACAGAGTCAGCAGTGAGGAATGGCGTGTGTTATACACCAGCAATATCTGGAGGGCCACAAGTACCACATTTCCCCCCCCAAACTAAGAACTATAAAGGGGAGGAAGTGCTACTCATACCCAGAACATAGCAAAATATATTCTAATACAATTAAGTATCTCCTTCCTTTCATAAAAACAAGGTCCTTCAGCACATAAAGGTAAAGGTAAAGGTACCCCTGCCCGAACGGGCCAGTCTTGACAGACTCTGGGGTTTGTGCGCCCATCTCACATCTATTGGCCGGGGGCCAGCGCTGTCCGGGGACACTTCCGGGTCACGTGGCCAGCGTGACAACGCTGCTCTGGCAAGCCAGAGCCGCACACGGAACGCCGTTTACCTTCCCGCTGGTAAGCGGTACCTATTTATCTACTTGCCCCCGAGGGTGCTTTCGAACTGCTAGGTGGGCAGGCGCTGGGACCGAGCAGCGGGAGCGCACCCCGCCGCGGGGATTCGAACCGCCGACCTTTCGATCGGCAAGCCCTAGGCGTTGAGGCTTTAGCCCACAGCGCCACCCGCGTCCCCTTCAGCACATAGTACTCTTATAATTCTTGATGGCCTATTCATTTCCCAATGCAATGATGATCTTGATTTCCTAAAGCTCTTACAACACCTGGATGCTTACATTTTTTTAAATATAAAAAATAAAAACTCTACCAAAGCTGCAATTCACAATGAACACACCAAAGCAAATGCAAAAAAACCACAAAAGTCAAAAGCTTGGTATTTTGCATATCCCAGCAAGGAGTAATACACTTTTAAAATAAATATCAGTAAGAACATAAGATATACACACACTGTGGAATGTGAATATGGTGAATATATAGTGACTATAAATGAAAGTATTAGATCAAGATTTGTAGAATGGTAGTTATGAAGGGCATAGCTGGAGGGTGTTAGTGAATATAGCACAGTGCTCCTGCATAGGACCCAGAATGGGATTCCCATAATCCTGTGGCTTGAAGACCTCAAGCATTAATAATCAGAAAGCTCGCAGTACCAAACAGGACACAGGAAAGTTTTGGGTAGCATACTGAGGATTTCCTAATGCTTTTTCACTATTCTATGTTTATGTTATTTATTATGTTCTCCTTATGCATAATTCAATATATATACATAAACATCGTGTTGGCTACCCCTACTTTATGAAGTGTTGTTTCTTGTTTGAGATTAAAGCAAATTTAACTGAAGTTGTTTGAGGGAAGGGGAAGGCAGTTCCAAAGAGCATTCAAAACTTCTAAGGTGAATTCCATTTATAACTCCCAATAGTAGAACTTTGCAAGCTGATAGCCATTATCGCTTCTGCTTAGAAAAGCTGGGAAGCAAAAGCTTCCCCTTGACAAGCAATGTGTTTTAAGAAAACAAGGCTTTCCAAGTTTGCCATACAGAAACTATTCTTTGGAGTTGGCAATAGAGATGCTTTGATACAAGAAATGAATGAGAAGGTGAGGAAAAGCTCAAAGTCAAAGGAAAAGCCAAAGTTTTGAAAAGTGGTGGCAAATAGAATGCCTGGCTCGAATGAGATAAAAGAAATGGATTTATTTTTTCAACACTGCCCTCTTGCCTAAGAAAAGGGCAAGCAATTCACGAGGAGACACATGAAGACTTGACATTAGTCACATGGTCCTTACCAAAGCGGCAAGAAAACAATGAAGCTTCCAAGGCAGGCTGTGAACAATTAGCTAAATAAGCTGCTTTTGAACAGCTCCTGAAATATACATTTACTTCAAAGTAAAAGAAAGAATGTAAGAGATTGGAGAGGGGTTCACATTACTGATTTCTTTTGCCTTTCAAAACACAAATCCTTCCATAGCAGTTCACAGCAATCATACAGTGAAAAATCAAATATTAAAACACAGGACAAAAATCACATGTGCAGAAATCAGAATTTCTTCATAAAAGGCCTGGTGAAAGAGGAAAGTATTTAGTGCCCTTTGAAAAGTAGCCAAGGAGGAGGCAAGATGATAGAGCTTGCCAGTAAAGGAGTTCCACCACTAAATAAAGTATTGCCCTTGATCCACTCCTGTCTGATCCTACTGGGGCCGATGTCAAGGGTCAGGTAGGATCATTAGGAAATGCATATGATGCACCCCACTTTAAATTCCATACTGTCTGCCATTAAGAAAGCAATTTTAACTGAACTGCACCTTAACTAACCAATAAGGTAGACCAGGGAACGGAACCGGTGACCCTTTAGATGTTGCTAGACTACAACTCCCACCAGCTAAGGATCCCCTAGCATGTACTCTAGTTCCAGCAGGAGGGCTGGGACAGACCTCTCCCTCAGAACTTCAGAGAGCTGCTGTTGCTGATCAAAGTCAGCAGAACTGGGTGGTATCAGTAATCCAATTCAGCGTAAGACCACATCATACAACATTTTTTTTTATTTTTCAAAGTTAAGTCTATGGGTTAAGACACCCTCACTTTTATTACCCTTGGCAGCTGATATGAGGTAAAAGGCGAAATGGAGAATGGTATTCCTTTGAAGATCAATAGTTGCACGTGTTTACTTTAAGCTGCCTCTTTTGCTAATGCCAACGTAAGCATGCCAAGACATGGCCAGAAGGAAAGCAAAGACAAAACACACATTGCTGCTGACTTTAATTCTTAAATAGGGTGACAGGAAGCCTTTCAAAAATATGTTACCGAATTCTTAAGGTGGACACTATTACTTTAAAGCAGAGATTGGGGGGAGGGGCTTTTCCTGCCTTTCTGTCCCATGGTCTGACTCTTAGATACATTTTAAATTTTTGTTTCTTTAATAAAACAAAATTTTACATTTTAATATATTTTGTCAAAATGCGGTATTTTCCCAAAGAGGCATGCTATTTCTGATACAATCAGTTAAGAGACCTAAGAACAATACAATAAGCAAACTAAAAAATAACAGAAATTCTGCAGGGTGAGGAACTATGGTATTTTGAATAAGCACCCAAATAATATCCAAATGTGGTTATCATCTAACTACGATGTTAGGAGTGTCCTACTCTTGTGTAGGACCCTGGCAGAGACACATGCCCGACTGGCATGTTCTCTCCCTCCTGGTCGTTCGACCAAGCTTTCTTCGACCCGAACATCACAGTGACTGATACCAAGAAGCATCAGCACACTTAGGGATCCGCAGAGTGTTCACAGTTTGCATAACAGAACTCAGTAGCACAGCATTTTGTCTAATCTACTTTTATTTACATACAATACACTCGGAGCATTCTGACTTTGCTCCTTCCTCTTTCTCATCAGACAGCAAAGAGAGAAAACAAAGGACAATAATCCCACTTCACGGAATACAGTAATACCAAAACATCCTGTCTCCATCACTTCCCATACTGTGGAATGAAAACATACACCATCATGTGAAAGACAACAATCTCATGACTGCAAACATGGAGCAGGAATCCTAACAGTTTTCAATGTGCAATTCACTAGTGACAGGATTTCCATATTCACCTACTGTTTTGTCCTGTCTGAATAGACTGTGCAATAATTTATTTCTCCAGGTGTCGAAAAGGTGTATTATTGATGGAAAGGAATACTGGATAGTCCTGGACATGAAAACAGCACTAAGAGAACTGCAATATTTGCCTTGAAACTGAACCTGTGTGCATTAACAAAAGCACCACTTGCTTAAAGCTTTTAAATTGTGGGGGGGCAATCGATTTATTAAAAACAGGCATTTGATGGCCATGTAAAAACTCCAGTTTATTCTGAGCATGTGTATATTATTTATCCCTTGCAGTCATATTATAAACAGTTCATCCTGTGTTGTTGTCAGATTATGAGTGACAAAGACCTATAAGGGATTGTATACAAGCCTATCCAGATCTGGCCTTACCACAAAGCAATGCCATGCAGCCGTGTTATAGAGGGGCATAATTTTCCTGCTGCCACTTTTCATTTGTGCACCATGAAAACAAACAAATAGAGAAACAGTGTGAGAGTGTCACTAGGACTTTTCACCAAGGGTACAACCATGTCTAAGTCTGGCCACTGGGGTTGTGTCTAATAACACTGCCAGTGATCTAGAATAAGAGAGAGAGAGAGAGAGAGAGAGAGAGAGAGAGAGACTCCAACAAAAATTCCATATTGCCTTTTGCAGTAAGGCAATTACCACAAATATCTGCATGCCTCAGCTAATGAAGCAAACGTAGCGGCACATATGTTCCATATGAAGCAATTTAAACCACAGCGCACACACAAAAAGGAAAGATAATGCCTCAGTGTGTGTGTGTGTGTGTGTGTGTGCGTGTGTGTGTGTGTGTGTGTGTGTGTGTGTGTGTGTGAGAGAGAGAGAGAGAGAGAGAGAGAGAGCGCACACACTTAAACAGATTGGAAAGACAAAATTAACTAATACTCCACTGGGTCTCCCCCAGTTGCCAGCTCGCCAGCTTTTCATTCTGCTGCTGCCTTCTGTTTTGGTTGCCCTAGAAACAGAACAGTTCCGCCTTTCAACAAAAGCAAAAGGTAGTACTTTGGCTTCTGCCATAGTGATCCAACAGGATTGGCTGTCATGGAACAGCAGCAGAAAGCATCAAGTCAGGGGTGGGCAAACTCTGGCCCTCCAGGTGTTGTTGAACCATAATTCCCTCCGCCTTGGGGATTGACCACGCTCTCTTTCCACATCAGGACTGGTTAGTCACCTGCACTAACTATTCCCCAGAAGGCATCAATCTGTCCCCTGGAGTGCTTGTGACATGAAATCAACAAACTAGCAGCAACCAACTTTGCAGGTCAAATTCAAGGTGCTAGCTTTAACCTTATAAAGCTTTATGTGGTTCAGGACCCCATTGACTAATTGAGTTTCTTTGCCCATATGAACCTACCCAGACCCTCAGGTCATCTTCAAATGCTCTTATTTAATTATGCTCTCTGTGGGAGGTGCAGAAAGAGGCTGTACAAGGACCTTTTCTTTTTTTATATAATTTATAATTTTCATTTATATACATTACAATTATTCAATGATAATTTTAACGATCCTGACTTCGACTCCCTTCCCTTTCTTCAGTACTTTACATTTATTTTTGTCCTCTCCTTCATACTCTAAATTGTCTTATTCTTTTATCCATCTATTCTCATATATATATCATATAAAAACCTGCAGTTTCAAAAATATATAACAATCCTGCCAATATCTTGATCTGCTTACAGTTTATTTGTAAATACTCAATAAACCATTTCTATTCCTTTCTAAAAAGTTTATTATCTTTATTTTTTACCCTTCTGGTACGTTTTGCCATTTCTGCATACTCCATTAGTTTCAGTAACCATTATTATCTCACTGCGACCTCTTCTTCCATTTTTGGGCAAGTAACATTTTTGCAGTTATGGGCACATACATAAATAAATTTCTATTTAGGTAGTTCTGATTCCATAATTCCTAAGATAAAAGCTTCTGGGTTTTTTTTATGAATCTTAAGCATTTTTTTCAATTCATTATATATCATTTCCCAGTAAGCTTTAACCTTATTGCAAGACCACCACATATGGAAAAGATACCTCTTTTCTCTTTACATTTCCAACACTTATTCAATTTTGATTTATACATTTTTGCCAATCTACTAGGTGTTGGGTATCATCTATATAACATTTTCATATAATTTTCTCTTAAACCATAACATGCTGTAAATTTTATATCCATATTCCATAATTGTTCCTATGCTTCCATTTCTATGTTATGACCAATATCTATTGCCCAGTGTATCACTGAATATTTCACTTGTTCATCCTTTGTCTCCCATTCCAATAACATCTTATACATTTTAGATATCACTTCAACATTACAGTTTAACAGGTCTCTCTCTAGTTGTGATAGTTGTTCCTCCAACATCCACTTTGTATCCTTTTTAAATACTTCATTCAAATGATGCTATTGTAACCATGTTGTTAACATCCCTGATAAATCCTTAAACTCTTTTAATTTAAATTCTCCACCCTCCTCTCTCAGCAAATTTCTATAAGTCGTTCAACTTTCCATCATATTTTTCTTTTTCACCGCTATGGCTTCCAAAGGTAAAAACCAAAGTGGTGTTTTAGTCTCCAATAAGTTTTTATATTTATCCCATATTCTATACAATTTTTCCCAATTATATGGTTTGTGAAACCTTTATTTACTTTTACCTTTTCATAACACAAATAAGCATGCCAGCCAAAAAATATTATCTTGACCTTCCAAATCTAAAATATACAAATTCTTTTCTGCAGTAGCACTCTGCTTTCAGAACATTCTCCCCAGTGAAGCGCACCTGACTTCAAGTCTCACATATTTTCAGCATCAGGTTAATACTTTTTTATACACCTAGATATTTGAATGTTGGTATTGTTCACACCATGGATGCAATTTAGCTGCTTGTTGTTTTATGGCAATCACTCTTGAAACTCTTATGGCAAGAAATGTGTAAGTTTCTGTGCTTCTAGTGTGTAAAACTGAAAAGACCTCTTGAACTTATCCTGCATTAGCCTTGGGAAACGCTGCCCTTTAAAAACTACCTATAATTAGCAAGAGTTGGGAAGACAAATATAGATGCTGAAGAGGTGAGGCATTAGCAGTCAAAGATTAATTAATACTCATTCTATTACAGCTACCTACGCCAAGAGACTTTGGAACTCATCCTTAAGCTTGTCCTGTCACAAAAGGATAGAAAAACCATTTTTCATGTTTGCTCAAGTAGGTCACACAAAATATTTCCAAAAAAACTAGGGGGGAAGAGCAGCTTTTAGGGATAAATTGTCCTCATTTATTAAAGCAAGACATTGTGTGTTGGTTTTTAAATACTTTTCTGATCCCGTTTCTGCCACAACCACCATACAAACAACACTGCTCTTGCCACCTGTGGAAATTATACCAGAACCCACCGGTGGAAATGAGACCAGAACCCTTTTTTACTTCCCCTCCCCATACAACACCGAAGCAGGCTGGGTGTCTGTGTAACAACAGCATGTTTACTTGGAAATATTTCCATGCAATTTGTTTTTACATATAAATACTAAGTCCGGATAGAGAATAAAAGTTGATTTTCTCCTCCCCTGCTATAGACTTGACATCAGTGGGATTGTAAAATACAATTTCTTCCTATTTAGTTAGAACCTCTAAAGAATTTAGTTAATACAAGAAGATAATTAATTAAGGGAGAGGAAAAACTCACTAATTACAGTATACCATGGGTCAGCTTTTAGGGCAATTAGAAGTAACCTAAGTAGAAGCTCAGTAAATATTGAGAGAATTGTAAATATTGGTGGGTAAATTATATAACAAATTTATGCATTTACAGTTGATAGAAATGCAATCAGAAGTTTGCTATACGCTATTACATCCAACATCACCAAGAAGCGCAAAGCATAAAGAATGTACAAGTAGTTAGATATGTATCATTTAGTTTGCATTTATGTTCTAACAGATTTACATTTCCAATAAAAACATTGTGAGGGGATACACAAACACACACACAGACCTTTAGCAGCAGGAATGAAATTAAATTAGTTCATTGCTAGAAGCATGAACCATTAATGAAATGTAACTGGAGAACTTTCTCCAGTATTTATTCAGTGTAATTAAATTCTTTTATTCAAAATCTATACTTAGCCAAGCATAAAATATTGCACCATCATAATAACTTCACAGTGTAATCAAGAACTGAACTATAAGCATCTCATTCCTTTTCATAGCATCTGAAGGCTTTAAATCACTAACACTGTTTGAAGTATAATCAAAAGGAAAGATGAAAAAGAACCTGCTCTAACCAGCTACTATAGTTCCTAATTCATTTTTATTTCTTTTTAAGAAAGCCATCAGAGGCTAGTCTTCACTAGCCAGTCTTGAGAAGTCTGGAAGTTTAATGCCTTTACTCAAAGGCTGTTAACAATAAACTTCATGCGACCACCTACTGCCCCCTGGAGTACCTAAAAGTGAGAAATGGGAACAATCAGTCTGCTGTGGTGTTCCAGGTAGGAGTTCCAGGAAGAAGCTACAGCTCACATGTATGGCATTCATAAGGGCCTCAAGCTCAAACTCTGTAATTTCCAGTTTAAAAGGAAATCAAATGACAAGACCAGCACAGACCTGAGGCCCAAGATAACAGAGTAGACAGTTGAAGACAAGGGGTGTTCTAATACAGTACAGTATAGAGAAATGGAAGGGTGACTCTATAATTAAAGCATCAAGCATTTTTGGTTAAAACCACAACACGTCTATTCCTAAAATGTGCAAAGCCAGGAAAAGCTGTCTTAATTTTAATGGCATTAAATGTTGCAGACATTTGTCTAAAGCAGTGTTGTTTCTCAACCTTTTATTGACCGTACCCCCACCATCCTACCGGTAGAAAGGTAGCTATTTAAATGTTTTGTCTGTAAACAGAACATGTTTTACTTATAATTAATACAAAATACAATTACCTAAAAAATTATAGATGGGTAGCCGTGTTGGTCTGCCATAGTCAAAATAAAAAAATTCCTTCCTGTAGCACCTTAAAGACCAACTAAGTTAGTTCTTGGTATAAGCTTTCGTGTGCATGCACACTTGTATGCTGAAGAAGTGTATCTGAAGAAGTGTGCATGCACACGAAAGCTTATACCAAGAACTAACTTAGTTGGTCTTTAAGGTGCTACAGGAAGGAATTTTTTTATTTTGACTAAAAAATTATGCTTTGTATTTCTCGATCAATGTGACACTTGTGCTTGATGACCAGAAACAAGCTTTTTTATATCTGGTTCTATTGCTGTGAGGGATAACTGAAGACCACCTCTGTCCATTCAGTTAAGGCAATTCCATGTTAGGCTGAGTAAATAATTCACACGACTGAAACCTGATTCTATTGAATATGAAGTAGAAAATGCCATGAAAAACAATTTTGCTTTATTCCAAAGCTGTGGAAACTTTTTAATATTCTGTTTTCTTTTCTCGGTCACTTCTCTGTTTTCTTCACTTCTCGCTTCCCTCTGTGGCCCCCTAGTCTCGTGCTGTGGCCCCCCATTTACACTATTTTCATCTTCGCCCCCCCCTGGAATATCCTGCCCCCCCCAGAGGGCCATATGGCTCCCAGTTGAGAATCGCTGGTCTAAAGAGCCAGGCATGCAGTGAGAATCAAGCCTAACTCTGAACTTTTTTTTTTAGAGTTACAAAACATGAACCAGTGTGGTGTAGTGGTTAAGAGTGGTAGTCTTGTAATCTGGTGAACCGGGTTCGTGTCTCCGCTCCTCCACATGCAGCTGCTGGGTGACCTTGGGCCAGTCACACTTCTTTGAAGTCTCTCAGTCTCACTCACCTCACAGAGTGTTTGTTGTGGGGGAGGAAGGGAAAGGAGAATGTTAGCCGCTTTGAGACTCCTTAGGGTAGTGATAAAGCGGGATATCAAATTCAAATCCAAACTTCACAGATGATTTTTTTTTTATGCATACAAAAGGATCTAGCACTAAGATAAAAACATATTTCTTAAACTAATAATTCTAAAGAGGATGCTAACTATAATTCTTTAGAATAAGATATACATCTCCTAATGAGATATATCCCCAGGGCACCCAAGAAGAAGCAGACACCTGCAATTAATTGAAGGTGTCAGTAGCTACCACTTTGCTGGGAGGAAATACAGCTGAAAGTGCATTTACTAACCATGGCTATAAAAAATGACTTGAAACAGCAGCGTTTTGGGGTTTTTTTTAGCCTGTTCAGCAGGACTCTTTACCAAAACTTTCAAAGTACATTATTTCACAAATTTAAACAGAAAAGGGGACCATATTATTTCTCCAGGCTTCTCTTTTCCATATAGGAAGAAGAAATGCCAACAACCGATGTGAGCATTTCTTCTTTAAAAAACGCGAACTTAAAACAGAAGTTACAGCATTTATCTGTCTGGTGTATTACCATGTGTCACATTATGAGAAACCTCCTTGATAAGATAACTCTACAATCCTTCAAATAGAAGAACTGCAAATGGCAAAGTGTCACTCTGGTAAACCAACTAGAGGAGGATGAAAAGAAACAAAAGCGTGTATTTCAATACTAGCTATTCTTAGGACTCAAACTACATGTTATAGAGTTCTGTGTTTTTCCTTATTCTTCTGCATTTTTAAAAAATGCACCCCAAGAAAAGCTGATTAATCCTTTCCCCTCTGATCGTTTTCACACCTTAAACCACTGTCCATACTGCTTTTTCACTTGCACATGTGGAGGTGGTGGGGCAGATAGTAAGCTGCCGTATCCCGAGTCAGACCACAGGTCTATCTATCAAGGTCAGTACAGTCCACAGTAAATGACAGTGGTTCTCCAGAATTTTATGAAATATACAGTTTGAGCTCCACACAGAAAAGTTTAGAATTTGAAGAAAAATAGCTGCACCTAGTAACCTAATAATTCTGTTGCAAAATTGATGCTCTTCCAAGGTTACTGAATGGGGATGCCCTTTTGAGGACCAAAAGATAGGACAGAATAGTTTCATAGATTAACAAAACAAGATGCAGCAACAGCAGTGCCTCCTCCAAATGAATTCTGATTGGGCAAGTGGTTACTCAGAACCAAGAGTCCATGGCAACTTTGGGGCTGCAATTCTCCCCCTTTATTCCATTTGAAAGCCTAAGGCAGTTGTGGTGGGGCCTGCTCAGCTACTGCACTCAATATGGCCCCACAGAACCTGCCAACGTACTTCTAGCAAGGTGGTGAGACCTCTCTCTTCTCTATAGTGAGCACACTTAATCCCATGGATGCTTTATGTCATTATGTCTCTGGGCCTAATCAGCCCATTATCAGGGGATAATTAGTTTAAAAAAGGATAGCTTGATTGGAACGTGACACAATCACACTATCAATAGGATGAAATGAAGGGCTTTGATTTCAGAGTGCAGACAACTACTATGGATTTGGCTGAAGGCCTCTTGAAAGGAAGGCCGCAACACACTCAAAAACACCTCTCACACTTCAATTGGCAAATACAAGACAAGCTTAATAACTTCTCTTCTCCACTCTAGTACACTTCATCACATCCAAATTGCTTTTCTGTTTCACAACCACATCTTGTAATGGGCTGCGAGCCCCGGTAATTTTGTACATTTCTTCTCTGAATGAATGTCAGTGCCACTCGGTTTTCCTACCACCAGATTATCATCATTTGAATGGGATGCTGAGCAAGTCTGGTGATAAAGTAAAGGATTTTCATATGCTGAATGTAACTTTCCAATTAGGTCATGCCCTCTCTTTTGAAATACCAAGCATCTTCAACAGTATTTGCCCAGCTATGAAAACAAAGCCAGAGTTCAGTAAGATTGCATCCTTGTACATCAGATACATTTTATTACAGTGTCTACTTTGTTTAATTTGATCAGGGCTGGTTAGCCTGTGTCTCCCCAGATGTTGCTGATCTAGGACTTCCATCAATCCCAGCATGGCCAACAGCCACGGTGGATTAAAGTTGTGGTTCAGCAACTTCTAGTGGGCCATATGTTAGCCAGCCCTGCTTAAAAAGCAAGTGATGGATAATTACTAACATGCATATTATTCCTTTAAAACATTTTACTCTTGAGAGCTGCAAATTTCATAAAACAATTTCTCATGTCACAGCACTTTTTTGTGGAACTTCTCTCCAGTTCAAGCTAGCCTTGGCATCCCTAGTCACTCACCTCAAAGCACCCTTAACATAAATCCTAGTAATGACAGAAGTGCTGTCTGCATATGCTTGAGGCACTGGCCCCAATCTGAAGTATTTTGTGTATAGAGTAAATCTTCCCAAATCTCCACTTCACCAACAATCAGGGCAAGTTATTTCTGTGAATATTGTTCACCTTTTGAGTGGTTATAGGAGAAGATGACTGGATTCTTCTTCTCCCCGCCCCCAACTGGTGATCAGTTCTGTCAGAAATGACAATGCTGAGGGCCCTTCTTTTCCATCTGAAATGCTGGCTTCCACACTCATGGGATCACTTTCAACTGATGTGACTTGCGACACAGGACGCACGTCCAAACCTAACTTGATGCCACTGGCTGTCTTCCTTACTGAATATATTAAGTACATTTGGAAAAACAGGGTAGTGAGCAAAGTCCTGTTAAAACTAGCCACCCAAAACTCTCTGCACATAGTGGGGTTAATTTTTTAAAAAAAAAATCTGGTACTTTACAACTGGATAGTTCTTCCTCCCAGTTACAGGTGAAATACCACCACTATCCATGACCACTATTAATTTTTTAAGAGTTATAAATCACTATTCTGTTCAAAATGAACAGAAACCTACAAGTTCTATTAACCAGCCCCATATACATTTAATAAGCTGTTCGGTGTAAGCTAATGGTTCAAGAGAATTGAGCTTCTGGCACAAAACTGAGCTTCTGGTACAAAAGTGATTACAGAGAGACGCACTTCCAAGGTACAAGCAATCTCTGCTGGTGATTTGCTAACATTATCTTGGCTCTTCTTATCTCTAGGAACACAGGAAGTAACAGAAACAAAACCCAAGCCACACAACTACTTAAGATACTGAATCTTTATGATGATACATTATGCCATTTACCACATTTCTCTCAGAGCTGCTGTTGTGAAAAGGCAAGTATTTTGCTTTAATATCCACCAGACATCCATTCTGAAGGTTGCAAAGTAAAACAAGGATTGCTGGAATTAAGTAGACCATAGTTTTGTTTTATGGGTGCCTGAAACTGGGGGTGGGGAGAGAGAGAGAAGAGGAGGAGATCTTGTTCTAAAAACTATTTTTGTCACTCTTTAAAGCTAGCAAGGCTCAGAACTTACATGTGCATAAGCTCAGTCAAGTGACAAATATGAAGCCAATGTTGTCCAAAGGTCAACTTTCACTTTATATATTAGATTACAGCAAGCCATGTTGTTGCCAGAGGGTTTAATTCTAAGTGTGGGGTACTGGATTTTACTTTTAAAGACACATAAATACAGTGGTACCTCCGGTTGCGAACGGGATCCATTCCAGAAGTCCGGCCGCATCCCGAGGAATTCACAACCGGAGCACCACTTCTGCACATGTGTGTGGCGCGTAGAGCGCTTCTGCACATGTGCACATGGTGAAACATGGAAAAATACTTCCGGGTTTGCCACGTTCGCATCCTGAAAGGTACGCAGCTAGAGGAGTGCGTATCTAGAGGTACCACTATATAGAGTTTCATGAATTTATACGCTGCTTTTCTACTTTCCCAGTTTTCAAAGTGACTCACAACGTAAGATAGTAAAATGGAACAATAAAACGTTTATAAGAAGGTTGTAAAAATAATTCATTCCTGAAACAGAAAACTGAGGTAGATTAAAACAAGAGAGAGTAAAGAGTAATAACCAGCATTGATACAATGAATTATCTGCTAAAAACTTGTTGAATAAATACATTTCAGCCTAGCACCTGAGACACCAGTGCTGGTGCCACCCTAACTTCTTGGGGAAGAATGTTCCAAAGAAAATCACTATCTCTGAGAAGGCCCTCTTTGCCAGATGCCATCGTCCTTGTCCCTGATGGTGAGGGCATTTGGGAAAAGTCTTCTCAGATCTTACAAACCCAGCCTCCACACATGCAACCTCCACATCAACACAAAGGGTATTTCTCTACTGGTATAATAGAATACCCAGTCATATGTGTAGAATGAAGATAAACACTGAAGTTGGTAAGCACTTTGCACGCGCATGATCCACTGAAGTAAAAGAGGCTAATCATGGCAGGGCACACTGAGGATCACGACTTGTGATGTTTAACACCACGTTGGAAGGAGAGTGATCAACAAAGGCATACTGATGATGTTGACCCTCATTGGGGTTTTGGCTTATTATTACACTATTTTCATAATGAATGCATGGTTTTATTCTATTTTATTTTAACATGCAATTTTAAGATGCATATGTGTTTTAAAATCGCTGGCTGGTTTGTATTTTTATTTTGATACAATTTTGTGGTGACTTGCTTTTAATACTTTTATTTTATGAATATTTTCAATGAGTATGTTATATTGTTTGGTGTAAACTGTTTTGAGTTTGTTGGTTTTTTGTTGGTTTAACAGTACATAAATCTTGTTAAATGAAATATTTTATATTTCTGTTTATATTATATGTTGTTTTGTAAGTCACCCTGTGCTCTTATCTGGAGGAAGGATGGAGCATAAAAATTTAAATACTCCACACTGAAGGTTAGAGATTATATAACCTAGGGGTGTGTGTGTGTGTGTGTGAGAGAGAGAGAGAGAGAGAGAGAGAGAGAGAGAGATTTTTTCTGCTTCTTGTCAAGCAGTAGTCTGAACAAGCTTTACTGGGGCTGGAACTTAAGACTGGATTTCTCAAATAGTGGATCTTGGATTTCTTCCCTCATTAGAAATTTCTGTGGTACTGAAGGCTCTGACATCAACTGGCTGAGCAGATTTGGTGGCACAGAATGTTTGTGAACATTCAAAGTACTCAGGAAACAAAAGCATCATGATATTTCTGCAGTCCTTTACTGTGCAAAAAGGCCAATTTGAGATTACAACTTCCCTAGGGAAGCGAATGACTTTGGGGGGCAGGCTAAGAACTTGAAAAGGGACACTAAAGAGCACTGAGTAAAGAGATACGCTGAAGGGAAGATACAAAGTAGGTAGCATAGCAGGAATCAGGTCTGAAAACCAGGAACAATGGAAGGAGAAGGAAAAGTAAGCTTGAGGAAAAAAGGAATAGACAAATGAAGGTGCTACTAAGTGAAGGGATGGTAGGGGCTGAATCACAAATATAGTTGTACCTTTCTGTTTTCGAAACAGCCTAGTTATTGAACCTTTGGGCTTGCAAACTCAGAAGTGACTGTTCCAGTTTTTGAACGTTCTTTTGGAAGCCAAACGTTTGACGGGGCTTCCACAGCTTCTGATTGGCTGCAGAAGCTTTCTGCAGCCAATCCGAAGCTGCAGTTTGGAAGTCAAACACTTTGGAAGTTGAACGGACTTCTGGAAGGGATTCCGTTCAACTTCCAAGGTACAACTGTACCAGTTTGGACTTAATCTCTTGAATAAACTTGTACATTGATTGCTTCCCTAGTATACATAATGGTAGAGGGTGACTTGGAAATGTTTTTAAGAAAGAAAGATCTAGCTGTTTTTGAAATTTAAGGATGCCTCAAAAAACAGCATGACCGGGAGGGGGGCAATGTTTCAGGAATTAACTTTACAGAGGTTGCACCATTTGGATCCCAGCCACTTCCAACAGCATCTCCAAAATATGGCAGCTTTCAAAGAAAAGAAAAGCCCAGGGCTGTGAACAAAGTAAAAATAAGAAACTAACTGAAGACTGCAGTTAAGAGCAAGGGCTACAACTCAGAAGAGCATCTGCTTTGCACATATAAGAATCCAGGATCAATCCTTGGCATATCCAGGTAGGGGTGGAAATGTCCTCTCAGAACCCTGAAGAGCCATTGCTGGTCACTGTAAACAATACTGGCATAGAGGGATCAATGGTCTGACTCGTCATGATATCGCTTTCTGTGTATTAACTGGAAACAAGCAATATAGCAGGAGATAGCAGCAGGGACATGGCTCACAGTCACAGAAGAAAACACTATATCCAGATAAGGCCAGAAGAGGCCCCATTTTGCAGACATATCAATATAGGCACCAAAACTGATTATAACCACATAGCTTCTTAATGTCCAATAGAATAGGGAGACTTTATCTATGCTTGGAACAGTAAACACATTAATCTCAAATCAGATAAGTGACTCCATAAACTCACAATCAGTAAATGGATGTAGTTTTGGGTTTGTTTGTTTTTTGCATAGATGCCCTTGTAACAAACCAGTTTTCTACTTCATCCATATAAGTGAAACTAGGGGTTGCACAAACCATAATTATTTAACAAACCAGATTACCAAACAAGGATTAAACTAGCTTCATATTCAGGTTTGGTAACCTATGGTTTTCGACAATGGTCTGGATTCTATACTCTTCTTAACGTTAGGTACATTATGGGAAAGGCCATCATTTCTTTACCTGGAAAGAATTCATCCAGCGAAGGGAAGGTGGCAGCGAAGCATTACTCTGAGACAGTATCAGCAGCAATTCCAAGCAGGTTTTTGATGGAAATGTTAGAGAATGTACTCCCATATCACTTTCCCATGAATCAACTAGGCTGAAAAACAATCAGAAATTCAAAGTTCCAATAAATGGATACTGTACAGTACCTTTTGCTTACAAACATGCAAATATCATATCTGAAGTCCCATCAACTTTCATATGGGGATTCTGTAGGGCAGAGCTTTCTAAACTTTTCATGTTGGTGACACACTTTTTAAAGATACTGCGACACAGTAATTCAGTTTTAGTAGCAAACCCAAGGTTAAACTAACCCCTTTCCAGACCCAGGAGGAGCTTGGGGAGCATTCACGTGACAAACCTACACACTAACATGTCGTGACACACAGTTTTTCTAAAGCATTAAGAGAAGTTGGTCGCAGTTGCTTATTAATACCAAGTGAATGCAAAAAGTTACTTATTCAGGTCCAGAGCACAATGCAATCTACAACATTCTCAGCAGTGAGTCAGAGTGCATCTCATTAAAAGGAGACCCAAATAGCTCTCAGGGGGAAAAAATGGCTTTGCAAGTACTTGAAGGGGGTTTTCTTTCATTTTTAATTGCTCCGTTCACTGAACAACGGCCAGTCTATCGCACGTCAACCACAGCTTCATGAAATTCATATTCTAATGGACGACAGAAAGATGAGTAATAAACATAGATTACTCAGAATCACAGCCACTGCAAAGAGAAGCAAATGGAAAGCATTTGGATTATGAGGTTGAGATCTGAGCAACTGTGCAGTACCTAGAAGCAACACACAATTTAACAATGCACCTCACGCTTAGGACTGCCATAGAGTTTGTGGCAGTTGTATGAAACACTTCTGACTTCAAAGCAGCATTTGCTTGCATTTCTGTGAGGTACTTCAATAACCATGGATGAAAACATGAACATAAAACATCAAGCAGTTGGCACACTGATTGCTAGCAAGAACATTAGCTATGAAAAAAAACCATCCTTGGTTGAAATTTCCACTAAGCCACTGATTCTGTCAGTAAAGGTAAAGGGACCCCTGACCATTAGGTCCAGTCGTGGCCAAATCTGGGGTTGTGGCGCTCATCTCGCTTTATTGGCCGAGGGAGCCGGCGTACAGCTTCCGGGTCATGTGGCCAGCATGACTAAGCCACTTCTGGCGAACCAGAGCAGCGCACAGAAACACTGTTTACTTTCCCGCCAGAGCGGTACCTATTCATCTACTTGCACTTTGACATGCTTTTGAACTGCTAGGTAGGCAGGAGCTGGGATCGAGCAATGGGAGCTCACCCAGTCACCGGGATTCAAACCACTGACCTTCTGATCGGCAAGTCCTAGGCTCTGTGGTCATGAGCAAAATACTATTTCTCTATCTCAGACCCTGATCTGCAATGTGGACGTAAATATACTAGCATATCTTAAGGTAGGGTCACTAAAGAAATGTTATTAGACTGTGAAGTCCTTTTGAGAACATCTCAATATAAATAGCAGTACTTTATTCCTAGTATGCAAATAGCCTGATGCAAACGCTTCAGGATTATTTGGGGGGGCAGAGCGCAACTGACCAACCCATTCTTCTCAAACCTTGCCCACAGCATCTGCATGTGCCATAATCTCAAGCCACTGCACTGTCATAATGGAATGATCCTGGTGATAAATGTTAAAATGACAAGTAGCCTACTGTCATGTGAAGGGTCTGCTATGTGCAGAAAAAGGCAATCATATCTTCCTTTAGCCATGAAACAACTCTACCCCATAATCTTCTGGGGCCACAGAGAATTACAGCAACAACTGCTACTGAAGCAACTTCATTCTTCTGCCAACTGGATTCTCTAGCAGATCCTTAAATAAGTTCCATCTGCATTTGAATTATTTTATGGATGTGTCTTTTAGCACATTTTTCTGCTTCTGCTATTTTAATGCCAATGTTTGGAACTTTTTTCCATTTGCATTTTTATTGTATTTTGCTACTGCATAGGTAGCCTCCCTTGACAGGAAGGATATAAGTCTATAAAATAATAGCAATACTTCAAAGTGTGCCAGTTATATGAGTTTATATGTTGGGAGCATTTGACTGAAGTTTAGTCACTAACCCATGCCTGTTCTTTTGTGTTTCTTACAGTCTGGCAGCCTGCCCTAAATATACAATTCCCTACAGAGTGATATAGGATTTTTTAAAAAGTATCTTTCAATAGCAGCTCACTGCACTGCCTTTCAAAGGATGCAGTATGAAAACATTGATGAATAGGATCCCATTATAGGAGATGTGTTGTGGATTTGTTTTTGGAGGGTGGGCTTAAGCACGACACAACAGCCATGGCTGAAAATAAGCTAACACTGACTTTATAAAATTCACCTCTCCTGGAAAAGCTTGTAGCCTAAAGGGATTTCTAACAACTGTGCAGTATTATGGATCTTTTTCTTCTTTGCCTGCTACCTGAACCCTTCAACTTGAAGAATTATTTATGGTTGCATGGTCTTTCAGATGAAATCTGCCCAAGTTAGCAACCAAAAATTTAAGGTAGCCATATTGGTTTATTAGAAGAAAACCCCAAAGAAACAACTGTCACAATATAGTACTTCACCAGAACTGTTTTTCTGGCTGGATGTTAAGCAGGCACACAAAACAAACCAACAAAAAGGTGGTCGGGGGTGGGGAGTGTGCAGGATGAAAGTTTCACACAGTCTGGAGCAGGCGCTATGAAGACTTATCAAAGAAATCCTATACAAGTCTACACAGAAGGAAGTCTGTTTGAGTTCAATAGAGCTTATTCCCAGGTGCTATACTGTGGCAGCTATAACAAGCTAGATCTAGGGTCTCCCACCAAGGCTCCCTGCCTGCACCTCTTTTTAATTGAGGATTGTTGGTTTAGTAGGACAATGGGGGTTGCCTGATTTTTATCTGTTATTACGGCAGCAGGTTTCATATGGTGTATTTCAGAGGTACATCTGAACATCACTAATTTTTATTTTTATTGAAATGGACATTTTGTGAGGCCCACAACAACTTTTGTTTTCCAAATGTGCCTCCCAAAAATGGTTGGGGAATTATTGGATTACATCTTGCCAAGTAAAAAAAAACAATGCAAGTTTCATAATGAGTTACTGAGATAAAGGGCTTGCTCCCATCAGGAAGTACTTAGATACATTAACAAAGCTGGATATTAATTTTAGTTGCATAATTAGTTTCTTTCTATTTTTTTTTAATAGATTGGTTCATATCCAGACTGAATAAGGCTCTGGGGAACATGGGATCATGCTTGTGACATTTTTGTTTTCATTTGATTCCAAAATTTATAGGCCATCCTTCATCTGATTAGGGTCACATGTTACTTTATAATACAGTAATAAGAATACTATTCATGAAACATTAAATAGAACCAGGAGTTTACAGCTCTTTATATGCATTCAGCAGATACCTTTATTAGGACCAGCTAATGTTATTACCCAATTGTCACTTTTCTATGCTAATCAAGGCTGGTGTACTTATTTTCAATAAATTCTAGAATACATTCCTTGCTATTTCAGTAGCTTCTATATAGCATACAAAAAGCATAAACAGTCTTACTCTACTGTGACTGCTAATACATCCCAGTGAGGAATATCTTCATACAGTGGTGCCTCGCAAGACGAAATTAATTCGTTCCGCGAGTTTTTTCGTCTAGCAAATTTTTCGTCTTGCGAAGCACGGTGTCGGAAAAGTTTTGGAAAAGCTTCAAAAATCACCAAAAACTTCAAAAAAGGCTACCACACCGCGTTCTCTGAGTTGCTCCTCGAAGTCTAGTCACAACTGTATTAATGGTGTTAAGAAAAAGGAAACAAACTTGCAAAAAATGCAAGACGTTTTCGTCTTGCGAAGCAAGCCCATAGGGAAATTCATCTTGCGAAGCAGCTCAAAAACCGCAAAACCCTTTCGTCTAGCGAGTTTTTCGTCTTGCGAGGCATTCATCTTGCAGGGCACCACTGTATTAGCTTGGAAACTTTCTAAAGGGACATTATCTTCCACATAAAGAGATGAGAACACAATGCAGTTTAAAACCACAGTGAATACTGTGATTGCTCGATACCAACACATCACCAGTAGAGTTTGATATTGATAAGAGAACCTAAAATCCAGTCAAAGAATATATATTCAACTAAACCATGTAGTCATCTAATAATATTCCCATTATAAACCTTTTAATGAGGTAATGCTAGATACTTATATAGCTTTAAGATTTGGGTAGGTTAAATCTGTATAGTGAATACACAGTCTAGGGCAGTCTATTTGGATTTTATATAACTGTCATTTCTTTTAAATCATAGGAACTGACCTATGCCAGATCCATCAACCCCAATATTGTCCTTTCTGATCAAGAACTGCTCTGCATAGTTTCTGACAGAAATTGTTCTCTCCTTTTACTGGATCCTTTTTAAAAAACTGGAGGTGATGGGAACTGAACCTTTGCCTTATGTACGCAAAGCATGTTGTCTGCCACTGAAATACAGCCCTTCCCCTTTTATTTAAATAATAAATGTTATTTAGATGCACTACTTTTGGGAGATATGCACCACGTTGTACTCAAAATTTGGGTATAAATAATAAACCTATGGCAATGAATAGGCTACCAAGAAAATAGGAAAAGCCATAGAACAAGTGATTCAGTCTTCTGATCCCCACCTACCCAAGCTGCTTTTTCTTAAATGAAACTAACGAAAGTGAGATACATAAAGATGGTCTCTATTTTTTGTAATTCAATTAGAATCATAGAATCATAGAATCATAGAGTTGGAAGAGACCACAAGGGCCATCGAGTCCAACCCCCTGCCAACCCCCTCTTTTGAGCCATCTCGTTTCTAAAACAGATTCCTAATTCATTTAGGCTTTTCTTTGGTAAGATTATATATCTTCTGATAAAAACTCCATACCAGTTTGTGGTACCCATTGTTTAGAACGCATACAGTGGCTTGACATTCCAAAAGTAAAAGCAAGTCATGGTTTAGCGCTCCATGTCTTCTTTCACTAGCCATCTGTTCAAGACTTCTGTTGTTATGGTCCAGCTGGCTTCAGAGAGGCTATAACTAGGTCTCATCAATTAGCCCAAGTCATGGTTTACAAACCCACTTGCAAATCTAGGTTTGCTGGATGACCCAAAACCATGGTTTACCAATTCAAACTCATGCCAAAAAATACTTAAGCTTCCTTAACCATGGTTTGGAACAATGTTAGAGCTGCACCATAGAACGACCAGGAATGGATAGAAACCCGAAAGGTGTGGGTACACAGTCCTTTATACAGGGGCAGTAGGATAACAGATGTATTATTTTTAACCTTTCCTTAGAGAGAAAGAAAAATATATTCCTTTGTAGCTTTTCCCTTTTTTGGCAACTGCGTTAGATAGCCTTTTCAGAGCTTATCGTGATTCCAGCATTGCTTTCTTGAGTAGTAGTTGCTTGTTCAAATCCATTGTTGTATGCATCTAATGGGGACAGTTTTTCCTCAATGCGCATCACTTTTCACTTATCAGAACTCACTATTTCCTGGCGGGGGGGGGAAAGCAGTTTTCTCTTCTACAAACCTTCTAATCTAGAGAAATAGCCTTAGAAACCTGGGATATGTTGTCACAGTTAACATTTATCTTGGCAAAATACATTTAGCACAGAAGAAAACCTCCTGTACTTGATTCCCGATTCTCTCTGTCAAATCTTATTTATTTCTAAACAGTCTAGCCTCTGAAAAAGGAGCTTTACTCTACCTGGATAAACATAGTGAAGGAAACTTTTTTTTTGTCTTTAATAAGAACTTAAGACAAATAATCCCAAATCCCAAAGGGCCTTGTTAAAGTTGCCTCATAAAATTTTTACACTCGCATATGAGTTTGGAGAGGAAAAAATGTCAACCTAGCAGTTTGAGCTCACGCTGACTAATGTAGCCTTAGGGAAAATTCATGTGCCTAGCTATTTCAAATGGATGTAAAGCAGCCAATTATGATAAATCATTGCAGGCTGTGGCTAATGACACATTATTTTCAGACATAATAATCTCATTTTTAAGCAAACAAAATTACAAAGGCAATGTCCGACTATCAGGGAGCTTAGCCGTTTTACTTATGTAAATCGCAATCACATTTCTCTCATCTCTGAGGCAAATAAAACCTCAACAGAGTTTTCTAATATGGAGGGTATAAACTTCCCCCATCCTGCAACATTCAGCCCATTGCCCTTGGGTAACAAAATGCCAAAGGGCCAGTTTATATTTCAGTGGTTTAGCTGTTATGGACTGAACTACTTTGAGTTGTGGGAAGGGAGAGCACATGCTTTAATATTCACACATTCACACATACTCCTCTCCTTGCATGTTAAAAAACTAGCACCTCAAGAGATTTCAGCCTAGGCAGATTACTGCAATGTGTTGTACGTGGGGCTGCTGTTGAGCAGAATCTGGACGCTGCAGCTGGTTCAAAATGCAGAAGTCATGTCGCTAATTGCAACTGAGCACCCCAATCATATTATGCTGGTATCTTTGCTAACTACCAGTTTATTCTGGCGTTCAGTTCAAGTTGATGGTTTGGGCTTCAAAGCTATATGGTCTGAGACTAGGGCTTCTGAAGGGAGAAATGCTGCCTTCTCTCACCTGCTATCAATTAAGATCTTCACCATGAACCCTTCTCCAGATGCCCCCATCTTTAGAGATTCAAAAAAGAGAGACAGAGGGGGTTTTCCCAGGCATGACATCAAAATTGTGGGGCACTTTCCACAATATAGTCCTCTATAAGGGAGTTCTCTCCATTAGCATCTTTAAAAGGACCAGGCAAAGCCTGTCCTATTACTTTAGACTTTTAAGGGCCTTTAATTTGGAGTGGGGCAACTTCTGTGCAGCTAAAATACAGTCCAATGTACAAAAACAAGAGTCCCCTTTGTTGTTCTGCCCAGTTTTTCCACTTTTGGTACCACCCACCACTTCTAGTTCCCAAAAGGTTCCATATAAGAAAAGACGGTTCTCAGAATGGGAGGGGGGAGGGAAACACTTCTCACACCTCTGCAATAGCCTGACATGGTATAATCCAAGAAAATCATAGCCTAAAATGCCCTGTCCAAGCAGCGCCCCCTCCCATCCCACATTAATCAAACAGGCACAAAGCTTGCATCAAAAACTAGCTTTCAGCTGTGGTGAGGGAACTTGCCATGTACAAAACTCCAGAAAACCATCTTAACTTTCACTTGTCCTTGTGTATTTTGACAGTACTCTTGTCCACTAGAAGACAATCATTATTTCCCAAGTCTTTCCTTGTTAGCTTAGCATTTGCAATGAAAATTAAAATGATTTTTTTAAAAAAAATATTCTGACAGCTACATTACTAAGGGATTTATTATCCCACCATTACCCAAGAGATGTCTTGTCTTGCAATTTCTACTAATGGTGCAAACGAACTTCTTGACAATATAAAAAGGGGATTGGGGGGTGGGGGACATGAGAATCAGAACTCTAATTAGAGCATCTAATTCTGTCTTTTGAGTACATAATGTTTCAGGAGATCAGTTATGTCTTTCAATGGATTAAGAGCTTGATATATGAAATCCACAATAATATTTCAAATTACAGAAAGTGATTACTAACTGCAGGGAGATATACAAACACCAAGAACAACAAAAAGCCCACACTCCCTTCTTAATAAGGTATCTCAATAATAACGGGCAATAAATGTAAGATTTGTCATTGAGTTTTATGGTACACAGTACAGCAGAAAATGGATCTCTGGAAGCAGCTTCATTATGGGCAAATAGCTGTGCAGTGAAAGAGACAAGTTTGATGGCCAGGCCCCACTTCCTTCATTATGTAGCTACAGAATACCCATTTTTAAACAGATCTTTCTTTCCATATACTTGCAGTGTATAAACCATTGGTGCACAACATGTGGCCCTCCAGATGTTAAGGGTAGAATGATGGCGAGGGACTATGGGTACTGTAGTCTAGCAACATCTGGAAGGTCACATGCTTCCCATAGCTGGTTTCATTTGTGTACCTCCATGAGTTGGACACAAAAGAGTGGTTGCCAGTTAAAGTACAAAATGAGTCAAAGCAACCAATGCTATCCAAACTAGGGCTGAGCCAGTAAGAAGTGGTTTATTATGTCACCACTTTCAGAAATCTTTTAATGGATCACTGCTAAAAGAACAACAAATGTTTGCCTGCCTAGTAAGCATGGCCCCAAACAACTTCCCTGATTGGCTGACATAATTTGGGAACCCCTGTACTCACCTGTAATGAATGACCCACTTTGAATATGTATTCAAGATCGAAGATTTAGAAACTCAAGTGAGACCAATTTCCATAAAAACATACAAGAAACTTTATTAAAATAAAACTTGGTAAAAAGCAGGCTGAGCAACAAAGCAAAATACTGTACTTTTCTGTGTATAAGACAAGGTTTTTTTTTACTAAAAAAAAATGTTAAAAGGGGGGGAGTCTTATACATGGGGGCAATCTCCCCCCATTTTCTTAATTTTGAGTCCCCCAAAATAGGGGGCATGTTATACACAGAAAAATACAGTATCTTCTAAGGTCCAAACAGTCACTGACCATCCATGCTGAAAGCTTGTTATGCTCACTGCAGCCCAGGTTTTAAGGGAACACTGACTATGTGCGTTCACCCCTTCCGCCCAATGAAATAAGTATGTGTCTTTAATTACCATTCAACACTGGCCTTGAGGTCTTAATGAGAGGCATCTGTGTTTAGGCTTATTCCAGGGATTCAAACAAATTCCCATGTAACCCGCAAGCTAATCTTAAAGGACTATATCACCACATCACCTAAACCAGATTAATTCATTTAAGTGATCCCAGGTGTAATTGATTAACTAGTACAGCCTTCCCCGAACCTGGTACTATCCAGATTTTGGACTCCCAATTCCCACCTCCCAAGCCACATGGATGATGGTCAGGGATAACATGTTGTGGTGCAACAAAATCCAAAGGGCACCAAGTTGAGGAAACTCAAGCTAGTGTCTTAACATTGTTATCTTCACTACATGATTCTTCATTGGCCAAGATAATTATGAGGGAAAGAAAAGCACTAAGAAAGTGGAAATGGTGTAACTTAATTAAAGCAACAACCCCCTCAGAGAATGATCTGAAGGCACATGCTGTAATTTTACTTCTAAAGCCAATCAACTCTGAACCAAAGAACGACCTCAGTGCAGAATTGCCTGGCAACTATATGTCAGCTATTCTGAGCTCTTTGGGGGAAGAACAGGGTATAAGGGACTGATACAAGTTTAAGAAGTGAGGCAGCTTTGCTCCTAATACAGTTCCATGAGCAGCCTTGAGTCTAAAGCAAATACACATTGCTGAGTGTGCTGAATATTGATGACGTGTGTTTATAATCTATATCTGTGGGTATCAGTGAAAGGAACACAAGAGCAAACTCAGAATAATCTGCATGTGAACATGAGTCACTTGGCCCAACCTGCCCGTGATTCTAAACACACTATTTGGATGTTAAGTCCAACCAACTTCAAATGGAGTTTACTTATGAGAGCAGGTGCTAAAGATTGTGCTCCAAGACTATTACAGATAAAGATAATCCACAGAAGTCCCCAAGCTACCCAAAAGCAGCTTCAACAGCCAAGTAAACACTTCTATGAGGCAGAAGCTAAGGACTGAGAGCAAATGTAAATTACCCAGAAGTACTGGGCTGAGATCCAAAGAGCCTGCTGCATGAGAGAAAATAAATTGTTGTGGTGGGACCAAACTTTACCTCATACTGCTTTTTTGTTTTGATTTTTGCATAGCTCGGAGCAATATTCTGGTGTTGCTCAGATGTCCTCAGTTGGATATGGATAGGGAGTACAACAGATAGCTAACCTATTATACTGCAACTGAGCTCTCCCAAAATACAGCCGACAAAGAAAGAGGAACGAGAATATAGCTTTATATGCTACCATGCTCAAGTGTACTCTGTATGACTGAAAATAAAAATTTAAATGGTTTTAAAGCTAAACCTTCCTTAAAATGATTAAGCAATCAGGTTTTCAATTTCGGTTTCTTGGTTTTAACAGCAAAAAACTTAAAGGTCACATACACACAAAAACCAATCAAGAACAAACTGATGATTCAGTTCACCAGCTTCTATACCGGAGGACTTAAGATTCTATTTTAGAAGGGAGTGAAGCCCAAAGCAAGTGATTAAATGTATCTCGAGTAAAGGCACTCAAAAAACAAAGAAGTGGTTTGTCTCAGTTTCTTTGTATCACAGTTTTTGCCTTCGGCCCTATCCAAACAAGCTGGAAAAAATATTGATGATGTTTTTTGTATCCTGTCTTTCCCAAAAAGAGCTCGTGAACATGGAGTTTATTTTAGACTTGTAATGTAGGATAACCTGAGAGAGTGTGAATGTCCAAGACCACTTGCTGAGCTTCAATGACTAAGTCAGGATTTGAATACGAATACAGCGGGTGGTGCTGTGGGTTAAACCACAGAGCCTAGGGTTTGCGGATCAGAAGGTCGCGGTTCGAATCCCCGCGACGGGGTGAGCTCCCGTTGCTTGGTCCCTGCTCCTGCCCACCTAGCAGTTTGAAAGCACGTCAAATGCAAGTAGATAAAAAGGTACTGCTCCAGCGGGAAGGTAAACGCCGTTTCCGTGTGCTGCTCTGGTTTTGTCAGAAGCAGCTTGGTCATGCTGGCCACATGACCTGGAAGCTTTACGCTGGCTCCCTCGGCCAATAAAGCGAGATGAGCGTCGCAACCCCAGAGTCGTCCGCGACTGGCTCTAATGTTCAGGGGTCCCTCTACCTTTACCTTTCCCATATTGAACCTCATCACTCTAGTCTAACCCCATGCTAGTTACACCACAGTAGCCTCCTGCCTTATGTCCTCATTCAGTCTCTCAGAGGAGACAAAAATGCCCTTGCTATTATGCGGTCTGTGCATCAAGAGACTTGCCCATCTGTTTAAAATTATGAAGAAAGAAAGCCATTCAGCACCGCATATTCTGCACAAGCTTCTTTTAAAATGTCCCTTAAAGTTTTAAAAGAGCGAACAAATGAACTAGAAAGTACTTCATCCAGGGTATGGAGTGCAGGTGGTGGTTTATAAAAGAAAACCCTGTCAACCAACAGTCCTACAAATTTAAAGGCACCCCATTGCATCTGCTGCTTCAAAAGCTACAAAAGCATTAGCATGTAAATTGGTTCTTTACCACAAAAAAGCATTAGCTCTGCTTCAACCCTACTGACCTATTTAAATGCAGGTCTGTTTTTGCTGCCTTGTCCTCTTCCTTTGGCTCTCCTACAGGGTACCAAAGCTTTGCTTTCTAAACTGGCTCCCCCCAGTTCTCCCTTACTGCTGTAGGCAGGTTCTCCCCTCATCTCCCTCTGACCAGCAAGGGCTGGCTAACCAATAGCTAGTTACTGTTGACCAGCACCTGGTCATATATACACTTCTTCTGGCCCCTCTAGTCCAGCCCCGGCCAATCACACAGTCTAACTAAGAATTCTAAACCTGCAGCCACCAATCAGAATATAGAATCATAGAGTTGTAGAGTTGGAAGGGATCACGAGGGTCGTCTAGTCTAACTCCGGCAATGCAGGAACCTTCTGCCCAATGTGGGGCTCAAACCCATAACCCTGAGATTAAGAGCCTCGTGCTCTACCAACTGAGCCATGAACTGTGGTTCAAATACTTTCTACCCTTCATTTGCACACAGAGTTCTATCTCCAACCCCTCTTCAGCTGTCAGTTAAGGTCCCTAAGTGAAGGTTAAACCAACTTTCATCTGACCAGGCAGAAGACTTCCCTCACCAAACACATTACAAATGTAGATTGTACATTACGCACTACTCACTAAAACACCGTTTAAGCAAACAGGATTTCTTTACACTTAGACATAAATATCAGTACATATGTGCATAAAGTCATTCCCACCTTTATTCTCCCTGACTACTTTTAAGTCTAAAAACTCCGCTTCCATTTATGGGAATTATTCGTGAAAAATGAAGTTGTCCCACCTGTACAAAATTCCTTGCTGAAGAAAATACATTTGGAATCATTAAAACATGTGGAGTTAATAAAAGGTGAATGACTATAACTTCAAAGAGAAACTATGTTTCTTTTACATTGAGAATATATGAAAGGAATCACCCTTATCAGAAAAAATGTTCATGTGCCAGCTAAATGCATGGACCTTTAGAGAACATGGCTGTGTGAATAATGATGATGATGATAATTTACTACTTACAACCCGCTCATCTGGCTGGGCCTCCCCAGCCACTCTGAGTGGCTCCCAAAAGGATATTAAAATAATAGAGGCAAGGGGTTAAAGCTAGCCCTCACATAACCTTAAGGCATTTGGGGGGGAGTGAACAGATGTTTTATAACCTCATACTGCTTATATATTGCAAAATAAAAGCCAGGATCAGGAAGCCAACAGATGAAAAAGTAAGCACACTAAAGAAGCCCATATTCCTTAACAGGGCAAGTACTAAAACAATTAAATTCTGCTCTATCATCAGTTAAAGCCATCAGCAGAATATAGACAAATATCCTCATACCACAATTATACCCACACTGTATTATATAAAATAGTGCAATATCTTGTTTTGTAGTCAAACACTATGATGACTTTGCTTCACCCATTTCAAATAGGTGAAATAAAACCTTTCTGTATTAGAATTCACTGGCTTAAATAAAAACAGTGGCGATTTGAACAATAGCAATAAAATAATAACCTGCTACGGTGTTTTAATAGAAGCGACATAAACAGCAGGTACTTACTCCTTATTTCTGCTTTTCACACAGGGATGGTAAAGGACTTTGATAGCCTTCTGACTCTTTAACGGCCTCAAATCAGACGACATATCATGTTCAAACACTGTAAAAATATTACTGCAGGCCAGCGTTCCTGAAGATTCCACCAGCAGCGTGTCAGAATTTAGTAGCCACATCTGTGAATGAAGAGACAAACCTACATGTTGTGGGTTTTGTTTTGTTTTGTTTTTAAAAAGGGGGTGGGGTGGGGGTCCAGTCCATTTAAGAACATAAGAGCAGCCCAGCTGGGTCAAACGAAAGCCCAGTTAGGCCAGGTCCTGTTCTCATGGTGGCCAGCCGGATGCCTACAGGGAGCCCACAAGAAGAGCATGAGCACAACAGCATTCTTCCCACTCATGCTGCCTGTCAACTGGCATTCAGTGGCATCATGACCAGCAGCCATTCATAGTCTTGTCCTCCACAAATTTGTCTAATCCCAATTTAAAGCCGTCCAAGTTAGTGGCCATTGCTACATCTAGTGGCAGCAAATTCCATAGTTTCAAGAACACGCTGTGTGAAGAACTGCTTCTTTATGTCTGTTCTGAATCTTCTAGCATTCAGCTTCACTGGATAACCCCAGTTTCTAGTACTATGAGGGAGCAAAACTTCTCTCTAACTACTTTCTCCACACCATGTATAATCTTATAGAGTTTTCTCGTGCCTGGCTCCACCCTGCCCCCACCTACCCACCTTTCTTAATTAAGAAGTCCCAAACACTGTAAGCTTTCCTCATAGGAAAGTTAATCATAGAATAATAGAATCATAGAGTTGGAAGAGACCACAAGGGCCATCGAGTCCAACCCCCTGCCAAGTTGCTCCAGGACTCCTTGAACAATCGGGCTGCCCTCTTGCTATGTTCATTTCACTGACTGGTTAACTTTTTTGCATACACAGACAGAAGCACACTTATAAACATGGAGTTAAAGGGCAATGAAACTTCAAATCCAGCATTCCCATGATTATGATTCATGTGTACCTAGAAGTAAGTCCTACAAAGTTAAATGGAATTTACTTCAGGTATGTGTATTTATAGTTTATTATTTGTTTATAGACAGCTTCTCATCACCAAAGTAGTTGGACCCTATGGCTGCAGCCCTAGATCCCAAATCTAGGGCACTGCCCATGCAAATCCTGTTCATTTACTATAGATGACAAATTTTGGAAGTGCTATAACAATGGACATTCCATGGCAAATGGTGATGAAGTCCTGACTTCCCTTACACAATGCAATTGTGCCAATAATTTCAATTGCATTTTGGAATTTCTGTAGGAATGCAACTACAATTCAACCCTACATATCTACTCGCCCCTTAAAGAGGAACAGTGCCACTGAACGCAGTCTGCCCAGAAGTAAATCCCATTCAGTTCAATGGGACTTACTCTCAGGTAAGCAGGCATAGGGTTGCAGCCTTTGAGTGCAATCCTATGGACAGTTAACTGGGATTAACTGTCCCTCAGATCTACGTCTGAGTAGACTGTGCATCAGACTGCACTGTTAACTGTTAGAAGAATTAACAAAGTCTGCTTAGCAAGGGTGAGCAAGCTAAACAGCATGGAAAGATTTGGAGCCAAGTCGTAGGATATCACAGTATGAAAAAGTTAACAGGTCTGCAACTTACCAAGATGTAGGTTGTCCCATCAGTTCCTTGTATGCTGAACCTAAATGTGCTTCTAGCAAAAGAAAGCTCTTCAAGGCACTGGGCAACAACACTTTGTATAAAGGGAGACCTGTTTTTGAAAAGCAAAGATAGCTTAATAATGACTGCCATTGCATGAAAAGCAAATGAGTACGTAAAAGGAGAGAGAAAAATCAGGGCAAGGCTTGTTGAAAAATGAGACATTTGCATTTTCCAGTGCCATTGTTACCTATGGAAGAGGTACCTTTCAGCCCCAATCACACAAAAATATTTAGTAGGGCTTTGGACAGCAGAAACAGCAAGAGTAGTAAAAAAAAGGACATGGAAGTATCATCAAAGCATGAAGAATGCAAAGGGCAGGAATAAAACAGTGTCCTGTTCAAGATGCCTTGTTGAGGTAAAACTGGCCCATTAACTATTCTGCAGTACAGAAACAAAAGCAGTTTGGAGTTCTTTACATGTAGTAATCAACCAAATTTCTGTACCTTCTTCCTTAGCAATGATTCCCCACCCCCACTATACAATAAAATGTCACACCTGATCTAATACAGTACTGCATTCCAGAAGGTTCAAGGCAAAGGGAATGCACTTAATGAAAATAATCCCCAGCATCTTATAATGTGAGCCTGACTGTATGTACATGCCAGACCTCAACCCTGTCCAAAAGAGCTTGTGGCCCTTTTCAGGACTAACATATAAACACAAATGTCTATTGTCTCTTCAGCATATCCTTATTCTCTCCTATCTCTAAATTTCTGACTCCTGGCATAGTGCATACACAACATGTGCTGAAAAATCTTCCACCTCCATAAAGAGAGAAACTAATCCATATAATCGTCATCACAATGCAAGGTAGTTGCAGCACAGGTACAGCTGATGAAATTTGTTCAAAAATGTTTTATTTAAAAGCCATCCCTCCAATTAAAAAAAGGAAGAAAGCTCTAATTGAAACTGATTGCTGTGCAGGTTAGAAAAAGATGGTCAAGTATCAGCTTGTAATTGGCAATTATATGTTTCATGGCAGAAATTAATTACAGCAACTTTTAAGTTTGCATAATTTGCCACTGATTAACCCTAAAACTTGCTACAACAGCAAACTAATGCTCAGGCTGGGGATTATTAATACTGTTGTAAGCACATCATAAACTGGGATGTTACAAGGGCATTGCAAGGATGATAACAGCGGTTTTCAAGGGCAGGATAACCAGTAGGAATACTAGGGAAAGCAGTCAGGGGGGCAAATGCAAGTATTAACTGTTTCGGTCACATTGTGAATCTGGCTTTGCACTATGCCTTATAATGAATAGTGTAGAACAGGTGTGGGAAAACCCCTTTGGCCCTTCAGATGTTGCTGAACTCCAACTCCAAATATGCTTGGCCATTAGCCATGCTTGCTAATGGGAATTGCAGTTAAGCAACATCTGGAGGGCCAAAGGTCTCCACACCTGGTGTAGCAGGATGATAAGCCAAGAGAATACAGTAGATTAGTGCGTGACCTGAACATCATCTATAAGGAAGATACATGGAGAGGAAACACATATGCCAAAAGAGTGCATTCAAAAGCTGAAGTGCAGTCTAAGAGCTTGAGTAGCACACAAACAACCCAAGCCATAATGTGTCTAATACCACATATCACATCTGTCTGGGCAAGCAGAGGGGAGGATAAAAAAATATTCTCTTCTCCTTTGCCCCCTGAATAGATTATCCATACATGATTAGATACAGTTCAGGCTTCTGGAATGGACTTTCGGTTCAAGGAAGAAGAATGCACATTTCCGTCTACTGGGAAGAAATATAAGCACCTTTTAAAAAGTTTGTGATGTTTGATGGCTACAGAGTACCATAGAAACTGGCACCCCTTAATCAGCCAGATGATTTTTGACTTCAAGAATTCCATTTCCTAATGCCACAGTCTAATTAACACTTCTTAGCAGGAGAAAGAACAGAAAAAGCAAGGAATGCACTTAATTAACATGGTTTCAAATACCATTAAATCTATGTTATATTTCATGAAATGTACAGGAAAAAATGAAACAAAGGCAGAACTGTTGAAAAGTTTAAAAATGCAGAATTCTTTCACACCTTGGTACCATGTCAAAACCTTCTTCAGATGGCTGAACAAACACTTCAGTGAAATAGTATTTTGTGGCACCTAGAAGTAAAAATAATATAAGTATCTGTACTATATTTACCAAATGCAGAATAAATCTCAGAGCTGAAGCCTTACTGAGTCACAGGCGTGGGACAAATAACTAATACATAAACCACACATATACTACAAGGAGACGGAGTGTATTCAAATGGGAAGGGGGCTTCAGATGTAAACTGCCCTCTTGCTCAAAAAATTGCAACCATTTTGAGTCTGTCCATAGATCTGGATCAAGCTTTGCCCACTAAAATTTCATGTCAGACTGCTGGAGTAGGGCTGACTAAAAACAACACATGACAAGCCTGACTGATAAACCACTGTTACCCCTAAGTATTTCAAGTTATTTAAAATACTCACATCCAAACTCTCTAATTTTTCAAGAACACTTTCAACAACAAAAAACAAAGAAGAGAAGAAATCAAAACAGTTATCAAAGCATATTTAAAAATAGTAGCATGTTATATATTTGAAAAGGTCTTATGTTTCATATATCCTCCCAAGCCAGCAGCTGCTGCAGACACCAGCAGCCATTTGAATTTTTGTAGATTATTTTTATACAAGTCCTGAACCACCTCATGCTCCATGTGATTCTCAACCATTAAAGGGTCTGTAGACCTGTAGTGCTTTACCTTTGCTTGCTTTTCTATTTTTATTTTATTTTAAATGTTTAACTAAGCCACAAATGAACAAATAAGTTACCCAAAAAAATACATTAAACTGGAGTTCATTTTGAAATAATTAATTTCATTTCCACACAGGACATTAAATGGGATTACTGGAGCCCAATAGCAGATTGATATTATTAAAAAAACCTCTCCCAAACACTGGCCTGCAAACCTCTATGAATAATGGTGATATGTAACTGAACTTATCTGCACACGCAACTGGGCTTCTCCCCTTCACTCATCCTCCTGAAAACTCTGCTTACCCCCCAAAAACTGCTCCAGAGTGTTGGAGGACCCTGCAGAGCAGATTTGGGCAGGGCAGGGAGAAGAGAAAACTAGTAGTATCGTGCCACAGCCCAAGATTTCTATTGTACAAATGGGTGGCCATCACTGGATGTCACACAGTGTTTTTATAACTGGTGCAGCACACAAAAACATCCTCAAGCTGCAAGTGATTGAAACAGCCCAGGGATCCTTTGTTCACATACTCCGTACCTGAGGAGTGAACCTCTCCCAACAATGTCTTGCAGCGTCTGCAAATTACTCTTCTATTTGCCTTTGAATTCTGTAGGGCAAAGAAGCAACATTTACAGACTGAGAGAGACTGACACACAAACACACACACTTGAATTTTTAAAATGTTATGTCAAAATCAAAGCAAAGGGTTAAGTTTATTAACTTCATAGGTTTACTGTTCTAGCCAATGGCCATGACAAACATATGGCAATAGTATTAATAATACAGAACATACACCCATAATTAGAAACCATCATCCATTATGTAAGAAAGAGAAGTTACCAGACACACCAACAAACTCAAATCCAGCTTGATTTCACCTCTGAATCACCACAACAATTTATAGAGATTTTATCGAACTCCTTTATCCTGATTTATTTTGCAGTCAGCGAACAGAGGGTCACTCTGTGTTTTGAGAAGCTATTATTGTCACTCAAAAGAAAGGGAACTATTTCTGCCTGGTGCACCTGCTTGCTTGTGTGAACAAAGGTTTCAGAAAGCTGTCTCTTGGGTCTCTATATAAGGGGCAGGCTAAGAGATAATGAGTGATGTCTTCCACCTGAGGCTGACCACAAATACAAAGACTTCTGGGCACAGGACCTTGTTGTAGTGGCCAAGTTAAGTCTATTGAAACAACTTCACTCAAACTTTTGGTTGCATTTTGCATCCCAGAACAAATGGCTTCATTTTGATTTCAAACCTCAGTTATCGTATTCACATTAAGGGAGACTATTGCCAATCCAGAAAGACTAATCACTCCAGTCAACCTTTTAAAAACTATTGCACTTGGTCCCAGCTGTTACAAATTTGTGTCAGGATCTGGCTTCCTCAACCTCGACGCTCCAGATGTTTTTGGCCTACAACTCCCATGATTCCTAGCTAGAAGGACCAGTGGTCCGGGATGATGGGAATTGTAGTCTCAAAACATCTGGAGGGCCGAGGTTGAGGAAGCCTGGTCTAGACCACCCCAAAGACAGAACACAAGGGATCAGCTGTTAAACACATTGCAAGCATGGCACATGGGGATATAATATCTCAGGATGGGATTCACCCAATGCCACCCATCAGAGGGAGGACTTCCACTTGCATATTGGGACTTTCCTCCCTCTCCTTCCCCCACACAACCTCCCCCAATTGGAACAGGAAGGTCAGGAGGACCCCTAGAACGATGCACAGGGGCAGGGAGAGAAAAGGGGGATTGTTCAATATGGCACTGAAATTCTTGTGCAGATTTCATAGAATTTCAAAGAATGGTAGAGTTGGAAGGGGCCCGAAAGATCATTTAGTCCAATTCCCTGCAATGAAGAAATATGCAGCTGTCTCATACGAGGGCTGAACTTGCAACCTTCACCTTATCAGCCCCATGTTCTAAGCAACAGAAACGTTTGGAAGAGTGCGATGCTGAATTCCACCCACATTGTTTAAGTCTGAAGACTTCTGCATGGGGTTTGCTATCATGACTTAAAAGAGTACTGATGCTGTAACTTAAAATGATCAGGAACATAGGAAGATTTACACATAAGAAAAGGAGGAGAAGCAATATTTATATAAAGGTAAAGGGACCCCTGACCATTAGGTCCAGTCGTCACCGACTATGGGGATGTGGCGCTCATCTCGCTTTTTTGGCTGAGGGAGCCGGTGTACAGCTTCCGGGTCATGTGGCCAGCATGACTAAGCCGCTTCTGGCGAACCAGAGCAGCACACGGAAATGCCGTTTACCTTCCCGCCGGAGCGGTACCTATTTATCTACTTGCACTTTGATGTGCTTTCGAACTGCTAGGTTGGCAGCAGCAGGGACCGAGCAATGGCAGCTCACCCCGTCACAGGAATTCGAACTGCCGACCTTCTGATTTGCAAGTCCTAGGCTCTGTGGTTTAACGCACAGCACCACCCACGTCCTAATATTTATATAGCCCTTCCTTAAATATTCAAAGCACTTAAAGGCAGCAATACTAACCCTACAAAGGTGGAAGTAAGCCCCAGTGAATTCAATGAGACTTACTTCTGTGCAGACAAGGCTAGGATTGCAGGAGATTCCAGGTTCAATTGCTACACACCCAATGTATTTTTTCTCTTGCTTAGAAGTACATGAGGTAGCAGAAGAGGAACGAGCTGAGAGTGTTTTCACCGGTTTGGACAAAAGTGGCAATACTTTTTGCCACACAAATTAAATCAATGTATCTTGTGTTGACAACTTTCAGCTCCTGGCAATCTACTCTCTTAATATCTTTTTTGTGCTTCTGCTCCAAAAGGTCCTTGACATAGTCAGGAAGAAAATACTTCCCCCTAGAGACAGCTGCTAGAATGCTGTGTGACCTCAAGGTGTTTAAAAATTGTATTAAACGATGATTTGCAGAAGAGATGCCATGTGCTGGGTCCAGACAGAAAGAGAGAGGAAGAGAGAGGAAAGGTGAGGGGGAGAATAAAGAAGGATCGGCTGCTATTTTGGCTTTTTTAACACACAAGTGCATACTTCAACAGCTCATTATTCAAAAATGTATTGCATGTCGAGTGTCAGAAGAATGAGTGAACTGCTCCACTGAAAAGTACTGCTTCAGGTGTTGTAGAAGAGCGGTCCTATGGTGCACGCTCTCTCTCTCTCTCTCTCTCTCTCTCTCTCTCTCTGTGTGATGGTTGCTTCAAACATTACTTTAATATTACTTTTTAATATTACAATTACCAAGGCAATGTTCACCTGAACATGTGAAAGGCTAAGCCTAGGGATGGAGGCAGAGATTTTGAGATCTTGACAGAATTAGCAGGAAGATCGGAAGGTGCTGTAAACCCTGTGAAACCTTGGCCTGCCAGGGTTTCCAATCACAGGGACAGTTTAAGTACGTTTAATAGAGAGTGCTAATTGCAAAAATACGTAAAGAGAAGCTGGTTGCCTGTGCCTGTTTTCATTGCTGATACTAGGGAAACAAACCTGGGCTCTTATGCATGCTCTCTAATAGCTCAGTTGCTTAAGAGGATGGTGCTGATAACACCAAGGTCGCAGGTTCAATCCCCATAAGGGACAGCTGCATATTCCTGCATTGCAGATGGTTGGACTAGATGATCTCAGATCTATGACTCTACCAATCAGATCTATAATTCTACCAATCCTCTAACAATCAAAACAAATGTCAAATGTAGGCTTGTCCATTATTATTTCTCCAGTGTACTCACGAAGACAGAGCCACTGCTTCTAGAAGGAGCACCCAGGGATTCTGAATGAGGGATTTCAGAACTTGGCCCAGTTGGCTCACTTCCTGAACTAATCAGGAAATAATTGTGCCCAAGGAAACAGTCTCCATTTTGTGGCTGAAGCACGCTGTCGTTGAAGGGGTTGGGGTGACAACACCATTCCTCCACCAAATCACCCCAGTTCTCACCGGGAAGGGAAAGAACTCTGAGAAACATCCTGAAAGGGATGAAAGTGAAAGGGTTAGTTGTTATGACATAAACCAATTAGTGTATGGACAAGTCATTTTGATAAAGCAGGAGTCATCATGATGCCATCCAGATGTTGTTGGTCTACAAGCTGGCCTGGGCTGATGTTAGTTGGACTCCAACAACATCTGGAAGGTCACAGGTACCCCAACTCTGCCCTTGGCTAACACAGTTCAAGAAAGGCGAGATTGGCCTGGGCTGATGTTAGTTGGACTCTGTCAGGGGATGATTAGCTGCTTGTGCTTAAAATTGTGCCCCCTCAGAGTTTGTGCGGCTCCACAAACCTGTGTGTGTGACAGAGCTCCTCAGACATGTCTGCTCTAGTCACTAGTAGAGTCTGACAGTGGCTGCCTGCGGAAACGTTTCCAGCAAAGAAGCTCCTTAACGGAAACGCGTCTCCTGGACTCACGACGTGGCAGCTTCCGGCGAAGAATGGGTCTCCCTACAGTTGCTTCTGACACCTCCCCGCTATTTTCGCTGGACGTGTCTCTCACCCCTTTCTCTCCCCTGCTGTTTCCTGCCTGGGCTGCTGCGTCTCTCTCAGCATTACTGAGATCCTCCTCCAGAGACCCCTCGCTCCCCCTGCTGGTCCCTGCTTTGGCTGCTGACTCTCTCCCAGTCTCTGGGAGCCCTACCAACTCCCTTTCCTCTGATGTCAGTTCCCTGACATCCACCTCCCCTCCAGGGCCCCCTTCCCCCCCGCCCCTACTCTCTCCTCTGGGCGGTGAGGAGCTGAAACCCCGAAAAGAATCCTCTTCATCTTCAGACGTCTCGAACATTTCCCTCCATCGGTTTTCGTTCCGGCTCGCTGAATCCTCCTCCGCCTCGGAATCAGAGAACCCCTCCAACTCTTCTTCTTCGTCGGTGGTGGCGAAGTATTCCCTCCGGAACCTCGCCACTGGCTGAGGTTTACGAGGGAATCTCTGATGAAAAGTTTCTATCAAAACCTCGTCATCTACATCCTCTGCCATGACCCAGGTGTTTTCCGACTCCGGCTCCCCTTCCCACATTACCAAATACTCTACTTGATCTCCCTTCCACCTGGAATCGAGAATCTCCGCTACATGGTAGCTGTGTTCTTTTTCCTCCATAGCTGGTCCCCTATTGACCCTCCCTTCTCTGTCCCCTTTATACGGTGACAGCAACGACCTGTGGAACACTGGGTGCAGCTTCATGTGGTTCGGTAACCGGAGTCTGAAAGCCACTGGGTTGACCTGCTGCGTGACTTCAAATGGGCCCAGCCTTTTGGGTCTTAACTTCTTACAACCCCCTTTGAATGGTAACCCTTGGGTGGACAGCCACACCTGGTCCCCCACCCTAATGCTTTCCCCTTCCCTTCTGGTTTTGTCTGCCTGCCTCTTATATTCCTCCTTCGCCCTGTTTAAATTAAGTTGGAGCTGGCGATGGATCGCTTCCATTTCTTCAACGAACTGTTCTGCAGCTGGAACGCTCCAGTTCTCCCCTTCCCCCCCTGGGAAGGCTCGGGGATGACACCCGTGATTAGCCAAAAAGGGGCTCATCCCCGTGGACACGTTCTCTGCATTGTTGTAGGCAAATTCTGCCAACGCCAGCTTCTCCACCCAATCATTCTCTCTGTCATTCACATAACACCTCAAATATTGCTGGAGGACACCATTAGCTCTTTCCGCCTGCCCGTTGGTTTCTGGATGACGGGCAGTTGAGAAATTCACCTCTACATGCAATAAGCTCATGAGCTTCCTCCAGAACCTGGAAGTAAATTGTTTCCCTCGGTCAGAAACCACCCTCAAGGGGGCGCCATGCAGCCTAAACACATTTTCCACAAACAATTTAGCGGTTTCTTCCGCTGTGACCGCATGTGAGCAGGCTATAAAGTGGGCCATCTTGGTTAACAGGTCTACCACAACCATGATGGCTGTTTTCCCTCTGGACCTTGGCAGATCAGTCATGAAATCTATTGCCACTGCCTCCCATGGCCTTTCCGGCGTGGGTAGTGGTTCTAATAAACCTGCCGGTGCCCGCCTCTCCCCCTTGGCTCGTTGGCATTGGTCACACCCTCTCACATACTCCCGCACATCTTCCCTGACCTTGGGCCACCAGAATTCCCTGGTAACCAGCCACATGGTTTTGTGTTGCCCAAAATGCCCTGCTGTGGGGCTATCGTGCAGTTGCTTGAGTACCTTTTCCCTCAATTCCCCTTCAGGTATATATAACGCTCCCTTGTAGTACAACGCCCCGTTTCTCTCCTCAAAACCCCCGGGTTTGTCTCCCTCCCTCCTGAGACCCCTGAGTTTGTCCTGGGCGTATTCATCCTGCACCGTTCCCTCTACCAGTTCCCTTTGCCCCACCAATGCCGCCCCACACACCCAGCGGTCCTCGGGAATGACATGGATCTCTTCGGGTGCACCCTCCCCCTCCAAATATTCAGGTTTGCGTGAGAGAGCGTCCGCCCTAACGTTCTCTGGGCCTGGCACGTAACAAATCTCAAAGTTAAATTTGGAGAACTCCTGGGCCCATCTCAACTGCCGTTGGTTGAGCACTCGCGCAGTTCTCCAATACTCTAGATTCTTATGGTCCGTGCACACTTGCACCTTATGTTGTGCACCAATTAGCAGGTGCCTCCATCTCCGGAAGGCCTCATGAATCGCAAGAAGTTCCCGGTCGTACACCGTGTAGTTCCTCTCGGATTTGTTCAGCTTTCGCGAAAAGAAGGCACACGGTCGCCACTCTGACTCCTCCTTCCCCGGCTGCAGAAGAAGCACCGCCCCTATGGCTCTGTCAGAAGCGTCTGTTTCGACCCTCAGCTTTTTTTGTAAATCCACATGCAGAAGTTGTTCATCAGAGGCGAAGGCCCTTTTCAGTTCCTCAAACGCTCGCTCCGCCTCCCCCGTCCAAACAAACTTCTTTTTACTGCTGAGACAGTCCGTGATGGGCGCCGTCAGGTGGGCGAAGTTTCGGATGAACTTACGATAAAAGTTTCCAAACCCTAGGAACCTCTGCACATCCTTCTTGGTTTTGGGTGTTTTCCATTCCAGCACTGCTTGAACCTTGCCGGGGTCCATGGCCAACCCCTTGTCTGACAAGCGGTACCCCAGGAATTCCACCTCCTTGGTATGAAACTGACACTTCTCCAGTTTCACCCACAGCCTGTTGGCTTGCAGCCTGCTCAACACTTCTCTGACGTCTCTCACATGTTGCTCCTCATTCTCTGAATACACCAACACGTCATCTAAGAAGGCCACGCAATTCTTGTAGAGCAAAGGCCCCAGTACGTGGTTCATGAAGGCTTGAAAACACGCGGAGCCTGTTTGTAATCCAAAAGGCATAACGAGGTATTCAAATGCCCCCAAAGGGGTGAACATGGTGGTCTTCCATTCATCCCCTTTCCTTATACGTATCAGGTTGTACGCCCCCCTTAGGTCCAGCTTTGTAAAAATCTTTCCTTTCCGCACCCTGGTCAAAATATCATCAATCCTGGGCATAGGAAAAGCCGCCGGCTCTGTCACTGCATTTAACTGCCGGAAATCACATACAAGCCTCGGCTTGTCCGTGTGCTTTTTATACACAAAAAACACTGGGCTACCCCCCGCTGCCTTGGACTCTCTGATGAAGCCTCTCTTCAGGTTCTTGTCAATGAACTCTCGCAACTGCTGCATTTCCCTGTCTGACATGGCATACAACTTGCCTACAGGAAGCTGTGCTCCAGGGAGTAAATTGATCTGGCAATCAAAGGGCCTATGCGGGGGTAGTTGGTCAGCTTCCTTCTCGCTGAACACGTCGCTGAGATCAGCATACTGTGGTGGCACCTTCCCCTTCTCCATTACTTCAGTCCCTGCCAGGGTGGCTTGGGCCCCTGCTGACCCCTTTTCCCCCCTGCAGTGTTCTAAGCAATGTGCTGAACCGAAGGAAACCACTCTTTGATGCCAGCCCGCCAGCGGATCATGTAGGGCTAGCCAGCTCATTCCCAAAATAATGGGAGCGCCTCCCAAGGTGGCCACATTAAACGCTATCAGTTCTGTGTGCCTTGCCACCCTCATTATCATTGGGACGGTCTGCAAGCTGACTCCTCCTCCCAACAGTTCCCTGCCATCGATCGTGGTCACCTGCAGGGGGTTGCTTAAAGGGATAGTCTGTATCTGGTGTTCAGCAGCAAACTCCTTGCTCATAAAATTGCAGGAGCTGCCTGAGTCCAACAGCGCCTTTATTTTTAGGGGGTGTCCATTTTGCAGCTCTAGCGACACTTCAATCACTAGAGCAGGTCGAGGAGCTTCTGGCACGGGCACTTTCACTGCTCTTTGGCCTGGCTGCAGTGCCCTGACGGTGGCAACCAGGCGTTGGCTTTTACATGCTCCGTTTCTCCCTGCTCTCCCCCCTCAACAGCTCCCACCATCCCTTGCCATTCCTTCCTCTGGGGGCAGACTCTGGCAAAGTGGCCTGGCTGTTGGCAGAGATAGCATTTCCGGGCTCCTTTTCCCTCCTTCTTAGCCCCCTCACTGGACTTTGAAACTGCGCGCGCGCGCGCTGTTCCGATTTCCATCGGCTCTGCCGGCGGGAAAGCTGGCTCAGGAATGTCTGGAATGCGGAACTCCTTCCAACGTTCCCCTCTCCCTTCCCGCCTCTCCAAGGCTCTTGCCTCCTGGCGCGCTCCAATGGTCAGCGCAGATTTGGTCAGCTGATCCATAGACACCGCCCTGGGGCTCCGGGACAGCTCGTCTTTCACAGCCGAAGAAAGACCTTCTTCAAATAGCATCTGAATGGGTGCCGCCGATAAATCCCACCCCAATCTGTGAATCAGCATGGTAAATTCAGTCCAGTACTCACGGACAGATCTGCTTCCCTGCTTGCAAGCCATTAGCTGTCTGCGCACCACCCCTTCCTCAATATCGCTGGAAAACATGATATCCATTGCACGAAAGAACTTCATAGTGTCCTTTAGGATATCATTGTGCGTTGCCATCAGGGGTCGAACCCAGTCTCGCGCCCCCTTCTCAAGATGCCCAATTACGAAAGCAACTCGCGATTCCTCATCAGGGAACTCATCAAACTGCACATTAAGGGCATATTGCATCTCTGTCCTAAAGGCATGGTAATCCTTGGGGTCCCCCCCAAACTTCTGCACCAATCCTGGTACCTTTCTGGGGAACTTAGTGGTTCTCCCCTTTTTGTCTGCATCCTGAGCCCTTCTCTCCTCGAGCCTCGCCGTCTGCAGCGCAAGTTGGACCTCCAGAGCTTGATACCTTTCTTCCAAGCTTGGACCAGCTCCAACCCCTGCCTCTCCGGTTCCGGCTGGGTTGCTCATGATGCTTTCTCCTGCACAGGCAGCGTACAGAGACTGTCAGACTGCTGTCAGGGGATGATTAGCTGCTTGTGCTTAAAATTGTGCCCCCTCAGAGTTTGTGCGGCTCCACAAACCTCTGTGTGTGACAGAGCTCCTCAGACATGTCTGCTCTAGTCACTAGTAGAGTCTGACAGTGGCTGCCTGCGGAAACGTTTCCAGCAAAGAAGCTCCTTAACGGAAACGCGTCTCCTGGACTCACGACGTGGCAGCTTCCGGCGAAGAATGGGTCTCCCTACAGTTGCTTCTGACACCTCCCCGCTATTTTCGCTGGACGTGTCTCTCACCCCTTTCTCTCCCCTGCTGTTTCCTGCCTGGGCTGCTGCGTCTCTCTCAGCATTACTGAGATCCTCCTCCAGAGACCCCTCGCTCCCCCTGCTGGTCCCTGCTTTGGCTGCTGACTCTCTCCCAGTCTCTGGGAGCCCTACCAACTCCCTTTCCTCTGATGTCAGTTCCCTGACAGACTCCAACAACATCTGGAAGGTCACAGGTACCCCAACTCTGCCCTTGGCTAACACAGTTCAAGAAAGGCGAGATTGCCTATATAGGTTAGTAAGTAGATTCTGGATGGGAGTCACCTTCACTCCTGAAGGAAATGTTAATAGAAGAAAAAAAAGCTCTTTTTGAACATGGGCAGAAGAACATACTGGTCAAAAGCTTAGAGATTAAGAAAACATTCTAGAAATGGTGGAGGCATTGCTGTGGGGAATTCAGTAGACTTAACATTATTTTATTTTTCCTTCAAAAGTGCTGCTTAATATGGTCATGCAGGTAAGTGTATACAAAAACTAAAAATAAAGAAAAAACTTGACAGTCTGAGGAAGTTGGGAGGATAGGGTGGGAGAGAAAAATAAATTAAACTTCATTAGCTCTTTCATAGTCAATAGGTGCCTTCTGAAATATTACATATTCTGAGTTGTATTCAATATAACACCTAAGTGAATGAGCATCAGAGCAAATATATCTTCCCCTGCCTCCCTTCACATGCCTCCAAAATCTGTCTGGGGTTTTCCCCAACCCTCCAGAGCAGTTGGTAATGGCATGGGGCAAGGAGAGGGGGGACTTATGCAGCCACAAAAAACAGCGGAATACCATCCATTAATTCCAGCAGTGCCAACTGCACTATTAGGAGCTTATCTTCTTCTTCTTCTTCTTCTTCTTCTTCTTCTTCTTCTTCTTCTTCTTCTGTCTTGCTAAAACCCATAAATCCAGTCTGACCAGTGACCAGGGCAGGGGGTGGTGATGTAATGTAAACATTGCAAGCAATGGCAGTTCTCTCATACCACTTCTGACACTCTGATCTTGTGCTAAAGAAGAAAGCTTGCCTCCTCTTCCCTACCCAACACTATGTTAGGATATTTCCGTTCCACCTTAAAAGAGAGCAGGATGTTTGTGTCACAGCCTGCGTATTTCCTGTTCACAGGATGTTTAAGTTTGCTGTTGCTTTCGTTTCTCTCTCTGTCGGAGACACTGATGCAGAACAGTCATGTCTTTCTTTGTTCTGATCAACGCTGAATAAAGCTTGTAAATAATACTCTCCGGAGTGCGACTTTTGCTGTGCATTATCTGCTGATAGAGCATGCATGAGCCCTGGAATGTGGCAAGGTATTTCTAGAAGAAACTCATGTCGCTAATTGCTGAATCTGCGTGACTACGGGAGATCGATGGACGTCCGGCACACGGCTTGGGCCATGATGGACTTTATCTCCCTGGCAGTATCCCAACACACTAAGCCATGGTTGAAACAGTCATGGCTTAAAACTACATACCACTGAACAGTCTTAGATTTCATGCAACACAGATTGAGCCTGGCAAGAATGCAATTATTTGGCTGATATTCAGGAAGGAGTTAATGTAACAGTGTCTGGAGCAGAACTCCCGTGCCCCCACCATCCTCTGCCTGATGGGCGTCTACATGATAAGTTAGGTAGATGTTAATGACACACATCAAACCAGACTCATATCAGACCTAAGAAAGTACCTTATACGTATACCAACACACAAGGCAGAGTGTGATAGTTACAAAACATTTTCAGTGTCTCGTTTAATCCCTTCAGTACTTGCTTCTACAATCTTGTGTAGCTTCTTTATTTTTGCAAAAAAAGCATTTACAAATCTATTTCTGTCAGACAGTAAAATAAAGCAAAAGGCACTCAATCCCGTGGATGTGCTTGGAACCTGGAGCAATATATTTCCCTAGCTTAATAACCAAGCCTTCTGTGTATGCTAGAAAAATAATACTCGAAACAAAATGTAATGCAGTAAGCTGAAGCTTAAACAGATGACACCTGCATTTCATTTTTCAGCGTACCCGCACTGCAAATGTGCAGTGATATTTGGGATTAATGAGGAAGGGTCAACGTCAGAAAAGTTAGTTTAAATGCCACTTGGCTCAGATCTCAGAGAGCTACTGAATGGCAGAAGCAATACCATGAAAAGGATTGTTCCCTTCCCTGCCAGCCATGTGCCAAAGCAGCCTTGGTCGTACCCGATTAGGGAAAACCAGCCATGGCCTCTCAGCAAGCTATATGGGAGGAGGGAAAAAAATATCTTTCTCTCACTACCATGATACCAAGAGAGTGTGGAACATAGGTCACATCCATAACGTACATTTTAAGCATGATTATTCTTCCCTCAAAGAATCCTGAGAACTGCAATTTGTTGAGGGTGCTGTGAGTTGTTAGGAGATCCCTATTCCCTTCGCAGAGCAACAATTCCCAGAATTCCCTGGGAAGAAGGATTGTTGGACCACCCTGAGAACTGTGGTTCTGTGAGGGGGCTAGATGTATCCTAACAACTTCACAGGACTCTTCACAAACTACAGTTCCCTGGATTCTTTGGGGGAAGCCATGGTTGTTTAAAGTGGTATAATTGTGTTTAAATATATAGGGCAGATGTGGGCACACACGGGTAGTAAACAAAGCAATGCATAGCACTGCAACGGCCCATGACTAAAAAACCAAGGAGGAGAAATATTCCAATAAGTACCGTTGTTGAGATCAACTAAAAATCGCAAAACAGCTAGCTAGCTTTCCAGAGCTGTTCCTTAGGTGTGAAGACACGATTTGCTTATTTTGAAACCTTAATAGCCTGCTCTTCAGCCAGAAGGCTCTCAGAGAGGTAGAGGATAATTAAAAATGTAACAAACAAAAAGAAATTGTGTTAAAATAAAACAATAAGGGGAGAAGACAGGGAGAACAATGAGTTATTCATAACTGACACAGATTAGAAGAAAAGGTCATAAATTCCTAGATCTTCAAATCTCTGAAGCAGAGTCCTAACATGGGGGGTGGGGTGGGGTATGAGTAACCTTTTCTAAGTCTGAGGGCCACATTTATTCCTGAGCAATCTTCCTGGGGCCACATGCCAGTGGCGGTCAGAGCCAGAGGCATAAAGTGCAAGGAATATAAAGTTTACCTTTGTAAACTTGGCTAGTCTCAGTTGTCCATCCACCCTCTCTATCGTCTATGTCAGGGTTTCCCAAACTTGGGTCTCCAGCTGTTGTTGGACTACAATTCCCATCATCCCTGACCACTGGTCCTGTTAGCTAGGGATGATGGGTGTTGTAGTCCAAAAAAACTGGAAACCCTGGTCTATACAGACATGTAACAGGCAGTATCAGAATTCAAAGACACATTCTACTCAGGCAAAGATTTGGAGTGCTAAATGGGGCCAGTGGGATGTGGGGAGAGATCCAGGAGCCAGAGAAAGACAGGCTGAAGTTCCCCACCCCTGGCCTAACGACCTAATCCACTACAGCTACATGTTTTTCTGCCCTGATCAGTACAAACTAGTGTTCTCTAGAAGTTGTCACTTGTTCGTTTGAGCTCTATGCAAACCCATTCATCCAGAGGCAAACTATAATGGGAGTACAGCACTTACCGGTTGTTTATTACGCTCTCGCGGCAAGACTGGCAGTAAAAGGTACAATTCTTTTTGGTTTTAAGGATGTCACCCAGAGCTGGTACCAGTTCTGAAAAGATATTGAATATTGCAATCCACATAACTTTAAGCATTAAAAAGCAAGCAATGTTACCATCCAGATTCACCCCGGAAGACATTTAGAAACTGCAGGATGCAGAAGGAAAAATATACCACATTTCAAGTAGTTCAGACCTATCATACATGGTACAATGTATGGTGGGCACATATTATTATTGTCATATAACACATAGTGGGCTGAAGATGACAAGGCTAATAGCCCAGCAAGAGATGAACCAGATTACGACATCTGGAGCTTTGTAGTTTAGAGGAAAGGCGAGTAAGAGAAGACATGACAAAATTATGCATGGTGCAGAGAAAGTGGACAGAGAAAAGTTTTTCTTCTCTCGTAATCTTAGAACTTGGGCTCATGAAGCTGCATGCTGGAAGACTCAGGACAGATCAAAGAAAGCACTCATAAAAGAAAGGCGCATAGCAGAACCATGGAATTAGCTCCCACAAGAGGTAGTGATGGCCACCACTTTGGATGGTTTTAAAAGAGAACTGTATAAGGGTATAAGGGTAAGGCCACCAATTGCTACTAGCCACAGTGGCTACTTTCCACCTTCAGTGTCGGAGGTGGCGTGCCTCTGAATGCCAGTTGCTGAGAATCACCGGGTGGGGGTGAATGCTGGCACTCAGGTTCTGCTTGTGAGCATCTGCTAGGCTACTATAAGAACAGGGTGCTGGAACAAGATGGATCCTTGTCCTGATCCAGCAGGTTTCTTATGTTCAGATCTGGCTTGTTGTCCACGCATTCAGCTATAGTAAAATACCTTTCTGTATTTTCTACCCAAGAGCATTCTGTCTGCGTTCCTTACTGCTGCTTAGATAAATACATGAATCTGACATTTGGAACATTTTGTAAGTAAAGCATTTTAAACTTACTTAACAGTGTGTGGTCTGTTCATTGCAAGTGGAGTAGAAAGAGAGGAGTACTGTTTACAAGTGGACTAAATGGGATAAAAGGGTCTAACCTATATTCCACAACACTATACAGCTGCTTGCCTTTTGTAAAAGTAAACTTTGCTACTGGGGCTCTCTGCTGCTGGAGAGCAAGTTTAGCCCTGCACTTTGAATCCAGACACCCAGCCAGTTCTTTTGTTATCTACCCCACATATGTGGGTCACCAGGATTATTTTTGTGGGCCTTGTTAAAATGGAAGCTACTTAAAAAATATCCCACTAATATACAACCAACTAACAAGATACCGTATTTTTCCGTGTATAAGACTAGGTTGTTTTACTTTAAAATTATGTGAAAAACTGTGGGTCGTCTTATACACGGAGCAATCTATCCCCTATTTTTTAAATTGGAGTCCCTAAAAATAGGGGGCATCTTATACACACATTGTCAGAAGTAATCTGCCACCCCAGGAAGCTGTAGAAATAAGCACAATTCCAGTCAAACAGCAACATAACATATTTTTAGTCATACCAGGAAGGCTTCTAAATGTACATGGATTAAAAAATGTAAAAAATAAAATAGTTCCCAATAATATTCAATATGCAACAGCTACCACCACAAAATTATATCATGCTAGCAAAGTGACATCATACAACAGCAATGCAAAATCCACACTTACATGCAAGTAACAGTCCAAAGCTGAATACGCTTACTTACATCCTATTCTTTTAAGGGAGGCTTACTCCTAGATAAGTGGGTATAGAATTTCAGCCTAAATCTAAGCTAAGCTTAACTAAGCTAAGCTTAACTATGGGAATGTACTGTAGCCAACATTACTGAAGAAAAATAAAAATAATTCAAAGACATGGGGCATTGTGAACTGACAAAATTTCAGAAACAGCATTCAGTTCAACTTAGCGAAACACACAATCTGAGTGCAGACTTATATCTCAAAAGGACTCAAAAAACTAGGCAAGCTAACAGAAAACTCTTATTTTAATCCTGCAATGCTACTTTGCCATGCATTCATTTTGCCTGTGAAGGGAGGTATGTTACTAACTTTTGTTTTCATTAGGACACAGCAAAGGGAGTAAATCCAGTTAAATCCAAGCTGGAGTTAACGAAAGAAAAAAAGGGAATCTGCCCACATTGTGAAGTCAGTTCAAGCAAATCTCACAGCTAAAAGTTAAACCATCCCCACATCTGGCATTTCTTTTTTGGTTCAATTGCCGTTTTTCTTGAAAACATACTTAATCCTTCACAGTTTGATCTACTTGCTTTACAACTTTAGGCAAAACGCTGGTGATAAAAATACATATATAAGTCACTCTTACTTGTATTATTGACACCTCCTTGAACTAGCAGTCTCATATGTAAGCCATCCCCAAGCACATACTGCAGTCCTCGACAGGAAGAAGGAACAATCCTGACCTCTGGTGGAAGGTTGATGGTCTTGCTGTGTTCATCATTTTTTAGCTCTACCAAGGACGGCATCACGGTAATATCCATGGGCCAGCTTTCTGGCTTTAGATGGCTAAAGATGTTTAAGAGAGACCGATTATTTTCCACTCAAAGCAGATTTTGAAGGACAAACTGATAGGCCTGGGAAAGCCTGGTTTTTTTATATGCCTTTCATAAATGTACATAATACAAATTAAAAAGAAGAAAGCAACCACAGACAATATCTAACATTAACTGGGCAGACTGCCCCTTCTTCTCCTAACTCCACCTCCAGGCAGCCTGCCATGTCACTCTCAAATCTGCTTCAGGGCGGTCCCAGAGGACATTTGAGGGGCAAGCAGAGGGGAGGGGGAATCTGTTCTGCAGATGATGCCCATCCTGCTGGCAGACAAACACCACTGAGTATCACCAAATATATAATAATTCACCAAACAATGAAAAACCAGCCACACACACAATTAAATAACAATTGATTTGAACAGCAAAGTGAAAAATCCAGTTTCCATTGTTTAACATACCCTTGGGTTCCATGAAATGCAACTCATTCAAATGCCTGGGAGAATAACAATTGTCTTAAGCAGAGGTCTGAACGATAAATATTAAGAAGCAATTACATATCAGTGAAACACAGCACTACTGAGAACACATATCTCAGATTCCTATTGCCTGCACGTAAGAGCACTTTAAGGTAAAGGTAAAGGGACCCCTGACCATTAGGTCCAGTCGTGACCGACTCTGGGGTTGCGGCACTCATCTCGCTCTATAGGCCGAGGGAGCTGGTGTTTGTCTGCAGACAGCTTCCGGATCATGTGGCCAGCATGACTAAGCCGCTTCTGGCGAACCAGAGCAGCGCACAGAAATGCAGTTTACCTTCCCGCCGGAGCGGTACCTATTTATCTACTTGCACTTTGACGTGCTTTCGAACTGCTAGGTTGGCAGGAGCAGGGACCAAGCACGGGAGCTCACCCTGTTGCGGGGATTCGAACTGCCAACCTTCTGATCAGCAAGTCCTAGGCTCTGTGGTTTAACCCACAGCGCCACCCGCGTCCCTAAGAGCACTTTAGTCACTCGCTATTTGTGTGTATGTGTGGACAGAGTGCCACTAAAAACTCATTATGGCCACATAATGTGCCACATACCTTCTGTGATGCCATATCAGTTTCACAAGGCTTGCTAGCAGAAGTAAGCTGGGAGGAGAGCCTGCAGGCAGAAAAGACTTGCAGCTTCCCCTCCCTGCAGGGTGCCCTGACAAGTCAGAAAGAAAACAGACACAACTGCGGACCTTGATGGGCCATCAAAATTTCCTACAAGGGGAGATGGATAGCCACACAGAGACTATCTTGAGTCCTGGTTGAGCCAGAGAGGGAGAAAAACTAATGGAAGGAGTTTGAGGATCCAGGTTTCAAAAGGAGGTGGTGTGCAGCCAGGGGTCACACCTAACTGACGTCCAGGCTGGGAAGCTGATCATAAGGAAGCTGGATGCCCAGTGAGCTGTTGTCCTCAAAAGTTCTCTTCCTGTTGAAGCCACACGTGTGCTCCATCTGATCAGGGCCACCGTGCCAATGAAGGTCTGTTTACCAAACTCTTGGAGAATTTCTGAACCAGGGTTCCACATGAGCCCAGCATATGACATCACCAAGGAAGACGTTTACTCTACAGACCTGAACTTGTCTTAATGTAGTTTCCCTAGTATTCTGATATCATGAACTTCCTGACCTTGCAATAAAGTCTCTAAAACCCACATGGCAAATTCTAGAGGAGTAACCAGATTAGTTTACAGTGGAACCTCGGGTTCCGAACATGATCCGTGCGGGAGGCGCGTTTGCAACCCGCAGCACCACATCTGCGCACGCACATGACGCGATTTGGCCTTTCTGCGCATGCGCAAAGTGCGATTTAGCGTTTCTGCGCATGTGCGAGCGCCGAAACCCGGAAGTAACGCGTTCCGGTACTTCCAGGTTTCGGCACGTCCATAACCTGAAAACGTGTAACCCGAAGTGTCTGTAACCCGAGGTACCACTGTTTTGTAGTACAACTTGCACCTTATAGTTTACAGAGCTTTGTGTCTTAAACGTGCATGGGTTGGAGACTATATCATCAGATGTACGAAGTGCAGTCCTGAATTGGGAAGCACAATATATATTAAGGGGAATATAAATTGAGTGATCAATGAGCACAATAGCTGACCATAATGCGTTCACTAGGCCTCATGGACAATGTGCACATAATCCTCTCACGAAGTGGGAATTGTTCACATTTCCCAGGCAAAATGCATAATCCCCAACAGGTCTTAGAGAAGGTACATATCTTGATTGCATTATGTAAATTATCTGGGAAATATGCACAGTCTATGGTCAACAGACATACTTAATAAGAAACATGCCTTTCTCCCTTATTTCTTGTTCAGAAATGTGCAATCTGCACTCCATGGGCAGCTTCAAGCCCACTGCCTAACCCGACATGACCCACAACTATCTTCCCACTGGCCAGCCAAGCAACAGGAAGAAAGGGGAGGCACATTGATAAATATTTATTATTAAATTCATATCCCAACCTTTCTGCAGAGGAGTGCCTTTTCTGCAGTCCAGCATACTTTTAACCAGTCTCAGCTGTTCCCCAGTCAGCTGATCAGCACAGAGGGGGCTGCGAGGAGTGAAAATTGTTACACTTTCCCTACCACAATTCTGAAGGGGAAAGCTTAACAGCAGTATGGGGCCAATCAACCTCATCATCGTCGAGGCAGAGGAAGGGAGGTTTAACCAGCTGAAGGAAGGGAGAAAGAGGGCTGGGACAGAAGGAGGGTGAAGTACCTTTGATCCCACTCATTGCCACTGCGGCCGAAACTAACCTAGATCTAATCCGTGTCTGGATAGGAGATTGCACAGAGACCCTACGGCGGCTGCCTCGAATTGCCTGGAAGAAAAGGAGGCTATCGCAAAATAGATGCAACTTCTCTTAAAACGGGAAGGGGGCGTTGGAAAGAGTTAAAATAAATACCGGATAATCAGCAGCCCACTCTGCGTCCCCTGCCTAATTTCCAAAAACATTGCGATCTCGTCCATTAAGCCAGCGCGTGCCACTGAGACACTGGGTTGGGGACATCCAAATATTGTATCCGCGGCGAAATTCAGACCTGCCCGGGGAGCGGACCCACGTGGGGGAGGAGGAGGAGGGGAAACGCCAAGCTCAGCCCAGGAAGCGCTTAAGCGAAACCGGCCTCTACCGGCAAAGAGAAAGTCTCCGTCTTCGCCACAGCGCCCTCTCCATCGCCAGGCAACCAGTGGCTGGCTTTAAGGAAATAGAAGAGCCGGCGTCCCTTCTTCCTGGGTGCAAACTTGTAGGTGCGAGTGCTCACCCTCCAATTGCTCAGCTCCGAGGAAAGGATTTCTCAGGTTTTTCTCCGATTTCGAATTGAACGGGCTCAGGAAAGTTGCGTTTTTGGAATCGTTTGTGCGCCACGTGGCGTCATTTGGGACTGATAGCTCGGAGCAAGACTAAGATGCCGTTTAAAATGGTGTGTGGATTTCTTAGTCCAGCTCTCGTTGCAAGCAAGTGTCCCACCTTGCAATCCAAAGAGGCCTTTTGTTTCTTTTAAAGGGCTCGGTCTTTTGAATATGGTACTTTGGAGAGAAAAATATCTGTGGCCTTGGGGGAGGGGATTGCAATCTACTTAGAATTAAGTTCCAGTGGATACCATTGGGCCTGCTCCGAGGTTAACTCATACAGGGTTCCAGGCTTACAATCAAAAAGGTTTATTGCCTTAAGGCCATAATAACAATTTCAAAATATCATTGTGGGCTTGCAATGAAATCCTATACGTGTATACTAGTACGTCTCCTTTAGAAAATTGCAGAACGCACAAAAAAGTATGCATTTCCTACAAAGCGGTGCGAAACTTTTGTGGGACTTACTCCCAGGTGTGTGTGTGTGTGTGTGTGTGTGTATAGGATTGCAGCCTAAGCGTCCTTAGTGGATAGCAGAGCCTTAAATTCACAAACTGCGTATTATTAGTGAAGGCTGTTAAGCGAGATGGGGGACTCGCGGCCCTCCAAGTGTTGTAGAGCTGAAGCTCCTATCATATCCCTGACCATCGGGCTGGTGGGAGTTGGAGTCGTCAGCGTCTGGAGGCACGCGCCCTGATGCAGAGCCTCCAGGTATGGAAGCAGCGTGCCTTCGATTACCAGAGGTCGAGGACAGCTTCGGAAGCCGGGACCCAGGGGTAAATGGCTCGCTTCTGTTGGAGACAGATATACATTTAATTGCACCCTCTGAGACTTCCGTCGTGCAACTAATGCGCGCAGGCAAACACAGAGGGGCCGCTTCCTATTCCCTCACTTGGATTCCAGAACAGTGCAAGAATTGCCTTGTTCGCGTATACAGGGCCCATATATCTGCTGGTGGCAGAATTTCATTTCTCTTTTACCCTTGGTTTTAATCGCTTTCTGCGGGGTTTGTTGTCTGTTTGTTTGGCATGGGCATAGGCAACTTTTTAGTGGGGGCAGGCTTTACGTATGTGGGGGTGCCGAACAGAGTTATCTGCGACAGAATTAGTAAAGTATTTTTATTTATTTACTTGATTGATTGGGGGCGCAGCTGCACCCCCCTGGCTATGCCCATGTTGTTTGGGTCGTTGTAAGTCGCTTTGGGGTTGCCCTGGGCAAGATAAAGCGCCCGACAAATTTAATAAAGGCAGGTTTCCTCGAAGACAGACGTGTGGCCGAGGGGCTTTACTGCCCGGGTTGGCGAGTGCGGATACAGAGCCGCGGCCCGGAAAGATGCACGCGCAGCGCGGAGGGCGAACTCTCCGGCGCGCGCAGAAGCCGAGGCCGGGGGGGGGGGGGTAGGATTCCAGCGGTGGAACGTTCTGGAGAGCCGGCAGGTGTCGCTGTTGCGCAAGGAGAAGCGAGCCGGAGGGAGGGCGGAAGGAAGGCGGCCGCGCTGCATGCTGGGAGCTGTCAGTGCCCTCTCCGGTGTGTTTAGGCGGCGGGGGCTCTTCCGGCTTGGGACGCCAAGGTAACCCTTTCCCCCTGCGACGCGCCCTCCCCCAACCCTTTTCTGCTCCCCGCTTTTTCGGTGCCTGGTTGTGACGGGGGGAGGGTATATAAGCGTTAAGGTTTGGGGGTTAAGGGGGGCAGGGTGGGGGCATCCCTTATTGGAGGGTCTCCTTCCTCTCCTCCTTGGGGGCGAGATTCAGAAGTATAGGGTGGATGGGGAGAGGTGCGAGGAGATGCCACCTGGTCTTTTATGTCTCCAAATATGCTTATGAGTGAGTTTCTCCTGTCTGCCACTAATGTTTCCTTCTATCTCCCGTTCCCTCATGACAGCCCCCTCCATGGGGTGGGGGCTGAAAATAAATGGAGCAGGGCCCATCAGAAAGAGCCATCATCATCATCTCTTGTGCCTCTCCCATCTTCATCAGATACAGTCACAAGGTGTTGACTAGTTCACCTTTGGCGTCCCCATTGCCAATGTCTTAGCCACCCTGGTTGTGTGAAGAACGGGGGGGGGGGGGATTTCTCTTCCCTGACATCCTCTCAGTCTTCTTATATTTTGTTATGCAGGGGGTGGGGGTGGGGAGAGTGAGAATTCATCATCTGCCTGCTGCGCACACACCACACCTTTGCACTCTGAGCTCATTTATTTTAAATAACAGCCACCTGTAGCTCTCTGCCCCGCCCCTTTAGAGTCTTTATACTGTTAAAAACTTCTCTTAAAGGGTAAACTAATCCACTCTTCAGAATCATGCATCTCCAACCCCAGTTACTGTGAATAATGAACAGGAGTTCATGGTTATTTGGTTTAGCTGCTAGAGTATGATGTGACCTTCTAATAGTTGGCATTTTGCATTCTCTACTTTCATTCACTTGTTCAAGCTGAACACTTATAAAGGAGCAGGCTCAAATACAGTCAGACTTATTTCTGAGTAAGCAAGCATAGGATTGTACTCACCCTTTTCTTTGTGTCCCTTCTTCAAATTCAATCTGCTGCAGTTCAGTGTGGTTTTTTTGCACATAAAGGCAACACAGATTAGTAACCCCTTTCTACATTGTCTTTCAAAGCCCACTTGCAAATCTGAGTAACTAATAAATTGGCTTTTTCTGTTCTCTCTGTGCTATGTTTATGTAGATTAGTAATTATAAACTGCATTAGTAAGCAGTTTTCTTTGCCTCTTGTAAAGTGCAGTGGTTGACATGGTATCTATCTTCTGTCCCAAGGAGAGGCACTAGAAGCTCATGCATTGAGCCAGTGGTTTGTCAATTTGGATATCACTGAGCCGATTACTGTCTCCCACAATGCGATTTGTGGAAATAAGCACTTTCATGTTTGATGGGGCTTGTTCCTTGGTAAGTGCACGCAGGAGTGCAGCTTCAATCTTATATACATATAATGGAAATAGCATAATGGATGCTAAATAAACATATTGTATAAGTGCTTTATCAGCAGCACATTATACTATTATTAAGCTTCTGTAGTTTTAAATGTGGGTATCTTTTTCCTAATTTTTCAGAAAAGTTAAATGATGCTTGGGCTATAGGTTGTGAACAGTAACAATTAAGACCCTTTTCTTGGATTTAGAAATAATTGCTTTAGAATCCTTCAAATGCTGTAATTCAGTGATAGAGCATCTGTTACAGGATGCTGGTTGAATTTGCTAATTATAAAATAATAGGGAAAAAGGAAGACTTGTTTTTATAGAGAATAAAGCACAGAATGAAATAAATTGGGGTCCCTTGCACCAGACATTTCACACTATCAAAGTTGTTCTTTGTCACCAAAGCCCACCCCCCACCCTAGCCACATCTTATATGAGTAATTTTCAAATGCTGTTTGTCATTTTCTAAAGATCATCAACACAGGACATTCCAGAGTACAATTGCTGAAGAAGCCAAACAAGCTGAGTCAAGTACTGAAGGCTTCTTAATCTGACAGGATGCCTAGAGAAAGGGAAAAATAAACAAGGAAATTTCATCCCTTGAGGTTCTTCACAGCAATTCCTAGAATAGCAATTGCTGCTTTCACTTTAGTTAATGTTTCAACTCTGATATCTTGTAGAGCTTCTAGAGTTATCAGTGGGACTGTGTTTTGAACTGAGCAAGAATGGATACAAAGGGTTTTCCCCAACATGCAAAGCCCCAGGTTCTTTGGCACAGTCCTCCACATAGGCACCTCAGCTCCGTACTGTTGTTTGCCTGCATCTTGAATCAGGCAGGGAATATTAGCAACTGGGGTGCATGAAAGGAGAAGGGAGGCAAAGAGACTCTTGCCTTTGTCAAAGGACAGGGGAAAATACATGACTGAGGTGGTTGGCTGCACCACAATTGCGTATTTTGTATCCTCCGCCTATTGAGGAGGCTTTGCAACTAATACTACCCAGCCTGGTGCCATTTTGAAAGAGTGGCAGCATTCTTCCCTTGCGATGCTGGCAGCTATGCAGAAAGTAACAATAACAATTACTCCCATGGTGGAGTATATTGGAGGCTTTCCAGTATTAAATGTGTGTTGCTAAGTTTCTGGTTGCTCTTGATGGACCCTTATCCTCACTTTGGAGTTTATGATGGAATTTGCCTTTGAATATATAAATTGATATGGGTGAGAGAAAGCTGTGGGGCATTATCCTCCTAACTTGTGTTATAAATAGGGTTGTGTCTAATTGTAGTACTACTTGAGGGATCTGGCATAAGAGTAGTTAAGCTGTAAGTGCAACAAATGTGCACTGTGTGTCGTATTCATTTAAGAAGCACCTGAGACAGAGCTTTTGGGATGGCATCCCTCACACTTTGGAATGCACTCCACCCAGAAATTAGGATGGTGGCAACCATTTGTTTTTTATACTCTCCCCCCTACCCTTTTCAGGGTAGCTTTGTAGAATATTGTTCCTGCTGACTTTACAGGTGGATTTAATGCAGTCTTAGTGCTTTAACTTTGTATTTTGTTAGTTTGTTTCTTTCTTTATGTTTTGTGTACCCTCACAATATTTTCAAATGTGGTGTGATCCTAGTTTGCAAAAATAATTATATTCTTTGGATTGATAATATGCACTAGCTGATTATTATGTAATTAAGAGTAATTGTCACAAATGTTTTATAAAATCTGCAGCTTTGTTAATAGCAAAGAAGGCAGGCTTTAAGCTGCTATGTTTAAAAAATCAAAGGCATACAAAAATTCTACCCACTCATATTCAGTTAGAAAATACTGGATACAGAAAGTCTGTTGTTTGATCTGGCATTCCAGTTTTCTGAAAAACCCTGTTGTCTTCATGTTCCTGCTGTATTCATTTGAAGAATGTAGCATTGTTTGCCTTTAGCTGATGAGGAAAGTACAGTAACTAAACAGAAATATTGGGCATTAGATGCTTTGATAGTGAGTTATCCATGGGCTGTTACTGTACAGGACTCCCCAAGTTTGACTCTAATGTGGCTTTAGGCAAGCTACTCCCTCTCAGTAGATACTACTATCTTCAATACAGTATGGGAATAAAAGTACTAACCCAATTTACGGTACATGCTGAGAGGATTAAATTGTGTACATGAGGCTGCAATCATATATTCACATAATCATAGGTAAGCCTCACTGAACTCATTAGGATTTACCTATAAGTATAAATACTGAAAACATTGTTTTATTCCATACTCAAGAATCATAAGGATGGTTGATGGAATAAGTTCTTAGGAAGTACACTGTGGTGTCTACTTTTTAACATGTATTTTTGGCTGTCTCATTTCCAGGGCATAAGACTTCCAGGAAAGTTTGTAGCTTTACAAAATACTAGCCAGTGTATGGATACACATTTATTTATCTGCTTCAATATGATTTACAACAGGAATAAAACTATGACTGTGAAATATTCAACAACACAATAGAAGTAGAATTATAAAAAATGATACTCATAGTAGTAGGCAATGAGAATTTGTACATAAACACTGTAACTAGAGTTGACAACATTTTGCCTGAAATGTAGACTGTTGACAGTTTCTTGCACAACTGGATAAATGGGTGTGTGATGGGCCACTTCCTAACTACCCTGGGCCCCGTGTTGTCTGAAGGAAGAGACCTGGCCACTAACACAGTGTATCCTTCTGCTCAGCCTGTGCTTCCCCTTGAAAAAACTTGCTGCCACTAGATAAAGGGGAATTACCGGTAGTTCTACATGACCGCCTTTTATTAATCAGCCTACAAACTTTCCTTGGGTCTGCCTGAAGCTTCTTAATGTATAGCTTCTAGGTGTGGGGGTGTTAAAATAAAAGACCACAACAGGTTTATGAGCAAGGTAAAAAGTTTACTAAGATGGAGGAGGGGATAGTTTTAAGAAATGGCATATGTAAAAGTTAGAGAAAACCAATATTTTCCCCAGTAGAGCAAACAAACAAACAAGGGTTAAACATGATCCTTTCTCCCTCTAATTACATATCCTAGAGCCAACTCTCAACTCTCCTCTGTTGCCCCCAGTGCAATCCCATTATACATTTCTTTGCCACCTTTTGTCTCACAGGCATACAAAAGCCTTTCGATGTTTCCTGATTTCATCCTTGAACTGCCTGCCTCCAGGCTAGATAAATACTTTGTCTACCTGCCCTGCCAGTCATAACCTGCAGGCTACAGGAAGTCATAGAGCCCTTTGAAACAAGGAACATGCCAGCTCTCATATACACAGTGGAGTTCCCTCTTCCTAACTGAGTCCCAGGTCAGGGCAAGGATCACAAATTAATCCTGTAAGTCCCAAATGGACAGACCTCAAAAATATGCATTCCCACATTATGTGCAGCAGTCCATATAAATGCAATCGTCCATACACGAAGTCCACATAAAGCTCATTTCCTTCATGGTGTGAATAGCCAGCCTTTCGTTGGATCATGAGTCTAACAGAAGATATAGAACCTTAGTAAGGAGCATTAATTTTTAAGAAACATGGGTTTGAATCCAGACTTGAAGCACAACCTGACCGCATCAGATTAGTTGTAAATTCTGTTGAATTCAGTAGGGCTTACTTCCAGGTAGTAGGCTTAGGTTTGCAATGATAGTTGTGCTTAGAGTCGGCACACTGAAATCACTGAACTTAAGTTTGTCATTGATTGAAGCCCCGTTGATTTCAGTGGGTCTTCTCTAAGTATGACCAAGACTGGATGCTAAGCTTTAAGGAAATGTGAGTAATGGGAAAGATGTCCCAAAGGACAAAAGCAGAAACGTTTTGTTTAATGACTTCCATGGAATGAATGTGCTATATGAGCCCTAATGTTCACAGCATCCGTCATGCTACAGCTTAAGATGGGCCAGTGATTAGCTCCTATGTATGGATTATGGGACAGACATGGCAAGGGCAAGAGTTCAGCATTTGCTTATTGGGTTATGCTACTGCCTTGGAGCAGGCAGCCCATTTATGCAGCCTCAAAGCTATTACCATTACCTTGCTAGGGGGGAAATGCAATGCATCTGTGTTCTCCTGTCCAATGTTGCATTTACTGAAACAACAAAGTTTTGTATTGTGAAGATTTTTTCTTTAGTTCTGCATCAAGGGTACCAAACTTTGTTTCCTGCTGCTTGATCAGACATAGGCCTTAAGGTCAGTGGAATGTTCTTTGCAGAAAGAAAACTGAATTTTCCAGTGTAGGCTTTGAAATGACAAGCAGAAAAATTAATTTTCCAAGGTCTTTGGTAAAGTAACAGTGAAATCATTTTCCCCCAGCTGGCAACCCATGAAGAGGATAATACCATGTAGTTAATCTTCCGTATATAAAATTTTAAAAAGTGCAAGAACCATTGTTATTTTTAATCCTCTATATTTTGTATTCTCATAGGTGTGATAAAGTAACTTTCTCCACATAACACCTTTCATTTGCTGAATGTTTTTTTTTTTGTAGCTACTGAAAGGAAAGTTGGAAGACCAGTTTCTGCTCTAGATACTTCTGTTTATGATTTCATTTTTTGAAGATTATTAAAGTTCCTTTCTTTAAAGTTGATGTTCTGAAGTACTAAGGAGTGACATGCTTTCTCTGAGCACAGGAAGTCCGTATCGGTCCATGAATTTGTCTAATCCCATTTTAAAGCCATCTAAGCCCAATGATCATTGCATCACCTCGTGGCAGCAAATTCCATAAATTAATTACGTACAGTGTGTGGGGGGGAAATACTTCCTTTTGTCTTTCCTGACATAATCTACAACTGCCCACCATTTTCAATGTGCAGTAGAGATGGCAAAACCTGCTTTACATTCTGCCCCTGGGGTGTTCCCAGTTTATAAAGATCAGGTTCACTGCCCGGGCTAACAAAGTCTCAGAATTTTCTCCCATATAAGTAAATACCTGCATTCGTTCCTGGAGAGTGGGAGTAGAGTACCTCGCTTAGGGACCGTTTTCTGTTATAGCTAAAAAAATGCCCATTGCTTGTGATATTAGGTGGGCAATCCGTCACTGTATGTGTGAGAAAGAGACAATTGTGGGTAGGAGCAATATGTTTATGCCCGCTTCCCTGCCCCAAATAACTATAAAATTACAGTTCAGGGTGGAAGGGAATACCAAGTATTGAGAAAGATTCCACAGTGTTGATTGAGCTAGTGGCTGCAGTGCCCAAATTCTGAATGCCCTCGGATGGAAATAATGTAAGCCAGGCGTCTTTGACCTTTGTGGGGTTGGGGGCACAGTTGCAAACCAGTGAAGCCACACACACACTTGCCACCAAGCATTCTACTGAAACATACCCTGTTGGCTGCAGTCAAGTGCTTTATCGAGCTGAATTTCAGGTGGGGGGAGGAGGCCCTGCCGCACCTGAGAGGCCTCTGAGGGAGCATAGTTCAAAACTAAAAAGTTTTTATCAGCTAAGTGTGATTCAGGATGTTTTATTGCATCTTAGAGTTTCCTTGACCTCATGAACTCATCTTTAGCATTGCCAAATGAAGATTTGGGGTCTCATGTGTTTTAGGATACGTATGCGACCTTTTTGTTCTTCATAGCTACATAATTAAATCTGTTTCACACTTTCCAAATGCTAATCTGAGTATTATTACCAAGGTGTAAAATTAGTTTTTGCAACATCTGTTTTGGAAGTGTTCTTTTTTCTCTCTTTAGTTGGTTGTAGCTTTGGTGGAAAAGCAAAGGAAAACATTTGCAGCATCTAACTTGTTTTATAAATTTGAAAGGGGTTTTATGTCAGGAACTGGAGAAAGAGAAAAGATTTGATTGGTTGAGTTAGCCACGTGAGCATACATTGCCCTTGGGCATTTGATTTAGTGCACGTTTCCACAACTTGCAACCCATCAAGCTAAAAGCAGTGCCCAAGCCACTTTCAGTTGCCTATTAGAGGCTTCAGAAACTTCCTTCCTTTTCAGGTTGTCTGCCTGGAACTGCTGAAGGAAGGGATTTGTCAAATACGGCAAGCCCCAAAAGAGGAATCACAAATTGTGCCTTAAAATTGTATAAAATTAATGAGATTCTCTTCACATAAAATGCAGACTGTTTATCCACTTGGCGTATTGGATCACTATTTATGAGCTCACCAGATTTCTTTAAAAACAAAATGAGCTTCACTAGTTTCTTTCTCAAAAACAGAAATTTGATAGTATTTTTTACAGACTGTTACCTCTGTCTATCATGGCCATATATACCGTATTTTTCGCTCTATAAGACGCACCAGACCACAAGACGCACCTAGTTTTTGGAGGAGGAAAACAAGAAAAAAAAATATTCTGAATCTCAGAAGCCAGAACAGCAAGAGGGATCGCTGCACAGTGAAAGCAGCAATCCCTCTTGCTGTTCTGGCTTCTGGGATAGCTGCGCAGCCTGCATTCGCTCCATAAGATGCACACACATTTCCCCTTACTTTTTTAGGAGGGAAAAAGTGAGTCTTATAGAGCAAAAAATACAGTATTTGCTTAACTGTCTGAATGCAACAGTAGTTAAAAGTTGTGGATTAGGGAAATCATGTTGCTCCATCTTTTTCAGCTCACAACTTTACATGAATTACAATCTGGTCTCTAGTGGGACTCTGCGGGAGGATGAATGCGGAGGAGCTGGAGCTACTGGGTGATTCCAAGTACAGGAACTATGTAGCAGCTGTTGACAAGGCTCTAAAAAGCTTCGAGTACTCCAGTGAATGGGCTGATTTAATCTCATCTCTTGGAAAGCTTAACAAGGTATGAGAAGACTTAGAAGGATTGGGTGAAATGCATGCAAAGTTTTGAGGGGGGGAATTGAAATAAGTAGAAAGCATTCATAATCTAGATTCCCCTGCCGAACTACAGTGGTGCCTCGCAAGACGAAAAGAATCCGTTCTGTGATTCTCTTCGTCTAGCGGTTTTTTCGTCTTGCGAAGCAAGCCCATTGAAGGATTAGCGGATTAGCGCTATTAGCGGCTTTTAGCGTCTTATCTGCTGATCGGATCAGCTGATAAGCGGCTTAGCAGCTTAGAAAAAGGGGGGGAAAGGGAAAAAAACCAGCAGGAACTCGCAAGACATTGTCGTCTTGCGAAGCAAGCCCATAGGAAATTTGTTTTGCGAAGCACCTCCAAAACAGAAAACACTTTCGTCTAGCGAGTTTTCCGTCTTGCGAGGCATTCGTCTTGCGGGGCACCACTGTATTTAAAAAAGGAGTGGACTGGCAGATCATTTTAATCATCAGGTTATTACTTAGTGTAGTGGGTGTCAGAATTATTCTGCTTGGTGGATACTTTCTCTTAGGCCACACACCAGATAAAGGTTTTTGAATGAGTTATTATTGAAGGGAAGGAAGGTGGAACACCCTGTCATAATGATGTCAGGAGATTGACACTTGCCACAGTTTTTAAAAAGTCACTATTGTTACATCTGTCTGGCGACTGGCACCAGGAGTGCACATTCTAAGAACCTTATTCTGTAGGGGGGGGGAAATGTCCCTTTTAAAACGGAGCATTTTCTCTTACTAGAGGAAGCATTTTGGTACATATATTAATAAACAATAATAAAATTGAATGTATGTAAATCAAGATTCTTCATCACTCCCTAGAAGTGTTGCATGCCTACTGATTTAAATAACTGAAGTGTTAGTTTATTCCATACGAGGTGTGTGCTTGCTTTGACCGATAAAACACACAATAATTGCCTGAAAAATAAAAGAGCCTTTAACTTTTGAACGGGGAACTTGTGGCCGTCTCATGTTGTTGGACTTCAGCTCCCATCTTCCCCATCCAGCCTGGACAGCAGTTGGGGATGGTGGGAATTGGAGCTTAGCAGTGTTGAATGGGCCACACGGATCCAACCCCCGTTTTAACCTGCTGTGGCTTCCTGTGAGTGAATTTTGTAATGTAGATAAGGCAGCGAGTTAATAAAGCAGGTCAGTTTGTTACATCGGAAGTTTGGGAATCTCCACGAGAGGTGGTTTTCCTAATGCATCACATTCTGCCAAGGGGAACGGATTCAGAAACCTTCAAATCGATCAGTTCAGTAAACTGCCGTCTGAGAGAAATTGGGTTTTGAATGTCTTGCAATGTTTTCTGTCAGGTTCTTCAAAACAATGCAAAGTACCAAGTAGTCCCAAAAAAGCTGACCATAGGAAAGCGCCTTGCCCAATGCCTTCACCCTGCCTTGCCAGGTGGGGTGCACCGGAAGGCCCTTGAGACGTATGAGATCATCTTCAAAATCATTGGGCCCAAGCGTCTGGCCAAAGATCTCTTCCTATACAGGTAAAAAGAATGACCTTTATATTGTATTCTAAGCATTAGCTTGCTGTAATCAAGAATTGTTTTTATTTGAATAAGTCAACAGTATAAATCCTGTAGTACATTTCACTTGGGTCAGAATGTAGATAAATTTAACAGTGTGAGCTGCTGCTAATGTTACAGTAGATAATTAAAGGCATATTAACTTGCAGCGTATTCCTAATTCCCTGATTAGGGACAGGACATAGCCAGCTGTGGGCGCCTCTGCTGTGATAACTTGGAGTTGGTGCAGCAAATATGAAGGAAAAAAACCACCACACCTTCCATCCTGGCTAGTACAAGTGGCAGGGCTTTGGATGTGACAGTGGCTCCACCTCTCTGCTATCCAGGTTCATTTAGGATTTAGGTTTTGCCCATTCAGGAGATATGGGGGGAAAACAGAGAAAGCTACATTATATTTGGTAGTATAAATGATAAGAAGCAAAACTATTTGTTGAGGTGTGTGACATAGTTGTAGACAAATTCATAGGCTATAAATATACCAGTATTATCCAAATTGGAATCATTTTAGGGGAGTAGAATAATAAAGGCTTTGCTGAACACACAGAAACACATACACACATAGGTGATAATAAAATGAAAATGGACATAACCGGAAGTCTTTGAAACCTCTTATTAATTATGAGGATCTGGTTACCAAATAAGATGGGCATGAAAGGAGATACATATCTACTCTGAGCATATGTTTCTCTTACATCTCTTGTTTGTATTGCACTTAGAGGGCAGAAGCACTGAATCCCAGTATAACCAGAATGTGGAAGGCAAGGATTGAATTCAGGAGTTAAGATGCTCAATTTGAATGGAGTGGCAATAGCATGCTTATTAATAAAGGCATGAATGGTTTTCAGCTTTTTAGCTATGTTTTTAAATGGTAGCTTTGCATTTTCATGTTTCACTGGATAATCTCCACAATTCCATTACTGTGTATAGTGTCTCATTCAAAACAAGCCTCTCTGTTGGGTAGGATCTCGTGGGAAATGGTGATGTTCTTCAGGAAAACTTACTAGTCTGTGAAATGGATCCGGAGAATGTATAGATTAAGCAGCCTTTCTCTTTGTTAGTTGGTTATCCTCATATGCTGAAAATTATCCATATAAACCAGTCCAGCCTCTCAGTACCCTTTTGTATCTCTCTGTTTTCCCCCAAAACAGTTCTGGGCTTTTCCCTCTGCTTGCGAATGCTGCTATGTCTGTCAAACCAGCATTACTCAGTCTGTATGAAGTTTATTACCTTCCTTTGGGCAAAACGTTGAAACCGGGCTTGCAAGGATTGTTAACTGGGATACTTCCTGGCTTGGAGGAAGGTTCAGAGTATTATGAGAGGTAAGGCTACGGGCTAATGTAATACCACTGTTATAAAATCTTGTGCACTGTGAAAATTTCTAAGACGCTAATCTTAATCCCTCGATGCAAACTTCATAGGTAGGGCAGGGAAGAGGTGGAGGTGGAGGCACTCTGTGCACAAAATAGTATATAGTCCAAGAAACTAGGCATTCTCAAAGCACAGACTCTCCAGATTCTGTCACAGAATTGCTGTATCGGACGCCCAAGAATAAGTTAGGACTGGGGATGTTTTGTCATCCCCTGAGTGATCTTGAGGTGGAGAATGAAATCAAGGAAGTAGCCAAAGGAGGAAGTTCTATAGTAATGGGTGACTTCAGTTACCCTCACGTGCATGTTCCAGTCACAATAAAGAGGTAAAATTTCTAGATACGCTAAGGAACTGCCTTGGAACAGTCTGTTATAGAACAGGTGAAAGGAATGGCAACCCTGTACTTTATCATCAGTTGTTCCTGGGACCCAGTTTGAGATGTAACCGTTGTTGAACTGCTAGGTAAAGTGACCATAGTGTTATCACCTTCAACATTTATGTGAGTGGACAGTTGCCAGGAGAATCAAACACATCTGAAGTCACATTTGACTTCAAAAGAAAGAGCCTTTATAAAATGAGGGTATTGGTAAAAAGGAAGTTGAAAGGGTAAGTCGAGAGAGTCAAAACTTTCCAGTACAAAACTGAAACTGAAACCGGTATAAGCACAGCAGTGAAAACAATTTAAAACCACCAAGAAAGAAATTTTAATATAATGTAGCAGGTATAACTACGACCAAGTTGGTTTTTTGTTTTCTTTTAATGGCCTTCTGTTTTAATTGAGGTAAGTCAGGTATATCAACCCAGATTTCTGAGCCTTCCAGATTTATTTATTTACTGTTTTACTTCCACACGCTCTTGTTGCTCATGCCACAGAACCAACACTCTGCTGGAGAAGGTAGCTGCCGCAGTGGACCAATCAGCTTTCTACAGTGCACTCTGGGGTAGTCTTCTCACTAGTCCTGCTGTTCGGTTGCCTGGCATTACTTATGTCCTCTCCCATCTAAACAGGAAGCTTTCCATGGAAGACCAGCTTTATATAATAGGCAGTGACATTGAACTGATGGTAAGAGTCGGTAAAGTTTTGTTTATGGAATAGCCCAGCCCCAGTTCATTATCTTCATCACCTTTTGAAATAACTATTGCGTAAGGAATACATCCTGTTTACTTTCTAGCAGCAGATGAACTTGCAAAAAATCTGCATGTTAGAAGTATTTTAAAAATGCTGATATAAATGATGAGAATACTTTCGAAGTATGGCATTTCTTTGCCCATCAGACCAAACCAATGAGCATGCTTTAAAGTTAAGCACATTTTAAAGGCACAGAGAGAGGATTAAGCATTTCCCATTGAAATTGGTAGGACTTAAAAGAGCTTAACGTTGGCCGGAGAACTTTGCTTGAAAAGCCAAGTAATCCTTGATACTTTTAAAGTCACTTAGCGCTTATGAGATCAACATTTTTAAAATCTTGTTTCTGAAGGTCTGTGTTTTGTTTCCTAAAATAGCATTCAATATTTTTTTCACAGCGTAGCTATGGCCAAATGTGTTTAAATTTGGAGCACAGGGTTTGTGTGGAGAAATAGTTACATTTTCTGGTATTTACTCTGTGAGATGCCATGGTATTATAGGACTGAGTATCTGATATTATCTATTATTTTCCAAGTGTTTTCGTAATTTTATTCCTACAAGCCCTACATTACTTACGTTCTTTCCATGTTGCTTGATATTGACTCAGATCAGGTCAGATTCCTCAGAGATAAGTTCACAATCTCTGAGCCTTATGTCTCCTTTGCTTGCTTGCTTGCTTGCTTGGTGTGCCTCTTCCTTCCCTCCAAGACCACTGGGCATTCAGACATAGGATGAACATGTGTAAAAGCCAATGTCCAGATTCCGTGGAGGGTAGGAGGACACAGTCATGCTTATCCTGCTGTGCTTAGGGAGAGAATCATCCTAACTGGACCTCTAGTTAAAGAAGTCTGTGATGTTTGTGTGCATGTGTATAAACAAAATCAGCATTGCTAATTATGCCTATACTAATGGTAATTTTATTTCAGGTGGAAGCAGTAAGCACCTCAGTGCAGGATTCCAGTGTACTAGTACAGAGAAGCACACTGGACCTGATACTTTTCTGTTTTCCATTCCACATGAGTCAGGTAAAACACTGCTGAATGAGTATTCCGCGAATCACTCTGTTGCATATACGTATTACCCATGGGTGCAGTCTTCAACCAACGTTTCTTAAAAGACTCCCCAAGATTTGAATAATAACATGTTCTGGTGTAAGAGATTAACTCTCCAGCTACAAGATCTCTTAAATACTTACTCCAGAGGGTTCCCTTCATGCATACAATGCCAATTTTTCTTTCTGGTGGCAATCCCTCATGCTGCAAGGAGTCCTGAAAGTACCCCTGGATTTTGGTAGTGGTTTTCCAGCCATCATAGGAGGCCGCTGCATAGGAGAGGCTAAAAAGACTGTGTGTTGTGGTGCTGGTAGTGCTTTTTTTGCTGCCACCTTTGCTAATGATTTTGGCCCTTGTGGTATTTAATCATGTTTCCTGGTATTAAAATAACAACCTAGGAAAAGTTTTGTTCTTTGATCAAGTTTTTTTTGTCGCTTTTGAAAGCGCAAGAAATGTTGTATTTGGAAATTCATGTCTTAGTTCAAACAACTGCATTAAGACCATTGTTACTGTGTGTAACGTAATGTCTGTGGTAGTTGCACACACAGATGGAAATGTATATCAGAGCTCTGAATTTGAGACGTGATGACCAGAGCAGACCATTTGAGTTCATCCATTATATCAGCAACTCTCAGGAGCACGTTATAGAAATAGCAATATACAGCTTTTGCAAACGAGTAGCGTTACTTGGCATTGACTGAAACTTGGTAATTAGCTGGCTTGTATTCTGTGTCAGCAAAGTTGTGAAGGTAAGCAAGTGAATATAAGCTGTTTATTTGTCTTAAAAATAGATTGGCCAACCCAGACTGCCTCTGATATCTTTGATCATTTTCTTGCTTATAGTAGATCAATGTAGTGATCAGCATTTAACTCTGCATTAAAGTTGTGTGTTCAGGGGGAAACATGATTTCTTTCTCCCCGGTGATTATTTTATTATCATTGCAATGTAAATGTTAGGCTTTGCTTTTTGTGTACTTCATTAGATTAAATCACCTGAAACTAGGTATAGGCTTCAAGGAGAGATGTGGTTGTTGTCTGCTGGTGCCGGCAAAGGCGCAAGCGCAATAAGGGGTTGATTAAAAACAGGCAGCCTAGATTTTTTTTGTCAGATTCCAGATCTCAGCCTGCATGAATCCACAGGTACTGGGATGTGAATAAAAATATTTTTTTTCTCCTATACAACAAAACTCTTGAGTGTAACACCTGCTGCAGTTTTTTGTTTAAATGTAACATTCCCAATTTTAGGCGACGCGCCCAGACATGATCAGAATTCTGTCAGCATCTCTTCATGTAGTCCTGCGCAGAGACATGTCACTCAATAGAAGGCTTTATGCCTGGCTTCTAGGTAGGTGCGGGATTTATATTTTTATAAAATCAACTGGTACCTCATTGTAACTGTAACACTGTAAACTCCCCTTCATTTTAGTATGTGCGGTTTTATTTTGGACTAAAGTTTGTTGCGGAACATTTTGAATGTTCCTGTAGCTATTGCTGTTGTGTTATGGCTGACTAAAGATACAATAAATTTATAATTTATTTGTAGTTTATAATCTGCCTTTTAATTCACAAGAAGTTTTGAAGCAGGGAACTAAAAATGCAGTGTAAAACATCAGTAGTAACAGTAACTGAACCAGCAGCTTATCTCCGCCAGTACACCTAGCTAAATGAATGCATACGTACGTACATACATACATACATACATGCCATATAAATTTCTACTATAAAGGTAAAGGGACACCTGACCATTAGGTCCAGTTGCAGACGACTCTGGGGTTGCGGCGCTCATCTCGCTTTACTGGCTGAGGGAGCTGGTGTACAGCTTCCGGGTCATATGGCCAGCATGACTAAACCACTTCTAGCAAACCAGAGCAGCGCACGGAAACGCCGTTTACCTTCCCACCGGACTGGTACCTATTTATCTACTTGCACTTTGACGTGCTTTCGAACTGGTTGGCAGGAGCTGGGACCGAACAATGGGAGCTCACCCCATCATGGGGATTCGAACCACCAACCTTCCGATCGGCAAGCTCTAGGCTCTGTGGTTTAACCCACAGAGCCACCTGCGTCGCCATGTTAGAGAATAAAACTTGGTACTGGGGAACTGCTGCTCCAGCTCTTGGAATTTGCCTTATGTGGTTCTGCAGGGTCTGCATTGTCTTGGCATCATTTTCATCACCTACATCAGAGATGGCTCACATGCTACCCTTCGCATGTTCCTGGACCAGTTGTTCCACCTGCCCTAGCTGGCATGCTCATTGGTCAGGGGTGATGGGAGTTGTAGTTCAACAACCTCTGGAGGGTATCCCATGTAACTGCTTGGAGAGGCTGTTCAAAAATTGTGAGAATAAGGAGGCTTCATTAGTGTGCTTGGCTCTGTTCCTCCTTGTCAGACTTAATGCAGACAAGATGGTGATGTTAATAGAAGGGGACCTGCTTGACACCAGAGTCGTGGTTTTCCTGTTCCAGTTGGGGTCCTGCTTCCCCTAAAGGAGAATTTGGGTGTGGAGTTTAGGCATGCTACTGGACTCAACATTGCTCCTGGATTTTCCAGAGCATCTTTTATGGCCGGTTGACAGCTGTATCTAGCAAAGCATAGCCTGGCTACTACCAGCCTTTGTAACCTCCAAGCTAGAGTGTTGTAATGTACTTTATCTGAGACTACAATTGAAGAGCGTTGAGCCATGCATTGAGATATAAGTAATAAATAAATTTGCCACCTATACCATCCAGCGCAAATTGGGATAGCCTATATAAATCAGCTATAAAATGCACGTTATTTCATAACCCAACCTTGCACTAGTAGGTAATGTTTGCTTAGCTGCATAATAATAAAACTCAGCTTCAAATATGCATACAGAAGCCAGATTGTCTTTTTATTAATAACAAGATTTCCACTTCTTTGATGCAGACTGGCCACAGACTGATGTGATGTAATGCTTAACAGTGCAGTCTTATGCTTGTTTACTCAGAAGTTAGCATGTTTAGGATTGCAGCCTGAGAGAACTATGAATCAGGATCTCCCTAGTGGAAATCTCAGCCCAGCTTTGATCTTGCCAAGTAGCCTTTAGGCATGCCGCCATTCTCGGTCTCAGCAATGCACAGTGACCTACCTTAGAGGATGGTTGTAATTATTAGAGTGAAATGATGTATGTGAACCAATGTAAACATTCAAAAGTGCCATGACTATAGTAGAATTCTTGTAAAGTCTAAATTTATATTTCCTCCCATCACTGGAAAATTAAGTGTGGCATTCATCATCCAGAATGCCAGGAATTCCTGTAGAAGTGAAAGTAGCTTGATGTTTTGCTCTTTGTGTCACCAGTTGCCTTTTATTAAATTAAATTTAAAATGGTCTTTCCTCTTGCGAACAATATTTGGACGGCAAAATGGTAAGTTATCAGAACTAAGCCATTGTTCTCACTGTTCGTTCTTCTTTACCAACTTATTTAAACACTGTGTTAATTTGCCATATGCTTTTTCCTTTTCCTTTTGCTTGAAGGTTTTGATAACAATGGTGCCATTATAGGACCTAGAAGCACAAGGCATAGCAATCCTGAAGAACATGCTACGTACTACTTCAATACTTTCTCTAAGGAAATGCTAGTTCAGGTAGTCATGCTTTCGATACGTTGTTCGTGTGTCCCTTGTAGGTTCTCCAAAATGGCTGGTGGCCTCTGTTCAGCTTGGTAGATCACAAGCTGTTCAGTCTTTCTATAGGGGTTCCTCTTGCTAATGGCAAACATGCCACCTGATTAGCTGACTCTAAGCCAAACCTGTTTTGTGGCGCACCTTTTGACCCATATTGAAAGGATTTATTGTGTTGTGCAAAATGTGAGACTGGGAGTAGACTACACATTTGCAAATATTAGGGGAGCATTTTGTTCAAAGCTAGTACCATTTTTGGGAAGCAAGCAGTTTGCTTGACTGTGCAAGGAACCAGAAAGTTCTCTTCAACTCTTCTTCTAAAAGCAGTAGCGTTATAACTTTTAAATGCAAGCAATTATCATTCAAAGCAATGTTATTAAAGGAAGAAGTAATTTTAAGTACATTCAGTGTATTTCACCCCCACCCCTGGTCTTCTGGTATTTTTTTTTCCTTACAGCAATTTTGGCTCCGACATGCATTGGTAATTCATATTTGTTTCAAAAATTAACTTGATTTTGTGAAGGATGAGGAGAATGGTTAGATAGAGGATGCTCAAATGATGGCATGGGGAACCCAGATGTGGCAGACAGGCAGACAAATGTACATTCACACTTCCAGTAATTTCTGATCCATAGTTGTGGCCTAACCTTGTCTTAATCTTAATGGCATACCCCAGGAATACCCTTGAGAGAAGACCGTTAACTGGATCCAGAATGTCCCTTTCACAAACTGAAAGCCTCTTAAGGGAATGAAAGGGAGTTAGATCCAGGGGCTGCTCCCACTGAAGAGTGGGGAGGAGGGCAATGTTTTGTAGAACTAGGTTAGCGTTTCAGGTGGTAGCACCATGAATGCTTTCTTACTGGTGCTTTGGTCACTGTAGTCTAAACTCTTGTCTCACTTCTTGATTCTAATGCGTTGTTTCTTACAGGCAATGGTGGGAATTTTGCAGATCAACGTGTGTGGAGAGGAGAGCACATTGACGCAGGATCTGAAGCCTTTTCGGATTCTTATCAGTTTACTGGACAAACCTGAGCTAGGTAGCTATATGAATGTCCTTGCATGCCAATGGGGGGGGGGGGTGTCTGTTGTTAAATAAGTAACAGTTCACATAGTAGTAACAGAGGGCAAAATAACAAACAAACATCCAGACATTCTAAGGTACTGCATATGATGAAATGAGGCATGCACCATAAGTAAAAGAGTAACCTTGCACTTCTCTCATATGCCTATCTGAACAGGTATAATAAAACTTAGTAACAGTTAAAACATCATAGCCTAAATCTTTAATGACAGCATGCACATATTAAGTTTTAATGAAATCAACACAGCCATAGAAAATGCGTTACTACATTGTACTGGCAGTGCCAGGAGATCACATTCCTTCTTAAATTAGTGGTAGCAGCGCCAACGTGTTTCAGCCAAATAGAAAGCATGGATAAAGTTGTGTGTCTTTTGTTGTGCATTATTGAATTGTACAATTGGTATAACTGCAGATAAAATGAATTCAGATACTAGCCAGTGGAATTCTTAATATAATTTTTTTCTCTTGTTCCTTGTAGGACCTGTAATATTAGAGGATGTACTGATTGAAGTATTTAGGACATTATATACTCAATGCAAAGCAGAGCTGGATCTGCAGGTGGACTCCTCCTTCAGCAAGGACCATACTCAGCTAAGCAGGTGGCTATATCGAGAGGAAAAAAGAGAAATCCCTTCCTAAAGCCCAGTTTCTTGAACAGCAGCCTTTCATGCAAAATTATTTTGAGAATGTGGGAAGTTGCAATATTAATTGGATATGTCATGTGGGTCAGGGATTGGATCAGATACTGAAAGTCTAGGGCTTGCCGATCAGAAGGTCGGCGGTTTGAATGCCCGCAATGGGGTGAGCTCCCGTTGTTCCGTCCCAGCTCCTGCCCACCTAGCAGTTCGAAAGCACGTCAAAGTGCAAGTAGATAAATAGGTACTGCTCTGGCGGGAAGGTAAACGGTGTTTCCATGCGCTGCTCTGGTTTCGCCAGAAGTGGCATAGTCATGCTGGCCACACGACCCAGAAGCTGTCTGCGGACAAACGCCGGCTCCCTCGGCCTATAGAGCAAGATGAGCGCACAACCCCAGAGTCCTCCGCAACTGGACCTAACGGTCAGGGGTACCTTTGCCTTTACCTTTAAAATACCCGACCCGAGCCGGTATTTTTAGGGAGAGCATTCACAAAGTGTGTGTGCTTAAAAGTAGCATATTTATTTGTTGTTACATTTATATCCCACCTTCCCTGCAAGGAGCTCATGGCAGGATACATACTTCTTCCTCTCTCCAATTTATTTGTGCACCTGTCCTGTGAGATATTTAGGTTGAGAGATGGTGACACACCCAAGGTTACTTCCCCATAAACTTTACAGCTGAGTGGAGATTTGAACTCTAGCCTCCCAGGTGCTAGTCCACTGGGATATAATTAGTTTCTTATTTTTAATTAAATTTATATACTGTCCTTCATCTCAGGGCGGTTCACAACATAAAAATACAATATAAAAAACACGAAGTACGTGGTAAAAATAAGAACAAAACCAAACATAATTCCCCCCTTCCGTTTTATATATATATTTCCCATTAGTGATTAATCAGTGAGCACCTCCTATCCATGAAATTCTCAGAATACATGCTAAGCCAGTGGAAACGGATTATGATGGTGATTTAATATTGAAAAGGGAGCCCAAGTAAAGTGTTAAAGCAGAGGAGGTTGGGGAAGAAGACCTTTTTCTCTTTCTACTGTAGATGTGAATGCCTAGCCTGATACTGGTCACAACTCAGTAGTTGTGTCAGCTCACAAAGCCTATCCTATAGTTAGCCATAGAAAGACCTGTGCTCAAAGGCTTCTGCACTGCAGATTTAGGTTCTGCTTGCTTGGTAGCCAGTAACACAGACTTGGCAATGGATGGACTTCTTTCTTATCTCTGCAGCTCATTCAGAGCAGTTCCAGCTGAGAAGCTATACCCCTTCATCTCCCTGAGGAAGCTTGTGGTGGGCTGTGTCAGCAGCGACAAATTCTTACCTTGTCTACTGCTTTGAGCGATTCCGGATTCAGAGGTTTTGCCTCTGTGGCAATGATAGCAAAAAAATAAAAGGGCAGTAGGATTGCAGGAGGGGGATAAAGGTGGGAAAGTATAGTGACAAAGGGGGAGATTGCTGTGAGGGAAATCAGGAAGTAGGTTTGGAGCAAGATTGCAAACGGAGTACCTTTGTTCTGAATACTGTTGTTACATTTTTATTTCAGCAAACTGAGGGAAAATAAGAAAACAGCAGAGCTGATTAAAACTGCCAATCTTCTGTTCAATTCTTTTGAGCCTTACTATATGTGGGATTACATTGCCCGTTGGTTTGAAGAATGTTGTAGGTAAGTTATATTTCACTGAAGATGTTTTGTGTACTGTTGTGTCCTGGTAGAGGAGCACAATTGAGTTGATACACTTACGTTTTTTTTTAAAAACCTATATACTGTGCTTCTAAGTTGTCAAAGTATGCTGTATAGATCTTTTAGAAAGAGGAATCTCTCTACGTAGATTGTTACTTTACTCTTTGTGTCAGTTTCCATGTGCATGTGTGTCGTGTTATGATTCAGTGCCTGGTGACTTGCAGCTGAATGTGTGAACTGATGCCGTTGCAAATCATTACTTTGAGGATATTTGCAGTGCTACATATCTGTCTGTGGTTATTAATCTATCTGACGGATGTAGAACCTGTGGCCCTCCAGATTTTGCTAGACTACAACTCCCATAATCTCTGACCATTGGCCAGGCTGGCTGAGGCTAATGGGAGTTGTAGTTCGACAACTTCAGCAGGGCCAAATATCCTGCTAATATTACTAGTTACACAGCCACACTGCTACCAATGAATAAATTATGCTTTGAATTCATAGGAGGACACTGCATGCCCGACTACAGACTGTGCCTGGAGGTGGTAGTGAACCTGCTGAACTCCCCCTTACCAATTTCTGCCTGCTAGTTGATTTTTTGTTGGATATAGTATCTTTGGTAAGATTTCTACTGCTCGCAACTTGGTTCTCCTCCCACTACTCTGTGGTTTTCTAAGCTAGGTAACCCTCCATGTGGCATGAAAGAGGTCTTTAATCCAGCAAAGTGGGCAGGCATTGCTTCAAAAGTGATATGATAGGGGCTGGGTGGGGAACCTGGGGGCCAAATGCAGCCCTCTGGTCCTTTCTGTCTGGCTCGTCCAACTCTCCCCAGGCCAAGGCCCTTCCTTGCTTGTTTCTGCATGGTTGAAATGTGTCTTCACCTCCGATGACCCTTGCTTGTCTAGATGGACGATAGACAGGGATGTCTTTGTGTGTATAGAAACTAGCTAACCTTGCAGAGCTAAAACTCTTCTACATTGCTCTTTCCACTTTTCCGTCTGGCCTCGGTCCCCTCACAGTCACGTGGCCCCTGGAAGACTCCCCTGAGGGGAAGACATTCCCCTTGCAGTAGGGTCTTAATTTTAAGAGTGAGATTTTATCACACAGAGATCATTCTTCTGTTTATTATTTGATTGTGGGCTCAGCCTCACTTCTTTCTCTTGCATCCCTCCTCCTTTGTCTATTACTATGCTAATTGACAGCAGGATATGTGGCGCTGTGATTTCATTAAACTTGTTAGATAGCAGTTGTTTTTTATGCATGCCGCAATCATATTTGTCTATCAACATTGTATATCTTAATGAAGGCTCTTAGAAATGTTTTGGGTTTTTTGCCTCCTGTTATCTCTCCTTTGTCTTCAAACTCTTTGCTTTCTCATTTCAAAGCCTACTAGAAGTATGAGAGTGCTTTGTCAGGTATGACATTCAGACTGTTTTCCTCTTTTGATTAAAAGTCATCCGTTTACATGTTTCTGACAGTATATATTTTGGTAATATTAAATGTGAAAGAATCGTGAATATTTGATTGCCCTCTGTGGATTTGTTATCAGTTTGTAGTTTTAGAGTGTTTTCAAACAACCGTTTTTTTACACAAGAAATGCACATTTGTTTCTCACTTTCATCAGACACACCGAGTTGCGCTTCTTTTGGGAGTTTTATCACATTTTCCAAGCCCGTAAATCACTACAGCTTAATGCAGTTCCCCAAATATTGCTTTCTTTGCTGTTATAACAACTGTGTCAAATGTAGATTAAACAGCAGGGAGAATAACCATCCTTCCTGAAATATTTTAAAGACTGTGCTGCTTACTCTTCTGTTCTTGTACATACATGCAACCTGTTCATTTATAAATACACATAAGTAGGCATGCTTAGGGGTGTCAACTTGAATAAAAAAGGGGGGGCAGATATGCCCCACCCCACATAATTGATCACATGACATGGTGCATGCACACCATTTGAATGGCAATGCCCATCAACTTGGGTGGGGCTCAGCCCCTTCAAATATTTTAGGGGGAGCCAAAGCCTCCCTGGCCCCTAAGAGTTGGCTTCTATGCACATGATAGATAGATACACAGATATACACAGGTCTCTATTCAGCAAATAGCAGCACAGGTTCTCTAAACATCCCCATAAAACCCATCTTCCCACAGCATGACTCTCCCCTGCATATTGTGACTGAATTTGTTAAGTGAGCAAGATTTAATATTATAAATTCATATGTATAATATGAGTGATACCCAGTGTTGTGCCAAGCTAGTTTCCCCTTCCTCTCCTCCCTTTTGCAGCACTCCATGCTCCCCCTGCCATCTGATCCAAGATGTCTCCCACCCCTCAAAAGCAGATTGGGAGGCTGTAGGGAGAGCGAGGGGAAGCCCCTGTTGCACCACTGGCAGTGCTCCCTGCTAATGGACAAACAGAATTAGCTATCACCCCATGTTTAAAAGTTGCTGCTTTTTAACCAAGTCTTCATTTCCTTTCTTTTTTCAAATTTCGTAAAAATAGAACTATTGAAACTTGTAGCTAAAGTCCATAGAAAGGATAAATTACAGAAGCCATTGATACCAGTTCTAATTGTATTTTGTTGCTAGGAGACCTATATTGAAATACAAACGGAACATCTGCCTCAGCTGCTGCTCAGGATGATCTCTGCCTTGACGAGCCACCTGCAGACTTTGCACTTGTCTGAGCTAGCGGATTCCTTGAAACTCTGCTCAAAGATTCTTAGCAAAGTTCAGCCTCCACTGTTGTCCGCTGGTACTGACGGTGCCTTGCAGTTTCCGAGCAGGCACAGCATCGTCAAAGAATGGGAAGAAAGAAAGGTAATACAGAAAATATTCTTCTTGTTTCGTTTTTAAAAATAAACAGCTCCAACTTTTGAAACGGTTGCTATAAGCTTAGCTCCCATCCTGTTGCTTTAAAACCTGTGGCCTACTTCAAGAATGGACTGGCAGCTACATATGCACCTTGTGGGCTTTATATTAGAAAAAAGATAGCTTCGTGTGCCATGTGCACCAGGAACACAGAAAGGCTTAAGAAGTTAGGAATATGCATGCATATTTTTGTTTGTTTGTTTCCCCGGAAGTGTAAAAGACCTGATCCATAAGTTCAGAGGCTCTGCTCTGTGTGCACCTGCCAAGTGAAGTGAGACAAGTGGCTACTAGGAACGGCGCCTTCTCGGTGGTGGCACCTTGGCTGTAGGAAACTCTCCCAGAGAGGCCTGCCTGCCACCCGTATGGAATCCCATCAAATTTGGTGAGGATCCCTTAAGTGGTGGTGGCAAAGAATCACTGTGGGTTGTGGAGACTGGTTTTCTGAACTCACCTCTTAAACTATAAACAAAAGACAAATGCAGTGAGATGTGCAGCTGGTGAAAATGAGAGAACAACATTTGCTAACACACAAAATGACATGGTTTGCTTTCCCCCTCTGATTTTATTCAGCTCTTGCTCCTTCCTTACTCTTGTCTCAATTAGATGCCACCAGTTTCTGCAGAGAACCCAAACGATGTGTTTGAAGATGGTGAAAATCCTCCAAGCAGCCGGTCCTCCGAAAGTGGCTTTACCGAGTTTGTGCAGTATCAGGCAGATACGACTGATGACATTGACAGGATGCTGAGTGGGGGGTCTGGAACAACTGGCCTCCCCATTATAGGCAGCACTTCTTCAGAGACTGAGACAGTTTCCACTCTGGGTTCTGAGGAAACAATTGTTCAGCCGTCTTCCAAGATGGCCCAGGGGACAGGATCTCGAAGTGGGAAGACAACAACAGTTCAGAAGACTGCAATGCAGTGCTGTTTGGAGTATGTCCAGCAGTTTTTAACCAGATTTATCAACCTGTACATCATTCCAAGCAACTCCTTGTCTCGGCCCTTAGCAGCTGAGCTTCAGGAGGACCTCGTCAGGGGGAAAGGAGAGGCTGCACAGTGTACCAGAGAGTCACAAGGGGATGCAGCTAAAGGGAAAAGGACCACTAAGAAGACATCGCCAAAAGAATACCTCTCTGCCTTCATTGCTGCATGTCAGCTCTTCCTTGAGTGCTCAAGTTTTCCAGTTTACATTGCAGAGGGAAACCACACATCAGAAATACATGCTGAGCAGACAGATATTGGTGAGTAATTTCCTACATTCTAATCTCCTCCCCATTAAAACTTCCTTTCAGGTTTGATCTTTCACTTTTTGTAAAACCAGTTTTGACTACCTTTTGTTTCTCTTTCTCTCGTTGTGCACAAACCCAGTTCTCCTATTCTTTATTATTATTATTTTTTAAAGAAATGTTTCCTAGTAAAAAAAAGGGCTTGATGGGAGGTATACTGGGTTTTGATTTGGGTAATTGTTGGAATGGATTTGCTTCAGACTTTGAAACCAATCCTGCTTAATTCCTATCAGTATGTATGTTTGACATTGGGATACATCAGATGTAAATTGATGCACTTCCAGTGTATTTTTGGTGTAGGTTATTCTTACACTTCACATCTGCTGTGTTGATATGGTTGCTTGCAGTTAATAAGCTCCTGTATTGAGTACCTAATACATATGAAAACTTCACAGCTTTGTTGATGCATACAAAGTATCTCATCTTTCAAAAGAAGGTTGGGGGGCCAGTAGTAGTATTCTGTGTCAGTTAGTCTCAAAGAACAGGCATTCATTTCCTCTGGGGCTTCTGAAGCTTTGTTTTCTGAAATCCAAAGTCTCATATGGAAGCATTGAAACTGCCTTACCCCAGGTCAGATTATTTGTCCATCAATCCCTGTGCTGTCTGCTCACACTGGCACTGGCTCTGCAGGGTCTCAGGTGTAGCTGGGCCTGTCCCACCTCCTGGTCCTATTAGCTAGAGATGTTGGGGGTTGAGCCTGAGAACCTTCTTCATGTGCAGTGTAAGGTTCTGAGCTTCTGTTCCCCAAGACCTCATCCCAAGGGGCCCACTGTGAAGCACTTTTGTACAATCCGTGTGAGGTTACTGACACACACCCCCACAGCCAACCTGAGGTTTACGTAGTTGAAATAATAGCCATATCATTAAAGTAGCTCCATTCCAGTGACACGGATGGTGTGCAGTTGCTACTCCATCTTTCATAAGTGCTTAACTACCCAACTATTAGAGTTTTGGTTTTTTATTCTACTCCCTCCAGATGTTGTTGGACTACAACTCCCATCACCCCAACCATTGACCTTGCTGGCTGAGGTTGATGGGAGTTGTAGCCCAGCAAAATCTGGAGGATGTGACATTGGCTATTCCTACTATATCTTGCCACCTTTTTGTTGTTCAGTTTCATGTCAGGTGTTTTTGGGGTTTTTTTTAGCACAGATTATAGTTGTCATGCCTAAGGACCTATATATATGTTGCATATAGCTAAAGAAGCAGGAATAGAAGGGATGATTGTGGAAAGCAAGTAATTCATGGTTGGAGGGCAAGTAATTCATTTAAGCTTGGGAATTCTGATGTGTGTACTTAGCCCATGAACCTTCAACCTCTGCTTTCAGTGGAGTCTGCAGATCAGCAGGCACGTTCAGATCTGATATCTCCATTGAAATAAATGGAACAGTCCATGCGTTGCACACAATAAACCTATTGAAATCAATGGACTGAAACAAGTCATGTCTTCTGATTCAGTCAGTCTACTTGAGTATTACTTAGTTGGATACAACCCCATGTGTGCAAATCAGGCGTACATCTTAGTTCTAGGATGGGGACCATATTTGTATTACTGCTTCCCTTCATTCCTTTTATCATTTTTAGACGGCAATTAATCTCTCATTCCTCCTGTTCAACATTATCTGCGTGATATGGTTGCTTGTCATGATCCCTTGAGATCCATTACAAATTTAGATGGGGGCCGTGATCCATTTCAGTAGGCCCAAGTGCCTACTGCATATACGCATCAGGATTTTTTAAAATTAAAATATCACAAAGCAGCCTCTCCATTCTACATCTGAAACTGCTTTTGAACACTGGTTTTCAAAAGCAGCTTACCTGTTTGGGGTAGCACAGGGCTGGTCTGCTGTTTGAAGATAGGCCATCAAAAGCCCAGCTTGACATGCAGAGTAAATTGTGGTACATTTCTGCAAAGTCCTCCCCCCCCCTGCCCATTCTACTTTTCCCATTAGAGTTTAACCTATTTGAAGTAGCTGGTGGTGGTACAGTAGATATGCAAGATGGAGGGGTGGTGGGTGGGAATAAATATAATTTTCCAATATAAGAGGAACTGCTTTTTTTTTAACAGAAGCCATTTCCTTTCAGATTGTGAAGAAGAGCAGCCCCCCTTGTGGCTCCAGACTCTTATGGGTGCTTGCAGACAAGCCAGTGATTTCAGCATCCAAGGTGTCACTATTTCTTTAATAATGGACTTAGTGGGATTGACTCAGTCCGTTGCTTTTGTCACTGGAGAGAATCTGAATAGTGTGGAAGCGCCACAACCTCTGAGTCCAAACCAAGGAAGAGTGGCTGTTGTGATCAGACCTCCTCTCACTCAAGGCAACCTCCGATACATGGCTGAAAAGACAGATTTTTTCAAGGTACAGTAAAACAGTCATACAGCTTCAGTAATGATAAAAATGTGCCAGGCCAAAGAACCTCTGCAACATTTATTTTCACTTTCTACAAAGCCTGATTAGTTCTTAGGTGGTGGTTTAAAGCAAGTTCTAACTGGGAAAGTAAGTCAGCTGCATAACCTATGGTTTGAAGTTGGCGTGTTCAGAAACTTTGAATTTTTTTAAAAATTGTATTTAGACAAGGTTATGTCCTTAAATTCTATTGATTTTTGGCAGGACTTATGCAGAAGCTTGTCAAGTGGGGCACAGCTACTATGCTAGCATCCCAGCAGGTGGTTTGTTGTTGCATATTCGTGAGGCAGCAGGGAGGGTGGCATGGTGCAAACACACCAGCGAGCCAGTCTGGTGCTCCTGCCAATGTGTTAGCACCACACTGACCTCCCTAATACCTCACCCTTCCCCCTTCCAGCAGTGATCTGCCTACTGGGAAACTAGCACAGCAGTTCTGTCCACCTGGTGACCCACTTCTGAACTTCAGAGGTACTTAATTTCTAAGTACTGCACCCAAACTTTGCACCTTACGAGACTGTTATCACTGCTTTGGGTTAAATGAAACTTAATACATTGCTCTGAAGCTGATTACTCACTACACTACTTGTTAAGCATTTTACCAACAATCCTGATAAGAGCATAAGAACAGCCTGCTGAATCAGACCAATGGTCCATTTCGTCCAGCATCCTGTTTTCACAGTGGCCCTTTGGAAGCCTGCCAGCAGGACATGAGCGCAGCAGCACCCTGTTGTTCCACCCCCACCCCTGTCAAAGTCCACTGCACAGCACTTTCCCAGTGTCTGACAGCCAGCTAGTTATGGGGCGCTTGGGAAACCCAGCACAAGGGGCTTTGCTGCTGCTGTGGCACCAAGCGGTTTGCAATGAGACTGCTGCTAAAACAGATGTTGTTATTGCATTTTACAGAAACTTCTTTCTGGGCCTTATAAAGGCTTGGACCTCAAAACTCATGGGTGGACCTCTGCTTGAACAGTGAGGCTTTTTCATGCTAACCTCCCTGCGCAACCCCCTGAAAGCCACTTTTGAGGGACAGAGGACCCTGTGGAAGAATATAGGATGTTTTGGGGTGGAAGCAAGGGGATAGACTTGGCAGAAATGGGGGGAAACCTTGTAAAAGCAGAGGTGCCTTCTCATTGTAGAGGAGCACCTACATCACATTTGGATCTCAGTGTTTTTCTACATCAGCTGGGCTACACCTAGGCATCTCCCCCCCCCCCAGCTGTTCACTCTGATAAGACAGCTATAACTGTGTCTGTGTGTATTTCTCCTGTGTTCCTTTCCAAAGCATGTGGCATTAACACTATGGGACCAGCTGGGTGATGGAACTCCTCAACATCACCAGAAGAGCGTGGAGCTTTTTTTCCAGTTGCACAATCTAGTTCCGTCATCTAGCATTTGCGAGGATGTGATCAGTCAACAGTTGACCCACAGAGACAAGGTAAATATTGGCTCCCATGTATTACGCTCTTTTGAGGTGTGCTAAATTTGGGAATTGAGGCAGTGAAACTATTTTAGAATCCTATATTATCATTGCAGATTATGCAGGTAAAATGCAAGACATGGGAGCCTCACGGTGGTGTTGGTGAGGAACAGTGCAATTCTTATGCAGGCAACCTTCCTTCCTAACAGTAGTGTCTTAATTAAAAATAATAATAAAATAAATAAAATAGTTCCTTCTTTCCAGTGTGGTTCTTTGCAACCAGGCTTGCTCTTCCTCTAATTTCGTTCAGGTACTGTCTTTAGTCCAGCTTCTTGGATGGCACTAAATAAATAACAAGCTTCATACTGCTCTGCCCTCTTATTTCTGCTTTCCTATTCTGATACTGTATTGAGGGAAAGGTACAAAAAGGAAAATTGTGAACCAAAAGCTAGCTTGTGATTTCATTTATGATTTAACCGCAGCAATCACTTGATTATACGGTTTCCATGTGTTCCGACTTGGCCCTGATTTAGATTGCCGCTTCCCTCCATACTTCCTCCAGTGAATTGTTTAACCATGTTATCTGTCTGTTTATTCTGCAGAAAATCAGGACAGAAGCTCATGCCAAGTTTGCAGTGCTATGGCACCTCACCAGAGACCTCCATATTAACAAGTCCTCATCGTATGGTCGCTCATTTGACAGGTTGGTTGGATTCAAAGATAGTGCAAAAATATTCAGAGTTTAATTGTCTCTACCCAGGAAGAGCCATGTCGCTTTCTGACCGGGAAGGCAGCTCCTCTCCCAATTCCAAATGGAAAGATAGCCCAGGGAGACCTCTGTCATCTCTTAGACCTTTGCAGAGTCCTCCCATTATGCAGTAGATGAAGTGTCTGTCAAGTTGTTCAGCCAGGTTTCCCCAGCTGAAGAAACTACCGGCTGATGCCCATAGTTACAACCATTGTGGTTTTTATTTGGATTTTTTTTTCCATCCTCAGGTCCTTGTTTATCATGCTGGACAGCCTTAACAGTTTGGATGGTTCTACCTGGTCAGTCGGTCAAGCCTGGTTAAATCAAGTGCTCCAACGTCATGACATTGCAAGAGTCCTTGAACCTTTGCTTCTGTTGCTTCTCCACCCAAAAACTCAGCGCATTTCTGTCCAGAGAGTGCAGGCTGAATGTTACTGGAATAAACCATCTTGTTATCCTGAGGATGAAAATGAAAATAATTTTATGCAGAAATTTAACTGTGGTGATTGTAAGTACTGTGTTTAAAAACCCTAATTTCACATATCTGCCTTACTAATATGCCTTTACAATACTCCGTAATACAGACAATGACCATTTTGTGCACGTTCAAGGCGGGCTTACATACGCTCCCCCGTCTCATGCGATGACCCAGAACGCAACCGCCAAGCAAATCGGGGGCTGCCTGCACTTCCATGTCATATCACAAATGGAATATATCCATGAATTAGTAGCTGGGCCAATGCTGCGCATGCCATTACTGATCCTGGAGAGGATGGCGTGGAGTCTAGAATGGTATGAAAGGAAAATGGAGTGCTCTGGTAGTATTCTGTCCTGATACCATTTTCTTGAAGCATCTCAATTTTGACATCATACAGTGGTACCTCGGGTTACATACGCTTCAGGTTACAGACTCCGCTAACCCAGAAATAGTACCTCAGGTTAAGAACTTTGCTTCAGAATGAGAACAGAAATTGTGCTCCAGCGGCGCGGCAGCAGCAGGAGGCCCCATTAGCTAAAGTGGTGCTTCAGGTTAAGAACAGTTTCAGGTTAAGAACGGACCTCCGGAACGAATTAAGTACTTAACCCGAGGTACCACTGTATTGGTTTAGAAGGGACTCGCCAATAATGGTAACAATGCCACAAACTGAAGCCGATACTGTCTTTGCTAAACATTATTTCTTTCCTATTTTGTGGACTGTCATCTAGTCTAAGAGTCTTAACTTATTATTAGATTTATTGATAAGCTTGTTTATCAAGAGGAATTTAGTCCAAGTATGTAAGTTATGAACTGGGAAGTTATTCAGTTACATTTATGATAGATTATTGATGATCTGGTCATCAGGTTATAATTTCTGTGTTTTACTAAACCAACCCTTTAAAAATTAATTCTGGTATGGATTGTTTTCTGTTTATTACTCATCCACAATGCACTACTGCACAAAGTAATTTATTCTCTAACTTAATGTGGAATTCTTGACATGCCAGATGAGGACCTAATTAAACCGTAAACCAAGCACAATGTTTTTATATTCCCCCCCCATACTTTATTTTCTGCTTTTTTTATCAATTACTGATGTCAAAGTCCAATAGCAACATTTAATCAGAGGTCAAATGCTTTGCTTTGCAGATTTAGAACATTTTTAAAAATACGCATTGAGTGCCTTTTGTACTTCTGTTAGTAATTGCTCATATTTGCAACACAGATGGGCCCTGATCCAGAACTCTGTTGGGTCTGTAAACCCATCTACAGAGCATTTAGAGTTAACTGAGGGATAGCTACCTAAATGTAATTTATACAGCCTCTGAATAGGACTCTTGTATATTAACTTGTAAACGATCAGAGTGGACTGTCTGTAAAGCTGCTTTAGCAAGGAAGGAATGTTACATGATTTAGGGAACTAATTGTTCAGTGTCTGTAGAAAAACATCACATCTTAATTCCCTTTTTCTTTTAAGCATTTGCCCACATGCCGGTAAGTCAGGAACAAGACATTACTGCTAAAGAGAACAATGAAAAGCAACTTGCCATGGATGAAATGGAGAACTTCAGTCTTACAGTCAACCCATTAAGTGACAGGATCTCCCTACTGAGTACCAGCAGTGAAACTCTTCCTATGGTTGCATCTGATTTTGATCTTCCCGACCATCAGATAGAAATAATGCAGAGTTCTGACTCTGGCTGTTCCCAGTCATCTGCTGGGGATAACCTAAGCTTCGAGGCAGAAGCTGAAAGCCTGATGGCAACAGACAGTTCTCAGCATTTGAGGGGAGATTCGCCGGATGAAATTGTCCAGCAGGTGGTCACTGACTTGATATGCAAGGTTGTCAGTGGGCTTGGAGAAGATACCGAACCAGGTAAGCATTACCTGTATTCAGAAGATGCCTCCACTAAGCTAAATGCTTTGGATCCCTCCGAAGAGGCTGCTAAAGCTGAAGACCCAAACATTCAAGACAGTCAGAGCAGTTTGCTTAGCAATGACAGTTCTCAATTGCTATCTGCCTCGACCGAGACGGGACTGGACAGCATTTCCAATGAAATCTCCAGAAACAATTCCTCTCCTTGCATCTCAGTAAGCGAGCAGAGTCTCTGTGACCCGATTTCCGCATCAGCGGAAACCAAGTCTAGGCAGAGAAGTCACAGCAGCATCCAGTTCAGCTTTAAAGGGAAATTCCCTGAAAAAACATCGGAGAAAGAAACCATCGTGAAAGAGTCTGGTAAGCAGCCGGGAGCAAAGCCCAAAGTCAAAATAGCCAAGAGGAAAGACGACGAGAAGAAGAAGGCGCAAGCTGAGAAGCTTAAACAAACCAGCGTTTTCTTCACCGATGGCCTCGACTTGGAAAATTGGTACAGCTGCGGAGAGGGAGAGATCTCGGAAATCGAGAGTGACGCAGGGTCACCAGGAATGCGAAAGTCGCCCCACTTTAATATCCATCCTTTATACCAGCATGTGCTGTTGTACCTTCAGGTGTATGACTCCTCAAGGACTCTCTATGCTTTCTCTGCCATTAAAGCCATCTTGAAAACAAACCCTTCCGCTTTTGTGAATGCCATCTCCACCACCAGCGTCAACAATGCCTATACCCCACAGCTGTCCTTACTTCAGAATCTTTTGGCCAGACATCGCATATCGGTTATGGGCAAAGACTTCTACAGCCATATCCCAGTGGACTCGAACCATAATTTCCGTAGCTCCATGTACATAGAGATCCTCATTTCTCTGTGCTTGTACTACATGCGGAGCCACTATCCAACCCACGTGAAAGTCTCCCCGCAAGACCTGATAGGGAACCGCAACATGCAGATGATGAGCATTGAGATTTTGACCCTTCTCTTTGCCGAGCTGGCCAAAGTGGTGGAGAGTTCCACGAAGGGCTTTCCCAGCTTCATCTCGGACATGCTGTCCAAATGCAAGGTGCAGAAAGTGGTTCTGCACTGCTTGCTCTCCTCCATCTTCAGCGCCCAGAAGTGGCACAGCGAGAAGGTCGCTGGGAAAAATATGGCGGCCATTGAGGAAGGCTACTCTGAAGACAGCCTCATCAATTTCTCCGAGGACGAGCTTGACAACGGCAGCACCCTGCAGTCGCAGCTCTTGAAAGTCCTCCAGCGGCTCATTGTCCTGGAGCACAGAGTGATGACCGTGCCCGAGGAGAACGAGGCGGGCTTTGACTTTGTCGTGACGGACTTGGAGCACATCAACCCCCAGCAGCCAATGACTTCCCTTCAGTATCTGCACTCTCAGCCAATCACCTCCCAAGGCATGTTTCTCTGTGCCGTGATAAGAGCCTTGCACCAGCACTGTGCCTGTAAAATGCATCCCCAGTGGATAGGACTCATTACTGCTTCCCTGCCTTATATGGGGAAGGTGCTCCAAAGAGTGGTGGCTTCTGTGACCCTCCAGCTTTGCCGGAACCTGGACAACCTGATTCAGCAGTACAGATACGAAACAGGATTGTCCAGCAGCAGGCACGTGTCTCTCTCTTTCTCTTGGCAGTTTTTTTTTAAATGTTTAATTTGTTCCGTTCAAAATTGCAACAAATTCAATGTTGTGTTTTAGGCCCCTTTGGATGGCATCAGTTACTCCACCAGATATGATGCTCACTCTGCTGGAGGGCATTACAACGGTCATTCACTATTGCTTGTTGGATCCAACTGCACAGTATCATCAGGTAAGCATGTTCAAGGGTTTGACCGTGTCTTTGTCTATGCATGTGTTTTAACTGTAATTTGAGAGGGAGGAAACCATTACTGAATTGACCATACCTCTAAATCAGGGTTTCCCAAACCTGGGTCTCCAGCTGTTTTTGGACTACAGTTCCTATCATTCCTGACCACTGCTAGCTAGGGATGATGGGAGTTGTAGTCCAAAACCAACCGGAAACCTAAGTTTAGGAAACCCTGCTATAGATCCTTTGCTTATGAGAACAGTTTAGGAGCCCATAATTTGCTGTGTTCTGTAGTGGCACCCAGTAAGTCTGTACATTGCATGGTTTCCTTACAACTCATGTGCATTGGGTTGGTTTAACAGCAGTGCTAATTCTGGGTACAGACCTTAGGGCCAGCCCAAGACACTTGCTTCTTGATGTAGAGCAGGACATGGCGCCGACCTGAGGACGAGGAATATAGTATCCTTGGTTGTCAAGTTATTTTGGCACCTGAGGCTGAAAGTGACACAAGCATCTCTCCATCCCTGGAAATAAAAACACTTTAATAATAAATGAAATGAATGACAATTTGCTACCCCTTTTTGATGTGCAGATGCTTAATGATAGGGTCGGCCCTAATATACCTACTGCCATGAAGCATAGGAAACTATTAGTGTTATGCCTATATTTTAAAGTTCTAAGCCTTTGACTCAGTGCACACTAAGAGGGAGAGGAGAGACCCAAAGTGAGAAAAGGCAGAATTGTACCTGCGTGGAGGAGGTAGGCACTTTCCTGTATCACTGAGAGTAATTGATACATTTTGCTCTTCTTTGTTGGTACCAGCTTCTGGTGACTGTAGACCAAAAGCATATGCTAGAAGCACGCAGTGGGATCTTGTCTATCCTTCACATGATCATGTCATCTGTGACTCTTCTGTGGAGCATCCTGCACCAGGCAGACTCTTCAGAGAAAACAGCTGCTGCAGCTGCTGCATCCATTACCACCATTAATCTTGGATCAACAAAGGTCAGAAGAACATGAATGGTCCTGTGTGTGTCTGCATACTGTGTGTGTATGACTTTGTCAGACTAGACTGAGTTGTGTCTGTTTGAATGTAACCTACAAAGCGTTTAGTAAACCACCAGCACAGAACCTGAAGAAACACCAGCAACCCTGCAGGTTAACAGAGGGCAAACTCTGACTCCAAGTTCCTCTTAAAATTTCCCCATATCCAGCCTTAGCCACTGATACCAAACATCCACAAATTTTATTCTATTTCTGTTTGCAGTGGGAATGTATCCCTTGCAAGCCCCATTTCTTTTTATATCATCACCAGCACTTACATTCTCCAATGATAATATTTATTCGGGAATTGAATAAGCTGAGGGGAATTCTGTTATGATAGAAGCTACAAATGAAGAAACAAATTATTTGTTAAGAGCATTTCAACATGAAAGATCTAGCCCAGGTGTCAGTCCCCCACTGTCCCTCAGACCTTGTGGGGGGCTGGTCTATATTTTTTTTTTTGGGGGGGGTGAACAAATTCATAGGCAGGCCATTTCTCTACCAGATATTCAGATGTAGTTCATTCAGTTTCTAGGTGATTGTAACATATATTAAGTTTTCAGGTACTTACTTTCATATGTGGTGGTCATGTGAGAAGATATAGGAATTCTGTATAAATGAATATATGAAATGAGACTTGTCCGATGCTAGACTTAGATCTCAGGATGGTATTATTATCCATATTTGATGACAGAAGTCAAAATGTTACAAATAAGAACTTACTTAAATTAAGCAGCATGTTTGACAATAGCTTGAAGATAGATTTAGGTGACAACGATTTCTCTGAATAGCACCAACAAACTTGGGGGGGGGAAACCCACTGAGTTTAAGAAATTATTTAGGTTACATTTCCATATCTTTACAGTCAGTGGACAATAGCAAAATACTCTGGGTGCATAGTTTGATAATGAGGATGATCTTTAAATTTCAGAACCTGAGGCAGCAGATTCTTGAATTGCTGGGCCCTATCTCAATGAATCACGGTGTTCATTTTATGGCAGCTATTGCATTTGTGTGGAATGAAAGGAGGCAACACAAAAACGCTTCAAGGACTAAGGTATGTTAAGTAATGCAGCCATTTGAAAATAATTCCCATCTTCTTTTCAAATGGGTTAAAATATTAAGGTCCAGATTGAGATTCTTGGGGGTCAGGTGCTTTGTATCCCTGGGAAGGCAAGTGGGGAGCCTGTCAGTCAGCCCAGTAAGTTTCATTGATCAGATGTCCTAGAGGAGGGGAGGAGTATCTTTTTCAGCCTAAAGGCCACTTTCTCTTGTAATAATAATAATAATAACTATCTGGAAACTCCATGCCAGAGGTGGGTGGAGCCAATGCAAAATGGAGGTGGAGTCCATGAAAAATTGTGCAGGGCCACACAATGCAACCCGTGTAATTTTGAAACTGTCAGGACTTCAGTGCTGGACTCAATAGCAATGTATAATACTTTTTAGGTCATTCCTACAGCTAGTGAAGAACAGCTTCTGTTGGTGGAGCTGGTTCGTTCTATCAGCGTTATGAGAACTGAGACTGTTATGCAAACAGTGAAAGAAGTCTTGAAGCAACCACCAGCAATAGCCAAGGACAAGGTATGGAAATAACTTAAGCTTGCATTTTTCAACAAAAGAAGTTGGTGTTACAATGGCTAGGCTGTGTTTGACAAACGTTAAAGGTAAAGGACTCCTGATAGTTACCGTATTTTTCGCCCCATAGGGCGCACCGCCCCATAGGACGCACCTAGTTTTTTTGGGGGGGAAATAAAGGAAAAAAAATATTTTCCCCCCAGGCACGGGGCTGGCGCGGGGGAAGCCTGAGCTTCCCCCAATCCCAGCCCCGAGAACAGCCTGCTATCCGCAAGCCTAGGGAGGCCAGCGGTAAGTCGCGCCGGTCTCCCCAGGCTTCGGAATGCAGGCAGCTCTGCGCAGCCATCGGGAGGTGGGCGCGAAGTGGCGCCGGTCTCCTGCGGGTTGCGCAGAGCTTCCTGAAGCCTGCAGGCTTCAGCGAAAGCCTGCATTCGCCCCATAGGACGCACAGATATTTCCCCTTCATTTTTGGAGGGGAAAAAGTGCGTCCTATAGGGCGAAAAATACGGTAAGTCCATCCACAGACTACTCTGGGGTTGCGGCGCTCATCTCGCTTTATAGGCCGAGGGAGCTGGCATTTATGACTGTAAAACAAACAAACATACATATCCAATGCATTCAATTAAAACAGGTGAAATGTGTTGGGTTGCTGCTGCTTTATGGGTAACTAAATTATTCAGTTTGCTTTGATTACTGTAATAGCTCGTGCTAGATAGTTGTGGACACAACCTCATTTAATTTTGGAAATGAAAATGGATGGCAGTTCTGAACCTAAAAGATAAATGGAGTTGACTTACTTAAGCCCATTGATTGCAGCAGGTTTACTCAGAATATAACATAGTTGGGTGCAACCCTTTGATAGGAACATTATTTCCAGCATCCAGTAAAAAAGTTGGTGGCTCTAAATTTCCCCATTCTGCACCTCCCTCCTAGTTCTCAAATGCCAGGAACGATGGTAACTTGAAATGGGCTGAGTTCCAAACCTACCTCTCCGTGTCATAGATTACCGCAACTGGCATTCCAAGCTCCAGTTAAGCTTAGAAACCAAGGCAATATCTTGAGGGGAAAACCTTAAGGAAGACTGTATGTAGCACTCAGACAAGGAATCACTGTTTGTTAAATTGAGCAAGGCTTATTTTATTATTTTGTTTCCTGGCTTTTGATGCACTTTGGTGGCCTTGAAAAAAAAATATAACCGTTCTCTTTTAATACTTTGCTTCTAAATCTTTCTAGAAGCACCTTTCATTGGAAGTCTGCATGCTGCAGTTTTTCTTTGCGTACATTCAGAGGTAAGACAGTGAGTGGTTATGGGTATGTTTCTTTTCTCCTGTGTCACCAGATGAGATGTTTGCTGTGTGAGGGCATGCTTTGTGCAGTGGTTCCATTCAGTTTTTTTAAGCAGGTTTTGAGAACTTCAGGTTAAAAGTGTCAGAAGAGAAGCTGGAGCCTAATTCCATCTTTTGGGAAATTAGCCTCTTTCTCAAGTTGGAAAATCTGCAGGATTATTTTCTGGTGTCCCATTTCCTCTAGAGTTCTTTTATCTTACATGTTGGGTCATTCACTGAGAGAAAACACCAGTGTTAGCTTTCAGTGTTTATCCCATTTGTTTGACATTAGGCTGCAGTGTGAAGAAGTACTCTAATGGCCTTTGGAAACCCATATGACCACCTCTTTTTTTTTTCTTGCAGAATCCCAGTGTCCAATGTAGTCGACAGCTGGGCCTCATTATTGCTTCTTCTGAAGGATTCCATACAACTTGGCCTTCCAGCTCCAGGGCAGTTTCTCATACTTGGGTGAGCTATTTTGTTTGCATGAGCACCATCAGTTTTTCCTACTGAGAAATGCCAAGATCATTTTTCAGAGACCTTAAAACATTCTTGATGAGCGATAGGGAGTACCCATGATGATTTTAAGAGAGAAGTTGATCTCTTGCATTTGGGGGACATGTTGCTACCTCACATTTGGAGAGGTGGCTTGGCCTTCGCAAGCAAGGCTGAAATCCAGCAAATGTCATGTGTAACCCAACCCCTGTAACTGGCTCTAAAAAAGAACCATCAGCACAGCTTTACGTAGGCGACGGTAACCACAGTACTGCACCACAGTAATTTATTGAGGCCTCGTTCAGTTCAGAGCCCATGAATTTGAATGTGAGAGTTAAACATGTACTTAAAGTGCTCTCAACATCAGAATGGGGAAAGAAATACAAAATGGTGCAAGCCCAATGCACCATGTGTTATGAACCAGAGCTCTTTTATAGAGGAGCATTTTTTATCAGAAGATGACAACCTTTATCAAACAGCATGTGGGCATGAGAGTGCTCTGATCAGAATTAACAAGCCTAATCTTGTCTTTTGATTAAAATTATTCTTATTAATATGAAACATGGCTCAAAAACACCAAGCTTGCACCATTTTGGACCACCACTGCCCATTTTGGTGTGTGTCATGTAGAGATGACCTAAAAATCTGCATGAATCTGCTAAAATATCACTTTGTTGTAATCCAAAACTTTGTTATCCCAGACCTAAACCCTTGTGTCAGCTTGCCTCGTCCATAATATCACCATAACCTCATGCAACCCCTGTGTTGTTTTGATGCATTAGGTATAATAGGTGATATCTCCACATATTTTGTTTCAATGCATTGATAACCACAGTGTTGGTATATATTGCTGTAGAAAGTATCAACAGTCTCTTGTTTTATCATTTGGATAAATACACGGAGTGAAATCCCAACTGCTACATAAGGATCTTCTGCTTAGTAACTGGATCTCCCAGAGGGCTTCCCGTTCCTCTTCAAACAATCTCCCTTCACCTGGCCCGCCACTTGCCCCCGAGAAGCCTCTTCCCAAAATTGTATGACCTTTCGGAGTTGCCTCCAGTGTAACGAGAGATGCAGTCAACATGGGAAATTAGGCTCCTCCTTCTTTGCATATAGATAGTCTTGAGCATCTTTGCATTTCTGCAGTTGTTGTCCCCTTGGTTTAAATATTTGGTCCATCTGTTCTATTCAAGCCTTCATATGAAAGTTTACTTCTTCTTCTTCTTTTTTTAAAGCGTTTTAAATGAGTTTATAATGAAAAACCCAAATCTGGATAATAAGAAAGACCAGCGAGATCTTCAGGTAAGAAATTTATGTCCTTGGTTACTTCTGAGTACATATGTGCTTTTTTAAAATAAAAAAGCACCTTTGTAAGTGTAATATTTTGTTTTGTAGTACACCGAAGCTGGGTTTTGCCTGGGTTGCTTCCCAATTCTTTAGATGGGATACATTCTTTAGAAGAGATCACTTTAATTATTGAACTAGTAAAAAAAAATGCTCTGATTTCAGTCAGATTTTTGTACACTTAATTTCTAGGAAATGTGTACTGTGAGTTCCATGTTTAACAAGTGAAACTTGAATCTGATGGTGTTGTTGCTTAGATGTGCCATGTTTTGCTGTCTGAAGTGAACCAGCAAATGAGGCCACCTCAGCTGTTTCTGGATTACCTTTGGCCAGTCACTACTTATGGGGAGCTGATCTGGCCCCCGCTTGTCTGTTGCCACGCTGGCTGTTTATCCTCATCTGATAGGCCCTCCCATTGTCACTCTTTTCATTCTCCCAATCTGCTTTGCAATCCTGACACATCAATGCACCAGGATCCTTTTGCATGTTCCCATTGCACAGGTTTCCTCGAGGGGGCGGGTCCGAAACTTAATTCTTGCGCCATTGTATAAACTCTGAGCGCTCTGAATACCACTGATCAGGCAACCCCTTGCACCACGGCACTGCCTTACGCATGCTCTCCATCACCCTCATGCAGAAATCGATCATGCAAGAAAAAGCAATTGCTACTTCTCTTGATACCCATGACTCTCTTCATCATCTTGCATTTCTTCCCCTTGCCTCTTTCAGGATGTAACCCACAAAATAGTGGATGCCATTGGAGCCATCGCTGGCTCGTCCCTGGAACAGACTACGTGGCTAAGGCGCAATTTGGAGGTTAAACCATCCCCCAAGATCATGGTTGATGGAAACAATTTGGAGTCTGACGTGGAAGGTGATTTCCCGCCCCCTCCCTTCCCCCTCCCAGCGTATTTAATCAGTATCCAAAATTGCTTCTGTTGATGATAACAGTAGAGCAGAGATGGGGAAACACTTTCGGCCCGAGGGCCTTATTCTAACATAACCGTAACAGGGCTGTTTTGTGCAAGCCACAGCCACCTGTCCATCATCTGAGGGACAGGTGAGCCTGCCTTCTCCAAAACAGCCTGATGGGCCTAATGAGGCATGCGTCTTGTCCATGCCCCACTGCTGCAGTAGAGCAAGGCTCCTGCTATTTAAATTCATTTTACATCTAGCTGAGGGCTGCAAACCTCTCTACCTGTGTATCCCTAGCTAGATAAGAAACCGTGTCCTATATCTGTTTGTCCAATCCAGCAACCAGGCTAATGGTCACACAGACCTTTAAAAAATCCCTTTGAATGGCATTTCCAGTCAGTTTTTATTGAAACCATTTTTGGGGGGGTCCATTTTAAAGATTTATGATGCCAGCTGACTGACAGGTGACTGAACCACCTACCTGCCCAATGTGGTCTGCAGGGCATGTGCAGATATGGATCTTTGCCTGCTGAGCTAAGGTTCCTTGCCCCTTGTTTATGGTTTAGGATCATACCTTATCTCCCATTCTGCCCTCCGGTTGGGGCCACTGCCACATCTGCAGCCCTGCTGCTTGTGGCCACATTAGAAGGTAGGGTGAGAGCAGGATGAATTCCCCCAATGCCTTTGCATGATGGCATTGAGACCGTCTTGGGATCTCACCTGCATGTTTGGCAGTCAGCTGCTTGGTCTAGGAGAGTTGGGTAGAGGAACACCTCTGCTCATTCCAAACCCACCCCAGCCTGACAGAGTTCGGATTGCTCTGTCTGTGTTGCATATGAACACAGCCTATGTAAACAGTATTTCTTTTTGGTTTTATAATGATTCTTTATTTTAATTGAACCACAAGCATCCATTCTATGGAAAATAGTTAAGACAACTTGTTGAGATTTTAGCTCCGCTAAAAATCACAAGATTTTGCAGGATTAAAAATATCAATGGTTGAATGCAGATATATTTAGTCAAATTTCAGGTGGGAAAAGGGAAACTGGTGGAATTTTATCTCACAGCATACATCCCAGTGCTAACTTGTTTGATGTACTGCATATTTAAAGACCTGTGGCTTCTTTTAAAATGACTTTACAGATATTGACACATGGATTCATGTCTTCGTTTTTTGTTCCCCACCCCCTCAAAAAAAATAATGGTCAGATATGTTGTCTCCAGCTTTGGAAACCTCAAGCATAACTCCATCCGTTTATAGTGTCCATGCCTTAACGCTGCTGTCAGAAGTAAGTTTCCCCCCTTTTTATTAGACTTTAAGATATTTGTTTGTATATAAATATAAGAGTTAACACAGAAAAGAACAGAGCATTATTTCACCACACTTGCACTTCTGGAATTTTGGTAGGTGAATATTCAGATGTGCAAGAAAGCACATATTTTTGAGCAGCGAGAAGCCTGGTGGGCCACACCTGGCCCCTGGACCGCAGGTTCCTCACACCTGCACTAGTGAAAGGCAAGGAGCCTGATTTTCAATGATCTCTCCTATCCAGGGCAGGCTCTGGTGCTTCCCAAAAGCCTCTCCTTAGGTTCCAGGGATCTTTTGGAGCAGTACGGGATATAGCATATGTGGCTGCAGTTGGAAGGAGGCATTCGTGAAAGTGGCGTTCCGCCTTAGGCTAACAGGAAGGGCTTTTGCTAGCACAAAGCTACCATTCAAATCAGTGGGACTGAATTTTGTTGTGGCTAATTTAAGCCCCGTTGGTCTTAATGGGCCTACTATAAGCATGATTTAAGATTGCAATCCTAACCCCACTTACCTGGGAGTAAGCACCATTGAGTTCAATAGAACTTACTTTTGAGAAGACATGTTAGGATTGCCTTGCAAATCTTCATCCAAGCCCATGTCTCTGGAAATAGTAGAGAAGGGAATTGTCTATGCATGTGCTTTGGGGTATATTTTTCCCCTTTTAGCAGGAACAAAATTGTGCTGAAAGATAATATAGCTGTTGCCCCCCCCCCCCAAAAAAAAGTACACATTACTCTCAGAAGTTGATTTGGTATTAAAACAGTCATGTTCATGTGCTCAGTCTTGGACAGGATTTCTCTGCTATGGAATGCAGCACATTTGTCAGTATACAATTCTTATCTGCTTTTGAGAGAATGAAGAAAAATCATCTATATTTTTGGTGCTAATACTTAAGGAATTTGTGGGGGTTTTTAAACAACCATTTAGTTTTGATAAGATGATATTTCAAAGAGCACTTGTTAAATAATGTTTTCTTTGTGACGTTTTGAAAATAATTAATATAGCTGGAAACTGGGCAGTCATCCATTGAAAGGATATATAGTACAGTATTTATATATTTTAAGCAGAAGTCCTTAAAGATTGTTTGTAAGGGCAGAAAATTGACATTTTCAATATTTCTCTTCTCTTGTAGGTCTTGGCTCATCTTTTGGATATGGTTTTCTACAGTGATGAAAAAGAGCGAGTTATTCCACTTCTTGTAAATATAATGCACTATGTTGTGCCTTATCTTCGCAATCACAGGTACCTCTACAATTACATGTACAACTTATTTTAACTATGATGTACACTTTCAGTGAACTTACCATTACAGTTTCCATAAAGTACTCTCTGGACGAGTTTTCCAAACAAGGAAATGGTGATTAACTGCTTCAGAACAAGCCAAGATACTTAGCCAGCTTAATAGCTTAATATCCTGACGTGTTCGAAAGCTGTCTGCCATAGTTTCCAGGCTTGAACAAAGCAGGGAACTATAATTCATATTAGTTAACTAGATACATTCTGGTTTGTTTGCTGGCTCTTGTGAAAAGGCTGTGTATGTGGCCAAAGACTCATCTATATCTCTGCCTATTAAGATGAGATTCTGTTGTTTGAATGTGGTCCTTCTGTGCAGTCTTGAAATGAGCAGTTATATGTAAGGAGCACTAATACTTGCAGTGACATATGGCCCCACTCTGCAGGAAGGACTCCAAGGCTGGTGCTCCCCCACACCAGATATTTCCTGCTATCCCATTCATCTCCCCCACTTCCCTTCATAGTAGATTAAGGTCCTATCTGGCAATGATTACATCCTTGCTCCCCTAGTAGTCTTTTTTGCCACTTCCCCAACTGCTCTTCTGAGTGCACTTGTATGAACTCATGTTGACTATTGAAAGAGTTCGGCAGCAAAAGTAGCAATCCGTAGTCTCCAACCTTTCCTGCTTGTTGGCATTTGTGAGACATTGTGAGATGGGAGACATTTTGCATTTCAGCAGCCTAAATTCTGATTTTGCACAGTAACTCTGTATTTTGCAGATAGTGTTCAGGACTATCCCTTGATATTATAGTAACTCAAGTCAGTTGCTGTCAAAAGCTTCACCAAACAAAAACTTCATCACTGAGCCTATCCCAGTGTAAACATTCTGTGCTGTGTATTACCAATGGCAGGAATTTTATCTTTGTGGCTGACAGACTCTGCTGACCTCTCCACCAGAGGTGTAACACACTTCAGCCACCTAGATTTGCATTACCAGGCTTGCTCTTCATGTGGCGTAACTTTCTGGTGTAAGATGCCTTGGTTTTCCCAGCTCTCTGCTTCAGGCTAGTTGTTGAAGAAGGAGGACTTCTCAGGCTGCAGATGACACAGAGCTGCTTGAATGAATAAGGCATGTTTCTGACAAATTAAGCTCTAAATGCTTCACCCAGTGCAGAGGCAGAGAAAGTGTAGCCCTCCAGATGTCGTTCAACTTCCAGTTCCCATCAGTCCCAACCAACAAGGCCAGTGGCCAACATTGCTGATGGGAGTTGTTGACTAGCCACATCAATAGTACCATCATGGTTGTGATTATGCATGTGCACAGTGGAGGGTAGTGATTTTCTAATAATGAATCTTCCTTTTAGGTGCACCCCCTTGCACGGTGCTAAAGTCTGCTCTGGGGGGTTTACTAACATCCAGGAGGAGCATTTGAAGAGGATGGGGCATTCAGTGGGCAGTTGTAGGCCAGGATCTGGTGTTGGGATCCAAGCAAGAATAATTTCAAATTGATTTAAAGGTGCTGTGTTCTGACTGTTTTTGTGCAGGGTTTTTCTTACTTGAAATCATTTTGAATTGGATTTATTTCCTTGTTCCAGTGCCCATAACGCGCCCAGCTACCGAGCGTGTGTTCAGCTATTGAGCAGCCTGAGCGGCTATCAGTACACGAGGAGAGCGTGGAAAAAGGAAGCTTTTGACCTCTTTATGGATTCCAGTTTCTTTCAAATGGATGCTTCCTGTGTTAATCAGTAAGGCTTTTTGTTGCTCCTGTTTAATTTTAGTACTGGGGGGCGGAGGGAATAGAATTGTTTCCCCAAGACAGTTCTTGTCAACATGGGGCCTTCCAGATGTTTTGGGACTCCAACTCCTATTGGCTCCAGCCAGCATGGCTGATGTTCAGGGATGATGGGAGTTGAGGCCAGTAATGTCTAGAAGGCACCACATCAGCTCCCCAGCCTTAAGACAGCATACTGACAAAATTCTAGCAGTCTGCACTTTCCAGATGACTAGATACTCTCATTTGCTTGTATAATCTTCTGTTGGCTGTTAGGTCTACACTATATAGCAACATCACAACAGGGTTTCACGCAGCTCTTTCACCAACCCCACCTGCAGATTCTAGTGGTGAAACCTGATGCCTTTTGCATAAGGTGCGACTGAACTTCGTTCCTCTGCTATTTTCTCTCTAGTTCTTACAGAGCTTGTTCCTCCAAGTTCCCACAGTTTGTTAGTTCTGCACATCCACTGCCCCTACTTGATTCCACACACATCTACCCATAGCTTGGATAGTGTGGTTGCTGATTCCAGAAAGAGCTTCTCAAATAGCCTTGGTTCAAGCTTGATAAGGGCTACCAATGACTATATTCTGCAACCATTGTTGGAGACAGTATGCCTCAGAATACCAGTTCAGTTGCTGGGGAGAGTGCTGTTGCACTCAGTTCCTTCTTGTGGACTTCCTAGGCATCTGGTTGGCCACTGTGAAAACAGGATGTTGCACTAGATTTCATTTTGCCTGATCCTGCAGCATTCTTCTCAAGTTCTTGTATCTTTTCTTTATACTCCCCACCCCCTAACCCCAAGACTCCCTCTGTCAACAGAGGCAGCTGCTTGGTTCTTACAGATCTGTACCATTCATATACTGCGGGATGTTATTCTGACGTACAGAGCAGAATTGTGAAAGGGGCATGCGTCAAACTGACACTTTCCCTTTTTATTTGAACCAAAATAAAATCCCATGCTTTTATTTGCAATGACAATATCATTTTAAATTCTTTTTTAGTTGGAGAGCAATCATGGATAATTTGATGACACATGACAAAACCACGTTCAGAGATCTGATGAGTGAGTTCTGGCTTTTTACTCTGTGTACAAGATCCATAGACATTTGCATGTTTGGAATCCATTCTAATAATATTAGCTATCATGTTGTAAAGATTGATTCTTCTGATGTCTGAATAATGCAGGCATCCCCAACCTGCGGCCCTCCAGATGTTTTGGCCTACAACTCCCATGATCCCTTGCTAACAGGACCAGTGGTCGGGGATGATGGGAATTGTAGTCCAAAACATCCGGAGGGCCGCAGGTTGGTGATGCCTGGCATAATGGTCCAAATCACAACTCATCTAAGCCAAGAAAGCTTGTTTTTTTGGCAAAAACAGCATAGGCATGATAGATACTTTTTCATTGACTTTGCCGTTGGAAGTAATTTTTGGTAAATTTATATTGTTTCTGGTTTTGTGAATTTAATGTTTGTTTCGTTAATATCTTGAATTTTTCCTTGCTCTCTCTGCCTTCAACTAGGGCTTTGTTGTTTGTATGCAAGATCCACCTGCCAAGTAGCCCACAAGAGTGTGTCTTAACTCAGAATGTGTTGCATCCCCTTTTTTAAAAAAGAATGTAAAATCACTTTTTAAAAAGTATATTCAGAGAAAATTCTAGAGTATTGAACACCAAGACTTATTGATTGAAGTGACTGCTGACGTGTGACTGGTGCCAGGTCTATCCTACGAATAGTTCCCTTGCTCTCATGAATGTAGGGAACAGTGGGAGAGTGCTGTGGCCCTCATGTCCTGCCTTGGACATCTCATTGGCCACTGTGAGAAGCAGGATGCTGGACTAGATGGGCCTTCTTAAGAGAAATGCACACAAACAGTGCATTTAACTCATAAATAGGATCCATGTAGTGTATATGGTACCTGGCATATATGTTTAAAGTGCAGAATACAATCTGGGCACTGACTTGCGGCACTCAACTAGTGATTTTAATAACATACTTTAAATCAGCCTTTTCCAACCTGGAGTCCTGTGCCTGTTTTGAAGTACTCCTGTCTCTGAGCCAAGAACTCTTGTCTTCACTAAAAGCACCTTCTCTGCTGCATGATTCCTTCTTTAGCACGTGTGGCTGTAGCTCAGAGCAGTTCGCTCAATCTGTTTGCCAATCGGGATGTAGAACTGGAACAGCGTGCTATGCTTCTGAAGAGGCTGGCCTTTGCCATTTTTAGCAGTGAAGTGGACCAATACCAGAAATACCTTCCAGATATACAAGGTGAATAAGAATTTTATCATTTCCCTTAGAGGGGTAAAGTACAAGTGTCCTTTGCTTAACTATTATTAGTGCTTTATGGATGACATGACCTCCCGGAGTTTCCTTTCCATTAGCTTGCACCCTGGGGAGGTCACTTCAGTGCTGCAAATGTGGTGGTTTGTCTTCACCTCTGGAGGCACACTCCCCTTGTCTCTCAAGACGGAAGCATGCCAACCAGTCATGCTAGCTGGGCCACATGGGAGTTGGAGTTTATTAGTATGTGGACTCCCAAGGACTCCCCCGATTTAAACAGTAGTTAAATCTTCTGCTCTGTGTATTGGCACATAATTTGGGGCCAGCAGAACAAAGCATACAAAAAAAAAAGTCCTGCTAACCTCTGGATCATACCATTGGCTTATCATGGTCTCTTAGAAACACAGTGAACTGTTTACTTGAAAACTGGTACATCTCTCCCTCCTTCCCCCAGCACCTCTAATATTCTACATTGAGGGGAGGTTTGTGTGCGCATAAGTTTAGCGTAGCTTTCCTAAATACAAATCAACTAAAACTCATACTATTAATCGGTTGTTGTTTTTTCATTAACTGGGCTGCAGATTTTTGAGCTACCAAATCTGTGTTGATTTTTCTGTTTCAGAAAGGCTGGTAGAAAGTCTCCGCCTGCCGCAAGTGCCCACTCTTCACTCCCAAGTGTTCCTCTTTTTCCGAGTTCTGCTCTTGAGAATGTCTCCACAGCATCTTACCTCACTTTGGCCTACCATGATCACAGAATTGGTGAGTTGCAACTGACTTTGGAACATAGGGAAGCCTTTTTCTATATTTTTTAAAAAAGCCAATTGTGGCGATCACACAAAGGGCCCCGGACGTTTGACGGTCTATTGACCCTGTGCCACCACTGCGATTGCTTCTTCCGCTGCCACCACCCCGTATCTCACGGGGACACACAGAGTCCAGTCAGTTGTTAACATAAACAAATAATCAATTTTTAAATGCAGGAACAAGCTTATGGTTTCAGTTAATTTTTCTCTTGACAGTTTCTTATTCTTAGTTCCTAACAACTCCAAACTGATTATTCCCAACTATCTATCTGACTCCACCTAACAATTCCTCTCATTCTCTCACAATACAACTCTACCAACCCACTGCCTATTCCTCTTCAACTCCCAAACCTCAACTGACTTTCAAAACCTCCCACTCTAACTTTTATTCCCCCCTTGCATTCTCCCTGGCCAATCACAACAGACCTATTTTAACCCTTTCCTTATGACCCATCGTAGGAGGCAAACGCCACACCAATAATTCAATATCTCTATAGCCCAAGGTTAGCCAACACAGTGCCCTTCAGATGTTGCTAGGATACAATTCCCAGCCATTAGTGATGATGGGAGTGTATCATTGCTGGGATACAAGCTTACATGCTACGTCATGCATAAGGATACTGAAGTCACTTGTTCTGAGCAACCTGCATGGATCTTTCCCACCTGATCATTAGCCTGGAAGGAGGACAATAGAGTGGAAAAAATCAGGTGTTTGTTCACATGCATACTACCACCACCACATCACTGACAGTGACGGAAGGGGGATATGATTGGAATGTCCATTTGTTAATACTGTTTTTAAAATTTGGTGTGTTGTTGTTTTAAAAAACAAAACGAACTTCAGGTCCAAGTATTTTTATTGATGGAACAGGAACTCACAGCTGATGAAGATATCTCAAGGTAATGTCAATTTCTCTTCTCTCATCTTATTTGCATAATAGTTGAAATATACTGTCTGATAGTCCAATTATTTTATATTACTCATTTGGAAGGTTTTCCCCCCAGTCTTGCTATGAAAACAGGAACATAATCGGTGCCAATAAGCAGCAGTACACTCCCCCCCCCATTCCAGTTCATGTTTAATACGGCAATCAGTTCACAAAGATCAAATTAGTCAGACAGGACCCTAAATTGTAAAAGTAAATCAGACTTTGGTCTTGCTTCTTTATCAGTACTATTTACGCTAAATTATACAAACAAAGCAGAAGTGTAATTTAGAACCACTAGCTGCAGCTATCTTGTTAAAATTGTTTGGTGTTTTCAGAAGGGTAATATAAAAGTTATCCTCATAGAGAATTGTTCCAGTTCATTTAAAGTATACGCTAAGAGAAGAGCAATGATTTGTGAAGTGTGGACATAAGTGACTAAGAATAACCTGTAGTAAATTCATTTGAATTGTAGAACTTCAGGACCATCTGTTGCTGGCCTGGAAACTACATACACTGGAGGCAATGGATTCTCGACATCCTACAACAGTCAGAGATGGTTAAATCTTTATTTGTCAGCTTGTAAATTTCTGGATTTAGCCTTGGCATTGCCCTCTGAAAATCTTCCTCAGTTTCAGATGTAAGTACACTTTATCTCATTCAAATCCAAGTGTGCCATAGAAACACTTCATTGTGAGAAAACCTTCATATTTAGGGTGATGCTTCTCTTTGAGTGGCAAGTATTTCTTTATGGACTGTCAAGGCAGGTGCTTTTACAGCCTTCTGCCACCTCACCTTGTGTTATAGCAGTGAAAATGTGTCTTAGGTGGCACAGCTCCCCATCAGAGGAATGCCCTCCATATAGTGTTGGCAGAAATTCGGGAGAAGCAACTTGGTTAGGGGCCTACTCCCTCCCCCCAGTAACCAACATCAGCCCATGTGCTATCTTGTTTCACAGAATGCTTCTGTCAGGATGCCGAAGACTTTGTCCCAATATGTATGGCAGGGGTGTGTTTTATTACCATTTGGCAAATATATACAAAAGGAAATCAGAAAGGGCTGGGCAGAACAGAACAGAGCAAACAATGCTTTCAAAGTATTTCTTCTTAGAAGTGGCTTCTGTGAAACAGATTGCTTTTTATGCATCTAATTTTACTCCCATGGATCTTGGTTTTTCTTAGCAGATTTTGTCTACATAAAGACCTGCCTGGATATAAATTGACTCAACTAAGGAGGGCTGGTGTGTTCTTGCCAAAGATAACTTGCTGAATGTGATGACTTTGTCCTCTTATTCTTTAACAGGTATCGCTGGGCCTTTATTCCAGAAGCTTCTGATGATTCAGGGTTGGAGGTGCGAAGACAAGGCACACACCAAAGGGAATTCAAACCATACGTAGTACGATTAGCAAAACTGCTGCGAAAGAGAGCAAAGGTATTTCATTTCTCTTTTCATAAATTATTACTACAGAATTAATGCATATTTTATATCAATGCATCAATCACACATTTAAGCTCTGATCCAACAGGAGCAGAAAACCATGTGTCGCATTAGGTAGGTTAAATTGGCAACAGCACCTATCAGGGGTGGGGTTCAGCCTTCAAGACAACTTGTATCAGCTGTGCACATAGTGTCTTTAGCCTCTTGATCAAAACTTAAAAGTCCTGGAAAATGCCACATACTTGTGTTCAGCATGTTGAGGACTCGGGCAGTCATGCCCCTCAGTGGAGCAGTTTAAAAAAGCTGCCTGCCTGTACCAGGTGGCTGAGGGACGAACAAGCTGCATCGGCTCCAGTGACTTGCCAATGAAGCTTGTTCCTCCTTCTGTGATTTCCAGGCCAGAGGCACTCGACAGTGGTGGTGGTTTTACTTGCAATAAAACCCCATCATGCTCTGGTCCTGGGCAACGTATTGATACATCACCCAGGCCTAGTAGACTAGGGCTGGGAGATATCTGCTTTGCAACATTGCAATATACCACCATATTGCAAAGCTTAGCTGGTGGTATATCATGTCAGAACAGAGGCAGGGAGGAAGAAGACAGCTGCCAGCCACACAGAGGATTAGCGTCACGATGCGCAGCTTCTGCCTCTGTCAAGGCCAGATGGACAAAGCTGCCACCTCCTCCAGTGCCTAGTACACGGAGCCCTGGCCTCACAAGGCACAGGGTGAAGCTACCACCTCCAATAGCTGCCCCCTTGGCATGGGGCGGAGGGCTGTCTCCTCCTCCCAGGAGAAAGAGGTAGCTTGCCCCCCCCCCCCTGTGCAAAGACAGCAGTTTCTTTAAACTTCTCTGCTGAGGGTGTGTAGGTGCCCACACCCCTCAGCAGAGAAGTTTAAAGAAACTGCCTGTCCATGGGGTGCAGTGACTGACATTGCACTCCGGGCAATGTATTGATACATCACCCAGGCCTAGTAGTGACCAGTGTAAGTGTGCTAATTTTTGAAGTCTCCTGCAGCATTGCTTTGTCTTGAAATTCTCCTCTCCTCTCTTTCCCCGTCCGCCACATATTAACAGAAAAACCCAGAGGACGACAGTTCAGGGAAAACACTAAACTGGGAACCTGGCAGCTTACTCCTGACCATCTGTGCTGTTCGCAGCATTGAACAGCTTCTGCCTTTCTTCAACGTCCTGAGCCAAGTATTTAACAGCAAAATCACCAGCAGAAGCATTGGTCATTCAGGGAGCCCCATGCTTTACCCAAATTCTTTCCCTACCAAGGACATAAAAATGGAAACTCAAAAGACATTCTCCAGCAAAGCAAGACAAAAAATTGAAGAAATGGTTGAGAAGGACTTTCTGGAAGGTGTCATAAAAACATGAAGTGTACATGGTAAAATGTTTATCTTAAGTAATGTAACTTCAAATGAAACCACTCCATCCTTCCAGTGTGTATAGTTTCCTTTTTCATACTTTGTATGTAATGTATACTGCAGCGTGTATTTAATTTAAATACCTGTAAATAAGTTCTGGATGTGGCCTGAATCAAGTTGAAATATCGCTAGCTCATATCAATTATGGTGCCTACTATTAAATGTACATTTGTTTTGTCATCTTGAGGTATGTCTTTAAGAAAATTACCAATACAAGTTGCACATTTTTTCTAGCTGTGTCTTATTTTCTGTCTAGATATCTATGCAGCATCTTACAGGGAGCCACTTTTCTAATCGAAAGCATGGAAAAGTGCTATCTATCAGAGCAGTTCTGTGACTCAGCACTGCTCCCAACATTCACTCCTCTCAATTAACATTGTTTCTGCCATGGCAACTTCCTGTTCCACATTTTCAATTAAGTGACCCTCTCATATGGAGTTACAACTACGTTACTTTTAAAAATTATGGTTCAAAGTTTTTGCATGTTAAATTAAAAAAAAATTCCTTCCCTTGCTACTACAGTGGTGCTTCGCAAGACGAATTTCCCTATGGGCTTGCTTCGCAAAACGAAGCTTGCCCCCGCACCCCGGACCTCTTTTGAAGCAAGGGGCGGCAACGGGGAGAAGCGATCTTCTCCCCTCCGCCCCTTGCTTCAAAAGAGGGGACAGAGGGGAAGGCACGCCCGCGCCTTCCCCTCTCTCCCCGGACCCCTTTTGAACCAAGGGGCGGCAATGGGGAGAAGCGATTCTCCCCGCTGCCCCTTCCCTTGCTTTAAAACAGGTCCGGGGACAGAGGGGAAGGCCCGCGGCGCTTCCCCTCTGTCCCCGGACGGTCTCCATAGGAACACATTGATTGATTTTCAATGCATTCCTATGGGAAACCGTGCTTCGCAAGACGAAAAACTCGCAAGAAGAAAAAACTTGCGGAACGAATTAATTTCGTCTTGCGAGGCACCACTGTACTAGTAGGAGCAAAGAGGACACTTATTCACACATTCTTTCTTGCAAGGGGCAGATGAATGCTGCCTAACTATGGAAAAATGAAAAGCTTTGCTTGTCCAACAATATAGTTGTCAAAATTCAATTTAGTACCTTTGATTTAAAAATTAAGAACTACAGTGACCTAATAAAGTTAACAGAAATGACAATGAGGAGTTAACTCACTTCTAAAGGAACTGCTTTTAATTATAAATTAATTTTGCATTTCATTTAGTAAAGCAAAAGCAGGAAGGTATGGTTTATGACTTACCTTGAAGGATGGTACTTCATTATACTACAGCCTTGGGCTGTTCTCCAACACCTCCAGCTATATGGTAGACAGCCAGGCTAACTTCATGTGCAAGTTTATCTGCATTTTCCTGGAAAGAAGAATAATTGCAGCATGAAGAGATTGCAATTCAAGTGAACACTCACTCATATCTTCATAGTGTGGATGCTTTGGACAGCTGTACCCAGAAACCAAGGCTGCTATAGTGATCCTATAAGATACTTATCTAAAACACTGAGTGCAGCTAAGATTAAGCTATTTATTCCAGCTGCTAGAAGGCAACAATTACACCAAAGAGGGACTCACTTTTTTAAAGAATGTGCAAGTTAACTGCAGATTAAATGCATTCAACATCGTATTTAATTTGGGGCCACAGAAACTTCAAAAGTAAGAAAAAGGAGAGGTAGAGGAAGTGCAAGCAGAGATTTCTTCCAAGCAAACTACTATGGTTCTCCTTTGAGTCCCCCCCCCCATCTTCGAAGACCATAGGAGACAAAAGCTTTCTGTCCTTTTCTGTCTCTCTTCCCTCTTGCTTCTTCCAACTGTTTATAAGCAGAGAATGGAATGAGGAACAGAGGAACACACAAAAGACCCATGCTACGTACTATTTTATCCCCCCCATCCTAAGAAGAGAGTGTACAAGAAGAATATCCACGCCTCCCATAAGCAAAAAGACTGGAGGACACTTAGTTGATAATTTGGAGGTGCAAAAGGGGAAGATGCTCTTGAAGTCAGATTGTGCCCAAGCTGCTAATTGCTTAACCTTTGGCTATATATAAATGTAATAATTAGTGTTTGCAAACAAAGTTTGCATAGTGGTGGGTGGGAACCTACTGTCTGGACTCAAAATTCGTCTCTACCACACTGCATTGAGGATATTAATCACTTTGGTTCTGACCTGTGTGTCTGCTTCAGCATAGACTCTGACGATGTCTTCTGTTCCAGATGGGCGAACGAAAGCTCGAGCCAATTTAAACCTCTGGGTGAGCTCATCAATTCTCTCCTGCAGCCCTGGGGGTGTAACTGCTCGCCTTTCAGCATCCGTAGTGTCAATTACACGTCTGTCAGCAACCTACAAGTCCACGTAAAGGAAGTGATACAATCTGACTTGTTAAAAGCTCTAATTTTACCTGTAGATTTTGCAACAGTAAGAGGAGAGAGAGAACACAGACCTAGTTTTGATACGGATTTGTATTGAGTGCTCTGCAAAGCCCACAAGATATTGTCACTCCTGCACAATTCTCCACCTACATTTTTCAATTTTTGGTTGTCAATGATTGTCTCTTCCCACTTATACATAACTAGACCTAAATCACATTTTGTGTTTGTCAATCACTGAAACTGCTGGGTTATGCCAAGGTTTCTATCTCACTCTCCCAGATCTTGACCTCTTGTGAGAGTTGTATTAACATGCACACATTGGAATATCCCAGGCACCAGGAATGTTTTATAGCTCTGGTCTGTGCTGTGATGAAACTCAATTCTATGTGAATACATAACTAAGAAAGGGTGTGTGGAGGCAGTGAGGACCAACATTACACCCCCAATTTCAAGGTTAATGACACATTGTGCAAGTTTTGGTTCATTGAAAAAACTCTAGTTAATTTAGCCTTTGGTCACCCAGTGCAACTATTTCCAGACGTGCATGCTTACAGGAAGGCTTCCAAAAGCCAATTCCCACTGCAGCATATAAAACGACTACAGTGGTACCTCGGGTTAAGTACTTAATTCGTTCCGGAGGTCCGTTCTTAACCTGAAACTGTTCTTAACCTGAAGCATCACTTTAGTTAATGGGGCTTCCTGCTGCCGCACGATTTCTGTTCTCATCCTGAAGCAAAGTTCTTAACCTGAAGCACTATTTCTGGGTTAGTGGAGTCTGTAACCTGAAGCGTATGTAACCTGAGGTAGCACTGTACATTGTCAGAAATGCCCTTGAACCAGCAATGTGTTGTCCAAAGCCAACCCAGGGCCAGAAAGTTAATGGGTTATTGTTACAGTGCACAGTAGTTGGGGTATTTTGTTTTGGTTTTTAAAAAAGGTTATCCTGAGTCTTTTATAACTAAAACTTCCACCAATTAGGGAGATTCTGTGCAGTAAAGTAGCAGATACCCATTTTCAAAAAGGTGCAGTTATCGATAGTGTCGTCTCTGGCCTAAGCTCACATGCCATGCCATGAAATACTAATAAGCCAGCCAGGGAGGACTAAAAAAGCCTGAGGCAGCCAGAAAGCAGTGGATCTGGGCTTCCTCAGGCCAGCATGGATCCTGCCATCTCCTGACAACAGAGAGCTGACAGCATGCTACAGCATCTCAATGACTGTCCAACAAACAAGGAAGACCCACGGGGATGAAAAAGACCCTCCTTGTCTCTGACCCAACACAGTAATTTGTGTTTGCAGGCAGTTGGGAAAGCAAGCAAGTTTGTAGGTCACTGAAATGAACCACTGCTGCAACCAGTAGCATTTCTGTCCACCACTGACTTCCCACTAACCTTCACTTTGAGTTGCCGGCTGGGAAGATCTGTGTACATGGAGTCCCATTGCTGTACTGTGAGATTCTTCAACACTAAGATGGCTTCAATCACCAGCATGTCTGAGACAGCATCACCAATCGTCTGGCATAGACAGCAAAAAATAAAATAAGAAAGGAAAGGAGAGAAAACCAGTAAATAAAACCAGTATGGCAGAGGCAGCCTTGATTCCAGTTAATAATCTGGATTCTCACGCTCAATGAGCCTAAAAACTGCCACATGGCCTACATCCTTTAAAAAAATATTATTTATTAAATTTGTATACTGCTCTTCATCTGAAGATCACTGGGTGGTTCACTACATAAAAGTACAAAATGAGAACACAAAATACATAATAAAACAAAAACGAAGACAAGCCAATAGTAGGTAAAGAAGCTGCTTAAGAAGAGGCCATAAGTTTACCTGAAGGGTGTTTGTGTTGGTACCAGGAAGCAGCTACCACCACCAATGTAATTAGACAAAAGCCCTTGACTTGTCCCAGTACTTTCCACTAAGCTACCTTCTGCCCCAGAATATATCAATGTTCAAAGCAGGGTAAGGAAGCACCCACCACAATCTCACAGTGTAAAGCAAAGGGATTTGGAAATACAAATGTATTATCAGGCTCTTGGGAACTATAAAATAAGTCTCCATCCCCCAGTCATTTTACAGGACAGATAACTAACCCATTATCATCAGATTCAATTTGTCACTAGGGATGGAGCAAGAATTCAAACAGGAGCTACCTGACTGTGTGAGCACTTCTGCTCTAAATTATAACAAGCAACAATCAAAGCAGAACACCTTGAGTCCACTTGCATGCCTTGTCAACTGATTCTTCCATCCCCAGTTGACAACCCCACCAGCACAAACATGAAGACCGGAGGGTCCAGGGATTGGATTGGATTTGGATTTGATATCCCGCTTTATCACTACCCGAAGGAGTCTCAAAGCGGCTAACAATCTCCTTTCCCTTCCTCCCCCACAACAAACACTCTGTGAGGTGAGTGGGGCTGAGAGACTTCAGAGAAGTGTGACTGGCCCAAGGTCACCCAGCAGCTGCACATGGAGAAGCGGAGTCGCAAACCCGGTTCCCCAGATTACGAGACTACCGCTCTTAACCACTACACCACACTGGCTCTCAAGGGAGACATCTCACCCTGTGGTGACTTTTTCCCATCAGGAAATAATGGTCCTACGAATTACAGGATGCAGATGTATCCCAGATTATTAGTTTCCCAATGGTAATTTGCTCTCTTTTTCAACACAGAGTCATCATGTAACATCTTTGAACTATTAGTATTAAGAAATTTAAAGACAAACTTTAGCTCTTTGTCAACATTCCTACCTGATTTATCAAGTCAATAGTATTTTCAAGCATCTTTGCAGCTTCTCTTTTTTGGTTGTTTTTTTCCTCCTTCGCCTGGTATCTTATTTTCTGCTCTGCAGCTTTACTAAACAGTACCTGGAAGGAGGAACATATTTGACAGTCTGAGGGATGCAGCATAGCCACTGTCACCACCATCTCCCAATTACCACAGGTGATAGTGGTGTATCACTGGTGCTTTGAAAGAAAGACTGGTACTCCCCCAAAATGATGTGCATATCATTGGGACACAAGGGAGTACACTAGATTTTATTCATACCCTATGAGAAATAAAGGCTCCTATCCCTAAAAGTAAGGTCTGCAAAGCTCCGTGCAGTCCAGCTTCCATTTCCAATAGCAGTCGGCCAAATCTTATTTCTGAGAAGCTCATGAACAGGGCAAAAGTTCCCTCCCAACATCCTATAGTGTCCCTCTGGAATGTGGTGCTCAGGTTCTGGAGCCAAGACAGTATTTTTCTAGGAATTT